>NC_088375.1:18870000-21270000 GCF_037993035.2 Macaca fascicularis
GATACAAATAGAGAACAAACAGCCAAAGAGCAGACCCAAACCCAATCATAGCAATGATTACACCACATGTAAATGAACTACCCTTAATCTGGGTGGCTGCAATCTAATCAGCGCCAGCACAGCCAGAATGAAAGCAGACAGAAGAACTCAGACAGAGACTGGACTGGCTTGGTCTCCCGGCCCACATCTTTCTTCCATGCTGGATGCTTCCTGCCCTTGAACATTGGACTCCAAGTTCTTTAGCTTTGGGACTACTGGACATTTGACCACAGACTGAAGGCTGCACTGTCAGTTTCCCCACTTTTGAGGTTTCGGACTCGCACTGGCTTCCTTGCTCCTCAGCTGCAGATGGCCTATTGTGGGACTTCACCTCATGACTGTGTGAATTAATATTCCTAAATAAACTCTCATTTATATATACATCTATCCTATTAGTTCTGTCCTTTTGGGGAATCCTGACTAATACAAAAGCCAAACATTGGTTCTTTTAAAAGATAAACAGTCGATGAACAGCAGACAGATGAAAAAAATAAGAAGATATAAATTGCCAAAATCAATAAAATAGTAATACTACTCCGACAAACAGTAAAAAAAGAGACAATATCATAAGCAACTTTGTGTCAATAAATATAAAAACGCTGGTGAAATACAAAATTTCTTGAAGGACAATCACCAAAACAGACACAAAAAGAAACAGCAGATCTGAATAGGTCTATATCCATTAAAAAGACTGAATTAGTTACTGAAAATCTTTCCGTAAAGAAAAGTCCTGGTCCAGATTGGTTAATTTTATTAAACATTTAAAAAAGAAATAATTAAAATATTATACAAACTCTTTTCGAAAATAAAATAGAAGGGCACACTTTCCATCTTGTTTTAGAAGGCCAGTAAACTGTAATGCCAAAACTGGAAAAATACGTTTTAAGAAAATTACAGACCAATGTTTCCCATGAACACAGGTATAAAAATCCGTAACAAAAATACATTAAAAGGATACTGTATCATGACCAACTGTGGCTTATACTAGGAATGCAAAGCTGGTTTAACATCTGAAAATCAACCAATGTATTTCACCATATTAACAGATTAAAAAAGAAATACCACTTGATTATCTCCACAAATGCAGAGAAAAAGGTTTAACTCATTATTAACATGGTTTTTCTCCTACTATTGTCATTAAATAGCTGCAAGACCTTGAGAAAGCCACCTCGCCTCTTTAGGCTTTAGTATTTCCATCTGTAAAATGAAAGTACTAGGCTCTCAACTTCCACTGTACATCGGCATCATTTTAGCAGCTTTTAAAAATGCAGCTGCCCACGTCCCACCCACAGAAATCCAGAAATTTCTATTTAATTGTGAATGAGGGCAAGACATGGTCCTAAATTCCCTAGGTGCTTCTAATAAATTGCTAGGTTAAGAATCAATGCACAATAAAATTCACAGAATATTGATCCGAAGACTGCTCTTTCACTACCATAATATTTTAGGCAATTAATTTACTTTGTCATCTAGCAGCATCACTACAAGCACTTTGTGTGTATGCTTAAATAGATGGGCTCTTATACACACACACAGGTACATATATACATGAGTGTGTGTGCAAGTGTGCACTTATTTTCTCATTCAATTGTTACAGACTTCAGCTGTTCCATATAGGCTTCCTATAATCTGGCTTCTCGCAGCCCACCTTTCTCATGCCTTCTCCAACATATCAATATGGGTTCAACCCAAATGAACATTCTAGTGGAAAGTTAATACTGAGAAGCATTGTTCTGATTTCTCAGCAGTTTAAAGACAAAGACACTATTAGACAAGGCTAGTAAGTGATTTACAGTGCCAACATTATCTCTCTTTCCTCCTTCCCCACTTCTCCTCTTTTTTTTTTTTTTTTAAAGCCTGTGCCAGGTGATGGGGTGGGATGGCAGATACTTTGGGTTTAAATTCATAAAGTTATTTTGAAGGTTGTTTAGGGGGCAGTAAATTGTCCCCTTTTTGGTTTATTCCA
Source organism: Macaca fascicularis (assembly GCF_037993035.2). Lineage (NCBI taxonomy): Eukaryota > Metazoa > Chordata > Mammalia > Primates > Cercopithecidae > Macaca > Macaca fascicularis. The sequence continues at coordinate 18,872,006 of NC_088375.1, forward strand.
GGCTTGGTGGACTGATGTGAGTCTGGCAAACAGAGCTTGTTTAGAAGGCAAGGCTGATCCCACTGTTTATGTATCCTGAATGTCTAGGTTGATAACGCTAGTTGGTTAAAATATGATGCTGTTCTAACAGGCTTAATCACCGTGTTGGCCAGTAAGATTCTTGGTAAGAAAAACTTCACTCCTTGACTCCAGCTGGAGTGTATATATAACGAGAAGAAAGAGTTTTGCACTGATCAAGGAATACAATCACCACTCCTGGATCAATAGTCAGACTTAAATAGCAAATGTGGCATGGGCTCCAAAGCTCTGAGATTTTCCTATTCTGAAAGATTTCTCCCGACCATAGAGGAGCCTAACAATTCAGTCATCAGGGTATCTAACAGTACTGACACACTGGAAGTTAATTACATTGTGACTGGAGCTTCCTTCTCAGACACTCCAAAGTACTACTTTCCTCCTTTACAGCCTCTCTTCTAACTGCCAATAAAATTGTCTTCATGAGCTCAGCTCCAGCACAGATAAGACTGACAGAAGGTTCCAAGGCTGGCATTTGCAAAATCGCATAAGCATATAATTGCAGTACTCTCTCCCCATTTTGGATAGTTCACCTTCAGCAGGCTGTCAAACTTGAATCCCGGTTATTTTATCAGATGCCTGGAGCATGGAGTCACTCAACTTCTTATTGCTAAATCTTTGTTTTTCTTCTCAACTTTTGTACTCAAGGGACTGATAAAACCTCCTAGGTTGTGAAAGAAAGAAGCCAATTTTCTAAATACGTAAATAAAAATGTAATTTGATCTTGCTCTAATATACAAATAATTTCAATTAGTCAAGCCTTTAATGTCCTTCCTGTGTTTGCTGGGAGAAGTCTCCCAAGTGGCTCTGGTAGAGGGAGACAGAAAAAAAAGCTAGACAATTAATTGCTCTTTGAGCTAAAGCACTTCTTTATGTTATTACTGGGCTCAGGAAAAGTCAGAATTCAACTGTTTTGGTACTCAATTAAGAAGAATCTTACCTTCTCGTCGATCATTTCTAAGAACTCGCACTTTCTCAATTTTCCCCAAGAGAGCCCCGTCCTCAGCTAGGAAAAGAAAAGAAGCACAGCATTTTGAATCTGGAGTTCATAAAGGGCTTTGCGTTCAACCACAGCATTCTCAATCATCTGAGGGCCGATTATCTCCTTGGGCATCACAGAGGCACCTCTTCTTTCTGTGGATCTGATTTCTGGCTTGTTCACACCTCATCAGCACCCCCGCTACACTACAGGAAGACTGGTGCCCAGAGAAGAGCCAGACACAGGGATGAAATCAGTGTCAGTACTCACGATCATTGCTGTAGTCATCCACCAAGATGATTTCTTTTATGAGATGGGGTGGGCTTTTCTTAAGCACACTAAGAAAAGACAAGAAGATAAAGTTTATAAGGTCTTTTACGGGTATAAACTTTTAGCCTGGGGTAGGAAATTCTCATATCTTGGTCCTAACCCTTGGTTGGAGGAGCTACCCATCGCACCCTATGCGGAGTAGTCAGGAGACCCTGTCTGCAGCCCCCACTGACAGCCCTGGCCTGACTGTGCCTGGGACACAGCTAATGTCTTAACACCCCTGACAGGTGCATCTCCTGGCCTCACCTGACCACAGTCCTCAGCAGGGCCGACCTGGCTTCATTGTGAAACGTGATCACCACGCTGGTGGCCGGCAGATCCACCCGCCACTGCTTCCGCTGACACCTGTAGGAAGAGAAAGATGGTCCCCTGAACTACAACCCCCAGAGCAGCCACAGCTTGTTTAGCCCTTGAGAGAACAAGCAGACCGATCAACTGGGATGGACACGCTATGATTAACTTGTTATCTGCAGAAGTTCCTGGCCTGTTCTGAGATGAACTGCCAATGGGACATAAGGAAACAGAAAAACACAACCGGAGTTACGTTCTGAGAGATGAACGATTCCGGCAAAAAGTAACATATTGAGAACATCTTTCCAACACGTTAAAAAAAAGTGTTTTAAAACAGTGAAATCCCATTTCTACTCTCAAGCAGATACACCTCTAGAGATGCGCTTTTCACAAATTGCAGTCGTAATTTCTGAGGGGCAGAACCAACTGTGTGCCACTGCTCTTTTCTTGTTTTCTATATTGCCTACAACAAGCATGTGGTACTCCAGTGATATCTGGAACTTGACTCTCACCATGAACAGCGGACCCACTGGAGGTTTTCCCTGCCCAGGACAGCAGGGATGCATGTCCCTTGTCCTGGAAGGCCATCCCCAAATACCCTAGAGGGCAGTGGTGAAGTGAAGATGGGGAGATGGAGTGAGGGTACAGTCAGTGGGACCCTGAGCCTGCCTGAGCTCTCCTTTTCCTGTAAATGGTAGGGAGGAACCCTGGGATCACCGCTGCACAGAAGCTGATTCGGAGGCCAGATCTACAAAGCAGGGGCAGATTTCAACATGGCACCTCTCAAATTTGAGCTCTACAGACAGACACAAGACTAGAAGAACAGTAAGTAGCTTTTTTTTTTTTTTTTTGAGGCAGGGTCCAACTCTGTCACCCATCCTAGAGTGCAGTGGCATGTTCATAGCTCCCTGTAGCCTTGAACTCCTGGACTCAAGTGATGCTCCTATGTCAGCCTCCCAAGTAGCTGGGATTACAGGTGTGCCATCACATCCAGCTAGTTTTTTGATTTTTTGTAGAGCTGGAGGTCTCACTCTGTTGCCCAGGCTGGTCTCGAACTCCTGGCTTCAAGCAATCCTCCCATCTCAGCTTTCTAAAGTGCTAGGATTACCGGCATGAGCCACGGTGCTCAGCCAGAATAGCTATTTTAAAAAATAGCTGATAGGTGTAGGTGGAAGATACTAAAGTATCATACACTAGAAATAAGCAGTTGAGGTCTACCAGGCTCAGCAGAACCCATCAGGAGGAACCCTTCAAGGCAGGGTCTACAGACTTGAAGAGCAACCTAGTACAGAGCAATGTTCCCAGAGAATCTTGAGAGAAAAATACACCTGGGCAGGACTGACAGCCCGCGAGGACTTCTGGAAACACTTAATTTCTGGTTTGACTGCATTCAGAGTTACTAAATTGTAATATTACTGATACCAGCTTGGAAAAGAGGCTTTGGCTTCAGAAAACCAGTTCTTAAATGGTGATGTTGATGCCCTGTGGTCATGAGGATGAACAGTCTTGCCTGTGAGGTGGCAAGAGGGGCCTGTTCGTCTGTCCCATGCTGAGGTTCCCTCCCTGCTGGCATTTATTATTTGCACAATGTTCCTGCAACTCTAGCAGTTAAACACACTGCCACCGGAAATGAAGAAGCACAAAATCTTTGTTGAGGCTCAGAAAATGATACCCCAAATTACACTGCTTTGGCATGCTGAGTGCTTTGAATCAAGTAGATTCAGAGACCTCAGAAATGAGCCTCAGAACCAAAGTCTCTCTCTCATCTTCTCCTCCCCACCCCCTCCAACTTCCCTTGTCTCAAGTTCTCTTATCTGCCTGAGGGAAGTTCATCAGAAGACTTGCAGTTGTCTTGGACCCCCTCTCTGGAATCTACATTAACCAGAGATTAACTCATATAGCAGAAGAAACTAAAAGCCCACACCAAGATCCCACTCCTGGAGACACTTTTCACTTATTCTTTCAATTATTCTTCTGAAGGCTGTCACCTGATTTACCTGCATGATAAAATAACCTCTGTTCTCAGTGGAGTTCTGCCCCTCACCTTCCCATAACTTGTCGCCACCTCCCCGACACCCTGGAGGAAATTTGTTTCAGGCTATTGTCTGCATTTCCATACTAATCATCTCCCCTAAACATCATTTACTCTTCTAAAATTGCCTACATCCCTCACTTGCCTCTCCCCTATGAAGAGAGTATTTAAGCTTCAACCATCTGGCCCTTCTTTTGGAGTCTCATATTTTGTGTGGCTCCTGTGCACATTTGCACATTAATAACAAATTTATTAATCTATTGTCAGTTTATTTCAGCTGACATAAAGATTCAAACCTTCACAGGGGGAGGCACACAATCCCTTCACTCTTATGCCTTCCATGGGACCAACACATTTTTTAAAAATTATGTAGGGTTTTTTTTTTTTTTTTTGAAATGGAGTCTTGCTCCTGTCATCCAGGCTGGAATGCAGTGGCATGATCTCGGCTCACTGCAACCTCCACCTACTGGGTTCAACCAATTCTCCTGCCTCAGCCTCCCGAGTAGCTGGGGCTATAGGCGCCTGCTACCATGCCTCACTAATTTTTGTATTTTTAGTAGAGACGGGGTTTCTCCATGTTGATCAGGCTGGTCTTGAACTCCTGACCTCATGATCTGCCCGCCTCGGCTTCCCAAAGGGTTGAGATTACAGGCATGAGCCACCACGCCTGGCCCTAATATAATCCCACTGTAGCTCTTAATATTGTTTACCACAACCATGAATTATCTGCTCCCAAAATTAGAGATAATATGTATCTAAGATGGGAAATCAGTGGACAAAGGAGACAGATTAAAAATATATACATATTTGGAACTCAGCCATCGCTAAAAACATTTAAGGAGTTAAGAACTGAAGTGGATGGTCTAGCAGCTGCCAAACATTGACCAGCAATTCCACAGGAATGGCCGCAGCTTCAGAGAAAGTGTTCAACAGACACTCGTTTTCCCTCGTGACTACTTCAGAAAAGCGAATTTTGAAAAGAAACATGAAAAGCAGTGCAATTAAAAAGTAATTAGGTCGGAATCACAAAATGAGCTTCTTTTGTTTATTATAGTTACTATTTTAATTAACCATGAGGAATTGCACAATATACTAGTTGTTTGGGGGGAAACTCTTCACTGTTGTTTGGGGGAAAAATACAGTCAGGAATTAATATCGAACCTCATTAGAGCTCCTGACAGCTAAGTCTTTCCTGACAAGTAGACTGATAGGCTGGTTTTTCTTTTTTCCAATTTTAAGAATTAGCAGATTGTTAGATTAAGGAAGTGACAATCTGCAAGACTTAAACTGTAAACAAATTAAACCAAAGAATGTCATTCCCAAGAACCCAATCTGTAATGCTAATGAAATAAGGACTCCGCGCTAGGAGGCAGCTATCCTCTGCAATTAGGTCCCACTTAACACAGCGCGAACTGCTGAGCCGAGCAGACCTAGGTTGAATGACTTACTCAACATGGGCTTATGCAGCCATAGGAGAATTTAAAAAGAGACATAAGGCAGCATTTTTTCATGCTAAATCGTAGTAAACGGAACCGATCCAATCACGTCCTATTCTCTCATTTTCCTTTTCTCTGCAGGAAGCCACATCTTCCAGGAGGGTTTGGAAGTCTCACGGGGCTCTGGAAACGTTTTTTAGAACACGCATAGCTGCTGCCTTCATATCATTTTATTAAAATTCATCTACATATTCATAAGGTATCCATTTTTGCTAGGAAATGGCATTCGGGAAACTTAAGAGGGATCCCATTTTTAAGGCAAAGAGAGATAAAAAGTAAAAACTAAGAAATATTTTACATCCCAGAGTTAGAGCGAGTGTGTGTATGTATATGAATTTAGATAATAAATCCTCACATTGAGCCAAGAAGGTGGGGTCGGCTTGAAGAATGTCTTTAAAAAGAAAGAGAATAAATTTTGTATTTAAAGAGCCATATCCCTGCCAACCAGTCTTCACTACTCCAGAGCCAGTGAAAGAACACCCAATATAGTAACTCAACAGGGGAGCCGGCTGCCAGGGGCACGTTCATACTTGAGCTTTCTCTGGGAATTGAGTAGAAACGGTAGTTTATTTGAAGTCAGAGGCAGGAAGAGTGTGCAGTAAGGTTTGTTCTACCAGACAACACAGGCTAGAAGCAGTGACTCTGAGAAGAGTGGGCGGGGTTTCAGGCTGACTTTGTGGGCTCAAGTTCACTTGAGTGTCCAAGGCTCTGGTGCTAATGTGATCATTCTGCAAACTTCCTGCTCAGTAAAATGGAGGCTTTAAAAACTGGACATATAAAGATTTAAGAATCCTTTATTTAGCTTTAAATTTCTCTGACATTAGATGGCTTTCAGTACCTGAACTCTTGGTTAGCTGGAAATGGAAAAAACTGGTGAATCTAAACAACCATATTGTTTAGCGAGTCTCTCAGGGTGGAAGAATGAATCTGTCTTTGCGGTAGATGTTATACCTGGGCTTGATCAAGATATCGATGAAATAACCAAATGCAAGCTCTTTGGACTGGGAAGCTCCCGCTTCTGTCCAGTATCACAGAAGGCTGTTTCACAGTGTGGGGAGGAATAAAGAAACAGGTTTCCTACTCTACCTGGGGAAGGCCATGCCCCACCCTCACCCCAGGTGACCTCGTGTTTTTGCAAAGGGCCCTTGGTAACCTTGGTTACTGTGTGATTGTGTGATGTGTGACAACTAACATCACTCCTCATCTGTGAAAATGGCCCTTACAATCTTGCCTGATTATTGGGAACACCAAATAAAAACGTGTGAAAAAGGACTCTGAAAACTGTCAAGGTCACTTTAATGAATGGAGGGTCATAATTCACATTTGGCAGCTGTGTGTCAATGGTGACTGGGAGGTCAGAGTGGAGCTTTCTCTAGTAACTTGGAGAGGCAGCCGACGAGACAGGCTCTGAGACACCTTTCAAGTCCACAGGCAGCAGCGGCTCTGAGTAGAGAATACACTGTCAGTTAAAGGGTGAAGGGTTCCTAGGCCTGCAAGAAGGGCTCAGTAGATGGAAAGGTGGGAGAAGATGGAGAAACATATTTAAATAAACTCTCTTTAAGAAAGAGTTCAAGAACCTCTACAAGGCCCAGAGAGGGGATGTGGCCAACAGTAAGACCACACTTCTTATGAGATGGCCACGAAGACCAAACAGAGGGTCACAGGAAAGAAAAATTCCTAGATGAATACGCACTATCTCCCTGAATTGCCCTTGTAATTCAGATTTTGTAAGGAAAATACTACACAACTTAACTGAAGTAAGCATTAGTTTATGCCTATACAAAGACAGGATTCTGTCACGGAAGAGATAGGGAATAGATACTTTCAAAAATAAAAAAGGAAAGTTATAAACAATGCCAAGCCTCCGCAGGCACTTTCTGGGTATCCCGTGCTAAGGGGTGTGCTCAGTCCCTCCCTGAAGCCAGCAGGCACTTCCAGTGAAGTCCCTCTAAGGGAGTTGTGTGTTCTGATTGGGACTGGAGTTCCATGTAGGAGCAAATCTGCTGGCAATGGGACTGTGAAATGCTGGTCTCCACAGCAGCTACATCTAACTGCATGTCTTTGAGCAAGTATTTGTGCTGTGGCTCAGGTTCCTGTGGAGAAACTCCAGGGCAAACAACACGAGGATCATGCAAGGTCACGGTATTTCCAAGGTCCTGATTGCTGTGATATGTATTTACAAATTATCATATTGGCATTCTAGATACATTCAATTTGTAAACTGAGTTTGAATCTGCCCCTGAGAGACAAATCTAGTTTTGATTTGCTGGCAAAAAACTAAGAAAAAAAAAAGTTTCTGGGTTTGCAAAGCTGAGGGGCAAGTCTTAGACTGCAACAGATTCACCAAGGCAATAAGCCTCTGGTGGTCTCTTGGCAGTAACAGACATCACTGTGTGTTTATGTGTGTAAAATATTTCATGCATGAAATTCAGAGATATTATAGAAGCATCCATGTACCACTCTGCTTGCCAAGTCTTAATATCTTGCAATACTGGCCTTTGATTTTAAAAATTTTAAATAAAATGACACATGACAGGATGACAGGTAATAATTACAGCCCTTACCTCAATCCTCATCTTCCCCAGGGGCAATCACTATCTTGAATTTGGTGCTTCATTGTTACTACGTGTATTTTAAATAAACTACCCATGTACATATTCATAAATTATATCGAGCATTTTTCTGCATCTATTCGAAGTTTGCAGAGATGGCACTGTGCTGTGACTTGCTGTTTTCACCTTTTGGGAGGTGCATTTGTTCTGACATAAACAACTCTACTTCATTCACCCCCACTGCTATACTGCTTTTCACAGGAGGAAGGAATACACTACACATCATCCCTTTTCTGCTGATTATCTATTCTCTCCGTTAGAAACAGCGCTGCAGTGGACACCGTCTTTTTAGATAGCAGAGAAACTTTCTCTGGATTATTTACCCACAAGTAGGACTACTTGTCACACATTATGAACCTCTTAAACTTTACTTGACATAGCCAACTTAATCTCAAGGGGCTGGACCTAGTATCACTCCTGCCCAGACCCACATGAGATCATACTGCTCTGTATTCTCACCATCCCTAGGTATTACCATGTTTTAAAATTTCGCCAACCAGATTGGTATGAAGTAGTCATCATTTGAACTTCCATGTACTTGATTACTAGAGAGGCCACATATCATCTTATATGCCTAGGAAGCTGACTAGATTGTTTCTGCTGTTAATTGTCTATTCATGTTCTCTGTCCACTTTTTGATTAGGTTTTACCTACTATTTGGCTGTAGGAATTTATACGCTCTGGACATTATCCTTTGTCAGCCAGAGGCATTGCAAAAATCTCTGTGGCAGATGCTTTAATTTTTGTCAAAATACTTCTTAAGAGTTTTCAAATTGTTGATGCTGGGGTAACAATGTTCAGGAAAAGCTTTTTTAACTGAAGGTCATTAATATATTGTTGTAAATTTTCTTTCAAATGTTTAAACTTCTACAAATGCTTTTAACAGGTTATAACAGGTTATATATCCTTCATAAACATTGAAGGATTATGTATATCCATGTATATCATGGAGAAAATTATAAAACACAACTGAAGGACATTTAAAAGTGCCCAGTATTACAGAAATATTAGTTTTCTTAAAATTAATCCATAAATTCAGTGAAGCATCATGCAGGGTGTTTTCATGGAGCTTGAAGAGCTTATTCTTAAATTCATCAGGAAAAGCACATGGTCACAACTATCCACTGGAGTCTTGAAGAACACCACATAGCAGGGCAACATGCCCGAGGAGCTGTGAAGTGTTACTGCAGAGCCACGGTGATTGGCAGAAACAGATGTAGACAAGTTCCATGCTATCCTTCATATACAGAGGAAGGAGATCTATAATCTCCTTTTTTTTCTGCGTAGATAATCCATTGCCCCAGCATGATTTAATAGTTCATTATTTCACCACTGATTAGTAATGCCACTGCTGTCACACCAAATATTTATGTCTACATCCATTTCTGTTCGGGTCATCTATGTGTGTAACCCTGTACCCGTACCACGCTGCCTTAATGATGTGGCTCAGCAGTAACTCTTCATGGCCCCTACTAGGCAATGTTCTTCAAGACGCCAGTGGATATTTGTGACCATGTGCTTTTCCTGATGAATTTAAGAATCAGCTCTTCAAGTTCCATGAAAAAACCCTGCATGACATTGCACTGAATTTATGGATTAATTTGAATAAATTAGTATTTCTATAATACTGGACATTTTAAAATACCCTTCAGTTATGTTTTATAATTTTCTCCATGAAAGTCTTGCACATCTTTGGTTGCATTTATTCCTCTGTATCTAACAGTTCTGCTTCCTACAGTGAAAGGAGTCTCTTTTCCTATTACATTTTTGAATTGGCCATTACTGATCCCTGTTTTTGTATGTGGACTCTGTATTCAACACCTCACTGTGCTCTATTTGTTCTGATAGTCAGTTTGCAGGTTCTCTTAGATTTTCCACAAATCAATACATCTACATTTTGTCCCCGTCTTTCCATTACTCACACATCTTGTGATTCTTAAGATGGCAGTGATTATGGCCTGCAACACAATATACAATTTTTAAAAGTGGTAAAAAACAACCTTGCCTTGATCCTATCTTTAAATTGAACACAAGTAGATTTTTATCATTCAGCTTTGTGTCTGCCACAGATGTTTTACAGATGCCTTTCATCAGGTGAAGGAAACTCCCTCACGAGTGCTGAATCTCACTGTTTTCCCTCCCGCATCCATTAATATGACCTACAGCTATTCTCCTTCAATTTACTGAGAAGATAGATTACATTATTTTCTGATATTCAAACATTTTTACATTCCTAAAATAAACTCTTCTTGGATATGGATATATATGTGTGAGTGTGTGTATATAAAGCTGTATCAGATTTGCTAGTATTTGGTTTAGGATTTTCTGAGTCTAGAACCATAAATTGAACAATTTGCTGTTCTTATACTTTTTCTGGTTTCATAGCCAGGTACTACTGAAGGAAATAGGGTGGCTTTCCTCCTTTTCTATTCTCTAAAACAGTCTGGGTTTTATGCAAACCCATTTGAGCTTTGTGAATTTTTGAGAAAGCAAATTTTTTATTGTTGAAAATTTCTTTTGATGGTTTGCACTTATTCATATTTTTTTATTAAGAGATTTTGGTAACTTAAATTTCCCTAGAAAATTATGAATTTCATGTAAGTTTCAAATTTATTTGCATAAAAGTATACTTCTAATTTTCTTATGATCTTAGTTATATCTGCTTTTTTACACCTAATATTAATGTTTCTTCTCTATTTTTGTTAATCAGCATTTTTAGAGATTTATATTTTTTAAAGATGAAGCTTTATATAGTACTCTCCAATGGATTTTTTAGTTCATTAACTTTTTCTTTTACCTTCCTTATTTCCTTCCTTCTGCTTTCTTTAGGTTTACACCCTGCAGTTTTTCCCACCTTCTTCAGTCACAGAGTGGATCTGAGCTACTCTACATAAGGAAAAATGGTTAAAAATCCAAGCAAATTCTACAGCTGAATAAACACAGGTAGTTTTCTCAACCATTAGATGGGTGAGTGAAATGGGGAGGGGGAGAAATGTCCGCAGGTATGATGACCGGCTCTCCTAACTTACTTTGGGAGGAGAGTGGCGAGGCCCCTGCCTTTGAGCCAGGCCAAGGCACCTGCCTCCACATGTGTTCGGAAAGATGGAGCAGCCCAGGGAGTCCTGCAGCCACTTGGAGCTTTATTTCTCCAGCCAACACAGCACCTGAAAGTCTGAGAGTCTCCATGTGCACCCATCAGCCAGGCGAGATGAGCCAAGAGAGCCTGTGGGGGCATTAAATTAGCCAGCGGGGCCAGAAGTTTTAAAAATCAAAGGAACATATTAAAATAGACTCTGTTGCTTGTCAGCCCATCTCCCCATTCATATACAGATATTTGGTGGGAAGGGGAAGGTGTTAGCACCTCAGGATGCTAGGATGAAGGCTCTAGACACAGCTGGTGATGCATGGAGGCGGTGAATGCCTTCTGTTTCCTTGCCCTTGTCCATAGAAAATGCTTACGTGATTCCCATTTCAAGGGAAAGAAAAGGGCAGGCAGGTCTGTTGTTTCGGTGACTGTCCTGGCAGCCTGATGCAGCTGCCCATGGACACAGAATGTCCATATATGCCTCTGCTGTGAAGCTGGGGCTCCAGCCAGGCCGGAGGCAACCGCAGGCTGGGCACGTGCTCCTCATTCAGGACTCTGATTTGCTTCTGCGGTAAGGGCAGCTGCTTTAAGGCCACAGATTTCTGATTATCACAAAGCTCTGACGGTTTAGTGAGCATAACACTCATTCATGGAGATTATGACAACAAACACGCCTAGGCTCTGCCTGCCTCTCCCAGCCCATTCTGAATAAGTAGGTCTAGGTGAAACCTGGGAATCTGAATTTGAAAAGGCCCCTGAAGACAAGGCTTATACAGGTTGCTCTTAGAACTCATTTTAAGAAACACACAGAAGAGTGAGAGGTATTATTAGTGCAACAGTTCTCTAATATGGAGCCATAATTAGACTCATCTGGAGAGCTTTGGAATTGGACCTGGAACTCTGCTATTTGACCATATAGAACAGAAAAACTCTGCCTCCTCCAGATTTTGATTTCCCATTCCCCCTCCCTACCACAATCTGACCCCCAGTGGTCATCATGCATGAAGTGGCGCAGCCCACGCTGTGTTCCTCAAAGTCTACCAAGACTATGAAGCCTGACACAGACAGAGTCAAGACTAAGCCCCTGGGAATAAGGCCTCCACATGACTAGGCTGAAAATAAGATCTAGCCCAAGCCAGAGTCTGGATCCATCACAAGGCAGAAGAGGCACTGGACACAGGCCCTCCTCTGCCCAGCCCCAAACTGGGCTGGGGATGAATCTCTCAAGCTCAGGGCACTTCCACTAGGGCCCATCCCAAACAAGATGCTCAGCTTCACATTTTCAAGATGTGTTGCTATGGAGTCTATAGAAAATCTAGGCAGGCTACTGGATAGAATGTAAACTAGAAATGGAAGCCAAAAAAAGCAAAATGGAAAAAAGTTCACTAGCTGTTGTATAATGTTCATTTAATTAAAACATACTCTGAATAATCCTCCAAACAGTGATAATGGCATAATATTCCACCAAATCCACTAATTTCTGATTAGTTCTAATAGCTACTGAGTTTATTCTATACAGATCTTTCAAAACTAAACAGAACCAAATCCTAACACATTTAAAAACCTCTGCAGGACCCCTGTGAAATCAAGCTTCTTAAAAATCTGGTAGGCAGGAGATTTGAATAAGCTCCATTAATCACCTTAGGTTTGTCTCACTTTGAAATTATTAGTCTAAAATAGCTTTCCTGCATACTGCAGGCTATTGCATTCTGCAACACATAGGAGTCGGAAGCATATTCTAAAACAAAATGTTTATCCTCCCCGTGACACAGGAAACTCAAGCCTATCACATTTACTGTATTCCCTTTGAAGTCCTCTAATCCCACTGAAAAGCCAAGGGGTTCCAGAGGCAAAAAACGTGCACACACACTCGGGCCAAGCGGAGAATCCAAACACACACTTTTCGCTCACCAAACACTCCACGCTTCGGCACCGACCGCAGAAAATGCTGCCCAGAATAGGTGAGTATTCTCCACCAGAAGAGGAAAAACATTAGGTTTCCCCTTGAAGCTTTCAGCAAGCTATCGTTTGATGGAATAAAAATGTTTTTCTTCATTCAAAGAGCACCATTTGTCCTTTATTGCCTCCAGTTTTACCGACACGAAATTTTAGCTGAAAACTTTTCAAGAGTCAAGAGCTATTGAAAGATGAGAAAATAACAGCCCTGGATGAAGCCATCTGAGCTCTCCCATCACGCCCTCCGAGGGCTGCACTTCAGCTGCTCGGTCCCACTCACCTTTTAAGGCTGGAGTCATTTCAGAGAGACCAAATTATTATTGTCCTTTAAACTTTCATTCCTCCTGATGCCAGGGGACAAGGTGCCTTCCCTGGATGGAGGCTCACGCCGCTCATCAGACCATGTGAGCACTGTACATTCCATTTCTTCCCTCTTGCTAGTCCCCTGGGACAAGTGGCACCCCCTAGTCCTGCTAGAGTAACTGCAGTAACTCCCTCTGCCTCCTGGTGCCCACCATCGTCCTCTTGGATATGTGAGCTCCGATTCCAAGCTGTCTGAGGGTTTAGTTTTTACTTCCATTGCTCCATGAAGAGATGTGCTTTTACTGCCTGTCTCAAAGTGGTGAATCCTTTAGAGCACTTTTCTTAGGGGTTATTCAGGCAGTTGCTTTTCTTTACTACCCTACTCTTGCAGTTCTCCCCCACAAAACCTGGGCCAAATAATGGAGTCTGTGTGACCACTGAGCAGTTCCGATTGTCCCAAGTGGACAGGAGAAAAGCTTAAGTTCCGTGGAGGGTGATGTTTTAGGGCACCACTCTTTTTCAGATACACTGAATTGCTCTGTTTTGGTCTGTGGTTAAAAAGACCAACTTTTCAGTTGGGCGCGGTGGCTCACGCCTGTAATCCCAGCACTTTGGGAGGCCGAGGCGGATCACCTGAGGTCAGGAGTTCGAGACCAGCCTGACCAACATGGAGAAACCCCGTCTCTACTAAAAACACAAAAAATTGGCCAGGTGTGGTGGTACATGCCTGTAATCTCAGCTACTCAGGAGGCTGAGGCAGGAGAATTGCTTGAACCAGAGAGGTAGAGGTTGTGGTGAGCCGAGATCGTGCCACTGCACTCCAGCCTGGGCCACAAGAGAGAAACTCCGTCTCAAAAAACCAACTTTTCACTTAACTCTACCATTACCAGTAATCAAAGGCTGCATCGGATTCTATTCTTTCCAAAGATGAAAGGCAAAAAGGTCATCTAGTCATGGATAAGAGTAAGCATGTCAGTTTGAAGTAAAAGAGTCACTATTTTAACCCTCCCTTGGCCCTGGCCTATTGGGGGTTCACGTAAAAAACAGGGACACCCAACTTTGTCTTGGCATGACTTGTTCACACCCTCTCCAGGCGAATCCAGCATCTAGTTCTCCTACACTTTGTTCATGTCAAATACAACAGCATTCTTTTGGAATCTTGGAGGAAAAAAATCAACTTCCCGTTGATGACAGAACGGAATGTTATGGTAAAGAACGAGAAGGTATTTGGTATATGGCTCCTAACACAACAGTTACTGTATTTATGTTTGGTCCTTGTGACTCTATTATAACGGATGCCTGAAGGCGCACGCGCCCTTCTAGGTAATACGAAACAAATACAAGTCTCCCTCTTGCTCCTATCTTAGAGATTTTGTTCTGGGAGAACTGTGAAGCCCCAGGGGCGAGTCTCGATTGGCTTAAGACAAACTCATGTCACCAACCTCTTTCACAGTCACAAATAGCCATGACGTAGTTCTGGCCCCTGAATTATAACAGAAAGTGCTAGAAGGGATTTCTGGGAGACATTTAGGTTGCTGTTAAGAGCAGAGAGACACTCAAGAAAAGCCCATTTCTGGCCCCCAGCTTCCCGCCTTGAAAGTGATCACGTGCATGGAGCTATGGCGGCCTTCCTGCAACCACGTAAGGCAAAAAGGATGCAGCTGAAAAACCCAAATGCTGAAGATGGTGCTGAGGAAGGTCAGAAAGAGCTCCCAGGCGAGGGGAAGCCGACTTAGATGGTCTCTCCAGGTATTTTGTTAAATAATTTAACGTCTGTTTTGCTACAGTATCCTAATTGATACAACATAATAAATGAAAAAAAATCAGAATGGCTTCCTGGCAATACTAAACCAGTCACAATGAAACAACACATACAGAGTTTTAAAGAAAAAAAAAAGACACAACAAGAATTCTATGCATTATGAACTTATGGTTCTTATGAAGGGAATGGAAAGCAATTCTCAGTTAAGCAAAAAAAGGCTCAAGCAAACAACAGAATACAAGAACAACGAAGTGAAACAAAATATGTTGTCTGTACAAGAAACATGATGGAAAAAGCAAGAGAAAAATGAAATGACATTAACAATTAGACGACAGACCAAAGATAAAAATGGCTACGAGGCCAGGAGTGGTGGCTCATGCCTGTAATCCCAGCACTGTGGGAAGCCAAGGCAGGTGGATCACCTGAGGTCAGAAGTTCAAGACCAGCCTGGCCAATATGGTGAAACCCTGGTTCTACTAAAAATACAAAAATTTGCCGGGTGTGATGGCATGTGCCTGTAGTCCCAGCTACTCAGGAGGCTGAGACAGGAGAATCGCTTAAACCTGGGAGGCGGAGGCTGCAGTGAGCCAAGATCACACTACTGTACTCCAGCCTGGGTGACAGAGTAAGACTTCGTCTCCAAAAAAGTAAATGAATAAAATTAAAAAAAAAAAAAAAGGTTAAGAGTCTATTAAACTTTAGACCATCAGGTTGGCTTAAAAATCAAAATATATGCTGCTACAAAAGATAAACGATAAACCTAAGACAAAATGGCATCCAAAAAAGAAAGAAAGAAAGAAAATCAATAAAATACAAAAATATATCAAGAATAAATGAAATAAAGTAGGAGATTAACATTTATGCAAAGCAAAATGTATGGCAAAAAAGGACAACTTGTTCAAGGACAGCCTGGGCAACACAGAGAGAGCCCATCTCTATTTAAAAAATAAAAAATAAAAATAAATAAAATGGGGTAACTTTATGTCAATAAGGGTATAATCCATGAATATACATCTTCTAAGCCCCTCATGCTTAGAAATAAGCAGAAACTCCTAACACTGTAATGTGAGTTTCAAACGCTTTTGTCAATAATAAAGGTTTTGAATGTAATCAATCAGGTTGGTTGAACATGTACATTTGAACTTTGAAACGAGTATAGATGTTACTAGCCTTTAAAAAAATACCCATCAAATATTGACAGAAATGAGAAGTAAAGATTGTAGCCTCTAGGGGCAGGCTGTTGTTTAGACCTTACCACTGCCTGCTTAATGGGGCAAGTTCTGTTTCTCTAACTATCAAATCTTAGTAACAATAACAATAGTACCTACACCTCATACGGTTGTTGTGAGAATTAAATGAGTAACGCATGGAAATTGCTTAGTATAGCACCTGGAACAAAAATTTCAATTAAAGGTAGTTACATCTCATGCCCAAAGTAAAACCCTCCATACCTGCAAAATAATAACATTACAAAGTTATAATGTCTGACTCCACAGCAATAAAGTGAGGGGGAAAAAATCCCCAATGACCTAAGTTTAAAAAGATTAAAAAAAAAAGAAAGAAAATCAGTTTCTTACCATTTTGAAACTCTTTCCTAAATAAGTAATGTACCCAAAAAGAAACCAAAAATAGAATTCCAGAGTGGTGAGAAATAATAATAGTGGTCATTTACAAGTAGGTTTAAAAATAACCAAAATTATCACACTATATTTCGTATGATGTGAGACTCAGCCAAAGAAACCACTCAGAAACCAATTAAGTAGACATAAAGCAAACATTCAACATTCAATTCTCATGTGGCAAGGGGAGTGCAGAGGAAAGCAGAGGGAACAGGCACACATGAATGCATTACAGAAAAGCAGTGGAATGTATATAAAGTCCCAGCGCTTGGATGTCAAGGATGAAAAGAAGAAAGAAGTAAGGAGGAGAAACCAGAGACACATCACTGGCATTTTTAAAGAAGAAAAAAGGGAAAAGTTTATAATTAATAAAGATTTAAGTGCACATACATATAACACTATGCCAATAAATCTGAAAATCCAAGGGAAATTTATTCTTTTGGGAAGATATAAATCAAATTAATTTGAGTAAAACATAGAAAAACTTAACGTATGTCAATATTTATGGAAGAATTTTAAAAGGTTATCAAAGGATTACTGTAATTAAAATAAAAATAGCTCTAAGTTTAGATGACTTTGAAAGGTGAGCTCCAAGAAACAAATAACTCCTTTGCAAATCAGTTTTTCTGAAGCATCTGAAGAAATTTAGGAATTTGTTCTAAATTTATTTTACAAAGTTAACATAATCTTGAAGCCAAAGCTAGATGAAGGAAGGAGGACGGGAGGGAAGGAGGAAAAGAAGGCAGGCAAGCTGGCTGGCCACAGATACTTTCAGCTATGAACCTTCATTCAAAACCTAAAATAAAGCAGTAGCCAAACTCAGCAATAAATTGAGTAAATTGTGGTACATTTTCAGAACCAAATAACACACTGTCATCTCAAATAGCATTTTCTTTTAAATGAGAGAGTGAAGAGGTTATTCAAAAATATTTACCCCAACACTATTAGCATTAAAAAGGAAAAGAATCTAGCAGTCCATTAATAGAGAGCTAGCTAAATAAACATAAAATGGGATATAGAGTTTTTTAAAAGGGAAGTTATATATTTAACAATCCTAGAAAATATTTCCTATGTATTATTGAATGAAAAAAAGCAGGCAGGTAAACAGCAAATACAGTGTCATTTTATTGTCATTGTATTTATATAAAATGACATACATCGAACATCAGAGGGTATGACGCAAATTAGGAAGGACATTCACAAGGGAGGAGACGATGTGAAGCTTTTAGATTTTTTTTTCTGTGTGCAACAAACACGTATCTACTTTTAAAAAGCTTTGTCTTTAAAGAAAAAACCGGTTTGGAGTAATTCGGTGTATTTAAAGAAAGAAGAACTTGGGGAGTTCGTGATACAAGGTTGCTAACAGCCCACTGTGTAGACCATTGGTATCTAGGTGAAACAGAGACCAATTCAGAGATTTTAGCTAATATTTGGCCAAGACAAGGTTTGCCAACAATAGAAGGCAGATCATTACCATCACCGTCACATCTTACCATGATTTCCTTATGGCGGGTCTGACTAAGCCCAAGAATGGACCAACCCTAACAGAAGTGCCTTCGTTTGATGGCACCACCATGCACTGGCCTCCAGGGGGTGCCTCTTTGCAGATGGGATTCTACAGTCAACTGGGTTAACTGAGTGATTCCATAAAAGCAGCTACCAAGAGAGATCTAGTTCAGCCCAGACAACACGTGGGGACAGTGAGTGAGCGGCAAAGCCTACCAGGAGCTGCGCTGGGTGCTAACCAATCTCAAGGGCAACCTGTGCACCAGAGGCCCTGCAGGAGATCAAGCTGAAGACCACCCCCAGAGTTTCGACTCCCTTTATGCCTTGTCCCCCTCTCTATAGCATGGGAACCCAAAAGTAGGCTCTGGTCCCTCCAGGACTGGCTATCATGTAGCAGCAGAATCAATGGCACTCTTCTTTATTTACCTAGCGAGGGTCCATAATTCCTAATCTGTGATTCCAACATTAAAAAAAAAAAATCCTGGGAAAAATCTGTATCCTATTTGGTGACAAAGCCTGCCGTGATCTGAATTATGTGGCAGTAAAACCTAACCTGATGTCTGTTCTCCTGATTTATCCCACTTGGTATGCATATTCATGTTTTGCTGCAAAAATATTAGTGTGTTTAATTACAAGGTACTGTCTGAAGATTTAAAACATTATTTCACAAATTGTGCATATATCATTAATACCCCTCTATATTTTTTTTAAAAAATCTGAATTCCCTAAGAATTTCAGTGAGGAATTAGAAAACTGTCTAATTACAGATAGTCTCTGTCCCAAAGTAGCTTATGAAATACCTGGAGAAATCATGCACAGCTGTAAAACAAGAAAGCCCAGGCACAGAGACTCTGGTTGGGGGTGGCAAGGTCTCAAGTGAGGGCAGCAATCCCATGGCATGGGGCCAGTCAGAAGCGACTCTTTGGAAGAATCTAGGTGAACTGTGTTTTAAGGGACACACCCATTTAAAAAGGTTTAGAAGGGCAGTGGAGAATAACATGAATGAACAAACGCTTTGTAAAGAATGCCCCCACATCTGGAATGCATCCACATAAGAAGTCTCAAGAAAGGTAAGTGGGTGGGGAAGGCAGGACTGGCTACTGCAGGCCATCTATGCAGGGCCCAGGAGAGGGATCCAGGTGCCCTCACCATAGCTTAGTTCTTGTGTGGGAGGGGCACATAGAATACAGGCCTGGGGGAGGTAGTGAGAGATCTGAGGAAGCAGGTCCAGTGACTCAGAAGGGAGGACAAGGGACTGCACCAAGAGTGGCAATGAGAGGAAAGGGTTAATTTGAGAGGGATGCCAGAACAGAAAGCCACCAAGGCCACTTGGGCAGCTCATGGTCCCACGCACCAGTACATGTTGGCCAAGCAGCATTAGGCAACCAGGGCATTGCTTTATTCTAGCCTACAGCAACATACAGGGAACTTTCCAACTTCAACAGGATGCACTTACATGTGAATATCAAGAACAAGTGCCTTGGCCTTTGCACTTAAAGAATTACCAAGAATAAAAAAGACTTGGTTTAAAGGGACACAGCAAAGATGCCAGAGGAAATTCAATCATCATCATAAAGAAGAGGCAACAGATAACAAACCCAGTGTCCCTTAAGCCATCGGTCCCCAACTTTTTTGGCACCAAGGAACAGTTTCATGGAAGACAATTTTTTCTACAGATGGTGGAGGGAGGAGATGGTTTGGGATAAAACTGTTCCGTCTCAGATCATCAGGCATTAGATTCTCATAAGGAGCCCACAACCTAGATCCCTTGCATGTGCAGTTCACAATAGGGTTCGTGCTCCTATGAGAATCTAATGCCCATGCTGATCTGACAGGAGGCGGAGCTCAGGCAGTAATGCTCGCTCATCCCCTGCTCACCTCCTGCCGTGTGGCCTAGTTCCTAACAGGCCATGTGTTGCTATTGGTCCATGGCTTAGGGGTTGGGGACCCTTGCTTTAAGCCTATTTTGGTAACCAGAAATACCTCCACATTTAAAAATACACATTCAGGGATAGATAACAAAATGATTTTAAAACCATCCATAAACGTTGACAATCTCAACTGTGTAACTTCTACCCAGGCCTGCCCCCTGAATTCCGGATTTTTGTGTATCTTCATCCACCTACTTGACAGTTCCACTTAGATGAAAACTTCTCTCCTAATCTTTCCAGCAATGCTTCTTGAATAGCAGCTATTCATTTAGTACTGATTATGTGCCAGCCACTGTGCTAAGTCACTTACAGGTGTTAACCCACTTAGTCCTCACAGCAGCCCATGAGATGAGTTTATCATCACCTTAACTTATATCTGAGGAAACTAGGGCACGAAGGAGCTAAGTGACATGCCAAGATCGTGCAGCTGCTGAAGGGATAACTGGGATTCCAACATGGCAGACCTGGTGCCAGCATCCACACCTTAACCAAGAGGTTGTACTGCTCCCTGCTCAGCAAAGGACAAGTCCATTCTTCAAGTTATTTGGTCAAGAAATTCAGTGGCATCCTTCACCCCTCTCTTCTTCACACTCCACATCCGATTTAGCATATCTTGTCATCTCTACCTTCCAAAGGCATCCAGAATCCAACCACCTCTCACCACCTCCATTGCTAGTCCCCTGTTCTTAGCCATTGTCATCTTGGCTGGATCATGGCAATAGGTTTCTCCGCTTCCGGCCTTGTATTTCCCACCCCACCCCCAATAAATCTGGTCTTATCACAGCAACCTTTTAAAAGACTGACCCTTTAGAGGCCTAATTCAGGTCATGCTGTTCCTCTGCTCCCAAACCTACAATGGCTTCCATCTCACTCAATGGCTGCTATGATTTGAATGAGTCTCTTCCAAAATGCAGGTGTTGCAACTTAACAGCCAATGTAGTGGTGATAGAACCTTTAAGAGGTGATTAGATAATGAAGGCTTCTCCCTTTGCGAAAGGAACGAAGGCCCTTTAAAAGGGCTTAATGAAGGGAGTTTGTCCCTTTTTTGCCTTTCTGCCTTCTGCCATGTGAGGACACAGCCTTTGTCCCCTCTGGAAGATCCACTGTTCTTGGTGCCATCTTGAAAGCACAAACCAGATTCTCACCAGACAATGTGAGCCTGCCGGCTTAAAGATCTTGGACTTCCCAGCCTCCACATTGTAAGAAGTAAACTTCCGTTCTTTGTCAGTTACCCAGTCTCAGGTATTTTGTTATAGCAGCACAAAACGGACTATGACAAAGACAAAGCCAGTGCCCTTACCACACGCCTCCAGGCTCCTAGGGCTTGGTGCCTTGACTCTTCTCAGACCTCACCTCCTTCTACTCTTCCTCATGGCCTCCTGCCTAGCGACTCTGGCTTCCTGCTGTCCTTTGGATAGGCCTGGCACACTACCTCTTTGGGGGACTTTGCCCTTGCCACCTCCTCTGATGAGAACTCTCTTCCCAGTTATTCAAATGGACACTCCCTCGTCCCTTCCCTCAGGTCTTTGCCTAAACACCTTTCAGTCAAGGAGACCTTCCCTGATCACCTGTTTAGTACTAAAACCCTTGACTCTTCTTCCACACTCCTAACCTCCACCGCTTATTTTTTTTTCTCTTCTGTATTTAACATGCTTTTAAAAAACCATATAATTAATGATTTATTTTATTGTTTTCTCCCCCATCCTCTTAATGTGAGCTCTATGATGGCAGAGTTGTTGGTTTTTTAATGTTTCGTTCACAGCTGTTTGCCCAGTGACCAGAAAAACACCTGTCATGCAGTTAGCACTCAAATCTTTGCTAAATAAATGCACAAATCCAAGAATAAAAGGAAATTTTCAGTGAACATAAAACTTTAAATCCAAGTACAATATTCCTATTGGGATATTTCCTTTTTTAAATAACGTGAATTTCCAAAGAGGTGTGGATTTTCTCACATTATTGTCAGATGAAGAAAATCATGACTCATTCAATACAGTTAAGACAGTCGTTACTATAAAAGTCTGAACTTTAAATTTTACAGATGGCAGCGGGGATTATGGGCCTCATGGGTTCCATCATTAACATTTAACAACTCCAGAGTACAGGCCGGGCACAGTGGCTCACGCCTGTAATCCCACCACTTTGGGAGGTAAAGGCAAGAGGATCGCTTGAGGTCAGGGGTTTGAGGCCAGGGCTGGCAACGTAGCAACACCCTGTCTCTACTAAACAATTTTTTAAATTAGCTAGGTACAGTGGCGCATACCTGTAGTCTTAGCTACTCAGGGGGATGGCGTGAGCCCAGGAGTTTGTTACAGTGAGCTATGATCACACTTCTGTACTCCAGCTTGTGCAATGGGGTGACACCCCATCTACATAAATAAACAACTCCAAAGTATACGTGAATTGTCAGTTACACCAGTGAACAGATAGGTGTTTTGGCTTAATAATGAATGTACCATAAACTGACAATGCTGCTTCTTTTAAGTTCATTAGAAACGTCACAGATTGAAACCATATTCAAGTGAAATATATAGCCCAAATGACAAAAAAAAGTTAAAATAAATTTTATAGTACTTTGACTGTTTCCTAAAATATACAAAACCCTTCCATTGAAAAAGAAAGTTGTTTTTCCAGTTTCGTGGTTCCACGACGGCGGGGGGGGGGGGGAGTGATGGGTTTTAAATGGGTAGTTGAAGTAGGACAGATTGTTAGGACCCAAAGATTGATCTCGTTTATCAAGCAAAACTGTTGACTCCATTTTTCCTGGTCTAATTTCTTTCTGAAATAGGTAGGATCACTGCTTCACAGCTATTTCCACAACTGTTTTTGGTTCTATGATAAAACAATACAATACCATCTCAATGTGATAGAGGCATTCACATACTGGAAGGCGAAAGTCTGCCAGGCATGTCACACATTTTGAGAGCAAAGCGTAACAAAGTAACAGTTCATTCTTTACTCAAAGCTGATATATATACAAGCCACTAGTCACTATCCTAATATTCTGTATCTGTGTGATGTATGTAGTTTATGTGTACATCTGAATCTAATAAAAATGCTGTAAGACAGGCTGGGCAGGCATGATTGTTGTTTTACAGATAAGAAACCCAGGGTTTACAGAGAGATTATTTTAACTTCAGTCTGGGAGCTAATAGCTGGTTGAGCTATTACTAAAAGCGACACATCCCAACTTCAAGCCTATATTTCTATTTACTCTCCTTCGAGATAGACATTACTGCTCAGGGCAAAATTTATAAACTGCCAAATTCGGAGTGGATTTGAATTCCAAATACAACACCCAGGTGTTTTTCCTGCTTTTAGTGACAATAAAGTTCCTTGCTGTAGACCAACCTACTCACTAAAAGCAACCAGAAATTGTGGATGAAATACACTGAAGAATCTATTTGAAGGCACTGGAGAGCTGGCAAAGCAGCCACGTGTTGTGAGGTCAGGTTTCCAGAAAGGAGAAGCACCTAGAGAGGAAGGCCAACATTCTCTGATCCTCTTCCCCTCAAACAGCATGGAGCCAAACGGCCGACAGAGCCTGGCCAAGCACAAGCAATGGTCTTGTAGGTGCAGAGTCAAGTGAAAGCCTCTGGAGGTGCCATGGGGCTGTGGCGGCCAGAAATGGACTTCAGGACTTGTTGAGGAAACTGGGCTCTGATAAATATCCCAGACTTCCAGGTCGAATCACGTAGGGCTACTTCCTAGTGGCAAAAGAGAACTGGAAACTCACCAGCTCTCTCATAAAAGACCAAAACCCAGCTTTATACCAGCTCAATTCCAGACTTGATTAAGGTGACCTGCCCTATTTTAACTGCTTGCCGGAGAACAAAACTAAATCCTCTTTGGAGGAAAAAGTCAGTGAGAGCCCTGAAATATCTCTGTATTTATTCATACACAACACAACACAATCACTGAAATGAAGAATTCAGCAGTGGATTTAAAAGCAGACTAGACAGAGCAGAGGAAAGGATCAATGAACAGGAAGCAGGCCAATAGAAATATATCCAGACTGAGACACAGGGAATCAAAAAGAATAAAAAGTACAGAAAACAGCTTATGAGGGACAGAAGAAATGTAGAAATATCTAACAAAGATGAAATGAGGGTCTCAGAGGAAGAGGAGACAGAACTGCAACATGGCAAAACTGACAAGGCACGAAGCTCAAGTCAGGCAATTCCACGAATCCCAAACAGGTTCAGCACAAGGAAAACAACTTCTAGGCATATTACGGCAAAATTGCTGAAAAAAAGAAATATCTGAAAAGACAGCTGGAAGGAAAAGTCAAAATGTCTTCAAAGAGAACAAGAAGACTAAAAGTACATTTCACCAGAAACAACAAAAAACAGAAGACAACTGAAAGACAACGTAAAGGTGCTGACAGTCACTGTCAACCCAGAATTCTGCAGTCAGTGAAAAGACTTCAAAAACAAAAGTAAGCCAGGGGTGGTGGCTCACGCCTGTAATCCCAGCACTTTGGGAGGCTGGGGCGGGCAGATGGCTTAAGGTCAGGAGTTCAAGACCATCCTGGCCAACATGGTGAAGCTTATCCCTACTAAAAATACAAAATTAGCCAGGCATGGTGGTGGGTGCCTGTAATCCCAGCTACTTGGGAGGCTGAGGCAGGAGAATCACTTGAACTGGGGAGGCGGAGGTTGCAGTGAGTTTAGATTGCACCAATGCACTCCAGCCTGGGTAACATGAATGAGACTCCGTCTCAAAAAAAAAAAAAAAAAGTAAAGTGAAGATGTTTTCAGACCAACAAAAGGATAGAATTCATTGCCAGCAAACTGGTACTAAGAGAAATGCTAATGAAATACAGAAGGAAAATGGTCTTAGGTAGAAAAATAGAAATATAAGAAATGAGGAGCAATGGGAATATAAATATGTGAATAAATCAAAAGGATATTTACTGCATAAAACAACAGAAGATATCCTGTAGAGTTTATAAAGAGAGAATTAAGCTGAATGACATAAGGAGCACAAAGGGCTGAAGGTTAAGTGGGAGGTAAATTATTATAAGGTCTGTGCATTGTCTAAGAAGTAATAAAATTATTCATTTACATTAGGTTCTACATGTGGACTTGCTAGTCAAGAATTTAGCAAACCAATAGAGAAGAAAATACTTAATGTAGAAGGAAGATGAAAGGGAAAAGGAAACACAAAACAGGTGGAACTAATAGAACACAACCAGTGAGATGTTGGTGTTAAACCCCAATAAACTAGTATTTAACATTAAATGTAAAAGAACTAAATACACCAAATAAAAGACAAAGACTGTTAGAGCAGATGAAAGTCCAAAATCCAACTATAGGCTACTTACAGAAGATGCACTTTAAATATAAGGACATAAAAAGTTTCAAAGTGAAAGCATGGGAAAATATATACCATGCAAAACCATGAAACCAAAGAAAGACGCAGCTATACTGATATTGTAAGACAAGCAGCATTACCACTGATAAGAAGTGCATTTCATAATGATAAAAGGGCCAGTCTACTAAGAAAATAACAGAAACTCACCAACAGGTCTAAAACAGAAAGAACAGAGCCCTATTGTAAATGGTCTAGAGGTGGTTAGGTTATCCTTACTAGGCTACATAATTGTCTGTTTCCTTGTCTGCCTCTCCTGCTAGACTACAGTTTCTTGACAACAAAAATGATCCTCATGGTCATCACTGCATTCCCAGGATGGTGGCAGAAAGAAAGGACTAAAGAATAAAAAAAGCAAATTACACAACTCATTTAGCATCATTGTGCTTTTGCCCAAACCATAACCCAGAGTTACAGATGGGGAAACTGAGCCACACATGTGAGCAGGCACTCAGGTGTTAAGCTTTGAGAATACATTTGCTAATGATCTTTGAAAAGGAGACTTGAAATGGGCCCTTCAGAGATGCCAACATTGACACAAACGAAATCTCTACAGTCAAATCAATAGTCTACTTATACCAGTCTCAATGCATTCTTTAATTCAGATGGAGATAAGGCCTGAAATAGTCAAAAAAAAAAAAAAAAAAAAAGGAGGAAACATATAAAGGGAAGAAAAAGAATGATCTGTGGTTGAACCCAGAAGTTGGTTTTATAAAGACACAGAAAATAAAAACAAAACACAAACGAGCCCGCTGATGAATAATGGCATAGCTTTGGTGTGAACTATGCACATCAGATGCAAGTTAGAACCTGGAATGAGTTGGTGGGGGAGCTGTTAGGCAAGGAGCCATTATTGCTGGCCACTTTCCACTCCCCACATCTCATATTTCTCGCTGAGCCTGCCAGCACCCTTCCAACAGCAGGCAGAGATGTCACACTGACAGGTAGAGATGTCACACTGACTGAACACACAAGTAGAAGTCTCACTTCCTGAACAGCATCAGCAATGTTCCAAGGGAACAGAAACAGAATGCACTCTTGCAGTACATTTTCTTTGAGAACCTGAAACTGGAAAAGGAAAAACAACCCCATTTCTTCTTCACTTCTCAGGATCCCATCAACGTGTGGCCAGCTTCCCTTAGGAGGTTGTTTGGCTGCAAGTTACCAACAACCATCTCTTCCTTTTTTTTTTTTTTTTTTGAGACGGAGTCTCGCTCTGTTGCACAGGCTGGAGTGCAGTGGCGCGATCTCGGCTCACTGCAAGCTCTGCCCCCCGGGTTCGCGCCATTCTCCTGCCTCAGCCTCCCGAGTAGCTGGGACTACAGGCGCCCGCCACCACCGCTGGCTAATTTTTTGTATTTTTAGTAGACACGGGGTTTCACCGTGTTAGCCAGGATGGTCTCGACCTCCTGATCTCATGATCCACCCGCCTCGGCCTCCCAAAGTAATCTCTTCCATTTTTTAGGTGCATTCAGGCCTCATGCCAAGACTCATGCCTAAAAGCCAGGAGTATAAAAGACCCTGGGAAGAGCAGACAGTAAGGGAGCCACAACTATCAGACAGAACCCTGAGCCAGGGATATAGAGCACTCCAATTCCTCCACCAGGGAGGCCTGTTAGAGCTCAGTCAAGCGGCTCACCTCTCTCATCCGCCTCACAGACAAGCGAGAAAACTTCATGGCTAAATAACTGTAACATCCCCAGGGGCTAAGGCTCTCTAGATACAAGGTAGTGCCTTATGAGGCCCTGGGATATCCCAGCTGCCTGCCTCTCCCTAAATATGTTCCTACTGACAATGTGAAAAACGGGAAAGGTGACCTCTGCTCTGCAAACTGGGCTTACATCCCGCTGAACCTGACTCCTGCGTGCGACTCTTCTACTTTCTGGAAGTGGGGTCTGAGTTCCGAGCCTTCTGGGAACTGGTATATGACATTATCAGAAGCACAGCATCCCTACCCACTTTACAGGAGTGTGACACAGAATAAATAAAATTTTTAAATTTTTATTTTTAGAAATAAGAGTCTCACTCTGTTGCCCAGGCTGGAGTTCAATAACATGATCATAGCTCACTGCAACCACAAACTTCTGGGCTCCAGTGACCCTCCCATCTCAGCCTCCCAAGCAGCTGGGACTACAGGTGCACACCATCACACTAGAGTAATTATTATTTTTTTAAAGATGGGGTCTCACTATATTGCCCAGGTTGGTCTCAAGCTATCCTCCTGCTTCAGCCTCTCAAACACCTGAAATGACAGGTGTGAGCCACTGTGCCCAGTCTTAAATAAAATTAACGCACACAAAAGGATGGGCACAGGCCTTGATACCAAAAAATGCTCATGAACTGTTTTGTTATTGTGATTATTGAACAGACTTTTAAAGATTCGCTGTTACACCACACCCAAACTCCACCGGCCCCACAGCCACAAATGCCAACAAAGCCAGAACAGCTAAGCCTAGAGAAGCGCCTGTCCCCACATGTGACACCCCACGTGGCTTCCTATCTCCTCCACCAGGACTCTGTGGTGCAGCATACAGAGTTGGAGTTGGGCTGCAAATCAGTGTGGGAGTAGTGGGTGCTCGGGCCAGCTCACCATAGAGCAGTGGCTCCGTCACGAGAATCTCAGGAGGCCAGCGGCGCATGTTTAGGAGACACCGTGAGCTGCCGACAAGTACAACAAAAGGACAAGGCTCCAGTCCTGCCTGGATCTCCAATCACACTCCACTGGGGAGCTGTGTGGATTTCCCTAGATCTTCTGCCCCCCTAAAAAGAAAACTCCGAGTCCCCTAATAGTTGCCTTAGCCAAAGCTTCCCTCCAAGCTGGCTGACTTAATGCTGAAAACCTTTTCTTGGCTTCAGCAATGTTTGTTCTTCCAGAGTAAGAATGGGAAGTTTGGACTTTATCTTTCCCCACAATCCTTAATCCTGATTAACCACTCTTAAAACAACTGACATCAACGCTGACATTCTAGTGAGATAAACAGCACAACCCAGGCCTTCAATGTCTGCCCTCTTAAAATGCCCGTAAAAAACAAATAAAAGAACACACCCTTAAGAGCTCTGACCTATGTTTTGGCTGTGTTAAAGGCAGACATTTCAAAAGTGGTCAAAATAGAGTTCTTTAGTGATTCTTCTAAATAAAGGCTGAGACACTATCATCTGTAACTGGAGTAAAAACAACATATTCTTGGCTTAAAGATAAACCGATTAGATAAACAACTTGGACATACTTGTCTCAAAGAAGGTTCCTTTGTGGGGATATGGTACGGGCGCTGGTATTTCAGCTTGAGACACAAAAATGTTTCAAAACCCCACGTGTGAAATGTGGTGGGGGCCAGGCAGAGAAAAGCTTTCTAATAACTAAACGTTTGAAACCTGAAGGAAACCTGTTTCTTTACCAGGCAGGTCTCGTTTTTAAAGGATTTAATGAAATAAGTGAAAAGGAATGGTGTCTAGTAGACAGAGGAAAGAAGAAAACAAAGAAAATGGGTTTCCCCCCTAAAGATTTATTTCATTTTACATATGTAAACGACTTCAAAGTAAACTGTCCCGAGTTTTCCCTAGTAGAGAGAAAGAGATTTCATAAACTTCCTGGGTTCCTCTACTTTATTTTCTTATCAGATGCATTTCCAGGCAAAAAATCAAAACCCTCCTGGAAAGGAGTTTGGATCCCAGAAACGCTCCAGCCTGACGACACTCACTTCCTAAGCACAGCATACTCTAAAGAAGGCATCAAGGGTATGTTACCCCAGGAACCTCCGAACCAGATAACACTGGGTGGGCGGGGGCTTCAGAAGAACTTAAGAGAAAATGGAAGCACGTGTTACCCAAGTCATTTCAGGATCTGGCTGGCCGGCCCTTCCACTGGCCTGCTGGTCAAGATGTATCATTTCCACTCTGTATTAGTCAGCTTGGCCTGACAATACCACAGACGGGACCTTAAACAATAGACTTATTTTCTTTTTTGGAGACAAGGTCTTGCTCTGCCACCCAGGCTGTAGTGCAGTGCAGGCTCAACTTCCTGGGCTCAAGCCATCCCCCCGCTTCAGCATCCCTAGTAGCTGGGACCACAAGCGTCAGCCACTATGCCCAGCTGACTTTCGTATTTTTTTGTAGAGAGGGGTTTCGCTGTGTTGCCCAGGCTGATCTCAAGCCCCTGGACTCAAGCGATTCACCGGCCTTGGCCTCCCAAAGTGCTGGGATTACAGGTGTGAGCCTTCTCCAGGCTGGAAGCTCAGATCAAGGTACCGGCAGATCTGGCTCCTGGTGAGGCTTCTTCCTGGCTTGCAGGTGGCCCCGTTCTGCTGTGTGCTCACATGGGAGGGAAAAAGATCGCTCTGCATCTTCCTCTTCCTATAAGGACACCTGCCCTGTAGCACACGTGGATCAGGATGGGGTGGATAAGGGCGCCACCCCTTAGGACCTCCTGTAACCTTAATCACCTCCACAAAGGACCTGTCTCCAAATACAGTCACTCTGGGGTTTGGGACTTCAACGTATGAAACTTGAGGGAGCACAATTCAGTCCACAACTTCTTGCTTGGAAATTTCAAATAAATTATCAAGACTTAAAAGCATGGGGCTGCCAGTCAGAGGGACAGAGACTTCCGACGGGGCCTGTATGGGCTACAAAGCTCAGGAGGTGATGGCTTTCAACCCTGCCTTTGAGGGCTGGATGATGCAGAAGGCAGGTACGACTCAGAGCAGTAACAGAAAAAAACAAACAAAAAAAAACTTCCAACATGCATTTTTTTTTTTAACTAATAGGGGGAAATAAGTAAATGAGGGCTTGACAGGAAGCCCTGTGGCCATTTGGGCAGGATAGTTTCTTCAATGCGTCAGACCAACCTGGGCTATACGAAACATGTGGCTTCACTGGGCCCTGGTGGTAAATGCCAGGAGCACCCCACGGGTATTCTAACAACCCCCGATCCTCCACCCCCACATTTCCATCTTCGCTCTGGGTGGGTGGCACAGCTCGAGGCTGAGAACCACTGAATTAGACACTCCCCTGAGGCTCCTTTTAGCTTCACAGTTGCATCGTTTCATGAAATTATATCTCCTGATCACGGGAACACAGCCTAAAATAGTACGCAATCTACAGTGTTAGACTGTCCTCAAGTGTCAGCCGTTGGCTCCAGATTCACAGCTAAAGATCTCAATGTTGGAATCGTCCAGGGCTCAGGCCTTGGGCCTCTTCTGTCTGCATCCATTCCCTTGGGCTTAACACCCAGCCTCATGGTTTTAAATACCATCCATACGCTGAACATTTCCAAATTTACATTCCCGCGAAGACCTTCCTCCTGAACACCAGACACATATCCCACCACCTACAAAACAGGTCCACCTACACTGAGCGGCATTAACATGTCCAAATTTCCCCACACCTGCTCCACTCACAGCCTCCCCATATCTCAGCTGAGGAGACTGCAAGTCCTCCCTTGTGCCAGCCACAATCCTTGGCACCGTCTTCCAAACCGTATCCCCGTCCAGTCCATTAGCACATCCTGTTGCCCCACCTTCAGAATACAGCCCACCTGACCACTTCTCACCCCTACCAATGCTACTTTCCATTACTTTCTGCCTGGACAGTAACAACAGCTTCCCAATGCAGAGAGAGAGAAAAAAAACAAACACTTACTACAAAAAAGAAACTTCAGAATTCCCACTGGGTTAATTTGCTTTTCAGTCTTGATAATTTATTTGAAATTTCCAAGCAAGAAGATTTTTTTTTTTAATTGAGAAACCATGCAGAGATCACCGTTAGACGTGAGGGATAACCCAAATACCCTGGCTGGATCATTACACATTGTAGATAGGTATCAATATCTCACATGTACCCCCAAGATAGATAGTAACTATATCAATTTAAAAATACAAAAAAAATAAAAATAAAAGAGATCGTGCTTTCAAAACTAGGATGGGGCTGAATGTGGTGGCTCACGCTTACTATCTCAGCACTTTGGGAGGTCAAGGCGGGAGAACTGCTTGAGACCAGGAGTTTGAGACCAGCCTGGGCAACACAGTAAGACCCCATCTCTACAAAAACTTAGCCTAGCGTCGTGATGTGCACCCATGGTCCCAGCTACTTGGGGCAGGGGCAGGGGCAGGGGTAGGGGCAGGGGCAGGGGCAGGAGAATCGCTTGAGCCCAAGAGTGAAAGGCTACAGTGAGCCGAAATTGTGCCACTGCAGCCTGCGTTGACAGAGCGAGGCCCTGAAGAAAGAAAAGAAAAAAAAAATAAGATGGGCTATCATCTTTCTAATATCTAAGAGAGCCTATATTAAGATATCCTATACTTAGTATTTAGTATTTCACTCATAGCTGGCTTTTGTAAGCTTCCTGATTCCATGTAAATATTTCTTCTTGGTACAATATATTTTATACATCTAGAAAGGTAAATAAAGCACAGCCCAGAATTTTTTGTTTGTCTGTCTGGGAGGCTCTGAAGCCTTGATTCCTTGTATCTATTCTTGAGGGTAATAAGGGACGGATTATAATGGCAGTTTTCCATCCTGAGAGAACACAAACACAATAAGGTTATTTGTGGCCCATCTGGAGTTCACATGACCTTTATACTTAAATATTCCCCTTTCCTTCTCCTGTATTCTTTTATTATTCTTCATATCTTGCACGATTTATTGGGCACTCAGTATATGCCAGGCACTCTGCTAAACAATTCACTCACTCAGCAAATACTTATGAATTTACTGAGTGCCTGGAGGTGTCTGAATAACAACCCTGGATATAATAACTCACTATTTGGAGTAAAGACGAATGAAGAAAAAAATAAGTAAAATACATAGTGTGTAGGTGGTGAGAGGAACTGTGGAGAAAAATCAAGCAGGAAAGGGGGATGGGACGTTTTGGAGTGGCAGTCAGGGAGCTGAACTCCTAGGAAAGATGGTCAAGGGATACCTCACTGAGGCGGCTCAGGGGAGGAGCAACCAGCCCATGTAAACGTGTTGCTTAATCTTCATAGGTTACAGACGGAGTAATGTTATGTCATCTTATAGATGATAAAGGTCACAGAATTAAGAACTGGAGGGTCTGAGACTTTCAACCCAGGTCTGTAGGACTCCAAACACCTCATTCTTAATTACCCTCCACCTGTACTGCTTTCAGATTTATCACAACTAAAGACCGAATTCTACTATGCAAGCATTTCTATAGATCAACATGAAGGGAGATACTGCAGAGACAAAAAACATTTTATACAGAAAGGTCAAATTCTGTAACAGCTCTCCATTAGATATATTGGGAGAGAAATTCAAAGAGGTAACCCAATCTTCTTAACCTGACATTCAACAAGAATGGTAATTCTAGAGCTTACACTTTGAGACACTAAATCGGCTCAGCTCTAGGCATCCAATTGACTATGGATAGACTTTAATTTAGCCCAAATCCAACAAATGTGGAAGGCATCCCAGCTGCCCCTTTAACACATGCAAATGAACATGACACACTGGCTGGAACTAAAATTAAACCCACCTAAAATGTATCCCACACTGTGGGATGAATATTCAAACATCTGTTTGGACAAACCCATATTTCAAAAACTTTGAAAAAAAAATATGTACATATAGTGTTGGGGACTTTGTAGGGACTTGCAAGGGAGGTAGATGAGAAAACCAGCCCACAGGCTGATGAGCCAGGAGAAAGAACACCATTCTTCTCTCAGCTCAGGATACGTATGTAAAGATAAAATCTCAGTGGGAAACTAGCTCTTAAACCACATGGTGAAAAGAAATTCAGACCGTCTCATGGAGATGTCATGCCAAGCAGTCGACTGAAGTCATCAGGGAAGATTTTTGCGCTAGATTCTGCTAGACTTTATTCGCCTGAGTTTAGGCCAAGCCCTTCTTAAAAGCTATATGGACCTTTTCTGGTCTTAAGTCAGTAGCTCTTAATCACTGGACAAGTTATTAACATTCTGGGCGCTCCGTTTCCTCTCTGTGTATGAAGATAAGCTTCAAGCCTACCTTTAAGGGTGGTGCGGATCGTGTGGGTGGGGGCCGGAGAAGCACCCGGCACGGGCTGCTTGTCCTGGTTAGCCTGGGGATGGGCTGGCCGTGGGGAAGTACACACCTGGGACCCTCTGAAAAAAGTGAAGGACCCTGTCCCCAGAAACGCACCTACATATGCACCTGCGATCTTGCACACAGCTTCGGCCTCAATGCTTTCACAACATCTCAAAGTCCACGCATGGCTCCCTGGAGGTCCTTGGACCCCAGCTTGTCACCCCTTATTTTAGATACAGTATTTAACAGTTAGTCAAGCTGACTTTAACCAGGACAGCATAAGGACTGAGTAGAGCTGGCTTTAGAAAAGAAATTAATGGATGACAGGAAACATTAATCAAAGACAATCTTTTGGAGTAGAGTTAGGAAAATGAGATTCTTAACATTATATAAGATATGTATGTTTACATATACTCATATGTATCAGATATTCACACACACACACACACACACACACACACACACACACACACACACACACTTTTCCCTGGCCCTAAAAAAACTGTAAAGCTACATATTTCTTAAATATGAGCCAGAATAGGTGAACACAGCTGACTAGAACCCAAAGACAACTGTTAAGAAATGAAGCTCCTGGAAGTTAACTGGCACCTACACTCTCCATAAAGTTCCTTGAGAGTAGAAGAGAAAAACCCTGTTTTACTGTATGCAGTGTGTGTGAACATAGCTTCACTGGCCGTTTGTCTCTCTCCACCTCTGCCTCCTCATCAGTCTCTGAAACTCCTGCCCATGACATTAGACCCTTGCTGGCTCTCTGGAAGCCCCATGCTATCCTGGCAGGGCTTCTGCACTTCCTTCTTCTTGGGTGTCCCCACCCAACTCACCCCTCCTGGGACCTGTCCTGACCCTCCCACCCTCCTGAGTGCCTCAAAAGCATTCATGCAAAGTAGACTGTCCAACCCCCGGAGCTACACGACCTCACTTCCTGGTGCACCTGCCATCCCTAGCAGCTGGAATGGGGCCAGATTTTTCTGGCTGAAATTCTAGGATCCGAGCACAGAGCCTGACATATGGTAGATGTGTAATCCATATTCCATTCGCTGATGAATGAATGACTCTAAAAGTAACTTAGCAGGAAGATATACCAAGCACCCAGGAAAACAGCTGCCTTCAAAATGCAGCTCCTTATTTTTTAATAATCTGAAACAAGATGAATTCACTAAGAATTCCAATGTGAATGGCCTCCCAATCAACGTTCTTAACAGCAAACCTTACAGGTATGGGATGACAAGGAGGATTACGGATATCACTTTCCTGATAAGTGGTGACAAACACTGTTTTTAAAATGCCTAGCAACCTCCTGAGCCGAGCTTCATAGACCCCGAAGTACCCTCCACCCTCAAGATCTCTAAAGAATAAAAAAGGGTGGGAGTGGTGGCTCACTCCTGTAATCCCAGCACTTTGGGAGGCTGCTAGCACTTTGGGAGGCTGAGGTGGGTGGACCACTTGAGGTCAGGAGTTTGAGACCAGCCTGACCAACATGGTGAAACCCCGTCTTTGCTAAAAATACAAAAATTAGCCAGGTGTGGTGGCAGATGCCTGTAATTCCAGATACTTGGGAGGCTGAGCCACAAGAATTGCTTGAACCCGGGAGGCAGAGGCTGCAGTGAGCCAAGATTACACCACTGTATTCCAGCCTAGGCAAAAGAGAAAGACTCTGTCTCAAAAAAAAGTAAGAAAGAAAAGAGAAGGGGAGGGGAGGGAAGGAGAGGAGAGGGGAGGGCAAGGGAGGGGAGGGGAGAGGAGGGGAGGGGAGGGGAGAGGAGGGGAGGGAAAGGAAGGGAAGGGAAGAGAAGAGGAGGAGGAGGAGGTCAGGAGATCAGTGGCTCATGCTTACAATTCCAGCACTTTCGGAGGCTAAGGTGGGAGGATCACTTAACGCTAGGAGTTCAAGACCAGCCTGAGCAACATGGCAAGACCTCACCTCTACCAGAAAATAAAAATAAAAAATTTTAAATAAATAAATATTATCAGGGTGTGGTGGTGAATGCCCATAGTCCTAGCTACCTAGGAGGCTGAGATGGGAGGACTGCTTGAGCCAAGAGTTTGAGGTTATAGTGAGCTATGATCGCGCCACTGCATTCCAGCCTGGGTGACACAGTGAGATCCTATCTCTAAAAATACAAAGAAAGATGTGGACAAGAGCCTTTCCTTCAGTATAGGATGTGGAGAGGTGGCATCTGTCCCTCCTGTGTTTCTGCTCAATTTAACATCTACTGTGCTGGGTAGTTCATTTCTCCTTTCTAATCTCTAGAGCATTTCCCAATAAGCAGGAATTTAGATTTTCTTCCTCCAAGGTTGGGAACAATGACAAATTTTGCATTTTTGTGAATGGATCAGAAAAATAACAAGTGATCAGTAAATATAAATAAAGCCAGTCACGCAACTCTCTTTCTGACTTCCATGCTCTGGCCAGAAACCCACAGCCTCTGCACACTGCCACAGGGCACCTAAAACTAGAACTGAATCTAGAACCATCCTTCCACTAACTGTGGGTGACGTTCCATTGCCATATACCTCAGGATTCTTCCTAGTTTTACAACACACATTCAATTTCCCAGAGTAATGGGGAAGTTCTGGCGTCACAGGTGAAAGTGACGTACTGGTTTCTGTGAAAGCAAATGAAGCTGCAGCGGGTGCCTGGTGGGGTACTTACTGGTCATGCCGGGTGTCAGGGATGGCTCTGTCCATTCGCAGCTTATCACTCTCCACTTGGTTGAACTTGTTGCGGGCGTAAGGGTCCTGCCCGGAGCGGACCATTGTCCCTCCAACATAACCTTCCTGGTTAAAGTCTGGCCACCGTACTTTCCCTAAAAAGAGCAGAGCAGAGGGTAGGGATGAGGGAAAATGTGATCAAGTGTTCATCACAGAGACTGCAGTAAGTGTTAAGAAATCACATCCGTGGCTTCTTCACATAGTGGCCATTTAAAAAAAACTAGCTGAAAACAGCACAAGCAAGCATCATCCTGTCTACAAGCCGGAGAACAGGAAATTGCAGGTTTGCCATTTACAGCGTGAAAGTTAAAGGCTTGGCGTACAGGCATCTGTCCAGTGAACAAAGTAAAATCAAAGTACCCATAACTGCGGCATTATTCGTGTTCTCTATAAAAGGAGAGACTCTCAGCTTGTCCCACCTTTCCAGGGATTATAATGTTGACATTATCTCAGGTGGGGTGAAGAAGATCGTGTATAAACTACACATAAGGTATTCCATCATGTAACATCAGGTAACACAAAAATAAATGTTTATACAAAGAATAACCCCTAAGAACAGGATATCAAAACACCCTCTGGTGAGACCTTGTCAAGGGGTCCTTTTTGCAGCTGTTGGTATGCCTGACCCCACAGGGAGAAAGTGAAGGATGTGGCTCCCAGAGGTGTCCCCACATGCACAGCAGGGGCCTGGCCATTCCTAACAGCCACATCATACTTGTTCTCTTCCTGGAAGGAAGGAAGCCAAGGCAGCCTACCTGTCCCCTGGCACTGGCCTGAACCCTAGAATGTGAGGCCCAAGGTTCTCCAAGAACACACCACTGCACGGAGGAGCCCTAGCCTAGGGGAGAGGCAGTGGTGGTGACCAAGGAGCACTGAGGGGAGAGCACTGCGGGCGAGCGAAGTCAGGATGAACCCAGGTGTAATAAAGGCAGAGCCAGAGAACTGCACGAAGGCAGGACGCTCAAACAGCAGAAGAAAGGTGGAAGGAGAGGCAGACTTGAGGCAAGGAGAACATATATGATTCTGGTCAACCTGGGTTTCCATCAAGCACCATTCACTTTGCCACCTAT
The DNA here is from genome assembly GCF_037993035.2 of Macaca fascicularis. NCBI lineage: Eukaryota > Metazoa > Chordata > Mammalia > Primates > Cercopithecidae > Macaca > Macaca fascicularis. Next base: position 18,909,175 of record NC_088375.1, read on the forward strand.
ATGATCTTGGATATGTTATTCATTGCTTGAAATGAAGTTTCCTACAAAATAAGTAAACAGAATAACAAAAGGATCCTCATGAGGACTTAATGGCCTATGATGTTCCATTTCATAGACATGACAAACTAAAAAATCATAATAAACACCACCAACAACCCTGTTCACATGAAACTCATACATTTTCCAGTGGCTGGAACTGCCATGAAGAAACATAAGGCTGTTATGGGGGCCGGGAGCACAGGGTTCCTGTTCTTTATGGGGTGGTCTGGTAAGGCCTAACAGGATGATTTTGAGCAGATAACTGAACAAAGGCAGGGTGTGGGCATGCAGCTCTCCGGGAGAACAGGGCACTGCAGTGCAAAGGTCCTAGTGTGGGCATGAGCATGCCCATTCAGGAACCAGCCAGGAGGCCAGTGTGACTAAGGAGCATGCAAGAGCCTGGCCGTCAGAGCCAACATTGGAGAGGGGAAGGCAGGGCTGCTGGCAGCTACACAGAACAGGGAAGCAAGGGGGAGACAGCTCTTCTGCAGCATGTCAACCCTTGGGTCGTGCAGTTGACCCTGAAAACACGGTATGATAATAGCATGTGTACCTCCGTATCTACTTTCCCAAGAGAAATCCCTCATTACACAATTGAAGGACCACTGTGTTCCTTTCTCTATTTCAGAGATGAGGAAACTGAGAATCAGTTACATGTAATTTGTTCAAGACGGAAGAGTAAATTTTCTATCTAAAAGCTCATCTGCTTCTTGTTGCAACTGTCCTGCGAGGTCAGAACCCCCATCTCATCACAGCTGGTTGCCGTGGAAATGATGCTCAGGGGGGTCACATAAGCCTGGCCTCTCAAACAGAAAATCAGTTCCAAAACCCACGAGCCTGGCTACAGCAATGATACCATGGCCCCAATAAACAGCTGCCTGCAGAGCCGGCCAAGGTGTCAGCATTTTCTTATGCCTCAAATAAAGTGTTTCCAAAACGTTTTACTGGAAACATGTGTTCCGTGCAAAGCCCATCCTAAAAATACTGCCTTCACCCTCATGTATTTTCAAGGATAAGAAGAAAAATAACACCCACCTGTGCTCAAGAACAAGCAGCCTCGACTCCTCGCCAGTGAGTTTATCCTTTCACGGACTAATACAAAAGAGGCTTTGAAGCCTTTGTTAAAATCAAAACCAGCAGCACCTACAGCAGAATTCCAATGAGCTGGTTCTAACAAACGTGTTTAATGTCCTGAATACCCTGCACCATGGAACTTTGAACTATGGAATAAAGAACCATGACGGAGTCCCATGCACAGCCAGAGAAGAGACCGCCACCTGAGAGAGGTTTCAACCTACCATGTAACTCTTACAGCCTACTTGCTTCTCACCGGCATGCTGGGGACAGCAAGGTCTGAGGACTCTGGTTGGTGTGGACCTGTGTGCAAGGAGAGCAGTGGCCATGGGACAAGGCCTCTGCAGAGCTCCTGAAGCTTCCATCCCATTTCCACCCAAACATCTTTTTGTGCTCTCACATCCCCACCGCCCTTCTGGAATTAGACCATCACAGCAGAGGGTTTGCAAGACATTTAATGCCAATCAGTCACAGCGTGGCTCAGACCCTGGCCTGCGGTGCATGCCAGGTGACTCCACGTGAGGTGTCATGCTAGATCCTGCAGGGAGAATCAGCACACACAGGCCCGCGACCCATGCTGTGGACTTCATGTTTTAGGAGATGGAAGGAGACAGACAAGAATCAAATGACTGTACTAGGCTGGGTGTGGTGGCTCATGCCTGTAATCTCAGCACTTTAGGAGGCCGAGGCGGGTAGATCACGAGGTCAGGCATTCGAGACCAGCCTGGCCAACGTGGTGAAACCCTGCCTCTACTAAAAATACAAAAAATTAGCCGGACACGGTGGTGGGCACCTGTAATCCCAGCTACTCGGGAGGCTGAGGCAGGAGAATCGCTTGAACCTGAGAGACGGAGGTTGCAGTGAGCCCAGATCGTGCCACTGCACTCCAGCCCGGGCAACAGTGCAAGACTCCATTCTCAAAAAAAAAGAATCAAACGACCGTACTAATAAATGTATCAATAAAAACTGAGCTAAGTGCTCTGAGGGTGAGAAATGAAGCATCTAACGGAGGGATCTTATCTAGACTGGGAAACCAGGGGTGGTTTCCCTGCAGAAGGAATATTTGTGCTGAGATAGGAATCATGAGTAAAAATGAACTAGGAGAAGCCCTTAAAACCTCAAAAAATAGTATCTTTCTTCAGTACCCAAAGACTACCATGAGCCTACTTAGTGGTACCCTGCCACACCCCCTTCCTTTGACACACGAGCATCTTCAACAGGACCCTGGTGTGGGCCCTGCCTTGCCTTGTGGCAAACTCCCCGAGACACACCGCCGTTTTACTAGAGACAGACTACCAAGAGTATTTCTTTCATAAAAGCTTAGCAGTACTGGAATACTACAGGGGCTTTCAAGTTTGCTTGACAATGACATACATTTAACACTGTGACCCAGGTGTCACAATGCAAACATACACACCCAACTGATACAAAAGTCTCACAATGCCAAACTCGCCCTCACTATATGTGATGAACAGATCTATTTTTGCTTTAGGTATCTCACGAAACTGGCTTCACCACCTAATAATGGGTCACAACCCATAATCTGAAAAACGTTAAGCTAAAGAACCATTACTAAAATTGGTTATTTCTGTACTATATAGAATTGCTAGGTTGAAGCCACCCCTGGAGGCAAAGGCAGGAAAATCCATGGAGAACAAGATTTGCAGAGGACACATGCGCCCCAGCCCAACCCCAAGCAGACAGGGACGTGGCGAGAGGTAGAGAATGGGGTATGAGTCAGAGGTTACAGAGAAACAGCCACAAAACCACCAACAAAACGTCTGAATATATTGCCTTCCTAAAAATATGACATGACATCCATACATCATTTTGTGCTTTTATCATCTCTTTAAAAATCTTCAAAAATAGTGCTGGAAATTAAAGAGCTTTAAAAAATAAAAATATATGAGGATCTCAGGAAAATGGACTTGGCTAAGCAGAAGCAGCTGATGGAAAATACTTCAAAGATATAACATTTTACACGAGGAGGCAGAAACTAGCTTCATCACCAAAGATGACAGGAAAATAAAACATACATTTAAATAACATGAGAAAGGTATTTAAATAACATGAGAAAAGAAAGACAGCATTACCCTAAGAAGGGCTGTGAAAACAGTTTGCTTATTAAATAAGGTTCTGAAAATATTTTTGATGAAATTTCTTTCCAGAAGATAGACTTCTCTTAGATGTGATCTTTGAAACCAAAGAAGGAATTGTTTGACCTCACCAGCCTTGAAACCCCTGATTTGGTAAAAATGAGAAGCTTACAGCTGATTATTCTGCAGACACAACAAGTCACCTGTCTGCAACCCCACGCCGACCTACCTGGGCTGGAATGAGGACTGTACTAGTCCCAGCCAAACCCTCAGGCGGTCCCACAGACTGCCCCGCTCCCCACATGCATGGCCATGTCCTCTGAGAAGCACTCGGCCCACAAGGGTCTCGCTGTCCTGGGCTGCTGTCCTGCACACACTACTCCTCGTATTCTCCTGGGCTGCTGTCCTGCCCGCACCACTCCTCATATTCTCCTGGGCTGCTGTCCTGCCCGCACCACTCCTCATATTCTCCTGGGCTGCTGTCCTGCCTGCACCACTCCTTGTATTCTCCTGGGCTGCTGTCCTGCCCGCGCCACTCCTCGTATTCTCCTGGGCTGCTGGTCCTGCCCCTGCCACTCCTGGTATTCTCCTGGGCTGCTATCCTGCCCGCACCACTCCTCATATTGCTCCAGGCTCCCCTTCCCACCCAGGTGAAGACAGAGCTCCTCACCTCACAGACTCAGCCTCGCCCGCAGTACCCCAGCATTCCACATGCACAGTCCGCAAGCACCTGTCAACGGCTTTACTACTGAGGGTCGGGTCCTGGGTCGAAGGTACCGGAAGCTGACCGTGAAAAGGAATCCAATCCTGCGTGTGATTGGGAGGAACGCAGCTTCGTGTTAGTTCTTACACATCTCGTAGCTGCGCGCCGATCCAGCCGCATCTGAGACATGCTGTGGTCGTGCGCCGGACGCTTACTCCTACGCCTCTTTTGCTCATTTGCAGGCATTTTTAAAATGTGTTCCACCGCAAAGCCTGTCAGCCCTTCCGAGTCTGCCTACCCTATCAGTCAGATCCCTGGCTGGAGCACGGGGGAACAGCGGGTGCGGAGCTGGCCAACGGGGGTCCAGGCCAATGCTGTGTCACCGATTAGGATTCAAGGACTCGAGCAGAGGAGGAGCCAAACACACGCACACGCGCAAACACACAGCACAAAATCCAAGCATGAGGGTGAGCCTGGCTCACTGACTCCCTCTGACACTCTGGTCTGTATAAAATGGAAACAATATTCCACTTCTGGGGTTGTTATAACAACTAAATGAGATGACCACAGCAAAAGTCCTATACTACTAACTCTGATATAAATTCACTGATATTTACAGGCAGAAAGGACGACAAACAGAATGCCCCGGCTGCTCTGATGTAACCCCCTATGCCCTCACCCAGAAAGCACTGCTGGGAACCACCCAGCCACCAGGCGCTCTGTGACACCCATGAGGGGTGTCCCACTCTGCAATTGACCCCGGGAGGTGAGCAGGAAGCATAGTGGGAATCTCTGCCTTCTTCTTGGGGTTCCTGTGGGCTCTGCCTAGGTGAGCAGGGGTGCGGACCTGTGGATGCACTGAATTCCTGCCCTGCCGTCACCCACGAGTACCTCCCGCCCTCCCCACAGTGCTGTGAGAAGACAGAAGATGGGGCCAGTGGATGATTTCACCTACGTTTACACTTGTATCCTTCCATTTCCATCTGCTGCTCCCAAGAAACACCTGGAAATAATAACTCAATGTCACTCTCTGCTTGTTTCAGGCATGGGGAGATGTGAGACAGGTCCCACGTCAGGTGGAGTGGGGAGGAAGAGAGGCTTGCTCTGAAGCCAGGGGTGTTAGCGCTGGAAAGAGGAATAGTCTGGACACAGCCCACTTTACAAAATGGAAATGTCAGGGGCCTACTCTAAGAGAAAATTAGTTTTACTATCAGTCATATCATGATCAGTTAGGTCCTTACGTTTTCCACTTAAGCTGTTTTTAACATTCCTTGGCGGTACTGGGTCTGAGAAACCCCAGGACTGTGCAGAGATGGGAGGCACCAGCCCTCTGCCCCTCACCTGTGCATGTCATGGGCACCTTCTTTTGCCATTTTCTCCTGCTCCCTGCATCACCCAGAGGGCTACTGAGGGCCACAAAGCCTCTGGAGGCTCCCACACAGATGCTGAACTTCTCCTGCTCAGCGGGGATGGTGTGAAGAGAAGCGGGACCTGTCTGCTGATGGCAGCTTGTGTGCTGGACGGGGCGAGAACGCAGGAGCCTGTGTCCTCGGGTGGAGCTGTATCTTCCCATCTCCTGGCGAGACCCAGACGCACCCTCTCTCAGTCCTAGGGTTGGAAGAATACTAAAGGGATGTCTCACACTTGCTGTCCTAAGGAATGTATGGGTGACCTCATAAGACTGATGTTTTATTTTGGGTCTTAATTTTGGAGAAAAACAATCCATCACCCTCTATTTCCCCAAGTTGAACAGAAGAGCCCAGTATAGTGAAAATGTCAAGCCCGAGTAAATGCACAGAAATTAACAAATGCCTCACTGGAAAGACCCACCATCCAATAGTGCGGAGGAGATGGGATAGCTCCATAACCAAAGTCAAGGTTCCAAGAAAGCCCCGGAGAAGGGGCACTGGGCCTGGGTCTCGAAGCGTGAGCAGGAGCCTGCCAGATGCAGGCGGGATGTAACGGAAGACACCTGGAGACAGGGAGACCCAGTAAGGAGGGACGGCAGGCGGGAGGTGAGGGGGCCCTGTGCCCAGTGGCTGCAAATCCTCTAGCCCAGGCTGAAGTACTCAAACCTTACTCTTCACATTCTAGAACGCACAGGATATTTGGAGCAAATGAGTGCTGATCCACTTTACACTCTAGGAATGTGCCTCTGGCTGTGGAACAAAGGATGCTCAGACAGGAGACGAAAGCGAGGAGGCTGAGTACCCCAGTGCAAGCATGTACAGCCCAGTGCACATCTGCCCCTGCTCATGAAGGCCCTGCCCCTATCTGAGGATGTGTCCCCAGCCAAATGGCATGTCACCTTCAAGCCAGCCCAGGCCCTGCAAGCCCCAAACCCACGTCCAGGTCTCTGCTCACCTCCGGCCTGTGTGGCCAGCAGTGCTCCCCAGCATTTCCTCCTCCTCCAGGAGCAGCCAGCGTGGAATCTGTGGCGGGGCAGGCACAGCACCTCTCAGGAAGGCTGTCCTGCTTCCACTAACCTGGCTAACACTGCATTACTGTTTTGTCAGTCCCGTCTGCAACCCCAGAAGGTTTACCTGGGAACACTTACTAAACCTGGTCTTCCCAGCCACGCCCGCACCACCGACGCTGTGCATACTTACAGATAAGGTGGGGCCACTGCGATGCTGTGTCTACCCCTCCTGCTGGCTGAGCTGCCTCTCAATGTGGCTACCTCCTCCAGGAGCCCTCCCTGGGGTCCCCAGCCGCTGCCTCTCTGCACCCTCTCTCTATTTTTTCTCCTCTCTCTGCTAGCCTCTTCCTGCCCCCTCACACAGAGCTCCATCCCAACCACAGCTTTTCTAAAACCCTCTTGCCGGGGGGCCTTGTAAGTGCTTCCACTCTTCTGTCTAATAACTCGAAATTCCACTGAGGCTACAGCTCAAGTTTAACCACATCTAATTGCCGCTGAACACAGGAATAAACACAGAGACAATGGTGTTTGTTCCTGCTCTGCCGGCACCTCAATGACTCCCAAGTCACTCCCCAGAAATCTGAGCCACCTCTCGGGTTCTGGCTGTGCCCTCCCTGTCTTGACCTTGGTCTGGACTTGGAGACACATTCACTGAAAGCCATTTAAAATGAGTCCTGTCACTCTCCACCTGACTCAGGCTTCAATATCCTTCTAACCTTGTTTGCTGTACCCTTTTCAGTTTGGAGATCAAGTCTGGACAGAGAAGATGGAGGCCCAATGGGAACGGGCAGGCTCCGCTTCCTCTCACTGCATAGCTGGGATGTTCTTCTAGCTCTCTCTCCTCCCCTTGTGTCCACAGGCCTATGCTTGTCATCTCCAACACTGACCCCTCCACATGCACTGGAATCGGCTGCCACAGCTCTCTCTGCTCCCCACGGTGGATGGGGGCCCAGCCCGGAAGCTGCTAGGCAGTGCATTTCAGTAATAAATGAACATCCTGCTAAGCCCTATAGGTGTTCCTGCAGCTTGTTCTGACACTGTTCCCAGAGGCCTGTGGCACTGTGGGGAGAGTGTCCCTCCCCTCCTGGCCACCTTGCAGCTGCATCTGATGTCTGATAGCAAATGGAGGCCAGTCCATTTGAAGGGCTGGGCTAACAGCAAGAGGAAGCGAGATTCCTTGCCCACTACCTTTGGAACGACGGCCCTAAGGCCTTCCCTTCTTATCCCTGTAGCCATGAAAAACAATGTACACCATCAGAGAGGGGATGGGCCCAGGTTAATTCTTCTGCCTCTGGGAGAGAAAGGCCAGGACCCGGAGAGACAGAGCAGACCTACGGTGGCCTGACAAGTCCTGGCTCTGGACTCGTGCAGGAGAAGGGGGTCCTAAGACTGGTGTTGGAGGAGAACTTCCTGCCACTTCTGTCTGCTGGTCCATTCTGCAGGACACATCCCTGCCCACTTTCCTGACTCAGCCACTACCTGGCCACTGGTCCCTCGGTTACACAGACTTCAGGCCCAGCAATTTTTTCTTTTTTTCTTCTCCATCTTTGACTTAGTTGACATGCCTCCCCACTGATACTCTTCACCACACCTGCTATCGTTCACGGCACAAGGTTTTGTGCTTTGGTACTTCCTTGGGTACAGAGTTTCTTCTACCTCCCGTAACCCATCCACCAGGCTCTGAGTTACAGCTGCCTTTTCACAATCTGTTTTTTCCTGGTTTCGTTTTGGGAACTTTTCTCCCTATCTTATCGAGGCTGGAGAGCAGCACGGCATGCCTCGAGCAGAGAGTGGCTGGCGACTGTAACTGCACGGTCCATGGTGCCTGGGAGTGGAGGCCGACCGAGCACAGGCACTGAGGCCCTGGGAAGGGTGCTCGGGGCCCCGCCAGCATCAGCTCTGTGGCTGACACTCTAGGACCTGGTTGTGGCCAGAGACACACAAGACAGGGGTCCTAAGTGTCACTCAGGACACCATTTCCATGGGACAGTTCATTCTGGGATCCTAATAACCAATCCTCAAGTGAACTTTTTGAAAAAGACACTTTTATCATCAGGGGACTACTTGCATTTGGATGACTTATTCAAATAAACGTTGGTTTAAAACAATGCTGCCATTCCAAACAATGCCACTTCTTTCTTAACATTTTTATTTTTACTAAACCTCATATTTGAAAAAAAAAAAAAAGGATAGAAACCTATTAAACTGATCCTTCAAAGAATTAACATCACAAAGCACATGAAGACCCAAGCACACAGAGGCGCATGCAAACCCCAGCACAGACAGGCATGCGCACACCCCAGCACACAGAGGCTCACACACAGGCACATGCACAAATGCGGTCTTTAGAGGACTCTCAGTTGCGACTGTCCTTCAGCAGCAGATCATGACGTTCTGACATATGTTCCTGGGCAAAGAGTTGTCATCTACCACCCGCAGGTGTACAAGAGGAGGGGAGGTATCCTCCTGGGCGCAGGTCCCATCGTGCAGGAAACTGAGAGTCTCAGTGGATTCAGGCTGCAGGAGGCTTCAGGATTCTGTACAGGTATTCAGTGCTGTACTGCAACTCTTCATTCAAATCCTCCCCAGGAAAGACAACTTAAACAAATGTAAAGCTACCCCACATAAAACAGAGCAACCGCTGGGAAAGCAGCCAAGGAAGGAAAACAGAATGTATTTAATATCAAAGGACAAGGCTCTCAGATTTATTTTAACCTCTTGGTTGATCTCAAATTGAATGTAATTTTACTGTGCTTAAAAGGAAAAAAAAAATACTAATATTCTTCCTCCAGAAGGTCATAATGCTACACCATCAAAGAAAAGACGAGGGCTACGCCAGGATTACAAACAAATAGATCCATTTCAATTACAAAGGCCCATAAATTATGCTTTAGTATTTGTCACTGGATATCCGGTATAAGGAAATTTTCTTCACCTGTGAGAAACCATCTCTTGAAATAAGGAATCCCACAGATCCATGATTAAAGATAAAAAACCAGGAAATCCAAAGAAGTGATAAAAAGCTATTTAAAAGAAAACCTAAGAAAATATCAGATGTTATAGAGGAAACAGTTTTCATTTGTTTAAAATTATCTGTGCTATCAAAACAACTAAAACTATACCACAAAACAGTATCAAATTGATGAAGTGCAGTAAATCTTCATGTACGAACCATCATATATCTCTTCTCCAAACCTGAAATGAAAATTCTTCATTTTCCCTTATATGTTGTAGTACCTAACCATAATAAATTTAGCCTATTGTACATCTTCTTCTTTTTTATTTTGAGACGGAGTCTCGCTCTGTCGCCCAGGCTGGAGTGCAGTGGCCGGATCTCAGCTCACTGCAAGCTCCGCCTCCCGGGTTTACACCATTCTCCTGCCTCAGCCTCCCAAGTAGCTGGGACTACGGGCGCCCGCCACCTCACCCGGCTAGTTTTTTTTTTTTTTTTTTTTTTTTGTATTTTTTAGTAGAGATGGGGTTTCACCATGTTAGCCAGGATGGTCTCGATCTCCTGACCTCGTGATCCGCCTGTCTCGGCCTCCCAAAATGCTGGGATTACAGGCTTGAGCCACCGCGCCCGGTCCAAACTTCTTTTTCATCTTAAATATCAGAAATAATATCAAAGTGAATCTATTGCCCAGCATCCCAGCCAACAGATGAAAAAGACAGAAGGAGAGAAACAGAGCATCTGTTAACCAGTGACTACTTGGTCTGCTACTTCATACAGGACCTTGTCCACACCATACCATAACCATGTCAAATACGATGGCTTCCGCTTTACAAGTTAGGAAACTAAGGCACAGAAGTTAAACTTATCCAACATATCACAGCTGTAAGATGATGGAACCACAACTCAAACTCCTAATTATGCCCAATCTGTGTTCCCTCCACTGCACCCAACAACTCACTTTTAAGTGGGGGAAACTGAAGTGAAACACCAAAAAGCAACCCCGCATGCCTGTGCAGTTCCCAGCTGCCCAACCCCCTTTCAGGTGGCAGTGCCAGTCCTGTCTCCACCCTGGAGCGACTGAGTCTCTGACTTTGAGAGCACGTGTTCCTGTCTCTGAAACCCTGGCACCACCTGTTGCTGGATTCAGAAGGAACTGTGGACATCGTCTCTCCAGGTGTGAAAATTTCTCCATTACAGTCCCCAGTGTCCAGCCACAGCTTAAGAGGTGCTGAGCACGGGGAGCCCCCCCATTTCAAAAGGCAGCTGTTTCACTGCACAGTGAGAACTGTTGGTGGGGGCTTCCTCAGATGAAAACAAACACTCTTTCCTGGACAGGCACAGTGGCTCATGCCTATGACCCCAGCACTCTGGAAGGCTGAGGACAGGGGATCACTTGGGCTCAGTGGTTCGAGATCAGCCTGGAGAACACAGCGAGATGCTGTCTCTGCAGAAAAATTTAAAAATTTGTCTGGCATGGTGGACTACTACCTGTAGTCCTAGCTATGTGGGAGGCTGAAGCAGGAGGGCTGCTTAAGCCCAGGAGTTCGAGGCTGCAGTGAGCTATGATTGCAGCACTGCACTCCAGCCTGGGTTGGTGAGACCCTGTCTCAAAACAGCAGAAACAAAAAACAGCTTCCCTCTAACTTCTGCTCAAATACAAAAAACAGAAGTCTCAAATAAAAAGAGAAAAAAAGTCACCGACCTCTTTTATATGGTAGCCTTTCAAATATTCGGGCATCACGCTCCCACTTCCCCTTGGAAGCCCTTCTGGAAAAACATCCACAGTTATTGCACGTGTTCCTCATCGGACACTGCTTCCGCTTCCTCAAAATCAAAGTCACTGCTAGCCGGACTAACCAGTTTATCATCTTCCCTGAACACTCTGTGCTCTGAAGAGAACAAAACACTCCGGCTATGGGGCAGCAGCCCAGAGAACACTGGATGTCATGTGACTGCTTCTGGACGTTGTATTTCGACTAATAAAGCTTAAGATAACTATTTTTAAACAGCTCCATTACATTTCTGGTTACTGATCTCAGCCCTTGGTCTCCACTTTCTTGCTTGTTGGAACGGGAGAAAGACAATGGAAGACTTCTTCTTCAATGTTGGCTAGAGTAAGAAAATAGGCCCCCCACGGAAGACGAAATGGCAACCAATATTAAAAAACGCATGCACTGCCATTGACCCTGCAATTTCACTTTTAGGAATTCATTTCAAGAAAATAATCATGGACATACAAAGATTTACCTCTCAGGATACTGGCTGGAACCCCTCTTTATGTCCCACAACAAAAAATAAGTTCAATGAGCCGACGGCCATGGAGATGTTGCCGCCATTAAAATGCTACAGGAGATGTTTATGGACATGAAAAGGAGTTCCCGATATATGGCCCAAGCGGAGAAGGCACACCACGGTGCTGTATTTGTAAAAATGTAGCTGAAAGCAGATGGTAGGGGACTGCCCGTAGGAAAAGGCCCCATTTCAGGAGAGAAGAGAGAGGAGGGTGGCCCCCTGATCAGGGAGCCAAAGCCCATGAGGGGCTCTGAAAGAGAGATGGGCATGTGTGGAGAAGCGTCTCAGCAAATCCCCCAAATCTACTGAAATGTTAGTCACCTTGTGGATGACCTGAATTTTCATAGAAATTCATGGAAAGACTGAACTTTGAATGTGGGATAAAACTCAGGACCTGTTGTCAGAGAGGCCAAATGCTTCAGGAGCATTTGGTCCCAGGAGCCAACTCTAAGAAATTGCGTGCAGGGCCTGAGGCTTCAAGTGCCTGGGTCTCGGCACATCCCATGCAGAGGAGACCCCTTCGTCTCAGCGATGGGGGCAGCACAAGACCTGGGTATGCATCCAGGGCAAGTATGGAGGCACATGTGGTGGGAGAGGAATGGTGGTTATTTCTGGATGGTAGAATTATGAATATAATTTTCTTATTTTGGCTTATTTGAATTTCTAAAACCTACAATACACATATTGCTTGCTTTTTAAAAGATGCTTCCCTGAAGACACTGACAGCCACATATTTTCCTTATGACAACACTGTGTAGATCACTGGCCTCAGGCCTGGCTCATGGAGACCTATGTAGATTTCGCTCCCTACAAGTGTCACACGGTTCCACCCCAGACAACATGTATCACAGGGCACATGGTTCACAGAGACTAGGAAGGGAATTCTGACCTACAACATGGGTGAACCTGGAGGAATTACGCTAAGTGAACAAGCCAGAGATAAAGGACAAGTACTGTAAGGCTGCGCTCATATGAGGGACCCAGAGGAACCAAATTCATAGAAACAGGAATACCAGGGCCTGCGGGAGGCAGGAGTGGGACATTGGTATTGCACAGGTACAGTTTCCATTTTGCAAGATGAAGACAGCTCTAAAGATGGATGGTGGTGATGACTGCACAACATTGTGAATGCGCTTAAAGAAAACGGACCTGTATGCTTAAAAACGCTTAAACTGGCAACTTTAGCGTTATGCATCTTTTTACAATTAAAAAAGATAAATGCACAATGCCAGAACCCATTAAGTCACCTAGAAAAACAAAGGGTCGGGGAACATTTCTCTCTGATGCTGCAGCAATGCTGAACAAATAACACAAGTGGTTCATCTCATCTTTCTTCCGGCAGGTGGGAAGTAGAAAAGCTAAAACATCTCTGTTAGGATCAGTGGCAATTCATACCCTGGATTTAAGTTCTCTTAACACATTTCATCATTCCCGTTTCATTCATCTTTACATGAACATCAGCAATTTCTGTTCTGAGAAATCCACTGTCTGGGATAACTGAACCAGCAACACATCCGGGAGGGGTGGCTGGGATGAAGACACAGCCCAGGACCGGGATGGGGAGGGGCCTCAAGGAGAATCCCGATGGCCTCAGGACTCTCCTTTCTGAACTCTCTCCCTACCCACGTCTCTCCTAAGCCTCAGGCCCTTACACAAGGTTACTAAGGAATACAAGAATGACACTAAGGTCTCATAAAGGCATAGAGAAAATCTGCCTCAAAAGGCCACGTTGACCAGAGGGTGAGAGATGTCCAACAAGAACCTCATCAACAGCTGTCCTCAGAGGCAGACCTTGGCCTTCCAGCCCCTACAGCTGCCCCTGTTCCTTCTAATGGCCCCGCTCCTCTACTGGCCCCTGCTCCTCTACCGGACCCCCTTCTGCCAGCTGGCTGGCTGGTCAGATTCATGGACAATTACAGGGAGAAACTTATTTTTCAATCCAGAGGTTTTTCCACACCAAGGGGAAAAAATGAGATTCTTCTCTATCAGATAGATTTCCAAAATACAAAATATTGACTAATATACATACTCTATTTGACGACAATATTTTAAAAACCAACACTAAAAAAAAAGTTCAGTGGTTCCAAGTAGAAAGCATGACGCTGAAATAGAAGCAAGGGTCACAAGAGTTTATGGGCAAAAACTCATCCACAGTAGACCTGAAATGTGGTATGAGGCTGGGGGGAACTATAGAGATATATTTTTACAGCATCTAAAAGAAAATAAAATTGTTGATTCTAATCTGAGAATAGAGATTAAAGGGAAATAGGAAGACAGAGTTAACAAAATTGAAGAGTTTTACAGCAAGAACGTATCTAAATTTTACAGATGAGGAAAATAAAACCCAAATACTCCCTAAATATTCTAAGGCCACAGGACTGGTGGCACAGCTGAGCCTAGAGCTCCCGGTCATTATCCTTGTTCTGAACCCTGATCCTGTGCTCCCAGGTTATTGTTCTTGTCCCCATTCCATGACTTCCAGCTGGGACTGCCACTTGGGTGGTATACTTTATCCAAATTCCAGATTCTTCCCCAAAGTATGATGAATGAGACAAGAAATAGAGTTAAAACAATAATCTGGGTTTTTGTGACCATGGCAGCCCCAAGAGTGGTAGTATCCAAAGTGGGGCCACACAAGACAATCTTCTGAGGCAAAGAAAGAAAATGACAGACATTGTCAAGTATTTTCCTCATCCTTTATAATAGCTTATTTTAAATACACTTTATGATACAAACAGGAGGCAGGGAAATACTGGGTAGGAGAGGGCGGTCCCTGGCGAGGGCCACACCCTCAAGCCTGGAATCAGGGGACCCAAAGTGAGAACATGCATTTCTGTTTTCCTGCCTGAATATTGCCTTTTCCAAAACCACCCTGGCCCGCCCCATCCCCCATCCTGTACCCATAAAAACCCCAGGCCCTACCCGCAGAGCAACAGAGAAGGAGAGAAGAAACAGCCGGATGTTGGAGACAATCAGCTTGATTTCTGACAGACAGCTTGACAGCGGGACTTTGGAGAAGAATTCCCTTTCTAGCTTCCCATCCCACTGAGAGCCACTTCCAGCACTCAATAAAGTCCTCCACATTCACCATCCTTCAATTTGTTTGCACAACCTGATTCTTCCCGGACACCGGGACAAGAATTCGGGTACCAAGAGGGTGGATGCAAAAGGCTGTCACCCTGACCCTGCACTGATCTAACAGTTAAGTCATCCGTGGACAGCAAATCAAAGAGCACACTGTAACATATGTCCTATGGGGCGCCAGGGGTCACAGGTACCCCACCCAGATGCTGCTGGGGGGCTGCACAGAGTTCTACTTCTGCCAGTGCCCAAAAGCACTCATCTCAGCCCCTGCACCCATTCACCTGTGTGCTACCCCTCCCATGAGGGGCTGAGGGCTGTGGGCTGAGTCCTGTGAAGGTGTCAAGGGAACTATCCCATTTCATTTAGAATGTATCAATAGATCCATATGTCAATATGCATGTAATTCCTAAGTGAGCATTTCAATACATATGTGTGTTGGGGGTGGTCTAAATACATGTTTGCTCATAGAGCGTGCGGTCAGAAAACTGGAGGCTGTTGGCCTGGAACATCACTGCTCTGCCCTATTAGATCTGGCTCCTTCATCCGTCAGTGGATTCTGTGGCCATAAAAGCATTCAGCTTGGTGTCATGTCTTCCCGCCCATCTGTCTACAACTGCTACATGCCCAACACAGAGAACACAAGAAGCCACTGAGCTTCCTGAACAACCCACTGACACACTGGAAAGTGCCATGGCCAGTGGATTCTTGCAAACCATAAAACTTTAGCTGTGTTCCTCATGCTTAGGGAAAATTATTTTTCAATCACAAAAAAATTTCTAACAAAACAAAATTACGTGCATGCTGGTTTAGTAAGAAAAATGGTTTCAACATAAAAAGGAAAGAAAGCCCTTCGGCAAAATAAAAAGACATTGTGCATTTATCAAAAATTACTACTAATAACTCAAAAGACAGGCAAATCAGTACATTCCGATCTCTTTGAAGATAAGAAAACCAACTGTTTGCAACAGTTAAGGATATGAAAGGCAGAGTCAATGTGAGCACTCAAATGATTTTGAATAAGATGTGACTCTTAATGGTCAAATCCAGCCTATGACCTGAAGATGGCTTTTCCCTCCCTCTCTCTATTTGCCTGAAAACCATCAGAACACCTGTATGTTTTTAATAGAAGATAATTCATGGGAAGTCTCTCATTAATCCACACAACAGATGTGTATATCCTGGCTTCCTATTATTATAACAAAGGAATATTAGTTAACCATTCTATTCAGATACTCCCCATTGTGTGGGCAATGTTTACTTTACATATGAAAGAACTATGGCTCAGGGCTCCACGACTCATCCAGGAGCTGGAAAGATGACAGGGAGGCCGACTTAACACACAAACTGACTGCATGCATGCGCCCAGTCAGAGTTCTTGGAGGAGACACTGACATACCTGCATCTGGTGTAGCTGGGACAATGCAGGGGAGAGCACAGACGAAGGAGGAGCTTGGACTCCCGGGGGTGAGGCTTGTCCCACCACAGTCAAGAACGTGCAATCACTCTCACCACCACTCTCACCACCAAAGCAAACACTTCATAAACGGACCTCCAGTTCCCGATAGGCATGTAAGGAGCTTGAAAGTCATTACTCTGTCCTAACAGTAAAAAGCTGAATAAATGAAAAATCAGCACTTCTTAGAGATCTGTCTTGGATCTGTTGCAGAAATGTCACAAGCCACAGCCCCGCAAAATGGGACAGGTGAATACAGGGAATCACAACTCACTGGAGCGGAAGCCTGTAAGTAGAAACCCCTGAAGATCCACTACGGGGGTAGGACAACCTAAACTGGAGTGGAAAATTCCTGGAGGCTCACTGTGGACAAGCCTAAGAGACTAAAAACTCCAGGGGGACCCAGTCATGGGGGTGGAGGAGGGGTGGGCGGCTATATTTGTGTGAGTTTTACCTCCTGGAGCTCTACCAGATCCTCACAGTGAACACTGGAGAAATATCCCCTCATGCTTACAACAGGGAGAGGGGAAAATAACCATTTTGAAACGCCAGGGCGCTGTGTTCTTATTAATAAGGCCTGCCCTCGGGAGAAACTATCTAAACAGGCACTAAACTGCTGGCATTCATCAGAGCCTGTCCAATCTGAGGGACAGGAAATAATCAGCCCCTGCTAGACTTTAGTATCACCTAAGGATGTGGAGAAGGGAAAGCTGAAAAGCAAATGTGAGGTTCACAGCCCAGGCACAAAGGCTCCCGAAAAGAATGAGACCAAAATCATAGGACTATAGTAAGCTTCCCCTCCCACTACAGCTTAACATGGCACAACTAAAGGCCTATTTACCAGGGTCCCGTGCACCCAGTCCATCACATCCAGTTTTCAACATAAAATTACAAGGCACACTAAGAGGTTAAACACACACACACACACACACACACACACACACAGAGTTTAAAGAGACAGAGCAAGTATCAGAACCAGACTCGGATATAGAACAATGTTGGAATGATCAGATCAGGAATTTAAAACAACTATGATTAATATGCTAGGGACTCTAATGGAAAAAGGAGATAACACACAAGAACAGAGAGATAAGGTAAGCAGAGAAACGGAAATTATGAGAAAGAATCAAAAGGAAATGCTAGAGATAAAAAACAATGTAAGAAAGGCATGTCTTTAACGGGCTCATTAGCAGATAGGACATGCTGATGAAAAAAATCTCTCAACCTCAAGACATGACATTAGAAACTTCTAAAACTCAAATGCAAAGACAAAAAAGATGAAAAAAATTGAAATAATATCCAAGAACTGTGGAGCAATTACAGTGGTGTAAAGATGTGTGATGGGAATACCAGAAGGAGAAGAAAGACAGAAAGGAATAGGAGAAATACTGGAAGCAATAATGACTGAAAATGTCCCCAGATTAATGTTGAACACCAAAACGCAAATTAAGGAAACTTAGAGAACACAAAGAATGTATAAAGGCTCCAAAAACTACACTGAGGCATATCATACTCAAATTGCAGAAAATCAAAGATAAAGAAAAAAATATTGAAAGAAACACCTTACCTATCAATAGAGGAGCAAAGAGAAGGATTACAACTAATGTCTTCTCAGAAACCATGCAGGAAAGAAGAGAGGAGAGGGAAATATTTAAAGGGCTCAGAGAAAAAAAAAAAAATCACCACCTAGAATTCTGTACCATTTTAAGATTGATCTTCAAAAATGAAGGCGGGATAGAAACTTCCTCAAACACAAGTTGAGGGAATTTGTTGTCAGTAGACCTGCCTTGCAAAAATGTTAAAAGCAGCTCTTTAAACACAGGAAAATAACATAGATCAGAAACCTGGATCTACACAAAGAAAGGATGCATCAAAGAAGGAATAAGTGAAGGTAAAATAAAAACTTTTCCTTTTTTTTTTTGATTTGGAGTCTTGCTCTGTCACCCAGGCTGCAAAGCAGTGGTACAATCTCGGCTCACTGCAGCCTCCACCTCCCAGGTTCCAGCGATTCTCCTGCCTCAGCCTCCCAGGTAGCTGGAATTACAGGCATGCACCACCACGCTTGGCTAATTTTTGTATTTTTTGTAGAGACGGGGTTTCACCATGTTGGCCAGGCTGGTCTCGAACTCCTGACCTCAGGTGATCCGCCTGCCTTGGCCTCCCAAAGTGCTGAGGTTACAGGCATGAGCCACTGCTCCTCGCCTATTTTTCTTATTCTTAATTGAACATATAATGGGTTGTTTGAAATAATAATAGCAACAATATATTCTATCATGTATTCTTTTATATATTATATACCTATGCTTATGTGTAAGTAAATGAATTACAGCAATGATATAAGGGATGGGAGGGAGGAATCAAGAATACTTTGCTATTATAAGATACTTGCACTACCTGTGAAACAGTATAGTGTTATCTGAAAGAAGACAAACTAATTTTTTTTAAAGACATATAATAGATACGCTGAGAAGGGAGAGAAAATGGGATTATACAGAAAGCTTAATTAAAATGACAAAAGGCAGAAAAAGTGTGAAAGGCAAAAGTACAAACATAGAATAAGGGCAACAAATAAAAAACAATAACAAATATAGTAAATACGAATTTAAATACATCAACAATCACTTTATACATCAATGGTCTAAATACACCAAAGAAAATACCAAGATTGTCAGTGAGAAACAAAAAATAAGTCCCAATTATATGCTGTCTACAACAAATCCACTGCAAATAAAATAACACACATAGATCAAAAGTAAAATGTTAAAGAATGGCCTTTACCAAGAAAGGTTAGATCTATCATGCTAAGACTAATCAAAAGAAAGTAAGAATAGCTATATTAATTTCTGACAACGTACACTTTAGATCATGGGCATTTTTAAGGGATCAAGAGAGCATTACACAATTATTTTTTAAAAGTTTATTTTCCAAAAAGATACAACAATCCTTAATGTGTATGTGCCTAAAAAGAGCATAAAAATACATGAGGCAAAAACTGATAGAACTGCAAGGAGAAATAAATGAACTCACTGTTATAGTTTGAGCCCTCAATAGTCCTCTGTCAAAAATGGGCAGATCCTGCAAGAGGAAGCTCAGTAAGGACAGAGTTGAACTCAACAACACCATCAATCAACTAGATATAATTGACATCTATAGACTAATTCAGTCAAAAATAGCAGAACACACATTCTTCTCAAACTCATATGGAACATTCACCAAAAGAGACCACATTCTGGGCCATAAAGCATACCTTAACAAATTGAAAAGAACAGAAATCAGACTGTGTGCTCTCAGAACACAATATAATTAAACTAGATTCAATAACAGAAAGACAGCTAGCTGGGAAATCCCAGAGTATGTGGAGACTAAACAACGCCCTTCTAAATGACACAGGGGTCAAAGAAGAAATTTCAAGAAATTTTTTTTTTTTAATTTCCAAGCTAAAAATGAAAACAGAACTTACCAAAATTTGTGAGATAACAGCAAAAGCAGTGCTTGCAAGGATATTTATAGTATTGAATGCATATATTAGAAAATAAGATCTAAAATCAATCATCTAAGATTCTACTTTTAAAAACTAGAAAAAGGAGAAAGTTAAATCCAAAGTTAAGACATAATAGAAAAATTATTACAGAAACCAATACAATTGAAAACAGAAAATCAATAGAAAGAAAAAAATAATAAAACCAAAAGCTGGTTCTGTCAAAATATCAATAAAATCAATGAAGTTTTAAGCAGGCTAAGTGAAAAAGAAAAAAGGCACACTTTACCAATATCAGAAGTGAAGGTGGGGATATCACTATAGAACCCATGGATATGAAAAGGACAATAAGGAATAGTATGAACAACTCTATGCCCATAAATTCAATAAGCTGGATGAACTGGACCATTTCCCTCCAAAGACACACTCTGCCAAAATTCACATGAGAATACACAATTTGAATAGGTCATATCTATTAAAGAAATTGAATCAATAATTAATAACCTTCCCAAAGAGAAAGCACCAGGCCCAGGTGTGTTCACTGATGAATTCTGACCAACATTTAAAGAAAGAAATTATACCAATTCTCTACAATCTCTTCTAGAAGAGAGAAGCAGAAGAAATACTTCCTAACTCATTCTATGAGGCCAGCATTACGCTAATACCAAAAACCAGACAAAGACATTTTAAGAAAAGAAAGGTATGGCTGGGTGTGGTGGCTCACGCCTGTAATCCCAGCACTTTGGGAGGACCTGAGGCAGGCAGATCACGTGGGGTCAGGAGTTCAAGACCAGCCTGGCCAACATGGTGAAACCCTGTCTCTAAAAAAAAAAGAAGAAGAAAGAAATGAAGGGTACTGATTAGTAGCTCTCATACAACCATATGCAGGAATGCTCAACAAAATAAAGCAAATCAAATTCAGCAATGTATAAAAAGAATTACACACCATGATCAAGTAGGATTTATGCCAGTTATGCAAGACTGGCTCAACAAATGAAAACCCATTAACATAATCCATCATATCCACTGGCTAAGGAAGAAAAGTCACATGATCATATCAATAGATGCAAAAAAAAGCACCTGAAAAAATCCAACACCCATTCATGTTACAAATTCTCAAACTAGGAATATATGAGAACTTCCTCAACTTGATAAAGAATATCTACAAAAATCCTGCAGCGAACATCGTACTGAATGGTGAAAAACTGGAAACTTTCCCATTAAAATCAGGAACAAGGCAAAGATGACCCCTCATCACTCTTCTTCAACATTGTACTGGAAGTCTTAGCTAATAAAATAAGACCAAAAAAAAAAAAAGTATAAAGATTGGAAGAAAATAAATAAAACTGTTTGTTCATAGATCACATGATTGTCTATGCAGAAAACCTGAAACAATGAACAAAATTTTCCTGGGACTAATAAACAATTACAGCAAGGTTATAAGATGTGAGGTCAATATACAAAAGTCAACTGCTTTCCTATATACCAGCAACAAACGAGTGGAATGTGAAGTGAAAATCACAAGACCATTTACATTAGAAACTCCCAAAATGAAAAACTTAGGTACAGATCTGACAATATATGTATAAATTCTATATGAGGAAAACTACAAAACTCAGATAAAAGGTATCAGAAGAATTAAATGAAAAAATATTTGACATTCATGGGGAGTAAGACAATATTGTCAAAATGTCAGTTAATCTCAACTTGATCTATAGATTCAATGCAATTTGTGCCAAAATCCCAGCAAGTTGTTTTGTGGATCTTAACAAACTGATTATAAAATTTATAAATTTATATGGAACAGCAAAAGATCTGGAATAGCCAAAACTACCTTGAAAGAAAACAAAGGTGACTAACACTACTCGGCTTCAAGACTTTACATGGAGTCATGGTAATCAAGACAGTGTGGTAGTGGCAAAATAACAGACAAATAGATCAATGGAAGCAAATAAAGAGCCCCAATATAGAACCATATGAATACTGCCCACTAATCTCTGACAAAGGAGCAAAGGCAATAAAGCGGAGAGAAGAGAGTCTCTTCAGCAAATGTTTCTGGAAGACCTGCACATTCACATGCAAAAAAAAAAAAAAGAACTTAGACACAGCTCTTACACCTTTCACAAAATTAACTCAAAATGAATCACAGACCTAAATGTAAAACACCAAAGTAGGCCAGGCGTGGTGGCTCACGCCTGTAATTCCAGCACTTTGAGAGGCCGAGGCGGGCAGATCACCTGAGGTCAGGAGTTTGAGACCAGCCTGGACAACATGGCAAAATCTCATCTCTACTAAAAACACACAAATTAGCTGGGCGTGGTGGTGCATGCCTGTAATCCCAGCTACTGGGAGGCTGAATGGAGAATGAGAGGGCACACAAAGCCCTCTCAGCTGCAGCTCACTTCTTGTTCTGGGTTTCTCAACCACAGCTGAAGCAGGTTCTCTTACTTTAGAAAAATGATGAATTTCTGCAAACTGGACTAGAAAATGTCTCTTTATTTAAAAAAAAAAGGGGGAGTATTTTAGAAAATTCTTTCTCCTGTGACTTATGTAAAAATCAATTGCATTTTAAAAATTTAAAAATAATAATCATTGCTAATAGGTAAGAAAAAAAGGTGGGAGGAGAGAGGTGAAGCCCTCAGGCAGCACTTGGTGATGAAAGCCAATCTCCCAAGTGAAACAGGAGAATCACTTGGACCTGGGAGGCAGAGGTTGCAATGAGCTGAGATTGCACCACTGCACTCCAGCCTGGGCGACAGAGTGAGATAGTGTCTTGAGACTATGAGAAGATAGGCCACAGACTAGGAGAAACATTGACAAAATCCATATCTGATAAAGGACGATTATCCTAAATATATACTTTTAAAACTCAATAATAATAAAATGAACCACTGGATTAAAAATGTGCAACAGGCCTGAACACCTCAGAAAAGAAAATATACAGATGGTAAATAAGCATATGAAAAGATGCTCAACATCATATGTCATTAGAGAATTGAAAATAAAAACAAAAGTGAAATACTACTCCACACTTATTAGAGTGGCCTAAGTCCAGAATACTGGCACCACCCAATGCTGGTGAGGATGCAGAGCGACAGGAACCCTCACCCACTGTGGTGGGAATGGAAAATGCAACAGCCACTGTGGAAAACAACTCAGCGGTTTCTTACAAAACTCAGCATACTCTTACCATACGATCCAGCAATCATACCCTTTGGTATTCACCCAAATGAGCTGAAAACTTATGTCTACTTGAAAACGGGTACATAGATACTTATAGTAGCTTTAATCATAATTGCCAAAACCTGGAAGGAACCAAGATGTCCTTCACTAGGTGAATAAACAAACTAACACACCCAGACAATGGAATATTATTAATTCATTAAGAAATGAGCTATCCAGCCATGAAAAGACATGGAGGAACCTTAAATGTATATTAAATATTAATATATTATATTAATATATTAAAATACATATATATTACTTAAATATATATTACTCAGTGAAAGAAGTCAATCTGAAAAGCTGACATACCCTATGATTCCAACTGCATGACATTCTAGAAAAGCAAAACTTCAGAGGCAACAAAGGGATCGCTGGTTGCCAGGGGCTGGGGCGGGAAGGAAAGGATGAACAGGTAGACCATGGAGGACTCTTAAGGCAGTGAAATGACTCTGTATGATACTACAATGGTGGGTAAATGCCATTGTGCATTTGTCCAAACCCACAGAATGTGTAGCACCGAGAGTGAACCCTCATGTCAACCACAGACTTTGGGTGATGATAATGTGTCAATGCAGGTTCATGGATTGTAACAAACGTACCACTCTGTTGGGGGATACTGACAATGGAGGAGGTTGTATGTGTGTTGGGGATGGGGGTGCAGGAGGTATACAGGAATTCTCCGTACCTTCCCTTCAGTTTTGTTCTGAAGCTAAAACTGCCCTAAAAAATAAAGTCTATTAAAAATATTTCATGAACTAATACATACTAAAATATACTTTCTACTTCATTCTATTTTTATTTTCTCTTTCAACACATTGTGGTCACCTCCCATTAAAGTTTTAACTTGACCACCCACTAATCGGTCTAGTGGAAGTCGGCAAAGCAGTGCTCTAGGGCGGTGCCTCCTGCTGACCTATGGAATCCAGCCTCTCCCCACAGACCATCTGCTCCAAGAGCCACGCTCAGTCCACTCCCAACAACGTGCTCAAAGCCAGATGGCTTCCTGGCCCCTGGCAGTACCTGGAGGGAGGGTCTCCATGCTTTGTGCTTTCTCTTCTCCATTGCTGTGATGAAGGTCTTTCTTTTTAATGGGGTCAATTTCATTCCAGTCCTCCTGGGGGAACAAAGACACTGAATGAGTTGCCTGGTTCTTCAAGCACACCTTCATTCATCAGTTCAATACACACTGAGTCTTTGGAGAGTAACACTTGGCCCTGGGGATGCACTGATGAGTAGGAGGGAGGGCCCATCTTAAAGACCCCACACCCCAGAAATTGTTAGGGAGTCAAGATGTAAGGGGAGAAAAGTATGGGCATGACCTTTCCCAAGGGTTTGCATTTCTCTCTCCATTTCATATTTGTATTGCATATCTGTGGGAAGGAAATACTCCACAAACTCCCAGGGCTTTGGGGATTTGTGAGGGTGGAGAAGCGAGATAGGGGAAGTGGATTAAATGAAATAATTCTAGAGTGGTTAAATTAAAACCATTAAAATGAAGGTAGCTCTCCAGACATGTTAGGTGGTTTATAGACATCTTAGGACCAGATTCTCCCTAAGGGCTCCTTTGAGCTCTCCTCAGAGAGTGTGAAATGATTTAATTCCATTGACTAACACAAGAGCAGGCGGTAGGGCCACCAAGCTTTTTCTAGGGCTTACTCTAATAGGACTGCCACTGAAACAGAGATACATATTAAGGACTTAATGTGAAACCAGAATAAGGTAAAAGCTCTGGCAGAATTTATTCAACTCATCTGGGCAAACAATTTACTCTAATTTATCAACATTAAATCAGACTAAATAACAACTGCACGACCACAGAGCTAAATATATTTTCCCACCACTTGGAATCTGATTTCTGTGACTAAAATAAGAAAGGTTTCTGTATATAACCCAAATCAGAAATAACTCAAGGCTAGTAATTTTCCCACCAGACTCCTGTGAGCCAAGCATTGTCAATTGGCCATTTTCCTGAGCAGATGCGATTAGGCTGAAGGGCAGCAGTAATCCCTCCCTGCGGGGCGGGGGACCAGATCTCCAAGGGTTCATTCCACCAGCACTCCTCCAGACCAGTGTGGACTGCATGCTGCACACAAGTTCACCACTGGAGACGTTTCGGTTCTTTACTTAAAATGTAAAGTGAGATCTGCAGAAGGGTAAACCTCAGGGCTTGGGCCAAATGACACATTTTTTCCAAATGCAACTTGCTCTGCCAATAATCTGCAGTTTTACTCAAGAGGTACGGTAATTAGAGAGAAACTGTGCCTAAGCCTCCCCCATCTCTCGGCCAGCTTTTCCTTCCGCTGCTTCTCTAATGAGGCGATACAGCTGGGTTTATCACATCGGGGCTGCCATGGAAATGGCAGAAGAGGAAGAACTGTAGCCTTGGGGGGATGGTGAGAGAAACCATTCTGCAGCCGGGGGTCTGAGCCCCACCCACCCAGCAGAACCGCCTTCCTGGCCTTTGAGTGCCCCAAGTACTTCTGCAAGTCTTATCCCACGCTGCAACAAATGTATTAAAATGCAGCTGTATCCCCATTTAAAGAATTTTTACTGCAAAAAAGTTTGGAAAAGATGTAGTTATGACTTAGCTTTTGAGATTACTTGGCTATAAAGAAATTTTCAATTTACTACTGGCAGTAATTTTGTGGGAACCCTGGCAGATAGGCAACAGCGAGAGAATTTAACCCACCAACTGGCTTTACAAAGTAAGGAGATACGTGTGAATACTAAATCGGCAAAATGAAGTTACTACAGTCACACTGTGCAGACTTTTAATTAAGCATTAGTTTTTATTTTGAGGCTTGATTGTAGCATTGTGGCTGATAATTCCTACCTCTCAAGCCCCCACCCCACAGGCATCTGGCCTCCTACGTACACCAGCTAATGGATCAAACCATTTAAACTTGTAGCTGAATAAAATCAAAAGTGAACATTGCCAGTGGGGCTGGTGACCCTAGCATATTTTCTACACGTAAAAATAAAGTCATTGGCCGGGCGCGGTGGCTCAAGCCTGTAATCCCAGCACTTTGGGAGGCCGAGACGGGCGGATCACGAGGTCAGGAGATCGAGACCATCCTGGCTGACACAGTGAAACCCCGTCTCTACTAAAAAATACAAAAAACTAGCCGGGCGAGGTGGCGGGCGCCTGTAGTCCCAGCTACTCGGGAGGCTGAGGCAGGAGAATGGCATGAACCCGGGAGGCGGAGCTTGCAGTGAGCCGAGATCTGGCCACTGCACTCCAGCCTGGGCGGCAGAGCGAGACTCCGTCTCAAAAAAAAATAAATAAATAAATAAAAATAAAGTCATTATCTGTAGTCATTATCGGACATTTGCAGGTCAACCATCAGTGTTTTCCCAGAAAATAAACTTTTTTGTGTGTGCCCACAAATAAGGCTGATTTGCCCATAAGTAATGCTCCTCACCCTCCCTTCTTCCTTCCAATCAGTGACGCCTACTATGAAACTAGTGCAGGGTGAGCATTCCTCAATCTCCCTTCTTCCTTCCAGTCAACGACGCCTACTATAAAACTAGTGCAGGGTGAGTTCATGCCCATATAATTAGGCCATGACAAGGTAGCAAGCAGATGGAACAAGCCGTGCCATTTACGAAAACCTACTATGCGCCAAGCATTGCGCATAGACCCTCTCTCATTCCTGCATTTTATAATTCCTGTCTTACAATGAGGACACATAAGATAGGCTAAGCAATTTGTCCAGGTTACACAGCTGGTAAAAAGCTAAATCTGGCCCTTTATGTAAGTCAGAGTGGGAATGACAGGCTAGGGCTCAATTTAAACTAAATTATAAGAACTTGATTCTCAAAATGTCATAAAAACTCAAGAATACATTTCTAGGAGGTCACTCACAGAGGACTGTTTTGTTCTGGACTTCCAGGTCAAAAACTGCAGATTATCATCTTAACTACCTGCTCCTAGAGTAAAAGCAGGGAAGGGGAGGAGGAGCCCCCAAGGAGGAGGAGGGGGAGGGGGAGGATGGGGAGGGGGAGGAGGGGAGGGGGAGGGGAAAGGGGAGGAGGAGGATGGGGGAGGAGGGGAGAGGGAGGGGGAAGGGGAGAATGAGGCAAAGAAGGAGGGGAAGGAGGAGGAGGGGAAGGAGGGGGAGGGGAGGACAATGAAAAGCAGGAACCACCGTGGTGGCTGCTGCCTAACACAGTATTTATGAGGTGCCAAGCCCCACTCTGGACGCTGCACATACGCTCATCTTCCTGCAATGCTATTACTATTCCAATTTTACAGGTGAGGAAGCCAAGGCACTGAAGTTTAGTGTTCACATGAGGCTGGATCCACACCCTGGGGAACTCAGGGCTGGAGTTCATGGTCTCAGTCATTTAGCTGTACTGCCTCCAGATAAGACAGCTTCATTTCTCCCCTAACTAAACAGCCAAAGTTCAGTTAAGACATTGTACTAACCATTCATCTCAGAATATGTCTGGTCACTAGTAATAAATTCCTGCAAAGATGGCTGACTAGGTTCGCTGGCTGACAGAGCACCCAAGCTCAACCCACCACTGGTCTGTAAATGCTTGTCTGCTTGTCTTGTCCCACTCTCTTCTCCCCACCCCTACCGAGGGCCTTGGCCTGGTATTAAGAAAGTCAGTTCCTAGAGAGACAGTGGGGGCCAGGCATCTTGGCCTGTGTTGTGCAAAGACATCCACAGACAAGCGCGGTTAATGATGGCCCAGAGACACAGGCCTGCGCAGAGCAGGGCCCCCAGGAAGGCTGTGCGCGGAAGCAGTACTTCGGTGGAGACCAAAGGGAGGCAAGAAGGAACAACGGGGACTAGTGGTGGTGGGTGTACCAGACAGATGGAACAAGGGAAAGATCAAAAACAGGAAGGCACGCAAGTGGAAGGACAGTCTGAGACCTGTATTCTAGAAGCATCACTGTGGCTACAAGGTGAGGGCAGACTAGAGGACACGAGAGAGCCCAGGAGGCCATTTCAGTAATGCAGCATGGGAAGATGGCATGCTGGACCCAGTCCCGGTCCCAGAGGGACACAGCGGAGACAGGTGCAGCTAGGAGGGGCTGGCAGTGCAGCAGGAGGAGTGCGAGGGGGAAGAAGAATCAAAGATGGCCCCATGTTTCTGACTGCAGCACTTCCTACGCAGGTGTGATGTCCACCGAGAAGAAATACAAGAAAGTTGCCGGGTAGGGTAAGAAGAAATGCTAGGAAATAAAGAGGAGTTTGGTTTGGAAAGGATGAAGGTACAAAGAGATACCAAGAGGAGGCATCTGCAAACAGATGGAGGCACAAATCTGGGGTTGTGAAAAGGCTCAGGGTAATTAAAGCTACTGGTGAGCAGGAGAGAGACCACCCAGGGAGGGTGGGGTGTCAGTGCAGGGGAGAGGAGAGCCCAACGCTGCAGGGACAAGCGGGAAAGGAGGAGACCCCACATGGCACGTGGGGAGCAGCGCTGGCCTCAGAGCCAGAGCCTTGGGTTCCAGCCATGCCTCTGCCAATGGCAGTGGGCGTCGAAGTCTAACTTCTCTAAGATTAGAAGGCTGGGCTCAATGCCTCCTGCCCGGCGGGTCCCTGCCTGCCCAGCGGGTCCCTGCCTGCCCAGCGTTCTTGTGTAGGCGATACATTCAGTTAGCACTTGAGGTTCTTTTACATTTGCTACCTGCTTCGCCCATGTTTGATATTCAAAAAGATTACAGGTTCTTTGAGGGTAGGAAAGCCGTCATATTCCTTCTGTATCCTTATGGTACCAAGTGCGCTGGTGGCCTTATGGTAGTTGCTCAATAATAAATGCAGCTGAAAAAAAACACCTCGCCCTACTTACTCAGATTGATTGTCCCGGCTTCGCCTACTCTGCAGTGGAAGCTTTTCGTTACAATCCCCCTCCCATACATTTACATACATTATAAGACTGACTTACACTAGTGTCAGCGCTGCTCAAAAATGGAAATGTACTGAATGCAAATGTATGAAGAAGGCTCTTGCGCCCAGTAGCCACTGGTATCCTGGCTGTGCTACCAACAGATCTGTGTGTTTTCTCCCTTTTAAAGGGAAAATGATGCCGTGACAGACAGGTCCCCTTTTTAGTGACAAGTATAAACTGCTGAGATTAGAGAAGTAATGATGTGGTTTATGCTGGGTCAAAAGTTACAGAGAATTCAAAGCCTGTGATCTTGGAAGCCCGCTTTGATTTCCCAGGATGCAGACCCATCTCTGCTTTGTTTCCACCACCCTCAAAGGAGGGATGTTGACAGTGAATGCAGAATGATTACCCCACAGACAGATGGTGCTTCGGGAAAGTGTGGACAAGGCAGGGCTCGGCAGCTCTGACCAAATACTGCATTCCATCAGGGAAGTTTAACCGGGGGTCTAGGATGCCCTGCCAACCAAATGAGAAACGCGGGGCAGGAGAACACTGCTGCCCTGCCTGGCATCACCCCTTGGTCTAGAGTGTTGGATGCATCCACACGCAGCCTCTGGAAAGACCTAGATGCCCTAAAGTATGGCGCTGTGGTCTTCTCTCCCTTTGTAAATGGCATCTGGGCCAGTTAATGAGAACTCTCCTACTTACTAACTTACCCCACTGGTAGTGATTATTGTCATCAGACATTTTAATCTGGTTCAAAATTATGTATCCCAAAACTTCAAAATAGGTATCTGGCCATGGTGTTCTTACAAATGCACACAACAGAGGCACAAATGGAATTAAACTAGGCCATGGGTGCAATCAGATGGGAATCCACAGCTGAGCGACGTCTACTTACCTGCCATAATCAAAGAGCACAGCAGCTCAAATTCATCCTATTTCTAAGTAGATAAAATAGCAATGACATCTAAATACTATGACAATATTTTCAGGAGTACTAAACCCAATAGGTGAGTTTATTAAATAGTTATGGAAACAATTAAGTGTAAATATAGGTTTAACTGTTAACAGAATATTCCCAGTATAATCTGTCTCTGATCCAAATAAGAAAAAAATAAGAAGTGTTCTTGGCTCGGTTGCCAAAGGCAAGGTGGTCAGGGGAGTGGAGGAGGAAAGGTGCCATGGGGGTGAGGAGGTACAGTGGCTGGAAGAGGAGCAGGCCCCTTAGGCACTATTGATCAAATCTGTGTGTGCAGGGCGCTGTGCAGTCCAACCACTGGTTTCCCAGAGGAGTGGAAAAAAAGGATCCAGAAGGGCTACATGACTTATCAGCTGCTGCAAAACACATGACCTCAAAACTCAGTAGCTTAAAACAATAAATGTTTATTACCTCACACAGCGTCTGAGGGTCAGGAATCCGAATGGTTCTGGCCCACGATTTCCAATGAGGCTGCAAAGATTTCGGCCAGGGCTGCTGTTGTCTGAAGGTTTGCCTAGGGCTAGGGTCTGCTTCCAAGATGGGTAACTCACACGGCTATTGCCAGGAGGCCCCAGTTTCTCACTGGGGTCCATCCAATAGGGCTGCTTAAGAGTCCTCCCAAGAGGTGGCTGGCTTCCCCAATGAATATGAGGAAGAGGGTACATACAAGAGCAAGGGAAACTCCCTGATGCCTTTTGTGGCCTAGTCTTAGAAATCACTTACTGTCTCACTGTCTCTCTGTCATAGTCTGTTCATTAGAAATAAGTCACCATGTCCAGCTCACGTGACATCGGGTTTGGTGGAGCTGAGACTAGCCTCCAGTTTAGAGAGGAGGATAATAAAAAGTTGGTTAATATTTAGAATATTCTAAAACCACTACATTTATGAATGCCATAAGGCTTGCTAGTGGCAGAGCCTGCTGTACCTAGCCAGTCATTTCTGTGGGGCAGGGGTGAGGGGCAGGGGCTGTGAGGTGATGGAAGCTCAAGAGTTGAGTCACAAAAGCAAGTCTGTGCAGCAAAAGTGTTGCTTCATCTCACGCTGTCGTCTTACCCGTGTCCAATATAAACAGAATTACCACCTTTGGTAACATTTCTGAATTATGAAACACCACTAAAATAAACATGCTTACACACATAAAACTAGATAATAACAAAGAATAAATGTTATGTGTATTGCTAAATCATCCAAAGCTGCTTCCATATAATTTAAATGGCGAGCATCATATTTGTTAACAGAGATATAAAAATATTACTGTGGGAGAAAACAGAAAATAAATGGGCTCTTTTTAATCTCTGCTTACTGAAATATGTTGTCACTGTTAAATTATTTCAGCTGACTAGACCATATGGTCAGAGGCAGATTAAATTACCAAAAATACCATCTGAATGACTACTTGATTCCCTTCTCATCAATTGTCTAGTTTTCATTGTTATTTGATGACTTTTCAGTAATTACCCCTACAGCCAATCCATACAGCAACCCTCAAGTTTTGGGGGAAAAAAAAATAGGTTGCCGGATATTTTTAAATGAGGTAATAATTTATATTTCACAGTCCATTTCTTAAAAGGGAAGACAAAGCTAAGCTGCCAAGCTAAGACATTACGAACTAACTAAAACACTGTTTACTCGAAAGCAAATTTTTAGAGTAGACTTAAGTTTCCTGCTAAAGACCAAGACCTCCCCTAATCAAGCATTTTCCCTATAAAGTGACCCATGGGAAAAGCAGAAGGACTATTTATTATTTCTAATTCTTCAAGGTTGGTGTTCCACCAGGACCGTGTAGAGCAATAATCTTCAGGTCTTCTCACAAGAAGGCAAAAAAACTTTAACTTTCCAAATAGGGTGTGTGACCTATTTATAAACTCACAAAATTAATTTTAACTCACTGGGAAACGGTCCTGAATAAAACCACCAGCGTTAACTAGGTGATTTCATTTGGATATTTGTCTCCTCCAAATCTCATGTTGAAATGTGATCCCCAATGTTGGAGGTGAGGTCTGGAGGGGGTGTTTGCGTCCCAGGGGATGGATCCCTCATGCACAGCTTTGTGCTCTCCCCACGGTAAAGGATATAGTTCACACAGATTTGATCCTTTAAAAGAACCTGGTACCTCCTCCCCTCTCTCTCTTGCTCCCTCTCTTGCCATGTGACACACCTGCTCCTCTTCACCTTCTAACATGATTAAAAGTTTCCTGAAGTCCTCACCAGAAGCAGATTCTGTTGCCATGTTTCTTGTACAGCCTACAGAACCGTGAGCCAAATAAACCTCTTTTCTTTCTAAATTACCCAGTCTCAGGTATTCCTTTAGAGCAATGCAAAACAAACTAATATACTAGGCTAGAAGATCACTCTGAACCATGGCAAAAGTTCTCTTAAAACCAGAAGCCTGTACTGTGTAAAGCACTGGTATCCATGCATGTATAAAAGAGATGAGTTTTTGCTTCTTAATAAAAATTCCCATTGAAAGCAACAACCGTTTGGTTTACAAGAAAGAGTGGTATCTTTCCTCCTACTCATCATTAGAATAGAACGGGAACATAATATACTTTAGAGACCAGAGACAGGCTTCATTCAGTCTCTCAAATATTTTTGAAGCACATTTTTCCCACATGTAGCAGAAGTGGCCATGGGCCCTCCTAGTTCCATCACCTAGTAAGAACAGGTAAAATACAGGTAGAGGAGTAAGATCAGCCTACTGGAAGCTTTGAAAGCTCCAGCCCAACAGCTCCCAAAACCTTTA
Source organism: Macaca fascicularis (assembly GCF_037993035.2). Taxonomy (NCBI): domain Eukaryota; kingdom Metazoa; phylum Chordata; class Mammalia; order Primates; family Cercopithecidae; genus Macaca; species Macaca fascicularis. The sequence goes on from NC_088375.1 coordinate 18,941,557, forward strand.
CTTGGGCAAGAATCAAAAGATATGAAAGGTTTAAGAATGAAGACCTGGGTAGTGTACAGTGAGGAACAAGACAGAAAGGCCAAGTTTTGGATTTCCCAAGGCCTGTTCCTGCCCCGGCCAATATAATTACAACTTTAGGGAATGGGACCCAGCCTTGGGGGTTTTTCTAGAAACTCCCAGGCAGTTCTCAGTGTTCAGAACCACTGGGTTCATCCATGCATTTCCAGTTTCACTTTCACTACTCCAATTTGGTTTATGAAACTCAATGTTGCAAAAATGAGAGGAGGGCAAATTTCTATGTTGGATTCAAAGTCACAAACTGCTTTATACGTATTCCACTTGCTCACAAAGAAAAAATATGTTACGATAAAGGTCACCACTTCACTTATTTTACTGTGGAACCTCAGAGAAAAATAGGCTGGTGGGGAATAACGTGGGGCTGCTCAACATTTGAGAACTGTTAATGACTTGTGCTGAAGTCATGAACTACAATCGCGTAATTATTCATCCTCAACCATTTAACTTCTCTAACAGGCAGAAGGCCTGGTGAATCATCCTGCACATTCATTCCATGTACAGTCAGTCAACTGCCTTCATTTAACAAAAATCTTCCTATTTAAATCCCTACAGCTATGCACAGATGAAATGGCCATCAGTGACCCAGCCAGTTGAGTCTAGAACCTCTGGGCATAGAAAATGCAACTAGGAATGGTTTGCAAATGCATCGGCACATCCAGTAAATCCTGGTCTATTTCTATGACCTTAGGCAACTCAGGCTGCTTCTCTGAGCCTCAGTTTCCCAAGATATAACATGGAAATATAAGAACAATTCTATCCCATCCCCTTTGAACTATAAGGCATGACACAAGTTAGACATTAAGTCCCATCATTAAGAACATTAAACTTGCCTTCTTCCAATCTGAGAATCCAGCCTTTACTCCTCTTCCAGTTACTATTCAGTGCTACTAAACTTCCTTTCTTCTCCATAATTAACTCATTCACCAACTTGTTTAAGAATTTATGCATATTTTACTTCTGTGGTCTTCCTCTCCCAAACCCATAACACTCATCTAATCATGAGAAAAAACATCAAACAAACCCCAGACAAGGAATATTCTAAAAAATCCCTGACCAAGTCTCCTCAAAACTGTCAAGGTCATAAAAAAAAAGAGCAAAGTCTAAAAGAGTGTCACAGTAAGAAGACATGATCACTAACTGGAATGTGGTATTCTGAATAACATATTAAAACAGAAAAAGAACACTAGGGATGTTGCAAAAAATCTGAATAAAGTGAGAACTTTAGTTAATAAATATCAATACTGGTTCTTTACAATAAATGAATCATACTAATGTAAGATTTTAATAACAGGGAAACTGGGTATGGGATATATAGGAACTCTCTGCGCAATGTTCCCAATGTTTCTGTAAGTCTAAAACTGTTCTAGAAAAAAATAAAATTGTAAAAAATTACAAAAATGTGTGCATAATCCTATTTACCTAACGGGAAAGCAATTACACTGAAAACTCCTGGACCAACATCTGTCAACCATGTATTTCTAGGGTGCCTGTTCATTTTTAATGGCAACTTGAAGCCCTCTCCCCTCCCTCTTCATTCAAGAAAACTCAGGTATAAATCTCTTTATAAATGCTCACTCGAAAGCCAATCTCCCAATGAGAATAATCAGCTCAGCTCCGGGGACATGAGGGGCAAGGCCTCAGAGGAATCTATTCCACACCACCTTCCTCTCTTCAAGAGCTGCCAGACCATCCTAAATGTTTGTGCTCGGCAGAGAGGACCTAAGCAGAAGGTAGCCCAGAGAAAGTGAGCACAAGAGATGCCATTCGCTTGCAGCTTTTCCTCATTCCTAGGTCTAAATAAGAGTTTATGAAGCAGGTCAGCTCTTAGCTCCTGGTGATAACTTCCCATTCCTGAAGGCAAGAACGGCAGGTCCTTTAAGAGATGATATATAATTCTAGCCCTAAGTTAGCTGAGCGCCTGACACTTTAAGGAGTCTTTTATGGCTCCATTCTCTAACACTTGCTCTGAGTCCACCGCCTCCCCAGTCAGGGGGTGGCACACAAAGCCCTCTCAGCTGCAGCTCACTTCTTGTTCTGGGTTTCTCAACCACAGCTGAAGCAGGTTCTCTTACTTTAGAAAAATGATGAATTTCTGCAAACTGGACTAGAAAATGTCTCTTTATTTAAAAAAAAGGGGGGGTATTTTAGAAAATTCTTTCTCCTGTGACTTATGTAAAAATCAATTGCATTTTAAAAATTTAAAAATAATAATCATTGCTAATAGGTAAGAAAAAAAGGTGGGAGGAGAGAGGTGAAGCCCTCAGGCAGCACTTGGTGATGAGCAGGACCCAAGGGCAGTAGCAGAGCAGCCGCGGGGAGGCCAGCAGGAGGCAGCTTCATCAGCCAACCAGGCTGCAGCCCTGCCCTGCACATTTCACATCCCTGCTGCTCCACCTCCCCTTCCTCCTATCACCACCATGCTCCTCCATGCTCGGCAGCTCCCTGACCTCCATGTCAATACACCTGCAAAGCTGCTTTCCTCCCCACTTCACCTCAGCCCATGAGCAGGTCTCACAGAACTAAAGTGCAATGCTCCTTGTCACCAGTAGGTGCCGCCATCTCCCATGACCATCTGGTTAAATCCTTCCGGTGAGGGTCTAACTTCCATACAACTGGTTCCTTCCTAGGCCAGCTCTGTAACCACTGAGTCAGAACTGGCTCCGGGCTGGGAGTGGTGGCTCACGACTGTAATCCTAGAACTTTGGGAGGCCAAGGCGGGAGGGGAGCTTGAGCCCAGGAGCTCAAGACCAGCCTGGGTAACATGGTGAGACCCTGCTTCTACAAAAAAAAAGTTAAAAATTAGCCAGGTGTGGTGATGCACAGCTGTAGTCCTGGCTACTTGGGAGGCTGAGGCAGGAGAATCACCTGAGCCCAGGAGTTTGAGGCTGCAGTTAGCCAGGATCACATCATCGCACTCCGGCCTGGGCAACAGAGTAAGAGACCCTCTGTCACCCCCCACCACCAAAAAAATAAAACACTTTGACTCTGTTTTGAAGAGCATCTCCAAGAAAAAAAATGAGTCTCAGAATGATATGCAAAGAGCCCCAAGAGAGCTGAGGGTTACAAACGAAATGGAAAATTTGTAATTAAGCTTCTCCCCTGACTTATCTCCTCACAAATCATTACAGAGTTGGAAATTCCGCAGCACAGCCAACCCAAGTGTGAGTGAGAGGGACTAATGCTTATTCAACACCCACCCCAGGACTAGTACTAGTATGTTCTCTTTTACTCCTCACAACTCCCCCACTACAGCAATTCTCCCCCAGCCTGAGGTTCTCTGTACAGCAATTACCCCTTCTCTTCAAAGGGAGAAACCTCACACTTCAGCTGACTTCTCTCTGGGGACCATTAGAATTAGACCTGGATTTTGGGAAAAGGGAAGAAAGCAGGGAAGTCCGGGGAGAGGAGAGGCTTTCCCAAGCTGCCCTGGGAGACAGCGGAGGGCAGAGACCAGCACATCACACCGCTGGTCACAGCAAGCAGGGAGAGAAGACACGTCTGCGTGCTCACTGAATCCCTGGAGTCCACTGTCCTGCCACCATCTCTCCACGGCAAGGCCGAGGCTGTGCAGCCTGAGGACTGATACAGCAGACGTTTGAAAAAGGCCTGATACAGTCTTTCAAAGTTAGTGAAAGGATGTGACCCACGTGGGATGTTTGGAAAGATGGTGAAAGTAGCTAGAGACGAGAAACACCATGTGAGGCATACCGTGCAAAATGAGTGCTATCTGCACCCAAGAAAAAGAAACTCACGAGTGACGCTGCGGGGAGGAGTGTCTGAAAGTTTCTAACAAACGAGCAATACATAGGGACTGTATGTTTCTTTTTATTCATTTAAAATGTACATTTTCTCATTAACATTTTCTTTGCTCAGGGTTCAGCAGCTATTAGCTGTGTGACTATTACCCCAAAACCCTATAAGGACTGTCCCAATTTTTTTTTCAAAAGGTATTTTTTTTATTAATTACAAATTCTTCTTTCACAAAGGATTTGTGCAGAGGACACTGTCATGCCTTATTAGCCCACTTTAAAGACATGTAAACACAGGGGTTAAGGTGGCTCATACAGTCCCATTGAAGCCCAGACTCCATGTCAACCTGATCCAAAACAGTGGTTTTCCACAGTTGCAAGCTCTTTTCTTAGAAGGTTATTTCAGTCAGATCACAGTAGCTGAGCGGAGCATGTTCACATCATGCCTAATATAAGTGACCTACAACAGGACTCCATACAGAAACCTCCAGCCCTGTGAGGCATCTACCAGCCCTTTCCAGGGGCTCTGGCCACCCCAAGGGCCTCCCTCCCTCTCGAGTGCTGCCCTGGGACAGGTTGACCAGTGCCACCCAGGGATAAGCTGTGAGATCCCCTACCTCTGGCGCCACTCATTTGTATGCCCATTCTCTGCCTTCAACAGCTGGGACAGTTTCCATACCATCTCAATATTTGGCATCACAACACAGGCTGCAGATATATCACTATCTCATTTTAAAAGCAAAAGGACACAGTGTAAATTAAATCTTATCGGAAAGCAACTTGGCTTGGCACCCAACATCAAGAACTAGAAAGCGACTGAAAATCTTTAAGCCAATAAATCTCACTTCTGTGAATTTATCCCAGTGAACTAACCTAAAATAAGGAATAAATCTTATGCACAAATACTGCAGCATTATTTATAAGAGAAAAAAACAGAAGAAACTTGGAACATTCACCAACACAAGGTTAATTTCTGTTAACAGCCTCTTCAAAGAATATTATGCACCCATTAAAATTATAAAGATCACAGAGCCACATGCAAAATGCTTATGTTAAATGAAAAAGCAGGAGACAAAATTTTACGTACACAATGAAACAACTATATAAAAATCTGTATCCATATGGATTAGCCTGGAATGAAATGCACAGGAATAAAAATGATTGTGTTAAGAGCGGAGAATGATGAGTGTTGGCTCTCCTTCTCAAACTTTCATGTTTTTAAATTATCTTCATGAATCGTTGAATAGTTTTAAAAATTTAGCACAGACATGTTAAAGTTGCAACTTCGACCTTATGCAGTATTTCACATCATTAAGGGATCTTATTTGGCCAGAGGTTCCAAATGCTGCCCAAAGCCACTACAGGAACCTACGGGGCAGGAGACACAAAAGCTGTTTCTAGAAACAGGTGTGAGCTGGCCTCTGCTTTTAGGTTTGGGGTCCAGGCACTACTGGAGAATCTGAGGTGGCCTCCCTTCTCCCTTGGAATTAGAAAAAGGGCCTAGAGGCCGGGCGTGCTGGCTCACGCCTGTAATCCCAGCACTTTGGCAGGCCAAGGCAGGAGGATCACAAGGTCAGGAGATTGAGACCATCCTGGCTAACATGGTGAAACACTGTCTCTACTAAAAATACAAAAAATTAGCCAGGTGTGGTGGCGGGCACCTGTAGTCCCAGCTACTCAGGAGGCTGAGGAAGGAGAATCGCTTGAACCTGGGAGGCAGAGGTTGCAGTGAGCCGAGATCGCACTACTGCACTCCAGCCTGTGGGACAGAGTGACTCCGTCTAAGAAAAAAAGAAAAGAAAAAAAAGGAAAAAGGTCCCAGAGAGCACTGTGCTGTCCTGGGCAGGAAAGAGATCGCATGATCGGATGCAGTCCACCACGCCCACTGAGAGGCTTGTCTCCTATATGTACATCACTTTCCCTACTGAATCTTTGCTTTCTCCAAGACACGGGTCAATCACCAAAGTGATCTTGTGTGCTTATGACCCCTGTTAGCAGTAAATGTGTACAGGGAACCTGGGTTCTGACAGTGCATTTATGGGCAATCACACACACAAGGAGAAAAAGCAAAGCACCGGCCTCTACTGGGTAATTCCCCACGGGCCCCACAGCCCTTCTGCCCCCAACCCAGAACATGGGAGTAACAGCGACAGTGATGCCACCTTCACAGAACTGGCATTTACCAGGGATTTTCCACGTGCCAGGCATTGTAGAGTAGCTACATGTGTGCAACTGCAGTTACGTATGTGTTCTTCACAATATCTCTAAGGTACGGTATTAATACCCCTTTTATTAAAAAAAGATGACAACGCCTGTAATCCCAGCACTTTGGGAGGCCGAGACGGGCGGATCACGAGGTCAGGAGATCAAGACCATCCTGGCTAACACAGTGAAACCCCGTCTCTACTAAAAAAAATACAAAAAACTATCTGGGCGAGGTGGCAGGCGCCTGTAGTTCCAGCTACTCGGGAGGCTGAGGCGGGAGAATGGCGTAAAACCCGGGAGGCGGAGCTTGCAGTGAGCTGAGATCCAGCCACTGCACTCCAGCCTGGGCGACAGAGCGAGACTCCGTCTCAAAAAAAAAAAAAAAAAAAAAAAAAAAAAAAAAAAGATGACAAAACTGAGACCCCCCCCTCCCCCCCAAAAAAAAAAAAAAACAGAAAAACAAAAAACAAGGTCAAGGGCACACAGCTAATTAGCAGTGTATCCAGTGTCACATCAGGGTGTGACTGGTCCAGAGTCCAGGCTCCATCCACCACCCCCGGGCAGTTCTGGGACAGACAGACCCCGTGTCCACATGGTTGGGAAGGCTAAATCCAATAAGCTCATTGATACCAAGTGACTGGCACAGGCCTGGCCTGCAGCGGCCCAGACAGTCAGTGGGGAATGTCCCTCTTTCCTCTTAGCTTCCCTGGTCCAACTTTGGAAAACAATAATTTTACCGAAATCTCCTTTTAAAAGTTGCATCTCCTCTCCACACACTTCATCTCATTTGATCCTGATGGGAATGGTGAAAAGAGAGTGAGCTGCTGTGAGCAGCTCAGGCTTCGAAGGCAAATTCAAATTCCTGCTCTGGAGCTCGTAGCAATAGGAACCATGTTTTCTGTCCACTGTCATGTGGAGGAATTAAATAAAAGAACATATATGATGATGCCAGCAGTGTCTGACACACAGAAGGCTCTCAACAAAAACTGAGCCCAGAGCCACACGACTGCCTGAGAAGTTACACTGCACTCCCTCGTACAGCTGGGAACGCTAAAGCCTGAGAGATCGCTGGAGTGACCTCATCCCACGCTCTCTGATGAGCAACAGTGCTGCGAACACTGACGGCTCATCTTTCCACTGCACCTCAGCCCCAGGGAGTCCATGGAATTCAGGAGTGGCCAGTGGCCCATTAGATGTGCCTGCTCCATGGAACTGGTTCCAAGTGGGGCCTGGATCTCACCTCACTGCACATTAAGGTTGGAGAATTTAACAATTCCTTTTCACAAAAGTTTGTTGTTGTTTTAATGCGGAGTTTCAAAGAACGTGTTTACCTAATTCTTATCTTTCTGTAAGCCAAAGATTCACGTGTCCACTGACTTAGAAATGCAGGGGTCAAGGAGAACTTTCCCCATCACCCTCTGAAGGTTCACTGAAAACTCAACTTGAAAAAGTCAGATTAATTAGAGAAAAGGCATATACACTGATTTAATGTGTATACATAGGAGCCATCAGAATGAAGACCTAAAGATACAGGGGAAATTGTCCATTTTTATGCTTAAGTTCAACACAGCCTTGTAGAAATATGACTGGACAAAAAGGGTAGGTTCCAATGGTAACAGACTGAGTGGGGAAGCCCAGCAAGGCCTGTCCATCTAGATTTTTCTCAGTCTCTCTGAGCAGCATTCCTTCATTCTGGGTGGGGGCGAGACCCTCTCTGGAATGGGGGGTCTTATGACCTACAGTCAAACAGGTAAGTCACACACTGTTTTTATAAACAGTATTTATGTAGTAAGGCAGAGGGAAAGTTAGAGTCACATTTTCAGGGTTGATGGCTGGCTTTGGGGAAAGTTTTGGGCTGGCAAGTTCTGGTTCCTAGGACCTGTTTTAAGGGGTTCTAGCTTCTATGGGCAGCCTCGGGGAGAAGGAGACTGGCAGCTAGAGGGCAGGAGAAAATGAAACACTTTTGCTTCTGAGGACTTCATTTTGGGATACTGTTTACTGAGCCCCAAGAGAAACTAGAAATAACTAGATTTAGAATTCTAAAACTTTATAAATTATTCATCCATCTCAGTAGCATCACTCAGAATGCTAAATTCTCAGAGGATGAGAAAGAGTGTATGGAAAATGTGTGGAATGTGGTAGGTGATCAGATCCAGGAGCTTCATCGTAACACCCTGAAGAACCCGGGATGTGTTGGGCCAGATGAATTAAGTGCTGGGAGACTCACAGGAAGGCTGGTTAGTCTTCAGTGCTTGTGAAAATCTGCAAAGATCACCTGAGTGAAATCTATAGGAATGTGGAAACTCATTCATGTCTACACAAGCTTGTTCAACAGCACTATAATCCTAAATCTTACCAGCAAAACCAATGAACTGGAAGTGCCAAGATTTTTTTTTTTAATTTTTACAGAATTTTGCTAGTCAGTCTTACTTTAATGATACCCCATATTCTTCCAAAAACAATTGGGTGGCTTAAAACAAAAGACGTAAATAGAAATACAAAAGAAATGGATCATGGTGATTGAGGAAATGACCAAGTAAAGATGCTGTGGTCAAGCTGAATTTTTAAACTTTGAACTTCCCAGAGACAGAAGTAAAATAAGTGACAGAAACAAGAATTAAGGTGTAATGAGATCAGTCATAGCCCAGAGACTTCATGTATGGTCTCAATTTAACTTCACAACAATCTCAGGAAGGCAAGTATCATCATATCCATTTCATAGATGAAGAAATGGATGTGAGTCACCCGCCAAAGGCACCATGGTCAGAGAGTAAGTCAGAATCTCAATTCAGGCTGGACTTTGAAGCTTGTGCTCCAATTAAGCATATGCTCACCATCCAAATGAAGTCATGAGTATCTTAAGAGAGACTGAAATTCCGCTGCTAGATTCCAAAATACACCATGAAAAGAATGGATTCTGGGTACTGGACTGCAGTGGACTGGAAGTGGCCATATTTCTTTGCTACCCCTGAACAGCCAGCTGGAGTCAGACTCTGGACTAGGCCATGTGATTTGCTTTGGCCAATTAGATGCCAGCAAACACGAGGCAAGGAGGGGCTTAATATGCACCTTCACATTGGACGTGCCCTCTTAGAATGCTGCCCTGAGACCGCCGTGGTGTAAGGAAGCTAGTCTATGCTACCGGGGCATGTGGAGAGTTGAGGAGCCCCAGACAGCAGCTAGTAAATACTATAGGACATGTGAGGCCACCTTGGACCAGCCAGCCAACCCTGCTATCACTTGACCACAGGGCACACGTGAGCCCTGGGGAAGTCAGCAAAAGGACTGCCCAGACAGTCACAGGATTGTAAGAAGTAATAAATCATTCCTGGGTTAGGCCATTCCATTTGGGACAGTTTGCTAAGGATCAAAGATAAGCGAGACATGAATGCAGAGTGAAATAATACAGGAAATCCTCAACAACAACTTTACAATAGATAGGAAGTAGACTGTATACGGCTGTTGCCCATAAAAGCACTGGAGACACAACATGAAAGGGCAGTTCACTCAAAAGGACTCTGTATGGAGCAAAATCTAGTGCTATCCACAGTTTGTGCCAAAAAAACCCTATTTGGGGTATTACATCCCCTTCCATAACACAGAAAAAGGGTCTGACAGAGCCTGTGCATCCACAGGGCTAAAACAGTTTTTGAGCTTTAGGAGCCATCTCTGATAGTACCAATGTATTAATCTGAAAAGTCTTTTGAGTCTTTTGCTAGGAAGAAGAGATGCAGAGATCAAGGTATACAGGGAGGCCCTGGCCTTCAGAGATCAGAGGTGAGTGCAAGGCATGGTGTGTGATCCTGGCCACGTCCAGCGCCCTTCCTAAGGCTCACTCTCGCCTACAGAATGGGGATAGTGGTCAACAGTCACCGCAAAGGATTTCTGTAGACACCTGGTACAGTGTCTGGCCCATCCTACATGTTTGATAACATCAGGGATTGTTATTGGCACTGATGGAAAATCTCGATACTAACAGTAGAATCATTTCACTATGACAGAGACAATGAGTTGGAGAAGCACTTCGTGGAAGGGAGCGAGGAAGGACTATGAGCAGATGATGGTGGTCATCCTGGAGAAGGGATAATGGTCTGATCAGTGAGCAGAAACTAAGGACACTGGCCTAGGAGCTGGGGAGGAAGGAAGCACCTGGGTGGTGTGGCTGCTGGATTCAGAAGACACCCCACAGAGAGAACTCCCCACTCCCTTCAGCAACTCTCGGCAGTCCCAGACAGCACAGCAGCTGACTCCTCCAGAGCAGGGAGCAAAGCTCTAGTAAACAGGGATCCAGCCAAAGGCCAGCCAAGCTGGCACTTCCAACAGGTCCACAATGAAACAGCGATTCAAGGAAGAGGAGGGTCACTGCACCCAGAGCCAGTCAGCCTGCAGGTGGGGGGAGGTAGACTCGGTATCCTCTTCCTCAAGCTGACCGACAGGCACTTGGCCTCCCATCACATGAGACATGCAGTCCATCACCTTCACCATGTACAGCCTGCCCAGTGGGAACCACGATGGCTCGGGGTGATCTGGCACCCTGAGGTCACTGCACACTTCATGGTTTCCCCCCACCCTATGTAGGCTTGGTGTGGACCTCATGGCCCAAGCTTAGAGCAAAGTGACTGTGCCCTACCCTCTGAGAAAAGTCTGACGCATCTGATCCTCAACTAACCAGACTTTAGTTTTAAGTGTCTCTTTCAGAATAGGTAGAAATGAAAAGCAGGGATCCAGACAAAGAAACAAAATAATTGGGTGAATTTCTCCGGTTGACCTAGCCTCACACTCAGGGTCTCTTTCTTCTGATCCTTCTAATAAACTCAGGGGAGTACTAAACACTTTAAGAGAAAAAGCAGTAGAAGGTTTTGCCTTCATGTGCAAAGATGAGATGTGATGGGGCATTAAATGTGATTGTAGAGAAAGGAGCAACCATTGACCAAAACCCTATCAATTCCCAGGTAAATAAAGCCTCACATCAACAGCAAAGTGCTGCAGCCAATAGGGCAGGGGTAGAGCGTCCTTTCCCAGGGCTGGGTTAAACTCAAAGGAATGTTTGCGGATTACAGGTTAAAGTGTACGCTTTTTTGAATACTCTGTTTCAACCACTACTCTCTCATCCAAAAGCAGTGTCAGCAACCTCACCAGACACATGCCACCTGCCCCTTCACCTACTTCAAATATCTGATGTAAGAATAATAAATTGCTGTAGAGGCCATTGAAATCCAAAGCGGCCTGGGGGCTGGGGCACTGCTCAGACACACTAGGTCCAAGGCTCAATCCTCTTTGTTGCCAGCTATTCACGACTTCGTGTGCAAATGAACAAAGCCTTTCAGATGGCATTCATCCAACTCACTTGTAGGCTGAGGGTACGAAATCTTTATCTGTGATGGGAGGTGGCAGAGTGGGTAGGGGTTGCAACATACAAGAGCTCCAGAAGGAGAGAAAGGACCTGAAAGGCTCCTGATTTGCAAGCCTGACTTGGTTTACGTGGAGGGAAATGACAGGAACACTTACAGGACACTTTGCTAGAGCCCCAGGCCTTCTGTCCCATGGGGCATCTCCAGCTCCATGGCCCTGACCAGCTGCTTCCACTCCTGTGGATACCCGGCTCCCTGGAAGAGTCTCAGGTCAAGAGAGGGAGCCCAGGCTAAAAAGATTGTGCAGATCCCAGTTGCTGTGCATAAAGTTCAGCAAAGTGCCTCAGGAGGCCTAGCTCTTACTTCTATGTTTAGCATTTTTCCAAAATAAAACTTAAGCATTTTCATGCCTTAGTTTCCCCATCTCTGAGAAAAGACAGCGCATATATATAACATAATCAGGTCTAAGCTCCAGTCTCTCTGGCATCCTACAACCAACTGCTGTGTTCAGGCCTTATCTACAGACTAGAGAACTGCACTAGTTCCTGGCTGGAACCTTTGGCCTCTTATCTCCCCACGCTACCCATCCCTCACACAACACGAAATGCCCCCTTCATCCTGCCCCCCTGCTGCCCGGGCCTCCCGAGGGCTCTCTGCGTTCCACCACGCCCCGTGCAAACACTTCCCTTTCAATGCCTCTGGAGTCACAGTTCATCCTACCCATTCAGCCTGGATCTGTGCTCAGTTCCGGCCTCTTCCATGATGGTTCTCCACATATAACAAGATCCTTCTCACTTCCCTGACTTGGCTCATGATTTTTTTTCTCTGCTTTTAAAGTATAATTTACATACAGTAAAATTCACTCTTCTTAGTATCCAGATCTGGGAGTTCTGACATCTGCATATAGTCATGCAACCACCACCCGAATCGAGATACAGAACAGTGCCACCACCCTCCAGAACTCCCCTGAGTACCTTTGTAGTTAACTCCCTCCTCCAGCCCCTGACAATCCTCGATCTGCTTTTTCTGTAGTTTTGCCTTTTCCAGAATGTCATAAGAATAGAAGCATACAGTATGTGGCCTTTGGACCTGGCTTCTTAAAGCACATGATGTATAGAGATCCATCCACATTGTGTGCACCGTGCTTGTCTCCTTTCCACTGCAGGGGGGTATCCTGCTGCATGCTGCGTTCCCCCGTGTAAGCAAACCACAGCTTGTTTATCCATTCCCCAGTCTTGGGACAGTTACACAGTTTCCAGTTTTCGCAAATATGAATAATGCCATGATGAATCCCATGAGCACATAAATTTCCATTTCCCTTGGATAATATCTAGGGGTGGGATTACTGGGTTGTATGAGAACATGTGTTTAGCTTTATAAGGAACTGCCAAACTATTTTCCAAAGTGGTTGTACCATTTTGCATTCCCACCAGCAAGGGATGAGAGTTCCAGTTGTTCTATGTCCTTGCCAGTACTTGGTGGTGTTTTTGCTTTTTTTTTTTTTCCCCCAAAGCCATTCCCTAGGTGTACGGTGACATGATGCGGCTTTCTGTAAGTCTGCTTTAATGGTGCTTACGACACACCAGGTATCACGCTCAATGGTTCACACATATCTCAATTAATGCTCACTCAACACTACACAGTAAGTTCCAATGTTTTCTCTGCTTTTAAATGCATCTAAACTGAAGTGGCATTTGAACCAAGGTCAAATGACCACAATACACATGGCCTTAAATGACAGCCTTCCTGGGATGGTCTTACCGACTCCTGCGGGGATTCTCCACAATTCTCTCAGGCTCTGACTCAATGTTACCTCTTTTGTGACAGTTTCTCCAAATCAAAACATAATACAGCCCAGTCTGACCTTGCGTCTTACTGCACCTGATCAGCTCTCCAATGACAGAACCAAAGTATTTTCAAAATAGTTCATTTTTCTTATCTCCCAAACAAGATGGCTAGCTTCCTAAGGCCAGAGGGTCTGTCTCCCCAACATTTCATCTTCACATTTTAGGGACTGACTGAAATGAATCAGTGTGTAGACAGTGTCCTGACATCAAAGGAGAAGGTGTGCTATTAAAAAAACCACCACCAACTTGCTTGCCATGGCCCAAGTTCGACATTGCTTTCTAAAGCCACAACCTGCAGGTTACATTCTGCCCCTGCATTAGAAAGTAAAGCCAATTTAGCTGCAGAAAATGTGATAGGTTAAGGGCCAAAAAAATAAACTGATCCATGACAAACGATAAAATATCCAGCATCTAGGAAGCATGTTGAAAATGCTGGCAACTTTATGAAGGAAGAATCAATTTTAGGAAATGAATGTTGAAGGCAAAGAAACACAAAAAGGAGTCTCTTTTGTTAACTCACCAATGAATATATCCTACCAAGGACAAGCTGACTTCCCTAGGATGACACTGCAAACCACAGTGGAAGCCAGAAACAGGCCTAAAATGACACAGTGGACTTCAGCCATGTAACCAGCCCAATCTGAACGATGCAAGGACAGTTTTCTCCCCAAGATTCAGGATCCATGTCTTTGCCATAAAACACACACACACACACACACACACACACACACACACACACACACACGCTCTCGCTCGCACGCGCCCTCTCTCTCTCCCCTCCTCCCTCCCTCCTCTGCTCCCCTATCCCAAAACCACACTCTCTCCAGACACCAACCCCAGAAGGTCATCACCACCCAGAGGCCAGGTCTACATGGTGTTCCAGTTGCATCTCAAATCAATGACTCTCTCTTCCCCACCCTAAAAACACAAAAGCTTTACTCTTCTATCACCCATCTACTGACTGAGTCCCATGACGAGGCCACAGTCTCTCCCACCCAGACAGAGCCCATCACACGGGCCCTTAGCACTGATCCCATGGTTCTTCTGATCTGACACAATAGTTCCCTCCCCTCTCCATGTGGCAAAATCACTACAGAATTAGTCCTTTTAAAGCAAGACTTTTTTCCTCCGCTCAGAACTCCTGGGTGAACTGTCTGGAGGTTGACGCCGAATTTCTCTGTGACCCTCAGAGTGCCCTCACGACCTGGCCCTCAATCTCATCTCTCTCTTCCAGTCAGGATGGGCCATTTGTTATCTTCAGTGGGGTCCTTTGTGCTATGCACTTGGGAGCCCAGTTTTGGGTTTATAATCACTCTTTCTCTTAGAAATGGTCTTCAAATGACAAAAGCTCCAGTCCTCACAAAACCTAGCTCTGCCCATGGGACTGTTCTGGGACAGTCCTGCCCTGTCCCTCCCAGCCCCAAAGGAGGAGACCCTGTCCTGACTGAATCATTCTTGATCTGTTTTGGAAGATCCTGAAAGAAGCTAAAATTTCGTTATCTTGACGCTTTCTGAATAAGGCAGTTTTAAACAGCTACAGGTTGAATTGTATTCCAATTTTCAGTTCAAGGACAGCCAGCTGAAATGATGACCGGGATTAAGAGATGAACTATAATTAGGGAGAGGCCATCTCTCCGGGAGGTCAGCGGCAGCAGGCAGGGCCCCACCCCTAAGTGAAAACCTGCACGGAGCCTCAGGCAGCCAGCAAAGAAGAGGGCGGGCAGGAGCCAGCACAAGGGGCTCTCACAACCCCAGGCAGGACCCAGACGGTGACTGCCTTAGGACTTCCGCTCCACAGATGTGAGAGAAAGTGATGCTTTTACACAGAAGGGATCCCGAGGACCTGGGAAATACTTCCGTAGACAACTGCACGCGGAAATGGGGTGGGGGGTGCACGGGGTGCAGGGCAGCCTCACCTGGGAGGACCCTGATGTTTGGAAACCAAAGCCCCAGACCAAGACCCCAAGCAGCAAAGACCCTGTGGTCACAGAAAGTCTTTTTAAGTGCTAGTACATAAATATAAGAACTGCAAGGGACCTTGGACAGTCATGCCAAATGATAAAACCACGTTACCAATGTGATAAGGTGAGTTATAAATAACCTCGCAGAGACTACCTGAGTAAGTATGCCAGGGCTGCCATAATAAAGTACTACAAACTGGGAGGCTTCAATAACAGAAACTCACTGTCTCACAGTCCCGGAAGCCTGAGCGCAAGGGGCGGCAGGGTTTGTTCCTTCCGAGGACTGTGCGGGGAGGAGCTGTTCCAGGCCTCTCTCCTTGGCTTAGAGATGGTGCCTGCTCTCTATTCTCTTGTCACTATCTTCCCTCCACATGTGTCCGGCTCTGTCTGAATCCCCCATTTCATAAGGACACCAGTCATACTAGAGCCCATGCTGACGACCACATTTTAATTTGATTATATCTGTAAAGATCTTACCTCCAAATAAGGTGACATTCTGAGGTCCTGGGGGTTACAGCCTCATTGTCCCCTTTTATTGGAAGGATACCCATAATACTACCTCCTCTCCCAGAAATGTCTCAGAAGGCGCAGAATAGGCAAATATAAGGGGGTCCAGAGATCTTTCCCCTGTGGCAGTGTGGTCACATTCCTTCTGACTCAAGATTATTTCTTAAAAACACTAATGGCGTCAGCTCTGTACCAACTCTGGGAAAGCTGGAGCAGAGGTTGACGAGCTAAAGAGCCTGGGTTTCTTTTCTAGTAAGAACATGGCCCACGTGGAGAAAAACTTATCCACTGTGGACGAAGGGCCTATGTCTCAACTGCAAGCGCAGGGTGGGCGACAGCTTGACTTCTGACAAGACTGAACGCAGAAATATTGAAAACGTACAAAATCCACATCCCCATTGCACAATGGGAATATGCTCTTGGCCTCACAGCTCACCAGACACTGATTATGCAAGCTCTTTTCAAAAAGCACTGAGGCCCCAAGAAGCTAATCTGACAGAGACTTATTATTCTCCAAACAATGGGTGAAAAGAGAAACCAATTGTGAGTCTTTATAAGGTAGACACCCACGCAGACAGACCCACACGATAAATCTGCATGAGAGTTCGTAAGAGGCACTGGGCACCAGTAGCTTTTTTGTTGTTGTTTTGTTTTCACCAGTAGCTTTTATGAACGTATCAGTCCACCAGACCCCTCCACAGAGTGAATGGTGAGTACCACCAACCAGGGGCCCCTGACACCATGCCAGGAGGACTGGGACCAGGAACAAAGGCTGTAATCCATCTCCAAGAGCGAAGTGGCCTGGGCCAGACAGACTGAGCTCACTGTGTCTGACAAAAGAAACTTTTCACAACTGAGACCTCTGGGTTGGAATTGTGAAAAGAACTCAGGGGCGTGGGGATGGGAGGGTACTTAGGGGCCTGATGATTGGTGAATCTGGAAGGCGTCCTCAGATGTTCTCGATGAATTAATTCCCCAGTCCTTTCAAAAACCACCACCAAGGTCACCGTAATGCTCGTTTCTACACAGAAAACATTATGGGTGTTTTTTCTCTTTTTCTCTAATACATGAAAATGTGCTTACTGTGATTAAAAATGAAACTAAAAACGCAAAGAGACCCTTTAAATGTTGAAGGCTGATCCCCCCATCAATGGCTGTTGGAGTGTGTAGGTGTCCAGTCTGACCACAGGAACACTCCTGCATGTAAGGAGAAGAGAACCGATCATTAGCAGACATGTGAGTTTGTCTCAGGCATGGCAATGGGCCTATTCATGTTCATTCTCTCATTTAATTTCATCTCATTTAAACGTATTCAGGCCAGGAGCAGTGGCTCAGGCCTACAGTCCCAGCTACTCCGCAGACTGAGATGAGAAGATTGCTTGAGCACAAGAGCTCGAGATTACAGTGAGGCATGATCACGCCACTGCACTCCAGCCTGGCCAACACTGTAAGACCTCATCTCTAAAAATAAAAATAATAAATAAGATGTAGATAAGTATTCAGAAGGACTGAACACAGTTTAGCCCAAGTCACCAAGTATTGATTATGCCTCACTCACAGTGGACAAACACACTGAAGGCACAGAAAGATGGAGTGATTCTTCCCAAACCACAGCCATAAATACAGGCAGGAGGGCAAGAAACTGAAGCACGAGGAGGGAAAGGAAGGTCAAGGAAGGTGAGCAAACGAACCTCACGTTAGAGCTGGGGACAGGGCTGGTGCAGATGGTCCCTGCCCCACAATGGCAAGTGGTTCAAAGAGGAAACTACCTGAAAGTGGACCCAGGCTGAGGAGTGTCCCACTCACACAAAACACGAGTCTGTGTAGGAGCCGGACTATCTAGTTCTCTGATAGCTTCTTTTTTGTTTCCCTCCTGGCTATGCACTAAACCTAGCAGCTTTCAAACTTTTTCACCAAAACCCATAGTAACAAATAAATGTGATGTAGACATCCAGCCCCCAATGCATGTATTTAAATATATATGTTATATAAATACACGCAAGCCCATCCATCCACATATGGTGTCATAAAAGACTACCTACTCTTACATGTATGATGTGCTTCAGTATTTTCTATTTAATTATTCATCATGAATACTGACACCATTCTCCTCTATTAGTTTCATGATCTACTGAGTCACAACGTACAATTTGAAAAACCTTGTCCTCATCTTTGAAAGAGTCGGGTTCAAGATTCTAGCCAAGTGTCGGATGCGCTTACAGGCCATGGTTCCAAGCCCGATTCAAAGAATTAAAGGGAGCCCATCAGCCTGAGTGCCCGGAGAGCTTTCCCTTTTGTCAGAGGGATGTGAGCCAGAGCAACTCCATCTTGAATAGGAGCTGGGTAAAATGAGGCTAAAATCTACTGGGCTGCATTCCCAGACAGTTAAGGCATTCTAAGTCACAGGATGAGAGAGGAGGTCGGCACAAAACACAGGTCATAAAGACCTTGCTGATAAAACAGGCTGCAGTAAAGGAGCCGGCCCAAACCCACCAAAACCAAGATGGTCACAAGAGTGACCTCTGGTCGTCCTCACTGCTACACTCCCAACAGCACCATGATAATTTACAAATGCCGTGACAACGTCAGGAAGTTACCCTATATGGTCTAAAAAGGAGAGGCATGAATAATCCACCCCTTGTTTAGCATATCATCAAGAAATAGCCATAGAAATGGGCAACCAGCAGCTCTCGAGGGTGCTCTGTCTATAGAACAGCCATTCTTTTATTCGTTTTCTTTTGTAATAAACTTCTTTCCACTTTGCACTGCGGACTTGCCCTGAATTCTTTCTTGAGCGAGATCCAAGAACCCTCTCTTGAGGTCTGGACTGGGACCCCTTTCCTGTAACATTAGTTCATGTGTAGCTGAAGCCATCAACGAACTGAGGAGCTCTGCTTTCCTTCCTTAGCTTACGTGGTGGGCACAGGGACATGTGGGGGAGATCCTCCAGAAGAAGGCACTGCTGTAGTGAGAATCAGAAATTCTCCTCCCAGGGCTCTCTTGGGGAGGCTGGGTAGTCAGAAAATCATTGCTTCTTGAGGAAACAGCATTGTTTACAAAACAACTAGACCATGCATTACCTTGAGGGCATGATCCTGTGCTCCACAGCCACCTTACATTTCTGGCTTGGCCATCATCCTGAGCTTCCTGGAGGCACTACAAGGACAATGGGACCCTCATCTTCTACCATCACCCTGTCATGGATGTGCTGCGATGGCAATGGCGGTCAGAGCAAGTGACACAACAGCGGGTTCTACTGGGACACTTCTCCAGGGGACTTTCCTCCAGGAAGATGTCCCGGAGGTCCAGAAAGTTGTAGGGGAACGGTGGCCACGGTGATCATCAACTGTAATCATTATGTTCGCAAAGCTATAAAATCCAACCCAGGGCACCATACAAGATCCTGAACATACTTCCGCAAGAGGAAGAGTATTATCTCCAGAAAGCAACCCAGGTAGTGCACCTTCAATAGAAAAGAGTTCGACAAATCACACAAAGGTACAGACACCTGCATGCGGGGTGCACCAGCCTCATCCTGAAGAGTTGTGAATGGTGGCCTTGGCTGGGAATTCTCTAAGTTGCTCTGGGACTGTGAAAATAGATTCCTCAGGGAAGCAAAGAAAAAGATGGATTCCTTTGTGCTCAGAAGACGGCAGGCTTTCATCCAGAAAACTGCACAGTCAGAGCCAAGCAGTCAAAGTCCCCATTTTGAGCGCCAAATCCCTGGGTAGGAAAAGGAGTATGTGTCTGTGCCTCCCGCCATCCTAGAAGGCCTAAGAGAGGCTGAATGTTGCAGCGCATTCTCCCACGAGGAGCCAGGCGCTCCAACTGCTCCACAAAGGTGTCTCCGACAGAGTTATAAGTAGAGCTTAAGGTCTAAAAACAAACAAAACAAGAACGCTCTACCGAAGAGATGAGACTTTCCTTTCAGAATCAAGTCACGCATCCCTCCCCAATTCCCAACTCCAACTCTAACAGAGACATTCACTTCTCTGCAAAGGTTGCGGACAAAAACAAAGCGGGCAGAAAGAGGAAGTGGAAGGAGTTGTGGTACTATGTCTTTTTAAAGCAGCTGTTGGAAACCGTTTCAAAGGTTAAAAAAGGATTTTTGTTTTATCCAAATATAAGTTTCTGGGAGGAAATATGACACCTTGGGCAATGTATGAAGTCATGCCTTTGATTCCAAGCCTGTCAAGCCTCTTCTAGGTGTTACATCTCAGGCTTCCTATGGCGAGGGAAAGAGGGAAGCTTCAGTACAGAGAAACGGCAGCACACGGAGGTGGGCAGCTCTGCAGGCACCAAACAGGCGATGGCTCTCCAGGCCCCAGAGTGGGGCCAGTCTTTTAAGCCACTCACGGGCTCCACGTCCAGGAATGGAGAGCACCCTCCTGGGTCTCTGCCTCAGTCGCCCCACAAGCCCATCCCGCCATCCTCACCCTGGGGTCCGTCACACCGTGTGGCTGTCAACCTCTATTACGGTGTAATTAAGTAAGACATCAACTGTGTTGAGAAGCGTTTCTGAGAATTAAATCGAGTGAGAAGCCCTCAGAGGCACCCCTATGCGCCAAGATCAGTTGATCTGATGGCCACCAGAGAAGCCCTGCTGAAACGATTCAGTGAGTCTGCCCAGGGACAGCTCTGCCAGTCTCTGGAGACAGAACTCTTACATGGCAGGAAAGACCAGAGGGAGGTTTCGCTGTTCTTCACGCCACGCTGTTCTAAAAGTGAAGAGGGCTTGGCTGCAAGTTCCCACTCTGGACATTGAATGATTCAATGTATCTGTCTATATTTACATGGCTGAGGCATAAAACAACAAAACAAAAAGCCCACTCCCACCTCATTAAGCCCATCTAGGCAACACTATGGCAGGACACACACAAACCAATAAGGCAGTTTTTAAAAACCCTCAAAATCCAAGGTCCCTCAACCGCTTGTTGTAGTCAATACATGCCCCCGTCTATAGTGGCTCATCCTAGATTCACTGCTATGGAGAAGGAACATGTTTAGGCAGAAATCTTGCTGCCCTCAACACCAGACCTAAGAATCACTGTAATAATATGATGCTCAAACCACCAAGCTATTGGCAGCCTGTCATAGAAACACCCTACAAAACAGTAAGCAGGCAGCAACCATCATCAACCCTCCAGGGATGTTCCTGAACCCAGTGCTCAACCACACAAGTCCAATCTAGAGGGCCTTGCAATGTTCTCCCCGCCCGCTCCAGGAGAGACAAGGTCAAGGACCACAAAATGACTTCAGGAGCCATAAAACCAGAAGCAGCACATTCTGAAATCAGGCAATCAAGAATTAGACAAGCAGGCCAGGCGCAGTGGCTCACTCCTGTAATCTCAGGACTTTGGGAGGCTGAGGCAGGTGGACTGCCTGAGCCCAGGAGTTCGAGACCAGTCTGGGCAACATGGAGAAATCCCATCTCTACAAAAAATGCAACAATTAGCCAGACGTGGTGGCACATGCCTATGGTCCCAGCTACTCAGGTGGCTGAGGCAGGAGAATCACTTGAGCCCAGGAGGTCAAGGCTGCAGTGAGCCATGATCACTCCAGTCTGGGTGACAGAGCGAGGCCCTGTTTAAAAAAAAGGTGGGGAGGAGAAGGGCTGGGTATGGTGGCTCATACCTGTAATTCCAACACTTTGGGAGGCTGAGGTGGGTGGATCTCTTGGGCCCAGGAGTTTGAGACCAGCCTGGGCAATGGGGAGAAACCCTGTCTCTACTAAAAATACAAAAATTAGCTGGGCGTGGTGGCGCACACCTGTAGTCTCAGCTACTCGGAAGGCTGAGGTGGGAGGATCACCTGAGCCCAGGGAGGTCAAGGCTGCAGTGAACTGTGATCACACCACTGCACTCCAGCCTGGGCGACAAACCTTGTCTCAAAAACCAAAAGAAAGAAAGAAATAGAAAACAAACCCCTTGAAAAGGCTGACCCACATCCTGAAGGTAACTCGGGGAAGGTGAGTGAGGGACCTCTAGAAGCAAGGCGTGGAGCCACCGCTGCAGTAAGGAGAGAGAGCACCTGTGTTAAACGAGGGCTTTCCAGGGCTGTGGGACCTGTGGGACCTGTGGGACGCATCCAGGTTACTCATGACTTGCAGATTTAGAAAAGGAGTCCACAGTGAGGAAGGGACTGTGCAGAACTATTCCAGCCCTGAAAATGCCCCCTTTCCCTATCAGGTTTCTGGCTTCAGCTCTGGGAGGAAAATAACGCAGTGCCACAGGGCTCTCCCTCTGAGTGCACTGTGCACACCCCGAGCTAGCTACTGATCTGGTTGTCCTGGTGGGCAGCCTTTCACCCAAAGTCCACCTCGCAGCTCTCAGCTATGCAGTACCACTGTCTTTTCAGATTTGAAGCTAAATTTAAAGGGGAATGGAGAAGAGTGTGGGCAAGTGGGAGGCAGGTGTCCAGTGGGGTTGGACATACTCACACAGGTAAGTAAGAGGGCTGCCCCTGTATGTACTATTAACAGTGACTACCCTAGAGGTTGCTGAGTGGTAACAATTTAGGAAACTAAACAGGGACAAAGTCTGGGGACAGAGCATTTGCTCTGAAGGTGTAGACGTGTGCTAGGAGCACCTCCCACTGCCAACCTTCAACAAGCAATCACACCTAGAAACAGCAGCTAAAGATGAGCTCTGTTCACCAAGCCTGCAATGCCTTCCAGGCTGGGAGCCAGCGCCGACCCACCGGCAGAGCTGAGGCCCTCACTCAGGAGACGGAAGCTCTCCTTCAACGGGAGGAGGGCAGCAGGGCAGGAAGGAGGGCTTCTTGAAGGAGGAAGGCAGCTTCTCTCCACAGTGACCCTTTAGCCTCAACCACTGCCAGGGAATGTGGCCGTAAAACTAGCCAGACACTGTTGGCAGAATCGAAGATTAGGCCAGCAGTGGCCCTGGCCTGAGACTATTTTAAAACAGAGAAGAAAAGAAAAGCCCCTGCAGGACCAGGAAAGGAGAACCAGTGGCCAAGCCAGGCATGCGGCAGAGCAGGCCATGCTCTCAAGGGAGAGGTGACACCAGTTTCAGCCCACAGCAGTGCCGTGGCAGGGGCTCTAGGAATGCCCGCCAAGAGTCAAGGACAGCAAAGTGAATACAGGCAAAGCCACACCTTAACCCCTAAGTAGGCGGCTTTCAGCTAGAAGGTTTGAACACAATGAATGTTGAATAAAATGAAGTCCTTATAATTCACGGTCGATCTTGGAAACTAGAAAATGCCAGAGGAAAGGGTTTCAGTTTCTCAGTCCAGTGACAACATCTTGGAAGGAACACAAAGGTAATTCCTCTAAATTGAGAAGGCTGTCAAATCAGAGAGCATCATTTTGAGAATTGCCATCTGAAATCTCCCCCAGCTTGGCACTGCCCACCCCTCATCCCTAATATCTCACCAGCTGGCCAGATCTGCAGACACTGCCTCCTGTTTCTCTAACTCTGGACCCTCCCTCCCAATTCACACTGCCACAGCTGAAGGCCCACTTCCCCTCTCACCTGGGCTCTAGCGGCCCACCTGCCTCCTGTCTGTCCCCTTCCCCTCCCCCTCCCCCAGGACTCCTCCTGCACAGTGCAGCCAGCGGGACAGACACTGAGATCGGACAGTGCAGAAGGCAGCCAGCTCTGGACTGCAGCATACAGGACCCTGCGTGGTTCTTACCTAACCTCCTCACGGGTCACATTTCCAGCATAAAGCATCCCTGCCAACATGTGGGGCCACTCTGAGCTATGTGCAGCTCCTGGCATGCCATTTCACTTACATGCACAACCCCCCCACCCATGCCCTCTCTCCTTCCCACCCCTCCCCCTGCAGCCTGGGCCATCCCTCCAGGTTAGTCCCAATGCCGTTTTATTATGCACCTTACTGCACTAATTTGTTTCCTTTTCCTAAATGCCCCAGCTCCCTGAGAGGCGAGTTTGCAGTGTGTGGTCGGCAGAAGGTGGCTGAGTTGTAAATGAACACAGGAGTGCTTCCCACGCAGGCTTTTCCGAGCCCACACCTGCTTCACTCCAACCGGGTCAGGAAAGGAGGCAGGCAGTGGCCTCCGATCAACAGCTCCAGAGAAAATGAAAATACTGTCCATATTAAGGAAATAGCCAGAAATATGATTTAGCTATTAACAACAAAAAAAAAAAAATGAAAGAGGAAGAGGGGTGACCAGGCACACACAAGACGGCAACAGCCGCGCACAAGTTCTCAGACCTGGCGCGGGAGAGAAGGCTCGGGACTCCTCCCAAAGCTTCCTCCTCCAGGGCTCCCTAACGAGATACATGAAAAGGGAGGGGAAAAATAACCACAGTCTTTTAGCTTATCAATTTCTCACATCAACTCCAAACAGCAGATAGTACAAAGACTGTCTTTTTCATTCCTAGCCCAAGAGGAAGAAGGAAAAGTGCTTATTTTTAGCCAAGCCAAAAAACATAAGCAGCTACAGATCAATAAGGAGCAGAGGAGAGAAAAAAGAGCCCTCACAAGAAAGTAGAACCTCAAGGAACACCAGAAGTGGGTCCACTAAAGCCCAAAGCAGCCCGGACGAGGAGTGGACCGACGTCCTCTCTCTTAATCACAGGACAATAAAAATGCAAGCGAGGAGCGTCTTTAAAAGGCACACTTCCCAGAGGGGCTGGGCAGGTAGGCAAGAAAGCCGGAAGTGCTCTCATTTCTTCATAATTAAGTAATTACAGGGACCTTGTTTCAAACATGGTATTTCCAAATCCAGATGGAACCACTGCCACCAAGAAGACAGCTGACGTTCTGGGCCTGCCTGACATCTGGGCTTGCCTGACATCCTGCTCTGCTGCATCAAACACCACATGGGGCAGGGCCCCCACGGGTGCTATGCCAAGGTGGGTGGTTTTCAATCAACAACCTAGCTGTGGACAAGAATCTCAAAAGGCAAAAGAAGACCGTATAAACGTCTAAGCCCTGATCTCAGCAGAGGAATCCCCAGAGAACCACTGAGTTGCCTGCATTCTCTAAAAGTCTATGTATTTACTACAACCATCCCTACAGTGTGATAACAAAAACAGAGGGAAATGGGGGACTGGCTTCAAACACCAGATAGATACCTAGGGAACCAAAGGATGTGAGGGAAGACAGGATTTCCAGGACAAACCCCCCCGGAAGGCCCAGGCCCGACTGCCAGGAGCATGAGGCCTGGCCCGGAGACCCCACAAACTTAGAGGTTGGGGGAGCTGACAGTGCACATTTCTGAGACGCTCCCTGAGAAATTCGGATTCGGCCAGTTTGCACTGGAACCTGCCTGCTAACAAGTAACACGGGGCGATTTGGGAATGGGGTTGGGGAGGGGGTGCCAAGGACAATCTTGGTAATGAGGCAGGAGGGGCCCACAGGCACATGGGGCGCTCTAAGTGTAACAGGATGAGTGAGAACCTGCAGATGCTG
This sequence comes from Macaca fascicularis, assembly GCF_037993035.2. Lineage (NCBI taxonomy): Eukaryota > Metazoa > Chordata > Mammalia > Primates > Cercopithecidae > Macaca > Macaca fascicularis. The sequence continues at coordinate 18,966,657 of NC_088375.1, forward strand.
CAGCAGAAAACAGAGGATGCAGCTCTGGAGGGGCCGCTGGGAGACCCCTGGGATGCTCCGCCGGGCCTCTCACCTTGGTTTGTAGGTTACCAAGCAAAAGAGGAGCCTGATGTCACTACACATCTCACCTCAAGGCCTGCGGGGAGATCACTGAAGGCTGCCAAAGATAAGCTCATCCTTCCCACAGAAGCTTAGAAGCCACTGTATCAGCAACACCATAACCTGTGCCCCAAATCAACCACCTACTCCCAGGCTTTTTAATACTTTATAGTTGCTCTTCAAATCCTTTAGTCTCTAATTAATCCTGCCCCACATGAGAACGCTGGCACAAGATTAGTGGTACTTACTTTAAAGCAAGCATCACAAGAAGAAAAATAACATCTGAGATTTGCTTTAAAACACACCACTACCACCCCTAACTCCCCACCACACACACACAAGCACATACAGGAAAAGACAAAACAAGCATGGCGAAATCCTGGTGGGTGCTTGGTACCTAAGAGTCCACAGCGCCTATTTTTGCAAATGTTGGCACAATGAAACTTTCTTAAAGAAAAAAATACTCAAGTCGGCATAATTATTACAACCATAATCCTACTTCCAGTGGCAAGGAACACAAATCGCCCTTCATGTGCTGGCACCTGCTACTCTGAGCTTTTATCATTTGGTACTTTGGGTGACGTTGGCTCTGTGATACTCTGGTTATAGAGAAGCTGAGTGCAGTAGTTCTCGGTTTCAGGCACAAAACAGGACAAATGTTCTGGATATTAACTACTCTCTCCACGTAAGTATTAACATTTCCCCTTTCACTCTCAAACACACTCAGGTCTGGACACTAAAGAGCATGGTCCCTCTAGATACAGGGAGAGGGTTGTGAAATAACAGAGTCAACTCTTTGACACGTGGCCCAGAAGGCAGCACCAAAACATCTCCTACCCCAACCTGCTCTGCCTCCCAATGCAGGTGTGGCCAGGAGGATCTGCATCAAACCACGTCCTCGAGACACAGCTATCAAGCACCGGCAGGTGCTGCTTTTGTAAGCAGAATATGTTCTGGCAAATATAGGAGGCATCATTCTGAATGTCCTAAGATGTGTCACCTCCATTTAAAATAGCGCTATTTTGAAAGTGATTAGAATTTAAGTTAGCAATTAAAGCCATTACAAAGAGAACTCTTGATATCTGACAAACAGCCAAATAACAGGAGGGACCATCATCAGGAAAAGCAAGATGAGCTGTTGACCGCTGAGCAGGGCGACAGTTAAATTCTGCCTGTCACAGCTGGGGGTGTCTGGTTGGCTCATCAATGTCACCCACGTGTGTGTGGCAGATAAAGACAAGCACAATACCCTTTCGGTTATCAGAGTAGCAACAGAGGCCTGGGAGAACTCAATGCTTTAATAAGAGTGTGGGGCTGACACTCCCCCATGTGAAAAAGCAATATGCTGCGTAAAGCCAAGAAAAAACCCAGGTAGTGTTCAAGCCGACGGATGACCTCTTTCTCCTTGGCCTCTACTGAACCTGCCATGCCTCTTTACAGGGCAACAGCGGCATCCACAAGAACTTCAGCAGGGCCGCCCTGCGGTTCTGCATGGGACTTCAGGACCCCCCGAAGGATGGGCAGCGGTGCTGCGTGACGGTGTGGAACCTGCACACACTGCGCCCAGTTGCGGCTTCTGCTCTCGAATGGCACCAGTTTTGCATTTCATTCTTAGCAGCTGCTGCAAACAACTCGACGTCTCTTACCAAAAAATAACTATACCTTCCAGAGAAGCTCTCAGGCTATGGATTCCCCTGATTTTTCACACGCAGAAACTGAAAGCCAGAGAGTGAGGACCCTGCCCAAAGCCCAGATGCTCACCAGGGGTGGGGCAGACAGTGCCCAGGACCCCAATTCCGAGGATCCACTGCAAGGGAAGGGCTAGAAGGTTCAGTTTCCGGACTCAGGCTCCAGAAGCCTAGAGGAGCCAGCACCATTCTCTTGACCAGCTGCTAAGACACGGATGTGGGCAGCTCTCCAGTTTGAACCAGGGGTGGGCCCAGCCTGCAGGCTGCTGCTCTGAAGAGCAGCCACAGGAAGGAAATGGCTCTCCAGGAACTGCTGGCCCCCAGGACCCAGGGGAGCTCAGGGCCCTTCTCCCAGAGTATGGGCCAATTCCCACATAGAGAGCATCTGGCTTTAAACGAACAGAAACAGGATAATTTATAAGCCAGTGTTCAGAAAAACCCAGTCTTCCCACGCAGGCCCCACAGTAAGACAGGGAACAAGAAGTAGCTGACCAGCAAGTACCCAGAGAGCGTTCAGCAAATGAGCACGCGAACTCAGGGAGGTGAACAGAGCAGGCAAAGACCTGCTTAGGAAAGCTACACTTCCAGACTCAAGGGCAGGCTATCTTCACCCACGATGTTCTAGACACTTAAATGGTGCTTACTCTGCACATACTATGTACACCTAATTATATTAACCCAGGTCCCCCTCAGAACGGCCCTAGGAGGTAGGTACTACTTTTTCCCCATTTTACAAAGGAGGAAACAGAGGCACAAAGAGGTTAAGTTACTTGCCCCAGATCAAGAGTGATCAACTGGCAGGGCTGGATATAAGCCTGGGCCCTTAATGATTTCACCACACAGCCTCTGTGCATGGGGGGCACAGCGAGTCCCCCTACACAGACTACTTGGTCACTGCCACTCTAAGACCCAACTGGAGTTCTCGCAGACCCTGTGTGGCCCAAGTGCGGAAGAACGCTGATATGGAAGTAAGTGGCCTGGTGGACGAAGGCCATCCATCAAGCTTCCTGGCTGGGATGCCACCGTTCTCCTTCCCTACCTTCCCCCCACCCACAGGAAGTCCTAATCCCAAAATGCAGCCCAGCTTTTTATTAAGCAGCGTGGTGGCAAGGTCTCGGCCAGGGGTGGTAACAAACCTGTAATCCCAGCACTTTGGGAGGCCAAGGCAGGACGATCACTTGAGGCCAGAAGTTCAAGACCAGCCTGGGTAACACGGTGAGAATCTCACCTCTAACAAAAAAACAAACAAATTTGCCTGGCATGGTGGTGAGCACCTGTCGTCCTAGCCACGTGGGAGGCAGAGGCGGGAAAATAAGCCCAGGAGTTTGATGCTGCAGTGAAATAGGATTGTGGCACTGCACTGCAGCCTGGACAATAGAGCGAGACCCTGTCTCAAAAAAACAGAAAAAAAAAAGGAAAAGAAAACAAAAGAAAGTGGGGTCTTGAAGAGATATCTGTACACCCATATTTCATAGCAGCACTATTCACAATAGCCGTAAGGACCCACGTGTCCATCAACGGGTGACTAGATCAACAAAATGTGGTCCAACCATAAAACGGAATGTTCAGCCTGAAATAGGGAGAAAATTCTGACGTGAATACTGACGCGTGCCACAACATGGACGAACCCTGAGGGCGTTATGCTAAGTGAAATAAGCCAGTCACAAAAGGATAAATACTGGATGATTCCACTAACATGAGGGACCCAGAGGGGTCAAATTCATGGAGACAGAAAGTAGAAGGACGGTTGCCAGGGGGAGGGGAGGGGAGAAGGGAGTTAGTGTTGAATGAGACAGAGTTTCAGTTTTGCAAGATGAAAGAGTTCTGTGGATGGGTGAGGATACTGAACTGTAAATTTAAGGATGGTTAAGACAGTAAATTTTAATGGTGTATGTATTTTACCAACTTTTAAAGATTAAAAACAAAGCAAGGAACCCAGCCCGGGTCTGCAGCCAGAGCCTGAACGACTCCCTTCTGCGCAGTGTTAAGATGGACAAGCTCTCTCCTCCCAGCTGTAATATGAAGACTCCGGGACACACTGTCAGCAAATGTTGCCAACAAAATACATCAGTTCCTACTATTCTCCTGTGGGCTGATCTAATTGACGTTCACTCACACCCTCCTTGAAGAAAGAGAATGTCTTTAAGCATGGTTATCTACAGATCTATGCATTCTTGTTTCGTCTGTGGTTTGTTTCAAAATAGACACACATTTGCAAGGAATGCTGGAATTTTTCAATGATGACACAAAAGCAGAGAAAATAAGAATATAGCTATTTCAGAACTCAAAAGGATACATATCTTCCCTTCCACACTATCACTCGGTAATGGAAAAGAGGTCCTCTGAATACACTGAAATACTGTACAGCTGGGTTGTGTAATGGCATACACTACTGGGAGTCACATTATTTTGTGTTATGCTAAATGATTTAGACAATTCATTTACTACTGAGTCATACACAAGCTTTTCCCTGAGGAAAAGGGGAAGGGAGGGGTGAGAAGAAAGGTTCGAATGATCTTTAAACACTTGACACAGACAGAACTCATTGTGGGAGGGGAGAAGATAAAACCATAATACACGTTTGCAGAGAAGCCTCCAGCTGTGGCAGCGCGTCACTCCAGCAAGTACAGGCTGGAGGAAGGGCGAAGTTTCCCGAGCTCCACCGACAGTACTCCTGGTTCTGAGACTGGATTTCTATAGCAACGGGCAGCAGCTTTGCGGGAAGTCAAGCGCCACCGTGCTCCCATCCCCTCAGCAGGACAGAGACCACTCTCCGTCACCTGGGCACTGCTGTCCAGGGGCTGGGGCACTGGGAAGGGCAGGGAATTGGCCCAGGGCGGTGGAGCCAGGCAGTGGCAGAGGTAGGAATCCAACTCCAGGCCTTGGCCAAACCTACCAGCCACACTACTGTCTGTGTACACACTACCTGGCAGGGACTGTTGTCTGGTTAACCATCACCTGTCTCCAAGCATGAAGCACAGGCTGGCAGAGGTGAGCCATCCCCTAAACCCAAGCCCGGCCCCCTTCACCCTGCCTGCCCTGCCTTGGGATTCATTCCTCCTCTCAGGCAGAGGTGAGCTGGCCATTAAAAAGCTGACCCCCAAGGGGAAGAAAGCGGTGTCCAAGAAGCAGACAGAAGCCCCGTGGGGCAAGGCGCACTCAGCAGACAGTTCCAGTCCAGCTGCTGCAGGGACTCGACAGCCTGAACCAGGGACAGTCTCTCTGGGCCTGGGGTGGTCGCAGGATGTCTGAGGAAGGCTGGGCTGATTCATCTTTATGGTCCCTTCCTTCCAGGGCTACTCAATTCTGTGAGTCTGTGAATGTACAACCTGAATGACCAGCCCACAGGACAATGAAAGGTTCCCAGGAGCTGAAAGAACTTCATTCCAAGTAGATTCTTTCCATAACGGCCCAAAGCAAAAGGACTCTCCATAAACCTGAGTAATCTTCATAGCTGGGAACAAAACTGGACTTCCTTTAATACACCAGTCAATCCTACCTTACCCCTTAGTCCAGCAACGGCAAATTACTAGGCTCGCAGTGCTTTGCTTGTATCTTCCTTGGAAGTTTACCAAAAAACAAAAAATCCCTTACTATTCTACTGCTCTTTCCATTGGTGGCCATTTTCTCACAATTCTAGCTGTTGTCAGTGGAACAGGTGCTGGGTCTGGACTGCGTGATAGGCTTAGAGTTTCCAGCCCAGCACAAATACGAACAGAAGGCGTTCGACCAGACTCAGCAACTCCCTCCGCTGGCAGAAACCTCTACCCCGTCAGGTGCTCTGCACACTCAGGCCAAAGCACCAACAATGACTGGATTCTAAGCAAAGCTGGAAAACAGCCTCACCTTGGCAGATGCACCCAAGAACCAAGGCTTTCACTCTGTTTTTCCTTTAGAGGCTGAAGAGGGTGGGGTAAAAACCACATGATGTTCTCCAATACTGTGACTATTTGCAATTCAGAACTATCAGCAATCAATCACCCATTCTAAACACTCCACACGAAGTGCTTGATAGCCCTGAAAAGCACACAGCCTTGCAAATCCACTCACTCAGGCCACTAGGCTTGGACCCAAAGGGAACCTCAGCATGTGCATGGTTTTTCTGGCTCTGTTTTAATTTCAAGATGTTTGTCCCAGTTTACCTATATAACAAACTTTCACACGGATCCCCAAACCTAAAAGTAAAGTAAAAAATAAAGGCTGGGCGCGGTGGCTCACACCTGTAATCCCAAAACTTTGGGAGGCCAAGGCAGGCAGATTATGAGGTCAGGAGTTCGAGACCAGCCTGACCAACATGGTGAAACCCCGGTCTCTACTAAAAATACAAACATTAGCTGGGCGTGGTGGCTCACTACTCAGGAGGCTGAGGCAGGAGAATCACTTGAACCCAGGAGGCGGAGGCTGCAGGGAGCCGAGATCACGCCACTGCACTCCAGCTTGGGCAACAAACGGCGACTGTGTCTCCAAAAAAAAAAGAATAAAATTAAAAAATAAAACTAACAACAACAAACAAACAAATATGTGTATGTCCCAGTTTTCCTTGATTCAGATGGCTCTTTCTCACACCTGCTTCCACGCTTCCCACGTGTGGGGTATGAGCGGCTCTCCTCCAGGCCCAGCGCCAGCAGCCTTGCTGCAGAATACCCGTCCTCCCTTCCTGGGGCGGAAGGAGCGAGGCATTGCTGAACGCAGCGGCTGAGACCCTGAACTCCAGACTGCACTGTGCTGTCTTAGCCTAGAAGAGGGGTCTTGGTGTGTCCCATGCAGCCTGGAAGTTGTGGCAGGGCATGGAGAGGGATCGACTTCTCATCAGAAGGGACACATGTGGCCAGGTAGGAGCACTTGGCTTCAACGATAACATCGGGATTCTTCAGATTTAGCAAGAGGACCCTGATGTTCTCATCTACATGTCTTCATTCAAATGTAAGTCTCTGAAATGGGATTAGATACCGTTCGAACAGTGAGGTGAGGGGACCTTAGCCAGGTGAAGTGACTGTCAATGGTCAACCGGAAGTAGCAGCTAGAAAAAGCCAGAAGCTCTTGTCGATTTCCTCATACCATAACCCCCGTGAGGGTCGACACTGAGTGCTCTTGTCAGAGGTGTTTCAACCAGAGCGACTCCATCTTGAAAAGGGTAAAATGAGGCTGAGACCTACTGGCTGCATTCCCAGGAGGTTAGGCATTCAGGAGGTCAGCAAGACACACAGGTCACAAAGAACCCGCTGATAAATAAAACACGATGCAGTAAAGAAGTTGCCAAAACCCACCAAAACCAAGATGGCAACGAAAGCCACTTCTGGTCATCCTCACTGCTCATTATACGCTAATGATAACACAATAGCTAAGACACTCCCACCAGTGCCATGGCAGTTTACAAATGCCACGGCAATATTAGGAAGTTTCCCAAGAAGGTCTAAAAGAGGGAGGAACCTTCAGTTCCAAGAAAATCTCTGCCCCTTTCTCAGGGAACTCATAAATTGCCTACCTTTTATTTAGCATATGATCAAGAAATAACCATAAGTATACTCAGTCAAGCTGCCCATGCCACTGCTCTGCCCATGGAGTGGCCATTCTTTTGTGTTTTGTTTTGTTTTTTGTTTCTCTGAGACAGAGTCCTGCTGTGTCGCCCAGGCTGGAGTGCAATGGCATGATCTCGGCTCACTGCAACCTCTGCCTCCTGGGTTCAAGCGATTCTCCTGCCTTAGCCTCCCAAGTAGCTGGGATTACAGGCGCACACCATACCACCATGCCCGGCTAATTTTTGTATTTTCAGTAGAGACAGGGTTTCACCATGTTGACCAGGCTGGTCTCAAACTCCTGACCTCAGGTGATCCATCCGCCTTGGCCTCCCAAGGTGCTGGGAATACAGGCGCTCTGGGCCACCGTGCTTGGCCCTGTTTATTTTCTTAATAAACTCGCTTTCACTTTACTCCATGGACTCATCCTGAATTCTTTCTTGCACAAGATCCAAGAACCCTCCTTTGGGGTCTGGATCAGGACCCCTTTCCAGTAACACTTGGGCAATGGCAGATGAAAGAAGAGGAGGCTACATACAGAGGTCTGGAAAAGACGCACGCAACGACATGCAAGGTGTTTTTTCTATTAAGTCATCACTGAACAAAATCCAAGGAGAAAAAGGTAAAATGGATGCAGGAGAATTAGAATGAAGCATAACTGCTTGTAAAACAAATCAAAACTAAGAACCTAGGAAACTATAATAATGCTGTTTAAAGACTTGAAGGAAATCTCTATTTCCAATAACGTCAACAGAAATCAAAGGAGAATATGTTTCAATTTTCATGAGTGAAAGATAATAAAAGTCAAACCCTATACAACATCAATCCTGAGCCAAATCCTAGCTTATCTGTACTTTTTTCTTCTCCTTTTCAATGTGTGTAGCTAAACCGGGTTGCAATCTAGAGCTGAACTCATCCAGAAAGCATGGCAAACATCCACAGCTGTGACAAGACGCTGATGAGCCTGTCGCAGTGGGGTCTTGCTGCTCCCACTGGGGAGAAACCAGGAGAATGTAAGTAAAAAGCAACGACCCTTCTGCAAATAATTAAGTAATTCACATCCACCCCTTGAAGAGAAAATAATTCCTCCCTTGTCGCTGTGACAGCCTCGGCTGGCTGCCCAGCTGAGAACACCCAGCAAGCACCCACTCAGCAATGCCAGGTGAGGAGGAGAGAGGTCAGCCACTGCAGCCTGCAGGCTCTCTGACCATGCGTACCTCCATGCCAGACCCTCCCAACCACCCAGGACATCTGGCCCAAACACAGCATGAATTAGAAGTGGCTTCGGCCACGTGTGCCACCTCTGTGCAGGCTGCCACACAGAACCCCACCCCAGCCTACATGAAGCTCCACGCTCGAGCTCCAGAGTAGCAGGACATGTCACCGATTCCTCTCCACAAAGCATGTGTGCCTCCTTGCATCCACTCAGGCTCCAATGAGAAGCACTATTTGCCTCCCCCAAAGCTTACTGGGGGGAGGTGGGGGTGGGAACAGTCCACACGCCTGAGCTCCACTCCCCAAGGCAATGAGTGTGAAAACAGGAGCTCCAGCAGGAAAGAATCAGACTTTTGGTTCAAGGAAATGGTCTGTTAGCTTCGGAACAGCCCACCGACTACGGAAAAATGCTCTCGCCCCCAACCAGGCAGGGCCTACGTGTCTGGCTTCACTGCGCGTGTGGTGAAAGCATCCGTGAAGCAGAGTCCCGGCTGAACTGTGGGAAAAGCGAAATGCACAGACAGCTGGCTCTTCGGTCTGAGGGTTATTTCAACCTGTTCTTGTTGAATGACCTTGGACCAGATAAATGCCATTGAGCTTTCCGTACAATGGCACTAGCAGCAACCTCTTCCCACTCGCCTCTCTCCAAGTCCCTGTGAAGTTACAAACCTGCGGTGTTTGGAAAATTCTAATAATAGCATCAAAGCGGAACGCTGCCCCCGTTATTTCTGAAGTCCTCTCTCACACCCAGCGCTTCAGAAGGGGCAGAGCAGAGCCGCCGTGGAGTGTGTGATCTGAAGACAACGCCTCCCTCATTAGGGCTGGACGTATTCCGACAGGGCAGTCTGTGGCTCTGGATGGGGGGCAGTGAGGGGGTGCATGCGTGTGCTGGAACTCACATCCGGGAGAGAAATCGGGGCAGACAGGCCTCATGGACGAATGTGTGCTTTGAAACACTAGGTTCGATGTCTAAAGAGTACAATTCAACAACTCAGGCAACCAGGCACAGGCTCCACTCTCTACTGGAGATCTATGGCAGGGTTACCGGAGCACGGCTGGTGCCAGACATGTGCTGACGGTGATCTGGGACAGTCAGACCAGAAGCAAATGATCAGGCACGTCCCAATCAATGTGGCACTAAAACGACGTGTGCAGCTTCGATTGTAGTTACCTGACCAACCCCCAGAAGAGTGAAAACCTAAATTTCCTCTACTGCGCCACCCTCCAGCTCCTGAGAGGGACGGGAAGGAGGTGATGTTGACGGAATGCTTCCTGTAAACCCAGGAAACTCTGCTAGGGCTTCACACATGCAGCTCATTCAATTCTTCTGACAACGCTCCAGAATATATCCTTTTATCCTCGCTTTACAGAAGAGAAAACTAAGGCTCAGAAAGAGAGCACTTGGCCAGGTACAGCAGTTCATGCCTGTAATCCTAACACTTTGGGAGGCGGAGGTGGGGGGCTCGCTTGAGACCAGGAGTTCAAGACCAGCCTGGGCAACAAAGTGAGATCCCCATCTATAAAAAAAATGAAAAAATCAGCCAGGCATGGTGGTGCACACCTGTAGTCCCAGCTACTTAGGAGGCTGAGGCAAGAGGACTGCTTGAACCCAGGAGGTCAAGGCTGCCACACCACTGCACTCCAGCCTGGGTGACACAGGGAGACTATGTCTCAAGGAAAGGGAAAGGGGAAGGGGAAAAAGCATTCATCTGAGATCCCCCAAGTGGTAAATGGCAGAGACTGAATTCAAATCCAGAGCCAAGCCTGCCAGACTGCAAAGGGCCCCCACTCTCAGCTCCACAAGGGAGCAGGAAGATGTGTACATCATTAAGATCATTTTGTGCCTCCAACTCCCCACCGTGTGATTTCCACGCAGAAACCTGATTCTGACGGCTTCCGTGGCTCATGCCTGACAATCCACTGAAAGAAAAGTAAAAAGCACCTCAACTGAATGCAGTTTCTCTGTTAGCACAATGGAAATGAGATGAAGAAATGGTTTCTCTTCTAAAACCTGCATCACAAAGTGGAATTACAAAGAGAAAATAGAGCTGTAGGAATCAGTCCAAAATGAAGATTCTGTATCATCAGAGAATAAAATATGGGCATCCATGACTATCTTCCTCTACACCCCTTGCAACCCCACCCCTGAGTCTAGGACACTGTCTCTACCATTTCTCACCCCCCATGAGAGTCAGGACCAAACACCAATTCCAGGATGCATGGCCTTTCCTGTTCCGGCGTCTCTGAAATGGGGAATGCATCTTAAAATTGATAAAATGATGGTGCATCTTACAATCCTTAGCACCTAAAGGCTCAAATACATACATTAATATTGCCTTGAAATTATATGAGCGCAATGCTTTAGATGATTTGAAACACTCTCAGATACTTTGTCTCATTTAAGCTTCACAACAGGCAGGCCAAACGGGTTTTTAGTTCACACTGATCATACTCAAATACAGCGGTGAAACTGGCTGACACAGATGACTCAGTGATTTGTCTAAGCAAGTGGTAGCACCAAGACTGGCCTTGGATTTTCTGAGCACCAGGTCCACGGGGAGGAATCCAATACTGAAGTGCAGACGACACGGGAGCGATGCTGGTGGGCTTGCCCTGACACCTCGCCTGCTCACTGCTGTCCCACCCCACGCCCAACTCCTCTCAGTCACACAGCCAGGCAGGCGAAGAGTACAACTGTGAGATGTCTCGTGAGCTGATACAGAAGGAGTTTATAAATACCGAGCACTACTGGCCTTAAACAAAGCTGCTCCTCTCCACCAGGTCTGGGTTGGATGCCCTCTTCCTGGGCCCAGCCCAAAATGAAGAGAGGATTGAGAGGGACAGACAACAGGTAGATAGATACAGCTTCTCTGAAAACAAAGAAATAACAAATGGCTGTCTCACCTGAACAACTGGTTAGAAACCGGGAGAAGGGGATAAAACCAACTTAGAGCTGCACTTCTCAAAAATACCAAAAAGGCCAGGCACACTGGCTCATGCGTGTAATCCCAGCACTTTGGGAGGCCGAGGTGGGTGGACACGAGGTCAGGAGATTGAGACCATCCTGGCTAACACGGTGAAACCCTGTCTCTACTAAAAATACAAAAATTAGCTGGGCATGGTGGCAGGCACTTGTAATCCCAGCTATTCGGGAGGCTGAGGCAGGAGAATGGAGTGAACTCGGGAGGCGGAGCTTGCAGTGAGCCGAGATGGCACCACTGCATTCCAGCCTGGCAACAGAGCGAGACTCCACCAAAAACCAAAAAAACAAAAAAAAAAAACAAAAACAGATTCAGGTAGACGAAGAGTTAAATATCAAATCAAGCAAAACAACCAAGTATCAGAGTAATATGTAATTAAGTATTACTTATCTGATTTCTGGATGAGACAAGCATTTCTAAGCTTAAAAGAAATGGAGGAAACCAGAAAGCAAAAGAATGAGAATTTAACTACATAAAGTTAAGTCTCCTCTCTATTTTAAAAACAAAAGGAAAAGTGTGGGGAAAATATCACCTAAAATTAAAGAAAGGGTTGCAATTTGTAATACTTATTAAATAGTTAATACAAAGTATGCGAAAAGCAGGCTATGGGATCAGATAACATACATGAGACACTTTTCAATTCAGGAGAACTAAAGAAATCAAAATTGAGGCTGGGCATGGTGGCTCATGCCTATAATCCCAGCACTTTGGGAGGCCAAGGCAGGCGGATCACCTGAGGTCAGAAGTTCGAGACCAGCCTGACCAACATGGAGAAACCCTGCCTCTACCAAAAACACAAAAAAATTAGCCGGGCGTAGTGGTGCATGCCTATAATCGCAGCTAATCGGGAGGCTGAGGCAGGAGAATCGCTTGAACCAGGGAGGTGGAGGTTGCAGTGAGCTGAGATCGTGCCACTGCACTCCAGCCTCCAGCCTGGGCGACAGAGTGAGTCACTGTCTCAAAAAAAAAAAGAAGAAATCAAAATAGAAATGTCAACTACCACCTAGGCAATAAACAAAGATTTTATCTGCAAATGTTAACAATGTGGCAAAGGTACAAAAGAGTCTTCTGGTCTGAGTGTAAACTGGTACAACCTTTCTGGAAAGGAGTTGAGAACGTCTATCAAAAGCCTTAAAAGTGTTCAAACTCTCTGACCCTGTAATTCCGCTTTTAGAAATGTATTCTAAGGAAATAGTGAAGAACGTATTGCAAAGGTTTACACAAAAAGGTTCATCATAAGTTAAAAGACCAAATCAGCTAGGTAGATTGGACACACCCATACAATGTTAATAAAAGATTTCTAGATCATGTAAAAATACAATATAGTGTTAAAATTTTCAAGGCAGAGAGAAAAAACCAAACTGCAACATATTGTTACCATGAGTATATTAAACAACCAAACAGAATAAAGCTTAGAAGGCACCGTGGTGGGGATGCTTACGCGGCATGAATTATGTGTTCCTTCTTCCTGCTTCCTTATGTTCTGCTGTATTTTTATAATTAATATGCATCAGTTCTATAACAGGGTGGAGGATGACAGAGGAAGAATCTTACCCTCTCATCCCACGCTCAAGAAACACAATTCCAGGACAAAAGAAAGACAGCACAATAGACACTTGGATATTCTTAGAGGAATTTAGAAAGAAGAGAAACAACCAATATAGCAGTCCTTTATTTTGCAACAAAATGGTCACATTTTTTAAAATGGCTGGTTTAATTCTTTCAACCACTGGTTTGTACCTGCTTCAAGAAATGCATAGATCGCCTTTTCCGTTTATGTACCACTATCTTCCACTTCCTTCCAAGCAAGCTCCAAGGCAGTCTGCATGTCACCGCTCTAGTACAGTCCCTTCCTCATGGCTCCCAATCTCACATTCTCAGCAAGGCCCAGCCCTGCAGGAAAACCAGAGGAAGAGACAGAGCCAACTGGAGGGGGTGCAGGACTCAGCCTCTGTGGGCTTTCCCAGGGTTTAAGGAGCTATGATGGAAGGCAGCCTCATCCCACCGTGAGGCTCCCAGTGTCAGCTGGAGAGATGGCCACCAGGCCCCTGGACAGCAAACGAGTCTGGTGTGTTCTTCCCCTAGGAAATCCGGGTGATTTAACAGTTCTCAGGCTGCATGTTTTGGTCTCCCCTACCCCTGTCTATTTTGGGGCAGTGAAAACCAGAAGAGAGTTACCCCCCAGGACCTTCTTGCTGACTGCCACAGTTACTACTTAAGACCGTCATTACAGCAGTTACTACTGTTACTGCTACTTGAGACCGTCATTACGAGACTGAATGAAGGGACGAATGCAGAAATAACAAAAAACAAAAGTAACTATTTTAAGGAAAGGCTAGCATGGGGAAGAAGAGAGAAGAAGAAGAGGAAAAAGGCTCCCTGCTTCTAGTGAGCAAAGGCAGCCCCCTAAGCTTCTACAGCGCTTTGTATTTATTGGGTAACAAGAGCAGGAAGGAGGTAACCATTGGTCAGCTGCTTAATTGACCACAGGTTCATTTTGTTACTAGCAGGCTTCAATTATGCCTAATTATAAGAAACACTTGCGCCTAGGTTGTAACTGCCCTCAGCATCCCTTCTGCGTGGCAGACGCAGTTTGTCGGTTTGCCTACATTCTGCATTTACGAGAAACAGTTTGTTGCTTACTTATTTAGCCTCCAGTGGTATACTGAGTTGATCACCACCCTCACTCTTGCGGCCTCCAACAGGACCCCACACCTGGACCAGCCAAGCCCCTGCCTTATCTCTCCAGGGCTTGTTACCAAACCAAACTTCGGTCTACTTGCCTGGTGCAGTGGAGCGAAACGCTGACATCAGGATAGCAGCGAGACAGTGCGAAGTCTTTTGGGGGGTTGTTTTTTGTTTGTTTGTTTGTTTGTTTGTTTTGACGGAGTCTCGCTCTGTGGCCCAGGTGAGGTTTTAATTACAGGGTGCCAAGAAAGGAGAACTGGGCGACTAGTGCTTAAGACCTAACTCCCAGATGGCTTACAGGTAAGAGTTTTTAAAGGCAGAGAGGCAGAGGCTACAGACAAAGTCATAAGTCAATACATGAAAGCTCTGCGTGGGACGACCTAGAAAGGTGGGATGTCTCAAAGCAGGGCCCACGGGTCAAAGGTGGATTCAAAGGTTTTTTGATTTGCTATTGGTTAAGGAGGCAAAGCTTTGTCTAGAAATTTGGGATCAGCAGAAATGAATGTTAGCATCTGGCCTGTGGAAGGGTCTTCCTCCAGGCTTCTCAAAGAAATTAAAAAAAAAAAAACTGGCGGTCAAAGTTTTGTCCTCAGTTTTCCGTTACCTGAGGTCTATGTGCCGCAGACAGCATTTATTATTTGGTGGGAGTCCAGGTTTCTAAAAAACGACTCAGGGACATACGTTAAGGTATTTAATTTTTATAAAAAACAAAACATTTTGTGACTAGCTTTTTAGATACCATTTTAAACTATCTTGTTTATTAGGTTGTTGATTTCTTTTTCAAGCCTAGCTAGATGCCTAGAATTTTTTTAATACCTAAAATTTTTAAATTTTTATATTGGAGGGTGCCTGGCAGGCTCCTAAGAAGGGTTCCTACCCCGTCTCAGGCTCAGCCTCCACCTTTCTGCTCCCATGAGACGCAGGGCAGTCGCGGGTGTGGGCCAGCCCTCCCACTGCTTTCCCATTTGAGACCCTGCCTACCCCACTCAGCTTCCATCCTGACCCAGTTTGCAGCTTCGCTGGTGTCCCACAAACTCATTAAAGTGGTTTAGCCATGGTCAGCCAAGCTTGACTGAACACACAGGAGCTGTCGCTGAGACTTCCAAACCTGCTGGAGTGTAAATTCCAGACTCTTGATCGGCAGAAATCCTACTGCGGGCACAGCCAGGCAGCAGCTCCGGTCTGCTTGTCCTTCTGCTCCTGCATGGCAGCATCCTACTCAGGCGAGACACAGGGGTCAGCCCCCGACCCCCGGTGTTCCCGATACCATGTGACTCACACTGGCTGACTCCCTAGTAAACCCCAAACTGCCTCTGTGTCAAACTGGTGTTCCTTGAAGCACCTCACTAGTAAACCCCAAACTGCCTCTGTGTCAAACTGGTGTTCCTTGAAGCACCTTACCTGGGGGTAAACACCAGGCTCCCAAACCCTTCACAACCTGCCGAGCACAGGGAGTCCTTAACATCTGCCAGTACCCAGCAGTGTCCAGAAACAAGCATCTAATGAGTGGTTTCTAAGTGCCAGACCCCATGCTAAGTGCTTCTCCTAAACCACTGGGTGGCTATTATGAGCCAGGCTATGATGGCTGGGGCAGTGGAGTAGGGTAGGTGAAGCAATCAGAGAGGTTTAGCTTACAGAAGAAAGATAGGGATGGTAGTAGAAGGCAGCATGAGAAAGGTCTTCAAATAGCAGAGAGATTTTCATGTGCAAGAGGTATCAGGACTAGAAAGTTCCACAGTGATGGGCATCGGCTCACTCAAAGCTTCAGAGACAAGAGAGGACTGCAGGGATGGTTGATTTGGACTCCACGTTCGACAAGTAAGAATATGGAGGTCATGCAGATCTCTAGGCAGTAATTCTGCCATTGTGCCCATTCAGTGTACTTCAACAGATGGGTGAAGCCTGTCCACAGGAAGCTGCAGAAGCAATGCCTGCTCTGTGGAGCCGGGAGCTTGGCTTGGGGACAACCTGTGGTCCTTTCAGATCCAGTGCACTGATGCTGAGTGACTAACAGAACTCAGCAGCCTCTTCAGTGTCAGGGCAACCAGTCACAGCAGAAGGACACTCGGCCAACCCCCAGCAGCATGCAAAATACGCATGAACAAACCTGCACATGCACCCTGAGTCTAAAACGAACGCTGAACTTATTTTTTTTAATGACAGAATTCTGGGGGAAAAAAAAAGTAAGGACCCTTAGGTGTACTGTTTCCTCTTGAAAGACTTAAATTTGCGGGCCAGGTGCAGTGGCTCACTTCTATAATTCCAGGACTTTGGTAGGCCGAGGGGGGAAGATCACTTGAGGTCAGAAGCTCGAGACCAGCCTGGCTAATACAGCAAGACCCCATCTCTACAAAACATTAAAAAGTTAGCCAGGCATGGTGGCACACACCTATAGTTCCAGCTGTGTGGGAGACTGAGGAAGGAGGATCGCTTGAGCCCAGGAGTTTGAAGCCTCAGGGAGCCACGATCACGCCTCTGCACTCTAGCCTGGGTGACAGAGCAAGACCTCATCTCTAAAAAATAAAATAATAAAGAGTTAAATGTGTGCATTTTCTACACCAGTAACTAACAGGTTATGGGACAGGAAAGAAAAAAGTCTTAAGAAACAGAAAAATTCACAGCATATCTGCAGTCAGAATTTGGCTTTGAATCCTGGCAACACGATCTATTTTGAGCAAGAGACAAGTTTTGCTAATTCCTAATGAGCCAGATTAGAAACAGACTACAAACGAACAGCAAACTCATCATAAAATTATGAGAGAGCCCAAAATACACCGAATGACTGATGCATCGCTAGCAGCAGCATTTGGCCACTGAGTAAAAGCAGGGTGTGTGCTTCACAAGTGTCGCGGGGGCTTCAGGAAGAAGGAGCTGGCGGAAGTATTGCTGATAATCCAGAAAACCCTCTCCACTGACTCAAACATCCAGAAAGTGCCAGGCTGAGCTGCTCTCAGCAGTGCTGAGGCAAGAGACGGTCCTGAACCAGAAAGTGCAGGTGCCCTGGATGGGGCTCGGGGTACCTCACATATAGGAAGATGGGGGCTCAGGAAGCCTGTCCTGAGCTGACGCTCTGGCAGAAAGAGGAACTTCCAAGAGGAGAGGAGACTGGAGCAAGGAAGGACCTGAAGACAGATACCTCCCAGCCAACACTCAGGCCCCTGTGACACTCAGGAGAGACCAGCTTGGGGGAAAAAAGGAAAGCCCACCTCCCCCCAACCCCGCCACCCACACACACCCTTATGAAAGTCCCTTCTCTAAGATCATTCCTGCTTCACCTTGTCCCTTACCTCCCTATCCAAAACCCAGCAACTCCAGAGGCAACCCAGAAGCCAGTGGCTCCATTCCTGGTGCACAAGACCCAAGAGGCCCACTGTATTTAATAAGCAGCCATGCAGACGCTGGGCTCTTGTGGCCTCCACAGAACACAGCTTCAGGGAAGAGGCAGAGCCCCCTACAAAAACTCCAAGTGGCTGACGGTTTCAGGGCCACAAAATCCATATAACATTAGAGAACACACACCTACCCTTGTAAACACCATGACAAGCGAAGGTCCTGTTTTCCTCCATAACCCCACACACATTCTCCAGCGCACTTGCCTTTAGAAGTACTTGCACATGGTGATTGGGGTGTGACAGTGACAGGGAGGCTATGCTACAGGACAGATGGACCCAGATGGCCAGAAGGGTCCTAAGAGGCCTTCCGGGGCCTGATCATTCCTCATGGGCATTGTCAAGGATTCCAACACCCTTCCTACAGTCACCCAGCTGGTGATGAGAAACTCCAGAGAAGGAAAGCAAAGCTGCATCTGGGACGAATCGTCCCTGTCAGTCTGTGCCTGCATCCCCCGCACAGCCCGGGCCGCTGGGATAGATGGCTCCTCAGAGGGCGCCAAGGGCCATGGCGGCTGGCTTCACAGCAAGGACTGAAGGGAGGCTCTGTCTTGGCCTGTAAGACATCCCATCTTACATGCCACATCAGCAATACTATGGTGATGAGGAATGAGTTACAGCGCAACAATTCACACCTCAAAAGAGTTCACACACCCAGAAGTGTCTGATGAACTGACCATGGGAGCGGATCACTGAGGAGGATTACAGCAAGCACCACTGCAAGGGGCTCACATAGATCCAGTTCTTTAAAATTAAATACAAATCCCTCGGCCGGGCACAGTGGCTCATGCCTGTAATCCCAGCACTTTGGGAGGCCGAGGCGGGTGGATCATGAGGTCAAGAGATCGAAACCATCCTGGCTAACACGGTGAAACCTCGTCTCTACTAAAAATACAAAAATTAGCTGGGCATGGTGCCACACGCCTGTAGTCCCAGCTGCTCAGGAGACTGAGGCAGGAGAATCACTTGAACCCGGTTGGCAGAGGTTGCAGTGAGGCAAGATTGCACCACTGCACTCCTGCCTGGCGAGAGTGTGAGACTCCACCTCAAAAAAAAAAAAAAAAAACTCTTCAAAATGAATTTTAAATCAAACTATACTATTAAGAGAGTCTTCCGCAGAGATGAAGGAGGCGGTATCAGTTTATCACGTAGCACCAGCTCAGGCAGGGCTCACAGATTTAGGGTCGCTACAAAGTCCCTGTTTCTGAATAAAGTAGGTGTGTTGGTCACACACCCCTGCCTCAGGCAGCAATGGGAGGCAGGACATTTGTTTAATGGGTTTTTCCCAGGCGCTAAAAGCAGTGCAAAATATTAACATCTATCTAAAAAAAGGGGGGGCGCTCCCCCCACCTCCATTCACCCTCCACCAGGAAGAGGAAACCGCCAGACTGAGCAATTAGGTTGCAATTTTACAGGAATGGTTTAGGTCTGAAAAGAAGTGTCAGTCCCACAAATCCTTTTCTCCTCACTCCAAATCCTGAAGGGGACGATCGTCCTGGCCACTGCTGAACCCGCGCTGGGTGCAGTCACTCCTTGACGTGCCTCAGTCTCTCCTCAGGAAAGTGTGCACGTGGGGTTATACGGGCTGGAACACTCTTACCCACCAAAATCTACGACCTCTGATGAGAAACTCCCACTATCCCTTTGTACAACTTTAGACTTTTGTCAACATTGACATTTCCCATAGATGTGATATTACAATCCCATGCACACACTTTCCCAAGGAGAAACTGAGGCACGTGAGTGAGGCTGCCTGCGGGAGGATGGCCTTCTGAACCACTCTCATTCCCGCTCATGTTTCTACCTGCAAGGTAGGATGGAGGTGGGGGCCTCTCTTCCCACACCCCAAGCCCTCTTGAGGCATCAGCATCCATTAGTCCTCAACTGCAACCCCCTTATAAAACAAAGGTCACTCTGTTCCCTGGTTTCCAGGTCTCAAGAATCCAGGCTTGCAACCTTCCATCCCTCCCTCTCGGAGCACCCCAGCAGGCCCCAAAAAGTGCATGGCTGCCCTCTCTCCTCAACTATACTCATCACCAGGCCCTTTCCACATTCTGCAGAGGGGTGCCTGCCCCCCATGATCTGGCCCTGCCTGTGTCTCTCCTCTGGGTGTTCCTACAGCCCTCTCCTAGCACAGCACCCCCACATCCCTGCTCTGAGAAGTTCCCATTGCCATCTCCGCAGCTCTGCTGGGGCTGCCCCCATACACTCATCTAGGGAACCTCATCATTCTTTAAGTGTGGCTCAGGATCTCTGTACCGAAAGGCCTCCCTGCTCCTCGCTCCTCTTTGGCTGTAGCCCCCACACCCATCCTCTGCACAGCGCCTCTCCATGCTTGAAGGGTCACTACCTGTCTGTGTGCTGCCTCCACCCAACCTCTGAGCACTGGGCGGGGAGCCACCTTCCTTCGTATATTCACATGGAATGAAGAGAGGAAAAGAAAGACAGGAGAGAGACATTAAAACTCTGCCAATAATCCTTTCTAGGAGTGGCACACGTTCCAATCCTGAAGAAATGATGACACGAGGCATGGCAAGAGTTTTAAAAGAGTTCAGCTTTTCACTTAAACAGAATACCGGATGTCACTATTGGAAAGTGCTCACAATTTTTCATCTAAGCTGAAGTTGCCTGTTCTCCTTCCTACCTTCACACAGTTTCTCGCTGCCTGAAGGCAGCTCCTAAAACCCCTGTAAGCAAGCAGCACCCTTACCCATCAAAATCTACGACCTCTGATGAGAAACTCCCACTATCCCTTTGTACAACTTCAGATCTTGTCAGCATTGTTGACGAAATCCCACAGATGCGATAATTACAAGATACAAAATTTAAGACACGATCTTGGCTGAAAGACTCACGATCCAAACGCAGTAAACCTTTCATCTCTCCTTATTCACTCTGCCTTTAATTTAAAATATGTGACTCTGTCAAACACCAGCCAGGCCTTGCTACGCTCCTTAGGGAGGGGTCGCTAGGAAACTGCAGAACTTGAGAAACACAGGGACATTCTAACCAGCTATTCCTTCTTTCTCCCCACAGCCCCCTCCCTTCTCTGGCCTGTACAACTTCCTTAGTCCCATCTCTGTTACTTTGAGTTTGGGAAAGGGATCCTGCACTCTAACTGCGTGATGGGTTATTGCATCTTCATTTATGAATTCTCCAATCTGGTATTCACTTTCAAACACTTGGCCCTCTTTGGCAGCCAACAACGCATAACCAGGCTTGGGAAGCCTTCACGTTTGACAAGAATAGAGAACAACCGCTTAGTGGAGACCAGGTTACAGGTCACATGGAGTCTTTCCAACTTCATCAACAAATAAAGCAAAATCTGAGTGCAGGGCTGTGGTCTGTTTGGTGGACGAGAACAACACTCTTGAAAACAGCCAGTGGTACAGACACCACGGTGTGCTCTTCCAGTGTTCAGAGGGCTGATTAGTGCACAGTAACCACAGGGCCACAATCCTGAGTTACTAACCACACCGCTGGGTTCTCAGAGAGAAAGACCACATTCCCAGACAGACCGGACCCTAGTCTGCCATGGGGGTAATGCAGGTGGGACCTTCATGGCAGGTCCCACCCGTCCCTGTGACTCCATTTTGGTTGCTGAATTCATAAGAAGGACTCAGGCCAAAACAAAGTGGGAAGTTCCAAGACTGTGGCTTTTATTCCTCCAAGGACCTGCAAAACTTCAGAGTGTTCAGGAACAGCAGGAAAATGTGCTGCCTTGGTTCCAAATCACTCTAATGAGAAGTGCTGCCCACCTCCTCCAAATACCTGGGGTCAGGGAATTACTCCCATTAGGCCCCACCATAGTTCTTTCTGGACATGATGCAACCTGAGAGATTTTTCATGCCACAGGTAGATTTAGGGAGAACTCAATTATATTTTCCTTGCTTTAAGTAACATTAACATGCCACTGGTGACAAGTGGACATGCCAGTTTGTCACAAGTGCAGTACGACCACAGATCAGGTCAGAAGGGCTCTTGCAGCAATGTTTTGCAACACACCAGCACACAACATGCTTAAGAATTGGTGTCTCTCCCTCTGCTGTCTCCATCAAAATTAAAGAGAAGAAAATAATAAAATTAACCCCCAGAAAGTACCTATCAGTACTTGCACTTAATTCATTTCCATCTAAATCCAGGCCAGGTAATATTCTTGACATTGTATAGACCTGATGACAATGTCTTTACTTCTTTTTAAAGTTGAGCCAGGCATGTGACTGGTTTAAGGGCCATTTAGTCCAAAGGACAGGGAGTCATATCTTCAGGTCATCCTCATGTCACTATCCACATGCTTTCATTAAGTGGTCAAAGCCGTACGTTTGGAGCTACAGAGGTCACCAAATAAACAGAATGACTAAGAAACCAAAACCAGGTGTTTTCACATTTTTAGAGTCCCCTGACAGTGTGGTTTGGGGGTTTGGTTTCTGTATCACATCTGCTCTGTGTGCAGGTCATATTCAAAACCGCGCATGCTGAGAGACTAGCAAACAAATGCAATGATCATGAGGTTAAAGTAGACAAAAGAAGGCAATTAAAATATTTCCACTACCCACTATATACGAGAAGAACATAAGTACACATGTTGCCTTCTAAATAAAATATATTTTTTTCCTTTCCATAACAATAGAAAGTAAAAAAGACTTAAGAAATGAAGTCAAGGTCTGTTTCCACAAGGACTCAAGCAAGGCAATACCAAACGGGTACAAAATGAAAGACAACTGAAAAGCAAAAGTAGGCTCTCAGAGGTCTGCAAAGCTCGGTGTCTAAACTTAGCTGTGCGGGCAACACACACACAACCGGTATACGTCAGTTATTTTCGAACCCCAGAACTCACACAAAGACATGACCAACCTGCACGTGCCCCTCTTCAAAGCAGTCCCCGGGGGAGACCCTTGGTATTCCCATGATGCTGTCATTCAAAATATTTCTGGAACTCCCCTAATGGGTTAGCCCCCAAAGCCAACAGCATAATGTTCATCCCCTAAAGCACATTTGCTTTTTGGAAACAGCTAACAACCACTTGGAGCCAAGAGTCACGAATAAGGCAGGTGATTGAGCTTGGAAATTTTGTTCTTGGTTAGAAACTCACAGTGGGCACCAAATGGCAAGCATAATTTTCTCATAAGGCTCATGGACTAGCTGTGACCACAATGCCAAAAGCAGAGGTTCAACAATGTTCTGAACACTGAAAATAAGTGTGAAGCCTCCTAAACAGCATGTTTGAAACTCGCCACTTTGAATACACTTGTTCTGATTAGCCTATTACAACCAGCCCTGTGTCTTTATAACGATATCTAGATAAATCACTACTGCATATCCCCAATTCAATGTAGCCCCAAATAAGTTATTATTAACAAGGGGACAAGGGACACTTCAATTGCCAATCAAGAGGCGATAGGCCACAACCCTGCACAGAGATGTCTGCATTCCACAGGCAGATGTCAACGCCCAGGAGTATGTGCAGACATAAATACGCACTATACGCGTGTGCAGCTATCTATATATACACCACAGATTCACAGCTCATCCCAAATCATCCTTAGTGGGCTTATCCTAAATATAGATAATCAATTCAATGTTAATAATAGCTGAGGCCTTTAAAATGCTCTGGAGGAAAACACACACACGGATGCAGACACACACACACGTGCGCACACACACATGCACAAGCACACACACACGGATGCAGGCGCACACATGCACATGGGCACACACACACAGATGCAGACACACGCACACACACACGGATGCAGACGCACATATGCACACACACGCACATGCACACACACATATGGATGCAGACACGCACATGTGCACACATGCACATGCGCACACACACGGATGCAGACACACACACATGCGCACACACACGGATGCAGACACACACATGCACACACACACATGCACACACATGCGCACACACACGGATGCAGACACGCACATGCGCACACACGCACGGATGCAGACACACACATGCACACACACACGGATGCAGACACGCACATGCGCACACACACGGATGCAGACACACGCACACATACACGGATGCAGACATGCACGTATGCACACAGGCACACGCGCACACACATATGGATGCAGACGCACGCACATGTGCACACATGCACATGTGCACACACGGATGCAGACACGCACATGCGCACACACACGTATGCACACAGGCACACGCGCACACACATATGGATGCAGACGCACGCACATGTGCACACACGCACATGTGCACACACGCACATGTGCACACACGGATGCAGACACGCACATGCGCACACACGGATGCAGACACGCACATTCACACACACATGCACATGTGCACACACACGGATGCAGACACACATGCACATGCGCACACACACGGATGCACACACACATGCACACACACACGGATGCAAACACATGCACGCGCACACACACACATGCACACACACGGATGCAGACACACGCACATGCGCACACACGGATGCAGACACGCACATTCATACACACATGCACATGCGCACACACACACGGATGCAGACACATGCACATACGTGCACACACACGGATGCAGACACACACGCACATGCGCACACACACGGATGCAGACACGCACATGCGCACACACACACGCACGCACACACAGAGCCACCTTTACGCATTCCTGCACGCTGATCCACTATGGTTTTCTGGTTGCCTTATCCCTGGGGGGAAAATTGTGTCAAAAAGTTACACTCAAGAAATGTAAGCTAAACACTGACAGAGGCCTTCCCTGGGACACTTGTCCCAAAATGCTATGATTTGAAAAGATGGTGGGGGTCAGGGGAGAGAGAGGAGCAGCGGAGCCGCCACTGATTTGGAGGCCTCAGGGCTTGGGATTTATGTAATAGATTTTCTGAACCTCAATCTCATGGAGAATGAATTCTTCTGAGGGAAAGCTATATCTTTTCTTTTGTAACCAACTACAAAAGAATTGGTCCACTAGCCCCTATAGTTTGCCAAATACACCCAAGGAAAGCACCCAGCTGGCTGTCCACCCATGCTTGTGGGGCAAAGGTTTATGAGGAAAATGGCATCCTCTCAATTCCCGGCAAACAGTCTGTTCATAAGGTACAGCACCGCTCAGGAGGAAGGGTGAACACTGGATTCAAATCCTAAACCCACAGTCCCAGCTACTCAGGAGGCTAAGGCTTGAACAGTTGAGCCCAAGAGTTCAAGGCCAACCTGGGCAACATAGTAAGACCCTGTCTCTTTAAAAAAAAAAAAAAAGGCATAACAGCATTTAAATAAAACTACAAAGGGAAATATAAATTTATATATCAAAAAATAAATGTTATAAGATAAATTCTAAATTCCTCCTCCCCTCTTCTAGCTGTGTGACCTCAAGCAAGTTACTGATGCTTCCAATGTCCCAATGTCCCCTTTTTGGGATCTATGCAAAGTGGGGTTTGCAATAGCACTCACCCTCCTGGGGGCTGCTGAAGGGACTAACTCTGTGGGCATGGAAAGTTCCCAGCACAGTGCCTGAGTTACAGTCAGCTATTATTGCTTATGATGATGGCAACCTATCTCCCTGATGCGGTGAAGGGACGGACAGGCACACACCAGTGACAGCTACCCATCCTCTGGTGCCTGGAGTAGAAGAGCTGCTTGGAACTAAAGGCAGACACTGATGTTCTCCTCGACAAAAACAAAGCCTTGTGAAATGCACACCTGCCTAATCCTCTCCTCAAACCTTGCTTTGAGTATTCTGGAACGGTGGTAGGGTTCTCTTCCTCAAAGAGGTAACCCATCAGAAACCTGGCAGGCAAAAAAAAGAGGGGAGTGAGGGAATGCAACCAGGATGGAGACAGAAAAAAAAAGGGAAGGGAAAAATCAAGAAGGCAAACAGGGGAGGGCAGGAAAGCAAACAGAGTTGTCTGTTCATGCACAAAAGCCTGCTGGTGCTTCCTCCAGTGCAGGGAGCCTGCCCTACCGCCTGCCACGGTGCTAAGACAGCGCCTCCTCAGGTGTGGTCCAGGGACCCATGCAAAGCCTTCACATCCCCACAGGCATGTGCCAGCACACAGCAGGCATGTGCAGCACCATGGCTCTTGCAGAAAAGAGGAAAGAGCTGGAAGCGGACCTCCAGATCCCAGGGAGTGCCAACAGGGAAGTGGTTCCATGCCATTTGGACGCTGGCTGGAGCTCATTGCTTTAAACATCCTCCCTTCAGAGGAGGATCAGGAAAGGGTACGTGGCCAGCAGGATGCAGTGCCAGGGAGAACCGCTTGGTGCGTACCATTCTAAGACACATTTTCATAAATCCGGAGGAAGACTAGGAGTCCTAAACCACAGTTAACCAATTTCTGGCCTAGTGTTTACATCAAAGTTTGCTTATAAGCCACTCAGCCTATCAAAACATTAAGGAAGTCACTGGGAATTTTATTTTATCCAAGGGGTGGAAGCAGTGCCAACACGATCTAGCCCGAGATTCAGCTGTGTCTGGCCATGTGGGACAACCTGGGGCCAGAGTCACTGGAAAGAAGATGCCTGCAGGGCATTTAGTGTGTGCGCAGGAGGATGAGGGAAGTTTTCTCTCTCGAGCAGCCTGGGGAGAGACTGAGGAGAAAGGAATGCTGCTGCTTGGGTGACCAGCCCTGGGGAGCTGTGCGTCCCTGACTCCTGCAGAGGGAAGAGCAGATCGGAGCCGAGCAGCCGTTTTCATGATTGATCTGCTGCTTGGTGTCCAGCTGGCATGGGCGACACTGGAGGGGAGAGGCACATGACTCCACTTAGACATGGAACACAGTGTTCCCCAAAGCCGACTCGGGGGATGCGTGGACAGGGCCGAGGTACCAGGAGGGTGTGTAATTTGGCAGGTTTGGGAGGTAACACCCTTGGCGGGGACTGCCCTCTTCTCGGGAAGAGCCCTGGAGGTGGCTGACATGGGAGCAGATGACATCCATGAGGCAGGCCAGGACCCAAGGATATCCAAGGGCTCTTCCTGATGGGCACCTCCTGGACCCCTGGAACTGAATGGGTGGAATTTTGAGAAGAGACAGGGCAAGCTGGTTAACACTGTTACTATGTAACCTTACAACACCAGCTGCTGAGGCCTGGAGAAACCCACGTGTAGCCTTTAACAGTGCCCCACCCTGCCCCGCCCCGCCTCCCCGTCCCCCACGTGCAAGAGGCTAGTGAGGACTGCAGCGTATGGCGGCAGACACTCAGAGATGCTCCGGCCAGGTGCCGAGGGCACAGGGGAGGAACAGGAAAGCAGGCTTCCCCGAGCCCAACAGCGAACTGCAAACACTTCCCAGCACAGAGAACCAGGGCTCTCTGGGAAAGGCTGACTCCAGGTCTGGGG
Organism: Macaca fascicularis; assembly: GCF_037993035.2. Classification (NCBI taxonomy): domain Eukaryota; kingdom Metazoa; phylum Chordata; class Mammalia; order Primates; family Cercopithecidae; genus Macaca; species Macaca fascicularis. Next base: position 18,993,576 of record NC_088375.1, read on the forward strand.
CAGGAACAGACAATGTGACCCCGGGAATCTTATCACACCATACAGTAACACAGTCCTCAAAGGCCATGACAATCACGCCAATGGGATGTAGGGCCCACCTCAAGCAGCTTTCACTGACCAAAGCTGGGAAAATGTAAACCCTAATAATAATAACTGGAATAAGCTGAAATGCAAATGTGTAAGTCCACATAATGCCACAAAACCAAATAAGCAGAAAGCCCTATCTGGTTACCACTAACTGGAAACTGATAAATAAAAGGAAGAAACTGACATGGGTGTTATCTTCCCCCATGGACAGTACCACTAGGTAAACAAATAATGGACAGGGAGGAGTTCTCATTATACAAACAGTCTAGCAAAGAAATTACAAACACAGATAGAATTAAAATATTACAAGGTTGAAAGCCTAAAGAACTGGGAGATACAGACACTGAGTATCAATGGTTGCCTCCACCACAGAAACCCAGTGCCGTATGCCTCCAGGTCAAAGAGTGTAGCACAGACCCCACGTGCAAGCAGCCTCGCCCATCCCTCAAAAAGGAAGAAACAAATCAAATCGGAATCTCACCAAGACTCTACACCCGACTTCCCACCTGCAGGAAACACAGAGCACACAGGAACATGGAAAACCACCCCACGGAGAGGCAAGCCACAAAATCCAGGCTGGAAAACAGTAAGGCAACTCCCAGCTCCCTTCACAAAAACCTGCACGCACAAGCCAACAAAATGACCAAAAGCAGAGGGAAAAAAGGAAACTCTGATTTTCAAGATTCAGTGGTTGTATGAATCAACCACAGTGGGTAACTTAATATATAAATCCTGAATTAAGAAAAACTATAAATACAGGTATAACACTTATGAACCAGATGGAGATTTGAGTGATAATTAAATATGGATGCTCTTAAGGAACTTGTTAATTGTTTTTAAGATTTATGGTACTGCGAGTTCAAACTATCTTTTAGAGACACATACTAAAATATTTATAGGTAAAATAAGATGATTTCTGGGGCCCATTTCGGGGGTGGTCATGCACAGGACAGGGCTGACCACAGGCTGATCGGATAAAGGCAGGTTGAGGGGCAGGCAGAGTTCATTATACTATGGAGTCTATTTACATATATTTGAACTTTACTGTAGTAATCTTTTTTAATTGGGCTAGGGTGAGAGGAAGGGTGTCGCAGAGGAGGTGCCATCTGAACCGCATCTTACAGGGTACGAAGGCCGGATGGTGCTCCCACCGAGACAGCGCAGCGAGGAGCCATGTGGGGAGTGAACCGCCAGCCAGTCCCTGTAGGACAAAGGCAAAAAACAGTTGAGGGTGGAGAGAGGTGGGAAGAAGCCAGGGCTCCAGGGAGAAAAGGAGCCCAGCCATACTTGTGCTTCTGGCCCTACAGGGACTCTGGTGACCCTGCAGACGGTGGCACTGATGGGACCATAACAGAGAGGGGCCTCCCAGGAAGGCACCACAACAGATGTGGCTGCTATGTGTGACTAACCACCCTGGTCAAAAAATAGGCTTGCACACTTGGAAGACAGTTTGGCAGGATCTTACAAAACTAAACATACACTTTCTATACAGTCCAGCAAATGCACTCCTTGGAATTTATCCAAAGGAGTTGAAAACTTATGTCCACACAAAAACCTGCACACAAATGTTCATAACAGCTTTATTCATAACTGCTACAATGTGAAACAACCAAGATGTTCTTTGTCATGATGGACACATCTAAGGCAAATGGATTCACTGTGGTATAGCCTGACAATGAAATAGTATTAAATGCTAAAAAGAAATGAGCTGTCAAGTCATGAAAAGACATGGAAGAACCTTAAACACATATGACTAAGTGAAAGAAGCCAATTTGAAAAGGCCACACACTGAATGACTCCGACATTCTGGGAGAGGCAAAGTGATGGAGACAGTAAGATCAGTGGTTATCAGGGGCTGGGAGGGAAGGGTGAACAGGGAGCACACAGACAATTCCAAGGGCAGCGAAGCTATTCCATACAACACTGCCCAGAACAGAGTGAGGTGAATGCTTTCATCAGACACATATATCTTGCTTTACTGCACTTCACACTGATATGCTTCACAGATACTGTGTTTTTTACAAACTGAAGGTCTGTGGCAACCCTACATCGAGCAAGTCTATCACTGCCATTTTTTCTAACAGCGCATGCTCACTTCATGTCTGTATGTCACATTTTGGCCATTCTCACAATATTTCAAACTTTGTCACTATTATATCTTATAGTGATACTAGTATCATTTTCGATGATACTAATCATTTTGGAGCACCATGAACCATAAAAAATGGCAAACTTAATGGATAAACATTGCATGTGTTCTGACTCCCCCATCTCCCTCCCTCTCCTCAAGCCTCCCTATTCCCTGTGATACCACAATACTGAAATTAGGCCAATTAGTAACCCTACAATGGCCTCTCAGTGTTCAAGTGAAAGGAGGAGCGGCTCATCTCTCACCTTAAATCAAAAGCTGGAAATGATTAAGTTTAGTGAGGAAGGCCAGTTAGCTAAGTGCGAATGCAAAGGAAAAGTTCTTGAAGGAAACTGAAAGTGCTACTCCAGAGAACACATGAACGATAAGAAAGCCAAACAGGCTTATTGCTGATACAGAGAAAGTGTGAGCAGCCTGGATAGAAGATCAAACCAGCTGCATCATTCCCTTAAGCTGAAGCCTAATCCAGAGCAAAATCCTCACTCTCCTCAATTCTATGAAAGCTAAGTGGGTGTGAGGAAGCCGCAGAAGAGGGGCTGAAAGCCAGGAGAGGTTGGTTCATGAGGTTTAAGGGGAGAAGCCACCTCCACAACACAAACGTGCAAGGTGAAGCAGCAAGTGCTGATGGAGAAGCTGCAGCGAGTTACCCAGAAGATCTAACTAAGATCCCTGATGAAGGGGGCTGCCCTACAGCAGCCTTCTATTGGAAGAAGATGCCACCTAGGACCATCATTGCTAGGGAGGATATGCCAATGCTTGGCTTCAAAGCCTCAAAGGACAGTCGGATTCTCCTGCCAGAGGCTAATACAGCTGGTGACTTTAAGTTGATGCCAATGCTCATTTACCATTCCAAAAATCCTAGCACCCTTAAGAATGACGTGAAATCTACTCTGCCTGTGCTCTACAAATGGAACAACAGAACATGGATGACAGCACATCTGTTTACAGCATGGTTTACTGAAGATTTTAAGTCCGTGTTGAGACTGCTCAGAAAAAAACAGATACTCCTGTCAAAAGACTACTGATCACTGACAACACACCTGGTCACCCAAGAGCTCTGATGTAGATGCACAAGGAGGTGAATACTGTTTCCATGCCTGGTAACACAACAGCCATTCTGCAGCCCATGGATCAAGCAGTAATTTCAACCTTTAAGTCTTATTTAAAAAATACATTTTGTGGCCGGGCGCAGTGGCTCACACCTGTAATCCCAGCACTTTGGGAGGCCGAGGCGGGTGGATCACGAGGTCAGGAGATCGAGACCATCCTGCCCAATACGGTGAAACCCCGCCTCTACTAAAAATACAAAAATTAGCTGGGCATGGTGGTGTGTGCCTGTAATCCTAGCTACTCGGGAGGCTGAGGCGGCAGAATTGCTTGAACCCGGGAGGCGGAGGCTGCAGTGAGCCGAGATCGCACCACTGCACTCCAGCCTGGTGACATAGCAAAAGTCTGTCTCAAAAAAGAAAAGAAAAAGAAAAAAAGAAAAAGAAATATGTTTTATAAAACTATAGCTGCCACAGATAGTGACTCCTTTTACAGATCTGGGCAAAGTCAAGTGAAATCCTTTTGGAAAGAATTCACCCTTCCAGTTGCCATTAAGAACATTCCTGATTCACAGAAAAGATCAAAATATCAACACTAACCAGAGTGTGGAAGAAGGTGATTCCAACCTTCATGGATGACTTTAAGGGGCTCAAGACTAGAGTGGAGGAAAGAACTGCAGATGTGGTGGAAACAACAAGAGAACTAGAAGTGGAGATGACAGATGTGACTGAATTGCTGCAAACTCATGATAGAACCTGGATAAATACATGGAAGAGCCAAGAAAGTGGTTTCCTGAGATGGAATCTATTTCTAAGGAAGATGCTGTGAGCATGTCAAAATTACAATAAAGGATTTAGAATAAACTTAGTTGACAAAGACGTGGCAGGGTTTGAGGGAACTGACTCCTATTCTGAAAGAAGTTCTACTGTGGGCAAAAATGCTAAACAGCATCATATGCTACAGAGAAATATTTTGTGAAAGGAAGAGTCCATCAATGTGGCAAATTTCACTGTTGTCTTATTTTAAGAAACTGTCATAGCCACCACCTCAACCTTCAACCACCACCACCCTGATCAGTCAGCAGCCATCAACATCCGGGCAAAAAGACTATGACTCGACTTGCTAAAAACTCAGATGATCCTTAGCATTTTTCAGTAATAAAATATTTTTAAATTAAGATCCATACATTGTTTAGGCATAAGGCTATTGCCCTATTCACAGACGGCAATGCAGTGTAAACATAACTTTGTATGCACTAGGAAACCAAAACTGTGTGTGACTTGCTTTACTGCTTTATTTGCTTTAATGAGACGGCCTGAAATCAAACCCACAAGTATCTGAGGTGTGTCTGTACATTTGTCCAAACCCATAGAATGTACAAAAGCAAGAGTGAACCCTCCTGTAATCACAGCACTTTGGGAGGCTGAGGCGGGTGGATCACAAGGTCAAGAGTTCAAGATCAGCATGGCCAAGATGGTGAAACCCCATCTCTACTAAAAATACAAAAATTAGCTGGGTGCAGTGGCATGCGCCTGTAATCCCAGCTACTCAGGAGGCTGAGGCAGGAGAATCGCTTGAACCCGGGCGGCAGAGGTTGCAGTGAGCCAAGATCGTGCCACTGCACTCCAGCTGGGTGACAGAGTGAGACTCCATCTTTAAAAAAAAAAAAAGTGAACCCCAAGGTAAGCTGTGGACTTGGGAGACTTAAGGATGTGTCCAGTGTGGACTGTAACTCTGGTGGAGGGAAACTAATAGGGGAAGCTAGATGTTAGGGTAGGGGGTATACAGGCACCCTCTGTACCTTCTGCTCAATTTTGCTCTGAACCCAAAACTGCTCTAAAAAATAAAGCCTATTGAAAACAGATTTGCACGTTCTGCATGGTACATAACCATCCATCTTTACTGCCATTAATGCCACAGCACGTATTTAGTACCAAGATCCAAGAGCTCGATTCAGCATTCTGGACCAGACTGAAAGGTGAGCTGGGTGCGTTTCCTGGGTCAGCTGCATCATTTCCAGCCCGCAGGCCAGTTCTCCGGGTGGCATCCAGGACTTATGAGATCAAGGGAACATCTACCTGCTCCACCACCAACGCTGTTTCCCCTGTTCATGTCACGGCAGCGCCAGGTTCAGCCCAAGCCCCTCCTCTTGCTGAGAATCCCTCCTACCTCACTACAACTTAGAAATATCTTTCCGACATACAGACGTAATCGTGTGGGAAACGTGTGCCCATTTACGAACCTCAAATGCCTCACTGAATTCCGCCAGTGAAATTCCCAGATGACAAAGGGTGAGATTTGTTCTCTTCTTCCAGGGCTCAGTCTTCACCAGGTAAGATTCACCTGGGAAGATTCCTTCACAAGGAATGGCCGGAAGCCACCGGGTGACGGCAGAGAAAGGAACGACCAAACCTCCCACTAGAATGAGGTGTGGAAACACCAGGAAGCTGAACTGAAAACTTGACCCTGAGTGTGGCCAGAGGAATCACCGTGGCCCATTTCCAAGAATCTCAGATTACCAGAGACACAGCCAAGTGGGTAGAAACCCCCTGTCCTAACTGAAGCCAGCTCCGAAATGAAAGGAAACACACGTCAAAATCGGCTTTCCTTCAAATGAGAATCTGACAGCCAAGGCTGGGAACGCAAGGGTTTTCATTCCATGACGTCAAGCACTGCACGGAGATGAAAGTCCTTCATTCACTGCCTCACCCTGTGAGTCAGATGCTCAGCACATGCTGACGTTATTCTGGGAGGGGGGGGGAAAAAAATCCAATGACTTGCCCTGAGCCACAGCCACCGAGTCACAGGCAGAACTGGGAAGAGGCCTCGCTTCCCACATGTGGCAAGGCCAGTGACCCCTTCCCCGAAAAGCACCTTCACAGAGATCATGACCTCTTTTATCTAATCAGGTGCACATAAGCTGCCAACACTCCCTGGGCTTCTGAAGGCAAGGAGAAGAGCATCTGAAATCTGTATGCTGTCTGTGCTGGGGGAAGTCCCAACAGGCAACATTGGCCCCAAGATACATTTAGCTCCTCAAGAGCCACTCAGCAGCGATCCATCCGTCCACTTCTTGAGCACTTTGCACGGGACACTGGGCTGCACTGTCATCGCTCAGCCGTTGTCCCACACGGCTCTCTAGCTGTGCTATGCAGGCTTCTTGCCCCTGCAGGTGGGGTCAGGTCTTCTTATCCACCCCCACCATAGCGGGTTCTCAAAAACAGCTCCCAGCTGACAGCAGCTCTGCCCTGTGGCTCCAGGTATAAACTAGAGTTTGCCTACCACATAAGTGCTGCGCAAACTGGATTCCCGAGTCAAGGAGCGAACAGAGAAAGAAACTGGTACAAGGAAGACTGAGCCCTGGAAGAAGAGAAGAAAACTACCCTTTTCCAGCAGCTCCTCCCTCTCCAAGCCTGACCTTCACAGCACCACGCAGAGCAAGTCAGGCAGTTCTGGCACCAACAGAGCTGTTCAGAGCACAGAGCCAATGGGCCCAGCGCTGGGGCTCTACCTCTCCCTCCAGATGCTGTGCAGCCACACAAATAACATGGGCGTAAGACACTTCCTCAGGCCAGAAACACCTGAAGAAAGCCCCAGGCAAACACACATGCAAGAGGGCACACAGAAGGTGCTGAGACCTTCACGTCTGCCACAGTTACGAGGTCACTGGTCCACGCTAAACAGGCAACAGAGCCCAGAACAAAATCCAGGCCAGAATGAGGCTGTCCCAGACAGTTCCTAAGGGCACGGAGACACTCTCTTTTACTGGAAAAGATGCTTGCTTGGTATAAGATTTTGTCCTGGCTCACAGCCCAACAGTGGACCAGAGGAGCCAGGCCTGGTCCCTCCCACCCCCCCACCACACACACCGTGTTACCTACCCCCTGGGCCAGTCCACAGCAGACAAGCTGCAGAGCAGGAATCTCCACAGCACAACTATGCTTCCTCCACTCAGCCACCCTCTCCCTCCTCCTCCCTTCACCATCCTCACCCCTACAAACAAGAGAAAAGGTCTCTGTTTAAGTCACTTGGAAAAGAACGAATCACAGCCCAGCAAAGGAAGAGTGGCTTGAAGTGGCTCTCACAGCAGACTGCCTGCGCGGCCAGATCCCTCTTCCACCGCCCTCACCCCAATCCTGCCCATTCAGACCAGGTGTGAGCATCTCTGTCAGAAACAGGCAGAAACGCTTTCTGATCTCTGGGACTCCAGGAAAACAGGAACAAGCTACATGCTCCACACACACACTCTAAACGCAGGGCCCCCAGCACCTCCGGGTGCAGGCTCCCTTTAAGAACTACCCACCCCATGTGCAGGCTGCTCTCCCTTTCAGGGTGTGCCTGGAGTGAACACTCAAACTAAGCTAAGCTAATCGGTTTTCTCAAGAAGGTGCAGGCTCAGCCTATGCTAGGAGATTAGACCCACAAGTAGACACAGGAGTCCTGGCAGAGAAAACCGCACCGCAGAGAGAGGAGAAAGCAGCCACCAGGCCTAGAGGAGCAGAGCTGAGATCCAGCTGTGGCCACCGTGGACTGCGCTGAACCAGGTCCCAGTTCTCATGCCTTCTGAGGCCAGTCAGCCTTCTTCCTCTCAGTAACATGAGACACGCCCCCCCCACACCCCCACAATAAATTTCCTTTTCTGCTTACGCCCGCCTGCACAGTAGGCTGCTTTTGCCTGCAATCAAGAGGATCTTTAATAAGGAGATATGTTTTTTTAAAAAATAAATAAATAACAAAAAGAGGCTACTGGTATGTGAATCCTGGGGGCCACTTCTTAGCTAAGACAGGAAAAAACCATCTTGCAACCAGATATCAGGTCCAAAGCTCTAGATTTTGTATTCTGGTTATCTCTCCCTTTCGTCAGTGACACAATCTTCCATTTTTGATCTTGCACAAATTTCCCGAATGAACCAGTGTTCATTTTAAGAAGCTTTGGTTTCAGGCAATCTGACAATTAATTTAATGCAACAAGCTAATCAAAGTGAGAGGTGTAACAGCAAACTTACTTCTGTTCCAGTACTGGCTCTGGGATTTAAAAGAGTGAAAGTCAGAAGTTAAAACTTTGAAACAATCCCTGATGATTTCAGCCAGCAAGAGAAAGACTACTTGGGTACATGCCCTGAAGGAGGGATGCTTTCTCAGACCATGCTTTTGAACACTTTCAGAGTTTCATTGAGCAGAGCTTTCTGAGGAGGGTTCACCTTGAAATTTAAGTATATGCACATGTACGTTTGTACATGTATGCAAACACACGTGTACACAGACAAATGCACACTTATGTTGTACTGCATAGGTGCATGCAAACATATGTGCCATGCACACGTGCGTATGCAAATGTGCATGGGCAGTATGTGAACATGTATGTGCCTACAAACACATACTGATGTACTTGTACGTAAGTGCACACTGCAGTGTACATGCATGTACATGCAGGCATGGTCTGCACATGTACATACACGCATACTATGCACTGCACATACGTACATGTGTGCTATGTACATGTATGCATGCACAGATATACATGTGCCATATGCCCATGCCACATGCCCATATGTACATAAATGCAAAGATACATGCAATGTGTACATATGTATGTACATGCACACAAATATGCACGCACTATATATACATATATATGTACACACGCATGCATGCACACACACACACCTTCCTGCAAGTCAGGTATGAACAACAATTCTAATTCCTTTATCAGCTTCTGCCTGGTAATGATGTCTTGTACTTAAAGAGCATAAATTTTCCCCCAAAGGTCCCATGGTCTGTCAGTAGCCTACCCAGAGGAAACTGTATACTGCAAGCCTCCCCAGGTTTCCAAAGTCAGTCTGATGTCCAAACTCCTCTCAACGCAAGCTCAATATATTTGCATTCCCAGTCTCTTCTTACCAGAAAAGACCCTAGAAAAATCTATTGAAGACCAAAAACAAAAAAAACAAAAAAAACCACAGAAAAGCATAGCTGAGAGAGACCCTCAAGGCTTAGGCATAGAAAAAGTCTGTGGACCAAATAAATAATATAACAGCGCACTCCAGCAGCAGTGAGCAGCTCTGCATTATCACTGCGTGCAACACACCATTCTAAGTGTTCTGGTTACAATAACTCACTTAATCCCCACACAAGGCTTTGGTTATCCCCATTTAGTGTAAGTGGGGAAACGTAGTGCAAAGGTCAAGCACCTCCAGCATGACAGCACTGGGATCCAACCCCAAGGGGCCATGCTTGAGCCACCCCACGCCCTGTCCTCATGTGACAGTAGTGGGGCTCCCAGGCCATCAGAGCTCACGACAGCTCTAGTGACTCAAATGAGAATGGCCCTGAACATTCTCTATTCATCCTCAGAGCAAGCACAGAGCAGAGACAGAGATCCTTTTGGTCCCCCTAAAATGTCCCTGACACGGCCGGGCGCGGTGGCTCATGCCTGTAATCCCAGCACTTTGGGAGGCTGAGGCGGGCGGATCACGAGGTCAGGAGATCGAGACCATCCTGGCCAACAAGGTGAAACCCTGTCTCTACTAAAAATACAAAAAATTAGCCAGGCGTTCTGGCGGGCACCTGTAGTCTCAGCTACTCAGGATGCTGAGGCAGGAGAATGGTGTGAACCCAGGAGGTGGAGCTTGCAGCAAACCGAGATCACGCCACTGCACTCCAGCCTGGGTGACAAGCGAGACTCCATCTCAAAAAAAAAAAAAAAAAAAAAAGTCCCTGACACAAAGGAAAAACACAGGTGAGGAGGGGAGGGAATGAGTCACAAAAATTAAAAACCACCATAGTATATTTAAATGAGCTATTAGCCATACTGAAAGAATGAGCAGGAGCACTGAGTTTAAGAGTCCCTCAGGAAGGACACTTTCACCCCACAGCTGCTCCTGGGACAGCTCAGCCTCTGCACAGAGAATGGCTGCATCAGCCTGTGGGAGGCACGCCCAGCTCTGCCAGGACGCTGTGGCTCCCAGTGCTACCCCAGAAGGGTGTACACCAGGTCTGTTTCACATCTCTGATCTGCATGACAAGAAACAGAAACAGAACTTGAGAGACCCACACGTCCCAGAAGAGGTCAAATGTTAGCAAATGCATGAAATGAGCTTGTTCGGCTTTCTGACTTGAGGCTCACTGACTGCCTCCTTGACAGTGTTCCTTCTTTTTTTTTTTTTTTTTCCTTGGAGACGAAGTTTTGCTCTTGTTGCCCAGGCTGGAGCGCAATGGCATGATCTCTCAACTCACTGCAACCTCCACCTCTCAGGTTCAAGTTATTCTCCTGCCTCAGCCTCCAGAGTAGCTGGGATTACAGACACCCACCACCACGCCCAGCTAATTTTTGTATATTTAGTAGAGTCGGGGCTTCACCATGTTGACCAGGCTGTTCGTGAACTTCTGACCTCAGGTGATCCCCCTGCCTCGGCCTCCCAAAGTGCTGGGATTACAGGCATGAGCCACCACGCCCGGCCAACAGTGTTCCTTCTTAAGTCTACTCCTACCCTGCAGCCATACATCTAGTGGTGGACAATGGTCCCTCTCCAGTCTTTCCAGGTCATTAGCCGGTCCCAGACAGACCTCTGTCCCCTAAGAATCTGTTCATGTGACGGGGCTGCCTTTGTGGCACTAGTCCTGACGTCCCACGTGAGTGGCCTACTCCTGTTAACCACCACACCATGTCCCTGCTACACCCCCAAGGGAGCCTGCGGGGCCCGCAAACACGGCTGCTGCAGCTGCCACCCCACCCCACGCCTCCCTGCACCCGCTCACCTGCAAAGGCAGGGAGCACACTGGGCAGCTGCATCCCACCTACGGGGCTCCGCAGCCATGGCTCCCAGGGAGACTCCCACCACTGGGCAGAGCCTTCCAAGGCCCAGGGGAGGCTACTGGTGGAGTGGGAATTCAACTCACCCGGTTGCTGCCAGCTAAGTGTTTCACGGGATTGAGAAGAGTAAAACAGTCCACCTAGAAAACGTTCATACTGTTTGTGAAACTTTGTTTCTAACATATATATCCTGCTCTACGTCTCACCCTGTTATTCAGATGGTCTCCAACTTACCATGACTCAACTTACAATTCTGACTTCACGATGGTGCGAAAGCAATATGCCTTCAGTAGAAACTGTACTTCAAATCTGGAATTCTGCTCTTATCCTGGGCTAGCGATATGCGGTCGGATACTCTCTCACGATGTCAGGCAATGTCAATGATTCACAGCTCTCAGTCCACCACACTGTCACAAGGGTAAACAATTCATACCCTACAGAATGTGGTGCTGTCAGCATTGTTTGGATATGATTTGCCCAACTGTAGGCTAACGTTTAAGTGTTCTGAGCACACTGAAGGCAGGTGAGGCTAAGATCTGATGCTTGATAGCTGAGGTATATCAAATGCATTTTCGACTTCAAATGTTTCCAGCTTACAGTATGTTTACTGGGACATGATCCCATTGTAAGCTGAGGAATATCTGTGCATATATCTCATCACGGATGGATGCTCCTTGACTTACAATGGGGCCACGCCTTGGTAAAGCCATTATAAGTTGAAAATATCATTATATCAGAAGTACATTACGGACTTATGATATTTTCAACTTATGATGGCTTTATCAGGACACAGCTTCATTGTTAACTGAGGAACGTACTGAATGTGTATCACGTTCACACCGCTGTAAAGTTGAAAAAGTGTAAGCCAAACCATCCCCAGTCAGGGACTAAGTGCATCGTCTTCAAAACATGAGGAAAACTTCCTAGGAGATCTTCATTTTGAGCTCACTTGTGTGTCCAATTAGAACTGCTCTTTCAGGACCGTGCCTGTTGCTTCACAGGCAAACCAGTTCCACGTGACTCAGGGTGCAAGCTCCTGGCAGCAGAGCCTGCCTTCCACTTCTGTGTTTATCATGCCCAGCATCCCATCCTCATGCAAGCCAGTGAGCCCTATGAATGAGTCTGCCAAGCCTGGGCAACACCTGTGACCCTGTCACGGCATTTTATGATGCATGCAGGTAACATTCCCCTGTCTGCACCCACACAGAAATGGCGATCCAGAAGTGCCCACAGCTGCAAAGCTGGCAGGGCAGACAAGGTGACCCAGGATTCTCAACTCACAGCGTGACCTCCCTGAAAGGCAGCCTCACTCACCAGCACCCCAAGTCTTAGCAGACCCTTGATTCTAATTTTTAATGTCTCGAGTGTAATAAACATCTTCTAGGAAGACTTCTAACTATTCACTTAAGCGACCCTCCAAAATTCCTGCTAAAGCACCAATATTTAAACTACTTTTAATCACAGGAAATAGTTCTCCTTTCTTTAATCAATGGCTTAAACCAACCAACCAACCCACCCCCCCACTCCCACCCCCCCCCACACACACACAGACACACAAAGTCCACAAGAAGAAATGAGAATTTTTTTTTCTTAACATTCTTGCTCTGTCACCCAGGTTGGAATACAGTGGCATAATCACAGCTCACTGCAGCCTCAAACTCCTAGGCTTAAGCAATGCTCCCGCCTCAGCCTCCCACATAGGTGGGACTACAGGTGTGTGCCACCACACCTGGCTGTTGGTTTGTTTTGTTTTTGTAGAGACAGGACCTTGCTCTGTTGCCAAGGCTGGTCTCAAACTCCTGGGCTCAAGTGATCCTCCTGCCTCCTCAGCCTCCCAAAGTGCTGGAATTACAGGTGTGAGCCACTCTCCCTGGCCTAGAATTCATTTTTTCCCTCAGTAGAGTCCCTCCCAATCTGTGTAAGTGGCTGATTCTCCTGCAAGGAAGAAGTCACCATCTGAATTCATCAGTCAGTGCCTGAGGCTGGCGTCCTTCCTTACCTCTGTAAGTCACCTCACTATGACATTTAAGATTGTCTATTCCAAAAGCACTCATCCTGCTCACAAGATACACCTTCTGAAGACAGCACCTACAGAGCCTGGGATTCCACCGCACTGCAGCTCAGAGCCAGCTTCCTTTTGTCTAGTCCCTGGGTTCGGGAGTCAGATTGCCTGCATCCTCAAGGAACACCCCCATTGCTACAAGGAGCCCATGGGCCTCTGCCTTATCACTGAAAATACGGGGAAAATAATAGTGCCCTGTTCACAGCATTGTTTAATGATACGGTGCATATGAACAGAATGAACTTAAACGTTATCATCCAGGCTAAGGCACCTGTGAGCATGAAAGGGTGCATGTTCATCCCCATACTGGACAACAGACACACTCCAGCACTGCCCAAGCTCACCAGCACGCACTGCCTGCCTGCTTACTGCAGCCTTAGCACAGAGCTTAGCAGGTGTAGCTGCTTAGGGCTAATGACAGGAGAGGCCAAACAACAAGAATATCAACAAATGCACTCTTATGAATGCCTGCCATACAGCAATGCTCCATAATTATGCATTACTGTTCTATCATCCTGTTCCCATCTCAACCTCCAAAAGCCTTTGATGTAAAGTAAAATGAACAGTCTCCACTGCCTCACAGAGGCAATTAAAGCTAAATACAAAACTAGAAGCCCTAAAGTCACAACCCCAGGTGGCTGGGTTTCCGGGGCAGTGGGCCAGACCAACAGCAGTTTCAGCACACTGCCGGAACTCAGAGCCTCAGGGGTACAGGTATTCATCCCAGGCCAGGAGGAGGCATGGCTCCTGGAAGCAGGCACTTAGCCTGTTATCTCCATTCAGTATTGTTTCTCGGACTGAAATCTTTAGGCAATTGCACGCCGTCCTCCATGGGCACAGTCACCCTTATACACAGAAATCAACTTGCTGCTCAGAGATACGCAGCCGATCCACGCATGCAGGGAATACAAACTCTGCTATCACTCCAAAGTCCAGGAAACAGAGCAGACAATGCCTGGAAATTCTGCACTGCACGGCCATGAGCAAAAAGAGTTGGCATGCCCTCATGCACTGTGTCACCAAGTGGTTAATATGCAACTATTGCACAAGACCTGCTTCTAAGAAGTCAGGTCCGAAGACCGGACTAAAGAAATGAATCATCTTTCCTGAATTACTACGAACACTATGGGGGCCCAGAAATGTTGAGAATAAAGGTGAGTGGGAAGAGGGTGGAGAGATGAAAGTGTGCATGCTGACTGGCAGATATAGTACTGGATCTGGCATCAGACAGGACTGGTCTGTCCCCACCACTTCCTAGTTGTCCATCTTGAACAAGTCTTTTGACTTCTCTCTGGGTGCCAGTGTCCCAGTTTGTATAATGGATATAATCATGCTTAGGAGCCGACAGGACACGAACCTTGATGGAGAATGCAAACACAGGTGCTCAGGTTCTCTGAAGCCCCACAGTGAGACAGCACTGATAGAAGCCCTCCCTTTCGAATGCTGACGTTTATACAACTCCCACCTCATCCGTGCTGACCACTGCGAGAAAGAAGGTGGGACAGAGAGACTATATGTTCCCACAGGAGCTTACGCAAGAGCAACACGGTTCACTGAACCGCAGGAACCACCAACTCTAGGGAGCACCATTAATTTTATGTGCCACTCAGGAAGAGAAACATGATCAATAAAACTCTGAAACACCATCCATGGAACACGCATCCTGATTTCAGACATGTTAAAACAGAGGGGGAAAATGTGCATTGTAGAATCAATGAGATGGTGCGACAAGAGCCCCCAGTGGGCCCCAAAGCTCAGGCTCTGGTCCTGACCAGACAATGTCCAAGACCAGCTTGAGCCCACAGAGCAGTGGGTGTTTGGCTGCTCTTCAATAACCTCGGGAACCTGTTTGCATTTCAGACTCCCCGTCCCTCCTGGAGAATGATTCAGTTGCTCTGAAAGGAGGTCTGAGCACCTCTCTAACACACCCTGTCTGTGCCAGCTGGGAAAAGAAAGGCTGGCTAAATAGCAGAATGGATCTAACAGCACAGCAGCTTCCCTTCCACACCCCCAGCCTCTGGCATCAGGATGCACCTTACGGGAAGGGCCGCCGAGCAGAGCCGAAGGTGTGGTCTGAATCCACAGTGCCACTGTGGCCCTCCTGCCTACACTTCCATTTCTGCTGTTTCTCTCACACTTTCCCCCACTCTGATTCATTTTCCGAGTATGCAGTTGCAAAACCTACGCTTAGAATGGGGGGACTGCAAGCGTCCTGTGTAGCATTTCCCTAAGTCAGCTGTGACTCAGCCTGGCAAGGGCCCAAGTGCCTTCAGAGCAGCTTCCTGCAAAGACCAGTAATGACGGGCCAGCCGCTGCACGCAGACACGAGCCAGCACCTCCGCGACTGAGATCCAGATCGGCCTCCTTCCTCCCAGCACTGCAAATGTCATTTACATTTTGAAGCCACTGGGGACACGGGTGGAACTCCGTGAGCTGGTGAATTCTGCATTCCAGGATTTCTGAAGCCTATTAAGAAAGGAGAGCCGGGGTGGGCGGCCATCTCGAAGCAGCTCCAACCACCTGTTTCCCTCCTCCCGCATTTCCCCCACCCAGCACATCACATTTATTTTATGACTCGATACATCCAACAAGGCACGGCTTTTAAAGCTTCCCATTTCTGATGCTACAGAGCCAGGAAACCGGGAATCAAGATCATCAGGCTAAAATGACAGCCGCCTCCCTCTGAGGCCCACCAGCTGGTTCTGAGCACCTACTGCACCACCATGGAAAAGGGATTCTCCAGCCTTCTCTACCCAAATACCCCGGAAGAGAAGACTTCAGCTTTTTAAGATAGTGGTTCCATTAACCTTTGCAGAAAGGAGGAGAGACCCCGTTTGGGGGAGCTATGCCAAATAAAGACAGAGCCAACCTCCCCGCCTCCCTCGGCCCCCCACCGCCCCAGAGCCTACTGACCCTTGCAGAGCCAGCAGGCTGACTCCTTTGGAGAGCACCATAAGAGAAGCTTCAGGATGCTCAGGAGTTAGAGGGAAAATGCAGCCATTTACCGAACAGAAGCACACGACTGTCTCGTACTCAGTAAGCTCAAGCTGAATCAATTAGTTAATGAAACCTGATACAGGGCTGTGTGGGGCTAAGATCTTACACCCTGTGTAAAGAACACTGCTGAAGAAGGAAACAGTCACTCTGGGAGATGCTGCTGCCAAAATCAGTGGAAGGTCAGGTAGGAGCAGCTCTCACAGAGTAAATGACGAGGAGAAGGGAAGGAATGAATAACAATCCATTACCTAATAAGGGGTTTGTCTGAACCAGCTAACTTGTTCCAGAATTGAGGCCAAAATCAGGGTTAGCTGCAACAGTGCCTACATGATAATTATGTGCTTTTTTTTTTTCCTTTTGGTTTTGTGTGTGTGGTTTCGGAGGGATAGGTTCTTTCATTCTCTGTTTTTGTGTGCCACCTACTTGTCTCCTTAGAACCACACACAAAATCCCGCAAGAATCTCTTTCCTGGGAGCAGAACTCATGCTCTGGTGAGCCCCACAGACAGAGACAGCCTCTGCAGCCTGGTGGCATCTGCCCCAGAACCAACCAGGAAAAAAGGTGACTTGCATTTCTTCCCAACCACCGAGGCTGAAGACGGAAACCTGTTCACAGTTGCAGATGTTGGCTGGGGAGAAAAGGTGGCTGCTGCAGGAAAGCATCTCAGTGCTCAACCCTGTGGCTAATTATTGCGGAATGAAAAATAATCATCTTTGCACAACTGCAGCAAGATTGCTCATGGATACAAAGTATATCAAGGTGAAGAGCGTAACCACCACACTAAAGGAGTCATGATGTACAAATTGAGATTCCATGAACGTTACTAACATCTATTATGGGGATTCTGGATTCCTTGAAATCCAGGGAACAATTATTAAAACATGAAAGGACCACAACTGTCTATTTCTGCAAATAGCTCCTAGCAACTGTTTTCCTGGACTGCCTCACCTAGGAGGTAGTAGAGGCTCTTTACAATTCCTCCAAATCCAAATCTGATAGAGTTATAAGAGTCTCTTACTTCGCAGTGCTGTGTTCTAAACACGATCTCAGGAAGGCCAACAGACCTTGGGCTTAACCTCAATATGAGCCACAGTGAGTAAAATGTCACTACTGGTCACATGCAGAGTCATCAGACAACACTCTTGTCCACGCTACCTTCTAAGTATTCTCTAGTCTTCTCCCATGGCCCAGCCTCTCCACTGTCCCTGCAAAGAGAAAGTCCTCCACCCCTGCCCTGCCACGACTACTGGATGTCTTCAACCTTTCCACCACCCAAGACTCTGTTATTTACCCCACAGAATCTGTTTCCTATCAATGGCTATGAAAAAAACTGAGTGATTTAATCTGTTCGCTTTTTTTTTTTTTTTTAAGGCTATCAACCGTCCTGAGTTATCACACTAAGTGTCTGTCATTCTAATTGGATGCAGAGGTGTTTTTACAATAAGCCTGGGTAGCTTTATGTCAAATCAATGAACAATTTCCAACCACCATTTGTAAACAATAATAAATCAAGGACTCCTGAAATGGAACCCCCAAGGTATAAACATTCCCCTACAGAAGTCCATCTGCTGCAAGTTCTTCCAGAAAATAAACCTGGAATTCTAAAACCTAAAAGAGGAAATGATCCATTTGGGCTTATAATTTCAGAGACACAACTTCACTCTTAAGACCAAAATTGCCACGTTTATTTTGATGCTGCAATTGCTGTCTCAAGCAGAAACTCCCCTTATGTTGCTCTATTCCCGATTCACAGCATGAAAAACTCCACGTTAGGCCAAAGGTTACTGAGCGCTCAGTGTGCCAGGCCCTGGCAAGGCAATGGAGACTGCAGTGAACAAGACATACCTGCCCTCCTGGGGCTTCGTCTAAGCTCCCCTTTTCTGACTTTGAAAGGAAGCTTGTTTTTCAGGAGGGAAAAAGCTTCTTCCAAGGGAACAGGCAAAGTTTTGAGCTTTGCATGCCCTTAAAACTTACTAGCACCTAAAATTAGCTTCTCCGATAGAAGAGCTCTCTTTGCACTTTACACAATGCAGAAGGCTCACCAAGAAGGGCAAATTGTGCCCGCATCCACCAGTAAAAGCATTCGGAAAACAAAGAGGAGAGCTAATTTTAGGAGGCAGCATTTTCACTCAAACTACTTTTCGTGCTTCTGTCTGGCAAAGGGACAGAACAGAAGATAAGGAAACTGCCCCCACTAAATCTCTCCTACGGACTGTCCTTACTACATACACATCAATCCTCTCCCAGGCCAACTGCTCCAAATTACCAGAGGAGGAGGCCATCTTATATGTTTCATGATGAAAGAGAGGGCAATTCTCAGGAGGAACAAGAATAATTATACGCAACAAAAGCAGGAACAGTAATCTGTCAGAGACTTACAGAACACACAGTTCCACTTAAGATACATTTTTCCTCCATGATTCTTATGCTGTTTATTAAACATTTACTTTTGGCCCAGAGTTTGGCTGATCAGGACCTGAAAAGTTGTTAAAAGACCATTGGGATTGTGTCAAGAATCTTTTAAATCATCTTAAAAAGGTATTTGTTTATCTATCTGACAAACTGAGAATATACTCAGCAGGCTTAAGAATTTCAGTTCAACAAACACACCTTGGCACCTGAGGCACTCAGGGGTGGGAAAACTGAGTGTGAAAAGACGGGCACACAAGTGACCAGAACACAGGGGCATCCAACAGGAGCTGGGCGCAAGCTCGAGGCCCTGACCCCTCAAAGGAAGAAAAGGACTGGCGGTGGGAGAAAATGCTTGTTTAACATTTATGGCAAAAGCCAGAATTACAATGAGGCACCCTTACCATATGACACACTTAGGAGTATGTAGAATACACACATCAATATAGGCACACATGTATGTGCATATGTATATCCAGTCATGTGCCACTTAACAATGGAAATCTGTTCTAAGAAATGCATTATTATGCGATTTCTTGCTCGTGTGATCAGGGTGTACTTACACAAACCTAAATGGTACAGCCTTCTCCACACCTAGGCTAGATGGTACAGCCTTTGCTCCTATGTTACAAACCTGTACAGCATGTGACTGTCCTGAATACTGTAGGAAACACAATGGTATTTGTTATCTAAATATAGAAAAGATACAGTAAAAATACAAGATTATAATCTTACGGGCCCACTGTCACATATGCAGTCTACTGTTAACCGAAACGTCCTTATGCAGTACATGGCCGTATATACATGTGTACATGTATGTTTCCCATATACTTCCTAAATGTGTACTTTTGTTTATATGTACATGTACACATGCATATATACTTATACGTACACATACACACATCGATTTTGGAGTGAGGCAGCCCTGCATTTTCACTGCACTTCTCAAACTTAAAGCCTTTGTGATTTTGAGCAAGTTATTCAGTTCCCCGTGCCTACACATTTGCAGAATCAGGTGAACACTACGTACACCGCACAGGATTATTTTAAGAATAAAAAGATACCCTGGGCATCCCCCATCCTGCACAGTACCAGGCACAGAGCTGGTGCAGAACTGAGTTTCGCCAATGTTCTACGAAGCCATCGGAGAAATATTAGCTCTATTTTAAAATTTAGAAAACAGAGAGTGTTCAAGCAAGCTACCTGGAGTCACAGCAAATTAAAACCACTTCCAGGACTTGATCCCTTCATTTTTTTAAACCATTCATTCAACGATCTATGGAACTCCTAGTCTGCACCACAGACTGTATGAGGAGCTGGGAACATATCCTCAGATCCACACTGGCCCTCACCCTAAGGGAGCCTAGGTCTTGGTTAGGAATAAAACATGTCATTAACTATTCACAGGTGCTGTGCCTGCAACACCAAGCCCCAGATAAAATAGTTCCTTAGAATCAGGAGGTCTCATAACTCTATAATGGAAAGAAATTGGAAAGGAGGCTGTGGCACACTGCAGACATGGGGACAAGACTGGCCCTTCCTACAGGCATCAAGCCCACAGGAAGCACTGAGTCCCCCTGGGTTCAGCCAAGCTATCTTCAGAGTCAGATGAGGCACTGGGCATGCCTGGTGGGCAGCACACACTAGGAAGAAGGCAGACATCTCCCTTCCAGGAACCAAAGCCAAAATATGGCTAAATGGGCACAGCAAACCTTCTGAGGGAACACACCATTGCTAAAAGGCTCGTACTGACTTGGCCATGGCAATGGAGCATATGCTACCCCCAAACCAGGCTTCCCAGCTGGCATTTCTTGGGAATCACAGCTTGGGACGGGTGGAGAGCTTTGCTGAGGAGAGAAAAATCTCCAAGCAAAGCTGTAGCACTGTATGGTCTTGGTGGATTCATGAAACACCGCTGGTGTATTCACATTTTTGAGAAACTTGCAGCAGAGAGTGTATTCAACTATGCTTTCCCCAAGACATCTGACCATGGCATGGTCTACTAACATCAGACACCCCCATCCCGGGACTCGGAAACCCTGGAATTGCAATCATGAAAATAGTGTAGCAGCCTGTGTAAGCAAATGGGTTTGACAAAATGGACCAAATGTTGCCCTTAAGGAAAGCAAACCCGGGGCAGGGCCACGACAATACTTCAGGCCAACAGCAGGCACAGAGCACATGCAGCACAATACGCACTTTGTAGAGCTGCTAACGCAGCGATGACTGGTGTAACAGAGGAGACTAGGGAGGGCCAACTCCTTGAGAAAGAACTTGAAAGTCCTTGGCTACATGAAGCTGACAGAGCTCTGATCTCATCTCATCCTCTCATGTCATGATTCCGTGTGATCCGGAACATCTAAAGGGGGGCACGTGACCAGCCCGCTCAATGCACAGCTCAACCTATACGCCACTTCCGCTAAAATTTCTTGTCAATCACCCAGATTCATATAGAAGTGAATTCCCCAGTGCCTCATACCACATCTTGGTCAACTCCTGGCATACAGTCAGTGCTTGTGGAGGCTAAAGCAACTCCATCTTGGATGCTAATCTTCCACGTTGGCTTCTAGATTAACCCCTGGTCCAACAAGACCTCTAAGACTCCCCATTTATCTATTATTCCTGTGTAAAAGCGGGTACTTAGAGTAAATCCTGCCCTCAGATCAAACAACCTTGATGTTATCTTACTTCAACTGTCCTACATATCCCTTTGGAACCACCCCTCCCTCCCCTATGGCATAGAAGCTCTGGGTCTGGGAGATAATGGCGTGGGGCTCCACAATCTTGTCTTACCGCTGCCCTAGACACAGACACGGCTTCTGTCTGTAGGTCTCTATTAAATGTTTCTTTCTAAGAAACAGGATTTGTCAGGCTCTTCCTTCAGCCTCTCAGCTTCCTCGGACTTTGGGGTAGTTTGCACAGACCTGCCTTTCACAAAACGGTGTTCGATACGTACATTCCGGAAATGGATACAGCAAATCTCCGCACTACACAATTCGCATGCATGCATTCTAAAAAGAACACGATCCCACAGTATAGACCTCATACTACATACAAACAGAGTTGACCGAAAGGAGAAAAGAGAGAGAAAACAGAAAGCCACTCCTGTTAGGGTGCCGGCATTCCACAGGAGTACGACGTTTCCTTCCACATTCATTCTAGAGAACCCACATGTTATTTAAGTATGTCTTCAAACCTCATAAACCCCATGAATGATCCCACATAATTCAAACCTGGGCTAAAAAGTGTGACTGTAAAGTGTTTGAAGTTTCTGGAAGAACTAAGTTATGCGAAATCTCTACTGTAAATGTCTACCAACCCAGAATACAGACAAGAAAGTTCAGAACGTATTCTGGTTCTATCGACAAACGTTTACATTCTCTCTTTACAAAGGACGCTCATACGTATTAACTCATTTTGATCCCTGAAACTAAAGCAGAATTAGCAGCATTATCTGTTGTATAGCGACCAAACCTAAAGACTCAGAATTTATAAGTTGTCCTAAATTGCCAAGCAATTAAAAATATTATGTATATCTGGTGCATGTTACTTTAATTCTCCACTATTAAAAGGTATTTAAAATTTTCCTGAGATATCAAGAATAAATGAAATTATGATGTGTCATTTGAATGTTAAAATGTAAGGAACAGCATTACTAGTCACCATATCCAGAAAGCGGAAACAACCTAAAAGTCAGCTGACAGATAAATGGATACACAAAATGTGCACATGCACATATTACTCAGTCTTCAAAAGGGAACATTACTCGGCCTTCAAAAGGAAATTCTGACACACGCTCTAACAAGGATGGATCTTGAGGACACTATGTTAAGTGAAATGAGCCAGTCACAACAGGACAAATACTGTATGATTCCACTAACAGAAGTATCTAGAGTAGTCAGATTGAAAGACAGAAAGTAGAATGGTGGTGGCCAGGAGCTGGGAGAGTAGGGATTGGGAGTTTTGTTTAATGGGCACAGAGTTTCAGCTCTGCAAGATGAAAGAGCTCTGTGGATGGACAGTGGACATGGCTACACAATAATGTGAATGTACTTAATACCACCTAACTGTACCCTTAAAAATGGTTGAGATGATAAATTATAAATTAAAGATAATGAAAAAATAAGGAAATATATTTGGCTCATTAAAAATTGGGAACCTCAGTATGATAAATAGTCTATCTCCTGAGCAAACTGCCCAGTGTTTTCACAATCTGGATTGACAGTTTTATTAAAGGGTTTGGCGTGTAATGTTATGAGGGCACCGATGATCCTGGGCCTGAATTCAGAAGTGTCAAGTGAGTCCTTTCTCTTTTTGTCATTGTGCATCCCCTCTTCACAGTTGTAGTTTTGGACAGTAACTTAGTATGATCCTGATGTTCTCCCGACAAATTTAATAAGAGGAGGGAATCATTTTGTTTGCTTCTAAACAAACCATTCAGACAGAAATGAAGGAATTACTCATTCTGCAGAATCTATTTACCATCTGTTGCTGAAGGAAGTCTTTACTGAATGAGAGGCTGGGCTGGGGGACCTCTGAGTGAATTAAACCCTAAAAGAAAACACGCCATCTAGGTTTCAAGTCACTTTGATCCTATGATTGTATGTATAATTCGGACCAAACTAATTCTATCTTTGAGAAGTGATACATAAAAGAATATTAAGAGGATGCAACATTGGGGGTAGTTCCCAACCTGGTGCCCCCAGGCTGCCAAGGATGGGAACAGGGAGGGAGGCTGGAAGAAATTAATTATGAATTGAGAAAGACTGACGGATTAACAACAAAAAAAAACTTTCAAACAGGATGATGGTGATGAAATGCAAACCTTAAAGAGAGCCTGGTGGGACGGAAAGAAGGGAGGGAGGGGAAAGGGGAAGGAAGGCAGAAGGGGAGAACAAGCTGGACGAGGGAGCCGCAGATACCTCCAGCCTCCTGCCCTCAGTCAGCATGGTCTAACCACACCGCCCCCATGACTCCCTTTGATGAGATATGCATATTAACAAATATCACATTTAAATCACTTAAGCAAATGACTAAGCTGCAGTGATAAAGAATGCTTTAGTTGTAATTATCACAGATAAGCACATACTTAATATCTTTGGTTCAGTAACTAGAATCTTCTTAAAAGGAAAAATTTTCCACCATGGCTCAACCTCGGCTGACAGGTGCTAGTGAGAAACAAAAATGCAGGCTGAGGTATGGGTCCTCTCCAAATCAAAAGGGCCCCCAGGCAAGCCCCCCAGCCCAGCAAATGGCTTACTCCCAGCAGCCAGGCTCACAGCCCTGGGCTCATGGGAAACAGGAGTTCCAGGTGCCATTCCTGCACAAAAGCCCTCCCAAAACGTCATGGCTTAAACAAGTTCTTACGTCCCACAGTGAGACCACAGGTGCCTGGTGGCTGGGGCTCTCTCACCTGTCTAAGGCCTCGGCCTCTCCCTCCCTCCCCTCCAACATGTCTTACCCTCCAGGAGACCCCACACGGTTTCTTTCTCAGGCAGAGCAGCCTGGACGTCTTCTAGCATGGCAGCTGGGCCCCAGGGGACCCAGGTGGGGCTACCAGGCCCCTCAAGGACAGGGCCTGCACCACGCCCAGTGTCACATCCACAGCAGTCTACTCGTTCAAGTTTGACACCAGACTGACCAGATTCACAAGGCAAGGAGGTGAGAAGTACATGCCCGTGGCTGGAGACCATCTGCCACCACAGGACACTGGAGTCACCAACCCCTCTGCAGCCAGCCAACCCAGAAAGACGTTCCACTTCAGAACTTCTCAAACCTCGTCTGGGGAGTGGACTCCAACACTGGGGCTTGTCACAGAGCAGCACACTGGGATACTAAGAGTGGGCCCGGCCGAGGAGCCCGCAGGGGTGGGTCTCAATTCCACCACTCCACCACTTCCACACGTGAGACTGCAGGCAACTCAACCTCTCTCCCTGACAGCTTCATCTGCAAAATGGGGATAATAAAAACGCCTCATGGAGTTTCTGTAAGGATTAGGTGAATTCACCCATAAAAGTGCGTGAAAGCGGGTGGCACACGGTCAGCACTTGGGGTTACTATTTTTACTCTCTGCTAGATGGGTCACCCTGAAGTCCACCCAAGCCACAGAAAGGACAGCATCACAGTCCCATGGGTCTGCTGCCACCGCCCACATTCTGCACTAGCTCTCTCTGCTCGTGGGGCTCAGGGTCGACACTCCCTGATTGCAGCTACTCTGTCTTAACCAACACAACCAGAGACAGAAAGGAACCATCTGAGGACCAGCAGGCTCTGAGCAGAAGGGCCAGTTTGTAACAGCAGTGACACTCCTGTGACCGTGAACTATGGATATCATCACAGCCCGTGCTTAGCGCTCTACCTGCATCATCTCCAATTAATCCTCACCCTCATGAGGAGCTATGGGCACATCTAACACAGGTAAGGCGAGGAATCAGAATCTGCTTCCTGTCTCTAGGTGGGGAGATCATCCTCTTTGCAGACGTGTCGGGAGGATTAGGCAAAATAACACAATGGACCTAAGAAGATTCAAGGTAAGTGCCTCACACCCTATCTGCTTTCTCCCTTTCCCAAACTGTCTGGCTCTGTTTCTCTTGTAATAGTTTTAATTCTACTACATATACCCTTTTCTAAAGTTAGCTGTCCAGATGTGTTGGGAAAGCATATGGTGTTTTTGTTTCTGTTTGACACGGAGTTTCGTTCTTGTGGCCTAGGCTGGAGTGCAGTGACGCAGTCTCAGCTCACTGCAACCTCCGCCTCCTGGGTTCAAGTGATTCTCCTGCCTCAGCCTCCCAAGTAGCTGGGATTACAGGTGCCTGCCACCAAGGCCGGCTAATTTTTTGGTATTTTTGGTAGAGAAGGGATTTCACCATGTTGGTCAGGCTGGTCTCAAGCTCCTGACCTCAGGTGATCCGCCCGCCTCGACCTCCCAAAGTGCTGGGATTACAGGCGTGAGCCACCACGCCTGGGCATATGTTTTTCAATAAATAAAAATAAGGCCAGGCGTGGTGGCTCATGCCTGTAATCCCAGCATTTTAAGAGGCCAAGGTGGGAGGATCACTTGAAGCCCTGAGCTTGACACCACCCTGAGCAACATAGCAAGACCCAATCGCTATCAAAAAAAAAAAAAAAAAATTGCCAGCATGGTGGCACACACCTGTATTCTTAGCTACTCAAGATGCTGAGGCAGGAGGATTGCTTGAGCCCAGGAGATTGAGGTTGCAGTGATGTTTGTGCCACTGCATTCCAGCCTGGGCGACAGAGCAAGACCCTATCTCAAACACACACACACACACAGACGAAACAGTATTATTACCCTCATTTAACAAGGGATAAAGCTAAGGCTTAGAGAGATTAAGTACTGTCATGTGTTGCTTAATGACAGGGATACCTCCTGAGAAATGTGCCCTCAGGTGATTTCATTATTGTGGAAACATCATAGCATGGACTTACACAAAACTAGGTGGTATAGCCTACTACACACCTAGGCTGCAAACCGGTACTGCTTGTTACTGTAGTGAATACCGTATGCAACTATAACATAATAGTATTTGTGTATCTAAACACAGAGGTACAGTAAAAATACAGTATATAATCCTATGAGACCACCATTGTGTATGCGATCTGTCACCGACTAAAATGTCGTCGTGCTGAGCTTGACCGTACCTTGCCCACATTTGCAAGGCTAGTAAATGGCCCAGGGTGGATTCACAGCACTTATGCAAGTCTGCCCCTTAACAACCACTCTGTGCTGCCTCCCAGGAGTGAAGTAGCAGGGAGCACAGGGAGCACAGGGAGCACAGCCCGCAGCTGATCTAGTTTTACCCTTGGCCAGGTCAGGGCTGCAGAAAGCTAGCTACAGTCAATCCTTTTCTCCTAGAATTGCCTTTACACAACTGTGGTTTAATGTTTCTGCTTCTGCTTCAGGTATTGATTTAAATAAATGGCCAGGTGTGCATCTCTGCATTTGGTTTCTGTTATTTCTCCCCCCGACAGACACTATTATCATGTTCAATGACCTTTAAGTTAATATCCACTAGATTCTTATCAAGCTTGAAGGCTAAGAAAATGTTTCTCTCTCTCAAGAAAATGTTTCACTGTATTATCAAATGAGAACTATGCAACCCAACTTGCTTCCTTCCTTGCTTTGGCTACCAAGATACAACGGCACGTTCAACTGAAGGAGCTCCCCTCGGCTTAGTGTCAGTAGACATACACTGAAAAGTATAGGGGGACTGGAGCACCATCGGCCAGCTCTTTGGGTTTCAGCTTCCTGACCTATAAATGGGGGTAATATACCTACCATGCAGGATTATGCTGAGCATTAAACTAAACACAGATGGCAAACTCCTAGCCAGGATCCGGCTCCAGAGGGGTGCCCAGTGTTAATTCTCCTTCATTCTTTAATTCTCCACCCACTTCTTTTTTCCTTCACCTTTTTATCTCTTATCCCCTCTACCCCTAAATTTTACCCTAGATTTTTAAACTCTTATTTTAATGAATCTGTGTTTACATATAATATACTTTTTCTTATAAGCTGCCTCGAATCTTCTTAGAGATATATGTTGCTTAAACATGTAATAGCCATGATCTACAAGTTGAAGGAATACTGAATAATGGACACACAATTTAGAGATAAAGTTTAGAAATGTCACCCTTGGCCAGGAGCAGTGGCTGACACCTGTAATCCCAGCACTATGGGAGACTGAGGCGGGCGGATCACCTGAGGCCAGGAGTTTGAGACCAGCCTGGCCAACATGGTGAAACCCCATCTCTACTAAATATACAAACATTAGCCAGGCGTGGTGGCACATGCCTATAATCCCAGCTACTTGGGAGGCAGAAGAATCATTTGAACCTGGGAGGCAGAGGTTGCAGTGAGGTCATGCAAGACTCCAGCTCAAAAAAAAAAAAAAAAAACCCCAAAAACAAAAGAAATGTCACCCTCTAAAAATAAAGCCGAAAGAGCCAACAAAATTAATGACATTAGCCATCTGTGGTGATCTTTCCAGGAAAGAACTCAGTCTGATGATTTAGAAAGTAGCTAATCAGAGGAGTTATGTCTCGAATCACATAGAAGAGCCTAACTAAAATCAGAAAGATCAGTGCAAAAAAAAAAAAAAAAAAAAAATCTAAAGGAATATAAGATGAACCGTAATCCAATTAAATATAATATGTCTATCTCATGAAATCATTTTGCTGACTGATAACTAAAGAATGTTGAAAGTCAGATGTATTAGGATTCAATTAGAACGCAGAAACCACATAAGCTTTTTGAACAGAGGGCTTTAACATAAATTGTTAACTGGGTAGAAAGTCAGTAACCAGGTAACTGGGTGAGAAAAAGGAAAATTCTAGGTCTCAGGGAAGTAGCAAGGACAGGAAGCAGCCACCACCCCTACCACTGAGGGAACAAAGGGAACGGGTTAGACTTAACCTTAGAAGCGTAGCCAAAGAGCCCTGAGGTACAGACTTCCTTGGGGGAGTGGGGGGATCTGCAGGGAGTGTGGACAATGAGGCTGGCTGGCCAGTGCTGGGATAACCGAAGGCTGAATTCAACGGCTACAGCTGGGGCAACAGAAAGGACCAAAGCCCCATCTTACTGGTGCTTCTACTGCTCCCTCCTGATGGAGGTGGCCCGGAGGCCACTGGCAACGCAGCTGGGATGTACGGTCCCAGCTCCAACACTGCAGAACAGAGCACGGAGTCTGGAGCTGAAACAATAATTTCATAAATTGTACGTTGGGATTTTTGAAAAATGAATCTCCATCACTACCTTAGGAGAGGGTATTGATTCTATACACAGAAAGATCCCCAGAACAAGGAAGGCCGATGCATCAAGATGCCTCAGACGGATAGAAATAGACCGACAGAAAAGGTGGCTGATAGAAAATAGATAGAAACAGGCCAATAGAAAAGGTTTGCCGAGGATCGGGCGCGATGGCTCACGCCTGTAATCTCAGCACTTTGGGAGGCCAAGGTGGCCGGATCACGAGGTCAGGAGATCAAGACCATCCTGGCCAACATGGTGAAACCCCATCTCTACTAAAAAAAAAAAAAAAAAAAATTAGCCAGGCGTGGTGGCACACCCCTGTAGCCCCAGCTACTTGGGAGGCTGAGGCAAGAGAATTGCTTGAACCCGGGAGGCAGAGGCTGCAGTGAGCTGAGATAGTGCCACTGTACTCCAGCCTGGGCAACAGAGCGAGATTCCATCTCAAAAAAAAAAAAAAAAGAAAAGAAAAGGTTTGCAGAGTAAACATACCCCAGGAGCGAGGGCTTTCTCAGAGAGGCACAGTTCTCATCAATTAATGAACTGTCATTCTTAGTTAGCAGTATCTTACAATTCTGATACATGTAAACCCCACTCCCCCACTGATAACTCCTAGAAGGAACTAAAAACATTGTTTCCAAACCTATAAAATCAAGAGTGATGCCTTAGACCCACGATCATTCTCTATCTCAAAGCTCAATCTGAAATAGCCCAAAGGTCTCTCTCTTACTTTAACTCATATTTGATTACCTGTGATTTACACACTGGAAAATAAGATATTTTGAAGAAAATAATCAATAAGCGTCAACAAGCGTCAACAATTTCTGCCAACGTGTTACACATACACAACTGCACAGAAAAGCACAGACAGAAACCTTCAACTTCTTCCCGGATCAACTTACCACATTCCTAAGTTCTGACCAGCTTATTTGCCAACAGAAAATTTGAGTCCAGGAACTTGGGGAACCTCAGAAGCACCAGCCCTCCCCACCCCTCCTTCCCTTTCCATTCTTCACCTCTGCACACACAACCATCATTTCTCCTAAGAGTTAACTACAGAGACAGCAGGATACCCACTCTGCTAGCAGGCCCACCACCTTCACCCGGCACATGCAGAGGCTGTGGAGGGGCAGCAGGCTCTGCTGTGTGCGATGCTTCGTATCACCCACCCACCCCAGTTTAGACTGGAACACACGGTTATGTTTATTTCCCACCAGAAGGTAAGTGACTCACTCACAGGCAGTTTGACAACAAATGTCAGGGTCCTTCAATCATAGAAAGTTCTCAGCACTTCCTATCAGTTGGGACATGATCCAGAAGAGGTTGCCTGGGATGATTTTTCCTTGGAACTTACATTAATTCTATCTTGGTGACAGACACCCACATATGGGGTCAAACCTTCCCTCGTCCAAAAAAAAGATGATAATCAAAATCACAAGATACCACTTGGTATCAGTTAGGATGGCTACTATCAAACAACAGAAAATAACAAGTATTGGTGAGGATGTGGAGAAACTGGAGCCCTTGTGTACAGTTGGTGGGAATGTAAAATTGGTGTAGTCACTGTGGAAAACAGTTTGAAAGTTCATCAGTATATTAAAAAACAGAACTCCCATATGATCCAGCAGTTCCACCAGGTATACTCCCAAAAGAATGAAAAGCAGGGTCTCGAAGGGCAATGCGCACACTTGTGTTCACAGTAGCATGAATAGCAAATGTGTTGGCAGGTGTTAGCAGCGTAATGCATATACACAATGTTGTATGTCCATAGAATGAACTATTACTCAGCTTTAAAAAGAAAGGAGATCCTATCACATGCTATGTGGATAAACCTTGTGGATATTATGCTAAGTGAAATAAGCCAATTCAAAAGGATAAATACTGAATGACTCCACTTACATGAGCTACCTAGAATAGTCAAATTCACAGAGGCAGAACGCAGAATCATGGCTGCCAGTGGCTGCAGGGAGGGAGAATGGAGAGTTACTGTTTTTTTGGGTACAGAGTATCAGTTCTGCTAGATGAAAAGAGTTCTGAAGATGGATGGTGGTAACAATGTGAACACAAAGTCACTGGACTGTTCTTAGAAATGGCTACAGGTGCTGTGGCTCACACCTGTAATCCCAGCACTTTGGAAGGCCGAGGTGGGCGGATCACTTGAGGTCAGGAGCTCGAGACCAGCCTGGCCAACATGGCAAAACCCCATCTCCACTAAAAATACAAAACAAACAAACAAACAAAACAGCCGGGCATGGTGGCGTGCACCTGTAGTCCCAGCTAAAGAAGGCTGATGCAGGAGAACCCAAGAGGTGGAGGTTGCAGTGAGCCGAGACTGCACCACTGCACTCCAGCCTAGGTCACAGAGCAAGACTCCATCTCAAAAAGAAAAAAAAAATTGTTAAAATGGTAAATTTTGTTATATGTATTTTACAATAAAAAAAACGTTGGGGGGGGGAAGAGTTGACACATGCTACTACCTGAATCAACCTCAAAAACTATGGCAATTAGAAGAAGTCAAACACTAAAGGACACACACTGCTTGAGTCAATTTATACGAAGTATCTAGAATAGATAAATCCATAGAGACAAAAAGTACACTGGTGGTTGCCAGCAACTGGGGAGATGAGGAAATGGGGAACAACTGCTTAATGGGCATAGGGTTTCTATTTGGATGAAAATGTTTTAAAACTAGACAGAAGTGACTGGGCGCAGTGGCTCACGCCTGTAATCCCAGCACTTTGGGAGGCCGAGGCGGGCGGATCACGGGGTCAGGAGATCAAGACCATCCTGGCTAACACAGTGAAACCCCGTCTCTACTAAACAAACAAAAGGCCAGGCGCGGTGGCTCACGCCTGTAATCCCAGCACTTTGGGAGGCCGAGGCGGGCGGATCACAAGGTCAGGAGATCGAGACCATCCTGGCTAACACTGTGAAACCCCGTCTCTACTAAAAATGCAAAAAATTAGCCGGGCGAGGCAGCGGGCGCCTGTAGTCCCAGCTACTCGGGAGGCTGAGGCAGGAGAATGGCGTGAACCCGGGAGGCGGAGCTTGCAGCGAGCCGAGATCGCGCCACTGCACTCCAGCCTGGGCGACTAAGCGAGACTCTGTCTCAAAAAAAAAAAAAAAAAAAAAAAAAAATTAGTCGGACATGGTGGTGGGCACCTGTAGTCCCAGTTACATGGGAGGCTGAGGCAGGAGAATGGCGTGAACCCGGGAGGCAGAACTTGCAGTGAGCTGAGATCGTGCCACTGCACTCCAGCCTGGGCGAGAGCGAGATTCTGTCTCAAAGACAAAAGACAAAAAAAAAAAAAAAAAAAAACTAGACAGAAGTGGTAGCTGCACAACTGTACCAAATGCCACTGAACTGTATACTTTAAAATGGCTAATTTTATGTTGCGTAAATTTCACCTCAATAAAAATGAATTAAAAAAAAAAAAGAAAATCCTGTCACACATAACAACAGAGATGAATCTTGAAGACATCATGCTAGTGAAAACAAGCCAATCGGAAAAGGACAAACATTATAAGATTCCACTTACATGAAACACCTAGAGGTGTCAAGTGCATAGAGGCAGAAAGCAGAATGGTGGGTGCCAGGGGCTGGGGAGATCGGGAGTTACTGTTTAATGGATACACAGTTCCAGATCCGCAAGATGAAAAAGTTTCACAACAGGACTACACTTAACACTACAAAACTGTACACTTACAAATGGTTAAGACAGTAAACTTTATGTTACACGTTTTTTACCCGAAAAATTGTTAAATAAAGCAGAAACATTGGGGGGGGGGATACAAATATGTTACAATAGAATCCAGGATTGCTCAACTGCTGAATACCCCAGTCCGCCCCCATATTCATTTAGCCCAGAGCCTGTAAGAAAACTTGTATTTTTCTTCCATTCTAAACTGTCACTTAATATCTGCTGTTCATTGTTTTTAGTATTCTCAGAGTTTCCAGAATACGTACTCCTAGCTAAAAGTATCATCCAGTAATCCAGTAGGCATTTCATTATATGCCCATCAATATTTAACTCTGAATATTAAAGCAAACACCCAAATATTCCAAAAGAGAAGACCAAGCTCAAGCTCAAAGCCCCCAAAAAGTCCAAACGGATATTCAAGGGCTC
This sequence comes from Macaca fascicularis, assembly GCF_037993035.2. Lineage (NCBI taxonomy): Eukaryota > Metazoa > Chordata > Mammalia > Primates > Cercopithecidae > Macaca > Macaca fascicularis. Next base: position 19,026,033 of record NC_088375.1, read on the forward strand.
CGTGACCATCAGCAGTTACTCCCAAAAGATAGAGACTCTCAGCGATGCCTTTCTAACCAACTGTCCCCAGACCTGACTGAGAGTCATTCACACATGGGGAGCTTTTTCTAAAACACACTTGGGCCCCACAGCCAGATGTTCTGACTGAATCAGTCTGGGGTGGGTAACAGGCATCTATAGCCCAAAGTTTTCCCCAGGTGTTCCTCACACACAGCCAGATTGAGAACTGCTGGATAACAGTGCGGGCTGGCAGTTATGGGGGAGTAAAGGGAAGAAAGACAGGTGGCAAGGAAAATCAATTAAAGTGGGGGGAGGCGAAGAGAGCCTAACCATTTGTTAGGCTGCTACAGTCCTTGAAATTTAATTTTAATTTAATTTTAATGCAGTAATTCGAGTGCAATCAACAGGCACATTCCTTCACCCTGCACATATTTCATTTGTGAAATTCAGTAATTAGTACTGGTCATCAGATGAGGGAGCTCTTAAAATACAGAAACTAAGCATGCCCCAGCAGGCCAGGCCCCTTCCCTATGGGGAGAGTGTGCACTGGTTTGGAAGGGGCGGTGCCAGACGCTGGCTTGGAGCCTGCTGCATGAAGAAGGGGTAGAAGTCAGCTCCCAGCCAGGACTTTCCCAGGTGAAATACCTCCCTCCCTGGGATGGGCAAAGACCCCTCCCTCACACACTCTACTGAGCTCTTTCTCCCTATGTGCCTGGGTGTCGGGTAAGTGCTCACCAGGCAACATCTCACTGAACCCTTGTGATAGCTTCATGCAGTAAACCCTGTGATAAATTCCATCTCGTAGAGGAGTAACAGAGACACAGAAAGGTACTTGTCTAAGGGCACACAGGTAAGTGGCAGGGCTGACACCTGAGCCACTCAGTGACTCCAAACCTCAGCACTGCCCACATCAACTTTCTAGAGCACTCTCAGTGGTCCCCAATAGCACAAACAGCATGGCCGACGCACCACTGAGTACAAAGGGCTACGCCCCGAACATGTGAATTAACAAGTTATTAACTGCACCAAGAGATCCAACCCAGGAGATTCAGGCTGCAGCAAAATCCTCATTTCTGCAAAAGTTATGTCCTGAGCAGGGGTGAGCCAAGGAGGCACAAAAAAGAATGAAAAGGAAAATAAACTCCCTTAACACATAGGGGGAAAAACAACTGCTCATTTTACAGCCGTTTTCCTCCTTTGCCACTAAGAACATCCCCCTAAAAACTGTAAAATGGAGAAAGCATCAATCTCCAAAGAGTGAGCAACGCAGACAGTTCTCACACAAGGGCCATCTCTTATCTTGCCCTCCCTCTACTCCCTTGACTTAGGCATTTTTCCTCACTCCAACTCCCTCCTTGCCCTGCCTCACCGGATAAAGGGCTGGCAGAATGACCAGAAGGTGCTCTGCTGGGTCGTCAGGCTGAACTAACTACCTTTCAGCCCAGAGCTGAGCAACGTGCTGTATTCCTAGTCACCATCACTTACCCTTTCTAAACCCTTGTTGAAATGCCTCCAGATTCCAGCCCTCCAGTAGCTCGTATTATTCTCTACCTACAAACTTGCCAAATAATTGAGAGCAATATTTTCTCAGTTTCACCCCTGGCAGCCTAGGAATCCCAAGCCCTGGATTAAAACCTTGTCATTTGCTCTGTGAATTCCATGAAGGTGGATGGAAATCTCTCAGCACATTTCTGGTGGAACGCGAGTTCCTTCCTTAACCAGGCAGGTCAGCAAGCAGTTTCCAATCACCTTAGAGGCACTGACGGAGCTGTGAACACATGGTGAGTCCACACTTTTGGGCTCCAGGTATTGCCTCGGGTTTCCCCAACATTTCACAAACATAAATCCATCTAAATCCCATCTGTCAAACATCCTTCACTCCCAACGTCTACACCAGAAGTCAGTGGCGTATCAAAACAGTTTTGTAAGTGGTTGGCTAAAGTATAGAGCATTAAAGTAACCAGCCAGGAGGAGCTCCAGAAGATCCAAAATGCAATGAATAAGAGAACCCCCCTTCCCTAAACAGCAGACTGCCCTAGACCTCAACCTAGACAACCGTAAACATTACCACCTACATTCAGAACCATTTTCCAGTGATGAATTGGATCATGTCAGACCCCTAATGAACTTCTATGGGGATGGCACCAGGTCCAAGAAGCTGAAGGAGACCTAGAGCCAGCAAATCAGACACAGGGGCTTATGAGTGGGAAACCTGCACACAAGGATGGCCCAGTGGCAGCGGACTGGGCAGGAAAACTGCAACCGCTTGAGGCCTGTGGTTTATAAACAGCATTTCCACCTAGCATCCTTTAACAGCCTCCACAGGGAAACCTTCATTTAACCCAAAACAAAGGGCCTCACTCATCCGTATGCCCCGTGTTCCACGGGACAGGATGGGAGCTCAGACGTTCCTCATAAATGAGGAATGAATCTCCAGGTTGGCCACTCCCGGATTCCTTACCTCAAAACTCCAAACACACATTCAGGTGCGTCTGCCCCACAGGGTCACTGTCAGTGTATGCTTCAGTTATTGCCATCAGGTACATCTGCCATCCACAGTGGTGAAAGGAGGGTTAACAATAAAAACCTTTGCTAAAGACAGCCAGAAGAGATGAGACTGCTTACAAACAACTGATGATTCTATTCCTCATCAGCTCTCTCCTATACCTCAGCATCCCTGCACAATCTTTCTCCACTCCTCGGAGACGAAACGGCACCTCCACCTTTAGTGCACGAGGATTTAAGGGCTTAACTTACAAATACAGCTAGGGTCTGTTAAGCTGCGAGAGCAATGCAGCGTGTCTGGACAGAAAAGCAGACATTCTTGTCTCCCCTAATCCCATGTTCACCCTGCACCAGGGAGAAAAAGCCAGACTTGCACCCAGAAATGATGTCGACTACCAAGCATGCTGCCAAACCACAGCATGTTACCAGTCAGAGATTCAGCATGCAGATCCCAGCAGAAAAGGGCAAAATGACTTGGTAGCTCATAGCTGAGTCACCCAGCAGGCCAACAGCTGAAGGAGAGTAGGAGGGGGCCAGGGGCCAGGGATGCCTTGAACCTGTGCGGCGTGGTCCCCCACGTGGTAGACCCTCCACAACCCTGGCTCTCAGCCATTCTCCCCTGAGCCCACCAGTCTCAGCCTCATCTGCCTCGTCTAGCAAGGTCTCGGTGCTGAGCCAGACACAGGAAGTGCCAGGGCAGACAAAATAAGATCCTAAATGCTGACCATCCCCCAGCTGCCTTGCTGACCTCACGTCCCATTCACCAGCCTGTCCTCCTCGGGTTGCCCAGATATGCCAAGTTCATTCTGGTGCCAGGATCTCTGCACAGGATCTTCTCCAAGCCCAGACAGCCTTCTGCCACACTGGATCACTCTGGTCACCAGGCCTCACCCATAGGTCCCCTCCTCGGCCCTTCCTGATGAGGACTCACCCCTCACGGAGCCCCGCTTCACACTGTCTGATACTGGCATGACCGTCCCCCACCCTGCCCTCCTTCCAGAATGTACTTCCCTGGGCCCATGTTAGCCTGGCTCCCCACTGCCTCCCTGCTGTGGGAGGGGCCAAGCCTGTGCTGGCCTCAAGACACTCACAATCTAGTGGGACGCAGGGGATCAAATTAAAAATTACACAGAGGCTCCAGGTAGATCAGGGGAATCTCAGGTGTCCAAAGTGACACGCAAAGGGGGAGGGCTCCTGGAAGTGCAGACCCCCACCTTCACAGGCATGTACACCAACATCGGGGTGCTGGTGGAGATGAGCTCAGGCCCGTCCATGTCTCCAGCTCTTCCATGTGCAGCAGGCACCACTTCCTTCAGCTTGCACTCAGGTCAGAGGACAGACAGTGGGCCCCCTCCAGCCCCCTCCCAGGGGAAGGGCTAACAGAGGCCCACCAGGATTTCTAATCCTTCTTACAGAGTTTTAGTTGGTCCTGAACAATCCAGATACTCCCAGTAAAAACAGAGTAACCCCCTACTGTCATCCTCTGAAGAAACTAAATGCTCAGAGCTGACCATCTCCTTACTCTCTGGGCACCATTTAACAGCAAGGATGGCTTTCTGAAGGAAAGATCAATGCCTTAAAATGAGGATTCTAAATCTTCAAATATTTTAACATACTGCAAGCATCAGGGGGCCGCATGTGACCTTTCAAAGTTGTTTCTCAGATCATCTCCTCTTTTCTATCAGCCTGGCTTCTTATTTCATCATTGGGCCCCCTGCTCCATCATCCCAGCCCCCGCTCCATCATCCCAACTGCCAGCTCCAACATCCCGGCTCCCCTGTTCCATCACCTTGGCTCCCCGCTCCATCATCCCACTCCCTGCTCCATCATCCCAGCTGCCTGCTCCATCATCCCAGCTCCCCACTCCATCATCCTGGCTGCCTGCTCCATCATCCCAGCTGCCTGCTCCATCATCCCAGCTCCCCACTCCATCACCCTTGCTCCCCACTCCATCATCCCAGCTGCCTGCTCCATCATCTGGGCTCCCCACTCCATCATCCCAGCTCCCCACTCCATCATCCTCGCTCCCTGCTCCATCATCCCAGCTGCCTGCTCCATCATCCTGGCTCCCTGCTCCATGATCCCGCTCCCCACTCCATCATCACGGCTGCCAGCTCCGTCATCCTGGCTCTCTGTTCCATCATCCTCGCTCCCTGCTCCATCATCCCAGCTTCCCTGCTCCATCATCCCAGCTCCCTGCTCCATCATCCCGCTCCTCACTCCATCATCATGGCTGCCAGCTCCGTCATCCGGGCTCCCTGCTCCATCATCCCGTCTCCCTGCTCCATCATCCTGGCTTCCCTGCTCTATCATCCCGGCTTCCCTGATCCATCATCCCGGCTCCCTGCTCCATCATCTCAGCTTCCCTCCTCTATCATCCCAACAGCCATGCTCCATCATTCCAGCTCCCTACTCTTTCATCTCAGCTGCCCTGCTCCATCATCCCAGCTGCTCTGCTCCATCATCCTAGCTCCCTGCTCCATCATCCAAGCTCCCTGCTCCATCATCCCAGTTCATCAACCCGACTCCCTGTCCATCATCCTGGCTGCTTGTTCCATCATCCTGGCTCCCTGCTCCATTATCCAGCTGCCCTGCTCCATCCACAGCTGTCCTGGTCCTGCTCTATCATCCTGAATCCCCTATTCTCTCTGCAAGCTCCCCTGATGTATCAGCCTGGATCCCCTGCTCTATCATCCCAGCTGCCTAACTAGCACTCCAGTGTGTACGTTCCATGCGTATGACTTCCTCTGAGCAGGGGCAATGGCTAGGTTTCTACGCTTTATCCACGATTTATATGTGTGCCTCCCTCTCCTGACAACCACTACACTCCCTTCCTGGAATAAATAAATAATAGAGAAATGATAAAAGGTACTCTCCTCTGACTCAGCACTAAGAAAGTAGGGACAAGGAGAGCCCGCTGCAGGAGGAATGGCGCACTGGAGATATCTCCAACGTGGGCCGGCTCCAGAGGCCCTAGGAAGACATGAGCAGCCTGAATAGCTGTGGAACTGAAAAGGTAAGGCAGGGCTTAAAGCCAGACACCCACGAAATCACCAACCCATCAGTTCACTCAATCACATCCATTAATCCATTAGGCCTGCTTTGTTCTATGGTGCCCCTGGGAACTTACACAGCACTTTGACCAATTAGAGAACCTTAAAAATGTAACCCAAATGTGACACCGGCTTCATTTAGCACCACAGCTTCACCTTACACAAAGAAACAGAGACCTTCCCAGACAGAGGGCAATTCCACATGGCCCAAAGGAGAGACACGGACCAGAGAAAAAGGAAGGAAAAGCCTGCCTCACCACGGGCCCCTGCACCCGATTGACACTCCTAGTCCAAAAATTCACACCTGATGTCACTAATGACCTACAGGTCTGCTCCAAGAAAGACCCCTCCTGGGTCAGAGAAGCTGAGCCAGACCGGCCCCAGAAGTACCTGCGGGAAGCGGGAGCAAGCACAAATAAACGCCCTTACTAAGCTCGTCAGCATCATCTTCACCAGCTCACTAACTCCCTTTTCCAGATGAGGAAAGGCAAGCCAGTGTCCCATAGCTACTCCATAGTAACAGCAGGATGTGAACCTGGTCTAACGTGACAGGCCAGGCTCCCACGCACTGTGCCATCCTTCCTCGTCATGGTTATCATGACCAAACATCCGGGTTTTTACACAGGTTATTCCTCCTTAAAATCATCACAGAGTGTATTTAGTGATCTGCAATCCAGTTGTGAGTTGTCTTAATTAGAGCCATCAGCAAAGCCACAGGAACACTTTGCTAACTGACAGAACTAGTCCTCAGCCCTCACAGGGGGGCTTTGTTGCATTGCCACAATTATTAATTTGTCTTCCACTTGTCACTCACCTACAGTTTCAAAAGCAAGCCAGAAACTGAACTAATGAAAGAACATTTACTAATTAAAACCTTGCAGAAAAGTTTTCAAATAACACGCTATATTCAGATAGTTAACAGCTCAAGATGTTGAAAAATTCAGTTGCCAATAAGAGTATTAAAAAATTAAACAGCACGCACTTAAAAACCATATCCCCGTATAATTTTTCAAAGACGAGCTGAAAAAGATTAAGGGTGGAACTGGGAAATAATCTGCCGGCCACCGAACACTGGATGGGGAAAGGGCTCTGCCCCAGAGCTACCTGCAGACCGCCAGGGGCCACTCGGTCCTCACACCAGCTGGCTGGGGGACCCTGCCCAGCTTCCTCATGCTGTCTGGGGCTCAGATTCCCCACCTGAGGAAGAAGCAAAGGGCTGCAGGAGCCCCTTCATCCTCACACTCCTTCCAAGACAACCCACCTACCTAGGAACGCCTGTTTCAGGCATGGTCTGCGGAGGCTGGAGGCGCTTTCGAGGAAAGTAGGTTGGTTCGCTTTAAACCTGGCAGAGGAGGCTGGCTCTGGCGGGGGAACAGGAGCCTCTGGGCTCGTGAATGCCTGCGACGTGTCACATGTGGTGTGAGAGCACACTGGTGCAGCTTCCCCAAGAACCCGTGTCAACACCTCCCCGCCTTTAAAGTGACAGTTAACATTCAACAGCAGTTAACACTTTAAAGCACTTACTATGTATGTACCAGGCACCATTCTGAGCATTTTACATAAACTAATTTATTCATCACTGAACAACCTGATGATAGGTGAATGGGGAAACTGAGGCAATGAAGGGTTAAGTGACTTGCCTGAGGCCACAGAGTTAACTGGATAAGCCAGAAGGCACACTCAGAGTCTGCTCTGGAGCCCAGGCCAGTGGCCCATGTGCTATGCATCCTCTCTGCCATGTCACAGCAGCCCCAGAAAGACACCCAGACCTAGCTGTCCACCAAGAGCTCCCATGCACAAGCCTCCTGGGTTTCTGCGTCAAACAAGGCTACGGCCAGAAACAGGCAAAACTGCTTCCAAAGCCCCCAGTGTGGATTTACAGAGTCACCCTGGCAACCTGCTGATGCCAGACCTTCCCTCTGGCATCAGGACCTAAAGGGCAAGTGGTCAGAGCAACCACTGCTTGGGACATCACACTGCTTCATGCACCGGGCCTGATGTCAAGGCCTGCTCCCTAGGTCAACAGGACTTGAATTTCTGCAGAAAGCTCCGACTCTGAACACACATCAGTCCTCCACCAAGGCGTCCCCTTCTCTACAGTAACCTAAAATAATAACTCATACGGCGGATAAGAGCTTTGCTTCCAAACAACTACGGCACATTTGATAATGATGTCGGCGCTTTGCAACACTGGAAAAAAAAATTAGATCCTTATTAGATCATCAAAAATGCCCTTCTGGGGCCAGCACAAGGAAAATGACTCCACACACTCTCCACTGCCAGATGAGGAGAAAAATACTCTAAAATAAAACCTATGTCTTAGATACAAATACTACAGCAATTATGACATATGCCAAGTCACACTGATTACCAGGAAGAGGGGAAACTTTACCTCTATTCCTTTTCTTTCTAAAACAAAGGACACCCAACTCACATCTTCCTAGGCAAATGCTTAGTGACCCAGATTACTTCTTGATCCATAAGAACGTGTGAGCTCCTAAGTTAATGAAGCGCAGACAGAGGCCGAGCCTCAGCAGCCCTTGGCATAGGGACATTCCTCATGAGCCCCTGTCTGCCTCTATGAGCCCAATTATGAGGCCTGGACAGCCACAGTTACGTTCCTTTCATGACAGCCAGCCTCAGGCCTGGAGCTTAGACCACCCAAGAACCCAGACTTGAATTACATTCTCCTCCCAGCTCTCTGCTTCTCGGTCATCCACATCAGCAGTTTCAATAAAGGTTTAGTAGATGATCACCAGCCCCAGTAATCAGCACCTTCCAAGCCTGAAGCTGCAGTTCTGCATCAGCAAAAGGGAAACCTGCTATTTGTAACTTGATGTTTCAGAGACCATAGCTCTAAGACCAGGACAGCCAGGGCTGACTTTCTCCAGAGCCATATTTTAGGCAGGTGAAGGCACATTGAAATTCTAGTCCCAACTTTGCTACTGCATGACCCGTGGGGCAGGCTAATAACCTTCGGGTCCATCAGAAACTGTGTGTGAATGTGGGAAGAAAAGCTGTTCTTTTCTCCCCAGCTGTTCATTCTCCCAGGCATGCTGAAAAGCAAGATAAATGAGCAATGTTTCTAAAGCGTTCCAGACATCTCAGAGACAAAGCTGAAATAAATTTGAAGTACTAGGAATTATACCTTACAGAAGACACACAGTATCATAATTTGCTGAAATCTCTCATTTACAAATACCACATAAAATAGCCTTTAGCATTAATATCTTGTTGGGAGAACAAAAAGGACTAACACATATTTATTAATGGTCTCCCACTCAGCTTCCTAAGTCATCCACAGCTCCTGAAGGACAGCTTATAACCGCAAGCAAAGCTGCCTAGCATGAGTGAAAAATCTGGCAGAAAGACTGAACATAAAGAGGTGCCTGGCAAATGAGAATGGTGTAGTCAAGACAATAAAACATCTGGCTGGGCGCAGTGGCTCACGCCTGTTGTTCCAGCTACTTGGGAGGCTGATGTGGAGAATCGCTTGAGTCCAGCAATTTGAGGCTGCGGTGAGCTATGATCATGATCATGCCACTATACTCCAGCCTGGGTGACCGGGTAAGACCCTGACTCTAAAATAAATAAATAAAATGAAATAAAACATCTACAGTGAACTCTGGTGGGTAACAGGGTCTTTGGTCCACAGGGCAGTCTGCTTAGGCAGAAGTGATCTCACAGACCACCTGAGCTCATTCTCTACCACCAGAGACTGCACCAGGATTAGCAATTTCCAAAGAATGTAGATACTCCTCACAGAAGAAACAGCAACCAATGTTGCTTCCCTGGTGATATAGGCACTAAGCCAGGACCTAACGTGACCTCTGAAGCTCCCTATGAAAATATCTGTGGAATATCCCAAACTACAGAAGAGGTGTGAGGCCGAAGCACCTCTGGACTAATGCGATCACAAACCCTTACAGTTGCTTTTTATAAAAATACTAGTTTTCAGCTACTTCTTTAATTTATGCTGCATACATCAGTAAATCTCTTTTTAAATTTTTTAAATGAACTTTTCAGAAGTACACAAAAATAAAACAGTAGAATGAACTCCATGAATCCACTGGTCAACTTCAATAGTGCATCTGGCTTCCTCCATGATTCTCCCCCAAATATGATACATTGTATCCACAGTTTGTATTGTTCTTCAAAAAATAAGGATTTTTGAATAATATAACCACTAATAAAGTAGGAACTGCCTTAATTTCATCTACTTATTCAGTCTTTGTTCAACTTACCCTTAATTTTAAACCAAAGTCTCCCTCTCAAAATACGTTCGTTTGTTCAGTGATTGTAAGCGTTCCCCTGCAGATGCCAGCATTCAACTTGGTAACCTGTGTACAGAAAATGCTCAAGGCCGGGCACAGTGGCTCACACCTATAATCCCAACACTTTGGGAGGCTGAGGCAGGAAGACTGCTTGAGCGCAGGAGTTCAAGACCAGTCTGGGCAACATAGTGAGACATCATCTCTACAAAAAAAAAAAAAATCAAAAAAGTTAGCTGGGTGTGGTGGCGTACACCTGTGCTACCAGCTATTTGGCAGGCTGAGGTGGGAGCATAGATTGAACCCAGGAAGTCAAGACTGCAGTGAGCCATGATCACAACACTGCACTCCAGCCTGGGTGACAGAGCCAAACCCTACCACACACAAAAAAAAAAAAAAAGCTCAAAAATGTTTCTGAATGGGTTCATACTCATCAGCTCATCAGCTGCTCTGTCAAAAATAAAAACCAGAAGAAGAACTTCGGTTGATGTGGATTCTGGGACTCAGGAGTAAACAGGTAAAAACATACACATTAAAAGGAGGATTCCCAGTCTTCTTTATCAGTGACAGAAGGCTTGAAGCCGAGTTCTTATAAAGGCGAGCAAGTACAGTCATCCATCAGTATCCTCAACATTGGTTCCAGGAACCCCACTCCCCCGACCAAGGATAGCAAAATTCACAAATGCTCAAGTCCCTTATATAAGATGGTGTAATGTTTGCATATAACCTAACACACACCCTCCCTTATACTTTAAATCATCTCTATATTACTTATAATACCTAATGCAGTGCAAATGCTAGGTAAATGGTTGTTATACTGTATTGGTTTTTAAATCTGTTATTTTTATTCTAGTAGTGTTACTTTTTATTTTTTTCCCCAAATATTTTCAACCCAAGGTTGGTTGAATCTGCAGATGTGCAACCCGCAGATATGAAGGCCCAACTGCAGTGTGACACATGAGAAAAGGAAAGGCTGTAATTGGTCAATTCTAAGATGCCCTTTTTTCAGCCACCCCCAATTGGAATGCGGCTCACGATCAATGATGTCGTCAATGCTATGGGCTGGACGAGGCCCATGATGCATTGTTACCAGCCCATGCTCAATCATCCAAATCTGCAGGACATACACATCAATGACTTAGAAGAGAATCCCAGAAACAACAATGAAGCAAGCACTCTTAATCCCTAAAAAACAAATCACGGTGGGATAGGAATGGATGGTAAATTGAGGAGTTAGGCAAAATTCCCAGAAGAGTCAAAAGCTGGCTACCTCGACTTAATTGCCAAGCTGTCTTCACAGTCCAGAACCAATGGCTCTCAGTGTTTTTATGGATTATTTTCCTTAGGAAATGCTACATCACCAGCGCTCTTGGTGGCACAGTGGATGACTCTGTTTGAAGAAAATAGGCACTAACATCTGAGTCAAAAAGTGACTCAGAGTGCTTGGACTCTGAAAAAGTTTTAGAACACTTTGCTCAATGTATTTCACTTATATTTTCCTTTGTATCTATCTATGCCCGAGAGTGATATATGGAAAAATCGATGTCTCAGTCTGAAAGAGCTCTTTCAATAAGTAGAAAATAAGAACGCCAACTGATAAGAGCCCATTGTGTCACAGTTCAATGGACAGTGTTTTTTCTTTCCTAGTGGTCCACAAAATAATGGCATGTTTGACAAATAATGGCCTCTCAGAATTGATGAAAAAGGTGTATTCCAGACACAGGGGAAATTAGTGATGATCTAAAGTGAGACAAGAAGACAACAAAGTGAGCTCTCTGGCATAGGGGATGGGGCAGGACAAGGGCGGGAGGGGAAGGACAGTGCGGCAGAGCAGGCCTTTCAAAGGTCACAGATCAAAAGCTCAACATTTAGGTCAAGGGGAAAGCCCTAGAGGCAGGAAGGAGTAAGACAATGAGACTGGGAGGCATCCCAGGCTAGGCCAACCCTCTCATCATCCAGGACAGCCATACAAATCCCCCCACCCAACAGTCATCTACACTTACCCAAATCCTGATAACAGAGTACTTAATTTATGGGCATCTCCAAAACACAGGCCTTTAATTTGCACTGGCTCCTCAAGCTCTCACAGGGCAATTTAGCTAAGAAAGACCCTTCATTTGAAGTGCGTCATTTTTCTAGGGCAGCACCCTGTCAGGAAGAAAAGAGTTCACTCCCTGGGCCAGTCTCTGACGCAGAGAGGAAGAAACCTCGATGGCCGCTCTTGAATGCGAAGGCCTCTCAAATTACCTGTTCTTTTTGCCACCATGTAAATGCTCCACTTGTTTTATCCAGAAGTACACTGGACGCTGGGTGCCTAGCCATCTCAATGGTTTTATGGGATTGGTAACTACCAATCCCATAAAATATCTAATGACCCCTCATAAATGAGAATGGCCTCTATGAAAAGCACCTGCATGCCCTCACCTTGAGAACCAGGACCAGCTACAACTTCCCACAGTTCCAACTCCCTAAGTGGCTGTGGGTGATGAAGTCACATCTCCACTTTATTGTTCCCAAGTACAATACTATCAATCACAGAAGCTCAGTGTTACCCACATTGCCAAAAATAACCCCCATCTCCAAAGCCCGGGTACCAGGCAGGCATCTGATCTCTGGTTTCCTGCAAACATGAATCAACAACCCCCACTCCCACCCCCAGCAACTCCCAAAAATCACATCACAGTGGAAATCCTGTCCTGGAAAAAGCGCACAGGGACCTAGGGGGATTCCTCGTTAAACAGCAATATGTGCAGAAAGCACTTTAAGAATGCGTAGTGTTCTTCCACAGTGTACCTAACAATGAATGACTGACCCAATCCAGCTTGGCGCTTCACAGAAGTCGGCTCAGGAATCAAGAAATGAGATTGTTCCACAAGCATATTCTACAAAGCTGATCAGCAAATTAAACTGCTCGGGCAGCTGCAGGTCCGTAGTAAGGGAGGCGATTATGACAGTACACACAACCTTTTAACCAGGATGCGTTCGTGCCTCATCGAGGAGACCAGAACAAGAACAGGTGACCAAGATGTCCACAGCACGGAGGGAAACTCCACCACTAGCCAACCAAAGGCAACATCCTTCGGGAAAGAAAACTGGCTCGTTTGTTTAGCAAAAGAAACCAAGGAGTAGAGAGATCACCGAAAAAGAGGCTGGACAAAGCTGAAACCAGGGGCTGCCAATGAAGCCGAGGGAACCACAATGGCTCCCTCTTAGTCTCAGCTCCAATCCTGCCTTCCCCAGGAGCCTACGTCATCACCACTTTAATACTGCAACTACCCTTCCGCCATGATTCCTAATCCCCACGCACTGCTCTGTTTTTTCCACAGCATATAGCACCTTTCTGCACGCCACGTAACTGACATTGTATCTACTGTCTGGCTCCCCACTAGAATGAAAGCTCCAAGACCACAAGGATTTCATGTCTGTTACAACCACTGATGCACTCCCAAACACTCAAGCAGTGCCTGGCACATAGGAGGGTCTCAAGAGATACTCATTCAAAGAATCAGTGAAAAGAACCAGAGCCAGTTTTAATCTCTGCTCATTCCGAAGAGGCAGCTGAGGACTGCTGCCTTCAAGAGAGGCAGAGGCCTGGAAGGTAAGAACACAAATTCCATGGAGCAAAAGGTAAAAATGAAGAAAAGAGCGGCCGGGCGTGGTGGCTCACGCCTGTAATACCAGCACTTTGGGAGGCCGAGGTGGGTGGATCACCTGAGGTCAGGAATTTAAGACCAACCTGGCCAACGTGGTGAAACCCTGTCTCTATTAAAAATACAAAAATTAGCCGGGGGTGGCGGTAGGCGCCTGTAATCATAGCTACTCAGGAGGCTAGGGCACAAGAATCGCCTGAACCCAGGAGGTGGAGGTTGCAGTGAGCCGAGATCGTGCCACAGCACTCCAGCCTGGGTGACAAGAGTGAGACTTTGTCTCAAAAATAAAAAATAAAAAATAAAAGCAAAACAGACCAACGCTACTATCAAAGCATTACCGAATGCGCATCTGCTCCAAGATGCCTTCCAGGAATGTTCCAAACGAGGCCGTAGTACGAGGGCACTGCCGAGGCAAGGAAGGGACATGGGAGGCCCAGGGAGCAGGAGTAAGCCAGGTTCACTGATGGCTGCCAGAAACCCTCGGCCAGGAGTTGCAGAAAAACCCCACTGCCTCCAGAGGCCCTGACGAGATCGCTTCCATCAGACAACCCTGGGTCTGCCACCTGTGAGGTCTGCGACCTTGGAAAAGTCACTTAACTTAAAAAGCCTGGAAAAGCTTTTTAAATGTAAGCCTATGAGTGAGATTCTAGGTGACAATTTTTGTTTTTCTCCAAATCCGGCCCTGATGAATCACTGTCATCTACATTTCAGCATGCTAAGAAACCTAATCCATAGAAAACACCCCATGCTTCTGGGGCCCGTACTAGTAGACATGACTAAGTGCAAAAATGCCTGCGTTTCACCCTGTGCTGCAGGAGGCAAGAGCCAGGCAGGAGCACAGTGCCACCTGCTTAGAGCAGGGAACCCTAGAAAGGTGGGCGCCCATCAGGGAAGACAGGTTAGTGCCTTGAGTTCCCGTTTATTTCCATGATTTACAATAGAAAAAGGTGGGAGAGGCTTTCTGGACTAGGCAGGTAATCTGAAGACAGCTTTCCTGCCAACTCCACACTGGGTTCATCATGAAGATCAAGCACAGGCCCAAGGTGAGGGAATCTTCACACTGTTAAGAGAACAAGGTCAAGTTTCATTCTAAGGACAGGAGTGATCACTGGTGAGCACACACCAATGAATTCAATGTAATTCTCCAGAGAGGAGAGTTCCCCGCCAGGCCCAGTCTATCCGAGACCCGTTCAGGAGGGTTTGCATATGGAAGTACCAAGACATCCCTTCTCCTTAAAAACACCTCACCCATAAGGCAGTCTAGAGGCAAGGCCACAAGATTACAATGGTGGAACCAGGACTCTCAACAGTAACACCAAATCGAAGACTTACTCAAGGGGAAAAGGGATTGTTCCCATCATGGAAGTGGGGCTAGGCCTCCTTCTATCCAAGTGGCACATTTTCAGGGGTGACAATCAGCACATTCACTATGGCACAGGCACAGAAGTGGGTCCAAGAGGCCCCTCAAGTGGCAGGATTCAACCCTTTTACTGCTGAACATGGGAAAGAGATCCCAAGGAAAGATCAGGGCAGCTAGGAACTGGAGGGCACTCGGGGGACCTCAAGACAAGGCATACGTGCCAACCAGCATGGAAGTGCCTCACTGTTACATGTGTGTGGCATGGCTATGCCACTGTGTTTCCATCTGCATATCCACTGACTTGCACGGCTCAGCATCACCCACACAGAGCTTCCAGAAGAGGCTTCGCAAGGACAAAAGCACAAAAACGAACCGGGAGCGCAGACTTGGCCAGGTTTGGGTGTTTTCTCATCACGTGAATTCGGCTGGGCGCTCCGGGAGACTTCACAGGCTTTTCCCAGGAATACCTAGCTTCCCTTCCTGGGATCGCAGCCAGAGCCTCACAGTCAACTCCTGCGTACACCTGTCTCTGTCCCAGGCAGCCTCACTCCCCGCCCCACCACACCTCCTCTCACTAAGCCCACTGCCTCTGGACTTGCTAGAAGTTAGGCAGAACAATGGCCTTGCCTGCTCTGACACTAAAATCAGTATCTTCCCAAACTGACTTCCCTCTCCCCAAAGCCCTGAAAAACATGAGCAGTAGCAAGAAGAAACTACGTCTTCCCTGACCCGATCTCCCCCACCCCTCTCCCATCGTTTTTCTGACCACCTCTTCCTCTGTTCCAAATGGGAAACCAACGACTCACCCATCACTCATCCAAACAGGAGCTAGGGTGGAGAAGCTGACCGTGGGCCTGAGGACTCAGAAAACCTTCTCCAGCCTCCCAGGTGTCCCCCACCCCAAGGTCCGCAGAGCCTGGGCAAGCTGAGCCCACTCCGTGCTGGGTGTAGCAGCAGCTTTTCCATTTTGCTCAAGGGTCTAGGGAAGAGCTCGTTACTTTTGCACTGTTTAGCAGTCACACAATCTGTTTCCATTATGTTTGCTGACCCGGAGGCAGCCACAACTTCAGTCCAGAATAGGGAAACTTTATTTTCTTTAAAGAGAGAAATTTATGTTCCAGTGACATTGTCAGATGATCTGGCTACACAGTGGTTTTCCCTGCTACTGTCCTCCCTATGTCAACTTCAAACTCTCACTTCAAGTGGACTTTCTTTAAACGCCAAACTGATGATAGGTGGCAAGGAGTGGTATTGGTGTGCCCCTCTGCACCCACCCAGACACGCTCACAGATTTTTGATACCCATTAAACCACATGAGGGTCCCAGGCTCGACCTCAAGTCACACATGCTTCCAGTGATCACAGCGACCTGCCCTTCTAACAAAAGGGGCAGGCATACAGAGGGAGAGTGGTGGAGCTCAGAACCTGGGACCCCACTACAGGAACCCCTTACTCAGACACGTCCACCCACTGGTGGACACTCCAAATGCCCAACCACCAAGGCAAGCTGTACCCTCCACCCACATTCCTGATGGCTGCCCACTACTGAGATCCCCATTCTGACACCACAACTGGGTACGAGAGAGCTGGCATGGTGTCTGGACAACTTCCCAAAAAGTCCATCTCTAACAGCATTTAAGATTCATAGCCCAAACCCCAAACAAACCAGTCAGATCAATCTCAGAGGTGGGGATGAGGGATTAAAAAAAAGACAACCATTTTCCAGAAAGCAAGAAGTATATCAGGAATATCGTGAACTTAAGATTCCCGGTTCACTATACTTTCAAGGAGATATTCAGGCTTTTATTTTTTCATTTTCCTCTTTTAGAGATAGCAGTTATTCAGTACCCACGAACAGTATTTAATTCTCCAAAAAAGGCCGTGAGGTAAGAATGATTATTCCCACAGCAAAGATGAGGAAACTGAGGGTCAGAGAGGTTCAATGCATCCGTGAAGGTCACTAAGCACAAAGAGGTAAACAGCTAGGTCTCACTCAACGCCAATAAGTGGATTTGTGCCATTTCCCTTTATTTGAATGTCTACTACTAGCTCAGAAACATTACTGGTTCCCAAATTAAGAACCAACAAGTTAGCTTGGCATTTGAAGCCCGTTACAATTTAGTTCTGAATTTCTCCAACTTTACACCCTAACGTTCCCTTCCATGTGTACCATGGTCTAGCCCGGCAAGATCCTTCACTGTTCCAAGAAATAACCTGCCCGCCTCCCCCCCTGATTCCTAGAAGATCCCACCTAAAGTCCCCCACACTTGGACTCTCGGGCAAGGGCTACAGGACTTGTGCCAGCTCAGGGAATAAGGGTGATGCTACTGTGCAAAGTGGACAGGCTCCCGGGGCTCCGGATCATGTCCCTCAACTAACACTGTCCCTTACCTCCCAGCATGTAGGCGCACAGGCAAGGGGTCTCGGGCTCCACACACACACACAGCAGAGAGAAAACCCTTCCCTTTCCACCCTAAACAGCCACACTCCACCCACAGGCAGCTTCATTTCCAGAGAAATCCCTTCCACTCTTCTGCGGCTCCATCCACTGCCAGCATACCAAAGCCCAGGGGAGACTTAACATGCTTAAAATTTTAAAGCATTTAAGAAGCTCAAAGGAAAGGAACCCTTGAAGTGCAAATCATCAATTTAGGAGGAAAGAGCAAAATATGGGGGGAAAGGGTATGGACACAAATGTAAATGAAATGTAATTTTAAACAATATTTTGCATAAACTGCTTTAACAGACATGTCCTCAACCTGGGTGTTGAGTCCTGAGTTGTGCGGCAGTGCCTGAGATTGGTTCTGAGCGCTCCCTCCTGCTTAGTTTATTAAACCTGCAATCTGAGGTGAGCTGGCTCTCTGGGTTTTGCCAAGTGGAGAATAACAGTTCTGTGATGAGTTACTTAACAGGCAGGGCACACAATGACAAGCCTGGGCTGGGCTGCTGAAGCAGCAGAAATCCTAGTTGGACTCCCCTCAAACGATCCCCAAAGCCCCATACTGCAGCCTTGTACCCTGTGAAAAACGTTAGGATGTGCAGAAATTGGCTAAATATGGAATGAGAGCCCTGACTTGAACAGTATGAGGCAAGAGAAAAATATAGGTCCGCTTATCTCTAAAAAACTATAGCGAGCTTTTAAATTCTGCCTTTCTGTGCATGGCCCGCTATCTTTTTTTATGTCCATGCTTTACAAGCCAAACAAACCACGTGCTTTTTTTTTTTTTTTTTTTTTTGGTATGAGAATGAACTAAATTTAGAGACACTTCTAGTGTCTAAATCCATGGAAACAATTGGGGAGGAAAGAGGACTACACGATTTTCCTATAGATCAGGCATTTTCCTATAGATCACGATTTCCTATAGGATCAGGCATTCCTATAGGTCAGCCCTATAGATCAGGGCTCTATTTACCCCCTTCAGAAACCATCTTCCCAGGGTCCACCACACAAAGTTAATGAGTCCTCCACTGCAATTTCAAAAGCTATTGCATTTACACACCTCTTCCTCAACTGACAAATCACTAAAGCATTCTAAGGGCTAGGATTAAATTTTATGGTTCGTTGACAGAAAGAATAGAATCCCAAATCACCAATCTATGTGTAATTGTTCATTTCCCCCACTTTTTCTACCTGGTCTCCGTACCTTTCCATATTGCCACCAGGAATTCTTTAAAAAAATAAAAAAGAAAGAAAAACTAAGAATCACACACTTCAGGAGTGTCGGAAGCCTTCTGCATGGAAGACCCCTCACACCATCCAGCAACTGAAGCCCACCAGAGTGAGGAATCAGCCTCCGGGAGGGGAACAAGCAGGTTTGCTCTTTCTAATCACGTGTACTAATGAAAGTGGCAGACTAAGGAAAGAGAAACGCCAAGGGTGGCTTAATGTGTTTGGTTTTCTTTGCATGAAAGGCAGAAAGCTTTGCCAGGTCTCACCAGCACACCAGGCTATGCAGAGTGGCCAAGGCACAGTTTACTGGGAAACAAAGTTTTAAAAAATCATTCCAGTTTGACACGATTATATCTTTGAATGGACTGCACGACTTTTGATGGCTGCATGTTCTTTGCTGTTCAAGAATAAACCAAGTCTTCGCATACATATACTACCTATACCATTTTTTTACAAAAACAGCGCTAACAGTACAGTGTCAGCTCAGAAGCTAGGCCGATTCAGCACGTGGAAAGACGGCTTTATTTCACAAATCCATGTAATTTACCAGAAACCAAATAAGGCACTCATTCCACCTAACATCTTCGGCTATGAATGAATGAATGAAGCAAAGAAAAAGCCTCTGAAGCAGCCAAACCCCAGCGTGGACATTTAGGGGTCTGACTTCAGAACTGAAGTCTGTTCATCTAGTTAGTTCCCTCTGGCTTGTTTCAGCATACCACTCTCTTGTTCCAACCCAATCACCCGTTGTCCATCTCCATTAACTCAGAATTTCCTGGGTTTGCGGTGACACTAAATGTCACAGTAACGAGGAGGAATTCGGAAAAGAGAACGCTGCTTTCAAAGCCAAGGAGCCAGTAAAACACTACAAACGTCCCCAGCCGGCATGCTCCAGCCCACAGCCCGACGCCCTGCTCTCCCGGCCGGCCGCAGGACCGCACCGTCCCGGCTCCTCTCAGCGCTCAGCATCCTCCCGAATGCCAAGGGCCCGGCCAGCCGGAGCGGCGGGACGAGGGCGCGGAACCGCAGAGCGGCTCACACGGTCCCCATAGCCGGATCACTCGGCCCCCGGAGCAGCTTAGAAACACATCCATAGAAGAAGGATTCTCCCTGAAGCGGGGAGTGGGGATGGAAAATGCAAGCGCAGGAGGCCACGTCCGGCTCCTCGCGAGGGAGGGCCGGGTGCCCGGTTGGGCAGAGGGTAACACTGGGACCGCAAGGGGACGGCCGGGACTGCCCTCGCTCGGGGCGCAGGGGCGCACTAGCCCCCGGATCGCACGGGCCCTGGGGCTTTAGTTGGCACGGGAGTGGCCGCCCCTGCCCCTCAAAAGGTAAAGGGCAAAGAAGGTGGCAGAAACAGGGAACCCACGCCCCGCGGAGTGACAGGGGGAAAGGGACGAGGATTTTCAGCCGCTGGTATCAAAGGGCTGAAAAGAAACTTGGACTCCTCTCTCCCGCTGTACATGACGCGTTGGAAAGGCGGTCGCCTCTCTCTCCTCTCCTCCCCACCCCCTTTGTGTTTCCCAACACCCCCATCCCTAAACTTCCAACGGCAGGGGATGGGGCTCCCGGCGGCCGGACAAGACTCGAATTACGACGAACAGAGAGAGGGGTGACGTCCACGAGAGGGGGCGGAGGGGTGAGAAAGGCTGCGGGGGCCGCCCTCTCCGAGCCCGGCGTGCGCAGAGGGGCCGGGTGCACCCGTGCCCTGGGCACTTGGCGCGGAGGCCCGGGACGGGGGCGGGCGGCTCGAGCGGAGGTCTGGGCGGAGGAGCGTAGGGGCGGCGCGGAGCGGGCAGGGGACAGGGGCGCAGGGTGGGGGTGGGCGCAGGGGCCCGGGCGCGGCAGGGCGCTCCACTCACCTTCCTACCGGCGCCGCCGCCAGCTCCCCCGGCCAGCGCGGAGCCGCCCCCCGAGTACATGTAGTAGGCGATGCCCAGCACCCACAGGAAGGCGAAGCAGAGCAGCATCCGCGAGCGCCGCCGCATTCTCCTAACTCGGCCGCCGGCGGGCCGCCGCTGCTCGCGAGTGCTGCCTGGGCCGGCCGCGGGCGCGGTGGGGGCCGGGGGAGGAGCGGAGGAAGGGGAAGGGCGCGGCGGCGGCTCCTCCTCCCGCGCGGGGCTACTGCTTGGCGGCGGCGCGCACTCGGCGCCCGAGCTCCGCCCCGGGCCGGCGGCGCCGCGCGGCGCCCGAGCAGGAAGCGGCGGCCTCGGAGGCGGCGAGGGGGGTCAGGGAGCAAAGGGCGACCAATCGGCTGCGGCTGCGGGGGCCGGGGCGCGGGGCGCGGGAGGGGACTGCCGCGTCTCCATGGCTGCAGCACGCCGGGCTCAGTCGGGAGGGCCTGGGCGCCGCCCCGCCCCCGGCCGGCCTCCAGCCCGCCCGCCCGCCTCCTCAGCGTGCTCCCCCCGCCGGCCGCCCCCTCCCCCGTGAGTGACAGGTGGCTGCCCCGGGACCCGTCTGGAGCGCGCGCACACGTGGGCACAGAGCCTTGCTCACGCACACGGGGCCTCTCGGTTACGGGGGCGGTAGTGGCCCCGGCGCTTCCTCCCCAGACTGTCACCTCTTCAGCCTTGGTCTTTGGGGCCACCTCAGACCCTTAACGGGCTTGCTCTTATTGGTCAACTGACCTGAGTTTTTGGTGCAAACCGCCCGCCTGAACCCGACTTTGCTGCTGCTTGCTGCAGTTTTCTCACTAATCTTGCAGCAAAACATTCCTGACCCGCTGGTATCGGTTTTATTTATCTATTTAGGCAGATGTGGAGGTTTTGAGGTAGGAACTGAGGAGGTAATTTTCAAAAGAACATTTTTCTGTGGGTGACAGAGCTATCAATGGTAGAGTTGTTCTTTTCAATAAACGCGAAATGAAGAAGAAAGAAAGCAATAAGATATTGTTTAAAATCTTTTCATTCTTATTCATTGCTTTCTTTAAAAAGCACACCAAGCATCTTTAATGATACAAGAAAACGATCTGTCTTGTAACAGAATCTGTTAACCTTGGTGATGCCCTTGTAACACGCAGTTTCCAGTGTTTCCTAAGGAAGAGAGAAATTTTACTTAGAACTTGATATGTTAAATGTTGCAGGAGCTTCTCAGAGGATAATGGCAGCTGCCTGAATATATCCCTACCCATATCCTCAACGAAACAAAAACAAACAAGCCTTCAGCATTACTTAGAGAGAATACCATGAACTGAACATTAAATTACTTAAGTAGAAGAAAGAGAAGACATCAAATTCCAACTGAGCTCCCTCCACTATTACCAATGACTTAAGTGAAGTGCAGGGTTGTCATCTCTTTATAAATAGAAAGTCCAACACCAAGAACTAAAAACTGAACAGAGGTCAGGTGCCTTGTTGATCAAGGGAAGAGATTTGAAAGAAAATGGGACAAGAGGTGGGAGCCTTGAAGGAGCCTTGCTTCTGGGAAAAAGTCAGATAAATACAAAAAAGATAATGTCCTTCAGAGGCCTGGCAATGAAGGGAAAGAAGGAAGTGAGAAGGGAAAATTACAAATCCTGCAGAAATAAAAAAAACCGCCAGTCCCCTCCCCAAACACCAACATTATCTATTAAAAACTGCATTTCAGTACACAGATAAAAGAGAACACTCTTGAACTGGGAACCCTGCCTCAAAATGACTAGTAACAGAAAAACATCAAATCAACTGCATATAAAGATTCTGCAAAAAGAAAACAGAAAAATAATCACATTTCTGATGATAAAAAAAAATCATAACATTTTCGCTGATGAGAACCCCCACAATAAAAACCATGAAGCATAAGAAAATTGTAACAGCACATATCGAACTGAACGAAGTGTCATGTATTTGTATACACATACACACACACACACACACAGCTAGAATAAGAAACTTCAAAAACTAAAGACATAACTAGACAAAAATTAGGAAGAAATGCAACAAGGGTTGAGCAAATTCAAGAAGGAAATTGAAAATAATGACAAAAACTATCCCAGAAACAAAGAATAATTATAAGGTGTCCAAGGGAGAATATATTCAAATGAAAATATGTAAAAGGACACCAAAGAATGGCAAGAAAACAATCAAGAAATTGAAAATAATATAAACATAGAAGTAAAAAGGTTCAGAGAGAAGAGGTTAAAATAAAAGCCAGGAAAGAAAGGCCAAAACACACGTGACTGGAGTCCCTAAACTACAAACATTAAACAATAAAACCTAATTAATATTAAAACTATAACCCCAGAAAATAATCCAGGAATAAGGGAAAATTTAAATGTACATGTCAAAAGTGACTTCCATGTACCTTGGGAAATGATCTGGAATTATCAACTCCAAAATATATTTTAGTAAAATGATTAGATTTTAAAGGCAAAAAAGATCAAATTGCTTATAGAGATAAAAATTTATGCTGGCATCAGACTTCTGAACAGCAACACGGAAAGCCAGGCAACAGTGGCGCAGCATTAACAAGGAACAAAAGTACCAGGCAGGCCAGGCGTGGTGGATCACGCCTGTAATCCCATCACTTTGGGAGGTCAAGGTGGGTGGATCACCTGAGGTCAGACCAGCCTGGCCAACATGGTAAAACCCCATCGCTAAAAAAAACATGAAAATTAGCCGGGTGTGATGGCAGGTGACTGTAATCCCAGCTACTTGAGAGGCTGAGGTGGAAGAATCGTTTGAACCCAGGAGGCAGAGGTTGCAGTGAGCTGAGATCACGCCATTGCACTCCAGCCTGGGTGGCAGAGCAAGACTCCATCACACACACACAAAAAAGTACCAGGCAGTGATTTTTATACCCTAGCTCTCAAGGGTCAAGGTTATAGGCAAAGAGATGTGACCTGAATGCAAAAATTCAGAGAACATCACATACATGGGCCCTTCATGAGTACTCTTAGAGAATGAGCTTCCTCCAACCAAGAGACAGCTGAGGAAGCCAGCAGAGTGACTAGCGGAGAACATTTTGTATATTCAGTAGGTGAAAGAATAGTGTATACACATTATACGTTCTGATAAACTTAGAACAGGTGCAACTAATGACAACTGGAGGAGAAGGGGAAGAGCGAAGGGAAAATAGAATAATATCATTGTCTGCAATATCAGTAGCAGGTAGGAGTGAAAGGATACCATATAAAACTGACAGACCAGATGTTAAAAGGTTAGAAACAAAAAATAGGAATTAAGGGTAATATATTAACAATATAAGTAAAAATCACTAAAAATATACATATTCCCAAATATTGGAAACCCTATTCTAAAACCCCAAAAGTTCTAAAAATAGCAAAGAATACATACCAAATAATGAAAGAAACACAGTAAGTGTAGCACAGTGATGCAGTAGTTATAACAGGAAACAATATGATAGAGCTGAGACCAACCCATCTCAGTCATACCAATTTACAAGTGGGCTCAGTTCACCCTTTAAAAGAAAAGATTTTCAAATGTAGGCATAAAGGAAACCCCAACTCTAAAAAAGCAGGTGCTGTAATTCTGATATCCAACAAAGTAGAGTAGGCCAAAAAGCATTACATGAGATGAAGAGGAACAATTTATAGCCCAAAACCTCACTTCCTAAACACTTATCAATTATATATCATTAGGATTTGATCTGCAAAGTAAAATCATTATTAGTTTGATGAAATAAGGGATATATGATAGAGATTGAACTTTAGACAATGTTAGAGGTAGAAGAAAACAGGTTATGGAAGCCTTTCCATTGTACATGGGGTACGTCTGAAGTCGCTGTAGTTTGTAGACCTGGGAATCAGAAGAATAGCTAGATGTGACATGGCGCACTTCAAAGGCAAAGTTGAAACTACAAAGACAAAATGTATCTCATGAGAACAACTAGAATTCATGAGGACAAACTGTAATGTACCTCCAGTGTTGATTATGAAAAAAAATAAATAAATAACAAAAACCCACAGTGAGATACCACTTCATATCCATTAGGATAGCTATTATATAAAACTTTTTTTTTTTTTTTTTGAAATGGAGTCTTGCTCTATCACTGAGGCTAAAGTGCAGAGACACAATCTCGACTCACTGCAACCTCCACCTCCTGGGGTCAAGCCATTCTCCTGCCTCAGCCTCCTGAGCAGCTGGGCCTACAGGCATGTGCCACTATGCCCAGCTAATTTTTGTATTTTTAGTAGAGACAGGGTTTCACCATATTGGCCAGGCTGGGCTTGAACTCCTAACCTCCTGATCCACCTGCCTCAGCCTCCTAAAGTGCTGGGATTACAGGCATGAGCCATTGCGCCCAACCTATAAACCATAAATAAATAAATAACAAGTGTTGGTGAGGATGTAGAGAAACTGGAACCCTTATGCACTGCTGTCGAAAATGGTGTAGTGCTTCCTCGAAAAATTAAATGTAGAATTACTATGTGATCCAGCAATTCCATTTCTGATTGTATACATAAAGGAATTGAAAGCAGGGATTCAAACGGATGTTTGTACATCCACATTCATAGCAGTGTTATTTACAGTGGCCACAGGGTGGCACAACACATATGTCCATCAACAGATAAATGGATAAATGGACAAACTGTGGTATATCCGTACAGTGGAATATTATTCAGCCCTAAAAAAGAAGAAAATTCTAACACATACCAGAACATGGATGAAACTTGAGGATGATATGCTAGATGAAATGAGTGAGACACAAAAAGACAAATACCAAATGATTTCACTTACATGAGTTTCCTACAGTAACCAAAATTGTAGAGGCAAAAAGTAAAATGGCAGTCACCAGGGGCTTGAGGAAGAGAGGAATGGGGAGTTCTCATTATTGTTTATGAGTTCGGAGTTTCAGTTGGGGATGATAACATTCTGGAGATGGATGGTAAATGTACTTAACGGCACAGAATTATACACTTAAAATGGTTACAGTAGTAAATTTTATGTTACGTGTATTTTGTCACAATTTGAAAAAACCACAAATGACAAGTTGGGAGAAGTTATTTCCACAACATTATGGATAAAAGGGTAATATCTCTGACATACAAAGTACTTAAACATTAAGGAAAAACCCCAAATCTCCTATAAAAAATGAGGAAAAGCATAAACAGACAATTCATAGTAAAGATCTACAAAGAGTCCATAAACATGTGAAAAGACATTAAACTTTTCCCGTAATAGAGTTGTAAATTAAAACTACAAAACATACTATTTATCCTCTCATCAAACAGGTAAAAAAATCAAAAGCTTGACAAAACATTCTGTTGGCAAGACTACAAAAAAATAAAATAAAATAAAATAAAATAAGGACGACATCTGTGAACAGATATAGGGTAATATCCAGGATATTTTGTTAAATGAAAAAAGGAAGTTGCAGTAGGGTGTATATCATCTGCTACATTTTCTGTGACAAAGAAGGGACTAGAAAACATACATGTAAGTGTTATAGCTCTTTTAGAACTTGTCTAGGTTTGCTGGTTTTCACTGGAAAACACTCCATGCAGAAAAGAAAAGATACATGTATCTGAGTATTTTGGCAAAACACACATACACACTCACGTACACAATAGTGGTAAACCAGAAAGCAATTGAATTGGTTACCTAGAAGGGGTGGGAGGGAAAAGTAGAAGGGATAGGAGAATTGATGCTTCTTTGAGTATACTGTTTTTCCAGGCTTAAATTTTGGAAACATGATAGTGTTCTCTATATTTAAAAAAAAAAAAACAAAATAAAATCAAGAAAGCTGAGGGGAGAGGAATAAAAACTGAATTCAAACAGAAATATCTGAATCCCATTACATTATAAATGAATAATATAAAGGTTAAAAAATCAATATTCATAACTTTAAACAAAGTATGCCAGCTATGTACTCAGACTAGAACTGGAATTTTAAAACCCTTTATTTTTTCATAGTGTTATGGGTATAGCAATTAAATTATTTTATGCATAGCATGCAATTGAGAAAATCAGAAAATACATTGTTTTGGGGAGCTAGGATTTTCACTATGGAAGAAGGGAGATATAGTATGGGATGGAAGCAGGCAAGAAAGATTCCTGTGGAGTAGATTTGGAATTAGAGGTAGCAGTATGAACTCATTATTTCATATACACACACATATCTATGCTCATATGTATGCATATTTAAATAAATATGCATATATATTTCCTAGATCTTTCCACTTAAAGGGCACCGATTAATAATATCCCAGTAGCAATGAGCACCCCTTGCACCCAGATCTTGGTTTCTAAATACCATTCTCCACTGTAAGATTTCACTGGAGAAATTATTGATTCCAGGACTGGAGTCTAGAGGGTATTAAATGAGCCTGGAACATCTTGTTGTACTAGAAAGTAAGGAAGGGCAGAAAGAGTGAGAAAGAGAGAAAGAGAGAAGCAGAGAGAGAGAGAGCACAATGTTAAAAGGACGTAGGAGCCAGCTTGAAGGGGCCCCACTGGCTAAATGTAAGACAATATATGCATCAAAATAAACACTGAATAAAGTAGAAATCTAGGTATACACAGTGATAATAAATAAATGGAAAAAAGGGAGAACTCTTTGAGTAGAATGCCAACTGATAGACATTCACGGAAGGGTGGATCGCCATCTCACAACCATCGCAGTAAAGGTTTGTTTGGAGAAGACACTTCAGTGGATGCTCAAGTGGTTAGGTGAGGAGTGTAATGAAAAGGAGGAGATTTATAAGGTCTTCAAATGTCTTTCAACAGACATTTGTTAGTTGCATAATAGACATATTATTCATTGCTGGGTGTGGGTGGTGGTGGTGAGGGGGATGGGGGAATTAGTAGCTGGTGGAGAAACAGGCAGCACCTTGGCCAGTTGACCAAAACTAGCATCACTCGTGAGGGTCAGATGGATATCCTGAGTCTGCAGAGAGACTCTGAGAAGGTGACAGCATCATGGTTTTTGTATTCTGGCCAAGGATGTATAACCTGATTTGTGAATAAATATCAAGAAAAACAATTGGGGAATATTCTGTAAAATAAGTGGTTTGTATTTTTCAGAAATGTCACTTTGTCTATTGTGAAAGACAAAGAAAGAGTAAGGAAATGTCCCAGATTAATGAATCCAAAGAGACGTGATAACTAAATGCAATAAAGTCCCTGGAGTGGAGAGTAAAAATACTGTGGAGAACATGAGTAGGACAATGAACAAAACAGGACTATGGACTATAGAGTGGGTAATATCTTAGTCTGATATACCATGGTACAGTATGGTAAATAGCATAACGTTAAATTTTCTGATTTTGCTAACTGTGCTATAGTTGCATAGAAGAATGTTAGGAAAGATGATATTTATTAGGAAATATAAACTAAAGTGTCAAGGGTTAAGGGGCATGACACACACAAGCTGCTTTCAAAAGATTCAAGAAAAATATAGACAGAGGATGATTTAAAAAAAAGTGGCAAAATAGTCTGGATAAAGGACATAGGTGAATTCTCTGCACTATTTTTGCAACTTTTTTTGTACGTTCGAAATCGTTTTCTTTAAAAGTGGTTTTACTTAAAACCACTTTTTTTTTTTTAATGTGGTGACCCTGAAGTTTCATTCTGCTGATTAGGAAAAAGGCAGAAACCTGAAAACATTCCACTGCAATAACCACACAGCCCAAGCCTCCAAATGATACTACAACTTGCTTCCCTAGGCAGCTGGCATATATACATCCCCTCCTTGTCTTTCTTCTACCTTCGTTTACTTTCCTAACACATCTCCACAGACACTTTCAACCACTTGTGCATGATTTCTAGTGTTTACAGGTAAGTAGGAAACTCTGTACACATTGACTTGCCCTTTTGTCAGACCCTAGTACTGTTCAGCACCATGGCTGTCATTTATCAATGTAATATTTTCATGCCAGAAGCCATTAGGGCTTTTTCCTGACTGTATAGTACAGTAAGAACACTACATATTTGTAGCAGCACATAAATATAGCTTCAACATTTCTGCTGCCAATTCGCTGTACCAGTTACTATTATCAGAGATGTCGGGAGCCCCGTACAATTTAATGATACATTGTGATTTTGCACAATAGAACCTTTCTTATAATCTGATTGTCCAATTTCCCTTTTTCTAAAATACTTTAAAGGAGGACAATACCCAATCAGGAGAAAAGGAGAAACAAAATTATGACTGCTTAAAAGGAACAAAATATAAACACTGAAATTGGATAATTGGAAATCATTTGCACACCCCTCCTACCAAACTGAAAGCACTTTTCTATGGAGGTTATTATAAAAAGAAGATGTTAAAGAGCTTGCCCAGGCCCTATCATACTCCCAGGACCCACAATGGGCTGTCTTTAATGAGAGAGAACACTTCGAAGTACTACAGTTCTATCCTCAGTGAGCAGCTCTTAGTGACACTAAGCTCGAAATCCCCGCACCCAGCGGACAGTGTTAACCACCTGCTGCTGTCTTCCCAGAAATTGCTTGACTTGAATTGTGGCTGAGAAATAGTTTATCAATGTGATTTAGGTGAAAGGAATCGATTGCCCTGAACATATAAACATTAATGGTGTGCTTACCATATGCCAGGCACTGTTTGTGTATTATTTTATTAAATCTTCACAACAGTCCTATCAAGTAACTGCTCTCACTATTTCAGTTTTATAGCAGGGTGCTGTTAAGTGCCTTGCCCAAGGCAGCTCAGCGAGTAGCAGAGTCAGGGAGCGTGAGTCACTAGGAGGCACTTGGCCACATGCCGGGTGGCGGGTCGGGGTGGGGTGCGCGGAGGGGAAAGAATCTTCCCCATTAGGCAAGACAGCAGTTACCTAGATGGGGTGGGGCAGGAACGCAACCAAACACAGCATCATGGGGGCTTAGGGGATCCTGGGGACATTCTGCTGAGAGGCAGTCTTCTTGTCCCCATCTTCCCCACTGTGTACCCTCTCATCTCAGGCTCCCAGGGAATATGTCACAGTGCCGCCAGCCAGCACTCATAGCACTGTGGCCTCTGCTGATGCCCCACCAGCCCAGGCTGCCCCTGAGTGAGCCTGAGAGTTGGGCCTAGGAAGGAGGAGGCCAGTGTCAGGAGTGCTAGGAAAGGAGACTCGTGGTTAAAGACACCCCCATAGCCCCAGACTTAAGGGCATGGGTGGACTTTAGTGAGTTCTATTTATTCCTTCAGCCATAGGGGCTATGAGCACCTTGCCCTGTCCACATTCCACATAGATGATCTCCAGCCAGTGCTTTTCGTTCGTGTACACTCTTGTATCAGAGCCCTTTCCTCCCTATGTCCTGGGGAAAGGAGCCAGCGGAACCGTCTTGGCCCCAGATGATACTTCCCTAACCCCAGCAATGCCCCTTCCCGTTTCCTACCCGTCCTGCCTGTGGTTGCTACCTTTAGGGTAAGCTTCTTCCCAAGAGGCCCCACAGCTCCTCCAGTAGCCGGTTCCTGGTGTGCCTGCCCCTGCCCCCAGGTAGATATGACTCTTGGGTGAACTTATCTCTGGCTCAGCTTAGACCCCTGCAGGTAGTTTACAAAGCACTTTCACATGCATGACCTCAAGGTCTCATGAGGTGTATATTACTCTGCTCATCTTAGAGGATGACAAACTGAGACTCAGAAAACTCAGGCAACTTGTCCAAAACCATCCATGTAATTAGCCAATGGCAGCACCAAACACAGACCCAGTCGGTCATCTCCCTCAAAGTTCACAGCCTCTCTCCACCGTCCCCCACCTTCAGCTGCAGAGTTCCCAAGACTGGTCCCACTGCACATAGATGTTCTGAGAAAGTCTCTCGTTTATTTATAGTTTATACTCCACTCACTTCCAAAGATAATTGGAGACATTTTACAGAAACCCACAAACACATATACATAAGATGTGCAGAGCTGTGTAGGCAGACCACGTAACTCATGAGGGATTTTCCATTTCCCCCTCCCCCTGCCAGATTGCAGATCTTGGAGAGCTTTTTAAAAATAAAATTTCTCGAGATTCCCATCCCAGACCTACTGAATCAGAATTGCCAAGAGTGGAACTGACTAGTGTATAGTGTTTCCATTTGCCAATGCAAGTAGACAAAGGAGAGTAGAAACAGGGATTTTAGAAAGAAACAGAGCAAGCATACACTGTGGAGCTGTGGGGTTAGAAACTCTAACAGCTATGTGGGGGCTCATGGCAACCCTCAGAGTCCCAAAGCAACATCTCCCTGGTCCTGCTTGATGATGGACCTGGTCTACCCTAGAAACAGCCCATTCTGGGGGCCTGAACATCCCTTTGTCATCCCAGAACGAGAGAATGCAACTCTTATGTGAACTGTACATCTTGACTATACCTATAAATCCTAATGGATCTGTGGGGAACTAGGACTAGAATTCCACTTTGGAAAGCAAAGTCATTGTCTGATCAAAAGGCAAGCTTTTCCAATTTGAGAATAAATGAAGGGATATTAGATTATATTTTGGAGTTATTATTAATTTTTGTAGCTATGATATTGCTATTGTGGTTACTTAGAAAAATGTCCTCATTCTTAGGAGCTGTGTGCTGGAGTATTTATGGGTAAAGTTCTTGATGTCTGCAACTTACTTTCAAATGACCCAGCAACGAAAGTATTTATATTGTAGAGAGTTATAAAAATATAGGCATAGGCCGGGCGCGGTGGCTCAAGCCTGTAATCCCAGCACTTTGGGAGGCCGAGACGGGCGAATAACAAGGTCAGGAGATCGAGACCATCCTGGCTAACACGGTGAAACCCCGTCTCTACTAAAACATACAAAAAACTAGCCGGGCGAGGTGGCGGGCGCCTGTAGTCCCAGCTACGTGGGAGGCTGAGGCAGGAGAATGGCGTGAACCTGGGAGGCGGAGCTTGCAGTGAGCTGATATCCGGCCACTGCACTCTAGCCTGGGTAACAAAGCGAGACTCCGTCTCAAAAATATATATATATATATATATATATAGGCATAGATATAGCAAGAGATAAAAACAAATGTGGGGAAGCACTCGTTGTTGGATCCAGGTAGAGAGCATAATGGGGTTATTATTCTGTTTTTTTCAACTTTTATCTATCACTTCAACTTTTCAAAATGAAAAGCTGGGAGAAAAAGAAAAAGAAAGAGCACATGAGGAAAATCTAGTGAATAATTGCAGTGCAAATCATAACAACTTTTATTGAAGAAAAGAAAAACCCAGACATTGTAGCCAGACAGAAACATCCGGCATGCTCAGCAGGCTGTCAATCAATCAGTTATTCAACAGGTGTTTATTACAGGTCTGTGCTGGGCCGAGGACTTCTACAAACAGTGAGGAAAAAAATAAAACCAAAAATGTACCCTATGGGTTCCTGTCCTTGAGCTGCTAATGATTAAATTCAGCTCCATGAAGGTTTTTTGTCCTGGATATAATTCCTTGGGAGGTTTTTTAAAAGCACCCAAATTATAGCTCTGTTAGCAAGCAGGTTTCTTCACCAGGCAGATTATCTTTGTTAGAAACTTCTGAACCAGGACGATAAATGATATAGGATTCTCCAGGATGTCAGAAAAGAGAGATTTTACTAAGAAAAGTCCTTAAATCAGATCCCAAATAGAGGCAACATAAAATGGTGCATTTGGAAGTCCTAGGGAGGGGAAGGGAGGGCAGAATTAGGTCATTGTTAAGGGTGAATGCTTGACCTTTGCAGAGGTAAGTGATAGAGGAGAGCCCTGGAGAGAAGGGGGCTCAAAAGAGGGGCTGGATGAGTCTGTAGACATGATGAGGATGGGCCATGAGAAAGGGATCCCACCACAGCTTGTCCTCTTCAAGAACCAGGCAGTGAGCTGGAAAGACAATGGGAAAGTCTCCATGAATCACCTCCTCCAGAAGGAGGCCAGGCCAGCTACTGGTCAGATTGACCAGCCTAATTATAACCTCAGGGGCATTTTTGCTTAAGAAGGTATGGGGAGGGAGAACATTTCTGCCATGTAGGAGATTGACAAGTCTTCAACCATTTATGAAACAACTGGAGATAAAAGGTTGAAAGTATAAACACCCATTGAGATAACAATCACCGATTCCACCAATATTTATCGAGTATTTACCTTGTGCCAAGCTCTATTCTAGGTTACTGGAGTGCACGGATGAAGAAGGCGAAGAACATCTCTGCCTTCAGAAAAATCTCATACCTTCTAAGAGTGAGTGTAGTGCACACAGTGCGGAGGGAGTCAGTTTCAATGCATCCATGAAGAAAAAGAGCAGTCTCCCAGGTCCAGCCACTCTGCAGGAGGTTGGGGAAGTGTGGAGGTGGAGATGTGCGCCTTTCAGGGGCCTGACAATGGTGCTGCCGAAGCTTAAGTTGGAAATGAGGAGGCTCTGCATGCCAAGAGCAAACTTCCCAGACTGCAGATTCTCCCCAAGATGGGTCTTGTTGACTTCAAAATCGGTAGAGACAAACAGAAACTGTGCATTGAAATATTTCTGACATGCAGCTGCAAGCTGGCAGCTCTGCTTAGAATGATTTATGAAGACGTTTTGTTTTTATTTTTGAGCATAGTCGATTTTGAATAAATGAGCCTTGTTCCTGAGGAATTTCTAATCAGCGTATCACTGTATAAACCAGCCTTTACCCTCAAGGAACTTATTTCCTTGTTTGACAAACAGAGCATGCATATGTGAAATAGATAGTAAGGCAATAAATAAAGTGGCAAATGCTGGATATGGACACTTAAGAGGTTAACAGAAAATTTAAAATGTAATATATATGACGGACAGCAAGCCAGGTTGCTATCAAAATCTCTTGGGGATTCCCAAATGATAAAAGGTTTATTGTCCTTAATCTCCTGCTGCATTGACCCCACTTTTAAATCAGGAGCTGCCCTCAATTGTTGTTGGGAGAAGTCAGAAAATGGACCTATCGGTGTGGGCTGCAGTTCTAAGGAAGGGTCGAGGGGAGGGTTTGAGTTGGGCTTTGGAGGATGGGTACGGGTCAGACATGAGGATGAGCGTTCTGGGAGGTATTCTCAACCACAGACAGCTGTGGTGGAGGAGGACAGGCCCTGGATCCCGGGCCGATGCAAATGGAGCTTGGCTCTCAGGCTGCTATACCTGAACTTGATCCAACAGCTAAGAGAGGGGTGGTGGGTTTTTTTAGAGCAATGGAGTGGTAGGATAAAAGCAACATTTTACAAGATTAATAGGTGATTTCAGGACCTGTTGGGGTAAGGGGATGAGTCGGTGCTCTGCAGCTGGATGGGGGTGGGGCGGATTTGAGCTCCAGTCAGGTCTCCGAGGGAGAGCAGGGAGGAGTCAAACAAGAGCTGGCTGGGAAGCAGCAGCAGCTGGACTTGAGTGGGAAGGTTTAGGCAGGAAAGGAGACTCGTGGTTAAAGACGCCCCCATAGCCCCAGACTTAAGGAAATGGGTGGACTTTAGTGAGAAGTTCTATTTATTCCGTCAGCCATTCTCTATTAGGCGCTTGCTTTGTGCCAGGCACTGTTCTAGAAACTTGGGTTACATCAGGGAACAAAACAGACTTAAAGCTGGGCGTGGTGGCTCGCCTGTAATCCCAACACTTTGGGAGGCCAAGGTGGGTGGATCACCTGAGGTCAGGAGTTCAAGACCAGCCTGGCCAACATAGTGAAACCCCATGTCTACTAAATTAGCCGGGTATGGTCCCTGTAATCCCAGCTACTCGGTAGGCTGAGGCATGAGAATCACTTGAACCTGGGAGGCGGAGGTTGCAGTGAGCTCAGATCATGCCACTGCACTCCATCCTGGGTGAGAGGGTGGACTCTGTCTCAAAAAAAAAAAAACAAGCTAGGCACAGTGGCTCACGCCTGTAATCCTAGCACTTTGGGAGGCTGCGGTGGGTGGATCACCTGAGGTTGAGAGTTCGAGACCAGCCCAACCAACATGGAGAAACCCCATCTCTACTAAAAATACAAAATTAGCCAGGTGTGGTGGCGCATGCCTGTAATCCCAGCTACTCAGGAGGCTGAGGCAGGAGAATCGCTTGAACCCAGGAGGTGGAGGTTGCAGTGAGCCGAGATCATGCCATTGCACTCTAGCCTGGGCAACAAGAACAAAACTCTGTCTCCAAAAACAAAACAAAATGAAAAAACAAACAAACAAACAAAAACAGACTTAGGTCCCTGCCCTCCTGGGGTTCCTATTGTAGCACAGTGGTGGATGGGGAAGGGAGGGACGGGCAGTAAGCATTCAACACAATGAGTAGGTAGAGTAAATACAAATCAGCCCTTGAACCACTTGAGGTCTACTCATATGTGGATCTTCTGCCACCTCTGCCACCATTGAGACAGCAAGAAGAACTTCTCTTTTCCTCCTTTACTTCAGCCTACTTAACATGAAGACCATAAGGATGAAGAGCTTTATGACAATCCATTTCCAATTAATGAATAGGAAATGTATTTTCTCTTCCTTATGATTTTCTTAATATTTTCTTTTCTCTGGCTTACTTTATTGTATGGACACAGTATATAAGACATATACACAATACGTGGTCATTGGTTGCATATGTTATCAGTAAATCTTCTGGTCAACAGTAGGCTATTAGTAGGTAAGTCTTGGGGGAGGCAAAGGTTATATGTGGATTTTTGACTGCGAAGGGGGTCAGTGCCCTAGCCCCCATGTTGTTCAAGGGTCCCCTGTAGTGTGTTAGAAGGTCACATGTACACTGCACACAAGGACAGGTGGAGCAGAGAAGGGGAGAGTGACAGTGAGTGTGGACTCAGTGGCCACCCCGGATATGGTGAGGAGGGAATATCTGAGCCCAAACTAGAGGGAGGTGAGAGAATTAGCCAAGCAGGCACCTGGGAGAAGGGTCTTCCATGCAGGAGCTAGAGCAGCCAGGTGAAGTCTCCGAGGCAGAGCTTGTCCAGCCTGCATGGTGAATTGAGAATAAGAAGGAAGTGGTCAGAGCTCGGTCAGAAGGTCACAGCAAGTTGGAGAATGTAGGATCCTGCAGGCTGCTCTCAGGATTGGCTTCTACTCTGAGTGGAGGCTTTTGGGCAGAAGAGCAAACATATCTGATGCTGGCTGCTATGTTGAGTTTGATTATAGAAGGCAGTGGTGGAAGCAGTCTTTCGGACCTTTTGGGAAACTCTCCAGCCGGCTGGTACTGAGATCAGTGTGGGAGCAAGCAGAAGAGAAGAGCCAGCAGTGAGGGTGGAACCAGCAGGGTTTCCTGATGGGTGGGAGGCAGGGTTTGGGAGAAAGAAGGAGGTAAGGTTGGTTCCAAGATTTTTCCCCTGAGCAATGAAAATTGGTGGCTGGTTGCCCTCAGCTCTATTACTTGTTCACAATTCTGGAGACTGGAAGTTCAAGATTGAGGTGTCAGCAGGGTTGGTTTCTCCTGAGGTCTCTCTCCTTGGCTTGCAGATGGCCCCCTGCATCCTTACATAGTCCTCCCTTGGACATCTTGGTCCTCCCTTGGAGTGCATCTTTGTCTTAGGCTTCTCTTCTTGTAAGGACAGCATTCATATGGCAGTAGGGTCTGCCCTAATGACCTCATTCTATTCTAATTTGTTTATCTCTTTAAAGGACATGTCTTCAAATACAGTTGCATTCTGAGGTCCTGGAGGTTAGGACTTCAACATGTGAACTTTTGGGGGGAAACAGTTTAGCCCATAATATAGAGAGATGAGATTATATCAGATTTCCTCCTGACATGGTAAAGCTAGAGGCAGAATAAAGCTGCAGTGAATGTGGGGCGGGTGCTGTTAGCTAGAACTTCCCAGCAAATTACAGGTGAGGTCAGAAGCAGCCATGGTTAGGAGTACAATAAACAGAATCCCCCTCCCCGCCACTTAAGCAAAACAGGGCAAGGACAGGAAAAGTGGTCAAGTTCCAAAGGGCTGGTTCCCAGAACTGGGATCTCCACAAGAACCAGGTTCCCATGTAACCTCTCAGAGCCTCCCGATCTCTTTTGCTTGGCTTCATGACCATCTAAAACATCTGGTTTTCTCCACTACAGCTTTTGACCTTTCACTGACAAGGTCAACCTTGGCCCTCCCAGGCCTGGTCTCAGGTGGCTTCTCACTCTCACCACCTAAAAGATTTTACGGACGATCCCTGAGGCTCAACTCCAGAATCCTAGGAATTGAAAATCTGCTTGGTGGAATCAAGGAAAATGCCTACCTCCGCTTCAAACAGTGAAGGCTTGGGGAGGTCAGTGGGGGACTGGATGGGAGAGCCGTGGAATGCAAATAGGGCAGAAGGGCCCATTTTAGATGCACTGCTGGAAGGTGAGGGCTGGGGCGAGGAGAAGAGAGCAGAGCTGGGACCTTGAAGAGAGAGCCAGAAATCTCCTGGCACACACAGAGAGCCAGTCCTCTCTCCTCCACAGAGAGCCAGTCCCTGTGGACATAAGCCAAGGGCTCAGGAGAGATGAAAGGAAGCAAAGCCGGGGTCTGAATGGCTATAGGAGTGAGAAGCAGAGGCACACAAAAGAGAAAGTGAAAGTTCTATTGACAAGACAATTTAGACCAGGTAATGTTTTATCCACTGCAGTTACACAGAATGAGGCAGAACAATAGAGAAATGAGTGAGGTCTCAGACACTTTCAAGTGGCTGATGGAAATCATTTATTCTGGAATCGTTTCTTTCATGTTCTCAGAATATATTGCGCACTTCAGGCAACTTACTATAGAGCATAAAATATATTATATATATATATAACAGCAGAGTATGTGTCTATCAAGTGGTTCAGCCCAAATGCAGAAACCAATTTGCTATAGAATGAAATGGATCTGCCCAAAGTTGGGGAACATTTAGAAATATTTTTAAAATATATAAAAGTCGATATTTTAAAAATATTTAAAATATTTAAAAGTTGATATCAAAGTTGATGTTTTAAAAGTATCAACTTTGGTTTGCTGTTGTTGTTGTAATTTTTTTTTTTTTTTTTTGAGACAGAGTCTGGCTCTATTACCCAGGTTGGAGTACAGTAGCATAATCAGGGCTCACTGCAGCTTCAACCTCCCAGGCTCAAGCCATCCTCTCATGTCAGCCTCCTAAGTAACTGGGACCACAGACACACACCACTACACCTGGCTAATTTTTTTTTTTTTTTTTTGTAGAGATGAGGGTCTCATCATGTTGTCCAGTCTGGTCTGGAACTCCTGGGCTCAAGCAATCCTCCCACCTTGGCTTCCCAAAATGCTGGGATTATGGGTGTGAGTGACAGTGCCTGACCTCAGCTTTGGTTTTGATGAATGACATTTAACAGATGAGACTAGTCTTGACACCTTCTTTGCCTCTCTCACCCATCAAAGGCAAAGAGCTACCTGTGACAAACGGTATCACAGCAGGCGTGTTGTACTCTCTTGGGATCTGAGCTTACTTTACTCTAACATGGACATCACAACACCTATCCTGCCTGTCTTTCCAGGCAACATAGGAGGGCTCACCTGAGACACAGTTTATGCAAGGACTTTTCAAAGAGCAGAGTGAATGTGTCCCCTAGGGTATGTGTGACATTCTCCTGTAGTTTGTTCTACAACCATGGCAGGCAACCGTGGTGGTGGTGGACAGGGGTGGGTGGTCCTCTTTTACAGGCTGAGCCGCAAATACAGGTTTTGCACTAGGTGTCACTGCAGTGGAGGCAGGCTGGCTGCCAGCCCAGACCTGTTGGGGACGTGTCATGTCACATGTGATTCAACAGCAACTGCAAGTGAGGTTGACAGAGCTGTTCCAGATGCTGAATGCTGTAGGGCAGACAGTTTGATAAACGACTCGTGAAACATCATCTTCTATGCCTCTCACTCATTACTTCATTCAGATATGTATTCAGGGACTTCTAGGCTTATTACTTTGTCGTTTGGACTTTGGTGCCATAGTTGCAAGAAGTTCATCAAGGGTTAAAAAATTAAATTCATTCTTTAACTTAATAAATAGTGGATTTTATTGCCCCCCTTTCTATTTGCTTATTTTTCACATCTTTGTCCCTGGCACCACAAGGTGAAATATGGTAAATCTGCAATCCTATGAGAAAAGCCCTAGACATCAGACCTCATCCTCTTGTGAATAACCCCAGGGTACTCGCTCTCAGTTTAGCACAGTGGCTCTCAAATAGAAGCTGCTGAAAGCCTCTGTATCAAGGAGGGAGCTCTGGTTGCAAGCCCAATTACAGGTGCCTTATCTTGCTCATGGACCTGGAAAGTCTGGGTATGATGCTTCATTGTATTAAATACATTTGTCATTCTTGACTGCTCAAAATTGCTTAAACATCCTCTCCACATTTCTGGTCATTCCCCACATTGTAAATCCCACCTTTCTAATGAAGAGACCCATTCCCTCTTGCTGCTAGGGAAACAGATTCTATCACTCAGTTGCACTCTCCTGTAACTTCTATTGGGAAGTAGGGTGACCAACCATTCTGGTTTGCCTGGCACTGAGGGAGTCTTGAATGTGAGACTTTCTGTGCAAAAATTGGCAAAGTCCTGGGTAACCTGAGCTGAGCTGGTCACTCTATTTGAAGCCAGCTATAGAAGACAAGGGCCGGGGGCATCCATTGTGCTGGCCCAAGCAGAGGCAGCTCAAGTCGATGGCAGTAACAGTTACCATTTCACATCAGTTCTGCAAAGGAGAGCTGGAAGCTGTCCCTGTAAATGCAACCCAGAGACTACTTCCCACCATTCTCTGAGCCTCTGAATAGTCTTTATTATATTACTGCCTTTAAACTATCTAAAGAGAGCTCTGTTGACTGACAAGACAGGCGGACTTCGCGTGTAGTTAGTCAGTGGCTTGGAGGTTCAGTGATGTCCTCGAAGACTGTGTCCACCTCTCCAATCTTCTGTCCAGCTCAGGTGGCTCCTCTTGTGATTTCTGGATGGCTGCCATGTGCAACAAGGGCCATAACCTTTCCTCACTGATATCCATTGGAAAAGAGAGAGTGCTTCTGGGCCATAATTCCAAGCAGACCCCAGAAATGTACCCTGATTGCATGGACTTAAGTCATACTTGCTTTAAAGTATAGGTTTTATTATTATTCAGATATGATGAGACCAATGGGTCATGAAATGGCCGTCACTGAAAAGACAGTTTGTTACTCAGTTCCCGAGATGAAGCAATCCCTGCCGGTGCAGGAGGAAACACCAAGGTGGATCTCAGGGCAGAGGGAGAGAGGGAAAAGCATGACCAGGAGCCTTTTCTGTGGTTTCCATAGGAAAGGCTAGGCAAGGCACAGTAAGCAGGGTTAGGCCTGGCTAGTTTGAATAATTTCAATGGGCTCAGTTTGAATAATTTCAGTGGGCTCTGGAGTGTAGGGGCTGGCCCAAGTTGGCTATACCAGGCCCTGGGTTGATTTAAGGCACGGGAATATTGCTTCCTGGAGTGCCAGAGCCAGATAGGAGAGGTGGCTCAGAGTATGAGCTCTGGATTTGTTAGTTTGCCTATGAAAGACCTGGGTGGACCTTTTGCTACTCTATCTCTGAGCCCTAGACAAGGCAGTCTCTCTCCAGTCAGTGAGGACCCAGATGTCAGAGTATCAAAAATACAGAAAATAAGAAAATATAATTAATACAATACTCTCACCAAAATAATGAGATGGCCAGAGGAATGGACAGTGCTGACTGGCTTAAAGTCAGTCAAGCATTTCCCAAAGCGCTTAGCCTGTGTTGGCAAGAGGTAGATGCCGGAATTAAAATTGGTTTTCTGTTAGGCAGTGGAGAGGTGGGAGGAAACAGACACTGGTGAGATCACAGTGAATGTCATGACATATGGCTCTTGCTTTTGCTACCTGTAAAACCTTAAGGTTTCACTCAAAGGTGACCACTAGCATAAAGCCTTCTGCAGACCCAGCC
Organism: Macaca fascicularis; assembly: GCF_037993035.2. Lineage (NCBI taxonomy): Eukaryota > Metazoa > Chordata > Mammalia > Primates > Cercopithecidae > Macaca > Macaca fascicularis. The sequence goes on from NC_088375.1 coordinate 19,066,234, forward strand.
CACAGAAACTCTCTCCACTAAGTGTTGCTCTACTATTGAGTACACCATGCACACATAGATCCCATATCTTATTACATGGTAATGGCTCTTGTACCCATCCATCTCTCCTACTATCCTGTAAGGTCATGAAGGGCTAAAGCCCTGCCTCATACATCTCACTGTTGTTCTCCAGCAAACCATGGTTGCATGCAACCTCGTACCCAGCAGTATGGGCATTGCAGACAGTGCTACTGAATGACCAGTCCCTGATTTCAGGGTGTTTAAAGCCTGGCCTAACCAGGAACTCTGTTCTGTGAGAACTTGGACTACAAAAATACAAACATCTCTGTCTTTTTTTGTTTTCTTCTTCATCTTCCTCTTTCTTCTTCTCCCCCTCCTTCTTTGTCAGTTGCACAGTGCAGAGGACTCAGGCCTCCAGCTTTCTCCAAGTAGTCTTCACCTTATCGTTGTATGTCTGTCCCCTCAAACCTCCTGTTGAAATTTTATCTCCGTGTTGGAGGTGGAGCCCAGTGGGAGGTGTTTGGGTCACAGGGGCGGATCCCTCATGAATGTCTTTTGGTGCCATCCCCAAGGTAATGAGTAAGTCCTTGCTGTATGAGTTCCCACAAAGCTCGTTGTTAAAAAGAGCCTGGCATCTCCCCCCGTACCTTTTGCTTTCTCTCTTGCCTTATGATCTCTGCACAGGCTGGCTACCCCTCAGCTTCCATCATGAGTGGAAGCAGCCAGAGGCTTTCACCACATGTGTAATCTTCCAGCCGGCAGAATCATGAGCCAATTGAACCTATTTTCTTTATAAATTACCCAGCCTCAGGTATGCCTTGATAGTAACACAAATGGTCTAAAACATCAACACGTCTGCCCACCCTTGTGTCCTTAGAACCCAGTCATCACGGAGCATCTTCCTTCCCGGAAGCAGATGCCCTTACCTGCTTATTAAAGACTGAGTGAGGTTGGGTAGGGGGGTGGCCAAGACCGGCGTCTGATGTGGAAAGAGTTTCTCCACTTGGATCAACAGAGCAAGCAGTTTGAAGTAGAAGTCATGGCTCATTATTCAAAGGCTTCTTCCCATCATGTTCTTTCACGTAGGGATGAGAATTGAGAAGATAACTTTTCTTTTTTAATCAAAGAGAGCTCACAGTTAAAGTACTGAAAGAGAAAACTTGTCATTTTGAAATGAGCAGGCCAGTTGTCTCAAAGGAAATTATTAGCATATTTCAGGAACAGCATTGTTAAAGCAGACTCGAGAGCTCAAAAGCACGAAAATCAAACGCTGCAAGTTAAACAGAGGAGATCAATCAGATCCTAGTGCAGAGGGCTTGGAACTCACAGACATCCGCAGCAGGCGTTTTCCTTGATTGTTTTTCAGCTTCCTTTGCAGCTGACATGATTGCAGAGGGGCCCAGATAGCAACTCCTCACCTGAGGAATGCAAGTGGATGCCCAGGAGGGAGGAGCTCCCGCAGTCCTCCCAATAATCTGAGAAAGAAGCACGGCACCGGGAAACACGGGAGAGAAAGATCCACACCCCAACTTTTCCCAAGAGTAGTCTATGGAGCACCTGGATCATGAGATGCTCTGTAATCAAACATGTTTGGAAAACGTTACGTACTCTAAATCTTCTTACAGGTACATTACACATTTTGGCGTTGTCAAAAGCCCTGAGAAGTCCTGCAATAGAAGAACCTGTTTAACTGCTGCTAAGCCTGGGATTCTCAAACATATTCGGCCAGACAATTTTTTTTTACTCCAGAAAACATCCGGTGAACTAGCATTTCCTAGCACATAATTAAAAAAATATTGCCCTGCCTCATTTTCAGGCTTCACCACCATTTTCAGACTCTTCTTCTCTGAAGATTTTTTTTTTTTTTTTTTTTTTTGAGATGAAATCTCACTCTGTCACCCAGGCTGGAGTGCAGTGGCACAATCTCAGCTCACTGCAACCTCCACATCCGGGTTCAAGCAATTCTCCTGCCTCAACCTCCTGAGTAGCTGGGACTACAGGCGCTTGCCACCACGCCCAGCTAATTTTTGTATTTTTAGTAGAGTTGGGGTTTCACCGTGTTAGCCAGGATGGTCTCAATGTCCTGACCTCGTGATCCGCCTGCCTCAGCCTCTCAAAGTGCTGGGATTGCAGGCGTGAGCCACCGTGCCCGGCCTCCTCCCAAGACTTTCTAAGAGAACCACTGTAAAGTTTGAAAAGACCCTGCAAGTCAGGCCTGGCATTAAGGGAAAAGTCCAGCACTGTCTAGACGAGGGGTCAGAACAAGGCTGCAGACGATCAGAGTGGGGTTCCCAGGGCACTGTGGCCCAGGCTTTGGTGGAAATGAGAGTGATTCGCAGCACATGGTGGGAGAGAAGGCCTGACTGGTTGTATAGACTGACAGCCCTTGATGGGGTGTGTGGGAAAGCCCCAACGCTGTTCCCATGAGGGGCTCTGGAAACTCAAGTCACCTCAGGCAAATCTGGATAGAAGACAGTGGCAGTAGGTTCTATGCCCCCAGTAGAGAGGATGTTTCTCCTAATACACAGTGTGTCATCACCATCCTTGGCTCAGGGCTTAACAGTGCGAAGCAGATAGCTGTCAGGCACCATTGCAGACACCTGGGTGGGACTGAGGCCACCTGGAGGGACACCTGTACTGACATAAAAAGCAGTGAATTAAGAGGCCAGGAGCCTGCCTGGCAGACAGTGTCACTATTAGTTGCTAATGCCAAGAGAGAAGGTAGGGAGTCAAGGCAAGAAAATGAAGGGCATTGTGCCAGCTGTGTACAGTTGTGTGGGTTGTACACTACATGGGGAGGCGGGTCAAGGGGGTGAGACAGGGCTAAAATCTAACCTAGGTTCCATCTGCCAGGCTAGAAGCCCTCATGTGGGACTACACATGAAAGGAACCTTTTACTAATTCACACAAAGTCTGACCGTCGGGGCCCAGATGGGTAGGATGCTGAACCCTAGCTTGCGAAATGAAAGGAACAGGGGGATCAGGCTGGGGTCTTTCAGCACACTCACCATGCAAAGTTTGGGCAAAACATGGGTAAGAAACTGACACCGTAGGCAAATCCAAAAATCCCAAGCTGGTAAGGGCTGGCAACTCAACGAGACACAGAGAAAGGGGCTCAGGTCCAGTCAGCCCAGGTGAAGTCAACTGTCCTAACAGTGCCTCTTTGAAAGCTCCAAGTCTCTGCCCTTGGGTGCTGTTTCACAAGGGTTGATGGCGTGGTTCTGTGACCTACACGTCTGACCATGTGTGACCTCTCTTCGTCTTTTTTTTTTTTTTGAGATGGAGTTTCACTCTTGTCTCCCAGGCTGGAGTGCAATGGCGCGATCTCTGCTCACTGCAACCTCCGCCTCCCAAGTTCAAGTGATCCTCCTGCCTCAGTCTCCTGAGGAGATGGGATTACAGGCATGTGCCACCATGCCTGGGTAATTTTGTATTTTTAGGAGAGACAGGTTTTTCTCCATGTTGGTCAGGCTGGTCTTGAACTCCTCACCTCAGGTGATCCGCCCACCTTGGCCTCCTAAAGTGCTGGGATTACAGGCATGAGCCACCGAGCCCACCCCAATTTTTGTATTTTTAGTAGAGACAGGGTTTCACCATGACGGCCAGGCTGGTCTCGAACTCCTGACCTCAGGTGATCCACCCACCTCAGCCTTCCAAAGTGCTGAGATTACAGGTGTGAGCCACCACGCCCAGCCTCTTCTCTGTTTTTAAGAGTAACAAGAGCCAAGGATCTAAGGAAGCCTTTACAGGCAGACCTGGGAACAGGACTGGAAATGCAGCACCTTGCTCTAATGACATTTAGAGACAGCCCAGAGGAATGACTTTTCAACAGTGCTCCATGTCTGTGAACCTTGGGTTTTATAGAGCATGGTCTTATAGGTCTCATGGTCAAGGGCATCATTTCAGACATGTTTAGTGCTGCCATTCAAGTTACGTATTTCTTTGAGGGACATCATGACTAACCTACGGCTTACAATATGACCCCTCTCACCTGGTCACCAGTGTTTTTTTTCTTCCCTAATCAGCTGTACTTTACCCTCCCTGCCTCCTCCAGCCGATCTTTAAACTTTCACCATTTTCTTCTGTCACTTACCATTTTTACTGGATGACTGTACCTCCCACAATATAGAAAACATAAATGTCACCAGAAATGAGCTTCTCGAAGCTTTCTACCAAGTATCACAAACTTTAGTTCTAATGGCATTTATTCTTTGCTCGTTCTCTCTTGTCTGCAGAAGAAAATCTCTTTTCCAACTTAAAGAAAGAGATTCGTTTGATTCTGTCTGACCTTCAAGCTACTTCTCTCCCGCTCTCTATCACAAAACTTGTTAAAAGAGCATCCGAGAGTTTCACTTTTGCCCATGAAGGACTACTGGGGCCGGAATTACCCTCCCACTTTACACAACTTGAAAACTGGACAAAATGATAAGAAATCATGGTTTTTTTTTTTTTTTTCCTTCAGAAATTGGTCAATAGGCAGTACAAAATTGAGATTGCTGAGCAAGGGCAACAAACAAGATTAGTCCTATAATTGCCCCAGCTAAGTGCCAGGAGGCAGTTTCCAGGCTATAGCGCAGGAAGCAGTTCCCACACCGTCTGAGGATTATTCTGAGCTCAGGAGAAAGCGATCAGAAGTGGGAGGGAGGAAGCCAAAGTGGTTAGAATTTGTGGAACAGAATACTGAAGAAAAAAAGAAGGAGCTGCACCAAGAAATAGCTCAAGAAACCTGTGGAGGAAACCAGGCACACCTTTAGATGAACACTGACCTGCCCACATGTGAAAGGGAACTACCCGGACCTGGGTAACTACTCTGCAAAGCAGTAGGCTAAACATTTCTGGTGCTCGCACATAAGCAGGAATAATTCGTGTTCCCACTAGCCAAATGGACAGGACTTACAATAAATACACAGGACAGGAAAATACCATCTTACTAGTCGGGATAAATTATTAGCCTTAGACTGAAGGCTGCCCCAGACATGCCCCCCAAATGCTTGATAGCAGCCTTGAAAGGAGCAAACTGATTCCAAATAACTTAATTGTCTACCAGAACTAAGTCCAACACTTTTTAAAGGAACACCAAAAATTTCAGCACCCCAAAACGCAAATCCCAAAATATTCATGATCCGATCAAAAATTACTAGAAATGCAAAAAGCAAGAAAATATGAACGATTATCAGGAGAAAAAGTAACTGATAGAAATACCCAGAGATGAAAGAGATGATAGACATGATAGAATTAGCATATAAGAATACTAAAACAGTTATAAATAAGTTCCATTATACAAGAAAGTAGAGGAAAAGGACAAATATGATGAAGCAATAAATGAAAGAATGAAAAGACCTGAGTGAAACTTATAAAGATGAAGAATACAGTATCTAAAATATAAATATAGTAAAATATTATGTGGGATAAAAGGGATCATTTCATAATAATAAAGAGATCAAGTAATCAAGAGAACATCAAAATGCTAAATATGTATTAACCTGATATCCCAGCTTCAAAAGAAATTGAAGCTGATAGAACTGAAAGAAGAAGTAATCAAGTTCACAGTTATAGTTGGAGATTTCAATCTCTCTCTCTCTCTCAATGACTGATGGAACAGGAATAAATAAAATTAGTAAAAGCATACAATATTTGAACAACACTATCAACCAACTTGTCATTTATGTAACACTCCATCTCAGAATAGCACAATATACATTATTTTTAAGTGCATGTGAAACATTTACCAAAATAGACCATATTCTGGATCATAGTGTAAGTCTCAATGAATGTAAAAGGATTTAAGTCATACGAAGTATGTTTTCTGACCACAAAGGAATTAAACTAGAAATCACTTACAGAAAGATACCTTAAAAATCCTCCCAAATGTTTGAAAATTAAACTACATACTTCTAAATAACCCCATGAGTCAAAGAAGAAATGACAAGAGAAATTAGAAAATATTTGAACTAAATAAAAATGAAAATATTTACACCTTAAATATACACAATAAACAAAGAAGAATCTCTGAGGGTGAAAAAAAAATGAAAACATAACATGTAAACATTTGTTGGCTGCAGCTAAAACAGTACTTAGAGAGAAATCTGTAGTATGTCATGCTAATGTAGGTAGATAGCTTGGAAATGAATGAACTAGCTTTCCACATAGCCCTATATGTATTAGGGAAACTAAATATATAGTTTAAAACTTAGTCTTAGCAAATTAAGGCTAAGTTAATCAGAAGAAACAAAATAGTAAATAATTAAAAAGAAACTGACAAAATAGGAAACAACAACAATAAAGAACAATCAATGATAGTAAAAGCTGGCTGGACCTGATGGCTCATGCCTGTAAACCCAGCACTTTGGGAGGCTGAGGTGGGCAGATCACCTGAGGTCAGGAGTTCGAAACCAGCTTGGCCAACATGGAGAAACCCCGTCTATACTAAAAATACAAAAAAATTAGGCAGATGTGCTGGTGCACGCCTCTAATCCCAGCTACTTTGAAGGCCAAGACAGGAGAATTGCTTGAACACAGGAGGTGGTTGCTGTGAGCCGAGATCGTGCCACTGCACTCCGCCCTGGGTGACAGAGTAAGACTCCATCTCAAAAAACAAACAAACAAAACTAAAAGCTAATTTTGTTAGAAGATAAATAAAATTTATAAGACCCCTCCCCTGGGAGACTAATATGATATAAAAAAAAAAAGAGAAGAAAAGATAAAGAAAAAAATTTAAAAAGAAAGAAGACACAAGTTACTAACATTAGGAATAAGAGAGGGGCCACCACTTCACCTCTGATAAATATTAAGAAGATACAAGGGAAAGGTGTGGACAATTTAAGTCAATAAATCCAACAAATGGAATAAAATGGACAAATGTCTTGAAAGACACAAACCTCACTTGAGAAGAAATGTTACCAATAGCCCTGTATTTATTAGGGAAATTAAATATGTAATTTAAAACATCCTCAGCATAGAGAGTAATTTTACAGTGGAGGAACCTGGCAAGCCTGACTTCAGCAGGAGAAAGTTAGTATCAACAGTGATTCCAGTTAATATTGCATACCGTGGTGTGATGTGATGGCAACAGCACTTTACCTCTGTAGTCTTCCTCTCAAAAACCCATCGTCCCAGTATAGTTTCAGAAAACGTCAAACAAAGTCCAGTGGATGAACATTCTACAAAATTCCTAACCCATATTCCTCAAAACTGTCAAGGTCATTGAAAACAAGGAAAGTGTGAAGAAACTGTCACAACCATGGGGAATCAAAGGAGACATGATGACTAGAGGTAATGTGTTACCCATAACAGAAAAAAGACATTCAGTAAAAAGAAAAGGTGAATAAAATATGGACTTTCATCAATGATAATGCATCAGGCCCGGCACCGTGGCTCACGCTTGTAATCCCAGCACTTCTGGAGGCCAAGGCAGGTAGATCACTTGAGGTCAGGAGTTTGAGACCAGTCTGGTCAACATGACAAAACCCTATCTCTACTAAAAATGCAAAAAAATTAGCTGGGTGTTGTGGTATGCGCCTGTAGTCCCAGCTACTCAGTAGGTCGAGGCAGAAGAATCACTTGAACCTGGGCAGCGGAGGTTGCAGAGAGCCGAGATCACACCACTGCACTCCAACCTGGGGGACAGAGCAAGACTCTAACTTAATTAAAAACATAATAATAATAATAATAATGCATCAATATCAGGTCCTAGTTGTGATAAATGTACAATGCAAAATATCAATGGTAGGGGAAACCAGGTATGAAGCATATGGAAACTCTTGATACTAACTTCACATCTTTCCTGTAAATCTAAAACTATCCTATGATAAGAAGTTTACTGAAACACACACACACACACACACACACACACACACACACACACACACAGAGAGAGAGAGAGAGAGAGAGAGAAAACTCCAGGCCCAGATGGCTTTAAAGCTAAATTCTACCAAATATTTAAAATATAAATAATGTCAATTCTACACAAACTCTTCCAGAAAATAGAAGAGGAGGGAACATTTCAACTCATTCTATGAGGCCAATATTGTTCTGATACCAAAACTATACAAAGACAGTAGAAGAAAAGAGAAGTACATACCAACATCTTTCAAGAACATAGTTAGTGAAAATTCTTGACAAAAGTTTAGCAAATCAAATGTAGTAATATAATCCAGAACACATGATTATGAAGTAGAATTTATATCAGGAATGTAAGGTTGGTTCAACATGTGAAAAATTAATGTAATTCATCACATTAACATACTTAAAAAGAAAAGCCAGGCTGAGTATGGTGGTTTATGCCTGTAATCCCAGCACTTTGGGAGGCTGAGGCAGGGTATCTCTTGAGGCCAGGAGTTTGAGGCCAACCTGAGCAACATAAGTTAGACCCTGCTCTACAAAAATTAAAAAATTAGCTCGGTGTGGTGGTGTACAACTTAGTCCCAGCAACTCAGGAGGCTGAGACCAGAGGATTGCTTGAACACAGCAGTTTGAGGTTGTAATGAGCGATGATCAAGCTACTGCACTCCAGCCTAGGTGACAAAGTGAGACCCTGTCTGAAAGAGAGAGAGAAAGAAAATATAGTCATCTCAATAGAAAGAGCATTTAACGAAATGTAATACCCATTTATGATTAAAAACACTCAACAAATAGAAGGGAAATGGAATAAAAATAGAAGGTAATTTTTCTCAGCCTGATAGATACATGCTTAGTGATGAAAGACAGCATGTTCCACCTCTAAGATCTGGAGCAAGGTAAGGATTCCTGCTTTTGCCCTTTCCATTTCATTTTGTACTGGAGGTCTTCATCAGTGAAATAAGACCAGAAAAAGAAGTCAAATGCATAGATGTAAAAGTGAAAAATAAAACTGATTGTATTCACAGATGATGTGACATGATTATATATGTATAAAATAGTAATGAATATACAAAAATGGTAGCAGAATAGGTGAGCTTAGCAGTGCCAATATATAAAAATGAGTTGCATTTTTATCTACTAGCAATGAACAATTTGAAAATTAGATTAAAATATATACATATAAATATATACATATAAATATATACAATAGATTTACAATTGCATCAAAATAACAAAATATAGTGATATATTTCACAAAATATATACATGACCTGTACACTGAAAACTATTTCATACAAAACAGTGCTGAGAAAAATTAGAGAAGATGTCAGCAAATGAAGAGATATTTCATAGGTTGGAAGACTCAGTAGTTTTTGATGTCATTTATTGCCAAATTTATTTACAGAATCCAAATCACAAGAATCACAATCCTAGCAGATTCCCTGGGTAGACATTTAGAATAGCAAGTCCTTTCTCTTTTCTTTCTTTTCTTTTTTCTTTTCTTTTCTTTTCATTTCTTTCTCTCTCTCTTGCTTTCTTTCTTTTCTCTCTCTCTCTTTCTTTCTCTCTCTCTCTCTTTCTCTCGTTCTTTCTTTTCTTTCTTTTTCTTTTTTTGTGGAGATGAGGTCTCACTATATTGCTCTGGTCTTGAGCTGGGATTATAGGCATGAGCCACTGCACCTGGCCTAGAATAGCAAGCCATTTCTAAAATTTTCATGGAAATGCAAATAACCTAGAATAGACAAAACAATTTTGAAAAATAAGAATCGAATTGGAATACTCACACTATCTAAGATGTGCTATGCAATATTCAGGAAAATGTGGTATTGGTGTGTAGATAGACATATAGATGAAAGGGAAAGGATGTCAGCCAGAATGGCAGAGTAAGCGCCTCTGAAAATTCTTTCCTCCAGGACAATGAGATGACTGCTTGATTTATGATGGGATTATGTCCTGATAAATCCATTGTAAGTTGAAAATATAAGTCAAAAATGCACTTAACACACCTAACCTACCAAGCATCATAGCTTAGCCTAACCTACCTTAAATATGCTCAGAACACTTATAGTAGCCTACAGTTGGGCAAAATCATCTAAGACAAAGCCTATTTTATAATAAAGTGTTGAATATTTCATGTAATTTGTTGAAGACTGTACTGAAAATGAAAAGCAGAATGGTTACTTGGGTACTCCTGGTATGGTTTCTACTGAATGCGTATTGCTTTCACACCACTGTAAAAGTGAAAAATCTTAAGTTGAACCATTATATATCAGGGGTTGTCTGTTATGACAAAATTTGTCAGAACAACTTTTTCAGTTCTGGAAGTTAACCAAAAGCTTGTAGTGTTATAGAACCAAACTGGGATCCACTTGCTCAGTGCAGCAAAACCAGATATGCACACTGAGGTTTTGCAGTGGTAGAAAGGAAGGCATTTATTTGAATGGTGCCAAGCAAGGAGAACCAGGCAGCTAGGGCTCAAATCCTGACCTCCTCTATGGCTTGCAGGTGACAGTTTTTAAAGGCAGGGTTAAATTTCAGGATAGCAAAGTCACAGGCAAAATTGTAAATTAATACATTGGTTTTGGCCAAAAAGGGCAGGATATCTTGAAGTGGGGACTTACAGGTCATAGACAGATTCAAAGGTTCTCTGATTTGCAATCGGGTAAAGAAGCAAAGCTTTGTCCAAAAATTTGGAATCAGCAGTAAAGAACCTTAACTGGCCTGTGGGTGTGACTCCCTCCAGGCCCCTCCTGAAGAAATTTAGAACAAAGAGCAGAGGTCAGAGTTCAGTCCTTGGTTTCCTCTTATCTGAGGTCCATGTGCCAGAGGAACTGTTTGGTAGGGGTCTAGGTTTCTAAAAAGCAACCCAGAGACACATGTTAAGATGTTAGCTTCAGTTTCCACAGGGAACCAAACATCTCTGGATTCTAACTTCTTTGGCTATTGTTTTCAAGCTACTATCATTTTCTTGCTTATCAAGTTATTATTTACTTTTCAAGGCTAGCTAGGTACCTGGAATTTCCCTTAAAGGAACTCAAGATTTTCCTTAATTTCCATGCTTGATGGGGGTGGAGGTGAGGGGGCTCCCAGGCCCCTAAGAGGAGGTCCTTGCTTCATCTCAGTAGCAATCAAGAAAAACATCTGAATCTCAATAAGAACATTGAGCTTTGTGATGTTTTAACTTTCCCTATTCCCATCCCACCTAGCCAGGTCTGCAATAACCTTGAAAACAACAACAACAAAAAAACAGCCCACAATAACAGTAGGCCTTAGAGAACTGTGGGATAAAATCAAAATTACCAAGATACTCATAATGAGAGTCAGATAAGGAGAGGATAGAGAGAAATGGGCAGAAAGACTATTTGAAGAAGTAATGGCTGAAAACTCCCCAAATTTGGGCCAGGCATGGTAGCTCACACCTGTAATCCCAACACTTTGGGAGGCCGAGGCGGGTGGATCACCTGAGGTCAGGACTTCCAGACCAGCCTGGCCAACATGGTGAAACCCCATCTCTACTAAAAATACACACACACACACAAATTTAGTCGGGTGTGGTGGTGCACACCTGTGGTCCCAGCTACTAGGGTGGCTGAGGCAGGAGAATTGCTTGAACTTGGGAGGCAGAGGTTGCAGTGAGCCAAGATTGCACTCCAGCCTGAGTGACAGTGAGAGACTCTGTCTCAAAACAAAACAAAACAAACAAACAAAACAAACAAACAAAACAAAACCTCCCCAAATCTGATGAAAAACGTCAATCTACACATCCAAGGAGTTTAACAAACTCCAAGTACGATAAATGCAAAGAGAGCCACTTCTAGACACATCATAATCAAATTGTTGAAAGTCAAACAAAAAGACAGAATTTTGAAAGCACTAAGAAACAAGCAACCCATCAGGTACAAGAATACCTCCATAAGAGTAGCAGCTGACTTCTCATTGTAAACCAGAAAGGCAGAAGCAGTGGGGTGATGTATTCAAAATACTGAAATAAAAATGACTGTCAATCAATAATTCTATATCCAGCAAAAACATTCCTTCAATGAAAGAGAAATTAAGACATTCCCAGACAAACAAAAATTGAGAGAATTTCTTTCTAGCATACTTGTCCTACAAGGATTACTAAAGGGAGTACTTAAGACTAAAATGCAAGACCACTAGACAGTGACTTGAATCCATGTGATAAATAAAGAACACTGGTAAATAAAGAACACCTAAAGGTAACTCCATGGGCAAATATAAAAGTATAAATGTATTTTTTTGTTTCTAGCCCCTTTTCCTCTTAACTGATTTAAAAGACAATTACATAAATCAATAATTAGGCCTAAGGTACAAAATGGAGAGTCCAGAAAGATACCGTAACATATATGGTCAATTGATTTTTGGCAAAGATACTAAGATAGTTCAATGGGGAATGGATTGCCTGTTTAACAAATGGACTCGAACTAAGTTCATTCTAAAAATGAACCTTAGACCATATATAAAATTTTACGCAAATTGAACATAGACCTAAACTTAAGACCTGAAGCCACAGAAGAAACTTCTAGAAGAAAAAGTAGGAATATATTGTGACTCATGTTGAGCAAAATTTTTTTGATAGGACACAAAGCACTGTCCTATAAACTATAAAATGGTAAGTTGATAAACTGGACATCATCAAAATGTCAGCTATTTCTCTTTAGAAAACACTGATAAGGTAAAGGCAAGCCACAGCCTGGGAAAGAATGCTTGTGAAACATGTATCTGATAAAAGATTTTAATCTAAACTCTATGAAAAACATTTTTGCATGTGTTAAAATATATATAAACATGACATTTACCATGTTAACTATGTTTAAGCGTGCAGGTCTATGGTACTGAGACAAAATCCAAAATCTACCTTTTGGGGTAATTTTCCAGAAAGGTAGGTGATCCTCCCTTTGCTATTCATTCTCCTGAAGGTTCTAGGCTACTTTTCAAACCTAGGAAATTACCTCATAAAGCAATGTGCCTGCCATCCTCCATGATTCAGAGTAGCATGTCACCATGAATTTAAGAAAATAAAATCACAGACCACAGTAAAAATGGATTTAATGGTCACAGTGGTGTTCATAAAACACCTCAGCTTCTTAAGCACAGACTTTAATAATTTAACGTTTTTTCCTGCTGCGACACTAAGATTTTCTGAGAGAGAGAAAGCCAGCAGTAAGATAAAGCCTACATCTTCCTCCATTTTCATGGCAGCAGAACTAGTGTCTCTCCTGCCATTCTTTTTGCTGTTGTTGTTGAGATGGAGTCTCGCTGTGTCGCCCAGGCTGGAATGCAGTGGCGTGATCTTCGCTCACTGAAACCTCCGCCTCCCGGGTTCAAGCGATTTTCCTGCCATTCTTAACGATGCCTGGCTATAGACGTCTCTTTACACCAGCGCCCTGTCTGGGATGTCTGTCTCCTCTTGCTAAGCAGGATAAAGGCCCAGTTCTAAAATGTTTAGCAAAGAAAAAGGATTTCAGTATTTCCAATTGGTCTAATTTATTTTAAATTGTGGATCCATACTTTAAAAGCAAAATCAACTAACATGTGATAACATAAAAACCAAACCAAACCAAACATCTAGTAACCAGCCATATTGACCAGATACAATATGTTTCACAATCACTAGCTCTCTGGTGGACTTATTGTTACTAAAATTTTCCACTTAAAGCTTTATATCCAATATTTTAAAATGTATTTTAAAATTAAAAATTTGTATATAGAAAGTAATACATATAAAGCCACTCTAAAAATTTGGAAAATAGAAAATAAATGAAGAAGGTAACTAGTATTACCCATAATTCCACTGGCCAAGAATTACTATTAGCAGTTATTTAATAGGTTTTGTTTTTTAATGCATATGGACACAGATTAGGTATATTTATAAGAACATACTGTATACACTCTTTTATAGGCTGTTTCTTTTTCTACATTTGATAATTTACTATGAGCACTTAGTCATCAGATTGTTCTCCAAAATAGCATTTTTAATGCTTTTTGTAGCATTCTATCACATGCGTTTCATCATTTGTACAACCCAGATCTAATTAGCCAGGTGTGGTGGCTCACGCCTGTAATTCCAGCACTTTGGGAGTCCAAGGCAGGTGGATCATGAGGTCAGGAGTTCAAGACCAGCCTGGCCAACATGGTGAAACCCTGTCTCCACTAAAAATACAAAACTTAGCCAGGTGTGGTGGTGCACGCTTGTAATCCCAGCTACTCGGGAGGTTGAGGCAGGAGAATTGCTTCAACCCAAGAGGTGGAGGTTGCAGTGAGCCGAGATTGTGCCACTGCTCTCCAGTCTGGGTGACAGAGCAAGACTCCATCTCAAAAAAAAAATAAAAATAAAAAATAAAAATAAATAAATAAATAAATATCTAATTTTAAAAACTCAGTTGTTTCTATTTGTTTGCATTTAAATAACACATACTTACATATTTATCTTTAGTACATCTCTGTTTTCATAGGATGAATTCCTAGATGATATAATTTCCTAGATGATATAGATGATAAATTTCTATAATTTCTGAGGAGATAAACCTAGGACTTTGACATTCGCTAGAATGTCTTGGGCATTCCAATCAAGAACCTGTTCCTCCAATAAACTCCTTTCAGATAGTTCTTTTTTTTTTTTTTTTTTTTTTTTTTTGAGACAGAGTCTTGCTCTGTCGCCCAGGCTGGAGTGCAGTGGCCGGATCTCAGCTCACTGCAAGCTCCGCCTCCCGGGTTTACGCCATTCTCCTGCCTCAGCCTCCCGAGTAGCTGGGACTACAGGCGCTGCCACCTCGCCCGGCTATTTTTTGTATTTTTTAGTAGAGACGGGGTTTCACCGTGTTAGCCAGGATGGTCTCGATCTCCTGACCTCGTGATCCGCCCATCTCGGCCTCCCAAAGTGCTGGGATTACAGGCTTGAGCCACCGCGCCCGGCCTTTTCAGATAGTTCTTATAGTTCAGCTGCAATCCTGTTACTCGCTGAAGGCCTTTAATAGCATCTCCTGAATCAGATATTTATTTCTTCCCCTGTCATTCCTACATCCTTTTTCCACTTATATACCAGGTGCTCTCTGGTATATAAGTATATACCAGATATAGCTATATAGTTGTATATCTGGTATATAGGTATATAAGTGTGTATCTGGTATACACTGGTAGAGATAATATATAGCTCTACTCCTCACAGTGCCCTGATGTAGGTAGTGTTGTCTTCATTTGATAAATACGGAATTTGATATTGAGAGAGGTTCAAAAACTTGCCCAAGGTCACTTCACTAATAAATGGTTATTTTAATCCTGGTGTGCAAAGTCTGTATTCTTTTCCTTAGTGGGTTTCACTAATGTTCTGTCTAACTGCAACAGAAGCATCATGGTTTAGATCACACAGGCTCAAGCCAGTCTGCCTGGATTGGAATCCCAGTGATTTGAATCTAGCCTGTGACCTCACGTAGGTTATTGTCCTTGTCTGCATTCATTTCCTCATCTGTAAAATGTGCATAATAATAGTACTGACCTCATAGGGCTGTGGTGAGGATTAAATTGCTTAATATACATAAAGTGCTCAGATTTTTGCCTGGCACAATGGAAGTATTAATAACTTTCATCATCATCATCATCTTTTTGTTGTTGTTGTTATAGTCACGGTTGTAGTTTATTGCAGTGAAAGGATACAGATTAAAATCAGTAAAGCAAAAGACACATATGGCAGAGTCCAGGAGAAACCAGCAGGAGCTCCTAGTTACTCTTCAGTGGTGCAGTGGTACAGACAGCACTTAATTCTCCCAGCGCCAATGTATGAAAACACATTATCATCATTACTGTTGTTGTTACTATTAGTGTTACTATTACACTCCAGGCAAACCAGCCCGACTAGTCATTTCCCAAGCTTAACTTCCTTTCTAAATCTATGTCTTTGCTCACCCTATTTTCTACTCTTGGCATGCTTGTCCCATCTTTTCATGTGACTAACTTTGTGGCTCTGTTTCTTGATGAAACAGATGAAACAAATTCTCCCTATCCTTCCACAAGCGCTGCCTTCCTCATCATTGCCTGGTCTCTCCCTCTTCTCTTCCACCACTTGTCATTCTTTTATGTTGTTCATCCTATCTGTCCTGTTTTGGAGTCTTGCAGGTACCTGTTTACTTCCTTACTAAACCAAAAACCCACTGAGGGCTGAGGCTGTCCTGGGAACTGTCACGTATTGTTGTGCAGTGAAGCCAGATAGAGCATGTGTAATGTCCAGGTCTGTTCCTTTACTGGCCCCATTTCTAGCTCCTGAAAGTTGTTTCACTCCTCTGTGTCATGTGTTTTTTCACCTGTAAAGTGGACATGATAATGGGAACTACTCTGTGAGATTATTGGAAGGATCAAAGGCATATATAGGCCAGGTGCAGTGGCTTATGCCTATAAGCCCTACACTTTGGGAGGCCAAGGTGGGAGGATTGCTTGAGCTCAGGAGTTCAAGAACAGCCAGGGCAACATTGGTTGGTTCAAGACTAACAGGTCCAACATTTTGTAGGACTCTGTATCTACAACAAACAAACAAAAACACAAAACAAAAAAACCCTACAAAAATTAGCTGAGTGTGGTGGCATGCAGCTGTAGTCTTAGCTACTTGGAAGGCTGAGGCAGGAGGATCCCTCAAGCCCAGGAGTTCAAGGCAGCAGTGAGTTACGATAGCACCACTGTACTTCAGCTGGGGCAACAGCAAGACCCTGTCTAAAAAAAAAAAAAATACTCGGGAGGCTGAGGCAGGAGAATGGCGTGAACCCGAGAGGAGGAGCTTGCAGTGAGCTGAGATCCGGCCACTGCACTCCAGCCTGGGTGACAGAGCAAGACTCCGTCTAAAAAAAAAAAGAAAAGTAATATGTCTGGACCACAGTAAGTGCTCAATAAATGCTAGTAATCAAAGGTGACATAGTAGGCACTGAGGAAATGTTAGTTGAGTGAAATGCAGGCACTCATGACTCATGCTTGGTCACTAGACATTTGTTGAGTGGTCTTCTCTTTTGTATCTGCTTGTAAAGCTATGTAGATTCTCTCTGGTTATTAACTGGTATGATTAGAGATATTGCCTAAGACTAGTCTTGTTTGAGATGGTGATGGGAGTGAGAGTGGTAGAGGTAATGGTTGAGCTCTAATCTCTGGGTCAAAAAAATGAAAATATTGGTAAGTCTTGGGGGAAATACAGGGGAAAAGCTCTCTGGCAGACAATTCTTTAAAATTTCTCCAGAAGTCAAACTGTTCTGGGAACACACACTCCCTCTGATGCCAACTTCAACCCACCTGCCCTGCTGAAGGTACACTGGGCTACAGCAATAGGAGCTTGGGCTCTGAG
Organism: Macaca fascicularis; assembly: GCF_037993035.2. Taxonomy (NCBI): domain Eukaryota; kingdom Metazoa; phylum Chordata; class Mammalia; order Primates; family Cercopithecidae; genus Macaca; species Macaca fascicularis. Next base: position 19,083,410 of record NC_088375.1, read on the forward strand.
GGCAGCATCCAAAGAGGAGATCAAGCATACACAGGCAGGAGGGAAGCTGCAGTTGACCAGTGACATTTTGTGGTTCCCTAGAACTCTTCACTCAATCCCAAAGAACAACAGGACCACCCACAGTCCTGTTTGCTTACTCACATTCTGACCTCTGGCTGTACCTGAGATTACTTTCCCACGCTCAGGCTTTCACAATTTCCCTCTCTTTCTCTTTCTTTTTTTTTTTTTTTTTTGAGACAGAGTCTTACTCTGTTGCCCAGGTTGGACTGCAGTGGCGCGATCTCGGCTCACTGCACGTTCCGCCTCCTGGGTTCACGCTATGCTCCTGCATCAGCCTCCTGAGTAGCGGGGACTACAGGCACCCTCCACCACGCCCAGCTAATTTTTTGTATTTTTAGCAGAGACGGGGTTTCACCGTGTTAGCCAGGATGGTTTCGATCACCTGACCTCATGATCCACCCGCCTCGGCCTCCCAAAGTGCTGGGATTACAGGCGTGAGCCACCGCGCCCGGCTCACAATTTCCCTCTCTTAGTTGGGGGTATACAGTGTTAAATAAAATGTATGGGAGGCCATTATTTTGAACTAAGCTCTTGTGCCAAGCCCCTACAGACAAGCCAAAATGGAGTCACTTGTGTGAAGTGCCACATGATCAAACTGAAACTTTAAAAAAACAGAAAAAATCCCCAAGCGGGCCAGTTTTTCCAAAAGCAGATTTAAAGCAACCAATCTATAAGGGCCCAGTCAATCTGAGCTGGCATAAGGAAGCCTCCCCTGCTTTAGCCCTTTCAAAGAAAGTAACCTGAAGTAACCTGATGTTAACCAACCCACTTTTTCTGTATTAAGCTGTTTTCTTGTTTCTGTTCAAGTTACCTTACAAAAACTGACTGTTCTGCTAGGCCTAGTGGAACTCCTTCTATTTTTTTAGACAGGATGCTGCCCAATTCATGAATCATTAATAAAAGTCAATTAGATGTTTAAACTCAGTTTGTTGAAATTTTGTTTTTGGCAGCAATCTGTTTTGGTTCTTTTAGTGAATACCCTAAGAATCACAACATATGTTTCTAATGTATCAAAAGCTAACGTTAATCTGCCTTTACCTTTCTTCTGGATAACATACTGCCTCTCTGCAAAAATTACTGTTTTATACCACGCAGTGCTAAAATCAATTTTTCCAGCCATGGTGATTGAGCCCTTCCACTACTAAATGGGCTACATTAAGGGAGGTGAACAGGTTTCAATTTCCAGGCCAACATCAATCAATTTGTAATAGAGTTCTGGGAAGGATTCTAAGGCAATGTTCAGGTTCAGAAGGGGGTTTAAAAAAAAAAAAAAAAAAGCCATAAGGTCTTCTACAAGCAAAGGATGAGCCCAATAGAAATCAGGGATTGGATCTAAGATTAATCAGGCCAGGCCAATGAAAGACTTTAGCAACCCAAAGGCTCCCCAAGGGTTAGAGTTTCCTGGATTACCGCAGTGCATTGCAATCTAAACGCACATGATCTCCAAGCAGGAGGGCCACTCCACGTCCAGAGGTCCTCTCCTGGTGAGAAGGCACACCCCACAAATGGAGATCTGTGAGTGATGTGATACTTGTGCTTATACCAGGCTAGTCACTATCGCAATAGGGAAATGGAAAGATTTATCAGAACAGGAGAAAATCCAGCAGAAAGGGGAGTGAAAACACCCAAGCAAAAAGAAATGCCCACTGCTGAGACAGCCAGGTGGGACGGGGTCCCAGGAGAAACTCTAACCAGCCTGCACACTGGAAGCAGCGCAGGCTGCAAGGAGCGCAGGCTGGAGTGGAGCCACAGAAGTTTTGCAGCTTGAGGTGCAGGAGCCCGGCCCCTCCCCTTCCTATGTGGAACCTGCGATTCAGTTCGCAGGCGGAAAGCACACTAGCAGGGACTCTGGCTTCACTAAGAATCTCTGTTTCCCCTTTACTTCATTTTTCACCCAATAAAACGCTGCCTTACTGACCGTTCGAATTGTCTGCGAGCCTAATCTTTTGTGGCCTTGGGACAAGGACCCCGTCTTTAGCTGAACTAAGGAAAAATCTCGCAACACTGCTATGAATAAAATGTAGGGCACTGGACCCACTGACAAGGGTGGGAGGTGCAGGGATGGGGCCCAGCCCTGAGGTGGCCTTAGGAGGCCTGGGTCCTGTTTCTTCTGATGATCACTATGTCACTGTCAGATTTCCTTAAATTACTGTGGTGTGAAATTGACTCAGAGAAAACAAGGCTAGTTGAGTGTTGAGTGACAGGTGAAAAAGAAGATAAACCCCCTCCTGGGCATAGGCTTTTAAAACTGAAGACCTGTGGGCAGGTGAAGTGGTGCCTATAATCCCAGCACTTTGGGAGGCTAAGGCAGGAGGATCTCTTGAGCCCAGGAGTTTGAGACCAGCCTCGGCAACACAGTGAGACCTCATCTCTACCAAAAAAAAATTAAATAAATAAATAAATAAAAATAAAAAGTAAAATAAAAAGAATAGCCGGACATGATGGCGTGTGCTTGTAGTTTCAGCTACTTGGAAGGAAGGTTGAGGCAAGAGGATCACTTGAGCCTAGGAGTCCAAGGCTGCACTGAGTTATAATCACACCACTGCAATCCAGGCTGGGCAACAGAACAAGACCCTGTCTCAAAATAATTAAATATGTAAATAAAGATCAAATTGGAGACCCTTGTTTCCCGAGTCAGCACTTGGGAGCTCCTGGAAGTTCCCAGGGAATGATACCTCCATTCCGTTCATTTGCTGACAAGATAATCCGCCCTCTGGGTCACCCAGGGCAGGGAAGAAAGTCTGATTTCTTCCCCTTCTACTCTGGAGGCCTTGAAAGCTAGAGGGAGAGACAGGTAAATAGAATGGAACCTTCTAGAGAAGTAGGCTTTCTCTAGAGGCAAGGGCCGTGCATGTTGAGCTCCAGTAAGACACAGGTGGATACAAACTGAGCAAGCCAGGCACTGCTTCATATTGTTTCTGAAAGAGACATGAGTACAAAGTGACATTTCCTCTCACCTCTCTAGACCCAAAATGAAAACACTGAAGAAGAAACCAGACCTAAAAAAATGTGAAGCTTAATTGGGGTCTGGTTCTCAATCATTCTACGGTGCAGACTCCCCTCACCACCCAGACCCCCAAAGCACCCAGTCCTCTCATGAACCAAACTGAAGAAATAGACCAGGTTTCCTGAGCTGCTGCTCCAGCTCCTTTGTGGCCTAGGATGTCTCTAGATAAAAATGACTGGGAGCCCCTTTTCTGAGAGGCTCACTAAAGCCAATATAAATGAATGTCATTTTTAATGTCCTTTTCTTTCTCCTTCTCTCCATCCAGCTGTAATCAAACCTGAACATCAGAGGCACATTCGTGTATCAGCCAATCAATTTATTTCTGCCTTCCATCCAACTAGTGCAAAATGTCATCTAATTTAAAGCTTAATCAGGTGAAGCAATTAATACAATACGGGCTTCCAGGTTTTCCACCCTCTGTTTCATGTACAAATAAGAATAAAATATATTTACTAGAATAATTACTAGTTTCAAAGTGTCTAATAATCACTCCCAGCTGGGAGCAAACCCTTGGAGAGAAGAGAAGGTAGAATTAACTCAAGGGACAGATAAAGAATGTGCTATTGATGACCAGTTGTCTGGGAACCAGGAGGCATCTACTCACTGGTGAGAACCCCTGGCTCAGGCAGGCCTGGAGGGCAGGCAAAACTCTGGCAAGATCACTCAGCCTGGGTCTAGGGGGACTGAGATAATCAGGGTTCTCCAGAGAAACAGAACCAATAGGATAGACATACAGATATATAAAAAGATATGTATGATGAGGGACTGATTCATGTGATTATGGAAGGCGAGAAGTCCCTTGATCTGCCGTCTGCAAGTTGGAGGACCAGGAAAGCTGGTGATGTAGTTGCAGCCGGAGTCTGAGAGCCTGAGAGCCAAGGGGCCGATGGCGAAGTCCTGGTTTCTTACACCAGGAGTGCTGATGTCTCATGGCAGGAAAGGATGGATGTCCCAGCTCAAGCAGAGAGAGCAAATTCACCCTTCCCCTGCCTTTTTGTTGGATCTGGGCCCTCAAGGATTGGAGGATTCCTGCCCACATGGGTAAGGGCGATCTTTTTCATTCAATCTGTTAGTGGTGGCGAATCCATACGGTCTGCAGCAACCTCAGTTCTTGCTTCCTCAGAAGAAAGACTTTGACGGAGGGGTGTAAGGCAGAGTGAGAGACCGAGGCAAGTTTTAGAGCAGGAACAAAAGGATATAAAGAACACTTGGAAGAGGGCCAAGCCAGTGACTTGAGAGATTCGAGTGCCCAGTTTGACCTTTGGCTTGGGGTTTGGTATGTTGGTACACTTCTGGGGTCTGCGTCACTTCTCCTGGGATTCTTCCCTTGGGGTGAGCTATCCCGCGTAAGCAGTGGCCTGCCAGCACTGGGAGGGGCCTCATGTGCAGTGTGTTTTCCAACACTGTGCACATGCTGGTTTGAGGCATTCTTCCGTTACCAGTTGAGTGTTCCTAGAGGAAGGTCACATAGCAGTTAAACTCCACCGTTTTGCCTCTTAGCGTGCGTGCTTAACCTACTCGCCCAGCTCCTGAGATCTTGTCAGGAAGTGGCTGATCACTGGCTTCAGGTGTTTTCTACTTATTGGGAGACTGCTTTTTACCCGGTGCCAGCTGTGCCCAAAAATTATCTTAGAGAGACAGTTAACAACTGTCTGGCCATCACCTGGTGGTTGCCTAACATTCCTGGTTGTTGGGGGAGACTCTCCTGCTCTGCTTATGTCTGCCTAAATACCTATTGTAACAAATCCGCCAATTGAAATGCTAACTTCTTCCAGAAATATCCTCACAGACACACCCAGAAAAAATGTTTTACCAGCTATCTGGGCACCCTTTGGCCCAGTCAAGTTGATGCAGAATTAACCATCACAGTGACCATCTGTTCTTAACAGGCTTAATCTGGCAGCTCTGGACCAGGGGAAGGGGCAGTGCGTTTTGCCTGTGGAGGTCTGTTTCATCATCTGCAGCTCCTTGCGGGAGTCTTGGTTGTCTTCTTGGGTCAATGGGGTCCTGATCTCTAACTCATCATCGTTGTTACAGGCACCACCTGAGGTAACACACGGCCAAGAACACTATAAGCTATAAAGCGAGGCATAGATGTTATATTTATTAAGTGAGACCAATTACATAGTAAACAGTTGTAGAAAATAGTGGAATCCACTAATCAACCACTTATATTAGAAACCTCATGCCAGCAAAGCACAGGGAACACAAGGACATGTGAGGACGTTGGTGGTGCGCGTGGTAACGTGGGAAAGAGGTCAAAGGAGAGGTTTGGGCAATGGGTGTTGTGTGAGTTCTGAGAAGAGCTCGGTGAGGTCAGAAGAGAGTAAGGATTTGAAATCAGTGAGGACAAGGCGGGAAATCTTCTAGGCAGACAAAATCATACCATTCGTTCATTCATTTTGAAAATTATTTGCCCAACATATGCCTATTGTATGTTTGATCTGCATCAGGCATAGAAGGAAGTGCCTAAAGGCAAGAATGTGCAGTGCCTGCTTGAAGTCTCTGAATAGAGCTTGGAAAGGAAAGAAAGAGAGAGAAAGACAGAGAGAGAGAGAGAGAAAGGCAAAGGGGAGGAGAGAGAGGAAGAAAGTGAGCTAAAGGCATGTTGTGGCCAGATTGTGGTGTGCTCTGCATGAAAGCATGGCTTTATTCTGTAGGTGCAGAGTCACCGCCCTTGAAGACAGAACAAGGAGAATGAATAAGTCTTTCCCTCTGTTTTCAGTGGATGCTTACCTTATGAATGGAGCCGTATTTAAGGAGCAGATTAGGAGGTATTGAACAGCAGACTGCCCAGATCAGAGATGCTTTTTTAAGTTCTAGGAGGCTGTGAGCTTCCAGAGTTGTGCCAGTTCCAGGCATCTGAATTACAAAAGGACATGGCTGGCTCATACCTGGTCCCTGCCTCTATGACCCGCAGTTCTTTCACATGCAGGGAAGTCCTGTTCCGAGCTCCCTGAAGCCTTTGACTGTTCAAAGCCTCTTAGGATGGAGAAGATTCCTGGGAATAAAATGCATCCATCCTGGGAGAGGTTCGTAGGGGAGCGACTTTGTTGTGAGGCAAAACACAAGGCCCTGATGGATGGCTGGGCCAGTGAGTGTCACCTGCCATCAAGGAGTCAGTGATGTGGAGGAGGGGCTTTAATCACACTTGCTTCCAATGTGTTCTGAGTGTGCAAGGAAGATGAGTACAAACCCAAGCCTTTATTATTTCTTCATCCTCCCCACTTACTGCTGGGTAGAAGGTTGGTTGTATGAATTGTATGATGGTAGAGATGGCCTGAGGCTGGCAGGGAATCTGGTGGCCTGGTTTCTATTGCTGCTCTCTTACTGGCTGGTCATAGGACTTTGGGAAGTCACTTGGTCTGTCTGAATCTCAGTTCACTCACTTATAAACTGAACGTTTTGGGATTAGAGCTGTGGTCCTCACCTGGAAGGTGGGTGTTAGCAGATAGATACATCAGCCTCCTGGGGAAAATGGAAGGGTAAGTATATGGACTGAATGTTCATGTGCCCCCAAACGTCACATGTTGAAATCCTAACCCCCAAGGTCATTGTATTAGTCCATTTGCATTGTTATAAAGAATACCTAGGTAATTTATAAAGCAAAGGGGCTTATTTGGCTCACAGTTCTGTAGGCTGTATAGAAAGCATAGTACAGCATCTGCTGCTGGTGAGGCTTCAGGAAGTCAAGATTGTAAATCATAGTGGAAGGGGAAGAGGAGCTAATATATCACATGGCGAGAGAGAGAGAGAGAGGGAGAGAGCGCAAGAGGGAAGGGAAAGAAAAAAGGGAGGTGCCAGGCTCTTTTAAGCAACCAGATCTCACATAAACTCATAGAGTGAGAACTCACTCATTACTGTGCGGACAGCACCCAGCCATTCATGAGGGATCCGCCCTCATGACCCAGATGTCTCGCATTAGGCCCATGTCCCACATTGGAGGTCACATTTCAACATGAGAGTTGGAGGGGGCAAAACATCTAAACCGTATCAGTGATGGTATTAGGAGGTGAGGTCTTCGGGAGTTTATTAGGACATGAGGGTGGAGCCCTGATGAGTGGGATTAATGCCCTTATAAAAGGGACCTCAGAGAGTTCTTTTGTCTCTTCCACCATGTGAAGACACAGAAAGAAGGTACCATCCATGAACTGGGAAGTGGTCCTCACCAGACACTGAATCTGCTGGCACCTTGATCTAGGGCTTCTCAGCCTCCAGTAAGAAATATCTGTTGTTGATAAGCTGCCCAGTCTATGATATTTTGTTATAACAGCCGGAATAGACCAAAGTAGTAGGCATATGTAAATTTAAAATCCCACTCTGGAATTTTGATAGTATTGACTTCACCTCCCTGGCAACCCCTACTCAACTCACTAACTCCTCCCACACAAGGTTGAATGGGGATGTTGCTAGAAATGGCTGCTGGCTGGATGAAAGTTGGAAGGTTAGGGCCCTCAGGAGCCTGGTCCCCTCACCCTGATGTCCTGAAATCCATCACTGACTTTTTAAATGCCAGGTCTGGTTCACACCTAATCATTATCATCCCTAAGGCAAGTGAAGCAGAATTGATCTCCTGTCTCCATGGAGGAACTCAACAAAGGAGGGAAATTTTACAGGAAATAGCTAAATCTTTAGTTTGTGAGGATGCTGAAATTCAAGACATTAATCCCCAAATTTTCAGCATGTCTCCACAAAGTTGTAAATGAAGTAATTACATGGATTGCCCAGACACTAAACTGAAGATTCCAGAAACTTCTACCATAAGAACGTTTTATGGAAATTAAAGTGAGAGGGGAAGTTTTAGATTCTGGCTTCTCGCAGGCTTTGATTCCAGTTTTCCCTTTTCAAGCTCTCACCCATGTGTGGTCCATGCTTGCCGAGCCTCTCCCCTTCCTCCACTAGCCTCTTCCTTCTCCACATGTGATCCATTACTGAAGCCATGCTTCTCTACCCTGTCCTTTTTGCCCTCACCTCCCTTCATATCTGCTCTGCACCTGCCCTGCCTGGGGGACCAAAGGCTTCATCCCAGTGCCACTGTGCACTGCTGGGAAAAAGGACTCAAGCTAAAATGAAACAGTGCCTCATCAGATTTTGAGGGGTCTGCTCTTCCTGTTTGCAATCATTCCTCTAGCACCTTCCCATCCGTATTTCCAAACTTCATCATGTTTCTCAAACCTCCTTCTGCTTCCTTCACAGAGCAGCCTTGCCTCTTACTCCTTTAAGAAAGCAGAGCCCATTTGCAAGTAGCATCCTTCTTCCCTTGGCTCCCCAAACAAACCAGCCCCCGACTGGGTCTCCTTCTCTCCTGCCTCAGGGCACGGTGTCCTCCCATCTAGCTCTGACCCCTCTGTCTTGCTGCCTTGGGAGACTGAGCTGTGGATTATTCCTCCTGCCCTGCCCTGGTATGGCCACCTCCTCCCCTTCCTGCCAGTTGATAAGCAGGAGGGAGGGAGGCAACAGAGGAAAATGGCCCCTCATGGTCCAGCCCCAAAAGAAAACAGCTGCAAGACAAACCAAGTTTTCTTTCCTTCATATTTGTAGTGTAATTTTATTCATTGAGCCTGCATTTCTCTCTATTTTATCAAAGACTCCTTTTTTATTATCCTTGCTTGGCATGAGGATGGGTTCAGTACATCCCCAGGGCATAGTAGAAAAGAAGAAAACTCTGCCCTATGCTAGAGAAATCTCTCCATTATCAGTGGAAAATAATCCTCTGATCCTGTTAGTCTGCCGGTAGCATGCGCTCTCCCCTTCCTTCCCTTCCTCTCCGCTTTCCAGATGGAAAAGTGACCACATCCGCTGTTCTTTGCTCTTGCTCGGTCCACATCTCACCAGCGCATAGTACTCTGCCTTTGGACATTCCTCTAAAATGGTCCTACCCAAGGTTCTTGGTGCCCTCCAGTTGTTAAATCCAATGCAGTTTTGATTTTTTGATTTTTTTTTTTTTTTTGCTTACTATTCCAGAGAACATCTTTTCTTCCAGGTCCCACGCCACAGCTATCCTCATTTTCCTCTCGTTTATGAGCTGTTCCTTCCTGGAATTCTCTGCACAATCTTCTTTATCTTTCTGCCTCTTAGAAGTGAATATTTTTTTTGTCTACTTTCATGACCCCAGCTACCATCTATTTCCTTACAATTTTCCAAACCTCAGTGTATTACCTGGAACCTTCTTACAGAACGCAAGGCCCAAATTGCTCACGGCTTACTAAATCTTCAATCAAATGTCTCTCAGGCACTTGAACCTCAATCAGTATCCTCTTCTCTAAGTATTTTCTGTCTTAGCCCATTTTGTGTTGCTGTAACAGAATGCTTGAGGCCAGGTAATTTATTTTAAAGTGGTTTCTTTCTTTCTTTCTTTTTTTTTTTTAAGAGAGGGTCTCTGTCACCCAAGCTGGAGTGCTTAGCTCACTGCAACCTCTGCCTCCCAGGTTCAAGTGATTCTTGACTTCAGCCTCCCAAGTAGCTGGAATAGTACAGACGTGTGCTACCACACCCAGCTAATTTTTGTATTTTTAGTAAAGACAGGGTTTTGCCATGTTGGCCAGGCTGGTCTTGAACTCCTGATCTCGTGATTCACCTGTCTCGGCCTCCCAAAGTGCTGGGATTACAGGCGTGAGCCACCGCGCCCAGCCAATATTTTTATCTTTTAATGAATGCTTCCATCATACATGTGATTACAAAGTCACCTTCCTTTTATCTACGCTGCACCTGCTTCCTTTGAGGCCTCATCACTCTCTCCTGCAACATAGTCTATTCTAACATGGGTCAATATAAAATCCAAATCTCTCTGCAGGGCCAAGAGGCTATTCATGACCTGAACAAGAAGAAAAGACGGGAGACCTCTCGATACCCAAACTAGGTAGTCAACTTTTGGTCCAAGTTGTCTAGAAACAAAATCAAGAGTCTACAGAGTTTGGTTTTGTTTTTTAAATAAAAGAGATAAGTAAGATATGGAAAATCCATAACAACCAGGGGACAAGCCTGGGCCTTGGAAGAATGCAGGGCACAGAGGTTAGTGAGGCAGACTCAGCATGTGGGGGTAAGTGGCTGTTTTCCTCCAAAGTATCTGCTCCAATGACCCATATTCGCCCATTGAGGTTGCTCCTTTGAATTCAATGGCTTTTTCCTGGAATGTCTTCTATTGCCTTGTATCCTGTAATACAGCCCTCTTGCACCGTGTGTTTAATAAATACATACTCTTCGAATGAAATGATGGCTGTGTCTTCTGGAATTAGATGTTATAGTAACAAAATTGTATCCAACAAGAAACTAACCTGGATGAATTTACACTGGAAATCAGAGAGCAAGCAAGCAGTTGGACAAAGATCATAGAACGTTTATGGAGGGATGCAGGGGTGGGTTGGGGTAAAGAGTAGGAAGATCCACAATAAGATGGGATTCTATGGAACAAGTTGGGTACTGGAGGCCTTGCCTGGTCTCATTTCACCCTACCCTTACCGGCACACCAAGGACAGCAAGACCACGGGGCATCTTCTCCCTGCTCCAGTCACACTGGCTTGATGGTTCCAGGAGCCTACCAGGCTGCTCGATCCTCTGGATCTTTGAACATGCGCCTCCAGCATTAGAAGAGCTCTTCAACCTTGCTAGGACTCTTGGTGACATCCTCTTCTCCTTCAAGGCTCAGCCTAGATAGCATCTCCTTGGGGAAGGCAATGGTCAGGGAAGGGCTTTCCATTGATTTCTTTCAAAGAACGCCTCATAAGTTATAACTGTTATGTGAGCTGTGGTTCCCTACAAAACAAAGTGATGCAAGGATCTAGTGCCAGTGCTTTATTCAGGAGGTCTGACCTGCGTGGTGGGGAGCGAGGAGTCACTGTGCACGGTGAGGGGCTGCTCTGCTGGCTCCTGCTTCCTCATGTGCTTCGAGGGACACAGCTGGTCACTGGGCAGGAGCGTCCACTCACCATCTGGCACAGCTTGGACAGGATGCCCTGAGCTGACTGCAGAGAACAATCACAGGGAGGCAGAGGGCATGTGTCTCCTCTCCTGCTCTCCTTCACTCCATGAGTTTTGTTATCTCACCCCTCGGAAGTCAGATGTCAAGACCAGCATGGTGGCATTGTAACTAAAGTCTGGAAATGTCTACAGGAGACATCCACTCAGAGCACGTGACTGGTTGTCACCCAGAAGACAGAGATCCATATTCTCAGGACAGGTGACAGGTCAGCCCCAGGAGCAGAACTACATCGGCCTAAGAGGGTCCAGTTGGCCATGGCGGTGGCAGAGGTGAAGCAAGCTGCAGAAGGCCCAGGAGATGTTAGTGCCATGAGATGTGAAGATACTTCTGACACGGCAGTTCCTACATGGATCATGCCTACTGGTCGCCCGTTGGACCGGAAGCATCTTGGAGGTAGATACCTTGCCTGCCTGGTTTAACAATGTGTCTGCAGGCCCAGGAGAGCATCTGGCACAAAGTAGGTGTTGAACACTTGCCTTGATGCACCAAGTTCACATGCGACACCTGCTGCTAAGCTTCCCCCAGTGTAACTGAGTAAATTGCTCATGCTTCTTGCTCCCCAAGTGATTTGGTTCACCTTTGTCTTCACAAGTTGGCAGCTAGGCTGTGAAGACCCCGAGGGTGCAGAGCATTTCTTTCCACCTTTGTTTTCCTAGTTCCTAGTTCAGCACCTGGCATATAGTAAATGCTCCACAAACATTTGTTGAAATTCATGCAGGACTGAGGTATCAGTGCAACCCGAAGAGGTGGGGGACTGGACTGCAATTATTTTATCACATGACTTGCAAGACACTTTCCTGTGCTGCTTGTTAAGAAATATGTGCAACGTACAATATCCTGCTTCTAGTGATTTGAAACCATGTATTAACTGTAGTCATCCGACAGTGGTATAGAACACCAGAACTTATTTCTCCTATCTAGCTATAATTTTGTATGTTCCCCAAACAAAGACATGTTAACTGTTTTAGGTGATGGGTATGCTAATTACCCTGATCTGTCACTATACATTGAATGTATCAAAACATCACTATGTACTCCATGAATATGTACAATCATTATTTGTCACACTGGTACAAAAACAGGCACACAGACCAATGGAACAGAATAGAGAGCCCAGAAATAAGACCGCACACCTACAACCATCTGATCTTCAAAAAAGCTGACAAAGACAAGCAATGGGGAAAAGACTCCCTGTTCAATAAATGGTGCTGGGATAACTGGCTAGCCATACGCAGAAGATTGGAGCTGGACCCTTCCTTACATCATATAAGAAAATCAACTCATATGGATTAAAGATTTAAATGTAAAACCCAAAACTATAAAAACCCTGAAAGACAAACTAGGCAACACCATTCTGGACATAGGAGTGGGCAAGGATCTCATGAAAAAGATACAACAAACGCAATTGCAACAAAAGCAAAAATTGACAAGTGGGATCTAATTAAATTTAGGAGCTTCTGCACAGCAAAAGAAACTATCAACAGAGTAAACAGATAACCTACAGAATGGGAGAAAATATTGGGAAACTATGCACCTGACAAAGGTTAATATCCAGCATCTATAAGGAACCTAAACAAATTTATAAGAGAAAAACAACCCTATTAAAAAGTAGGCAAAATGCAGGAACAGATACTTCTTAAAAGAAGACATCCACGCAGCCCACAAGTATATGAAGAAAAGCTCAATATCACCGATCATCAGAGAAATGTAAATTGAAACCACAATGAGATACCTTAAACCAATCAGAATTGCTATTATTAAAAAGTCAAAAAACAACATATGCTGGTGAGGTTGTGGAGAAAATTGAACGCTTTTACACTGTTGCTGGGAGGGAAATTAGTTCAGCTATTGTGGAAGACAGTATGGCAATTCCTCAAAGACCTAGAGGCAGAAGTACAATTCAACTTAGTAATTTCATTACTGGGTATATATCCAGAGGAATAAAAATCATTCTTCCATAAAGACCCATGCACATTTGTGTTCATTGCAGCACTGTTCATGAAAGCAAAGACATGGAATCTACCTAAATGTCCATTAATGACAGACTGGATAAAGAAAATGTGTTATATATACACCATGGAGTACTATGCAGCCATAAAAGAGAATGAGATCCTAACTTTTGCAGGAACACGGATGGAGCTGGAGGCCATTATCCTTAGCAAACTAACAGAGAAACAGAAAACCAAACACCTCATGCTCTCCCTTCTAAGTGGGACCTAAATGATGATAACTTATGAACACAAAAAAGGAAACGACAGACACTGGGGTCTACTTGAGGGTGGAGGGTGGAAGGAGGGAGAGGAGCAGAAAAAAATAACTACTGGGTACTGGGCTTTCTACCTGGGTGATGAAACAGTCTGTACAACAAATCCCTGTGAAATGAGTTTTCCTGTGTAATAAAGCTTCACATGTACCCCCAAACCTAAAATAAAAGTTAAAAAATTATTTGTCAATTTAAAAAATTTTTCAATTTTTTTTTTTTAAAAACAGGCTAGGCATGGTGGCTCATGTGTAATCCCAGCACTTTGGGAGGCCAAGGCAGGTGGATTGCATGAGCCCAGGAATTCGAGACCAGCCTAGGCAACATGGCGAAACCCCATTTCTACAAAAAGTACAAAAATTAGCTGGGTGTGGTGACGCCTGTGGTCCCAGCCACTTGGGAGGCTGAAGTGGGAAGACTGCTTGAGCACAGGAGTTCAAGACTGCAGTGAGTCATAATCACGCCACTCCACTCCAGCCAGAGCAACAGAATGTGATCCGTCTCAAATAATAAATGATTAAATAAATAAAAAAGGAAAAAAAGAAAAAAGAAATATGTACAGCAAAATCAAGACACCCTCAACCCACAAACTACCAACTCATTTATTCATTTCTCACTTGTATCAAGGACCTTCTTTTCCGGCACTATTCTGGATTAGATAACCTGAAAACTTTCTTGTTTGTCGAATACCTAGAAGTAATGATCAATATGTAGCAACTGATTTTTTGAAACGCATAGTTAAGCTTTTAAGAAAGTAAGGACACTCTTCAGTGGCCAAAAGAAACAGTGATAGTCATCCCTCGTCACTCTCAGATTCCGTATTGTTCATTTGCCTACTTGCTAAAATTGATTTGTAACCCCAAGATTAATTACTTGGGGTACTTTCGCAGTCATTAGCAGCCATGCACAGAGTGGTGAAAAATCTCAGTGACCGGATGAGAAGCTTCTAGCTGAGGTGGAATGAGGCAATGATCTGCCTTCTTGTTTCAGTTCTCAGGCTGCAAACAAGTGTTCTTGTGGTGGTGTATTTAATGCCATGCTTTCCACATTTCTATGCTTTTTGTTTGCGACTTTGCTGTTGAAATGGCCTCCAAGGATAGTGCCGAAGTGCCGTCCAGCGTTCCTAGGCACTGCAAGGCTGCGATGTGCCTTACGGAGAAAATACACATTAGAGAAGTTTCCTTTGTGCATAAGGTGTAGTACCATTGGCTCTGAATTCAGTGTTAAAAAATAAAAAATAACATAAAAAATATAGCTGTGCATCGCTTAATGATGAAGATACATTCAGAGACATGTGCTTTTAGATGATTTTGTTGTATGAACAGCAGAGTGTACTTACATCAAGCTAGACAGTGTAGCCTATTACATACCTAGGCTATATGATACAGCCTATTGCTCCCAGGCTCCAAATCTGCATAGCGTGACTGTACTGAACACTGTAGGCAACTGTAACACCATGGTAAATATTTGTGTATCTAAACACGGGAAAGGTACATTAAAAATATGGTTATAAAAGATGAAAAATTGTACACTGTCTAGTGCACTTACCATGAATGGAGCTTGTGGGACTGAAAGTTGCCCTGTGTGAGTCTGTGAGTGAGTGATGAGTGAATGGGAAGACCCAGGACAGTATCACACAGTACCGTAGACTATATACACCCTGTACACTTAGGCTACACTAAATTTATGTTTTAAAAACTTTTCTTTCTTCAAAAATAAATTAACCTCAGCTTACTGTAACTTTTTTTACTTTGGAAACTTTCAAAATTTTTAAACTTTTTGAATCTTTTGTAATAACACAACTTAAAACACAAACACATTGTATAGTTGTACAAAATCTTTTATATACTTATTCTATAAGATTATTTCTATTTAAAATTTTTAAAAACTTAAAAAAAAAAAGTTAAAAATTGGGCTAGACACAGTGGTTCATGCCTGTAATCTCAGCACTTTGGGAGGCCGAGGCAGGCGAATCACCTGAGCTCAGAAGTTCGAGATGAGCCTGGCCAACATGGTGAAACTCCGTCTCTACTAAAAATACAAAAATTAGCCGGGCATGGGGGCGGGCACCTGTAGTCCCAGCTACTTGGAAGGCTGAGGCAGGAGAATCGCTTGAACCCAGGAAGTAGAGGTTGCAGTGAACTGAGATCGTGCCACTGTACTCCAGCCAGAGCAACAGGGCAAGACACTGTCTCACACACACACAAAAAAACAAAAACCAAAATAACAACTAAGACACAGAAACACACATTAGCTTAGACCCACACAAGGTGAGGATCATCAATATCCCTGCACTCTACCTCCACATCTTGTCCCACTGGAAGCTCTTCAGGGGCAGTAACATAATACTATCTCCATGGTAACAAGGCCTTCTTTTGGACTATTTCCTGGAGGACCTGCCTGAGGCTTTTATTGGGATGCCACGCTTTTCAGACATATATGGCCATGGTGATTTGTTTGGTTTCTTTCTTTCTTAATCATAGATTTGCTTGTAAGAAGATAATGCACCATGAACATTCCTGTCTACTAATGAAAACTTTTCAGTGTTGGGTTAATGTTTTCAACTTTTTAAGGAGCTTGTTGAGGTCTGCAAAAGCTTCTGCTAAACCCTTCACTGAATTTTTGTGGGTGTTTTCCTTCTTGTTCTTCTACTGATGCCTTTTACTTGACTCTTCTTCAGATATGTGTTCCTGTTCCAGCTCCAACAACTCCTCAGTAGCAATTGCTCAGGGTCATGTCATGGAGCAATAGGAATTTCTCAGCTCTATTATAATGTTATGGGACACTGTCATATATATTGTCCATCATTGGCCGAGATGTCATTATGTAGCTCATGACTGTGCAGTCAAAACAATAACACACATAGAACAAGGTTATGTATTGATTGGTTGGTGAAAATGTTGTCACTGGAGATTTGTAGAAATCTAACCCTATATTGCCACCAGGAGCACGTTTCTGTATTCCTTGATTCAATATTTGAGGAGGCTTTATGGAACATAACTACTGAAAATGATGAGAATCCACCTTATCTATTAATGGAAGTTCCAGTACAGAATAGAGAGAAAGGAAGAAGATTAATATTTGAAGGAAAATGGCTAAGAACTTTCTAGAATGGACTTCAGACACAAATCTTCAGATTCATGAAGTGCAATGCATCCCAAGCAACAAGAATAAAAGTAAACCCACATGTAGATTCATCAGTGTACCTACAGGATACTCAAAATAAAGATATTAAAAGACCACAGAGAAAAAGATGGCATAAAAAGTGAATGCTACTAGATTGACATTACAGTTCTCAAAAGCAAGAACAGAAAGTAGGATACACTGGAATTTCATTTCAAAATAAGTGATATCCTAGAATTCTATGGCAATATAACATTATTCAAGAACCAGAGGAAAACAAATGTATTTTCAGACAAACAAGGATTAAAATAATTTTCGGCTAGCAGAACCGCACTGAAAGAACTAATAAGTGTGTATTTCAGGAGTAAGGAGACTGAACCCAGAAGGAAAGAGTGGGCTGCAAGGAAGGAGGGTGAAGAAGGAAATTAGTAAACATAGGAGTAAATCTACAGAGACGTTCACTATATAAAACAAACCTATATAGGGTTTAAGCAATATTCTCAACCTTCATTCATTCAACAAATATTTATTAAGCATTCAAAATGTGCCAGCAATGGTTTTACATGCTAGTAATATAGTGGTGTATTAAAAAAAATTTTAAATGCCTGCTTTTATGAAGTTTATAAAAAAATAAGTAAAATATTTAGTGTGCTATATAATGACACATGCAATGGAGAAAAACGAAGCAGGGGCGGAGGATAGGGAGGGTTGGAAGGGAGGACAGGAATAAATAAAGCTCTGCCCTTACAGTGTGAGTCTAGACAACTAAATGGATAATTGAACTTTCATAGCTGCAATGCAGGTACCCTGAGGTTTTGGTGTAGAGACTCTGTGTTCTCATCTCTGCCTTCACCATCTTGGAAGAAGGGCTGCCTTTTCTTCCCCTTTTCTTTCTAATCCAAAGTAACTTTATATCTATAAAGTCATTATGTATATATATGATAAAAAAGAAAGGCATGACCCTATGAGTGACCATCCCTGACCTCCTCCAAGAGGGACAATCCTTGAAGGTCAGTGCAAGTGGCAAAGTCATGGGAAGAAGAAGAAATCACCATTGGGCAATTTGGGGTAGAGGGTTGCTTTCAGCCAATCTTGTAACTCACAGCTTTAAGGAAAATGTGACCATCTAACTGAGCAGGGGTCCATGGGACTGAGGAAACTGCCCTAACAGGGTTAACGAGAATTGCAAGCCAGGCTTTAGGCAGAATTATAGTTAAGCATTGACCAGGTAGCACTGGTGCCCTCCAACCTCCTTCCCTGCAGCTGCTAACTAACCAAGAGCTATGTAGCACACTGGCCACCTGCTCCCTGCCATTCCTATAGATAGAATTTCTGACGCTGGACCTTTATACCGGAGAATTGCTTAAGGTATTCTTCAGATTCTGAATTCTGGCAGAACAATTGACACCAACCGGTCCGAGGACCCCCACCAAAGAACTGACTCAGCACAGAAATGTGGTTTCATCATCAATGTCCCCCTTCACTTATCAACCAATCAACCACCTCCACATCCTACTCCTTCAACCCTCTGGACCCCTGTAAAAACCCATCCCTACACCCGCCGGGGAGTTGGAATTGAGGTTTCCTCCCATCTCCTCGTTCAGGTACCCTACAATTATTCAACTCTTTCTCTGCTCCAAACCTCAGTGTCTCAGTAAATTGACTCACTGTGCATCAGGCAATGAACCCAGCACCATTACACTGAGAGAGTCTGGGTAATTCAGAGTGTTCAGAATTGAGTATTTGGAAGGGTTTGGGAAGGAATGAGTTTAAATCAAGCTCTTTTGGGGGAAATTAAGAAACAGATTTTACAGGCTGCAGCCAGTTGTAAATTTGTTTTAATGCCAGAGTTTCTAAGAAGTGGATTTTAAATCTATAAATCAGTTTTATTTATGAACTTAAACTTGATCTATTATTCTTTCTCTTCCTTTTTAAAAATAGGCCAAGCTTGCCTGGTGTTCTTTGGACAGTAAAGCAGAACAATTTTGCAATATCAGAGGTCCCCAACTTGTATAACTTAAAGTTGTCTGATTTATAAAGAATATTTATAAAGAATTTTCTACAATGGGGGCTCCCCTGTCCTGCCTTCCAGGCCACTGCTGTGGTTGAGGAAGGTGAGGGGCACCCCCATGCTTGGCTGAGGACAGAGCCAGGGAGAGGGAGGGCACCCTTGGGACTTATATCCACCCTCCACCTCACTGGTGAAGTGGACTCTCACTGACCACACTGGCAGTTCACTTCCATCCAAACAGAGTCTCCATGGAAAAGTGAATTCAGAGTTACAAAGAGCCGATTTTCATCCAATTTTGCAAGTCACATCCACATGGGAGGGATGCCAAAGAGAATGATGATGACACGGGACCACAAAGAAGATTCCCTGCGTTGTTCAAGGAAAGAAGCTCTGCCCTCAACTCCCAGAATACTCAGCCTCATCTTGGAGGCTAAACTTGGCTCTGGGTGGAGGATGGGAAGAAGCTCACAGCACTCACCCTGAAAGAGACCAATCCACTAACAGAGGACCAGGGCCAGCAACAGGTGCCTTAAGCAAACAACCTAGCCAAACAAAAAAGGTGAGCCGCATCCTGAACGACCCTAAGCAAGCAACCTGTTATTTCCCTTTTGGGAGGTCTGAAGCAGGAGGCTAGCTGCCTCTCTTGGTTTTGGGCAATGCTTACCTCTGGGGGAGAAGGGTTTAAGGCCTAGTGAGTCAGAGTCAACCATGCTCAACCTGGCCCTGATTTCAGTCTCTGCTCTCTTTGTCCCCTAAACCTTGTGAGAAAGTAGCAGACACCTGATACTGCAGGCTCTTCGCACTTGCCCTAAGAAGAGGGGAACCTGTCTTACACAAAGGGGAGCCTGAAAGTGGTAAATTCCGCTGTCCTTAAGCCAGCCACTGAGGATTCTGGTCACCAGAATCACCTAGGGAGCTTTAAAAAAACAGGGATGCAGATATTTGGCTCCACTGCAGACAAACCGAATCAGGAATTCTGGGATGGGGTCCAGGAATGCGTACTTTATGAACCTTTCCAGATGATTCGGATGATTAACCAGGTCAGGGGAAATCTGACATAAGGAGCCCAAAAAGAATTCTCACTCTGGTGATTCAATCATTAAAACTCTATCGGCATATGAAGAACTCTTCCAAATCAATAAGAAAAATATGAACCACCCCACAGAAATATAGACAAAAGTTATTTCCTTAAAATAAATGCAATGGTCAGTAGCTACATGGAAAGATGTTTATCCTCACTAATAAAGAATTGAAGCAACCAGATATAACTGTTTTTGCACAACAATTAGCAAAGATTTAAACACTGGATAATTCTGAGCATGGCAGGATGAGAGGAAACCCACACTCTTGTCTGTTGGTGGGAGTGTGAACTGATGCAGTGTGTTTGGAGAGCAATTTAGCAATCTCTGTCAAAATTTTACATGAATGTAGCTTTGATGAAGCACTTCAAGGATTTTACTCTGCAGATATATTTGAAGCAGCGTGCAAAAGATACATGTACGCACATGGTCCTTGCAGCATTGTTTATGATAGCAAGGCCCAGAAACAGCCTACAAGTCCACCAATAGGAAGCAATTGTACATTATGGTACAACCACGCAATGATTATTATTCATCTGTTAAGAAGAACAGGCTAGACTTACATCTACCTATCTCTGGGAGATGTTATTTTGTGAAAAAATTAAAAAAAGCAGTTATGTATGGTTGGAATCCATTTTGGGTAAAACAAAATAAAGGTAGAAATGGCATTTGTGCTTATATGTGGATAGAATACTGAGAAAGAAGTTTGGGAAACTGTAAAATGAAGTTACTTCTGGAGAGTGGAAATAAAGATTTAGAGAAGAAAGGTATCTTTTATTTACTTTTCACTAGTCAACATAATGAATTATTTGAATTTTACCATGAGCATATATTACTTTTGTAAACCAAAATAAGGCAAATGCACTAAAATAAAGAAGTTAAAACATGCGTATACACAGCCGCTATGAGTATGGCGACTGCCTCACTCTCTGGTCTCAATCCCTGGAGCAGAGGCCCCTAGGGTGGGGGCCACACCTCCTGCGCCCGCCTCTGAATTTCACTGCAGCCTCATGGGCTAGTCCATGTGAACTTAACTCCCTTCCAGCAACTAGCACTTGCCACAAGCCTGTGTCCTTTCACTGCCTACCCCAGGGCCTTTACTGATGTCCCTTGAGTCTGACACCTGAGAAGGACAGGAGATGTAGACTCCCAGGAGCAACCATTAATGGTGACGGAGTGTGGGGATAAATGCCTCAGTCCCACCCTTCAAAGCGGCACTGCAAGGCATCCTGCACCCTTCTCAGAGGACCTGGTGAGGTCCTGCCCTCCTTGTCTGCAGTGATGATATTGACAGCACACTCATTTCCATCTCCTTGCCCTGCTCCTTCCTTCACACTTCCAGGATCAGCACCCACATATATTACTTCACTCAGATACCCACCTTGCAGGGAACCCAAACTCAACCACCTCTTCAGAAGGAACCGCAGGTTCCTGAAAGCCACCCTTCCCTAAGGCTCAGGCGAGGCCACATTGAGGGTAGGAGCCTCACTGATGGCAGCAGTCATGGTTAAGAGATTGGGGGAGATGTCAGGCATTGTGCTGGGGGATTTGCAGGGCTGCCTCGTGTCATCATCCCAGCAACCTGCAAAGTGGATCATTTGGATGCCCATTTTACACTTGAGAAAACAGGGATAGCTGGGGGTCCCTAAGTCCAGGTCTCAGGGAGCTGGGATGACAAATAGGTAGGGTCCTTGCTTCAGATGGGGCCAGCTCATGCTCCTCGGGCCCTTGATTACAGGGTGTGGTGCTCATGGTCCTGCAGGCTTTCCAGAGGGTCCTTGCTTCAGATGGGGCCAGTTCATGCTCCTCGGGCCCTTGATTACAGGGTGTGGTGCTCACAGTCCTGCAGGCTTTCCAGAGGGTCCTTGCTTCAGATGGGGCCAGCTCATGCTCCTCGGGCCCTTGATTACAGGGTGTGGTGCTCACAGTCCTGCAGGCTTTCCAGAGCAACAGCAATCAGGTGACTTGTACAGAGCCAGATGAACAAATCTAAACTGGGCAAAACAAGACCAAGATATCAAGATGTAAGAATCAAGGGGTAAAGAGGTAGAAGAAGGTAGCTCCTTTTTTTTTTTTTTTTTTTTTTTTAAGGCAGGATCTTGCTTTGTCACTCAGGCTAGAGTGGAGTGGAGCGATCATGGTTCACTGCAGCCTTGACCTCCAGGGATCAAGCGATCCTCCCACCTCATCCTCCCGAGTAGCTGAGACTACAGGCATGCATCAGCATACCTGAATAACTAAAAAAGTTATTTTTTTATAGAGACAGGGTCTTACTATGTTGCCCAGACTGGTTTGCCCAGACTGGTCTCAAACAGATGGGCTCAACCGATCCTCCTGCCTTGGCTTCCCAAATTGCTGGGATAATGGGTGTGAGCCAATGCACCTGGCTAGAAGGTATTTCTTACCAGGAAGCAGGAGGAGATACAGTTGTCCAGCCTGGTCATGGAGACAGGTGGTACACGGAATGTTTGTGTCCACCCAGGATTTTGCATGTTGAAATTCTAACCCCCAAGGGGATGGTGCTAGGAGGTGATTAGACAGAGACTGGGTCATGAGGGCAGGGTCCTTGTGAATGTGATTAGTGCCCTTAAAAGAAGAGAAAAAATAGGAGCTGGCTCTCCATCTCTCTTCCCTGTATGGAAGGATATAACGAGAAGATGGCCATCAGGAAGCAGCCCTCATGAAGCACCAAATCTGCCGATGCCTTGATGTGGGATTTTCAGCCTCTGGAACCCAGAGGAATAAACTTCTGTTGTTTAAGCCACCGAATCTATGGTTAATTTGTTACAGCAGCCCAAAGAGACCAAGACAAAGAAGAAAGGAGAAGGGGATGGTTCAGGGAAGAGCTGGAACCCAGGACTGGGGTACTAACTTGAGGAGGGGTCGGGAGCCCACTGGACAGCTCTGGTCCGTGGGCTATGGACCCCTCCTTAAGTTAGTTAGTAACTTACAAATAAAAAAATTTTTAAAAAATTTAAATTTAAATTTTAGATTCAAGAGGTGCATGCGCAGATTTGTTACAAGGGTATGTTTCATAGTGCTGAGGTTTGGTGCAGCGCTTCCATTGATCCCATCACCCGGATAGTGAACGGGGCACCCATAGGAAGGTTTCCAGCCCTTGCCCCTCCTTCTCCCACCTCCGTTTGGAGTCCCCAGTGTCTGTTGTTGCCACCTTTACATCCATGTGTACCCAGGGGTTAGCTCCCACTTATAAGTGAGAATATGTGATCTTTCATGTTTCTGTTTCTGCGTTAATTTACTTAGGATTATGGCCGCCGGCTGCGTCCATGTTGCTGCAGAGGACATGACTTCTTTTTTTTGATGGCTATGTAGTTTTCCATGTTGTGTATGTGCTGCCTATTGTTTATCCAATCCTCCATTGATGGCACCTAGGTTGCTTGCATGTCTTTGCTATTGTGAATTGTGTTGCAATAAACATACGAGTGTAGGTGTCTTTTTGTTAGAATGACTTATTTTTCTTTGGGTATATACCTAGTAATGGTATTGCTGGCTTAGATGGCAGGTCTATTTTTAGTTCTTTAAGAAATCTCCAAACTGCTTTCCACAGTGGCTGAACTAATTTTCATTCCCACCAACAGTGTATAAGCATTGAACACCTTTTGTAATCAACTGTCATCTAAATGAGGATATGCTTCCTGCAAAGCCATTGTGTTTGCTATGCAAATGTGGCTTCCAGATGAATTCCTAGCTCTCCCCTTCTGGCCCTAATGCCACTCAAAGATTCCCCTTCCCGGTAGACAATCTGAAGTTCCCTTTAAAGGAACTGTGGGTTCAGTGGCAGGAATCAAACCTTCCTGGTTGTGACTTCCCTGGGGATGGCCCCTCGGGCCGCAGGCATCGCACACTCCACTTTTCTGCAGGTAGCCTCTGGGAGTCTAAGATGACTGCTGCAGCCAGACACAAGCTCCTGGCCTTGAACCATGGGGCCCTTCCAAAGTCTCATGGGTAAGAGGTCAGAGAAGGGTGCCAAGTGGGGAAGGCAATTTAGAAGAGCAAGGGAAAACAATTTGATGAGGAGACAGCTCCAGGAAGAAAACGGTGTTTGTTTTTTTACATGGACAAAGGCTCCATGTGTTCCTTGAGTAATTTTTATTCAACAGGGTGTTTTAAGTGGGTAGACAAACAAACATCTGAACTGAAGATTAAATACACTTGTCCCAGGGAAGAGCATCCTGGACAGGAAGACCACCTTCTTGGTGGGTCTTGCCTCTGCAGGCTCCAGAGGATGGAGCGATGTGTGAGTCTGAGCACAGTGGGCCTGGCAAGGTGAGAGCCGGCAGCAGTCTGGTGCATTGAGGTTTCTGTGCTCCAGAAAGCCAAGCTCAGCTCAGCCTGGATAGGGACCTACATTTCTGCTGCGGTGCTTCCGGCAGCTGAAGGTTCTGATCTTCCCTTGTGGTGCATATCCTGGGAGGGGAGGATCATGGTTGTTACCATTCCTCATTCCATCTGGGAATGAGGGCTCTGTGAAAGGTTTTGGAAGAGAGAGAGAGGAGGAGGAATGGGATGGGCTGAATTGTGCACCACCCTCCCATCGACATGATCAAGTCCTAATTCCCAGCACCTCTTAATGAGACCTCTATTTAGAAATAGGGTCATTGCAGATATAATTAGCTAAGATATGGTCATTCTGGAGTCCTTATAAAGGGAGACCTTATAAAAAGGGAAAATTTGGAGGCAGACACGCGTGCAGGGGGAACACCATGTGAAAATGAAGGCAGAGATCAGGATGATGCTTCCAAGAGCCACAGAATGACAACGATGGCCAGCAAACCATCACACGCCAGGGGAGAGATGTGAGCAGGTGCCTTCTCACTGCCTTGAGAAGGAACCAACCCTGCCAACACCTTGATCTCAGACTTCCAGCCTCCAGAACTGAGAGACGATAAGTATATGTGGGTTAAGCCAGCTAGGCTGTGGTGCTTTCTTACACAGCAGCCCTAGCAAAATAATACAAGCCTAAGGATTATGGTGGCAACATGTAGAGAGGAAAAAGACTCCTCCAGGAAGCCTGGGGCCTTCAGGCAGATGCCCAGGGACTGGCAACCAATGATAACAATGCCTAATCCAGCCAGGCCAGCTCCGCTTCTCCACAGGAGTTGGGGGAGACATTTTTGCCTCCTCTCACTTTGATTCACCTATCTGCACGTGTGTTCAAGATAGAAGAGAAAGCTAAGCTCCTTCAAGTCTCCTGCAGACCATCTGCTCATACCAGGACGTAAAAAGTTAAAGCTATTTTCGGTGTTATTTCAGGCAGGATGGAGACAGACACCATTGGGGATAACCAACCGCTGGAAGGAAATGTGAACTCCTGTCATGCCTAGCCTTACTGTTGGCATAAGTCAGTATTTTTGATGGAATACTACTCAGCCACAAAAAGAAATGAATTCATGGCATTTGCAGCAACCTGGATGGGATTGGAGACCACGATTCTAAATGAAGTAACTCAGTAATGGAAAACCAAACATTGTATGTTCTCACTCCTAAGTGGGAGCTAAACTACGAGGATACAATGGACTTTTGGGACTTTGGGGGAAAGGGTGGGAAGGTGGGGAGGGATAAAAGACTACACTTTGGGTACAGTGTGTACTGCTTAGGTGATGGGTGCACCAACATCTCACAAATCACCGCTGAAGAACTTATCATGTAACCAAACACCCCAAAAACCTATGGAAATACAACTTAAAAAAAAAAGTTAGTATTTTATCTGCCTACAGTCTGCCTTCTTGTAGGATTTGGGGTGAGTTTTGGTCCCCACACCATGTGAAAAACTCTTGTGATAATGTATTATTTTTCCAAAGAATCTCCCTGAGCCAAATTTCACTGCCTCTAAGATTGTGGTTTCATGCTAGGGCATGTGGGAAAATCCCAGAATGTTCAATAGGATTACCTACAGGACGAATATCTACAATGGACAGAAATGGTTCTAGTCTGAGAACACAGCCCATTGGAACAGTCTTTACTGCTGCCAGGCCTTTCCTGGGGGCTTTCCTCGCGAGGGGAGGGCAGAGGGAGGTTTGCAGGCAGCGCGGACAGGACACTCTGCTGCCATTGCTGAAGCCCTGTGAGGTGGACCTCATGTCCTCCTCCCTCCCTGGCCCGTGGCTGGGCCCTGTGCTGAGTGTTGCGGGCTGATGCCCTCCAGGTGGCCCGAGGTGGGTGTCCAGGCTGTCAATGTCTCCTCAGGCCACAGAGAAGTACCCAGCCCTGCTCCACTCAGAAGCTCCCAGCCAAGCTTGACCTCCTCACATCCCCAACCCTGCAGCCTGCAGAATGACTTCTCTCTCCTTCCTTCCTCAGCTGGGAGTACTGCACAGTCATCTTCCTGGTCACCTGCCTCAAGACCTCTACACAGTCTGTCCCTCTTGCCTCACTCAAACTTGCCAATTGCAGGCCACCGGCAAATTCTGTTGGGTCTCTCTGACAACTTCTCTCACTTGTCTTCACTTCTTCCGTTCCGTCTGGCTCATCCAGAGTCCAGATCTTCCCTGTATCTCTCTGGCATTGCCCAACAACCTCCAGACTTGGCTGCTACCTGGTCCCTCTCCCCCATCCCTGTGCCCTTGGCCCAAGAGTCTCTTTCAGAAAGTACAGCTGCCCGGGTCAGGCACAGTGGCTCACACCTGTAATCCCAGCACTTTGGGAGGCTGAGGTGGGCGGATCATGAGGTCAAGAGATCAAGACCATCCTGGCTAACATGGCGAAACCCTGTCTCTACTAAAAATACAAAAAGATTAGCGGGACGTGATGACACACGCCTGTAGTCCCAGCTACTTGGGAGGCTGAGGCAGGAGAATCATTTGAACCTGGGAGGCGGAGCTTACAGTGAGCCGAGATTGCGCCACTGCACTTCAGCCTGGCGACAGAGCAAGACTCCATCTCAAAAAAAAAAAAAAAAAAAAAAGACAGCACAGCTGCCCAGCTCCGACCCCTTCAATGGCTCTGCTGTCGAGGATTTGGAATTGAGCAGTGATGCCTGCACCTCCTGCACCAACCCTGTCGGAAAGTTTGGCAAGAGGAAGGAAAGAAACTCCTAGCCCTTTGCACAATACTGCCCTGGGATTATGCTCTAGTAGAAACGTACGTTGTCTTGCCCCGTTTCACTCAGAGACACCCAAGGGAGAATGGGAGAGAGTACAGGCCCAGGGCAGGAGCTAGGAGCCAGCTGGGGGAGGAACTCAGGGAAGTGAGGGGCACAGTGCCCAGTCCGTGTTGATGCAAAGGCGAGTCGGGGTCTGCAGTGAAAGTCCAGCGAGAGGGCCCCAGAGTCCCCACCTGAAAGCAGTGGTGGCGAGCTGGAGAGGGACTGAGGTTAAGAATTTCCATCTTCACCTCTGGTTTGCTGTGGGAAACGGGGCAAAGCTGAATCATGGGAAAGAGAGACGGGGGGCTAGCTCTGGGGCTTGGGTGGGGAGCTTAGGCCCTCCCACAGCTCTGAGCTGGGACCACTTTTGCGTTGACTCCAGCTACACAGAGACAAGCACCCTCCCACACGGAGGCCAGCAGAGGTCTCCTGAGTTGTTGCCTGCATTCGTACCTCCTTTTCTCCTCAGGGCTCTTCTCCCATCTCTGAGCACTAGAAGTTCAGCCATCAGTTAAAGACAGCTCATGTGTTGCCTCCTCCAGGAAGCTTTCTCTGACTTCCTGAGTCAGGATTAACCTTCCCTTCTCTACACTCCCTGTATACTTTGTTCTATCAAACCACTTATGACGTTCATGTATTTTTATATTGTGTGAACCCCCAGAACTTGGCATAGCGCTTGATGATACGCATTAAATAGATGCTTACTGATTAAATGAAAGGAAGAGTGAACACACAGATACAGTGAAAACTGCTCTTCCACCTCTAGTCTATAAACATCTTGGAAATAAGAAATACGCTTGGTTGCCCTGAACGCCTCCACAGTAGCTAGCGTGATCTTCCACCTCGTCGCTTCTCAGTAAATGTTGGCTAAATTGTTAATTTCATGGAGCTCGTGATTATAACAATCGCATATCATTATTTTTACCCACCTTCTACAAAAAAGAATGAGGGGAAATCTATTGTCCTGAGCTTACTGCAGTTATGTTTTCTGCATATTTCAGGTGGTGTGAATTGTTCAGAGCTCTGTCACCTGCACTGGGGCACACAAGGTGGCCCCGCTGCCTGGATGCTTTCCTGAAGAATGCCAAACACACAATACCATGAGCAGCTTGGATCCTGCGCAGCACCTACCTTTTGGTTATTTTTGCAACTCTTTGCACGTCCCTGATCTTATTTAGTCCTTCCAGTATCCCGGAGGCGGAGCCGGTGCAGATCCTGTTGGCTTTGTTTCCTAGGTGAGGAGAGAGGCACCCCTGGGCTGTAGGATAAAGGGCCTGCCCTGGGCTGGAGATGCAGCTGACTGAAGATCTGGCTGTGTCCAGAGCCCAGGGTGCCTCTTGTCCAGTCCAGGGCACAACAAGGCCCCACCACACCTCACAGTCCTCGGGGCCAGGCTTCCTGGGGCTGCTTTCTTCTCTCCCGTGGAATAGCAGCTCTTTCCAGCCCTTTGATATCCCAAGACAGGAAACCAGGACGAGTTTGGTTCCCAGCCAAAGCAATCTTGCTGACCCCTCAATGCAGCAGGAAAGCCCAAATACAGCCTGTGCCACTGGGGCTTTGTTGAGAAATGTCCACCAGCCCCACCCTTGTCTGAAACGGTATCACCTCCCACTTCCCTACTCTTACTCTCAACGCTTGAATTTGTTTCTTTTCAAACTCATAGCTTTTGCAAACCACGGGAGGGAAGAATTAATCTGGAATGTTAAGCCTCTCAGTGTATTTGTCTCTGCCTGCAACCTGGAGGAGTAGAATCGAGCTCCAATCTCCTTGTTTCTAGGGAGATTGTAGCTCAGCTTAAGACTCACAGCCGCAGCCTGGTGCCACTTCCTCATAGACTGGGCATGTCCGACGTCCTTGCTCCTCCTGCTGCACCTGCAGGGGGGCCTGGGAGGTGGGACCCCATTCATGATCGCTTGCAGTGAAGGGCAGCCTGCTCTGTGCCAGATGTTGTGGGGAGTGCTGGAAACGTGCCTCATTGCAGAAAACTCACCATCAGCCTTGTGTATATTTCTCACTGAGGAAACAGAGGTTCAAATTGTTAAGTGGTTTACTCAAGGCACATAGAAGCCTGTTCTGTCTGACTCCAGGCCTGAGCACTTAATGGACCAGGTTTTAGGGCCAGGGTGCTGAGGCTCCCTTGGAGGGATCAGACCCAGAGGGCTTGCCTTCTAGAAACTTCTATTCTCTCTGCAGATGTCAGACCTGAGATCAGACACTCAATTTCCAATTTACCTTTATTTTCTTGCCTTAGACACAGGGCGCTGATGCTAGCACTCTACCAGCTCTACTGAATCCTAGCAACTTCATTTCCTAGCAGCCAGCATCATGGCCTTAAGATGTAAAGCCCTGGTCTGACCCCCGCACTCGAGCCTGGGAAACTGTGGCATAGAGGCTGGCAGCAGGACCCTTGGACTCGTCTGCACGAGGTCTAAATGCTGGCTCTACCTTTGATGTTTTGTGTGCTCTAACTGCTCTGTGCCTCAGTTTCCTCATCTGAGAAATGGGGGTGTGAGGGGCTGAATCACGTCCCTCCAAAATTCACGTGTTGAAGCCCCAACATACAGCACCTCAGAATGTGACTGTATTTGGAGACAAGATCTTTAAAAAGGTAACCAAGTTAAAATGAGATCATTGGAGTGGGCCCTAGTCCAGTATGTCTGGTGTCCTTGTAAGAAGATGAAGACACACAAAGATCCCCCAGAGATGCTCACACACTCAGAGGGAAGACCGTGTGAGGACACAGGGAGAAGACCGCCATCTGCGAGCCAAGGAGAGAGACCTTAGGAGAAACCAACCCTGCCAACACCTTGATCTCAGACTTCCAGCCTCCAGAACTGTGAAAAAAATAAATGTCTGTCGTTTAAGCCACCCAGTCTGTGGCACTTTGTTATGGCAGCTGGAGCTGGCTAACACAGGGGGTGTTTAGAATCATAACTATTTCAGTACCCATCCTGGTTATGTTCATCTTGGAACCAGACTGCCTGGGATCGAATGCCTGCTCATGCATTTATGTATTCTGTGTTTCTGAGCACATCTCTTAACCTTTTTAAGCTTTAGTTGTCTAGTCTGTGCAATGGGGATACTCATTGCGCCTGCCTTGCAGGATTGCCATGACATTTAGAGAGCTCATTAAGTGCTGAAGATGGCAGAGTTAGCAAATGTCTGAGCAGGAATTTGATCCCAGGTAATACAATGCCAAAATGAATGCAACCAGAATGACTCTATGGCAAGTCAATATTTTTTAATTGTAAACTGTATCTCCCTAGTCAATAAAAAATGAACATTGTAAAATGTAGAAATAAAAGTAAAATTGCTATCTGGATGTCACTCATAGCCAGAATATGACTTTTCTTTGGCCAACGAGCCCCGGAGGAGCAGGAGGGCTTGTGGCTGTCTGCCTATGGCCTTCAGCTATTTGCATCTCATAAGGAGCTCCCCAGACTCAATCCTCTGCTGCCTTCCAGCTAATCCACAACGCAGAACTTCCAGAGAAAATAACTGCAGAAACAGGAATGATTTACTAATGTTAGGCAAACATTGGCAACGGGACCCAAAGTAGCACTGGACATCGCTCATTTGTCAAATGGAAGCAGTTTCTCTCATGGCTCCTAAGGCATATGAGTTTTTGGAACTTGTGTTACTTTTTTTTTTCTTTTTTTTTTTTTAGCAGAGTCTCACTCTGTTGCTCTGGCTGGAGTATAATGACACAATCATAGCTCATTATAACTTTGAACTTCTGAGTTCAAGTGATCCTTTCCACCTCAGCCTCCCAAGTAACTGAGATTATAGTGTATGCCATAATGCTGGTTAATTTTTAAGTGTTTGTGGAGACAGGGTCTTGCTGTGTTCCTCAGGTTGGTCTTGAACTCCTGGCCTCAAGTTACTGTCTCACTTTGGCCTCCCAAAGTGCTGAGATTATAGGTGTGAGCCACCACGCCCAACCTGTGAAATCTTGTAGACTATTCTGGTGGAGCATTACAGAGGTACCTAACATAGCAGTGCTGGGCATGTTGGGTGAGTCTTGTTACCTGTGCAGGTGCTGGGGACAGGTAAGCCCACTTCAATTAGAAACAAGCTTGGCCCTGGGTTGAATCTCTATCTAGTTCCTCTGAAGCCAGGGTAAGCCCTTACTCACACGCTACATGCCAGTCTGTTTAGGAGCTGAGAAGTGACCACATCAGCGAAGCCCAGGCTTTTCCTTAGCCCTATCAAGTGAGTTTCACAAAGGAGGCATTCGCATCCAGTTAGGAAGCTTCCCCTCTGTTTGACTGACATGCAGTTCCCCTGGGTTTGAGCCTTGGCTACATCTGGGAAGATTGCTGCTACATACTGGAAGCATCACAAAAGCCACACTCAACAAGCATCCGCCAACTTTACCGGTACCTTAGTTAGATCGAAAAAGGAGACCTGTGCTTCCTGTTTCCCGACTGAGAAAGGCCACTGTGTCTTCTTACATTCTTATTATTCCCAAGGGGCTGAGTTCTCCTCACTTTCTCCCACCTCCCCTCCTAATAAATAATTCACCACGGGGCTGAAATAAAATATGTAGTCAAAAGAGATGGAAAGCAAGGGAGCAGAAATCCTGCAACCTTGAATACAGTGTTAGCTTCTGCGAAGGCTGTAATAGAGTCTGCATGGGGTGGGCGTCCCAGCCAGGGCCGGTCACCAGGAGCCCACACTCCACAGCTCTTCCACAGTCACTCCATTTCCTCATTTTCAGCAATGACATTTCAGCCTCTGAGTGGAGGGCAGGTATTTGTTGAGGCGGCTTAGCCAATACATTTGACCTTCAGAAGAAAAAAGTAAGAGATCAGGAGACAGAGAGAGGGGAAGAAATTCTCAATGCATTATTTCCTTTTCTCCCTTTGGCAGAACAAGTGCTGAGAAAGAATTGCCAAGAGGCAGTGTCTGCTCCAAGTGTAGCGATTTAGTACAAATTCACGATTTCCTTTTTCTTTACTTCCCTTTTGATTAATCATGGGAAGGTCTGAATGTTTCCCTTAAAGAATCATGGCCCAGAACTTTCCTT
This sequence comes from Macaca fascicularis, assembly GCF_037993035.2. Classification (NCBI taxonomy): domain Eukaryota; kingdom Metazoa; phylum Chordata; class Mammalia; order Primates; family Cercopithecidae; genus Macaca; species Macaca fascicularis. Next base: position 19,115,062 of record NC_088375.1, read on the forward strand.
GGCATCAGTTACAACTGCTTCTAAAAAGGTTCTTGTAGTTCTTTGAGTTTGCTTCTCAGAGCGCTGAAAAATAACCAAAGTGACTCAGGCCTCTTTCACGGAAACTGGGTAATATTAATCCTCCCATTCTACAACTGCAAAACAAGAGATGAACGAGGTTAAAGGCCCAATTCAAATAGCTCTAGCTCACATATCGTGGGGTCTGGAGATTTAAGGGTAGTGCATAGGGAAGGAACGGAAAACAGACCCTTGGTTGAGGTGGCATCTCCTAAAAATTGTTATCACAGCTATTAAAACCCTTATTTCTCATCTCATTGGTGAGCAAGCAACAGGGCAGAGATGTGCTGCTTACCTAGTGACCACTCTTGCCACTGATGGGGCCATGGAAGAGCCACTAGACCTGGCTGGGCACAGTGGCTCAGTTCTGTAATCCCAGTACTTTGGGAGGCTGAGGCAGGAGGATCACTCTAGCCCAGGAGTTCAAAGCTGCAGTAAGCTATGATTGCACCATTGTACTCCAGCCTGGGTGAGAGAGTGAGACCCTGTCTCAAAAAGGAACCACTAGACCTAAAGCCAGGAGACCCTGCTCAGCCTGGCTTGGTTCCCATGGCCCAACCTCTACTTCTCAGAGTAACTTGGGCAAGTAACTGCCCCTTCTCGCTGGACCCTCACTCTGAGATGGTGTACCAGCAGGGAAGGCTCAAAAGTTCTGTATGAGAGTTGCTGGGCATAGCAGTGTGGCACCATCTCCTCTCAGTCCTCCATAATTCACTGATGTGTCCTTGGACAGATCATGATAGCAAATACTTTTATGGCGTTTACTCTGTGCCAGGCTCTACACTAAACCTTTGCATATTTGCATGAGTTTTGTTTTTAACCTTACAACAAGGAGCTGGTATTATCATTCCCATTTGCAGAGGAGGACACTGAGGCACGAAGATGTGAAACTACCAGATTAAGAGTTTAATGCACAAAGAAATCACCTTCCCAAGCTCACACAGACAGTGCGGAGCTGAGTGAGTGAGGCAGCCTGGCTCCAGCATCTGTGCCTTGCCCTGATAGCTCTGTCCTCTAGCTTGATAGCTGTGTCCTTCTAGCTGCCCTCCTGGGGGGCTACTGGGGTCAATAGTCTTCTGTGCATCTTTTCCAAAAATGTTGCATGGCATTGACGTGTATAAATAGACACAAATACAAATTGTAGTATGTATACTCTTCCTTTTGGCACCAAATACAATGACTTTTTTTTTTTTTTTTTTTTTTTAATAAACTGAGTCTCACTCCATCACCTGGGCTGGAGTGCAGTGGCACGATCTTGGCTTACTGCAACCTGTGCCTTCCAAGTTCATGCAATTCTCCTGCCTCAGCCTCCCAAGTAGCTGGGATTACAGGCGCCCACCACCACGCCCGGCTAGTTTTTGTGAGTGTGTGTGTGCTTTTTTTTTAGTAAAGATGGGGTTTCACCATGTTGGCCAGGCTGGTTTCGACCTCCTGACCTCAAGTGATCCACCTGCCTTGGCCTCCCAAAGTACTGGGATTACAGACGTGAGCCACCACATCCAGCCAATAACATGATCCTTTCATATCGGCTCATATAGAGCTCCCACATTCTTTTTAACAGCTGCATAGTATATTCCATCATATAAGCCATAATGTATAAACTCACTTCCTGATGCATATTTAGGTTATTTTCATTAGTTTACTATTACAAGGAGTACTGTAATGACTATTCTTGTAGGTATATCATTTTGCTTAAGTACGGTTTGTACAAAATGACTGCCCCAAAGATGTTCACATTCTAATCCCTGAAACTTTTGAGTATGTTATGCTATATGACAAAAAGGATTTTATAGATGGAATCAAGGTTATAGACCTTAAGAAAATAAGGTTACCTGGGATTATCTGGATGAACAGCCTCATAACATGAGCCTTTGTTATGGTCTAAATATATGTGTGGCCCCCAAATCATATGTTGAAACCTACTGCCCGAGGTGATGGTATTAAGAGGCAGAGCCTTTGGGATATGATGATGTCACGAGGGTAGAGCCCTCTTGGGGTTGTGCCCTCGTAAAAGAGGCCTGAGCCTGGGCGCGGTGGCTCATGCCTGTAATCCCAGCACTTTGAGAGGCTAAGGCAGGCGGATCACCAGGTCAGGAGATCAAGACCATCCTAGCTACCACGGTGAAACCCCCTCTCTACTAAAAATACAAAAAATTAGCTGGGCGTGGTGGCGGGCGCCTATAGTCCCAGCTACTTGGGAGACTGAGGCAGAAGAATTGCTTGAACCCGGGAGGCGGAGGTTGCAATGAGCCAAGATCATGCCACTGCACTCCAGCCTGGGTGACAGAGTGAGACTCTGTCTCAAAAAAAAAAAAAAAAAAAAAAAAGGCCTGAGGGCACTTGGTTGCACCTCCCACCATGTGAGGACACACAGAAGATACCATCTCTGAGGAACAGGCCCTCGTCAGTCACTGAATCTGCTGGTAATGAAGACCTTGGACTGCCCAGCCTCCAGAACGGTGAGCAATAAATTTCTATTGTTTTCAATTTATTTTACCAAGTCTCAGGTATTTTGTTACATCAGCCCACAAAGACTAAGACAGCTCTTCAAAGCACAGAGCTTTCTCCAGCTGGAGGCAGGAGGGATGAGGGAATGCCAGAGAGATTTGAATCATGAGAAGGACAACTCACCATGGCTGGCTTTGAAGAAGAAGGAGCCTTGAGCCAGGGAGTGTGGGAAGCCTCCAGATACTGAGAAAGAGCCTCGGCTGGCAGAAGCAAGGAATCAGGACCTCAGTGCTACCATTGCATGGAACCAAGTTTTACCAATAACCTGAATGAGTCTGCAACTGGATTCCTCACAGGGCTTCTAGATAGGAGCCCCGGTCAGCCAACACCTTGACTTTAGCCTTGTGGGATCCAAAGCAAAGAAACCAGCTGAGCCATCTGGCTTTCTGAGCCATAGAAATGTGAGATAATAACTTTGTGGTGTTTTAAAAACGAAATTTGTGGCAATCTGTTACAGAAGCAATAGAAAACTAGAGCATTGCTGATTACTTACAAGTAGAATAGCTGAGTCAAAGAGTACATGCAGGGACAGATCCTGTCGAATAGCTCCCCTTGAACTGAGACCTGCCAGAAGATACCTATTTTCTTGAAGCCTCACTTTCTATACCAGAAAAATGGGAATAACAACAACCTTGCGGCTATTGTAAGGATGAGAAAAAATACACATACATTCATATGTGTGTACACACACGTGTGTGCATACTTACATGTATGAGCATTGTATTAGTTCATTTTGCATTGCTGTAAAGGAATACTTGGGGCTGAGTTATTTATAAAGAAAAAGGTTTATTTGGCTCACAGTTCTACAGGCTGTACAAGCATGACACCAGCATCTGCTCAGCTTCATGGAGGACTCAGAAGATTTTACTCATAGGTATAAGTAATGGTCCTTCTACCATGTGCACACACATGTATATTAGAGAGAATACTTCCATACTTTGCTTGTGGTAGGTGTGTTAGGTTGTTTTTGCATTTCCATAAAGAAATACCTGAGGCTGGATGATTTATAAAGAAAAAAGGTTTATTTGGCTCATGTTTCTGCAAAGCTGTACAAACATGGCAACACCATCTTCTTGGCTTCTACTGAGGACCTCGGGAAGCTTATAATCATGGTAGAAGGTGAAACAGAAGCAGACACATCACATAGTGAGAGCAGGAACAGGAGAGCAGGGAAGAGGGCCCAGACTTTTTAAAACAATCAGACGCTGTGTGAACTAAATGGGCAAGAACTCACTTATCACCAAGAGGATGGTGCTAAGCCATTCATGAAGGATCCGCCTCCATGATCTTCAACATGACTTCCCACCTCCAACACTGGGAGTCACTTTTCAAACGAGATTTGGAGGAGACAAATATCCAAACCATATCAGTAGGTCTTCCATAAGTGACAGTTACTATATAGTTTCAGAATTAATTAAAATGCATCTGAACATTGTAACCATTAGTTTACAGATGGAAAACTAGGCTCAAGATCGTCTGGTGGTATGTCCAGGGTCAGGCCACAAAAGATGTGAACCATTATTCCCTCAACCCCAGCAGGGTGTGTTTTTACCCGGCTGACCTTGTCTCCAGATGCCTGGGGACAGTGACAGGCCCCCTTTCAGGGAACAGGTGTCCTTTCCAGGTTGAGCACTGTTCCACACGGCCCGTTAACATAGTGTCACAGCCTGTCGCTGGGGGGATTACAATGTTCTCCCTGCTGCAGAATTCTAAGGGTGCCTTGTATTTTCTTGTGGTGCGAGGATTTGAGTGATGAAATACAGAATTCAACAAGAAATGTTGCCAAGACAACAAGGTTGCAGAACCAAGACTTTTTCTTTCTTGGAAAGAAATAGAAAGGATTATTATAATTTACCTCTCCTTGGGGGCAGGCCAGACTCTGGATAACATGAAACTTGAGTTGAATCATTTTTAGATGATTTATCTAAGTGGCTCCCAAATTTCAGTTCACATGCTGCTGTATCAGAGTCACCTGGGGTGCTCGTTAGGAACCCAAAGTTGGGGTCCTCCTTTGACTTGCTAACTCTGAGTGTCTGGGATGAGGCCTGAGAAGCTGGTTTGGAACAAGCTCCTCTGTGTGATTCTATTTGTATCTGGGTATGGATGCTAATGTTCCAGCATCTTGGACAGCGAAGGCAGTGGTCCAGGCTGCATGAGCTGAGTGACAGGAAGCCCCTAACAGAAAGCTCTTTCCTTGGAGCCGCGGTCCTTCTTACTTGAATTGCCACCAGTTCAGAACGCCGTCTCGAAAAATAAAACTCAATGCTTTCATCAATGTGACAGTTTTTCAAGCACTTGAAGGCAAGTATATTCACAGCATCAAACAGGCTCCCCAAACTCCTCCCGGGAGGCCAGAGCCTTCTTCTACCTCCCAGCTGCCCTTATGGCAGTGCCTACCTAGGTTTCCTCTCTTCGCTTCCACATCTTTTTGTTCATTTCATTCAGGGCCCTGTTTTCTTCCATGTCAGGGCTCTATAGGGTTCTGCTCATGCCATGCTGATGTGTTCAGGAGTGTTAGTGGATTGATGAATCACTCCACTTCTACATATGTTGTTAAGTGGAGTCTTCTGGTAGTAAATCCAATGGTTGCTTTGATGGTGAGAATGTTATCTGCTGGTGGCATGCAACTGGAGGGGACACTGGGCTGTGGGAGAGCCTGGGAGGGTACCTGCAATTCTATTATAGTGTCCATATCTACAACAAATTCTTAATTTGAGATGATGAAACAAAATGTCTGCATATCACTGTCTTGTTATTCTAATATTCCAGTTGTCTTTGTTCTATTCCTGTTCTAACCACTTCTCTGTTGAAAACTTGGGTTTCGTGTCCCAGTATCCATTCTTGTTCGTTTTATCTATAGGATCAGACATTGCTTGTTCTTAGTTATCGATGTCTCTCTTCACTTTGTGGTCACATGGTGGGAACATTCCATGAAGATGTGGGTTATGAATTAAGTTCTCCAAGAGCTTCTGTGATCTCTTAGACCTATAATTCAAGTAATAGGTGAAGTGTGACTGTGGGGCACAGCCAGGCAAAAAATTTTTTACACACATATAACTAAGGAGACACAGGCCGGAATACTACCTAATCAATCAAGCTTTTTCCTGCCCTCTTTTAAAACATCTATGAATGTATATGTGTATGTCTATATACACATTATATATGAATATAGACATGTATTCAAACAACAATGAATATAGATATATATTAATATATAATGAATTTATATAAAGTCATATATAATGACTTTCAGCAACACCAAGAGATCAAAGAACAATGAATCCACTTGACAGAAGAAAGAACTGAAACTCAGAAAAGGAAAATAAAAGTCAGGCACAGTGGTGTACGCCTGTAATCCCACCTATTTGGGAGGCTGCAGTGGGAGGAGCACTTGAGCACTGGAGTTCAAGACCAATTTGGGTAACACAGCAAAACCTCACCTCAAAACAAAACAAAAAAAAAGTAAAATGACATCTCTATAACTACAGAGTTAATTGTAGTAATTCAGTTAGAACTAGAATGTGTAGAATATTTTTACGGTATTTTATTACTTTATCGTATTTCTCATTAGGTAATACACATGGTTCAAACATCAGAATGATATAACAAAGATACATACTGAGAAGCCTGCATGTGCCCCTGCCCTGTCTACCTCCTTCCTCCCCGTCTGCCCCACCCTCGGCTTTGTTTCTTGGGTATCCTCCCAGCCTGTCTTCATGCAGATATAAGAAAACATAAATGCATATCATTATTTTGCACCCTTCCCAAAGGTAGCACATTGAATACACTATTCTTTGTTTTTTTACTAATGAAATCCTAGAAAGCTTATTCTTTATTATTATCTCTTTTACAACTGCATTATATGTACTCCCTTCTGTGAATGTACCGTAGTTGTTTTTTGTTTGTTTTAACATCTTGATTAAAATATAATTCACATACTATAAACTTTGTGCACTTAAAGTATATAATTCAGAGGGTTTTTTTTAAGTGTATTCAGAGATGCACAACCATCACACAGGACCGTAGCTTTCTAACCAGTTACCTCGAAGAAACAACTTGGGTTACTTCTCATCTGTTACTGTTATGCCCACCCCTGACAGGTGCAGCAAACATTGTGTTTTTTGTCTCTTTGTATACATACTTGGTCCTTCTCTAGGATATATATGTGGAGATAGAAGAGCAGAAGGACTGAATGTCATGCACACTGAAAATGTTGATAGTTACTTTGTTGTCCAGGTAGACAGTGCTAACTTATTTCATCACAAGCCACAATGGAGAGGACCCTCCTCCCCAGCTCCCCTCCAGTGCAGGATCTATTTTTTAAAATCTTTTTACTAATGTGTAGAATAAAAAGTGACATATCATTGTCATTTCAATTTAGGGTCAATTATACTTCTATTGTAAAAATACATTTTCCACAGTGGTGGCCGGCCTCCAAGACAGCTCGTGAGGCCCCAGGCCTCCCTTGTATGTCCGTCTCCCACAGTGAATCGGGGCTGGCCTGTGTACCTGACAGAGCTCAGCAGGAGCCATGTGTATGACTTCCAGGGCCAGGCACCACCTGCGCTTGGACCAGTTGCTTTAGGGGGAGCCAGCTGCTGTATCATGAAGACTCTCTGTCCAGAGACCCATGTACCAAAAACCAACTAGGCAACACCAGCCCGCCAGCTGTGTGAATGAGCCACTTCCAAAGTGGATTCTCCAAATCTGTCAAACCTTCCAATGACTGTGGCCCCAGCTGACATTGCCTGAAATCTCAGGAGAAGCCCTATGCCCGAAGCACCTGGCTGAGCCACGCCTGAATCTCAGTCTTCAGAAAAAGCGAGAGGTAAAAAAAATGGTGATTGTTGTTTTAAGCCACTAATTTTTGGGGTGATTTGTTATGTAGTGATAGATAATTGCCATATTCATCAATGTGCAAAGCATAACTGCTAACTGTTAGATGGTTTAATAGAGAGCAAGCTATAAATACACATACTTAGATACAAAAGGAATTACAAAAGTAATGATGCTTTCTATCTCAGCTTTCACTGTTATTGGTAATTATTTGCTGCGGTTCCCATTTTCCCTCTTCCACTTTAAGGAGACATTACCGGCATGCCTGTGTACAGTCTGTGAGTGACAGAAAGCCATATATCACTCCCGAGTTCCAAGCTGTCTGTTGCAGCTGGATTCAACTTTGCAGCTTTCCCAGGAGGTTTGGGATCAAGACTATTAACCTCCCGATTTCCCCTGATCTGACAGCAGGCATCAGTTTGCCTCCTTGGGTGTAAATGCTGGGGGGCCAGGAGGAGCTTCCATCCTTAATCTTAGGGCTGTATTCAGTGGAACTTGCATTTCAGGTACAAGCATTTCTGGACTTGCCTTCTGCCAATGGCACAAATTACTTGTGATTGTTCCCTTTTCAAATGGGACAAAGATTTTGTTTTGTTTTGTTCCTACCTGACCCACTTCTCTGGCCCAAGACCTGCCCTTTCTGGTCACCTCGGCACTGAGCTGTCCTTGGTGTTCTATGCGAATGTGTCTAGCTTAACAAAAAATTGATAGAGAACAAAAAATCAGTAGTTGGCATTGGGAGGCTCTTTTGTCAAGAAAGCTATTAATTTACAGCCACATTCTGCAGTTAAAAAAAAAAAAAAAACTCAGTTATAGAAGAGCCTCATGAAAAAGAGGGATGTGCACAGAGGTTTTCTCAGGAGCCCGTGGCAGCCTGCTTGTCAATATCCACGCACCCTCTTCACTCAAGCAACCTTGATGTAGAGGTTACTTTGAACAGAGCATTAAAGATTGATGAGCGATGAACCACACTACCAGGGTGCTGGCAGTTTTCAAGCCCGACTTTTCTAGAGACTTGTCAGAGTAGCCAGATATTTCTATTTTAAAAATCTAAAAACTCATTTCAAAGGCCAAGTTTTAAAATAGGGCCATATGAATGCTTCCCTCATGGCCGCAATCCCTCTTACATGCAGAGACAACATTCTCCTGAGGTGTGAGAGCTGTGCTGTCTGATATGGTAGCCACCAGCCAGGTGTGTCGATTCCTATCTAAATTCAGGAGCTGGAACACCTGCAAACCTGGCACTTTGGGAGGCCAAGGCAGGGGATTGCTTGAGGCCAGCAGTTCAAGGCCAGCCTGGTGAACATAATGCAACCTCATCTCTACAAAAGTAAACAAAATTAGCTGGGTGTGGTAGCACATAACCGTAGTCCCAGCTACTCGGGAGGCTGAGGTGAGAGGATTGCTTGAGTTGGGGATGTTGAGGCTGCAGTGAGTTGAGATGGCACCACTGCACTCCAGCCTAAGCAACAGAGTGAGACTCTCTCAAAACAGACAAACAAATAAATAACTTGGTGCCATAGTTCATCCTGTAGTCCCAGCTACTCCCAGGCACTTGGAAGCCTGAGGCAGGAGAACTGCTCGAGGCTAAGAGTTTGAGACAAGCCTGGGCAACATAGCTGATCTTTAAAGAAAACATTGTTTTTTTCTTTTTAATCAGCCAGGTGCGATGGTATAGTCTCAGCTGACTGGGATGCTGAGATGGTAGGATTGTTTGAGCCCAGGAGTTTCAGGCTGCAGTGAACTTCGCTCATGCCACTGCATTCCAGCCTGGTTGACAAAGAGGGACTCTGTCTCTTAAAAACCAAAAATGTAAATTCAAAATCATTAATATTAAACTAAATTAAAAATCCAGTGTCTCAGTAACACTAGCCATATTTCCAGTGCTCGTTTGCCGCATGCGACCGGTGGCTGCTGTGCTCGAGAACGCAGCTTGTAGAACAGTTCCATCGTTGTGGAAAGTTCCATCGGGCAGCTCGGCGTTGGGGTTTTGCTTGGTGCTTTGTGTGGAAACAAAACAGAAAAACATTTCCCTTCCCCTCAAAGGGCCGAGACTGCTAGAGTCAGACTTCTCTGTCTCAGATTTAACTAGTATTTCCTAAATAGGGAAACAGGAAGTCTCCCTCCTAAGCAGGGAGGCTCAATGGTTAAAAATAATCAAATTTTGGCCAGGCGCAGTGGCTCACGCCTATAATCCCAGCACTTTGGGACGCCGAGGCAGGCGGATCACGAGGTCAGGAGTTCGAGACCAGCCTGATCAATATAGTGAAACCCTGTCTCTACTGAAAATACAAAAATTACCCAGGCGTGGTGGTGTGTGCCTGTAACCCTAGCTACTCAGGAGGCTGAGGCAGGAGAATCACTTGAACCCGGGAAGTGGAGGTTGCAGTGAGCTGAGATTGTGCCACTGCACTTCAGCCTAGGCGACAGAGTGAGACTCCATCTCAAAAAAAAAAAAAAACAGAAAAATCAAATTTTTAATATTGACTATTTACAATGGCCAAGAAGTAACTCTTCTGGGTTAAAATCAAACAACAACAAAAAAGAACAATAGAACAGAGGTTCTCGTAGTAGATGTTTGAGATATTTTGATAAATGGAAGAGAGTGAGTGCTTTCCTACCTTATAGAAGCAATGCTTGGAAGAACTCCTTAATGCTTGCAAATGCTTTTGGAGTTGGAAAGCACTGTTTCCTAAATGCCAAATGCTATTTCATTATTTATTAATATCAGTATTAATAACAGGAAAGCAAATGCTTTTTTTCTGATGGGCTTTCTTCTGATATGTGAGTTCCAAAATATATTTTGTGCATCCAGCTCTTCTAGAGTTTAAGAGGGGGAAATAAAACAAACAAACTCAAAAAAGAACATATGGGAAAACTGCCAGGGAAATAGACACTGTCTATTTATAAGGTACGAGGAGCTCCGTGTTTTATGCACGTCTCGCGCAATCTCAAGTTACGGTCAAGAATACCCCTCTTCAGGGAGCACTGGGCACTTTAGGAATGTGGACTGACTTCTTGCTGAACAGGAACAAACCTATTTGAGTGGCGCGCCCTCAGCCAACATGAATCAATACCAATTGGCCTTAAAAGTAATAGCTAACATTTATTGAGAGCTACATCCCAGGCTCTGTGTAAAGTGCTTCATACGCATTATTTGATGTAATCACACAATTATCCAGAAGCTAGGTACTATGTTTTTATCCCCATTATACAGATATGCCAACTGAGGTAACAGAGGGTTTCCTGAGGGCATTGAGAAGGTAGGAGGAGGCCAGGGAACCAAAGCTTTGTGGGTTGAATTTTGCATTCTGTGGAGTAATTGGGCCCTAATGGGTTCTAGGGGAAGCCCTGAGCAACCCTGTTTTGCTGTCCAAAAGGGAGGACAATCCGCTTGAGACCCCAACATTCATTGCCAGCTGAGGCTGCGATCAGTGATCCAGGCAAGAGGGAGAAAAGAACTCACAAATGAAAATAAAAAACAAATCATGGTTTTCTGGAGCCTCAGGGGTTTCAACCAGCTAAAAAGGAGGACATTTGGAAAACTAGAATAGCTGCAGAGGAGTCCCCAATATCTTCAGCAGTAGATGCTAATGCTTGGAGGAAATGAAAGATGGTACTGAGAGAGTCAGAAGGTGAAAGAACTCTTAATTACCATACCCCTGGGTGCTCACAAGGTGGAACATTTATGGAACTCTTTTCCGTGGCAGAATCCTTAAACAGGCTCATCCTCCATGTCTTCACGATGCTCAAGGGATGAAAAACTGCACATTCAAATTTCGCAAAACAAGAAGCTGGATATTTGGGAAGGAAGGTTCCAGATGAGCTCAGAACCAGGAGTTTGTCTAGAGGAGCGCTATGTAAAATCTGTTCTGAGAGGCTTTTGAACGATGCATGCGGAGGATGGTCTGGAAGGATTTGTGCTGCTAGCAGGTGCCCTGTGATTCCCATAGAAGGAAGGGCTAGTCAGATCCTAAACAGAGCTACCTTGTCTTATGGAGGAAGACTTCTAAGAAGGGATTCAGGGAGAGCTTTCTGGGATCCCCACTTGGGAGCCCCAGGAGTGGGCCAAGGTGCTGTGCCAGCGGGAATGTCCTAGAGCCCATTGTCTTCCTTTTTTCTTCTCTAGAGCTGAAAGAACTCCCAACAAAGCACAAGGGGGCATTTAGGAGGCAAAGCCCTGCCCGCTCTGGTTTCTGGCTGCCCCACCTTAATCATGGCACTGTGAGTTGCCATCCACCTTGGGGTCCCAAACTCACTATCTGGGGCCAGTGACGTTATTGGTGGATTCCTTAAAGAGCGGAAGTTGAAAAAGATGGGAGCGAGGGGAGAGTTATTCTTATTTTTGATGCCTATTAGAAGAGGTAACAGCCCATTTGATGACATTTGAGCTTGTTGATATTTTTTTCAAACCTTAATTATTTTCATGTAAATGACAGGAAGATTTTAGATATTAATAGGCCAGTGAACCAAGTTACTTTTATGTCCCCAGCTGTTCCCAGCACTTGTGCTACTCCCCAGCTCCTTTCTTTCTGCCCTGTTAATTCAGCCTTTGATGTTCTCATCTTAGAGCAGGGGAGCAGCACAAGTGCTGGGAACAACTTGGGCTACCTGGTGCATGGGACGGCTGGGGTGTGACATCTGGGGTGTGTGATGGAGACACCAGACAGATGTTACAGGGTGTGGGCACAACGTCTTAGCTGCTAGAACTTGCACATTCCACCAGATAAGCAAACTGTATAGCAGGAACCAAGATTTCAAAGACTTTTCTATTACTATTTTTTTTCTTTTTCAGATGTGGTTTCTATCTTCAAGGAGCTTTCAGTCCTGAGGCAGAAGAAACACACTCTTGTACCTGTGTCCTGTATGTCTTCATCACCACAACATAAGTTCCAAGGGGGCAGGACTGACCTGGCTTGTTCCCTGCAGTGTTGCTAGCATTCAGAGCAGTCGCAAGCAGTAACGGGTATTCAGCTTGATTTCTTGAATGACTCTAAAGGAAAAGACAGGGAGACACAAGAAAGATACATAGTATTGTGAAATTTAGCAGGAGGGTGAACTTAACTACCATTGGAAGGATAAAGACATTACTTACAAAGAAGGTGCAGTTACTTAGTGTTCCAATTGTTTTATCAAGTTAACTGAATTTACCATTTGTTTGTTAACAGTGCACATAAAGCCTGCAGCACTTCATCAATTCTACCACCTGTGGAGTTTCCAATTGTCCACGGAACCAGTCCTGAACTCACCCCAGAATTCTTTTTTATTAAAGCGTAATCTCTCTGAAGGCACATTTTAGAAAATGCATGTACATTTTCTTTAATACTTAATTGCAAGTGCTTTTCATTTTATGCTTGCAGATTCTAGATTACATGAAGTTGTAGAGAGGTATAGATTTACTAGAATCAAATGTCACTTGTATCAAATCTAAGGGTGACTTAGAATGTGAGGCCAGACACTTGGTTTTGCATAGAAGATTGTAGGAAGTTGTGCTGCATCAGTCATTTCATTCAGAAGCTCCGTAGGTGAGTATCTCTTGGTGGGGTGGAGTTCTGATGCATGCTTGGGAGTCTTCGTTGGAGACCTGAAGGCCAAAGTGAGCCATCTTTGCACAGCTGCTTGAAGGTGGTAAGATGGACGAAGCAAATTCTCAACTGTGTGATTCAACGGATACTGCTCACTTTTGGATCATGACAACCAAGCATGCCACAGTATTTATTTCTCAACCATTGTGTGCAAGGCCCATGCTGTTTTTGAAAGAATATTTTCATCATGAATTGTGTGACACAGCCATGGCCTGTATGTAGCTTGTGTGTCCAAAGGAACACATCATATGGACAGATCATATGAAGCAGTAAGTGATAAATGCCAAAGATACATTGGTTCCCACCCACCGCCCCGTCTCTGCCTTCCCCAGCTCCCTGATTCCTCTGACTGCAGTTTCAGTCCCACTCCAGGCCTGGAGTCAATTCTGACAGGCAGGAAGTGTATAAATAACCCTAGCCCTGTTCACTTCCAATGCGTGTGGGATGTTGTGCAAAGCCTTGGAAGTGTCTGACGCAGAATGCATGTTCAACAAGGGACGTCTGCCTGAGTCCATGATATGTTCAGGTGTCCAAGAGTGAACAAGAGGCAGAAAGCAGTATAAATCATGGCGATGTCGCCCAGGAGGTAGGATGACAGGCACGTACAAGGACACGTGGAAGTCATGTTTTCACTGCTTAGGTAGGTCAGAGACAGCCTCCTGGAAGAAAAGAGGTCTGGCCCCAGTCTCGAAAGAGTTTGCCAGGTGGGCGTGGGTGGCATTCCAGACCGGGGGATGGCAGCAGGTGTGCATTAGGAGGCTATGAGTAGGGTTGAGCTTGTACATGGTGGAGGGGGAGGGGGTGAATTGGGGCTGAAATCCAGGTCAGGCTTCACGTGCCAAGTTGTATGTGCTGCCTGAAGGGACACATGGAGGTATCCTTCCCTGTAGGCACTGTGTGCACACCGTGCCTGGGCAAGCAGCAGGAGCAGGAGTAGGTAGAACAACTTGGCTGTGAGTGACACGGTGGTGAATGAACGAATGAATGGCCACTCTTGGTCCAGTGATGACCCGTGGACTCTGCCTTCTCCCTACCTAATGCTTCTGTTCCTGCCAAGCACAGGTGCTGTGGGGGTGGCGGGGCTACTGCTATGAAGACAGGCGCATTTTCTGAGAAGGAGTGAAGACCGAGCCTCAGACCCTTCTCTGGCTTTCAGAGGGGTCACAGCAGTGTGTTCATATGATCACGTGTTTTTGTAAAATTGCAAACATAGATATTTCTATGTTCTTTTTCTTAGGCTCTCAAAATTGCGCCACAAACAAGGGATCTGCCCTTGGCTATGAGCAGGGGTTGGATTTTCATCAACCCCAGGCATCCGAATTGCCTGAATTCACGGTGCTCCTGCCCTTCCTGCTGATCAGCTTGAGCACTGAACTTCTGCCCTGGTCCTGCCCAGAGTCCGGTGGGTTGTGTTGATCATCGTTGCTCCAGGCCTCTTTAAAGACTGCTCTGAATTGCTGGCCTACTTGAGGTAGCCCCGAAGGAGCAGGGAAGGGTTCTGAAGAATGGGCTGGTGGGGAGACAAGACAGCAAGTGAAGGCAGGAGGCACAGAGCAAGCGTGAGTCCTGGGGGTGGTGACGGGCTCCTCTGGCTGGGTTGAGGGGCTGTGCAGGAGGTGGGTGGAGAATGAGCCCCACATTTATTCTTCATATCTCAGGCTAGACATGAGAGCAAAGCATCCTAAGGAGCAACCACAAACTGAGGAAATAGAAACTGAATCCACGGGCACAAGTAACACTCCCTGTGTAGCTTACACAGTGGATTGGTGACTTGCTTTCAGCCACCGAAGGGATGATGAGAGGCTACTAGGGAAATGCTGCTATGTGGGGTGGACAGTGGGAAGGGTCAGCGCTAGGGGAAGAGGTCTTGGTGGTGGCAGCTCTAACCTGCTGAGGTGGAGCCACTACTGCCACGGGCTTTTCGGATGGAGTTCCAAGGTAGGATGTGTGTGTGTGTGTGTGTGTGTGTGTGTGTGCATGTTTGTGCCATTATATAGATATCAGAGAGCAGAAAACCCTCCTGCGGGAGAAGTATTATAAATAGAAACCAGCAGAAGAAGGAAATAGCTTGTCTAGACTTCAAAGCTAGCCTTTGTGTCGTGGTATTTATCAGTTCTGGTACTAATAATTCTTCTGCCCAGAAAAATACAGTCATCCCTTGGTATCTGTGGGGTATTAGTTCCAGGACCCCACAATCCCCTTGGATACCAAAACCCTTGGATGCTCAGGTCCCTGATATAAAATGGTGTAGTATTTGCATATACCATATGCACATACACCCATATACTTTAAATCATCTCTAGATTACTTATAATACCTAATACAATGTAGACGCTATGTAAATTGTTGTTTTACTGTATTGTTTAGGGAATAATTAGAAGGAAAAAGTCTGTACATTTTCAGTACAGAAGGAAATATCCATTTTTTGGATGTATTTTCCAAGGTTGGTTGAATCCATGGATGCAAAACCTATGGATACAAGAGGCCCAACTGAACCCTTGCTTTTCTCTTGTCAACCCTTTGATTTTTTCATTTTTAACCAAAGGGAGCTTCCACTTTTGTTGTCCTTGGGGTTCATTGCAAAGCCTGTCATCCAGCACTCAAGGGGCAGCCAGTCATTTCTGGTGTTCACGACAGTAGAAAATATCTCTTACCGTCATCACCTATCTGGTATATGTGTTCCTAGTGCTTCCAGAGTCAATGTTTTTAGCATAGTTTTCAAAGTTCTTGCCATAAATATTATCTATGCTATAAATGCCTTGACCGAGCTGAACTAATGACCTTCCCTGGCCCGCCCTATATTTTCTGTCCTCCCAACTTTGCTCAAGCTCTTCCACTGCTTGGAAGATCCCATCCCCGTCATTAGGTTTATAAATTCCACTATTCCTCCAAGAGCTATTGCATTCATGGAAATGTGCAGAGTCTTTCAGAATGTTCTGCTGATTCCCTGCAGTCTTTCTTAGACAACCAGGAGTGGAATGGGGGGGTGGGGTCCTGGGACCAATAAGGTTCTAATTACAGTCCCAGGGTTCCCACCTCCTTCCCTTTGGGAATCCCCAGGGGACCCAGGGGATTTATTTGACAATGGTTTTGGTCTTGGAGATCAAACATATAAGGCCTACAGCTCAACAACATGCTGTCAGTTAATCACCAGAGGACAGTTTTCTTGGTGAATAAATCAAAACCGGAGAGAACATTTGACTTGAAGGGCAGGTTGTATGATAAAAGTTAGTGTGATGGATTGACTTGCTGGTCTCCAGGCCAAAGGCACACCGAGAACTGTGTATTTAGTTGAGAGATTTTAGAATCCCTGGATGGGCTCATGTAATTTGGATATTTGTCCCCTCTAAATCTCTAAATCTCATGTTGAAATGTGATTGCCAGTGTTGGAGGCGGGGAGGTGTTTTGGTCGTGGGGGCAGATCCCTCATGAATGGCTTGTTGCCCTCCCCATGGTAATGAGTGAGCTCTGACTCTATTAGTTCACATGGTATGTGATTATTAAAAAGAGCCCAGCACCTCCTCCACTGTCTCTTGACCCCTCTCTTGCTATGTGACATGCCTGCTCCCCCGTCACTTTCTGCCATGATTGGAAGCTCCCTGCGGCCCTTACTAGAAGCAGATGCTGGTGCCATGCTTCTTGTAAAACCTGCAGAAATGTTACCTAAATAAACCTCTTTACTTTATACCAGTCTCAGGTATTCCAGGAACAGAAAATGGACTAACACGTAGGCCCTCCAAAGGAAGGACAGAGGCATCTTCTGGGGTTAGAAAAGGATCACTGTTTTAGAAAGTGACTGACTGGCAGAGTGGCTAAATGTTGTGAATTACTCTCGAAAGTGGAAAAGTATCCATCCTCTCTTCCGTATGTCCCCATAGGGTGCCTGTGTGGCAGGCACTGTGATGCATGCCCAAATCCCCCATTCCATGAAAGGTCTGTGGATGGGTCTGGGGCTGGGGGTGGGTCATCAACAGATACCTGCAGCTGTCAGCCCCTTCAGCATCCCCTCAGCTGCAGAGAACCACCTCTTTCAAAATCATGCTCCTTCCCAGGGCAGCCACATATGGTGATGGATGGAGTTTGGGTGTATGAAGGCCTGGTCATTTTGTCCCACTGTGGGACAAGTCTGAAGGGTCATTTTAGTTCCAGAACTCTCTGTAGGATTGGCTGAGTTTGTCAGTGAGCCTGAATCACTGCCTGATTTTTTCCTCTGCCCCATGCTGTTTCCTTCCCCTCTCATCCATCATCTCATCGCATGATACCCAGGGCACTTCTTTAAAAACATCCCACATGCGAAACTCCCACTCAGCAGCTGCTGCCTGAGGAATCCAACCTTCAGCAACCTGCTTTGTGAATAGCACTGTGGGTGATTACTAAGGGTTTTTAATCCAGATTATAAATGTTTGAGAACTATTTAGAACTTTCCATACAATCAGATACAGTGTATTCCCAGATCTCTATAAATATTTAGTAAACCAGAGAATGGATAATAGCATGAAACTGCAAACTGGGTTTGAAGGCAATGATCCTGAATCCAGCACTCCCCACTGATACCCTATCTGTTCATGCATCATACACATGCATCCATACCCATCAGCTGAAGATGACCTTCCCAGAGAAAGGAATGTGGCTCTTCAGTTAGCACATATATGGAATCCTGCAATCAGATTCTGATGTCAAAACACAAAGTGCACAGCTAGACAGTGGCTGAGCCCCAGTTAGAAATGGAATGACCCTGCCCAGTCCAGACCCTTCTCCACCACTTATCTGAATTCATCTTGGCAGACCCAAATGTTATTGTATTTGGCAAAGGTTGGTGTACGTGGTACAGGGAGTGCAGAAGGCTGAGCTGTCCATCTAGACCTTGCAGTGTTCAAATGGCCCACAAGCTAGCAAAGTGAGAAGAAGAGACGGGGCTGAAGCTATGGAGTTCCTCACTATTTCTTGCAACTTGGAACCTGAATGCAGGTATAGTTCATAAAAACCCAAGTAAACATCCAACATGCAAATTTAAACATTTTATGGGAAATAAATTAGGCTAAGAGCCAGAACACATGATTTTTGGTCTTAGCTCTGCCTCTGAGAACTTTCCATAGAGTCATATAGAGTGTATTCCCAGATCTCTATAAATATTTAGTAAACCAAAGAATGGATAATAGAATGAAACTGCAAACTGGGTTTGAAGGCAATGGTCCTGAATCCAGTACTCCCCACTGATACCCTCTCTGTTGCATGCATCATACGCATGCATCCATACGCATCAGTCGAAGATGACCTTCCCGGAGAAAGGAACATGGCTCTTCAGTTAGCACATGTATGGAATCCTGCAATCAGACTCCGATGTTAAAACCCAAGGTGCACAGCTAGACAGTGGCTGAGCCCTAATTAGAAATGAAATGTCCTCTGCCCAGTCCAGATCCTTCTCCACCACTTATCTGAATTCATCTTGGCAGACCCAAATGTATGTAATCTGGGACAGACAATTCATATGTTCATAAGAATATCAGTTTTTCATAGATAAAATGAAGATGGGGGACTAGATCCTCTTTTAGGTCTTTATGACTAAGTCATTCTAGGATGGGGTTTCTCCTTTAAGGAAATTTGTTTGAAGTGGTCATTCCATCTTGTTTGAAAAATTCATTGACATTATTTGTTAGCGCAGTTTAGTTTTAGGTTTACATGTCTCTACTACTCCAGTATCCTACAGAGTAGTTTCGCTGCCATAAAAATCCACCATTCTTCATGCACTCATCCCTCCCTCGCGTTAACCCTGGGCAACCACTGCTCTTCTTACTGTCTCCACAGTTTTGTCTTTTCCAGAATGTCATATAGTTGGAATTGCACAGTATGTAGCTTTTTCAAGTTGGCTTCTCTCAGTTAGCAATATGCATTTAAGCCTCCTCCATGTTATTTTGAGGTATAATAGCTGAATTTTTTTTTATTGCTGAATAATTCTATTGTCTGGATGTACCACAGTCTGTTTACTCATTCACCTCCTAAAGGATATCTTGGTTGCTTCTGAGGTTTGGCAATTATGACTAAAGCTGCTATAAACATCTGTGTGCAGGTTTTTGTGTGGACATAAGTTTTCAACTCCTTGGGTAAATACCAAGGAGTGCGATTGCTGGATCGTATAAAGATTATGTTTAGTTTTGTAAGAAACTGTCTCCCAAAGTGGCTGTACCATTTTACATTCCCACCAGCAATGAATGGGAGTTCCTGTTGTTCCAGATTCTCACTGGCATTTGGTGTTGTCAGTGTTTTGGACTTTAACCATTCTAATAGGTGTGTAGTGGTATCTCATTGTTGTTTTAATTTGCAATTTTCTGACAACATATTATGAGCATTTTTCATATGCTTATTTGCCCTGGACATGCATACGTCTTCTTCAATGAGGTATGTCTTCAGATCTTTTGCCCATTTAAAAAATTGAGTTGTTTGTTTTCTTATTGGTGAGTTTTAAGATTTTTTTTGTATATTTTGCATACTAGTCTTTTATTACCTGTGTGTTTTGCAAGAATTTTCTCCCAGTCTATGGTTCGTCTTATTTTTTTTTAACAGTGTCTTTCACTGAGAAGTAGTTTTTAATTTTAATGAAATCTAACTTCAATTATTTTTGTCATGGATTGAACTTTTGATGTTGTATCTAGAAAGTCTTTACCAAAACCAAGGTCCCTTAGATTGTCTTCTGTGTTATCTTCTAGGATTTTTATAGTTTTGCATTTTACATTTAGGTCTATGATCCATTTTTAGTTAATTTTTGTGAAGGACAAAAGATCTGTGTCCAGTTTCTTTTTTTTTTTTGCATGTGGATGTCAAATTGTTCCAGGAATATTTAATGAAAAAACTGGCTTTTCTCCATTGTATTACTTTTGCTTATTTGTCAAAGATCAGTTGACTAGATTGGTGTGAGTTTAGTTTTGGCTTCTGTATTCTATTCCACTGATGTTTTTTGGGTCTATTCTTTTGCTACTAACACACTGTCTTGAGTATGTAGAATTAGAATTCGTGGAGGTAGTAGTCAGGCAGTGTCAGTTTTCTGATTTTATTCTTCTTCTTCAATATTGTGTTGGCTCTTCCTGGTCTTTTGCTTCTCCATATAAACTTTAGAATCAGTTTGTTCATACTCACAAAGTAATTTCCTTAGATTTTTCACTAGGATTGCATTGAATCTATAGATCAAATTGAGAAGAACTGGTATCTTGATAATATTGAGTCTTCTTATCCACACACATAGAATATCTCTCCATTTAGTTACATGTTCTTGGATTTCTTTCATTGGTGTTTTATACTTTTCCTCCTATAGATCTTGTAATATTTTGTTAGATTTATAGCTATTCCTTTTTATGCTAATGTAAATGGCATTGTGCTTTTAGTTTCAAATTCTAATTGTTCATTGCTGGTACATAAGAAAGCAATAGATTTTTGTATATTAATCTTGTGTCTGGAACTTTGTTATAACTACTTATTAGTTTCAGGAGGTTTTCTTGTTGATTCTTTGGGATTTTCTACATAGACAATTATGTTATTTATAAGCATAGATAATATTCTTTCTTTTTCCACAATCACTATACATTTTATTTTATTTTCTTGCTTTATTGCATTAGCTAAGACTTCTAGTATATTGTTGAATAGGAGTGGTAAGAGTGAATGAACATTCTTGCCTCCTTCCTAATGTTAGTGGGACAGCATTTAGTTTCCCACCATTAAGTATGATGTCAGCTATGGATTTTTTGTAAGTGTTATTTATCAAGTTGAGAAAGTTTCCTCTTTAATCTTAGTTTGCTGAGAGATTTTTGGTGTTTTTTAAAAAATCATGAATAGGTGTTGGATTTTGTCAAATGCTTTTTCTGCAACTATTGATATGCTCATATAATTTTTTTCTTCAGCGTGTTGTTATATGAATTGTACTGCATTGGATAGATTACATTGATTTTCAAATCTTCAACCAGTCCAAGAATAAATCCCATTTGGTTGTGGTGTATAATTCTTTTCATGCATTGTTGGATTTGATTTGCTAATTTTTTGTTGAGGACTTTTGCATCTATTTTCATGAGAGATATTGATTTCTAGTTTTCCATTGTTATAATATCTTTGTCTAGTTTGGTATTTGAGTAATGCTGGTACCAGTGTGACAAGATGCTCAACATTGTTAGTCATTAAGGAAATGCAAATTAAAACTGACTGAGATACCACCACACAGCTTTTAGAATGGTTAACACAACCAACAACAAGACAATATTAAGTGCTGGAGAGGATTTGGAGCAACTGGAACTCCCATTCATTGCTGGTGGGAGTGGAAAATGATATAGCCACTTTGGAAGATTGTTTGGCAGTTTCTTTTAAAATTAAACCTACATTTACCAAATGTAAAAATCTACCCTAAATGTTTATTGTTTATTCATTTTCAAAACTAGAAACAACCGAAAGGTTCCTCAATGGATGAACAAACTGTAGTGCATTTATACAATGGAATACCACACAGCAATAAAAAGAACAAACTATTGATATACTGGATAATGTGGGTGAATCTCAACACATTATGCTAAATGAGGAAAGCCAGACTCAAAAGACTATATACTGTACGATTCCATTTACAGGATGTTCTGATGTTCTGGAAAAAGAAAAACTACAGGGGCAGAAACAGATCATTGGTTGCCTGGGGTTGGAATGGGGCAGAGAACTGATCACAATGGGGTATGACGGTATCTTATGGGGTGAGGGAACAATATCTTGATTACGCATGTAACGGTTACATGACTACATGCATT
This sequence comes from Macaca fascicularis, assembly GCF_037993035.2. NCBI lineage: Eukaryota > Metazoa > Chordata > Mammalia > Primates > Cercopithecidae > Macaca > Macaca fascicularis. The sequence goes on from NC_088375.1 coordinate 19,136,819, forward strand.
TATCACAAAACTTACAGAACTGTACTCTAAAACAAGTGAATTTCTCCTCACATAAATTATAGCTTAATAAAAACATAGTAAAATTCTCAAAAGTTAAAAAATCACATCTTTGCAGAGCTATAATCAGAATGATACTATATACGTTGGGCTGCTTTTTTTGTTTTCAGTATTACACCATGGAGTTCTTACTAGTGTCTGCTGTAGCATTTAAAAGCACCTTATATTCCAGGAAAGATAGTCATTCTCTGGCATCTATATGTATCTATATATGCTGCATCTATATCAATCACACACTTGAAACCAAAATTAGAATGCATCATCCACTTCTCCCTGAAAGATCAGCAGGACTAATTTCAGTGTTTATTGCATGCTATTCTCTTACTTCCCTCTGTTACAACCAGAAATAACCTGACTTCCAGGTCAGCCTCAATCAACCAGACTCTCCCCTGCTTGGTATCAGTTAGGAATTGCATCCAGGCCCTAGTAATAGAGACCAGACTACGGCAGTTAAACAACTAATGCTTTATGCTCCCATATAAAACAGTCCAGAGACCACAGTGTCATCAGGGACTCAGGATATTTTAATATTTGTACAAGTGTTTTTTTTAATATATGGAATTATTTTGTAGAACAGAAACTCAGAACTTGGTCAAAAGTATGCATATTTTTGTAGACTCTTGATTTGTACTGATAAGTTGCTTTCCCAGTGAGATGTACCAATTCACAATGCCGCTAACCATATGTCAGAGCACCCAGTTTATTACCGAATCTGTGTTGGAAATATTCTGCCTTGTGGATTTGTAAAAAGAGGCCCAGGTGGATTAAGTGGTCTGGTAGGTGTCTAGTAGGTGAATGCTAATCTCCAGACTCCAAACTCCAGATGCTGTTTTGCTGATAAATTTGGGAAAATTATATTGTTGCTGAGTTCCTCTTTCCCTGCCTCCCTGTCTCTTTTCTGTTCCCCTTTCTTTCTTCTTTCCTTCCTTCCTCAGCTCTTTGTTAATATCCCACAATGAACCAGGCACTGAATCTATTCCATCATAACACCTCATTTTCGGGGAGGAGCATTTTGAGAGTCTTCTGAAACACTTTCTTTTCTTGCCCTCTGGGGCATCAATCTCTCCTCCTACAGTGTGGAATCCCTGCTTGGGGTTGGAGAATGGGTCTGAAGAGGGTGTGGGCAGAGTCCTATTGGTGAAGGAGAGAGACTGTTAGGTACCTGCACTATAGCTATCCTCCTCTTTCTTGATTTTATCAAGTACAAGACTTCATTGCCCAGCCTCCCTTGCAGCTAAGTGTGGCCCCATATGAGCTGAAAGTGGAACTTACAGAGTAGTTGGATGATAATTTTAGGAAATCTTGAAAGAGGACAGACAACTGGTGGACTATTCCCATTCTTTGTTTCCTGCACATATAGGACGTGTCCAAGTCTCAGTCCTCAGATACTTTCAATTCTTAGGTCATCTCATTTATTCACAGGGCTTTAAATACCATCTATGAATTGGCCACTTAGAAATTTCTGTCTCCAGCCCTGACTTCTCTCCAGACGCTCTGATTCTTATACACAAAGGCCACCTCAACATCTCCACGTGGATGACTAATAAATGGCTCAAACTTAACACATCTAAAACAGAAGAGCTCTTAATTTCATGCCAGAATTGGATCTGCCCCCGTTGTTTCCTTTTTAGTAAATGGCACCATCGTTCACCCAAATGTTCAGGCCCAGATCCCGTGAGTCACTTTGACCCCTCTCTTTCCCTCACACCCCACATTCACACCAGCAGCAAAAATTACAGGCTCTACCTTTAAATTGCATACTGAATCTGATCACGTCTTACCACCTTCACAACTCCTTCCTGGTCCAGTCACCATTGGCTCTCATCTAGACCACAGAGTCAGCCTCTTCGCTATTCCCCCATTTTCTACTCGTGTCCCCTACAATAAAGTCTCCTCACAGTATCTAGAATGATCTTTTAAAAACCTAAGAGAATGTCATATTCTTGAGTTTCTTTAAACTCAAGTTTCTTTTGGCACTCGGAATGAATCAAATTCCTTTCAAGGTCCTCTGGTCCCTGCCTATCAGCCCAACCTTACTTCTTCCCAGCCCGCCTTGCTTTGCTATGGTCCTTTTAGGCACATTCCAGCCACAGGGCCTTTGCACCTACTGTGCTATCTGCACTGAATATGCTGCGTTCAGGGTCTATGTGGAAATGTTGCCTCTCCAAAGACTTCCCTGATGACCGTATCTGTCCATCACTGTCTGATAATGTATAGTGTACTTAGTGGTTTTTTGGCTCTTTATTTTGGTAGAACACAAGCTCCTGACTATGCTGGTTTGCTCGCTGCTGTGCTCCCTGGGCTCAACAAAGATTTGCTGAATGAATTAAATGAATAATTTAGATGCTGTTAGTTTTGATGCTATTTTATTTTCCACTAAATGCATGGATTGCTTCACTAATTTCTTCACTGTTGTTTAACATTAAGTTGCCTCTATAATTTTAATATAAAAACACTTGAATGAGCACAGCCAATACTCAAGTAGTTCAGTCTAGTTCTTAGGCTATAACAGCTTGGCAAAAGAAATTAGTTCAATTTAAGTACATGGATTATGTAACCTAAGTGGAAACCAACAGAAACTCTGTATTTTTTTGCCCTGGGTTTCTGTTAGGTTATCCTTCTCCCTTACCCAATGATCCATCCTGAGTTTATCCAACCAAAAACTCTCACCTTCAAGCCTTGATGAAAAGTTCTCTCTGTGTGAAGCTGTCTGACACCCTCCAGCTGGCAGTACCAATGGATCCCTCATCTTGAGTCCAGGCCACTCACTTCTAGCATTTACCAGACTCCTGTGGGTGGAACTTCTTTCCTTTCTGCCTTCCCAGTGAGAATGAAGGTTCTTCAGGGTCAAAAGCTGTATCTTATTCACCTTTCGTGTGTGTGTGTGCCAAGCACAGTGCCTAGCACATCATAGATGATTAATAGATATTCGTAGTGTCTGGGTGTGGTGACTCACACCTGTAATCCCAACTTTTTGGGAGGCCAAGGCAGGAGAATCACTTGAGGCCAGGAGTTCAAGACCAGCATGGGCAACATAGTAAGACCTCCATCTCTAAAACAAACAAACAAACAAACAAATATATGTTTGTAGAAATGTGGACTGAATTCTGTTCCCCCAAAATGCTTAGAAGAAACATTGGTGATATCTGTGCTAGGAATAATAAATGGCGTAACACCACTATTCCTCTCCCGATAAAGAGAATATGGCAACAAACACCAGCATTGTCAGATCTTGGAGAAAAGTCTTCTATGAAATTCCTTCCAATCACACCTGCATTTCCCGCAGCCCTTCCCCACCCCATCCTGATACCTTTCTTGAAACAGTTGGTTTATTTTTTCATCTTCTACATTTTTCGAGATTTCTTTTGAATTTGTTTGCTTCTTTGGGGACACACTGTTGCAGGATATGAATAATTGAACACAACAAATTTGGATGATAAATTATGGATTACAGATGCTGAGTTATTTTGGAACTGTTGCTCTGTGTGTTGTAGCAAGGCACTGGAATATTAAAAATGTGTGTTTTAAATGATCTTAATGTTGCTTGTTGAAAAGAAAAGGAAGAAAAACAATGAAAGCCTACAGCATCGGGAAAGATTGCTGTGCTTGGAGCTGGTGACTTTCCTGAGTCAGGTTCTGCAGCCCCTGGGAGATTGGTAGCGTGCTAGGCACTGGTAGTAGCGTTCAGTCCAGGGAGTTCTGGAATAGCCAGCGCCAGCTAGGTCCTGATTGGGCACACATTCTTGTGCCCTTGGTGGGGAATTAGGAAGACAGAGGTAAGATGTGAGGAAGAATTTGTGAGTGTCCAGCCTTCTTGGGGTCTCCAGAAGGCAGAACTCAGTAAACACAGAGGCTTCCAAGCACTCATGTGCTCCTGCAGTGTGGAGTGAGGGAGCACTGAGGAGGTGGCCAGCCAATCCTGGTTTCTTTCTTAGTGTGAACTGCCAGGAAGGAGTTGGTGCCTCCTAGGAAAGTGACAAACATACAGCTTAAGAGGTGTGGGGGTTTCAGGAGCACAGAAGAGGGAGACTGCAGGCCTAGGGCACCCCGGCAAGGCTTGAAGTCACAGAGGGACCCTGAGGGAAGTTTGGGGAGTGCGTAGCATTGTCACCTGGAGGATATGTGGGTCCCGGACAGCTGCCCCCTGCTGGAAGCGGGGGGTGAGAGCCTTTCCCAGGAGACAGCAGCAGCAGTAGCCCCCGGAAGCTCCTAGTCCTTGGTGCTGGCCCTGGAGCAGAACTGGGCGATTTCAGGGCTTGCCATCCTAGCCCCCTCTGCAATTCCAAAATTAATCAATTTTGGTTGCTCAGAGGAAGGTTGAGTTTGTTATTTATTCGTTGGGACAGAAATACCAATTTCCTGTCTGAGGACACAGTAGGTTGGCAGGCCCTGGCCTCTGGGTAGGGAACAGATTTCCTTTGAGGAGCTTTGCATGATCATTTAGGCCTCAAATTCTGAGTGGAGGATGCGGCCCGGAAAAAGCAGCGCTGTCTCAGCAATGGCCTCTGAGGCCTGTGTGATAAGTGCCCGTGCTGGGTGCTGGCTGTAAGTTGTGTCACGCCCCTACCAAATAGGTGCTGTGGTAATAAAAACGTCGCATGTCTTCTTTCTCCTGTGGAGACTGGCGTGTTTTTGAAATATGAGCTAGTTGTTAGGCCTGAGCCCTCATGCTAGAAAGTCTCAAAGGGACTGATAGAAGGGGAGGGAAGTCTGACGTACAAGTGCTCGTCGGCCCTTCCAGGCTGTGGCACTAGCAGGCAGGTGATAAAGTGAGAGGAGGGTATGTGTGTGTGTGTGTAGCATGGTGTGTGCATGTATGCATGCATGTGCGGGATGTGTGTGCTCACATGTGTGGTGTATGTGTATGGGTGTGGGTTGTATGCATTACGTATGTGTATGTGGTATGTATGTATGTGTGTGTGAGTTGTGTATGTATGCGTGTGTAGGTGTGTGTAGATGTGTGGGGTGTGTGCATACATGCACACAGGTAGTATGTGGGGTGCATGCATAGGGTACATGTGTATATGTGTGTAGAGTATGTGCATGTATGTATATGTATGAGGTATGTATCTATATGGGTGGGGTGTATGTATATGCAGGTATGTGGGTTGTGCATATGTGTGTATATGTGTGGGGTGTGTATATGCATTTATATATGTAGCGTGGGGGTCCATGCATGTATGTGTATATGCATGGGGTTCATGTACATACATGTGTGGATTATATGTATGTGTGTATGCTTGTGTGTATGTGGGTGGAGTGTATGCACATGTGTGTGGGATGTATGTATGTGAATGGAGTGTTTGCAAATGTATGTGGGCTGTGTGTGGGGTGTGTGCATATATGCATATTTGTGGAGTCCTGAGGTGTGTGTATTCATGTGTGTGTGGTATATGTGTAAAGTGTGGAGGATGTTAGCATGTATGACTGTGTGGTGTGGATGTATTTATGTGCAGATGGTTGTGGATGTATGTGTTTGAGGTGTGTATATGTGGGTGGAGTGTATGTGTATGTACATGTGAGTGGGATGTATGTATGTGGATGGGGTGTGTGTATGTTTGTGGGTTGTGTGTATGTACATGGTGGGGTGTGTGCATGTATGCATATGTGGTTGTGAGGTGTGTGTATGCATGTGTATGTGGTATATGTGTGCAGCGTGGGGGGAGTTAGCATGTATGAGTTATGTGTGGATGGGGTGTGGCTGTATGTGTGAGGTGTGTGTGTATGTGTGTGTGGGGGGGTTGTATATTTGTGTGGGGGTTATGCGTGTGTTGTGTGTGGTATGGATGTAATGTGTGGGGCTGTGCAGGTACGTATGTGTGTCTGGTGTGTGTGTCCTAGGCCGACACAGAGCAGGGAGGGGCATTTTGTGGATGTCATTGAAGACACAGGAAGGGAGTCTGGGTTCTGGAGAAAGGGCCTCAGCATTTTATGAGCAGAAGTGTCTTGTCATTTTCTCAGATCCTCGAGGTGGGAAATGCTGGCAGGAAAACCCAGGAGAAGAGGACAGGGAAAGCCGGTGCTGTTCCCGGAATGCCAGCCGGGAGCCAGGAGATGGCTTCTTCCCTCTAGGCAAGAAAGAACCGGCGTGTGCCAGACCTGGTCAGCATTTGGGTGTGGGTGAGAGGCCTGGGCACCTGGGATTGGCCTCCGCTTGCACGGTGTGGGGGCTGCAGAACAGAATCAGGAAGATCCAGGGTGACGCCGGGAAGCAGGTGGGACTGCCCAGAAGGGCGGGAGGTCAGCGTGGGATTTAGACACTGGGGTACAGGGTGAGGTGCTCTGGATCGGGACCTGAACAATCCTGCTGGCAAGGAGGCGGGTCCTTAGGGCTTTTACTAAGGCACCTGCAGCACATCCATGGAACGAGAGAGAACCACCGAGATGCAGCACCCAGGGAACAGAGAAAACGGGCAACTGCCCTGGCTGGGAGGCTCCTCTCCTTCACTAGCCTGGCCAGACCCACAGGTAGATTCAGCCTCCTAGTTTCAGGATCTCTAATCCAGACGCTCTGAGTGCGGTCTGTGGCCCCTGGAAGGACACCTTGCAGTTGACGAAGAGTGAATCACTGCATGAGTGTTCTTCAAGTGGGTGCCGAGAGCTCACCCAGGGCTATTTTGAAGAGTGTGGGAGGAAGAGAGTGGAAAGGGAAAGCCAGCGATTAGCACGCCTGGGAAATGTATGTCAGAGCTCAGCCATTCTCAATCAATCAATCAATCTTTTTTTTTAAAAGCCAACTTGATAGGAAGTGGAAATGACACAGAGTTCATGGTAAGAAGATCTCGGTTCATATTCAGGCCCCACTACCAGTTTGGTATGGGACGTTCAGCAAGTTGTTTAACCTCTCCGGACCACACATTTTTTTTCATTTGTACAATGGAGATACAAATCTGCCTCTCATGGTGTTTTAAAAATTGTAGTAAAATACACATAATGTAGAATTTACCATACTAACCATTTTTTAAGTGCACAGTTCAGTAGTGTTAAGGACATTCTCAATGTTGTGCGATCGTCACCACCATCCATCCACAAAATTCTTTTTATCTTCCCAAACTGAAGCCCTGTACCCATTCAGCACCATCTCCCCATCTCTCCCCCACCCCAGCTCCTGGCAACCACTTCTTTCCATCTCTAGAAATCGGACTCCTCTAGGAACCTCACCTGAGTGGAATCGTACAGTATTTGCCCTTTTGTGACCGGTTTATTTCACTTAGCATAAGTGAAAGTTCATCCATGATGTGGCCTGTGAGAGAACTTCCTCCTTTTTGAAAGTTAGATAATATGTGATTGTATGGATGATCCACCTTTTGTTTCTCCACCCATTTGTCCATGTACGCTTGGGTTGCTTTGGCCTTTGGGTTATTGTGAATGACGCTGTTATGAGCATGAGTGTGCAAATACCTCTTTGAGTCCTTGCTTTCAATGCTTTTGCGTACATACCCAGAAGTGGAATGTCTGGATCATGTGGCGATTCTATTTTTAATTTTTAAAGAAACTGCCACATTGTTTTAAGAGGATGCACCATCTACATTCCCACCAACAGTACACAAGGGTTCCAGTTTCTCTACGTCCTTACCAACACTACTTTTTGTTATTTTTTTAAAATAGTAGCTATTTTAATGAGTATGAGATAACATTATGGCTTTGATTTACATTGTCCTAATTATTAGTGATATCGAACATCTTTTTGTGTGCTTATTAACCATTTGTATAACTTATTTGGAGAAATGTCAATTCGAGTCCTTTGCTCGTTTTTTAGTTGGATTATTTTTCTGTTCTGTTGCGGGTGTGTTTTGTATATTCTGGATATTAACCCCTTATCAGGTATATGATTTGCAAATATTTTCTCCTAGTCCATAGATTGTCTTTTTACTCTATTGATTGTGCGCTTTGATGCACAGAAGTTTTTAATTTGATGTAGTCCAATTTATCTATTTTTACTTTTGTTTCCTTTGGTTTGGTGTCGTATCCAAGAAATCATTGCCAGATCTCTTGAGGTATTTTTTTAAGATAAAATGAGATATGATATGTGTGAAATTCCTTGTAAATTATGAAGTAGTATAAAAATATTAGCTGTTATGTAAGTTCTCAAGTACCTGACATGCAGCCAAGCCCTGCAGGGATGCTTCAAAAATTACCAAAAACTTGTTAATCAAGATGATAGATTAAAAACACACGTATAATTTCATTCCCTCCATAAATCTGACTAAAGAGACGGTAGAGAGTTTAAAAAAACCAAGTTTATTCGTTTGTAACCTCGCTAACGTATAATTTGAATTCAATCAAATGCACCCATTTTACAGACAAAGTTTGATGAGTTTTCATAAATTTGTATATTGATGTAACCAGCATTACAATCGAGATATCACACAATTCCATTACCCAGAGAGTTCCCTGATGTCTCTTGACAGGAAATCCACTAACAACTCTGTTCCCAGGAAGCCATTAATTTGTGTTCTGTCATTATAGATTAGTTTTGTGTTTTCAATAATTTCATAAAAAAGGAAACATACAGTATCTTTTGCTCAGTATATTTTGAGATTCACATAAGTTGTTGCATATGTCAACAGTTTCTTCTTTTTTAATGCTGAATAGTATATCATACTATGGATAGACCACAATTTGTTTAATCCATTTACCTGTTGCTAGACACTTATATTGTCTCCAATTTCTTTGGTTCTTATGAATAAGACTACAATAAGCATTTATGTGTAAGTATTTATATGAATATAAGTTTTCCTTCACTTAAGTGGAATTGCTGGGTCATATGGTAAGTGTATGAGTGTGCAAATACCTCTTTGAGTCCTTGCTTTCAAAGCACAATTCTTTCCCAGTTGTACCAGCAGTGAACAAGAATTCCAATTGCTTCACATCATCACTGACACTTGGTAAGTCTAGTCTCTTAAGTATCAGCCATTTTAGTGGGTGTGTAGTGATATCTTATTGTGGTTTTAATTATCATTTCTCTGATGATTGATGATGTTGAACATTTTTCATGTGCTTACTTGCCACCTGTACATTCTCTTTTATAAAATGTCTATTTAACTTTTGCCCATTGTTAAATTGATTGTTTCGTTGTTTTGCTTTCTTCTTATTATTATTATTTTCTTTTTTCTGAGACAGAGTCTCACTCTGTCACCCAGGCTGGAGTTCAGTGGCACAATCTTGGCTCATTGCAACCTCCACGTCCTGGATTCAAGTAATTCTCCTGCCTTGGTCTCCCAAGTAACTGGGACTCCAGGCATGTGCCACCACGCCTCACTAATTTTGTATTTTGATTTTTACTTTTTAAAATAAAAATCGTAGTATGATTATATCCGTCATCATAATCAAAGTAATGAACATATTTACCACCCTCCAATGTTTCCTTAGGCCACTTTTTAAGGCATCCTTCCTACTCTTTTTTGTGTTGATCCAAACTTTCATTGATATATATTTTTTCAGCTTGAAGAACTTCCTTTTACATTTCAACAGACCCTTTTACATTTTTTGTAGTGAGTCTTTCGGCAAAGAAATAGTGCAGATTTTGTTTATCATCTGAAAAAGTGTTTATTTCACCTGCACTTTTACAAGTTTTTTCTGAGAAGAAAATTCTATTTGACAATATTTTCTTTAATCGCTCTAAGCATGTTTTCTCATTGTCTTCTGATTTGCACAAGTTTTGACAAAAATGTCTGTAATCATTCTTACCTTTATTGCTTAGTACATAATGTGTCTTTTTTCTCTGGTTGGTTTTCGCATTTTCCCTTTATCACAGGTTTTCAGCCACTTGATTATGGTGTGTCTCCGTGTGGCTTTCTTCGTGTTTATCTTGCTTGAGTTTTCTTGCTCTTCTTGAATCTGTGGGTTTATAACTCACCAATTTGAATTTTTTTTTTGACATTTTTCTCTGTTCCTTCCTACTCCTCTCTGAATGGGACTTGAATTACTTGTATGTTATACTAATTTTCCTATGTCACTGATGCTTTGTTCATTGCTTTCAGTTTTTTTTTCTCTGCATGTTTCATTGGGTGGTTTTCTATTGTTATTACTTCAAGTCCACCAATCTTTTCTTCTACAGTATCTAATCTTCCGTTAATTTTGTCAGTGAATTTTTTATTTCAGACACTCTATTTTTCAACTCCAAAAATTAAATCTGGTTTTTACTTTTTAACATCTTCAATTTCTGTCTTCAATATGTTTATGGTTTTTTTAAACTTCCTTTTATGTATGTAAAACATATAAATAACAAAGTTTAGTCTTGCTATTTCCATCCTCTCTTTTATTTCTGGATCTATTTCTATCGACTGATCATTTCCCCTCAGTTTGGATTGCACATTCCTGCTTCTTCACATGTCTAATTATTGTTATTGAATGCTGTGCCTATGAGTTTTATGCTGTTGTGTATAATGTTCTTTTAAAGGTTTTGGACTTAGTTCTACCCCATAGGTAAGAAAGTATTTGATCATTTTGAGTTTTATTTTAAGTTTTTTGTTTTTGAGTAGGTCTAGAGAATTTTTTATTCCGGGGCTAGTTTAGTCCCACGACTAAAGAATTTTATTTTCAGGGTCTTGTGTCTTCTTAAGTCTCCCTCCTTATAGGAACTTAATGATGATTATTTGCCTGTGTGATTCCTGTATGAGCTCTGAGAATTGTTCAGTTACAGCTTCCCAGAAATTATTTTTCTCCAAAAGTTGATTTGGCAGGGTATAATGGGATTTAACCCTATCTATGTGCAGATTGATATTCTTAAAAACACGAAAAGGGATCCCCATGCTGATTCCTAGACTTTTTCTCTGTATAGCTCCTGAACTCTCTAGTACTCAGTCCTAGAAATTCTAGTCTCCTTGGCCTCTCTAAACTCAGATTGACTTTTCACCTTTGTGAAACTACTGGGTTCTGTTGAGTTTCCTTCTGTGCACTGAAGTCTATAAATTGTCTCCAGACAAAAAGTGGGGACACTCACAGAGGTCACTTTGTTTGTGTACCAGGTTTTGAGGACCACAGCCCTATGCTGCCATTGCCAACATCTAAAAGCAGTTGTTCCATATATTGTGTTCAGTTTCTGGCTATTTACAGATGGAAGGTAAATTAATTTTTCATGTTTTGTGTATTAGTTTGCTATTGCTTCTGTACAAATTACCACAAACAGTGGTGCAAACACCAGCAACCCAAATTTATTCTTACAGTTCTGTGGGTTAGAAGTTCAACGTGGGTCTTACTGGATTAACCTAAAGGTGTCAGCTGGGCTGCATTTGTTTCTGGAGGCTCTGAGTAGAATTCCTTTTCTTGTATTTTCCAGCTTCTAGAGGCTGCTCCTATCCTTTGTGGACTCCCTTCCTCCACCTTCAAAGCCAGCAAAGAGCAGGTTGAATCCTTCTTACGTTGTACCACACTGGCCCCCTCTTCTGCCTCTCTCTTCCACTTTTTGGGACCCTTGCAATTACACTGGGGCCACTTGGACAACCCTGGATAATCTCCCTATTTTAAGGGGAGTTGATTAGCAAAGTTAATTCCATCTGCAACCATAGTTCCCTTTGCCATGTAACTTGCATATTCACAGGTTCTAGGGACTGGGATATGCACATCTTTAGGAGGTCATTCTTCTGTCAATTATAGTTGGAAAGTAAGAGTCTGGAATTATAAATAAGCATAATTCTCTTAAAGGAGAGAGAGTACTGTAGAGAAGGCAATGGCAACACAATTTTGGAAGCTGGACGGATGATGGGTAAAGGGTTTACTGATCTAGAAAAGGCTAATTCTTAAACCAATACTAGGAGGTTGAGAAAATAACCCAGCATAGATTGAAGAGTTCCCCAAAAGTTTGAGAATTGATTCCAAGCACTCCTGGTAGTGTGGTTAACATGAGATGCTAATGTAAGGTATATTGGTTAAGCACCAATTAAGAAGCAGTTAAAGTCCTACAAACCTTTTGCAACCTTTTGTTCAGTCACATACCTGCCCTCTTCAATGCCAGCAGAACGCTAAAGGTTTTTTCCTCCTAAGGAAGTGTCTTTCCTAATGAAATTACTCTGCCAGAACACCCTGGAGGGGAGTGAACCCACTGAGGGTATGCCCACTATGTGCCCAAAGTTTCCAATCAGACTTGTAGTCCTCGTTCTTAAATGCAAGCACACAGCCAACTAGTACCAGATGCCCAAGGAAAACTTGTATTATAAGACATGAATAAGAGTGAAACCAACCAAACAAATACCATAGAACTTGAAAGAGACAGACTGCAGGGTGGGAAAAATCTTCAAAAAATTATCTTTAATATCCTGAGAGATAGTAGAGAATATATTGAAACTGAAGCAAAAACAAGATTCTCAAAAAACAAAAAAAAAATAAATAAATAAAGTAAAAGAAGGAATACTCAGGAAATAAAAAGCTCTTGAAAATTAAAACAACAAACCAAAGTAAATGGTAGCAGAAATTACAAACTCAATTAAAATACTGGAAGATCTACTTGTGGAAATATCATGGAAGATGGAGAAAAAGAGAGATGGAAATGTAAATTTTGGATTCTAAGGGCCCACCAAGTGCCCAGCAAAATGAATGAAAGGGAACACTCATCAAGGGGTATTTGTGTCACATTTCAAAACACTGGAGACAGAAGAACTTATACATTTCCAGGATGGGAGGAGACAACTTGGCCACATTCAAAACACTGGAAATTGGAAATCTCGATGACGACACCAGGAGCTATCAGACAGTAAAGCAGTGCTTTCAAAATTTGGAGGAAAATCATTTCCAGGTATATTAGCCAAACTATCAACCAAGCATGAAGATTAAAATATATGTATTACATATACAAATAAATATATGTTCCTTTATTGTTTGACTAAAGAAGAATAAGGAGAATAGTGCAGCTATGGATTTGAGAGTTTCAGCATTGCACTTTCCTCAGAAACTACCAACATGTTGATTGGTTTGGGCTTCCAATTCTGCAGAATTTGCCTCTGTTCTATTTGCCTTCTCAGTGGGAATGACTGTTCCCACAGGGTTGTCTTGTCTTGACCACAGACATGAGAAAGGAGGGCAGGAATCTGTGGCTGTGGGGCAGTCCAGAGTGAGATGCTTTGGATTCTGGTAGCACCCTCAAATCACAGCACAGAGCTGCCACCTCTGTCTAGGGCAGGCCCTCAAATCTGCATGGCCCTGGGCACAGAATTGGAGGAAATGAGGCAGGACTTACCAGTCAGCCACCATGCTGCAGCCAACCTGAAACCTCTCCTATCCTGTGCGCCCTGCCACCCTGGAGACAAAGATGCTTACATCCCTCTTTCTTAAAGCCTCTACTGTCAGAAGACTCGCAGTTCCATAATTATTTGAATTATTTGTTTAACTGTCTGTCTCCATCCTTTTTTCCTACCCCAGAAGGTGAGATTTTTGAGGCTATGGATTGGATTACATCTTATCTCTTCCTGAATCCCCAACACCTTACACAGACCCTGGTAACCAGGGCTAGCAATGAACAAATCATTCACCTGAAGAAAATGGATCCTTTCTTTTGTTCATTCAACTCTGTTATACACTATTCATGGTAGACAAATCAGGCAATGTTCTCGGACTTATATTCCAGTGGAAAGGAGAGACAACCCAAAATAAACAGCACAGGCACTAGGCAAATGCCCACATGGCCCTGGGATTTTCTGACTTCATGGAAGAGCAAAGCACTATGTTCTTGTTACTTGTTCCAGAAAGTTCAGCCACAAACAATGATCGTCACTGTTGTCTGTCACTGAGTGAGTTAAGAATCTTTCAACAAGGAACCTGTATGTTTATAGTCCAGTACAAATAACATTTGTTGGTACCAGAAAGCTAACTACTGAATATGCAAAGATGCATATGAATTGGTCCTTACCTTAAGGGATTTGCTTTCTGTTTCTAAGAAACAGACATAAAAACACAACATTTTAATAAAACATGGAAAGTGCTGTCTATGTTAGCAATCAAAGTGCTGAGGGGCACAAGAGGACATTTAGAGACTTTTTTGGTCCTCCCTTACCGGGATCACAGACAGAAGGCCGGATGTGCAATATGGCCATGATCTGATATCATCTCAGTCTACCTGACAAGGGCTGTGTGCCCAGTAGTCTTTGTATTGGGCTGAGGCTGACAACAGAGACTGAGGAGCTGTTGGGCGAATGTCAGGACTCTGGCTCTCCTGCAAGCCTTTAGGGCTATCAGCAGTTCCAGAAATACTGACGGGAACCTGGGCATAACTGTGACACGGTTTCAGTGTGTCTTCTGAAGAGCTCACCCACCTTTTGCTCTCTGCTTGGAGGTCTCCACCCACACCCAGCACCCTGCTCTCAAGTGCTCCTGCCCCACCACCCACTAAGGTAACCGATTTTACCAGCTTGTCCTATATCTGCCCACCTCTCTCCTTGTTCACACAACACACGGACATAGGCACATCTTTAGGGAGATGAACAGGGCAGGGTCCTGCTTGTGCAACTGATATGCTATGCAAGCATGACCTATGGGATATGATCCAAGCGTATTCATTTTAGTATCCCACCGTCCCTTCCCAATGTATTCAGTGAAGGAATTTTGTCCCCTACTACTGTGTGGATGGAGACTCCAGCAGGCCGCAGGACTGTTCTTGCCTCACATAGAAATAGAAAGTCTTAGTCATTTTTCATAGAAAAACTCAGCTTCTATTCAAAAATTAGAATATACTGTTTAATACATTTTTATTCAACATTCGGATTTCTACTCATTCCATTTACCACCCCCGCCTTCCCTCCAGCCTGTGGGTGGGATGTCTGTCCTCAGGAGGAGGGGGCAATCTCTTCTCATTCCTCCTCCATTCCTCCCTCCACTCCTAGCTGCTGCTACTGACCCTTCTAGGGTGGAAGTCAGGAGAGCAAAGTTCTTAACTTGGCTGGTGCTGTTGTGAGACAGCTATGTGTTCCCTTGCTCTCGTGGGCGTTTAAAGTGGCTTCTTCTTTCTCAGGCATGTCTGTAGGTTCATCAGAGGCCTCCCTGCTGCCTTGGACTGTGAGCCCCATGGCCTCTTCCCCGGGCTGGCTGTTACCGGTTCCCCCTCAGGTAGGTTTGCTAGCTATCCATCACACAGATTGTTTGCAACAAGGACCACTCAGTTCAGAAATATACTCTTGGACAGATTCCTGTTTCAAAAATTACAGGCTGATATTCCCCTTGCAGACTTAAAACCCAAGAAATCTCTGGGTTTATTGAAGTACCCTTTTCCTTGTCCTAGGGGAATACAGTTACTTCCCAACTCAGGATCTCTCTCCTCTCTCTCTCTCTGTCTGTCTCTTTTTCTCTCCTATGTCCCCTTCAGGCTGATGGCCAAGGTCTCAAGTAGAGAGGCACTACTCACATAATATATGATGGGAATGGTGTTCCCTGTCCCTGTGCCATGCAGCCAACCTGCTCAGGTGTCTGTCGGGCCAGTCCAGTGTGCCTCTCTATCTCCATGGGCAGATATTCAGGCTCCCTGAGGGCTGTTGAAGCTGCCTTTCTTTAGGAGTGATGAAGATAAAGCGTCACTTTCAATGTCCTCCCCTTGAAATGGGGAGGTGGGACTCACAGAGACAGCAGCCTTCTCCAAAGAAATAACTTAACACATATTCTCCTTCTACGAGTTCTATAATTTTAAAAAATATCCTCCTTGTGAATTTGTCATCTAACTGGTTCTTGACCTCTGATATCTATCATTTGAAAGTATGTGACAAAGCTCCTCATTTAACATTTTGTTGCATGTATCTGTTCTCACTGAAATACAATTATTATTCTATTAACTTGCCCTTTTCATTTGTCAACATCATGTATATTTCTACAGGTGCATGGATACAGACCTAGTTATATCTTTTTTGGTAATTCCTTTTGCACATATGCATATGTAAATGTTTATGTAAATGAAAGAGCTGAGTCTGGGGTGGGCAAGCAAGGTGCCTAGGCACAAATTTAAGGAGGCACTCACTGTCGAGGTCATGCCCCAGTGAACGAGACCTTATCATACTTTCTGTCTTTTATGCAAACCGTCCCCAAGCCCCTGCTTTTTTAGGAGGCAGTGTGTTATAGTAGTTAAGAGCATAGACTCTGGAATGAGACAGCCTAGTTTGGAATCCTTACTCTACCACTCATTAACTGTGCAAATCCAGGCAACTTTGCTCTCTGTGCTTCTGTTACAGTGTCTGGCAAAATTGGGTTAGTAACTGTATCTATCCTATTGGTTTGCTACAGGAATTAGATCAATTTTTATGTCTGCCTACAGAGAGAAGGGGGGAATATTCACATACTATGTGTGTGTATGTAGACAAAATACATATATATGTGTGTGTGTGTGCGTGCATATATATGTACGTAATACACAGGGTACATGTAGAGAGAATCCAGTCAACCCTCTGAATCTGTGGGCTCCACATCTGTGAATTCAACCAAACTCAGATTGAAAATATTTGGGGAGAAACAAAACTTGAATTTACCAATACAGAGTACTATGTTGAATTCACAGGAAGTTACGTGTAGGCATTGTATTAGGTATTATGAGTAATCTAGAGATTGTTTAAAGTATACAGAAGGATGTGTGTAGATTGTATGCAAACACCTCATCATTTTATGTAAGAGACTTGAGCATTCTCAGATTTTGGGTATCTTTGGTATATACATATATAAACAGCATCTGAGACCTAGTATGGGCTAAATCAGTGTTAGCTGTTACTATTATTGTTATATTTACTTTTTCTCATCCCTCCCTGTCTTTTTTCCCATTTCGACTGTGTGACCTATTTTTTCCACCCAATCTTCCAATGATAACTCATGTTAACAACTTGAGAATCTTCTTTTTAAAAAAAATTCCTGATCATTGACATACTAACCTTGTCATACGTTAAATTCTTACTTCAAATTAAAGTCTATTTCTAGACCATGTGTTCTGTTTAATAGATCTGCACTCAGCCTTCCATTCAACCAATCACGGATTGAAAATATTTGAAAAAAAAATAACACTATAACAAGAAAAAAATAATACAAATTAAAAAACCAATATAATATACAATATAACAACTATGTACATAATATTTATATTGTATTAGTTATTATAAGTAATCTAGACATGATTTAAATTATAAGGAAGGGTATATTTAGGTTATATATAAATGCCTTACCATTTTATGTTAAGGACTTGATTATCCATGAGTTTTAATAGCCTCAGGTTCCTGGAACTAATCCTTAGTGGATATTGAGGGACAACTGTATTTGCTTATTCTTATGCCAATACAATTGATTTCATTACAGTAGCTTTTAAGTATGTTTGAATAGTTGGTATAAACAATCCTTTGTGTTTACAACTTCCTCTTTGTTATTCTTCCAAATGAACTTTAAGATAATTTTATTCATATTTAAGGTGAAGAAAATTCTGTCAACATTCTAACAGAAATTCCATTAACTTTACACAATGCATAATAATTTGAAGAGAATTAATTTTTATAATATTGTCTTCTCATCCATAAAAAGACGTACTTTTCTTTTATTCTTTTACTATTTATTTATTTATTTTTTTGAGACAGGGTTTTACTTTGTTACCCAGGCTGGAGTGCAGTGGCATAATCATAGCTCACTGCAGCCTCAATCTCCCAGGCTTAAGTGAGCCTCCTACCTCAGCCTCCCAAGTAGCTGGGACTACAGGCATGCACCACCACACCTGGCTCACTTTTTTTTTTTTTTTTTTGGTAGGGATGGGCTCTTGCTCTGATGCCCAGGCTGGTCTTGAACTCCTGAACTCAAGAAATCACCCCACTCTGGCCTCTCAAAGTGCTAGGATTATAGGCATGAGCCACCATGCCTGCCCATACCTTTTCTTTTATTCCAAACTCATTTTATATCTTTTAAGTACATTTAAAAAGTTTTCTTTATATACATAGTATGCTTTCACTATTATATTTCTTTACATAAATTTTACATCAATAGTTTTTGTCACTATTATGAAAGTATCTTTAAGTCACTTTTTCCTCTACATGAAAAACAGCATAAAGAAAAACTATTGATTTTTGTATATTTATCTTACATCTAGTCATTTTGCTAAATTGCTTTTCTTGACATAAAATTATATCATTAGCAAGAAAAATTTTTTAATAATAGTTATGTCAATTGTTTTACTTTTTTGTCTAATTGCATTTGCTAATGCTTCCAAGAAAGACACTTTTCAAGAAAAATGGCAGAGCTGACATTCTTGCTTAGTTTCTGATAATAATTGAAATGGTTTAGCTATTTGTTATTTAGGATGATATTGGCCAATGAAACTTTGTAATCAGCTTATAACATATTTCAGTTGATTCTTATTCTTATCTTGTTTAGAATTCTTTTGAAAAATGGCTACTGAACATTATTAAGTGCTTTTTCAATATCTATAAATGAGACCACATGGATTTTCTATTTTAATCTGTTGTCACAATCAATTTTATATTGATTTCCTGATACTCAGACCACCCTGGCATTTCTAGAATAAAAGTTCTGGCCGGGTGTGGTGGCTCATGCCTGTAATCCCATTACTTTGGGAGGCCAAGGTGGGCAGATCATGAGGTCAGGAGATCGAGACCATCCTGGCTAACACGGTGAAACCCCGTCTCTACTAAAAATACAAAAAATTAGCCAGGCATGGTGGCAGGTGCCTGTAGTCCCAGCTACTCAGGAGGCTGAGGCAGGAGAATGGTGTGAACCCGGGAGGCAGGGCTTGCAGTGAGCTGAGATCGCACCACTGCCCTCCACCCTGGGTGACAGAGTGAGACTCCATCTCAAAAAAAAAAAAAAGTTCCTTGGTCATAGTATATTTCTTTTGATGCATTACTGTATTTTAGTTGGATATACTATCAGAATTTTTATTTTCATATTCATAAATGCAATTACACTATATTTTTCCTTTTATACTATATCATGTTTTGGTCTTAGCTGTATAAAAAAATCAGGAAAACTTTTTCTATAGTTTGTAATTATTTGTTCTTTAAAGTGTGGATAAAACCAAATTCTAAAACCATTTGTTCTTGAACCCCTTTAAAACATAAATCGCACAGGACCTATAAAACAAAAATACAAGTTAAAAAGCAAAAAGAAAATCCAAGGTACACAGGAAACAAATAGCACAATGAATGCAATGGTACCTCACATCTCAGTACTAACATTGAATGTAAATGGCCTAAATGCTTCACTTAAAAGATACAGAACTGCAGAATAGATAAGAACTCACCAACAAACTATCTGCTGCCTTCAGAAGACTCACCTAATACATAAGGACTCACATAAACTTAAAGTAAAAGGATGGAAAAAGGCATTTCATGCAAATGGACACCAAAAGCAAGTAGGAGTAGCTATTCTATCAGACAAAACAAACTTTAAAGCAACAGCAGTTAAAAGAGACAAAGAGGGCATTTTATATGGTAAAAGGCCTTATCTAACAGGAAAATATCACAATCCTAAACATATATGCACCTAACACCGGAGCTCCCAAATTTATAAAACAATTACTAATAGACCTAAGAAATGAGGTAGACAGCAACTCAGTAATAGTGGGGGACTTCAATACTCCACCGACAGCACTAGACAGGTCATCAAGACAGAAAGTCAACAAAGTAACAATGGATTTAAACTATACCTTGGAACAAATGGACTTAACAGATATATATAGAACATTTCATCCAACAACCGCAGAATACATATTCTATTCAACAGTGCATGGAACTTCCTCCAAGATAGACTGTGTGACAGACCACAAAACAAGCCTCAATAAATTTAAGAAAATTGAAATTCTATCAAGCACTCTCTCTCAGACCACAGTGGAATAAAACTGGAAATCAACTCCAAAAGAAATCTTCAAAACCATGCAAGTATATGGAAATTAAATAACCTGCTCCTGAATGAACATTAGACCAAAAACAAAATCAAGATGGAAATTTAAAAATTCTTTGAACTGAAGGACAATAATGACACGACCTACCAAAACTTCTGGGATACAGCAAGGCAGTGCTAAGAGGAAAATTTATAGCCCTAAATGCCTACATCAAAAAAACTGAAAGAGCACAAACTGACACTCTAAGGTCACACCTCAAGTAACTAGAGAAACAAGAACAAACCAAACCCAAACCCAGCAGAAGAAAGGAAATAACCAATATCCGAGCGGAACTAAATGAAATTGAAACATTGAAACAAATAAAAAAATACAAAAGATAAATGAAACAAAAAGCTAGTTCTTTGAAAAGATAATAAAATTGATAGACTATTAGCAAGATTAACCAAGAAAACAAGAGAGAAAAACCAAATAACTTAAGAAATGAAACAGGAGATACTACAACTGACACCACTGAAATACAAAAGATCATTCAAGGCTACTATGAACACCTTTACATGCATAAACTAGAAAACCTAGAAGAGATGGGTAAATTCCTGGAAAAATGCAACTCTCCTAGCTTAAATCAGGAAGAATTAGATACACTGAACAGACCAATAACAAGCAGTAAGATTGAAATGGTAATTTAAAAATTACCAACAAAAAGAAGTTCAGGACCAGACAGATTCACAGCAGAATTCTACCAGACATTCAAAGAAGATTGGTACCAATCCTTTTGACACTATTCCACAAGATAGGGAAAGAGGGAACCCTCCCTAATTCATTCTATGAAGTCAGCATCACCCTAATACCAAAAGCAGGAAAGGATGTAACCAAAAAAGAAAACTACAGACCAATATCCTTGATAAACCTAGATGCTAAAATCCTTAACAAAATACTAGCTAAATGAATCCAACAATGTATCAAAAAGATAATGCCCCGTTATCAAGTGGTTACATACCAAGGATGCAGGGATGGTTTAACATATGCAAATCAATAAATGTAATCACCACCAAAACAGAGTAAAAAACAAAAATCATATGATTATTATCTCAATAGATGCAGAAAAAGCATACAAGATCCAGCATCCTTTTATGAGTAAAACTGTCAACAAAATTGGCACACAAGGGACATACCTCAATGTAGTAAAAGCCATCTATGACAGACCCACAGCCAACATAATACTGAATGGGTAAAACTTGAAAACATTCCCTCTGAGAACTGGAACAAGACAAGGATCCCACTCTCACCACTCCTTTTCAACATAGTGCTGGAAGTCCTAGTCAGAGCAATCAGACAAGAGAAAGAAAGAAAAGGCATCCAAATCGGTAAAGAGGAAGTCAAACTGTCACTGTTTGCTGATGATATCATTGTTTACCTTGAAAACCCTAAAGACTCCTCTAGAAAGCTCCTAGAACTGATAAAAGAATTCAGTAAAGTTTCTGGATACAAGATTATTGTACACAAATCACTAGCTCTTCTATACACCAACAGTGACCAAGTGGAGAATCAAATCAATAACTCAACCACTTTTACAACAGCTGCAAAAAAACTTAAATACATAGGAATATACCCAACCAAGGAGTCGAAAGACTTCTACAAGGAAAACTACAAAACACTGCTGAAAAAACCATAGACGACACAAATGGAAACACATCCCATACTCATGGATGGGTAGAATCGATATTGTGAAAATGGCCATGCTGCCAAAAGCAATCTACAAATTCAATGCAATCTCCATCAAAATGCCAGCATCATTCTTCACAGAATTAGAAAAAACAATTCTAAAATTCATATGGAACCAAAAAAGCACCCACACAGCCAAAGCAAGACTAAGCAAAAAGAACAAATCTGGAGGCATCACACTACCTGATTTCAAAATCTATAAGGCCATAGTCACCAAAACAGCATGGTACTGGTATAAAAATAGGTTCATAGGCCAATGGAACAGAATAGAGAACCCAGAAATAAACCCAAATACTTACAGTTAACTGATCTTTGACAAAGCAAACAAAAACAAAAAGTGGGGAGAGGACACCCTTTTCTTTCTTTTTTTATTATACTTTGTGTTCTAGGGTACATGTGCACAACATGCAGGTTTGTTACATATGTATACATGTGCCATGTTGGTGTGCTGCACCCATTAACTCGTCATTTACATTAGATATATCTCCTAATGCTACCCCTCCCCTCTCCCCACACCCCACAACAGGCCCCAGTGTGTGATGTTCCCCTTCCTATGTCCAAGTGTTCTCACTGTTCAATACCCACTTATGAGTGAGAACATGTGGTGTTTGGTTTTCTGTTCTTGTGATACTTTGCTGAGAATGATGGTTTCCAGCTGCATCCATGTCCCTACAAAGGACATGAACTCATCCTTTTTTATGGCTGCATAGTATTCCACAGTGTATATGTGTCACATTTTCTTAATCCAGTCTGTCATTGATGGACATTTGGGTTGACTCCAAGTCTTTGCTATTGTGAATAGTGCCGCAATAAACATACATGTTCATGTGTCTTTATAGCAGTATGATTTATAATCCTTTGGGTATATACCCAGTAATGGGATGGCTGGGTCAAATGGTATTTCTAGTTCTAGATCCTTGAGGAATCGCCACACTGTCTTCTACAATGGTTGAACTAGTTTACAGTCCCACCAACAGTGTAAAAGTGTTTCTATTTCTCCACATCCTCTCCAGCACCTGTTGTTTCCTGACTTTTTAATGATCGCCATTCTAACCAGTGTGAGATGGTATCTCATTGTGGTTTTGATTTGTATTTCTCTGATGGCTAGTGATGATGAGCATTTTTTCATGCGTCTGTTGGCTGCATAAATGTCTTCTTTTGAGAAGTGTCTGTTCATATCCTTTGCCCACTTTTTGATGTGGTTGTTTGTTTTTTTCTTGTAAATTTGTTTGAGTTCTTTGTAGATTCTGGATATTAGCCCTTTGTCAGATGAGTAGATTGCAAAAACTGTCTCCCATTCTGTAGGTTGCCTGTTCACTCTGATGGTAGTTTCTTTTGCTGTGCAGAAGCTCTTTGGTTTAATTAGATCCCATTTGTCAATTTTGGCTTTTGTTGCCATTGCTTTTAGTGTTTTAGACATGAAGTCCTTGTCCATGCCTATGTCCTGAATGGTATTGCCTAGGTTTTCTTATAGGGTTTTTATGGTTTTAGGTCTAACATTTAAGTCTCTAATCCATCTTGAATTAATTTTTGTATAAGGTATAAGGAAGGGATTCAGTTTCAGCTTTCTACTTACGGCTAGCCAGCTTTCCCAGCACCATTTATTAAATAGGGAATCCTTTCCCCATTTCTTGTTTTTGTCAGGTTTGTCAAAGATCAGATGGTTGTAGATGTGTGGTATTATTTCTGAGGGCTCTGTTCTGTTCCATTTGTCTATACGTCTGTTTTGGTATCAGTACCATGCTGTTTTGGTTACTGGAGCCTTGTAGTATAGTTTGAAGTCAGGTAGCGTGATGCCTCCAGCTTTGTTCTTTTGGCTTAGGATTGTCTTGGCAATGTGGGCTCTTCTTTGGTTCCATATGAACTTTAAAGTAGTTTTTTCCAATTCTGTGAAGAAAGTCATTGGTAGCTTAATGGGGATGGCATTGAATCTATAAATTACCTTAGGCAGTATGGCCATTTTCACAATATTGATTCTTCCTATCCATGAGCATGGAATGTTAATCCATTTGTTTGAGGACACCGTTTTCAACAAATGGTGCTGGGATAATTGGCTAGCCAAATGTAGGAGAATGAAACTGGATCCTCATCTCTCACCTTATACAAAAATCAACTCAAGATGGATTAAGGACTTAAATCTAAGACCCGAAACTATAAAAATTCTAGAAAATAACATTGGAAAAACCCTTCTATACATTGGCTTAGGCAAGGATTTCATGACCAAGAACCCAAAAACAAATGCAAATCTAAAAACAAATGCAAAGCTAAAAACAGAGATCAACAGTTGGGACTTAATTAAACTGAAGAGCTTTTGCATGGCAAAAGGAACAGTCAGCAGAGTAAACAGACAACCCAAAGAGTGGGAGAAAATATTCATAATCTATACATCTGACAAAGGACTGATATCCAGAATCTACAACAAAACCAAACAAATCAGTAAGCAAAAAACAATCTCATCAAAAAGTAGGCTAAAGACATGAAAAGACAATTCTTAAAAGAAGATATACAAATGGCCAACAAGCATATTTAAAAATGCTCAACATCACTAATGATCAGGGAAATTCAAATCAAAACCATGGTGCAATACCACCTCATCCTGCAAGAATGGCCATAATCAAAAAAAAAAAAAAAAAAAAACCACACACACACAGTAGATGTTGATGCAGATGCAGTGAACAGGGAACACTTATACACTGCTGGTGGGAATGAAAACCGGTACAACCACTATGGAAAACAGTGTGGAGATTCCTTAAAGAACTAAAAGTAGAACTACCATTTGATCCAGCAATCCCACTACTGGTTATCTACCCAGAGAAAAAGAAGTCATTACTCAAAAAAGATACTTGCACATACATATTTATAGCAGCACTATTCACAATTGCAAAATTGTGGAACCAAATCAAATGCCCATCAATCAACAAGTGGACAAAGAAACTGTGGTATATTTATATGATGGAATACTACTCAGCCATAAAAAGAAATGAATTAACGGCATTTGCAGCGACCTGGATGAGATTAGGGACTATTATTCTAAGTGAAGTAACTCAGGAATGGAAAACCACACATTGTATGTTTTCACCGATATGTGGGAGCTAAGCTATGAGGACACAAAGGCATAAGAATGACTTTGGAGACTTGTGGGGAAGGGTGTAGCGGGGCAAGGGATAAAACACAACAAATATGGTGCAGTGTATACTGCTTGGGTGGTGGGTGCGCCAAAATCTCACAAATCACTGCTAAAGAAATTATGTAACCAAATACCACCTGTACCCCAATAACCTATGGAAAAATAAAAACAAAACAAATTTTAAAAAACATTTGTTCTCAGTGATGTTTTAGTGGTAGATTTTTACTCACCTTTCCTATCTCTACTACAGTAATTCATCCATTCAATTTTTCTGCTTCTTGGTTAATTTTGTTAATATATATTTCACTGAAAATCACCCATTTCCCTTAGGGATTCAAATTTGTTGTCAAAGTATTATAATTCTTTAATTGCTTTTTGCCTGTGATCCTTCCTTCCTTCCTTCGTTCCTTCCTTCCCTCCCTCCCTTCCTTCCTTCTTTCCTTCTTTCCTTCGTTCCTCTTAAACCAGGTTAATATGAACCATTTGTTGGTCTTTTCAAAGAACAACACTGGGAATTATTTATCCATTCAAAATTTTTGTTTGTACTGTTTTTAATTCCTTTTTTCTGTTTTAGATTATTTTTCTATACTTTTCCATCTTTTGAAGAGATAAATACAACATCAATTTTTAGATTTCTTTTTTCTTTTAAAAGAGGGCATTGGAAATCATAAATAGCTTTTGCTATGCACATAGAATTGACTGAAGATATACTCTTCTCTATTGCTTTCTAGATGATTTGTAGTTTCACTTTTGGTTTTCTCTTTGATCCATGAGTGTGCTTCTTTTTTTTTTTTTTTTTTGAGACGGAGTCTTGCTGTCACCCAGGCTGGAGTTCAGTGGCGGGATCTCGGCTCACTGTAAGCTCCGCCTCCCGGGTTCACGCCATTCTCCTGCCTCAGCCTCCCGAGTAGCTGGGACTACAGGCGCCCGCCACCTCGCCCAGCTAGTTTTTTTGTATTTTTTTAGTAGAGACGGGGTTTCACCGCGTTAGCTAGGATGGTCTCGATCTCCTGACCTCGTGATCCGCCCGTCTCGGCCTCCCAAAGTGCTGGGATTACAGGGAGTGTGCTTCTTAATTTTTTATAACAGGTAAGGGTTTTTTTGGGTTTTTTTTTGTTTTTTTTTTTTTGCTTCCTTCTTACTCTTCATTTTTTTTTTTCTAGTTTCATTGACTTGTGACTAGATCAAATGGCTTGTAAAAATTCTACTTTTTCTTTTTTAAGATTTCTATCATGACCAATGAGAAAAGACATAAACCTTGGCAAATCTTGCTTACTTTTGTTTTTCTGTTCCCAAAATTGAGGTGTTTGTTTTGATTCTGTTTTTGTTTGGTTAGTGGACTCTCAGGTGTTTCTGGTCATACAGGGTAAATGTGGGTTTGGCTAGTGAAGTGTGTACAATATGGCAGCTCTAGGTGTATGGGTGATTACATTCCAAATTCTCAAGGATATTTCTTCTGTATTAATCACAGAATAATATCTTGGCTGACAACAGCATCCTTGGGTCACAGGGTTTTTCTCTTCACAATCTACAGTTGTTAAATTACCATATTCTAGTCTCTAGGCAAGATAAGAAATCTGATGCCAATCTGAATCTCTTTTCTTACACGTAACTTGTCTTTCTCCTCTGGAATCCTGTAAGATTCCTTCTCTAGCCTCTGCCTCTCCTCTGGATATTTTGCTTTATTCCCCTTCCCCGAGGGGGAATGGACTTCATTACTCTAGAGTCCATTTCAGGGTAGAGGTCCACGATGAGACAGATCCCTGAAGGGGACTCTGGGACAACCTTAGAATGTCTTCCCTGGCTTTAGCAGCTGAAAGCTCTACACACTGTTGCTTGACCAGGTTGCTGTCTAACTGCTGACTGAACCTGAAGGCCATGAGAATGGGGTATAGGATGGTGTTTAATAAACACCTATTGACAGACAGACTCACCGTAAGGCTACAGGACCTACAACAATCACGAATGGGCATTACTGTGGTTAAACGAATGCCAAATGCTAGAGTTTCCTCTGATTACTCAGAAGACTGCCAGTTCCTGACTTTAGCTAAATTAGGTCATGCTTTTAAGGAGATTCTCAGAGGAGAAGTCTAAATATGAGTTATTTTACATAAAAATTTTGAAAAATGTACAAATAATAAATATACAGCTCAATAAATAATCATAAATTACACACACCCATGCCACCTCTGGCCACAACAAGAAACGGACTCTACTAGTACCCCCTGACTCCCCTCATGCCCCTTTCCAATCACTGTTCCCTCCCTTCTCTCTGGAGGTAATCGCTGTCCCTTTCTTCTTACACAATAGGTTTGTTCTGCCTGTTTTGAACTTTGTATAAAAAGCAGCATACAGAATGTACTCTTGGTGTCTAGCTCCTCTTGCTCAACATGATGCTTGAGAGATTTACCTATTTTGTCCTTGTAGTTGAGTGTTCATTCTTACTGCATGGATGTACAACAATTAATTCATCTACGCTATTGTCAATGGACATTGAATTATTTTTGGTTTTTACTATTATGGATAATGGACAATGCTATAGACATTCTAGTAAATTTTCTCATTTAACTTTGTATTTCACCTAAGATTTCAATTATCAAAATTGAAATAAACTTATAGCACTCATTTCTCACGCACATGCTTCCAGTTCTACAGATCCTTGTTATGGACTGAATGTTTATGTTCTCCCCATTTTTAGTCCATCTTCTATTGCTGTAACAGAATGCTTCAGACTAGACAAGGTGCAGTGACTCATGCCTGTAATGCCAGTACTTTATGAGGCCACGGTAGGCAGATCACTTGAGGCCAGGAGCTTGAGACTAGCCAGGGCAAAGCAAAACCCTGTCTCTGAAAAAGAAAAAAATTAAAAAGTTAGCCAGGGATGGTAGTGTACATGTGTAGTCTTAGCCGCCTGGGAGGCTGAGGTGAGAAGATTGCTTGAGCCCAGGAGACTGAGGTTGCAGTAAGCTATGACTGTGCTACTGCACTCCAGTCTGGGCAACAGAGTGAGGCTCTGTTTCAAAAACAAAACAAAACAATACTACAGACTATGTAATTTATCAAGAACAGGAGTTTATCTGGCTTGTGGTTTTGGAGACTGAGTAGTCCAAGAGCATGGCACCAACATCTGGTGAATGTCTTCTTGCTGTATGGCAGACAACATCACAAGACAAAGAGAGCAGGAGCAGGAGTGTGAGCTCAGGTCTTCTCTTTCTCTCCTCATAGATCCTCCAGTTCCATCATGGGGGGCCCCGCTCTGAGGATGTCATCCAATCCCAATTACCTCCCAAAGACCCTACCCCCAATCAATGTATGAATTTGAGGACTAAGTTTCCAACACTTGAAATCTGGGGGACACATTCAACCCATAGCACCTCCCACCCCCTAATTCAAACGCTGAAACTGTAACTCCTAATGTGATAGTATTTGGAGTTAGAGCCTTTGAGTGTATTTAGGTTTAGAATAGGTCACTATGGAACCCCCACAATGGGATTAACATCCTTGTAAGAAGAGACGAGATATCTCTTTTCCTCCTTCCCTCCTTCTTTTCCTCCCTTCCTCCCTTCCTCTCTCTTCATCACATGAGGACACAGCAAGAAGACATCACCTGAAAGCCAGTATGAGAGACCTCACCAGACATGAAATTTGTTGGCACCTTGATCTTAGACTTCCCACCTTCCAGAACTGTGAGATACAAATGTTGTTTATGCCACACAAGTTCATAAACCAGCCTTCTATTTAATCTAGATTCACTAATATTTCATACTCTGTGCGTGTGCCCTGTTTAAGAAGCCTCTGCCTACTCAAATGTTATGAAGATATTATCCTGATTGTATTCTAGAACTGCACTGTTACAGTAGCCACTAGCCACATGTGTCTGTTGAGCACTTGAAATATGCCAGGTTCAAATTGAGATGGGTTGTGTTGGAAAAATTCTTCCAGACATAGGCCTAGGCAAAGAATTCATGACTAAGACCCCAAAAGGAAACACGATGAACACAAAAATAAACAAATGGGACCTAATTAAACTAAAAAGCCTCTGCACAGCAAAAGAAATAATCAACAGAGTAAACAGACAACCCACAGAATGGCCAAAATATTTGCAAACTATGCATCCAACAAAGGACTAGTATCCAGAATCTTTTTTTTTTTTTTTTTTTTTTGAGATGGAGTCTTGCTCTGTCACCCAGGCTGGAGTGCAGTGGTGCGATCTCTGCTCACTGCAAGCTCCGGCTCCCGGGTTCACTTGGGCTCCCGGGTTCATGCCTTTCTCCTGCCTCAGCCTCCTGAGTAGATGGGACTACAGGCGCCCGCCACCACACTTGGCTAATTTTTGTTTTTGTTTTTTTTTGTATTTTTAGTAGAGACGGGGTTTCACCATGTTAGCCAGGATGGTCTCCATCTCCTGACCTCGTGATCCACCCGCCTTGGCCTCCCAAAGTGCTGGGATTACAGGCGTGAGCCACCGTGCCCAGCCCTATCCAGAATCTTTAAGGAACACAAACAAATCACTAAGAAAAAAACAAATAATCCTATTAAAAACTGGGCAAAGGAAATGAATATACATTTCTTAAAAGAAGATATATATAGATGGCCAAAAAAGCATGAAAAAATGTTTGACATCACTAATCACCAGCGAAATGAAAATTAAAATCACAATGAGATACCACCTTTCTCCTGCAAGAATGGCCATTATTCGAAAGTCAAAAAATAACAGATGTTGGCGTGGATATGGGGAAAAGGGAATGCTTATACACTGCTGGTGGGAATGTGAATTAGTACAACTTCTATGGAAAACAGTATGGAATTTCTTTAAAGGGGTAAAAATAGAGCTACTATTCTATCCAGCAATCTTACTACCGGGTATCTACCCAAAGGAAGAGAAGTCATTATATGAAAAAGACACTTGCACACATATGTTTACAGCAGCACAATTCACAACTTCAAACATGTGAAGCCAACCTAAGTACCCATCAACTAATGAGTGGATAAAGAAAATGTAGTGTATACACATCATGGAATACTACTCGGCCATTAAAGGGAATGAAATAATGTCTTTTGCAGCAAGTTGGATGGAACTGGAGGCCAGTATTCTGAGTGAAGTAACACAGGAGTGGAAAACCAAAAACCATATCTTCTCACTTAAAAGTAGCAACTAAGCTACGAGTATACAAAAGCATTTAGAGTGATATAATGGACTGTAGAGATTCAGAAGCAGGAGGGTGAGGGGGGGCCAGGGAAAAAAACCCTACACATTAGGTACAATGTACACTACTTGGGTGAGGACTGCACTAAAATCTCAGAATTCATCACTATGTAATTCATCCATGTAACCAAAAACCATTTGTGCCCCAAAGGCTATTGAAATAAATACACAAATTGAGATGGGTTGTAATTGTAAAATATACACTAGAATTCAAAGACAGTGTAAGTAAAATACCTCTGTAATGTTTATATTGGTTACATGTTGAAATGATAATATTTTTGATATATTGAGTTAAATGCAAAATATAATTAAAATTTAGTCTGTTTCTTACTACTTAAAATGTGACGATGAGAGTATTTAAAATAACATGTGGCTCAAATTTGTGCTTGTATTATGTTTCTATTGAACAGTGCTATTCTAGATTTATTATTTTACCATTCACATGCACATCTAAAACCCACCTAGAATTGAGTTGTATGTGTAACTTGAGGAAGGGGTCAATTTTGTCTATTTCCATATGAGCGACCAGTTGACCTGGTATAATTTGTTGAAAAGGTTGTCCTTTTTACACTGGTGTGTACTGTTACCTTTAAATATATGATTCTCTTTCTAGGCTCTCTCTTCTGTTCCATTGTTCATGTCTATCCTTTTACCATGAGTCGTCTTAATTACTGCAGTTTTATAAGAAGTCTTTATTTGGGGGTCATTAAGTTCTCCTACTTTGCTCTTTCTCCAAAATTGCCTTGCTCATTATTAGTCATTCATGTTTCCAGGTACATTTTATCATTGACTTATCAAGTCTCTCAAAAGTTCCTGCTGGGATCTTAACTGACATATGTTGAATTTATAGATCCATTTGTGGAAAACTAACATGCACCTTCTAATACATAAACACTACCCACATATGTATGTATGTCTTCTTTAAATTCTTTCAATAATGTTTTATAATTCATTGTGTAGAAAGACCTTGCAAATCTTTTGTTAGATTTATTGTCAGGTATTTGATTTTTAAATGCTATTATAGCTGCTATTAATTTTAAATTTCTTTTTTTTTTTTTTTTACTTTTTGTTACTGGTTTTTAGGAAGTACAATGATTTTATTTTATCCAGACCTTGCTAAATATTCATTCTAATAGGTTATTTGTGTAGACTCTTGGATTTCCTGTGAACACAAGCATGGCATCTGCAAATAACGACAGCTTAATTGTTTCCATTCAATCCTTCTTTTCTTTCTTTTTCTTTCCTTACTTCGCTGAATAGGTCCTCTGATAAAATGTTGAATTAAAATGGCAATAGCAAGCATCCTTGTGTCATTTCTAATTTGAAAGGGAAAGGTTTTAACATTTCACTGCTAAGTATAGCTTTTTAGTTTTCTGTGGTAAGGAGGCTCTCCTAGATAAGGACATTGCCTTCTTCTAGGTGAGTGGGAGGACTTTTTAAAAAAAAATTGTAAGTATGTGCTAAATATTATCACATGCTTTTTCTGCCTCTATCACGATAATTACATGATTTTTCTTCTTTAGAGTTGTGTTTTAGTTATTTATTGCTGCGTAACAAATGACCCTCATAACTCAGCCTCTTAAAATGAGAAACATTTATTATCTTTCATAGTGTCTAAGGGTGGCGGGTCCGCGAGTGGCTTGGCTGGATAGCGTTGGCTCATGGCTTCGCAGGAGGGTGCAGTCAAGCTGGTGGCCAGGCCTGCGGTCATCAGTCATCGCAAGACTCAGCTGGGGTGGAAGAGTCGCTTTCCAAGCTCACTCACATTGCTGTCACAAGTCTTAGCTTATTGCTGCTGGCTGCAGGCTTCGGTGGCACGTGGGCCTCTCCAGGCTGCTCACATGTGAGCAGGTTTTCCCTGCAGTGAGACAGGAGGGAGAGTGGGATGGGAGGAGCACCCTAGTTGGTAGTGACATTCTTTAAGAATCCAATACCAGAAGTGACTTACCATTTCTTCTGCTATATGCTATTGGTCACACAGCCTAGAAATCTGTGCTGTATTATTTTTATAAGGTAAACCAAGAAACGACAACACAGAGAAAATCCAGTAAACAGACAGGCAGACGGCCCTGCTGCCCTCCTCATCTCTCTTTCTGTCTCTAGCATTGCCTCCAGACATTCCGGTTTGCTTAGCAAGCAAGTCCAGTCTTCTTCAGAGGACAAGAGTGACTCATGCTCCCACTGCCTGATGAAAAGAACCCTTGACATATGATTATTAATAAAACATCTGCACTGCTGTACGGATGTGTGTATGTGTATTTCATTCTGATTTACCAAACAGTCTTTAGGCAAACCAGCTTCTAAAACAAAGGACAGATCTGAATCCTACATTTTAAATTACCATAAGACCTCATTGGGAAGCTTCTGGCAAGGTCTTACCTATTTTCAGAAGCGCTCTGGCACTGTAACCCTGTAAATTGCTACCCAGCACTGCTTCCTAATCTTTTCTTTCTTGACAATCTCTATTAAAGAGGCTATAAATGCCATGGGGCATAGTTCTGACCAGTGAAATATATGTAGGATTATTCTGAGGGATATTCTGGGAAAATCATGATGTTCCTGCTGAAAGTGGCTATTTGCAGCTTCTCACGTCCCTCCTTCTTCCTTCCTCGAACGTAGATTTCATGCCTGGGGCACAGACCAACCCTCTTGCCAACATGAGAAAAGGGCTAAGATAATCACAGAGATTCTGGTTCTGGCCTCACTTAGGGAGTGAATAAGGCATGAATACCAGCAACTACCTAGCTCCAGACTTGCTATTAAGAAAAAGAAACCTGTATTTTTAAAAGCTGCTATAGGTGAGATTTTCTGTCACTTGCATCCAAAAATATTCCAAAATCATACAGTGACACATCTTCCTTGAGGAGTGGCTTTGATTTTGGCGAACTGCTAAGTTATCTGGAGATCTGAGTGCCTAACATAAGTGATTAAATTAGATTATGCTAATTTTAGCAGGGTTTTAGAATCATATGGATTATTAAAAATTTGCCTTAAAGAAAGTCCTAAAGCAGTCAACCTGAAAGCATTTTAAAAAATATCAGTAATGTTGGAATCCATTTTAAGGTGACTATTTTGAAAGGTAAGAGTCAATTTGATGACACATTTTGATATTTATTTTTTAAAATCAGTGGCATTTTTTATTGTCATATCTCATTTCTCTTTTTATGCTCCAACATGACCCTGTATTCTTCTAAGCTCAGTAAATTCTTGTTGATTGACTACACACATAAATGCCTTGTCCTAGGCTTATTTTAGTCATACACTAGGCTTTTTCTGCCTTCTGGAAGTCCTAAGTATCCATGTGTGCCCTAGATTATAAGCTCCAAGGAAACAAGGGTTGTTTGGTTGTATCATTCCTCGTTCTGTTGTGCACCACGAAAGACTGTATTAATGATTTTTGTAAAGACAATGATGATGGTAATGATGATGATGACAATGATGAAGATGTCCGAGGGCAGGATATTGGGTTAAATGACCCCACTTCTCTCTAGTTCAAAGAAATTCCTGATATGTAAAACAAGGTTGGACTTGAATCATGTCTACAGTCTATCATTCTATGAAGTGCAGCAAATAAGCATGCAAAGGAATGTGTGGACATCTGACTGGTGCGCTTCTGCCCCTGACAGGGATCTATCTCAAATGCCTGTCTGCCCAGAGTGCTGGGAACATACACTCAGACCCAGGGCTCTGCACAGGTGCCAGGGTGGTTTTGGATGAGAAATACAGGACACTGTGGTGTGTCCCAAAGTGTGTCTGGGGTCTGCGGAGCTGGGTGGTCCCATTGTTAATGTATACCAAGTGCTGCCAGGAGCTCAAGAGTTCTTTTGAGCACAGTGTCTTGGACTTAGATAGCATGTTCCCCCAGACGGCTCATTCCTTTTTCCTTTTTTTTCTTTTTCTTTTTTTCTGTTTGAGACAGAGTCTCACTCTGTTGCCCAGCCTGGAGTGTGGTGGCACGATCTCGGCTCACTGCAACCTCTGCCTCCCTGGTTCAAGCAATTCTCCTGCCTCAGCCTCCAAAGTAGCTGGGATTACAGGCACCCACCACCATGCCTGGCTAATTTTTGTACTTTCAGTAGAGATGAGGTTTCACCATGTTGGCCAGGCTGGTCTCAAACTCCTGACCTCAAGCCATCCACCCGCCACGGCCTCCCAAAGTGCTGGGATTATAGGTGTGAGCCACCGTGCCCAGCCTCATTCCTCTTTCTAGGAATTTCTTCCTCAGCAGTCACTGAGTCTCTGGGGTAGTGAGAGTGTTTCTGACCCCAAGGAGGCCATTCATAGTGTCTTCATTAGTTGGTCCGAGTGCTGTGGGTTATTGTTAAGTTGATTTAATATAGTGTCTTCATTACAGGTGGAAAGGCAACCAGCAATCCAAAGGAATGCATAGTTTGCTCAGGTGGCAGAGACAGACACAAAGCATTTCACGTTTTCTGTGAGCTGAGGGTGAGGGTGATAGTGGGAACCTGGAGAGCCTTCGAGAACCCATGAGTCTCAACCTGAGTATTTGTCTTGCAGGACATGGATGTTGGGAGCTAAAAGAAGACAAAGTTGGAGAGAGGTTGGAAGGCTGATTGTGCAGGGCCTTGATTCCAGTGTAAGATGTTTTTATTTTTGTTTTTATTTTTATTTTTATTTTTTAATCAGTTCTAGGAATCCACTGAAAGTGTTTCAGTCAGAGCAGGGTTTTCAGCCGTGGCGCTACTGACATTCCCGGACAGCTCATTCTTTGTGGAAGGGGCTGTGTACAACATGCATTCCAGGATGTCCAGCAGCATCCCTGGCCTCTTACCCTCCACGTGCCAGGAGCAGCACACAAGCCCGTGTGACACCCACAAACGTCTCCTGACACCACCACATCTCTGGAGGCAGAATCGCGCTGGTGGGGAACCACTGATATAGAGGACCATCTGTGGAGAAGGACATTTCGGGAAACTGACCTGGCAGCAGTATGTAGGTGGCTGAAAGAGACGCATGCTGAAGAGGTGACTGACTGGGAAGCGAATTCGATAGCCCACGAGGAAGCAGACAGGGAATAGAGGCTAGCTGCTCCGGGGGAGGGGAGGGGTGGGTGGGCAGTGGGAGGCGGTGCTGGGAAGGAGTGGATGGGACCTGGTTTGATGGAATGTAGATGACAGGAGATGGGAAAGAGTCAAAGATGGCTCCAAGGCTAGTGCCCAGAGGAGTCTTAACATCACCGCCTGAAACATGTATGTCAAGGAACGGGGAATTGGGGTGAGGAGGGGTGAAGCTGACCAAACGTTTGGATTTTAACATCCTTTTAGGGAAAGAGGTTGGGAACTACAATACTATGTTTTATAAAAAGCAAAATTAAGTTAAAAAAAAAGATGAGTTGACCTGTCTAAATTGAAAACACTAGATTCTAACACAGTTTATGCAAAAGTTAAGGACTCATGACTCCCCGTCAGCGTGAGATGAACGGCCAACTTTTAAAACTTCCATTTCTGTTCTCTTTGAAACTATGAGGATGCTGGGAAGGCTGTATTTCACCGGACTTTCCTTTCAAACGTGCCTCCATTACATCATAGCCTCGCCCATGCGGAAGGGGAGGCTCAGGCTTTCAAGAAAGCAATAAAAACATGAGTTATTGTTGCCTCTGGAAATCATTGACCGATTAGAAGAGGAGCAGGGAGGAAGCTGCTGCCTCCATTGGAGCCACAGGGCGGGCACCGCCGACCGCACTGGGCGGGGCTTCCAGCTGGGGTTGGTGACTTGGTCAGGGCCGGCTCAGAGGCCTCCCCTTTAAGGGCAGCCTATGGGACAGCACTGCCAGAACAAGCCCACTGCAGCCTGGAGAGGATCCAGCCTGGGTGGGGGGGACGCGGAGTCTACATGGCTACCGCAGGTGAGCCGGATGCCGGACACACACATGGCCTCACACAGTTTGGAGACGTTCCTGGGCCAAGGTGGGCCCCTGGCACCACTCAGCAGCTCCCTGAGGCTGCACATTTGGCGCTGAGGCCAGGGATTCCAGTTTTGCTCCCTGCGCAAATCCTCTGGGGCAGCACCGTGGGAAGCCGTGAAGCAGAGAAGGAGAAACACAAAACTTGGGCAATCAGAGAACCACATGCTCACTTGTCTCCCACTGCTGCTGTTCCCACATGTCCCAGGTGCCACCCGTCACGACGACCTGCACACAGCCTGGCCTCCAGATTCCTTGTTCCTCAAGGCCTCTAGACTGCCTCCTCCAGGAAGTCTTCCCCGGGTGCAACTTCCTCTTCCTCCAGGAGCTCAGCATGGTGCTTTACACATCGGTGTGCAGACTGTTTCCTCTATCTGGATCGAAATGCCTTGAGAGCAGGGACTCCACCATGTTCATTCATGTTTAACCCAGAGGTCCCAAGCTCTCCACACTCCTGGGTTAACCGCTTCTGGAACGTCAACTCACCTGACCCAAGCCCCCGCTGGTGCGATGGAGAAAGGCAGGGCCCCATTGCTTGTCCTCTCTCACAGGCCCCTTTCCTTCTCCTCGAACAGCTGCTCTGGGCAAGCTCGCGCCGGTGGGGCTGCCCTGTCCCTTGTCCCTATCTGGCACAATCTTTGATGCTACCCAGCCCCACCAACAGTAAACCACACTGTCAAACAAAGCTTTAGGAAAGGTTGAGGGTAACAAGGGGTGTATAACAACTTAGAAAACGAAAGCGTCAGAAAAGCCACTCCTCACGTCCTCCCACCTTCTCTCTGTCTGGGGTCTTCTTTTGGCCATCAATCTTCTTGATTCTGGCTGGCAGCCGTGCTTCCGAGATCTGCTCCAGCCAAACAAGTCTGCCTTATAAACCCTCCCTCTCCTGGCGATGCAGACGGCCACTCTCCCTGTAATGGTGCTCCCCACCCTCTGTGATGATCACCGCCCCCCAGCACTCCCTGCCAAAGCAAAAAGCCCTTACTGGACATTCTAAATATGAGCTGTAGTGCTACCATTACAGTACAGGGACAGGCTGCACTTTAAAAATGACACTTTCCCTAGCATTTTGTCTTTTTTTTATCTTATTATTAAATTCAAAGCACTCAACAAGGGTGTCTGGGCCATGCTAAGTACACAGTAATGTTGGTTAATTGAATTGATGAACCTGATTTCCTTCATTATTCAATTTGGGTTGAGATAAAACAGTATTTGTAACTCATTTAATGAAATAATTGAGAGACAGTGGCTGCATCAAATAATGGGAGGGTTTTACATTTGCATCCCCTGACTTTGGATTCACTGAAGCTGGCCGATTAGTCATTCCTCAGTTGGCTATAAAGATGCAGTAGACACCGTTCATGTCCTCAAAACCAATAAACACGTTTGATCAGATTCAGAGTCGGGGCAGATAGTGGGCACCAGGGAAACAGTTGGAATTCCCTTTCACATTTAGAGGAAGGCAACCCAGCCACTGCTGGCAGGTGGGCTGGATAGCATTAGCCCGTGAGTTAGAAAACATAGCAGAGGTGAAATCCAGACACAAGAAAATAGAGTAAAACTTGAGTGAAAGAGAATTCAGTGTCTGAGCCAGAAAGACAGCTGCAGGTGTGAGGCCATGGGACAGTCACTGGGTTCCCAGAACACAGATTTCTGGGACAGGCAGGGACTTAGAGCCTTACAAGAGCCCTGGAGCTGCCGGGCAGCAACCAAGGTGTTTTTCATGGGACAGCTATGGCCTGCTGGCCAAGAGAGCTCGAGCACATGTCAACCAGAAGTGAGAGCTCATGGGTACCTACCTCGGATTTGGCCTGAAAGCCCACACAGGCTGCCAAAGACTGGAATAAAACCCAAATGTCCACTGACAGGAGCATGTGCGGATAAAGTGTAATTCACACACTCCAACAATAATGATCAAACTGCAGCTGTGCAAACACGAGAGACTCACAAACAGTATCCTGAGTGAGACAATCAGGACAAAAGAATACATTTGTGTAATTCCATTCATCCTAAAACAGGAAACACAGAGCCATATTTTTTAGGTTTGAAATATGTAGGTGGCAAACGTACAAAGAAAAGCAAAGGAATTATTAGGCTGAATAACAAGACAATGAATTACTCTGGATGGGAAGGATGTCATGCGAATGGCATCATGGGGGCTTTTGCCGTGGTGCTAACACAGACGTTCCTTGATTGTGTTGTAATAACATTGTAAGTATTGTAACCCTATTGATTGTGGAGTTACAATAAGTAAGTAACCCCATTGATTCTGTTGTAACCCCATTGTAAGTGGAAAATATTGTAAGTTGAAACTGTATGTAATCCACCTAACCTACCAAGCACCATAGCCAGCTTACCCCAGCCTGTTTTAAACATGCTCAGAATACTTGCATTAGCCTGCAGTTGAGCAAAACTATCTACCACAAAGCCTAGTTTATAATAAAGTGTTGAGGGCGGGTGCAGTGGCTCACAGCTATAATCCCAGCACTTTGGGAGGTTGAGGGGGGCAGATCTCTTGAGGTCAGGAGTTCGAGACCAGCCTGGCCAACATGGCAAAACCCCATCTCTACTAAAAATACAAAAATTAGCCAGGCATCATGGAGGGTGCCTGTAACCCCAGCTACTCAGGAGGCTGAGGCAGGAGGATCGCATGAACCCTGGAGGCAGATGTTACAGTAAGCCAAGATTGTGCCACTGCACTCCAGCCAGGGTGACAGAGTGAGACACTGTCTCAAAAAAACAAAAATAAAAAATAAAGTGTTGACTACCTCATGTAATTTGTTGAATACTTCGGTGAAAGTGAAAAACAGAATGGTTTCATGGGTACTCGAAGCATGGCTTCTGCTGAATGCCTATTGCTTTCACACCATCAAAAAATCATAAGTCAAGCCATTGTGAGTCAGAGACTGTCTCTATTCTACTTTTTAATCTGCCTGCTGGTTATAATTGACCGCATATGTTTTGTGCACTTTTCTTTTTCTATGTTATATTTTATAACGTGTTTTTAAGTGAAAAGAAGTCGTGCTAGTTGCAATTCTGCAGCCAGTCCCTTTGAGGACTCTGCCTTGTTTTTCGTTTTTCCCAACACTGCTTTGTTTGCCAGCCATCAATGACAATTTTGGCAGGCTCCCCGTAGGCGAAACCTGCAGGCTTCTTGGCTCATTTATTCAATCAACAAATGCTTCCCAGGCGCGTACTATGCGCCAGGCACTATGCTAGCCGCCCAGGGTTCAGGTATGCTGCTTGCTCCCACGGTGTCCGGCTAAGCAAAAAAATTATGTGGCACATGACGCTTCCCCTCCCCCCTAGCATTTCTGGAAGCTCAGAGCTGAAGTTTGTTTTTATTATTTTTAGTAGCTTTCCCTATGGTTGATTTTTGGATATAATGGTCCCCGACTGCTTTTGTTACACAAGCAATGTTTTTACTTCTTTAGTTTTGAAGGTTCGTCCACCAACTTTTACTGGAAGCCACTTCAACTCCTTGTGGATGGTAGTTACAGAAAATGGGTGAGCCATGAAACGCCCCTCTCCTCTTGGCCCCCTCTTCCCAGTGGTCATGTCTGGCCTCTCCATCCCCAACTATGCCCTGCACCATAGGCCCTGAGCTTGCCCATTCAAGCCCTCTCCATGAGTCCCTACCTACGAGGCTGTGCCCCATCCTTGAGACATTTTCAGGGACACTTTTACTTTCATACCCGTCATATTTTCCAGCCCTTCAGAGTCAGGAACTAAACCCGTGAGCAAAGCTTTTTTCCTCTTATCAGCTCCCAGCCCAGCAGAATTAGACTCAAAGACTGCGTCAAGGTGAGCTGTGGAGCACAAGCAGAGCTAATCCTGGATTTACAGGCTCACGCTTCCATTACCCCAACAATAGCGGGCCAGAGAGGGGCCTGCCACAGCAGAAATACACTTGAATTGACCATTTTGAAACACCTTCATCAGTTCTCATTTGCTAAAAGGTAACCTGGGATGAAGTGTATTTTAGCAAACCAGGAATGCCAGAATGATTTTGCTGTAGGGAAAGTTATTTAAAATGTTGTCGCCAAATAAATATGCTGATAGACCCTGAGCCTGCCTGGAAAGAGGGCATTTGTGTTGCTGTAGTTACTTCAGGCCTCATTCCAGTTTTGTATGACGCCTTCCATGGAGGAGCTTGTGATAGGAAGGGGCTGCAGAAATGAGGTTTTATTTTTTTTCCCTCTTGATGTGATAAACCTGTGTGGGCATCTTTGCAATGTAACCATAACAAAGATCCTGTTGCCTTTACAACTCCATAGGGTTCTGGGCCATTTCCAAGACATTATCTGGAGAGAGAAAAATGTTCAGGGCGCTGAAAAAAAAAAAAAAAGCTCCTTAATTATGTTTAGAGCCATTTTCAGCATGACTGCAATAAGTTTCAGCTGTTCTGGGGAAATGGGCTGAGCGCTTTGTGCTATATGGTTGGACTTTCTTGAGTTGGAAGAAAAGGCATTTAGAACAACTGAGGCCCTGAAAATGTGTGCAATTTCAACGAAAACAGAGACCCTCCATTATATACACACATGTGCACCCACATAAACAAGCATGTACTCACAAATATACACGTGTGCACACAGACCACATGCACACACAATACATGTGTGCACACATGCACATGCATACACAGCACTTTGCCTAAGTGGATGAGGACACAAAGGTCAGAAAAGGATAGAAAAAGGAGAAAAAGCTATATCAAGGAAACAATATCTTTAGTACAAATACCTAGGCTGGGCAGATGCAATTGTTATGGGCTCTCAGGCTGGGTGCAGTGACTCATGTCTATAATCCCAGCACTTTGGGAGGTTGAGGTGGGTGGATCACTTGAAACCAGGAGTTCGAGACCAACCTGGGAAACATGGTGAGACCCTGTCTCTACAAAACAACAACAACCACCACCAAATTATGGATTCTCTATAAGAAATATACAGTCCTAAAGATGATAACGTTATGTCCAGAGTCTTGGGAGAGGTCCTGCAAGTGTAGGTCATGAAGCTTTAGCATCATGAGTTTAAGAGTAAATATGGCGCAAACCAGATTTTGTTTTCCGTCTCACAACAAATGAATTCCTATGTGGATTTGATTTTCCCACCACCTCCCCTTGAGCCTCCCCAGGTCTTAATACCACTCCTAAAAGATTGCCTCATGTCCCAGTACCTTTGTTCAAGAGCTGCCAAAGGCTCTGCTCCTCTTCACAGTCTCCAGCAACTACCTGGCACAAGGGGTTTGCCTTCAGTGCCAGATTCCCTCTTCCTAAAGGAACCCTCTTCTGAAGCTTCCCTCTCTCAGTTCTTTACCCTCTATCTACCTGCTACAGTGTCTCAAAGCTGAGGAGCTGGGATTTTGTTACCCAGTCAAAAAGTATTGATTTTTATGAAAAGACCTCAGCGTGAAAGCTGTGCTTTCAAAGGAGACCAGTCTCTGAAAGCAGATTTTCAGATATCCCTGAGCAAGCATCCGAGGCAAAAGTATTCCCAGATTACTCAGATCCCACACCTGCTGGCCGGTGGGATGGTCTGACTGTTACATAGTAAGAAGGAAAACCTGAAGAACACGGGAAAGGGTTTCCACAATCTCAAGAAGGACTGTTTCCTACGCCACACTCCCAGAGACACTGGTTCCACAGAAAGCTGTGGCTGGAACCTGAAAATGAGTTTTAGAAATGCTAGAATAAGGCCGGGCGCAGTAGCTCAAGCCTGGAATCCCAGCACTTTGGGAGGCCGAGGCGGGCGGATCACGAAGTCAGCAGATGGAGACCATCCTGGCTAACATGGTGAAACCCTGTCTCTACTAAAAATGCAAAAAAATTAGCCGGGTGTGGTGGCGGGCTCCTGTAGTCTCAGCTACTTGGGAGGCTGAGGCAGGAGAATGGCGTGAACCTGGGAGGCAGAGCTTGCAGTGAGCCGAGATCGCGCCACTGTACTCCGGCCTGGACGGCAGAGCGAGACTGTGTCGGAAAAAAAAAAAAAAAAAAAAAAAAAAAAAGCTAGAATAAAACAGTTTTGTTCCTATGGGACTTTGCATAATCTCTAACATACTAATGTAGGTTGTACATCTTCAGTGGGGGGAAAGGATGCAGTAATCCTGAAATTATTGAACCTTGGACCCCTTTCTTTTTCAGGGAGTGGTGGTTCAGACGATCCTCCATATAATGCAAGTGTAGACACCGATGCAACAGGTAGGTTTGATGGAGTTAGGAGCTGGACTTTGCTGACTTAATTGCAGCTGAGGTGAGTAGGGTGATTGTTAGGAGGTGTGGCCCTTCTAATTACCGCTTCTTATAAACTCAGCTGGAATAAGCCACCGAGAAACAGATGGAGGACGTTTGTCATTCTTTTTGGCTACACAGCAGCTGAACCCCTTTCCTGGTCTTGGGGAAATCCCCACGTAAGGAGTCTTGGTAGCAAGCTTAGCCAAACCTCCCCCTCGGAAAGTGCGAGCCCCTCGCTTTCCCAGCTTCTTTTGCAACTAGGGGCCACGCTTGTCAATTAGATAGATGCAGGTGCCTCTGTCTCCCCAAAAGACGTATATGAGATCATTCGTAGCAGCTTAATAGCCATGAATTGGAAACAACCTACCTGTCCAACAGCAGCAGTACAATAGATAAACGAACCATAGTGTATTCACACAGTGGAATATGACACAGGGAGGAACAAGATTTAACAATGATCACATGCAGCAACAAGGATGAGTCTCACAGCCGTCATGTTTTGCAAAGGAAGGCAGGCACAAGAGCACACACAATGATTCCACTTATTTCAAGCAAAGAAACAAGCAAAACAAATCTACGGTGGTGGCTGTCAGGAGAATGGTTGTGTTGTGGGGATTATTTACTGGCAGGGGACATGGTGTACTTCTTGGGGTTCTGGAAATATATGCAAAAATTTATCAGGTTATATATTTAGTATCTATACAGTTTACTGTATGTAAGTTACATCCCCTACTCTGCAAATAGATTAAAAGACAAGAAGGATGAAGGTTAAAAAAGCCAAATGTACTATCTATTGACATAATAACTAGCATTTTAAAAACACTTATGCTCTAGAACTTTATATGTATATATAAAATCTCACTTATTAACAATAATCCTAAGATTCTGAATTTTTTAAAAAAAATAGTTAAATTGAAGTATAACTGACAAAATAAACTGCATATATTTAATGAATATAATTTAATAAGTTGACCTATGTAAACACCTGTAAAACCATAATGGCCATGAAGATAATGAAGATTTCTGTCACCCTAGGAGTTTCCTCATGCCACTTTTGTAACCCACGTCTTACTTCTGTCCCTCCCTGCTTACTTCGCCATCCTTGGGCAACCACTGATCTGCTTTCTGGCACTATACATTAGTTTGCATTTTCTAATTTTTTTTTTTTAAGAAAAAGTGTCTCGAAATGCTGCCCAGGCTGAAGTGTGGTATCCACAGATGTGATCATAGTGTACTGCAGCCTCAAACTCCTGGCCTCAAGCAACCCTACTGCCTCAGCCTCCAAAGTAGCTGGGACTATAGGCATGTGTCACTGTACCCAGTTTCTCAAGTTTTATATAAATGGTCATTCCTTTTGATTGCTGATGAGTGTTCAATTATACGGACATACTATCATTTATCCATTCAACTGTTGATGAACATTTCAGTGGTTTCCAGCTTGAGGCTATTACAAATAAAGTGGCTTAGAACATCTTTATATACATCTCTATATAAATATATGCATTTCTCTTGAGTGAATACCTAGAAGTAGAATGGCTGGATCATATGATA
Organism: Macaca fascicularis; assembly: GCF_037993035.2. NCBI lineage: Eukaryota > Metazoa > Chordata > Mammalia > Primates > Cercopithecidae > Macaca > Macaca fascicularis. The sequence continues at coordinate 19,180,426 of NC_088375.1, forward strand.
GATGTATGTTGAAGAAACTGCACAATTTTTTTTTCCAAATTGGATGTACCATTTTGCATTTCCTACGGCAGTATATGAGAGTTTCTGCACATCTTTGCCAACATTTGATATAGTCAGTCTTTTGAATTTTAACCATTCTAACGGGTATGTACAGACAGTCCCTGATTTACAGTGGTTCAATTTAGGAATTTTCAACTTTACAATGGATTTATCAGGATGCAACCCCGTTGTAAATCGAGCAACATCCGGAGTTAAGACCGTTCAACCTATAAATTTTCAACTTTATATCTATCAAATACATCAAAATTAAATGCATTTTTGAATTACATTATTTTAAACTTATGGCTGGGCATGGTGGCTCACGCCTTTAATCCCAGCACTTTGAGAGGCCAAAGCGGGCAGATTACCTGAAGTCAGGAGTTCGAGACCAGCCTGGCCAACATGGCGAAACCTTGTCTCTACTAAAAATACAAAAATTAGCCAGGTGTGGTGGCAGGTGCCTGTAATCCCAGCTATTCGGGGGACTGAGGCAGGAGAACCGCTTGAACCCAGGAGGTGGAGGTTGCAGTGAGCCAAGATTGTGCCACTGCACTCCAGCCTGGGCGACGAGCAGGACTCCATCTCAAAAAAAAAAAAAAAAATTAGAATGGGTTTGTTGGGTTGTGGCTCCATTGCAAATCAAGGAGCATATGCAGTGGTATTTTATTGTGGTTCTACTTTGCATTTCCCTAATAACTAATGATGTTGAGCATCTTTGCATTTTGCCACACGTGTGTCTTCTTTGGCGAAGTTTCTATTCAAATCTTTTGCCCACTTTTAAGACTTAAGTTGTTTGTTTTCTTACTATTGGGTTTAGAAAGTTCTCAATATATTCTGGATACTAGTCCTCTATCACATATATGATTGGCAAATATTTTCTTCCAATCTGTGCTTATCTTCTCCTTTTCTTAACAATGTCTTTGGAAAAGAAAATGTTTTTAGTTTTGATGGTTTAGTTTATCAATTTGTTCTCATATACACTGTGTTTTCAATGTCACATCTAAAATAGCTTTACCTAACCTAAGGTAACAAAGATTTTCTCCTCTATTTTCTTCCAGAATTGTTACAGTTGTAGGTTTTTCATTTAGATTTATGAACCATTTAATTAATTTTTATATATAGTAGAAAATATTGAATTGAGGGGTTTTTTTGCACAGTCACTGTTCTGACACTATTTAGTTGTCAAGGCTATACTTTCTTTACTGAATTATGATTTTATTTTGATAAAAAATCAGTTTTTCACATGTGTGCATTTTTCTGACTTTCTATTCTATTCCATTGATCTATCTATTTTTACACCAATACCAACTTTATTCTTTTTCCAAATTATTTTTGCTACTTCAGATACTTGGTATTTCCATATGAATTTTAGAATCAGCTTGTCAATTTCTATTTTCATAGGGTTTGTATTAAGTAGATACATCTATCTGAGGAAAACCGACATCTTAATATTAATTCTTCCAACCCATGAACAAAGCTATGTCTATTTATTTCTTCTTTAATTTACTTCAGCAATATTTTGTAATTTTTAGTGTGTATATTTTGCACTTCCTTGGTCAGATTTATTTTTAAGAATTTCATATTTTTCTGCTATTGTCAATGCTATTTTAACATTTCTGATGTTTGTTGCTAGGATTTAGAAATACAATTGATTTTTATATTGACCTTGTGTTTTCTGTCCTTGATAAACTGACTTATTAGTTGTAGCGGTTGTGTTTCTGTTTCCTTGTTTTTCATATTGCATCATATCTGCATAGATGATAATGTCATCTGTGAATAAAACCAATTTTGTTTCCTCTTTATCAATTTGGATGCCTTTTGTTTCTTTTTATCGATCAATTACATCGGTTAGAACTTCCAGCACCATGTTGAGTAAAAGTAGTGAGAGCAGAAAGTCTTACTTATCTTGTTCCAGATCGTAGGGAGAAAACAGTCTTAACAGTCTTTTTTTTTTTTTTTTTTAAGACGGAGTTTCACTCTTGTTGCCCAGGCTGGAGTGTGATGGCGCAATCTTGGCTCACCGCAACCTCCACCTCCTGGGTGCAAGAGATTCTCCTGCCTCAGCCTCCTGAGTAGCTGAGATTACAGGCTTGTGCCACCACACCTGGCTAATTTTGCATTTTTGGTAGAGACGAGATTTCTCCATGTTGGTCAGGCTGGTCTTTCACCATTAAGTATGAAGTTAGTTGTAGGTTTTTTCATAAATGCCCTTTATCAGATTGAAAAAGTTCTCTTCTATTTCTAGTTTGCTGACAGATTTTATTGGGAATGGATATCAAATATTGGAAAATGCTTTTTATGTCTCTTAAGATGATATGACTATTTTCCCTTTTTTAGTTTGTTAGTATTGTAAATCACATCAATTTATTTTCCAAATGTTAAACCAATCACGCATTCCTCAGGCAGCCCCCTCTAGGTCACGATGAAAGATCTTTTCTAGATATTTTGGATTTGATTAACTAACATTTTGTTAAGAAATTTGCATCATAGTCATGACAGATACTTTTCTGTAGCTTTCTTTTATTTACCTGGTTTTGGTATTAGGGCTTAGTATGAGGACTGGCTTCACAGAATGAGTGGAGGGAAGTATTCGTTTGTCTTCAATTTGCAGAATTGGTGCAATTGGTATTCTGGAAGAGTTTGTAAAATCAATACTATTTCTTCCTCAAGGAAAAATTCATCAGTGAAGCCATCTGATCCTGAGTGTTTGTTTTGTTTGTTTGTTTTGTTTTTTGTTTTTTGTTTTTTTCCTGGTGGGAAGATTTTAAACTATGACTTTAATTTCTCTAATCGACATAGGACTACTCAGGTATTTATTTCTTCATAAGACAGGTTATGTATTTCTTCTTGAGTGACATTCACTAGTTTGTATCTTTTAGGAAATTTGACCCGGTCTTCTAAATTGTTGAATCTATTGGTATAGGTTGTTCATAATTGTACTGGGTTGAGTAGTGTCAGTGTCTCCCAACAGTTCATGTCCACCAGAACCTCAGAATGTGACCTTATTTAGAAATAGGTTTTTGCAGATATAATTAATCAAGATGAGGTAATACTGGATTAGGGTGGGCCCTACATCTAATATAGCTGGTGTCCTTGTAAGAAGAGAGAAATATGGACACAGAGACATAAACCCACAGACAACAGAAGCCGAGATTGGAGTGAAGCAGCTGCAAGCCAAGTAATGCCATGAATTTCTAGCCCCTACCAGAAGATAGAAAAAGGCAAGAAAGGATTCTACCCAGAGTCTCAGAGGAAAAATGACTTGCTGACACCTTGATCTTGGACTTCTAGCTCCAGAAGTGTGAGAATAAATTTCTGTTGTTTAAGCTATACAGTTATGGTACTTAGTTACAGCAGCCCTAGGAAATTAATACAGTACTAGTACCTTATTACCCTTTTAATAGTAATAGAATCTGCAGGGATGTCACCTCTCTGACTCCTCATATTAGTAATTTGTGTCCTCTGTTTCTATTTTCCTGATGAGTCTGGTTTGAGATTGATCAACTTTATTGATCTTCTCAAAGAAACAGCTTTTGGTTTCATTGATTTGTCTCTTTTGCTTTTCTCTTTTCTGTTTCATTGATTTCCACTCTAATGTGCATTATTTTCTCTCTTCTATTGTATGCTTAATTTTCTCTTTTTTTCTAGTTTCTTAACGTAAGAGTGGAGATTACTGATTGAAGACCTTTATTCTTTTCTAATGTTTTAGTTTAGGGCAATAAAATTCCTCTGAAGAATTGTTTAGCAGCATCTCACAAATTTTTATATGTTATGTTTCCACTTTTATTCAGTTCAAATACTTTTCTAATTTCCCTTATGATTTCTTCTTTGACCCCTGGGGTTATTTAGAAATATGTTAGTTTTTAAATATTTGGAGATTTGCCAGTGATCTTTCAGTAATTGATTTATGTTTTAATTCCACTGTGGCCAGAGAATACATTTTGTGTAACAAATCCTTTTACATTTATTGAGACTTATTTTATGGCCCAGAATATGGCTTATCTTGATAAATGTTTTGTGTGCATTGAAAAGAATATATATTCTGCTGTTCTTGGATGGAGCGTTATATGTCAGTTAGGTCAAGTTGGTTGATAGTGTTTACATCATCTATTCTATATCCTAACTGATTTTCTATTTTTTTAACAATTATCAAAAATGGGATAGTAAGCTCTCTATCATTGTGGATTTTTCTATTTCTTCTTGTTCTATCAATCTTTGATTTGTATGCTTTGAAGATCTTTTATTAGGTACATATATATTTAGTATTGTTATATTCTCTTGATGAATTGATTCCTTTATCATTGTGAAATAATCTTTCTATCCCTGATAATATTATTTCCTCTGAAATATAGTTTGTGTTATATTAATGATATTGATATAGGTACTCCGTCTTTCCTTTAATCAGTGTTACCACAGTTTATCTCTTCTCATTCAGTTAACCTATTTGTGTATTATTATTTAATTGTATTTCATGTATGCAGCATATAGTTGGGCCAATATGACAATCTCTACCTTTTTATTGGGGTGTTTAAACTATTTACACTACCGTTGATGTAATTATTTATATGGTTAGCTTTAAATATATCATCTTATTTATTTGTCCTACCTGTCTTTTGTTCCTCCTCATTCCTTTCCTGCCTTCTTTGGAATTAATTGAATAATTTTGTTATTTATTTTAAGTTCCTTTTTGGCTCATTAACAATTACTCTTTGGCCACATTAGTGGTAGATTTAGAGTTCAAGGAATACATCTGTAACTCATTACGGCCTGACTTGAAGTGACCTTATTCACTTCACCCGTAGTATAAGAATGAGTGTACTTCTATTTTTCCCTTCCCAATCTTTATGCCATTGTTGTCATGAGTTTTACTTTGTCAAATGTTTTTAACTCTATGCTACATTGTGGTTAGTTTTGTTCAATCAATTATCTTGTAAAAATTTCTGGCCAAGTGAGGTGGCTCACGCCTGTAATCCCAGCACTTTGGGAGGCGAAGGCGGGCAGATCACGAGGTCACGAGATCAAGACCATCCTGGCTAACATGGTGAAAACCCATCTCTACTAAAAATAAAAAAAAAAAAAAAATTAGCTGGGTGTGGTGGTGGGTGCCTGTAGTCCCAGCTACTCAGGAGGCTGAGGCAGGAGAATGACCTGAACCCGGGAGGAGCTTGCAGTGAGCCGAGATCCCGCCACTGCACTCTGGCCTGGGCAACAGAGCGAGACTCCGTATCCAAATAAAATAAAATAAAATAAAATAAAATAAATTCTAAATAACAATTTTAGAAGTCCTTACATAATTATCCATATAATTATCACTTCCACTATTCTTCCTTTGTGTAGATCTGCATTTCCATCTGGCATTACTTCTTTCTGCCTGAATGACTCCTTTAATATTTTTTGTAGTACAGTGATGAAATCTTTCACCTTTTGTATTTCTGAAAAAGTCCTTACTTTGCCTTCATTTTTGAAAGATACTTTTGCTGGGCATAGAATTCTAGTTTGAAACTTTTTCTTTTAACACGTTGTTCCATTGTCTTTTCATTTGTGCTTTTTCTGATGAGAAAACTGCTGTCATCCTTATCTTTGTTCTTTGATATATGCCATCTCTCTTTCCTCTGACTACTTTCAGAACTTTCCTTTTATTACTAGCTGCTTGCAGTTTGATTAAGATGCACCGTGGTGTCATTTTGCTTATGGTTTTTAAACTCTGAAATGTAGTTTGTTGAAAAACACAATAAAGTTTGATTTGATTATTTTTAATATCTTTTATATCTCTACTTTGAACGTGTGGAATAGAATCATAATAACTATTTTAATGTCCTTGTCTGCTGTTTCTAAAATCTGTCAGTTCTGGATCAGTTTTGATTGATTTTTCTCTTTACTGTGGATCATATTTTCTTGCTTCTGTGCATATCTGACAATCTTTTACTGGATGATAGACATCGTAAATTTTACCTTGTTGGGTGCTGGATAAATTTGGATTTCTAGAAATATTTCTAAGATGTATTCTGGAATACAGGTAAGTTATCTGGAAACAGTAGAATCCTTTCAGGTCTTGCTTTTAATATTTGTTAGGCAGGACTGGAGTGGCGCTCAGTCTAGGCCTGTTTTCTCCACAAAAATGGCAACACTGCATTCTCTAGCTGATGCTCTGTGAATCATGAGGTTTCCAGTTTCATGGGTGGGAAGAAACACTGTTCCCTGCCCCGTGTGAGCATGGGCACTACGCTCCCTAGTCTTCTCAGGTGTTTTTCCCTTGCCTGGTCAGTGCTCTGCCGAATCCTTGTGGGACAGCCTCTGCAGGACTCCATGTGGCTCTCTCTCCTCTCTGGTACTCTGTCTGGTAACTCTGGCCACTGTGGGCTCCTTACTCTCAACTTCTCCTCCTCAATTCACGAAATCCACCACGCTCTGCCTGGGTTCTACCTTCGTGTGCCACCTCTCCAGGCTGTAAACTGGGCAATTGTAGGGTTTCCCTCGTATGTTTCCTGTCTCTCAGGGATGACTGACCTTTGGTGCCTGATGGCAATTGGTTTATATACTCCTCTTTTGGAAGGGTAAACCTGGTCTCTGTTAATCCATTTTAGTGAGAAACAGAAATCACCGTTTTACTTTTAATCTTCACTTTATAGATAAGGAATCCAAGACTTAGAGAGATTAAGTAACTTTCGCAGGATAATTCAACTTATAATAAGCAGGCCCATGAACCCATGTGGGCAATTTGGTGCCAGAGCCACGCATTTAAGAATCACTAAATTCTGCTGCTTCTGTGGTCCATGTAATCTGCATACATAAGCCTATCCCAAAGTTGCAATAACATTTTAAGCTTAGTGTCGTTATTCATTTGTTCATTTCACAAATATTTGTTGACGGCCTCCTGTATGCCAACCTATCTTTGGTGCTAGGAATACATCTATAAACAAAGTTGACTACAGCAAAGGTAACTAATGTCTGCTGCCTTCTCATAGCTGATGTTATAGTGGGAGGAAAGAGCATACACCAGGCAAACAAGTAAATAATACAGCATATAAGACAGCAGTGGTGTAAAGGCAAAAGACAAATAGGGTAGAGAGTGAGTGTGTATGTGTGTTTGTAGTGGAACAGGGTGACAATTGAGATGGGAAGCTCAGGGAACGCTTCACTAAAAAGGTAACATTTATATGAAGACATGATAAAGCTCAGGAAATGAAACACGGAGGAAAGAGTTGTCAAGTGTTTTATAGTAGAAACGTAGTATAGTACCATGAATGAACACTTTCTATGGTCCAGATAAGGACTTTGTGTATATTATCTTCACAAAAACCAAATAGTTATGTGTTTTTTTCTAAAATGGAAATATATTTATTGGATTTCTTAATTATAAAAGTAACACATGCTGGCTATAGAAGAAAAATAAAGCAATACAGAAATACATGTAAATACAAGGTAAAAATGCTCTTGTAATTAGTCTCCTCTCTCCATCCTCACACATAACCATAGATAGCCTCATTAACAACTGGGAGCATCCTTCTATGCATTTGTAACGTATATGTACACATACACACAGACAATGAAATTCTGATGTACTTGTTGTCATATAACCTAGTTCTCTTCCCATTTCACAGACGTATCATGGACAGCTTTCCATGCCAATATAATCATCTCTCCATATCTGTGGGGAACTGGTTCCAGGACTCCCCATACATGCCAAAATCCAAGGATTAAGTCCATTGTATAAAATGGCATAGTATTTGCACATAACTTACGCACACCTTCCCATCTAGTTTAAATCATATCTAGATGACTTATATTACCTAATACAATGTAAATGGTATGTAAATAGTCATTACATTGTATTGTTTTTATATTTGTAGTCTTTTATTGTTGTATTGTTTTTAAAAAGTTTTCTGAGCTATGTTAATTGAATCCACAAATTTGGAACCCATAGATATGAATGGTGGACAGTGTGTAAAGTGTATCTTTTTTAATGCTGTATCTGAATGTACTATATTTCATTCAATCTTTTTGATACAGATTTAGGTTATTAACAATGTTTTGCCATTATACAAAATGCTACTTGGAACATCCTTGTATACTTTTCTGATTGTGCTGGATATTTTTTGTTTGCCTCTCCACATCTGGAAAAAAAAAAAATGGAGCCAAAAAAAGTTAGGTAACTCATTTGAAATTCTCCTTACCACAGGCAATAGAGTTCATCATAGGCTGTGTCAATATGTATAATTGGATTGTCTGTAACCCTAATTAACTTTGTCATATAACCAAAGGGTCAATTCAATTAAACCACCAGTGTGCATTTTTGACTAAACGGATAGTCAGGCATGGCCACGTGTATACAAAGCCTTCCTCTGATTTTTCAATGTCACCAGAACTTGGGGTCTGAGTCAGAACTTATATCTGAATTTCTGTAAGGTCAGATATATTCTGAGGTAAAAGGATGGGCTGGGAAGCCTCACTTGAGGGTCGGCATCAACACACTGACATCTCAGAGTGGGATTTGGGGATCTCAGCATAAGGCGCCAAAGCATCTTCATTACGTGAAGTGAAATAAGCAAGACAAAGAAAGACAAATATTGCCCATTCTCACCCAAAAATGTTGATCACATGGAGGTAGAGAGTGACATGATAGATATCAGAGGCTGGGAAGGGTGTAGGGGTGAGAGGGAGAGGTTGAAGAGAGGTTGATTAATAGGTATGAATATACAGTTAGGAGGAATGTTCTAATGTTTGATAGCAGAGTGGGGTGACTAGAGTTAACAACAACATATTGCATTTTTCAAAATAGCTAGAAGAGAAGATTTGAAATGTAACCCAACACAGAGGAATGATAAATACTCAGGTGGTGGATACCCTACATGCTCTGACTGGACCATTATATATTCTATGCATGTAATTTCACATTACACATGTACCCCATAAATACGTACAAATACAATGTATCAAAATATTTTTTAAAAAAGGATATCTTCAGTCTCTGGGGTCTGGACAAAACACAATAATAGAATAATAGAATGAGAGGCTAATAGAAAAAGAGTAGACTATTAGAAGGATAGTAAAGATATCCCAAATTTGGAGTTATCGGCCACAACACCATGTGGGTGATTCCAACAAATGGGGCATGTTGTGTGCCAAGGCCAAATCTTTTCACTGTTCTCCTGCCTCTCAGGGAAGAACTGCATGCACGTTCCTTTTGCTGTGTCCTTATTTCTACTCTGATATCCTGGAAGTTAAATGATAAATGAACACAAACACATATAACACTCAAAAACTGGTGTTAAACATAAATGAGTCTAGCTCCAGATTGATGAAAAATCAAAATTAAACAGGAAAACAGCTCCAAATATTTCACTGGGTCTAAAGGATCATAGTTTTGCTAACGCATTCAATTTTTATTGCTAAACAAAATATTTACTTTACAAACAGAGTTGAATATGTGTGCAGTGATTCACATGCAGGGTAATTCATTGAAGCAGAATAGTAAGATTGAAATGGGGCTCAGAAACTATTACCCCCACGTATGGCTGACATGGAGAAGCAGTCACGAGGTCTCTCTGGCATGCACCACCTCCTGCGTCTCAGTCCTCTGCCTCTCCCGAAGCATGAGATGAAGGTGTTCTCTGAAATTCCCTTTGTGCCTAAAGTCCAGACCTGTCCCTTCTCTGAGTTCTCATAAGCTCTGTTTCCTTCTCTGAGTTCTCATAAGCTCTGTTTCCTTCTCTGAGTTCTCATAAGCTCTGTTTCCTTCTCTGAGTTCTCATAAGCTCTGTTTCCTTCTCTGAGTTCTCATAAGCTCTGTTTCCTTCTCTGAGTTCTCATAAGCTCTGTTTCCTTCTCTGAGTTCTCATAAGCTCTGTTTCCTTCTCTGAGTTTTCATAAGCTGGACTCACATTGCAGGAAGAAAGACTGCAGTCTGTCAACATACCAGGACAGACTTGTCACAAACTATCACCTGCTCTGTGGGCCCAGCAGACTGTGTCCCAGGCCACTATATGATTTTAAAGCCCATTGAATTCCTCTAAAAATCATTTACTAGCTGCCTAAAATCATCCACACTTCCGCATTTCCCTTTCCTCTAAGAAGAAAGGTATGTATCTGTACCCCACTGCCTAAGTGGGGCCATCACTTTGTGATTCACACCTACCCCTGTGCATGTTAATAACTTTATATGCCTTTTCTCCTAAAAGAAAAATAAATAAATAAATAAATAAAAAGCACCGCAGTCAACTGGGCACGGTGGCCCCCATCTATAATCTCAGCACTTTGAGAGTCTGAGGAGGGCAGATCACGAGGTCAGGAGTTTGAGACAAGCCTGGACAACATGATGAAACCCCATATCTACTAAAAACACAAAAATTAGCCAGGCATGGTGGTGGATGCCTGTAATCCCAGCTACTCAAAAGGCTGAGGCAGGAGAATTGCTTGAACCTGGGAGGCGGAGGTTGCAGCGAGCTGAGATCACGCCATTGCACTCCAGCCTGGGCAACAGAGTGAGACGCTGTAAAAAAAAAAAAAAAAAAAAAAAAAATGTGCCGCAGTCGGCATACATCCAGAGCTCCTGGCGCCCATATTTCCTTTCTTAGCTTACTGTTCTTTACATTGTCCTTTGCTTTTCCCTGCAAATGAGATCTTCACGCTCCTCCTTTCTTCCCTGGAAAGCCCAGAGTGTTTCTCATGAGCTCCACTCATGAGTTCACAATGGTCTTGTCTGTCTCTTGAAACTCAATAACTACAGCAGTCAGGATTACACACGTGGCTCTTTCACAAACTTAGGTTATACCAGCTCAAGTTATTGGCAAATCCAGAATGTGTATCTGTCTTGGAAAAGCTTAATCCAGAGGCCCAAATAGTCCTTCTTTCTCCTCTTTCTTTCTTTCTCTCCACAACCCCCCACACCCTCTGTGTGTGTGTGTCTCTAGTCCTAGTCTCTCTCTCTCCCTCTGTGTGTGTGTGTGTGTGTGTGTGTGTGTGTGTGTGTGTGTATGTGTGTGTGGTTCTAGTCTTTCTCTCTTCCTCGCTGTCTCATTCTCTCATGCTCTTGCTCTTGAAAGCTGTCTCCCAGTAGCTCCAGGTCGACATTATTACTGTTTGGGACTCAAAAGGATGTGAGACCTTGCCCTTCTGAAATATCAGGGAAGACTCTGAAGGCTGCTGCCCAGAACCCGTGGCCTTCCCTCATGAGTAAAGGAGGGGGCAGACAAACAGCACGCGAGTATAAACCCCCGCAGTGACTCTGCGCTTGTGGAGAATGTGAGGCAAACACCTCGTAGTTCATCTCCTTCCCCTAGACCTTCAGTGCCTGGCACATAGTTGGAGCCCAGTAAGATGTTTTCAAATTGAGTTAAATGGAGGTATTAATTAAATCCAACTACACTGGATTTCTTGAATACTCATTGTAACCCCCGTAGCTAGGTTAAGCATGTCTTCTAGCGAAGCTGGCAGCTCTCTTTTCATGTGTTTTATTCCTCTGGGTTTCTAGACTGCGGTGGTACTTGGTGGTGAGTGGTTTGGGGACGGTAGTGGCACTTACGGCGGTTCTGTGACAATAGAGGAGTGTGGAAGGCCTCTGGACTGTCTGCTTGGGCGTGCATTTGCTTTCTTGCTATCCAATATGGTGAAGGTTCAGACATCCTCCCAGTACCACCTTTCGATGTTGAACTAACCCAGGGGGCCATAGAGCATTTGTCTGAAAGTTATGATGGTCTCGTCTCTGTTTTCTCCTGCTCTTTATTTTTTGCCTCTTCTTCTAGGGGTTTGGCATGGGAGCACCCGTGTTCTCCTAACCAAGGATTAGATTCACAGATATTTCCCCAACAATCTGAGATGCTAATCCTTATAACCCAGCCTTGTGTCTGTCACCTGCATTGCCACTCAGTTCCTCTAAGTGTGAGGGCTGCTAGGATCCAAAAGGTCAGAGATATATACTGCCTGCCCCAAGAGTTTGCTTTTTCTTCCAGAAAAAGGAAAGAAGGAAATTGTTGGTTTCTAAGAACTACAAAGGATCCTGGAAGCATTTGGATAAAACTGTTTTTCTGTGAGCTCAGGGGTGGCAATATAATTAATCTGTCAAACAAGATTATTAATTTATCAAAAGCTATGAATTCCACTTGAGACAAATTATTAGTCAAGAACATCATAGATGTTATCCTTTATGGCCAAACGTATGTAGCTTATCAAGTGCCAGTACTAAATCACATTTTGTTCTCTTGCCAAAAGAAAAATCTATTTTTTGATATTGTTTAGAGCAGAAAACCACATATTGATTTAAAAATACATGTGAATAACCTAAGTGCCCAAACTCAGCTATAACGTGACAAAGAATAAAAAGGAATAAATGGAAGTTTGCAAGGACAAGGGAAGCAAAAACTTCAGGAAAAACTGCTAACAACCAAAAAGGGAGCATGAGATGAAGGCATTCCAAAAGGCTTGCAAATGTCCTCATTTAGTCCTTATAATATAACATAGCATTGCCTTAATGAGTGGAAATGGAGAATCGATTATTCCTTTAACTTCTTACTGGAAAAGAATTAATGACTCATGTACTGTAGTGACCCTAAGACTAGGGAGGAAAGGGAGGGATACAGGGGCCATGAAAGATGTTTAGTGGAAGCCATGGCAAAAGAAATTTATCCTGGGGCGGGTGCGGTGGCTCACGCCTGTAATACCAGCACTTTGGGAGGCCGAGGTGGGCGGATCATGAGGTAAGGAGTTCAAGACCAGCCTGGCCAACATGGTGAAACCCCATCTCCACTAAAAATACAAAAATCATCCGGGCATGGGGGTGTGTGCCTGGGAGGCTGAGGCAGGATAATTTGCTTGAACCTGGGAGGTGGAGGCTGCAGTGAGCTGAGATCATGCCACTGTACTCCAGCCTGGGTGACAGAGCAAGACTCCATCTCAAAAAAAAAAAAAAAAAAAAAAAAAGAAAAAGAAAAAGAAAAAGAAAAGAAAAGAAAAAGAAAAAGAAAGAAATGTGTTCTGTTGAATGTTCAGTAGTGTCTGATTCATTTACCAGGTGGGCCTTCCCAGTGTTATTCAGTGCCCAGGTACCATTTTCCCTGGGAAGAGTTAATGAAGGACATATTCTCCTTTTTTGGCACTTCAGTAGCTGGAGGGTCTTCACTGCTGCAAAGTCAGTCATTCTTAGAGTCGAGTCCTGACAATACTCAGAAGCTGAATGAGATTATAAACAACTTCCAGATCAAAGCACACATTTTCAGACTTGGTTGCATTTATTCCTCATGAACACCAACATTAAATCTTCATTATTTTATCTTCTTTTCTATCCTCTTCTCCATGCTGTTTTCTCATTACTGGCCCTCCCAGCTCTTCACATATCCACAGCTGTTTTGAGACCCATATCCTGATGGCGTCCTTCTATTGTCCTTTTCCTTGGGAAACAGTATTTCACTCGGCCATGTTCTCTACTGTTCATCACTTTTGCCAATTTGCACCAAATATTTTCTCTCTTGGTGCCCAACAGGGTGTGGGCTGCTGTGTCTTCTTCTGACCACACCGGATAGCGGGCAGATTCCCTGTGCCATTCCAGACTGCTTTTCACCAGCGTGCTGTGATATCAAATGCTCCACGTACTTTTTCTGCTTTGGCTCTAATTCGCTCATTTGTTACAATCTCTTGAAAATCTTTTTACTCCATTAACCTTTTAGCCAGTATTATCAGTCTTTTCACATGGAAGGCAGCGTGACTTAGAGTTTAGAAGCAAAGACTCTGAAGCCAGACAGATCGATTCACAGTCTGACTTACTAGCTGAGTGACCATAGGCAAATCATTTAATCTCACTGTGCCTCATTTTCCTCATCTGTAAAATGGGGGCAAAAATAATGGCTCCTTAAGAGTGAAGATTGAGTTTGTGTGTGAAACGTGAAGGTTGAGTTTGAGTGTGAAATGTGCTTAGACTATGGCCAGACATATGGTTAGTAGTATTTAAATATATAATAAATAAAATCAAAGAACGTCTCGCCTTCAAAAATAACTTTTAAAAAGTTTTACAGGTAAGTTATGTCCATGATACAGGAGTCACAACACATGAATAAGCGAAAAGGATTAAAAACGGGACACAGGCCGGGCACAGTGGCTCATGCCTATAATCCCAGCACTTTGGGAGGCCGAGGCGGGTGGATCACGAGGTCAAGAGATCAAGACCATCCTGGCTAACACGGTGAAACCCCGTCTCTACTAAAAATACAAAAAATTAGCCAGGCGTGGTGGCGGGCACCTGTAGTCCTAGCTACATGGGAGGCTGAGGCAGGAGAGTGGCATGAACCCGGGAGGCGGAGCTTGCAGTGAGCTGAGATCACGCCACTGCACTCCAGCCTGGGTGACAGAGTGAGACTCCGTCTCAAAAAAAAAAAAAAAAGACAAAAACAGGACACAATTCCTATGTCCCTGAGGAGCCTTGGAGCTGACTTGGGGTTTGAACTTGGCATTGCTGACTCAGTGCACTGGCACAGCATCCTGCAAACTGCACTGATGGAAGAATTAGTGCATTAGGGCAGTGGCTTCTGCCCTGGGGCTGAGGTTACTTTGATGCCCAGTGAGTTACACAACTCACGCCAGGCCTAACCTACCTTTGGAAAATGTGTATCTCAGACGTGTTCTCTACCAGTCTTTTCTCCCAGGGGAGGGTAGGCAGAGACCACGAGAGGTGCCGCAAAACTTCATTTCCCCAGCTGAGCGATGACAGGCACATTCTCCTCTTCCTTCAATCCTACCTCTCTACTACATTTTTGTATAGAATGTTCTTCATTGTCAGCATTAGGTCTGTTTGGCCTTCGTTCTCTGCTATTTCCTTTTCTTCTTCTTTCTTTAAAATTCCTAACACAGACTTTTATGCATTTAATTTACATTTTTTAGTAGCTAGCACTGTGGGGTTTTTTTTATACGCTTCCCATTATGATATTGACTAGCATCTTTATTAAACAATGCAGAACACCAGCCTTTAAAAAAAAGAGAGCGGGGTGTGGGGGCGGGGGAGACACAGGAACCAAAGAGTTTGTAAAACAACCCAGGCTGTTAGTGAAGGAAGAAAAGAGACCTGTCCTAGGAAGAAGCTGAGTGCAGCAGAGAGAGGCAGTCTGAGGAGTATCAGTCTGGTGGGATGGGCTGGCTTTGGGGGCACAGAAGCTGTGTGGTTACTATGGTAAGAGTGAGGAAGGGCATTTTCTGGGAATGGAGTGTGCACTCTCTGTCTGCTGCACAACCCTGGACTGTGGAAGTTATAACTCCAGACTTGCAAGAAATAACCCCAGCCCAGGGCACAGGCAGATAGAATGACCTTGACTTTGGCTTCTTGTCATCCAGAGATGACGCTGTGCTGCTATCCAAAAGGGTAAGCACAGCGTTTAGGCAGTGAGGGACAAGGACCTTGCTGGCTGCAGCACTTGGGGGTGGGTGGAGAGACAGCAGTAGCAGCTGGCTGGGGTGAGGTGGGCCGAGGAGGAAGTACCCACCCGTGGAGCAACACCCACCCCAGGCCTGTGGGCCCTGGGCCTGTGAGATTTTGCAACTCCACCACCTCAGTGATCCTGGAGAACTCTACGTGTGGATGAGGGTCTGCCTGTAATTGTTTTATTTTTCCTTTCTTTTTGGCAGGCAGGTGATCCAGGGAATGCACGTTGTAGTCATCAGGCTTCACTTGTCTTGCAGTCTGCAGGGCCACCTGACCTGTAGGAAGAGGACCTCAGATTTGAGAACAATGGAAGGGTGCCTTCATCTCCCCCAAACATGCTTACTGAGTGAGTTTCTCAAGGGCAGAGGCCTTGTCTCATGTTTCTCAGCGCCCTCAGCACCTGGAAGGTGGGAAAGTGATGAATGAAGGAATGAATGAGGAATATATTGAATTCACATACTCAGAAAGTTGAAAAAATTGCCTAAAGCTGTATATTCTATAATACAAAATTGTATGAATGAGTTGATACCTGAAACGTTCTGTAAAGCAGTTTGTTTATGGGGAGAGAGGGTAAGAACTGGTATAGAGCTCAGGACACCAGAGACTGAGGATAGAAAATGCAGAAGAAGACATGGTGTCTATGATTCCAACTACATGGGGAGGCTTGCTTGAGCCTAGAAGTTCAAGACCAGCCTGGGCAACATAGCAAGACCCTTTCTCAAAAAAGAAATTTTAAAATGTAGAAGAGACATATGTATACATGACCATATAATTCATATAATTTATGGTTAAATCAATACAATTTTGAGAGTAAATTAAAATGATTAAAATTATTGATTTACTGACTGAAAATTAGTTTCTTATATTGTTGAATCTACAGGGTAGTTCTATATTAAAAACTATTTTATAAGAAAATCTTCCTAAAAACTAAAAATAACAACCAGGCACGGTGGCTCATGGCTATAATCCCAGCACTTTGGGAGGCTGAGGCGGGTGGATCACGAGGTCAGATCGAGACCATCTTGCCCAATATGGTGAAACTCTGTCTCTACTAAAAAAAAAAAAAATACAAAAATTAGCCAGGCGTGGTGGCACATGCCTGTAATCCCAGCTACTCAGGAGGCTGAGGCAGGAGAATTGCTTGAACCAGGCAGTCGGAGGTTGCAGTGAGCCAAGATCGTGCCACAGCACTCCAACCTGGCAACAGAGCAAGACTCTGTCTCAAAAAAAAATATATATATATATATATACATACACACACACACGTATATAACATATATTCATGTACATTGAAGCAAATTCAAGAATAACTTCTTTATATTGATTTGAATGCTAAAGATAATACAAGCAGAAGAATTATTCTGGACACATATTCACACACTTTAATCGTATTGTTGGTTATGATTATTAACCATATTGCATCTAATACTTTGCCACAGTTACTTTTCTGAAGGATGTTTTTGAGTTTTCTTCTGTGTGCCCTTACTATTTTAAACTTATTTCACAAAATTGTCTGTGATCTTCAAAGTTGCATATGAAGATTAATTAATTTGAAATTATTGACATCTTTAATTGATGCTTCGCTGTAGACCATGAAGTTTTTAATTAAGAAAGTACTCTCCCTGCAGGTGCTGAGGAACCTGGTAAGCTCAGATCCCATTCTACTAAAGAAAGGATATCCTGACTTCCAATCATTTTTGCCTTGAATATGTAAATGTTTCAGACTCAACATTCACACAGGTGCTGTCTTTCTACCTCTATGCGGAGTGCCTTTCTTTGACAAAATTTTTACAAGACCAAATTTGTCAAGTGAGTTACCCCTGTCATAATTTTTAAATGTTTAGTGAAAATTTAGATGCCATAAAAATTATAGCCTTTCGGCCGGGCGTGGTGGCTCAAGCCTGTAATCCCAGCACTTTGGGAGGCCGAGGCGGCCGGATCACAAGGTCAGGAGATCGAGACCACGGTGAAACCCCGTCTCTACTAAAAATACAAAAAATTAGCCGGGCGCGGTGGCGGGCGCCTGTAGTCCCAGCTACTCAGGAGGCTGAGGCAGGAGAATGGCGGGAACCCGGGAGGCGGAGCTTGCAGTGAGCCAAGATCGCGCCACTGCACTCCAGCCTGGGCAACAGCGTGAGACTCCGTCTCAAAAAAAAAAAAAAAAAAAAAAAATTATAGCCTTTCTCAATTTCATTTCATTCCAGTAAAATAAAATTTATCGAGTTGAAAATAAGAACTTCGTCAAAATACTTAAAATATTCCAAAGCTTAATTATAGAATTTGAAAACTAAATCTTGTACGCTGTTCTTTTAATTCACTTATGGCTTCCCTCATTTTTGTAGGTAAATTTGTTATCTGACTATTTGCAAGTCTTATTTTGAATGAATACAGTTCTCTGGAAGTGTCAAAAGCTCCAACTCTTTTTTGGATGCTCTATGCATTGATTCCTGCGAGTAAAGATTTCCAATTGATTTGGGGGAAGAAAGCACCCAAAATTTAGAGGACTTACTTACTTCACCCACTACCATTTTTAAACACTTAGGTTAGTTTACAGATTAATTTATCAAAGGTTTATATATTTCTAATATCTGATTAATATTGCCCAATAATGTTCATACTTCCCTGATGAAGGAATTTTGTTATCCATATCAGCTTTCTACATTCAATTTTGTGGTTTAATTGCTCTAACTATACTGTATACTCTTTTTAAAAAATGTTTTATGACTATCACTTCTATTTCATTGACAAAACATCATAGCCTTTTTGGATACCTATAATCAAAAAATATGTGTGAACCAAAACCAGTGCCAAATATGATTTCTAGCAGTTTCTTTATTGGTAACATAATTGTTTCTAAAACAATTCTGTGCTTCATAAAAACATGTATCTCTCTTATCACTTCATAAATCACTTTATTTTTAATATTGAGGCTTTATACTGAATTTACAGTAGCATTTCCAGTAATGTCCAGTGTTTCATCATTGACAGAGTGAACTTCCAGAGGCTTTACTTTGAAAGTATATGAAAAATTACATCGTTGCAGCTGGGTGCCGTGGCTCATGCCTGTAATCTCAGCACTTTGAGAGGCCGAGGTGGGTGGATCACCTGAGGTCGGCAGTTTGAGACTAGCCTGACCAATGTGGTGAAACCCCATCTCTACTAAAAAAATACAAAAATTATCTGGGCGTGATGATGGGCGGCTGTAGTCCCAGCTACTCGGAAGGCTGAGGCAGGAGAATCGCTTAAACCCGGGAGGCAGAGGTTGTAGTGAGCTGAGATTGTGCCACTGTACTCTAGCCTGGGTGACAGACTGAGACTCTGTCCCAAAAAAAAAAAAAAAAAAAAAGAAAGAAAGAAAGAAAAGAAAAAAAGAAAAATTACATCATGGTTGTAATTATTTTCTGTTGAAGAATCTGATGACACCATTGTAACACTGGTATTATTATCCGTTTGCAAAATTTCTCTTCTGCCGAAACAATGCAAATCACTATCATTTTACTATTCAAACATGATCAAGAAAACTTGGAGTTGTAAGTAAAATTAATTTAGAACACCAGTTATTTGATCTAAATAAAAGTCTTTCTTCATAAAGTAATATGTAACCAAACCTTTTGCTCCTGCCTATGTTAAATAGTCATTTTTAAACACAATTTTCTTAAAGTAACCTTAAAGGAACTTAAATATCTAATAACTCTTTTTTTTTTTTTTTTTTTTTTTTGAGATAGAGTCCTGCTCTGTCACCCAGGCTGGAGTGCAGTGGTGCAATCTTGGCTCACTGCAACCTTCGCCTCCTGGGTTCAAGTGACTCTCCTGCCTCAGCTTCCTGAGTAACTGGGACTACAGGCATGCACCACCATGCCTGGCTAATTTTTTGTGTGTTTTTAGTACAGACAGGGTTTCACCATGTTGGCCAGGCTGGTCTCAAACTCGTGACCTCAGGTGATCCACCCAACTTGGCCTCTCAAAGTGCTGGGATTACAGGAGTGAGCCACCGTGCCCGGCCTAACTTTTGAAATAGATGCTGATGCCTTTTCACCTGACTTACATCTTCTTGGTTCCATGTGATCAGTGATACAGCCCTTATGGTAGATGTTGACAAGCATTTTGTGTAAGTTACATGTTTATCATCAACTGTCTTGAGAAATGGAAATTTGCTACTTAATTTTTTGATGAAACATGTACTTCCTATTGTTTTAGCTCATTTCTGATAAAAGGGTTATTGTAATATTAAAAAGCACTACCAAGTAATAAAATGAAGAGTTCTGAACTTACTCCATTCAATAACAAGAAAACCACAGTGGCAAGAGCCTTCAGACTATGATGTCTGGCTTTATGGAAGGCCTGTTCAGTCTCTGTTTCCTACATATAGATCATATGTGTTTAATCTATAATTTTCCACATTCCCATTGATTCCATTGGCTGGGACCTGGCAGCTTTATGCCCTGCACAGGCCACAGCATTGGAAAAAGCCCACTTGGTTGATGACCAAATAATCAACTAGAATTGTAATATCACATACTTCTGCCATCGCTGTTAGAGACCAAAAGAAGTTAGCCACTACCTCATTGGTATAGAGCACATTTTTTTTCCCCCACCAAAAGCTCTTTGCATATTGTCTTTAAAAGGAAGGAGTTTATTGAGTTATATCTGGAAAGATTCCAAAAAATAGGTGGCTTGTAGCTATTCATATTTCAGATTTGACCTAGTAGAGTGAAAATTCTGATAATTTCACATAAATCTCTTATGTTACCAATGTTTATGGCAGTTGACATATAGAGACCTAAATACATCCTGACTCATTTTAATGTAATTATTTATAAAAATGCTTTATTGAATATAAACATATGCTAAATAGAGTGATACACTATGTCAATAGACATAAACCATGACTATCCTGGGAAAAACAGAACATAAGAATCACAGAAAACACAGAGGACAGAGAAAATCATAATAGATTTTCAAAAGTAGAATAGACAGAAATAGTGCAAAAGCAGTATTTTAAAAATTAATGACATTATTTTTCAAAACTGATTAAAGACCTAAGGTCACCGGTTTAAGAAGCCTATTGAATACCAAACAGGATAAATGAAAAGAACCCTATAAACAGAAACAGAAAAGAGAACTGAAAATCAGAGGAAAATGTACATGTTAAAAGCAGCCAGACGTAGGAAAAAATACATAGATTGCCTTCAGGGGAGCACCAATAATGCTCATAGCTCATTTCCCAATGAAACAATGAGGTCCAGAAAATATTGCGATATCTTTAAAATGCAGAAAGAAATAAATTGACTATTTAGAATTCTGTACCTAGAGAAAGTATCCTTCAAGAATGAAGCCAAATTAAAAACATTTTCAGACAAACAACAACGTCCCTGAATTCATCACCAGCCCTGCACCAAAGAAAGTGTTCAGTGGCATTCTGTAAGACAAAAGAAAGTGATCCCAGACAGAAGGCCAGAGATAACGGAGCAAAGAAGGAGAAGAGTGAAAATCATAAGCATGTAGACAAATCTAAATGAACATTAATTGCATAAAATAGTAATGATAATAGAGATATTATTAGCATTTCAAATATATATGAAAATCAAACATGGAAAGAGTAGCAAAGAAGTCAGGAAAGGAGAAGTGAAATTAAATTGTTTTAAATTAAAATTGTTCATTTAATAAAGTCAAATATTCATGGACATTTTTGCAATGTCCACAAATAGAGTATAACTGTCATTTAACTTTAAATTTTCATAAGTCAAGGATGCCTGTTATAATCTGTACATAATCACAAAAAGAATACTAATGGAGGGGGAAAATTGAACTAATAAAAAAGAGAAGTACTCAATCAGACCACCTCTACGTAGGTAGAGCAATTAGTGGCAGGTCAATGTTCCTGCTGAGAACAAATCATATTTTTAAGAGAGCTTTGGAAGCAGGGAAGTCCAAAGCAACTGAAATTCCAGAAAGAGGAGAAACTTTCAGAAGTGAACTAAAGGTAAACCACTATTTTTTCTCTTTGGGGGCACTGGTTGATTCTATGTTGAAGCTAGAGGCTGTGAATCAGTGCTTTCCCTTGGCAAGGCCACTGAAGGTGGGCAAAGGGTGGGGACAGGGAGGAGAAGAGAAACTATAAGAGCTTTCGGGAATCCTGTGGTGCTGGAGTGTAAACATTAAACACACTTAGTTTTTCCATCCAAAAATTTGCCAAATTCTGAATCTATCTTGAAGCAAGAGGCTAAAAGAACTAAATCAAATATTCCTGAAAAGCAGAGGGAAAGTTTCCATAAATCTCTTGGTATTGAGTAGACACAGTCTGTTTGATTTCTTAGGTGTCTGTAGTGAGGGCTCTTTTTCATTTCTGATATTGGTTGTTTGTGCTTTTTCTCTTTTTTTGCCTTCGTTAGTTTTTCCAGGAGTTTATCAGTTTCAAGCTCACTAGCGATCAATGAAATGCAACTGAAATGTACAATATTATACTACTAATCACCCCCCAGAATGACTAAAATTAAAGAGAGATAACACTAAATGTTCTTGAGGATGTGGAACATTAGGCATCCCTATCTACATGTATGGGCATGTAAATTGGTACAACTTTGGAAATTGTCGTTCCTACAGTAGTTGAATAGATGCATAGCCTCTGACCTGGCATTTCCACCCCCTAGTTATAAACCCAACAGAAATGCATGCATAGGTATAGCAAGAGACTGCACAAAAATGTTCATAATAGCATAATATTTATCATAGCCCCAAACTGGAAATAAGCAAAATGTCCATCAACAGTAGGCTAGGTGAATAGCAATAGAATCGATGAGTAGTCATACCACAATCTGCTTTCATACTCCAGCAGTGAAACAGAGCAAACTGCAGCTAATGCAATGACATGAAGAAATCTCATAAGCATAATGTTGAGCAAAAGAAGTCAGACACAGAAGAGTCAAAATGGATGATTCTATTATACAGTTTAACAAACAGGAAATTTTAAAATAGTGCTGAAAATCATGAGAGTGGTTAGCTCTGGAGGGGGATACAGTGATTCAGAAAGGGCATGAAGGCGCTGGGCTGGATCAGGCTACATTGCTGCTTGCTTTGTGTGAATTTATTGAGCTGTACAATTTCTGTTGTGTGTACCTTTCAGATTTTTTAAAGGCACTAGAGGCAAGGGCAGAAACAATGTCTGCCATGGCCTGGATAGCCCCACCATTGGCAGGGCTCCAACCAGAGCCACACAGCTCCAGAGCCCTGAATAAAGGCTAAGAGGAGTTCCTTCTGAGAAGCAGCTGCCGGAGTACTTACTCCATTTTATCTGTATTTTTTTTGTCAGATTACAATATAACAAAAGCCCATTGTAGAAAAATAGAACAGTCCAATAAAATTTGAAAAAGCAGAAAAAAAATCCTAGCATCTAATCAACCAGAGGCCATTGCTGCCCACAGTTTGATTATTTCCTTTTTGATGTTTTCTTTGCTTTTTTCCATACTTGTCATTGTATAATAAGGAGTTTTAAAAATCATCCTTCTTAAATCACACTATCTCCTAGGAAGTTCACATTTTTTTAGTGTGAAATTTTTGTGAGTGTCCTTTTAGAGGACCCATAGTATTTTATACAGTGGTTGACTGTAATTATTATTCCCTTATTTGAACTTTAGGTTGCTGATAATTTTCCTATTTAATAAGTGATTTTTTGGGTGAAAATTTTGTACAAAAATATGGGTTTATATGTGGATTGCTTTCCTCAGTTAGTAGGAAAATGACTGAAATAATGTATACACTTTTGAGACTCTTAATAAATACTTTTACCTTTTCTGAAAGGTTGAAACAACCGTTTTTATTCCCATGGACTCCCGCTACCATTTCTACCCACTTCCATCTGGAAACCACAGTGGTGAACAGAGAAGAGTTGTCAACGGAGGAAAGGTCAGAAATGAGTCTTGCCAGGAAAGGAAAGTAAGAGCCTTTCGAATGGGTTATGTGGCCCTGGGTGCAACCAGATTCAGGTAGCTATGGCTTAGCCTCTATCAGGGGTGAGGCATATTATCTCTGTGACCTGTTAGTATTCTCCTTTAGTTCCTCAATTACCGTGTTTAAAAGACCTGCAAATCTGAGCACTCATAAGACCCTCCCATCACCCTCCCCACTCCATGCTCTCCCATTCCACACACATCCATACTCATGCATGTTCACGCATGTACGCACACACAGGGAAGAAACTATTCACCACAACCATTTTTACCCATATTTATAAACAATCCTGTCCACTCCTGCACCATTTCATGCATCTTTCCCGTTTTTTTTTTTTTTTTTTTTTTTTTTTTTTGAGATGGAGTCTCGCTCTGTCACCCGGGCTGGAGTGCAGTGGCCTGATCTCAGCTCACTGCAAGCTCCGCCTCCCGGGTTTATGCCATTCTCCTGCCTCAGCCTCCCGAGTAGCTGGGACTACAGGCACCCGCCACCTCACCCGGCTAGTTTTTTGTATTTTTTAGTAGAAACGGGGTTTCACCGTGTTAGCCAGGATGGTCTTGATGTCCTGACCTCGTGATCTGCCCGTCTCGGCCTCCCAAAGTGCTGGGATTACAGGCTTGAGCCACCGCGCCCGGCCCATCTTTGCCACTTTATTAGTGTGGCCTTATTAAATTTTTATTTTGGTATTCATATCATGTATTTTTATTATACTATATCCATGGCACCTTAGGGGAGGATAAAGAAAGAAACTATAACTATAAAGAAAGATTCGTTTATCACTGTGGCTAATAAAGTTGTCGTTCTCTTAGTTCTCTTCATATTTTTCTTTTTATCTGGGAGCCAAAGCACACAGCAAATGAAGTCTGACATCTATGAAGCTTTCCACACACGTACCTTAAAGTATGAGCTGTGAAATTCCACTAAAGCAAAATAAAGTATAAGGTAAAGGAGTCCTAAGATCCTCAGATTACACCACGTGAGCCAATTCAATTGCTGACCACTGACTGAAACCCGGGCGGAGACCCTTTTGTGCACTTTCCACTTGGCAGTATGTTTAGGTCTCCCCTTTACTCTTTCCCTTAGAAAGAGCCCCAGAAAATTTCCTCTGTCGGCACCTTTCACCTTTGTCTCATTTGAATTCAGCAATCAATGTATGAACCCTCCCAAGTGCCGAGTGCTAAGGTAGGTAGTTGGTTTCTTAAGGTGAATAAGCCTGGCTCCTTCTCTGAAGAGTCTCAGAATCTAGGCGGGAGACAGGTAGGTAGGGGCATAATTCCCCATGGCCAATGCAGACCACCATCAGTGGAGAAGGATTATGCCAACAGAGTGAGAAGGGAGCATTTTTTCTGGTTCATTGTGTATCCCAGAAACTGCTATAACCCTAAAATTGAGACCCCTAAGAGCTCAGAAAGAAATATGTATCATCCTATAATCCTATAATTGAGAAGACCAATCTCCTCTCTGCCACTACTTATACAACCTCATAATCCATTTTAATGTGTTTCTGGTATTCTTATGGACAATTTTCTATATTTTTCTTAAAAGAAGGAGAAATGTCAGCCAGGCGCAGTGGCTCACACCTGTAATCCCAAAACTTTGGGAGGCCAAGGCAGGCAGATCATGAGGTCAAGAGATCGAGACCATCCTGGCCAACATGGTGAAACCCCATCTCTACTAAAAACACAAAAATTAGCTGGGCGTGGTGGTGTGCACCTGTAATCCCAGCTGCGTGGGAAGCTGAGGCAGGAGAATCGCTTGAACCCGGGAGGCAGAGGTTGCAGTGAGCCGAGATCATGCCACCGTACTCCAGCCTGGTGACAGAGCAAGACTCTGTCTCAAAAAAAAGAGAAAGAAAAAAAAAAGAAAGAGAGAGTTCTACTTACATGACCTTATAATCTATTTTGAAATATAATTTCTCACACTCTTATGGACAACCTCCTATATATTTATTCAAAGAAAGAGAAATTCATAAGTAAAAGAGGATTGCATGGGCATTGTTCTTCCTCAATTTTCATTCTCAATGAATGTTGATCATCAATCTTCAGGAGACAACTAAGGCAGCTTTTGAACTCTCACATGGTGAGGATGGTGTGAAAATCACATGCACAGTAACACCATGGACTTACATGGGTCACTTTTAGAGGGAGACAAATTGAAACGAAAAGTCCAGAGCACACAGATGTGTGTGAAAAGATGACATGCTCTGCAGAGAGGACAGCTCTCTTTTTCAGAGACTTTCCACAAAATATTGGGGAGATGAGTACTTCACTTCTAGAAATCAGAATATGACTTACTAGTAGAAGTCTAATCCTCAAAACCATCTCTGAGAGGTGGGACTGTGTTTTCCATTTCTTTCTCTGAATACTTTGAGGAGGTTAATTACCAACTAATTAATTTGTCCATCCATTTGGTAAATGCTTGCCATGGTCCAGGCACTTGAGTAGCTCTGGAGATACCAGCAAAACCCATCTTTATGGATCCTAAATTCTAGTGGAAAAGATGCTCAACCAACAAGGGGGGCATACTGGAAAGTAACTGGGACTGCTATAGGGGAGCTGCCATAGACATGGCCTTGAGACATAAGCTTTCTTCGGGCTGTCTACATACAAAGGTGAAAACTGAAAAGATATTGGGGAAACTGGGTGACTTCTCCAGTTCTGTTTTGCTACTTGTATTAGTTTGATCGGGTTGCCATAATAAAGTACTAGTGACTGAATGGCTTTAAAAGCAAATTTATTTTCTCACAATTCTGGAGGCTAGAATTCTGAGAGCAAGGTGTCAGCAGTGGTGGTTTCTCCTGAGGCCTTTTCCTTGGACTTGCAGATGACTCCTCCATGTGTCCTCACCTGGAATTCTTTCTGTGTCTGTGTCCTAATCTCCTCTTCATATAAGGATACCAATCATATTAGGTTAAGCCCTTACAGAGCTGCTATAACAACAACAACAACAACAACAACAGCATAAACTGGCCATCTTATAAACAACAGAAATTTATTTCTTACAGTTTGAGAGGCTGGGAAGTCCAAGTTCAAGGCACCAGCAGGTGTGGTGTTTGGTGCAGGCTCACTCTCTGCTTTATAGATGGGCACCTTCTCCTTGCTGCTTCCACATGTGGTGGAAAGG
The DNA here is from genome assembly GCF_037993035.2 of Macaca fascicularis. NCBI lineage: Eukaryota > Metazoa > Chordata > Mammalia > Primates > Cercopithecidae > Macaca > Macaca fascicularis. The sequence goes on from NC_088375.1 coordinate 19,206,935, forward strand.
GAAAACAGGCTCCCTGGAACCTCTTTTAAAGGGCACTAATCCAATTCATGAGAGCAGAGCCCTCATACCTAATCACCTCTCAAACATCCCACCTTTTAATACTATCCACATCAGGAATTCAGTTTCAATGTGTAAATTTTGGGGGGACAGAAACATCCAGAACATAACAAGCCCACCCTAATAACCTCATTTCAGCTTAATTACCTCTTCAAAGACCCTGTCCCCAAATACAGTCACATTCCCAGGTGCTGGGGTTTAGGACTTTAACATATGAATCAGGGGCAATGAAATTCAGCACATAATAGCTATAAGAATAAAATGAACTCCTGGTTCAGAGCATACTTTACCTAGCCTACCTCTTAACTCCCACTACAGACTGCAAGCTACTCCCTTGAGAAGACTAAAGCTCAAGGAGTTTAAGAGACTTGCCAAAAGCCTGAGAGACAGAAAATTCTAGAAGCAGAATTTAAATTTAGCTTCCTCCCAGCAGCTAAGCCTCTGGGAAGCCAATAATAGAAGGCTGGATTTGAGCAATCACCTTGTGGCTACAAGTCACAGCTGATACCTGAGATAGGCCAAGTTTTCCCTCCACTGGCCTCTGTCTTGCATTCCTAAGGATGTGAAGAGGACCATGCTGTGGTGAAGTGCAGATGTGTGCAGCCAATCACTGCCATTGTCCAGTTCTTTGACCCTAATCAAGTTTTTCAACAACTCCCAAGTTATTCCATTTTCCCATTTGTAAAAACCCTTCAAGGAGGGGAGTGATAATTAGCAGAGATAACACACATAAAGTAGCTGGCATGAGGAACATCCTCTCTCAGCTCCTGGGAAAATACATTTCTTCATCTATAGCATGGGAATATCAATAGTCACTCTTCAGGAGCTTTGAGATCTGTGATTGAGACAGCACGTGGAAGTGCCTGGCAGACAGCGTTCATCAAGATGGCAACCATCATTGCTTGTTGGTCTTTCCTTCCTCCCTCACTTACACTGCCTTTCCTCCATCCCATTTCTGTTCTGTGGTCCCTACTGGTCTGCCCTAAAACCTTTCCTATCCTGGGTTTTAGCTTGCTATCCTCATGGATTACTCCACTCTAACACAGAGAGATTCTGAGCTTGTTTCTAGGAGCAGCTTACTTTAATGAGCAGGACGGGTCTCTGACCAAGACGATACATCATGTCTGACTATCCGAGCAAACCATCAGTGATTTCAAATGACAGCAGCAATCATCCAAGCTGGGGCTGGCAGCTAAAACATTAACTCCTGATTAATTAATTCAATCAAGACTTTGCCAACTCATAAATCGTTCAGGCACACTGTTCACTCAGAAGATCTCTCGTTGGCTAATTGCTTAAGTGATTTTTAAAATTGTTTTAATGAACCACACTGCAATTGGATTCTGTGCTATTTTTTTCTATCAATAAGAGAAAGGTACATGAATGCGTAAGAAAAAATAACATAGGTTATGATATGGAATTTGTAAGAAGGAAACAGATGCACGCAGCAGCAAGTTTGCCCTGGCTCAGGGATTTAAGCCACAGTGAAAGCTCAATTTCATCCCCTTCCTATTTCTTCCTGCTTGCCTCGTCTCAGCATTCTGCTTGGAGCATGTGTTATAGGGATGCGGCAGTTCAGAAGTCAATAAACCTCAGTGAGCTCATAGCTCTTATTAGTACAAAATCTAACAGCCCTGAAGTACCATGGGGGTGTTTACAGCCTGACAATTACATCTCTCTTGTTGCTGCTCAATGCTAGTTCCCCTGGGTGTTGATAAGATGGAGTCCTCCACACCCATCCCCAAACCCTCCCTTTAGGCTGGCAGGCATGTGTCTGTGAGAAAGGATCTGGAGGGAATTTCGAGGTTTTATGGGCTAATGTGTCTGCAAAGGTGAGAAAAATGAGAATGAGTTGGATGGCAGCTCTAATACTACCTCTCCTTTACCCAGGAATCTAATAAAACAGGAATTGGGAGAGAGAGGGTGAGAGAGGGACCAGGGGAGATCCATAGCGACAGTGCTAGTAAGAGAGAGGAAATGAATGAAAGACAAAAGGAGAAAGATTATCCAGACAAAGTGAAAGACAGAGAATGGCTATAAAGAGAGTTAGAAAATGAGAAACTGGGCACTATAAAGAGAAAAAGCCAGAAATACAGAGATAAAAAGAATTAGGGATCAAGAGGCAGAAAGAGACAAAGTAGGGAGAAAATTAGAAATCAAATGTAAAAGAGAAAAGGAAGTTAGTTTAGAAAGAGAAAGAGATAAAAGGAGGAGCAGAGAATAAAGTTACCTGGAAATTGTGTTTGGCAAGGTAGCATCAATATTCCATTTGCTCTCTCTGAAGTTAGACCTTAGAGAAAATTCCAGGACTTCACTGATGAAGTCTGTACATCCTCTCTTATGTTCAAAATGTTGCTTAGGTAATAACTTCATTGATCTAAACCCTGGCTCAATTTGACACTCCATTTTGTACCTCACAACTTCAATGATTGAGCACTTAAGCTTTGTGGAGTGTTACCGAAGTGTGACACTAAGCACTTGTCATGGTTTCTTCAGTTGTAAATGACTTTCACCCTCTGTGTCTCAAACTTTTAAGGCTGTTATAAAATATTTGCTATCTTGGAAGACCCATGGTCTACTGCTACAGTGCAGAAGAACTTGAACAAGTTTGATGAGGAGAGGCCTACAAAAGAGTGTCCACAAGGGACACCATGGAAAGTCGAGTTTTGCACATGGCATAACTGTCTTAAAAATTTGACCTCCTTCCGTTTCTTTGTCTTTGAGGTCTGAGAAATTTTTCTTACTTTGAATTTCTTTGTGGGTTCTGAATTACAGACACTGCAAACAAAGGACACTGCTTATACCAGGATGACATGGGTTGTATTAACGATTCCTCCCACTGTGCTCACACTGAAGTTGATGACCAGCACATGCTTAATTTTAATGTAGTATCATTCATCAGTCTTTTCCTTTATGGTTAGTGGTGTCTGTGTTCTGTTTTCAAAATTCCTTATCTGCCTCAACGTCACCAAGAAATCCTCCTATGTATATTCATGGAGCTTTATTGTTTTACCTTCCACACTTAAATCTATAAGCCACTTGGAATTTATTCTTGTATATGGTGTAAGGTAGGAGGGGGGATCAAGTTGCCTTTTTTCCTCACTTGAATATCTAGTTGATGTAGCATCATTTATTGAAGACCGCCATTTCCCGATTGGTCTGCAGTGCTATTCCTGAATAAATGCATGGATCAATATCTCTTCTGTTCCACTGGTTTCTCTATCCTTACACTAATACCACACATTCTAGCTTTATGAATAAGTCTTGGAATCTTATAGAATAAGTAAGTCCTCCACATTGTACACCTTTAGATGTCTTGGCAATTGCATTTCCCTATGAATTTTAAAATAAGTTTGTCAGTTTCCTTATAAACATACACCCACAGAAATCTGAGGGGATTTTGATTTGAATGTTACTGACTCTATCAATTAAGTTGAAGATAATATATTTTCAAGCTTTCTCCATACCTTTTGCCTCTTTTTAATTCTTGATATATTTCAATTCCTCCATTTATTTAGGTTTTCTTTAGTTTCTCTCAATATTATTTCATTGCCTTGAAAGTCATCATTAGATTTAGTCCCATTTTATTTTATATGCTGTTGCATACAATATCTATTTTTAAGTTTATTTTATTTTGTTGCTGCTACAGGAATATAATTATTTTTAAAATATTTTATATTTATCTTTTATCTTGCAATGTGTTGCAATAATCTATAGATTTAAATAATTTGTCTGCATACATGATTATATAATTTGCAAGAAATACAGTTGTAATTTTTGCCTTCCAATCCTTATACTTTGTATTTATTTTCATTGCCTTATTGTACTGGTTTGAACCACCAATAAAATTTTAAATATAAGTGGTATACCAGGCATCCTTATCCTGACCTCAGAGGGAAAGCTTTCAGTAAATCACCATTAAGAATTACGTTTTTGGCCGGGCGCGGTGGCTCAAGCCTGTAATCCCAGCACTTTGGGAGGCCGAGACGGGCGGATCACGAGGTCAGGAGATCGAGACCATCCTGGCTAACACGGTGAAACCCCGTCTCTACTAAGAAATACAAAAAAAAACTAGCCGGGCGAGGTGGCGGGCGCCTGTAGTCCCAGCTACCTGGGAGGCTGAGGCCGGAGAATGGCGTGAACCCGGGAGGCGGAGCTTGCAGTGAGCTGAGATCCGGCCACTGCACTCCAGCCTGGGCTACAGAGTGAGACTCCGTCTCAAAAAAAAAAAAAAAAAAAAAAAAAAAAAAAAAAAAAGAATTACGTTTTTGTAAGTTCTTAAGAGATAACCTTAACTGGTTAAGAAATTTGCCTTCATTTGTTGGTTTTGCTTAGAGTTTCTAAAAATTATAAATGGGTATAGAATTTTATCAAGTTCTTTTTTGACATTTATTAAAATAATTGTATGATTTTACTTCTTTATTCTGTCAATATGGTGATTTGCAGTGATTGATTTTCAAATATTAAGCTAGTTTTGCATTCTTGGAATAAACCCAACTTGATTATGACATATTATCTTTTTTAATGTATTGCTGGTTTGGGTTTGCTAATATTTTATTTGGGATTGTTGCACAATTCATGAATGAGACTGGTCTATAAATTTCCATTTTTAATATTATCATTGTGGACTATGGAATCAGGGTTACATTGGTCTGAAGAAATAAGTTAATAGAAGTTCACACTTTTTCTATTCTTTGGGAGTTTTTATCCTCTGTAGGTAAGCATTATTTTTCTTTAAATATGTGGTACAATTTGATAGTGAAGTCATCTGGGACTCTAGTTTTCTTTGTGGAAATGGTATTTTAAAGTATTTTTTAAAGTAGTATTTTTGAGGTGTAATTTACAAAAGGTAAAACATGCTCTTTTTAAGTGTACAATTCAATGATTTTCGACAAATGTATACAAATGTGAATCAGTATCTAGAACATTTCCATCTGCCCAGAAAGTACCCTATGTTCTTATTTAGTCAATTCTCTTCCTTTAATAGCAGTCTCTGGCAACTGCTGCTGTTTTCTGTCCTTGTCAATTTGCCTTTTCTAGAATGCCATATCCGCAGAATCATAGTTTGTAGCCTTTTGAGTTTGGCTTTTTTCACTGAGCATACTACTTATGGGATTCATCTAGCTGTTATAAGTGTCAGTAGATTATTTTATTGCTGAGTAATAGTCAAGTAAATGAATGTATACAATTTGTTTGTCCATTCAGCAGGACATGGACTTTTGGGTTGCTGCTGGTTTGGGCTACTATAAAAAGGTGACTACGAATATTCATGTGCAGATCCTTATGTGGACACGCCTAGGAGCAAACAGCTAGCAGTAGCAAATACCTAGGAATGGGATGGCCAGATCATTTGGGCAGGGTATGTTTAATTTTATAAAACATGGCCAAACATTTCTTCAAAGTGGCTATGATATTTTGCATTCTCACCAGCAATGTATGAAATTTCCTGGTGCTCTGCATCCGGTACCAACACCTGGTATTGGGTTTTTTTTTTTTTTAAACTGCCATTTTAGTTTGGGGATTTTAATATGCATTTTTCTAGCAAGGTATAATGATGAGCATCTTTTCATATGCAAATTGGCTACACATATTTGTTCTCTGGGAAAATGTCTATTCACATCTTTTGCCTGTTGTTGTTTTTTTTTTAAATGGAACTGCTTTCTTATAATTAAATTGAGTTGTTTATTTATTTTGAATATGGTCCTTTATCAGATATGCATTACGCAAATATTTCCTCCCAGTCTATGGCTTATCTTTTCATTTTCTTAACCATGCCTTTTAAAGAGCATACATTTTAACATTTTGAAGTCTAATTTACCAATTTTCTTTTTTACGGTTCATGCTCTTAGTGTTTTATCTAAAAATATGTTGCCTAACCCAATGTCATAATTGTTTTCCTATATTTTCTTCTAGAAATTTTATAGCTTTAGTTTTTCCATTTAAGTTTATGATTTTGAATTGTTTTTTTGTATATGTTGTGAGGTAAATGTTCATTTTTTAAAAGTATGTCAAAAAGACATGTTTATCCATTTAATTACCCTGATGCCTTGTCAAAACTCAATGGACTATATATGTATGGATCTATTTCTAGACACCCTGTTCATTTACATTGACCGATATGTCAATGTAAATTGACATATGTCTATTTGTCATATATCTATATGTCTATCTTTATTCCAAAATCACATTCTCCTGATAACTATAGCTTCATAGCAAAAGTTGAAATCAGATATGAGGGTCCTCTAACTTTGTTGTTCTTTTTCAAAACTTCTGTATTCTAAATATATTTTATAATCACCTTGTTAATTTCTACCAAAGAACAAAAATTCTGCTAGGATTTTCATTGGATTTGCTTTGATACTGGTAATTTGTGTCCTCTCTACATATATACATTTTTTGTTCTTGATAAGTCTGTCTAGAGATTTAGCAATATTATCATTTTTTTAAATAATCAAGTTGATTTCATTGATTTTCACTATTATTTGTCTGTTTCAAAATTCATTTATTTATTCTTTTCTTATTTCCTTCCTTCTGTTTGTTTGGGTACTTTGCTCTTCATATTCAAGTTTCTTAAGGTAGACGATTAGATCATTGATTTGAAATCTTTGTTCAGATGTAACTATTTAATGCTATAGATTTCCCTCTTAATGTGGCTTTATCTGTGTCCCACAAGTTTTGATATGTTTTGTGTTCATTTTTGTTCAATTCAAATTTTTTTCTTATTTCCCCATTTGAGTGCCCCTTTGACTCATGTGTTATCCTGAAATGTGTTGTTTAATTGCCAAATATTTAGGGATTTTCAGATATATTTTCAGGATTTTTATTGTGATTTCTTACTTAATTCTGTTCTTGTGAAAGAAGATAACTCATTAGATTTCTATAATTTTGAATGTATAAGATTTATTCCATGACACAGATTATAATTCATCTTGGTGAGTGTTCCACGCATACTGAAAAGAATGTGTATTCTGCTATTGTCAGAAGGAGCATTCGGTAAATGTCACTTAGCTCAAACTGTTGATAGTCTTGTTCAACTTTGCTGTATCCTTATTAACTTTATGTTTACTCATTCTTTTAATTATGTAGAGAAGAGTATTAAGGTCTCCAAATATGATTTTCACTTCTGTCAGGTTTTTCTTCATGTTTTTCAAGTTCTGTTTTTATGTGCATACCTAAGATTTTGTCTTTTTGATAAACATATAATATTATTATGTAAGGTCTCTTTCTAGCCATGGTAATATTCATTGTTCTAAAATCTAATTTTTCTAATACTAATATAGCCACTTCTATTTTTTTTATCAGACTTTGCATGGCATATCTTTTCCCATCCTTTTGCTTTTAGCTTACATATTTCTTTCTATTTAACTGGTTTCTTGCAGACAGTGTATCTTTGGATTTTGTTTTTCTGTATTCAATTGGGCAATCTCTGCCTTTTAATTTGGGGCATTTCGTCTATCTCTATTTAATGTAATTATTGATATGGTTGGATTTAAATCAACTGTCATGTTTATACTGTCTTGTTTTAATTTTTTTTTCTGTTTTCCTGCTATTTTGTCTTTAAATTATATTGCATAATTCCACTTTATATTTACCATTGGCTTAAAATTATATTGCATAATTCCACTTTATATTTGCCATTGGCTTATTAGTTATACTTCTTTTCTAATTTATTTAGTTCTTACTCTAGGGATTGCCATGTTTACATTAACTTATCAAAGCCTACTTCAAATAATATTAGGATGCTTCAGATATAGCATAAGAACCTAGTAACATTATATTTCTATTTTCTCCCTCCCATACTTTAAGCTGCTTTTGCTATACTATTGCATATGTTATAAACTCCAAAATTACTGTTACTATTTTGCTTCAGACAGAATATTTTATTTCCAAAAGAGATTTCTTATAAAATAATACAAAGTAAGAAAAACTGTTTCACATTTACCTTTATTTTTACTATTTCTAAAGCTCGACATTTCTTTGTGTATTACTAGAGCTTTTCATTTCCATCTGGTATCTTTCTGCTGCTTCAAGGACTTCCCTTAATATTTCTTATTGTCCAAGTCTCCAGGCAATGAAATCTATTAGCTTTTTTGTCTGAAAAAAGTTTTTATTCTGACTTCAGTTTTCAAAGACGTATTCACTGGATATAGAGTTCTAAGTTGACTTTTTTCTCTCAGTACCTTAAAGAAGTAGCTGCATTGTCTTCTGGTTTGTCTATTTTCTGACAAAAGCCGGCTTGATATTCACATCTTTGTTCCACTGTATTTAATGTTGCTTTTTCCTTCCACTGCTTCCAAGATTTTCCCTATATCTTTGGTTTTCAGAAGTTTGACTATACTGTGTATATGTGTGTGCATGTGTGACATCCTCCTTGAGATGCTTTGAATTTTGTATATCTTTGCTTTGTCATTTTTTATTAGTGTTTAAAAATTCTCGGTCATTATCTCTTCAACTACTTCTTATATCTGTTTCTCTATCTCCTCTCCTTCTAGAATTCTAATGACTTATTTTTATTCCATTTGATAACTGTCTCACAGCTCTTACTGTTCTGGGTTTTTTAATTCTTTTTTTTTCTTTCTGTCCTGTTTTAATCATTGACCTATCTTCAAGTTCATGGTTCTTTCCTCAACATGATGTCCAGCTTCCTTTTAAGTCTGTAGAAGGAATTCATCTTTGATATCATGAGTTTCTTTTAAACATTTCTAGCATTTCCATTTGATTTTTTTAAAAATCATTTCCACCTGTCTGCTAAAATTCCCCATCTGTTCATGCAAGTTGTCCACCTTTCCCAACAGATCTTTTAATTTATCAATTATAGCTATTACAACAGATCTTTTAATTTATCAATTATAGCTATTACAAAGTCGTATCTGATAATTCTTTAACATCTGGGTCATTTCTTAGTCTGTTTCTGTTGATTGATTTATCTCTTAACAATAAAGTCTTTTGATTTGCTCATTTGTTTAGCTTTTGTATGTTTTATAACTTTTCATCAAATGAAGAATATTTTATTAAGAGTAGAAACAAAGATAAATAATATTTATGCGTGAAAATGGGTCACTTCTTTTCCTGTCAGTCCATCAGCATGTGTGTGTGTGTGTGTGTGTGTGTGTGTGTGTGTGTGTTAATCTAGTCAGTTGTTCAGCTAGGTTGTTGCTGTCTAGTCACCTTAGGGGCATCCAGACTTCTGTCTCCTCCAGTGGAGAGCTGGTGGTTTTCTTCATATTGTGGTATCTATGGTGCTCGTGGATTTTTCCAAATGTTCCTGTTCCTCTCTTAGCTTTCAGTGACCACAGAAGGGTCTTTTTCTTGCTTCTTCCCCAGTAGTAGACTGACCTTGTGTGTTACTTGGTATGAGGCTCATGGTGGAGGCAGGGGGTACTCTTGATTCTCCTCATCCAGCTTCTGTCTTTAGCAGGCCCCATGCATTTGGACCACCTTGGGAGTGGAAGTGTCTCATTATTACCATTCTACCTACCCCACCTCAGGACAGCCAAACTGTGCCTTGCATCTGGTTGGGTCTTTCGGACCAAGTGCTCCGAGAGTTTTCTACTGTTCCTCCAGAGGCAGATAGGTGTGCTTCTACCCCTCCCCGACAAGCGGTGAATCTCTGCCGGAAATGGGAGGGTTTCCTCTTCTAGAAACTTAAGGCTTATACCTCTTACCAGACAAGAGTCTGGGAAATGGACAGGGTTTTGCTTCTGTCCCCCAGTAGCAGCTGATTACTTCTGGCATGCCTGCACCACTAAGTGTGGCTGTCTCTAGTTTTCTGCCCTGCCCCCTATATTTCTTGTGTGTATCCAGTGGAGATTCATGGATAAGAGCTTGAGTACAGACTTCCCCTTGAGTGTGGAACTCCAGATTATTCTGCACTGTCATGATAGTCTACACTTGGCCTTTATGAATTTGTTAAAAGTTTCTGCTTTCTTCTTATCCACTGATGACAGCTTTTGGACTCCGCTGAAAGTGAAACAGTTTGTTTGAACTATCTCTCCTTAAAGGGGCTCAACACTCTTTGGAATTCATTCTACCTGTTTTCCTGAAAAAACTCAGCTCTTTGGTGGGCTCAAAAAGTTATCATTTTGCAGATGATCTGCCTTTTTCTCACTGTTATGGTAGGAGTGACATTCTCTTGTGGCTTTCTACAGACTGAATAGAAATAGATCTCCTAGGGAAGGTGGAAGGTTTTGCATTCAAAAAATCAATTTCTTTAGTAGATACGGGAACATTAAAATTGTCTTCTTCATCTTTGGTAAGTTTTATTTTTAATTAATTTGTTCATTTCCTCTAAATTTTTAACTTTTGGCATAAAAGTGTTCATAATATTCTAATGTTATCTTTTAATTTTTAATAATCAGCAGTAATGTTGCCTTTTTCATTTTTGATATTGGTTATTTAAGGTTTTTTTTAACTTATTCAATTTTATTAGGCTTTTCAAAGACCCACCTCTTAGCTTTGGTGACTTTCTCTATTTTATACATATATTTTGTGTTTTTAATTTTTGCTCTCATCTAAATATTCGATTTTTCTAATTTCCTTGGATTTAATTTGCTGTTTATGTTATAACTTCTGGTGATATCAGCTTATTAATTTTCAACATTATCTTTTATAATATATGCATTTATACCTACTGTTTCCTTCCATGCATGATTTAAGTACATTTCATAAGCTTCTATCTGTAATGTCATCCAATTCACATATTTCCATTGTGATTTCTTCTTTGACGCATAGAATATTTAGAAGTATATTTATTTATTTCCAAACTAATGAGAATTTTCTATTTATCTTTTCTGTTATTTATTTATAGCTTAATTAGCTCGTCATCAAAGAACATACCCTGTATTATTTCAGTCCTTTAAAATTTGTTCACGCTTACTATGAAAAATCTAGCACATGGTATAAATTTTTGTATTTTGAAGAGTTGTTATTGAGGAGACTGCTTTATGTGTGTACACATATACACATATTAATTTGGTTAAGTTTATTCCTTGTTTTGGCCACTTCTATCTCTTTACTAATCTTTTTTTCTACCAATCACTGAGAGAGCTGAATGAAAATCTTCCATTATAATTGTGAATTTGTCTATTGTCTTGTGGTTAGTTCAGTCAAATTTTACTTTGTACACTTTGAAGCTATTTGGTATATCCAGATTTAAAATTGTTTTAACTTTGTGGGAATCAAACCTTTTATTAATCTGCAAGACTTGAATAGAACAGATTTTTTTTTAAAGAGAGGGTCTTGCACGGTCACCCATGCTGGAGTGCGGTGGCACAATCGCAGCTTACTGCAGCCTTGAACTCTTGGGCTCAAGCAATCCTCCTGCCTCAGCCACCTAAGTAGCTGAGACGACAGGCACATGCCACCATGCCTGGCTAATTTTTTAATTTTTTTGCTGAAATGGAGTCTCGCTGTCTTTGCCTAAGCTGATGGCAAACTCCTGGCTTCAAGTCATCCTCAAGCCTCAGCCTCAGATTATAGATGATAGCCACCACGCCTGGCCCCTAAGTACAGGATAGATTATTCTTAGTCCTACCATTCTGAATTATTGGTTTGTCTTATCAACCCAACTACTTAGCTCTCTTGGATTCTGAATTCAAACTCCTTGGGTTTAAATATGGATTCTGCCTGTCCTTATGCAAATTACTTAAACTTTTTGTAGCTTTCTTTCATTAGTAAAACATATATATATATAGGATCAAATGAGTATGTTAATTAACTAGTATCTAACATATAGTAGAAGTTCAAAATAAATATTAGCTACTAATATTCTTTACTTGATTAATCTGGGGATGCAGTTTGACCTCAGCTTCTATTTCAGAACAGTTGAAAATCAATGACAGTTTCTATAGTAAGGAACTTTCTGATTTTGAAGATGAAGCACCTCAACTGGATAGGCAAAGATGAACCCTTTCCTCAAACTGCATGACTTAGATTACATGAGAATAGCTTCAGAATAGTATATGTTGGGTTTTTATAAGTCATATTATAGTGACAAATTACATCCAGGAATCTCAGTTTGCTTATCTCTAAAATTGGGTAATTATAATGCCAGCCTTGCTGTTTTACAGGGCCATTGTGAAGTCACAGTTATAAAAGTACTTTAAAAATTGTAAAGTGCAAAGGGAATGTGGGTATGATTTCTGTGGTCATTTATTTTTTAATGTCACATATGAGAAAACTCCTGAATCTTCTTATTTAAAATAGGAAGATCAGAAGTCAAATTATAAGGAGAGTATGGGCACATGTGCACACACACAGAATTTGCTTGCTGAAAGGAGAAAGTGGTATCTGCCAGCGGATTTAAATCTTTCACTTGAGTAGCTCTGCCCCAGTAGCCCTCGCTGCCAGCAGCTCCTTTTGCAGCTGCTCAAGTAGAGCCAGGCGGAGTTGTGGAGTTGTTGAGTTGTTGGCTTATTGGATGCCGACAGGCCTGGAGCAGAGAAACTCAATTGTTCTAACTTCTCACTCCTCCTCAGGGGACTGTGGCTGTCAGTGGAGTATTGAGAAAGAGGAACAGAGGTGGGGAAAGACCAGCAGCTATTTGTGAGGCGGTGGCCACTCCTGCCTCCACCCCCAGACCACCTGCTGAGGGGAGAGATGCTACAAAGAACCACGTTTTCCATTCCTCAAAGCCAAACAAACACAGAGAGTCAGCTGAGCCTCTCTGAATCAGTGACTGCCTGGGGAGTAAAATGCGAACCCACTGAAAGGCCACATCTGTTAAATAAATACATGGCCTGAGAGCCAAATCAAAACAGATGTGGTCACACAGCAGGGACCCCTCCCATGGAGAGACACCTCTACCTTGGTCCTACCCAGGGCTCTTTCTTGTTGAGAGATCTGGTTAGATTATGAAAACCATTTACTTCCATGGCGATTGCTCTTCAGCGATGCTGGCTGGAGCCCAGCCCTCTTCAGGTCACTTATCCACACCATCTCAGGGAGCCCAGTCCACTCTCAGCCTGAAGCCATCAGTGAAAGGGCAAACTCAGGGACGGTGGTCAGTTAAGACTCAAGAGCTCGCATCCCCCAGGTCCTGCCCATGGGCTCAGCCGGCTATTCCATGCTCTGTCCACGCGGGAGTCGAGAAAGCAAGTTTTGCTTGTCCTCCAAGTCCCAGCTCAGCCGCCCCCTTCTCCAGAGGCTTCCTCCTTCCCCCAGAACAGACCTGCTACTTATTTGCCTCTTCCAATACTTTTTTGAAAATCCCTTCCACAGAGAGCCCCAGGGATCCACCTGCTGGCCTCAAGGATCTGTGAATTCCTAAAATGTTGTGTGGAATTTAGTATATGAGCACCTGTATGTTTTTATCTGAGGAGAAAACAACGGATCGCTTTATCAGGTTCTTAAAGAGGTCTATGTCCTAAAAACATTTAATATAAATATGAATATGGCTCTACTACAGTATACCATTTATAGCACAGTATGTGTTGTGATGAAGAGTTCCAAGCCTGTGTTCCTTGCTAACCTAGAAAAACCTTAGGTGACATCCCTGGGCTGTGGCCTGTAAGACAGTGCTCCCTAAATCATTGCTAGATCAAGGCTGGATAAGTAACACCCCCCTCCTTGGAGACGTTAGCATTCAAATTACTCACAGTCCTTCGCTCTTGCATTTCCTAGATGAGTTGTCAACATTTATCTTGCCTGCACTTGCATTTATTCATTTTTCCATTTATTCGCCTCATCATCCCCACAATCTGTTCCATCCAAATATGCTACTGATATTGCAGTTTTTAAGGTGCACGTTGGCCATCTAATCTCAGCTCTCACCTTGATCTCTCTGAAGCATTTGGAAGTGTGGACACTGTTAAATTCCATCTCTTTCTTGAGACAGTCTCCACCCTTACCTTCCACAAAATTATTCACTCTCCACAAATATTTATTAAATACTTAACATGTGCCTGGCAGTGTTCTGGGTCCCTGGGATACATCTGTGAAAAGAAACAGATAGAAAAAAAACACCGCCCTCACAAAATTTCCATTCTAGGGGTGAGGGTGGGGGAATGAGGGGCTGGGAGGGGTAAGGAGGGGAGGAATCTGACAGAAAATAAACAATAAATGTAATAAATGAATAAAAGCTATGGCATTGTAGATAGTGTTAAGTGCTATGGGAAAGACAAATAAGAGGAATTGATAGGTAGGTAGAGAGCTGGGGAGTTTGCAGTGGTCTTCATGGGAAGACTCATTGTGAAAATGACATCAGAGCAAAGATGTGAATGATTCCTGGGGAATCACCAGAGGTTTGGGGGAAAAAGCAAAGTTGGTTTGCCGACTAAGGTACTGACTGAGGAGCAGCTTAAAAACAGCATGGAACAGCCTAGAACAATCTGAACAGTCTAGAAGAGGCTGGAGCAGCCTAGGAGAGCCTGAAGCAGCCTGGAACAGCTTATAACAACCTGGAGCAACCTAGAACAGCCTGGAGCAGCCTAGAACAACCTAGAACAGCCTGGAGCAGCCTGGAACAGCCTAGAAAAGCCTGGAACAGTCTAGAACAACCTGGAACAGCCTAGACTAGCCTGAAGCAGCCTGGAATGGCCCGCAGCAAACTGGAGCAGCCTGGAACAGCCTAGAACAGCCTGTATCAACCTGGAAGCTCATATGACTGGGTGGGTGACAGGGGAGAGAGTGGCAAAAGGTAAGTCCTGAGAGGATGACCTCACAGGCTTCTGTCAATACTTTGACTTTTACCCTGAGTAGAATAAGGAGCTACTGAGGGCTCTAAGAGGAGCTGGGCTATCTAAATGCTGCTTGCTCTGACTTCTGTGTCAAAAACAAATGGTAGGACATGTTGGGGATGAGAGCCAGGACAGCCCTCAGGAGCCTCTGCAGACGATGGCTATGCAAGGTGGCAGCAGAGGTGAGAAGCATTGAGATTCCAGACACAGCTTGAGGACACAGCCAACCCCATGTAGTCTTGGATGCCCCTTATCTTTCAGTCCTTTGCTTCCATCTCTCTTCTTTCCTGCTCCCAAGTTTGCTGTCTTCTCTTTCTCACTGCACTCTCTTCCTTGGTAAACTCGCTTACTTAGGTGGCTTACCTATGCTCTCACAGCTAGGCAGAGAAGACTCCCCTCCCCTTTTCTTCCACTTCTAAGACAACATAGGTTCCATAGGTGGAAAGCCATGACCAGTCTTTCTAGCTCTTGAATATAGTTTCAGACCAAGAACCCAGGTAGCTTTGTTCTCAATCCCTGAGCAAGCCAGCTCTGTCCTGTCCTAAAAACGGAACCAACTCTCTGGACTCCAGCTTAGAATAAGGAAGACAGTACTTCACAGAGTGCATTCTTATTTACTAACCTATTATTTAATTAGACTCCAACAACAACCCTGAGATATAGGCAAGGCAGGAAGAATTACATCCTCTGAGGAATTAGTAAACTAACAGATTGAGTGACTCATCCAAGGATGGTGTCAGTGAGCAGTGGGGACAGGACTACAGCTCAAATCTCTTGGTTCCCATCAACAATACTTGCTTTCCAATCCCTGGAATCCCAGACCCTTTTCACAACAAGGCGTCTCATAAAGCAGAAATAAGAGCACCCCAGTTTTCTGTGCATTCTGGCAAAGAAGTAATTGTGAAGCTGAGACAACTTCTCAGAACTGCTCCACATTGCCCTGGAGCTCAGGCTCAGCTGCAGTCCCCAATAAAGCTCCCAGTGAGGGCGCCCCTTCCTCCTGTAGCTCTGTGAGGAAAGTAAGACCCTGCCAGCCCGGATGTGAGCCTATCTTACCATTGACAGGTCTCCTTCCCCCAGGGCACTCTTTATTTTGCTATTAACTGAGGGAAATGAGATAGCAGCTCAAGTTTTACTCCGTGAGTTGAGAGTACAGATGTGCCGCTGTCTGGTGGAGCCGGATGCTCTGTGGTCCGTAATGGCCTTCAAACTGAATGGATAATGAAGGCTGACTGAGATACTAAGCTTAGGCTATAATTAATTTACAATTTGAAATGGGGAGAAGCCTTGGTTGTTTCAAGCTAGTCAAACCAGAGGCTGCCTTAGGGCAGTGATTCCTTCTCACATTCCCATTAAAACCATGTGCCTATAAAAAGGTAGCTCCATGTCACCACAGTGGTGACCCTTCTCTCTGAGTCATTGCCCATTACGAGCGCAATTAGCGTGCAGCGTGTGTCCTGGGAGATTAATGATCCGCTGGAGGGAAGAAGGAGGAACCTGGGGAATGGGTCTGGGTGGAGTCAGAGCTTGCCTCTCCCTAGGAGCTGCCTTGGTGCTGTAAAGTTAAACATCCAGGAGCTGGTTGGACTCCTGGCTGGACTCAGCCTCCATGGCAGGTGGTCCTCCTGGGGTGGGGGTGGGGCTGCCGCTGATGTGCACAGCAGGCTGAGGAGAAGCACCTTCCAGGGGCCCATAGTTCTTCCGGAGTGGACAGAATCACCCAACTCCCAGCCACAGCACCTGGGATGCTGCCATAATGGTTATGTCTCTGAGACAGAGACCTTCACAGGAAGAATTTCCTCTTTCCCTCAGCCAAATTGGTATGCTTAGCACTTTCTAGAACTGAAAGAGAGAATTAAGGGAGAAGATACCCTCTTTTATCCCACGAAAGAATCGAATCAAATATTCTTAACAGTTGAGCCTGTAAAGTTAGACATAACTGCGAGGTTTGTGGTCTAAAAGATAGGGATGGTGTGAAAAGAACTTGAAATAGAAGAAAGAAGTAAATAGCTGTGCCGAACCCAATCACAGAGTGTGGCAGCCAAGCTGGAGATCCGCAGAATGAGATCCTGTATAACATTAAGATTAGGTGACACAGGCAGGAAGAACACCCTGTTTGGAGAATGTTAGCAGAGTGACTGTAAAACTGGATCAGCCTGGCAGTCAAGGTTACTAACAAGAAGCAAGACAAAATTCCAGCCAGAAATCCACTGGTCTTAAAAACTCCTCAGCTAGGACGGACAACCACAAAAGTTGTGTGAGAAGATAATCCAAAAGTTGTTTGAAATGACAACCGTTTTCTTAGTAGGAGAACACCTTTCAAACACTGGATTAGAATTTAGAATACTTAAGAGGAATCAACTCATAGTAACATTATTTCGTGGTTATGGTGTTGAGACACAATTTTCCATGGGTCTCTCATATTTCTGCACATCTTGTGAGCAGAGGGTGTTTTTCTGAGCAGCTTTGGAAGACAGAGATGGTGCCCTTCAAGAACAAAGGGCAGGTTGGTTTGTTGTCTGATATAATAAAGATAACATCTGCCTCCAATGCAAAGGTCAAGTGGACTTACTGCCTATTATAAAAGATTCCAGATCTCTAAGTTCGGGGTTCCTCTCCTGTAACCCATTGTGTGTAAAGATGTCCCCGGGCTCTTCATATCACCTTATGAGAACTGGGACTTGAGGAACTGGTGTAAATACTGATACTCTGTCTACTACTATTGAGGCAACAAAGTTCTTTGTCTCTGATCCAGGATCTCGTGTCTTTTGCCAGCATCAATGAAACTTGTTAGTTGGAAAGCAGAGTGAACTCTCAGGCTCTACAATTCTTGACATAAGTATTTTATTCATTTCTGGTATCTATGTTCTTGAAGTACTTAAGAAATTTGGGGCTATACAAGTAATAGACCAACTTTGTGGTTCATATTAAAATTAAGTGATTTAAACTCATGATTTTTAATTTGAAATTAAGTTTATAAATAGTATGGGAACATTCAGAAAGACCTGGATTCATTGTTTATAATTGTAATCCATTAACTTTATGAAAATTACCTAAGAAATCTGGAAAGGTTTGGTTTAGCCATCAGGCAATTGAAGTAACTAAACAAGAAAATAAAATATATTAAATTTATAAATCCTATTTTAAATGTTTGAATGAGTTAAATAACTCAGTTTGTATTGGGACCAAACTGTTTAACACTGCCTTAAATTATTTTCTTAAAAATCTTAGATTGATTTCCATGTCTATGTAGAGAGTTAGAAAGTGTATCACCTCTACCCTAACAATAAGAATATGACAAATAAAATAGAAAATAATGACGTTCCTTGAACTCATCAGAGGACTGACCTCACAGGGCAACTAAGCAACTAGAATTCCAAAGAAGGACAAGCCCCTCCAAAGACAGGAAGCATGAGGGCAGGCTCATCAGTGTCAGAGCAGGGGAGACCAGCACAGACACCTTACAAGCAGGTAAGGCAAAGTCAGCTAAAATGCCAGTTGATTGGAAGACGCCAGAAACAGTGGAAACCAGAAGGCAAGGGAAGGCTTTTAAAGTCTTGATAGACATTTTCTGTTAGTAGAGATTTCCACACCTAACAAATATACATTTTTAAATGGAGGTGAAATAAAGACTTTTTCAGGCAAATAAATGCTTAGAGAACTCATTGTTGGCAGCCCTCATCTGTAAGATATATGTGTGTGTGTGTGTGTGTGTGTATATATATATATATATTTTTTTTTTTTTTTTTTGAGACGGAGTCTCACTCTGTCGCCCAGGCTGGAGTGCAGTGGCGCAATCTCCGCTCACTGCAAGCTCCACCTCCCGGGTTCACGCCATTCTCCTGCCTCAGCCTCCTGTGTAGCTGGGACTACAGGTGCCCACCACCGCACTCGGCTAATTTTTTGTATTTTTAGTACAGACGGGGTTTCACTGTGTTAGCCAGGATGGTCTCGATCTCCTGACCTCGTGATCCACCCGTCTCGGCCTCCCAAAGTGCTGAGATTACAGGTGTGAGCCACCGCGCCCAGCCTGTGAGAAATATTAAAGGAAGTTTTTCAGACAGGAGTATGATGCCAATCAGAAACTTAGATCTACACAAAGAAATGAACTTCAGAAATGGTGAATATAAGGGTCATTTTTGCCTATTATTAATTACCTTAAAAATAGTTGACTATTTGCAGGGATTAATAAACTTTCTTTCTACAGAGGACCACATAGCAGATATCTTAGGCTTTGTGGGCCCGTGGTCTCCAGTGCAACCATTCAACTCTGCCATTGTAGCCTGAAGGCTGCCATGTAAGCAAATGGCTATATTCCAATAAAACTTTATTTACAATAACCAGTGGCAGGCTGGAATAGGCACAATCACAAATCAGTGTGCCTATCACTGGCCTAAAGCAAAAAGGCTCACAAAGTACTCTACTCTAGAGTTTAAGACAACAATAATAAAACATATGGGAGTATACTTTGTAAAGTTCTTGCTTTACAAGAACTTTGTGAAATGGCATAATATTTGAAGTTAGACTGTAATAAATCAAATATGTACACAGTAAACTCTAAAGCAACTAAAAATAAAAAGAATGGTATAACTAATAAACTGAGTATAGAGCTAAAATGAAAACATAGAATGCTCAATCTGAAAAGCAGGTAGAAAAAGAAGAAAAAGACCATGAAAAGCATGTGAGTTTAATAGAAAGCAACTAGCAAAGTGGTAGATTTAAATCTACCATTATAAATATCTGTACTGATACAAACCATGTCATACATATATCACATGTAAATGGTCTAAACACACAAATTAAAAGGCAGAGATTGTCATATTGAATTTTTTTTAAAAAAAACTATGCTGTTTACAAGAAATATACTTTTAATATAAAGAAAAAATTTAAAAGTAAAAGCATGGAAAATGATATATTATGAAATCACCAATCAAAAGAATATTGGAGTACCTTTGTTAGTATCAGACAAAGTAGACTCTAGAACAAAGAATTAATATGAGGGATCAAGAGTAACATTACATGATGATAAAGGTGTCGATTCACTGAGGAGGGAAAGGTTTTAGATTCTCTGGGTTCCATTCAAAACTGGAAGCCAGTAAATGAGTTGGAATAGTATTTCTCAGTGTGGTATATGCTATCTTCAAAATCTGAAGTGTTCTAATAAGTGTTATGCCTTTGTCTTACAGCTTGGAGGGGCTATCCTGAAATGCCCCAAATCACTGGCCCTCTAACAACTGCCACAGTAGCAGGTCCCTGAAGATTTTAGAGTGTATCTCCTATGCTCTGATGCATATAAATCCTACCAGGGTATTCAGAATACTTAAATTTCCTGTTAACTGGGTTTGCTTACCATGATGTCCTCAATATGGTGGACTAACAGAATGTTCTGCAGAATATCTAGACAACCAAACTCCTTTGAATTATACTTTGACAAACAATAGGAAATTCACAGAGCTCTAGGCCAATGCTGTGAATGTATGTTGTTTTCTATTCCTAGTAAAGGCAAGTTGCTTCTGATCCTCTCTCCTAATAGAAATTTAAGATAATGCATCTGCTATGGCTGGGCCTGGTGGCTCATGCCTGTAATCCCAGCACGTTGGGAGGCTGAGGTGGGTAGATCATCTGAGGTCAGGAGTTCGAGACCAATCTGGCCAACATGATGAAACCCCATCTCTATTAAAAATACAAAAATCAGCCAGACATGGTGGCACGTGCCTGTAATCCCAGCTACTCTGGTGGCTGAGGCACAAGAATTGCTTGAACCCAGGAGGCAGAGGTTGCAGTGAACCAAGATCATGCTAGTGCACTTCAGCCTGGGCTACAGAGTGATACTCTTATCTCAAAGAGAGAGAGAGAGAGAGAGAGAGAGAATGCATCTGGCAGATTATTATACTTAGTGATAGACGTTGTGTTGATCTATTCCAGCACTTGTAATTGTGGCTACCACTTGGTTAATTTGTCAGTAGTCCATCTTCATCTGCAATGCGCCATCTCATTTTTGCGTGATGGGACTAGTAAATTATTTAGGGATATGATGGGGACCATCATAATGTCTGCCTTCCTTGAGCCTTGGAGGGTGGCATTTTAATCCAGAAAGAGACAGTATTTCTCATTTTCTATCTTGGCTGGGGTGAGGAATTTTTTAAAACATCCACTAGGCATTTCATAGCATCATGGCTCTTATTTTATAACAGGTTCTCCCACTGTTAAGTATGTCTATTTTGATTATGAACTCAGAGACCAGGAAAGTGAATAGCAGCTAGGGCATAGGTCCATTGGCCTCACTAGGAGACAGATTTGAAGCCAGGACTTTCCTCACATCAACAGAGGGTGTTGTGATGGCACTAGTCCCATGGTATCAGCTTCAGCTCAGATCTTGTGTCCACAGCTCTTCAAAGATCTGAGTCCTCAGGAGAAATGCCCATAGATCTTTTTGGTAATAGATAGGGGGTATCACTACTGTGTATGCTTAATGTGACAATACAAGGTCATTTCTCAGGGGTACCCAGCCTCCCTTTCAATACAGCCTCTGGGTCTAACAAGTGGCTTAGGTCTGGAAACTGGGCAAAAGATCAAGATTTTTCATTGCAACAGCTGACATCAGTCTTCTGCTCATCAGCTTTTGATCTTTAGTTACATAGTTCAAACAATATGTTCCAGTCTCACTGCTAGGAACACCACAGTCTATTAGTTGCTACTCCCTGATTCCTGTAGATAAGAGCCCAGATTGTCCTTCTAACTTTGCTGCTGTTACAATCATTTGTCTACTTTGCCTTTGATGGGTAAGTGCTGCCAACTGTGCTGTGCTGTTCTTGAATCCCATCATACCCAATGACACTAAGAGGGAGCCCAGACCCATAGCAGCCTAGAAAGGTCAATCACCAGAAGTTTCTCAACAATGTTGATGGCCCCCTAACTGACATATTCCTTATATTGCTAATGGAGAGCAAACCCTCTGGGCTCTCCCAGAGCCTGGTTAATTGGCAGATTCTCTGGTCTTACACGATAAATCTATTTTTGTATGCCTACCTCGCTAGACATTCTACCCTTTCTGCTGCCAAGGCAGCCCTGGCATTAACAAGAGGTCATTATTGCTTGCAAGCCGTAAGGCACTATCT
Source organism: Macaca fascicularis (assembly GCF_037993035.2). Lineage (NCBI taxonomy): Eukaryota > Metazoa > Chordata > Mammalia > Primates > Cercopithecidae > Macaca > Macaca fascicularis. The sequence continues at coordinate 19,228,785 of NC_088375.1, forward strand.
TGGCAGTGCATCAGAACTGGTTTTAGGTGTTCTTGCCAGGATACTGCATCCTGAGCCACAGGAGATAGCCCACATATCCATAAACTCTCCTTCAGTCCAGCATACTCAAAATGCAGCCCCAAACATGTCTTCCAGGGTCATGTTGGTACATATTAGCTAGATGCTACATCCCTTTCTGAAACAATGACAGTACTTCTCTCATCTAACATTCTGAGGTATGTACCAATTATTGGCCTAAACAGGGATTGGCAAACTATGGCCCATGTGTCAAATATTGTCTGTTTTTGTAAATAAAGTTTTATCGAAAGACCCATTCATTTACATATTGTCTATGCTGCCTTTGTGATACACTGGAAGAGTTGAATCATTATGGCAAACACTGTACAAACCACAAAGCCTAAATTTTTTGCTGTCTCTTTACAAAAGAAGTCTGCTGACCCCTGGTCTAGAAGCTGTGAGGGCTGATGGAGGAAATCTTGAGAAGGGCACTCATCATCTCAGAAAGCCTCTGCCTTGAGTGAGGACTTTGTGTGGTCTTGGGATAAGGGAAGGCTTTTCTCTCTACAAGGGAAGTGGGCCACTTCTACAAGCCCAGAGAGTTCCAGGGAATCTGAGGATTGAAGGTTCTGAAGCATATCTACCTGAAAGTCCTCATTTCAGGTCCTCAGGTCCCCTCCTCCTTATCAGCTGCTTGACTTTGGCATAGAACATTTGCTGGAGCCATAAATTCAGACTTTGCTATTCTTTTATCAGATCATAAGCTTAATTTTCGGCAGGCTGTGCCATACAGTTACAGAGCCTGGTTAATTGGTAGATTCTCTGGTCTTACATAATAAATCTATTTTTGTATGCCTACCTTGCTAGACATTCTACCCTTTCTGCTGCCAAGGCAGTTCTGGCATTAACAGAAGGTCATCATTGTTTGCAAGCTGTAAAGCACTCTCTTGGCAGTGCATTAGGACTGGCTGTAGGTGTTACATGCTGCCATAGAGGTTTTCTGGCTTCTAATTTTGTGCTTTCTTTGATTGTTAGTTGACTCATGCTGGGCTATTTTCCCCCTTCAGGGCATTGATGCACCTAACAATCCTCAGTCATCTCCACCGCACTGGTATGTGCTGTCACCACCATAGCTCTCAAATGCTAGTGATATTATTGCACAAGCTGGTGCATCCTCTAGCACCTGTACTTCTTCCTGTATCAACCAGGCTCCAGACAGGAGTTTTAAAATACATCAGTTATTTTTACAGAGAGAATTTAATACCAAGAATTGAGGAACCAGACAGGTCTAAATGGGCACATTGAGATAGGGTGAACAACCATCCCAGTTTGCCCAGGACTGTTCTAGTTTTAGCACTTAAAGCACTGTGCTCTGGGAAAAACTTTAGTCTCAGGCAGACCAGGACTGCTGGCCACCCTCACTGAGGTATCACAGAGGTGGTAACGGCAGGAAGCAGCTATCACCCCAGTACTGGGGGGGGTGCACACAGGAAAGAGTTTTGTCTAAGTAGAGGGCACCAGCTAACTGGTGCTTGTATCCCTGAGGGGTGCCATGAAGCTGGTTTGGGCAAAGCCATTAACTGGAACCAATTGTTGCTACTGGAACCAAGTGTTGTAACTGCAAAGGTGGTGTATCATTGCTGGGATGAGCCTGACACCAGACGAAGGGAGGAGGCGAGAAGGAGCATGTCCCTTCTTTCTTGTCTAGCCTCCAGTTTTCCTCCAGCTTCCCATTCCCCCTCCCCCCACCCCACCAGAGCCTAACTGGGAGCCACTGGCAGGGCAGAAATGTGGTAGGTGGGAAGTCCTAGCCACAGTGTCAGAGAGCAGTATACCAAAGACCTGCATCCACCCTGGCATGCCGGCTGCTTACTGGGTGGAGCTGCAGTAGCTTATTCACCAAGTGAAGACATTCTTAACAGTTATGATGTATGCCAAGGGGTCATCACCACCCACTTACCACCAAGAACTGGGGCCTTGTTGCCCTCTGAGCAGCAAAAGATCCAAGAGCAGAATCCTACGAAACTGCTACCAAGACTGCTTCAAACACCAGCTGTCTCAGTTTGGGGAGCCCCCAAAGCAGACCCCAAGGCAAAGATTTGAGCACAGTGATTTATTTGGGAGGTGGATGGGGCAAATAAAGATGTGTTGTTGAGCCAACTGGCACCACAGGAGACCGTAGGGCTGGTCTGGGATGGGTCCAAGTGACTGCTTTGTGGGCTGCTTTAGGATCCAGATGACAGAGCTGAGGGAAAGAAGCACATTCTGCATTTCTTCAAGAAACACAGCCTACCTGCAGGAATGCAGGGGAGCACCTCAGAGGCTTTAGACTGTGGGGTGGGACCCCACTCAGGCTGCACCTAAGGCAGGGGCACGCAGTTCACATCCACCACAGCTGTGATGAGGGGCCTCCACTGGATATCTGGCCATGGCACACAGCGGCCACCACCAAAAGGACAGGAGGAGGGAGACATGAGATCTGAAGTCAGCTTGAGTGAGGAGCCTGAGATACTGAAGAAATCAGGAGAACATGGAGGGTAGGGGGCAGTGCCTTAGTTTGAGTTACCCCCAGAAGTGATCCCTGGGAAAGGGCTCAAGCACATGTTGCTTCTTTGGGAGGTGAAGGAAAACATCATTAGGGGAGTAGTGAAATGAGACAGGAAAGGGGATGCGGTCTTTACAGGGTGTGTTATCACAGCAGCCATGGCTGTGGGTAATGGGAGCCTAATGCCACAGGGAGCTGGGAGCCTGCAGAAAACACACACCTTGTGGGTGGGAGAGGCTTCAGTGTTGCCGTGCAGGATTCAAAGACTGCTTCTGTCATGAATTCTCCTCCTGGACTGCCTTGCCTGGGGGTAGAATGACCTTCTGTAGCTACAGAGAAAGGCTTCAGGCAAAGAGATGCAGCTCTGGGCCCCAGAGTCCGCTGGAGCACACTGAAGCTGGAGCACATTGAAGTGGAAGACAGGGCTGCAGGCAGAGACTGGGCAGCCTCTGCTCCAAGGAAGCTGGAGAGCCAGAGAGCAGATTCCATAAGAAGAATAACTCCCATTCCTCATGCATGAGACCCTCTGCTAAATGCTTCCCACGCGCCACCTCCAGAAATCCTCCCAAGCCAGGATCTCAGCAGTATTACAGGTGGAATATCCCTTGTCTGACATCCTTGGGTCCACGAGTGTTTTGTATTTTTTTCAGATTTTGGAATACTTGCATATACATAATGAGGTATCTTGGGAATGGGACTGAAGTCTAAACATGAAATTCATTTATGTTTCGTATACACCTCATATGCAGCACACAGCCCAAAACTGATTTTATGTAATATGTTAAATACTTTAGTGCATGAAACAAAGTTGTGACTGTAAGCTGTCGCATGAAGCCAGGTTGGAATTTTCCACTGGTAGTGTCATGTTGATGCTCAAAAAGTTTTGGATTTTGGAGCATTTTGGATTTGGATTTCCAGAGTAGGGATGCTCAACTGTATTATTATTTTCATTTTACAGATAAGAAAATGGAGGATCCCAGAGATTTGACAACCTGCCCACAGCAATGACCAAATCAGACTTGGTGCTAAGTCTGCATCTCCCCAAAGCCAGCGTGTTCGTGCGCTCTGCTGCCACTGCTACCCGCTGTCCCCGCACATGATGTGAACTGCCAGGCTGACCTGGAGTTCTGTCTCCTGCGTGGGCTGCTTGCCAACACCAGGGTGGCTGGCCCCTGCCTGTGTCCGGTGCTGCAGTGTTGACTCTCTTCGTGTGACGTTGAGCAGGTGGAGGTGGTTGTGCTGAGCCTGAGAAAACATCCAATGTGCCAAACTTTCTTGTGTGTTTCCCTCTGCTGGTTATTTAGTATAAGCCCAGGAGAAGAGCAAATCCTGCCCCAAACAGATGATCCTCTTGAAGAGAGTGGTTATGGTGATGATGCCAGCGTGCAGCGGGGAGACTCAGCCTTTCAAGATTCTTCCAGCACTTTGCTTCCCACATTGCATAATGCTTGATGGCTACAGCTCTGCTGACTGGGAAAAAGATAACACTCATCTCTAAAAGATATCCCTTTTAGAGACACTTTACTCAGTCCCTCCCGCGATGCCTATTAAGTAGAGAAAATAGTGAAATTAACCTGATATGCTCATCACTCAGTTTTGGCCATTATCAACTAATGGCCACTCTAGTTTCCACTGGGGCCCCATGTACTCCGCCCATTCCCTGGTTATTTAGGTGCTAATCCCAACATCGTATCCTTTTGATGCATTCCAAAGCAAAAATATTGATTCCTAAGCTACCCTTGTGAATTTTCTGATTCAGGAGGTCAGGAATGGGGCCTGAGAATCTACACATATTTTCGATTCTCCAGGTCTGGGAACCTACAGTATAAAGGAATGAGCATGGACTTTACAGAAAGAAAGTGGCTTTGCCCAAGTTTTGTAACTTTGGATTAAAACGTTAAGTTTTTGGACCCTTGACCTCTTTGTCTTGAAGGATCACCAACTTCGTGAACTTGTGGTCCACTAAGACCCTCCAACATTTTTCACATTAAATAAATGCTATCAATCCTGTGTCTCTCAGCCTTCCTCTGCCTTGGTGTTAGGCTAGGGGTGGCAGCCGCAGGATTACTTGTGAGTTATCCTCCTTTGTGGTGGTTGCATCCAGAAGATCTCTCCAAGCTGTGTTCCCCATCTCCCATGTGGTGTGCCCCAAAACTGTGTCCCCTTTAGTCTCATTCAAGCCTCCCTCACTCTTTCTATTTGCTCCAACCCACTGTGCCCAGCTCCCTGGGGGAACTGATGGGCAGAACCTACCCCTGAACAGTATTCTTCAATCACAAAATTCTTGCCCCTAGAGTAAAACTGACATTTGATTCAGGTCAATGATCGTTTTTGCCAACCAAAACCAAATCCTAATTTCCGTGGTTGGCATGCATGCAGTCATTTGGTGCTCATGAAAAAGAAAGCAGGCTTCACTGAGTTGCAAAAACAAGAACTTTGCTGGCTTTTGGTGTGCTCAGCATTTTTCTGAATGAAGATGGCAACTCACAGTGAATACAGCTTTTTTTTTTTTTTTTTTTTTTTTTTTTTTGGTTATTTAATTAAATGGAGTTCAGAGGGAAGGGACATAAATAAACAAGACAAGCAAATTGGGACCACATTTGAACTCGAATGAGAAAGGAGCAGTTTCCTGAGGCGGAACACCTTCACAATGGAGCACAGCTTTATTTAGTACAACACTGCCCCTGCAAATTGTGTCCTCAGTTGTTTTAGGGAGTTAAGTGTAACTTGTGCTTTCACAGCGACAACTAATAGCAAAGAAAGGCCCTAGGAAATGCAGGGCTGCAAGAGACTGACTTACAGCTGGAATTTGGGAAGCCATGTGTTAGAACAAAAAGGAACTGCAACCACCTCATTGTATGCCTGAGAAACAGAAACCGAGATCTCATTATTTGCCCAAAGCTGCATGGCCAGTTGGCAGAAGAGCACAAACCAGCACCCTGGTTCCTGACCAGTGCTCTTTCCACAGAGAGGTTCGGGCGGCAGTTAGAAGCACAGACACCAGGACAGACTGCCTGGGTTCAGACCCCAGCTCTGTCCCTTGCTGGCTGGATGATCTCGTGCAAATGAGTTAAATCCCATAGTGGCCATATCAGTCAGAGTTTCAGTAGGAAACAGATGGAACACCAAATTAGGGTCACTGGAGGGACTATTTATAAAACGATCATTTCAAAGATGTGGGCGGAGCGTGGGGAAAACAGGTGCCAGTGCAGGGACACAGGGCCAGCAGTGTTAGAGTTGTCCCCAGCACTGAGCTAGAAGGAACACAGGGAGAGAGAGACTGCAGAGCCTTATTCTAAAAGCAGTCATGTCCTCAGGTAAGGGAACCCAGACAGTCACCGTCATCTTGTAGGGAGGAAGCCAGGGTAACAGGTGCACGTCCTCACTCTCCCCTCTCTCCCTCCATTCTCCTGATGAGGCTCCTCACTGGCTAAACCCAACCAAAAGTGCAGAACGCAGAAGCTTGTCTGTGTGGTCTAGCTAGACCTGGCTCCTGGAGTGAAGAGCATGCCAGAGGTGGGGAGCATGCCAAGTGGATCTGTGGGAGCAAATGTAAGTAGCTGGCACAGGGCCTCCATTTCCTCATCTTAAAATGGAATCATAATGGAACCCACTCATAGTCTGTTGTGACAATTGATAACTGAATAGATGAATAGTTGCAAAGTGCTTACAATAGTGCCATATATATATATATATATATATATATATATAGTGTTTATCATACATATACACATTATTATAGTGCTTACTACACAACAACCATAGTGCTTACCATAGACATGTAATATATAGTAAGCATATATATAGTAGGCAGATATATAAAAGAGTGTAGTAATCATGTAGCAAGCACTATATAGACTTACTACATATGTAATATACATAGCAAGCATATACATATATAATGTATTATGATATAGTAAACTTTCCCCATTTGCCTTTCTTGCCACTTGTGCTACATATGGAAGACCCCTCTGTGGTCTGAGTTGTGCATCTGGTAAACTCTTTATTACCCCATCAATAATATTTATGAACTCAATTAACCTTACCATGCATTTTGAGTAGGAAGGTAAATATTTGTCTGTCCCTGAGCTAAAAAATGATTGAACAACTTGGGGCCGGACACCATGGCTCATGCCTGTAATCCCAGCACTTTGGGAGATGGAGGCAGGCAGATCTCTTGAGCTCAGGAGTTCAAGATCAGCCTGACCAACATGGCGAAACCCTGTCTCTACTGAAAATACAAAAAAATTAGCCAGCATGGTGGTGCACGCCTGTAATCCCAGCTACTTGGGAGTCTGAGGTATGAGAATCATTTGAAGCCGGAAGGCAGAGGGTTGCAGTGAGCCAAGATCACAACACTGCACTCCAGCCTAGGCGACAGAGCAAGACTCTATCACACACACACACAGACACACACACACACAAACACACACACACAAGTGATTTTTTTCCTGTTGATAACATGACCACAGCACACCTGCGTTCTCCTTGCGCAAGCCTCAAAATGATCATCATGATAACGTTGTAGCTCATATAACAAACTTTAGGACTGAAGGCTTTGGGTTCAATGTTTTGGCATGGTGCTGAACGATTTCAACAGTTATTGAAGAGATCCATGCCTGCCATTCTTTTCTTTAGCTCTATTAATTTACGCATATGTCAAACCGTATAAATAGATTAAATAAGTTCATTTGATGTATCCCACTGACCTTTATTTCAGGATTATTATGAAGTTTTACTTCATTTATGAAATATACAACACATCATTTTTAAAAGTAATACACACACACACACGTATATGGGAAGCATTATACTTATTAATGTTAGATATTGTTATCAGCTGAGAGGACGTGTTGAGTATTCCAGTCGGAGGAGACACAGAGAAGGACCTGCATGACCCAAGTGCTGGCAACGACTCCAGAAAGAGACGTTGTTCCTTTCCCCACAGCTCACTCCCGCCTTCTCAGGAAGTTCCGAAGTCTACGCCAAAGGTACACGAAGACCAAAGAGGAGGCTGAGCACATTGCTGAGTCTACAGCTGGGGAACCAGCTTCCTTCCCTCCTTTGCTTCCGTGTGGGCTCATCGGGCTGGGAGGGGAGGACTGACACGCCCCAGGCTCTGCTCATCAGCAGCCCAAGGCCAAGGCCTTTCACCTGTGAGGACAACCTGACTTCCCCCTAGAAGAGAGGCTGATCCCCCTGTCTGGGAAGTTTTAAGACAGAGATGACGCCATGCCTCTGTGAGACGTTCTGAGGCTCTGGAGAGAAAGAAATGTGCCACCTGTCCACCTAAGAATGAAGACAGGCTCGCCTCGCCTGGGGCCTCTGCACCTCTGGATTGCATAGGTGGCCGGAGGAGAGTGCAGAAACCAGGGGTGACCCGATGGGATGGAGGCTGCCTCAGCTCCAAGGTGGGGCAGGCTGTGGGCCTTTCTTATTCCTAGTCCCAGGTGAGGAGAGCATGAATGTGGAGAGACCATCTTCCAATTACACTTCACCTGATCCCAAGGCAGACCCGCTGCACCTCCACTGGCTGGGGAGTAAGAGGCAATCTTCAGTTCCGCCGCTTCCCAGCCCTGGCATGGCAGGAGACATCTCCTTTGCTGGCTTAAACAGGCAGTGGTTCTGACTATCTAGAGAGATGGGAAAATAACATGTTGGAGGTGACAGCTCCAAGGAGCTGGAGCTGCACAGCGTGGGAGGCCCTGGGGAGGAGGGAGACCTTGGAGAGCCCCCATCGGCCCACCACTCTCCACCCTACCTCTGCCCGCTCAGGCCCCTGTGTGGGGCCACCCCAGGGCCCTGGATGGAGCCCCTGGTGCTGTATTCATCTGTTCATGCTACAACCAGTAGTCAGTGCACAGCTGCAACACAGAGCGCTAGAGGAAAGTAAGCTTTTCTTCTCCCCATAGCCACAGGCAGCTGCTCACGTCCCAGACAGGCAAAACAGCCAGACGCAAAATTGTATGTTCACATCATTCAAATGTTGCAAAAAAGAAAAGGTATATGCGCATGTCTGTTTAGGAGAAAGGTCACTAATCAGGGGTCTCTCTGGGTGGAGAAACAGCAGGTAATTTTGATTTTCTTCCTTGTAGTTTGCATACTTAAATTTTTTCCATGTTGATTCTGAGTCATGTTAATATTGAGAAAATACAAACCTTCCTCTGACTACCAAGGTAGCTCTTCCGGACCTTCTCCAAGAGCCAAATATCTCAGCAGCAAGGAACTTTCCCCCTCCTCCCACTCTTTGAGTCATGGAAAAATACCTTCCAGAAATAACAGAAGTCTGGTTGTCATTTAATCCTAACAACATCATTGCTCTGCCTCCCCCTGGTCCTCTCATAAGCACAAGCCCAAGCTCAAGCCCAAATGCACAGCATCTCATCTGCACAACCAGAGACAACATTATGTGGCCAAAATATCAAAAGCTTTGACAGTCTTCTCCCTTTGCTATGAGAGCCCCGGTGTCACTGGGGCACACGGCCACCTGACTGCAGATTTTCTGGTCACCCTTGCAGCCCGATGTGAGACGATGACCAAGCTCAGACAATCCAATGGGAGCAACAGCAATCTCATTAAAGCTCATATTATTCACATAAGGTCATTTGCTTGGAGTTTTTCCCACAAGGACACCGGTATTCTAAGGACCCAGCTTCACCTGTGCAGATGAGGACAACTCCTTAAGATGTCGCAAAGCCATACAACAGAAGAAAGTCAGATGTCTGAAATGACATGACATTGTGGAGCAGAGCCACTCCACTTACATGGGCTTCTAACCTCCAGTCTATTACATGAAAGAGAAATAAGCTTCCATCTTATATAACTCACTGTTCTTTGGATGTCTATGTCACAGCAGCTTAGCCCGTGCTTAAGTAATGCAGCAAGCTCATCTTGGTTTTACATTCCCACTCTGTAATTTACTAATGGTATGATCTGGGGCAGGTCACTTAACCATTCTGGGCTTAATTTTCTCCTTTGGTAAAATGGAAGCATCACTATCTAACTTGAAGGATTGACAGAATTAGAATGATGCACGTAAAATACCTCATACAGAGCCAGGCTCATGGTGCATGGCCCACAGCAAGATTATGTTTTAAGAATGATTTCTCAGATAATCATAACCAGAGAGTCTTTTGCCTGCTCAGCTTCTATGACCATCAGATTCTCCTCTTTGCAGAAAACTCACCTGTCCAGAGAAGTGTATGGCAGTCAGCCCTATCCACCTCTCCATTCTCCCTCCTTCCCTCACATCACCATGCCTTGGCTGCTACCTCACTCCTGTTCCTAGATAAACTCATCACCTCAATCCCATCTACGTGCAAAGTCTTTCCCCACTTCATCTTCTTCCAGGCTCTGTCCATGTAGAATCCTTGGTCTTTGTCCTGTAGAAATGTCTTCTCAGCCACTCCCTGACCAGCCCTTTTTGCCCCACTGGCCAGCTTAACACCTGAGCCTGCTCCCGTCTGCCAGCTGCATTTCTTCTGGCTTTTGTCTTCGATGAGTTCCTCTTCTTCCTCATGCTCACTTCCTTAGCTCAACTCAGATTCCTGTAACTGGAAGATACAGATGCAAAGCTACCAGGCTACAAAGCGATGTGCCTGTAAGCCGCCCTTTCTTTCTCTACCTTCATAGGCAGAAGAAGGTCAAGGTCAAAGGCAGAAGTACTGGGTCAGCTGGGCATGCTTCAAATCCTGGCTCTGCCACATTTAGCAACATGGCTTGGTTCAAGTTACCCAGCCTCTCCGTGCCTCAGTTTCCTCATCTGTAATACAGGGAAAGATGACTGACAGCATCTTCTTCATAGGATTGCTGTGAAGCTTAAAAGATGGTGTGCATTAAAATACTTAGAGCAATCTTGGCACCCAGGGAGTACTCAGTAGATTTTAGCTGATCTTACCAGCATTTTTCCTGTGCCCCAGTCCCCAGTATGCTAGTTGCTACTACAGCAGTGGGAAATGCAGTGAAAATCTAGAGCTTTTAGAAAACCTGTAGCTTGGGCAAGGAGCCCCAATTCTGAGAGCTGCATCTCAGGGAAGATTCTTGGGCAGGATCAATCTGCCCAATGTTCACCTCGCTGCCTAAAAGTCTCCCTCTTCTCTCCTCCCTACCTCCCGCTCCACTTCACTGCTTTCATGTAGTATGACTTCAGATTCACCAGTTATAGATTTCTCTTGGCTGACAAGTGTCCTCTCAGAATGCAAACCCTTCTGGAAGAAGAACCAGGGTGACTGATCATTTCTACATAATAGAAGTCCTTTCCTTCTTGAGAATGTTCAGCTCATCTGCAGGACTGCCTGGAGCTTGACAAGCAGGGCAGAGAGAGCAGGGGAAGGAGTCCCAGCAGGAGCACAGACAGACATGGGGGAGAAGTTGCAGCAAGAGCCTAAGGGTGGCTCAGATGAGGGTCACGGAGGAGTGGAGGATGGGCACCAGGAAGTGGGAGAGGGTGCAGAGGCCAGAGACAAACTCACTGACCTGAAAATGCTGCTGAAAATGTGGTTGCCTTAAGGAATAGGAAAGGAAAAGACTTCACACAGAAAAAATGGTTGTAACTAAACTGTCTTGACCCACAGACTCCAGCCTGGGTTCCCTCTCCCTTGTGCACCCCAAACGCTTCCCTCAGCCCTATCCTCTCCCACTCCGACCCTCCTAGTTTGAAAGCCACTTTCTATGTGGCTGCCTCCTGCCCTCCATGTGTTTTTCACTCTCTTTTAGTTACTAGACTCAGTTTCAGAATTTGCCCCACTTTCTACGCCGACTCTCAGATGCTAATTCTACTACCAGTCTTATTTTTTCTTTTTCTTTCTTTTTTTTTTTTTTTGAGACAGGGTCTCCCTCTGTTGCCCAGGCAGGACTGCAGTGGCGCAATCTCAGCTCACTACAACCGCTGCCTCCCAGGTTCAAGCGATTCTCCCGCCTCAGCCTCCTGAGTAGCTGGGATTACAGGCACACGGCACCACAGCCCAGCTAATTTTTGTATTTTTTTTTAGGAGAGAAGTAGTTTCATCATATTGGTCAAGCTAGTTGACCAAGGTGGTTGAACTCTTGACCTCAGGTGATCAGCCCGCTTCAGCCTCCCAAAGTTCTGGGATTACAGGTGTAAACCACCGCGCCTTCATACCGGGACTTCCGCTCGGTCATTCTGTTTACTCCTCTCAACTCCCAGCAACTCTGGGAGTCAACTGCACCTGCTAGCCATCTTTGTGGTGTTAAGGGCCATTCTGCTTCTGCCCCAACCAGCCTATCCAGTTAAGGCCCTGTCCTGGGCACCACTCTCAGCCTGACCTCTCTCTGGACACTGACATGGAGAGGTCTGTGTCCGAGCAAAGGGGTGGGAGTAGGGTATCCTCTTCCTCCTCATCTTTCTTTTTCTTAACCTAAATAGCGTCTGCCACCTAGGACCCAGGACTCTGGCTGGGTCTGTAAATACTTTTGCCCAGCTACATTAGAGCTTAAGTGAATTGGACTTTTATTATGACTCTGACCAGTGGAGTTTACCACTCAGCAGAACACTATTTCTTTAGGGAAATAAGGCAAGTTCCCAACAAACAACTTAAAATGAACTTTTGAGAAACCACCTGTGCAAAATGAACTTTTGAAAAACTCCCCATGCACTTATTTACAAGGAGGTTAAGAGCAAGTGATATCATTTGATGGGCCTTGGTATTATTTTTGTCCTCACTTAGTGTGCAATTAGCATTCAAGCCACATAATAACTTCACCCAAAACCAGAAGCTGAAATACAAATACCACTCAAGCAAGGTTATTTAGATCCTCAATTGGATCGACCCAATCTAAGCCAATTATTTTTCCGGCAGAGTTAACTAGAATGTGTCTAAAATGAGTGAGATGTGAAAGGCAACTTTCCATTACTTGTTCCTTTAACAGTTGCCTTAAAGCTGGAGTCTTGTCCTTAATTCCACATTATAAGTACTTTCCAGACAGGGGCACACCTACATGGAGCCTTTTAAAATCAAGCCACACGGTGTTCCTCCTTATTTCAGCTGATATATTCAATTGAGAAAAAAAAAGTCAATCACAGGTATATAGAAATAATTACAAAAGGGAACTAGAAGCCCTGGAGAAGAAATTGGAACTTGGGGAAAAAGAGCAGGAATCAATCTCTATGGATCTCAACTTTCCTCACTTAATATAGGCTGGCCTGGAGCTTTTGAACACATCCAGCAGAAGTCTAAGAACCCTGTTATCCTGGCTTTCCATTTCAGATCGAGTTTATTGTTTGACACTGGGGCCCATCACTCAACAAGAGCATGTCACCTTTCACAGTCCCCAGTTTTGCCATCTGTGAAATGGGAATATGCCCTCGTTTGCAGTTTGTGGTTTATGCTGTTCTGACCTTGGATAAATTGTTATTGTTATTTTGATAAATGAACACATAAGAAATTGCTTTCAGGGCAAACAACTCATAAGTAATTACTTAAAGAAGAAAAGTAAAATGAATAAAACAAAAGGCAAGATCAATGACCAATCTCTTCTTGAACTAGAAAACACATAAAGCTTATGCTAGCAAAGGGCTTCCTCATGCCTCTCCAGGCTTTGTGTTGCAGGAACTGGATGACGAAAAGAAGAGCCAATATAACCAGGAACCTACTCTGCCCATCCCAAGTAAGGATCTAAAGTCCAGCCTCCTCCTCCACTGCCCTCAAGGCCTTTCCTCATGAAAGCAGAGGTTCTGAATGCTGATTTCTGTTTTAAAGTCCAATAACTCTTTAAACATCTCGTGTGAGCGTGTGTGTGTGTGTGTGCGTGTGTGTGTATGTAGGGGGAAGGGAAGGAGACCAGGGGTAGATAGCTCCAGGAGATATAAAGAAAACAGGAAAGTAGCCAGCATATTCCCTGCCTTCTAGGTACTCTGCATCAACACTCAGCTGCAGAGAAGATGACTTCAGTGCAAGTCACATACACACCACTGGGCTGGTACCCGTGGCGGCTCTGCAGGTCTTCCATATGTGAGTGCCTGGCACCAAGCCACATTGGTCAGGAGGGACTTCCTAGAGGAGGAGAACTCTCAACAGAATTAGAAGAGAGTGGTCACTTAGGGCAGAAGGTCAGGCTCTTTTTCAACAAAACTCCATGGCTCCCTGGTTGTAGCAAGATTCTTTAAAAATGCAGCGCAGCGCTGGTTCAGGCCTCAGCTCCCCACTTGTAGACATGAGACCCTGATCCAGATGTACATCCTCTGAACCCTTCCTTGTCACAAGCAGCTGCACCGTTGCATCTCTGCCATGTGGCTGTGACACCAACCTGATGTGATTTCTCTCGGTCTTAAGGACCTATTCCTGACCCCACTTCCTCTCGAGCTCCTGCCCCCATTTTTCCTCTCCCTTTACAGCAGAACTACTGAAAAGAGGAGGCAATGCCGGCTGCCTCTGCTTATCTCCTCCTGCTTTCTCGAGAACTCACTCAATCGGGACTTTGTCCTAACCACCCCAAGGTCACTGGTGACTCACACCCTCTGCTGCTCCTCAGAACACCTTCTCCTTGGTGCTCAGCAGCCTGTGGGGCCCCTTGCTGGGCCTCAGGGATGTCACCTGGCTGGGCTCCCCTCCCATTTCTCTGGCCATTCCTTCTCAGACTGTCTTGCTGTTTCAGTCTTGTCTCCCCAAACCCCAGGTGTTGCCAAGCCCTCAACTCAGACCTTGGGCCTTTCCTCCTTTTGGTCCAGCCTCACTCACTAAATAATCTCTTGTCGAATCATGATTTCCAAAACGATCTCTATGCTCATGGCTTCCAAATGTGTTATCTCCTGCACAGACCTTTCCCTGACCTCCCACCCATTGCCCAAACTGCCTGCGCTTCCCTGCTCCCCTTAGATGGCGATCGGTCACCTCAAACCTCACACGGTCCAAACTAAGATCCTGCTATTCCCTTCTCAAATGAGCACTCGGGCAACCTTTCTGTTCTCTGTTAACTCAGCTCTTGCAGTGACTCAGCAAAACCTGTGGAGCCATTCTTGATACTTCTCTTTGAGTCATTCCTCACATCCGGTCCATCTGGATGGCCTGAGAACTCCACCTTTAGAATATATGCAGAATTTGACCACTACCACCATCCGGAAGCAAGTCTCTTGGATCATTGCAAGAACTCCCTAAGTGGTCTCCCCACTTCTGCCCTTCCCATCAGGCTGCCCCCACAACACCCAGCCTATCACGACCCCACAGGAGAGGGATTCTGCTGGGGTGTAATCACTGCACTGGGTCTCCATCTCACTTAGAGAGGAAATGCCTGCACTTATAATGACCTCAAATTCCTTATGCAGTGAGTCTCCATCTCATTCAGAGAGAAAATGCCTGTGCTTATAATGGCCTCAAATTCCTTATGAAGTCGATCCCCTTTGACTCTGCGCCCCTCGCCCCGATTGCTTCTTTGAACTCATTCCCATCCCCAGCACCTTCATTCCACTCCAGGCACCCTGGCTTCCTTCAGGCACATGCCAGGTGCTCTCTGCCTCAGGTCTGTGCACCTGCTGTTAGCTCCGCCCCAGTTGCTCTCCTACCAGCTGGCCCCATGGCTGTCTCCCTCATCACTTTCCATCTTTTCCCAAAATTCACCTTTTGGCCACCCGATCTAAAATTCCCCATCACACCCACACCTCACAGTATCGTTCCTTGCTTATTTTCCTGCTAACACTTACCACTACTGACATTCTGTAAGTGTTTCTTCCTTAAGGATTTACTGTCTGTCTCTCTCTCTCTCCTGTGGAGCATAAGTTTGGCGAGGGCAGAAAGTTTTGTCTGGTTATTCAACACTCTGTGTAAGTGGTGACCACCTGAAGCCAGGAGGCCTTTGGATGCTGAGCAGATGTTGTAGGCACAGAATGGGAATGGCCTTTGTATTGGTCCGTTCTTGCATTGCTATAAAGAAATACCTGAGACTAATTATAAAGAAAAGAAGCTGAATTGGTTTATGGTTCTGCAGGCTGTACGGGAAACCTGGCTTCTGGGGAGGCCTCAGGAAGCTTTTACTGATGGTGGAAGGTGAAGCGGGATCTTGCAGGTCACATGGTGAAAGCGGGACCAGTTGAGAGAATGGGAGTGGGGGAGGTGCCACACACTTCTAAATGACCAGATCTCATGAGAATCCAGTATCACAAACATAGGACCAAGCCTGGGATCTGCCCCCATGACCCAAACACCTGCCACCAGACCCCACCTTCAGCATTGGGAATTACAATTCAACTTGAGATTTAGGCAGGGACACAGATCCAAACAATATCAACCTTCCACTGGGGAACCTCAAGGGAAGGTGACTGCCTGGATCAGTGCCCAGCACACAAAGTAACTGCTCAGTAAAAAAATGTGCTAAATGAATGAGTGAATAAATAAATGAATAAGTAAAAGAATAAATTGAAGAATGAATGATGATGAGGAAATGTTTATTAAGGAGCCAAATTCACAGCAAATCCTCAAAAAATGTTAGTTTCTCCTATCCTTTCCCTTGGTCACTTGGGAAGAGACCTGGAGCTTTCTGTGGCTGAGTTGTCACTGTGATTTGGATCAGGACAGTTCACAGATAGCCACCCTGGGCACTAGGAGTGCCCTACAGCCCCTGCCCTGCTGCCTAGGTATTCTTGTGGGCTCTCTGCAACCACAGAAGAGCAAACTCTCTGGAGGTGATCAGTGAAGGGGCGATTGCTCACCCACACCTTAGTGAGCGCACATTTCTCAGCTCCGTCGTGGTCATGGATTTGGATGGCAAGAAGAGCTGAGACAGATGGCGCAGGTTCTCAGGATGCTTGAGGCAGATGAGACCATGCCATGGGTAGAAGGCAGGTGGTGGGGCCCTGGCAACAACTCTGCACAGGTCACTTCTTGCTTGGGCTCGGCCTGCTCTACTCTCCCAGGAGGAAGAGCTTCTGCGCAGTCCCCATCCTCTGAAGGTGAGAGATGGTATCTCTCCTACCACCAGAACTTCAGCATCAGCTCACCTTGACCTGTCCCACAGGGAGGCTGCGTTCCACCTTCCTCGGACAGTCCCAGGCAGAATGTCTCCCTGCTTCTATGCCTGGATCCAAGCCCACCTTCTCCAAGGATGACCACCTCTACATATTTACTCCTAAAGCAACTTGCTCATTCCCTTATGACACCGACCCGCTTCCCTCACTAGACTGAGCTCCATGAGCAGAGACCAGGCTGATGCATGCCCTACATCTTGCACGCTTTGCTTAAAGCATGAGAGAAAGGAGTAAATGAAATTGGTTCTTTCAAAGCAGCAAGAGCATTTGTGGCATATCTGCTAAGGTGGTGAGGGACAAAGATGAAGGACTGCAGAGCTGTCTCATAGGCTCCTTTGAGCAAAGCACTCCTCCTCCAGGTAAAGTGACAAACGAATTTGCTCAGACAACACTCTGCCTCCCGTGTTTTCTCATAAAGTCCTCTTCACTGAAACCATTTAGCATCGTACATCCATCCGACAAGAAGACATCCTACCACAGCATTCTATGACGCCCACACAGAGAACAGTTGCCACAGTAATGGGTGGGAAATACATGGATGGGGAGAGCTCCCAGGGGTTACTGGTAAATATTTACAGAAGGGAGCAGCTAGCATAGCACACCTGTTGGCTGAATTAATATGGAGAGCTGGAACCTCCAGAGAGCATTGGAGAGGATGCTGACTGTCAAGCCAGAGCTCCCCTCCAACTACCCGGGGATGTTTCCTGTGTGACGCCGACACAAGAGTGCTCCCTCTTCCTGTTTCACGGTGCCCATTGAGGAATGGCCCTGCTCCAACCCAGGAAGAATTCCCACTCTGCCACGATCTCTTGCTGCCAAGAAGTTACCTGTGACTTTCAGCTGAATCTTCGGTCCAACTGAGGTGTTGTGCCCTGGGGAGAACCTGCCCTTTAAAGAAGTCACGTGCCTCCCGTATCTGTGCAGGGACAGGCCAGCCCTTGTCCATCAGAGCACTGGGAGTAGGTGCTCCAGAGGCGTGAAACCAGTAAGCCAGGTTTAAGCAAACTTTTAGGCAAAGCCTCGTCAGATGGCTGACAGTGGATCGTGTTTCTCTCTTCGTATAGACACACTGACTCAGAAGTCTAGAACTGGCAAGGGCTGTGCCATCTACACCACTGGGGCGAGCTCTAACATCTTCTCCCAGGAGGGGAGGCCCAGGGCTGTCCAGAGTGCCCAAGAAGGGCACAAGATAGTGGAACAGCTGCTATGAAAAACCCACCGTCACTCACTCGGTTGGCATCCTTCCTCTCTACAAACTCCACACGTAGCCCTACAGGGAAACTGTGCATGTGGGATGTGTGTGTGTGTGTTTGGGAGGGCTGTGTATGTTATGCATTATATATGTGTGTGCATGTGTGGTATGTGTTCATGTGTGTTGTGTGTGTTTGTGTTATGTGTGTTGCATGTATGTGTGGTATGTGTTCATGTGTGTTGTGCGTGTTTGTGTATATGTGTGTTGTGTGTATATGAGGTATATGTTCATGTGTGTTGTGTGTGTTTGTGTTATGTGTGTTGGGTGTGTTTGTGTATATATGTGTTATGTGTGTTTGTGTTATTTGTGTTGTGTGTATGCGTGGTATGTGTTCATGTGTGTTGTGTGTCTGTGTTATGTGTGTTGTGTGTCTGTGTGGTGTGTTCATGTGTGTTGTGTGTTTGTGTTATGTGTGTTGTGTGTGTTTGTGTTGTATGCGTTTGTGTATGTGTGTTGTGTGTTGTGTGTGTGTTATGTGTATTGTGTGTGTTTGTGTATATGTGTGTTGTGTGTGTTTGTGTTATGTGTGTTGTGTGTGTTTGTGTATATGTGTGTTGTGTGTGTTTGTGTTATGTGTGTTGTGTGTGTTTGTGTTATGTGTGTTGTGTGTGTTGTGTTTGTGTTGTGTGCGTTTGTGTATGTATGTTGTGTGTTGGGTGTGTTTGTGTATGTGTGTTGTGTGTGTTGTGTTTGTGTTGTGTGCGTTTGTGTATGTATGTTGCGTGTTGTGTGTTTGTGTTGTGCGTTGTGTGTATTTATGTTATGTGTGTTGTGTGTGTTTGTGTTATGTGTGTTGTGTGTGTTTGTGTTATGTGTGTTGTGTGTGTTGTGTTTGTGTTGTGTGCGTTTGTGTATGTATGTTGTGTGTTGTATGTGTTTGTGTTAAGTGTGTTTGTGTATATGTGTGTTGTGTGTGTTTGTGTTATGTGTGTTGTGTGTTTGTGTTTGCGTTGTGTGTGTTTGTGTTGTGTGTGTGTTGAGTGTGTTTATGTTTGCATATGTTTCACATGTGTTATGTGTGCAGGTGTGTGTTGTGGGCATGTGTATTGTGTTGTGTGTGCGCTGTGTGTGTTGTGTGTTACATGTCACATGTATGTATATGTGTGTTGTGTTAGGTGTATGTGTTCTGTGTTTTGTTTATGTATATTGTGTTATATGTATTGTGTGTATACGTATGTTGTGTGTATGTGTTCTGTGTTGTGTATATATGTGTGCTGTGTTATGTGTATGTGTTGTGTGTTATGTGTGTTGTGCATGTGTGTGTTGTATGTATATGTATGTTGTGTTGCATGTAGGTGGTGTGTGTTGTATGTGTCATGTGTGTGACACTTGTGTTTATGTGTATGTTGTATATGCTGTGTGTATGTGTATATGTGTGTTTTGTGCATGTGGGTAGTGTTACATGTGTGGTGTTTGTTTCCATTTGGAAACTCAGGGATAGAAATTGTGCCCTGTCTGGGAAGCTACCCCAAGCCCACAGAGGGTCCATGACTCCTTCCTCCACCTCGGCCTGTATATTCCTTTGCTCATGCTTAGAATAACAATTACCTGTGTATACATCTGTCTCCACTACTGGACAACAGCCAGCCCTGCGCCAGCCCAGAGAGGGCACTCAAAATGGCCTGCCAAGATACATCAAGCCACTCCTTCAATTGGTCTTCACAGCCTGTCGTGATTTAGCATGAACTCCCTTTTCCACCTTGTCTCCCATTTTCATTCACAAACTGTCATGCCAAGCGGAGCTCTTTAGTACTCCTTGAAAAGAACCTTCTAATTTCCACCTCTGCCCCTTTGTTCACCCTCCCGTTCTGTTCCCTGAATTCCTCCCAGGTCTCGAAGTCAAGCTTGTGTGCTCCCCATCCCCTGGGCTCTCTGGGTCTCCTGCCTGACTGCTGTCTCCCTAACCTCCAGATGCCCTCTGTCGACTAGCCTTGGCACCTAGTGAAAACAGTGCCATCTCTGAGAATTCCTCCTGAATTTTCTAGTATACAGAGTCACAAGTTCCCTTTTCGTATCAACCACTATTTTCTCTGTCAGGAGCCAGGTCTTTTGTGCCTCTGCCATGCAGTGTCCGGCCTTACCTAATCAATGAATCCCAAATTGCAGATTGATTGTGAATCACCCAGGGAGATGGGGGAAATGTTGCCTTCACAAAGCTCCTGGTGGGGCCCAGAAATGTGAATCTGCCCTGGTAGTGCAAGAGACTTTCATGCAAATGGTTCAGGATCTCACTTTGAAAACAGCATCCCAAGTACTGAGTAAGTGTTTGCTGATGGACAGATTTATTACCTCTTATACGAAAATTAATTCAAGATGGATTAGAGACTTAAATGTTAGACCTAATACCATAAAAATCCTAGAGGAAAACCTAGGTAGTACCATTCAGGACATAGGCATGGGCAAAGACTTCATGTCTAAAACACCAAAAGCAACAGCAGCAAAAGCCAAAATTGACAAATGGGATCTAATTAAACTAAAGAGCTTCTGCACAGCAAAAGAAACTACCATCAGAGTGAACAGGCAACCTACAGAATGGGAGAAAATTTTTGCAATCTACACATCTGACAAAGGGCTAATATCCAGAACCTACAAAGAACTCAAACAAATTTACAAGACAAAAACAAACAACCCCATCAAAAAGTGGGCAAAGGATATGAACAGACATTTCTCAAAAGAAGACATTCATACAGCCAACAGACACATGAAAAAATGCTCATCATCACTGGCCATCAGAGAAATGCAAATCAAAACCACAATAAGATACCATCTCACACCAGTTAGAATGGCGATCATTAAAAAGTCAGGAAACAACAGGTGCTGGAGAGGATGTGGAGAAATAGGAATGCTTTTACACTGTTGGTGGGATTGTAAACTAGTTCAACCATTATGGAAAACAGTATGGCGATTCCTCAAGGATCTAGAACTAGATGTACCATATGACCCAGCCATCCCATTACTGGGTATATACCCAAAGGATTATAAATCATGCTGCTATAAAGACACATGCACACGTATGTTTATTGCAGCACTATTCACAATAGCAAAGACTTGGAATCAACCCAAATGTCCATCAGTGACAGATTGGATTAAGAAAATGTGGCACATATACACCATGGAATACTATGCAGCCATAAAAAAGGATGAGTTTGTGTCCTTTGTAGGGACATGGATGCAGCTGGAAACCATCATTCTTAGCAAACTATCACAAGAACAGAAAACCAAACACCGCATGTTCTCACTCATAGGTGGGAACTGAACAATGAGATCACTTGGACTCAGGAAGGGGAACATCACACACCGGGGCCTATCATGGGGAGGGGGGAGGGGGGAGGGATTGCACTGGGAGTTATACCTGATGTAAATGACGAGTTGATGGGTGCAGCACAGCAACATGGCACAAGTATACATATGTAACAAACCTGCACGTTATGCACATGTACCCTACAACTTAAAGTATAATAATAATAAATAAATTAAAAAAAAAAAAGAAAACAGCATCCCAAGTACTGAGTAAGTGTTTGCTGATGGACAGATTTATGAGGACCACACCCTCTCTGATTTCCTTTTCAACTTGCTTGCCCAGAGCCCTTTATCCATTTCTCAGTCAGATCCTTGGAGTTTCATTTCGAGGCAGACGTACTGAAAGCAAATAATGAGAATGTGTTCTGCGGAGGCCCCTCCCCTCTGCACAGCTGTCTTGCAACTCTCTGGGTGGCAGAGGTCCCACAGCTGGGAACTTCTGTGGGCTGCAGTCCTTACCATTGAACATTCTTCTCTGGCTCTCAATTCTCTCTTTCTCCACCTTTCCACAGGCTCCTGTTGTTCAGTCTACAAATATGCCTACAATTTCTGTGGCCTCAGTCCAGCTTCAGCCTCAAACCAGCACTTAGCTGCTTTCTCTCTTCTCTGCCTGAGTTTTTGACAGCGTGATCTGAATTCACCTCTCCTCTGCATCCTCACCTCCCATCGTGATCTCCCTGAGTCGGATTGGTTCCAAAGCTGTTTTCTCCGAGTTTGCCTGTGGGGTGGTCGCCCCCAGCTGGGAGCACCAAGGCTAAGGGATGACGGTCCCAGCAGAGCTGTGCAGGTGTATATATTTACCACACCAGTGGCCAGGCAGATGGCTGTAGGGGGTCCAGATCCAATTACATCACTGAATTATAATGATTCTCCACAAGTGGAACACGAGGCTTCTGAGGAGGGTGTCTCTTTCTAGTTTGTAGGAAGTTACTGGAAGGCCCCAGGCAGAGTGAACTCCAGGTTCCCAGAGCTATGGCCCCACCCTCTGTCCTCATCCCATGGGAATTGTCACCAGCGTCTACCCCTCTCAACACTACATCCTCCTGAGTTTAAGAGTTACAAGTATCCAATAACGTTGGGTTGATTCTTCCCCATCTCTGCTACTGGTTTCTGTCCTTTCTGCTCCCTCAGCTTGGGTCATTCTGAGGGGCTCCCTCCACCTCCCTCTCCTCCTACTCCATGCACTTCCCCTGGGCCCCTTCATCCCAGCCCATGGCTTCGCTCTGCACTTTACACAATGAGTGACATCGTCTCCTTTGCATTTCTCCAGGATGAGAGTTACTGTTGACCCTCGTACAATGCCGACCCTGTGCAGTAAAAAAAATCCATGTGTAAATTTTAACTCCCCAAAAGCTTAACTACTAATGGGGTACTGTTGACCAGAAGCCTTACTGATAACATAAACAGTACATTAACATGTATTTTGTATGTTTTGTGGATCATATACTGTATTCTTATAATAAAGTAATCTAGAGAAAAGAAAATAATATTAAGAAAATCATAAGGAAGAGAAAACACGTTTTGTGTTAAGTGGCAGTGGAGCATTGTAAAGCTCTTCATCCTCACTGTGTTCATGTCGAGTAGGCTGAGGAGGAGGAAGGAGAGGAGGGGCTGGTCTTGCTGTCTCAGGGGTAGCAGAGGTGGAAAAATAATCCCTATGTAAGTGGACCTGGGCAGTTCAAACCCATGTTGCTCAAAGGTCAACTGTACTATGAATATATCAGAAACGGTTCTTAGAAATCTAAAGCATCAGAGCCAAAAAGCACTTAGAGGTGACTTGGTGAGAACTGCTTGTGTTAAAGTTAATAACAAAAGAAAATAATAATGTATAGTATGTTCCATGGACTGTCCTAAACTCTTTCCATATTTAATCCTCACACCAACCATCAGAAGAGGGGGTATTATTGCCCCTACTTCACATTTGAGGGCCCTGAGGCCCAGAGGGGTTGAAAAGGCCTGGCAGAGCCAGGGTTCATGCCCAGGAAGCCCAGCTCCAGATTACAAGATGTTCAAGGTTGAAATCAAATTAACCACTTGGCCTAATCAAAATCCCGTGCAGTCCAGCCCCACTCACCTCTCCAGGTATTTGACAGACTGAGCCCAAACCTCCTTCCATCTTAGCCACGTTGACCTTTGTGCCACATCCCCTCTGGCTGGCCACAGTGCCTTTGCACATGCTGTTCTCTGCTTGAGGCAGTCATCCCCACCCACTTTCTTCTAGTCCACACCATTTGTCTTTCTGGTTTCTGCTGCTGAAGCTTTCCCTGCTTTCTTAGGTTAGGGCAAAATTCCCCCTTACAGCCTATAGTACATTGTAGTTTCATATCTGTTGTGATAACTCAGCTAACATCAGCCTCTCACTAGACCAGAAGCTGCAGGAGGAAGGAATAAGGTCTGCTTGCTGCTGGTTCTTCCAGGGCTGGCACAGCACCAGGGCCATTGATGTCTGTGGGGGACATAACTGGATGGCAGGATCCATGCCTCTCCTGAATCCCGATCTATGTTTCCCTGGGATTCTAGGCTTTTCTCCTCCATTACCATTGAGGACAATAGCCCTAGCAAAAGAGCCTGGTATTGTATCCTGGGTATAGAAAAGACATCAAATGTTTTTCCTTCTGGTCTAAATTTCTTTTTATTCTCTCTGTAAATCTAGAAAAGTATTCACATTTCATTAAATCGATTCAGATTGAATCTAAATGAGGGTTAAATATAATTTTCTGAATGTTATCAAACTATAATTCCTGTGTCTAAATAAAAATAACCAACAGTTTAAAATGAGGTGATGAGTGAGATTTCATTTGGTGGTTTGAAGCCCTCTGAATTTGCTACGGATAATCAGATTTGCCACAGAAAGTATTTGTATGCTTTCTTTACTTGTGTTTAATATTGTCCCACTTTTTTTTTTCTTTTTTTGAGATAGGGTCTTTCTTTTTTTGAGACAGGCACAATTAAAGCTCACTGCAGCCTTGAACCTGTGGGCAAGTGATCCTTCTGCCTCAGCCTCCCAAGTAGCTGGGACTACAGGAATGTACCACCACAACTGGCCTTTTTTTTTTTTTTTTTTTTTTTTCGGAGGGACGAGTCTCACTATATTGCCCAGGCTGGCCTCGAACTCCTAGCCTCAAGTGATCTGCCCACCTCAGCCCCCTAAAATGCTGAGATTACAGGCATGAGCCACCATGCCCAGCCTGGTCTGGTTCTTTTACAAAATATTCTAGATGTTTATGACTCATGTATCTTTGGTACAAAAGAGGGGTGGGGGAAACAGGGGATCTGGGATCAACGAGATACCCCAAAGTATCTGCGAGGCAGGGCAGAGTGCACCAAGGGAGATGCCCCTGAGATTCTGCACAGAGGGTTCGAATGACTCAGGGCCTTGCTGTGAAAGTCACCGAGTGCACTTGTTTCTGTTTGGGTGGAAATCACTCAGAATAACATGGCTCGCTGCACTCAGATGCCAGCTCTTGGGATGATATTAAATCTCCCTACTGAATACAAAGTCTCCTGTTAAAATGCAATCAAAATAATCCTCAGGAACAGGTGGACGATAAATTAATGAGCACAATCTTTTCCTTCAAATTGAGCTGGGGAAGAAATTAATTACTGGGCAAACCAGTAACAAAGAGGGATCCCCGCCTCCTGCAGCCTTGGAGCCCTCTGTGATTTTGTTCTCCCGAAATCTAATTTCCATGAAACACTTCAGGGCAGTGCGTATCGCCAGCATAAGAATTTCTTAGCAGGCGTGCTAATATGAACGCTGTAATTCCGCAGTCAGGAGATCTCGCTCTGCTCGAAAGGCCTGGGACTGACAGGGATGATATTTCAGAAAGGCCCACAGTTGGTTCCCAGACACTGTTAATAACCACCATACAGATTAAATGAGGATTGAGCTGGTGGGACTGGACCCCCGGAAGGTGCATATAAATTTTATTTATAGGATAGATATGTACAAATACATAAAATCTTTATTTTCAGTGGCATAACTTCTATTCCTGCCTAGAATACAAATACACTTTCCTGGGTGATCCAGCGTCCTTTGCAGAGAGTTTCTAAGGCAGAAGCCTTAGCCAATGTCACCCTTGCAGCTATTTATAGGGGCCTGGCACTTGGTGGAAGCTGACTAACGGTGGCATGCCAAGTGACACCGAGAACACTGCTGCTGGCCCTAAATCATCCTCTCATGAGTCCACAGTCTGTGGCCCTTCTCCTCCCTTCCCAGGCTGGGATGCTGCTTCTCTCTGGGGTTGGGCAGGCATGGCCAGGATCCCCTCAGCCCCTGTCAAGGGGAAGGAGAAGGAAAGTAATGTTTGCCTGGGCCGGGCCCAGTACTAGGCGATTTACATTAAATCCTCTGGACCACCTGCAAGGTGGGCAGTTGGCATCCTTGGCTTGAACACCAAGAAAATGAGACTCAGAGGTGACATTTCTTCCCTCTGGGACAGACCACTGAGACCTGGCTGACAGCAGTGGATATTCCTGACTCAGTGGCCTTCCTTTGTCCCTTACACTTCTCACTGCTGTTCAGTGAGTAACACTTGATTTTCTTTATCCCGCCTGACTTTCGGTGTGCAGCTAGATCCCAGCTGGGAAGGAAACCTTGGAAGTGCTCCCAGGACCAGGGCTGGAGGAGCCAGCCGGTCCTGCCCTCCCTGTGGGAGATGCTGACCTCCTCCTAACCTCCCTTTCTGTTTCTAGCCTGTAAAGTGAGGGCATGAATGCCTAGTCTCCCAGGCTGCTGTGCGGAATTGATAGGACAGCTCAGTAAACGGCTGACCCCTGCCTGGCACGTAGGTAGTGACACGCCCTGCCAGGGTGGCCCGAGTGTCCTGGTGCTGGACCCGCCACTGCCTCTTAGACGTTCTTTCATCTCGGATGTCTAAGAGGAGGTGAAATTGCCTCATTTCTCTGAGCCTCAGTTTCCTCATCTGTGATGTGACAATCGCATCCTCCCATGACTTTACGTATAAATCAGTGAAAATGGTAGGTTATTAATTTTTAATTTGAAAAACAGAAATTTTTACAGATGCAAGTCCCACACTGCACTAGTGGGCCACATGGGACTCAAAAGTGATGGGATCCACCCTTACGCCCATTAGGATGGCTATTATAATAAACAAAACAAAATAGAGAACAACAAGTGTTGGCCAGGATATGGAGAAACTGGAACCTTTGTACCCTGTTGGCGGGAATGCAAAATGGTGCAGCCATTGTGGAAAATCGCACGGTGGTTTCTCAAAAAATTAAGAATAGAATTGCCATGTGAGTATACCCCACTTTGGAGGATACACCTTAAAGAATTGAGAGCAGGATGTCAAAGAGATACTTGAGCACCCATGTTCACAGCAGCACTATTCACAATAGCTGAAAGGAAGGAGTAACCTACATGTCCACTGATGAGAGAAAGAACAAACAATATGTTCTCCACATAAAATGGAACATTATTCAGCCTTAAAAAGAAGGAGATTCTGGCTGGGCGCAGTGTCTCTTGGCCTGTAATCCCAGCACTTTGCGAGGCCATGGCAGGCAGATCTCCTGAGGTCAGGAGTTCCAGATCAGCCTGGCCAACATGGCAAAACCCTGTCTCTACTAAAAATACAAAAATTAGCTGGGCATGGTGGCGCACACTTGTAGTCCCAGCTACTCGGGAGGCTGAGGCAGGAGAATCACTTCAACCTGGGAGGCAGAGGCTGCAGTGAGCCGAGATCGTGCCATTGCACTCCAGCCTGGGTGACAGAGTGAGACTCTGTCTCAAAAAAAAAAAAAGAAAAAAGAAAAAGAAAAAGGAGATTCTGACACATCCTGCAACATGGATGAAACCTCAGGACATCATGCTCAATGAAATAAGTCACATAAGAACAAGTAACAGTATGATTTCACTTATATGAGGTACCCAGAGAGTCAAATTCATAGAGACAGAAGGTGGAATTGTGGCTGCCAGGGTTGTGGGAGGGAGAATGTTAAGTTCGTGTTTAAGGAGTACAGAGTTTCCGTTTGGGACAATGACAGAGTTCTGGAAGATGGATGTGGGGAAGGCTGTGTAACGAGAAAGTACTTAGTGTCACTGGACTATTAAAAATGGTTAAAATGGTAAATTGGTAAAATGCTTAAAAAAAAAAAAGAGGCTTTAAAATGGTTCCCTTCCCACGCTGCCTTTGCGTGCTTCTCTCAGGCAGGGCCAGCTTAGCCATGAGAAGCTGACCCCTTCAACATCGACTGTCTTGTTTTAGATAAGAAGACTCAGGGAATAAGCAGGCTGTGTCTGGGCAGTTTTTGGCGGTGGGAGGGAAATGAGCTCAGGGCGGGCTTGCCTGAGCTGGAGTCCCTGCCCTGCCCTTCCTCAGCAGGCCTCAGCTTTCTCCCCGTTACACTGGGGGTGCTGATAATGACATCTCAGAGGTGGTGAGGTTTGAATGAGCTAACACACAAGACGTCTCACAGCCTATGGCATGCATAAGCAACTCAGTAAGTCTTAGCTATTGGTATTTTACATGTAAAAAGAAAGAAGGAAGCTTACATGAAAAATAAAGTGGACTGTGCAAACAGCTTCATGCAGCTGCTGGCAAGATTTGATTTGCCCTTCCAAAGTCAGCCCAGAGAGTCTGCTGGGGCACTCTCTGTGTAACTGGTGGGACCTTTATATGCACAGGAGGGTCCACTGCACCCCACATACCCCTTTCCCAGGGGGAGCCTCTGGAGCCTGCCTTACCTGGGAGGGAAAGACAGAGGAAGAATTATCTCTTCTCCCTGCCCCATTAGTCTTGGGAACTTCACAGGCTTGTGACAACCTGCTCCCCTTCCACCTCCCACTCCTCCTTGCCTGCCACAGAGGAGGAGGAACTGAACTCAAAAATGACTGTTCATGGCACAAAGCTGGGCCATATTCATGGTACCAGCATAATGACAGCCTCAGATCTAATCACATAAACGTAAACATTGAGATTTGGCAAATCATGGCCTCGTTGCTGTGTTCCATTACTAAATCCAGAAGAAAGTTTCTACACTATAACCACGTAGGAAGCCGGGGGAAAACACCAAAGATCATTTAAACCGAGATGAAGCTGGCAGAAGCTGCTTAATGCTGCAAGCCGTTGAGAGGTAGAGGCTCAAATCACTCTTTAGGAGCAGCTAGTGCCTTTGTTCTAAGAAACCCACCCTACATGAACAAGCGACAATTAACCAGAAGTCAGAAGCCGAGAGTGTGCGGAAGCAGGTGTGGAGGGGTGAGGAACTGGGGTTGTCATTCTGCGGCCCTTGCTGATTTGGTAAAAAAGAGTTTCAACTGCATGTTTGGGTGGAGATTAAAATGTTCCTTCACAAACAGCTGCTCCAACAAATCAGAAACCAAAGCTGGGGGCCTGGAGTGACCCCAGCTGAGCTGATTCATCCCAGACTGCCCTGATGGTCTATATATGGAGTTATCTAAGACAAAACAACCGAGGCTGTGGCTGATGAAGAAGTGACCAGCCCACTGGAGACAGAGTCAATGCTTTCTCCAATGCAAGAGCACCTCCCTTAATCTCCTGGTAAATACTGTAAGGAGACATCAGCATAAGATCGGGGTTGAAGGCAGAGGCCCCTAGGCTAAACTCCTGCCTCTACCATTGGCTAGTTTATAACCTTGGGCAAATTTCTTAACCCCTGGAACCTCAGTTGGCTCATCTGGAAAATGGAGATGATATATCTTTCTTACATGATAAAATTAGATACTTTTATGAAGTATCTAACCTGATACCCAGGCTGAATCAGTGCTGGAGAAAGACGATTCTATGGCAGGACCTGGGAGGCTACAGCCAGCAGCTCTGCGCACCATTCGAAATCTTCCCGACCCACTCTTCCCCCAGCCACTACTGTGCAAGCTTCATCTGGCTTCCAGCAGGTGTAAATAGGTAGCCCACATGGCTTATCTTGCCCAGGGCTGCTTTGAGGTGAGAAGTGGAGTGACCCAGGGAACCTCCTCTATGCACGCGTGCGCACACACACACACACACACACAGAAGCACAGGGCGTTCCAACCCCTGGTCAGTGTCAGCCTCCTGTGGGAACGCAGCCTCAGCCGCCCATAGCTGTGGCAGCTGGAGAGTGTGTCCCTGTATGGCTTTCTCTCCTTCTCTTCTTCCCAGTCAGGCGCCCTCTCTGGCTCTGTTCCCTGGGATCACAGCTTGTACTCTGATGAGATTTAGTCCCAGGCTCTGCTTCCCAGGTGCCAGGCTGAGACGTGGGATGAGTGGGGCGAGGGGAAACATTCCCCCACTTTTGGAGCTCCATGGCTGCTACTAGACTTGGAAGGGCTCCAATGTGCTGGGACCTTCTAGGTGATGAAGGGAGGCCTCTCCTTAATCCTTGGAGGCTCTCAGAGGCAGGGCAGGGAAGAGAAGTCTCTGGTGGTTGCCATGCCTAGAAGCTCTTCAATCATCCCCTAATATCCTGCTAAGTATTGTAAGGAGGCATCCGCAGAAGATCGAGGTTGAGGGCAGATGGCCCTGGGTTAAAATCCCGCCTCTACCATTGGCTAGTTGATAACCTGGGGCAAATTTCTTAACCACAAGAACCTTGGCTCATCTGGAAAACGGAGGTGATGTTCCTTTATTACAAGATAAAATGAGATAATTTTATGAAATATCTAGCCTGATACCGAGGAACTGCTTCAGAAGTGGTTACTGTTACGACATTCTCTTTGACCTTGGCTTGTCAGTGTTACAGAGACTTAAGTGAGTATTAGATGTTGATGCTTCCTTTATTCTAGAAAATAACCTGAACAAGTAAGGCTCCAACACCATTATTCCTGGAGAAAGCTGTAAAGTAACCATTGATCTAAATATAGATATTTTAGACTCAGAAACCAAGTAAGTTGTTTTGCTTTTATCTTTGTAATACAAATGGTTGGGCTTGGTGACTTCAGAGCTCTTTCTCTGTATAGTTCTGTCTTGAGCCTGTGTGGTCAGGGGAGGACAGCACAAGGGAGATATGTGGACCAGAAGGTGCCAGAGGAAAGAGCTAGAAGCACAGCAAACAGAAAAGGCAGCAAGAGATGGCCTGGAGCTTGGGGACAGGACCACTGCCGCTGAGGACACCCATGAGGCACTAAGGGCTGGAGGAAGGTAAAAGGGAGTGCTAGGCCTGATCTGTCTTAAAATTGTGTCCTTGTACATGTGACATCATCGTTTGTCACCAGTAACACAAGTCTGAGGATTTAATTCACCATCAGTGGCCAATGCAGCAAAGGGCCTGGGTGATTGGACACCCCCAGGCTGGCTCTGTAAGAATTCCTCAAACAAGGCCTGCTTCTGACAGCAACACGAAGATGAAAGAGGCACCAGATGCGGAGGAAGGACCTGCTGCGGGTGACATTTCAAAAACAAGGATACTTTTGATATTTCAGACTTTAAAACAAAGACCTTTCTACAGTGTTTATTTTTGTTATAAATCGAATGTGTGCTCACGTTAGAGATGAGAAAAGTATCTGAGGACAGAAAGTCCCCTGCTGTCTCACCTTCCAGATACAACTTCTTCATAGCTCCTTCCCATTCATCTCTTTCATGCACATTGAAACTCTTTTTGAGGAGATTGGGATCATCTTACATAAACAGATTTTTATGACGAGCTTTTTAAATTTATTATTATACTTTAAGTTCTGAGATATATGTGCAGAATGTGCCATGGTGGTTTACTGCACCTTATGATGGGCTTTTTTAAAAGACAGTTTTTGCCCTGTTGCCCAGGCCGGAGAGCAGTGGTGTGATCATAGCTCCCTGTAATCTTGAATTCGTGGGCTCAAGCAATCCTCCCACCTCAGCCTCCCAAGTAGATGGGACTACAGGTGAGCATCGGCTAATTTTTCTAATTTTTTTTTGTAGAGACAGGGTCTCACTATGTTGCCCCAGCTCATCTCAAATTCTTGGGCTCAAGCGATCCTCCTACCTCAGCCTCCCACAGTGCTGGAATTATAGGTGTGAGCTGCCGCGCCCATCCAATGGGCTTTTTAAGAGCGAATATTTCTGTTTTTACTAAAAATTCTTGTTTTTAAGTTGGAATTGCTATATGTCATTCTGCTCTATGCCTCAGCGTCCATTTTTAAATTGATCCCCTATTGTGGATCATTTTGGCTTTTTCCAGTGTTTATAATAATTAACACTCCAATGACTACTAAATGATTTACCTTCATCTCTGGTAGTTCCCTTAGAATAGCTTCCTCGAAGTAGAATTGCTGGGACAGGTACGTAAATATGGTAGAGCCTCCTGCCTCAAACTATCAGATTGCTGTCCCTGGGGGACTTCATCAATTTTATGCCCACCATCTCTGCTATCACTTATGTTACCTTGTGGCAAAATTAATATGCTATGAGTTATTTGATAGGGATGGGGACAACTTTTATTGCCTTGCCCCTGGGCTTAGTCTGGGTAAGATTCCATTAAGGGCTAAGCTAAATGAACTCAAAATGCCCACCCTGGTCCCATTAGCAATGGCTCTTCCCACTACCCAGGAGCCAGGGATGGACAGGAATGGTTTCCCTGTGAAGGATTTTCCCTGCTTCCTGGTCTGCAAACCCTAAGAACCTCCAGAGTGGGTGTGTAATAGGAAAGCACAAACCGTTTTCTCCACTCTCCACACTTCCAGAGCACTTCAATTCCGACACCACAGTCAACACCGAAAACTTCAGTGACTCAGATATGTGGGTTTTGTTTTTTTCGCACTGACCAGTTCTCCAGCAGGGTGTCTTACAACTCAATGTAATGCTGACACCACCTGAAGTCAGCGCAGAGCCCACATGTTAAGGACTCTGTCCCATAAAACTGTCCCTAACTTCAGACTCCGACCACAAGGAGAAGGTCTCCAGGTTGCCCACGACATTCGTCTAACTTGACTACAGCTGGAGGTTCCCACAACCTCTGTCTCGGGTTTGATCCTTTCCTAGAGGGGCTCACAGAACTCAGGAAAACAGTTTATTTTCTAGATTACCTGTTTATTACAAAGGATACAACTCAGGAACAGCCAAATGGAAGGGATGCCCAGGGCAAGGTCTGGAGGAAGAGGCTCAGAGCCCCCATGTCTCCCCAGGGTGTGCCACCCTCCCTGCACCCCACTGTGCTCATCAGCCCAGAAGCTGTCAGCACAATGTTCATTGGGGTTTTTAATGGAGGCTTTCATGGTGGCCAGCAGAGGACATACAGGCTGAGTATCCCTAGTCCAAAAGTCTGAAATCCAAATGTTCCAAAATTCTAAACTTTTTGAGTGTCAACATGACACTCAAAGGGAATGCTTATTGGAACATTTCAGATTTTGGATTTTGAGATTAGAAATCTTTAACTGGTAAGTATAACACAGACATTCCAAAATCTGAAGAGAAAAAATCTGAAATCTGAAATCTGAAACAGTGCTGGTCCCAAGCATGTTGGATGAGGGATACTCAACCTGTATATATATATTTTTTCTTTTTTCTTTTTCTTTTTCTGAGACGGAGTCTTACTCTGTCGCCCATGCTGGAGTGCAGTGGCACGATCTTGGCTCACTGCAACCTCCACCTCCCGGGTTCAAGCAATTCTACTGCCTCAGCCTCCTGAGTAACTGAGATTACAGGCGCCACCACCACGCCTGGCTAATTTTTGTATTTTTAGTAGAGACAGGGTTTCACTGTGTTAGTCAGGCTGGTCTCAAACTCCTGACTTCAGGAGATCCACCCACCTCAGCCTCCCCAAGTGCTGGGATTACAGGCGTGAGCACCGCGCCCGGCCTATATTTCTTATTCTATCACAAAACCACCATGGGGCTGCTCAGGTTGGGGAATAAGGAAAACGCCTAATTCATGCCAGACAGTCTGATACAGCTGGCTCTTCCAGGTCCCAGGTCTCTGCTTGATTTTCAGTGCTAAACCGAGCTTCTGAGTCGGAGGCACCTTCCCTCCCGGTTTCATGCACCAGCAGGGCCCTTTTGAGCACTGAATCTGGGCTATGGGGAGGGGCTGGTGGCTCTGCTGGGAGAGCCTGGGCTGCTGAGCAGCTGTGGGCCTTGCAAGGCCCCTCCTCCCCGCAGCTGTGCCTTCTCCCACACGCTCATGTCCAGAGGGGATTGGCAGGACCAGTGGCCCAGCGATGTCCAAGAGAAATTTTGAAGGAAATTAAAACCATGGCTTGCAAGCAAAATAGAATGAACATATAGGGGAAAAACATAATTTCTTTGCCGTTTTAGATTCTTAGTGGAGACACTGTCCTGAAAACGAAAGTCAGATTAACAAAAGAAAAAAGCAGAAGTTTACTAACCTTGCTGTACCCCACACACGGGAGAGGCCTTAGTTGAAAAGGATTTCCCTGTCAAGGCCACGGCTTAGGGGTCTTGCTTAAATAATACTAAAGAACCAAAAATCCTATGTAGTGACAAGACAAGAAAGGGAGTATCTTCAGGCTTCCAAAAGGTGGGAAAATGTGGGAAGATAAACTAAGGGGAAGAGCGAAGTCTATTCCTGGGTCCTCTGGCACTGCTGTCTCTGAGCTCTGTTTCTGAGTTGATAAAGACAGGAGGGCAGAGAATATTCCTGTGTTTTAACCAAAATTCCCAGTATTTTAGAGAGCAATATTTTCATTTCCTTCAAACGCAAGCTCTTGATTTTATTCAGCTCATCAATTAAGAAGCGAGCCAGAGAGTCGGTAATGCTAGTTCAAATGGCATTTGATGCTTTGGGATTTATGTAGCCCATTGGGAAAGGCACACTGAAATCGATTTTTCAATGTTTGTGACAAATCCGGTTCATGTCCTACAGGGCGATAAATCGGTGGATTATGTTTTCACTGGATGGGAATCATTTGCATCTCTACTGAACAAACATCTACAATGTAACATGGAACGCCATAGAGTCTGAGTCCTCAACAGGAAATGGCAGTCAAACAATGGCCCATCCTCCCAGAAAGTAGACCATCCTGGGCACGCCTGTGAAGCGAAGCTCCTGTATGACTCTGGAAACACATTCTTTCATCCCCTTGGCTTTAGTTCCAGATTTTGGATTCTTTTGGTCAACAGCACAAGCTCATAACACCCCTGCAAAAGCCTCTCAAGTCCTACACACTTGGCTGTGGCTGCTCCACAGGGACAGGCATCTTTGCACATAAAATATCCCTAGAACTTGGAGGAAAGCAGTTGCCATGCCAGTGGGGATTCTTCCCTGAATCTGTCTTAAGTGAGATACTTATGCTCTCAAAATATTTTTGATACGTTTATGTGTCTTGTATCTCTATGCTGCAAACTTCTTGATGGCAGAGTCCATGTCTTCTGAATCCGTAGACATCTAGAAATACAGATTCTTTGAGATTTTTAGTCCAATGCCCCCATTTCTCAGATAGCTTGTGACCCAGCTTTATTAAGGGACCTGCCCAAAGCCAACTGACTAAGAGATGTAGAACCAGGAGAAAAACAAGACCTTCAAACTCCTGCCCCATGTTCTGCCCAGCCTTCTTTCTCTACCCCCAGCACAGCTGCGAACACAGTATATATGGGTGAGATAGAAGGACGAAAGAATGCAAAGACAAATGGAAGGATGGAAGGAAGAAAGAAAAAAGAAAGGAAGAGTGAAACAAAGGATGGCAGGAAGGATGGATAGATAAATAAATGGGTAGAAGGATTGATAGATGGAAGGATGGATGGATGGATGGATGGATGTAAAGAATTGACAGAAGGACAGGAAAAAGGAAGGGAGGGAGGGAAGGAGGGAGGGAGGGAAAAGTGAGCAGATGGATGGATGGGTGGGTGGATGCTGAAAATATATTATCCTTTTTTCTTTTTGATGGAAAAAAACTTGTGACCACTGGCACAATTATTCACTTTTCTCATGGGAGATGAAAAATCAAGTCTAACTTTGCAAAATTTCTTCCCCACTGTCCCACACCTGCATTTTTTCTTTTATTTTAAAAGTAACGCATGCTCAATTTTTATTTTTAAAATGAATTTTATTGTGTGTATCTGAGGTTTATAACATGATATCACAGGATGATATAGACACACAGAAACATATAGAAACAAGCAGACTAGACAATGGTTACTATGGTGAAACAGATGATCACATCTGTCATCTCACGTGGTTCCTTTTTTTTTCTGATCAGATCAGCTAAAATCTACTTATTTACAAAAATCCCTAGTAGTGCTGCTGCGCTTTTGTTAGGGACAGTCAGCTCCTCAGGGATGGGGGTGAAGGTGAGAACTTCCTCGTTGGCAGTGGTTCTCTCCCAAGGCTACACATTGAAATTTCCTGATCCCAGATTTCCTCCTCAGACCAATCCCATCAGAACCCCTAGGAACTGGGCCCTGGATCACAGTTGTTTCCCAGCTCCTCGGGGTAATCCTCCCTGACAACTGCAGGGGGAGTGTGAGAAGTCAGCGTGAGGGGCGCAGCCCCAGGTCTGCCTCTGAATAGGAAGAGCCACCTTGCAGGGAGCCATTTAGACTTCACAGCTGGGTGCTACTCCCTGGTGCTCAGAACTAACCCATCAGCTAAAACGCCTCTCACCAGGCCCCCTTGGGTGAGTGGGGAAAGCCAGACCACTCCTCTCCAGGGGAGTGAGTAGCAGACTATTCAATGGCCTTTGCTAGAAGTCAGTTTCCCAGGCGGTAGCAACTGGCATTGAGATCCTAAGGCCAGAGCTATGGGCATCCTGCTGGCGGCCCCTGAGGAGACCCTCAGTGTTGCGGGGGGCGGTGGTGGGCAGTACACCTGCTCTACATAGACTATTTCTGAATGGTTATTATTAATTTGTACTTATATCCCTCTAAGAAAAGAATAGCTCCCCATGGATCTTAAACTTTTATCCAGATTTGCTATAAGAAATGGACATATGACAGCTTCTGAATCTTTTTGACACCGCTTTTGAATACACTGTCCATTATGTTGTTCAGAGTCACTATAAAGGGGCCTTAACAACACATCCCTTTTAGAGTTAATGACAGGAGAGTGTTCCTTTCTTTAAATAAATGGAGTATCCTTTCGACAAACAATTAGAACCATTTTTGCTTTCACATTAAGGCAGAGCTACTTTTACTACTAAATTACATCAATTCCTGCTAGCCCTGGCCCCGCAGAGCATCATTTTCCTCTTGTGCTCTGCATCTAAATCTCAGCTGCATGGTTCATGCTATCCGTCTTTTTGTATTTTCCCTACATATGTATTTAATGGGTATTTATGGGATGCCGGGCCCTTTTCATACGTTATTTCATCTATACTGGACCAGAAGAGCAACCTAGGAAGTGAGAACTCATGAGGTCAGCACTTTGCCAGTTTTTGCAACCTCCTAGGCCTCCTCTGCTGAGGCAGCTACCACCTCAGAGAAGGGTGCTTGGGAACCACATGGTCCACCTTGACTTTATTCCTTTGGACTATGGTGGCACCAGAGCCCACCTGTAAAGAACATAGCTCTGGAGCTTGACAAACATCAAATATGAAGTAGCTACATGACCTTGAACAAGTCTTTTAACCTCCCTAAACCTCCATTTCCTCCCCCTGTGAAATGCAGATATGAATATCTACTTTATGAGGACTCATTTGGTTCTCAGAAACAGACACTCACTTGGAGACGAATGTGGGTTACATGGGAAGTTCCTGGGGCCCAAAGCAGAGCTAGTGGGGGCCATGGGGGAGAGAGACGGCCCCCAGACCCAGTGTCTGTAACTCTCAACACCTCCCCAAGCCCTTCTCTGTGTTCCAGCTTCCAGAGGTCTCCGTTTACCCTGCCACGATGCTCTGAGGCACACATGATAGGACCTGAGCTCTGAGTCTCTTGGGGCAAATGACCAAAGAAGAGGGTCTGGTTGGCCCCACTTGGGCGTACCCCGGTCCAATGGGCTCTGGCCACAAGCTAAGCATGACCTACACACAGGAAAAGTGGATGAGGGGCTGGCGGGGCAGTGCTCAGAGCATCTGGAACAGCACTTCAGAGGACTGTCAAATGCATTGATTGAAATAATATAAAACACCAGGCAGGGTGCATGGCACTCAATGGGGTGGGGACGCGGGATTATCACTGGACCAGCCTTAGTACAGCTCTGGGTCTAGTCACGACAGAGGCAGTGAGTGTGTCATCAGCATGCATTATGCCATTTGGTGACATTTTTAAATTAAAAAAAATAGTCAACTTTATTTACATATAATTTATGTACAGTAAGCTGCATTCATTTTAAGCACACAATTTGGGCTGGGCACAGTGGCTCAGGCCTATAATCCCAGGACTCTGAGGCACCGTGTAGGAGGATTCTTGAGGCCATGAGTTCAAGACCAGCCTGGACAAATTGCAAGACCCTATCTCAAAAAAAAAAAAGTAAGCAAAATTGAAAAAAATAATAATAAAGTATACAGTTTGATGAGCTTTGATATCACTGTCCTGGCAAAGACACAGACTGTGCAGAATCACCCCAAAGAGTTCCCTCCTGATCCACACACTTTACCTCCCTCTCCTCTCCTAGCTCAGGCAACCACTAACCGGCTTCCTGTCACAACAATTTCATTTGAAATTTCTAGAATGTTCTACAAAGGGAACCACATCAGAGGTATTCCTGTGTCTGGCTTTCACTTAGGCTGATCATTTTGAGATTCACCCCTGTCGCTGTGTGTCAGAAGTCGGTTCCCCTTTCTTCAAAAGAGTAGCGTTGCCTGTACCGACGACCTCTCTTTGGCCCACCAATCCTGCCTGGTGAGTTCTCTTCACGTAAGGGATGAGGTCAGCACCGGGCAGATGACTGGCACAGCAGCCCTGCTTTGTCCGGCTGCCTGACACCCTCTGGGGAAGTCAGACGTGAAGCAGCTCTGCACGTGGCTCCTTGTTCCATGACAGCCACAGTAAGTGCTACCGGAGAAATGCAGGCCCAGAGGGAATGGGCGCCTGAGGGCCAGGGAGGGTAGCCTTGAGGGAGGAACATTTGTGCCAAGGTAGAAAAGAGGTGTTTCCTAGAGAAAGATGCCAGAAAAGCCCCTGGTGTGGAGAGGCACCCTGGTGAAGGCTCCGAGGCCAGGAGGGGATCCTGGGAGGGAGACAGGGGCTGGATGGTTCCGCTCGATCAGGTGTCTGGAATTATCCCAGCGACAGAAGAGTTTCAAGCAGATGAGTGGTGTGATTAGGTGAGCTGTTTACCGAGGCCCCCTGGCCTTGATCTGAAGAATGGACCTCGGAGCCAATGGTGAACGTGGGAGACGGAGGAGCTTTACCACAATCCAGGCCAGAGCCAGAGGTGGCATGAATCACCCTGACGACCTAAGGCAAAGATTGGGAGACTGCAGGCTACTGGGGACATAAAATGTACTTCAGTTTAGGGCCCTGGGGTCCCACAGCCAGGCATAGGAGAGACCTGGGTGCTGGGAGGAAGACTGTCCAGCGGTACTCCCTGAGCTCCACTTGCTGGATGCGGCCCTCCTAGCTTTCCAGTTGCTCTGTCTGGAAGCCCTGCTCAGATCCTGAACCCCCAGTTGGGTCTGGGGCGGGAGCTGGGTGTCATGCCCCGCTCTGCAACCCTCCTGAAGAGCAGCTCCTGCATCCCAGTCCCCTGGGCACCAGTGTGAGTCTTTCTGGGAATCCACAGGGCTCTGGACTCCTCTGAGGCTCTGGCCTCCCTGCGAAGGTGTCCAAAGAGGCTCAGTGTCCCTAAGGGCTTCCCCTCCACCCAGGCCCAAGGCTCCAGGCCCCTTGGAGAACCTTCAATCAGGTGGCCTCTCTCTCGGCCACAGGAGTCTCTTCCTGTCCTTAACATTTGTTAAAGCCCCTCTGTTCTCTCACTCCTGTTCTGTTGCTCCAGCCAGACCACTCCCCTCTGCTGACACTTGCCTGTGGGCCCGTCCTCCAGCTGCGCCACTGGGCACTGAGCCCCAGAACCTCTACAGCCTAATGGGGCCTGAAGGGGAGGGAAGACAGGGATCTCTCATTGCCACCTGCTTCACCCTCTGTAGGGTGGCCTGGCACCAGGCTTACCTGGACCATTGTTGATGGGTCTGCCTCACCCTGATGCCTGGCCCTGCTCTGTCCCACTGCCCTAGGACAGAGGACAAGGGCATCCTTTGTAGTCCCCGTGTCCCTCTAGCCCTTTGGTCACTGCTTCCTGCCCTCCTGCTCCTCTGCTGAGTCCTACTGTTCTTCCTTCTGGAGGATCCCAGATTCCAGTTCTAACTAAAAGCATACCCCATCAGACAACCATACCAGTGAAGATCACGAATCCTGGGTCACATAGAAATTTAACACTCTCCAGCCAGGTGCAGTGGCTCACTGCTGTGATCCCAGCACTTTGGGAGGCCAAAGCAGGAGTATCACTCGAGGCCACAAATTTGAGACCAGCCTGGGCAACATAGTGAGACCCCATCTCTACAAAAAATATTTTTAAAAATTAGCTGGTCGTGGTGGTGGGTACCTGTCATTCCAGCACTTTGGGAAGGTCACTTGAAGGCAAGAGTTTGAGACCAGCCTGGGCAGTAAAGCAAGACTCCATCTCTACAAAAAAGGTTTAAAAATGTAGCCAGGCATGCTGGCATGCACGTGTAGTCCCACCTACCGCAGAGGCTGAGCTGGGAGGATCACTTGAGCCCAAGAGCTTAATGCTGTGGTCACTATGATTGCGCCACTGCACTTCAGCCTGGGTGACAGAGCAAGACCTGTCTCAAAAAATAAAAAAGAAAGAAACTTACTCTGTATGGCAATGTTGGACGTGAATCATGTGTTAGTGAAAGACTGTATTCACGCTTGGTTTCCTTTCGCCAGTAATTCTACATAATTCCCAGTTTCGTGATGTGCTTTCTATGGAATTTCACTTGAATGGCTTAAAATTATGTACTTAATTACCTACGGCTCCATTTGCCATGATTGATGATTCAGTCCTGCTAAGGTGACACCTGGCGACAGTCATTTGCGGTAAGCTGGCGGGGGCTAAGTGGGAAGGCCAATTCATCCCATTTGTTCACATCGTCTATCGAAGACGCAAAATGTTTTTTTAATGAAATATCTTAGACCAACACCTCAGGCCAAGGAAGCCACATTTCACCGGTGCTCAAGAGCTAAACAATCCCTGAGGTCCCTTGAAGCTGTCCCATACCACCATTCCACTGCAGCCATAAGTGGCTCTGTGTCCTCTAGGGGCAGTATTCCCAACAAATTGCCTTGGTTTTTTTGTTTTTTCTGCCAGCAAGATGCTTATGACTGTCTCCTTAATTATGTTTAATGCTTCTAGCTAAACTGACTTGTTTGAAGGGGAAGAGACTAATTAGCACACCAATGCAAATAGAACCAACATGAATAGACTCTGGGAGAAAGAGGGAAGTATTTTATTGTTTATCAAGACAGCAATGCAGACTCCTCATTGCACACATGAAAGTCTACTGACATTTGTACTTAATGTTTATAGAGTACCTAACCATGTACAAGAGCTTCCACACACATGACCTCATTATACCAAGAGTACTTCAATGATACGACTTTCATTCCTGTGCCAAGTCAAAGAGTTTCAAACAAAGTCAAGAGACCCTCTTGCTTCTACCTTTGACTCTAAGACAAGCTTGATTCAAACCTTGGCAAGCCTTTTCCACTTTGTGCCTGCAAAAACAAATAGTTGAATCTCCCTTCCCATTTCCCATGGGGCAAGAGGCTAGTGAAGCATGAGGAATTTACTGGATACTCCTTGGAGGAAGGGAATTAGGACCTAGCTTGTGGCCTCATTACCTTAGATCTCAAGCATGCTAGTAGGCCTGGAGTTGTATTATCAGACTTATGGTGGGGTTTCAGAACCTGAGACTTTTAAAATAGGAAAAGAATATCACTTTTCCCTGTTACCGTTCAGAAGTAACTAAAGCTGTTTTCCAGTGACTTCACTAAAAGTGCCACTACTGGGCTAAAAACAAGCAGAAAGTGTTTGACTCTGATGAAAAACCCTTTCCAAATTAATAAAATGCAACCAGGGGGTGTACCTAGAGTGGCGCATTCCAGGATGATCAAGCTGGAAAGAATCAAGAAGATCACCTTGCCCAATGCTCCCATTTTACAGATGAGCAAACTAAAGCCCAGAGACTTGAAATCACTCTCTGAGGTCCTCCGGCAAGTGTGACAGAGCCAGGGCTAGAATGTAGAACTCCTGACTCCCAGGCCTGGATTCTTTCCACCACCCGCACTTCTCAGATGGGACACCCATTCCCAGGAGGCACCTGATGGTGAACCCAGCCCACGCAGAGCCATGGGCCCCACGTGCAGCAACTTCTGGATCAACAATTCTACTTGATGTGTTTTAGGGTCATACTGTGCAAAACACACAGCAATCTCTCACTGAGGAGAATGAAAAACTCCGTACATGTTCCAGTGACACAAATTTCTACAAATGCATTTTGGCCACATGGTAGGTCACTGTATGCTGAACCCCCAGGTGCCAGGCTGGGGCAGAGATGTTTGGTTAGGACAACTTAGACGGAGAATTTGGAGAAGTGCTGCACTTTACCATTCAACATCAGAACACCACCACTGCCTCTCTAAGAAATGGAAGGCCATGGCTCATTGAACCTTCCTTTTTGTTCAAGAAGACTAGAAAGGTGGGCGAAGGAAGTCTCTCCTATCCCTTTTCTAAAGCATTCCTGCAACAGATGTGATGCTGCTTTGCACTGTCAAAGCCGCACTCAACAGGGCAAAGGGATGCTCTCACAGGATACCCCTGCCATGAGGCTGCCGGAAAGAAACAGAGCAGTGACTCTACCCAAGCCTGCACGTCCTCATCCCATCCCTGTAGGAGGCCAAGGACGTTCCCCAACAGATTTGCCTTGGTCATTCTGCTGCTCCTGAACCCTGGGACCTGTAACAGAAACCCTTTTCTCCATCCCCACGTAGAATTCCTGAGGGGTACTGGAGGCGAAATAAGGGGAGGACCAAATAATTTAGCTTACTCTGAAAAAACTTTTAAGGGAAACTAGCATGTTCAATGCAAGGCAGTAAGGTTGTATGTTTTAAATTAAGTACCTTGGGACCGGACACGGTGGCTCATGTCTGTAATCCCAGCACTTTCGGAGGCCCAGGAGGGCAGATCGTCTGAGGTCAGGAGTTCGAGACCAGCTTGACCAACATGATGAAAACCCATCTCTACTAAAAATACAAAAATTAGCTGGGCATAGCGGTGGACACCTGTAATCTCAGCTACTCAGCAGGCTGAAGCAGGAGAATCACTTGAACCTGTGAGGCAGAGGTTGCAGTGAACCGAGATTGTGCCATTGCACTCCAGCCTGGGCGACACAGCAAGACTCTGTCTCAAAAAGAGGAAAAAAAAAAAAAAAAATTAAGCACCTTGGGAAACTGCACATTTGCCATCAGCCAGCATGAGGGTCCAAAGCTTCCTTTATGTCATATTCACGATGAGTTTGTTTATTTAAACAAACACCACAAGGCTCTGAATAACACAGTGGAAAAAAACTGTATGAGGAAAGAAAATATCCCCGTGAGCAGGAGAAAAATAACAGGG
This sequence comes from Macaca fascicularis, assembly GCF_037993035.2. Lineage (NCBI taxonomy): Eukaryota > Metazoa > Chordata > Mammalia > Primates > Cercopithecidae > Macaca > Macaca fascicularis. The sequence goes on from NC_088375.1 coordinate 19,271,294, forward strand.
CAGAAAAAGGAGGGGTGACACCGGGCCGTTAAGCATTCACTGGCATTTGGCGACTGGCACAGAGAGAATGCACCGTGCAGGGAGCCTGGAGCCCTGGGGAAAGCTCCCGAAGCAGAGGTAGCCACAGTGCTTAGAATGTGGTCGCCTGGTATTTCTGTAGCATCTAGAACCTCTTTCCTTAGAAAAGCCTTCCTCTGTCTTCAAGTGGAGGCACATACTATGCAGTTTTAACTGTCTCTTGGAGACAAGGGGATTGTTGTGTTCCCTCTGCCTGGGGCAGCTTTCGCTGCCATAAACACACCGGGCCCCCACCCTCTCAGGTGTTTGCTCAGCAAGGCCTCCGGTCATCAATTCTTTAAAATCAATCCTCATTCCTGGCCCCTGGCATTCTTCTACCCACTCACCTGCCTTATTTTTCTCTCGAACACTAATCACTGTCTATTACTATATATTTAGTCGTTTATATTTTTAATGTCTTATCTTCCCCCATTAAGGCTTCTTGAGAGCAGAGATTGTGGTCTTTTTTGTTTACTGGATTTCCAAAGCCTGGAACAGAGCCTACCACATAGGCTGTATTTGAAAACTTTCATTTCTGATAGTGTCTTTCAGTACAAACACCTAAACCTGATGGGGGAGACATCGTAAACATTCTTTCGAACACCTGACCGAGATGACAGCAATAAGCACAATCCTGAGAGCATTAGAAATGAGGGTTTTTTCTGAGACTCCATGCTGATCCCTGGGGGCTGAGATCAGGTTCAGTAGATGATGGGGTGATGGGGGTTTAGAAGTAGCCAGGTTTCTGGTTAGGGTGGGAGATCACGTCAGAGATCCTTCGAGAAAGTCATCATTCGTGCAAGGTAACACATCCCCGTGGGTGAACTGGGGCACAGCCCCTGCAGAGGGAGACAGAGGGATTAACTGCCTGTTTTTGCCTTGGTTCTGAAATAGCAATCAATCAATCACTCACTCAATCACATACCTTCTGAAGCTTCCTAGCCACTCACCCACACTCATGCAGATGTGGAGTCTGAATTCCCACTCTATGGATGGCCTCAAAACTTCTAAAACAAATATCTACATAAAGTAATCCCAACTTGGTGCTTCCCCAGATCTTGGCAAAGGAAAGTGTCAATTCTCTTTGCAAAACACACCTCTAAGAAGTCCAAGGGACTTGAGCTCACAGTCAAAAGTCACTAAATACATGAGGAAGTAAGTCACCATGAGATATTCAGCAGAAGCTACAAACTACAAAATAAGTACTGCAAAAACAACAGGTATGGCAATCATCAGATACAGAAAAAATAAATCTATTACTGCATTTAAATAAATAACAGGAAATTTCAGAAAAATATCTAACTGAAGAACAAAAGACTATAAAATCACTAGGTAGATCCTAAAAGTACCAAACAAAACTTCTAAAAAGGAAAAATAAAATTGATATTAGGAACTCAATGAATGACTTAAATAGCATGTCAGACTCAAAGAGAAAATTGGTGAACTGGAAAGTAAATATTAAGAAACAGCACACAAAATGAGACAGACAGACAGAGAACATGAAAAAGAGGTATCAATGGAAACAAATGACCAAGAAGGAAGAACCAAAATATAGGTTTCTAGAATATCAGAGGAACATAGTAGAAACAGCAGAGAAAAGCCACACTTTGTAAAAATAATCACCAAAAAATTTCTAGAACTGATGAAAGACACCAATCCTTAGATTCAGCAACACCAAGGAAACTCAAGAACAATAAACAATAAGGAATGAACACTCAGTCTTCAAAACTCTAAACCATGCCTGTGAAGCAGAATAACATGCATTGGTATCAATCCCTGTATAAGGGGAACAATGTGTACCTGTTGCTAATCCTAGGGGAACACTCAAAAGTCTTTGCATTTTCTGCTGAGATTCCTAGATATGGCAGGCTTCCAGGTCTGGCAGGAGGTTTTGCACTAGCCCGGCTATCAGAGTGAGTCTGGTAAGATGGAACTGCCACACAAGTCAAGCAAAGCAGATTGATAACTCACAGGTGAGAAGCAAAGATAAACAGAAGCCAAGGATCCATGGCAAACCAGTCCCTCGGGTGCAGGAAAGCTGCCCAGGGCAGATGGAGTCTTGTCTACACATGCCTTACTTCACATCCCAGCTGAGAGACCCTGAAAGCACCGGACTTTGGTTTTTATACCCCAGGGGCAACATGATTGGCTGAGCCCAAGCTTTGCAGGCCATCCTATTCTAGGAGTATGTCCTGGATGGATAAATCCCAGCCTGTTTCAGACGGTTCCTCCTTATCTCAGGCTGTTGCATTCTCAGTACCTTCTCTCTGAGAGTTGCAGGCAAGAGGGGAGAGAGCTGGCAGGAAACATTTGGAGACTTACCTCTGGCAATGCCTTCCCTCCACACCAAAGACACTAAAAGTCGACGGAAAGAAAAGCAGATTATCAACAAAAGGAATGACAATTTCATAAAATCAGATAAGAAAAGTTAATCATAAGGACAATTTGGGAGGCCACATCAGGCAGATTGCTTGAGCCCAGAGGTTCAAGACCAGCTTAGACAACATGGCAAAACCCCATCTCTACAAAAATATACAAAAATTAGCCAGGCGCGGTGGCATGTGCCTATAGTCCCAGCTACTTGGGAGGCTGAGTTGGCAGAATTGCCTGAGCTTGGGAAGTTGAGGCTGCAGAGAGCCGTGACCATGCAGCTACACTGCAGCCTGGGCAACAGAGTGAGACCCTGTCTCAAAAAAAAAAAAAAAAAAAACTAATCATAAGGAAGTGAAATACTTTGCCTGAGATTAAATAACTAATGAGAGTGTGGTTTGAACCCCTCCTAGAGCCCATACATTTAGCCTTTGTATCACACCACCTCTTAACCCCAGAAAGGATGAAAATGAAATAACTGAAAGATATACCAGGTAATATTAAGCAAAAGAAAGCTGGCATCATGACATGTATATCAGACTTCAAGGAGAATAGCATTATCAGCAATGAAGAGATTAAAAATACAGATCACAAGAAGATTTAATGATTCCAAACATCTGGGCCTGGCGCGGTGGCTCAAACCCGTAATCCCAGTACTTTGGGAGGCCAAGGTGGGCAGATCACTTGACATCAGGAGTTCGAGACCAGCCTGGCTGAAATGGTGAAACCCCATCTCTACTAAAACTTCAGAAATTAGCCAGGCAATGTGGCGGGTGCCTGTAATCCCAGCTACTGGGGAAGCTGAGGCAGGAGAATCATTTGAACCTGGGAGGCGGAAGCTGCAGTGAGCCGAGATTGCACCATTGCACTCCAGCCTGGGTGACAGAGTGAGACTCTGTCTCGAAAATAATAATAATAACAATAATTCCAAACTTCTATGCCCTTTATAACATAACTTCAAAATACATAGAGTATCCCGTCTGTCCCTGGATCTAAGGGAGAGAAGAGTGCATAGAGTAAAAAATGGACAAAACTACAAAGAAAGGTTGACAAATACACTATCACAGTGAGATTCTTTAACATACCTCTCTCAGTAGACAGAAAATCAATAAGGGTATAGAACATTTGAACAAGCTTGATCTGTTGGAGACATGTGAAACATAGCACCCAACAACTCAAGAATACAAATGCTTTTCCATGTGTATATGGAACATTCATAAAAATAGATCACATACTAGAACAATAAAACACAAAGAACCAATTTCAAAGAATTATCATCCAAACCATGGTTTCTGACCACAGTGCAATTACCTTAGAAATCAATAATAATAATACATAGCTAAAAATGGTGGCTTGACCAGAGGGTGGGCAATTCAGATGAAGAATGTGCCAAGTTAAACTAAGAAAGTAGCACTAGGAATAGAAAAAAAAAAAAAAAAAAGAGGATGGATTCTATAGCTATCACTAATATTGGCAAAGAAGAAGTTGAGGATATTGCCAAGGATTATAGCTCAAACAACTGGAGATTGGCAGCAGAGCCACTAATCAAGAATTGGGGAAATCTAGGAAAGAAGAACGTGTGAGGGGAGAAGTAAAAGTGATATCAGCTTCTATAAGGAGCTGAAACAGGGTGAGGGCTAGAAAACAGGACGTTAGCCCTGCCTTCAGTGAAACTAATTTCATCAGTACATAAAGCCGTGGGTGCCAAATCCAGCTGGGACTTGTTTGAGGAGTGAACCGGAGGCAAGGAATGAGTCAGTAAGTATGGATCTCCCTTTTAAGAAAGTTAACAAGGAAATAATTTAATAAGGAATTGTATATGAATTTCTTCCTTTTCTTTTCTTTTTTTTTTTTTGAGACAGAGTCTCACTCTGTGGCCCAGACTGGAGTGCAGTAGCACAATCTCGGCTCACTGAAACCTCCGCCTCCCAGGCTCAAGTGATTCTCCTGCCTCAGCCTCCTGAGTAGCTGGGGTTACAGGCATGTGCCACCATGCCCGGCTAATTTATGTGTGTGTATACACACACACACACACACACACACACATATAGATAGATTGATTTTTTTTTTTTTTTTTTTTTTTTTTTTACTAGAGATGGGGTTTCACTGCGTTACCCAGGCTGGTCTCAAACTCCTGGGCTCAAGCAGTCTGCCCACCTTGGCCTCCCAAAGTGCCAGTATTACAAGCATAAGCCACCACACCCAGCCAGGAATTATATAAGAAATGTAATACAGAAAGAGGGATATGGAAGAGTCAGAATACTAAAGAAGGAAGGATTTATTGTGTTTTAAATTAAGTTTTAGAAAATAGATTTGGGGGTACAAGTGCAGCTTTGTTACATAGATATATTGTGTAGTGGTGAAGTCTGGGCTTTCACTGTAACCCTCATCCAACAGTGTACACTGTACTCATTAGGTCCTTTCTCATCCCTCACCCCCGCCACCCTCCCACCCTGCCAAGTCTCCCATGTATAGTATTCCATACTCTATATGCACGTGTACACATATCAATACACATTTAGCTCCCACTTACAAGTGAGAACATACAGTATTTGATTCTGTTTCTGAGTTATTTCACTTAAGATGATGGCCCCCAGTGCAATTTACTTTGCTGCAAAAGACATGATGTCATTCTTTTTTATGGCTGAATGCTATCCCATCACACACACACACACACACACTCATCCCATTTTCTTTATCCAATCATCCATTGATGGACACTTGGGTTGATTCCATATTTTTGCTATTGTGAATAATGCTGCAATAAACATATAAGTGCAGGTATCTCTTTGATATAATGATTTCTTTTCCTTTGGGCAGATACCCAGTAGTAGGATTCCTGGATTAAATGGTAGTTCTATTTTTAGTTCTTTGAAAAATCTCCGTACTATTTTCCATAGAGGTTGTACTGATTTACCTTCCCACCAGTAGTGCACAAGCATTCTCTTTTCTGTTTCCTCACCAGCGTCTGTTATTTTTTGACTTTGTCGTAATTGCCTCTGTTTGTGTTAAATGGGAAGACTTGAGAGAGTCAAAAGTAAAATGACTATGAACACAGCCACTAGAGGCTTCAGTGATCCCCTCCAACACCTGCCCTCCGTCATGACTGCATGCCACCTTGCTCACTGCCCTTTCATTCTTGTGGGGTTGTGGGGCTGGAGAGATGCTGCTGAGCCTGTTCCTGTCCTCTACCATCCCCAAATCCCATTTCCAGCCCCCTCCCCTTCAACAGCTCTCTGCCCTTTCTAAATTCCAATGCTGGAGTCATGCCAACACCGATGACAGCAACCCCCAAGTTGAGTAAAAATTGAGAGAACTATAGTTCTCAGTTACAAGGAAAACAAAAGCCCGAGAGTAAGACGAGGTGTGGTGGGGTACCGGACAGAAGGAAGGTGGGCACATCGTATCCTTGGGAACACGCATTGCTCTTTCTGGTCCCAAATGATTGATCTTTCTAAAAACTACTGCGGGATGGAATGCGTTGCGGTGGGATGGAACAATAAAATTCTCATTTTAACATATGCAGGCAACTTGAAAATGGTATTGTATCGGAGCCAAGCATAGGCTTTCGCTAAAATTAAGGATGCATGTATTAGACTTCTTTTGTAGTAGCAGGATGTTAGGAACAAGCACAATGCCTTGGAGGATAATGAAACTACAGTGCACAGAAGAGGAACCTGAAATTGTTATAATTATCATGGTAATTGTTAGTCAACCTTCTAAAGCAGGAACACAATGGAGCCAAATTATGTTACCTTAAAGTGATGATCTGGTTCCTTTCCCATTTCTTTGTTTCCTTCACAAGTCCCCTATTCTGGTGTTCCCTCCCTCTCCCAGGCCAACTCAGACCTTCTTGGTGCCCTCGTGGCCTTGTCTTTGTCAAGGCTTTCTCACAGACTATTTTAATATTTTTTCTTATTAAAATTTAATATACGTGCATTGTGCACATTTTATAAAATATGTTTATTGTAGAAAAGTAAAAGGAAGAAAATAACAATCATCTGTAATCCTGACCACCCAGAGATACCCACTGAGCATTAACATTTTCATGTATGTAATTCTCTTCTTTCTTATATGTGTACTTTCTCTATATGTATATGTATATGTCTATATATAAAACTTTATTAACGTAATAGCTGGCACCAGAATTGCTCTTCAGAAGTTACCTGACTTTGGTTGGAAAGATGCTTAGATAAATATTTGCAGTAGATAAAAGTTGAGAGAGTCCCAAATTACCCCCACATCTGAAAGCCAATGGGGGAAGCTCCTGTAAATATCCCAGGGAAAGGAATTCATTGTTTCCAGAGGGGCGAGGGAGAGGGAAGGGAAAACAGAGAGGGGGAGGAGCGGAATGGCACAAAGCTATGCACTTCATTATGTGACTTCTTCGTGCCCTGCCCCTACACACACTCCTGCAATCCTCAGTAAAGTTTGTTGAGCTCAAGAAAGCCTGGTGTAAGTGACTTCCATGTTGTGGAAATAAAAGAAGGGGCTGAGTCCATATCATAAGCAGTGGTTGAGGCAGCCCTTGAGGAAGATGGAACCGCAGAAGCAAAGGAGATTAGAAAGATGTAAGACTCTGCACCAGCCTGCACCCTAGAAATGAGAGGAGATCTCAGAGATTAGGGCCTCATAGGAATTCCATTCAGTGTTCAGCAGAGAGAAAGGCCAGTTGCCAACTTCAAATTACACACACATGCACATGCTCGTACACACATATGCATATGCATGCAGAGATACACACATGCATGCAGAGATACGCACATGCATGCAGGGCCAGAAACCCTCTTTAAAAAAAAAAGGGGACTATATTACTTATAAATGATATCATTTATAAATTGTGATTAGTCTTGCTTCACCTATGCACAAATACCCTGTGATCCAAGTATATACTTTGCCTGGCAGTGCTGAACTAGAAAAATAACCATGCAAGTTGCTGAAACCATGCAAAGCCATCATCTCAATAATCAATGGGAAAAATTATTACTGCCTGATGACTTTTAAAAACTCCCCTGCTGTCAGTTATAAATAGACAGGGAAATGAAAAGCTAGTAAAACGAATAGTTATTTAGTACCCTGTAATTTAAACATTAGAAACATTCAAAATTAAAGTGCTTTATTTCTTTGTAAAAAAAAAAAATACTAAGAGGTGTTTGAACAGTGGCTGCCTTCTTCTTATCATAAAACTTACAATACTGAATGATTCTCTTTTCTATGCCTTGGCAAAGCATCCTACTCCTTTATAAGTCTGGAACTGTTTCCGATATTTTATCCCCAGTGCTTTCAATGTCATGGAGTATCTCAGAGAGTTCCATTAACATCAAATTTTTTGTTGATGCCACTTTCTTGGTTTTTCTATTCTCTGGACTTTTAATATACAGTTTATATATGGTCGTTTCATGAGACCTTGGTCTCTCCTAACTTTGCTTTCTTGTTGTCATTTTCAAATCATCTAATCACGTTCAATTTCACTTCCAGCAGATGAAATTCACTTTGTTTGCTGTACTTTCATCTTTGATGTCCAATTCCTTCTTTTGATTATCTTTCTATTTTTTTTTTTTAAGATGAAGTTTCACTCTTGTCGCCCAGGCTGGAGTGCAATGGCATGATCTCGGCTCACCGCAACCTCTGCCTCCCAGGTTCAAGTGATTCTCCCGCCTCAGCCTCCTGAGTAGCTGGGATTACAGGTGCCCGCCACCACGCCCAGCTAATTTTTGTATTTTTAGTAGAGATGGGGTTTCACCATGTTGGCCAGGCTGGTCTCGAACTCCTGACCTCAGGTGATCCACCTGCCTCAACCTCCCAAAGTGCTGGGATTACAGGCGTGAGCCACCTTGCCTGGCTGATTATCCATTTTTGTAAAATAACACATGAGTTGTCACTGGAAGACAAGGAGGTGACATGATCACACACTTTGCCATCTATGTAAAAACTGGAGTCCTGGATAACAGATGCAACAGACTTTGAAAGAAGTGGCATGGTTGGCCACTGATCATAATACGCATCTGTTATTTACTTAGGAAATAGTTGGAAAGAGCTACAATTACCCACCATTAATATATTATGGTAACTGAAAGCTGAACCATGTTTCTGAGGGACTGGTGTACAAAGGAAGACGGCCGGTATATACTTGGATCACTAGTACAGTTTTAACTCAGCTGTAAAAACTGAAATTCTTGCATGCAAAACAAGGACTGTCTGCACAGTGTGTTTTCTATACTTAGGGTATAAGAAATAGAACTTAATTTGGAACTCTTTGTTCAAGTTCTCACTCAGGGTCTCTGTTTCCTGGAGTTAGTTTCTATTTTTTCCTCCGTATCCTTGCCATCTTCTGTCTTATTTGGGATCCCCTAGTCTCTTCATCCCCAATTCCCCCTTCCCTAAGTTTCTTGTCTTCTTCTTGGCCACCTGAGTATTAAAAGAAAAGCTTTGGATAAATTAAATTTAACAGAGTTTAATTGAGCAAAGAAGGTTTCACAAATCAGGTAGCCCCCTGAACCAGAGCAGATTCAGAGACTCCGGCTCTGCCACGTGGTGGGAGAGGATTTATGGACAGAAAGGAGAAAGCGACGTACAGAAAGCAGAAGTGAGGTACAGAAGCAGCCCGACTGGCTGCAGCTCAGTGTTTGCCTTATTTGAATACAGTTTGATCAGTTGGCTGCCTATGATTGGTTGAAGTGCAGCTTTTGTGATTGGCTGAGACTCGGTTACTGGTTCCAAGAGTAGGTTATGGTCTCTTTACACATCCAGTTGGGTTACCTATGTATGGAGAAACCTTTAGGCCGAACTTTAAATAGGTAAGGAGGCAGGTATCTCAAGCTAAACTGAATTTAACTTGAGAATAATATTAAGTTCTAGAGAATGTTTAGACTGTCGATGGTACTGCCGCTCACTGACAGCCTAAATGAGCTGGGTTTGTCCCCTGAAAGATAAAATAAGGGAAACCAGCTCCCTAAATTAAAGGCATAAATCATTGTCCAATCCCCAAACCAAGCCACCATGCAGTGTTGATAGATTTTTTCCAGGTATCATCGCTGCGATTCTACTTGTAAAAGAACACATTGAGAAGACGCCATTCCTCACTCTGTCTGGGGGTGAGTATAGAGACGGCACCCAGAGGACCCTCAAGGAGAGAGAACTCCAGGAGAGCTCATGGAAATGGTAACACAGCAAAGGGAGAAAGAGAGGAAAGTCAAAGTCTGAGTTCCTCTCTAGGGGAAAGGAGGAGGTAAGGAGATGGATGGGATTCTTGAGGACCAGGAACTCTGTGTGCTGCAAACTCATTTTGTAATCACTGGAGCACCTAGTCTCTTGCATGGAGTGGCTATTCCTCCAGTATTTGTTCCGCAGAGAAGACTCCTCATTTGGCCTTAACCAGTGATAGAAGCCTGGGTTATTCTTATTTCTTTAGAGGAGGGATGCTGCTCTGTCATTTTCTATAAAATGGAGAAAATTGCCCCCAACTGACCTAAGGTAACCAATTAACAATCTTTTTATTTATTTTATTTTATTTTATTTATTTATTTATTTATTTATTTATTTATTTATTTTGAGACGTTGTCTCGCTCTGTCGCCCAGGCCGGAGTGCAGCGGCGCGATCTCTGCAAGCTGCGCCTCCCGAGTTCACGCCATTCTCCTGCCTCAGTCTCCCGAGTAGCTGGACTACAGGCGCCCGCCACCACGCCCGGAATCTTAAGGGCCCTTGGGGAAAAAAATAAAAACAAGTCATTTGATTAATAGAACACAAAAGAAATAGGTGAGGAGAGGCAGCCAAATGCATCTCCCCGAAACCCAGTCAGCCTCACAAACTGTCCATATTCACTGGAACAATGGGGCTGGAGACAGAAGGTGTTTGTTTTGCTCTGATAACAGGCAACCGCAGCATTTGGTGCCTGCTTCAGGGAGCCACTGGAGCAGAGGCAGAAGCCTGAAGTAGCTGGGAGAAATTCAAGGAGACTTGAAGAGGAAAACAAAAGCTCCTCTGCATAAAATCCCAAAAGCAATCTGATTTGGGCTCGTTATAATTCTGTCTTCACCTGCTTCTAATGGTCTCCCTCTTGGGGAAAAAAGAAATCAGAGACAGCTGATGCCATGTAAATGAATTCTGTATGCAAAACAAATAGATAGGAGGCTTTGTACCGTTAACGTGAGATACCCACACCCAACGCACTCTTTGCATTTTGTTTAATAGAGCTACTCTCCAGACCCCTCATTAGCTGCCCTGAACAGGGAGGGAGAGGCCCAGCAAGGTGGTTCCAATAAAGCAATTTTTTTAGTTCCTGAGATCTGGGGCAGCTGGCAGAAAACTCAGTTTGCAACATAGACACAGCCCCTGAACTCCTCCTATTGTCTATGAGTTCACTCGTTTTTTCCTCCAATTAAAATAAAAAGAACGAACAGTCTGGTAAAGAATGTTACCAACTTATAAATTTGTTCATATGGGCTGGGCGGTGGCTCACCCCTGTAATCTCAACACTTTGGGAGACCAAGGCGGCTGGATCACCTGAGGTCAGGGGTTCGAGATCAGCCTGGACAACATGGTGGAACCCTGTCTCTACTAAAAATACAAAAAATTAAAATTAGCTGGGCATGGTGGCATGCACCTGTAGTCCCAATTACTGAAGAGGCTGAGGCAGGAGAATCTCTTCAACCTGGGAGACAGAGTGCAGTGAGCCGAGATCGCACCACTGCACTCCAGCCTGGGCGACAACAGTGAAACTCCGTCTCAAAATAAATAAATAAATAAATAAATAAATAAAAATGAATTTGTTTATGTGAAAAAAATGCCAAGGAACAGAAATTAAAGCACACTTAAATGATTTTGGTTTTTGTGTTTTGTTTCTGTTTTTTGAGACAAAGTCTTGCTCTGTCACTCAGACTGGAAAGCAGTGGCATGATCACAGCTCACTACAGCCTCAACCTCCTGGGCTCAAATGATTCTCCCACCTCAGCCTCCTGAGTAGGTAGGACTACAGGCACATGCCACTATGCCCAACTAATTTTTTGTATTTTCGTAGCGATGGGGGCTTCACCATGTTTCCCAGGCTGATCTCGAACTTCTGGGTTCAAGTGATCCGCCCGCCTCAGCCTCCCAAAGTCCTGGGATTACAGAGGTGAGCCACCGTGCCTGGCTGCACACTGAAAAGTTTAATGGCTACAACTATATTTAAATTAGATGAAATACAATTGATTAGATTCTGGAAGATAATATATATGATTAATACATATACTAAGAGTATGAAAACATTAGTGTTCCCATTTATTTAAGGCTGCAGTTCTCAAAGTGTGGTCTATAGATCACCAGCATGAATGGTGAAACTTAAAAATGCAGAATCCTTGGCTTTACCCCTGGATATACTAAAGCAGAATATGGGGGACAATCACTCAGGAATCTGCAATTTTTAACAACTCACTCACTAAATTTTGCCATGCTGGTCTAGGGATGACCTGTGAGAGCAACAGCAATTGGCCTGTCTAGGAACACTGTCAGGAAACCTACTTCTTGGCCCTGGACCTGTTCCATTACTGGACTTCTCTGCTTTTAGTAATGGCTTTCTTTACAGGGAGTTATAATGACAGCCTTGGGGCCTTGGATCTGCTTTCTAGATATTTACAGGTTAAATGTGCTTCAGTTAAGATGGTGAGCCTCACCCAATGCCTGGCGACGTCTGTGGCTTCTCATGGGGACAGAATAAACATGTGTCAGTGGGACTGGACAATTGTCCCCAAAGATCAAGACTCTGTTGCTCAACTTTGATTCTCAGGAGGGTCTTGTCCTGGTGGTAGGGTAACCAGCAGTCTCAGTCTTCCCAGGAATGAGGCACTTCTCAAGGCATAGGATTTTTGGGTTTAAAATTAGAAAAGTCTTCTGATTCAGCAAACCACCGACTGAGAATCCCATGTGGTGGTAATACTATACCCTCGCAAGAGAGACTAGGAACCCATTCCCTCATTCTATTTACTCTGTGCTGAGAAATATAATTCCCAAAGTGTATTGATAGTCAACTCAGTCTTTCTACCACAGAAAAGTCTGAAACCAAATTACCATGAAGTTTGATTTGTTAACAAAACTATTGAGAAAGAAGTGTTAGATTAACAGAGACTTCATTTCTGTGAGCAGTTTGCAAACCAGGGAGGTGCAGCCTCCAATACAACAGAGGTACACTCCACTGGAACAAAGAAAGGGGTTGTGCTTTATAGAAAAAGTTTTTTCCCAGGCTCCCACTCCAGTATGCTATGCAAATGAGGGATGCAAACTTGCTTAGTTCTTACTGGCTGATGTTAAGATTGACCAGAGGTTATAGATTATTAGTTGGGTCCAGGTGTTGGCAGCCACTGATTCGGGCAGCATAAACAGGAACAGACAGATACGAGAGTTCCAAAGTTATGGAGTGTGTAGTTTTTCCAAGAGTACAGGTTACATGTTTAACCTTCAGTCAGTAAATGGCTGCTTGGCTCCATTTGAATTTAGGCTCAGTTAATCATTCACGATCAATCTTGAAGAATTGGCTTTTTCAGAGTACACAGTTCCCCCTTTTGATCAAAACTTGTCAGCAGACAGCTCTGGTGATTGGTGATGGGTTATGTCCATCATGGTGCCAGAGTGGTCGGCTTCCTTCTCTGGGCCCATCTAGTCCCACACTGGGATCCTCGTGGCAGGGCAGTGGTTAATTGAGCAACTAGAGTCGTTTACCTACAAGAGGCACTCAGGTACCTGTTAAAATTGAATTAAAGTATCTTGGGTTAAGTTGGTTCATTTCTGGTGTTTCCGGATGGAGTGAGCTTAAAGTCTTAAGGTATTGGGTCAGCGTGATTCTGGTGGGAGTCTCTTGCAGACTTCTGTTAAAATAGGCAAGAATGACTTTAAAGAGGAGCCAAATGCTTAGTTCAAGTATGAGGAGGGTTATTAAGTAAGCATTGTAGGGGGGAACACAAAAGGGATTCTATACCAGAGAGAAGCTGTAGTAGATCCAGTCAAGGGCTTTCTGAAGGTGTCCCTTTCAGAGATTCGGCTAGTGTTAGGATCTTGGGTGTTTCTAATTCAACCTGACTGGCAGTATTTACCCAGGTGCAATGAGAAGTGTTGGTGACCACACAAACTGACCACGCAGACTATCTCCACCCAAGGAGATAGTGTGATGCAATGCAGTTGTCCAGGACCACATAAGCAAGGGAAAGTAGAGACATGTGTTGTGCCATGATGGCTTGAGTGGTGGGGTGGGCCATTCTCTTAACAGTGTGGGAAAGGTGTCTCAACATATATTTGTCCTAAGCATGGCTCAGTCAAAACCATTACCCCAGAATCCTTCCTAATCTAGCCCCTCTACTTGGGTTCACACCTCTGGGTAAACTGCATCCTTGGCAGTGTTCCCAACTGTCATCTTCATAGTCTGAGGGGTTGTCACCAGGGTGCTCATCGATTATTTATAGGACTCTTTTGACTCTGACCCTGGAATACAGACTTTATAGTCTCAGAGGTAGGGAGATAATGGTGATAGGAGAAAAACTCAACCCAGAAAGCAAATGCCTGCATTTTCCCAGGACCTGAGACAATGGTAGGCAAAATCTCAGCCAAGATACCTGCAGCCAAAAACACAGCCTGGAGGGAAACATAATTGTCCCAAGAGGTTCTAAAAATCAAGGAGCCGTTTACAGACAAAAAAGAGGTGTTTGACCAAACCAAGAGCTGGTCTTAGGTAGAGACAGAGAGGTACGATTTAACTGCAAGACCTGGGAAGTCATGGGGGGAACTCCATGGTTTCCTTCATGTAATCTTCAGAAGGGGAGTTCCACTAAACATTTCATTTTTACGGGATTCTGTGAGGTATGCAGAACGGAGGGGCAGTGAGTATTCATTGCAAGTGGAGGAAATGCCAGGCGGAGAAGCAAAGACTTGTATGGGATACCTCAGTGAGGAAAAAGCAGGGAGAACTTCAGGAGCACAGATGAGCATCCAATAGGTTACAGTCTGTGGGTCAAACAGGGGTGCTGAGCAGTTGGTCCCGTGAGTGAGGTTGGTAACTGAGATGATTAGAGGGTCATTGGTTCCTCCAAATGGTCTGGCTGGGGAAAGGTGGCATAACCAACATTCAGTTAGGTTGCCAGCAGAGGCAAAGGATTGGGATAGTTGTATTAAGGAATTATCTTTCCATGAGTAGGAAGAAATGGCACGGGTAGTAAAGAAAGGAGAAGGAAAAAGTACAACATTATGTAAAAGGTTTATGAGAAGTTCATGAGGCAAGAAGTCCCACAGTTTGCAGAAGCTAAAGGGCTAGGTCTGGTAACTCGGGAGAAAGTAGATTCCATCAGATGTTGTCTTCTTGTCCTGCTGGCTCTACTTTGATCAACTTAAGTTAGCTATCAGTGACAGGTTGGGAGGTTCACTTAGGAGGAGGATCAGAAGACTTTTTAAAATGATAAATAATAATCCATGACTCAATGCTTTGTAATTTAGCGGCACACAAGTCAGTTAAGAGTATCTGACAGAGGCCAGGCACGGTGGCTCACATCAGTAATCCCAGCACGCTGGGAGGCTGAGGTGGGCAGATCACTTGAGGTCAGGAGTTCCAGACCAGGCTGGCCAACATACTAAAACCTCATCTTTACTAAAAATACAATTAGCTAGGCATGATGGCAGGCACCTATAATCCTAGCTACTCGGGAGGCTGAGGCAAGAGAGTCGCTTGAACCTGGGAGATGGAGGTTGTAATGAGGTGAGATGGTGCCACTGCACTCCAGCCTGGGTGACAGAGCAAGACCCTCAAAAAAAAAAGAGTACCTGGTCCCTTCCAGAAAGGCTGGAGGGAATTCTTAAGCTGATGTCTTTTCCAATACACAAAGTCTCCAGGTCTGAAGTTACAAGAATGTTCTTCATCTCCTGGGAGCACACCGTTAAAGGAATATTTGACAAAGTTAATACTATGTTGTAGACATTAATGAGCTCCTTGCACTCATGTGGGAGGCCTCCTTTGATGAGTACTGGCTGGTGAAGTATTTTATCTAGGCACATAGGGTGGTTGCTAATAATTTCCAAAGGAGATAATTTATGTTTATCTGTAGAAGTGGAATAAAAGTTGAGGATGACTAAAGGAAGAGCGTTGGGACATGGCAGGTTAAAGACTGCACAGATTTTTCCCTATTGGATTTTTATTATTCCATTGGCTCATTCTACTGCTCGGGAGGGCTGGGGATGGTAAGCACGGAAATGTTGATAGACCAAATTTTAGAAACACTGTTAATAATTTGCCCTGTAAAACAAGCTCCTCAGTCATTGTGAAGTTCTCGTGGGACTCCTCAGGTTAGTATAATTTTTTTTCTACTAGGGCCTTAGCTACTGCAGTGGCTGTGGTCTGATGACAGGGGAAAGCTTCAGGCCAATGTGAAAACATTCAAACCATAGCCAACACATACTGGTACCCTTGTGAGGTAGGGAGTTGAACTGAATCTTGTTGCCATACCTTAAAGGGACATTTGGTAGTGAAAAGTGGTCCACAGGGACATGTAATCATTTTCCAGGATTGTACCATGGATAGATTTTGCCCAGTTGAGTTAACTGTAATCCCAGCTACTCGAGAGGCTTTACTGGAATTTTTTTTGTATAAAGTCATCCATTATGGGTTGTCTGCCAGCCAGGGCCTCAGCATCTAGGGGATATTGTTTGACACTGGGGAGGGGTTTATTATGGTTAACCTGGATTTTAATTGGAGGTGCTGAATGGATATGACCACCATCAGTGTTGGATTGTGCCAAAGGCTCTCAGGTAGCTCTTGGAAGGCAAGGTGGGTAATGGTGAGGTTAAGTGAACAGATGAGTATTTGGGTAAGAGCTGCTTCTGTGGCAAAATCTCCTGGTGAAGATAGTTTAAGCATTATTTCCTCCTTTTGGGAGAATAAAACACGGGTCTGGCAGGCTTCTAAGAAATCCCTTCCCAGGAGGTGTATGAGAGCTGATGGGACAAGAAAAAGCAATGACTGATAGTGAGGGGTGCTAATTGAAATGGAAAATTGGTAGAGATTTAGGAGCTGCCATAGGTTGGTTGGCTACCTTGACCATTTGGATGAATTCAGAACTCTGGGGAGGGGCCATTGAAAGCATGTCAGGGTTAAGGACAAACAGAGTAGAACAGAGTAGCCCTAGTGTCAACCAGAACCCTGACTACTTTATCCTCAATTTTAATATCTACTCCTTCTTGTTGGTTACTTTTAAGTATGGGAAATATCCCCTGAATGTTCCCAAAGCAGGCCCAAGTAGCTTTATCAGCATTTACCTATAGCCATTATTTACATTTGGTGCAATCCTTCTTAAAATGTTTAGTGCATTGTAGAAAAAGAAGGGTTTTATATTTTGATTTTGAGGAATGGACATTTTGGGGGAATCCCTAATTGTTATAGCTGAAGGGCCATTAACTTGGTAGTCTTTTCTTGACAATCTAAGGCTCAAGTGGCTGTAGAGTCTTTGTCCTTTTCTAAAGTTTTGGATACTTGATTGGCCAAACAGGCTATTTCATGGGATTGTTTTGCACCTCAATTAAAGTCATGCTGTTTTACCAGGGTATGGTAAAACATACTTCAGAAAGATTGGCCACCAAAAAAATGGAATTAAATAAATTGAGCATTTTTAAGTCTGTGATCTCTACATTTTGTTGGAAAGTTTGTTCAAATTTAACAAATAATCAAAGACAGGTTTGTCCTTTTTCTATGTACAGTGTAAGGTGCTATATGGCTTTCCAGTATACTTAGTGGGAAAAAATTAGGAGAATGGCTTTTAGTAATTTGGCAGGCCATTTCTGTGCCTTTTAAAATCCTTGAACACAAGCCAGTTTAAAGTCCTCTAGGGGGTTATCCCATTCAGCAGCTAGCACCCATTCTCCAGTCAAAACATTTCCAACAAGTACATGGATGAGTTGATAAAATCCAGGTTTCCAACAGATGAGTTGGAAAATCCAGGTTAATAAGTTCTGATGATTAGACTGAAATGTTTGAATTCAAAAGAGTTGGTTTTAGCATTAGGGAGTCTCTTAGCAGGGCCAAAAATTCTGACTTAGCCCAATTGGTGTATGCATGCATTTTGTTGGTTTCCATTTCCCATTGTTGGGACCTTAAAGGAGGCTATCAAAGAAGGGCTGGAAAAGTCAGCTGTATTGGAGGAAGTGGGAATATCAAGGGAAGAGAAAAAGGGGAGTTCAGAAAGAGTACAAGAAGAAAGGAGGAGTGAAGAACAAAGTGGAGGTGGTGGAAAGTGTGGAAGGCAGGCAGGGTGGCAGGCAAGAGGACGCTAGTGGAAGAAGGGTCTTCCAGAGGTGTTTTAATGGCTTTGATTTTGATCTCATAGATACAAAGGTGAGAGGAAAAGGAACTTTACAGTGTGTTTTAGCAAGTTTAGTTTCAGTTTGGAGTACACTAGTCTCTTTTTCTAATTTGTTAATTTTATTTATTAATTTTTATTTAATTTTTGTTTATAATCTTTTTCTGGCCAGGCATGGTGGCTCAAGCCTGTAATCCCAGCACTTTGGGAGGCCGAGATGGGCGGATCACGAGGTCAGGAGATCGAGACCATCCTGGCTAACATGGTGAAACCCCGTCTCTACTAAAAAAAAAAAAAAATACAAAAACTAGCCAGGTGAGGTGGCGGGCGCCTGTAGTCCCAGCTACTCGGGAGGCTGAGGCAGGAGAATGGCGTAAACCCGGGAGGCGGAGCTTGCAGTGAGCTGAGATCTGGCCACTGCACTCCAGCCCGGGCGACAGAGCGAGACTCCGTCTCAAAAAAAAAAAAAAAAAAAAAAAAAAAAAAAAAAAAAAAAAACTTTTTCTAATTTATTAAATTTATTCTAACTTTTCTAATTTATTAAATGGATCTTAATTTGGAATTGTCTTATCTAAGAAAGGCAATAGTAGCCTCTCGATTTAATAGTACCAATTAAAGAAGGCCTCCCATTGTCTCTGGGAGGTTATGTGTTTTTGTTCCAATTGTGTGTGCAGATAGATACATTTTAAAATTTTGAAGGAGCCCCACTTTGGTCAGCAAAGTTTAAGACCATCTTGAGTGACTTTTGTCCAGAGGCTCAGCCAATTTGGTCCAACTTTCTGGACCATAATTTTTGCTTATGAAACCAGCTGGAGTGCCAGAGGTGGTTGATCATCAGAGGAAGACAGAACATGAGTTACTCATGGCACATACCTATTGAAGGCATCTCTTCTGGTGCAACTTAAGTGTGAGTGTCCTCACAAAACATTATGGGTTGGGTTTATAAACCAAATAAAAGGGTTCCCTCCCTAAAGTGAGATAAAGTCCCCAAGACCTCAACCAGAAGGCATGGGAGGTCTGGATTCAAGAGGACTTATCTGAGACCTCCTGGGGCCACCAGGAAGACAACTGAGTTCAAGGGGCTCTTACGGGTACCAATGCATGGATTCAGAATGGCATCGATAGGAGGATCAAGGATTGATTCAGATCCCTCTTCTGACACCAAGAAATGTTAACAAAACTACTGAGAAAGAAATATTAGGTTAAAAAAGACTTTATTTCCATGAGCAGCTTGCAAATTGGGGAGATGCAACCTTCTATACAAAACAAAGGTGCACTCTGTCAGAACAAAGACAGAGGTTGTCCTTTACTTAAAAAAAAAAAAAAAAAAAAAAAAAAAAAAAGCTTCTTCCCAAGTTCCCACTCCAGTCTTCCAGTCTTCCATGCAAATGAAGGATGCAAGCTTGCCTAATTCTCGTTGGTTGATGTTAAAATCATCGCTAGACAGCCAGGCACACTGGCATATGCCTGTAGTTCCAGCTACTTTGGCGACTGAGGCAAGAGAATTGCTTGAGTCCAGGAGTTCAAATCCAGCCTGCATAACATAGTGAAACCCTGTCTCAATTTGTTTAAATAAATAAAAAAGATTGGCCATAGGTCACAGTCTATTGGTTAGGTCCAAGTGCTGGCAGTCATTGATTCAGGCAGCATAAACAGTAACAGACAGATATGAGAGTCTTAAAGTTATGTGAGCATGTGTTTTTTCCAGAATACAGAGTATGTGTCTGATCGCTAAACAGTAAATGGCACCTTGGCCTCCTTTTGAATTTAGGCCCAGTTAGATAGTCATGATACTTTTTGAAGAACTGACTCTTTCAGAGTTCATAGGTTGGAAAGAATAGAATCAGAGGAAAGCAGAGGAAGCAGGCTGATGGCAATTGAGAAGCTAAGTGGCCTGATGCACCCTGTGTAGCTCCGACAACAACCAGTTCTCCAACACCAACTGGCTGCCCTACAATTCAGTTCAGTTCATTTCTGGCACTAACTCCCTGAAGTTAGTGCAGACCCCACAGGTGAAGGTCTCAGTCCCACCAAGCTTTCACTTTTTATGCCTATAGAAAATCCCATGAACCACCCACACTTCTGCCCAATGGATTATAAAATTGAAAGTTCCTACAACCCCACTTCACATTTGATCATTTGTTAGAATGAAACGCTGAACTCAGGATTCTGTTTAAAAGAATACATCTCAGAAAGAGCCAAATGGAAGAGATGCACAAGGTACAAGGTGGATGACGGTAAGGGTGCAGAGTTTCCATACCCTCTCCTTGTGGAATCTGGGCATATACCACCTCCTAGCACATCTATGTGTTCACCAACACAGAGCTCTCTTAGCCTCATTGTTTCACTGTTTCTATCAAAGTTTTATTACATCAATTAAATCACAGGCCACAGGAATGAACGTAACCAATCACCTCCTCCCAAGAGGTCAGGGAGTGGAGCTGAAAGTTCCCACCCTCAAATCACATGATGAGTTCCCCTGGCCACCTGCCCTCACCCTGAAGCTGTCAAGGAGCCCACCAAGAGTCACCTTATTAGCATAAACTCATGCGTGGTCAAAGGGACTCATTATGAATAACAAAAGATACTCCTATCATTAGGGAAATTCTAAGGGTTTTAAGAGCTTTGTGTGAAGAACTATGGACAAAGACCAAACGTATTTTTTATTATACTACACACCTGCAACACTATAGGAAGAGATCTGCTAAGGTCATCCCCTGCTAACACCGCACTGAAGGAGCATTCACATTTATTGCTCTTTGACTCTTCTCTTACTCAGTTACCATATTGCACATTCTAATGTTGATGAGATTTAGTAAATCTCCACAATGGAAGCTTGGAAGCAAGGCTAATGTTGTACATCTCCAAAGAGCCTATAGCATGCTATAAACACAAAGATTGCTCCCTGTGGCACATGGAGACCCTCCAAATGGGAGACACCTTAGCCTCAGCAACAACACTCTTAGAATAGGGTAATTTTCTGCAGCTGGATGATGCCCTTCATATCCCCCTTCCCCTCAAATCCTATGAGTGTATGCTATTTAAAGCCAGCATCTCCCTAACCCCATGTTGACTTTCTGAAGACAAAAATTTTCCATATTGTAACATTTATAACAGAAAATTGGAAAACAAGCACAAGGTTAAAGAAGCAATAGTGAAATACCAAATAAAATATTTTCCAGCCACTTGATTTCATTTTTCATGACATGGGAAAGTGTTCATAATACACTAAGAGGTCATATGTGTACCAAAAAAGTTGCAAAGAAATGCATTAGGATGTTAACAGCTGTTATCTCTGGGGCAATGGAGTAAGAGTTGATTCTTGTTTTCTACTTTGTGTTCTACTTTTTTCCTACAATAATCATTCAACACTTTTTATAGCCAGAACAAAATGTAACATTATTTTCTTATGAAAAGCCAATACAAATAGAAATGTGTCTTATTTGTTCCTTGCATAGGCCTGCTGACATGATATTGTCTCTAGTGTATAAGCTTCTGGCTTCTTTCCTGAGCCCCTATCTTCGCTGTCTCAAGTGAATGCCCATTTCTGAGTCATGCTCCACCTACAGAACTGCCTCCGACCTCAGAGGGAGCATGACATTGTACTATATTCATTCCCATCCCCATCCCCAACCTCATCCATACTACCAATTGGCAAAACTTCCTCAGATTCTATTTCCACGAAATTCTGCCACACCAAGGAACACAGGAGGATATTAGACATTTAGGGAGTTAAATAGGTTGGTCAACAGAAATTCATTGCATTTTCATCATAGATTCAGAGTACTTATATGACTAGACCATCAAGTGTCATCAGAAGACAGCCCACCCACTGATAAGTAACATCTTAGTAGGATGAAAAGCAATAAAAAAAAAACATTTCCAAGAAGGCCTTATTTTCACAGGCAATTTTCCTTCTTAATCAATTCAAGAGCATGTTTGACAAGCACTTATCGAACATCTATCATGTGCCAGGCCCTGGGGGTGGAAAGAGATAATTCCATTCAATATAATGATATACATAGTAAGCAGCAAATAAATATGCATTGAATAAATACAAGAAATAAGAAAACACATTTACCCAAACCCATCCAACTATCCAGAGGGGGAAAAAGACTAAACTTTGCACCTCCTCGTTATCTGATAACCTAAACCTTACACAAAATGTTCAAAGAATGGGATCCCATGGCTCCTGCTGCTGTGGTGTGATGACTCCACTCTGGCTCTCTGGCCAGGCCCACTTCTGTTTGGGGCATTTCTCTTTCCAGGCTTCCCTCTTCTAGCTAACTCTTACCCATGCACCAAATTTCAGAGGAAGACCCAATGCTTCTGAATCAAAGTGTCTTTTCACGGTCCTCATCAAGATCATGCATCTTGAGACAGTCTTTTAAATATTTGATGACAGTATGTTCTCCTGAGCCTTCACTGCTCTAAGTTAGTGGTGCTCAAATGAAGGTTGGGTGGGTACTTTGCCCACGCAAAGGACATTCAGTAATGTAGGAGGTACTTCAGGTTGTCACAACTATGGGAGAGCACGCTGCTGGCTTCGAGTGGTTAGAGCCCAGGAGTGTTGCTAAACATCCTAAAATGCACAGGACAGGGCTTTCATTGACAAAAAACCACACAGCCTCAAATGTCAACATGCCAGTTTCGAGACACCCTGTTCTAGGTAAAACATCCCAAGATGTTTTACAGTTGCATAGATGACATTGTTTGGTTCTCCCTTGCCATAGCCTATGAATTCACTCTACTTAATTAAAATTTTCTTAAAATTAGAAACCCAGAGCTGATATTGTCCCAGGGACAATGTAACAAGAATTGTGCATAAGGCCAATGGCTTGGGCACTAGAGTCAGGCCCAAGTTCATCCTGGGCTCTGTCTGTCAGTAGCTGTGGGACCTTGGGTAAGACACTTCATCTTTCCAAGCCTCAGTTTGCTTATCTTTAAAATAGTTATACATAGTGATAAAAGTATAAATAATACTCACATCTTTGAAGGTGTTGGGAAGATTAATGAAACAATCGATGTGATGCACTTAATCCAAGTGCATGCTCATTGCAAGAGCTCAGTACATGTTAGCCTGTAATAATAAGGCTATAATTTTCTTTAAGTTTTTCAGATTTTCTTTTAAGGGTTAGTTGTTTCTAAAGCCAGCTATCTCGATGAAATTTTGAAGATCTACATTGAGATCATTTACCTAGGAAACTTAGTCCTTACCCATAAACCCAGGGGAAGAGGGGGAGCATGCATCAGAGCTAGCGAATATAGTAAGTACCAAATATGGGTATTTGTTAAAAACATACACATACACACAACACTAATGGAATTCTCTTTTTTGTTGTATTTTTAAATTTAAGCTGGAATTTCAATCAAATTTTTGTACGGAGTAACTTGCTTATAGTTAGAGTGCTTTTTGCCCAATCAGCTTGGGCCGAATGTCCACACCACAAATTGAAGTACTGCTCTGACCCCAGTGCCGCTGAGTGGAGAGCTTTGTCTGCAGCATCGTCTGCTCAGCGAGGCTTGTCTTGGAGGCATCTGCCTGGCAAGCACTGGAATGTTAAAGGTTTCAAGCCCATATCTGCGCCTCTCATGAAACACGTTTCTGTTCTTCTCTACTTATTCATTCAACAAATATTTCATTGAGTATCTATTATGCACCATGGATGGTCTATATCACACCTTCATTTCCTACCCTGCCAACTACTCAATGAGGTGAGTTACATCTGTAAAGCTTTTAGACCATCCACAGCACTACTGAATAGAAACTCATTTCTATTCAGAGAGAAGCCCAGAGAGAAGAGGTAAACAAGAAAAGATAAAGAATATCCTTTGCTACTGTCAGCCTAAATAACAAACAGAGAGAGCCTCTCTCAAAGAAAAGGATGTTTATTCAGGAACAGGGCATTGCAATGGGAACAAGTGTGCCATAGTAAACTATGTATGTAGTCAGGGAGGTAAAGGGAGACAACGGTTTTTAAAGGAAAAAAGTGAGATTACAGAATTATTCTGAAATAATTATCCTTGGCTACAAAGATTAATAACAAGGGTGATACCATTTGAGGTTGACAAGCAGTTGCTTGGCAGATGTCCTTGCAGAAGTATTCTTTTGTGTAAGGCTGTGATGACCTTTGTACAAAGTTATGGTTTTGGCAAAATTTTTGTGACAGTTTTTGTTGTTAGTTATACAAGTGTGAGAATCCTCTCTTTATAGCCTTCCCTGGCTCTATTTGTCAGTATTTTTTTAAATATTAGTGACCCCATTTTGATTCTGACAACTTTCACACTACAATAACCCTTGAGATATATAAAGATATAGATTATATATAGATATAGTTTATATATATACACACAATAAATATATATACTGATTTACAGCTTACAAAACACTTTTACATCTATTATCTCATTCAGTCTATTTCCTGGATTTCTCTTTTGGCTGCCTGGAGAGGGGAAGTCATTATTACTACGTTCATGATGACTCATAAGCAATAATAGTAACATCCACTCTGTTGATAAAGTCAGTAGCATTGTAGCTGAGCTAGGGAGGAAAATTTCAAGGGTGGGAATTGATGCAAACAAACTCCCAAATTGGGGCTTAGCCCAGGAGGGTTCTTGGCTTCACTCAGAAAAGAATTCAAGAGTGAGCTGACAGTGAAGAAAATGAATTTATTAGAGAAATAATATACAGCAAAATGACAGCTTCATAGAAAGAACAGGGCTATCCCACAGGCACAGTGGCCCAGAATGGCACTAATGGATTACTGGCTAGCTGTATTTATACCCACTCTTATTTGTATGCTAAATAAGGGGTGTGTTATTCACAAACTTTCTGGAAAATGGGCGGGGAGCTCTCGAAACCATGTAAGGTAACGTTCAGACCATTGTGACCGAATTGTTAACTGTCATGGTGCTGGTGGGAGTACTTCATGTAAATGTATTATAATTAGCATACAGTGAGCAATGAGGTCAGCTAGAAGTTGCTTTTGTCACCAGAAAAGGCAAGCCTGGCTGATAGAGGTGTGGTGCAATAAGAAGCATATTTGGGTTTTGTCCCTGGCTCCTGGCACAGAACTCCTAAAACCCTTGGAATTTCCTGAGGGTAGGAGCCCCTTTCACATCACATCTGAGTTTATGCTAGTGAGGGGACTTAGGAAGGGGTCCCTAGAAAGCCTCAGGATGGGGCTAGTCACCAGAAAGACCAGGTGATTAGAGAGTTGGAACTTTCAACCCTACCTTCTGACCTCTGGGAAGGCTGGTGGTAGAGTGGGGACTTGAGGGGAGGTTGAGCTCTACAAAAACTCTTGAACACCGAGGTTTGATGAACTTCCTGACTGGTGAAGCATCCATGTCAGGAGGGTGGTGCACCCCAATTCCACAACAGAAGCTCCTGTGTTTGGGACCCTTCTGAACCTCTCTTATAGACGTAATGTGGTAGAAGCCAGAGGAAAACTTCTCCTTTGCCTTCTGAAGGTTCACTGAAAAATCAACTGGGAAAAAGCAGATGAACAAGAGAAAAGGCATACACGATTTTATTTTAATGTGCATAGCACAGGACAATGATTGCCCAAGAACCTGGCGTGGTACAGAAGCTTGTATACCCTTTTTCATAGGGAGGAGGAGATAGGATAGGTAGACAATTCCTTTGCAGGGCAGTAAATCATTAGGGCTGGCAGGAGGCAAACCGCAGAGGAAGGTGGGGGTGGAGCTGCACAGAGTCAAAGGTTGTCTGATTTTGCAGATAAAGTTCCCAGGTAATTTCTTCAAGTTGCACTCAGAAGAATAGATAAAAATTTGTCTGGGCATGGTGATAACTCCCAGTCTTCTCTTCTCCAGTGGTTGATAGTTCCTAGTTATTCAATGGAATACCAGGTTGACAAAATAATCTGTACAACAAACCCCCATGACACAAGTTTACCTCTATAACAAACTTGCACAGGTATCCCTGAACTTAAAAATAAAACTTAAGTTAAAAAAGAGATTCCTAGGAAGGGAGTTTAAGACACTGTTTCTTTTAGAAAGAAGCTCTCTTGGTCAGATAAGGAAATTCGAAACAGAATCCCCTGCTTACGCCTGGAGGTGGAGATGGGAAACAAGACATGGTTAGAGGCACTTTGATTCTAGGGCAGCTTTTAAAACTGCTCAGCATGTCAAAGTGACAGTTTTGGGGGATATCGATTTCTGAGCC
This sequence comes from Macaca fascicularis, assembly GCF_037993035.2. NCBI lineage: Eukaryota > Metazoa > Chordata > Mammalia > Primates > Cercopithecidae > Macaca > Macaca fascicularis. The sequence goes on from NC_088375.1 coordinate 19,297,212, forward strand.
CCAACAATATCTTTTACAATAAATCTGTAAATGTAAGGAAAGTGTGTTAACTGAAAAATCACAGAATTGTAATTTTGGAAAGGAGACTTTATTTCCTATAAAGGGTACACCCTGCAACGTGGCCGTCTGACAGGCTGGGAAGTGTAGCCTCCAGCAAAGACCAGAGACAGGCACTTCAAAGGAGGGAGAGGTAAGACAGGAATTTAAGCGAAACAGGTTGGTCAAACATATGTGTTCAGCAGGTTACAGGAGAAACCATGAATATTCATGAAGGTGGTCCTTATTTGCAGAGGAAGCTGTCAGGTAGTAGGCTTTAGAGAAAATAGGTTGTAAAATGTTTCTTATCAGATTTAAGGTCTGTGTTGATGTTAACGCTGGAGAGGTATAATGAGGCAAGTCCAATCCCCACTTCCCATCATGGCCTGAACCAGTCTTTCAGGTTAACATTTAAGAGTGCCCTGGCTGAGGAGGAAGTCCATTTAGATGGTTAGGGGGTCTTAGAATTTTATTTTTAGTGAACATGGGTTGTATGTTACATACCTGGTTGTTTAATATGCGTGTGTCAGGACACCCAGCTGGTGTTGGAGAATTGGGTCAGGGTGCAGAAAAAACCCACACATCTGGTATCAAAACTGCTCTGGGTGACAGTGTTCGGAAAGTGTGTGTTTTACCAGAGTGGGAAGAGGAGAGAAGGAACCGCTTCCAGCCACCACCTCTGCCTGTGCAACGGCTCATTATTAGGAAGCTAAGCTCCCTCTTTTAGGAGGAGTCTTGGGTGGAAGGGGGGATGGAGGGAGTGGAGAGGGATCTTCCTCACCACCTGCATCTTCTTTGTCCACTGATAGTCTTTCCATTTTGCTCCTTCCAATTCCTGCCCCACCCCTAAGAACCCACCATGCTGACAGTACACCTAACTAGGATCCTTCTCTGCAGTGGTGTTTGTTATCTCTTCCGAGACACTATTGGAATGTTCTGAAGAAATGGTATGTTAAGGAATGGGACAGCATGCTCAGAGAGTGGCCCTACAGAGGCAGAAACATAACGTGCACATGTGCAAAGCCTGGAGCATTTAGAAAGAGAAGGATCCAGAAATGGCTCAGAGGCCCCCAGCAAGGTCACCAGCAGGTGCTATCATTGCTGCTGCAAGATGCTAAGAAAATAGAGGGGTGTCAAGCATATGGAGGGAGAGGGGGCTGTAAGGAACATTCTGGAAACACTTTGCTAATGTCTTCAGGCAGCTAACTTAATGAGGCAGAGCCCAGCCGGAACCTTGTCAGCTGAGCCTTTCAGAAGACCCCAGGACCCTGGAACCAACCCATGGGACAAGGCGGCAAATTCCAAGAGAGCTGGATTTATCATGTCATCATGCACACAAGCCATTACTCTAACTGGGACATGGCACTTTAAAAGCACTATTTCTTTGAGAATCACAAGGTGGTGGGGGAGGGCGGAACGTGAGAGTCATATGTAAGTTACGAAGGCGACCACCACTTACTGGGCTCTCACTATGTATCAGGCCTTGTGCCATCCTCACTAGAATCCTGAAACTGGTGCTATTAATGACCTTATTATACACAAGTGAAAACCGGGCTGAGAGAGAACAGGCAGGAATTCCTTGAAAGTTACGCCCTGGTGAGAGCAGATACAGAATTCAAACCTGTGAAAATAAGCAATTCAAAATCAAAGCTGTTGGAACTTTAAATTATTTTGAGTCTTAAAGGATGCAGTGATGGGACCTGAGTCACATCACAGGTAGCTATAACCCAGGCAGCTGTAGCTTTTGTTCCTCTGTCATAGATTAGTCCTTTGTCTACATTGGTTTATAAAATATTATAATAGACCAAAAAGGTTCCAGAGAAGACCCCTTCTCTTCACTGTTGATTTTCATCATAGATCAATTATATGATATAATTGGGAAAGGAAAGTAAAGCAAGTTGTAACTAATTACTGTAACTCAAAAACCAACCTTCTATGGAAAATGTTTCAAGTCTGTTAAATTTATTTGTTTTCTGCCTACATAAGTGAGACCGTAGCTTTTCAGCTTCAGAGCATTGACCCATTCCTTTGGAATCTATGTTACCCAGTGGCTAGTCTATGTTTACCCAATGGCTTGCATTTGAATACTCTTTAGAACTAAATTCTGATCCTTTCAATTATTTTGGGTTTGACAAGTCCATGCTCATGGGATACTCAATCCAGTCCTGCAATCTCTTTCCACACACTGATTCCATGACTTAGCAGATTATTCTTAATGACCTGCACAGCTAGATACTGGATTCAGGCCTTTAGAAAGAAAACAAGAGCCTTTAAGGACAACCATGGGGGAAGGATCACATGGGAGAGGAACTAGCCCTGCTCTGGGGGAGGGCGAGCTTGCTGGAAGTGTCCCCCTCGCAGGCAGGTACCTTCTACTTCTTTATTTACCCGCTGTGTGTTGAATAGCCTAGACCCTAGGATGATCAGAGAATCTAGCCCAACTTTCTTCCCCGTCTTTAGATGAGGAAATAGCACAGGAATGGCTAATTTTTAGAAACCCTAGAAATAAAAGGCTGATTGGACCCTTGTTAAGTGACAAGTTTCACCTGAGGAACCTAGATACAATAGGTATCAGATGATAAAGTGAATTCTGAGTCCCAGTAGAAATTGCAAATTTGAAAAGTAAGGTAGTGAAAATCTGTTAGAGGACAGTGGTCCACACTCATAACCACATTTTGTCATTATAAAAAGGTAGAAAATGGTGTTTTTAGACATCCTCTCTCTCCTAAGGACAATGGCTTTGGCTGGTTTTTCTCAAGTTCTAAAGCATGGTAGGAAATTCAAAGGAACAACAGGGGGACTGAAATGTTGCATTTACACTTAGCGGGACAACGGGGCCTGGCGTCCACCTCCACCTGGGAGGTGCTGAGGGTGGAACCAGGTTGGCCAGTTGCAGAAAAATAAAGGGCGTTTGCTCCTCAGCTGGGAACAGCTGGCACCGTGCAAGTCTGAGGGGTGTCAAGCGCTGCAGACATGGGCCAGGACAGAGGAAGCAGTCACTGCAGGCCCAAGAGGACTGGTTGGCCCCCACAAAAGAGGTCTCCCACAGTGGAGAAGGCCAGAGAAAAACAGAGTTTGACAAGGGAAGTGCCAGACAGGAAAAACAAACAAACAAACAAACAAAACATCTCTTACTTCCTTCATAGGAAAAAGTCAAACATTCCCCGTCAGGGCCTCTGAAGAAGCCAAGAAAACACCAAGGGAGAAAATGTCCATTGAAACACGTGCCTGCCTGAGTGTGAGGATATCCTACGACAGTCACTGTCGCTTAGACAGGTGAGACCTCTTGGCCCCCTCCCCACCCTGCCATGCAAAAAAGCCCTCACAGCCCCTTTCTCACTCTAAGCTGCCAGGCTGTTGCAGGACCCAGGTGGAGGAGAGAGGGAGGAGCTACAACTTTGACTGAATTTGGAACCTTTCATTATTACAATTTCTGAATTGAGACTGTGTCTGTAGCTAAAAATGAGACAACATGACTTTTTTAAATCCAATAATTAGCAGAAAATTTATGGGACACTCCAAGTTTTTATCCAGGAGAAGAACTTCTACCATGGAATACATTTAAAAAGACAGTGGTATACAAAAGTAAAGATGTTTCCTGGCCGGGTGCGGTGGCTCATGCCTGTAATCCTGGCACTTTGGGAGGCCGAGGCGGATGGATCACCTGAGGTCAGGAGTTCGAGACCAGCCTGGCCAACATGGTGAAACTCCATCTAACACATGGGGAAACTATCTCTTATTCAGACTCTCTGGGAGGAAGGTGCTAGGTTATTCCCATACAACAGAGAGGGAAGCTGAGACCCCACAGGTGACCATCCAAAGAAGTCAGTCACATCTTCAGGAAGCAACTGTGGAGAAAGCAACCAAAACCAACTTGCTTTTCCACAAGACCCAGGTGGCAGCCATCAAATGCAGCACTAACCAGGGTAGGGAGGGATGGCTTGACCCAATACAGAGCAGTTCTGTGGGAGTTGGTGGATTCTGTGGCCACTGCGGGTCAGCCCAGTCCTCTGGTTATAGAGGAGAGCAAGCTGGGCCAACCCAACCCACCAGACTGATCCTTGAGTCCAGTCCAGCTTTCCCACAGGTCAGTAAACTAGACACTTCATGAGCCACTAAGGCCAGCCACGGTTCCTCCACACAGCCTGTGCCACTACATGGAGATCAGAGCAGACTCCAAGGTGTGGCCAGCTCACCGGACCCTGAGCCCAGGTGTCCAGCTCTTCAGCTCAGCAGAACGACGTTTTATTTTTATTTTTTAATTTAATTTTTTGTTTTGTTTGTAATTGACACATGATAATTGTACATGCTTATGAGGTACAGCGTGATGTTCCAATTCATGTCTACATTATAAAATGATCAGACCAGGGCAGTGAGTATGTCTGTCTCAACAGAGCAACTTTCCACAAAACTCTCTTCTCTCCATGGCTGTGAAAACAGAAAAACAAAGGATAGGGAGGGACAGAGGGTAGAACATTGATTTCAGACTTTCAGTCCACAGCTCTGCTCTCCAAATACAGCCAAAGTGGATGCTAGACATCCTCATTATTAGAAAGCTAAACTCCTTATTTTTAAATAAAAAAGTATGTATGTATGTATGCATGTATGTATGTATTTGAGACAGGGTATCGCTATGTTGCCCAGGTTGGTCTCAAACTCCTGACCTCAAAAGATCCTTTATTAGCTGGGACTATAGGTGTGTACCCTGTGCCCAACTGGAAACTAAACTCCTTCTAAGAAAGCACCAAGGCAAGCCCAAGTCAGGCTCGATGCTACCGTTGGGTTTGCTCCTGAGGACTATGAAATCCTGAACTAGAACTGGGCTCCCTGCAGCATCTGGGGATTTGAGGGAAGGAGAGTAGAGATTTCTAGAGTTTTCTGTGGCTTGCAGAAGGGGTGGCTGGTGGAGGGGAAGTAACAGTTCTCTTGAAAACTTGATACAGAGAATTTACAAAGTTGCTCATCAGAGGGTGCTCCAGTTCAGTCTTGTAATTTACGGAAAGAGGTGGGACCAAGAATCAATTCCTTCTTTTCTCTCTCTCTCTTCCTTCCTTCCTTTCCCTTTCCTTCCTTCCTCCCTCCCTCCCTCCCTCCCTCCCTCCCTTCCTTCCTTCCTTCCCTCTTTTACTTTCTTTCTCTTCCTTCCTTCCCTCTTTTTCTTTCTTTCTCTTCCTTCCTTCCCTCTTTTTCTTTCTTTCTCTTCCTTCCTTCCCTCTTTTTCTTTTTCTTTCTTTCTTTCTTTCTTTCTTTCTTTCTCTTTCTTTTTTTCTTTCTTTTTCTTTCTCTCTCTCTCCTTCCCCCTTCCCTCCCCTCTCCCCTCCCTTCCCCTTCCTCTTCCCCTTCCTCTTTCTCTTCTTTCTTTTCTTTCTTTCTTCTTTCTTTTTCAGACAGTCTCACTCAGTCACCCAGGTTGGAGAGCAGTGACATGATCATGCTCACTGCAGCCTTGAACTCCTGGGCTCAAGCAATCCTCCCACTTCAGCCTCCCAAGTAGCTGGTACTAGAGGCAAGCACCACCATATCTTGCTAATTTTTTGTTTTTGTAGAGACAAGCTCTCTCTATGTTCCCAGGCTGGTCTCAAACTCCTGGCTTTAAGTGATCCTCCCGCCTTAGCTTCCCAAAGCGTTGGGATTACAAGTGTGAGCCATTGTGCCATGGTTTTAAAAGTAAAATAATATCAAAAAGTTAATAATAAAAACCTCCATCTCTCCCTTCCCTGCATCACTCCTGCAAGCCATTCTTGAGATCATATAACTTTTTCCCTTGTCTTTAACCTCTTTGTTTCTAAATAATAGTCTTACATTGCTAAATTCTAATTTGTCAGTTTTAGACGTTGTCTAATGACACCTACCATGAGAGCTGAGGATTTAGCAATCCTGCTCCATTCTTCTACCCGCATTCCTTACAGCTTTCCCTACATATTTATATAATAATTTTTATTCTCAATAAGCAGCGTTTACATCATTATGACTATGAAATATGATTCACTCATGAGCCAAAATGTCCATTATGATGACGTCTGTCTTCTGCAACACTTTCTTTTCTTCCTAGAGTTAATACTTGCTTTGTTTTTTTATTTATTGGATTTTCTATGTTACAATGCTTACTTACCCCCACTCCAAATAATTCAAAATCAATCACATTTTTTATGTAATCAAATACAACAGTTCCATTTTTTATTTCTGCCAGCAAATTGCCTCCTAAAGACCTCCAACCCCAGTCTGGAGGCTGAATACTAATGCCTGAGATGTCCCGCAGCCATTTCTTGTGTTGAATCATCTGTTACCTGGGTGCCATTTCATCTTCCCCTTCCTTGATTAATTTTCTTTTTTTGCTGAGGCATATCTGCCTAAGGAAAGTGCATAAGAGGTGAAAAAAAAGAGTCTTCGGTTTTCTGAAAATGTCTTTCTCTTATCCTTACTCTTGATTAATAGTTTGCCTAAGGGTAGAACTCTGGTTGAAAGTCATTGTCCCTCAGAATATTGAAGGCATTGTATCATTACCTTCTTTCAGTTTTGCTATTAAAAAATTCAACGCTATTCTGAATTCCAATCCTTTCTCTCTCTCTCCCTCTTTCTCTCTCTCTCTCTCTCTCCCTCTTTCTGTCTCTCTCTCTCTCTCTCACACACACACACACACACACACCTGCCACACCCAGAAACTTATCGAAATTTTCACTAGCTGGGCACTGTCACATGTTTCTGTAATCTCAGCTATTCAGGAGGCTGAGGCTGGAGATTGCTTGAGCCTAAGAGTTTGAGACCAGCCTGGCCAACATAGTGAGACCCTATCTCAAGTAAGAAAAAAAGAGAGAGAGAGTCTTTACCACTGGTGAGATAAAATAATAATAATGTGACACTTTTTAAAAAATTCACTATTGTGGCCACGCTGTGCCCCTTTCAATTTGAAGGCTTGTGATCCTCAACTCAACATTTCTTTCATATCATGACTTTGATCATTTCTCTCCACCAGCTTTTCTGTGCTCTGTTGCTGTAATTTTTCTTCATCAGACATTGAACTGACTCAGTGCAAGAGGACAGCTTCAGGTCCTTATGATTTCATCCCTAACCCCACCAATCAGCATTCCTTCCCCTCAACCCCCTGCCCACAAAATATGTTTTAAAAAGCCTAACCTCTGAATTTTCAGGGAGGCTGATTCGAGTAATAATGAAACTCTGGTCTCCTGTTTAACAGGTTCTATGTGCATCGAACTCTTTCTCTCTTGCAATTCCTCTGTCTTGATAAATTGGCACTATTTGGGCAGTGGGCAGGAAGAACTCGTTGAGCACTTACAAGTTGAGGAGTTTCCAGCTGCAGTCTGTCTGGGCACTGACAATGGGAACTAGTTTGACTTGTAGAAGGGTGGGTCCTGTGACATTTTTACATCTTTCTGAGAACACAGAATATGTGGCCACTCCTTCACCAGTCATGGACACCTGGTTCTGTGTTAACTTTGAGAACCTCAGTTAGTCATAGGGAGTCCATTTTGTCTGTCAGCCAGGATCATACTTTAACAAGCCAAAAAAAGATGGAAACAATTCAAATATTCCACTAATGAATGAATACATAAAATATGTTATATTCATTCAGTGGAATTTTACTTGACAATAAAAGAGAATGAAGTACTGATACATGCTACAACATACATGAACCTCAAAAACATTATGTACATAAGTGAAAGAAGTCAGTTCAAAAGGCCACATATTGTATGATTCCATTTATATGAAACGTCCAGAAGAGACAAATCTATAAATCTATAGAGACAGGAAGTAGATTAGTGGTTGCCTTTGGGGCTTAGAAAGTGACACCCCAAAAGCCGATGCTTTGACATGCAGAGAGACCTTAGAGGCTGCCTCATAATCAAGCTGCCTCTAACCCTGTTTTGTTCTACCCCCACCCACCAAGTGCAGGGAGGGACTCTTTTTGGAATTTCCTTCTCTGACCAAGAAAGCTTCTTTCCAAAAGAAGCATAATTGTCTTAAACACCCTCCCTAGGGATCTCACCAAATAACTGGGAACTGTCAACCATTGGAGAAGAGAAGAGACTGGGAGTTACCCCATGCCCAGAGAAACTTTTCATCTATTCTAATCCCCGAGGACATTACCTGGGAGACCTTTTTTTTGCATAATAAGACAACTTTTGTTCCTGTGCAGCTCCACATCTCTTCTTCCTGTAATGTCCGCCTCCCACATGGTGGGTCCATTCAGTTCTCCCTAATGAAAGCATTGCCTACATTCTCCATCTCCTCCCTTCCCCGTAAAGCATCTGTGCCACACCGGATTGGTGAGCAATGCCCCTGTGATCCACTACTCCCCTACCCACATCCCAGCCCCACCATACATGTTAATAATTCTGCGTACCTTTTCTCCTATTATTCTGCCTTTTGTTAGAGAACCTTCAAAGGGTGAAGGGGAAGTTTTCTATTATCCCCTAAATTTCATAGGACTAGGAATGAGAGTTGGGATGGAGAATAGGAAGTGACTGCAAATAGGCAGAATTTCTTCTTGAGGTGAAAAAATTGTTCTAAAGTTAGATTGTGGTGATGGTTGCACAACTCTGTAAATATACTCAAAACCATTAAATTGTACACTTTAAATGGGCAAATTAGCTGGGTGCAGTGGCTCATACCTATAATCTCAGTACTTTGGGAGGCTGATGAAGGAGGATCACTTGAGCCCAGCAGTTTGAGGCCAGCCTGGGCAACACAGGGAGATTCCATCTCTACAAAAATTTTAAAATTATCCAGGTATGGTGGCACATACCTGTAGTCCCAGCTTCTGGGAAGTCTGAGATGGGAGGATCGTTTGGGCTCAGGAGGTTGAAGCTGCAGTGAGCCATGATCATGCTACCATAAGCCTGGGTGACAGAGCAAAATCCCATCCCCAAAAAAAAGGAAGTGAATTGTATGGTATGAAAATTATGTCTCAATAAAGCTGTTTTTAAAAAGTAGTTTGCAAACTCTAAAATAAAAAACACAAAAGTCAAATCTTTACTTATTAGTAGTAAAACAGAATAAAAACATTAGGAATCATTTCGGTTATTCTTAATAATTATCTATCAATAATTAATGATTAATCATTATTAACATACAATTATTAATAATTACTATTTTACAATTATTTCTCAGCTGCTCTGGGAGGTTGCTGTTTAGAGACACAATTTCACAACAAAACCAGCTGCTCATTAGGAAGCTGCTTCAAACATTTTGGAGCTACCTAAACATGTAAACACTGTGATTAGGGTCAAGCTGATACTTTAGGATCATCTGTGTATGTAGTCCCCACACAAGGTCCTCTTGTTTGAACCAAATTTGATATTTTCCATGGTCCAAGAAAACATTCTATCAAATAGAACAGAGTTGCTTCACAACTCAGAAATCAAAGGCTCAACTTCCAATAAAAATGCTGTTCACAAAGCCACTTGACATTAAACTCTCAGCTCAATTTCCTGAAGAATCATCAGAGCCACAAGATGGAGAAAGTAATCATTCTTCTAGAGTCACTGCGATAATTGGCTAGAAATGTCTGCTGTTTTTAAATTGACAAGCATGAGCCCAAAAACATTAGGCAATTGGGTACCTACTTGCTGATTAGAATTTGATTATAAGCTTGAAGTGGAGTTGGGCAGAGGAAAGGAGAGGGACCGGGTGTGGTGCCCTGAGGGGCCTCCTTCACTGTAATCTTATAGGAAATGCAGGTCAGCAAGACCAGAAAATGGCTCCTTGCCTCATCCTTCTGATAACCACAGGTAACATCTGGTGCATATGCTCCCTGCAACACTGTGCGGGGTGTGTGTGCGTGTGTAAAGTATTTATTTTACAAAAATGAAGTAAGACTATAAATACAGTTCTGTCATCTGTATTATTCAGTTGGCAATATATTATGACATCTATTAATATTTAAAATGAGTTTGGTAGTTGTTGTGTATTCCATTGTATAACGTTACCTTAGGTTTACTCATCTCTTCTGGCTGGACATTTAAGATTTAAGTTGGTTTGGGTCATTTACTGCAATAAACAAGTCTTCAATAAAGCATTCTAATCTGTTCTGCATGGCCCGTGTCCTCTTCTGGCAGTGATTTTTACACTATAGGCTGAAGGGTACACATTTTATAATTCTTAGCTGGGATAAAATTTTGTTCTGGAACCAGTTATAGAAATATGAGCAACTGATTGGTCAGGAATCTGGGCATATGGTTTGAGAAATAGGCACAGGATAGCATTCTTTGAGAGCCAAGTATGTTTCAGATATTTTCTAAAAGACAACATCCTAAATCCCCCCTTTACAGAAGAGGACACTGAGGCCAAGAGTAAATAGCAGAACTTATCTTGCTACCTGATAAGAAGAGGAAGAATGAAGTTGTGAGAGACTTGGGCAGGTGGGTATGATTGAGGGGACTCAAGACCCAAGAACTAAGGGCCACAAATGGCTGAGAAGCATCTCCATAGAAATGCTACCACATCCCACAGAGCACAGGCAGATTTCCTGAGGAGGTGGTGAATCCTAAGTCTCAGGCCCCTTCTGAATGTGAAATAAAAATAAAATCTTGAGCCCCACCAACAGAGTGAATGAACCCTGCTTGGCCACGGATGCCCCAGAAAAAACTTGGAAAATTAAATTCCATGACAAGATGGGAGGTCAGTGACACCTCAGTACACGTCCTTCCTTGCTAACTTTTACTGGATTATTTCTTAAGAGTTAAACAGAAGCTAGCCCTGGAAAAACAAAGAACAGAAGGTTTGCTCCATCGCTGACTTTAGGCAATCACCAGATGCTCCAGCCAGACTCCCCTCCCTTCTTGCAGTCTCGACATGGCAGCTTATCAGTTTCATAACACATTCCCCTCATAAATAGCCAGCGACCGTGGGCTGGCTCTGACTGGTTTACAGAGGCTGCACACGAGATGCTTCTGTGTGCTTTGCTGTCCCTTTGACATATAGAGCCTAACTTTAATGCATTTAAATGTTAAGTCTCCACCCCAAAGTGATCATGGGGTGTATGTAATATACATGTTTGCTTACCATGCAAGTGTGCAACTTCCCCTCATGAATATGGATAGCTCCTCCTAAAAGCTATTAAATACATATGTTTAGGCAACCCATTTGGCATAAATTTCTGTTCCATTCTTCCCTCCCTTAAAGTGCCTGCTTTCTGTGTCTGCCAGAGGTTCCACTTCTTAGTGTGCAGGGTGGCCAGCCTATAGGCCACAGTTCTTTATAAGAAATAAAGTTCTCTTCTCTAAATGTATGAATCTCACTTTTTTTTTTTTTTTTTTTGACATGGAGTCTGGTTCTGTAACCCAGGCTGGAGTGCAGTGATCTTTACTCACTGCAACCTCCACCTCCTGGGTTCAAGCGATTCTCCTGCCTCAACCTCCTGAGTTGCTGGGATTACAGGCATGCACCAGCATGCCCCACTAATTTTTGTATTTTCAGTAGTGACGAGCCTTCGCCATGTTAGCCAGGCTGGTCTCAAACTCCTGACCTCAAGTGATCCACCCTTTGGACCTCCCAAAGTGCTGGGATTACAGGCATGAGCCACCACGCCCAGCTAAATCTCACAATTTTTTGAGAGGCTCCTGCAATGTGTCATATGCTTTGCTAAATTTTGCCAAAGTAAAATCACTTTTGTTCTTTTTCTTAAGGATGGTCCCATAATTGTATCTGCTTCATGCTCCAAAAACCAGAGACTTATGGTACCAGAGGCCTGAGACAGAGCAAATGCAACTTTTCCCCTTCTCCCTCCAAGCACTTAATTGGAGATATACAAAACGATTCCCAAGCTTGCTAAGTAAGGGAGTGAATGTGCAGAAAACCCCACAAGCTGAGGTGGCAGATGGCACTTCATAGAGGAACTGGAGTCATATTCTTTACCCAATAGTGAGGGACCATGAGGCCCACAGGAGCTGGCAGGGCATGGGGAGGTCCTCTCAAAGACGCAAGGTGTTAAAACCCTGCTCATCCACGTGGCAATCTTTGTACTTTAATAAAGGGCTAAAAACACCTTTGCAAAAATTATAGCAATGAGAAAATTATGACAGTGGAGGAGATCTGATCTAACCACCTCCATCTTGCCTGTAACCTCCAAACTGCCCTGATCACTCCTGAGTGGACCAAACTAACTTAGGGAGAAACTTAGTTCATAATTTAAATGATAATAGCCCTTTCCCAAAACTAAACCACATTAGTAAAACTAATGAAAGACCACCACGTTAGGAGAATGAGAGGAACCTGAATTCTGCTAAGATGTAGATGTAATTAAGTGATAACAAGCCATAATTTTGGAGGTCACAAGATTTGCAACCTTCCTACTTCTGTAAATAACACCACTATTACGGAACCTAAGACTGGCCTTTTGAGGTGTCTTTTCAGGTTTTTGCATTTCTGATGACCGATGGCTCCACCTGGACCCACGACTCTTGACTCAACCAGTCCTGTGGTCCCTACCCAGAAGGGGACTCAGCACATAAGAAGCAGTTTCCACACCCCTATGATTGCCTCCCCAACCAATCAGCAGCACCCATTCCCCAGCCCCCTGCAGGCCAAACTATCTTTGAAAACCCTTGCCTGCAAACATTCTGGGAGGATGATCTGAGTAATAATAAAACTCTGGTCTCCCATTTAGCCAGCTCTTTGTATATAAACTATTTCTCTATTGCAACTCCCCTGTCTTGATAAATCGGCTTTATCTGGGCAGCTGGCAAGATGAACCCATTGGATGGTTACAGGGCTTTCACCAAACAATGCTGCTAACATTTATTTAGGTTCTGGCTTTTTATAGATTTTCCTTGTGATTCAGAACCAGATGTAAGGACAAATGACACATGCATTTAAAAAGAGCCCAAACTGCCACAACATCATATCTCCCAAAGGGACTGGGGCATTGTTCCTGCTTCTGAGTTAAATTACAAGTTATGACAGAGAAAAAGGTTGAGAGAGAGAAAAAAGTTGTGTCACCAAAAGTCCAGCCTCCTAGCTGATGGGTGCTCGCAGGTAAAGTCAATTCAGGTGACTGACTCTGGGGGAGCTATTCTCCCTAGATATACAGACATCTTGATAATATTAATTAATCAGGCATGACACAGTGGCTCTTTTAGCTTCCTGTAGCTGGAGGTTGTCACAGATTGTTTAAGAAAAGATTAACCTGTGGTTGGGAAAGATTTTTGAGCCCAAATAAAAGTAATGACAACTGACCCTTTTGCAAACTTGGAGAGTTTATTTTTTAACCAAAAGTGCTTTCACTATATTTCAAACCTGTTGGCTTCAATTGTAAAATTGCACCTACCTCTGACAATGACCCCTCTTTCACCCCCATATTCCTATTTGGCAAAGCAATATGGTTTAGTGTTCAAGAGCACTCTCCAAACAAAGTTTTTCCCCTTACGGTTTTTGCAGCTTGCAGGCAGGTCTCAGTGGTAAGCGCTTCTTGAATGTCACAGAGGCAAAGTGGCCCTGCCAAAAAAAAAAAGGGTTTGTGAAAGGAGGAAGTCTGAGTCATCAGCTGCAGGGAGCTATTACCTATTGCAGCACAAGGAGTCCAGGCAGACAAAATGAAGGCCTTATCCATCCTTGTCCTCTCATGGGACGTGGTGGCTGAACATAAGCCAGATAACTGCGCTGCATGAAGGCACAGCCTAGGAATGTCAGAGCTGAACCACAGTCTACAGTAGGTTGTGCACCTGCTGTGGCCAGCAGAGGCAAGGCCATAGGGCCAGGCAGGCTGTGCATGGTAGCGATGGTGGCCCTGAGAGGTGGAAGAGCAGGGTATCCCACCATGGGCCAAGAGAGACATCTGGGATTCCAGGGTCAGGCAGAGCTGGTTGTTCATCCAGTGTGGTCGGCTTACAGCTGTTCTTACACATGAGGAAACTGAAGGTTCCAGAACTTGCTCCAGGTGACACAGCCAAGAAGTTGGCAGCCTAGGGCTTCTATATAATTGAGGCCACAGGTACATTTTCATGAAGTGATGAGAGAACACCGAGGTCCACAAATGATAGGGCTCGGGGAAGGGAGAGCGGGGGCTGGAGTGGCCATGGAAAGTTCCACTCACGAGGATTTGAGTGAGAAGGAGAAACAATGCCGCAGATGCACCACAGCTGCAAGGGCACTGGCAGAATATGCTTGGTTTGATGTTTGGTGGCAAGAATAATAGACAGGAAGGGGGAAGGTTGTCAGCCTCTGGGTCTGAGTCTGCTCAGGCTGCCACCATGAAGCATTGCAGACCAAGAGGCTTAAACGGGAATTTCTTTCCTCATGGTTCTGGAGGCTGGACATCTGAGATCAAAATGTTGGCAGGGTTGGTTTCTCCTGAGGCCTCTCTCCTTGGCTTGCAGGTGGCTGTCTTCTCCCTGTGTCCCAACATGGTCTTCCTTCTGTGTGTGTCTGTGCCCTCATCTCCTCTTCTTATAAGGAGAGCAGTCCTTTGGATTAGGCCTCACCCTTACGACCTCATTTTAACTCAGTCACCTCTCTGAAGGCCTGTCTTCAAATACAGCCACATTCTGAGGTCCTGGGTGTTAGGACTTCAACATGTGAATTTAGGGAAGGGAGCAAGGGGGATGCACTGCAGCCCAAAACACTCTTGACGGGGGACAAGTGAACTCTGATAATGGCTGCCAAGTGCACAATTATGGCGGCCACCAATCTGGTGGATTCAAGGACTGGAGCTCATCTGCTAATTCTTTCCTGCCAGGTTAGGAGGAATGTGAAGCTGTACCTTGTGTCCTGACCTCATGAGACTGTGTTGGGCAGCTTTGCAGAACAAGCCTGGCCCTGGATGTAAACAACAGTGAGGTTTCATGTTCCAGACCGTCCACACTCAGCCCGATTCAGCCTTCACAGGCTCAGTTGGTGGCAGAGAAGTAACCTTGCCCTCAGGACATGGAGCATGGGCACTTCCAGCTCGACACGCAGCAGACAGTGTCTTCCATGGCAGTTGGGTTTTCAAGGAGGTAGGATGAAGTCCAGGCTTCCTGGGCCTCCAGCATGGTAGGTGTTTTCCTCCAGTTTTCTCATTGGACCCCAAGCACAGCCCAGAGTTAGAGAATACCACTGTTGTGTTGTTTTGTTTGTTTTTTGTTGTTGCTGTTTGTTTTTTGCTTTTGTTTTTGTTTTTTTGAGACGGAGCCTTGCTCCTGTTTTTACAGATGGGCAAGGAAAGCTCAGAGAAGAAAATTAATGTCACAGAGCTTGCACATAACACAGCTGAACAGTTCAGCTTTCTCTCTTAAAAAAAATATATATATATATTTCTGTAGGTTATTGGGGGGAACAAATGGTGTTTGGTTAGCTGAGTAAGTTCTTTAGTGGTGATCTGTGAGATTTTGGTGCACCCATCACCAGAGCAGTGTACACTTTCATTAGCCCGACGACAACCCCATGTGTGCCCATTTGCCATGGAGTGAATGTTTTTGTCTACCCAAATTCCCATGCTGAATCCTAACCCCTAATGTGATGGTGTTAGGAGCTGGGGCCGTTGGGGGTGATGAGGTCATGAGGGTAGAGCCTTCATGAATGGGACTGGTGCCCTCATGAAAGAAGCCTCAGAGTGCTCCTCCCCCTTCCAGCATTGGAGACTCAGCCAGAAGGTGCCATGTATGAACCAGGAAGCAGGACCTCACCAGACACCAAATCTTCCTGTAACTTAATTTTGGACTTCCAACTTCTAGAACTGTAAACAGGTGTAATTGGCTCATGGTTCTGCAGGCTGTACAAGCATGGTGCTGGCATCTGCCGAGCTTCTGAGGAGACTTCAGGGAGCTTTTACTCATGGCAGAAGGCAAAATGGGAGCAGGTACATCACACGGTGAGAACAGCAGCAAGAGAGAGAGGGTGGGGAGGTGCTACATCGTTTTAAACAACCAGATCTCACAAGAATTCACTCACTATGGCAAGGACAGCACCAAGCCAAGTGCTAGAGGTTGTAAATGTTTGCTGTTTATAAGCTACCCGGTCCATGGTATTTTGCATACAAGCTAAAATGCCATTCTATTACAGCTACTTAGAGCAAATCCTGAAAAGGTTTTATCTAACCTGACTTTTAGAACTTCCCCCTTCTCTTCCCCAAACACCAAGATCCACTCCCGCCCCCCCTGAGCTGCTCTCACCTTGCCTGCCATCCTGCACTTGACCTCACCTCCCACCCCATGCCCACTGTCCCTCCACCTACTGTGCCCCGCGCCCCAACTCAACTCAGGTATCAGCCTCTTTGTGAGGTTTCCCACACTCTGCAGGGTTTCCCCTCTTGTCCCACGGCACCTGTTCCAGCGTCTTTGATGGCATTTATCACATTTTAATGAAACCTTTTGCTTACGACGTCCTCACTACTAGACTGTTGTTTCTTAGGCTGGTGTGGAGTTTGGCTCCCCCTGGACCATAAGAGTATCAACTCTCTAGCATCCAACACACAGTCTGTGTTCGCAGAGTTTCTGGAGTGAATGCTTGCACATAGGCTGCATGCCTTCCTGATTGTGGACCCCCTGCCTCGTTTGACCCATAACTTTTCATGTCACCTGGCCTCCTATATGGTCTTAGAGAATTCCAAGCAATCCTTTCACAGCTCCATGCCCAGCCCACAGCCCCAGACCTGCCATCTACCTTCTATCCCAGATAGAAGGTAGGTGTTAGGCCATTCTTGTGTTGTTGTAAAGGAATAACTGAGACTGGATCATTTATAAAGAAAACAGGTGTAATTGGCTCATGGTTCTGCAGGCTGTAAAAGCATGGCACTGGCATCTGCCGAGCTTTTGAGGAGACTTCAGGGAGTTTTACTCATGGCAGAAGGCAAAGTGGGAGCAGGCACATCACATCGTGAGAACAGGAGCAAGAGAGAGAGGGTGGGGAGGTGCCACACCATTTTAAACAACCAGATCTCACAAGAACTCACTCACTATGGCAAGGACAGCACCAAGCCGAGAGGGATCCACTGCCACAGCCCAAGTGCCTCCCAGCAGGTCCCACCTCCAGCAGTGGGGACTGCATTTCAACATGAGATTTGGAGGGGACACACATCCAAACCACATCATCAGGCTTGCCTTGATTTCACAGCCCCACTAACCACTTTCACCCTGTTACTGCTGCCCCTCCAACTCCACCAGTCCAGAGCTCATTGAAGGGCTGGGAGAAACTGTGATTTCAGGTTTAGAAAGACGTCATTATTTGAGGCCTCCAAAGTAAGCCTCCTTCCACAAGCTAAGCTCCAACAGCCACTCTATTAGAGAAACAATGAGGACTTTTCAAGTGGGCTTCCCCATCTGAGATGTCCAACAGAAAAACACCCCGGGTCCAATACGTGATGCTGCATAAGAATTCCATGGAAAGTGCTTATAACATAACGCTGTGATTTAAAAGTGGGTTACAATGAAGCACACGCAATATGATCCCATCTCTGTGCAGATATGCACACACGTGTGTGCACGCCAGCACACACATACATACAATCATGGGAAAGCAACTACTCCAAAGTCTAATCACCATTATTTCTCAGTGTGGGATTTCCATTCAGATTTAGCTTTCCAAAAACTTATCTGTGCTTTCGACATTTCCTACAGAAGATTGGTATTATTTTGCATTGAGTTGTAAAACAAACTTACTTTTTAAATCCCTAGATAAGATGATCTTAATGTATGCATTTTACACATACTAAAATTTACTTACATGAGAAATTTGGTGTCACATTAGAATCTAAACAATCTGTCCAAACTCAATATTCCTATGACTCAACTTTAGATCTAGAAGGAAGAGGTGAAAAAAGTTAAAAGTTGACGTGATTTGCATTGTTTTTCATCCGCTTTCTGATATTTCACTGGTTGCATAATGGAGAAGAGTAAATAAAGGGGAGGTAAGTGTCTGGGCAGGTGCTGTGAAAGACCATCTGGGGTGGCCCCTTCAGCTGGAGCTCACACCAGCCCTGGGAGCCTCTGAATGGGCTCCAATGTCCAGCCATGTGGGCTCCTTGAAGGAACATTGGGCCTCCTCCCACAGGAAGGAGAGCCGCACTGGCCTGAGCTTTCCAACCCTTCCAAGAGCCTGCTCCTGGCCATCTATCCTCTGGTCTCTTCGGGTGAGTACCCCTGACCCAGCCAACAGCCCTCTGGCTGAGAGTATAGCAAAAGAGCCTGGGCTCTGCCATGTTTTACAGTTTCCACTCAAGCTGGGGGTGACAGATCCTGGCCACACCAGACTCTGAGCAAGGTGGCTGCCCACAGCCATGCCCTCTCTCCTTCTGCTGTCTTTCTTTTCCAACTCTCTTCTTCTTCTCCACTCAAGCCGACCAACAAACTCACTGCCTACACAAATGTCCAGCTGGCCACTCCAAGGCCTCCTGAGAGGTGGCCTTTAGCCCTGCACTTAAGGACAGGAGATGGTGCAAAGCACTGCCCTTTGGGACATGCTCATTTCTTTTACTAGGATCTCCTCAGACTGAGCTGCCCTGGGCTTGCATGCTCTTTAGGGACCACGCTATCCTCTTCTCTTCTGGCAGGAACCTCCAGCCTTGAGAAGTAACTGTTAAAGCCCCCTTATTTGGTTTCATGGGAAGAAGAGAATCGCCTTTTAAACTGAGCACTGCACTTTCCACAGGGGCACAGCCCCAGAGATCCTCTCCTATCTGCTCTCCTCTTGGTCTTTTTCTTTGAGGTGGGGGGTCCATACTCTATTTTTTTTTTTAATTATTTCAACTTTTATTTTAGATTGGAGGTTACATGGGTATATTGTGTGATGCTAATTTTTGGGGTACAACTGATCCGGTCACCCAGGTAGTTAGCATAGTTTCCAATAGGTAGTTTTGTAGCCCTTGCCTCCCTCCCACTCTCCCCTTTCTAGTAGTCCCTGGTGTCTATGTTCCCGTCTTTGTTTATCACTACCCAGTGTCCAGCTCCCTTATGAGTGAGAACATGCAGTCTTTGGTTTTCTGTTCCTGCATTAATTTACTTGGAAAAACAGCCTCCAGCTGCATCCATGTGCTGCAAAGGACACGAGCTCATTCTTTTTCATGGCTGTATAGTATTCCATGGTGTATATGCAGCACATTTCCTTTATCCAGCCCACCTCTGATGGGTATGTAAGTCGATGCCCCACATTGGTCTCTTCTTGTAGAAAGACCTGGGGAGAAGTTGATATGAGGAAGAGCCAGTGCTACTGTCCCATTAAGCCCCGAGAGAGGTGCCCACCCAGGTCGTTGGCAGTCACTGGCAGCTCTCTTGGGAGTATGAGACACTCTAGAGATTTGGCCCCTTGTTCCAGGACAAGAGGACACGGCCCAGCCCGCAGTCTTGGGGAGATGGAGTGCTGCCTCTGGCAGGAAAGGCCAGGGAGGGACTGTGGGAAGAAAACAGGGAGCAGGAAGTCCCTGAGTTCCTGCCCAGGGCAAGTGTGGGCAGCTGTCTCCACAAGAAGGCTGGTGCCAGAGGGGAGTGGAGCATACTGCTGCGTTTGTTTGTTTGTTTGTTTGTTTGTTTGTTTTGAGATGGAGTCTCACTCTGTTGTCCAGGCTGGAGTGCAGTGGCGCAATCTTGGCTCACTGCCACCTCCACCTCCGGGGTTCAAGTGAGTCTCCTGCCTCAGCCTCCCGAGTAGCTGGGATTACAGGTGCCTGCTACCACGCCTGGCTAATTTTTGTATTTTTAGTACAGATGGGGTTGGCCAGGCTGGTCTCGAGCTCCCGACCTCAGGTGATCTGCCCGCCTAGGCTTCCCAAAGTGCTAGGATTACAGATGTGGCCCACCACACCCAGCCAAAGCCACATTTTTTGTCTAGGGTCACACTGTGGGTATCTCTCCATGTCCCTCATCTTTTCTGTGTGTCTCACCTATAGAAAGTGGCCCATCCACAGAGGCTCCATGGAATGAGGGGAAGGTTGTCCTTCACGGATCAGGACAGGGCTGCTGAGGAAGCCGATTTCTGAGCCCAGGAACCCGCCCTCAACAGGAAAGGCAAATAGATGGTTTCAAAGCAGCAGCTCAAGCCGTCTGACTTCTTGGCCCCCGCCCACCCCTCCAGCCCCGCGGATAAGGGCACCGTCCAGAATGGCTGTAAATTGCTCTGAAAGTGCGAGGTGTGTATTAATAACCCCGCGGAGCTCTCTGGTGCTATATAAATGCTAAGTAGAACAGAAATTACTTTGGAGTGTTCTTGCACCTGAATGATCTCCCAGATATAACTGCTTTTGATCAGTCATCAACACAACTTTTAAAATAAAGCCGCCTCAGCCTTTTCAGTTCTGACCACAAGACAAAACGTATCGAACCAAAGGTTAAACTCCAATTGATTAAGGTCTCTCCGGCTTTTTCCTCTTCCGGGTCCTCTTTATAGCTGTGAGTCTAAGATTAGACACCGGGTTGCTTTTGTTGCTGTGGTTGCTGGTGCTGTTAGAACAGCTATTCCCCTCCCCAGGTGAATAGACCAGAATTGGATTTTACATACATTATTTGAACTAAGGTGAATAAAATACATTTCTCACCCACTCAAGTTGCCCCTCATAATATGAGGGGCCTGAAAGGTTTCAATCAGGTTTCTGGTGATCTTATTTTGATTAAATGTAAGGGTTTCATTTTCCCAGAGTTGCCTCAGGTTTTAGCTGTGTATATATTGTAATTCTGTATTTAGAGATGGTTGTATGCATGCATTTGATGTGGAGGGATTTCTATTTTGTTAGCCATCTTGATGTCTTGCCAAGCACCCCCACACACATTTCATCTTTCTGTGGCCACAGGCAGAGCAGGACAGGTGTCTGCATAGAATCCTCTAACCCCTAATCCTCCTAACACATCTCCCCTGCCTTCATTTCCACCTTTAGGAATATACCATCCTACATCTCATTCTCTGCATCTCATTTTCTGCACCCTTCCTTATTCCTATGTGGTTGTGTTTTGTTGCTGTTGTTATTGTTTTAGAGACAGGGTCTTGCTCTGTTGCCCAGGCTGGAGTACAGTGGCATGATCATAGCTCACTGCAGCCTTGAACTCCCGGCTCAAGCAATCCTCCCACCGCAGTATCCTGAGTAGCTGGGACTGCAGGCATGCAGGCGTGCGTGGAGTCACGCCCGACTCTACGAAGTCACATGTTTAAAGTCTAGCTCTGGGACTATGACTCCAAGGTTCGCCTTATGTCTTGCTCTTCCTGCTCCTCATAAGCAGAACTGAGCCTTTTTAGCATTTCTGCATTCTCACACTCACGTCAGACTCTGGGAAAAACAAGGTTTCCAGCTTATCTCTTTGTTTCCATCCCTCTCTCTTTCTCTACTCTTCCCTACTTCCTATCCTAAATGGTAATATCATTAAACTGCATCAGCTTAAAAGAAGGATATTTGAAATCCCTTGGCTAGTCTTGCTTGTGACTTAGTGTCTCAGGAAATTGAAGATGTACTTAGAAAAATTGCTATCGGAGGCCAAAATTTGACCAACAGAAAAAAACAACGGATTGATGAAGTGGAAGTGGCAGGCATTTTTGGTCAAAATAGCGTCTTTATTGTTTTTAAAAAATAAACATTGAATCACTACTAAAAATCCAACAATAAGGAAGAGAAGAAAATAACAAATTATTCAAAATCCTATCAGCGTTAACACTTGGTGACATCACTCCAAACATCTTTCTTTGCCTACGTATATAAAACATTTAAATGGATGGATTTAAAAATTGTTAGAAAATGCTGCTTCCAGGATGCTAGTTCTTGAAATATCCCGTCATATTTAAGAAATAAGACCACAAAGCCAGGGGTGGTGGGTCACGCCTGTAATCCCAGCATTTTGGGAGGCTGAGGTGGGCAGATCACCTGAGGTCAGGAGTTCGAGACCAGCCTGGCTAACATGGTGAAACCCTGTCTCTACTAAAACTACAAAAAATTAGCTGGGCATGGTGATGGGCACCTGTAATCCCAACTACTCGGGAGGCTGAGGCAGGAGAATCATTTGAACCTGAGAGGCAGAAATGTAGAGATTGTAGTGAGCTGAGATTGCACCACTGCACTCCAGCCTGGGTGAGAGTGAGACTCTGTCTCAGAGAAAGAGAGAGAAAGAGAGAGAGAGAGAGAAAGAGAGAAAGAAAGAAAGAAAGAAAGAAAGAAAGAAAGAAAGAAAGAAAGAAAGAAAGAAAGAAAGAAAGAAAGAGAAAGAAGGAAGGAAGGAAGGAAGGAAGGAAGGAAGGAAGGAAGGAAGGAAGGACGGAAGGAAGGAAGGAAGGGAAAGAAAGAAGGGAAGGGAAGGGAGGGAAGGAAGGGAAGGAACTACAAAAGTCACTAAACAGTTGAAGTCATTTTTTTAACTACATGTTTCAGTTTCATTATTCTGACAATATTGATTACTGCTCTGAAAGATGAGATATCTAGTACTCCTGAGCCTTCCTTCAATACCCCCTTGTCCTGACTTCCCAGTGTTTTGTTCTGTGTATTATTATTACATTCGAAGGGTTCAAGATATTCATGTCCTATTGTGTGATTCTGACTCCCCAGTTGCTTAATCTTAGTTCTGCAGTTAAATAAAGTCAACATTCAGTATCAGGGCTGGTTTCGTAACCACAGCTCAAATTTTCTATTCCTAAATTCCTTTTTTTTAATTGGAATGTTATTCTTCTTTATTACAAAAATGAGAAGAAAAGTAAAGTCTAGACTGTTCATGAAAGAAAAGCAACAGGGGATGAAAGATCATTAAAATTATAAATAAAATATATAATTTGATTGAATATAATTATATTAGTAATAAGACAAGTAAGCTAAAATCCACTACAAATCATACTTTCCTTTTAAATAATGCTGAGATATAAAGTAAAATAAAAATGACATCAAAATACATAAAAAACAATAATGAGAAAACAACTACACATTAGAACCTATGAAGGCTATCAAGCTAAACCACTCAATGTAAAACCCAAAGCTTTAAATGCTCACATTACGAAATACTAAATTACGATGAAACAATTAAGAAATAAGAGTATCTGTCATCATATTTTATCATGTTGATGGCTCAAAAATAAGATAAGTTATAAGACTATATTAATGAAATAATTTGAGGTTTTTTTATTATTATTATACTTTAAGTTCTAGGGTACATGTGCACAATGTGCAGGTTTGTTACATATGTATACATGTGCCATGTTGGTGTGCTGCACCCATTAACTCGTCATTTACATTCAGTGTATCTCCTAATGCTATCCCTCTCCCCACCCCCCCACAACAGGACCTGGTGTGTGATGATCCCCTTCCTGTGTCCAAGTGATCTCATTGTTCAATTCCCACCTATGAGTGAGAACTTGCGGTATTTGGTTTTCTGTTCTTGCTATAGTTTGCTGAGAATGATGGTTTCCAGCTGCATCCGTGTCCCTACAAAGGACACGAACTCATCCTTTTTTATGGCTACATAGTATTCCATGGTGTATATGTGCCACATTTTCTTAATCCAGTCTGTCATTGATGGACATTTGGGTTGACTCCAAGTCTTTGCTATTGTGAATAGTGCCACAATAAACATACATGTGCATGTGTCTTTATAGCAGCATGACTTATAACCCTTTGGGTATATACCTAGTAATGGGATGGCTGGGTCAAATGGCATTTCTAGTTCCAGATCCTTGAGGAATCGCCACACTGTTTTCCACAATGGTTGAACTAGTTTACAGTCCCACCAACAGTGTGAAAGTGTTCCTGTTTCTCCACATCCTCTCCAGCACCTGTTGTTTCCTGATTTTTTTAATGATTGCCATTCTAACTGGTGTGAGATGGTATCTCATTGTGGTTTTGATTTGCATTTCTCTGATGGCGAGTGATGATGAGCATTTTTTCATGTGTCTGTTGGCTGTATGAATGTCTTCTTTTGAGAAGTGTCTGTTCATATCCTTTGCCCACTTTTTGATGAGGTTGTTTTGTTTTGTTTTGTTTTGTTTTTTTAGACAGGGTCTCACTCTGTTGTCCAGGCTGGAGTGCAGTGCAGTGGCATGATCTCAGCTCACTGCAGCCTCTGCCTCCTGGGTTCAAGCAATTCTCCCACCTCAGCCTCCCGAATAGCTGGGATTACAGGGGCATGCCACCACGCCTGGCTGGCTAATTCGTGCATTTTTAGTAGAGACAGGGTTTTACCATGTTGGCCAGACTGGTCCTGAACTCCTGACCTCAGGTGATCCACCTGCCTTGGCCTCCCAGAGTGCTGGGATTACAGGAGTGAGCCACCTCGCCCGGCCCCATTCCTAAATTCTTAATGTTTATTAACCTCTCAAGTAGTTGAATTTTATCACTGGGAAGTTTTTAATCAAGAAGCTTATGAGGCTCATGTACTTAGACTTTTTTATGTTTATGAATGGCCACTTGTTGTCTCTATACTTCCCTGAGAGCTGGGGATACTATTCTTGAGTAACTCTTTCTTTTAGAATTGAATGGGTATTGCTCCACTTCCTCTTTCTGCTCTTTTTAAAAATGAGTTTATATTCCTAAGTTTGCCTATAATGCGAAATACTCATGAGGAATATGATTCTGGTCTGAGGATCATATTTTCTTCCAGACTGGATTCTTCTTCTTTATTTTGAATGCAGTGTAATGTTCCTTTCTTTTACTCACATGCGTGTTGAGGTGGTGGGGGAGGTTTGCAGAGTTGCCAGGCCGTTTCTTTACATCTTGTTCATCCTTAACATGGACAGTTCCGTCCAAAACTTCTAATCTTTTGATACATTAAGAGTGACTTTTCCTTGATATACATCTCACCTTACCTTGAACCAGTTGGTTCCTTCTCCCTATCCCCACTTCACCCCTGAGAATTACCGTTGTGGGTATTGCTTTCTACCCACTTTTCTGAAGTCTGAGAGTATGGGAGTTGGGGAGGGGGAGAGGTTGCCACGGGGGAAACTAGACTCTGCTTTCTCTCTTCTGAGATCTCATGAAATGCCCTGTATTAAATGCCCATTTCATCCAGCTGGAGAGATGTTCCCTTCCTTCCTTTCTTTCTTCCTTCCCTCCTTTCGAGGCAGAGTCTCACTCTGTCACCCAGGCTGGAGTGCAGTGGCACAATCACAGGTCACTGCAATCTCCACCTCCCAGGCTCAAGCTGTCCTCCCATCCCACCTCCCGAGTAGCTGGGATCACAGACATGAGCCACCACACCTGGCTGATTTTTATATTTTTGCAGAGACGGGGTGTCATCCTGTTGTCCAGGCTAGTCTCAAACTCCCAAGTTTAACGAATCTACCCATCTCAACCTCCCAAAGTGCTGGGATTACAGGCATGAGCCACCGTGCCCGGTTGAGATTTCCCATTTTTATGAGCTCCTGTTCGTTCCTCATATTCAGCCCAGATCTGTGGGAAATTTCTGAGTTCTGGCACTCTAACCATTTCACTTTACACTTTTAATAAGTGTAACATTTAAATGAGGATAATGCTAGGCATTTCCGACACAGACCCTAGACCTTTCAGTCTTATGTTTACACGTTTCATAAACATTTACTCTGTAAAAAACACTCAAGCAGGCATGATAGAGGCTCCTCTGTTTCTCCATTGCCTTCAACTCTTACCTCCTTTCCCTTTTCCCCCTTGCCTTCCCCACCCTGTGAACCTTGACTAACCAACAAGCTGCAAGGCTTGCAAAAGCCATTCATGAAAGTACTGTTCTGTTATCAGGATGAGACAGAACCACAATCCTGATCAAGAAGCGTGAAAACCGGGACAACCTCCACTGCAAGTTTCACAGCAGTTAAAGACAAAGGCTTTTCCTGGCCCAAATCACTAGGGCACATCTGCCTGCCTCCTCCTCACCCTATACAACTACAGCCTTGCTTTGATTGGGAAATTACCTGGTCGTCAAAGGCTCCTTAATTGCATCAGCTGAATGAAGCCTTTGACCTCTATTTGAGTCGCCTCAATTATGTTCCTTGGGCTGGGGGCAGTGACTCATGCCAGTAATCCCAGCACTTTGAGAGGCCAAGGCGGGTGGATCACCTGAGGTCAGGAGTTTGAGACCAGCCTGGCCAACATGGTGAAACCCCGTCTCTACTAAAAATATAAAAATTAGCTGGGCGTGGTGGCACGTGCCTATAATCTCAGCTACTGGGGAGGCTGAGGCAGGAGAATCGCTTGAACCTGGGAGGTGGAGATTGCAGTGAGCCGAGATTGCATCATTGCACTCCAGCCTGGAGGGCAAGAGTGAAACTCCATATTGAAAAAACATATATATATATATGTGTGTGTGTGTATTTTTTTTTCTTCCCTTGGACAACTTCCTGGAAGGCATAATGTCAGGCCCTGAGCACGCAAACGTGGATAAGACATGCTGTAGGTGAGGAAGACAAACATCAGTGAATAAATACAGTGCAGAAATACGGAGATGATTGTTTCCTTTTCCCGAAACTGTTGACAGGTGAATAAAACAAATTACCAGGAAAATGTAACATCGTCACAAAAGAATTTCCACAAGCTCACAAACCTCACAGGGCAAGACATCAGAGACAAGACCTAGATTGTAGCTGGGAACTGGGCCAGATGCTAGGCCAGTTTATACACCGTCTGTAGCAACCCTGCATCCAGGCGCAGGCCTGATTTCACACAGGGTCCCTGTCAGTGCTCTTGAATTTTGTACAATGTTTCCTTATCACTGGAACAGGAAATATGGTTCCCATAGCTGTCATACACAGAATCCCCTGAGAGATTTCTTCTCTGCAAAGTATCATTTCTTCCCCGAGTCCACTCACCTGTGCTGTCCTCAGAACCTGTTCCCAGCAGTGTGCTCCTCTGGCAGTCACCGCTTGCAGTTCCAATGGGGTCGGCTAGGGCAGCACATGTGGCTCTACATGCTACAGGAGTTGTGTGTTGAACAAAAGAATGAGACAAGGATAAATTTTTCTAAATCCCTTGAGGCATCCCAGCAGTTTATTTATGGGTTGGCTGATTTGTTTTGATGGATGGCTCTGCGCAGTTGTGGCTCGCTTAATCTGACACTGCTGAGATTTGTGAAAAGGAGTGATTGGCTCGTAAGAGAAACATGGTTCAGTTGTGTCTGTGTTGCCATTGATCTCAATAGCCAGATGCCCTGAACAGGTTTAGAGGCACAGTTGCTTTGGGCAAAGGAACAGAATTTGATTTTCCTATGGAGCAAGAAAATAGGCAAAATTTTACTCTAACCAGCTCTCAATGAGCTCATAATAGAAGGTTCTGTAATTGCTGAAAGAGGAGGCTTAGAATTCAATGGTGCAACTAATCACTACTCCTGCAGAGAAGAGATGGGAGAGCAAATGCTGCTTTTCTCTTACAGGAATAATGACTTCAGCTCAATTCCTCCGGCTTTCCTTCAAAAACATGGCAGCCACCCTAGAAGTATTTGGAAAAGCTATCCTAACTAATCTGCTAATGTTGATTGTCAGATTGACCAAAAGAAAGAAACTTAGGGACATGAGTAGAATTAGGACCGGTCAGCAGTTAGAGTTCACTTGGCTTTCTTTCAAAGCCAATCAAGAGCCCATTCTCATGCCTTTCAAATGCCACAGAACCCCATTAATGTGAAGTTCCTTCTGTGATAAAATGAGCCCCCACGCAAGGGAGTCCACTAACCGAAGATTTCTGCAAATGGCTTCCTGCTGTCATTTCCTTGGGTAATTACTTGCAAAATACTATGTATGATGCCATATGGGCAGAAGGAAAGGGCATGAATTTCTTCTCTGAAGGGACTTGTGTTTTGAGGAGCTCAGCACCGTCCCAAGGCTTTTATACAGCTTCTCAACACCCAAGAGAGTGCTTCGGGTTTCTCAACTCGCCTTCTTAGGAGTCCCCATCATTGAGCAGAAACTCGTTGACTAGTTCAAGTAAAAGGGAAGGGGTGTTCTTGTAAAGAAAAAGAACAGGCTTGCTGGAATCCACTTAATAGAAAGACTAGAGGAGTGGCTGCATTTCCTCAGCCCTATGACAACAACAGCAATCTACGAGGCACTAACAACATTTTGGAGTATGGGTCACCCACTTATTTGTTAGGTAATACTGCATTCTGTTTTATGGCACCTTAAGATCTGGTGCCTATGGTGGGAAGAAGGGGAGAGATGTGAGGAATTGGTATGTTTAGAGTGGAAGGATGAACATCAGGTCTTCAGAGGGAATTTGCTGCTCTTTTTATGTGCTTTAGGGTGGGAGAGTGGGCTTCAGTGGGCTCCAACTTGGAAATCTACGTGGTATGCTCAGATGCAGGCATCATTAAAGAATGCATTCTCCTAGGCCTCTCTTGGTTTTTCTTATTTTCTATACTTCTCTACGTCCCCATCGTCATGAGATATTTATTGAGGGCCTACTGCTTGCTCAGTTTCATGTAAGATACCAAAATTAAGAGGATAAGACAAGTTAATAGGAGAGTGAATTACCAATTTTGGGGTTCACATTTAAGTGCTACAGAATATCAGAAAAGGCAAACAGCACCAGAAATCCAGCTAAAGAAATCTGATCACATGACAGTGTGAGGACTGGAGATGGGCATCTGCTTCTTGAGCACTTCACATGTGCCATGGAAGAGGGACTCTGCCAGGTGCCAGATCATTGTTATTTATTTAAATTCATACAACAGCATTTTTTTCTTCAACTTTGTTTTTATTTCTGGGGTACAAGTACAGGATGTGCAGGTTTGTTAGACAGGTAAACATGTGCCATGGTGGTTTGCTGCACAGATCAACTCATCACCCAGGTATTAAACCCCAAATCCATTAGCTAATCTTCCTGCTGCTCTCCCTCTCCTGCCCCACAAACAGGCCCCAGTGTGTGTTTTTTTCCTCCATGTGTCCATGTGTTCTCATCATTCAGCTCTCACTTTTAAGTGAGAACATGCAGTGTTTGTTTTCTGTTCCTACATTAGTTTGCTGAGAATAACGGCTTCCAGCTCCATCCATATTCCCGCAAAGGACATGGTCTCATTCCTTTTTATGGCTGCATAATATTCCATGGTGTGTATGTACCACATTTTCTTTATCCAGTCTATCATTGATGGGCATTTGAGTTGATTCCATGTCTTTGCTATTGTGAACAGTGCTGCAGTGAACATACACATGCATATATCTTTAAAATAGAATGGTTTACATTTCTTTGAGTAAATATCCAGTAACAGGATTGCTGGGTCAGATGATATTTCTGCCTCTAGGTATTTGAGGAATCACCACACTGTCTTCTACAATGTTTGAACTAATTTATACTCCCACCAACAGTGTAAAAGTGTTCCTTTTTCTCCACAACCTTGCCAGCATCTGTTGTCTCTTCACTTTTTAATAATCGCCATTCTGACTGGTGTGAGATGGTATCTCATGGTTTTGATTTGCATTTCTCCAATGATCAGTGATGTTGAGCTTTTTTTCATATGTTTGTTGGCCACCTGAATATCTTCTTTCAAGAAGTGTCTGTTCATGTCGTTTGCCCACTTTTTAATGGGATGGTTTGTTTTTTCCTTGTAAATTTGTTTAAGTTCCTTGTAGACTCTGGATATTAGACCTTTGTCAGATGAATAGATTGCAACAGTTTTCTCCCATTCTGTAGATTATCTGTTTACTCTGATGATAGTTTCCTCTGCTGTGCAGAAGCTCTTTAGTTTAATTGGATCCCATTTGTCAATTTTTGCTTTTGTTACTATTGTTTTTGGTGTTTTCATCATGAAATCTTTGCCTATGCCTATGTCCTGAATGGTATTGCCTAGATTTTCTTCTAAGCTTTTTATAGTTTTGGGTTTTACATTTAAGTCTTTAATCCATCTTGAGTCAATTTTTATATAAGGTATAAGGAAGGGGTCCAGTTTCAATTTTCTGCATATGGCCAGCCAGTTCTCTCCGCACCATTTATTAAATAAATAATCTTTTCCCCATTGCTTGTTTTGTCAGGTTTGTCAAAGATCAGATAGTCGTAGGCATGTGGTCTTATTTCTGAGCTCTCTACTCTATTCCATACCACCACAATTTTTTTTAGAGATGAGGCCTCGCTCTGTTGCCCAGGCTGGAGTGCAGTGGCTCGATCGTAGTTCACTGCAGCCTCTAACTCTTGGGCTCAAGTGACCCTCCCACCTCAGCCTCCTGAGTAGCTGAAACTACAGGCATGAGCCACAACACCTGGCCTCACAACAGCATTTTGAAGTGAATAGAGAAATAAATGTTGAGGCTCCTAGAGGTTAATCAACTTTCCCATAACAAATTATGGTGGGATCAGAGAGAAAAAGGTAATCATTCCTAATGGGGAAAACTGAGCACTGCAACTACACATGCATACACATGCATGCACACACACACACACATGCACACCACACACATACATATATACCCCACACATGTCACACACACATGCACACATCAACACTTACATACACACACCACACCTGCACTCAGAAATGCAGGTAACTAGCCTAGCAAACCAGTACATGATTTGGAGCTCAGTGGGACTTAGTTAGGATGTTATGTTCTGTTGTAAAGAATCAGAGAAAAGAAACCAGAGTTAATCTCCACAGAGTTAAGCCACCTAGGAATGCCACAGTATACAGTTGAAGGCCAGGGTCAGTTAATAAGGCCAACGTGTGAAAACAGGAAGGGGGACATGAGAGAAGAGGGGCATTGCCATCTTGGACAAGCACTGCCATTTTAAGTTCCCATTGATTAAAAACTGCCTAAATCCAGCCTAAAAGCATCAGCCTTAAGGCTAATGTTAGCATGACCATAAACACAAGTGACACCTCCGACCAGAAACATTACAACTCTGAGATAATCTCCCCTCTGACTAGAAACTTGCCAGCCACAAGATAACCGACCCTCCAACCAGAGACAGTCCAACCGTACAATAAAACTCTCCTCCACACAGAACCATCCCAAGCCTGTGATAAGCTCTCTCTCTCCCTAAGCCCTTAAATACCCTTAGTCTGTAAGGGAGAATGTTTCT
The DNA here is from genome assembly GCF_037993035.2 of Macaca fascicularis. NCBI lineage: Eukaryota > Metazoa > Chordata > Mammalia > Primates > Cercopithecidae > Macaca > Macaca fascicularis. Next base: position 19,328,095 of record NC_088375.1, read on the forward strand.
GACCGAAATCGGCCAGAAGCCCCTCTCAGGTTTATTCTCCAGAATAAACCTGTCTTTGACTGTTGAGCTGCTTTTTGTGTTTCTTTCTTCTTTCTGTAACTCTTATAGGACAGAAACTGTAAATAAGCCAAAGTGGGACCAGAGAAAACCAGAGGGAAACAAGAATAAAATTGTGGCAATACTCTTCAAATAAGCCTAAAAGGGACAGTTGTTTACTGTGATTGATCACTAGGGTGTAGTCTGCTTGTCTTGGACTTGAAGGTAGATAGCTGGAGTGTTCCCAACAGGAACAAAGACATGGAAGCCAAGCTGGGCCTGACAGTGGACAGAATGGCCCAACTGAGGTAAGGTGGATGGTCACAGAGCATGGGGAATATAAAGTTGAAGGCAAGGCCAGATGAGAAGGAGACTGAATGCCAAGAGTTTGGATTCAAAGCACACAACTATAGGAAATCAGCAAAGAGAAATATGTTTTTGAATTCTCAGCTTTAAATAATTCATCCTAGACCTGTAATTTTAAGACAAAACCCCTAAATGTGAATGCATTGCTAGTACTTCCAGAATTAAGTTAGCTTTGCAATTCAGTCACTGAATGTGAAAGAGACCATTTCTGGGCATCAAAATCCAGTTTCCCCATGACTTGCACCTCCGGGTATTAAATAGAGGTAGATGAGGTTTTGTATTCAGATGAGACTTCCACAGCTAATCTCCTGTCACTCTAAAAGTAATTTACTCTCAAGTGGATAAAACTACATATGTTTTTGGATAAGAATTTAAATTGTCAAATTCTCTTCTTGTGTAATCATTCAAACACTGCTCATTTCTAATTCCAGGATGTGGTCTCTACTTTAATGATTGTATTTCACAGGTTTCCTCAACATCCTGCCCCATTGTCCACATAAATATGCTCAACACAGGGTTATAGAAAATACTTAGATGATATTCTATCCAGGTCCTGGGGTACAAATTCTTGAAAAACAGGAACTACATCTCTGGTCCAATCAACTGACATTGCTGAGAACTCAAGGCTTTATTTTATATGGTGAGTCAAAACTCTATCCCAGATGTCCTTGTGGGATATTCAAGGGTATTGACAGTCATGCCTTTGATCAGGAGATTTTGGAAAGGCATGCGCTCTTGTGAAAACTATCCATGTAGGTTTACTCAGAAGAGAAATACTGCTTTGCTTGTTTTTCCCCAAAAAGAGAAATATGAAAGTTTAGGTTTCATGATCAGAGCAGGCTCAGCTTGCTATAAAACAAACCAATAACAAAAGGCTTTGTGGCACTGCTTTTCTTGAGCGACTTTCTCCCTAGATCAAGTTCTCTTTTATCTTCCAAAACATTTCTTAAACAGTAGGATTTTCACAAATCCTCCATTTTCTCACCACATCCCTGTGTATTAATTATATTCGATCAACCTTTTGCCCAGGACTCAATTGCCTCTCCTATGAAACTCACTGTGACCTGTGCTTACCAAGTCCAGTGGGGTGTGCCACAGCCTCCTCCCTGACCTCTATCAGCATTGACTACTGCTCACAGCCTTCTCCTTCCTGAAGCTCTCTCCTCTCCTAGCTCCCTGCGGCTCCTGTCCTCAAGAGCTCTCCTTGATCTTCTAGAGCCCACCATCTCTGATACTTCACTGACCTCCTTTCTTCTCCTGTCCCCATAATAGAGTTGTTGCCCCAAGGTTATCTTCTTGTCCTCCTTTCCTTAGTGTCCCAATATAAGTCTTTGGGTGATTTAATGTGGGCCCCTGCCTGCAGTTACTTCCTTCCATGAGGCCATCTCCCAGATCAATATCATTCAATGTCCTCATTCTCGGTAGCTACCTGTTTCTTAACTGCCTGGCACATGTCTCAACCTAGATTGTTTTTGGAACCTCAAACTTATGACATTCAGCTTAATCCTTGCTGAAAGATGTGCTTAGAGCTTGTGTTTGGAAGAAGGCAGCAAAGACCATTCTGTAGCAACCATGGAATGAAGGCTGGGAAAACTGACCAGGCCAGCATGGACAGGTCCTCCTCCTCAGGGAAGGGCAGGTAATCCCAACCAAGTCAAAGCTGGCATAGAAAATTCAAGTCTGATCCAGACTGGGATTCGCAGTCCAGGAAGCTCTGATATAGCAGATCAATATTGGTTCATCCAGTTCACAAACCAGACAGAATCATTTGAGATGAGGCGAAGGGTACCAGGAGCAAAGTCCAGGTCAGAAGGCAAAGGGACTGAGAGGAACTCTTCAAGAGGGCACAAAGAAGACCCAGGGCAGAAGAGCCAGGCTCTTAGGTATGCAGCAGGTGCAGTTAAAGAGGCTGAAGGTCTGCATTTGCCCAAGGGCCTGGCACACAGACCCTGGAAGGACAGCAGCTCGATCCTGGATGCTACTAGAAAGGAGTGGGCTTCAAATGGACACCAGTCCAGGTGCTATCATTTGAAGGTTCCCTCTCTCCAAAACTCATGTTGAAATTTAATCCTCAATATGACAGTACTGAGAGGTGGGACCTTTAAGAAATTAGTGGGTCATGAGGTCCTCCCCAAATAAATGGATGCATCTATCCATGGATTAATAGATTAATAGGTTAATGGATTTATGAGTTATCACAGGAGTGTGACTAGTGGCTTTATCAGAAGAAGAAGAAAGATATGAGTTAGTATGCTCAGCCTCCTCAGCATGTGACACTCTATACTGTTTTGGTAGAGAGTCCTCACCAGCAAGAAAGCCCCCACCAGATGTAGTTCCTCAACTTTCTACTTCTCAACCTCCATAAATATAAGAAATAGATTCCTTTTCTTTATAAATTACCTAGCTTCATGGATTCCTCTATAAGCAACAGAAAACAGACTAAGACACCAGATCTGACTCTCATTTCTCCAAAGCCAGGGAAGAATTAAGCTTCAGAGAGCAGACATTGTTTGGGCTGCTGGGATTGGCGAGGTCTGGCAGAACTTCCCCTCCTAAAATGGAACTCATTTTCAGACTCATCCCTAGATCAGCCTGCTTCCAGGTTTTCCTTTCTCCAGTGAAGACTTGGAATCAGCTTTGTCTCCAAAGTCATACCTGCCATGCCATCAGTTGCCAAGTCCAGTTGGTTGCTAATCTGTCTACTCCACTTGCTTTCAAAGAGGACTTGAAGTAACTTGCAAAGATGCATACATTATAACAAGACTTAAAAACACTTAGGCGAGGAAAAGGGGAGAGAAAACAAGGACAAGAAAAATAAGATAGAGCCAGGGATATGATACAAACAAATCTACGTCATGATGCCCCTTGTTAAGGAGGAGCTCCAAGCTTGGTTTTGAGATGCTGAGCAGCCAATACAAGGAGGGAGGCATGCTCAGTGGCACTGGTCACAATGTCTCAAAGATACGAACGGCTGCTCAAAGAGAAGCACACTTATTCCCGTTGCCAAAACTGAAATGAATATATGCATGTGAAGTTTCAGACAGAGCTTGTGATGACATGGGGAAAATCCAAAGTATCATGTGGCTGCTTCTCACAATGCCCTCAGAGCAGGTGAGTGATCTAAGACAGAGGGGTGCCTGGTAAAAGTTCACCTGTAGATTTGTTCTTGAAGTAGCCACACGCCTTCACCACCACTTTCCATGACTGCTGCTCCTGACTTTCTTCCCTAGACTACCCCATGGCCTCCCTCACTCTGTCCCACACCAGCACCAGAGCAGTCCCTGACTCACAGCACAACGCTCATCCTCTGTCTTCAGAAAACTCGCCCCGAGAGGCATGCCCTCCACCCTCATCCCTCTAGAGGGCCCAGCACCCCCACCTGTCCCATCTCCACCCCGCTGCATGGATCTATCACGTGTCTCTTCCCCCAAAACATCACATACTCTCTGCCATGGCTAATTTCATTTTATCTTATTTTTTAAGAGACAGGGTCTCAACTCTGTCACCCAACCTGCTGCGACAGCTATGATTGCACTGGTGCGATCATAGCTCACTGCAGCTTCAAACTCCTACGCTCAAGCAATCCTCTCACCTCAGCCTCTCAAGTAGCTAAGACAACGGGCACACATAACTGCACCTGGCTAATTTGTTTTCACCTTTTTTGAGGGGTCTCTCTATGTTGCTCAAGTTGGTCTTGAACACTGGATCAGACTTGAATTTTCTATGCCAGCTTTGACTTGGTTTGGATTACCTGCCCTCTCTGAGGAGGAGGACCTGCCCACATTGACCTAGTCAGTTTTCCCAGCCTTCATTCCATGGCTGGTGCTGAAGGATCCTTGCTGCCTTCTTCCAAAGGCAAGCTCCCAGCACATCTTTCAGCCAGGACCAAGCTGAATATCATAGGGTCTCCCTATGCTGCCAGACTGCTCTTGAACTCCTGGCCTCAAGCAATCCTCCTGCCTTAGCCTCTTGAGTCTCTGGGATGAGCCACTGCACCCGGCTGTGATGGCTAATTTCATATGTCAACTTGACTAGGCTGTGGTGCCTAGTCGTTTAGACAAACATTATTCTAGATCTTGCTGTGAAGGTGTCTTTTAGATGAGATAAGATTTAAATCAGTGGATTTTGAGTAAAGCAGATTATCCTCCATAATGTGGGTGGGCCTCATCCAGTCAGTAGAAGGCCTTAAGAAAACCACAGACCTCTCCCAAGGCAAGGGAATTCTGCCAGCTGATGACCTTCAGACTCAAGCAAAAACTCTTCTTTTGGTCTCTAGCCTCTGGCCTGCTCTGGAAATTTGGAACTTGCCAGCCTCCATGATCCAATTCCTTAAAACAAATCTCACCCACCCACCTTGGTTTGCAAACTACCTATTGTTAGTTTCTCTAGGGAACCCCGACTGATTTATTCTCCAGGTTCCTTCTTTCTCAGATGCCCTCTTCCCGCCACTCCTGTTTGTCAAACTCTGATCCATGTCGTAAGGGACAGCCCAGTCATCTCTCTGGGGGGCACCTCCTCATTGCTCGCAGTCTGGAGTGGGATCAGCCCGCTTCCCATCTCTGAGCAGTGCTCACGCCTTGCCTGTGTGGAGTTACTGGCTCCTGACTCAGCACACGTCTTTAGAGCAGGAGTCTCTCAGGGCAGATTCTTGACCTAGAGTCAGGCACCCAATAAATATCTAAGACATTCAGGGAATCCTCACAGCAAGAGTCGCTCCAAAATGTGCCTTCCCAGAACACCTACCAGCTAGGTCAGCTGCCAAGTCTCCATTTTGTAAAAGAAATTCAGAGCAAGACAGGTTCACGTGTATAGAGGGATTTAGTCATAAGAACGAATAAAGGGTCCAGAAGTTTCTGATGTCTTTTTCTTTAGCACTGAGTCATTAAATATAGGGGGCAAACTAGGATTTCTTTTTTCATGAATGAGTAAAAACCCATGTGGCAAGACAAAGAAAGCCTGGACAACAGGCAGCTAAACATTCTCAGGGGCAGCCAAGTCAAGGTCCCGGTGGAGTAACTCAACTTCCTCTGTGTGCAGCCACCTGTTGCTGTGACCACCCAGGAGGGACATTGGGAGCCACCTGGTGGCTTGTCCAGCCATGCAAACCACATGTCAGTGTGCCTGCTGGAGGAAGGGGAGCCAAGGCAACACAGCACACACAGATCCCGCCTGGCAGCAAGGCTGCGGCCCCGGGGGCTGCCAGATGGAGCCTGCCGGATTCCACGCAGCTGCAAGCTCAGTTTAAGAGCTCCTCTTGAAGCAATGATTCTGGCACCTCACAGAGTGCATGGCCTGCCACCAAAGACATCAAATTAATAATTCATACTTAGCATTTAGGTACCACTGTCGTGCTGGCCAAGTCATTAGTACATGCATTTTCTATTTCTGCCAGGGATTGCTTCCCAGAGAGATTATTGCCGTGTTGCTGATAATAAAGCCAGCGCTGATGAGAACTGGCAAGGTGGAATTCACCTCAAGTTAGGGGCAGAACAGGACTCCAGAGTTCAGCCTCCAAAGATACACAAACATGGTGACCATTGACGAGCAGGGGAGGACGGGAAGGCCTGGCAGTCCCATTCCCAGTGCCCAGAATCCAGCGTCTGTGGGCTATTCATGTAGCCTAGCAAGGCCTCAGCTTCTCATCTGAAGATGAAAGGAGCAAACCATGTAATCTCCCGTTTCCTTTCAGGTTGAACATTTTGCATCACGAGCTCATGGAAGGTTCAGGCAGAGTCTGCCAATCTTAAGGGACTGTTTTCCATTCCTACCTCCTCTCTTGATGACAAACATCTACAGTGGGACCGTCACTTCCTTCATGGGACATGTATACCATCTCTAGACAAGCAGGGAGAAGGGGCATGTAGAATTCTCTTACAGACAGGTGGCTCTGCATCCTTTAATGTGCTGTAAACTTACAAGTCTTCGTAATAAACAAAAGTGAAACAAAAGCCTTTGGATACTGGTCTAGTGGGTGGATTCTAGTTTTTAAATTCATTGACTTATTTTAATTATTTTTAGACCTGAGGTCTAACTGTGTTGCCCAGCCTGGAGTCCAGTGGCTTTTCACAGGTGCAAGCGTGGCACACTACAGCCTCCAATTCCTAGACTCAAGAGATCCTCTGACCTCAGCCTCCAGAGTAGCTTGGACTGCAGGCATGCACCACTGCTTCCAGCAGATTCTGTTAATCCTTCATCCAAGTCACTGCGATCTGACCCAGCCCCTGCTGCTGCTGCCGTCCACAGACAGCACATTCACTGCTGGAGGCTACTGTAAGAGGTTTGTCTGAATGGCGTTAAGTTCTTTGCAGAGGGATCATCTGCAATGCCTGTCTGCCACCCCGCGCTCTGCACTTGCAGCCTGGAGGCTTCCACCACTCCCCAGTTTTTGGATGGAAACATTGAGTGGCCCCTCTCCAGCAGGAAAAGCTTAAGCAATGTTTGCAAATACTCCCGGGAGCGCCAGCCTGTTGGGAGAAGTCTAAAGTCCACTGCTGTCTCAGTTCCCTTGGGCTGCTATAACCAAATACTGTGGGCTGGGTGGCTTGTAAACAACAGAAATTTATTTCTCACAGTTCTGGAGACTGGGAAGTCCAAGATCAAGGCACCTGCAGATTCGGCATCCGGTGAGGGCTTTCTTCCCAGTGTATTGATAGCACCTTCCTAGGTCTCTTTTATGAAGGCACTAATGCCACTCATTAGGCTCTACCTTGGTGACGTAATCACCTCCCAGAGGCCCCACCTCCTAATACCATCACTGTGGGGATAAGGATTTCAACATATGAGTTTGGGGCAGTTGCAAACATTCAGACCACAGCACCCACACACATCTTTCCCATCTGCTGATGGGGAAGTGTGTGACAGCTCCTAGTCAACGTCCATTCTCCCCTACAAAATCCTTGCATCATCAGAGCTGGCAAGGTACCTGCTGTAAAGCATGTCTCACCAGGACTCCTTCATACCAGGTGTGGCATGGGACTAAGTTTTAGGAGATTAGACATGGAAGTTTGTTGGGAAGGACTTCTGGAGGAGGCTCCTTAGAAGGGGGGACAGACTGATAAGAAAAGCTCTTTTGCCCCATCACCTTGCCTTCTCCTTGGAATGCAGATGAAATGGCTAGAAGTCCAGCAGGCAACCTGGGCCACCATGTTACCTTAAAAAGGGATGCTCCACACTGAGTTGGTAGGGCCAAAGGTGGAAGGCACCTGATGTCCAGGTAAGACCTGCCACGCTAGCCTGGCTCTGTCTACCCCCCGAAAAAAAAACTGCCCTGTTTGTGTAAATACACTGTTCATTTAGTTTTCACTTAACTATGGCCAAATTGGGTCCTAACTGATATGCAAGCCCATGGAATAATCACCGTTTTGGAGATGTGAATGTGAGTCAATCTGCCGCTGTCACTGACCAAATGGCAGTGGGGCTCTAACACCTCCCACCTGGCATACAGCTCCGCCCCTGGGGTGTCCATCAGTGTATCTGGAGCAGAGCCTGCTCCAGACAGCTCAACTCCATCCTCTCCTCCTCATTCACAGTTGAGAAGACACTGAGCTAAATGGGTGTCTAGCTTCTGGGTTTTTTTTTGTTCTGTTTTGTTTTGTTTTTACCAGGAGGCGTGAGGGCAGCTCTGTCAGCCCCAGCAGTGGAGGCAACAAAAAAATGGCTTGGGAATTGGAGCCAGATATAAAAGCTGCAGACACTGGGGCCCAACAGTCAGAGGGGCGGTAAACAATAGATGAAATGGATCAGGGAAGAGCAGAGACCCTGGAAGGAAAACACACTTCGAACACCAAGAGGTGGGAGAGTGTTACTATGGCAATGCAGGGCTTGGGGCTGGGGCAGCAGAGGGGCTGCTGAGAGCCAGTGATGAAAACAAAACACAAAGGGAGGAGATGCCCAATCCGGAGCTCTGCTGGAGCAGAGTGAGCACCAACTCTCTCTCCTCATCCCCGGCTCGCCGGCCACTCCGGCCCCTCCGACTTCCAAAGATAGGATGCAACTCTCAAAGCCACGGCAGAGCACAGAGCAGCCCTGACCTGGCCTTCCCAGCCATTTCAGCAAGTACAGCCCTGGCTTTCATTTGTCTGGGAAGAAAAATCATGCTCTCCCATGTGCCTGCCTCTGGGACTCAGCTTCTTCTGAGCCCACCATTTGGAATCATGTTTCCCTCCTCTGCTCTAGCATTGAGAAGAGGAATTACCTTCTTCCTTCCTTCTTTTTAACTTCTTTATTATTTTTTTTTTTTTTAATTTTGAGACAAGGTCTCATTATGTTGCCCAGGCCGTCCTTGAACTCCTGGGTTCAAGCAATCCCCCGGCCTTGGCCTCCCAAGTAGCTGGGATTAACAGGCGCACACCACGCCCAGCTCTCTTTCTTCCTTGTTATCTTTCCATTTTTATTTTGTGCTGGAGCCCCAAATTACAGAAGATTATGTGACAGCAGTGAGAACGTATCACATCAAACTCAGATATGCAGGAAAAGAACTGGCACTCTTAATTTTCTCTAACTGCTTTGAATTTGGTCTGACACCCACATTCCTGTTCAGGATTGGGATTGCTGAGGGGCAAAGATAGAGAGAAGAGGACATAAATCCACCAAATAAAGGAAGCTCAGCCTGGTGTTGTTTTAAGCCGTCTTTCTTAGGGTAACCCCATTTCTTTGAGGTAAATATTCCACCTTTAGAGTTTCCTCCTCTCACTGGCCCAGTGACATCTGGGAGTCTGTTGGGGTCAGTGGATGCATCTGCAGGGTGCTGAGGACCTCTGGGCCCACAGGCCGGCCGTGAGTGTCCTGGGCCTTCCAGGCCCCCTCAGGAGCCTTCCTTGGGCTCTACCACCAGACACTCCATTGGTACCTGCTACTCAGGTCTCCCGTGGGGAGGCGGTGGTCAACCCCTCTCAGAGTCTGCACCTGGTGAGCGCTTCTCACTGAGCTAGCCCCATTTCTGCCACATCTAAATATCAGCTGTATAGTCTAGCTAGCCCTGGCTTAGGCCGTCACCGCACAATCTAGAGCAAGAACTCACTCATTACTGCAGGGGCAGCACCAAGCCATTTATCCAGGGATCTGCCCCACGACCCAAACACCTCCCTCTAGGCTCCATCCCCAACATCGAGGATCACATTTTGACATGAGATTTGGAGGAGACAAATATCCAAACTATACCATACCGCAGGCTCCCTTGGCTGCTTACCTCAATAAAAACAGTCAGGATCCTCACACTTGACTGATTACTATCCCTTCTTTCCAAACCAAAAAGACTTCCCCTTCCCCTTACTCTCTGGTGGGACTGGGGATTTACTCTCCATCATGGCTTCCTTCTTCTCCACCTTAGGGACCTCAGTGGTGCAAGTGGTACCAACCCCCTCATTCCTTAGAGAATTCCTTGTAGTTTAGTGTAGATGGTGGAATGAGTGTGGTGAAGGAAACTGTGTATACATCACAAAGCATTTTGGAAATATTGTACTCTCTACAATTATTAATAGTTTTCTTTGAAATGATATTGAATTGCAATTACAACACATAGAAATAAAAGGGTTTATTAATTAGAAATCTTGTCATCAATATTATTAATCATTTGAATACTTTTATAAATGAGACAGGTCCATAAACAATTTCTCTGTAGGTGTATTTATGTACCTACACATTTTTTATAAGACACCAAAATCCTGTCTGCCTAAATGAGATGACTGGGCATATCAGTCAGGAAATCATTTTCTTATAATAGAAACAATTAAAGGGGCTTCAAAAACAGGTGTTGATTGTTCTCACATATCATGGAGTCTGTGTCTAGACAGTCCAGAGTTGGAGAGCTGCTCAACAATGCTGTTGGGAACCAAAAGTCATTCCTGCCTCACCATTTCCAGCACAATGGCGTTCAGCCTGAGCATTTGTTGCCTTCTAGTACAAAATGGCTGCTACACCTCCAGATCTCACTTCCGTGTTTCCGACAGAAAGATGAAAGAAGAAGAGAAAAAAAGGAGAGGACATCTGAGTCAGGGAAGCAAAATGTTCCCAGAAACCTCAACTTGTGTGCTATTGGATGGAACTGTACTGCATGGTTCTTCCTAACTACAAGGGATTCTGAGGAAACCAGTATTTTCAGCTAAACACATTGGTGCCCTGAACATAACTAGGGTTCTGTAGTTTCATAAAGTGGGCGGGGCAGAATGGGAATGGCTATTGGGTAGGACGCTAACATTATGTACCAATCTAGGGGATTAGGACAAGATAATCCATCTGTTTGAGCCTCAGTGTCTTCAGTTATAAAATAAGTGTGGATTAGATATAAAAATTCTAAAATTTTTCATCCAAGAGTCCTAATAGTAGACAATAAGCCAACTCCTTTCCTTATTCGGAGATAAAACCAACAGAGCCCCACAAAATTTCACTAAAGTCTCATATTTAATCTTGAAAACTCATTCATTTTCCATTCTAGGTCCATAGTATGTTTGGTTTCATATAAAAATGTGTATATTTTAATCTGCAAGTTAAAATTGCAACATTTGTCATGTAACTTTGCATGCACACCCTCCTCAGAGCACATGCACTTCAATCTGAGAAACTCTTACATTCTTAAAGCAATGCTAGGGCACGACAGGATTTTCCAGTCTCCATGCAGAAGAACTTGCCTTGAGGTCACTTGGGAGGTCAGTGCGAGTTGGGAGAGGACCATTGGCTGGTCCTGCTGAGGGCTAGACTAGGGCTTCCTTTTCAAAAATAGACCAGTTGGTGTCTATGGACGTGCCAGATACACTGCAGCTGTCTCCTGCATCGTAGAACTCAGATTTCTGCCTTATAACCACTCACCATTTTGGCGATTGCTCTGTAGGCTGGGGACTTCATGATTGAATATTGCAAACACTGGTGGCCTTGTTCACAGGATGATGTAGGAGAGCCCAGGGTCACAAGTTCCTTCCCAAGCTCCACAGGCAATACCTGAGAAAGAGACTTACTTGGTGTCCTTGACCAGCGTCAGATAAGCCTGAAGCAGCAGCTCCTCCTTGGCTCACTGTCCTTAGTTCCTTCGTTTTTCTCCACGTATCTAGGAAGAAGAGTGCTGGCAAGCAAGGGCTCAGAGCCATCTCAGAACAGAGGAGTGCCCCTCCCCACTGTGTTCCTCCCTTACCTGATGGCACATCAGGCAGAGTCACAGGGCATGGCTACACCAAACCATATCCCTAGGATCAGGAACCATCTCTCTTCAAGGCTAAGAATTTTTAGAATCCTCCTTTTGTGCACTAATGATGATAAGAAACTTTTGATTTGGAGAAGTGTTGATAGATGCACATGCCCCAAGCATATTGAAACGCCTTACACAGAACACTCTGCAGATGACAGAAAAGGGCAGTAGGGTGGTGGGGTGAGAGGTAGCTCACAGAGAGATATAGCATCGGTAGAACTCCCCATGCAGATTAGCGATGCATTTGTGCATGTTAAGGCTCTGAGAAGTCCTGTAGCAAGGAGATGACATTTAGCTCCATGAAGTCCAGAATTTCCTAAAAGCATGTGAGTGCAGAACTCTTTTTTCCTTTTGTTCACTGTTTAATTTTTTTTGTTTGTTTGTTTGTTTTTGTTTCTTTTGTTTTGAGACAGAGTCTCACTCTGTTGCCCTGGCTGGAGTGTGGTGGCACAATCTTGGCTTACTGCAAGCTCCTCCTCCCAGATCCACTGTATTCTCCTGCCTCAGCCTCCCGAGTAGCTGGCACTATAGGCGCCCACCACCACAACCCGCTAATTTTTTGTATTTTTAGTAGAGACAGGGTTTCACTGTGTTAGCCAGGATGGTCTTGATCTCCTGACCTTGTGATCTGCCTTCCTCGGCCTCCCAAAGTGCTGGGATTACAGGCGTGAGCCATCGCACCTGGCCCACTTTTAAAATTTTTTTATAAATTTAAAAGATACAAGTGCAGATTTCTTACACGCACATATTGTGTAGCGGTGAAGTCTGGCCTTTTAGTGCACACATCACCCAAATAGTGTATGTTGTACCCAATAGGTAATTTTTCAACCCTCACCCCCTTCCACCCTCCCAACTTTCATGGTCTCAGGTCTACTATTCCACTCTCTGTGCCCACACATGCTCATCGTTTAGTCCTACTCGTAAGTGAGCACATGCAATATTTGACTTTCTGAGTTCTTTCACTTAAGATAATGGCCTTCAGTTCCATCCGTGTCACTGAAAAAAATACATGATTTCCTATTTTATTGACTGAGTAGTATTCCACAGTGTATATGTACCACATTTTATTATCCAGTTCTCCATTGATGGACATTTGGATTGATTCCGTATCTTTGCTATTGTGAATAGTGCTATGATAAACATACGAGTGCAGGTGTCCTTTTGATGTCATGATTTTTTTCCCTCTGGGGAGATACCCAGTAGTGAAATTTCTGGATCTAATGGTAGTTATGGTTTTCAGTCCTTTGAGAAATCTCCATACTGTTTTGCATGAAGGTCGTATTAATTTGCATTCCCACCAACAGTATTATAAGCCTTCCCTCTTCTCCACATCCTCACCAACATCTGTTGTTTTTTAGACTTTTTAATAATAGCCATTCTAACTAATGTAAGATGGTATTTCACTGTGGTTTTAATTTGCAGTTCTCTGAGGATTAGTGATGTTGAGCATTTTTTCATGTTTCTTGGCCACTTGAATGTCTTCTTTGGAAAAAGTCTCAGAACTCTTCTTTGCGTTTGCTCACCTGTTAACCACAGAAGGAATGGGTTTCACCTGGTCATTTTAGGAGAACACCACTTTGGGAGCTAGAACAGCAACCGGCTGGATGTTAGTGGACATTAAACCATAGTGTACACATTATGTGCGCTTGCACAAAGCCTAGCCTTCTCTACAATGTAAGAAATGATATTCTGCTCACTTTTTCCTTGGATGGATTAGCTATCTCTTATTTTCTCCCATCTGCAAAGTGAGGACAGCAATACTTACCTTATAAGAACATGTGAAAATTACCTGTATTTTAAGAAGAAAATGCTGGTAATTAATCAAAAGGCCATGTAGCACCTTGGTAGGGACGGGTCTTACTCCACTTAATTCTGTATTCTGGCTTGGGCTTCCATTGAAATGTAGAATGTTAAAACCTGTAAAGATTTGATCTTAAGTTATGTAAATTATGTAACTATGGAAATTAAATGTGTGATGAGAGTAAAGGGAAAGAAAAAGGAAACTAAAAGGATTGAAATTTAAAAAGAAGTGACCAAGCAGAGGATGGAAGGGAGAGCTGGAAGAATCCTGGTCAAAGGCTTCGGCCAATGTGGATGCACTGCTTCCACACTGTATAGTGTGTGTGTACCACGCTGTACGGTGGACAGCTAGATATCCACTGTATTGCTCATTTGCTCCTGCCCTACAATTCAAGTTAAATGTGCATGAGTTGTAATGCCTTTGAAAAGAGAGAGACTGAAGTTAATGCTGGATGCTACTCCTATTATCTCAGTAAACATTGCCCCCCACAAAATCCAGTTTCATCAGATTGGATGAAGGATATTGTAAAGGCACTCACAAGGGCCTGGCAGTGGGTTACTAACAAATGCATCACGCATCTGAATCTGGGGTGGGGAGAAGCAGGAAGCCATCAGGAGGTACAAGCGCATGGAGAATGCGTAGGCAGACAGAGGAGAGAAGGGTCATGCTGCTGGGGGGCACTGCTCACAGGAACCCCGTTCTTCCTTTTCCTGATTTGAGGGGAAGAAAATAATAAGAAGCTCTATCTCATTGAATTTATGATAGCCATATTTACCTTTGAGCCTTTTAAAATCTTTTTTAAAAGAAAAAGGTTAGGGATAAATATTAATAAGCAAGAAAAAAAAGGAGATAGAATGAAAAGGGCACTGGCAGGGCACGGTGGCTCACACCTGTAATCCCAGCACTTTGGGAGGCCAAGGTAGGAGGATTGTTTGAGCTCAGGAGTTTGAGACCAGCCTGGACAACAGATCGAGACCCCATCTCTACAAAAAAAAAAAAAAAATGAGAGAGAGAGAGAGAAAAAAAATAAATAGAAAGAAAAGGGCACAGGATACCAAGTCAAATGATCTGTGTTCAAGTTCAAATCCTGATAGCTAGATCTTTCCATGCCTTGGATCACTGAGCTTCTCAGAGCTTTGATTTTCTCATCTATAAAATGAGGGTAATGACATGTCTCTCACAGCCTCATGAGTAGCCCTGGAGATCACACACACATGCAAACTTAGCATCCCCGCTCCAGGCTCTAAGTGGGGTCAGAGAGCTTTTGTCATCTTAACCACCTGTGGCTGCTCCTCGGCCGGATTGATGTGAAAAACTTAAAATGAAATTTAAAACATGATGATCTACCAGGAGGACTGTTTTAGATCATTTCGAACTACTCTCAGCAACTGCATTCTGCTGCTAAAGACTATAATCATCTCAATGCTTTTTCTGGTTTTAAACATAAATATTTTAGAATAGAAAAACATAGCAAGCAGCCAATTCTTTAAAATCGCCTATGTGAGGAATACAGCTAGAAAAGGAGGTTGATAATGAATGAACTTGTGCTGAAACATTAAAATGCAATAAAGTTACCAACAGCCTCCTAATCTTTCAGACTATCTGGGCTTCTGATTTTAATACTCCCTTATAGATTTGTTGAATGAGAGACTTTTAAAAAACTACACAGTTTCAGAGATAACAAGGTTAGCATTTTGATGTATTTCCCTTTAACCATGAACCAAAGGAGAAGCCACCACTGTTCCATGGAACTAGGGACACCCCTCCCCAAGTCCCAAGAACAACCCTGCCCATCTAAGATCAGGGAGTGCCTATTAAACAGGTGGGCTCAACGGCAAGCATCACTCGAGACCAGTCCTTTTCCAGTGGGTCCTGGTCCCTGCCCACAGCCTTGCCCCCAGTGGGGCCTGCCTCCCTCTGATGATATGCTCTTCCTGCTCCACTCTGCAGGCCATTTCTTCTCCTTGTCTGTATTTTACTTCATTTGTCCTGCTCCAGTGAAGTTCCCCTGCCCTCCAGCCTTCTCCTGCCTTCCACACTAAACCCCAGGTTAGTCCTTGGGCCACCTTGTCCCTCCAGATACCTGCCTGTCCGACTCAGCCTGGGACTTAGACCTGCCCCACCAGGCATATCCTGACCCCAACATGGGCCAAGCCATCCCAGGCACTCAAAACACCTATAGACCTGATCAGAGAGCAGACCTTTCTTAGGACTGTCAGAAAACATACTAAGGAGTATTGAGCATTTCGTTTGGAAGGAAGTTAGAAGATGCAGAGGCAATTTTATGCGTGACTAGAGTTAAAGAACAAGCGTGATGCAGTCCCTTCCTTAAGAGAATCAGATTCCCTTTCTTTGGTCCTCCCTCAGTCATTTTCTCCTACCTGTTCCTTCCCCTCCCTCTCTTTAACCCATCCTGCCTTTTCCCCTCCAAAGTCTAAGCAATGGCAAGAGTAATTAATTCACTGCAAACCATCTGCAAGTCTGAATGGAAGTTTTGGAGACTGTCCTGCACATGCTCACACACGCACAGACACACACACAGAGCAGAAGTGATAAGACAAAAATGGACTTTTTAAATAAAAGTACTCAGAACAGCGGGCATGGTGGCTCACACCTGTAGTTCTAACTACTAGGGAGGCTGAGGTGGAAGGATTGTTTGAGCCTAGGAGTTTGAGGCTGCAGTGAGCTGTGATCGCTCCACTGCACTTTAGCCTGGGTGACAGAGGGAGACCCTGTCTCTTAAAAAAAAAAAAAATCATCATCCAGCTGAGGCCAGTGGCTCACGCTTATAATCCGAGCACTTAGGGCAACAAAGGCAGGCAGGTCACTTAAGCTCAAGAGTTCAACAGCAGCCTAGGCAACATGGCAAAACCCGTCTCTACAAAAAATACAAAAATTAGCTGGGCATGGTGGCATGCACCTGTAATCCCAGCTACTCAGGAGGCTGAGGTAGGAGCATCACTTAAGCCCAGGAGTTCAAGTCTTCATTGAGCCGTGATTGTACCACTGCACTCCAGCCTGGGTGACAGAGTGAGATCCTGCTTAAAAAAAAAAAAAAAAAAAAATCCACAGAATCCATATACACCATGAAATACTATGCATCCATAAAAAGAGTGAAATCGCATCCTTTGCAGCAGCATGGGTGCAGCTGGAGGCCATCATCCTAAGCCAATTAACACAAACAGAAAATCAAATACTGCAAGTTCTCACTTATAAGTGAGAGCTAAATAATGGATACACATGGTTATGTGTAACAATAGGCACTGGGGTCTCCGAAGGGGAGATGGAGGGAGGGAGGCAAGGGTTGAGAAACTACCTATTGGGTACCGTATTCATTGCTTTGGTGATAGGTTCAATAGAACCCCAAACCCCAGGATTATGCAATACATCCATGTAACAAACCTGCACATGTACCCTCGAACAAAAATTTTTAAATAAGTAAATAATTTTTTTATTTTAAAAATAAAAATAAACATAAAGGATGCACAAAAGTCAGGAGCTAGGGCTAGAATTAGCTGAAAGCCATATCACAGCTACGGGTTTCAGTTACCACCACTGACCAGGAGTTCTATGAGTTTATCTCTCGGGTCCCTCCTCTAAGTTCACAGCTGTCTCTCCAGCTGCTGCCTGGCACCGCCATGATCTCTAAGTGAATGTGCTTTGAGTTATGATTCTGTTCTTTCACCCAAAACCCAATCCTCCTTCTCAGTGTCCATTCCCAATTCATCCTGCTGTACAGACCAGGAACCTGAAAGTACTTTTGGACTCCGCATTTTTTCTTTCTTTCTCTTCCTTCCTTTCTTTCTTTCTTTCTTTCTTTTTTCTTTCTTTCTTTCTTTCTTTCTTTCTTTCTTTCTTTTTCTTTCTTTCTTTTTCTTTCTTTCCTTCTTTCCTTCTTTCCTCCTTGCTTCCTTGCTTCCTTCCTTCCTTTTCTTTTTTCTCACTCTGTCACCCAGGCTGGAGTACATTGGCTCAGTCTTGGCTCACTGCAACCTCCGCCTCCCAGGTTCAAGTGATTCTCCTGCCTCAGCATCCCAAGCAGCTGGGATTACAGGCACCCACCACCACGCCTGGCTAATTTTTGTATTTTTGATAGAGATAGGGTTTCACCACGTTGGCCAGGCTGGTCTCGAACTCCTGACCTCAAGTGATCCACCCACCTCGGCTTCCCAAAGTGCTGAGATTACAGGTGTGAGTCCAGGCCACCACACTTGGCCTGGACTCCTTCCTTTCTTTCCATGCAAAGCATGCTCAATCCATAACCAAGTCCTGTTGAGCTTGTTACATAAATAGCTCTTGACTTAATCATCTTCTCTCCACTCACACAGTCAGTAGCCTGGTCCAAGTGGCAATGGTTTCTTGCCTGGACTGTTGTAAATGAGTCCTTCACTTGCCTTTCTGCACCCAGCAGGGCTTCCCTCTTCTCTGCAGTGGATCGCATAGCCAGAGTAATCTTTTAAAAACATAAGTCTGATCATATTCCACACACACACCCTTAAGAGCCTTCTTTATTCTAATAACAATAGCTTCCTAATACTCCTAGGATAAAGAGGAAAATTCCTAACTGGGCCTGGGGATCCCAGACCTCAGGGGGAACAGCACCCCACCTCCCAGCCCTGCCACCTGTCCTCATTTCACACAATGCTCCCTCACTCTGCACTCCAAGCAAACTGGGCTTCTTTTGGTCTCTAACCAGGCCCAGCCCTTCCCACTTGCCTAGAACAGGGCTCTCCCCAACTGCCTTCCTTTGGCCTAGGTGACTCTTCTCTGAGCTCAGGTCAATCCCCACTGCCTCGGGGAAGGCAACTGTTCATCTCTTGCTCAAGGTCAACTATCCCATTGTATGCTCTCCCAGTTTCTTGAATTGCCATTGTTAACCATTCTTGGTTGTAGTTCTACATGTTTAATGAATGTCCCTCTTCCTACTAGACTGTGAACTCCTTGAAGACAGAAATCACGTCCTCTTTTTTTTCTGCCTTACATAATATTCCTAGCACTCGTGCAGTATTAACAGCAGATGTTTCCAAAGAGGTTTCATGGCCTTGGGAAGATTCCTGTAGCTGCTGTCCCCTGGGGCTGAGTTTTATTCTACAAAATGGGCACGGTTAAAGTGTTTCCCTGTGGACTGTAATTATAAGAGATACTATCTGTTGTTAGTATTTGCCTTCACTAAAGTTCAAACAATTAAACTTAACCCTGTAAATATATTGTTCTATCCCACACTGGGGCCTGTCGGGGTGGGGATGGTGAGGGGCAAAGGGAGGGAGAGCAGTAGGACAAATACCTAATGCATGTAGGGCTTAAAAACTAAATGACAGGTGTTGGAACCGAACTGTCGATTCTCTCCTGGGTAGGGGTCGCCGCGAAGGATCACCGACACGAGATTCACAGCAGAGAGTTATTTATTACTAGCGCGCTAGGGTCCCAAGCTCTAAGTTGGCCCTGGGACCCCGACTGCTTGTTACAGGCTGTTTATATAGGCAAACACAAGTTCAAACACAGCTTAGGGCGCGAAATTTAAACAAAGCTTTAGGCGCGTGGTAATTGGGTCTGTCTATGGCCTGAGCAAGGTGTCTTGTTCTAATTGGTTAGAGCAGGACCTTATGAGGTTTTTTTCCTGGAGTTGTTGATTCCGGGAACTTCGAGGCAGGGTGGGACCCCCGGAATTGGCAGGGTGGGACCCCATGAGGTTGTTTCCCGGAATTGGCAGGGTGGGACCCTATCAGTGTGGGACCCTATTGAGGCAGGGTGGGACCCTATCCAGAGCCACCTGGTGTTAATTTTTTTAAGTTCTTTTTTTATGAGGCCTAGTTTCTAAGTTTTATGCGGCCTAGTTTCACAGGTTGATAGGTGCAGCAAACCACCATGGCACGTGTATACCTATGTAACAAACCCGCACGTTCTGCACATATATCCCCGAACTTAAAGTAAAATTTTTAAAAAAGAATAAAATAAAATGAATAAATAAATAAATATATTGTTCTTGATCTCTGTATACAAGGTTTTAACTGTATTTTTTTAGCCTTATCAGTATTTCTAAGTACTAATAATACAACCAGAGTTGTCCAAGATATAAAGTTCATGGTTTGTGTCCAGGGAACTTACAATTGTGTATAACTGATACTAATCCTTTAATCCTGATGTAGTCAAATCACAATATTTAGGTCTTCTGAGGTGCATACAGCCATTTATTACTTCTCATTTTGAAGTCCTGACCTGGATGAACAGTCTCTATTATCTCCACTTTACAGATAAAGAACTGGAAGCAAATAGATATGACATGACTTGGCCAAGGTCATAGTCAGAAGCAGAGGAGGGAATGGCAATCATAATAATTTGCATTTGTAAAGTGATTTTCCTACTGAAAAATCCAAAGCTCTTAGCAAGCATAATTTAATTCATCATTACAACGATGCTGTGAAGTAAGACATAAAAGTGTTTCTTTCAATAAGGAGGAAAAGTTTTAAAATATATTTGGGTAACTTATAATCAGCCAACCAGACTGGATGAAAAAGGCATGCTTTGCATCACACCCCAAAATGGAATATTGGGAACTTCGTTAGAGTTCTGAGGAAGAGTGACTTACTCAAGTCAGGATTCTCTTGGTTGTCTCTCTTGCTTCCTGCTCCCCAAGTTAAACCAGAGCAATAGATAGAGGAGAGGCACTGAAGGGAATCCTTGGGAATTTGGAGTCAGCCAAACGAGAATCTTATCTACACTCAGCACTGTCACCTTAGGTAAGAAACTTAATTTTGAATAAGCCTGTTTTCTCATTAGTATAGTAGAAATAATAACTGAAGTACACATGTGAATATGAAAAAGAAATCAGGTGTTTAGCACAGGGTCTGGTCCAAATAGCTATTTAATAAATGGTCAATATTAATATTTATATTAGTTAATAATAATGAATGGTTTCTTCAGTTTTTTGAAATTGTAAACAAATAGCTGAGTTAATTAAGCAAGAAATTCTAGAGGTCAAACATATGCATGGAGTTTAGTTAAAGGTGGGGAAGGGGTCAGTTGAGGCTGCCTAGTAAGGTCCATCCTCCTACTGGAGTCCCAAGTTTTCATTCAAGGGGACCCCTCTCCCCAATCTCCAGCCTCAGTGAGACTCATGCATGATGAACCTGGGGCCAGAGCTGAGGAAGGCTTTCCCCTGACGGGACCTTGGGATAGGAAACAAACATGGAGAAAGATGGTCCCTGGGAGAATTTCTCCACCCAATCCCAAGACCAGATTAAAGAACAAAGCAAGAGTAAAGTGAGTTTCAGCCTTGGGGATCTGCAGGAGATACACCTGAGGAAATATTCCTGGGAACCAACTGATTAAAGAGACAAGAAGCTGAGGAAAAATAATTTTCTGAGAACACTAAAACCAAACAACCTGGCAGAGAACCAGGAAGCTTCCATGCTGCCTGCGATGTAACACACTGTCCTCACGCATGAGGAAAAGCTGTTAAAGGAACTTCTATTATACAACCAGAATGCCTCTTTACAACATGAATGCCTTTGATAGGCAAAGTTTGCTGTGTACTGTCCAGTGGGTCAGTCCCATGCTGTGGTCCTAATGTCTGGCTGAGATGGAAGTCTCAGGAGAATCACTCTGAAAGCAACAGCACTATTCGGCAGGAGCGCATGTAGCCCGTACTTGGGCATGAACGAGGGAGGCAATGAAAACCCAGGAGGTTGCATCTTGGAGCCACGGACTTCCACAGTGCATGAAAGATGCTCCACATATTATATACGCTGGAAATCATTTTCTTCCAGAGCAATTAGACAAGAAAAATAAAAAGCATCTAAATTTGCAATGAAGAAGTAAAATTATCTCTGTTTGCAGATGGTATAATCTTATGTGTAGCCAACCCTAAAGATTCCAAAAGAAAAAAAAAAAAAACTGCTAGAACTAATAAACAAAGTAGCAAGATGCAAAATCAGCACTCAAAATTCATTGTTTCTATACATTAATAATGAACAATTTGAGCAGGATAGCAAAAAAAACAATTCCATTTACAATAGCGTCAAAAAGAATAAAATACTTAGATAGAAATTCAACCAAGGAGGCAAAAGACTTGTACACTAGAAACTACAAAATGTTGCTACAATACATTAAAGAAAATACAAATAAATGGAAATATTCAATGTTCATGGATTGAAAGACAATAGTACTCAAAGCAATCTACAGATGAAATGCAATCCCTATCAAAATTCCAATAGCTTTTTTGGCAGAAACAGAAAAATCCATCCTAAAACTCATATGGAATCTTAAGGGACCCCAAATAGCCAAAGTAATGTTGAAAAAGAAGAGCAGAGTTGGAAGTTTCACACTTCCTAATTTCAAGACTTATAGCAAAGCTACAGTAATCAAAATAATGTGGTAATGTCATAAAGACTGACTTATAGAACAATGGAATGAAACAGAGATCTCAGAAATAAATTCTTGCATCCATAGTCAAATAATCTATGACCACTGAATGGAGAAAGGGCAGCCTTTCCAACAAGTGGTATTGGGAAAACTGAATATTCATGTCCAAATGAATGAAGTCATACTCATACTTACACTATATACAAAAATTAACATGAAATGAACCAAAGGTCTGAACTCAAGGGCTAAAACTATAAAACTCTTAGAAGAAAACATAGAGGAAAAGCTTTATGACATTGGCTTTGGCAATGGTTTTTCTTGGTTATGATACTAAAAGTCAACAAAAGAAAAAGGAGACAAATTGCACTACATCAAAATTAAAATTTTTTTGTGCTTCAAAAGACACAAAAGAGCGAAAAGGCAATCCAATAAATGAGACAAAATATTTTCAAATTATATATTTCATAAGGAGTAAATATCCAGAATATATAAAGAATTCTTGTAACTCAACAACGAAAGAACAAACAACCTGATTTTTAAAAGGGCAAAGGTCTTGAATAGACATTTCCTCAAAGACTATATGCAAATAATTGCATATGAAGCAGCACTGGGCACATGAAGATGCCCAAATGCCGCTAATCGTTAAGGAAATGAAAATCAAAACCACAATTAGATACTACTTCATTTCCATTAGAATTACTAATATTTAAGAAAAAAATCATAAAATAACAAGCGTTGACAAGGATCTGGAGAAACTGGAACCTTTGTGCATTGTTGATAGGAATGTAAAATGGTCCAGCCACCATGGACAACAATTTGGTGATTCTCAAAAAGTTAAACATAGAATTACCGTTTGATCCAGCAATTCCACTCTGGGTGTATACCCAAAAGCAGTAAAAGCAGGGACTCAGACATTTATTTGCACACCTATGTTCATAATAGCATTATACAAAAGAGCCAAAGGGTGGAAGCAATCCAGGTGTTCACCAATGTATAAACAGGTAAACGACTGTGACATATACACACAATGGAATATTATTCAGGCCAGGAAGGAAAGAAATTTTGACACATACCACAACATGGATAAACTTAGAGGGCATTATGCTAAGTTAAATAAGCCAGTCACAAAAGTACAAGTATTATATGATTGCATTTATATGAGGTACCTAGAGACAGAATTCATAAAGACAGAAAGAGACAGAAAGTGCAATGGTGGTTGCCAGGGCTGGAGAGATGAGGAAATGGGGCACTCTTGTTTAATTGGCACAGATTTTCAGTTTGGGAAGATGAAAAATTTCTTGCAATTTGTAAAGATAATAGTTACACGACATTGTAAATGCACTTTATGCCAATGAATTGTATACTTAAAATGGTTAAAACAATATGTTTTATGTTTTGTATATTTTATCACAATTTCCAAAAAAATTTTTAAATGAAACAGGTCTATATCTAACAAAATATTATAGGACTTATATGCTAAAAACTACAGAAGACTGAGGAAAGAAATTTTTAAAATCTAAGAAAATGGAGAGATTTGTTGTGTTCATAGATTGGAGGAATCAATGTAGTAAAGACATCGGTTCTCCTCAAATATACAGATTTGTCAAAATTCCTTTTAAGATTTCTGCAAGACTTTTTGTAAATATGGATAACAGTATTCTAAACTTTATAAGAAAGGCAAACAAACTTGGAGAGCTAACCCAATTTTGCAAAAGAAGAATAAAGGCGAAGGAATCAGCCTACCCAATTTCCACACTTATAGTTACAGTAACCAAGACTGTGTGGTATTGGCAGAAGCGTAGACTTATAGATCAACAGAGCGGAACACAGAACCCAGAAATAGACCTGTACAAATATGTCCAATGATTTTGACAAAGGTGCAAACGCAATTCAGCGAGGAAAGATAGCCTTTTCAGCAAATGGTGCCGGAGCATATGGATATCCATAATTAAAAACATGAACCTCCATCTCAATCTCATATCTTATACAAAGTTAACTCAAAATAAATCACAGACTTCAATACATAAAACTTTTAGAAAAATAGGAGAAAACCTTTAGGATCTAGGGCTAGGCAAAGTGTTCTTAAGTTTGACACCAAAAGCATGATCCATAAAAGGAAAAATTGGGCTTGATCAAAATAAAAAACTTTTGCTCTATGAAAGACCCTGTCAAGAGGATGAAAAGACAAGCCATAGGCTGGGGAAGAAAAATTTGCCAACCACACATCTGATGAATAACTAGAGTCTAGACCATATTTTTTAAAACTCTCAAACTCAATAGTGAAAAAACAAATCAATAAGAAAATGGGCAAAAAAATAAAAGCTAGAAATATTTCACCAAAGAGGACAGATAGATGGCAAATAAGCATCTATGGCAAATGCAGATTAAATCACAGTGTGCTATCACTCCATACCTGTTAGAATGGCTTTTTAAAATGGTGATAACACCAAATGCTGGTGAGGATGTGGAGAATCTGGGATCACTCATGCATTCCTAGTGGGAATGCAAAATGGGGCACCTAGGGGAAAATAGTTTGGACGCTTCTCAACGTCCCAGTGAGAAAGGATAAATTGTAATTGGATATTGTGTTAGTCAAGGTAGGCTGGGTTATGCTGCGGTAACAAACCACACAAAAATGTCAGTGGCTTAAACAACAGAATAGGTCATGTTGTTGGAAGTAACCCAGCAACAGAGGCTGACAGAGGTTCTGTGTCAACACGTGCTTTCTAGTCACTAAGGCAAGACAATGAGAATTTGGCAAACCCTGTGGTGCCCAAAAGTGGCACATGTTGCCTCTGCTCACAATTCGTTTGCTAAACAGGGATCTAGGCACCTCTTGCAGGAAGGGGCACAGAAATGTTGGCATCAGAAATACAGTTCACCATGTGTCACGGTGCACAACCACCCCAGCTGTAAAGGAGGAAGCGGGTCTCGACGCAGCCGTCATGGCAGGCACACAGAGCTGAAACCTGGACCACGTCACTGAGCGCTCACCTTCATACAAGAGAGTCTCCACCATTTGGCCATTTCAGTCAAAAAGAAAGAACGCTTACATGCAAAGAGCTAAGGAACTAGTATAGCTAATATATGATTATTACTCAAACTTGTCTTGAGTAGAAAATAAAAGGAACCTTGGGAAAATTTGTTTGCCTATTGCTTCTCATATATTTCTAAATTTTGGGCTCCCTGTTTTTAAAATGACTAAGAAATCAGGGCTTGGCAAAGAGAAGGGAGTCTCTTCGATCAGCATTTTTTAGAACAGCCTGGACTCAAACACTGTGAAAGACCTCAATTCTTTGTGTAAAACAACTATCCAGCACTACTTGCAGTTGCTTGGAAAGCATTTTCTGATGAAGTCAATATCAGGAAAAAAATGCCGTGGAGGATCTTGCTATACGGCTATACACAAGAAAACTAGCAATTTCCTTCTTTTTCTCAATTTTTTTTTTTTTTTTGACAGAGACTCATCCCATCGCCCAGGCTGAAATGCAGTGGCGTGATCACTGCTCACTGCAGACTCCACCTCCCCGGGCCCAGGTGATCCTCCTGAGCCTCCCGAGTAGCTGGGACCACAGGCATACGCTACCACGCCTGGCTAATTTTTGCATTTTTTTGCAGAGACAGAGTTTCGCCATGTTGCCCAGGCTGGTCTTGAAGTCCTGAGCTCAAGTGATCCTCCCACCTCGGCCTCCCAAAGTACTGGGATTTATAGGCATGAGCCACTGCACCCAGCCAAACTAGCAATTTCTTAAACAATTGAATCCAAGGCAATAGGAGACTAGTTTCAGCTTGGTCGTATATAAAAAACAGTAGTCATGGGGACCATTCATCCTCTTTCAGGAGGTTTGTCCTGCCTGTCACTATGTTTTCCTACACGGCTCCCTCTCACTCTGTGGACCATTGCTGAAAAGACCAAGTGGGCACCCCCCCAATGACAGCAGTTCTTTAGGCCAACCATCTACTCATGATCTGATTTTTAAAATAAGCTGGGGCCATGCACGAAGGCTCATGCTTGTAATCCCAGCGCTTCAGGTGGCTGAGGCAGGAAGATTGTTTGAGGCCAAGAGTTCAAGACCAGCCTGGGCAACATAGGGAGACTTCATTTCTACAAAAGAAAAGGGTTTTGTTTTGTTTTGTTTTTTCAAAGCGAGCCAGGCATGGTGGTGTGTGCCTATAGTCCCAGCTACTCAGAAGGCTGAGGTGGGAGAATCACTTGAACCCAGGAGTTCAAGGCTGCAATGGGCCATGATGACACCACTCTACTCCAGCCTGGGTAACAGAGCAAGATTCTACAAGAAAAAAAAAAAAAAAAAAAAAGGATAAACTGATTCCATCAAATCTGAATTAAGAAATGCTTAGGACGAGAAGTAAAGGGCAGAAGGAACAGAAACCAGAAGGTCACAATCACAAAAGAGGCCTGGGTGGGCAGTCACAGTGGGCCACGAGTGAGCCAGAGTTACAGAAGAATAAAACTCAGACTGAGCAGAGGAAGCAGGCATGCAGAGAGGGGAGAGTGGAGCAGATGGCAGAGAGAGGCAGAGGCACCAAGAGGGTGCCTGGATCCCCAAGAAGAGGGGACACAGGTAAGCTCTGGAGAAGCCGGGAGCAGCCCAGTTGCTAACCCCCAGCTTCTGGCTCACCTTCCACCCTAGTGGCTTATCATCCCCTTTTCCTAAACATGGTTCTCTCCCTAAGACAGATTCTGAGGCCTGCTGCTAACATGCCTCTTTCCTACCCTATTACAAATTAAAGCACAGCCTTCCCTGTATCCCTAAGACTCTCGAAGGGAGCAGAAATCTGCTCCTTTCACTTAAAAAAAAAATTAAATAAATAGTCAGGGCCAATTCAGCATGATCTCAGCTCTCCCAGCCCCCGTCAATAAAGAATGATGGCCTTCTGTGATACACAGAAAGGTCTCCATCGTGTGTGGCCATGTACTGACAGGCTGTGTCAGCAGATCATTAGAGCCTCGCTTGTCTCAGATCTCTGCCCCGTGAGCCCCATTAACTTCAACACCATACACACCGCCAAGGATGAAACAGTCCCACCTCCAGCCTCTGGCCAGATGATGCCTCCCTGGGCCTCCGTATTCTTATCAGCAAAACAAGTGAATTGGGCTAGAATCGCTCATTCAAAAGAGACACCAGAGAGTCCAAGGAGTTCTGCAGAGGTAGGTGGAAGCCTGCACAGAAGACGAGAGGGAGCAGGGCTGAGCTCCAGGCCCACCTGACCCCCATGTTTCACAGAGGCAGTTCAATGTCAACCCTTCATTGTACTGGGTTTCATGTTCAGAATGCAATTAAGGAAATGCTCCCACTGCTAAAAATGCTTGAAAACCATTGGCCTACCTCTTTGCTGCAGTCCACATCAGCAGCATCTATTTGTCTATAGCAAACAATTCGTTATTCTAAGAGCAACTGTTTCAGCCTCATATGACTTCAGTCAAAGTTGATTTCCGGGGGGATTTCATCCAGGAAGTAGAGAGCCATGGAAGGGGTTTCCAGACCCAGGCAAGATGCAGGTCCAGGTCCATAGTAGCCTGTGCCCTAGGTGGTCCTTCTGCTGAGGGTGAGGCCCCACCTGTGCTTGTGGGAAGAGGGGTTGAATCGAATATGGGGCTGGTCTTACTCCCTAGACTAAGCACTAGTTGCCTCTCAATATCTAGTCTGTTCTTCAGTAATAGAATCCCATATGTAGCTCAGCACAGGATGGAATATCTATCATAGCCCCCTTGCAGCCAAGTGTAGCCAAGTGACCAAATTCTAGATAAAGAGATGTGAGCAGAAGTGCTGTCTGGGACTCTGGGAAACTTCTTTCATAAAGGGGACAAGGTCTAATGCTCATCGGTCATTCTTAACCATGAAGACCCAAGATAGCAGGAGACAGCAACATAGCAGGAACCAGGGGTCCCCTGAAGACCTTTGAGCCTCCCTCTCAGCTCCAGACTGCATATTTCTAGATTCTCAGTGTGAGAGAAAACTTGAGTCTTGTTTAAACCACTGTTATTCTGTGGTTCAAGGTCACAAGTTTATTGATCCAACCCAGTAAATAAATAATTTGTACCCAGAAGTGTCATGCTGCAAGACATGGAACCTATTACTGGAGGAGATCAGATGGCAGGTGATAAAGGGATAAGGGCCTCGTAATGCAGCAGCAAACTCCATTACAGATTGACAACACTGTTGCCTGTTGTTCCTTCGAAGACAGACCATAAGCTGAGATCTGGGCATAGAAGGATTGGTGGTAAGAAGTCAGAATGTTGGCAGGTGGTGACTTTGGTGGCTTCATAATATACCAACTGGCCCACCCTGAGCTCTATCCCCAGAGTGTCCTTTCCAATAGGCTTCCATTGGGGTGGGCAACAAGAGAGATTCTCGGGAGATTTGCAAGGCAGCAAGAGCAGCAGTTGGCTTGTTGGACACACACACCCACACCATCATCATCATCATCATCATCATCATCATCTTCATCACCGTCATGGATCAGCTGACTCATCTCCTCAGAGTGAAGCAGCAGCTGGGTCAGAAATGGCTCCACTTGCCACTGGATCCTCCTTCTGCCAGGCATGCCACCCATGCAGTTGCATAGGAACAGAGAGCTCTGCATTTTCGTTTTGCACTGGGTCCAGCATATTACGTAGCTCATCCTGCCCAGTGCTTCTGTGTCTCTGATTAAACTCTGATACGGTTTTCTTCTTTCCCTTTTAACCTTTTAACAAAATCCTATGAGGAAAAGAGAGAGAGAGAGAGATTGAGCTCAGCCCACAGCCATCCTGCCTGGAGCAGAGAGAGGAAGAAGACAGCAATGTTGAGGAAGGGGTGTCCGTCTGCAGCCCTGCTTCTGTGCCCCCAACGGAAGCATGATAGGTGGTACCTGGAAAACTGCCCTTTCGAGGAGATGTGGTGGTGTATTCCACTTAAAGGTAATAAGCCTGTTGGCAAGAACATTAACCATCATGCCAAAGCCTTCTGTTTCAGGCAGCCTCAAAACAGAGACATTAAGTTGGAGGGCAGAGCAAAAAGTAAAAGGCAAGGCTGAAAACTACATAGACAAGATCTTTGGTTGCTTTCTCGCATGTGAAACTGACTGGAAGAAGATAAACTAAAAGGTTACGAGATTTTTCAGAGAAATGTCATTCTAAAAAAAAATTCCAACCTGACTGGAAACAGCCT
Source organism: Macaca fascicularis (assembly GCF_037993035.2). Classification (NCBI taxonomy): domain Eukaryota; kingdom Metazoa; phylum Chordata; class Mammalia; order Primates; family Cercopithecidae; genus Macaca; species Macaca fascicularis. The sequence goes on from NC_088375.1 coordinate 19,357,007, forward strand.
GTGCAGTTTAAAACCCCAAAGCAGAGCCTTGGGCCACAGAAGAGAGAGGACTAGGAAGACCTCCCAAAAAGGCAAAATTCAGTGCCTAAGAACAGAAGGTGGGCTGTGGGAGAGGCCGACAAAGGAGGCCCTGGATCCTATCCAGCAGGGCTGCACAATGCCAACGAACCTCAAGTGCAAGATAGCTGCTGAGACCACTGTGTGTTTCCCACTCTCCCTGCTGCTGACTACACGTTTGATGTTTGTTTCTCCTGTTAGGAAACAGGAAACCACCAGGGAAACAGTCAAACCACTATTACTGGTTTGACAAAGGCATACACTCATCTTTTTTTGTGGGCAATATCCCGACTGAGCAGCAATTCGAGCCTCAGAGTGAGGTACTGGATGCATCCATTGGACAGTGCTCCTCCAGGAAACCCATGCACACAGCACAGGGGAAGGAGGGTTCACAGGCAGTCAGTTCGCCAAAGGCACCAGGTGCCCTCCTATACCCAATATCCCATGCCATTTTCATAGTAAAATCCCAATGCTGGTATAGCATACTGGTCCCCGAATAAAGGAGTATGGCCCTCTGACTAAGCTTTGCCAATGACATGTAAACAGAAGTGCTGTGAGAGGCTTCAAGAAAATCTCCAGAAAAGGTACAGGGGATGTGCCCTTCAGATTCCTCTTTTTCTTCTTCCAGCTACTGGAATAGGAGGGTGGCATCTGATGTTCAAGCAGCCACTTTGGCTCATGAGGACAGATGCTAGATTGATGAAAAGACAGTAGAGGACACATACAGTACGGGTCTGGGTCCCTGGAGGCTGTGGAGTCACTTTACCAGACCTGGACTGCTGAAATCCAGACCTCTTTTATATGAAAGAAAAGTGAAGCTCCAGCTTACTCAAGTTACTATTAGCTGGGTTCTTCTTCCACAAGAAGCCTGGCCTAATCCTAGCTTATACAGTCCCAGTTGCCTGGAATTCTAGCTGTTCACCAGAATCCAAGCTTTTCCTGTTTATCTGAACACATAGCCAGCCTACATTTCCTACCTCCCTTGCAGTTGAGATGGCCGTGGGTGACAAAATTCTAGCCATGGAATGTGAGTGGCTTTTAGGGTGTGACAATGACTCCTCCTTTCTCCTTGTCTCCTTCTTCCAGCTGGATAAAGAAACCAATGAAGGCCTAGGTGACAGTGGAACCACAAGCTAAAAGGAGCCAGAATCCCTGAATCACTGCATGGAGCAGAATTCCCTATCAACCAGAGACAGCCACTGGTCTATACTTACATGAAGGAGAAGTAAACTTCTAATGTGCTTGAACAATTACACATTTTGAGTCTATTTATTAAAAAATCTAGTCTACCCTGACATCATAGACCTAAAGGGAAAAAAACTAAGAAGCACAAGATAGGGTATGTTGGGTCTCAGTCATGGTAACTTCAGTTCTGAGTTCTATCCCAGCAGGGGAAGCACTCATCAGGAAATTCGACCCAAAAACCTGTCCCGCAGACATGACATTCACCCAGGCTGGGGGATTACAGTCCAATGAGTCACTCCATGTTCACTGAACAGCAAAATTAACTCCAGACCACATTTGCTGATGCGTCTGAGCCCTCTGATGCAGGTGCTGCTTGGTCAGCAGTGACCAAGAGACTTGGCAGAGCCCAGTATTGAAAGCTGAGAGAGCCTCAGGGAGCTGAGGCCCAGAAATTCAACTTTATTTGGGGGTTAAGCTAGAATTAACCTATACCTACAGGCAGGGCCCTCAACTAGGATAAGCTAATCACATGAGTACCAACATGGTTAATAAGCCAAATAAATACAGAAACTCTACCTACAACTTCAATTTAGAAACTTTATACCTCCGATCAAAGCATAACGTAGTGGTTGTGTCTCCAAACACTGACGTAAAGGTGCCTCCATTCAAATTCTGACCCTGCAACTTACCAGCACTGAGGTAACCTAGGGCCCATCACTTAACTTTTCTGACCTTCAATTTCCTCATCTATAAGATGAAAGTTATATTAGTATCTTACTCAGCAGGTTGTTGCTTTAAGGACTTTATACACTTTAAGGACAGCAGAAGACACATCACCCCCACTGCCACTGTTAGATGGCATTAACATTGTTTATACAATCTCCTTTTGGACAAGTGTCCTGCAAATAGCTTTTCTGAACCCAACCTTTTGTAAATAGAGTAGTCTCTGTAATCTATTTAGCACATATATGTAATAATATTTCATATAAATATGTATGCTATTGTAATATACTACAATGCAAGTCCTTTAAAAATTTTAAGTGAATTTATGATCACTTGGCATCATATTATTTCCTCAACCAATATTCATTCACTAATTCAACAGATATTTGCTGGGGACTCATTCTATGCCAGTGTTATGGATTGAATATCTATGTTCCTCCCAAATTCACATGTAAAATCTAATCCCCAACGTGATAGTATTAGGAGGTGGGGACTTCGGGAGGTGGTTAGGTCATGAGGGTGGAGCTATCATGAATCGGATGAGTGCCCTTATAACTGGCTCTGTTTCTGCCATTCAAGGATAGAATGAGAAGTTGCCAGTCTGCTCCTGGAAGAGGACTCTCCCAAGAACGTGACTCTGCCGGCACCTTGACCTTGAACTTCCAGCCTCCAGAATTGTGAAGAATAAATTTCTGTTGTTGATAAGCCACTCCACCCATGGTATTTTGTTATAGCAGCCTCATCTAAGACAGCCAGGCACTGAGATAGGCACCGGGCCTGGCTCTGGAAATACAATGGAGAGCAAATCAGACTGGGGTCTTACCTACCCAGAATTTGCATCAGCAGGAGCATGACAAGGGCCATTCCTACCGTCCTGAGCAGTCAGCAACACTTCTACATAATGTGTAGCAGCCCTGATGTTCAGAAATGTCAGGATCCCGGGGTTGCACAGCTGCTAAATTTTTTCCCAGCCCCATGACTCTATTTTCCTATCACTCACTAACTAGTAATGACTTTTTGGCTCCTAAGACCACCTTTAATATCACTTTCTTTGCTTGAATCTAAATATGGACACTTCCTCCAAGGTCTTCTCTAGTGCTGGTATGAAGGAAACTTACCTCTCAGGCCCCTGAGAGTTCGCCTTTCCCTACTGATGTTTGCTCACTGGGAAATACCTCATCTTCCAAAAAATGAGAAATTAGAATTATTTAGACGCCTGTCTACATCCTGTTGGTTTCTATAACTGTTGATATTTCACATTCCCCTCCTTTCAGATGACAGTCTTCTGGGGGTACATACACATTCTGAGGTTGTGTCAGTCACAGGGCCGAATACTCACTGGACTGGATGAAACCACAGGAAGCAGACATACAATGTGGAAAATGGCTTTTCATCTGTCAAAGCCAAGCAAAGCTGGAGCCAGCTACAGTGGCTGACAATCAAAGCCTTGTCATTGTGCCCTGAGTGACCAGAACCGGTCAACAATTTCGCCAAGAAGTGACAATGAGGATGCCAGTATCAGAAGTAGATGAACCTAATGACCCCCTAACCCTGAGATTCTGGCCTTAGAACTCCAGCCTAACAGGTGGGGTGCAGGTCTCCACAAAGCCAGTCTAGATCATGCAATTAATAGAAGCCAAAGGGTCACTGATGATTCGCTTTGGCAAAATCCAGAGTGCTGCCTCCCGGTCACAAGGTCACTGTCCCTCTTCGAGGTAGATCTTTGCTGTTTGTTGGCCCATGGCAGAATTGGTGAGGTAAGAGCAGTCTCTGTGGAACCTACTGTTCCTGAAACTCTTGGCATCTCCCCATTCCAACCTCGAGGGTCAGTGCTACTATTATATATCTTCTACTGTGATGATTGATTGGGGTGTGTGTGTGTGTGTGTGTGTGTGTGTATCTGTGTGTGTGTGTGACATGAACAAACATCCACCTAATCTCTCAACTGACCTAAACCATGGGATGATAAGAATCTTCAGGGAGCTGTCTCATTCCTTTCTGAATTCACATGTTGACTGCAGTGCTTGGCACCATGTTGCCATTCAATAAATGCCCAGCTTTATGGTGGCTCTCTTTATCATATCTGCTCCTCTTCCCCTTTGTACTGAAGACATAATGAGCATCTCAGTCAGGACAAAGACAAAAATTTCTGTGTTCTGAAAGTGAAACTAAGAGTGAGTTATTTTCCTCTCGTTGAGAGAGCCCTTGTAGACAGAACATGGACCCACCAGTAAATAAAAGCAAATTTAGTGTCCTTTGCTGCCATCTTAGACACAGTGGGGAGGAAAGAGTCGATTTCTAGCCAGAGGTGATGAAAGGTTACAGATTGGGCCACTCCAGGTAGGGCACAGCCCCTGCAGGTGGCAACCCGCACCAGGGGTTGGCGGGGATCTGGCACTTGGCAGGGTCTCCCCATCTTGTCAGGAGAGGGTCAGCATCTCCAATAGCGGATCCAGCTTCTGTCAGCACAGTGGCGTGGTCTATATCTTGTCTGGAGAGAGGCCTCCTCTCCCTGCTATCTGGGTATGGCTGGCTCTTATCAACGGCAGCCAGGCAGCCTCAAGCTAGGCCACTCCCATCCGCTGGGAAACTGCAGTGCCTGCTATAAAGCAATCGTACTTTTTGTAATTCAAACATCACGGTTGTGCCGACATTTAAATTACCGTGCTGTAACTTACTTGCATCGTCTTGCAATGACTTAAAGCCTATAACTTCAACTAATTAAAAAGACAATCTGGTGAGCTGAGGAGTCTTGCCACGCAGTTAACTTTTGTGCAGGGGTCCCAAATTCATGCTTTCTCAGCAATGCCTGTGGACAACCAAGAGTCTGCCCTGCCAGGGTCCATATTAGTAGTTACCAGACATTTTAGGTCAATACTGAGTGTTGCATTTGAGGAAATAAGGGTCTTTTCCCTAATCACCAAATGTCTCCTCACCTACTATTATGTATCCAGCACAGTACAGAATAGGGAGTCCTAACATGTGGGCCTTTCTCTAAAAGATCATGTAGACTACCTCAAGAGACAAATACACACGCAACAATACGTAATAATGACAATAAATGTAGTCAAAGATGAGACAGATGAAAAATGGTGCTTCATGGAAAGATATGGAAGGCAAGCCCCCATTTCCCCGTTCTTAGTGGGAAAGATACAATTCCAACCAGCATCTCTTTGGCAAATGGAAAAACGGAAGTTCAGTACTGAACAAAAGATCATACGGTCAGGATTCAAATTCAGGTCTGCCAGCTCTAAGATCTCTGGGCTTTCTACTACACTTTATGATTTATGAATTTAAACCATTGCTCCTCATTCTGTTTGGGGGGGGAAAAAGTTTCAGCATTTCTTAACAGGATAGTTTACAGAATCCACACTTATTGACCACAACGAGTGAGCAAAACTGGATTTGTCACCTCCCATGAGCCAAGGTCTTTGTCCACGGTGGAAACTGCACAGTCCCTGAAGCGACATTTCACTCACCTTCAGCCTTGGGATCTGTCTTGAAGAGGAAGCCCCTCTGCCATTTTAGCCTCTTCTGAAATTCTCTTCTCCTCAGAGGAAATTTCCATGAATCAAGCAGTCCGGCCTCCATCTTGTGTGCCCCACTAGCAGTCCGGCCTCCATCTTGTGTGTCCCACTGAGCCAGTGACCATATTTCTGGTCTCTCTCTCAGTTCTGATTGGTGTTTTGTTCTCATCTACCAAAGGATGTTTAGATTACAAATGGCAAGTGTCACACGCTCAGCGGTGGAATGGGAATAGGTGGGGAGGCTGGCTGATTCATTTGGGTCTGGCTGAAAATAGTGTGAACCCACTTTCCAAACCTGTGATGGAGGATGCCCTGTTTTATCCCAGTATGTTTTACCTTATGACAGCTAAAACCTTTCTTTGCACTTGAGGTTTAAACAGGGGCTCTAATCAAAACTGTTCCTGCCATACTGTCAACCTTCCAACGGATTAACTTTTACAAAAGCTTGGATCCAAGGGGCAATTCAAGATGCTGTGTTGGCATCGACTCAGTGTCTGAGGCTGTCTTCTTACCCACATGTGTGCAATAAAAACTTTCACACTGCACGTTCAGAAGGGGAAAAAAATCAGTTATTCATAATAGGAAATTATGCTATGGAGTTGCCATCATAAATTAGATAGGCCATCAGGAAAATATGATGGAACCGGCTGCTATAGAAAAGCTTATTTCTCTGAGCACATTTATTTTTCATGAGTTTTTATTATTCAGTAGCTTTAGATTCAATCGATAGGCCTCCATCTGTCATAGGTGGCCAGGGTCTTTCCCAGGAAAGAGGAGGGGGAGGTCTCACACACATACTTTTCCTGAGACCATGAAGGGATTTGAAGAGGAATGTTTTAAGAAATCCACAAAGCGTTGACCTCCAAAAAACTGGTGCAAAGGCATTCTACTGAACTTCCCAGTGGGCCAAGATGAAATTTTAAAACTTACAGAACTAAAGCATGAAGTAAGCCTGTCAAAACCGTAACTTTTGTTAGACTTTTCACCCAAGATGTTCCAGGTACTTCACATCTCTAGATTATTTAAAATACTCTTTTCTAGGTTGTTCTAGAATATTTTTCTGGAGTATTCCAGGTACTTTGGAATTTAAACAATACCATCATCATAATGTTAAACCAGGATCTTAAAAAGACCTGCCATGCTAGATAAATTTTCCTGAGTGAGCCATGTTACTCTCAGTAACCACAGCCTGTGCCGCAAAGCCTGGAGAAGGCAGGGGGCAAGGTCTTCTTTCCCTGGCTTGGGCTAGATTCAGCTCATTTCTTCCTGTCTCTGAAAAAGTCTGTGCTGCCTTGGGAGACGCAGTCCCCACTGCTGTTCTTGTTACGATTCTGCCTCTCCTGGAGTGGATGTCCAAGACACTAAGTGGCTTCTCTGTTTCGTAGAACATCTACGGTGAATGCCAGGTCAGAAGAATAAAAGCAGGACGCTAAAGAGGAAACATGGGCTCTAGATGTCAACACTTCCTCCTTCTATGGAAGTTGTCAGACTTACAGAGCTTGGGGGAAACATTCTTCTCAGGTTTCCTAACACTGATTTTCAGAGAAATTGTTTTAGGCGTTGTACTTGGTGTTATTGGGTCAAAAATGACAATGTTGTCACTGCCTTTTGTACAGAAAAAAAAATTGGTTTTTTGCACTGAAGCATGTCTTTATTTTTTAATTTATTGATGCATCATAGATGTACATATTTTCAGACTACTTGTGATAATTTAACACATTCACATAATTTGTAAAGATCAAATCAGTATAATTAGGATATCTATCACCTTAAATATTTGTCTTTGCTTTGTACCACACTCAAATTATTCTCTTCTATTTATATTTCTAAATATAAATAAAATATACATATAAAACATATACATATAAATGCAATATATACTATAAATACAATAGATTATTATAAACTGTAATCACCTTACTAATCTATCAAACAGTGTCTTAGTTCTTCCATCAAAGTGTATATTTGTAACCATTAATCAACCTCTCAGAAAAAAATTTTAGAGAAAATTCTACTGTTTAATAAGCTGGGAAATAAGCACAAAAATACTCAGTTTTGCAATTCACTGACACCCCTCACTTCTCACTCCTCTTCATCTGGCTCCTGGCCCTGGGGCTAAAGCCTGGAAGAATTATTTGATGACACTACACAGAGTAAATGGGTGGAAAGAGACTGGGTTTAAGAAGCTGGAGGCTGGGGACCTACTTCCAATTGCACTCCTGACAGGCTTCCAGGTCCTGGCCAAGTCATCCAACAACCCTGACCTAGTGGTAGAAATTTTTCAATCTGCAACTCAGGGATAAGTTCTGTGAGGATGTATCTTCCTCATACATAATTGTCAAACCCACTGTTGTCTTGGGCCCTGTCTCAGAGGCCTACCCATTCCACTTTCAGTATATATGCTGCTGAGGTGAACACAAACTCATTCGTTCATTCATTCATCTATTCTTTCATTCAACAAGTGTTTTTTAAGCACATATTATAATATTTTCAACTGGAATAAAAGGGAAAGGAAGGCAGCAGCTATTATCACCATTCGAAGATCATCTGCCACCATATGTCAGAATTTGTAGCTGCAATATTCACCGAGTCTTAATGAAAACAAAGGGATGTATCAACAGATGTAAGGGGTTTACAGGCAGTCTGCAGCCAGGAGTGGGCCTGACCACCTGGAAGGGCTGCTCCAGCGGAACCTCCCCGCTTTCCTCTGGAAGCTCTTACCCCTCAATCGGCTCCAATGCCACAGCCTGGGCTGCTGGAGCTTGGTCCTGGTGCCAGCAGCTACCCAGAAAAGCACTCTCCTCTTTCCTGGCACTCCTGTCTCTGCCTGTCATGGGCCCCAGGCCTGCTCACCGCTGCAAAGGAGGTCAGGATGTTAAGTCCTGACTTGGTCTTTGGAGAACTGGGACTCATAATGTGGGATTTTCCCTAAAATAGAAAAGATATTCAAGAGATGCTGACCAGTAACCTTAAAAACAAAACAAATAAATAAATAAATCAGACAAATGTGTGTGGAATTGTCTTGGAAAATCTTTTATTAAGAGTTGCTCACCAATTTATTTGAAAGTCAACTTCTGTTAGAAATTTGTGATACAGTCACAATTTTTAAATTATCATTCATTATTTTTAATTGACAATTTAAAATTATATATTTATTATGTGCAACATGTTTTGAAATATGTATAAATTGTGGAATGGCTAAATACAGCTAAAAATAAGAACTATCTCACATACTTATCATTTTTATGGTGAAAACACTTAAAATATACTCTCTTAGCAATTTTCAAGAATACATTAGCTATAGTCATCATATTATACAGTACATATCTTGAACTTATTTCTCCTACCTAAATAAAATTTTGTATCTTTTTTTTTCTTTTTTGAGATGGAGTCTTGCTCTGTCACCAGGCTGGAGTGCAGTGGGGCAATCTCGGCTCACTGCAACCTCCTCCTCCCAGGTTCAGGTAATTCTCCTGCCTCAGCCTCCCAAGTAGCTGGGACTACAGATGCCCACCACCATGGTCGGCTAATTTTTGGGTTTTTTTTTTTTTTGAGATGGAGTGTCGCTGTGTTGCCCAGGCTGGAGTGCAATGGCATAATCTCAGCTCACTGCAAGCTCCGCCTCCCGGGCTCACTCCATTCTCCTGCCTCAGCCTCCCAAGTAGCTGGGACTACAGGCGTCTGCCACTGTGCCCGGCTAATTTTTTGTATTTTTAGTAGAGATGGGATTTCACCATGTTAGCCAGGATGGTCTTGATCTCCTGACCTCGTGATCCACCCACCTCAGCCTCCCAAAGTGTTGGAATTACAGGTGTGAGCCACTGTGCCCAGTCCAAAATGTTGTATCTTTTGACCGTCATCTCCCCAAGCCTCCCATCTCCAGTTCCTGGTAACCACCATTCTACTCTCTACTTCTGTGAGTTTGACTTTTTTAAATTCCACATATAAGCGCAGCATTTGTCTTTCTGTGCCTGGCTTATTACATTTAGCATAACATTTCCAGGTTCATCCATGTTGTTGCAAATAGCAGAATTTCCTTCTTTTTCGGGTTTAATAGTATTCCATTGTGTATATATATCACATTTCCTTTATCCATTCATTCATTAATGGACACTGAGGTTGATTCCATATCTTGGCTATCATGGATAATGCTGCAATGAACATAGGCGTGCAGACATCTCTTTGACATACTGATTCATTTCCTTGGATATATACCAAGTAGTGAGATTGCTGGATCATATGGTACTCCCATTTTTAAGTTTTTTTGTTGTTGTTGTTTGTTTGTTTGTTTGTTTGTTTTTTGAGACAGAGTCACACTCTTGTCGCCCAGGCTGGAGTGCAATGGCACGGTCTTGGTTTACTGCAACCTTCGCCTCCTGGGTTCAAGCGATTCTCTTGCCTTAGCCTCCCGAGTAGCTAGGATTACAGGTGCCCACCACTACACCAGATAATTTTTGTATTTTTAGTAGAAACAGGGTTTCGCCGTGTTGGCCAGGCTGGTCTCAAACTCCTGACCTCAGGTCCGCCTCAGCCTCCCAAAGTGCTGGGAATACAGGTGTAAGCCACTGCGCCCGGCTCATTTTTAAGTTTTTGAGGTGTCTCCATACTGTTTTCCATAATGGCTATATTAATTCCCAGGAACAGAGTGAAAGGATTTCCTTTTCTCCACATCCTCACCAATTCTGGCTGTCTTTCATCTTTTTGATAATAGCCATTCTAACAGGTGCAAAATGATACCTCACTGTGATTTTAATTTGCATTTCTCTAAAGATTATCAACATTGAGCATTTTTTCATATGTTTCTAGTGGTCATTAGTATGCCTTCTTTTGAGAAATGTTTGTTCTGATCCTTTGCTTCTTTTTCCCTAAGATTATGTGTTTTCTTACTATTGAGCTGCATGAATTTCTTACATATTTTGGATATTAACCCCTTACCAGATGGACAGTTTGAAAATTTATTTCATTGTGTAGGTTGTTTCTTCACTCTGTTGGTTGTTTCTTTGGCTGGGCAAAAGCTTTTTAGTTTTATGTAGTCTCATTTGTCTATTTTGGGGGGTTTATATCCAAAAAAAAATCATTGCTCAGACCAGTGTTGTAAAGTTTTTCCCTTACGTTTTCTTCTAGTGGTTTTATATTTTCAAGTCTTAATTTAAGCCTTTAATTTTGAGTTGATTTTTATATAAGGTGTGAGATAAAGGTGTAATTTCAAACTTTAACTTTTTAAAAAAGTAATTACTATAAAAAGAAAACAGGCCACTGCCTCCACACAAGCACATGAAGGAACACCACCGCCCTGCTCCAGCCAGTGCCCCTCCCCAGCCAACAGGCATGCACCCCACCTCACTGCTGGAGCTGCTGGAATGTGCAAGCAAGCATGGATCCTGCTGCTACCACCCCAAGGAAGTGCTTTGGCAGACACCCTCTATTAGAGGGTTATGGCCAGTGGACTGAGAACACCTCTGTCCTCCAGTGCAGCAGGTTCCTTATGTCAACGGGCCAGAGAACAAAGCCAGGGTCCCAGCACTAGCCCCCAAGAGTTAGATCATACAGCCCACGAGTGCTGAACTGAGCCTTGGCCCCCTGAAATCTTTCAGAAATGAAGCCAGTCCACTGAATCCACAGTCAAATCCCCAAGAGAATCATAGAAAATAAAAGAAAACAAAACAAAACAAAACAAAAACAAAAAACCAGTAACCTCAAAGATTGAAGGAATATCAACCCACACAGATGAGAAAGAATCAGTGCAAGAATGCTGGCAACTCACAAAGCCAGACTGTCTTCTTACCTTCAAATGATTTCACTAGTTCCTCAGCAATGGTTCTTAACCATGCAGAAATGGGAAATGGCTGAAATAACGGACACAGAATTCAAAATATGGATAAAAACAAAGATCATCAAGATTCAAGAGAAAGTCAAAACCCAGTACAAGGAATCTACGGAATACCATAAAATGATTCAAGAGTTAAAAGATGAAATGGCCATTTTAAGAAAGAACCAAACTGATCTGATAGAGTTCAAAAACTCACTTTAAGAATTTTGTAATACTATCACAAGTATTTACAGCAGAATAGACCAAGCTGAGCAAAGAATCTCAGAGCTCAAAGACCAGTTCTCCAAAATAACTCAGTCAGACGAAAGTAAAGAAAAAAGAACAAAAAAGAATGAACAAAACCTCTAATAAATATAGATTTATGTAAAGAGACCAAATTTATGATACATTGGTGTCTTTGAAATAGAGAGAGAGAAATCAAGCAACTTGGAAAACATGTTTAAGGATATCATCCATGAAAATTTCTCCAAATTTTAGAAAGGCCAACATTCACATTCAAGCAAGAAATGCAGAGAATCCCTGTGAGATACTACACAAGATGACCATCCCCAAGACACATATTTATCAGATTCTCCAAGGTCAAGATGGAAGGGAAAAAAAATGTTAAAGGCAGCTAAGGAGAAGGAGTAGGTCACCTACAAAGGGAACCCCATCAGGCTAACAGTGAACTTTTGGAAAAAATCATGCAAGCCAGAAAAGATTGAGGGCCTATATTCAACATTCTTAAAGAAAAGAAATTCCAACCAAGAATTTCATATCCAGCTAAACTAATCTTCATAAACAAAGGAGACATCAGATCCTTTTCAGAAAAGTCAATGCTAAGGGAATTTGTTGCCACCAGACTTGCCTTACAAAAGGTCCTTAAAGGCATGCTAAATATGGAAAGAAAAGACCATTACTAGCCACCACAAAAACGCACTTACGTACAATGACCATTGAAACTATAAAGCAGCACTATCAAGTCTGCATAATAACCAGCTAACATCACAATGGCAGGGTCAAGTCTGCACATGTCAATATTAACCTTGAATGCTAATAGGCTAAATGCCCTAATTAAAAGGCACAGAGTGGCAAGTTGGGTAAAGAAGCAAGACACAATTGTGTGCTGTCTTCAAGAGACCCATCTCACATGCATTGACACCCATAGGCTCAAAGTAAATAGATGGAAAAAAATCTACTAAACAAATAAAAAAACAGAAAATAGCAAGGGTTACTATTCTAATTTGAGGAAAAAAAACAGACCTTAAGCCAACAATGATTTTAAAAAGACAAAGAAGGGCATTATATAATAGTAAAGCATTCAGTTCAACAAGAAAACCTAATTATTTTTTAAATATATACACACCCAACACAGGAGCACTCAGATTCATAAAATTATTCTTAGAGACCTACAAAGAGACTTAGATAGCCCCACAATAATAGTGGGAGGATTCAGCACCCCTCTGGCACTATTAGACAGATAACTGAGGCAGAACACTAACAAAGGTAGTCAGGACCTGAACTGAACGCTTGAGCAAATGGACCTAACAGACATCTGCAGAACTCTCCACCTCAAAACAACAGAATATACATTCTTTTTACCTGCACATGGCACATCACATACTCTAAAACTGACCACACAGTTAGCCATAAGACAATTCTCAGCAAATTCAAAAAAACCAAAATCATACCAACCACACTCTTGGACCACAGCACATGGCAATTAAACAACCTCCTCCTAAATGGCTTTTGAGTAAATGATGAAATTAAGGCAGAAAGCAAGAAATTATTTGAAACTAGTAAGAACAAAGATAAAACATACCAGAATCTCTGGGACATAGCTAAAGCAGTGTTAAGAGAAAAGTTTATAGTGCTAAAGCCCACATCAAAAATTTAGAAAGATCTCAAATTAACAACCTAACATTATACCTCCAGGAACTAGAAAATGAAAAACCCCAAAGCTAGCAAAAGACAAGAAATAACCAAAATCAGAGCTGAACTGAATGAAGTTGAGACATGAAAAACCATATCAACAAATGCAGGAATTGGCTCTTTGGAAAAGTAAATAAGATTGATAGGCTGCTAGCTAATGAAAAAAAAGGAAAAGATTCAAATAAACACAATCATAAATTACAAATGAAACACAGCAACACAAAAACCTTCAGAGACTATTATGAACACCTCTATGCACACAAACTAGAAAAACTAAAGGAAATGGATAAATTCCTAGAAATATACAATCTTCTCAGATTGAACCAGGGAGAAATTAAAACTCTAAACAGACCAATAACAAGTTCTGAAAATTGAATCAGTAATAAAAAACCTACTAACCTTGAAAAGCCCAGGACCAGATGGATTCACAACAAAATTCTTCCAGGTATATAAAGAAGAGCTTGTACAATTTCCATAGAAACTATTTCAAAAAATTGAGGAGGACAGACTCCCCCATAACTTATTCTATGAAGCCATCATCATTCTGATACCAAAACCTGGTAGGGACACAACAAAAAAAAGAAAAGAAAACTTCAGGCCAATATCCTTGATAAGCATAGATGCAAAAATCTCCAGCAAAATACTAGCAAATCAAATCTAGCAGCACATGAAAAAGCTAATCAACCATGATTAAGTAGGCTTTACTCCTGGGATACAAGGTTGGTTCAACATATACAAATCAATACATGTGATTCATCCCATTAACAGAACCAAAAAACAAAAACCATAAGATCACCTCAATAGATGCAGAAAAAATTTCAATAAAATTCAACATCCCTTCATGTAAAAAAGGGAGAACTAGGCATTGAAAAAAACATACCTCAAAATAATAAGAGCCATCTATGACAAACCCATAGCCAACACCTTACTAAGTGGGCAAAAGCTGGAAACATTCCCCTTGAGAACTGAAATAAGACAAGGATGCCCACTCTCACCATTCCTATTCAATATAGTGCTGGAAATCCTAGCCAGAGTGATGAGGCACGAGAAAGAAATAAAATGCAGCCAACTAGGAATAGAGGAAGTCTAACTATCTCTGTTTGTAGATGATATGATTCTATAGCTAGAAAACCCCATAGTCTCTGCCCAAAAGCTCCTAGATCAGATAAACAAATTCAGCAATGTTTCAGGATACAAAATCAATGTAGAAAAATCAGTAGTATTCCTGTACATCAACAACATCCAAGCTGAGAGCTAAATAAAGAATGCAATCCCATTCACAATAGCCACAAAAACAATAAAATACCTAGGAATACAGCTAACCAGGGAGGTAAAAGAGCTCTACAATGAAAATGACAAAACACTGCTCAAAGAAACTACAGATGACACAAGCAAATGGAAAAATATTCTATGCTCATGGATACCAAGAATCAATATTGTTAAAATGGCCATACTGACCAAAGCAATTCACAGATTCAAGCTATTCCTATCAAACTACCAATGACATTCTCCAAAGAATTAGAAAAAGTATTTAACATTCCTACGGAACCATAAAAGAGCCGAAATAGACAAAGCAATCCTAAGCAAAAAGAACAAAGCTGGGGCATCACATTACCTGACTTCAAACTATACTACAAAGGCTACAGTAACAAAAACAGATGATATTGGTACAAAAACAGACACAGACCAACAGAACAGAATGGAGAGCCCAGAAATAAACTGCACACCTACAACCACCAGATCTTTATTAAGTCAATGAAAACAAGCAATGGGGAAAGGATTTCCTATTCAATAAATGGTGCTGGAATAACTGACCAGCCATATGCAGAAGATTGAAACTGGATACCTTATTTACACCATATACAAAAATCAACTCAAGATAGATTAAAGATTTAAATGTAAAATCTAAAACTATAGAAACCCTGGAAGATAACCTAGGAAATACCATCTGGCCATAGGCCCTGGGAAAGATTTCAGGACGAAGACACCAAAAACAATTGCAACGAAAATAAAAATTGACAGATGGGACCTAATTAAACTAAAGAGCTTCTGCACAGCAAAAGAAACTATCAAGAGAGTAAACAGAAAACCTACAGAATGGGAGAAAATATTTGCAAACTATGCATCCGACAAAGGTCTAATATCCAGAATCTACAAGGAACTTAAACTAACAAGTAAAAAACAAACAATCCCATTAAAAAGTGAGCAAAAAAGACATGAACAGGCACTTTTCAAAAGAAACATGCACACAGCCAACAAGCATATGAAAAATGTTCAACATCACTAATCATTAGGGAAATGTAAATCAAAGCCAGAACAAGATACCATTGCACACCAGTCAGACGAGCTATTATTAAGAAGTCAAAAAATAAAAGATGCTGGCAAGATTTCAGGAAAAAAGAGAATGCTTTTCCACTGTTGGTGGGAAAGGAAATTAGGTCAGCCATTTTGGAACGCAGTTTGGTGATTTCTCAAAGAACTTAAAACAGAAAATACCATTTGACCCAGCAATCTCATTTTGGGGTATATACCCAAAAGAATGTAAATCATTCTACCATAAAGACACATGCACATCTGGCCGGGCACGGTGGCTCAAGCCTGTAATCCCAGCACTTTGGGAGGCGGAGGCGGGTGGATCACGAGGTCAGGAGATCGAGACTATCCTGGCTAACATGGTGAAACCCCGTATCTACTAAAAATACAAAATACTAGCCGGGCGTGGTGGCGGGCGCCTGTAGTCCCGGCTACTCGGGAGGCTGAGGCAGGAGAATGGCGTGAACCCGGGAGGCGGAGCTTGCAGTGAGCCGAGATCACGCCACTGCACTCCAGCCTGGGAGACACAGCGAGACTCCGTCTCAAAAAAAAAAAAAAAAAAAAAAAAAAAGAGACACATGCACATCTATGTTCATCACAGCACTATTCACAATAGCAGAGACATGGAATCAACCTGAATGCTTGTCAATGGTAGACTGGATAAAGAAAGGTGGCACATATACAACATGGAATACTATGCAGACATAAAAAAGAATGAGATTATGTCCTTTGTAGCAACATGGATAGAGCTGGAGGTCCTAAGTGAACTAATGCAGGAACAGAAAATCAAATACAGCAGGTTCACACTTAGAGCTGGGAGCTGAACATTGACTATACACAGACACAAAAAAGGGAACAACAGGTACCGTGGCCTGCTTGAAAGTGGAGGGTGGGAGGAGGGTGAGAATCTAAAAACTACCTATCAGGTTCTATGCTTATTACCTGAGCAACAAAATAATCTGTACACCAAACCCCTATGACGTGCAATTTACCTATATAACAGACTTGCACATGGAACCATGAAACTAAGATCAAAGTTAAAAAGAAGGACCACTTTCGCTTTCTGGAAAAAGAAAAGAAAGAAAACATTAATTTTTAAGAAAAATATCAACAGAACAGAATTGTACAAAGAAAAAAGAAAAAAACAGTCACCATTTCCGTCCCATCCATTGCCACTTTTACTCGTCACAGTTTTGTCTGTGTTATTTCACACACTTCATGCATGCACATAAATAATATACTTCTTACTCAAATGGGATTGAGCCATATTGCTTTACAACTTGCTTTATTCTTTTATCAATAATTATATTATGAAAATATTTTATGTTAGTAAATGCACATTTACCCTATTTATACATATTGTATCATGAAATTTTACAAAAATACATGGAAGGAGAGGAATTATAGTATAATGAACCAAAACTGTGAACTCAAATTTGGTAACTATGAATACATACATAGTCAATCCTGGTTCATCTGTATTGTCACTCATTCTTCCTCCTCTGGAATATTTGGAAGCAAACCCAGGCATCACCTCATTTCATCTGCAAACATATCAGTAGGTATCTCTAAAAAAGGGGGTGGCAAAGAGTCAGATAGGATCTCTGTTGCAACTACTCAAATCTACCGTTGTAGTGCAAAAGCAGCTATAGACAACACGTCAACAAATGGGGAGGGCTGTTCCAGTCGAACTTCATATAACAGGCCGTGGGCTGGATTTGGCTCACAGACCATAGTTTGCCAACCTCTGCTCTAAAAGATGAGAATTTTTTAAAAATACGCAATCACAATATGATCACATCTAAAAATGCTAATAATTCCCTAATATTATCAAATCTAGTTAGTGTTTACTTTTCCCTGGTTGTATTATAATTTTGTTTATAGCTTATTTAAATCAGAATCAAAGTAAGATCCACATATTTCCATTATTTATTATACCTCCTAAATCGCTTTTAACTTACAGTTTATGCTCCATCTCTCTTTTTTCCTTTAAATTTCTTGTTGCTGTTGTTAAAGAAACAGTCTCATTTGTTTGAAACTGTAAAGTCTGGAACTTTAAAACTGTGAAGTTTGAAACTTTGAAACTGTGAAGTTTGAAACATTTGTGGAAACTGAAGCCTTCCACAGTCTGGGTTTTGTTGATTATATCTCTGTGGTATTATTTAAAATGTTACTCTGTCCCTTGTATATCTTGTAAGTCAACAGTAATGTCTAGAGATCTGATCAAATTTGGATTCATTGTTTTCTTTTTTGGCAGGATGACTTTATCAAGTGGTACATGATGTCTTATGGTCTCTCTCCCTGTGATATTCTCAGTCATTGAGGGTCATTGCTTAATGATATCCTAAGTTTGCTATTTTGTCTTCATTTATCAGTTGAATTTACTTAAAGAGAAATGTTCTTTTTTCTACTATTTGGTTACTCTGAATTACAGGTCATATGGAAAAACCAAAATACCAAAATAGATTTCCGACTTTTTCTTTTACTTGTTTTCAAAATAATGAGATGGGGTTCTCTGAAACTCTCCAAGATTACTAAACAAGGTGGTGGGGGCGTTTGTATCATTATGAACCTACAGATTTAAATGTTATTATCTTTATTGATGCTAAAATTGTCTCACCTTTGGTCAATGAGAATTTACTCAGATTAGCTCTTCCATTCTTTTTACGTAATTCTAGTAATATTTAATAGCTTCTTTCCTTTTTGGTTTGACAAAATTTCCACGCTCATTTGTGCCCCAAACCTGGAACCGACAATTTCCCTAAAGAGCTCTGATCCCTTTTAGTGATAAGTAGTATTTAGAGAACAAAATCTAGAAGGTAGAGGATTGTTCACTGCTATTGGGTTGGTCATTGTTTCTGGGCATTTTTGGTGGACAAAGCTAAGACATATGTTTTGTTGAAGAAAAAATGTATCATGAGCTCATGTCGATATATCTTATTTAAATTTAGGAATACAGAGTTTTTATAGAACCTCACTAAATTTTTTCCTTCCTTTCAAGGATACAAAAAATCTCATTTCTCATCAACACCATATAATTACTTTTCTTACTATAACACAACAGTTTCCAAATAACAATATCAATGCTACCATCAGCAGTATGATTACTAAGAGAATTTCACATTTTAGAATTGGGTGAGAGTTTTTTGTATTTGTTTTTGTTTTTGTTTTGTTTGTGTCTTCTGCATATATCCCCATGAGGGATATACAGTCAAATTATTGTTTTAAAGTCATTTGGAATACTTGCTTTTGGAAACTATGTCCCATCTAAAAACCGGTTCATTTGTTTCACTTTCTTTGCCATTTCTATAATTGCTTTTTTCATTTATTTAAAACTTCACTTTAGAATTTTCCATAATATTTACATGATAACAAAATTAAATATACAAAATAACATATATTCAAAATAGACAAATTTCTGTTTCCTCTACACCATGGTCCCCCTCTTTTATAGATAACCATTCTTCCATCTTTTTTTTTTTTTTTTTTTTTTTTTGAGACGAAGTCTCGCTCTGCTGCCCAGGCTGGAGTGCAGTGGCCGGATCTCAGCTCACTGCAAGCTCCGCCTCCTGGGTTCACGCCATTCTCCTGCCTCAGCCTCCCGAGTAGCTGGGACTACAGGCGCCCGCCACCTCGCCCGGCTAGTTTTTTGTATTTTTTAGTAGAGACGGGGTTTCACCTTGTTAGCCAGGATGGTCTCCATCTCCTGACCTCGTGATCCGCCCGTCTCGGCCTCCCAAAGTGCTGGGATTACAGGCTTGAGCCACCGCGCCCGGCCCCATCTTTTTTTAAATATAAGAAAATGTGTATTTTCTTATTCTCCTTTTCTTGGTTGAATAACCTTCTGCATGTGTCTACTTGTATTTTTGTCACTGTATATTTGAAACCAATTCCCAAAATAGTGATTAATGAATTAAAGGGAAAATGTCTATGTAATGTTTACTAAGTGTTGCCAACTTCTCTTATAAGGATTGTGCTTTTTTGCATTCCTGCCAGTAACACATGAGAGAGCCTACTTCCAAACATACAATGTTTTCAAGCTTTTAGGATTTTTTTTTGAATCTGATAGGTGAGAAATGGTATCTTAGTAGGGTTTTCAAATTCACTTGTCTAGCAAATGCTTTCAAGGTGAAAGCTGGCCTCAGCACCTCATCTACCTCCTTAACTCTCACTTTCTTTATTAGACATCCCTCACCCTTGCCTTCTCCCCATATTGATTGCACATTTTAAAAGCTGTGTTTTATTCATCACTGAAGATATTTTACAATGTAACATAAAAGTAATCTTTTAGAGTTGAAGTCAAGGTAGATAGTCTGCCATATTTTAAAAACAAAAGATTTCTCTATCTACAGATTCGTGGATTACTATAGTATTTTTAAATATATGGTTCTCTACTATCTCTTTCAGTATGCCTAGGAATGATTATTTAAAGTACAGGGCTTTTGAGAGGCTGAAGTGAGAGGATGTCTTGAGGACAGGAGTTCTAGACTAGCCTAAAGGCAACATAGCAAGATCTTACCTCTAAAGAAAAAAAAATTTTTTTTAATTAGCTGGGCGTGGTGGCACATACATGTAGTCCCAGCAACTTGTAGGATAGCTTGAGTCCAGGAATTCAAGGCTGCAGTGAACTATGATCACACCATTATACTCCAGCTTGGGTGACAGAATGACACCTTGTTTCTAAAGATAAAAATAAATAAGTACAGGGTTTTAAGTCTCATTTATACCTATTGAATCAAAGCTTCCTGGAGGATGGAGCCTAAGAATCTTCCCTTTTAACAAGTAACCTAGACTATTTTGATGCCAACTCATGTATGAGAATTGCATAAAAATGGAATTTTTATGCCTTCCATAAAAATGGGATTAATTCTCACCTAACCTCATTGGACTATTGTGAACATTAACTGATTAAAGTTTATAAAGTTGTTTAAAGAATGCTAACAAGTACTATTCTAGGCGGGTATCAGTAAAATGTCATTAAAGTACACTAGAAACTTACTAAACCTCTTAAATGGACTTGATCGAAGAAATTAGTCAATAAATAACAAGGTAGCAGAAACTCAGTTTTAATGTACGCAGCAATGCATTCCCCATGGAGTGTTGAACATAAATCGATCCCTCTTTGCTTGCCCAGTGACACAGCAAAATGTTTGGCAATCTTTTGGAGGAGAAAAAACACTAGACTTTCCTCAGGTAATTATGTATGGAAAAAATATAGACCTCTTCAATGAGGCAGAAATTCCTTAGTGATTTTCCTTCTATTGATATTTGATTAAATTTGGTATACTCTCCCTTTTTCACATTTGTTTGAACATATATATCATATCAAGAGCTCTGATATGTTTTGGCTGTGTCCCCACCCAAATCTCATCCTGAATTGTAGCTCCCATAAGTCCCATGCATAGTAGGAGGGACCTGGTGGGAGGTAACTAAATCAGGGAGGCAGCTTTTTCCTGTGCTATTCTCATGATAATGAGTAAGTCTCATGAGATCTGATGGTTTTATAAAGGGGGGTTCCCCTGCACACACTTTTTGCCTGCTGCCATGTAAGATGTGACTTTGCTCCTCCTTCACCTTCTGCCATAATTGTGAGGCCTCCCAAGCCATGTGGAACTTGAGTCAATTAAACCTCCTTCCTTTATAAATTACCTAGTCTTGGGTGTGTCTTTATTAGCAGTGTGAGAACGGACTAATACAAGCTCTAAACTAGAAGTGGCCAGATAACCACTTCCTGATATTTCCTGCCTCCCCAGGTGAACAACTTATCCTGCCATGACATTTTCAGGAATGCTAGAAGGCTGATGTCACTCCCTTGTGCCTCCATTTCTCCCAAAGAACAGGCAATCAATCTTGCTTAGAAAGGTCAGGACAGGAATACACTTTAATTTCTAAGGGAAGGTCAGAGACTCCACTTCCACCTAATTTCACCTCTTCTCCTAACCAGAAGTGCTGATATGGAGCAAGGGCCAGCAACAGGGTAAATTGCTGAGGGTGGACAGACTTTCTCAGGAGAAACAAAAGGGTAAATATTTTGCTTCTTTAAAAAAGGGCACTCTTTTGAGAATACCATTTTTTTGATGATCCTAGAAGGCTTTTCTGCTTTAGGTGACTTCTTTCTCTTCCCATTCATGGGACATAGGTCATAAAGTAGGCCCAGAAGGTCTTCCTGCCAGGGAAGAAGTATCTCCTCACTTTCTTTTTCTTTGTTGATCTTCTGCCTGGTTGTTCTATCCATTATTGAAAGTAGGATATTGAAGTCTCCAACTATTATTGTCAAATTGTCTATTTCTCCTTTCATTTTGATCAATTTTTCTTCATGTATTTAAAGGCTCTCTTATTAGGTGCATACATGTCTATAATGGCCATAACTTCCTTATGGATTGATCCTCTTATCATTATGAAATGTCCTTCTTTGCTTTTAGTAACAATTTTTGACCTAGTCTATTTTCTCTGATATTAGTATGGCTACTCCACCTCTCTTTTGGATATTATCTCTATGTTATGTCTTTTTTCATCCTTTTACTTTCAATCTATTATTTGTATCATTGACTCTAAAATGTATCTCTAATAGACAGCTTATAGTAGGATCACTTTTTAAATTTTTATTTATTAAGACAGGATCTCACTCTGTCACTCAAGCTGGAGTGCAGTGGCACAATTGTGGCTCACTGTAGCTTTGACCTCCTAAGCTAAAGCACCATGCTCAGCTAATTTTTTTGTAGAGATGGAGTCTCACTATATTGTTCAGGTTGGTCTCAAACTCCTGGGCTCAAGTAATCATCCCATCTTGGCCTCCCGAAATGCTGAGATTACAGCCATGAACCACCATGCCTGGTCACTTTTGGTTTTTTAATCCATGCTGGCAATCTCTGTCTTTTGTTTGGAATATTTCGTCCATTTACATTTAATGTAGTTACAGGTTGAGCATCCCAAATACAAAAGTCCAAGTCTGAAATGCTCCAAAATCCAAAACATTTTGACTGCGAACATGAGGCTCTTCAATGAAAATGCTCATTGAAGCATTTCAGCTTCCAGATTTTCAGATTTGGGATGCTTGACCAGTAAGTATAATGCAAATATTCTTCCAAAATCTGAAAAAACCCCAAATCCAAAACATTTCTGGTCCCAAGCATTTTAGATAAGAAATACTCAATTTGTGCTAATAAGGCAGAACTTACATCCACAATTTTGCTATTTGTTTACACCATATTTTACGTCTTTTTTGTTCTTCTATTTATCCATTACTACCTTATTTTGAGTTAGATATTTTGTAACATATCATTCTAATTCCCTTGTGTGTCTTTAACCATATTTTAAGTTATTTTCTTAGTATTTTTCCTGGGAATTACAATTAACATTTTAACTCAAAACAATAGAATTCAGATTTAAAGCAGATTAATTTTAATATAAATTTAAAATTAATTTAATTATATAAGAATTTTCCTCCAATATAGCTTTGTGCCCTGTGCTTTGTACTATTATTGTAATACAAATTATACCCTTATAATTATAAGCCCATCAACACAGTTTTATAATTATTATATTATGCTGTTGTCTTTTAAATCAGATAGGAGAAAAGAGTTACAAATAAAAGATATTCAAATTATCTTATTTACCTGTGTAGCTACTATTATTTCTTTATTTCTTCATGTATATTCAAGTTATTGTCAAGTGTACTTTCATTTCAGCCTAAAGGACTCCCTTTAGTGTTTCTTAAATGTCTTACTTAAATGTCTTAATTTCTCCTTTGTTTTTTGAAGGATTGTTTTGTTGGAAATAGAATTCTTGGTAGATAGTTTGGTGGGAGATAGTCTTTTAGAATTCTTGGTAGATAGTTTGGTGGGAGATAGTCTTTTTCTTTAGGCACTTTGAATATATCATACTACCACCTTCTGGCCTCATGTTTTCTAATAAGAATTCATATGTTAATCTTATTAGGGATGGCTTGTATGAATGAATTTCTTCTGTTTTACTCCTTTCAAAATTCTTTCTTTGTTTTGTCTTTCAACATTTCGATGATGATATGTCTAAATGTGACTCTCTTAAGTTTCTCTACTTGGAGTTCATTGAACTTCTTAGATGTACAGATCAATTAAATTTTGTCATCAAATTTGAGATGGCTTTGGCCATTATTTCTTCAAATATTCTTTTTCGTCTTTCTCTCATTATGTGTATGTTAGTATGTTTGATGGTGTCTCATAGGTACTTATTCATTTTTTTCCATCCTTGATTCTTTATGTTCCTTAGACAGAATGATTTCAATTGGTCTGTCTTCAACTTTGCTAGTTCTTCTTCCAATTAAGATCTTCTATTGAGCCCCTTTAGTGAGTTTTTCATTTCAACCTTTTTTTTTTTGTTTTATTTTATTTATTTATTTATTTATTTATTTATTTATTTATTTATTTTTGAGACAGTCTCTCTCTGTTGCCCAGGCTGGAGTGCAGTGGTGCAACCTTGGCTCACAGCAACCTCCACTTCCTGGGTTCAAGCGATTCTCTGTCTCAGCCTCCTGAGTAGCAAGGATTATAGGCACGCACCACCGTGCCTGGCTAATTTTTATATTTTTTAGTAGAAATGGGGTTGTGTCATGTTTGCCAGGCTGGTCTTGAACTCCTGACCTCAGGTGATCTGCCCACCTCAGCCTCCCAAAGTGCTAGGATTACAGGCACGAGTCACCATGCCCGGCCTCAACGTTTTTACTTTTCAACTCAAGAATTTCTATTTGATTCTTTTAAAAAACAATTCTAGGTTTTTACAGATATTCTGTATCTGGTGAAACATCATTCTCATTATTTCCTTTAAATTTTAGACATAATTTTCTTTAGTTCTTTGAATATATTTATTCATAATAACTCATTTAAGATCTTTATTCTAGTAAATCAAATATTTGGACTTCCCCAGGGATAGTTTATATTGACTGCTTATTTTTCTTATGTATGGCTATACTTTCCTGTATCTTTGCATGTCTTGTAATATTTTATTGAAAACTAGCATTTAAAATAATATAATATGGCAACTCTTTTTGGCAGAATCTGTGGAAATCAGATTCCCCCAACTCCCTAGGGTTTGTTGTTTTATCCTTGCTGTTGTTGTTCCTGCTGTTTGTTTAGTGATCTGCCTGGACTCAACCTGTAAGATCCATGTTCTTTGTTATATGTAGTCATTGAAGTCTCTGCTTGATTAACGTTGTGGTCAGCTAATGACTGGACAGAGATTTATTTAAATGTCTTGAACCAATACATCTCCTAATCTTTGTCAAGTGACTCTGTGTGAGTGTTGAGGCAGGCCATCAATGGTACTGGCAGGCAGTTTACGACCTCCCTTTGTCTTCAGTGACTTCTTGGGTAAAGCCTGAAGGCCAGCAAGATGGGAGAAATTAGGGCCTTCTCTGGTCTTTTCTAGGAATGCATGTCATCCTGCACATATGTGTGGACTTCTAGATTCCCAGGATTGTGTTAGAGATGTTCAAATCCCCTTATAGATATCTCATTCCCAGGTTTTTCCTTTTAAGTTTTCTGATCAGCCTCTTGTTATTCCCAACTGGAAATGCTACTTCAGGCAGCTGGAATGTTAAACAATTGCTGCTCATAGTTTTTGGCGAATGTCTTGGGGATAGGGCTGCTTGCACTGAGTGAGTTCTGAATCCGATTAAATAAAGACAAATCCTGAGAATGGAGCTTCTTAATAAGCTTCCGGACTACTTAAACAGTGGCAATTATCTTGGGATAAGGCTTTTGGTGAGCTTCAAACTCATTCTTCCCCCTCTAGTGGCTGTTGGGCTGCTGTTGTAGTTGCAGGCTACTTATTTTTAAGATTATTGTGGAGCTGGGGGGAGGGGAATAAAATTAGGACAAGTTAAAATGCCATAACACGTAATGTTCTTACTGATATTCAGCTGTTTTTCTTGAATAAATATTTCTTGGATTTCTGAAAGCTTTTAATGTCCAGAGTTCTGAAACACCAATTTCGGTAAATTTTGTCAGTATTCTAGTTACTTTTATGGAGAAGCAGAATTTGGGAGGTCTCTTTAAGAAGTTCTTCCTTTCTTCCCATCATCTTTAGAAAGCCATGTGAAAATAAAAGAAAAAAACTCAAAGCCAGAAATTTAGTTCTTAATCTAGAGGGGTTGAAGGAGTTTTCATAACTCAGTTCTCTAAGTCAGGAAACAAAATAGGGATTTGGGACTAAAAGGTAGATCTGATCTGAACTGTTCTCTTTTTTTTTTTTTTTTTTTTTTTTTGAGACGGAGTCTTGCTCTGTCGCCCAGGCTGGAGTGCAGTGGCCGGATCTCAGCTCACTGCAAGCTCCGCCTCCCAGGTTTATGCCATTCTCCTGCCTCAGCCTCCCGAGTAGCTGGGACTACAGGCACCCGCCACCTCGCCCAGCTGGTTTTTTGTATTTTTTAGTAGAGACGGGGTCTCACCTTGTTAGCCAGGATGGTCTTGATCTCCTGACCTCGTGATCCGCCCGTCTCGGCCTCCCAAAGTGCTGGGATTACAGGCTTGAGCCACTGCGCCCGGCCTGAACTGTTCTCTAAAGAAAGCCTTAGGAATCTATTGAGATAGTAGGTAGCATTCTGGAGTTTGGGACCCTGGCTTTTCTAATCACAACTAGCAGTTTGGATACCTTTGCCATACACCAAGGATTTTGTCACTCATGGAACATTCTGTCTTTCAAATTCCTTGTACATGTAAGTAAATCTTGGCTTATTTTCCCAACAACAAATTCACTGATCTGTTCATTCATCTTTCCTCCACCCATTCTGTCTTGTTGTTAACTATGCCATCCCTTTCTGTGTCTTAGGTCCTCAACGCAAGTCTTAATAGTATTTTCGAATCCTAAAGGCTACCATATGGGTCTCCGTGTTACAGTGAAGGGAAAGAACGTGAGTATAGCAAGTGCATAGAGAACCACCACATAAGTGCATCCCTACAATCAGAGATCAAGGACAGATAATGTCACCATTCAAAGTCAGCTATTATCAGATAAGTAGTAATCTTGGTAATTGCAACATTTTTATGGTAACTGCCAACTGTTGCATGGAACCTGGAAAAAGGAGAGTTCAGAAGCAAATAGTTTGCCCAGTTTATCTAGCACTTTCCAAAGTGGAGGGAAAAAGACTCTGAATTCAAAAGTGTTAAGAAATTATAGTTACTTTAATAGCAAAATCTATACTGGCACTGAGAGAGCTTTCCATGGTCTTCCCTAGACTGGATGAAATTACCCAAAAAAACCTCCCTTGGCTTTGATTCTCTGCTCAATCGCTCAATTACTCTTTCAGATAACTTGCTAGGAAGTTTTGCACAGTGCATCAGAATGTTTTTGTCCATATAAATGCCTAGCTCTCTGTCTCCCATCTCATCCCCTCACTTCCTACTGTAAATCAGTGGTCTGGGTTCTACTCCAGTCTCCGGGGCCTTGGTTGGTGTGATTTACTCTCTCTAGAGGCTGGTCTTGGAACATCCTGCATCATCCCTAGGATGCCTCAGCTGAACTAGCCTACCAACTTATTTCTTTGCTCTCAGTTGTAACATTAGAGAAATCCAAGATTGCAACCACAAAGATTAAGAAAAAAAAAAAATGCACTATGAGAAAGTAGTGCAGCTATTTTGGAAACAGTGCAAATAAAAATGTCAGCAACCTTATTTGCAAATAACCAGGTCAATCAAAAGGGCTGTTGATGTGGGTAATTACAAGCCTTGACCATCCATCACCTGGATCTGAGATACACATGCACTCCTGCAAGGGGAGGCGTCTCATTTCACCTACAATGCTGCAGGTTTTCTCATTTAAACATGCATCCCCTCACCCTGCCAAATGTAAACCACACTCATTTATATTAGTGAGGATTTTCCGTGCCTCTGGGTTTCTTGCTGGCGTCTCTCAAGACTGCTCCTCACATTAGCTAGGCTGCGATATGCTTCCAAGCAAAAGGACCATCTCTGCAGAAACAGATGTTAGCCTCCCCAGGCACAGTGTGCCCTCTCCCTGTGATATGCTCTCTAAATTTGCATTTGTGCTGTCAGTCAGGGAATTGCACAGAATGACAATTGATGCCACCAGTAAAGGAAGTTAGGATGGGAGTAAAGGATGGGGAAAAGGATAGAATAATTAATGAATGGCTCCAGAGTGGGGAATGGGCTCTCAGCTCACATAAGCTTTTGAACTCTAGTAGGGTTAATTGGTTCTATGCCAGCCCCACAATAGCTTTCATCTCAGGAGATGGAAGGGAATGAGTCTTAATTAGCCAACCTGACCTAATCTCATAGTCAGCTACATATAGGACATCACCTAGTTTGTTCTCAGTTCTTCCAGAATGAATTAAAACACACACACACACACACAAACACACAGAACTCAGGAAAGTGGATAGTCATCCCCTCATGGAAGGGTGTGGGAGGAAGTGCCGATGTTGTCGCTGTGATGCATCTGAACGGAGCCTTGCTTAAGGCAGGCCTGTATGTGGGTGCTGGTGGGTAGCCCCTTAGGTTTTTTGCTGAGAGGCAGCCTCTGCGATGGAGGTTGTCTGCAGGAGGTTGCCCTGAAGAACAGCACCTAGAAGGAAGAAAGGGAGGGAACAGAAGGGGAAACTGAGCTGTGATGCAGTTGCAACAAATGCCTCATTCGACCTCACAGTGGCTCTGCAACTGGGATAGCCCACAAAGCTGTCCTAGAATTAGGCCGGGGCTGGGCCTTTGTACCAAGCACAGGCCAGTCATTGAATGAGGCTGTCCCCAAAGAAAGGGCACTTCCTTGTACCTAGGCACTTCCTTCAACCAAATTCTCAGAGAGGGATTCAGGAGGGGACTCTCAGCAGCCTGCTGGCCTTGACCTAAAGGCAGAACTGGAGGGCGCTGTGGCTTCTGCCCTACAGCTACTGGCCCTTTAAGTAGCCCAGAGTGCAGTGGATAATTACCTCACCACCTTACCACCTGTCAGCTTTCTGACCAGAGCAGAGTTTAGAGAGGGTTCCTGTAACCAACAAAAGGGCCTGGCTGCTTGCCACTTGTGGAAAGAAGTCAAAAGAATAATGCGTTATGATCAAAGAGAGCTCACTCTCTTTTTCTATTATCCATGCTAGGAAGGGGAAGGGTAGAAAGCAATTTCATTCATCCATTTGTGGAGGGAACATAGGGGTTGTTAAAGAGGGGTTTAGAATGTAGAAGAGAGAAGAGTGGTACGAGGAGGTGCCAGGTGGCGTGACTTGCTCCAGTGGCTCATCTTGAGTCACTGTTCCATTTGGTGAAGGAGCTGGTGCCACTGTAGATCCTGCCAGGTTATAAATTAATCACACTCAATCTTGTAGTCAGTCTTCAGCCAGGAGCGGGTTCCGGCCTTGAAGTAATCTTTTGTTGGAGAGAGAAGTCTGGAGGTGTCAGGTCCCTATTAGGATCCGACTCCTGAGGCTTCTAAGGAAATAAACGACCAGATAAGAGAGCATAGTGTGTGTTTGCAAGCATCTGGGTGGCATACGTCTGTAATTCCAGCTACTTGGGAGGCTGAGACACGAGAATCCCTTGAACCCAGTAGGTGGAGGTTGCAGTGAGCCAAGATTGCACCACTGCACTCCACCCTGGGTGAAGAGCGAGACTCCATCTCAAAAAACAAACAAAAAACGTTATTTGGCCAGGCACAGTGGCTCACGCCTATAATCTCAGCACTTTGGGAGGCCAAGGTGGAAGAATTGCTTGAGGTCAGGAGTTTGAGACCAGCAACATAGTGAGACCCTATCTCTACAAAATAATAATACTTTTAAAATTAGCCAAGAGTGGTGGTGCGCACCTGTGGTCTTAGCTGCTCAAGAAGATCACTTGAGCCCAGGCTCAGTGCCCAAGGCTGCAGCGAGTCGTGATAGTGCCACTGCACTCCAGCCTGAGAGACAGAGTAAAACTATGTATCCAAAAAAAAAAGTTATTTTGTAAAGAATGAGGAAGGACTCATTTGCAAATGTGAGTTTTCCTGTGCTGTGGCTTACTTTAAATCCATCTCAAGCTACCAGTAGAGAAGGCCCACCCGAGGGTTTTCTAGGTCCAGGTTTGGCCTAGAAAGTCCAAGTTAATTGAAAACAAAGCAGTTGAAGTTCATTCCCAATTTGCTGCCCTGCTAGGATCAGAAGGAGGAATTTTATGATGTTCCTGCTGGTTTTGGATGACACAGATCCCTGCTGTCCTTGTGGGGCAAGGCAGGCTGCCCTGGGTGGGCCCCTGTGGTTTAGGGAGGGAAGCGGGAAGCAAAGGAGGAGGAAGAAGTGCCGCAGGAGTTTGGGTAAAGTTCCTGCTGCAGCACGCAGTGAATTATCCACTTACAGTGTCCGTGGAGTTAGGCAGCAGCAGCAACTTTGCGGGACAGAGTCTGCGTGTCACCTTCAGTCTCCTCGTTCGTTTACACAGTTCTATCCCATTGATGCCTCTATTCCCACCCCCTTTCCCCTCCTCCCTCTGGTCACCTGGAGTTTCATCCTGAGCACCATCACCCAGACCACTCCAAGGGCACTGAGTACACAGTAGCCGCCTGATAGACATTGGTAGATGGCATTTTGGCCCCACAGGCTCTCCAGGTTGGCCCCAGAAGAGACCACAGGATCTCATCATCTTCCCTGTTGATGTTGTCTGTGGTCAACCTGTATTTGTTCCTCAGATGGAGCTGATGTTTACATAACTTTTCCTCCAAAACACAAAACAACAACCCCATACGTGCAAATGACTTACACGCCACAGTCATGATTTATAACCAAGCTAAGTTGTGGCCACATCTCAGGAACATGGGAAAGGATGGATGGGAAGGAAGCAAATGGAAGAGATTCCTCAGGACCAAGGAATCCTATTTTTCTAACATGATGGGATGTGCCAAATATGGGTAGGACGCCTGTCCCATATCCAAGACTTGCTGAGGGCAAGAACAGCAGGGTCTTCTGAAGAGTTCGTCTCTAGGCCTCAATCCTTCGACTAGATCAGGCTTTCTCTAGGATTTTCCCATTGCTGGGGTTGGCAGGGAAGGTGTATGCAGGTGGCCTTGGCACTGGCTTTTTTCTCAGCAAAACAAGTTATCAGTCAATGCAACAAAGCTGGGGATGGCCGATTTGGGGTTTTTTTTTTTTTTTTTTAGATGGAGTTCCACTCTTGTCGCCCAAGCTGGAGTGCAATGGTGCAATCTCAGCTCACTGCAACCTCCGCCTCCTGGGTTCAAGCGATTCTCCTGTGGGCTGAGTTCTTTATTTTAACCAATTGAGGGACTGGAGAAATGAAGTGTGATGAATCATTACCCACAATATTTCTTTTCCAGGTTTTCTCATGAAGGAGGAAAGATACACATGCCCATGCATATACATATACACACATACACACATTCACATATGCACACATGCACACTTTATGTAAAAGTATTGTGATCAGAAAACACACATGAGTTCCTGGGGAAAAAGCTAGACCAAAAGACCTGAGAGCAGGGCACACAGCTGGCAATGCCTGCAGCCCTGGAGTCTCACTCTATCATTTCTATGAAGTTGTACTGCTGCCTTCAACAAGTCAATTAACCTTCTTTCCTTCCACTCCCTAATCTTCTAAGCAGAAAAGAACAACATGGACCCAGCTCAGAGGAGTGTCAGTAGATTAACCTACATCTTCAAAGGGCTCATGATCATTAGAGGGCTATGTAAAGGGTGGATGTTGTTATTTTTATTAAAAAGCTGGATGACTACTCCTGAGCTCTGTCTGCCACCTTCCCCAGGCCTCTCTGGATTCTGCTGAGTGAGGGGGTGAAGCTGTTTCTGGAATGTGTAAAATGGAAATGTCCTAGGCCTCCGTGCTCTGAGGTTAAGTGAATGTTCTCTGCAAATAGCACTGGTTTGGTGCAACGTGGAGGCACTTCAACAGCGTGTATTTACAGATAAAATGTTAAAGAACAGGAATGGCATTTGGGTGTGAAATCGAACTTTCAAGGTGGTGGTAGGTTGGTGATGGGAGAAGGAGATAACATTTAGCCAGTGCCAAGTACTGTGAAAACTCCTTATCCAGTGTGAATAGAACTGGCATTTTGGTCTGCTGAAAAGTCAGTGGAAGCGGGGAACCGCACAAAGTGATATACCCATACCTTAAGCATTTTACTTTAACTTAAGACATGGATCTGTACATTTCTTTGCCGATCTGTTGATTAAAGCTCAAAACCCTGCCTTTAAGTATAAGTCCGTGACCAGTGTCCCAAATCATTATTCTTCCATAAACCACATCTGCAATCCATCATCTAAGATCTCCAGTTTAAGACTCTTTAAAGTGGAGCAGGAACTTACAGATACGTGTGAGCAATGGACAGTCTTTCTCGATGTTTGCTGTTTCCCCCACTCTTTTACAGTTGTCTCACATGCACGTAATCTGATAGTAATTTATTTTAACTGCTTGCCTTTATGGAGACTCTCCAAAGCATTTAAGTTACTGTGTCATAGAAACAACAATGCTCTTTCTTTTGCGCTCGTATTTCATGGATTTAAGTAATGTTTAATTAAATCACATATTACATATTGTAGTTACAATTAGCAAAACAGGTTTGATAACAGATGCACCTAATTTTGGAATGCCTCTGTCTCAGCAGGTGAAGGAGGGCATGTAGGAAGGGCACGGGGGCCATGGGCCCCTACCTGGCCTCACTCAGGGAGACACAGATGGTTAAAATGGCAAGTGGGTTAGGTAGAAATTGGGTAAAGAGAGCTTCTCTTTGTTACTTACTCTACTGCATTTAATCCTTATGATGAGTTTGCTACTATCATCTCTATTTTACAGATACATTATTTGAAGTCCAAAGAAGCTGGATATCGCACCCAAAGTCAAACAGCTAGAGAGCAGTGAACTTGGAATGTCAATCCAGATCTGTTTGGGCCCATATGCAGGCTCACTGAGGACTAAGGTTCTTTTAGGGAGTGATCTCTTCACCTGCAGCCTCGGATTTTTGAAAGAATATACAAGTTTACATATTGACTTGGAAATGTGAGCAGGAACCTGGTCCTTCAGCTGTGACGATTGTTCCTTCTTCTAAATCAGTGGTTCTCAACGTGTATCCCCTGACCAGCAGCAGCAGCAGCATCTGGGAGCTTGTTGGAAACGCGAATTCTCAGGCCCCATCCCTGATCTATTGAATCAGAGCTCTGAGTCCAGCAAGCTGTGTTTTGAAAGCTCTCCAGAGATTCCAATATGTGCAGATACATTCTGATATTATATATTATGATACGTATTGAGACCCACTGCTCTGTATGTTTTATTCATTCATTCATTCATTGGAAAAAATGCCTATTGACCGTTGTGTGACAGAGGCCGGTTAACAAACGATTAATGCAGAAAGGGCACCTGACTTCCCGGAGCTTACATTCTACGATGTAGCTGATTCTCTACCACTGCCCAGGTCCTGATGCTCCAAGCTGGCCCAGCCAGCAGCCTGCTCCACAGACTCCTGAAGATCTTCTCCCACTGCCAAGCAGGGAACTGCATCTGCTGCTCACGGAGTCATCCAAACAAACTGTATTCTTTACAGTCCTGGTAAGAAGCATCAGCTTCCATTTCTTTGCTTGGATTGTTCCCTTTATTTTTATTTATATTGTGATAAAGTATGCCTAATAAAATTTACCATTTTAACCATTTTTTAAGTGAACTCTTCAGTGGCATTAACACATTCACAATGTTATGTAATTATCACCACGATCCAGAAATTTTCATCATAACAAATAGAAACTCCATACTCATTAAATAACTCCAGGGTTAGGTGTGGTGGCTCACGCCTGTAATGCCAGCACTTTGGGAAGCTGAGGCGGGCAGATCGCTTGAGGTCAAGAGATCGAGACCAGCCTGGCCAACATGTTGAAACCCATCTCTACTAAAACTACAAAAATTAGCTGGATGTGGTGGCATATACCTAGAGTCCCAGCTACTCAGGAGGCTGAGACAGGAGGATCACTTGAACCTTGGAGGTGGAGGTTGCAGTAAGCTGAGATAACACCACTGCACTCCAGCCTGGGCAACAGAGTGAGACTCAATCTGAAAAAATAAAATTAAATTTTTTAAAAATAAATAAATAATAAACAATAGCTCCCACTCCCTCCTCCTGTGACACCGTGGCAATGACCGTTCTACTTTCTGTCTCTATGAATTTGCCTATTGTAGGTACCTCAATAAGTGGAATCATACAATATTTGTTCTTTTGTTACTGGCTTATTTCACTTAGCATAATGTTTTTGAGGTTTATCCATGTTGTCATATGTATCAGAATTTTCTTTCTTTCTATGGCTGAATAATATTCCATTGTATATATATATTAAACTTGTTTATTTATCTGTTAGTGAACACTTCGGTTATTACCATATTTGGCTACTGTGAATAACAGCTATAATATTTGTGAATAATAGCTATATTATTGTGATTAATAGCTATTATTGTGAATAATAGCTATAACTATTGATGTCCATTTTAAACTGAGTTGTTTT
This sequence comes from Macaca fascicularis, assembly GCF_037993035.2. Taxonomy (NCBI): domain Eukaryota; kingdom Metazoa; phylum Chordata; class Mammalia; order Primates; family Cercopithecidae; genus Macaca; species Macaca fascicularis. The sequence goes on from NC_088375.1 coordinate 19,391,016, forward strand.
ATTTTTGGGTTGTTGTTGAGTTTCATTTGTTCTTTATATATTCTAAATATTATTCCCTTATCAGATATAGGACTTGCAAATATTTTATCCCATTCTGTAGGCTGTCTTGTCACTCTCTTGATAGTATTATCTGATGTACAGAACTTTTAAATTTTGATGAATACAACTTATCTATTTTTTATTTTGTTGCCTGTGTTTTTGGTGTTATATCCAAGAAATCATTGTCAAACACAAAGTCATGAGATTTTTCCCTTACGTTTTCTTCTAAGAATTTTATAGTTTTAGCTGTCAAGTTTAGACTTTTGATCAGTTTTGAGTTAATTTTCTTATACGGTATAAGATGTGAGTCCAATTCATCCTTTTGCATGTGGGTATCTGTTTTTACCAGCCTCATTTGTTGAAAAGACTGTCCTTTTGCCATTGAATGATCTTGAAAACCCTGTCAAAAACAACTAACTGTAAACATAAGAGTTTATTTCTGGTATCTCTATTCTATTCTATTTATCTATATATCTGTCCTTAAGCTGGTACCACACTGTTTTGATTACTGTAGCTTTGTAGCAAGTTTTAAAACTGGAAAGTGTGAGACCTGAAACTTTGTTCTTCTTTTTCAATATTGTTTTGGTTATTGGAAGTCCTTTGAGATTCTTATACATTTTAGGATAGCTTTTTCTATTTCTCCAAAGAATGCCACTGGAACTTTGGTAGGGATTACATTGAATCTCTAGATTCTTCTGGTTTGTATTGTCATATTGACAATATTAAGTTTTCTAATCCATGAACATAGGATGTTGTCTTATTTCATTTTGCTATAACAAGATACCATACACTGGGTAGCTTATAAACAACAGAAATTTATTTCTCACACTTCTGGAGGCTGCCAAGATCTTATTTAGTGTCTAGTGAGGCCCTGCTTCCTCATAGATGATATTTGCTCCCTGTGTCCTCATATGGTGGAAAGGCAAATGAGCTCCCTTTAACTTTCTTGGTAAGGACACTAATCCCAGTTATGAGGGCTCCACTCACATGACCTCATCACCTCTCAAAGGGCCACCTCCTAATACCATCCCATTGTGGGTTAAGATTCAATGTAGGAATTTGGGGGGCACATAAACATTCAGATCATAAGAGATGTCTTTTCATTAATTTAAATCTTTTAGAATTTCTTTCAGTAATGTTCTGTAGCTATCTTTCAACTGCCTGGCTACTTGTATTCTTAAGTTTTTATTCTTTTGATGTTATCATAAATTGAATTGTTTTTTAAATTTCCTTTTCAGGTTGATAACTGCTGTTTATAGGAGTGAAAGTGATTTTTCAGTGTTGATTTTGTATCCTGCAATTTTGCTGAACTGATTCATTAGTTCCAATGGGTTTTGGTTTTTTCCTTTTTTGGTTTTTTTCTTTTTGAGGACTCTTTAAGGTTTTCTATATATGAAGTCAAGTTATCTGCAAACAACGATGATTTTACTTTTTTATTTGCAATTTGGAGGCCTCTGATTTCTTTTTCTTGCCTTCTTCCTCTGGCTAAAACTTCTGTATCATATTCAATAGAAGTGGTGACTCTAGCCTGGGCAACAGAGTGAGACTCCATCTCAAAAAAAAAAAAAACAGAAAAACAAAAAAAAGAAGTGGTGAAAGTATTCCTGATCTTAGGGGAAAAGCTTTCAGTCTTTCACCATTGGGTACAATGTTAGCTGTGGTTTTTTTCATATATGGCCTTTATTATATTCAGAAAGTTTCTTTCTGTTCCTAGTTTGTTGAGTGTTTTTAGCACAAAAAGGTTTTGAACTTTGTCAAATGCTTTTTCTGCATCAAGAGGATCGTATGTTCTTTTCTTTTACTTTGTTAATGTGGTATATTACACTGATTGATTTTTATGTGTTAAACCATACTTGCATTCCAGGAATAAATCCCAGTTGGTCACGGTGAATAATTCTCTTAATATTTGCTGCTGAATTCAGTTTGCTGGTATTTTGTCAAGAATATTTGCATCAATATTCACAAAATATATTGGTCTGTAGCTGTCTTTTCTTATAGTATCTTTGGCCACAGAATGAGTTAGAAAGTGTTCCATTCTTCAAACTGTTAGTCCAGAAGGATGTCTTTTTCTCAGTGCAGTGAGCTATAGATGCTCTAGTTTTCTCCCTAGGGATGGGAAGAGGGCATTGAGGCAAGCCTGAAGAGGAGCCTGGGCAGCAGGGTCATGAACTTTTTTCTTTCATGAAGGAGGAATACAAGCAAGAGTTTTGTATTCAGAACGTTGTGCAGTATTTTGGAATGGGACACTGGAGTGTTTAGAGATCTTAGTTTAAAAACAAAACAAAAAGATTGATCAAATCTGTAGTTTCTATTGTTCCAGATTTTTTAAAGCTTGTATTAAAAGGATGATATGTAATTTAAAAAAGAAAGTATTCCATTCTTCAATTTATTAGAAGAATTTGAGAAGGGTTTATTGTAGTCTTCCTTGTTTTAAAATTATTTTGTATGCTTCTTTTTCCACCACCAGATTTTAAGTAAGTATCCTTATTTTCCCTTTTCCTCGTACAGTCCACCCCATCCCAAGAACCAAACTTTGTGCTTTTCACATGGTAGGTTCTCAATAAAAGTAATGAAATTAGTATTAAAGTGTCTGATCTTTGGAAACCCACTTTTGGAAATCTTTGGCTTTCATGTATCTGACTTCCAAATAGTTTGCACTTTCTTAAAGTATACAACTTGAAACTACTTTTGGTAAGTTCAGATGATCATACTCCACTAATAGGTGAGCATTTTGATCTACAGTTTCAAGTGGCCTTGCCTAGCCAACAGCAATGTTTGGGCAGTGGCATCATTTTCATCTGTACAATAATGTAGGCATTTAAACATTTTATTGCATTTGTCCCTTATTGTCTTATAAAAATAGAAAGAAAAATGAAAGTATCAATAATTGTGATTAAAAAAAAAAGAATAGGTCTCATAAACTTAACATGGTTGAAATCATGATGCAAAACATTAGGTATGCTGAAAGTGGAAAATTTTAACCTTGGTTGGGTGTTCTTTGGAATTAAGTTGGTTGAGACTGGGTTCAACTGTGAAAAAAAGAACACAATTAAAGAATTCGAAAAGCATGTCATCAAATTTCAAGTCAAAAGGCATAAAGAGCAATTTTACAATTTTTTCTAGCTCCTTGAGACTATAACCCTCCCCTCTTATAATGCATAAGTGCATTTTAAGTTTTCACATATTTGGCCAGGTGCAGTGGCTCACACCTGGAATCCCATCACTTTGGGAGGCCAAGACAGTGAATCATCTGGTGTCAGGAGTTCAAGACCAGCCTGGACAACATGGTGAAACCCTGTCTCTACTAAAAATACAAAAATTAGCCAGGTGTGGCGCCACATACTTGTAGTTCCAGCTATTCGGGAGGCTGAGGTAGGAAAGTCACTTGAACCCAGGAGGCAGAGGTTGCAGTGAGCCAAGATTGTGCTGTTATACCTCAGCCTGGGTGACAGAGTGAGACCCCATCTCAAAAGAAGAAGAAGAGGAAGAGGAAGAAGAAGAAGAAGGAGAAGGAGAAGGAGAAGAAGAAGGAAGAGGAGGAGGAGAAGGAGGAGAAGGAGAAGGAGAAGGAAGAGGAGGAGGAGGAGGAGGAGGAGGAGGAGAAGGAGAAGGAGAAGCAGAAGCAGCAGCAGAAGCAGCAGCAGCAGCAACAGCAGCACTGGCCAAGATATGGAGAAGTTGGAACACTTGTCCACTATTGCTGGGAATGTAAAATTATAGTTGCTGTGGAAAATAGGGCCTTGAACAGGTATTTGAAACCTACGTTCATAGCAGCACTAGTCACAATAACCCAAAGGTGGAAACAACTCAAATGTCCATTAACAGATGAATGGAAAATCAAAATGTGGTATATCTATACAATGGAATATTATTTAGCCTTACAAAGGAAGGAAATTCTGACACATGCTTCAACCTGGTTGAACCTTGAGAACATTATACTAAGTCACAATAAGCCAATCATAAAAGGACAAATACTTTATGATTCCACTTATATGAGGTACCTAGATTATTCAAACAATAGACAAAAAGTAGAATAATGGTTGACAGGGGATAGGAGGAGGAGAGAGAAGTTAGGAGTTATTGTTTAATGGCAATACAATTTCAGTTTGGCAAGATGAAAGTGTTCTGGAGATTGGTTGCACAACAATGTGAATGTACTTAACACTACTGAACTGCACAGTTAAAATAGTTAAGATGCTATGTTTTATGTTACATGTATTTTATCAGTTTTTAAAATCCTCAGAAACACTGTGCAACATAGTGAGACCCCATCTCTACAAAAAACTTTTTAAAAATTAGGCCAGCATGGTGGTTCATGCCTGTAGTTCCAGCTACTCATGAAGGCTGAAGTGGGAGGATCACTTGAATCCAGGAAGTCAAGACTGCACTGAGCCATGATTGTGCCACTGCACTCCAGCCTAGCTGACAGAGTGAGATCCTGTCTCAACAAAGGGGAAAAAAAAAAAAAAAGTCCTCAGAGACCAATCACCATGGAAATGTACTGGAAGATGTAATTTAGAGAAAAAAATTCATAAAATACTATTGAGTGTCTTTAAAATATATATATAGGCAGGGTGGGCATGGTGGCTCACTCCTGTAGTCCCAGAACTTTTGGAGACCGAGGCAGGAGGATCACTTGAGCCCAGGAATTCAAGATCAACCTCAGCAATATAATGAGGTCCAGTCTCTACAAGAAACTAAAAAAGTAGGCCAGGTGCAGTGGCTCGCACTTGTAATCCCAGCACTTTGGGAGGCCAAGGTGGGAGGATCACTTGAGCCCGGGAGTTCAAAACCAGCCCAGGCAACATAGTGAGACCCCATCTCAATTTATTTTTTAAAAAATTAGCTGAGCATACAGGTGCACACCTGTAGTCCCAGCTACTCAGGAGGCTGAGGAAGGAGGATATCTTGAGCCAAGATCTCACCACCACACTCCAGCCTGGATGGCAAAGTGAGATCCTGTCTCAAAAAAAAATTAAAAATAAAAACATACAGGCAAATTTTATAATTAATATTAGTACTGGGCAGATGATCGATTTTGTTAATGGAAAAATGCATATAGAAGATAGCAGCTTTAGAAATCTGCTAAGGGCAGACACAGTGGCTCACACCTGTATCATGCTACTTTGGGAGGCTTGAGCCCAGGAGTTGGAGACCAGCCTGGGCAACATAGTAAGATTCCATCTTTACAAAAATAAATAAATAAAATTAAAATTAGAATCTACTTTAAAAACATATTGTATTACCAAAAATTAATTAAAACAATAAAATTCCTTGTTGGCAATATTTTGTATAAATAGCTATCCTAGCACACACTACTATTATAGTTTTTTTTAAAACCACAATTCTACTATAAATTGGTACTTTTTTCCTAGAGAACAATTTGGCAACGTGTAATAAGGTCTTAAAAAATGTTTAGCTCTTCCAACCTGGTTATTCCACTTTGGTGTATTTATTCATTCAATGAATAGTCACTAAGCATTTTCCTTTTATGCATTAGGCACTGTTTTGAGGACTGTGAATACAGTGGTGAAGTCCATATAATCCCCACCCTGAGAGTTTACAATCCTACAGAGGGAAAGAAACACATTTACTGATGGAGTGAATATATATTTTCCATGCTCACAATCCAGGTGAGGCAGGAGAATAGGATCTGGAGGCAGGGAACCTAAGGCTATTTCAAGCCACCTTCCTAGAACTAAACTGAAAGGAAAACGCTAACTTTCCAGCCTAAGTGACAAAAAGACCAGAGTCTACTCCCTTTACAAACCCCCCACCTTTTCTGCACAGCAGAAGGGAAATTGGCTTTCCGCAACCAATCAGACTGGTTGCAGGCCAAGTCTTTGTTTGCATAGAAGCATAACTTTGTAACTTCATCCTAGCCTCTCATTGGTTACCTTTTGCAACCAAGCAGATGTTTGCACAGAAGCGTGACCTTTGTAACTTCACTCCAGCCTCTGGTTGGCTGCTTTCTGCAACCAATCAGACTGATTGCAGGCTACCACTTCATTTACATGAGGTGAGCATGAAGGGGCCAATGGGAAACTTCTAGGGGCATTTGGACCCAAGAAGATTCTGTATCTGGGCCCTTGAGCCGCTGCTCGGGTCTGCCGCACTGTGGATTATACTTTCGTTTTCGATAAATCCCTGCTTTCGTTCTTTTGTTGCTTTGTTCTTTCTTTGCTTTGAAGAACATTTTGTCCAATTCTTTGTTCAAAACGCTAAGAACCTGGACAACTTGCAGTCGCGACCCTCTACCGGTGATACTTGCTTCCTCTTTGTGTTAAATGTACTCCAAATCTTCTTTAACAAACACCCCGCCTGTATCCCAGCACTTTGGGAGGCCGAGGCGGGCGTATCACGAGGTCAGGAGACGGAGACCATCCTGGCTAACACGGTGAAACCCCGTCTCTACTAAAAATTTTTTAAAAAATTAAAAAATTTTAAAAAACATTAGCTGGGCGAGGTGGCGGGCACCTGTAGTCCCAGCTACTCGGGAGGCTGAGGCAGGAGAATGGTGTGAACCCAGGAGGCGGAGCTTGCAGTGAGCCGAGATTGTGCCATTGTACTCCAGCCTGGGCGACAGAGCAAGACTCCGTCTCAAAAAAAAGAAAAAAAAAGAAAGATAAAAAAAGAAACACCCCTTCCTCATTTTCCACCCTGTGAATGGATGGTCCACTCATCCAGCTACACCTATTTTAAGTCAATATTTGTATTTCACCGCCTGGTCACTCGGATTGGTTCAGAGATGACACAGAACTCATTTGGAGCTAATGAGATGAATAAAGATGTTTGCTTGGGCTTGTGGCAAATATACATTTTCTTCTGCCGTATTGTATAAAGGTATGAGGCTTAGGGCTGCTGTAAGCATCTCCATTTCCTGGGCTGTGTCAGCCTAAAAATGAAATAACTCCTGGAGAAAGGCAGCGCAAAAGCATTAGAGAAATGGCCAGATGGTGTCCTCTGAGTCTCAGGACTGAAAGGCCTGTAGTCAGCTGTGCTACACTTGGACTTCCAGTTGTGTGAGCCAATATGGCCCCTTTTGTGTATAAACCAGTATGAACAGCACACTGTCACCTACAAAGAAGGAAAACCAACTTATACACATTTGGTGTCCGGATGGGATATCACAATAGAGTGACACGCATTGAAGTGGTGAGCCCAAGGATGGTGTAGGAGAGAAGTCTAACCCAGACTCTAGTAGGGGAGCAAAGGCTTTCCATTAGTAAATGTCATTTTAGTTGAGAGCTGAGGCATATAACTAAGGAAATAGCTAAGAAGAAAAATAGAGCAATTTATACCAATTATAGCAAGCTTATTTCTAAAAAAAGAATATATTGGAAATAACCCAAATGCTCAACAATGGGTGCATTATTAAGCACACTATTTCATATAAATATAATGTAATACATACCAATATGGTGACAGCCATGACAAATATGTGCACAATTTGGATACGTGGTAATAGTCTGGTTTTGTTAAGCACTCTCAGCTCAGTGGGATATTAGCTTGAAATAGTTTAATGTTTTTCCAATCACTGTGCTTTCCCCGCTTTCTTTACCTCAGCAACATTTTTGGCAGAGCCGTGGGTTTCCAGTCACTTTGAATTATTCAAATTCCAGGCTCAGGTCGGATTTCAACCTGAGCTCATCCCTCCCCCACAGCTCAGCAGAGCTCAGGGCCCTGTTAGGAGGGAGGATGTGGGCTGCTCTCACCGGCCCCTCAGTGCAGCATCGTAGAAGGAAGGTGTAGAGGGGGGGCAGGGGTCTGATTTGAGGATTATTATTCTCTTGAATCTCACTTATTCTCAAGGCCTAATTCCTGTGGTGTTCAAGACCAGAAGAGGAAGAGAGGCAGAGTTCAGGACCCTGTGTTGAGAGTGGCCTCTCTTGCCCCCAGGCCTCACTGCGGCCTCTGTCTCCTGTCTCCTCCATCTTCTGGCTCCTTGTACGTGGGGTCACAGGAACTATGCTATCCCCTTCCAACTCTGTGAGTTGCCTCCAACGCTGGGAAGGGGTACTAATAACCATTACCCAAGGCCTTGCTTCCCCCTCCACCTTTACCTGCTCCTATAAGCTTTTTACTTCCAGAAATTTCCAGAAAATAAAGTGCCTTTTTATAAATTCACAAGTGCTGCACAACTCCAAGAACTACAGACCAATCTTTTCCAACAATTCCCCAATTGCTGTTTCTCCTGCTGACAGTATCATTACGGGACTGCTGGTTTATAGTAATTCAGCAAGGATCCCACCTGGAGAGAGGTAGTAGTCTTTGCTTTAGGCAGGTGCCCTCAAGCTTTACAATGAATTTTCTTATGGGCCCCTTCCAAAGTTTACGTTTTAGGAAACTGACACAGGACAGGCAAGCCTCCAAACTGGGGCTTGGCCCAGAAGGGTTCTTGGTTTCACCCAGGGAAGAAGTCAAGGGTGAGCCAGTGGTGTTAGACAGCAATCCTTTACTGAATGGTACTGTTCCTTGTACAGCAGCACTACCCCATAGGCAGCATGCCCAGAGTCAGCAACGCATGGGCTCTTGGCAACTGTGTTTATACTCAATTTCAATTATATGCAAATTAAGGGGCAGGTTATGCAAATTGAGGGATGGGTTATTTAAAACTTTCTAGGAAAGGATTGTTAACTTCCAGGTCGTTGCCATGGCATTTGTAAACTACCATGGTGCTGGTGGGAGTGTCTCATGCTAATGAGCAATGAGGGCACCTAGGGATCACTTTTGTCACTATCTGCTGGTTCCTGACGGTTTTTTTACTTCATCCTATCTGAACCAGATCCTGTTTGGATCAGCAGGGTTGTGACCAGAAAGCAAGTCTAGCTGGTCTCCAACCTCAAAGGCTTGTTGCTATGAACTTTAGACACTTCCCAAGTCCCAAAGACTTCCAACTTTCGTTCTCCCAATTGTTTACTCATATGGGTGGGCAGGAAGGCAGGTAGTTGTTGGAGGAGTTGTTGGAGTTGTTGGAGTTGTAGGGAGGAGTAGGGCTAATTTGATGGTCTTCTACTAGGGAGGTGCTGGCCCCAAGTTTGGCAGCTTTCTCCAGAATATAGGGTACTTAAAGCCTGTTATTTTTATCTGTAGCCCCCAGGGCTAATTCCAGGACAACAGTCCTACTAAACATCCAATATCATGTATTGTTTAAGTCTCATATATCTCCATGACTGATTTTCTGTCTATCTGTTCTATCAAGGACTGGAAGAAGAGTAACAGAATCTTCAACTGTAATTCTGCATTTGTCTGTTTCTCCTTTCAGTTCCTTCAGTTTTGATTTTTTTGAGGCTTTGTTTTTAGGTGCTTACATATTTAGAATTATGATGTCTTCCTGACCCCTTTATCAATATAAAATATTCTTCTTTATTTCTGGTAATATTTCCTGTTCTGAGATGTAGTTTTCTGATATTAATATAGCCACATCAGCTTTTTTTTTTAAATGGGTAGTGTTTTCATGGTATATTTTTTCTCATTCTTTCACTTTTAATCCACCTGTGTTTTCATATTTAATGAGCATATCTGTAGACTTCATATAATTGGGTTTCAATTTTTATATCTAGTCTGGCAATATCTGACTTTTGATAGTAGTGTTTAGATTCTTTATTATAATTACAAATATGGTTGGAATTGAGTCTACCATATTGCTATTTGTATTTTATTTATCCTCATATTTTCTTTGTAGCAATTTCACTTTACCTGCCTTATTTGGATAACTGATAATATTTTTAGGATTCCATTTTATCTCTAATATTGACTTATTAGCTATTTCTCTGTTTTCTTTATTTTTAAGTGTTGTTCTAAGACTTAACATACGAATTTTTAGCCAGGCAGGCTGTAGTTCCAGCTACTTCAGAGGCTGAGGTGGGAAGACCTCTTGAGCCCAGGAGTTCAAGCCATTAGTATGCAATGATCACTCCTGTCAGTAGCCACTGCACTCCAACCCTGGGAAACATAGCTGAGAACGTCTCTCTAAAAACAACAAAAACAATATTATATTTCTTCAAGTATAATTAAGAAACCTGTAGGCCAGGTGCAGTGGCTCACACCTGTAATCCCAGCACTTTGGGAGACTGAGGCAGGTGGATCACCTGAGGTCAGGAGTTCGAGACCAGCCTGACCAACATGGTGAAACCCCATCTCTACTACAAATACAAAAATTAGCCAACACGGTGGCATGTGCCTATAATCCCAGCTACTTGGGAGGCTGAGGCACAAGAATCACTTGAACCTGGGAGGCGGAGGTTGCAGTGAGCCAAGATCGCGCCACTGCACTACAGCCTGGGTGACAGAGCAAGACTCTGTCTAAAAAAGAAAAAAGAAAAGAAACCTGTAACACTATACTTCCAGAGTATACTTTCTGTCTTTTCGCTATTGCTTTAATAGATTTTTACTTTTACATATGTTATAAACCCCATAATAGATGGTTACTACAGTCATACACTACATAACAATGTTTTGGTCAATGATGGATCCCATACAAAACAGTGATCCCATAAGATTGTAATTGAGCTGAAAAATTCCTATCACTTGGTAACGTTGTAGTACAATACATGATTTACATGTTTTGGTGATACTGGCATAAACAAATGAACTGTGTTGTAGGTTATATAAAAGTATAGCACATATAATTACATACAATATGTAATACTTGATAGTGATAATAAATGACTATGTTGCTGGCTTACGTATTTACTATACTATACTTTTTATTGTTATTTTAGAGTTTATTCCTTCTACTTACATTATAAAAAGAGTTAATGGTAAGATAGCCTTGACCAGGTCCTTTGGAAGGTATCCAGAAGAAGGCATTGTTATCATAGGAGATGATGGTTCCATGCGTGTTTTTGCCTTGAAGACTTTCCAGTGAGACAAGGTATGGAGGTGGAAGACAGTGATGATCCTGACCTGTCGTAGGCCTGGGCTAATGTGTGTGTTTGTATCTCAGTTTTTAACAAAAACATTTAAAATGTATTTTAAAATCTTTAAAAATAGAAAAATGCTTATAAAATAAGGATATAAAGAAAGAATATTTTTGTACAGCTATATGATTGTGTTTTAAGCTAAACACTATTAAAAAAGAGTCAAAAAGTTTAAAAATTTTTTTAATTTATAAAGTAAAAGGATTACAGTAAGCTAGGGTTAATTTATTATTGAAGAAAAAATATTTATATAAACTTAATGTACCCTAAGTATATAGTGTCTACAAAGTCTACAGTAATGTACAGTAACGTCCTCAGCCTTCACATTCATTCACCACTTACTCGTTGTCTCACCCAGAGCAACTTCCAGCCCTACAAGCTCCATACAGGGTTAGTGCCCTACACACATGTACCATTTCTTATCTTTTATACTTTATTTTTACTGCGTCTGTTCTATGCTTAGCTATGTTTAGATACACAAATACTTACCATCATATTATAATTACCTACAGTATTGAGTACAGTATCACTCTGTAGAAGTTCGTAGCCTAGGAACATAGGCTATACCATACAGCCTATGTATGTGGTAGGCTATACCACTGAGGTTTGTGTAAGTATACACTGTGATGTTCACACAATGATGAATTTGCCTAATGATGCATTTCTCAGAACATATCCACATTGCAAAGCAATGCATGACTACAGTTTGCTTTAAATAGTCAATTTATCTTTTAAGAACATTAAAAATAAGAAAAAATGTCTCATTTACCTACATACTAATTATATATGGCATTTTGCGTTTCTTTGTGTAGATCCAAGTTATATCTGGCTTCATTCTGTCTGAAAAACTTCATGAAGAATTGTAATTCTTATAGTGAAGGCCTATTGTTGAGAAATTCTTTCAGCTTTTACTTATCTGAAAGTCTTTATTTCACCTTTATTTTTGCACTGGGTATAGAATTCTAGATTGATAATTTTCTCTTTTTTTCTTTCAGTACTTAAAAGATATTGCTTCATTGTCTTAAGGTTTACATAATTTCTGACAAGAAGTTTGTAATAATTCTAATCTTTATTTATCTCTGATATAATGTGCCTCTTTTTTCTCCAGCTATCTAATACTTTTAGGATTTTTCCCTTTATCACAGGTTTTCAGCAATTTGATTATAATGTGCCTTGGTGTTGTTTTAATTGTGTTTATTCTGCTAATTGGAGTTTGTTCCTAGAACTGTGGGTTTATAGTTTTTATCAATTTTTGGAAAATTTTCAGGGACTATTTCTTCTAGTGTTATATTTTGTTTGTTTGTTTGTTTTTGTTTTTGTTTGTCATCTCTCTCTCTCTCTTTCTCTCTCTGTGTCTCTGGATTCAAGTTCATTGCTCTTTTCTTCTGGAGTGTCTGATCTGTAAATTCCACTCAGTAAAATTTTATTTTCAGATGTTATTCTTTTCATTGGCTTCTCTTTTATAGCTTCCATTTCTCTTATAATTATATTTATGTTTTCCTTTAAATATTTTAGCATCTCAATCCCATTCATAATACCTGTTTTAATGTTTTCATCTGATAATTTCATCTTCTTTATTATTTCAAAGTTTTTTATTGACTGATTTTTTTACTGGTTATGTGGCACTTTTTTATTTCTTATAAATCTAGTAATTTTTTATTGATGTAGGCATTTCTTTCATTGTTGAGTGCTGGATGTTATTTTATTCCTTTACAAGTTGGAGTTTGTTCTGGCAGACAGTTAAATTACTTGTGGATCAGTCTGGCCCACTCAAAGCTTGTTTTTAAGCTCTTATAAAGCAGAACTAGACTAGCCTTTACTCTAGGACTAATTTAGTCACATTCCTAAGACATGATCCTTCTGGGGTCTCTGCTGAGTGGGATCTCTGTAACTCAAGGAAGTCTCCCTACCCTATGGCTGGTGGACATTCAGATGATTCCCACTTCTGTGTAAGCTCTGGAAACTTTTTGGCTTACAGCTCTCTGGTAATTGTTCTTTTCCTGGAAATTGTTCTTTGCCCCACCTTGTGGAGTTTTATCCTAACCATATACTGACTGGTTTTTCAGACTCAAGGGACCCCTGTTCAGATTTCTGGAATTCTTTCTCTGTAGAGTCCTCTCCTGCCTGTTCTCTGCCCCACATTCTAGCTGTTTGACCTCCCTGAACTCTGATTTATTTTGTCTCAATTTGGTGAGATTTCCACAATCTGGAACCTGGACTGTCCGTAGTTCAGTGTCTGAACACTGTTGTTTCACATGTTTTGTTCAGTTTTCTAGTGTTCTAGGTAATTTTGTACTATTTTATTTTTCTCATGCCTATAAGTGTAAGTCCCTTTCAATGAGAACTAGAAAAACAAACAGAGATATAATAAGTTGATGGGACTTTATTTGGGGATACGAGTGTGGTAAAGAAAATTACAGCAAGCTGTTTATTAGTATGAGTTTGTAGGCTTGAGACAGATGGGGCTAATCTGCAAATATATAAAAGACTTTCTTATAAAGAGAAGCAGAAATGAGCTGAGGTGATGTCCAGCAGGCAGATCTATAGGTGGGAAGGGCTGGGCTAACTGTTCTAAAAGTCAAATGCAAAGAGAAACATTTGGGTGTTTGTTAAAAGGCAGATTCTATGCTTCCTGCAAGTGATCCCATGGGCCCCCCCAGTTTGTATTTTTAACAGGCGCCCTAAGGTGGTACTGATGCAGTTGGTCTGTTGGCCATTCTTGAAGAAATACCAGCTGAGGATCCTAGGTAGGGAATCCTCATATGAACCCAGACAACTCCATCTCAGGCACACAGGTAGGGCCCCCTATATGCATGAAAGGCTAGAAGAGGAATCATTATGGAGTGAGAAAAGAGATGTCAGAGAGGAAGCAGTTGGCCTTCAGGACCAGGTAGAAGTGCAAGGGATAAGGAGAGTCAGAGCAAGAGGTGACAGGGTCTTGGGTACAAGAATTGCTTTCCCTTGGCCAGGTGCATAGACCGTCTATGGAAGGTGCACCTTGGGATGAGGTAGCAGAAGCCTCCAACAGGGAAAGCCTCAGACACATGAGCAAGAGCAGCCCTGAAGGAAAACAGCTGGAGTCAAAACAGAATGAAAACCTCACTTTGCTGGCTGCATAACAGCAACTACAAACACTGATTTAGATGAACCTTTTGCAGTGATCTAGTCTTTCTCATGAAATACTCATGTCCATTTCAGTGAGCTCTATAGGGACACAATTTCAGCTTTGTAGTGATTCACGGTGGGTTGTTACATTGGCCAAATTGCCTTAGTGCTGTATTGACGAGCTCAGTTGAAACAGAGAGAGCTGAGTTTATCTCTTCATCAGGGTTCCTAAAAGCCCAATCTCAGCAAGAATTCTAGATTCAGGTCGACTGAGCACTGTTCAGAATCCTTTATTAATTTCCTCTTGATGTATCACCAGCAAGAGTAAAATCTTTCTACCCCGACCAAGCCTGCTAACCGCCACTAGGGCTTAAAGCCCAAAGAGAAGATGTTGAACTCCAGATAAAGGAAATACACCAGAGGCGTCCTTGGAGAAAGGGAATGTGTACTCTGACAAGCAGGCTCACTGCACTGTCCCTCAGGGCAGGACATGCACTTGGACCGGTGGGGAAGGAGAAAACATGGAACTTTCAAGTTAATTAATGACAGTAAAGAGGACGAGAACAGAGGTAAAACAATGGGGCAAAGTCTTCCTGGCTTAGTTTATGGTCTTTGGTGATTGAGAACAGCTCACAATGCCAAAACATGGCTCTGTTTAGAGGGACAGGTGTGGGAGAAAGAAAATATCATTTCAATGAAGGACCAGCCTTCTGTGCAGGAAGTCAAGAAATCTCAATGTCTTGGGTCTTTTTAAGTTAATCACAGTTCTGTGGTGGGATATCTCAGAAGAGTCACAGAAACCGTATTCTTAAGAGGATCAATAAATTAAGAAGGAGACCTTCTTAAATGAAAAAATTCACTTTGTAGAGAAGAAAAGCTGTTTTCAGTTAATACATGGTTACTGAGTATCCACAGATTATTTTTCTTCTCTCTGTGAATGACAGCAGCATTTCCCAAATGAGTTTTGCCCAATATTCAACCTTTGGGATGCTCCATAAGCCAAAGAGTTCCATCTTCAAATTTCAAGGGAACACTGCCTACTGTCTCTTCCTGTGGACAGTCATTATGCACATAGGTATATTAAAGATACTGGGTAGTCTCGTACCATGGAAATTTACTTAATTAAAAAAAAACTTATTGCGTCCTAAACTTAATTGATAATGGAATCCCTTTTTTAGATGATCCCTGATAACATCCTGAAGCTTTACTGAGCTCTGAAGCACCCTCAGAAGTGTTCGTAAATACCACTAACAGAATTGGACTCTTCCATGCTTGGTCAAAATATCATCAAAGGTTGACTTACACACCTATTAAGATGGCCAAAATAAAAAAAAAAATTACTGATAATGCCAAGTGTTGGAATACATGCAGAGCAATACAAACTCTCACCAATTGCTGATGAGAATGCAAAATGGTCGGCCACTCTGGAAGACAGTTTGGTGGTTACTTAAAACATTATATGTATATATGCTGTATCAACCAACAAATCTACTTCAAAATATTTTTTTAATTTTTTAATTTTTGATACATAGCAGTGTGTATATATGTATAATAGTACCTATTTTGGGGTACATTTATGGGGTACTATTACAAACATGTAATAGTACATATTTATGGGCTACATGTGATTTATGACATACTTATTTACAGGGTACATGCATAGAATGTGTAATGATCAAATCAGGGTACTTAAAATACCATTTTTGGTACAACAATGAAAACTTACATTCACACAAAAACTCATCTATGAAAGTTCGTAGCAGTTTTACTTATAATCGCCAAGAGCTTCAAAAAATCCAAATGTTATTCAATGGGTGTATGAGTAAACACACTGTTTTACATGTGTACAATGGAATGCTACTAATAAATAAAAGAGAGCAAATTATTCATACACACAATATGGATGAATCTCAAATATATTGTGCTAGGTGAAAAAATCCAATCCAAAAAGTTGCATATGGTATGATTCTACTCATGTGACATTATTGGGGGAACCAGCCCCAATATTTCAATGTAGGTTCTTTTCTATTTTCCCTAAGTGTCAGCCGGTCTGAGAAATAAAGGGAAGGAGCACAAAAGAGAGAAATTTTTAAGTTGGGTGTCTGGGGGAGACATCACATGTCGGCAGGTTCCGTGATGCCCTTGAGCCACAAAACCAGCAAGTTTTTATTAGTGATTTTCAAAGGGGAGGGAGTGTGGGTCGCAGAGATCACATGCTTCAAGGGCAACAAAATATCACAAGGCAAATGGGCAAGGAAAAGTCACAAGGCCAGGGCAAAACTAGAATTGCTGAGGAAGTTTCATGTCCCACTGTGCACACACTGTCATTGATAAACATCTTAACAGGAAACAGGGTTCAAGAGCAGAGAACCGGTCTGATTAGAATTTGCCAGGCTGGAATTTCCTAATCCTAGCAAGCCTGGGAGCACTGCAGGAGACAAGGGCATGTTTCATCCCTATCTACAATTGCATAAGGCAGACACTCCCAGAGCAGCCATTTTAGAGCCCCCCACCACAGCTGCCCCGGGAATGCATTCTTTTCCCAGGGCTGTTAATTATTAATATTCCTTACTGGGGAAGGAATTCAGCGATATTTCTCTTACCTGTTTTCGGTAATAAGAGAAATATGACTCTGTCCTGCCCAGCTCTCAGGCAGTCAGACCTAATGGTTATCTTCCTTGTTCCCTGAACATTGCTGTTATCCTGTTCTTTTTTCAAAGTGCCCAGATTCCATATTGTTCAAACACATATGCTTTACGAACAATTTATGCAGTTAACGCAATCATCACAGGGTCCTGAGGCGACATACATCCTCAGTTTATGAAGATAATGGGATTAAGAGATTAAAGACAGGCATAGGAAATTATAAGAGTATTGATTGGGGAAGTGATAAATGTCCATGAAATCTTCACAATTTATGTTCAGAGATTGCAGTAAAGACAGGCATAAGAAGTTATAAAAGTATTAATTTGGGGAACTAACAAATGTCCATGAAATCTTCACAATTTATGTTCCTCTGCCATGGCTGCAGCCGGTCCCTCCGTTCAGGGTCCCTGACTTCCCACAACATGACATTCTGGAAAAGGCAAAAATATAAGAATGGAGAATGGACAGGTGGTTGCCAGGGACAAGAGGGTCTGATTATACAGGGAAAGCAGAAGATAATTTTTTTTTTTTTTTGAGGTGGAGCTTCTCTCTTGTTGCCCAGGCTGGAGTGCAATGGTGCAATCTCAGCTCACTGCAACCTCTGCTTCCCGGGTTCATGCCATTCTCCTGCCTCAGCCTCCTGAGTAGCTGGGATTACAGGCACCTGCCACCATGCCCAGCTAACTTTTTGTGTTTTTAGTAGAGACAGGGCTTCACTATGCTGGTCAGGCTGGTCTTGAACTCCTGACCTCAGGCGATCCACCTGCCTCGGCCTCCAAAAGTGCTGGGATTACAGGCATGAGCCACTGAGCCCGGCCGGGAATTCTTTAAGTTGTTGAAATTGTTCTGTATCCTCCCGTGCTGTTAGGTTCAAGACTCTATGCACATGTAAAACACATAAAACTTTACACCAAAAAAAGTAGATTTTACTCTCTGTAAGTTTTTAAAATTAAAATAAAAAGATGATGCTGGCAATATTTATCTATGTAAGAGCATTTTAACCCAGTAATATCATTCTACAAATTTACCCTATGAGTAAGTTTCTACAAGTACCTAAAGATTCAGGTACCTGGTTACAGAGCAGAGAAAGTACAGAGGCTGCGTCTGGTTCCCACTGTCACAGCCATTGCAGTACATTGAGCTCCACAGAGACAGCACTGGGGCAAGGGAGAGCTGGACTTGCCAGACAGGCACTGGGCAGCTCTGTGCCTTGCTGAGGAAAGATAACTAAGCATGGTCGAAGGAAATCCTAAGAAGCTGAGAGGCAAAATGTCATCATCTGAATTCTTTGTGCAAGCTTGTCAGGAGGAGCATAGGAAGAAGTACCCCGCTGCTCCAGTCAACTCCTCAGAGTTTTCTCAGAAGTGCTCAGAGCGGTGGAAGACCATACATGCTAAAGAGAAAGGAAAATTGAAGACATGGGAAAGGTGGACAAGACCTGCTAGGAAAGAGAAATGAAAAGCCATATCCCTTGCAAAGGGGAGAGAAAAAAATAAGTTCGAGAATCCCAGTGCACCCAAGAGGCCTCCATCAGCCTTTTTCCTGTTCTGTTCTGAGTATCACCCCAAAATCACAGGAGAACATCCTGGCCTGTCCATTGGTGATGCTGCAAAGAAACTGGGAGAAATGTGGAATAACACTGCTGCAGATGACAAGCAGCCTTATGAAAAGAAGGCTGCAAAGCTGAAGGAAAAATACAAAAAGGATATTGCTGCATATTGAGCTAAAGGAAAGCCTGATGCAGCAAAGAAGGGAGTCGTCAAGCTGAAAGAGTAAGAAAAAGAAGGAAGAGGAAAAGAACAAGGAGGAAGAAAATGAAGATGAATATGAAGAAGATGATGACGATGAAGAAGTTGGTTCTAGCAGTTTTCTTTTTCTTGTCTTTAAAGCATATAACCCCCCTGTACACAACTCACCCCTTTTAAAGAAACACATTGGAATGGGAGGCTGTGTAAGATTTATTTTTAACTGTACCGTGTCTTTTTTGTATGGTTAACACATTACTGAATGTGTCTTTAGATAGCCCTGTCCTGGTGGTATGTTCAATAGCCACTAACCTTGCCTGGTACAGTATGGGGTTGTAAATCGGCATGGAAATTTAAACAGGTTGTTGTTGGTGCACAGCATAAGTTAGTAATGAAAGGGGATGGTAGTTTTTTCATCTTCGGTTGTTTCTGATGTAGCTTATATGAAATAATTGTTGTTCTGTTCACTGAATACCACCTTGTAGTTGCAAAAAAAAAAGTTGCAGTTGTTTTGTTGACATTCTAAATGCTTCTAAGTAAATACAATTTTCTTTATTAATAAAATAAGATTCATTTACCTATGTATTCACTCATTTAATCATTGTTTGTAATAGCAAAACAAAAGAAGAAAGGGAAGAAAAGACAAGAAAAGAATCTAGGAAGAGTTCAGACATACAGACCCACTGAAGTAAACTTCTAATAATAAAATACAAATCAGTCATTAAAAATAACAAAATAATCAACATCTTAACCGAAAAGTGAAAGGCACAGAGTAAGGAATATTCCACATTAAAGGATACCAAGGAGACAATAATTTAGTAGAACATGGGATCCTGGACTGGATACTAGAGAAGAAAAGGAACATGAGTAGGACAACTGGCAAAATGTGAATATGGCATATACATCAGAAAATCGTATTATGTAAACAGCAATGCCTTGATTTTGATCATCATAATTAATTATGTAAGATGTTAATGTTTATGGAATTTGGGAAAAGGTATATGGTAATTTTCTCTGATTTTTTTGTAAGAAATTAGCTTAAATAAAAAGTTTTAAAATACACAAAAAATAAGAAACCATCATAATAATATAGAAACTTACCAAAGTTCCTGTTTTTACACCCCAAGGGACATAAGACACAGGAGAGAAAGACCAGGGGCTGCCTAGGGTGGGAAATGCACTAAGAGATACCTTTGGGAGCTAAGCTATGAGGACACAAAGGCATAAGAATGATGCAATCGACTTTGGAGTCTTGGGGAAGGGTGGGAGCGGGTAAAGGATAGGGAACGGCACATTGGGTACAGTGTACACTGCTCAGGTGATGGGTGCACCAAAATCCTAGAAACCGCCACTAAAGAACTTACTCATGTAACCTAAATAAATGAATAAAAGACTTACTGTTCTTGTGAAAAAGAAAGAAAAAGAGAGAGAGAGAGAGAAAGATAAAAGGAAAAAAAAGAAAGAGATGGCTATGGCCAGGCACGGTGGCTCACGCCTGTAATCCCAGCACTTTGGGAGGCCAGGGCGGGCAGATCACCTGAGGTCAGGAGTTTGAGACCAGCCTGACCAACATGGTGAAACCCTGTCTCTACTAAAAATACAAAAATTAGCCAGGTGTGGTGGCATGTGCCTGTAATCCCAGCTACTTGGGAAGCTGAGGCAGGAGAATCGCTTGAACCCGGGAGGCAGAGTTTGCTGTGAGCTAAGATCACGCCACTGCACTTCAGCCTGGGCAACAAGAGGGAAACTCCATCTCAGAAAAAAAAAAAGAAAAAGAAGTGAGAGAAAGATGACTTAAAAGCACTTGTGCAAGATAATGCGAGGATCTTAATGGGGAAACTGAGTATGCAGGAACTGTCTGCAGCTTTGCAACTTTTCTGTAAACCTCAAACTACTCTCAAATAACTATTATTATTATTATTGTTATTGTTATTAAACAGCAAAAAAAAAAAAAGAGAGAGAGAGAGAGAGAGATACCCTCATAATGCTAAGATCCCAAAGGGGTATACTCTCAGTACAAGAGCAAATCTGAAGTAAGCTTGTCCTCAGCCAGAGTAGACTATGAAGAAAATTGCTGTCTCATAAATTGGCATATATGGATGGGGGAAAAAAACTCAGGGATTCATAACCTCATGGTAGTTCTCAGATAGTTTTGTAGCCCAAATCCATACTATTTTTATGCCTAGAAAAACTTCAGACTGAATCTTTTTAAAAACCAGGTTCTGAGTTAATAGTGCCCATCTAGGCCAGGCACTGAGGCTCACCCCTATAATCCCAGCACTTTGGGGGGCTGAGGCAAATGGATTGCCTGAGGAGAGGAGTTCAATACCAGCCTGGCCAACATGGAGAAACCCCATCTCTATTAAAAATACAAAAATTAGCTGGGCGTGGTAGCTGGTGCCTGGAATCAATCCTAGCTACTTGGGAGGCTGAGGCAGGAAAATTGCTTGAACCCAGGAGGCAGAGGTTGCAGTGAGCCGAGATTGCACCATTGCCCTCCAGCCTGGGCAACAAGAGCAAGACTCTACCTAAAAAAAAAAGAAAAAGAAAAAGAAAATAGTGCCCATCTAGCAGATACAAATCCTTCCTGAAGAAAACTGCTTTCGACGGGGGACACAAAGAATTCCCACAAATAAAATTCCAACAAATATGAAGTCACAAAAAATATCATTTAATATCAAGAAAACAAATCTCCATGAGATGGATCCAGGAAAAACAACAGAATCAAATCCACAAGGACTTCTGAAATTTAAATTAGACATAGAATATAAAAGAATATGTGCAATATTTTTAAAGAATAAAAATGTTATATGGGCAAGATTTGGAAAAATGAAAAACATAATTTTTTTTTTTTTTGAGACAGAGTCTGTCTCTGTCGCCCAGGCTGGAGCCCAAGCTAGAGTGCAGTGGCGTGATCTCGACTCACTGCAATTTCTGCCTCTTGGGTACAAATGATTCTCATGCCTCAGCCTCTCGAGTAGCTGGGACTACAGGCGTGTGCCACCATGCCCGGCTAATTTTTGTGTTTTTAGTAGAGATGGGGCTTTGCCATATTGGTTAAGCTGGTTTCGAACTCCTAGCCTCAAGTGAACTGTCTGCCTCAGCCTCCCAAAGTGCTGGGATTATAGGCATGAGCCGCCACACCCAGCCAAAACATGATAATCAAAATTAAAAACTCAATGTTGGTTTAACAGCAGATGAGACACAGATGAAGAGAGAATTCATGGAATAAAGAATAACTATGAAGAAATTATATAGAATAAGGTGTAAAGAACAAGAGATAGAAATTTTGAGTCAGGCACGGTGGTGCATGCCTATAGTCCCAGGTACTCAGGAGGCTGAGATGGGAGGATCCCTTGAGCTCAGGAGTTCCAGACCAACCTGGGCAACATAGTGAGATCCCATCTCGAAAAAAAATTAAGAAACACAAATAAATAAATGTTTAAAAATAGAAGAAATGTTTTAATTTAAAAAAGAAAAGAAATTTTGCAAGAATTTCAAATATGATGTGAAGGGTACTACACACACGTATGAATACCACTGAAAGCCATCTTGGAGGCCAGCTCCCACAATTGTGTCATTCAAGTCTTCTATATTCTTATTGAATCTTTTTACCAACTTGTTCTATCAATCACTTAGAATGGAATGTTGACGTTTCCAGCTGTGGTTGTGAATATATCTATTTCTTCTTTAGTTCCATCATGTTTTGCTTTATGTATTTTGGAGCTGTGTTTTTCCATATCTACACACTTGGGGTTGTTACAGCTCATTAAGGAATTGGCCCCTCCATCATTATAGAAAGGCTCTTCTCATCCCTAGTAAAATTCCTAGTTTGGAATTTGACTTTGATGTTAATATAAGCACTCCTGCTTTGTTTACTGTTCTCATCCATTTACTTTTATCCTATATATGTCATTATATTTAAGGTGGGATCATCCACATTCCTTGGCCTGTGGCTCCCTTCTACCATTTTCAAAGCCGGCAACAGTGGGCAGAGTCTTTTTTGTGGAGCCATTTCTCTGGTTCTCAGCAGCCAGGAAATGATCTCCACTCTTAAGCAATCATGTGATTAGATTGGGCCCACCTAGATAATCCAGGCTCCTCTTCCCAGCACAAGAGCCTTAACCTGGAGGACCTCAACCTCTTCAAAGAGCTTTCTGCGTGACTGAGTACTCTAACCTTTCTCTCTTTCTGAGGTCTTAGCACAAGACTGTGCAGCCACATCTTTGATCTAGCACATTTGAAATTCAGTCCCCTGGTTGCTTTATAACTTACAAACTTGAAAAAATTATTATTTTGTAGATTACCTGGATTTTCTTGTCAGGTAGGAGTGACATGTTCTTGCAGTATCCTAAGCAACTGTGGAAACTCTACTTAATATTTAATAAAAGCATTTTTTAAGAAACAAGGAAAACAGGAGAGAATATTATTGATTGTGAGATGAGTGAGGGTAATTGCTAGTCATATAACTGAGAAGTTGGTTCAAGACATCCAAATGCATAGAGGGAAAGATAAGACCTGTGATGGGCTTTGTTTTTTAACTTTTTGATTAAAAACAGAAAAAGCCAATGTCCAAAGATATGATTCCTGGTTAAAGCATCCCCAGGCCCTCACAAAAATTGGCATATTTGATACCATCTGATAAGCTAAATAAATGCTCTCTGGGGTACCCTCAGCTCAGCTGACCTCCATTACCAGTCATTGGCACAATACGGTCAGAGATTAACACAGCACATTTTTCTCCTTCCCACCACCATGGACACCACCACCTTCCGAAGGTCGAGGCCAGGGTAACTCCAGCATTTACAATAAAGGGCAATATGTATTGGGAGCTAGCAAAATCAATCCAAAGGTCTAGGGGGAAAAGGAAGGTATCTTCCTTGGGTCCTGTCTCTTGCCCTAAATGGAGATAAAACATGTTTCTAGTTCAATACTTCAAAGGGCAGGGATTTGTCTCTGTCACAGAACTGGAGACTTGGAAGAAACTCCAAATGTAACTCCTCACCCTGGGCAAAACCAGCATAAAGTGGTTTGTGGAGCAGCGGTCAAGACCAGGAACAGTGCCCTACATATATATGGAGAAGATGTGTTCATCCCTTGAGTCTGGGCTGAGCCTGTGTATAAGAACAATTTATTCATTTATATGGTATCCGTTTATGTTATTTTTTGACATATTTAATAAAACTAACTAAAACTTATATGAACGATTTTAGGTATTACATGATCTCAAGGAATTTCTACATGGTGGGTTTTTTGTTTGTTTCTTCTGTTAGAACTCCTGAGATGCTGTTGGATCAAGTCAAAAAATCAAAGAAACAGCATCAAAAATGAAAGAGCAAGTTTAGTCTCTGCCAAGTTCACTCCTCTCCTACAAGTCACAGTTGGAGGGTGGGGAGCTGGATAAAACCAATACGTGCTTCTCTCCCATCGGTGTGAAAAGTTTTTTGTTTTCTTATCTTTAACGCGTCTGCTGAAAATATCTCGCACTAGGAAGACTGTCTTCTCACAGAAGTCCTGAGGGATACACGATCTTGTACATATGTTTACAAAATTGAGGGCAGCAAAGTATGAGGGCATTAGAGGTCACTTGGATCTGCGCACAGCAATCATTTGGAGGCTGCGTCTTTGGTTCCTTATTTGTGCCTGTTTAAGTCCGGCCTTGCACGGGAGTCCCAGAGGAGCAAGAAAAGCAGGCCAAAGAAGATACAGAAAAGACTCCGGCATCCCTGTGACGTCATGAAGGGTCTGCTTGCTGCTGCCCAGAGTAAGTCGGCTTCGCTGTTCAAGTTCTGGTCCAGTGCCTGTAGGAAGAACACATGCCCTGTAAATGAGGAAGAGAGGGCCTGCTCTCTGCCAAGGTCTAGTTGCACATGAACCTGAATCCTAACACAACCCAGCAAGATTAATATTGTATCCCCTTGGGCCAATACCAAAACCAGCTCATAAAGGTTAAGTAACGTGTTTAAGGTCACACAGCCAGTAAGTAGCAAAGCAAAGATTCGACCCCATGAAAGCCTTCCCTCTTTTTGAGGGCACCACACTGCCCCCAAAGAGACACATCCTGAATTAGGGTGTGTCCACCCTCACCCTGGGAAGCAGCTCTACCTGACAAGTAGAAAAGCAGAATACAATTGACTGTCGAACAACATGGGTTTAAACTGTGCAAGTCCACTTATATGTGAATTTATTTTCAATAAAAGTTATACCAAGTTCACCTTCCTCTCCTGCCTCCCTTTCCACCTCCTCACCCCTTCTCCCCAATACCCCTGAGACAGCAAGACCAGCCCCTCCTTTTCCTCGTCCTCCTCAGCAACATAAGGATGAAGGCCTTGATGATGATGATGATCTATTCCACTTAATGAATAGTAAATATATTTTCTCTTCCTTATGTTTTTCTTTTCTTTTTTTCTGAGATGGAGTCTTGCTTTGTCACCCAGGCTGGAGTACAGTGGCTCAATCTCGGCTCACTATAACCTCTGCCTCCTGGGTTCAAGCAATTCTTGTGTCTCAGCCTCCCAGGTAGCTGGGATTACAGGCGCCTGCCACCATGCCTGGCTAATTTTTGTATTTTTAGTAGAGACGGGGTTTCACCATATTGGCCAGGCTGGTCTCGAACTCCTGACCTCAGGTGATCTGCCCACCTCAGCCTCCCAAAGTGCTGGGATTACAGGCCTGAGCCACCACGCCTGGCATGTTTTTCGGTTTTTGTTTTTGGTTTTTTTTGTTGTTGTTTTTTTTTTGAGACGGAGTCTTGCTCTGTCACCCAGGCTGGAGTGCAGTGGCCGGATCTCAGCTCACTGCAAGCTCTGCCTCCTGGGTTTACGCCATTCTCCTGCCTCAGCCTCCAGAGTAGCTGGGACTACAGGCGCCCGCCACCTCGCCCGGCTAGTTTTTTGTATTTTTAGTAGAGACGGAGTTTCACCGTGTTAGCCAGGATGGTCTCAATCTCCTGACCTCGTGATCCACCCGTCTCGGCCTCCCAAAGTGCTGGGATTACAGGCTTGAGCCACCGCGCCCGGCCGTTTTTCGTTTTTTTTTTGAGACAGGGTCTCCCTCTGTCACCCAGGAAGGAATGCAGTGATGTCATCATAGCTCATTGAAGCCTCAACTTTCCAGGCTCAAGTGATCCTCCCACTTCAGCCTCCCAAGTAGCTGAGACTACAGGCACAGGCCACCATGCCTGGCCCTGGTGTGTGTGATACCCTCAGAGCTGGTGGCTCAGCAGGGCTTGGCAGTTTTGTAGTGCGGTGAAGATATGCAGAGACATATATCAGCCAGTCAAGTTCAATTCCAGCTCTGCGTCTCCTGCTGGGGGCCTTGGGGCAAGGCCTCACTTGAGTTTCCTCCAGTGTAGGCAGTAGATATTAACAAGATTCACCTAATAGGCCTAAGGGAGTGAGTGGACTAAGGGAGATAATCCACAGAGCAGCCTGCACAGAGCAATGCATGATAAATATTATCTATCTTGATTCTTCTTCCTTGCATTTCCCATCATTTGCAATTGCATATTCATTTGTGTGATTATTTGACTAATAACTGTCTTTTTCACTAAAAGACATGCTTGGTGAAGCCAGGGACTGTGTCTGTTTTGCTCGCCGGTGAATCTTCAGTGACTCCCAAGCACAGTCTGACACCCAGTAGATGATTGGCAAATGTGTAGTGAATCGGTGAAGGTATGAGGAATAGAAAGCACTTAATACATGTTCGTTGGACTGTAAAAGAACAAAATGCTCTGGAAATGGCTGGTAATGTTTTTTGGCCTTGGTGCTGTTACAACTTGTGACATTGTAAAATATATATTTGGTCTTTATCCCATTTCCTGGCATTTAACTCTTACAATCCTTGGAATCTCCACAGTGATGTATTTTTGCATGCTTATGTTGATGGATAGCTTTAGGATGGGCCCAGTCAGGTCACCAAAAAGAACAAGGCATAATTAGAGGACTGGGACTTTCAGCCCCACCCCGTAACCTCTGGAGAGGGGAGAGGGGCTGATGGCCAGTGGCCAATGACTTAATCAATCATGCCTACCTAATGAAGTTTCCATCAACTCGAAAAGGGCAGGGTTCTAGGAGCTTCCAGATAGCTGAACACGTGAAGGTTCCTAGAGGGTTGCATGCCCAGAGAGGGCATGGAAGCTCTGTGCCCCTTCCCCCATACCTCACCCTACGCATCTCTCTGTCAGTATCCTTTGTGATATCCTTTATAATAAACTGCTGAACATAAGTTCGTATTTCCCTGAATTCTATGAGCTGCTCCAGCAAATTAGTTGAACTCAAAGGGGTGTCATGAGAACCCCAACTTGAAGCTGGTGGGTCAGAGTTCCAGAAGCCCAAACTTGAGACTGGTATCTGGGGTGGGGGGCAGTCTTGGGGACTGAGCCCTCAACCTGTGGGGTCTGACGCTCTCTCCAGGTAGACAGTGTGGGAATTGAATTGGAGGACACCCAGCTGGCGTCCTCTACAGAACCGACTGTTTGCTTGGTGGTGGGAGGAAATCCCCTCCACATTGGGTCAGATTAGATTGTTGTGATGTAAGAGAGAAGAAAGTTTGAGTTTTTCCCAGATGCATTTCTAAGGCAATACACACATGTTTTGAAACCCAGATTTTATTATTATTCAGGTCTGATGGAGCCAACAGATCAGAAGACTGCCATTGATAAGGTAGCTTTGTTGCAATTACTGAGAGGAAGAGGCTGTCACTCCTCTACATGGGGCACACAGGCAAGCACTAGAGTTGGTTGAAGACAGAGGGAGAGGGGAAAACCGTGAGCAAGGCTATCTACTGTGGTTTCCAAGGAAAAGAGCATGCAAAACAGGACAAGCAGGTTGAGGACTGTCTTGTCTGAGTAATTTCAGCAAGTAATTTCTGGAGTATAGGGACTGTGCCTAGTTGTTTGCTACCTAGCCCTGGGGTGATGAGGGCAAGGAATCATGGCCTGGCCGGGAGTGTAAGTGCAATAGAGGAAGTGTCACTGATGGGCATTCTAGATTGGTTGGTTTGCATATGAAAGGTGCACTCTCAGGCCAGCCCTTGACTTTCTGTCTTAATTAGCCCTGGGAGGGGGAGTCCCGCCAAGATAGCAAGGCCCTAAAACAGCAAAGCATCAGAATACAGAAAATAAAAAGACACAGTTAATACAACATGCAACCGGGGCACCTTCGAGTGCATATGTTTCCATAAAAAGTGCACACAACAACAACAAGTACACAAAACAGCGTTTCTAAAGCCACACTGACATTGTCAGGGAGATGCCTGACTTCTCGGGATCCCAAAATGGGAGACAAAGGCAGGCAGGGGGTGCAATTTTAAGAGGCTGTGCTCTCAGCTGGTGACCGAGGCCCAGGGAGGACTGTGTGGGGAACTTCTGTGCCTCCTCCAGGGGAGGGCACTAATGCTCTGTTCTCCCTGCCCAGCCCTATCCACCCGCACACCTGTTCCTCTGCCCTGTGACCTTCCTAGGCTGACTGTTTTGAGGGGCCTCATCTGAGAATGTGGCCGGGGGTATTTTCCTGAACTGTGCTGCCTTCTCTGACAGACGTGTTTCCCATCTAAGACCGCTCCACTCTGGCCTCCAGGGGCCTAAGCTTGGCTGGGCCTTTCTCACTCGGATGAGCTTTCATCGTGTTTCTAGCAACTACAGTGTGGTGCAGCAACTAGAGCCACCAATTCTGGAGCCAGGCTGCTCCTCATTTGCAAAATGCAAATGATGAAATTAAAGTTAATAAGACTTGCTCATAGGGTTACTATATTAAGTAAGTTACTCTACCTGGAACATGCCACTTACACAGGAAGTATTATGTAAATGTTATGTTTGCATACATTATAGCACTGCCTAATAATTAGGCAGAAATGACAATCAGCTCAAAAAACGATTATCATTACTGATCATTTTAACAAGCTTATCAGGTTCTTAGTTTTTCCTCTTTCTCCCTCAAGTATTCCTTGCCAGACACTTACTGGACCCACACTAAGTGCAGGGCCTGAGCTAGTCCCCGGAGGCAGATGTGGAAACCTGCCGTCACAGAAGAGGGACAGTAGCAATCATTTGTTGAACGTTTACTATCAGATGGCGTTTTAAACACTTGGTACAAATGAGCCAACTTCATCCTTGCCACATCATTAAGGGATGGATATTACTAGTCCAATCTTACATGCAAAGAGAATGTGGCTTGGAGAGGCTCAGTATTTGCCCCCTCTGCAGTAGTGCATGGCAGAAGGGATCCAAGCAAGCTGCACACAGGATGTTCTACGATGGAAATTCACACGAGGAGGAGGCAGAGCACCTGCCTGGAAAAGTGACTCAAACTGAGTTTGGAAGGATAACAGCGGTTGGCCCAGCAAAACGGGTAGTTAGGATAAAGTCAAACTATGCAGAGAAAAAAACACATTTCCAGAAGTGGAAATGTGGGGGGGCCCATGCCTGGAAGATGCCAGTGTATCTGTGAGGTGTAAGACATGAGGCTAGAGGCTGGGTGCGGTGGCTCAAGCCTGTAATCCCAGCACTTTGGGAGGCCGAGACGGGCGAATCACGAGGTCAGGAGATCGAGACCATCCTGGCTAACATGGTGAAACCCTGTCTCTACTGAAAAATACAAAAAACTAGCCGGGCGAGGTGGCGGGCGCCTGTAGTCCCAGCTACTCGGGAGGCTGAGGCAGGAGAATGGCGTAAACCCGGGAGGCGGAGCTTGCAGTGAGCTGAGATCGTGCCACTGCACTCCAGCCCGGGCGACAGAGTGAGACTCCGTCTCAAAAAAAAAAAAAAAAAAAAAAAGACATGAGGCTAGAGAGGTGGGAAGGCCCAGGCCAGTCTCTAGAAGATTCTATAGCAGTCCAGAATTTATTCTCAGGGGTTAAATTCAGTCATTTTGTGTATCCTCCTAGCCATTTGAAATAGCCAAACTTTCAACCACAAACTCATTTAAAAAAAAAAAAAAAACTTTCCATTATTTGTCTTTGCAGATGCCAGAGGTGGAATCTTAAAACCATCTGGCCTGCCTTTGACCTTCATGGGAAAACCTAAAGTGTTCTGTCTCCATAGGACTAGATGTTCATCAAATCCAATTACCTCTGCCAGCTGCACCGCTCACCAGGAGGCAGGGCTCTGCTGGGGACGAAGAGAGGCAGACGAAGCAGACCGTCCCCAGCCCCGCTTCCCACTGCAAATTAAGCCAGGCATCCACTGTGCCGACTCACCACCTGGCTGCTGCCACAACAGCAGCTGCAGCCTGTTAGCACTGAAGAGTTTCTCTCCTAACCAGTCCCATTAGTGTGACCAGCGAGGGGGAGGATGAGTAAGCGTCTGTGTTCAGCTGGGTGCTCTGGTTCCTGCTGTCTCTTTATTGGGCTCTGACCTCCAGGGGCCCGGTGGGACAGCCAAGCGCCAGAAGCCAACATAGGCCTGCTGCCTCCCAGAGTTCTGTGCCTAACTGGGAGACAGCTCAGCAGAAGAGATTCTCAGTCCTGGCTGCCAAGCATTGCTCAAGGAACTTCGGATTCAGAGAGACTGGGTAAGGCAGCCCCTCTCTATCTGTAAAGCACCACTACGATTCCAAAGTACAGCCATGGTCAACGCTTCACCGATCTGTATTTGCCAGCTGTCCTGCACATGTGTCTTTGATAGGACATGTGGGAAAGATATTAGCCCCTTGCAGCTCCCAGCAACCAAATATAGTCCTTCACATATCTCAGGGTAAGGCACTCTGTACTTTTTCAAAGTGCTTTCATATACCTTGTCTCATTTGAGCCTGTGAGCAAGGGGAGGAGGCCACCGAAACCCCAAGGTGCACTGAACGCCCCTGATGCTTTTAATCATGCAGCCAATTAGAGGCAGGGTTGGAACTATGCACCTTGCCTCCCTGGCTCCTGGTCTGATATTTTTCATGGCCTATCATGTAGCCAGGCATAGATCCTATTAGTGTGGTCATGCTTTCAATTATTCAATACTTCTGTGTTGCAATGCACCGCTTATGTGGAACTGCTTGTAAGTGGCCATCGTTGACTTCACCAATGAATCTGCTCCCCCTCTGTCTGAGAAACTACTGAGTCATTGCCTCTAACCCCTAGCAAATGTAAAATACCTTTGCAACAGCTGGAAAAAGAAAATCACTGATGCCACAGAATCTCCTTCATTCTCACAGACTAGGTAACAAAAGGGGAAGAAATCACGTCAGCTGAAAGATCTGGGGAGAAATCAATTTGGGACTGCTAGAATCGCAGGAAGTTTTTGCTGAAGGATCAGAAACCCGTGCAAGCCAACTCAAGCAAAAGGTTTATTGTACAAGATACAGAGCGATCTAACAACCCAGCTGTAGGAAGTGCAGCTGGGTCTCCAGGGAACCAAGAGAATGAATGGCAACCGTTTCTCAAGCCACATCATCTCTCATCTTGGCTTCTCTCTGTACACCTGCTCCCATATCCTCCCTATGGACTGGCTTCCCCTCGCTGTTCAGGGTTTCTGCTCCTTCACAACTTCAGTTTGCTTATTGCTTTGCCTAAGTAAGCGTCATCATGAAACTCGACTCCACATAACTGTACTTGGAACCTGTAGATAACCAAGTCAGTCCCCAGAATCAGAAGCATCCCTATTCCAGATTCTCAGGGAGAGCATCTGACTGTTCAGCTAGGC
Source organism: Macaca fascicularis (assembly GCF_037993035.2). Taxonomy (NCBI): domain Eukaryota; kingdom Metazoa; phylum Chordata; class Mammalia; order Primates; family Cercopithecidae; genus Macaca; species Macaca fascicularis. The sequence goes on from NC_088375.1 coordinate 19,422,101, forward strand.
TGGCAGGGCCCACCCCCCTGTCCACTCCTCTGATTCCAGGGAGGATTGAGTCTCATGGGATGCTGCCTAGATCTAACCCAGCAATGGGGATGACAGGTAAAGAGACCAGTCACTTAGAAATGAGCCAAGACAAGCACTCAGATGACTCTATCCCAGGAAGAAAGGCAAAGCCTCCCTTCTGAAAGCCACTCAACAAGCAAGTCATCAAAGTATGTTGGAACACAGGTTAGAATAATAAATAATAGGCCAGGTGTGGTGGCTCACACCTGTAATCCCAGCACTTTGGGAGGCCAAGGTGGGTGGATCACCTGAGGTCAGGAGTTCCAGACCAGCCTGGCCAACATGGTGAAACCCTGTCTCTACTAAAAATTTAAAAATTAGCTGGGCATGGTGGTACATGCCTGTAATCCCAGCTACTTGGGAGACTGAGGCATGAGAATTGCTTGAACCTGGGAGGCGGAGGTTGCAGTGAGCCAAGATAGCACTACTGTACTCCAGCCTGGGCGAGACGACTCTGTCTGAAAAAAAAAAAAAAAAAAAAAAAAGAATGATATATAATAATGTGTGAAAAACCAGGACACACAATCTACTGGACCACATTCTCACTGAGGAAGTGGTTTCGAGAGCAGTGACTATATAATCCTTTTAGTAGGTGAATCTGTCAAGCAGGGCAAAATACCTCATTTCCCAACAAACCTTACAAGAAAAAAAAAGCCCTGCCAGATTAAACAAGAATATGAGTCTCTTCTAGATGAGATTCTGAAAACCTAAATAAGAAAGAAAAATGCTGGACCAGGACTCAGAAATCCTGAGTTTTCATTCAGGCTTTGCTATGAATTTTTCGTTTGGTGGCCCTTCCTTCTTCATCTAGCTAACTTCTAATCAAGACTCAGCTCCCAGGGCTGAGGCCAGTGACTTACTCCTGTCATTTCAGCACTTTGGGAGGTCAAGGTAAAAGGATTTCTTGAGCCTAGGAGTTTGAGACCAGCCTGGGCAATATAGCGAGACCCTCTCTCTGCAGAAAATTTAAAAGTTATCTAGGTGTGGTGGTGCATGCCTGTATTCCTAGCTACTCAGGACGCTAAGGCAGAAGGATCGCTTGAGCCCAGGAGTTGGAGGTTACAGTGAGCTATGATGACACCACTGCATCTAGCCTGAGCAACAGAGTAAGACCTTGTCTCAAACAAACAAAAATGCTCAGCTCCAGCAAGTTCCTGCTCTGGGCTCCCACTGGACCATCTACATACTTCCATCATGGCAGCTCCCATTGTCCTAAAATGGTTTGCCTACTATCTGTCTCTCTCACTGGAAGTACATTCCTCTAGCATGGAGCCTCTATGTCCTCAGTTATACCCCCATGCTTTCCGCTGTACTTGACAGATAGTACTCAATAAATGTTTTTCAGGTGAACTGATTGTGAGAAGATATTTATCTGAACTGCAAATAAAGGCACACACACTGTTGTCTGGCTGAAAACATTGAGCCCGTTGTGGTAGGAGATTGGGTACCACTTGATAGACAGTAGAGACCACAGGGACAGCCAGTACTCTAGAGCATAGCCAGCCCCACCTGGGACACTGATGTATCCACCTGCCATATGTGAAAAGAGATAAAATTTTAGGATCTTCGAAATGTACTGTGCTAAGAAGAAAAGTTAAGCCTTGCAAACTGAGTCATGTAACATGACCGTTCTTTTCCTCTGGTGTATGACCACTGCTTCCTGACTTTGGTGTTGAGATGTTATATGTCAACCAGACTTCCCATTCTTCATTCAAACCTACACAAAATGATGCTGGAGACCTTGTGGTTGTTATATCCTTACAATAAGAGGTTAAGTTACCCCCTTAGTGTGGAATCAATAGTAGCCAATCAAATCCTATATCTGCATGTTAGCCTCTGTATGGAAAATGTGATTCTGTTCAGCACCTCCATTTTTGATCTCATAAGTGACCCTCACTTTTCCCCACACAAAGACACTAGGAACACTGATCACCATTCTTTGGTGATGGTCACCCTCACAGTGCACTTGAATAAACTCCCTTAACTGGGTCCTAAGCCTTTTGATAATTTTAAGTTGCCAAATATCAGGAAGAAAATGTGCACATTCTCAAACTAAAAATGAAGAAAGCCACACCACCACTGATGCCTTTCAAGATATATTTTATTACAAAAGAAAGTTTGAATGTAAAAATAAATAGAGCAACGTCAGCACAATGGCAGAGTATGACGCCCCAATCTCCTCTCCCCCAACAGAAACTTTCTTTTTTTTTTTTTTTTTTTTGAGACAGGGTCTTACTCTGTCACCCAGGCTGGAGTTTCTGCTTTAAACTTTTTAAAGTTTAAAGTTTGAAGCAGAAACTTAAAAAAAAAAAAGTTTTTATTGAGTCCAGGAGGTGGAGGTTGCAGTGGCTCATGCCTGTAATCCCAATACTTTAGGAGGCCGAGGTGGGTGGATCACTTGAGACCAGGAGTGTGAGACCAGCCTGGCCAATGTGGTGAAACCCTGTCTCGACTAAAAATACAAAAATTAGCTGGGCGTGGTGGGCGGCGGGGGGGTGGTGGTGGCGCTTGTAATCCCAGTTACTCGGGAGGCTGAGGCAGGAAAATCACTTGAACCAGGAGGCGGAGCTTGCAGTGAGCCGAGATCGCACCACTGCACTCCAGCCTGGGCAACAGAGCGAGACTCCGTCTCAAAAAAAAAAAAAAAAAAAAAACCCAGAAACTTTCAAAATTAAAAAAACAGCATTTGTAACTGCTTTAAAAAATAATCTAATGTTTATAGCAACCATGTAAAGGGCTGAGTCCAGAAGAACACCGTTCAAAACTGTAGCAGGAGGGCAGTGTTGTCTGCTGGGTCCTGGAGACCTTTGGTGTCCACGCTGCTCTCACCATGCCTTGGGTCCAGACTGCATCACAGCCTCTCGGGAGACGTGGGCCCTCGGAACCTCTTTAGCGATGGACTCCAGGCCGCAGGCAGCCCAGCGGCAGCAGCAGCAGCAGGATAACAGAACCTCTGGATGCACTCTTCCTGGGAAGCTTTGCTAATTTGCCGCCGCTGCACCGTGTTCCTCATTAACGTCTGTCAGCTTAGTCGTTACATCATTTCACTGTGGTGGCACGGACCCAGCTCGGAATTCTATATGGAAAAAGCACCTGGGTCCCAGTCTTTTATTGGCTTCAACACAACCAGAAGTGCCTGCTCTTGAGGCTGGTGGGCCTCTAGGCAAGATGTCCCTGCCCATCAGGATAAACTGCTGGGCATCCAGCTATGATAATGCCCTCAAGGACCCTGTGTCTGTGACTCCTCCTCCATCGGACATGGGCAGCATCCACTGGAAGGCAGTGATTCCAGAGTGCAAGTATCAGTCCCTCACCGAGGAGAAGGAAGGAGAAGCCAGCCTACCCGCCCCTGCCATGACAGTGTGGCACGGTCCCAGTGGTGAAGTCTAAAGCTACCCATATCACCACGAATTCTCTGCTCACAAAACAGACCCAGGAAAGTACTCAGCATTTTGGGCGACAGGCAGGGCTGAGAGGTGCTGGTTACACACCCTACGAGGGCCTCACCACGGAGGAAACCAAACACCTTTGAATGGCAGAAGTGCTCCACCAACTAAAGCTACAGACTGGAGAGAGAACAAGACAAGAGAGGCAGCCTGTATCGGCCCAGTCTGCCCCAAGCTGCACTCCTCACTGTTCCCCTGAGCAGAGGCCCAAAGGCTGGTTCACTTCTGGTTCTTCCACAGCTTTACCTGGCCCAGATCCCAGCACCATGGATTCTGGAAGTGGAGATAAGGACAGAAACTTGTCAGATAAGTGGAGCCTCTTTGGACCGAGATCCCTTCAGAAGGATGATTCTGCAAGTTTTGCCACCCAGGCCTACCGAGGAGCCCATAAGCCCTCTCCAGTGGAACTGATCCGTGCCCAGACCAACCACATGACTAGAGATCCAGCAACCTTGAAGCCACTGAAGATGGACATCCCAGAGACGGAAGGGAATACACAGCTGACACAGACCCATCACCTCAAACCCGGTGACTTGAATGTGCTCACACCTACCGGCTTCTGGAGTGCTTTCTCTTCCAGTCCTCTGGTAAAGATGGTTTCTTGCCCCATTCCCCTTTTAACTTGGCTCTGACACAGGAAATATATATGTATATCTTTCATATATATATATATATTTGTTTTGTTTTGAGACGGAGTCTCGCGTTGTCACCCAGGCTGGAGTGCAGTGGTGCAATCTTGGCTCGCTGCAACCTTTGCCTCCCAGATTCAAGCGATTCTCCTGCCTCAGCCTCCTGAGTAGCTGGGATTACAGGTGCTTACTACCACACCTGGCCAAATGTTGTATTTTTAGTAGAGACAGGGTTTCACCATGTTGACCAGGCTGGTCTTGAACTCCTGACCTCAGGTGATCCGCCCCCCTTGGCCTCTCAAAGTGCTGAGATTATAGGCATGAGCCACCATGCCTGGCCGGAAAGGTATATTTTTAAAAACCTGTTAATTAGAGGCTAGAGCTGGAGACATTATTGGTTTTTGAGAAACATTAGTACAAAGCTTGCTTTTGTGTGGAAGCCCTTTTGTACTGCTTTAAAGCTAGACTAAATCATCTCGGCAGGGATGTATGGGGGACCTCATTACCTAGTTTTTCATCATTTACCCTAGATAAGAACTTTAAGAGGTGCTCACTGACTCGCTGAGATGACTCTGGCCCTCTTGATGGCTGGTACTGGGCTCCAGCCTTGTCACTTAGGGAACCCAAGATCTGTTTGGGACCTGGGTACAGGTAAAAGCCAGACTTGGCAGGGACCCCTCTTTCTAGGCTGAACCTTGAGTCCCCCTGCTTTTTGGTAGACCTAATGGATCACTGTCCTGCAGCCAGTTCTTCATGTGGGGCACACACCTGTAATCTCAGTTACTCTAGAGGCTGAGGCAGGAGAATCATTTGAACCCAGGAGGCGGAGGTTGCAGTGAGCCAAGATCAGGCCATTGTACTCCAGCGTGGGCAATAAAGCGAGACTTTGTCAAAGAAAGAAAGAGAGAAAGAGAGAGAGAAAAGAAAGAAGAAAGAAAGGAGGGAGGGAGGGAGGGAGGAAAAAGGGAAGGAAGGGAGGGAGGAAGGGAAGGAGGAAGGAAGGAAGGAATTGGAAGGAAGGAAGGAAGGAAGGAAGGAAGGAAGGAAGGAAGGAAGGAAGGAAGGAAGGAAGGAAAGCTTTTAGTAATTTCACAAAGTGATATATCTAGTAAATGACAAAGCTAGAGTAGTTACGTCTGAGCCCATAGCCTTAAGCTCTTAAGTGTTAGGCTAAATAGTTGAGAAGTCAAGATGAAGAAAAAACATGGTTAAGAAATTACAGTCTGGGCCAGGCATGGTGGCTCACACCTATAATCCCAGCACTTTGGAAGGCGAGGCAGGTGGATCACCTGAGGTCAGGAGTTCGAGACCAGCCTGGCCAACATGGAGAAACCCCATCTCTACTAAAAATACAAACATTAGCCGGGCATGGTGGTGTGCGCCTATAATCCCAGCTACTTGGGAGGCTGAGACAGAAGAATTGCTTGAACCCAGGGGGCAGAGGTTGTGGTGAGCTGAGATCACGCCACTGCACTCCAGCCTGGGCAACAGAGCAAGACTCCATCCCCCCACCCCCCACCCAAAAAAAGAAATTACAGTCGGATTATCCTCTAGAATTATATCTCATTTTGTCTTGATTGGAAGCCAAGAATATACCAAAAAATTAAAGATTCCTAGTGGCCAATGCAAAAAAGGAAGAAAATGAATTATAAAATTGTGATATTGTTAAGATTAATAAAAGTTTAGGATGGCCCCAATTTTTTTGATACCTCTCAGTACCCCATGAGTCTTTATAAAGAGAACAGTATGTGATGTCATAGATAATGTCTTTGACAACATCTTTACAAAAAAATACCATGACCCGTTTTATACTCATGCATTTGCAATTCACTCACTTAATCACAGTCAGTATAAAGTCAAATAATGTGAGTTGAGGAAGTTCTGTATGAGGCCAAACAAACGTCGTCTCATTCACAGCTCTCTGGAGAACTGGTTTGAACCAAGGTTGTATGTATGTGTATGTATGTGTTTCTGTGCTGTGTGTGTCTGTGTAAGAAAAAAATGGATTGTATTTTCTTCGGAGAACTTACCATACATATTTTAATAAGAATTATATAGAGGGCCATGGCTGTGATTTCTGAGGTAAAACCTGGAGTACAGGTAGTCTACATTGCTGACTTAAAACACGGTCCCAGGCCGGGTGCAGTGCCATGTAATCCCAGCACTTTGAGAGGTTGGGGCAGGTGGATTGCTTGAGCTCAGGAGTTCGAGACCAGCCTGGGCAACATGGTGAAACCTCGTCTCTATGAAACATACTGAAATGAGCGGGGCATGGTGGTGCCCACCTGTAGTCCCAGCTATTCGAGAGACTGAGGTAGGAGGACGGATTGAGCCTGGGAGTGCAGAGGTTACACTGTACTCCAGCCTGGATGACAGAGCCAGACCCTGTCTCAAAAAACAAAACAAAACAAAACAAAAAAAACAAAGCCCCAGAGAGAGACAGAGGTTAAACTTGAGCAACTAATAAAGATTTACACCAAAACAGCATGGTACTGGTACCAAAACAGAGATATAGACCAATGGAACAGAACAGAGCCCTCAGAAATAATACCACACATCTACAACAGCTGATCTTTGACAAACCTGACAAAAACAAGAAAAGGGGAAAGGATTCCCTATTTAATAAATGGTGCTGGGAAAGCTGGCTAGCCATAAGTAGAAAGCTGAAACTGGATCCCTTCCTTACATCTTACACAAAAATTAATTCAAGGTGGATTAGAGACTTAAATGTTAGACCTAAAACCATAAAAACCCTAGAAGAAGACCTAGGCAATACCATTCAGGACATAGGCATGGGCAAGGACTTCATGTCTAACACACCAAAAGCAATGGCAACAAAAGCCAAAATTGACAAATGGGATCTAATTAAACTAAAGAGCTTCTGCACAGCAAAAGAAACTACCATCAGAGTGAACAGGCAACCTACAGAATGGGAGAAAATTTTTGCAATCTACTCATCTGACAAAGGGCTAATATCTAGAACCTACAAAGAACTCAAACAAATTTACAAGAAAAAAAACAACCCCATCAAAAAGTGGGCAAAGGATATGAACAGACACTTCTCAAAAGAAGACATTTATGCAGCCAACAGACACATGAAAAAATGCTCATCATCACTGGCCATCAGAGAAATGCAAATCAAAACCACAATGAGATACCATCTCACACCAGTTAGAATGGTGATCATGAAAAAGTCAGGAAACAACAAGTGCTGGAGAGGATGTGGAGAAACAGGAACACTTTTACACTATTGGTGGGACTGTAAACTAGTTCAACCATTGTGGAAGACAGTGTGGCGATTCCTCAAGGATCTAGAACTAGAAATACCATTTGACCCAGTTATCCCATTACTGGGTATATATCGAAAGGATTATAAATCATGCTGCTATAAAGACACATGAACACATATGTTTATTGTGGCACTATTCACAATATCAAAGACTTGGAATCAAGCCAAATGTCCATCAATGATAGACTGGATTAAGAAAATGTGGCACATATACACCATGGAATACTATGCAGCCATAAAAAAGGATGAGTTTGTGTCCTTTGTAGGGACATAAATGCAGCTGGAAACCATCATTCTCAGCAAACTAACACAAGAACAGAAAACCAAACGCTGCATGTTCTCACTCATAGGTGGGAACTGAACAATGAGAACACTTGGACACAGGAAGGGGAACATCACACACCAGGGCCTGTTGAGGGATAGCATTAGGAGATATACCTAATGTAAATGACGAGCTAATGGGTGCAGCACACCAACATGGCACATGCAACAAACCTGCACATTGTGCACATGTACCCTAGAACTTAAAGTATAATAAAAAAAAATTTTTTTAAAGAATTTAACATGTTGAGAAATTGCCCAAAAAAAAAAAAAAAATTTACTTGGATGGGGTCATCCTACCTAAATGTTATAATTTGCTTTTGATCAACATGAATCAACATTATCTCATAAATATTATTTTTAAATGTCAATAAGCAAAATTCTAACCTATTCTAACCAATTTTAAGAGAAATATGTAAAATGTGAACCCATATGCCAGTGCTATTTTGTGTTCCTTCTGTTGTTTTCAAAATATAAAGAGGAGTGACTCTTACTGTTTAATTGTAAATAGGAATTTTAATCTCGTGAATAATGACCAGGACTTGAAATCATATTATGGGTAAAAGCACATGAGACGGCTCCCTTTAAACTATAGCTTTGATTACGCAATACAGCATTGTGGTTTGAAAGATGCTCTTCTCTCTTTTTATAATGGAAATAAAGTGCCTTATAAATGAAGATTTTTATTAGGTATTGAAATAAAGCAGTAAGAATAAAAAGAATTTGGAATAAAGTGGGATTGGTGAGAAAGAAGTATTAGTAATACATACATCAAAATATATGAAGTTGTCAAATAAAATATTACTTGAAATGTCAGCCAGGTAATATTCATCATGCAGCTTGAAATATAGAACAAAATATTCAGATGTTTCTATTTAAGTCAGAAATAACTAATAAGCCTACCACCAAAAAGTTAAAAAGTCACAATTTGGCTCATCAAAAGATATCCCTGGGTTTCAACATAAAAGCAAAACTATTAAATTCATTTGAGAATCATCTATGATCATTTTTGTTCATGAAATGGTTTGCATAATATAGATTGAAATTAATGGTAGCTAAGATCCAAGGGCTCCACAAAAGTGAAATATATTGAGTGCAAATCTTAATGAGAAAGAAAATGAAATGACAATTAGGGAGAATGGGCTGACGTCTTGATAGGACTAATTACAGAAACCAGAGAAAGTTCATTGAAGAAAAATGTGAACCTGTATCAACTTTTTAAGCAACATTTTTACTGCGGTTGCGTATGGTAATTATAAATTTATGTTTAAATTATGATGCTGATTTGGCCAGGCATAGTGGCTCACACCTGTAATCCCAGCACTTTGGCAGGCCGAGGCAGGTGGATCACGAGGTCAGGAGTTCAAGACCAGCCGGACCAAGATGGTGAAACCTCATCTTTACTAAATATACAAAAATTAGCCAGGCGCGGTGGCAGGTGCCTGTAATCCCAGCTACTTGGGAGGCTGAGGCAGGAGTATCACTTGAACCTGGAAAGTGGAGGTTGCAGTGAACTGAGATTGCACCACTGCACTCCAGCCTGGGCAACAGAGTGAGACTCCACAAAAAATTAAAATAAAATAAAAAATTATGATGTTGATTTTAGATGAATTCCTTAAATTCAGTTTTACTAGCATTAAAATAATTTAGTCAAAATACTTTCCTTATAGCCTCATTCACATAATACCTTTGTAATTACATAGCTGGATGGCACATTAATCTTCATGGCATCACTAGAATGTAAGCTCCATGAAGGCAGATTCGTCTGTTTGCTTCACTACTATACCCCTTGCACCTATGACAGTATGGTGCGTAATTGTTGCTCTAGAAGTATTTGTTAAATAAATGAGTGAATTTTCTGTAAGATATGCCATTTAGACACAGAAGTAAAATGTCCCCAAAACTGGGAAATAAGGTTAACCCCTGAGAATAAAACTCATAGCAAGTAGGACATACGAAAAGACGATAGCTATCTGTCTTTAAAAGAATAATTTAAAAGATTATCTATATATATAATTAAATAATTTAAAAGATTATCTATATATATGAAAATAAGGAAACTTAGGGCTCCTGAGTATAATCAGATATGGGATATTGTATCAGTGAGTCATGATATAAACATGATTGCAACCAAGAAAATAAAAGCCTAATTTTTTACATGTTGTTAGAAGACTATATCTAATGGAAGAGTCCTGGGGAATAGGGAATAAGAAATGAAATTTTTTTATTTCCCTGGCTCCTTTACTAGTAAACAGATAAGCTCCATGAAGGCAGATATACTTTTTTTCCTGTTTGGATGGATGGATGGATGCATGGATGGATGGGTGGATGGGTGGGTAGGTGGATGGGTGGGTGGATGGATGGATGGATGGTTGGGTGGGTGGATGGAGAGAAGCGTGAAGGGAAAGAGGGATGGAGGGATGAGTGGATGAACAGAGATTTATTTGATCATTTATTCATGTATCAAAGAACTTGCCCATGCTAATCCAGCACGATTCAGGAGAAAATTATGAAATCTGGCAGAGGGCTCTGGTCACCAGAATGATATACTCTATTTTAAAAGAGAGATAAGTCATTGGACTTTACCGTGCCTTGGTTCTATTAACAAACAGTTATTGAGCACTTGCTATTGAATAGTTCTCAAATGAGATATCAAGACTCATGGGAGGTCATTAGGATACAGAACCAGTTGGCTGTGATTAAAACAATACTAAGAGTGGTCTAAAGAGGGTAGAACTGTATTTCTCTCCTGTGTGCATGTCTAGAATAGTATGGTGGCTCTGCTCCATGAAGTTACTCCACAAAGAGTCAATGTGCTCTTCAGGTTAAGTTAAGCTATGTTGCGGGAAAAACAACCCTGAAATCTCAGTGTCTTAACAATGAAACACTCTTTGGTTCTTCCCCTGCTCATGCCAGTGGCTGCTGTGGATCTGACTGCTCCTCTGGGAAGCTCATTCAATAGTGGTGCAAGGATTCACATTGATGCCGCCTTTTTATCAAGCACCAGGCTTAGAGACATGGCCAAACCCCTAGCAAATTCAGCCAGGAAAGCAACAAGAAGCCCCTTTTTGATTTTGACAGTTTACTACGTACATAGGCCGTGAAACGAAACACAGCCAAAGGTGCCCACTCCAGAAGTCCTTGTCCCACACACCAAAAGGATGACTCTGAAACAAGAGGCCCAGTGAATACAACACGAGTTGTAGGGCACCCCGTTGCAGAGGAGCTAATTCCCACCTCTAACCATGTGGTTTTATAGTCTGCAGCTTTATTCTGAGAGAGATAGTGCACAAAGCCCCACACCTCCTCAGAACCCAGGAGGCAATGGGAAAGGGTATAACAGCTGAGCAGGAGCAGAGGGAGGCTGTGGGTGGGGGGCTCAGAGCAGCTCACACAAGCCTGTCAACTTCTTGTGTTCTGAAAGGGCCATGAGGCATTCTGGCAAGACTCAGATTCACTGCAGGGCAAGCTGGTGCCTAGGTGGTCATTGTAGATAGTGCAAGTTCACTGGGGTGTCATGTGGAGCTGTTACCTACGCCTGCATCTCCATCATCCCCACCTGTCTCAGAGGAGAGGATCAGGCTGGAGAGTTGTGTGTGCTGCAGCCCAGAAGCCATGGTATGTCACAACTGAACATAGCTCTGCCTGACTGCTGGAGGGGAGTCGGGGAGCTCGAGGGTGTTTAGCAAACTGTAATCAATGTCAGTGCCTCAGCAGGTATGGCGCTCAAGGCATGGGACCCAGGCTCCTTCTCCCTGGTCATCGACCATCCCCCAAGCATTTGCCTCATCTGTATGATCCAAGGTGGCCGCACTCCAGAAAGCAGGAAGGACAATGTATTTCCCTTCATTTTGAAGGAATGACCCCGAAGGTGTGTGCATTACTTCACCTCACATCCCACTGGCCACATGATCACTTGCTGCAAGGTAGACTAGGAAATCTAGTCTTTATGTTTGGTAGCCATGTGCCTGGCTTAAACTTCATTATACTGGAAGAAGAGGGGGACAGATCCAGGGACAGTGTGTAGCATTGGTCACAGGTATGTTGGGATCATTTGTAAGGTGTTTTCCAGGTAATGTGGCACCAATAAAAGTTAAAACATTGAAGCTTGTGAATGGTTTTTTGCAATTTGCGATTTATGTATCTTTCATCGTGTTTCATTTTGATATGGTTTTGAAGGAAGAGGAGAGCTGCAGGTAGCACATTTGAGAAAATGAACCTAATCTTGGTGGAAAGGCCTACATGAAATACCCTTTAGAACAATGCAGCTCCTTTCACATAACGTCATCCTCTGCAAGCAACCCCCCAGATGATGAGTCCAGCTTCCCGAAGATTATGAAACCAGGTAGAGCTCGTGCCTTAGTTAAGAGCTTAAATAGCACGGTCACTGTTGATGAATCTTGTCCACGGTGAAAACTCTTTTTATTTGGTTATCATGAGATTGTAAGTTAGCTCTAAGTATCTAGTTGATGCTGATTTACTGATATAGTAAGTTTCTAAAGCTGCTAATAAGCTTAATCGAGTCCCCAGGACATAGGGACTCTGAATCAGGGGCCTGCCACACTGTGAGCCCTGCCTGTGCATGCAGCCAGCTAACTTCCCTCTAAGTGGTTTCTATTGCAGGCATGTCTCAGAGAAACAGGTTATTCTCATACTGTGCAACCTCATAGCCTGAAAACACATGTCTACACCAGCATGATTTCCAACCAGAAGCTGCACTGTAGAGGCAGAGCATGTTCATACAGCAGCATCCCTTTGGGATAGGAAGCACTACTGACATCACCAAGAATCACAGAAACTCTTACGGCAAATACACAGGAATTCCCAAATGCCTTTTCCCCAGCACTGAAAAATAGGACCATTCCAGTAGTTCTGATTTAACATCTGATTTGAAATTCATTGACCAGGGGAGAAAAAAGAAACAGATCTCATGCCAGCATGATACCTTGAAAATAAAATAATGAAACTTTACCAAAAACCCAAGTCAGAAATACATTGCAAATATAATAAAAGGTGTACAGCACCCTGCCTATCAATTTTCTTAAATGATCTTTTCATGTTCTATGGAAATTATAAACATAGCTATTCTCAATAAATGTGTAATTTGGGTGGAGAAAAGCCCAGAGCTGGCATAAAACTCATCTCTGTCGGTAGGTTTTCAGATGTTTCTAAAATGAAATAGAGCAGAAACAATTTCAAAGCTCTGAGAAAGTGAGCTGTTTCAAAGAGGTAGCAAATAAAAATGAAACACCTGCAAATCCTGCAGAGACATGTACGGCATCATCAGCCTCTGGCTTCCAGGCTCGGTGGTGGAGATTTTGATTCCAGTAGGATTGTGTCCACATTAGAAACTCCAAAAGGCAGCCTTTTCTTTTTTCTTTTCTTTTCTATTTTCTTTTCCCTTCTTTTCTTTTCTTTTCCTGTGCCAAAACATTCTTTATTGCCTACAGCTACGGAGAGCAACTAAAGCTTAATGAACCAATGGCAAAGACCACAAAAAGGATAGTAGCTAAGGTCGGGGTTTTTCTTAAATTCCATTATGTATTTTATCATCACTGATTCTGTTATAAACCCCAACTTCTGACCTTTGAGACCAACTTCGGTGTCCACAGAGACAACCCACCAAACCCTGTCTTCAAGCTCTGTGATGTCTCAACACAAATGTCCTTCTCCTGCGCCACTCTGTCCCAAGTGGGCGGAATAGAGCTTGTCTGACTACCTAGAATCACTCCAACCTTGACATTTTAAGACATCAACAACGCACTTTCCAATCAAAACCTCCGGAAGAACCGTACCTACTAACAACCCTCTCTTAAGCTGCCTGGAATGTCCTCATTGAAGCGCACAACTTAACCTTCACCATCTAGTTCTTGCTTATCTTTAATAATAACAGCTTCTAAGAACATTTCCTATGGCTTTTGATTTAGTGATGGTGGAGAGGGGAAGGTTCCCATTAAGGTTTAAATATTGTTGGTTTTATCTCATAATCTCTTAATCTAAAATAACCCTTTCACTCTTTCCTTTCTTTCATGACATTGATGTTTTGAAGAGTTTCAAAATGCCCCACATTCTGGTTTTATCTGATTGATTCCTTGTGATATCATTTGCCTTGTTCCTCCACCCCCTGACTTTCTCAAAGTTAGGTCTACAGCATTGCTGTGCAATAGAAATCTGTAAACCTGCCCGGTGCAGTGGCTCACACTTGCAATCCCAGCACTTTGGGAGGCTGAGGTGGGTGGATTGCTTAAGCCCAGGAGTTCGAGACCAGCCTAAGCAATATGGCATAACTGCATCTGTACAAAGTAAAAAAAAAAAAAAAAAAAAAAATAGGCAGGTGTGGTGGCATGCACCTGTAGTCCCAGATACTCGGGAGGCTGAGATGGGAGGATCCTTTGATCCATGATCACATCAATGCATTCCAGCCCAGGTGACAGAGCAAGACCTTGTGTCAAAAAAAAACAGAAAATATCTGTGAACCACATACATTTTAAATTATCCAGTAGCCACGTTTTAAAAAATGTAAAATAGGTAAAGCTAATTTTAATAATTATTAACATTAACTCACAAAATGCTGATTTCAACACAACATTTTCAAATTATCAGTGAGAGGCTGGGTGCAGTAGCTCACACCTGTAATCCTAGCATTTTGGGAAGCTGAGGCAGGTGGATCACCTGAGGTTAGGAGTTTGAAACCAGCCTGGTCAACATGATGAAACTTCGTCTCTACTAAAAATACAAAAATTAGCTGGGCATGATGGTGTGCTCCTGTAATCCCAGCTACTTGGGAGGCTGAGGCAGGAGAATCACTTGAATCCAGGAGGGTGGAGGTTGCAGTGAGCCGAGATGGTGCCACTTCATTCCAGCCTGGGCGAAACAGTGAAAGTCCATCTCAAAATAAATAATCACTGAGAGATTTTACATTATTTCTTCATCCTGAGTCTTTAAAACTTAGATATTACATGCCTACAGCACATCTCAATTTGGACTAGTTACATTTCAACACTGAATGGCCACACATGGCTAGTGACTACCATATTGAACAGTGCGGGTCTACAGGCTTGATTAGATGACAGGTAAAATTTTTGGCTGTGATACATCTTAGATGGTGGTATGCATTTCATGTTATACTGCCACAGACCACTATTTAACGGTAGTGTTTATTGTTAACATGGACCGATATTTCTATAATAAAGATACTTTCTTCCCTAATCATACTCAGCAAGTAATCCTTGGGGTAATTCTTTAGTACCATGGAAATATTTTTGGAACAAGTGAAAAAAATTGACTATAGACTGGACAATAGAGGGTTTTATGGAATTTGATTTTTCTTAGGTAAGAGATGGGCATTATGGGATGTAGGAGAATGTCCTTTTCACTAGGAGCAGGATGAAGTTTTTAGGAGTGAAATATGTTGGCAACTTCTTTTCACACTGCGTTAGCAAAACATATTGTGTGTGTGTGTGTGTGGAGAGAAAGAAATAAAGCAAATATGTCAAATAGTAACAAGTTTTTAACATAGATAGAGTGTATAGATGTTTATTACACTATTTTTTCAACCTCTATAATTTTGAAATTTTCACAATAAAAAGTTGGGGACAAAATTTTTTAAATAATAATAGTGCTTATTCTCTACCTAGGACTGTACTAAAGGATTTTTGTGCATTTCATATTTAATCCTTAAAACAACAATACAAGGTAGTTATAATTATTACCCCAGTTTTTCCTGACAATGAAACTAAGGTACAGAGAAGTTAGGTGGTTTTCACAAAGTTACACAGATAATTTTATCAATGACAGGTGAGATTCAAATTGAGTATATCTAACTTGGAATTCGTGTTCTGAATAACAAAAGTATATTGCCTCCTGAGCATTCAAAAGAAATATCTCAAGTTCAGAAAAGTCATTTTTCTAGGTCTTGATAACCTCAATCTTTATTCTAAAGACCAAGCAGCAGTGCGAGGTGAACCCAGAGAGAAGAAAACCCTAATTCAAGACCCCAGATGACAAGGCCACATACCATGACGGTAGTCCAAGGCAGCTGCCTACTTGCAGGACCAGATTCACTGTGTTCTTACATCAAGAAACCTTTGCACTGGCTTGGTCTGTTTCCAGGAACTGGAACCGATGGTTTTCTCCAGCCACCCACAGGCAACAGGCCAACACAAATAATTTCAAATACGACTGGCTCTTAAGCCAGGTTTTATTTCAACTCACTTCTCTCATTGGCTATAGGATGACAAGGATGACGACAGCCACTATTTACTGAACCCTTATTGTTTATGTGCCACACACTGTTCTAAGTTCTCTTCATACAGCACCTAGCTTAATTCTTTCAACAACTCTGGGAGGCATGTTCCAGAAGAAAAATGAAACACAGATGCTGAAGATAGTATGTAGTGCTGAGATAAAACAATTCCAGAATACTTACTTCTCACCACTCCATGGCAGAGTGAGAGGTGCCATCCCCAGGGAGCTCGTGTGCACTGGAACTGGGCAGAAAGGCCATGAGCTCCTGGGTAGCAGCCGCTTCATCATATTCCCCACTAGGAACCACGTGTGGGGATGGCGTCAGGGGGGACATTCATACCCACTGGACACCTTCTGGGCTGGCATCTGATGAAGCCCTTTAAAATTCACTATCTTGTTCAAGGTGCAGGACCACACTGGAGCCAATCGTTATTACCTCCATTTCACAGAGAAGAAAATGACACTCAGGAAACTATATGATTTATCCAGAGTCTCACAGTTATGAAGTGGTTTCTGCTATGTAAAAAAAATAAATGTTGGTTAAATGAAAGCATGAATGAATGTATACACATACATATAATTTCATAAATTTAGAAACACGTATGTTTTATAAGCCATACATATTTATTCACCAAAGAAAACCTACGGCCTCAATGCCCAAGGATCCCCTGTCAATAGAGGTAGCCCTGATGCTGAGGACTGCAGGGAGCACCTGCCAGAAAGGAGGGAGGGAGCTGAGGCCAACAGGAAGAAAGAAAAAGGACCTAGGGCTGAATCCACAGATCTGAGCAGGCACAAGAAATCCAAGGCAACACCAACTCACCACAAGAAATCGGAATCCAGACGAGAGCGCAGGGCAGGTGGAAAAAGGAGCACCTATGAACAATGATTCTGCTCGTGAGGAGGGTCTGGGGTATTGTCCAAGACGCCTGGTCTGGGCCACAGGGCCTGATGGCACGGGTAGAAACTAGAATGTGAAGGGAGCTAAGGAAAAAAGAGGCTGGAGGGGGTGATATGATTTGACTGTGTCCCCACCCAAATCTCATCTTGAATTGTAGCTCCCATAATTTCCACATGTTGTGGGATGGAGCCAGTGGGAGATAATTGAATCATGGAGGCAGTTTTCCCCATACTGTGCTTGTGGCAGTGAATAAGTCTCACGAGATCTGATGGTTTATAAAGGGAACGTGCTTTTGCTTGGTATTCATTTTCTCTCTTGTCTGCCACCATGTAAGATGTGCCTTTTGCCTTTTGCCATGATTGTGAGGCCTCCCCAGCCACATGGAACTGTGAGTCCATTAAACCTCTTTTTCTTTATAAATTGGCCAGTCTTGGGTATGTCTTTATCAGCAGCATGAAAATGGACTAATACAGGGGGCAACCTACCCCTGACCGGCCACTTTGGAAAACCAGCTGAAGAGAGCTCCCCCTGAGCTAATTTGGAAAAGGCACCTGCTCTGGGTGGACAAAGGTACAAGCCTCTGTAAAGAGAGCTCAGGTCAGATTCTGGTCCCAACTTGTTCCCTCAGCCAGGAACCTTTGGGCAGTGCACAAACCATACAACTGTATGAAGCAGACTTGAAGTTAAGCAGGCAGTTGGAGAATTTGCATCAGATACCTCTTTGTCCCACT
Source organism: Macaca fascicularis (assembly GCF_037993035.2). Classification (NCBI taxonomy): domain Eukaryota; kingdom Metazoa; phylum Chordata; class Mammalia; order Primates; family Cercopithecidae; genus Macaca; species Macaca fascicularis. The sequence continues at coordinate 19,439,725 of NC_088375.1, forward strand.
GCAGAGCCTCTGGACCTCACCTGTCTCTCGTTCCAGCTGTGTGGATTGTGACCTCCTACAGACACAACCTGACTGCACCAAACCTCTTACCCCGTTCTTCTATTGACGGAGGCCTCCTCCCCACTCCCCCACCAGGCACCCAGACAATGCAGGTGCAGCCCACAGGGCAAGGGTAGAACATGCCCTCCTATTAGCTCTTTCTACGCTTGGTGCCCCACGCCCCTCGCTCCTGCTCTCTGAGATTGAACTCCATAATAAAGTAATAGCACCTATGTCCTCCGTATCTCACTTTGTTTTCTGGAAGCCTACACTAAGGTAGAATCAATGGAAGCCAGGGGCCCACCCAGAAAAGTATACATACAAGCAGAAACTGACATGGGGTCTCAGTGGGTTTGTGGCTCCCCTGAAGGCCAGTTTTAAAACCTCAGCCTTGAGGAGAAAGGGAGAAGTTACAGTTCCTCAGTAGAAGCATGTTAGCTTTTTCTTATTCCTGGACGCACCCCAGGTCGCTGATTCTGAGAGAGCTCAAGAATTAAGCATGGAGAAGGGAGCTCAACACAGCAGACAGCAGCCTTCAAACACTCGCCAGAAGCCCAAGCCTGGCCAGAGTGAGGCAGCCGTCAGATTACTGAAGAACTAGATGAAGATTTAAAATGCATTCTGAGATGAGAGAGGGCATTTCACCCCCACCACTCTCTGGGTTTTAAGCAGCCATCTCCTAACCTCTGCTTACACAGTCTTTTCACAAAAAGTCCTTTGCATCTTAGCAAGAAGCAACAAAATTGCTCCAAAAGATAAACAAAAGGTTAATTACAAAACCTTGCGAACTCCAGAAGCCCACAGGCAAGAACAGCTATTTACTTCCCCAGCTCACAGCTCTGCCTGCCCTGCTGCAGGTGTCTGTCCAATGCATGCAGCCATCTGAATCACTGCACCTGCTCCCACCACACAGCAAAAGAAAATACCACCTGGGATTTGGACAGTTTTCCATAAAGCATTCCAAAGTGAGTATTCCAAAGACAGAAACGTTTGCCTTTTTGGAGACCTTGAAAGGAATCTTGGCATTTCTCCCCATTGTCTTCTAAGGAGGGAAGAAGAATCCCCCAGACTGATGCCCCATCTGTGATGAATATGCGTTCAAGAAGCTGGAGGAAACCATTAGCAATTGCTGCATGCACACGTAAGGCACCAGCCTTGGACATTCATGCTATCATTTTGACAACCTGTCAATCAAAACTGGCGTCCAAATGCCAACCAGAGAATCCCAGAAGAAAGTGGACATTTAAGTCTCCCCAGTGCCCTTGCTCCACGCAGACGTGCTGTGGATGAACAGCTGCTTTTCACCAGCCCAGCTCCTCTGAAACTTCCCGTTGCAAAGGGAGCCACCAGACCCTGCATTTCCAGCACCACACGCCAGTGCCAGCAGCAGTACCTGTCACAGGAGCCTCATCAGAAAGTCGAATCTGGCAGAGCTGTCTTCTGCCCGTATCTCCAATCCCAATGACGATCAGAACTAGGCACCTGGCAAACAGGTGATGAAAACCTCAGCCCTGGGTCATAAAGCAGCCCTCCTGACATTTGCTGGATTAGGGATGAATGCATCTGGAAATTGACACAATCAGGAAGCTAATGTCACATTTCCAGATCTTCTGAAAACGTAAGCTGTGGGTGTTTAGTGAAACAACGACACATTGTAATAGGGAGCATCAGCAACACTTTGCTGTGGTAAACTGCAGCCTCCATACAGTCAGGCCATGCAGACGCACACAGTGCATGGAAAATTTAATTCACACAGTCACTTGTTTTTCCAACATTTATTCTACAAAGATGCATTCATTGACACTTATGGAAGCAAGTGGGTGGAGCGCAGTTTTCAAATTGCTCTACTCTGCTGGAAGTCTAGTATTCCCAGGGCATTCTTCATCCAACAAGTATTAATTGAGCACCTACTATGTGCCCGGTGCCCATTCCCAGTCCATACTCATAGCTGTGAGTAGCACAAACAGGATCCCTGCATACGTGGAGTTTAACTTCTACTAGGAAAAAGGACACCAGACAACATGAATAGGCAAAACACCTAGTAAATTGGAGAGTAAAACATACTGAGGAAAAAGTAATGAAGCAGGGAAAAGCAGACAGGATGGTCAAGGTAGGTGGGTGGGATTTTAGATGGAGTTTCCAAAAGTCATGATAAGACCGGGCGCGGTGGCTCACGCCTGTAATCCTAACACTTTTAGAGTCCAAGGATGGTGGATCACTTGAGGCCACAAGTTCAAGACCAGCCTGGCCAACATGGTGAAACCCCGTCTCTAACAAAAAAATATAAAAATTAGCTGAGTGTGGTGACACGCACCTGTAGTTCCAGCTACTCAGGAGGCTGAAGTGGGAGAATTGCTTGAACCTGGGAGGCAAAGGCTGCAGTGAGCCAAGATCATACCAGTGCACCCCATCCTGGGCAACAGAGCAAGACCCGGTCTCAAAAAAAAAAAAAAAAAAAAAGTGTTTTTGGAAAGGAGACTCCTTGGAGGTTTTGAAGGAAGATGGAGGTACAACCACTAGGACTATTTAGAAACAATCTCTAGGATGAGTGACCGCAGGCAGTAAGAGAAAAGAGGGAAGACACTAGTGACAGCTGGGACTGAAGGAGAGTGAGGAATCGGTTATGTCCTCCAGATTTTCAACTCAATTCAATGACCAGAAATTGGCAAGTTTGAGAAGGACTTGCCTGGAGGCAATGGTGATGCTGGGGAGTGGAAGGTCAGGAAAGTTAGAAAGTCTAGAGAGAATTGTCAAGAACTAATCCTTGAGGACACCAGTATTTTAGGGGAAGGGAGAGAAAAAGGTAAGCAAGAGCATTAGAGATAGTTGAGGCCCTAGAGGATGCAGAGAGCCAGCAGGGGGTCTGACCAGCCAAGGGTGTCCAGCGATGGTCAAGGACCTACCACACATTCGTGAAGCCAGGTGGCTGAAGCTGACCCAGTCATCTTTCAGAGGGCAGTTTCAATGGGAAGCATAACGAAGGAACAAAGGTAGACTCCTTATAATTGTTGGGTAGTCAAGAGAAAAGGCTGATGGGCATGTGGGAGGATAATAGGATCGATATTTAAGATAAATTAAGAGTATTGTGTGTGTGTCTGTAAACAGCAGCAGGGAAAGTGATGGAGACTTAAGAGACAGAGGGCTACGGTTAGATGGCAAGAGATTGTGTGCCTGATTTAATCTGTTATAAAGCTCAAAGAGGGCTTACAGAAAATACCAGTGTAGGCTGCATGCCAAGTCAGAGAATACCAGACACTGAATGTCACCGACACCCACATTTGTCCCCGCAAGAACATCCATTCTCAGTCTTTGAAATGGCCACAGTTGAGAAATAGTTGGCCATGCCCTCCAGCATGACATTAAGGTACAGGAAGAAGCAGGGCTGACCGTGCACTGATTTGTGCTGTGGGTGCTTCTTTATCACCACCTTGGCATCCGGCCAGGTATTACTGCTGGAATTTCCCATGGCCTCATTTTTCTGAGTGTGTTTCTTGCCCCAGGCCCCAACACACTTTCACCTCCATTGAGCCTGGTCTGTGCCATTTCTACTGAGTCACATCCCCTCAATCCTCCTTTGTAATGAAAAGCCACTCTCACTACTAGTTGTGTTCATTATGGAGCATTTCACAATTCCTTCCCCTTGTCCATAACATTTATGTTCTACCATCAACCAGAACTTCACATTAAAACCATTATAACAATCCAGTCTCCACAAGCTCCTAACATCCCAAAGCTATGCTGCTTCACGGATGTTTCTTCCTCTGATGAAAAAAGACATCTTCCTCCCAACAGGTGGACCCAGCAGGAGAGAGGGAACAGGATTTTGTAAAGAATCAATCCCCATGATTCCATTCCTTTCTCCCACAACAGAGCTGGCTCTAGAGTTGAGGGGAGGGCAGAACAATCAGGGGACTCCAAAGCCGAGGAAGGAGGTGCCAGACCTAGGGATGCCAGTGAGGCACAGTGGTCATGCTGGCAATGGGGACCAAGCTGGGTAGAGGGACAACAGGGCAGGCCAGAGAAAGGACATTACAAACAGGCTCATCGGGTCAGGCATGGCGGCTCACACCTGTAATCTCAGCACTTTGGGAGGCCGAGGCAAGAGGATCACCTGAGCTCAGGAGTTCAATTCCAGCCTGGGCAACATAGCGAGATCCCATCTCTACTTAAAAACCATTAGCCAGGCATGGTGGCATGCACCTGTAGTCCTAGCTACTTGGGAGGCTGACGTGGGAGGAGCACTTCAGCCCAGGAGTTGGAGGCTGCAGTGAGCTAGGATCACACCACTGTACTTCAGCCTCTCAAAAAAAGGAGCAAGGGAAGCCAGGAAGAGTCCAACGGGGAGGCTCAAGTATGATTTCTCACATCAGCAACGGCAGATGGGCAGGAGTGGCAGTCCTGGGAACGTGGGTCAGGATGTCCCAGAAGGGTCCCCATTGTGGACATGAGGCTACAAAAAATACCAGCAGGAAACAAGAGGGAAGACTGGGAAAGAAGAGAGGTCACCAGCAAGCAGGAGTGATTAGGAGAGGTGGCCCAGACACACCAGGGAGGGAGGGCAGAGAAGTCAGTGAGTGGGGATGGCAGAATGGTGTTGGAAGGACATGGGGACAAGAAGGCACAGGGCAACAGAAGTAACATCCATTAGAGACACACGAGAGACATACAGGCTGAGGGGGAAAGGGCGAATATCACCTCTCCGTCCAGCCACTGAACTTGTCTGCTGGAAGAGCTGGAAAAGGTAAACAACAAAGTAAAATGAAAAAAAAGGAGTGTTCAGAAGTTACACAAAGGAATGAGGAATCAAAAATGACACCGCTGCTGCCTCTACAGTGGCTTTTACGAGACATAAAGCAGAAATGTGTGAGCTTATTAGACAAAAGAATTCAGGCTATAGCCTGGCACACTGGCAATAAATCAAAGTAACCTCTATGAGTTATGAGAAACCAGGGCCGGGTGCAGGGGCTAACGCCTGTAATCCCAGCACTTTGGGAGGCCGAGGAAGGGAGGACTGCTTGAGGCCAGGAGTCCCAGACCAGCCTGGGAAGCATAGTGAGACTATCTCTACTAAAAACTTAAAAATTAGCTGGTTGTGGTGGTGTGCACCTGTAGTCCCAACTACTCGGAAAGCTGGAGGCAAGAGGATCGCTTGAGCCCAGGAGTTGGAGAGTGCAGTGAGCTAGGACAGCACCACTGCACTCCAGCCTAGGCAACAGAGTGAGATCCTGTCTCCAAAGAAAAATGAAAAAGAGAAACCAAGAAAAAAAAAAAAAAAAACCCAAATCCCTTCAAGTACACACCCCCTGCTTGCTTTTTTTCTGAAGACTTCACATCACTCCTTAACAATGGGCAGTTTCCACAGCTGCCGTAGGAGGCCGAGTCCAGGAAGCTGCAGAAGACAGGCTGTGAAGGAGACCCACCCACTGTGGTCCACAAGCAGCGGTCAAGGGCAAGCTTGAGAACGGGGCTGTGTGTTGTCTGTGCCACTGGGGGTCCCCGATGTGCTACTGTCCAGGACCGCCCAAGGCAACATCCCAGGCAGAGTCACCCCGCTGAGCCTTCTCTTGCCCAACTCCCCTTACACCCACCCCTCCCTTCAGGTGTCCGCTCTCAGCCAAAACCAGGGTGCCACGTGGATTCCGTGCAGGCATTAAGGATCACACCCCAGGCCCTACCAGGGGCGCCTCTCACCACCCAGGCAGGTGTCAGTTCAAATATCACCCCTTTCTCCAGCCGCTGAACTTGTCTGCTTTGCTGCCAACCCTGTGACCACCCCGTGGCCTATTTGTTTCCTGGCTCGTTGTCAATGTCCCCTGCTAGAAAGCTCCCTGAGGACCAGGGCCGTGTCTCCGTGCCTGGTACAGACAGGTGATTCACACACATCTGTCAGGTGATGAGGGGTCTAGAGCCACAGCAAGTCCGGTGGGGACAGTCTCTCTGAAGCCCAGCATTTCGCCGTCCCGGCGGCTGAGTCCCTGACTCTGCCATGTGGAGAGCTGGCTGGGCCAACTCTCTTTGCCTGTGAGATCTATTCCAACAGGATAAAAATGAACAACAGAGCCTCCATATTCGCCAGCCGGAAAAATGTTTCTTCTACCCTATGAATCAGCAAAATGGAGTTAAAACAAATTCTTTGCTGAGGAGCATTTGGAGTTCAAATAGAAACGATTGTGAGGAACCTGTGACCGCTTCCCCTGAAACAGGAACACAGCAGAGAGCCCTTCAGAGCTGTGCAGGGAGGAGGTGGAGACCCAGCCTTCTCTTCTTCCTCCCCTTCCCTCAAGGCTGACCGCCTGGCAGCCGCTGCCAACTCCCCTCTAAAGGCCCTGCAGTGCCACCGCCAGGACGCCTGACGAACTGCTCCACATTTGTCAGCTCCCCCAGCATTCCCAAGGCAGGGGAGGAATTTCCAGCACAGGAAAAACTAGCCAGGGCTCCATGAAGGCGTCGGAGACAGTGAGTTTCCGGTCTGGGCACTTGAACCAGGGGCAAACCTAAGACCGTGATTTTAGCTCCCGCTGGTTTACAGCCCGTGTCCTTGAAAGGTCGCCGCTCACACCAACACCCATCTCCAACTGTGAACAAGAAATGGCGCCACCAGACTCTCTTCCAGGCTCCTGCAGGGAGTTTACTGCAGAAACAAAACTCTGTCAACACAAAGCATTAAGTGAAAGGATGCCAGACCAGCCCAAGCCACTTCTGGTGGCCAGAGCTTCGAAAGCCTGTCCGCACACACAGTCTAGATGAGAAAAGGAAGGGAACGGATGACTTGCACAGTGCGTAAGGCAGGACTGTCCCTCAGCCCCCACGAGATAGCACAGGAAATAAAATCAAACGTAGGGTGTAAAACACGGGCAATTTCTCTTAGGTATCAAAGACATTCATTTTATATTGTCTGCTCCAATCACATCTGCTTGAAACTGTAGTGTAAAAAACAAAAAAGTCTTTGTTTAAGGATGATCCTTCGAATAACTTTAAAAGTCTGCATTTTGGACTAATTAAAAAGGGAATTCCAACATGAATCCCACAAAGATAGTGAGTAAGAAAAACAGTAAATATCCCAATTGAGAAATGTGCTATTACAGAAGATAATTATATAAACATAATTTACATGAGAAATAAAAATGGCAAATACAAAAACGTATAATCTCTTAGTAATTAAAGAAATTCGAAACAGAATAACATCTCTCGCCTATCAAGGAAGCACAAAGAAACAAACAAAAATCAATACTATTAAAGTTGACTCACGGCCGGGCGCGGTGGCTCAAGCCTGTAATCCCAGCACTTTGGGAGGCCGAGACGGGCGGATCACGAGGTCAGGAGATCGAGACCATCCCAACATGGGCTAACATGGTGAAACCCCGTCTCCACCAAAAAATACAAAAAAAACTAGCCAGGCGAGGTGGCGGGCGCCTGTAGTCCCAGCTACCCGGGAGGCTGAGGCAGGAGAATGGCGTGAACCCGGGAGGCGGAGCTTGCAGTGAGCTGAGATCCGGCCACTGCACTCCAGCCTGGGCGACAGAGCGAGACTCCGTCTCAAAAAAAAAAAAAAAAAAAAAAAAGTTGACTCACTAGTAGGAAAATAAATTAGTACATATTCTAGGGGCAATTTGGCAATATTTATATAAATCCTTTAAAAACGATGTGGCTTTCTGACAAATAATACAACTCATGAGAATTCATCTTCTGAAACTAGTTCAGCTGCAAGCACCATCTATAAAAGGGAATTTGGAAAGATACCTGTGTCTAACCATGGGGTACTTATTAAATAAAACAACAGTATCTACTCAACAGACTACCATGCAGCCAATAACAAATATATGTTGAATGTTTTCACTGACCCAAAGTTATTTAAATATCACACAGGAAAAAAGGTAACTCTTAAAAAATGCATTTATGATCCAATTTAGATACTATATATATTGATATGCACATCTATATACACACACATAGTAAAGGGACTAAAATTAGATACTCCAAGGTGACAACAGAGGCTTATCTGGGTAACTGAGACTATGAATGAGTTTTTTAAATTATCTTTTTATTTTTCTTTTCTGAGGTTGCTATAATAAAAATATATTGCTTAGGTAATAAGCAAAAACAATGAGGATTATTTATTAAACTGAATAGGAAAAAAATTCCTAAATGAACTTCACAGAGCTAATGCAGGAGGAGCAGGCAGGAACCCTGGCACCTATGCTAAAGATCACCCACCTGCCTGAGGTGCCCGCTATCCCTGCCCAGAGCACACACCTCGGGCCACAGACTCTAACTTTCCCTGACTTCTTCAGAAAGCATACTTAGAGGGAAGGCAGAAAAAGTGACATTTCAAGAATACTTCCCATGTTTCTTGAAGAATCTGAAAGGCAAAGATAGTTAAACAGGGCTGAATTATATACCCATGTACCCAAAGTAAAAAGCCAACTTTTATGCAGTTTCTAGTGTGGATGAGGGAACACCAAGCCACTGAACCAAGACGAGAACCAAACACGGAACGGTTCCGAGAGTCCGCAATTTTTCTACTGAATTAATCTCATCCCAGGGTCAATTTTCAGGATTCTATTGTAATATTTACTGCATAAAACTATGTATTAAAAAATAGTAAGAAAAACACGATGTAAAATACATCAAAATATACTACATAAAACCCAAAGGATTTTCTATGTATACCAATATTACGAATTAGAACATCGTAAGTCTTTCATTCTCCAGCTCTTTCAGACCATGCAGCCAAAGCCTCCGGACAATGCCCCTGGCAGCACTTCTGTCCCATGGCCTCAGGCCGTATATCTTTTCTCTCCTTCATGTTTGGCCTTGTGGTACTTGAGATAGTCATTGTAGAGCTCCTTAAAGATGTCCCTCATTCCCGGCTGCAGCGAGGCCCGCAGGAACTGGACGTCAGGCTCCACGCAGAGGTCCAGGATGAGGTAAATGCCCTCCTGCAGCAGACGTTTCACAGCTGGATACAAGGTCACCTGGGGAAACAGGCAAACCTCTGTGAGAACGATTGGGGGCAGAGATCAAGCCGCACCACCTGCCGACAGTATCTTGGGAAGGACTGAGAAGTGACTTCAAACTGATCTCCAAACTGAGACAAGATCGACATTCACTTTCAAAACATAATTTTGTTGCTAAGTCAAATATTTAAATCCTCATATTTTTAGTTTGTATTTTGGGGAAATAGAAGCTAACTCAAGCAAACAGAAACCTGGAACGAAACTCCATGAAAGCACAAGGGCGGCTTTCCTGTTCAGTAAATGATGCTTACATGTGTACCAGGGGCATTTAAAAAACCTGGAGTCTTTACATTTAAAAACCTTATAAGAAGGTAAGCTGCCTGCCCATTGTGTCAAATTCTTCTACGCCATCAATCACCTTGGAAGCTTTGCCAGCCCTGTGGGACAATGACGACTACGTTCACTGTAACACTGTGACCCCATCTCACCCCAGAGCAAGGCAGCAGGCAGGCTCTGACATGACCAAAACAGACCACTGATAAGCCCACACTAGTAATTAGATCACATCATATCACCCAAGAGCAGAAGTGATTCATGATTGCCACTTAATAGATTCTTTTTTTATTTGTGTCAAGAACAGCACAATATGCACTTAATTCCTAATAGCCCTGGAATGGGTGAACTGGTCCTCATGCCTGAAGATGCACTTCTCCCCTGAAGTCCACGGTTAACTAAAATCTGGAGCACAGGAGTGGGCGTCACAGCCAGCTCCAACCTGGCTATATCTGATGCTCCACCCAAACTTCCAGAGAAGAGACTCAGACTAATATCGAACCAACCTAAAAGGCTGGGGGAGCAGGTTCTCTTCACACTTACCACATCCATTCAGGTTTCAACTAAATGGGGGCTGAACAGAGCTTGAAACCCTAGTAACTGAAACTAAAAAGCAGTAGTAATGAAGAGTTCTGGGAACAGATGGTAGTGATGGCTGCACAATATAAGAAAGTATGTAATACTACTGAAGTGCACACAGAAAACAGTTAAGCTGGTAAAATTCCCCTTATACTAGATGTATTTACCATTACTTTTAAAAAGTAGAAAAAAAAACAAAACAGTGGTAAAGTACCAGCAGACAGGCCTGGAATTTGGCTGATCATTTATTGCTACCCTGATAACCTGAAAGAGTTAATGTGTCTCTGCAAACACAGCTTATAATGAGGATATATTTTATTAACCAGAAGAACTGATTCACAAAGGCAACCATTGAGAAGTACATTCCTAAAGAGGTAATTTGTTTCTGTCTCTAAGATGATGCTATTCTTCAAAGTTATGATCCTTTTCATGTGATAGTTCAGAAATTTCTGACAAGTGATCATCTTGAATTTTACCATTTTATAGATGATAGGAACACTCAAGGACCGAAGATAGAATGGCATGTCTGTGAATTTTACAGCAAGGTAATTGGGAGGGAAAGAAAAAAACAAAACAAAACAAAAAATAGACAAAAACACAAACAAAGTCCTTGATCATACTGGCAGGGTGAGAGCTTTGTAAGTGGACTACTTGTTCATACTCGTTCATTCATTTATCACTTACTAAATAAATAATTCCACTTCCAAAGGCAAAAACTGAGGTTCACTGACCTCCCCAAAGTCACACAGCTAATAACTGGCAGCATTGAGACTTGAACCTAGGCAGTCTGAGCCCAGAGCCCATGCTCTGAACTATTCGCACAGTTTCTCAGTAGTGAAAATGCAGCCAGACAGCCTCTAACAAAGAGCTAGGAAGGCCAGTAGGTTTTAGACAACACAACCACTTTAAATCTTTAGGTTTCAGACAACTTATTTATAAAACAAGAAAAAAGTCAATTTCTACAAGACTAAGATCATTGGCCAACAAATGAAAACGTCGCTAAGTAGCTTTTAAAAACCTTAGATAAGATGAGCAGCACAAACTATTCATTCTAAGGTATCACAGATGGTTCCTGACTTAAGACGGTTCAATTTAACACTTTTTGACTTAACATTTTTTGAATTAACAATGGATTTATCCAGATGTAACTGCATCATTAAGTCGAGGAGCATCTGCACTTAACGATGGTTCAACTTACGATTTTTTCACTTTTACGATGTGTTTATCAAGTATTGAATGCATTTCGACTTATGATATTTTGAACATACTATGGTTTTATCGGGACACAGCCCCATCCTAAGTCAAGGAGCGTCTGCGGAGGGACATTGTAAATTTGGTCTACAGGTAAAAAAGAAGATGAAAGTAACCATAATTTCCCCGCATGTTTCCACGGGGACTCATTACTGCTTGGAGGAAAGAAGACGAGCGGGCCTCTGGAGCTGCCCCTTCTCCTGACTGACACATCTCACCAGGTCGTCTTCCCTGACTACTGACAGGTCCCACCAGCAATACTCAACTCTGCAGAAGTACAAGGAAAATGCAAAGGAGACCTATTTAGCATTAGATCTGGCATTTAATTAAACTTAAAACACACTGATCTAGAAAGATTTATGGCTCTCTCAGTAGAAGCCGCTAATGCATATGGAATATTTTCTTCATTACTGAATTTAAAAACAAATGAAAGATAAAACATAGACTGTGGAGACAGTGGATTCTGGGAGGCTGTGGCCCTAGCTAATTCCCAAGGCCTCTGGCTTTCAAGATTAAAAATAAAATATAACTAATGAGCATAAATTAGACATGAATAATGAGGCCAGGAAGCCAGAGACTTTTCATAAAGTAAATTTCAGAATAATAATTAGCGACTTAAGGGTTCAAATTACTGCTTCTCTTCTTGGCCCTTAGTGAAGTGATATTACTATGTCTCATTTTATTATTCAGTAAGACAGAAAATAATGCCAGCTTTTCTTTCATCAAAAGCTTACATGTTAATGACTGGTGTGCTTGGGAAACATTAAGATTCCATAAAAAGGCCAAATAACTGCAAGGAAACCAAACTATAAGCCCACATCTTGGTCAAAGGACAACTTGAAGGGGTGTTCTCAAGATCTGCAGCTCTTACCAGGTGTGGGCCCCACACCTGGTAAGGTGTGTGCACTCACATGGCCAGGCTGCCCCCATGTCCCTACCCACCTTCCAAGGTGAGCAAGGCCAGCGGGGTAGAAATTATTTAGTAGTTCTAGATGTATCTAAAACAGGAGCAGGGATGAAAAGTTATGCAGCTCCAGGTTTTCTAAGGAAGCCCATTCAACCCAGCCTCCCTGGACAAATGCTGACACCTCTACCCTAACAAGCTTACTCGTGATTTTACTATCGTTCTTACAAGATTTACAAAGGGGAAATGGATATTTTACAGAGACATTGAACACAATATAAATGTATATCTATACATACAGAAGAAGACAGACAAAAAAATACACCGCACTTTACTCAAGCCTGTGACAGTCAATTTAAACCAAGATTTATATAGCCTAGATTTATAAAGTTCTGTAGTGAGTTTACTATGGGTCACAGACGGTCCTATGGAATTTTGAAAATAGCACGGTGACATTCCAAAGTAAGATAACTGTTAAATGGCTGGGCGCAGTGACTCACACCTGTAATCTTGGCACTTTGGGAGGCCAAGGCGGGTGGATCACCTGAGGTCAGGAGTTCTAGACCAGCCTGGCCAACATGGCAAGACCCTGTCTCTACTGAAAATACAAAAATGAGCTAGGCATGGTGGTGGGCACCTATAATCCCAGCTACTCAGGAGGCTGAGGCAGAAGAATCGCTTGAACCCAGGAGGCAGAGGTTGCAGTGAGCTGAGATCGTGTCACCGCACTCTGGCCTGGGAGAAAGAGCAGAACTCCATCTCAAAAAAAAAAAAAAAAAAAAAGATAGAAGATAACTGCTTGAATAATGAATTATCCAGAACACTGAATCAAAAAGTCAGATTAATTTGGACAAAGATATTTTTTCTCAATCTATCTGAACAACCACCTTTATCTCCACCTTGTCATCTACTTTGAGTGTCTGAGAGCAGCTGAGTCACATGAATGACACACCTCCAGAGTAAAGATACATGAACTCTTGCAGCTGAGGGGACCCCAGAACCCTGAGGTCTAGAACCCCTCTTTCCAGTCTCCATTAAGCCTGGTCCTATGACAGCTCCTGTTCTTGGACCTGAGTAATATTTCCTCTCCTTTTATATAACTCAAGAAACCAACCAAAATAGACCCCAGGGTTTGTGCTGGAGCAAGACAGATAATCGAGCATTTTCTGTGTACAAGGCACCACTGAGTCCTCTGTATGTCATTTCATTTGGTCCTTACAATAACCCTGTAGGAATGCTGCTAACACCTTGAAATACACAGGACTCCAGAGACTGGAGAGGCTGAGGAGGAAGGAAGGCCTGAGGCTAGGAGTTCAGGACCAGCCTGCACAACATAGCGAGACCCCATCTCTACAAAAATTTAAAAATTAGCTGAGTGTAATAGTACATGCCTGTAGTCCTAGCTACTTGGGAGGCTGAGGCAGGAGGATCATTTGAGCCCAAGAGTTCGAGGCTGTAGTGTGCTATTATCGCACTAATGCACTCCAGCCTGAGTGAGAGAGCAAACCCCTGTCTAAAACTTGCACACAGCAACAGAGAACTGTCAGACCCACAACATCACTTGCCATTTTGGTTGAGAAACCCGGCTTAAGGACCATAAACACAGCACTTGGTGAAAGACAGTGAACCCGATTTTACCTTCTGGACCTCCAACACGTACTGGGCCACCATAAATGGGGAAAACACAGTGAAGTCCTCAGCTCGTGCGGCGATGTGGCTGTACATCCTTTCAACCAGGCGTGCACACTTTAGGACCGTGGACAGGTCATCTGTGCTTCCTACAGACAGCAAAGGGTTGCCCAACCAATTAGTTCAAAAACAGCACATTTTAGCTCTTCTATGTTAGACTTCTAATACAGGTGAAAATCATCTCAAGTGTTACATGTTTTCCCAGACTCTTTAATTGGCTTATTTTGCAGACAGAATAAGGGAGAACAGATATGTCCAAACAGTTATCTACACAACAAAGGGAAGGACACTTTAAAAACTCAAGAGTGCTCAGGTGTTTTTAAGAGTCTAACCAGAATAGTAATCAAGATTTTTAGGATGAAATCTAGGATTACTTTAAAAAAAAAAAAAAAAAAACAAACACCAAGATGGAGTTCTATAAGAAAGGCATAAAATGGAAAAAAAAATTAAAAATTATCTTAAGGGGAGAAAATCATTTACTGACATATGATTTAAAAAATGAGATACCCTAAATTATGTCTTTGCCTCCTTAAGTTTCAGAAATTGTTTGTGTATTTGCCTTTTATACCTGGACAGACATAGGATTCAATTATCATTAGTAGACATTCTACTGTCTTCCTAGATTTACTTCTGATTCCTAGCTCTTTTCCTACCATATAGTTTCAGGACCATCCAGGGCCTCTTAACAAACTCCTCCCAAGAATCCTAATTGCATGTGCGTCCCCACAGCCTGAGTTACAGCCCATGGGGAAGTTCCAGCACACACCAGAGCACCTTCCCTGCTGTCATTCAGCACAATGGTAGGCATGTTTTTATAAAACTCCAGAAAACACAAACAAATCCATAAGGACAAAAAGCAGATGGGTGACTGGGGCTGGGACCACAGTGGAGAAAAAACTGCAAAGAAGCCAGAGGAATCTTTTAAGGATGATGGAGAATATTCTGTATTTTGATTGTGGGGACAGCTTCACACATACATAAAACCCATTAAATTGCATAACTTAAACAGAAGCAATTTGTTATGCATACATGTATATAACTCAATAAAGTTGATTTTTGGAATGCATACCTTTTTTGAAGACCTGAATAAGCATACAAACATATTTTATAGATGTAATTTTTCTAGATCAATGTAATTGTACTAAACTATATTACTGTTAACATTCGTGTAGCATTTCATGTAGCATTTCAACAGAAAATATACTTTGGTGATATGCTTTAATATCTAACATCGACTGTTTCTTCTCTTTTCAGACTGTTCAACATATTACATGAATACATAGCACTTGTTATTTTGGCCACCAATTTAATGCATGCCCATTAGAAAGAGCATATTAGATACCAATAAAAGAGAGAATAAAAGAGTTAAAACTCTACTCAGTTAAGCCATGAATATGTCTGAGAACCAGGTCTTAGCAGACAAGATGATGAAGCTACATTCACATGAACACAGCACAGAGTACCAGAAGCGTGATGTGCTCCTGTGCTTCCTCAAATACATGACAAAGGACACGCCTGTGGCAGTGTGACCAGGCTGTGCTCCACCACCACTGAGCAAGTCCCCTTCCATCCAGGCAGACATGACAACAAGTACAGGGATTCCTCCTGGCTGAGCTCAGACATGATGGGAGAGGCCTTGACACAGAACTGCAGGCAGCCACCACCAACTGGCTGAGGCTGACATGGGAGGGGAAATTTGTTTACGAAGGCTGCTCCTAAATCGATTCACAATATTAAGCTGACATGCTCTGCATCAGACACAGGAGGAAGTGAAATATCTAACTGTGCCACTGACTGATCCCAAAACCAGGCAGAGGCATTGAAGCCTAGTGTTAACGATGCCCTTTCCCTTTTCTCAAAAGTTGTCTGGTTAAAGGGCTATTGCGTAGGTCTACAAAACTGAGCCACAAGGTTGAGAGAGAAGCTGAGCACCACTTGTGTATTTCCAGTCTGCCCAGAACCGCGGTCACAGGGTCTTCTCTGACACCCTGAGTTGAGTTATGGTCCCAGAGCATCTGAGCTGATACCCTGACCTACCGCTTAGCACATCAGACAGTACAGGGCTGGTACATGCTATGCAATTTCAAAATACTGCAATATAAAATAGAAAGTCATGCAATTTTGGTTTTCACACTGTTTTTTCTTTTTTTTTTTTTTTGGGAGACGCAATCTTGCCCTATTGCTCAGCCTGGAGTGCAATGGCGCGATCTTGGCTCACTGCAACCTCTGCCTCCCGGGCTCAAACAATTCTCCTGCCTCAGCCTCCCGAATAGCTCGGATTACAGGAGTGTGCCACCATGCCCAGCTAATTTTTGTATTTTTAGTAGAGACAGGGTTTCACCATGTTGGCCAGGCTGGGCTTGAACTCCTGACCTCAGGTAATCCACCCGCCTCAGCCTCCCAAAATGCTGGGATTATAGCCATAAGCCACCACGCCCAGCCAGCAATTTTTAAAATAATGAAAGTCTCCCTCAAATTATAAATTCAACAAGAATCAACTTCAAAGCTGAAAAATGAATTGTACACATAATATATGCTATTGCCATATGGCAGTTAGTGTTTCCCTAGTTAAACAAACACACCCTTGCCAAGGTGAGGCTGCAGCAGTGAGCGGAAGGACCTTATCCCTTTTATAAAATGAGATTGCTCTATACCTGCCTGTTCCTTTTCATCTCCCTGTTGAACTACAAGTTCCTTAAGGGCAGGAATGCGGTTGTAAGTCATTTCTATATCCCCTTTATATGATATACATGCTCAGTAACCATTTCCTAAATCTGATATTTTTTTTTCCCAGAAAAGGAACTATTTCAATAAGGAGATGCCTGATTCATCCACTGTTTTGGATAAGATAAAATGTGACCATTTGAAATTTAAAAAAAAAAAAAAAAATTTGAGTATTCATTTGATATCAACATTTCTCTTATTTAAACACAACTGAGTAGTTTTATTTTCAGTAACATATGTGGCCAGCAGCCAACACCTCATGATAAACACATTTGAAACTGTATCTGATGTTACTCCAAATTACCTTTGTCCTTCTGCCGCCCTTCACGCATAACTGAAAACACCAATCTATTGAAAGAGTTCAAGAAGGAAGGGATGGCTTTCAGCATTACCTGTGATGACAGATAACAGAATGTAAAAGTACACATGTGATTATTTAAGTTTTTCTACTTTAAAGGAGCTCATACTTATTTATTTCTTAGCCTTGTCTATCGGGACACTCAAACCAGTTGTGTGTGCCCAGGGGTAGCCACATCTTTTCACCTGGACATGCTGGTGTCACTGCTCATTCATCTTGTATTAGACTCTTTGACCCTTATTTTAACTATCGAGGGTAGAGACCCCCCACACTGCATAACTTCAGGAGGTCTATCAGGCAATCCTGGTTTGGAATCAGCTTTTACTCTAAGCTGGTGCTAATTCATTCTGGAAATGGGTAGAAATAAACAATAATAGGAACAATACTAATTAATATATTCAAGTATCATTGGTACAAAAAAAAAAAGATTATGTTAAAGCAAATGCACTTAAAATGGTGACCAAAACCTCTCAATTAATAGTGGTGAAAAGCTCTGCTTGAAAACTCCATCTTGAAAAATGAGATTTCAGCCGGGCACAGCAGCTCCCACCTATAATCCCAGCACTTTGGGAGGCCTAGGCAGGTGGATCACCTGAGGTCAGGAGTTGGAGACCAGCCTGGCCAACATGGTGAAACCCTGTTTCTACTAAAAATACAAAAATTAGCCAAGGATGCCTGTAATTCTAGCTACTTGGGAGGCCGAGGCACAAAAATTGCTTGAACCCAGGAGGCAGAGGTTACACTGAGCCAAGATCGCATCATTGCACTCCAGCCTGAGTGACAGAGCGAGATTCCATCTCAAAAAAAAAAAAAAAAAAAAAGAAAAATGAGATTTTGATGACAGAACATGCCTTTTTTGTACTCAATCATCTTTAGGTCTGAATCACAACCACACACTGTCCAGCAGAGCACCGCCAGCCACATGTGACTACTTACATTTAAATTAATTAGAATTAAATACAATTAAATATTCAGTTCCTAGTCATACTGGCCACATTTCAAGTGGTCAAGACAGCTGTGGCCAGTGGTTACCATGCTGGACGATGGAGACACAGCACACGCCCACCACTGCCAACCACTGCTGGACAGTGCTGCACCACGTGTGAGAGTGAACAGAGAGTGAATCAAGTGTTGGGATTATTCTCTTTGGCATAATTTGTCCAACAAAATTTTTGATAGCATAATACCACATTCTTCATGTCAAATTACTGACTTTTTGCAGCATATTCTGAAAGAAGTCATTTTTGCAAAAGTATTCCAGTGTTTCATCCAGTTCCCCAAGGACCCTCTCTTAATCCTTTGCTATCACATTGATGAAAAGCACACAAATCCTTTTGGAACTATCTGGGTTCACACTCTGGCTCCTTATGATCTTGAACAAATCATCTAGCTCTTTTTTGTCTGTGTGCACCTCAGTTTCCTCATCTGCAAAATGAAGATGATAGGTTGTTGCAAGGACTGAACAAGCTAAGCCATGTAAAGTGCCTGGAACAGCACAAGCTGCTGATCATTCTGCTGGGTACGCTGGCTGTGCTGACTTCTTGCTATACCCTTTAAATGTACCTAAGAGGATTCTGGCTGCGTGTTTACATCTGCGTGGGCCTGCCACGCACACTGCTGATGCCATTCTGGCTGCGTGTTTACATCC
This sequence comes from Macaca fascicularis, assembly GCF_037993035.2. Lineage (NCBI taxonomy): Eukaryota > Metazoa > Chordata > Mammalia > Primates > Cercopithecidae > Macaca > Macaca fascicularis. The sequence continues at coordinate 19,458,207 of NC_088375.1, forward strand.
GCGTGGGCCTGCCACGCACACTGCTGATGCGATTCTGGCTGCGTGTTTACATCCGCGTGGGCCTGCCACGCACACTGCTGATGCGATTCTGGCTGCGTGTTTACATCCGCGTGGGCCTGCCACGCACACTGCTGATGCTGTGGTCAGGCATCAGATTCCCTACACAACCCCAACAGATGAGAGTGAGCTTTGATTAATTCACATCATTCTTTACTGTAATACCATGTCATTATCCTGGTCAATTTTCTCCATTCATTACATGATCTAATTCCACTAAATGGTCATTTGCTAATGGTTTTGCAAGCAGAAGAATCAAGCTGCTTTCTAATACTACTTTCATCAACTTCATGAAATCCTGCACCTGTAATTTCAGTTTGTAACTTATGTGCATTGCATTTATATTGTACAGTCACATACAAATCTAACAACAGCAGAGAGATTTTAAAACAAAGATGCTGACAGGATAAACAGGGCCAAAGGCAACTGTTAACGGGGGAAGGCTTTAGAGTTAGATCCAATTTCATGAGTATTTAGCTTACCAGAGAGTATTTTTCTTAAAAACTGCATTGCTGGCAGGTCTCTATCCTTAGGACATCAAAACACTTAAAAATATCTGAATATGCATGAATATATGATACACAGCGATGCACTACAAAACCATATTCTGGTCAAAAGCACACTGTATAAAACAACGGTGGTCCTATAAGATTATAAGATTGTATTTTTAATGGAACATTTCTCTGTTTAAACGCACAAATACTCACCATTGTGTTACAACTGCCTACAGGATTCAGCACAGTCACGTGCTGTATAGGTTTGTAGGTTTATAGCCTAGAAGCAACAGGCTATACCCCATAGCCTAGGTGTGCAGTACGCTGTACCATCTGAGTTTGTGAAAGTATTATACGATCTATGGTGTTTGCACAACAAAAATGCCTAACGACATACTTCTCAGAACATGTCTCTTGTCATTAAGCGATGCATTAACTGTCATATTTATGAGTTCCTACACATATAGTCAGCCATACATACAGTGGTGGCACCATGAAAAGAACACTGGTCAAAGATAACAAGTCTTGAGTCTAAGGTTTAGACTCAGCTAAGTGACATTGGTCAAATCATTTGGTGGCACTGAGCTTCAGTTTATTCATCAATAAAATGGGATTAGTGCCCCCTTCACAGGCTTGCTATGGGGCGGAACATATCAAATGTTCAATAAACGTTAGCTGAACTGTAATTTTTTCTGTGGGATATTTATCCCCAGTTTCAGTTTAACTTAAAAAGGAGCATACTATAAAACTGGAACTCAGGATGCCTCATTCCCTATATCCATTTGAATTAAAAGCCCAGCAAGAGATCTATGCAAGTGAGTAGCTTATTTAAATACATGGTGAGCAAAAACAGAATAATTTCTAATGAGCTTCCTTAAATAGTACAGATTGTGTATCCCTTATCCTAAAGCTTTGGGACCAGAAGTGTTTCAGATTACAGATTTTGGAATATTTGCATATATATAAAATGAGATATCTTGGAGATGGGACCCATCTAAACATAATTTAAAAATTCATTTATGTTTCACTTTATATAGCTTATACACACAGTTGAAGATAATTTTCTACAATAATTTTAAATAATTTTATGCATGAAATAAAGTTTTGACTGTGTTATGACTGTGACCAGTCACGTGAGGTCAGGAGTGGGATTTTCCACTTGTGGCACGATGTCAGCACTCTAAAAGTTTCGAGTTTTAGAGCATTTTGGATTAGAAGTGTTCAACCTGTAGTATACAAACACTATTCAAAGCGCCAGATCCAGTGAAGAAAAACTCGCTCACAAAGCCCAGTATGAAGGTCAAGCATTTTTATGCTTGAGAAACCACTTGGCTCTGAAATTTACTAGAACAGAAAGTTTGCCTGGCAATTTATTATTTGTATTATTGTCCTGCAATAGTAAAGTTTTGCTGCCACTTTTCTATAGACTTCAAGTACCCTGCTCGCAGAGGAAAAGTTGCCTGCTGCTCTCGCCCTCCTTCTCACCTTAGGGTGACACTGCAGGATTGAGAAGAGCACGTTGTGCAGCCTCAGGAAGATGCTTCCATACTCCGGCGGCTTCAGATGGTCCAAAGGGACAGTGAGAAGGATGCTGAAGGCCAGGCTGACATGGTGGGGGTTGCCGATGGCCTCCTCCCCCTGCCGCAGCAGTGCCGCCAGGACGTCTAAGACAGGCCCGACCACTGTGAGGGACACAGGCTGCTCCTGACAAGCTTCTCGGTTTAGGAGCTAAAGGGCAAGATGAGATAGAGGAAAAATGAAAGTAATTCCCCAAGGAAATAACACAAACACTGTAGCACCGAGTGACTGAGGTAAAGACTTCTGTGCTCCAAAATGAATTGATGTAGTCAGTGGGCAGTTAAATACCATTTGTTAAACTTCTTACAAATCAGCTCTAGTGAAAGATACTCAATTAATGATTTAGAAAATACAGAGAACAGACCCAAGAGGAAGGATAGCTCAAAGTCTTACCTACGTAACCTGGGACAGCTCACCTGTGACCCTCCTTCTCAGACACACAGCAGCCCTGGTGAGGGCTGTCTCTTACAATGCTCACTGTTCTGCTGGGTATTCTGGCTGTGTAGACCCCTGCTATACCCTTTGGGTGGACATAAGCAGATTCTAGCCTGGTGTTCTCATCAGTGAGGGCCTACCACACACATCATCAACACTGCCTGCCCGTCAGCATGGGTCACCCCCATATATAGCCCACATGCCTCTCCTGATGCTCACCACACATACTTAGTGATGACGACCCCTGCCATCCACCAAAATGGATGCTCAGGAAAATGACAAAGCAGCCAAATTGGAAACAAGAGAGAATATTAAGTCTGTTTTTTAGGCCCTTTTGCCCCAGGAACATGCTAACCCAGGGCAATTCTCTCAGGTAGCAACGGCTAGAATTAGGGCAGAGGATGATGGTAAAATAGATACTGCTCCTTCACACCTAAGCGTAAGAACACCCAGGTCAGGGTTTTTAGAGGGCAGGAGACAGTCCCAATCTGAGCCAGACTTTTGTTCTAGTGAAACAAACAGCCTAGCAACAACTGGTCACAAATTTTAACATTTGAGTAAGATTGTAACAAAATAAACTCCTATCTGCAACATTACGATCCCATCCTATAAAGCATTTTATTCTCACTGTATCATAGGCCTTAAACACACACATACACATACATACACACACATACACACACACAAAACTCCTACAAATAAATGAGTGCATTAAACTAACCACAACATTTTGTGGGGACAAAGAAAGCCCCAGAATTCCTTGTATTATCATCTGATTAAATAGGCATCTATAAGCTGGCTGAAGTGGCATGCACCTATAATCCTGGTGACTTGGGAGGCTGAGGCAGAAGGATCACTTGAGGCCAGGAGTTTGAGGCTGCAGAACACTATGTTCGCACCTGCAAATAGCCACTTCACCTTAGCCTGGACCACACATTGAGACCCTATTTCTAAAAAAATAATAAAACATAAAATTTTAAAAATTAAGCAGGCCTCCACGATAGCCTCCCTTTATCACTACATCCCTGTTTTTACTGCCTGTCTGATGCTTCCCAATGCTACTAAATGTCCCTTGATACCACTTCCCTTCCACTGTTCCAACTGTTGATACCAATGTGTTCAGGCAGGACACACAAACTCAGCATCCTGCTCACCGTTGCCCTCAGGAAGCAGCCCACACACACGCTTTGCATAAAGCCACAGGGCAGCAGACCCCCAAAAGGCTGACTTCTGTCTTTATAGGAAGAGGGAGGGGAGGAGCTGGAGGACACATCTCCAGAGGGTACTCACTGTTAAAGCCGTGACTATCTGGGGACACGCACGCCACAACAGACTTGCTTTCTCTCCACTGAGTGGGCAGTTCAGTAGCAGCCTCAGCAATGTAATAGCTGACACAATAGCCTGGGGTAAAAGAGAAAAAACTTAGCAGCAGAGATAGCTTGTTCTCTCTTAAGAACTCCGCCTGGGGAAGGAGCCTGCTCCCTGGGGCTGCAGCATTGGAGTGGATTGAGAGCCCTGGTGTCAGGGGACGTGGATAAGGCCTGCTTGGGGTTAAGTCCTAGGAGGGACAACCTTCACATCAGCACGCAGACAGGAAGGAAGTGAAGAAGATGAGCAGAGCTGGGGCAAAGTCAGGGTCTTTCAGCAGCATCTCACTAAACCAAGCACGTAAATGGGCCAGGACAGTGAATTGCACAAGAGTTACACACTGTGACCTAATTATGGAGACCCTGTGTTGTCAAGGCTCTGTCCACGCAGAGGACACTGGCTGTTACTTCACTGAGCAACGATGCATGCTTACAGACAGGAGAGGCTGGAGGAAAACATGAAAACAATCGGATTAGGTGCTGTGGTCGCGGGTGCTGCATGCTGATATGAGGGCAATATGGCCCAATCAGGTCACATGTTTCAAAACATACGGTGGGAGGGGTCTTAAGCAAAGAATGAGCAGAATTTAATTTTTTTTTTTGAGACTGAGTCTCGCTCTGTCACCAGGCTTGCAGTGCAATGGCATGATCTCTGCTCACTGCAACTTCCACCTCCTGGGCTCAAGCAATTCTCCTGCCTCGGCCTCCCAAGTGGCTGGGATTACAGGCACCCACCATCACACCCAGCTAATTTTTGTATTTTTAGTAGGGATGCGGTTTCACTATGTTGGCCAGGCTGGTTTCGAACTCCTGACCTCATATAATCCACCCACCTCGGCCTCCCAAAGTGCTGGGATTACAGGCATGAGCCACCGCGCCCGGCCAGAATTTAACTTTTATATGTATCAGTATTGTGAATATGTAATACTTAGTATTTTACACAGTAAGACCACACATTTGTAATTTGAAAAACTTCCCCTTTGAAAAATAAGGTTTTAAACCATGAGACATAGGCAGAGCCCTGCCTTTACTGGGTGCCAGGCATTTCACACTGTCAGTGGGTTTCTATTTCAGCCTCACACCATCCTCTTCTCCCCGAATGCTGTGCAGCCCACCCTACAACCCTAGCGAAAGTCCTGGCTTCTGCCTTTCACTCTCTTCCCTTCTCTGCTCCCTCTGACTATGCACACCCCAAAGCCCCATCTCCACTCCCACTCTCCTGCCCACCTACAGGCTATCTCCCCACCAGGGCCCACCCCCCCACACCACTTCTCCCTGTCCATCTTCTCACACTTGTACATCCCATCCCCTCCTCCTGGCAGCCCAACACGCTGCCTGCACGGTGCACGCCTCCCTTCCCCTCACCTCTGCTCCCCAACCAAGTCTCCTGCATTCTTCAGGGCACAGCTGGAGTCTCACTTCCTCTGGGAAGTCTCCTGACCAACTGGTCCAAACAGAAATTTGGGGTTGTTTCTTCCCCTGCCCAAATCAGTACCCAACACCAGTGTGCTGTATATGACCAGGAGTCAACAAGCCATTCACGAGGCAGCCTAGACCACAGACCTTGGCTGGAGTCTCCGCCCCGCCAACCACTGGCTCTGTGGCCTGTGGCCTTCTTCCTTGTGTAAGAGACGTCTGACCGGTCCAGTGCCCACAGGCATTCAGAGAAGCAAATCCCAGCATGTGAGCTGTGTGCAAAGGCACTCAGCAAGTGCAACACCATGCAGGCTGTGTCGGTGACTTCTGTCAGAACTGAAGGGGCAGGCTGACTGAGGTGCTTCTCAGATGCTGGCATGAGGGCAGTATGGCCCAATCAGGCCACAGGTTTCGAAAAGCATGGTGTGAGGGGTCTTCAGCAAAGAATGAGCAGAATTTAACTTTTTTATGTATCAGTTTTGTGAACGTGTAACTTTTAGTATTTGACATAATAAGACCACACATTTGTAATTTGAAGACTTCCCGTTTGAAAACTAAGGCCTTCCCTACGCCGCAGCCTGGGCTGTCCCACAGGCCAGGGCTCCCTCTCACAGACTCCCTCTTTGCCTAGAGTCTCCACCAGTTAGAATTTGTTTAGTTTTAAGGGTGACACCACATCTCAAATCAGTTTTCCCATTTGAGCCGACATGATTTCTGAGCCTGCCACACAAGGAGGGAGAAGCCGCCCACCTGCACATCTGCTTTCCACATGTTACTGACGTCCAGTCCCTGGAGAATACACTGCATCACCTGCCTCGAGTCCTCTGTCGTCCCAACCTCTAACATTTGGGTGAACAAGGCTCCCAAATGAGGCTCAATATCCTGAGTGACCCGAACAGGAATTTCAGGATCTGTGTGGGTAAGAAACCAAAACTGTTAAGATGTGACAGACAGGTGAAATAAATTACCAAGTAGCCACATGATGAAACTGCGCACAGCTATGGCCGCCATCAAACATCACCAAGTTAGGGGCATGGTGATACAAGCACTAGTGGAAAAAGCAGGTACACGTATTTAGTGTGATGCCATGCTCTCACACACACAGCTGCACCTGTGCACTGTGTGTACACACACAAACACAGAAGACAACACCCATGCTTAGGAGGTAAACTCCGAACCACAGAAGACAGTGATTATTGCTTTGTGCCGTTGACCCTTGAACAATGTTTGAACTGCATGGATCCACTTACACATGGGTTTTCTTCTGCCTCTGGCACCCCGAGATAGTAAGATCAACCCCTCCTCTTCCTCCTCCTCAACCTACTCAATGTGAAGATGAAGAGGATGAAGACCTTGATGATAATATACTTCACTTAATGAATGGCAAATACATTTTCTCTTCCTTATTATTTTCTTAATAACATCTTCTTTAGCTTATTTGATTGTAAGAATACATAAATACATACACAAAACGTGGTAATCGACTGTTTATATTATCAGTAAGGCTTTGGTCAACAGTAGGCTATCAGTAGTTTGGAAATCTCCAGAGAGTCAAAAGTAATATAAGATTTTTTAAATAGAATTGTTTCAGAAGGATATACATGGAATTTTTTACTGTGCCGAGGGTTGGTGCCTTAACCCCTATGTTGTTCAAGGGTCAACAGTATTTTATTTCTCTACTTTATTTGTGTTTCTTTTATAAAATCGGTAGGGGTGCAAGAGTGGGTGATATTTTAAACAGATGAGAAAGTCATAAAGATTAAGAGAGCTCCATTTTTCAGGCCTGGATGACGGTCAGGAAGTCACCCAGCTGTTTCCCATCATCCCCAGTGTCCTCAGGCCCACAGTTTCACAATAACGCCCAAAGCCAGGGCACTCAAGGCCCTTTATCATCTGGCCCCAGGTCATCTTTCCAGCCAGCGCTTCAGCCCCACCTGCCTATTCCACATTGCCAGAATACCGTCCTGCTTTCCCGTCTTTGCTTACTATTTACAGCATTGGGGGAAAGTGGACTTTTGGGAGGTAAAGATCTAGATCCAAGTCTCCCATAAGCTGTAAAACCCTGGACCCATGATTTATCTGAGCCTCAACTCCCTTATCAGTGAAGTGGGCATAACAGCACCAACTCCTGTGGCTGGCAAATAAAAAAAGGCCACAGAGTTCACAACACAGTGCCCTCACACGAAAGGCTCCCATTTCCACCTGCCCTAGCTACGCTTCAAGGGCCACTCACACGTGGCCTGTATGTGGCCTCTCCACCGAGTCCCATAGCTCTGGTTCACTTTACGGCGTCTCCCCCACCTTTACCCTGTGATGTGTGCGAATGTCTGTTTACTTAATTACACAGGCCAAAATCAATACCTCACTCATCTCCAGAGCAGGACACAGCCTCAAACATACAAGCATTTTAATTGTTTTTTTATGTTTCTGGAGGCAGGGTCTCACTCCATCACCCAGGTTGGAATGCAGTGGCACAATCATGGCTCACTGCAGCCTCGACCTCTTGGGCTCAAGGGGTCCTCTCGCCTCAGCCTCCGGAGTAGCTGGGACCACAGGTGCATGCTACCCGCACGGGCTTTTTGTAGAGATGGGGTTTTGCTTTTTCACCCAGGTTGGTCTCAAACTCCTGGCCTCAAGTGATCTCTTGGCTCAGCCTCCCTAAGTGCAGGACTACAGATGCCAGCCACCACTCCCAGCCAAGAAGCATTTTTAGAAATGTTGGTTTCTGTAATTGAATTCAGGCCCTCTGTTCTACTATCAGAAGGCATTCTTTTCAAAAGCCCACCTCTGAGCCACCTTTAAGGACACAGGGAGAACTCCATGGCTGGGGCACCTGCACGGTCCCTCTTCACACTCCCTCTTCCTGCCCAAAGCCTTGGGCCACTCCTCATTTGGCATTTCTTCCGGAGCACTCACAATTCTGGCACTTCCCTGGACAGTGTCTAACAGCTCAGATGGAAGAGGCCTGGACACAGCAACACCCCAGGCCCATGAACTGAGGGCACAGTGTACCAGTCTGGCCTTGCCCAACCCTGACCACGCTGTGACCGAGGGGCTCTGTCCCTGGGGAAATAAGGTACCAAAAGTTCAGGGACATACAGTTAGGACTTAAAGACTGCCTCAACTCGGCCAGGCACGGTGGCTCATGCCTGTAATCCCAGCACTTTGGGAGGCCAAGGCAGGCGGATCACTTAAGGTCAGGAGTTCGAGACCAGCCTGGCCAACACGGTAAAACCTCATCTCTACTAAAAATACAAGAACTAGCTGGGTGTGGTGGCACACACCTATAATCCCAGCTACTCGGGAGGCCAAGGCAAGAGAATCGCTCAAAGCCGCGAGGCGGAGGTCGCAGTGAGCCAAGACTGTGCACGGTACTCCAGCCTGGGTGACAGAACGAGACTCTGTCTCGAAAAAAAAGAGACTGCCTCAACTCAGCAGGGTTGAAGAGGAAAAGGAGGACACAATATTCTGTTTAACCAAAGGGCACAAGGGCAGAGCTTCAGACCACCGGCTGCCGTTTCTTGGGCCAGTCACTTAGAATACTATAATTAGGCTTAATAAAAGACTCGATTTTAGCCCCCATTAAGAAGGTGAACACCATTCACTAAAAGACACCCTGACACAGTAAAACAGAACAATGTAATATCAGAGCCTTTCGGTTAATCCAGAATCCAGCCAGAGACAGTTACTGAAAGGGAGACAACAGCAGCGTGATTTGGCCCGTGGCACTCCAGTTCTGGCGCTGGCACAAGCAGACCAGATGGCTCTACTTTCTGCGAGAACCCATTTAACCCTCACGTACTGAAAGGCATGCCTGTGGCCCCATCCGTCACAGCTTCTCCACCCAGAAACACAGACCTTAACGTGTGCTTAACACGGACGTTAACGTGACATTAACGAGGGTCAGATTTGGCTGACTTGCAGACCTCACCTCAAAAGACTGACCTGACCCCAGCCCTTTTGTTACCACCAAAACAAAAAAGAAAAGACCCCCCACAATTGTGGTGTGTGCCATCTTGAAACAGAAGAAATCTCTTCCATTAACTGTTTGTTTGGGAGGAGTAAAAGTGTATTTTATTTGTATACCCTAATAAAGGTAACAAATCTTAATCATCTTTCACTATATTTAGAGGAAAACCTCAACAAACTCTAAATGGGCCTCCAAAAACATTATCATCTATTCCCTGCTTATGGCAAGTTTAAATCATAGAAAAGTATTTTGATTTATTCTTATTAAAATGCAACATTAAAGTGATACAAAATAAGAAAATAGCAACAATCACAACCTATTACACTGCACTAATACAACACATGTTAATGCAATAATTATTTTAATTTTTGGATGTCTTTCTAGCCCTTTTCTGCATGAATATATATTTTACATAGTTGTAACTGTGGCATATTTAACATTTCATATTGTACTTTTTTTGCTTAACAATATTTTCTATATATTTCTAGCCCTTGTCTTCATAAGAGGTTTCAGAATTTTAATTTTAATGGCTGCCTAGTAACCCATTAACCTTTCACCAAGGGGGCTGTAAAGGTCGACTCTGTGCAGGAAGACATGAGCTCTCTCGCTTTGGGACTGTGTATGAGGTCCTAGTTTGCTGCCTGGAAGGCTGCCTTCAGACTCAAACACTCTGATGACATCGTAGGTAGCCTTGGTCTAGTGAGCACCTGTACCTGGCAGCACCCCAATATGGGCGGGGTGGGGGTGATTGTGTGTGTGAACTAAGGCAGGCACAGTCCTGCCCTCAAGGAACTGTAAGAGGCTCTTTGGAAATTAAGTGATTTGGCTGGGCACGGTGGCTCCCACCTGTAATCCCAGCACTTTGGGAGGCTGAGGCAGGCAGATCATGAGGTCAGATCGAGATCATCCTGGCTAACACAGTGAAACTCTCTATGAGGTCAGATCAAGATCATTCTGGCTAACACAGTGAAACTCTGTCTCTACTAAAAAATACAAAAATATTAGCCAGACGTGGTGGCAGATGCCAGCAGTCCCAGCTACTTGGGAGGCTGAGGCAGGAGAATCACTTGAACCCAGGAGGTGGAGGTTGCAGTGAGCCGAGATCATGCCGCTGCACTCCAGCCTGGGCGACAGAGCGAGACTCTGTCTCCAAAAAAGAAAAAAAAAAAAAAGACATTAAGTGATTTGTACTTTTTTTTTTTTTTTTTTTTTAATGAGACAGGGTCTCACTGCGTCACCCAGGCTGGAGTGCAATGGCAGGATCAAGATTCACCGCAGCACCGACCTCCCTGGGCTCAAGTGATCCTCCCACTTCAACATCCTGAGTAGCTGGGACGACAGACACATGCCACCATACCTGGCCAATTTTTGTAGAGATGGGGTTTTGCCATGTTGCCTGGACTCAAGCAATCTGCCCCCTCAGTCTCCCAAAGTGCTAGGATTACTGGCGTGAGCTGTCACGCCTGGCTCTGATTTGTACTTTTTTAAAAAGATATGAAAGATTTTTATACCTTTTTAAAGTCAATTTATGGCATTGAAAGTCTGATACATAAGAGTCTACTAAGGATGCAGGTATCTATGTATCTCATTGCAGCCAGGACAAGTTAAAGGCTAAAAAGCTGAAGAGGAGCAGATTTCAAAACTAAAAACTTACACAGAACAACCTCCAAAAGAAGTGAGCAACTGAGGTACAGAGCAACATACGGAGGAGGCTGCTGTTTGCACAGAAAGTAGGGAACTAGTTGTAGCGGTAATTGCTAATGTATGCCTAGAATGTAAATAGAGGGCACGAAGTCGTGCGTGCTGGGCCTAGGAGAGAGATCTTCTCACTGTCCACATGTGGTACCTTTTGAACACATCACGTGCTCACTTATTCCCAGTTCCAAAAAGGGGAGCAGTGGAAACTAGACCTCTATAACACAGAATTAGCTCAAGAGAAAATATCTTACCTGCAAGAACTCTTCTCACAGAATGAAACATGGAGGTAAACACGGAGTCCTTTTTGGGATGGAGTTCTGGGGCCAAAAAGAACAGAGTCAAAAACTGCAAGGCTGCCCGAAAAGACTGATCATGTCCCGCAAGAGCTGGCAGTTCCAACAGTATCTGAGAGTAAACACCCTGGTAGAGGGCAGCGTGGGAGAGCAGCGTCCTGTCGGTTACGTGGGAAATGTTGGCTCCTCCACCCCTGCAGTGCTGACCGAGGTCGGCTTCCAAGAGCGCGCTGACGGATGAGATGAGGACAGAGGGAAGGTGCCAGCCCTGGGCCCCTCGCACTGAGCAGAGCTGCAGCACAGCTCCCGTCTGCAGCACAGCCTGCTGCAGCAGCTCAGACAGTGCTGCTGGGGCCTCCTGGCCCAGCTTCTGCTCTTTGAGGAAAGGTCCCAGGACATGGCACAACCTGGTTAAAGACACCAGAAGGAGCTGCCTGCCCTGGGGGTTCTGATTTTCCAATTGTTTGCCAGAAGCTGCTTCCATGTATGGTTTGGAACTAGAGAGGAATGTGGTGATTTTTCTAAAATTGAGCAACAAGCTCAGCTTCATTTGGATGAGCATCTGCATTAGCTCCTCTAAGAATGTACCTATCACTTGGAGGAATTCCAGCCAAGTGGGATCATCCATCTCAATAGGGAACCTACCACTAGCTCTGAACAATGAAGTCAGTACAATCTCAAAAATATCACTACCATACATGATCTTGAACACAGAGCGAGCACTTTTCCCCTTTTGCAGGTAACCAAGAAGCTGGTAGCAAGTCATCAAGAACTTGAGAGCCAGTGAGGAGGAGCAAGAGCATCCTAGTCTGGTGATGGCCATGGACAGTAACAGAAGAAAATAATGCACATGATAGGGTGGTAAGAGGCTGTCCAGCTGTAAAGCAGAAATCACTTCCAAAAGCCCCAGGATGCTTTCCAACTGCTCTCCCTCCAGCTGGATGGGGAAGTCACTCTTGACCAGGGATAGTAAGTTCTTGGCAATTTCTCCTCTAGGTTCTAAACCTGCGGGTCCAGCTTTTGCAAATCTGTTTTCCCAATGACCCACAACCATGTGGTCCTTTTCAAAAAGCCAGGGAAGCTGCTGACTGACAAGACCTGAGTCACACTGGGCACCAGAACACAGAATGCCGGAGCATCTTGCGGTTACGCACATTAAGAAAGCAGAATGAAGGGACTGCATCTCTGGAAAGAGAGGGCTATGAAGGATGGCTTTGGAAATTTTTTCCAGTGTGACGTATGCCTCTTCCTCTATTGAGCCTTCCTGGACTTTGCCCATTGGTAAAGTTCTCAGCAGGACACTGGCCAGGTATCTCACATCATCTGGACACAGATAGGATATCAGAATGGTGAGATTTGACACAATCAAGTGCCAGTGTGCTACAGGGTATGTGAGTCCACTCACTGTCCCAACTTGGCCATCCCAGGAAGCCATCGTTCTCTGATTCAAGCTTTTTCTGCTGGAACCAATAATAAAGGCAGCATCGCACCTCAAACTTCGGAGGGCTTCTTCAGACCGGAAACTAGTGTGCATTAAAGTCCTTCTCATTTTCTGCAGGTACAGCTGTTCCAAGCAATATCTACCAAGAGAGCTGAACTGGGCTGTAAACTTCTCTAGCTTCTTCCAGTGCTGTGTTTCTACACCTGGGAGCAATGAAGGGACGTTCGAGATCTCCACAGCAACACCTATAAGGGCCCCAGACATAGAGTGATACTGGCTACAGTTCAAACTTAACATAGCGTCCACTTGGGCCCAGGAGTAAGCAAGCAAGAGTGCAGAGTCACTGACCTTCTGCAGCCACAGCTCTGGCTCTGGGCCTAGGGGGTCCAGGAGAAGGGCCAGCAGGGGCTGCACCAGTTCCCTCAGCATCCTCTCCATCATGCACTGCGTCCGTCTGACGATGGGCAGGGGCGTGCTGCTGTCCAGGCTCCTCATGTTGAACATGATGCAGTGCAGCAGCGAGCTCAGTGACAGTGACTTCAGGGCCATGTCAGCATCACTCTGCAAATAGGGCAAGACTAAAGACTGGAACTTCTCCAGCACAAGGGACCACGTGTCCAGGATCTGACTCGGAGGCAGCTCAAGGAGGCATGCAGACAGTACCGTGGAGGGGCCCGAGGCCAGCACAGGCTGCCTCAGTGTCTCAGCAGCTGGACGACAGATCACCCCCAAAACTTCTTCAAACAACCGTGGCACTTGTCGGAGTTTGGCATAAGTCTGGAAGACAGTATGAATAAGCGTCTCCTGGGCTTTTTTGGTTCGAAACTCTGTTACTTCTGCATCGATCCATGCCGAAGCCAGCAGGTCATCCAGGTCTGGCTCCAAAATCAAATGATTCAGAGAGATCAAAGTCTTCAGGCAGCGGAACCAGGCTGGTATGGGTGCTTGTGCATGGTTTATCAGCAGCTCAGCCACATGCCGGTAAAAGCGAAACTGAGCCTCTTCGTGCCGAATCCTGTCGGCAGCGATGTTATAGATATTGTTGTTGGCCACTGAGTTTAGTAGCTGTTCCACAACCAAAAGCTCTGTGGTCCAATCTGATGTGGACAGGGCTTTGCTCTGCTCCTCCTGCAGGTGTGAAATCTTCAAGCAGCCAAACAGTCTGGGGAGAACCTGGAAGCAGAGAAGCTGGTTTCCCTCCTTGAAGTAAGACTCTAGAAAGAGCTTATACAGTAAGGCGACTGAATTGGCCACAACAGAGGTATGAAGGGATGCTGCACAGTAGCCAGCACTGACCAGCCTGGTGAGCACGGTGTCGATGGGAGCCAGAAGGTTCTTCATGGCTCCCGCTTTCACATCCCCTTGCTGCTGGTCCAAGAGCTCCTCCTTGTAGGATGACAGCAGCTCAGGCTGAAAAATTCCTCCTCGGAACACGGCCTCAATCTGACTTCTGATGTCCCGGCTCAGCACCTGCCTCAGCTGGCCCTCGCCAGCCTGCGTCCATGTGCCCCCGGAGAGTAAGTGCCTCAGGACCAGGCACGGCTGGAGCAGGTGAGCAGTCACATCCCCAAAGGCACGTCTTGGGTTGACCTGCTGCTGCAGGATCAAGAGATAATGGCCAAGGGCCAGGTGAATGACCTCAAACAACTGGGCTACCACGGCTCCTTCTGGCTGCTTGCAGGCCGACCAGCAAAGCTGGCTCAGCAAGGTCACCATCAGCTCCTGTTTGGCCGTGTAGATGACAGCAAGGGCAGGGGTTGACAGGATGCCCTGGCAGCATCGAAGGACAGCACAGATGTTTCTTTGGGAACCCCGAAGAGAGAACTCAGTTATTCTTTCATTTATGATCTGAAGAAAGAAAGAAAATTCATTACTGACCTTAAACCCATATACACAAGAAAAGTATCCAAAAAAAAAAAAAAAAAAAATCAACAAACTCACCCCTTACCCTCATCTTGGTAAGAAAGAAATGCCCAGATTACCATATTTCAATAAACTTGACATAAGCTTAGTGCATCAAAATAAGGCAAAGCACCTGTTTCAATTCCTCCACACATCCATCTTCCACCAATGCAAATCTAGAAAAGGATCTGTGCCTTTGTAAATTTGTTGTCCCTTTTTTTAAAGCTGGGTTTTAAAGGGCTTAAATGCCAAATATCACTTTCCCTTGGACCCTAAACCTGCAACTGAGCTTAGATGTTACCAGGCAGAAGGAAAATTGCACTTAAATTATGACCTTGTGGTCCAAAATACATGTTTACAGGCAAGGCACAGTGGTTCACACCTGTAATCCCAACACTTTGAGAGGCCAAGGTGGGCGGATCACTTGAAGTCAGGAGTTTGAGACCAGCCTGGTCAACATGGTGAAACCCGACTCCACTAAAAATGAAAAAATTAACCTGGCGTACACCTGTAATCCCAGCTACTTGGGGGGCCGACGCAGGAGAATGGCTTGAACCGGGAAGGTGGAGGTTGCAGTGAGCTGGAATCAAGCCACTGCACTCCAGCCTGGGTAACAGAGCAAGACTCTGTCTGAAAAAAGAAAAAAAAAATACATGTTTATAGTCAATTATACTTTTTCTATTTAAAAAAGCCAAAGCAAAAGACACTCTTTTAAAAAGGAAAGCAGCTGGGCATGGTGGCTCATGCCTGTAATCCCAACACTTTGGGAGGCTGAGTGCGAGGCAGATTACAAGAGGCCAGGCGTTTGAGACCAGCCTGGTCAACATGGTGAAACACCATCTCTGCTGAAAATATAAAAATTAGCCGAGCATAGTGGTGCACACCTGTAGTCCCAGCTATTCAGGAGGCTGAGGCACAAGAATCGCTTGAACCCAGGAGGCAGAGGTTCCAGTGAGCCAAGATCACACCACTGCACTCCAGCCTGGGTGACAGAGACTGTATCTCAAAAAAATGTTTTAAAAGGAAAGCAAAGGTTATGTTGCTACTGCTTATTATTCAGCAAATCTATTGTCTACTGCTCTCAAAATTCCAAAATTCACAAACACCAGAAATTATGAGAACCAGGCAGATTCATTCACTCACAGGTTAGGTGACTTGCTCCCAGCCTTATGGAACCTGAGAACCAAACCTATCCCAGGTGCTAAGTTATCAGGTACCCCAATGAGATAGGTATTATTATTTCTATTCAAGTAATTGCTGGTCGTGGACTTTTAAAGTTACTCTGGAAAAGCTGTAACAAAGATGACAAATCCTTAAACATCAATGCACTATTACAGTGATCTCCAAATTTTTGATTATACAACTCATTGATTTTTCCTGCATTTATACTCAATAAGTATAATTTATTTATAAATTATCCACATATGCTACAGCACTAACATTTTATATAATTATGAAGCATACATAAAAATAAAAATTAAGTATGGCTTTTTAAACAAGGAGACATTCTAAGATTTTCTTCCCATATTCCAAAAGACCATTCGAAACAAGCCACTTTAGTGACCACTGGTTTATTATTTTCAAAAGTGACCCAGTTTGGAACATAATCTCAAGAACTGTTAAGCCTTATGTGCCATCAGGCAGCTCAACCTTCGTTCTTCTCCGTTACTAGCCTCTAATGATTTTCTCTCTGCCTGCACACTCATGAGGGTGAGGCAGTGTTATGGCTTCACAGCCCAGGCTTTATACTCAGGCAGAGTGAGGTTCAAATCCCAGCTCTGCCACTAACTAGCCATATGACTTTAGGAAAGTGAAACTTCTTTGAGCCTAGCACACATTAAGTGCTAATTAGTAGTAGTTTTTATCGTATCTAGCTATTCTCATGGTGTATAAACACACTCAGTTTTGACGATGAAGTTCCTACTTCTGATCCGAGACTTTAAAATCACTTTCAGTCAAAAACTGTGGAGGCCCCAAGTTGCCGGCCAAGCCACCAGTGGCACTTGTGGCTCAAAGGCCATAGTGGGGTAAAAAAAAAAAAAAACCTTTGAGGAAATTTCTGTCCGGATTTTGGCCTTTGATCTCCCTCCAGGCCAAAAGAAAGGTGAAGAAGAAGAAAAACAAATCAGAGAAGCATAATTTGCTAGCTACCTTTTCCAATTAAAAAGGTAATCAATGACCGGTTTATGAAATCATTCTAAGCTTTTTTTGAATATTAAATAACAAAATGCTTACAGCCTATGATACACATTCAACAGTATTATTATAATTCCAACAATATTACATGCTTCTCCCCTACCTTAATATTTCCTATATCTTCATACAACTGACACTAAAACAAGTTTCCAGTGTGAAGAAGAAATCAATGGAGATGCATGCAACACATAACAGGACAACAGAAGAGTGAATTACCTTGACTAGGGAAATCTGAAGATTAATGGTCTTTCCATTCTTGAGGAGATTCTGCAATTTTCTGCTATGTAAAATGTTATCTATGTAGATCCAAAGCCTTTCAACAATATCTTCCTTTAGCTCAAGTTTTTTCTTATAAAAGGCAACCAATGATTGTCTTGCCCAGTCAAGTAATACCTGAATTTGAAGGAAACATACACTGACAATAAACTTATTTGCTAAGAGAGAAAGATGTTAGACATCAAAGGGACATTACAGGTATAACCAAATCCAATTGCCACGGGGGCGAACTTCTCCTTTAAAACTTACCTTTGGAATATTACTTAAGTGTTCAGGTATTTTAAAATGTTTATTATTAAAGGATAAGAAGGCCGGGCACGGTGGCTCAAGCCTGTAATCCCAGCACTTTGGGAGGCCGAGACGGGCGGATCACGAGGTCAGGAGATCGAGACCATCCTGGCTAATACGGTGAAACCCCATCTCTACTAAAAATACAAAAAACTAGCCGGGCGAGGTGGCGGGCGCCTGTGGTCCCAGCTACTCGGGAGGCTGAGGCAGGAGAATGGAGGGAACCCGGGAGGCGGAGCTTGCAGTGAGCTGAGGTCCGGCCACTGCACTCCAGCCCGGGCGACAGAGTGAGACTCCGTCTCAAAAAAAAAAAAAAAAAAAAAAAAAAAAGGGTAAGAACGGGAAAACAAATTTGTCTTGTTAGGGCAAATTAAAAGTTTCAGGTGAAACTCTAACACGTCTTACCCCCTTTTCTGAGATTATACAGGCATACCTCATTTTATTGCGCCTTGTGGATACAGATATTGCATTTACAGATTGGAGGTTTATGGCAACTCTGTGCCGAGCAAGTCTATCAGATCCTTTATTCCAACAGCATGTGCCTGCTTCATGTCTCTGCCACATTTTGGTAATTCTCCCAGTATTTCCAACTTTTTCATTCTTATTCTATCTGTTATGGTGCTCTGTGACCGGTGATCATTGATGTTACTATTCTAAATGTTTTGGGGTGCCATGAACTGTGTCCTTCTAAGTCAGCAAGCCTAATCGATAAATGTTCTATGCGTCCTGATTGCTCCACCAAAATGCTATTACCCTGACCAGCTATTTTCCCCTCTCTCCTTCTCCTCTGGCCTTCCCATTCCTTGAGACACAATATTGCAATTAAGCCAATTAACCCTACAGTGGCTCCAGGTGTTCAAGTGGAAGGAATAGCTGCATGTCTCTTACTTTAAATCCAAAGCTACAAATAATTAAGCTTAGTAAGGAAGCCATGCTGAAAGGTGAGATAGACCAAAACCAAGCCTCTTGAGCCACTTAGCCAAATTGTGAATGCAAAGGAAAAGTTCTTGAAGGAAATTAAAAGTGTTACTCCAGTGAACACCAAATGATAGAAAGTGAAACACCCTATTGCTGATATGGAGAAAGTTTTAGTGGTCTGGATAGGAGATCAAACCAACCACAACATTCCCTTAAGCCAAAGCTTAATCCAGAGCAAGGCCCTAACTCTCTTCAATTCTATGAAGGCTGAGAGAGGTAAGGAAGCTGCAGAGAAAAAAGTTAGAAGCTAGCAGAGGTTGGTTCATGAAGTTTAGGGAAAGAAGTCATCTTCATAACATAAAAGTTCCAGGTGAAGTTATCTAGAAGGTCTAGCTAAGATTACAGACAAAGTTGGCTAAACTAAACAGATTTTCAGTGTAGAAAAAACAGCCTTCTATTGGAAGATGTCATCGAGGACTTCTTTTTTTTTTTTTTTTTTTGAGATGGAGTTTCGCTCTTGTCGCCCAGGCTGGAGTAGAATGGTGCAATCTTGGTACACTGCAACCTCCGCCTCCCAGGTTTGATTCTCCTGCCTCAGCCTCCCGAATAGCTGGGATTACAGGCACCCACCGCCACGCCCGGCTAATTTTTTTTTTTTTTTTTGTATTTTTAGTAGAGATGGTGTTTTGCCATGTGGGCTAGACTGTTCTCAAACTCCTGGCCTCAGGTGATCCACCTGCCTCTGCCTCCCAAAGTGCTGGGATTACAGGCAAGAGCCACTGTGCCCAGCCACCATCTAGGACTTTCATAGCTAAAGAAGAAAGTCAACGCCTAGCTTCTAAGCTTCAAAGGACAGGCTGACTCTCTTATTAAGGTCTAATGCAGCTGGTAACTTTAAGTTGAAGCCAGTGCTCACTTACCATCCCCAAAATCCCAGGGGCCTTAAGAATTATGCTAAATCTACTCAGCTTGTGCTCTGTCAATGGAAAAACAAAGCCTGAATGATACCATATCCGTTTATAGCATGGTTTACTGAAGATTTTAAGCCCGTGTTGAGACCGATTGGAACCAAACGATTCCTATCAGAAGATTACTGCTCTTGGGTGACCAAGAGCTCTGATGGAGATGGACTAGGAGATGAATGTTGTTTTCATGATTGCTAACACAACATCCATTCTGCAACCCATGGATCAAGGAGTACTTTTGACTTTCAAGTCTTATTATTTAAGAAACACATTTCCTAATGCTATAGGTGCCATAATGATTTATCTGATGGATGTGGAGAAAGTCAAACTGAAGATCTTCTGGAAAGAATCACCACTCTAGATGCCAGTAAAAACATTCATGAATCATGTGAAGAGGTCAAAATATCAACATTAACAGGATTTTAGAAGAAGCTGATTCCAATCCTCGTGGATGACTTTGACGGGCTCAAGACTGAAGTGGAGGAAGCAACTGCATATATAATGGAAACAGCCTGGGAACTAGAATTAGAAGTGGAGCCTGAAGACGGGACTAATAAAACTTGAATGGATAGTTGGTTCTTAGAGATGAGCAAAGAAAGTGGTTTCTTGAGATGGAATCTACTCCTGGTGAAGATACTGTGAACATTGCTGAAATGACAACAAAGGATTGAGAATAGAACTTAAACTTAGTTGATAAAGCAGTGGCAGGTTTTGAGAAGAAGTCCAATTTCGAAAGAAGTTCCACTGTGGGTAAAATGCTGTGTCTTTCATGAAAGGAAAAGCTCCATCAATGCAGCAAACTTCACTGTTGTCTTATTTTAGAAGTTGCGAGTCACCCTAACCTTCAGCAATCACCACCCAGATCATCAATATCAAGGCAAGACCCTCCAGGGTGATGACTCCCTGAAGGCTCAGATAACCAATAGCATTTTTGGGCAATATTTTTAAATTAAGGTATGTACAGTTTTTAGGCATAATGCTATTGCATTCTTAATAAACTACAGTACAGTATAAACATAAATTTTATATGCACTAGGAAACCAAAAACTTTGTGTGACTCACAATATTGTGATCTATTTCGGTGATGTGGAATCAAACCTGCAGTATCTCTGAGATATGCAACTAAGTTTTAAAAGTTCGAAACACAAAGACTGCTCAGAACGACCACAGAATGTATCAGACACACAAAGCAAAAAAGCAAGTAAGAGTCCAAAGTCTGGGATTTGTGTCCTGGCTTCCCCCACATTGCCTGCAGCTTAACCTCTAATACTATTAATATTATACGTCATCTGGGAGACAGACACAGTTGATATGAAATCACACAAGTGCTTTATGAAAAGGAGGACTGTGCCTATACAGGTTCCATTACTGTGTCGTGTTTCCTTATTCACAAAACATTGAAGAAAGGTGGTGAGGCCCCAGCTCATGATCCCAGAACTGTCAATAACAGTATGAACAGTGACAGATGCCAGAAGGAATAAAATCTCTCAGTATAACAACGGCAGAAACTTTGATCCAGTGGGCTGCTAGAGCCTCCCCTTTGTTTCACCCTGGGCAGACTTGCCAGGTGATGGCCATGCTGCCAGGATGACTCCCACGTGCAGCCAGGTGTAGAAAGCACTGGCTATGACCGCTGCTCTCCGCACCACACCTGATCATCACTTCACACGTCATCCACCTTGGACGCATTCTGTGCTGTCTTCTTTGACAACAGGAACTGGATGTGTATTAATCCAATTTCATGAGCTTGTCATCCTGGTGTTTATCATGCCAACTATTTTTTAGCCTAAAAAGCCTGAGAAATTCTAACAAAATGCAATGCCTTTCTTGGTACCTAGCCTATTTCTAAAATGACTTTATACAAATATTAACATTTCTTTACTTCCCAACCTTCAATTTTTATCCAATCCTGAGGATTTTTAGCAAAGCACCACCAACCGATTATGAAACATCACTTTAGATTTATAAGCAAATGCAGCTATCAATGGACTTTTAGAACCTAACTTCTGTAACTTAATTACCCATGTGTTCATTAATGCATATACTTAATTTGTAATATAATGTCTCCAAACAAAAGAAATGCTAAATTCGGTGGGTTCATTTATTTATTTTAAAGAGACAAGGTCTTGCTCTATCGCCCAGGCTGGGAGTGAAAGTGGCACAGTCATAGCTCATTGCAGCCTCAAACTCCTGGGCTTAAGGGATGCTCCCACCTCAGCCTCCCAGGTAGTGGGGACTACAGGCAGATGCCACCATGTCTGACTAATTTATATACATATATATTTATATATATTTTTTAAGAGATGAGATCTTATTATGTTGTCCAGTCTGGTCTAGAACTCCTGGCCTCAAGCGATCTTCCTGCTTTGGCCTCCCAAAAGAGAGATTACAGGCATGAGCCACTGCCCCCAACCTAAATGAGGTTTTTTAACAGAAAAAAAAAAAAGTATTAATGAAGTACCTGACTGATTACTTTTTTCATTGTCATTACATTTAACTTCCAACAAAGTTCCCTCCCCAACTTTTTCTCTACTTTTTTATTTTAACCAATTGTCAATATCCAAATTATACAAGTGATAATTATCTTGACAGACTGTAAAAATATGAGTTTCACATTAAACTTACTTGTTCTTTATTTGGAAGAAAGCACTGGTGAGAAATCCAAGCAAAGTGAGCTAGTTTTAGTTTATCTTCCCAGGAGGTTGTCTTGCTTTTAAGCTTAAGGGAAATGCCAGAATAAACAGCAGCCATGGCTAGGCTTTATCTACAATTTAAAAACAATGGAAAAAAAAAAATACTATAACAAGGTCAGACTGAGGAGGCACCAGAAAGCCAACAATATTGCATCTTATTGTTTACCTAATATGTATTCTTTTAAAAGTTTTTAATGAATCAACAGATTTGTCGGGGTAAATCTACATACAAGATACTTGACTCCATGAATTTTCTGGGGGAAATTCAGACAAAAGCAAGCAAAAGATGGACTGCACACACAGAAGATGGACTATATGTATTACAACTGTGATCAAACATCACTTCCACAAAGGTGAGTGTGTAGGAATTCAACAAGGCCAATATCATTGTTTACATTACTTGTGGAAAGAGTCATTCATACATGGTTTCAAATTGAAAGAGGAAAAGATACATAAGCAATATCTGGAGAAAGTAATGTGTCTCCAAGTGAAAAAGAAATCCCCAAAGGAATACTGTTATTTCAGCTGCAACAGTAACCTTCCGCTAAGACTTTTATTCAGTCACGTATAAATTTACAACGCACATACACACTTCAAAAAACATACAAGAGATACTTGCACAAGGAAAAGACTAAAAATAGAAAACAAAAAACCGTTAGGTCTCGGGGATAGCAAACATACCAAACACCTACAGTTACTATAATACTGGTAAACTTGGCTTTGAGTTTCCTAAAAGTTACAGAGAAAAGGAACGTTAAGACGTTTTCATTTTAGAAATTAAATTATCCTTCACTCTACTGCAGAGAACAAGAACCATCAAGTGCTGTCAGTTTTCCTATTTTGTCAAAATGTCCAAAACGAATTCAACGATGCCTGACTTCTAAGTTCAATACCATAGACCGCCACCGCGACAGCTACAAAGTGCATAACAGGTGTTTGCTGAACTGGCTACAAAGACAACCGAGATGCTCTCCCCAGCTCCGCCAAAGTTCGGCTCTCCGGGCCTGCAACCGCCCTTACCGGGCAATGCGAAGTCCAGGGCGGACAGCACAGCCCTGCCAGCACTCCCTGCCCAGCAGAAAGACACCAAGCAACAAGAACCAGGGGAGAGCAGCTAGATGCCCGGAGGGAGTTTGCCTTCGCGAATGGAGCGTGCCCAGTCGGCTCTCGCCCAGAGTCTGCTGGCGGCACCGGAACTGGGCAGGGTTGGGGGACCCCCATCCCGGGCCCGGCCTCAGGTAGGGAGCTCTCCTCAGGACCAGCCCCGGGTTGGGGACTCACATCGGAACCTGGCTGCAGGTAGGAGCTCACCGCGGGTAGGGACTCACCTCGGGACCCGGGACCGGTAGGGGGCTGACCTCGAGACAGCTCCGGGTAGACGGCGGAGGACGGCGGCAGCGGCGGCGGCGGCTGCTGTCCCGGTCCCGCAGCCCCACCACGTGGGACCGGGCCCCGCGCTCCTTCCGCCCGACGCCGGCGGCGCAGCGGGGAGGGGCGGCACGCACGCCAGGCGTCGCCAGCCGAGCGCCGAGGCGCCTCGCCCATTGGAGGAGACGGTTGCGCGTTGGAGGCCCGAGCGGCCCAGCCCGCGGCCCGCTCCGTGTCAGTCAGTCATGGAGCGGCCGCCCAGAGCGGCGGCGGGGGCGGCGGGGCGCGGGGCGCGGGGGCCCAGCTGAGCCGACCATCGGAGCGAGACCCTGCGGCAGAGACGACGGAGGCGGAAGCAACCCGATCCCGGAGGCGGCGGCGGCGGGGGGAGCCGGAGCCGCCTGGGATGTTCAGTGAGTGCTGGGCGCACGGGCGGGGAGGGCCGGGAGGGTCGCGAGGCGCGCGCGCGCGCGCGCGCGGGCGGGCGGGCGGGGGCCGGGGCGGTGGGGCCTCGGCTGGGCGCGCCTTGGCTCCCGCCGGCGGGCGGTGGGGGTGGGGCGCGGGAGGCGGGGCGGGGGGGCGGTGAGCGGCTCTGCGCGGGCGCGGCGGCCGCGCCTCCGCCCTCGGCCTCCCGAGTCGCGGGCTGCGGCCGGCGGCGTGGCCTGCAGTCGGCGGCTACACCTGGACGGGCGTCGCGTTCCTGCGCAGGGGTGGGTCCTGCGGCTTGGATGCCGGGCTCGGGGAGGAGGTGGCGGGCGCCCGCGGGGAAGGTATCCCAGTTCCCGACAGCCAGGCAGGGAGCACGGCTCCACAGCTCCTTTGCACGTAGGGGAAAAGGAAATGTCTTTGCGGCGAAGTCGGGATTCAACTTTGCACATGGTGATCGTGCGTGGGTGGGTGTGGAGTCGATCTCCGCGTGTGACACGGGGGAGCCAGAGTTAGACTAGCTGCTGCAGGAGAGTGCCGAGCTGCAAAGTGTCTCTCGGGGCTCTTAGCCTCATGACAGCAAGGTAAGGTTGGTGCGCCCATGGCGTGGGACGGGTTCACCATCCAGCTCGCGAAGCTGCCAGGCTTTTGAAAATGTATTCGATAAGGCGTTGGTCCGAAGTGAGTGGATGGTTAGAAACAGTGGTGTCATTTTAGACTTAGCGGAAGTGGAGTGCAGGAACGCTACATGCAGTTCTCCCATCAGTTGTGAAAGTCGTTGTAATGTGGATCTCGCAGTCTTTGTGGTTCTGGGATCAGAAGGTGAGTGCCAGTCCCATGCGGTGTCTGTCTTAAATTACTGCACCTAAACCGACCTTGCAGATTGAAATCTCGGAATGGTGACTCCTGCTAACAAGCAGTTGGGAGCTGTGCTGAGAGGAACAGTAAGGGCGGAGCATGTCTTACATTAGGCGATTCAAGTGTGCCAACACCTGAGTTGGGGATGTAGGAGAGGACACGGAGGCTGCTCCCCAGTTCCTGATCACAGCTCTACTTGGAAGTGGGAGTAGGAAAGGGAGTTTTGTGCCTAATAGGTTAAATGCATCTGGCCACATCTTTAAACTTTGGAACAGCATAATGTAGTGGATAGAGCTTGGTGACAGTAGACCTAGGATGGAAACCATGTAGCCATCTGCGTAACCTCTCTGAACTGTAGTTTCCTCATCTATAAAATGCAATGATGAGGAATAACTTAAACGTGGAATTTTTTTTTTTTTTTTAAGAGACAGGGTGTGTCTGTGTTGCCCAGGCCTGGGCTCAAGCAATCCTCCCGCCTCAGCCTCCCAAAAAACAACCTTTTTAAAGGTACCCAGAAAAAGAATGATGTATATGAAAATGGCTAAATGTTAGCTATTATGATTTCCTTTTTGCCAGATACCTTCTAGGTTCCCTGTAGTCCTAAGTTTTTTGCGTTAAATGGAATACATGCTAATTTTTTAATGAATCGTAAATCCGTCCTGCCTTAAAAATCAGTGTTAAGCTAGAAAATTAAAAGATGGGGTTGTTTTGAGTATTTTTCTTTGTCATCAACAGATTAGATAAATGTATCTTGGAATAGTTTTGTTGCTTCTGCCTCTAAATGTGAGGCTTATGTGAGCTTCTGTCACTGTGAAACTAGGTAAAGGCCTCACTTAACTACTCAGTAACTGGTTTTTGACTTTGCAAGCAATATGTCAGCACCTGTGAAGGACATCTCTGGGGAAAGAAAGGGGATTTTGTTTTTGCTAATTTATTTTGCTGGAAGGGTACTCTAGGGATCATCTGTTAAACCAGCATTACTCAATGGACAGTACTAGAAGTCAAGTTTCCAGCCTATTTTGTATGTGACTGGTGGCTTCTCAGGTAGTAAGTGTTCTGATCATTCTCTCAGCAAGCATCTAGTAAGCATTCACTGTTGTACTCTCTCAGGAAGCCCCTGGTCATATATAGAATCCTTTGAGCAGCAAGATGCTATAGAAGGTAAGAGCTCAGACCCTTCAGCCAGATGGCCTGAGTTCCCATCCTGGCACTGTGTGACTTTATTGGGCCTCAGCTTTCCCGTCTGAAGAATGTTACCTACGTCAGGTTTGTTGTGAATTTAAAGAAGCCAATCTGTGTAAAGCACTTAATTTTAAGTGCCCGAAGTCTCTTAGCGCCGGGTATGCTCAGTGTTAAGTATTCGAAGTGGTAGTGTGTGAAACAGACGAGTAGGGTTGAGTTCTCTGATAACAGATTTGTTCCCTGGGTCCGAATGTGGAAGGGACTGATCAAGGAAGCTTTTGGGAGGAAGAGATGACTAAGCTGAGCTGCAAAGTGTGGGTGGGATTTAGTCAAACCCGGTTGCAGTGCCAGTGTGGCAGTGCCTCCAACTACTGGAGAGCCCCTGAGGGGAGAAGGTGGAGCATGACCCACCAGTAGAGTAAGAAGAACCAAGGATTGGTCCAGTGAGGTAAACAAAGGCAGATTAGAGTAACCTGGAAATGACACAGTAGACACTCAATTTTTCTATCCTTCACACTAGTGGAGGCGTTTGAAAGTATTTTGTTTTGTTTTGTTTTTTAAGACGGAGTTTCACTCTTGTCGCTCAGGCTGGGGTACAATGGCGTGATCTTGGCTCACTGCAACCTCCACCTCCTGGGTTCAAGTGATTCTCCTGCCTCAGCCTCCCCAGTAGCTGGGACTACAGGCGCGTGCCCCCATGCCTGGTTAATGTTTGTATTAGTAGAGACAGGGGTTTCACCATGTTGGCTGGTGGTCTCGAACTCCTGACCTCAGGTGATCCACCCGCCTCCCAAAGTGCTGAGATTATAGGCTGGAGCCACCGCACCTGGCGGCAGTAAATGTTTTTAAGCTTAGCAGAGATAACATCAGATTAGCTCCTTGGAAAGATTGTGCCTGTAGTAGTATAGTATTATGTTGAAAGTAGGGCCAGGTGTGGTGGCTCATGCCTATAATCCCATCACTTTGGGAGGATCACTTGAGCACAGGAGTTTGAGACCAGCCTGGGCAACGTAGTGAGACCCCGTCTCTACCAAAAAAAAAAAAAAATTTTTTTTTTTTTTTCTTAACTAACCAGGTGTGATGGTGTGCATGCCTGTGGCCCCAGCTACTGAGGAGGCTGACTCAGGAAGATCCTTGAGCTCAGTCAAGGCTGCAGTGAGCCATGATTGTGCCACTGCACTCCAGCCTGGGTGACAGAGCGAGACCTTGTTTCAAGATAAAAAGACTTTTATTTTACTTTTATTTTTTATTAAAATTAAAAAAGTCTTGGATGTTCCCTGTCTGCCCATGATTTCAAAAGGAAAATGGCGGTAGAGTTGGATATTTTATTCCAAATCTCAAAGCTTAGACAGCACTTACAGAAGGCATGAAGAAACCAGGCAGCCTTCCCTCTTAAAAATTATCTTCAGGTATAACTCCCAATGCAATCCCTCCCCCCTGATGTAAATGACGAGTTGATGGGTGCTGATGAGTTGATGGGTGCAGCACAGCAACATGGCACAAGTATACATATGTAACAAACCACGTTATGCACATGTACCCTAGAACTTAAAGTATAATAATAATAAAAAATAAAATTTAAAAAAAAATTATCTTCAAGTATGTATTGTATATGCTTGATCACAAGCAAGGTTTTCCCTCAAAAGTCTCATATTTGGGGCTCCCCTGTTACAGGGCACTCTTTCTCAGTCTATTTTGAACAACAAGGTGGTGTTTGGGATATTTATTCAATCTTACCAAATAAGTGAAACCAAAAAATAGGAAAGATTAGGTCATTATTCCTGATAGGGGTAGGGAGTATCACAAAGTACAAGTGTTAAGTGCCACACATAATTTTTCCAGATTGCCAAAAAAAAAAAAAAGCGTGTGTGCGTGCATGCACATATATATACACACACATATATATGTGTGTGTGCACATATATGATGGTGAATGAAAAGACGTTCTGCTCACCTGAACAGGCATTGATGGCTTGGGTTGAGATTTCCAGCAACAGCATATGGATTTAAGAAGTGCCTTATTGTAACTGATTTAGTAGATGGGAAAGGTAAAGTGCTCTGGAAATGGAATTTGATGATTCATAGTGACTTAATTCATCACACACACTGGTGTTTAAAATATTCATGAATAGCTGGAGTGAATTTGTTTAGTGAATTCATATATTGCCTTATATATTTTAGATATGTGTAAATTGATAGAGATTATAGTTAGACATTTGATTTTCATCTATAACCCTCAGAGTTTCTCTTTTTTTAAATTAAAGTTGACTTGGCCGGGCGCGGTGGCTCAAGCCTGTAATCCCAGCACTTTGGGAGGCCGAGACGGGCGGATCACGAGGTCAGGAGATCGAGACCATCCTGGCTAACACGGTGAAACCCCGTCTCTACTAAAAAAAATACAAAAAAAACTAGCCAGGCGAGGTGGCGGGCGCCTGTAGTCCCAGCTACTCGGGAGGCTGAGGCAGGAGAATGGCGTGAACTCGGGAGGCGGAGCTTGCAGTGAGCTGAGATCCAGCCACTGCACTCCAGCCTGGGCGACAGAGCAAGACTCCGTCTCAAAAAATAAAAAAAATAAAATAAAGTTGACTAAAAAGTGTTCTTTTTAATTTTCTTATTGCAAAGGAAACGTGGTCATAGGTTTGGGCTTACCTTTTAGTGGGACATTTTACAGAAAGAAATTAGCTGCTGCTGTTTCTCTGCTGAAGCAAATTGTCTTTTTCTTTATTTTTTAATTTGAAGAAGATTTGAAGAGTGATGTATGTTGTCAGTGTTTCTAAACACTATAAAGGCCGGGCGCGGTGGCTCAAGCCTGTAATCCCAGCACTTTGGGAGGCTGAGACGGGCGGATCATGAGGTCAGGAGATTGAGACCATCCTGGCTAACAAGGTGAAACCCCGTCTCTACTAAAAAATACAAAAAACTAGTCGAGCGAGGTGGCAGGCGCCTGTAGTCCCAGCTACTCGGGAGGCTGAGGCAGGAGAATGGCGTAAACCCGGGAGGCGGAGCTTGCAGTGAGCTGAGATCCGGCCACTGCACTCCAGCCTGGGCGGCAGAGCGAGACTCCGTCTCAAAAAAAAAAAAAAAAAACAAAACACTATAAAATACTTCCATTTATAATTGTTTAGTAGTCAAAGAAGATAGCCCCCCAGTAAGGTGTATCAAGGTGAATGGATATTTAATAACTTTACAATGTTTGGCAATAATAAAAGGTAGCTGTGTTTTTAAAACAAAATACTGACTTTTGGAGACTTTGTCATTAGTAAGCAGAAGTGTTATGCAAAACTTTGTGAATTAACTTTTTTAAGCTAAGATGCTGATGCATTAGTTTCACCAGGTAATGTCATGCTGTAGAACTCTGTTGTCCAATACAGTAATCGTTGGCCACATATGACTACTTAAATTAAAATTAATTAAAACAATTCAGTTCCTTAGTTGCACTAGTCATATTTTCGTTGCCCAGTCGCCCTGTGTGGCTAGTGACTACTGTGGTGAACAGTGCAGACTTAGAACACTTCCGTCATTTGTCAAAAATCCTCTTGGACAGTACTGCTCTGATATGAAAAATTGAAGATCATTCCATCCACTTTGAGACACACACACACATATAAATGTTTTAATGAAGCATCTCCAAATCCTCATGTACTGCATTTGAATTCAGTTTCAGGAACAGTGATAAACATAGGAAAACATGCTACCCCTTATTTTGAGAACAGGACAGCCTATTTCTGTCTGCAGTGGTGTTTGCAAGTAAAGTATTTGTGAAAGTTTTCTTTATGTAGTCAAGCATAGTAAGCAGTGTAGAAAGCCATTCTGTAGATTGTGCCACACCCTTCCACGTTAATAAGTTTTGTATAGAAGCAATTTTTCTGTGCTGTAAAACAGTATTAAAGTAGAAATTCAAGAAGATCGTGAGCTTAAAATAAACTCTCAAGAATTCCAAGAAGCTAGATAGCACTCACTTTATTTTTAAGATGAGCTTCAAAGATAAGCCCTGTCCTCAGGGAACTCTCCATCTGTTTAGGGGAACTGAGGAAGAGTGATGGCAAGAGGGGACAACCTGCCTGAGGGCTGGGGTGATTTAGGCTTGGGTGTAGTCATTAGATTTGAAATGTACTTTGGCTGCTTTTCAAAGGACCATATGATGAGGGCCTAAAGGTGGAAGAATATTGGAATAGTCCAGTTGAGAAGTGATTTGTAGAATCGGGCTTAGTGGCATACACCTGTGTTCCTAGCTACTTGGGAGGCTGAGCTGGGAGGATCATGAGCCCAGGAGTTGGAGACCAGCCTGGGCAATATAGCCAGACCACTCCTCTAAAGAGAGAGAGAGAGAGAGAGAAGCAATTTGTGCTGTCAAATAACAAACAGTCAAGATAGGGCAGCAGAAATGGTTGAGTTGCACTAGCCACATTTTTTTTAAGTTGAGAGAGAATTCCCATTTAGAATAGGAGTTGGTGGCCTCTTCGAAGTAAGGGTGAGAGAGAACAGAATCTTAACATCATGACTGGCTTTTTGGGGGTTTGGTTTTCTTTTGTTTTGTTTTTGCTTTGATGGTGGATAATGGCACCATTAAGCCGACTAAGAAAACCAGGAGAAGGTAGAGGTATTGCAGGTGGAAATGTCTGTTAATCGACTGAGTTCAGGAAGGTGATCTGACTGTAAGTCTTGCATAGTGGTGTGGTGAAGCAGGGAATGTGAAGAAGCAGTGGCAGACGGGACTGGGAGGGCAGAGCCACAAGAGAGCCTTGCAGTGGGCGGGACCAAGGGAGTTTCAAGTAGGAGGTGAGTTCAGCAGCATCACATCCAGCTGAGAGATCATGAAGGGTGGTGCTGGAAAGTGACCGGTTAGATCAGACAAGAGTTAAGGAATCCTAAGTCTCAGTAGCCTGCTGAGGTCAGAAGCGGGGTCAGCTGGCTGGGTGAGGAGACTGGTGAAGGTTTAGCATAGCGTAGGTGGAAGGCTGTAGGGTAAGTAGCTGATGAAACAAGACTTCTGGAACATCAGCTGATGTTGGAGAAAATCTATTTCTCATGACATCTGTTTGCTGGATTTCATGATTTCCACCTACTTTCTACCACTGCTGCCATCCCCACCAGAACGCCACATTCTTCACCGCATCCTGAACCCAGCTACGGCCTTATCCATGTGCCATTTTATTTCTTAGGACACCCTGGGAAAAAACACAGCTTCTAATTCAAGTATATTTCTGTCAGTCTGAGCAAAAATTGAATATGAAAGGCTATCATAATTTTTAAATTATATGAGGTATGACTGAAACGGAAAGTACTATGGCTCATTTATTTTTCAGTTATGATTTATATTTTCACAAAGCTAATTGAATATACTTTATCATGATGATTAATGCAAAGCTAGGGTTTTAGGTCCAACTTAGACTGATCTTTTGATAGATATTACAACCATTTAGTTGCTGTGAGTGAAGAGAACTAATAAGTTACCTAGTAGATACTTTACAAAAAATGCAAAAATAATTTTTTTCATCTGTTATAAGCGTAAATTTACCATTGGGAAAAAAGTACAATTACTCAAAAAAGGCCAACAGTCAGAAGTCTCAGTTGAAGAGCTGATTTGAGGATTCTGTAGTGAGTTTGCCTGAATTTATCTTGAACTCACCCTTACTCAAAACTGCCACCTTACTGGGGCAAGGGGAGGGATGGGGGAGCCAGGTAGTACTCTTTTGGCATTTCATGGAACTGTGTAGTACTTGAACCTGTGATGTGGTGGGTGAGGGTGCCTCCCAGCACTCCTCTACCATCTGTGTACATTAGAGCCTAAGGGGGGTGGGGGTGGAGGGATAGGATGCAGCGTGTAACCACTGAAGGGATTGACCAGACTAGAGTTCCACACTGACAGCATCTTAAGAGAATGCCTGGGGTCCATGTATGTCCACCTCCCCATATTTCTGTAGTTGAATGTTAAGTGTGGCTGTGGTTTTCCCTGCGTAGTTGTTACATTGAAATGATTGTGTGGGATTTTATATAGCAACTTGGTTGAAGTATCTGGCAACTGTTGATATATGAGAATAGATATACATTGTGTCAAAATCCTCATTTTGATTTCCAGAAATACTAACAATGTGATATGAAGAGCAGAGTATTTGACATCTGTTTTTACCTCTGAAAGTTAGGTATTTTATATAAATTGAAAATTATGAGAAATTCTGAAATGGTAACAAAGAGTATAATTATATCTAAATCCAATTTCAGTTTGAAAGATTTTATAATTATAGGAAAAGCTAGGCAGGTAACGAAATTGCACTGTTTGTCTCATGTATGAGTTTCTCCAGAGACTTGGATCTAGTTTAAGGAGAGTTTTTTTCTTTTGGATATTAGAACTCTGGAAATCAATCTGGGTGGAGGGGACCGAGTTATCTCAGGTTCGTTAATTATCCATGCCACTTGAAATATAGGTACATTGGAATAAAACCCAGCTAAGTTGATTGGGCTGTTATCTAGTATTTGAGTTCAGCATGGTTATGCAAGAGAGTCACTGCCAGAATTCCTGCGTTTAAGATCCATGGCCCTACAGTTGGCTCACCACCCCCACTCAGGGAAGTGCCCTTATCATAAATGGTAGTTTGGACTCAGAGAAACTGCTATTTGGGGCAGCTAATTTAAGCACATTTGTTAGAATCAGTTTTACAAACTAGCTTCTAGCAATCTTAAATATAGTCAGTGTTGACTATCATTCATTCTACTCCGTTCTATTTACTCTTTCATAACTTCACATCTTTTCCCTTCCTCCTCAGACACAAAGGTATATTGTCTCACCTTGAGGACACTGTGTCATCACAGAGTCTGTTCTCCCTATCAGTCATTTGTGTGTCTTTCACATGCAAGGGTTTTTCCTGTCAGAGGTGATCTGAGAGATCCAGGCCCATCTGCCTAGAATGCTCAAGGATGTACATCGATACGTGCATGCATTCCCAAGTCAGCAAAAGATCGGCAGTGTAGAAGTCGGAAAGATTTCAGTCTCGGCTAGAGTAGGGAATTGGGCTGGCTTGGGAAAGTCCACAGACTAGGAGCTCTTGAAGTTAGGTGAAAAGCAGTTTTAGCAAGTGATGGGAAGAGGCACTGGTTGGATTGACTCGTCTTGACTTTGGGCCACACGGGAAAGGACAGTACTGTCACAGCCTCTGTGTGCATTTAACTTTTTTTCATCTAAATATAACACTGAACCAGAATCTGCAGGGCTGGAATTATTTAGACATGTCCACACACTCACGGGATTCTTATGTCTAGCCAGGTTGGAGGATCGCTAGTAGAGCAGTGCTGATCAGTGGCCACAGAGAATGGGAGCAGGGACCCCACTCTCAGAAGTATCAGAATCCCTGGATTAGCAATTTAATAAAACAACTTAATTAAAAAGTAACCCAAGTCATCAATACAGTGAGAGAATAACACACCATACACAAGCAAGGTGAATTTCATAGTGAGAAGAGAGTTCAGTATTTAGAAATTTATTATTGTGTTTCATTATGTCACTGCTTCACAACCACAATGTCCCTTCTTTTTAACTGTCACAGACCTAGTACCCCTTCTTTGTAACAAATATTTTGAACTCTTTGGCAATCTAGAAATAAAATGCACATGCCGGGCACGGTGGCTCAAGCCTGTAATCCCAGCACTTTGGGAGGCCAAGACGGGCAGATCACAAAGTCAGGGGATCGAGACCATCCTGGCTAACACGGTGAAACCCCATCTCTACTAAAAAATACAAAAAACTAGCCAGGCGAGGTGGCGGGCACCTATAGTCCCAGCTACTCGGGAGGCTGAGGCAGGAGAATGGCGGGAACCCGGGAGGCGGAGCTTGCAGTGAGCTGAGATCTGGCCACTGCACTCCAGCCTGGGCGACAGAGCGAGACTCCGTCTCAAAAAAAAAAAAAAGAAATAAAATGCACAGATAATGTAATCTTTCTATGCATATGATTTAATATATATATAAAATGTCCTGACATTTTATATTTATATGTGTATATATTTGTGGTTGTGTCTCTAGCCTTCACAGTTTGCTGTGTTGTATGACTTTTAGGGAACTGAAAAGTGGGTCTTCAGAGTATTATTTTTAAAGGGCTCCCACAAATCAGTTTAGAAGGAAATAATTACTTGCAAATGGTATTGGGACAGTGTGTTAGCTACAGTCACTAGGCAAAACATTTGTTCAGTTATTCACCACACACTAAAAGAAACTGCAGTTGGACGAAAATTAGATACAAATAATTTTTTTATGTTTAAAGAAAAATAAGACCAGGCATGGTAGCTCATGCCTGTAATCCCAACAATTTGGGAGACCAAGGCAGGAGAATTGCTTCAGCCCAGGAGTTTGAGACCACCCTGGGCAACATAGCAAAACCTCTTCTCCACTAAAAAAATAAATATAATAAATAGATTTCTGGAAAAGGTGGAATTTTACGTCTTAAAAAAGAATGGAAGGGCAGGCATGGTGGCTCACACCTGTAATCCCAGCACTTTGAGAGGCCAAGGCAGGTGAGTCATTTGAGGTCAGGAGTTCAAGACCAGCCTGGCCAACATGGTGAAACCCTATCTCTATTAAAAATATAAAAATTAGCCAGGTGTGGTAGTGTGGGCCTGTAATCCCAGCTACTCGGGAGGCTAAGGCAGGGAATCACTTGAACCCAGGAGGTGGAGGTTGCAGTGAGCTGAGATCGTGCCATTGCACTCCAGCCTGGGCAACAGCAAGACAGTGTCTCAAAAATAAAATAAAAGAATGAAAGAACTCTCAAAGGAAAATAATAATGGATGTAACTGAAACTTAAACACATGCAAATAAATGATCAAAAACAGATCTCCCACACAAAACAACTGGGAAACCTTGATTTAGAGAATGTTGCTTTGGTTGGGGTGATTGTGTGTGTATGCGTACATGAAATGCATTCCAAAATGGACACAATATTTTGGTCCTGGAGGGGAAAGTATGTTTTACATGACAGCAGTGAACCCACAAAATTCATCCAGCTGTCTTTGGTCATCTGGACTGCAGTATTTATTTCTGACAAAGTAGTGTTTGAGGCCATGGCAATACTAGGGGTTCCTGTCATTCTTGATAATAAACTCAGTAGTCAAAGGAAACAGTGCCTCTTTTTTTTTTTTTCTTTTTCCCTTTTTTAATTTTTGTGAACCTACAAATTAGCTTGAATTATTCAAAAATAATTTAGTTCTGTTCAGGTCACTTCCTACCACTTTGTTTTCCTTTCTTACAGGAATTTATGAGACATATGCTAACACATAAACATACCCTCTTAGTGTTGTGCTACCTTTCTGTACCTGTGGTTTAAAATAAAGAGTGAAAAAGGTAAATAATATTATACAATTAAAATGAAAACACATTTTGCAAATCCCTGACTTGGAGCTGGCAGCCTTTTCCTGGCTATTAAGCAAAAATATCACAATCCCCTTCACCATTGTTAACTTCATACTTTGTTAACATCTATTTATCCAGTTTCTGTGGTCTTTGAGTTGGCACTGCCTCCTGCCTGCTTTTTTGGCTAGTTCACTGCTAATTAACACCTCTCTCACAGAGTAGGCAGGAGAAATCAAAGGCCCTAAATTTCAGACTGGCCCTGTTTGCTCTTTGTTAGCTTCTCTACTGAAAAGTTTCATGGGGCTGATTGGAGTCTTGGTATTAAACAGCGTTTGGGGGTGAACTAAGGACTTTATTATCAATGCTTTTCATATTTTCTATAATTGAAGTTCGTTGTATTGTCATTGGAGAAACAGACAAAATGGAAGAGTATACCACGTTGGTATTAGGGAACTTAGATTTGTGTCTTAACTAGGCCACTTAGCCACATGGCTGGTCTTCCTCTCCTCCGTATCCTACCCATCCGCGATGGTGCAGTTGGATGCGTTGCTCTCCCAGGCCCCTGATGTCTCTGCATCCTGTGGTTGCCTCCCTCGAAGGTCATGAAACGAGTGCGTACCGAGCAGATTCAGATGGCAGTGTCCTGCTACCTCAAACGCCGGCAGTACGTGGACTCAGACGGTCCCCTGAAGCAAGGACTGCGGCTGTCACAGACTGCTGAAGAGATGGCGGCCAATCTAACAGGTAATGGTGGGGGTTTGTCTGGTGGGGTGAACCTGGAGCAGGAGAACTCACGTCAATATCCATGTGGGATTGCTTCTCTTCTCAAGACAGTGCCAGAGAGAGCAGACTGACCAAAAACCTCAGTGAGCTACGTTAAGTGAATGATGTTGGCCTCAGAGACCCTGTCTGTCATTCAGAGCCATGCTCACATGCCACTTCTGATAACCTCTGTGGTTCTCCTGGCCAAAGTCATTTCCTTCCTCAGGACCATTCAGTTACTTTATCTGTACCTGAAAGTATGTGCAACTTTTTCCTTCCGTAAACAATTAACCTACAAGACCTTTAGGGACAGGGTGTCCCTCTGTCCCCTTCTTGCACAGGTCCCCTCTCCTCCAGCATGGAGCTTCACATGTGGAAGTCAGGTTTGTTGAATGAATTAGTACTTCAGGATCCATAGTTGGAAATATTATATTATAGACACATTCCTGAAGTTTTTTAAATTTGGTTTTGTTTTTTAATGTTTTGAAATCAGATTCTATTTTAGAAAAACTTGAGTTGACTCCATCTGGATTAACAAGTACGGTCATCCCTCAGTACCCATAAAGGATTGGTTCCAGGACCGCTCCATGGATACCAAAATCCACGGACACTCAAGTCCCTTCCTGATAAGACGTGGTATAATATTTGGCATAGTAGGTTACATCTACACACATCCTCCTGTATTCTTTAAATCATCTCTAGGTTGCTTATAATTCCTAATACAATGCCTACATATCACCTCATTCACATGGATTCATCATGGTATTCAGCACCTGGTAAATTCAAAGTTTGCTTCTTGGGACTTTGGTTTTTTTTTCCCCCCAAAATTTTTGATTTGCAGTTGTTTGAATCCATGGATGTGAAACCCACAGATACAGCGGGCCAACTGTAGTTGTTAGCTATTTTGTGAGTTCATGTTTCTATGTAATATGACTCTCTTCTTCTTTTTTTGTGTTTTTGTTTTTGTTTTTTGTTTTTTGTTTTTTGAGACAGGCTCTCTCTCCATCACTCATACTGGAGTGCAGTGATGCAGTCACAGCTCACTGCAGCCTCAACCTCCCAGGCTCAAGTGATCCTCCCATCTCAGCCTACCCAGTAGCTTGGACCACAGTCATGCACAACCACCTGGCTAATTTTTTTTTTTTTTTTTTTTGCTTGTTATTCTTGTTAGAGATGGGATCTCACCATGTTGCCCAGACTGGTCATGACCACCTGACCTCAAGCGATCCTCCCACCTTGGCCTCCCAAAGTGCTGGGATTACAGGTGTGAGTCACTGCACCCAGCATAACAGGACTTGCTTTTACTGAACTTATTTACTAGAGATTCTGGGGGGGAAAAAATGCTGGGATGCTTTAGGGTGATTATAAACTACTTTAATGACTGTGTGTGGAGGTGGAGTTAGCAGTGATTTCTGCAGCTCAGTCCTGGTTCCCTTTCTTACATGCTCAGGCTACATTCGTCTCTCTTCTTTGTTCCTGGACTTTCTCTGCTCTTCCAAGTATCTGTCACCACCTGCTCCATTTCTTAATGGTTTCATCCTCCATCCTAGCAGCAGCAATTACCTCAGCGCCCTCTTTTCATATACCTTCAAAGTCAAGGACCCGGGATTCATTGACATTGCCATAGGAAGAGAGTGCTAGGACAGTAACAACCTGAGGACGCTCTCAAAGGAGTGGTTCCTGACTCCCTCTGAAACACTAACAGAAGCCTAGTCAGCAGCCTGCCGCCACATATTTCAGGGTCAGATCCACCTGTTCTTCCTTCCCTTCAAACTCCTCAGAGATACCCTTAACAGGGGCCAGATTATGAGCTTGGTATAGAATACTGAGTACCTTATTGTTCAAATAGGAGAGTCCATTTACAACACCTCTATCCCACTGTAAAGTAATTCTTTCTGAACATGCCATCCCAGCTGTTTCAAAAATCTGCTGCCCTGCATCCTTTGGAACCAGGGAGCAGTAATTCTTGCTGCTGTTGATAGAAAGTCGGAATGAACAATATTAAACAGTCTTCAAGAACTTTGCTCATCTAAGTTGTCTTAGTTTCAATAGAATAGCTTATTAGGACAAAGTGGTGTTGCTGGAAAACCACCAGGAAAAGTGAGAAACATGAAATATGATTATCGGAAGATTTTGTCCTAGATTTTTCCATTAATTAAGTAATCTGAAGAATTCTGTCTTTTTTCAGCAGACATTTAGTGAACATCTGCTCTAGCCCACGTGCTGAAAAGTTCTAGAGATAGCTATGATTTGACCCTAGCTCTGAGAAGCTAAGTGTTCTAGTTGGGAAGTGAGGCAGGTAAGTCAGTGATTGAAGAAGAGCATGAGATAGTAAGTTCTGTGAGGGGGGAGGTTCAGTGGTAGCACAAAAGATCATCCAAATTAGGCTGGCAAGCCAAGGAAGGCGCCCCAAAAGGCTTTGTGATTCCTGACATAGTTGGGGGTCAGTAAATAGTTGAAGGAGTGAGCTGAGTTGCAAAGGAACCATTAGATATTTACCAGGGAACAAATTGGAGGAGGGTATCCAAGTTTTCCAATGTGAATTTTAGAAAAATCAGTCTAGTGGCAGTATTGATAAGGCAGCCTAGGTTAGAATCGGGGAAAGTAGTTAGAAGACACAGTCCAGTGAGAGGTGAAGACAGCCTCAGTTGAGGAAGTGGTAATGGGAGTGGAGAGGAGAAGATAAATTTTAGGAATCTGTAGGATTTAGTGACAGAAAAACTAAAGGTGGGGGCAAGAAGGAGCAGGAGGAGCCCCGCCCTTGCATGCAGGCTTGCAGCAGGTCCTCGTTTCTGGCTTCTATTCCTTCTCCTGGAGTAGGGTGGCTTTCCTCTCACCTGTGATTCCCTTTCTACCTGTTTCCTGTTATGCCTCCCTCAGTCCTGCCGCATTCATCACCATTTCTCCATCCACATTCCATTGTCCAAAATGCATTCATGTTTCATTCAGGATACAGTTAAAGGTGGCTTCCCTTGGTTTTTAGCCACCTTCTTTCCCCGGTATTCCCGACTCCTCTTGTAAACAGGAGGAGAATGGTTTTTGGTTTTTGTTTTTAGAAAGCATAAACTCTCAGATTGGAGATGAAGTGTGTGTTTACATACTGACTATTGAGACTCCAACCTTGTTTCCCCCGCACCAATTCATCTGCCCGGGATACTGCAGCCAGGCACCCATGCTCCAGGAAGGCAAGTAAACGATCCTTCCCTGGGGAGTCCAACTTGCCCAAGAAGAAATACCAAAAGACAGTGATGTTGGGACATTGCTCACCCTGGTCACCCTGGAGGATGAGCCTCACCACCCAGAGCGCCTCACTGTAAGACAGCCAGGGGCCATAGAACCCTAGAAGAAACATATCTCATAAGAAGGGCAGATGGAAAGCAACAGAAGAAAACTTCAAAAATACCTTGTTTCAGATACTTAGGATTCAAAAATCATAGCCTGTTTGGGGAAAAAAAGAATGTTGAGAATGAAAAAACTTATCAATTAGATACATGATAGTAAAAAATAAAAACTCATTAGGTATTATAAGTAATCTAGGGGGAAATAATCAGTAGAAGGGCCAAAAGGTGAGGAAGGTTTTCAGAAAGTAGAGCAAAAAGAGAAAGAAATGGAATAATAGGAGAAAAAAATGAAAGGATTGGTTCAGGAGATCCGACCTTGAAATTGTAGGAGTCTCAGAAGATAGGGAATTATCAAAATGATTCAAGAAAACTTCGCAGAACTAGAAGACGTGAATTTCCAGATTGAAGGGGCCCACTCAGTGCCCAGCACAGTGGTTGACAATGAGCTCACACGAAGGCACCTGTGAAATGTCAGAACATAGGGTCAAACATTTCCTGATAAATCTCATGAATTTATGTACTTGTCTTCTCTCATTCACCTTGTCCTGTGCTTTATGCCTTTCCTTCCCTGGCCCTCATTTTATTGAACTTCAGGAGGGAGGGGAGAGAAACAAGTGTCATCAGTCTGTCGTATTTAACCAAGACCCAGCACACTTTGGAAACCTGCTGAAATGTCAGTTGCTGTGCATGTGTGCACAACACCCTCCTCCGCCCTGCCACATACTGGATTAATAATCATCTCTCTGTTTCCTGCCCTGTCTTGTGTATCTTCTCTTTAGTGCAATCAGAATCTGGTTGTGCCAACATAGTGTCTGCAGCCCCTTGCCAGGCAGAACCCCAGCAATATGAAGTACAGTTTGGACGACTGCGGAATTTTCTCACTGGTAAGTACTCAGCTCTAGAACCTTTTCTTATTAAGAAAACAGAGTAATACAGACCAACTCTGGGCACACTGCTTATGAGTTAGCCCTGCTCCACAAGGAGCAGTAAAAAGAAAAAAATAGAGTGATGCAAATTTATCTTAGAACCAACTATATTCCACGATTGGTATGAGATACTAGGGATTTGAAGGTACTCTTAACACAGTTCTTGCATTCAAACTTATGGTCTATTGGAATTCCTGAAGAGTTCAGTCATGAGGTTTAAGTTTACAAGGGCAGAGCTCTGGGTGTTTTATTCATGGCCTTCAGCACAGTGACTTTTGACTTGTATTGAATAAGTAAAAACTGTCAGCCATGCAGAGAAACATCCTTAAATACAGCACATTTGAAATGTACATTATATCTCTACTAATAATGTAGTACATTTCACAATGGGCTTTGCCCCTTATTTCCAAAAGTGCAAGTAAATAGTCCTTATGAATGAACAGGCAAAAATACTAAAAGTTGTCATTTAGACCAGTTTGTGAGTGGCAGAATGACCACTTGAGATATAAGAATAAAAAAGATACTATACCACGTATTAGGAAGAAAAACATTAAGAGCCCCAGAAGATAAATGGGAAAGGGATGTAAACATAAAAATTTACACCAGGATAACTCACTTTAGCAATCAACCAAGTGTATTAATACTTCACTGCAAAAATCATTGCAATTCTGTAACAATAAAATTATGCGATTGAGTTTATTTTATTATATACCTATGCTTCAATGATTAAAAAATACACAAATGTATGTAATGTCATTAGGGTCATCTGAGTGTCACTCATAATGGAAATAAGTCATATCCATGACAAAAGCCATCTCACTGTCATGAGGCAGAATATATCTCTGTTAAAATTACACATTTGTTGATTTACCTTTGTGTCTGTTTTCCTCATTAGACTATACGCTCCATGAGGGCAGGGACCATATCAATATATCTTAGGACAGTATCTACCCTGGCATGTAGTCAGCACTTAACATAAATACAGGCTGAATGAATGAAGGAGACAGGCTCAAAGAAGCCAGATAACTTCCTTCTTTTTTTTTTTTTTTTTTTTGAGACAGGGTCTTGTTCTGTTGCCCAGACAGGAGTGCAGTGGCATGATCATGGCTCACTGCAGCCTCGACCTTCTGAGATCAAGTGATCCTCCCAACTCGGCCTCCTGAGTAGCTGGACCACAAGCATGCGCCACCACACCTGTCTAATTTTTTTTTTTAAATTTTTTTGTAGAGACAGGGTCTCACTGTGTTGCCCAGGCTGATTTCAAACTCCAGGCCTCAAGGAGTCCTCCCATCTTGGCCTCCCAAAGTGCTGAGATTATAGGCACAAGCCACCACACCCAGCCAAGACATTTCTTTCTAAACCAGCTTCCGCACCACTAGTATGGTGAAAATAAATCTGTCATAGAGAGAATAATATCATAGTTTTTTAACTGAGTAAAATAACTTTCTAAAAACTGAGTTAAATTTTTCCTAAAATTGCTTAATGCCTCAGAAACCAATGCCAATGATAAAAAGTATCTCTAAGTTCTTACCTCTGAATGAAAGAAACACTATAAATTCAGTTTTTCTTTTTTTTATCTTTAGTGGAAATTGATCACTGCCCTGAAATATTTAACATTGATATGATATGCAGAATTAATGAAACTTCCTTCTTTTCAGTTTAAACGTAATAGACTTATTTTACTAAAGCCTTAA
Source organism: Macaca fascicularis (assembly GCF_037993035.2). Classification (NCBI taxonomy): domain Eukaryota; kingdom Metazoa; phylum Chordata; class Mammalia; order Primates; family Cercopithecidae; genus Macaca; species Macaca fascicularis. Next base: position 19,500,087 of record NC_088375.1, read on the forward strand.
TCTTCATGATTTTTCGTTTTTGTAACTATTAAACAGACTGTTCTCTACTTATGAATTCTATCACCCAACAACCGTGAAACTGATAAGGTAACCCCCCAGAGGGTTTGATTTTGTAACCCTTATTTCCTGTAATATTTTGACCATTTTCTCCAACTGTAGACTATAGTAAATATAGATTCTTTGCTTTAAAATGCTAACCATTATGGGGGCCAGATAAAAACTAGGATAACTCAGTGTGTAAGGCCAGGTGTATTATTTTGGTTTATATATTGATTACTTTATACTTATCTTTTACCATTAAAAATTACTACCACATGAATTATTTGGCCGGAACTTTACATTTCAAAAGATTATAATCTATCAGCCATTTCCTTTAGGTTCTTTCTTTGTTTCTGAACTGAGAAAGTTGTCTGTTATTTTGTCTGTAATTTGATTCTTTAATCCTTTGGTTTAAAGGATCATTACTTAAAAGGGGTTAATATATGTTGATCACTTTGGACTGCTGCTCCTGGAATATTTTTCTCTACCCTCAGGTCTCTAAAGAGCTTATAACCAAATCAAGTGAATAGTTATTTCCTGAACATCAAGATAAAGTATAAGATATACTCATTAATCTATTTTAGAAGCAGTCCTAACATAAAAACACTATAGGTAAAAGTTTTTAAATAAAATTTGAATATCACAGAAGCATTTTCACAGACCAGCATGAGATCGGTTTCTGAATTATATAGGAATTGCATTCAGAATGGAAAGAGAAAGTGATTTGGTTGGGGGTAGTCAGGGAAGGCTTTCCTGAGCGGGAGGTAGGATTTAAGTCAGCAGTTGAAGGATAGGCTGAGTTTCAGTAGACTGGAAGAGGAGAAGGAAGAGGAGTGATTTGGGTAAGAAATAACATGAGCAAAAAGGCAGGCTTGACGACTCTACAGGAATAATTAAGGCTTTGTTGAGACTAAGACTTTCAGGCTGAAGATCAATGAATATTAGTCTGAAAGCAGTTTGTAAAATTATTTGTAAGAGGAATGGCAAGGAGACTGACTGTTAATTTAAGTGCTTGGCAATGTTGAGAAATGAGGTGAAAAAGGACCAGAATTTGACAGCATTGTGGAATTGCAAGGCAGGAGCTTTATTTCATAGTTAAATCACCAAGGTGGAATCTCCCAGGCTCAGAAGTAAAGGAGGAAGAAGTGGCAGTGGCTCAGACTTTAAGACTGGAGTGGAGATGAAGGTTTATTGAAAAGATATAAGTCAGAAGGGTTTATGTTTTTTAAATTGTCATGACAGTGGCATCCTACTGCATAGCTTGCAGTGAGAAATTTGAGGCTAGGATTTAGGAGAAAGGTAAAGACTTGTGATAAAGAACGTGTAGCATCAGCTATATGGAGATGCAAATTAAAAGTCTTAAGAAATGATAAAATCTCAAAGGAAGATACTAGGGAAAGATATAAGAGTATCTGTATCTGTATCCACCTGAATGTATTTTTCCTCCACAGGTTGTCTGTAGATGAGAGATTCTGTGAGCTCACCTGTTGCCATAGGTCCTTTCTTCAGGAGGTGTAGTGGGAAGAACACAGACTTTGGAGTCAAGCAACCTCTGGATTTGAACCAGAGCCAGCTGTGACTCTTAAACATGATCATGAATGTAAAGTGCCTGCCTCCTAGGAGGCACACACCCAGTGTTAATTCTTTAGAGTGAAATGAGCATTTGAGGATTGACAGGAGGAAGAGGAACCAAAAAGGGAGTGATGGCAGGACCAAGTAGTGTTGGATTTCAGAATAAAGGACAGAGGAGTGCCAGTCAGTAGAGCCAAACCCTGAAGAAAGGTAGAGGAGAATGAGGACCAACAAGATTAGTTTTGTTTAATTTAGTAGATACTAAATTAAACAATTTCCGTGGACTACTAATTTCCATGAACTCGTGAAAAACTCTATTGTTCTCTCATTTACCACCAGTAGAGTTGGGCACCAGGTAGGCATTCATTACATTTCAGTGGATAGATAGAAGAAAGAAAAAGTGTACTTTCAGAGGATATGTTTGTTACTTTTGCAGTTAGAAAAATATATATTTTAAGTGAGTACACTTTCAGTAAAATATAGAGTATGTTATGATTACAAGGGAATAATTAAAAATGGGAGTTGGAATTCTGAATCTCACCTTCTTCCAAATTGATCAGTTGTTTTGTTTTATACCCAGCACACTGTTCTCTTCAGACACGAGAGAGCAATTAAGCAATTTTGAAACTATGAGCTGAAGCAACAGTGAATTTCAGTAAGTTTTAAAGTAGTACATCACTATTTCTTGATAGCTAGGTTTTTTTCTAAACTTACTCAATTAAAATGTCTCTCATTTTAGAAAATGAGCCAGAAATTCTGTTTCTAAGGAGTTGAGAACAATCCTTCATCCTAATAGAATACAAAGGAAAAAGAAATACCAAAATCTAGTCACAGTTCTCCAAAGAAACAGAGCCAAGAGCCAACAGGATGGATATATAGAGGTTTTACTCTAAGGAATTGTTTCATGTAATTGTGGAGGCTTGGCACTTTCACAATCAGGGCGAGCCAGCAAGCTGGAGACCCAGGAAAGAGTTGGTGTTGCAGTTCAAATCCAAAGGCTCTCTGCTGGCAGAATTCCTTGTACTAGGGGAAGATAAGTCTTTTTCTATTAAAGCCTAAACTGATTGATTGATTGATTGATTGATTGGATGAGGCCCACCCATTTTATGGAAGGTAATCTGCTTTACTCAAAGTCTGATGACTTAAACGTGTTAATCTCATCTTAAAAAGAGAAAAAAAATACCTTCACAGAAACATTTAAAATAATGTTTGACTGTGTACCGTGCCCCCCCCGCCCCACCCACAGTTTGACATGTAAAAGTAACCTTGCAAGTCCACTCCTTGTTAACTTGACACTCATATGCATCTCCTTATTCCATACTTAATCACCAAATAAAGAGAATAACAAGTTCATACTTCCACCTAACCTGATAAAATTATCCTGTGTACAACCAAAAAACACACTAACCTTTTCCCTAGAGGAGGATGCAAAGTCCTTGGATGATGTTTACTCCTCTCCATGATATTCTATAATTTCGATACTGTGAGGTTAAGCAATACTTAATACTTAAATACTGTGATACGGAGTTAGTAATCTGGCTTGGCACAGTGGCTCACACCCTTAATCCCAGCACTTTGGGAGGCTGAGGTGGGTGGATCACTTAAGGTCAGGAGCTCAAGACCAACCTGGCCACCATGGTGAAACCCCATCTCTACTAAAAAAAAAAAAGAAAAAAAGATACAAAAATTAGCTGAGCATGGTGTCACATGCCTGTAGCTACTTGGGAGGCTGAGGCAGGACAATCATTTGAACCCAGGAGGCAGAGGATGCAATGAGCCAAGATCACGCCTCTGCACTCCAGCCTGGGCACCGGAGTCAGGCTCCATCGGAAAAAAATAAAGTCAGTAATCCGATGTTATATGATAAGGGGACAAGAAAGGAAAGAATACAAAGATACTTGCTTTTTGTATATCTATATATAGATATTCACACCCAAACATTCATAACAAAATAAGAAATACAACAATTACAGTCCTCATTTCTGTAACTGGTCACATGGTGGTAGCTGGTATTCGTGGCTGCCTCCTTCCTCTACCCATTCTGTATTCCCTTTGCACTCACCTTGCAAGCTGATCATGGTTTACCTGGTGACCCAAACCTTCATTCTTCAGGTGCGTGGACCATTCACAGTTCTGTATGGATTGTTGTCATTTTCATCTACCGTAATCACAGGGCAGGGTACAGAGATGTCCTAAGGGATCTCCTTAAGCCAGACATACTCCTCCTTACCTCCATTGTGTAGTAGTTCCAATTCCTCTTGGGCAGGATCAGTCACCCCAGCTAACACTGTAACTCCTTTCCTTGCCTATTGATTCAGAGGTGTGAGGAGCCCAAAGTGGCTGGGTAGCTGTCTTAATTTCCAGTTCAGTGGGACGGTGGTAATTTTTCATCTTGTAAATAATGTATTTGAGTTGGGATACATTTATTCTAAAATGCATATTATGAATATTGTACAGCAGATTCATTCACCTTGTGATAAAGTGAAATAGGGTGTTAAGCAGAAATAATGTGCAAATGTCTTTTATCATCACATTAGGGGGCAAGATTCACTGATGCAGTATTCCTCAGTCTTAAACCCTGTATTGATGTCTTTTCATTAAAAAAAAAAAAATGTTACCAAAACATAAGTGCTGACTTAAAACATTTTTATTTTGATTTATTTAAATATGTACAAACATTATACTAGATATAAAACCTTTATGGTTATATTTCTTTACGAAACCCAGACTCATTACAGATAAGGAACAAGCAAAACTTCAAAAGCAGTAAAGTTGAAAATAACACTGAGTGAATGTAACGAATGGATTTTGCCAGAACTAACTTGCTGCTGCAAGCAGGCATCAGGACAGCACTGGTGACTATGATACAGCCTGGTCTCAGCTCCCTGAGGGGCTTCTGCCCTGCAGAGGCCCTGCTCTCTCCCCACTGTGTATGAATCACATCAAAGCCTTTGCTCCCTCACAGCGTGCCTTGAGCACTTATTTAGGTGTCAAATATACCTCTGTTCTTTTCTCATTCACCCATGAATTCAAGCTGTACACCTTTTAAATAACATTCTCTGTCTTATAGTTTCATGGTGCTAAACTCTCGAATTAGTAAGTAGTTGAGTCTTAATGACATAAAATGGTCTTATTTGTAAATTATCACTGCAAAAGAGAATTTGTTAACCAGCAAAATCAGAATGAATATGCTGATGAGACAATTGTGGATAAAGGCTGTCATGTTAACATGGGACACGCTAGCCTGTATAGCCAGACATGTTAATGAACTCACTAAAGTAAGTGCTTTGATTTTACTTGAGACAGTGGATGCCAAAAGTAATTACAAAACACAAACTAGAGCACTAAAATCACTTGTCAGTACTTAACTTGTTAAGCGGACATCCAGATAATTCTGAATATACTGTGTGTTAATTATTTTTTACATTATCATCAAGTTAAAAATTGTGAAGAACTCAGTCTTCCAAGAATATATCCAAGTACCCTCAGATATCTGAGGTCCCCAATTTGAAGAAACACTAATGTATTGGGAAAAAATACTAAATCTTGAAGACCTGGGTACAAGCCACTATATTGTTGTGAACTCTGGCAAGTCACTTAACCACTCTGGGCATTGAATTCCTGAGTTGTGCCCCGCTTCAGGCCCTGATTTGCTGGACTTCAGAGTTCATGCTCTTTCTTCAATCAAAAGGCCTTGAAATTCCAGAATCCTGTGTTGGGCTTATAGTTCAATCAGTACTCTTAAAAATGGGGTCCTGGCAAGAAAGCATTATGTGATGGTGGTGATCCCCAGGAGGGATCACATTATTCTGTAAGATTATGCTGATTATAAAGCCCTCATTTTCTTTCATTGTAGATTCTGATTCCCAGCATAGCCACGAAGTGATGCCTCTCCTCTATCCTCTCTTTGTCTACCTCCATCTCAACCTGGTCCAAAACAGTCCGAAGAGCACAGTGGAAAGTTTTTACAGCCGCTTCCATGGAATGTTTCTGCAGAATGCTAGCCAGAAGGATGTCATTGAGCAGCTACAGACCACTCAAACCATCCAGGACATCCTGTCTAACTTCAAGCTTCGAGCATTCCTAGATAACAAGTACGTGGTCCGTCTCCAAGAAGACAGCTACAACTACCTTATCCGCTACCTCCAAAGTGACAACAATACTGCCCTGTGCAAAGTCCTCACCTTACATATCCATCTTGATGTGCAGCCTGCCAAGAGAACAGACTATCAGCTATATGCCAGTGGCAGCTCCTCCCGCAGTGAGAACAACGGTTTGGAGCCCCCTGACATGCCCAGCCCTATTCTGCAGAACGAGGCTGCCCTAGAGGTCTTACAGGAGAGCATTAAGCGCGTCAAGGATGGGCCTCCCTCCCTTACTACCATCTGCTTCTATGCCTTCTATAACACAGAGCAGCTGTTGAACACTGCAGAAATCTCCCCCGATAGCAAGCTGCTTGCTGCTGGGTTTGACAACTCCTGTATAAAACTTTGGAGTTTACGATCCAAGAAGTTAAAATCAGAGCCCCATCAAGTAGACGTGTCCCGCATCCATTTGGCTTGTGATATTCTGGAGGAGGAGGTATGAATACCATTTTTTTCTTCCCTGTACCTGCCTTCCTAATTTCGTTAGAATATCCTTACAAACATGACATATCTTAGAATGGACTTCCTAATTTTCCTCATCCTACAGCGGAAGCCACACTAATGCCATGTAACCTGTAGCCATTGAATTCCTGCACATGCCTAACCTAAGATGCAAAAACAATTTATAGCAACATTAACTTAATGTTATTAGTCAATGCTCAGTATTTATACTATGTGAAATGTGGATAACAACACTAAGCCTAATGAAAGAACTTTAGCTAATATTGACTTTAGCTGAGATTTGCAGTAAATATACACTTATGTGTGTGCACATTTGCTCAGGCGTAAATAATCAGTAGTAGGATGACTGAGTCGAAGGGCCTGCATTGTAAACTATAATGAATATTATTTTCCCCACATAAGGTTGTGCCATTTCACAGTGTCAGCAACAGTAGTAAGAACACTGGCGTCCCTGCACCCTCACCACACTGGATGGTATTGGCTTTCTGAGGCCAGTGCATATCCTGTGGCTCATGTACTACAGGGTGTTCCCAGACCCCACTTGGAGAAGTAACACAAGAAGTAGAGTTGCCAGCTCCCCCGTCAGTCAGTATTCAATCTTGTTTGACTTGTAACGGTTTAGGACAGTCATTGAAAAGGGCAGGCGCAGCTTGGGTTTCAGGTCACCAAAATTCACTACCTTAGAAAAAATGTGGGCCAAGGAAGATAGAAATTAAACTTCACAGAATTAACTTTCCTTCAGAGTGGTCCTTTTTCAGGACCACTGTCTGTGGGCCAAAATATTTTTGTCTTATCACCACTGACATTCAGGTAGCTTTGCCTCACATTACTTTGGATGAAAAATTCTTTACACAATGTTGAAAAATTAAGGAGCAAAAAAATCAGTCTAATTAAATTACAGTTAATGATAAGGATGTTAAGAATATTGGGTACCCTAAATCAAACCAGTGTTTTCCTGTTCCTGTTCTCTGAGTCCGCTTCCAGCTAGGATGGCCTTTGCATTTTTGATTCTTGCAACCAAGACAGTGTAATTGAAGGATTTCTTTATGATAAGTAAAGAGTCTAGATTCCTGTGTGGAAGCTTTACTAGAATTTTATGGTACTCTCCAAAATATTTTTTATTACATTTGTATTTGAATTTTCAAACATCTCTTTTCCTTGGAGACAGTTCTCTTTTTGGGAGTTCTTCTGATAAAACTGAGGAATACTGCCTGCATTTGCTTTCAATTTTCTGTAAATACAAAAAATAATTATTTATACTGACCTTACTATAGTAGCTTTGATGATACAGAGTGGATATTCTGTGCATTAAAAATTAATATTAAGGAAGATAGCATTATGACATCTGATAACAGTAGACCAAAATAAAACATCTTAAGACTCTGGCCACTACTGATAACTAGCTCTGTGACTTGTCCTGTGTGTATTTCCGGGTATCAGGAGTGTATCTGAAGACTCAGAAGTGAGGAACCGCATGCGGAATTCCAGGAACTGAAAGAAACTAAGTTATGGCTGGAGTTAGGAGAGGGGCTAAGACAGGAAGTGATGTGGTGATACTGTCTTATATGAGCAATTACGGCAGCCAAACTAGAGTAGTGGCAGTGGCAAAGGAGACATGGACAGACTAGAGGAGAGCTCAGTTATTCGATTACTGTAGGGGTAAGGGAGAGGAAGCATCAATGGTGACATTTGTGTTTCAGGCTTAAACAGTTGGATGTCCCATCAAGAAGAGAGCAAAAGATGTCATTGGAATGGTGGTTTTGTTTAGGCATTTCTGGCTTTCCATCCTTGTTCGTACTGAAAGTACTGTAGATGCTAGCTAGCCTCTGCCTTTTTTAAGAATAAACTTTTTTTTTTTTAAACTTAAGAACTAAAGCAGAGATTCTCCTATTCTGTTGTTGAGGGGCTTCCTGCATGGGATTTCTGCATGCCCGCCCATTTTATCACAGCAATTTGGGAAGTTTTCTTTTTGGTTTCTGACAAGTATTTGGGGGGGAAGCCAGGCATAAATTAGTTGTGATAGTTGGTGTTTAATGCTTCTCCAGTGAAAATTTGGACTTTTCTTTTTCCCTTGTAGGGTGCATAATTAAAACAGACTATTATTTTGAAACGAAAGATCGAATATTTTAAAAAAAAAAGAGAGACTCTTAATATAGGAGCCACAAACTCATATAACTAGAGAAACCAAAGAGGTAAAAGCAAGTGGTGACGCCACATGGATTAATGAGATGATAGAAAGTACAAAATCACTATGTAAGTCAGATTAAAAAGCCAGCTTGCACTCTCTGCTTTCATCTTTTTGAAGCAATAACTATTACATAAATCAGTGAATACAGTATTTCAACAGTATTTGAAATGGTGTTCACACCCAGCAATTCCACTTCCAGACATATATCCAAGAGAATGGAAAACGTGCACACAGGCACTTGTACATGAATATTCATGGAAGCATTATTCACAATAGCCAAAAAATGGAAACAGTCCAAATGGCCATCAAGATGAATGAATAAATAAAATGTAGTGTGTGCATACAGTGGAATATTATTTGCCCATAAAAAGAAATGAAGCACTGATGCAGGCTGCAACATGGATGAACTTGAAAACTTTATGCTACGTGAAAGAAGCCAGTCATAAAAGGTCACCTACTGTTATTCCTTTCATAGGAAATATCCAGATAGGCACGTCCATAGAGACAGAGAGGAGAGGAGTGGTTGCCAAGGGCTGGGCAAGGAGAATAAGAGTGACCGCTAATGGGTGTGGCATTTCTTTGTGAGGTAATGAAAATGTTCTGTATTAGATAGTGGTGATCATTGCACAACTCTGTGAATGTACTAAAAATCATTGAATTGTACACTTTGAAAGAATTATATAGTATGTAATTATATCTCAGTTTAAAAAAAAAAAAGGAAAACAGTAACCAAAATCTTCTATGTAAGCATAAAATTTTCTGTTAATTATGCCAAATAAAACTGAATTCACAGCACTGTCCTGTAGCTTCTGTTGTCTCCCACTCGAAGATCATCTAGGTTAACCTTTGGAAAGGTGTTAAGTGACATAGCAGTCCCTTGCTTTTCACCTTGGTATGAGCAGCCCTCCTCCTGTTTCAGACACTGAGATGAAAAGTGAAACCTTCATTCTCCATCTTTTGTTCTATATGAAATGGAGATAGAAATGATATCTGGCCGGGTGCAGTGGCCCACGCCTGTAATCCTAGCACTTTGGGAGGCTGAGGCAGGTGGATCATAAGGTCAGGAGTTCAAGACCAACCTGGCCAAGATGGTGAAACCCCATCTCTACTAAAACAAAAATTAGCCAGGCATGGTGGCGGGCACCTGTAATCCCAGCTACTCAGGAGACTGAGGCAGGAGAATCGCTTGAACCCGGGTGGCAGGGGTTGCAGTGAGCCGAGACCGCACCACTGCACTCCAGCCTAGGTGATAGGGTGAGACTCCATCTCAAAAAAAAAAAAAAAAAAAGAAATGATGTCCAACCTTTACCCCTGTTGATTGATACCTATGTATTTTTAATATTTGAGCAACATGGCAAAACCACAGAGATACCAAACCAAGGATTTGCTCTTCTTTCTTTTCAGCTATGTGTGCTACCCTCACCACTACCAGCACCTCCCACCTTAACTCAGCAATAAAACAGCTGTGTGCAATTCATTTATATGTCTGGTGGTTTCCCCCTCAATCTGGTCTTATTTAGGTTTGAAAAGTAAAGAAGGCAATATTAGCATCAATACTCAATTCTATATAATCTGTGTATAAAATTGTCATTTAGATTAATGCTATCCAATGGGAATATGGTGTGAGCCTTATAGTAATTTAAATTTTTCTAATAGCCACATCTAAAAAGGTTAAAAATTTGTTAAAATTAATTTTAATGATGTATTTCATTCAAACTAATATGAACAAATTATTTCAGCATATAAGCAATATAAAAAAATTATTCATGAAATCTGTTACATACATCTCTTTTGGTCCTAAGTTTTAGAAATCTGATACGTATTTTACACGAACAGCACATGTCGATTCATGCTAGCCAGTATCCAACTTTTCTGTTCTAGTTCAGGCTGCTGTCATCTCTCACGTAGGTAGCAGTAATTCACTTGCTTCCAAGTCTGATCCACTCACAAGTCCAGCCAAATTTAATGTCTTCCTGTTCCACTGACAGCTAATGAGAGAATAGATGGAGGCTAAATTCCAGACCCCAAGAAAGGACCCCTGGTCTGGGGGAAACGTGAGTGTGAGCTCTGAGGTAGTTGGAGCCACCGAGTCCAGGAGCAGACAGCCATAACAAATCTGAGGTTTTAGGGACTCCATAGTCCAGAGCAAGGGCAGCAAACTACAGCACAAGAGGGCATGAGATGATACGTGATCTCTTTCTGTTTATTTTTCTTTTTAAATTTCTATTTCATGTATGTTTCATAATGTACATAATAAGATTTATTATTACATGAATATGCTTTACAAATTAAACATTTCTATTTGGGATGCATACCCAATTACTGTGGAGTATTCAGGCTGAATCGTAGGGTATGGTATTATCCTGTCGGCAGGAGAGAGAAGTGAGAACCCATGGGGTTGGGCCCTTGTAATTCAGCTGCTTGACTGCACTGAGGCCCGCGTGGGACTGGTTGAGCCACACAGAAAATGTGGCTGGGTTATTTTAAGCTGTGGTCCTGGCAGAGGGCTGACAGTGATAGCCAGCAGGAACATTCTGGTTTCTCCATTCCTTGGTCTACAGAGTCAGCTGGGCACGTTTCCACCAGCCCGGGACTATCATCAAGATCCCTGGGGAGCGCCAGCTGTACTCCCAGCCCATGCTCCTAGCCCATGCACCTCTCCATCTCCAACTGTGATGCCTTCACGACTGCGGAGGTGAAGGCCACTTCCATAGCTTCTTGTTCCAAATGAAGACCACTTACCCCTCAGAGGCAGTAACATGTCCTTTAATTCACAGTTAACTTTCAAAGGATCTTTGTTTAATTCATCTGGTGTCATTTTTGTTCCCACAGCCTTTATATAAACTTTCTGGTGTAGAGCAGTGAGTCATTCTTGAAATTTTAAAGTGTTGTTGTAACTTCTTTGGAAAGGAAAATTACTAATATTTTTGGTAGCACTCAGTAGAACCTTCAGCTCCCAAATACTTATGTATTTTTAATGTTGAGTGTTTGGAATAGCCATTTTGAATATTCATGAACATCAGTGTTTATTTTCTCTCAACTTTTTCTTAAATATGTACACATGGGAGGCATTCATTTTATTTTGAATTTAACCATTTTCAAGTAGAAAAAAAAGGGTGCCCTTTTCTTATACAAGAACCTAAGGCTGCCGCAATGAACCAACAAAGCTGACTGGTTCAGGACTCTTCATCATACTCCTTTCTTCTGGTATTTAATTAAAACCCATTTTAATTGATGAGTTCTGGGACAGAAGAGACAGCTGTAGTTTTGAGGAGTTTATCTGTGAGGGAATAAAGGGAAATGAATTTTGAAAACAGATGGTATACTTGTAGGGAGGGGACCAAGAAAGGGGACTCTTTCCGAGTACCATTAGTTGCCGTCTTTTCTGTCCTCACACACAGGAAATTATTTCGAAGAATCACATGAATCGCTTGGCTTTGCTTAAAGCACTTCTGAATCCACGCCTTGTTTGGTTACTTTGGGGGAAATGTTTTTTGAGACCCTCCAGAAAGTCACTTTAAAAACTTCATTCTGATTTATTTTGAGACACCAAGCAGTTTGTGGCTGGTCACCAGGCAGTGGGGGCTGTGATTTACTAGTAACTGTACCTTTCTAGCTTACTGTTAATTATTAAAACATCCAGGTTTTATTTTGGCTAAACTCCTCTGATGGTTCTGGGTTTTGTTTGTTTGTATTTGTTTTCGTTTTGGGGTTTTTTTGGCACAGGGTCTCACTCTGTCCCCCAGGCTGGAGTGCAGTGGTGCCATCAAAGTTCACTGCAGCCTGGACTTCCCAGGCTCAAGGGCGCCTCCTACCTTAGCCTCCCAAGTGTCTGGGACCACAGGCATGCGCCACCATGCCCAGCTAATTTTTTAAATTTTTTTGGTAAAGAGTCTCCCTATATTGCCCAGGCTGGTCTCCAACTCCTGAGCTCCAGTGATCCTCCCGCCTTGGCGTCCCAAAGTGTTGGGACTACAATGCGAGCCACCATGCCTGAACTAATAGTTGTGTGTTAATCCTAACGTGAGGCTGTGCGCGGTGGCTCACGCCTGTAATCCCAGAACTTTGGGAGGCCGAGGCGGGTGGCTCACCTGAAGTCGGGAGTTCGAGACCAGCCTGACCAACGTAGAGAAACCCCATCTCTACTAAAAATAAAAAATTAGCCAGGCGTGGTGGCATGTGCCTGTAAGCCCAGCTACTTGGGATGCTGAGGCAGAAGAATCGCTTGAACCCAGGAGGCGGAGGTTGTGGTGAACCAAGATCACAATGTTGTACTCCAGCCTGGGCAACAAGAGCGAAACTCCGTCTGAAAAAAAAACAAAAATCTTGAAGTGATACCACATCTGCCTTCATGTGTTGCATGCATCATTAACCCCCATCATGGGAGTAAGGGACTAATGTCAGGACTTGACAAAATATTGTTGTCAGTTAAATGGAGTAAAAACAGAGAGCAGTATGGCTTATAAAGCAGCTAAAACTGACGGATGAAGGCAATGCCCATAGAATAGAAGAATCTAAGAGCCTCACAGAAATTCGAAAGTAAACATTTTCAAATGGCACGCATCAGAAGTAACCATACAAGCTATCCTCAATCGAAGGGTAAGGTCCACAGTCATCACTCTGTAATGGCCTTGCATTTCTGCATCTTTTAATCTGATATAGTCTGAGCTGCAAGGTGAATTTAAGGAGAGCAATTTGTAAGTCGTAAGAGACTTTTATTCAGTTATGAGTTATCTTCCTGGGGCAAGGCCACTGTCATTTGCTGGATAGATGCTATTTCCCAAGCAGTCTCAGTTCTCTGCTTTTTTTTCTCCTGGACTTGTTTTCCTTGTCAGACCACTGAACATTTTTTTCTTGTGTTTATTTTCCCACCCCACCCCAATGTTGCCAGGATGATGAGGATGATAATGCAGGCACAGAGATGAAGATACTGCGGGGACATTGCGGACCAGTGTACAGCACGAGGTTCCTCGCGGACAGCTCAGGGTTGCTCTCTTGTTCTGAAGACATGTCCATCAGATACTGGGATCTGGGGAGTTTCACCAACACTGTGTTGTACCAAGGACATGCCTATCCTGTGTGGGATCTGGACATCAGTCCATATAGCCTGTACTTCGCCAGCGGGTCCCACGACCGCACCGCCAGGCTGTGGTCATTTGATCGGACGTACCCGCTGAGGATATATGCAGGACACCTGGCAGATGTGGACTGTGTCAAATTCCACCCTAATTCAAACTACTTGGCCACGGGCTCAACCGACAAGACCGTCCGGCTGTGGAGCGCTCAGCAGGGGAACTCGGTGAGGCTTTTCACAGGCCACCGCGGCCCCGTGCTTTCTCTAGCCTTCTCTCCCAACGGTAAGTACTTGGCATCTGCTGGCGAGGACCAGCGGTTGAAGCTGTGGGACTTGGCCTCTGGGACCCTTTATAAAGAGCTGAGAGGCCACACAGACAATATCACCAGCCTCACCTTCAGTCCAGACAGCGGCTTGATTGCCTCTGCCTCCATGGACAACTCGGTGCGCGTCTGGGACATCAGGAACACTTACGGCAGTGCACCTGCCGACGGCTCCTCCAGCGAGCTCGTGGGCGTGTACACCGGGCAGATGAGCAACGTCCTGAGCGTGCAGTTCATGGCCTGTAACCTTCTTCTGGTGACTGGAATTACACAAGAAAATCAGGAACATTAATTTTTTAACTTTGTGGGAACGGACTGGGGTAACGGTGGAAAGCCTCCAGTTGCAATCCTTTAATGAGCTGAGATTGAATCATTGACTGTGAAAGAGCCCCCTCCTCCCCTCTCTCCTGGGCCCTCCTTCCGGGCAGGTCCCCCATCACTCAGCCCCGCAGTGTTGAAGACCAAGGTTGGGGAGGGGGGCAGAAGCGAGGCAATGATGAGTGACCAATAATTAGGATGCCCTGGAGGTCACTCACAAGTCCTCATGAAGATCCTACCGTGACCTCGCGCATGCGAGCACCTTCCTGTCTCTGCCTCATTCTCCCCGTCTGACTGGGCCTGGGTTTGGTTAGAGGGTGGCTGTAGAGCACCCTCAGGAGAAGCGGTGCCACAGGGGTCACGCGTGGTCCAGCCCTCGGGTGCGAGGGAAGTCCTTGTTGGCAGAGGGATGCGGGGCGGGAACGAGGAAAGGGGAGGGGATGATCCTGGCAAATAGTCTTTCCTTTTCCGTAATTACAGAGAACCAGGATTTTTTTAATTATTGTTATTATAATTATAATTATTATTATTATTGAGATGAGGAAACCTAGCACTGGCAGAGGGCACCTTCTCTGCTTTTAATCTTTCAGGTTTGACTCCTGGCACTGGCTTTGATACTTGGAATTTTGAGGTTCAGGGAATTCAGAGAATTTGGTAGCACAGTGTATTGGGAGAAAGGGAAATTTCGGGTGACAGATTGATCACTCCGGCTGACATGTTTCTGGAAGCGGGTGGGTGGGTTTGATTGAGAACATTTTGGGCTCCTGCAGTGATGGTGGGAAAGAAAAATTCTTTCCATAGCTGCACTTCTCTTAATAATTCTCTCCCCTCAAAAGAAAGATTATGATAAAGAATAATTTGGAGTAATAAGTAACAAGATAGAATTAGAAAAATGTTGAATTTCCGAATCACCATTCAGAGGTGTGGCTTTTTCCACGTCTTTTTCTCCTGCAATGAACTGCTCCCACGTCCTGCACTGCAATACCAGTCTAATGAACACTTTGTGAAATGAATCGTAAGTATGTACGCACGCATATCAAACTATGCTCTGAGGATAAAGCAAGTTCTAATTTGTGGAAAAAGGATTAAATATTTCTGTTTTCTGAAAAGAGTTATTTTGTATTTTGTTTTCTATTAAAATGTATTTAGTTTCAAAAAAAAAAAAAAAGTGTTGGCATCTCATTTCAACTCTGAGAACAGGCGGGTGAGTGTTCCGTCCTGGGATGGTATACCTCTCACCTCTCATCAGGGCAATAACCCGTCGGTTACCTAGGCCACACTGTCCCCAACGAAGGTGCATTTTTATCTGTTCTTGGATTCTGTTTAGCTTACTTTGAGTCATGATTCCCTTAGTATTCACTTGGATTATTGATGGCATTTAATGCTATTTGTACATCCAAGATTGATAGTTGCTGACTGGAGACAACATGTATTTTACCATCTAGAGTCATTTGATGAGATCCTACTTCCCGCTTCCTTCAAAGACCCCACTATAAAATCTCCAAGGGGCATAAGAACTGGGCTGTTAAATAAATTCAAACTATGTATGGAACAATTCCAGATAAAGGGCTCATTCAAAGTAAAGTGAACTTCAAAACATAATTTTCTCAGCTGGGTGTAGTGGCTCACATTTGTAATCCCAGCACTTTGGGAGGCTAAGGAGGGCAGATCACCCAAGGTCAGGAGTTTGACACCAGCCTGGCCAACAATGCGAAACCTCGTCTCTACTAAAAATACAAAAATTAGCCTGGCGGGCGCCTGTAATCCCAGCTACTCAGAAGGCTGAGGCAAGGAGAATCACTTGAACCCGGGAGGCAGAGGTTGCAGTGAGCCAAGATCAAATCACTGCACTCCAGCCTGGGAGACAGAGCAAGCCTGTCTCAAAACAAACAAACAAACAAAAAACAGTTTTCTGACAAGGACACCAAGAATCATTAAGAAATTAAGTTGGAAGACTAGAATTCTAGCCAGTTTTTTTTTACTTGAACCTACAACGCCGACTAATCAGAAATGTTTCTTATTTATAAAATCCATGTATTTGAGACACTGGAAGAAGGGTCCTTTGGTAGTAGCCTGATGGCATCACCGTCCATGTGTTCTGCAAGTAAAGCCTGGTGTTCAAATGTGTTCTGATCTGTAATAAGCAAACTCTTAGGCGAGATGCTGTGGTATATTACCAGAAACAACAAAATCTCTAAGTTGGACGGAATTATTCTCTGAAGTGAAGGTATATCTCTGACAGAATGATTTGGAAAGGTTTTGTGTGGGGGGGGCGGTTAGTGCAGAATCTCCATTAAACACAAACTGTATGAGATGAGTCTTCACCTCACCAGTCATGTCCATACCTTGTGATTTAACTTCAAGTTCTTCATGAGCATAGTGGGCTTTGCGTTTTTTTAAAGGAACATATTTTAATGTAGGATAATTTGACTTTATAGACTGCCCATCAAAACTCTCCCAAATTCCTAGAAGTATCAAGAGGGATGTGTGCATGTGCCTGTGTCCACTCGAGTGCTTGAAGGTGCGGTCACACTCTAGACGATTGCACTCTTTTCTCCAAAGGGTAGGCGTTTGGGACTTGCACCGTTTTGTAGACGACATACTTAATGCGCAGCAATGCTCTGTTACTCTTCCACGTCTGACATGGAATAGTCACAGGTCTTGAATATGCTCCATAGATTCAGTATCCTTAGGTTCTAGCAGGAGGGTATAGCCATAGATATAGAAAAATACTTTTTAAAAACCTCCAAAAAAGAAATAAGGATATTTAATAAGCATGTAGGTAGTACTTACCATGGGCCAGAAACTGCTCCAAGAGGTTTATGAAAATTAACTTATTTTATCTCAAAAACCCTCTGAAGGGAGTGTATTTTTATCCCCATTTCACAGATGAGGAGTCCGAGGTGCTGAAGGATTAAGTCACTTGCCAAGCGTCACAGCTGGTCGTCGAGAAGGCCAGATTTTAACCTGGGCATTCTGGCTGCAGAGCTCCTGCTTTTGTCCCTACTCTGTTGTCTCCCTTCATTCCTGCAGTACCAGGTAAAGACGGAACTGAGGTTAGGAGTAACCAAAGGTTCCCGGCCAAAGTTACAAGACTTTTGCTTCCCTCTGCCCAATAAACTAGCAGAAACAAGCAGGATTAGGACCTGGCAGTAAGAACAGACCTAAATAATAGATGGCTAAAAGAAACTTCAGGCCATACGCAGTGGCTCATGCCTGTAATCCCAGCACTTTGGAGGCCAAGACGGGCAGATCACCTGAGGTGAGGAGTTCGAGACCAGCCTGGCCAACATGGTGAAACCCTGTGTCTACTAATATTAAAAAATGAGCTGGGCCCACGTGGTGGTGCATGCCTATAATCCCAGCTACTTGGGAGGCTGAGGCAGGAGAATCACTGGAACCCGGGAGGCGGAGGTTGCAGTGAGCCGAGATCATGCCACTGCACTCAACAGAGCGAGATTCCATCTCAAAAAAAAAAAAAAAGAGAAACTTCAGAATATTTTGTTATTCTGAACCACAATGATAAATTTCTGAAATGTGTATGAGGTGAGGAAGTGTTTAAGCAGCTGAGGCCAGGCATGGTGGCTCACACCTGTAATCCCAGCACTTTGGGAAGCTGAGGCAAGATTACTTGAGCCCAGGAGTTCAAGACCAGCCTGGGCAACATAGTGAGACCCTATCTCTACAAAAATTTTTTTTAAAATAGTAGGGCGTGGTGGCTCACTACTGTGGTCCCAGCTACTTGGGAGGCTGAACTGGGAGGATCACATAAGCCTGGGAGGTTGAGCCTGCAGTGAGCCATGATGACACCACTGCACTCCAGCCTGAGAGACAACACAAGACCCTGTCTCGAAAAACAAAATTTTTAATAAAATGTGAAAATAACCAGCTGAAATTTCTTAGAATGACAGACTCAGAAAATCGGACTGTAATGTTAATTTAGCAAGAGACTGGCCAAATGGAAGAAAATTAAAGCAATGAATAAAGATGAAACAGGGAACAATTTAAAGTTTTTGTATTCAAGATTCAGCTTCTAAGGATATGATTACCACCTTTCTGTTTGTTTTATTTACATGTTTAAAATGTCTTGGTGGCATAAGAAAATGTATTGAGCATGGTAGGCTTCTGATTTTGTTATTGCCCAGATTGGTGTTTTAAGTGTACGGATTAAAAGATTAGTCTGTGCTTCAACTTGGCTCTCAGTCACATATTTTAGAAAGGTATTCATTATCTACCCAGCCCAGACCAAAAATTCTTCTTTTTTTTTTTTTTTTTTTTTTTTTTGAGACAGAGTCTTGCTGTGTCACCCAGGCTGGAGTCTAGTGGCGTGATCTCAGCTCATGCAACCTCCACCTCCCTGGCTCAAGCAATTCCGCTGCCTCAGCCTCCCGAGTAACTGGGATTACAGGTGTGCACCACCATACATGGCTGATTTTTTGTAATTTTAATAGAGACAGGATTTCACCATGTTGGCCAGACCAGTCTCGAACTCTTAACCTCAGTCAATCCACCTGCCTCGGCCTCCCAAAGTGCTGGGATTACAGGAATGAGCCACCGCACCTGGCCAAAAATTCATATTATTGACACCTACATAGCAGCAAAGTGAGTCTGAAACTGCATTGTGCTAAACAGAAAGTCTCTATTATAAAATTTAAGGAACACACTTTTTTTTTTGGAAGCGAAGTCTCACTCTGTCACCCAGGCTGGAGTGCAGTGGCGTGATCTTGGCTCACTGCAACCTCTGCCTCCCGGGTTCAAGCAATACTCCTGCCTCAGCCTCCCAAGCAGCTGGGATTACAGGCATGTACAATCACACCTGGCTGATTTTTGTATTTTTAGAAGAGACGGGGTTTCATCATGTTGGCCAGGCTGGTCTCAAACTCCTGACCTCAGGTGATCCACTTGCCTCAGCCTCCCAAAGTGCTGGGATTATAGGTATGAGCCGCCGTGCCCAGCCAGGAACACAAATGTTTCTTGCCAATTTGACCAATTGAAGGACAATGTATTAACTTAGCTATGATCGACTGAAATCTCTAAAAGAAATATTTATTTAATCTTTTTTTGAGACAGAATCTCACTCTGTCTGCCCAGATGAGTACAGTGGTGTGAACACGGCTCATTGCAACCTTCGCCTCCTAGACTCAAGTGATCCTCCCACCTCAGTCTCCCAAGTAGCTGGGACCACAGACTTGCACACCATGCTAGGCTAATTTTTTAAATTTTTGTAGAAATGAGGTCTCTCACTATATTGTCCAGGCTGGTCTCAAACTCCTGGGCTCAAGCAATCCTCCCACCTCAGTCTCCCAAAGTGCTGGGATTATAGGCCTGAGTCACTGCACCTAGCCTAAAAGAAATTTGCATATAAAAAATGTGAGCTTCTACTATGAGTGGACATTGTATCCGTGGGTAGAAATATGGTGGAAAGCAAAACTGATATAGTCCCTGACTTGAGTTTATAGTTTAGAGAGCGAGGCAGGTTTTTGTTTTTGCTTTTGTTTGTTTGTTTGTTTTTTGAGATGGAATTTTGCTCTTGTCACCCAGGCTATAGTGCAATGGTGCGATCTCGGCTCACTGCAACCTCCGCCTCCCAGATTCAAGCTATTCTCCTGCCTCAGCCTCCCAAGTAGCTGGGATTACAGGTGCACACCACCACGCCCGGCTAATTTTTGTGTTTTTAGCAGAGACGGGGTTTCACCATATTGGTCAGGCTGGTCTTGAACTCCTGACCACAAGTGATCCACCTGCCTTGGCCTCCCAAAGTGCTGGGATTACAGGCGTCAGCCACCGAGCCCGGCTGAGAGACAGGTATTAATCAAAAACACCATAAAGATATAATTTCAAACTATAGTAAGTACAATCCAGTGTGTTGTGGAAATATATACCAGGGGATCTAATTTAGATTAAGTATTCAAAGAAGGCTTCTCTGAGGAAGTAGTAATTAAGCTTATACCTGGAGGATAAGTAGGAGTTAGTCAGGCAGAGTTGAATGGCGTGCAGACCCCAAAATGAGAAAGAGACTGGTGCACTCAAAGAAGCCCAGTGGGACTGAGGCAGTGTAAGAGAAGGTTGGACAGTTGGCAGGGCCTTGGGCACCAGCGGGAGTTTGGTTTTATCTTCAATGGCATGGAAGCCATTGCAGGATGTTGAAGAGGACAGTGATGTGATCCAGCCTATCCCTGGGTATCACCAGTGACAGGAGGACAGAGACAGCAGATTTACAACCGCAATTCCACTTTAATATCAGGATAACTCAACATTCACTGAGCCTGATCTGTGCCAAACACGTCAGGGCACAGCTGATGATGGATACCAGCAGCCCATGGGGCAATCGACTCAATGAGGCCTCCAACCAGTAACTCATAAGGACGTGAATCCTGTCACCAACCACTTGAGTGAGTTTGGATGCAGATCCTGCCCAACTTCAGCTTTCAGATGAGACCAAAGCCCTGGCTGACACCTTGATTGCAGACTTGTGGCAGGCCTGGAGGCAGAGGCTCCCAGCTCAGGCATGCCCAGATCCCTGACCACAGAAGCCATGAGGTGACCAGGTGACTCACACCTGTAATCCCAGGACTTTGGGAGGCTGAGGCAGGCAGATCCCTTGAGCCCATTAGTTTGAGATCAGCCTGGACAACCTGTGAAACCCTGTTTCTATTTAAAAAAAAAAAAAATTAGCTGGGTGTAGTGGCATGCACCTGTAGTCCCAGCTACCTGGGAGGCTGAGGTGGGAGGATCACCTAAGCCTGGGAGGTTGAGGCCACACTGAGCCAAGATTGCACCACTGCACTTAAGCTGGGTAACAGTGAGACTGTCAAAAGGAAGGAAGGAAGGAAGGAAGGAAGGAAGGAAGGAAGGAAGGAAGGAAGGAAGGAAGGAAGGAAGGAAGGAAGGAAGGAAGGAAGGAAGGAGGGAGGGAGGGAGGGAGGGAGGGAGGGAGGGAGGGAGGGAGGGAGGGAGGGAGGGAGGGAGGGAGGGAGGGAGGGAGGAATGGAGGGAAGGAAGGAAGGAAGGAAGGAAGGAAGGAAGGAAGGAAAAAGGCAGGCAGGCAGAAGTGATGAGATGCAGCAATACATAACTATCCCATCTGGCTGCACAGCCCATTCTTTTTACTGCTATGCTATAGAAAATAAAATAATTACTAATTTTTTTAAATCACTGGCAACTGTAAGGAACGTAGATTGGAGGACATAAGAATGAGAGCAAGGAGACTGGTTACAATCGTCATAAAAGGGAGGGACAAGGGTGATGTGGATCACAATGGAAGTGGAGAGCATGGACAGGTCCAATGAGCACTTTAGAGGTAGGATTAGCCAGACGTTGTATCAGGGTTGAATGTGGGAAGGGAGGAGAAAAAAGAATTATGGATGACCCGCACCTTTCTGTTATGAGCAACTTGGATAGGGTTGCCATGTATCATGGTGCACAACTACAGAAAGAGGAGGTTCAGGGAAACGGATCAAGAGGAGGTTCAGGGGAAAGGATCAAGAGTTCAGTTTTCAACTTCCTAAGTGTGAGATGCTTTGTCAGAGAACCACGTGAAGATAGCAGATAGGCACTTGGGGAGACATACCTGGAGCTCAGAAGTCTGGGCTTGTGCTCATTTGGGAATTGTTTCCGTTTGAGTGCTTTCTGCTACGAGGGACCGAAATCTGACTCCAGGTGGCCTTTTTAAGTAAGGAGTTTTACTGGTTCACATAATGGAAAGTCTGAGGGCTCAGGAGGGTCTCATGTGCAACTCACTATGAGCCTACCTCTGTTCTGTACCCCACCTGTGCCCTCTTCTGTGGCTGGCTTTTCCCATGGTTGTGAGAGGGCTACCAACTGCAACTAGGGCCAGTCCTTACTCATGTCTAGGGAGAGTGTGAGCTCCTGTTCTTCACTCTTAAGCGCAGCCCCTTAAACCTCTCCAGTTTGGATTAGGCCTTCAGTCATTGAACCAGTCCCTGACAAGGTATAGTCATACTGGCTTATCATAAGTTGAGGGCGGTCCCCCAATCCTGACATACTAGGGGAAAAGTGAATATTGGAGTCAAGAACAATATCTTCCCCAAGAGTCACTGGCATGTAATTGGAATTTGAAGCCTTGCAAATAAATGTGATGACCAACGATAACAGGATAGAGAGAGAAGGGATAAGAACTTAGACGTATGCTGTGGAGTCCACTAAAACTCAGAGGTCAGAAAGGAGTAGCCAACAAAGGAAGAAAAACAGAAGAAGGCCATATAAAACTATGAGGCACTTAAAAGGGTATCCCTGTGACCTTGAAATAGGAGGAAATTTCTTTTTTTTTTTTTTTTCTTGAGACAGAGTTTCACTCTTGTTGCCCAGGCTGGAGTGCAATGGCGCGATCTCAGCTCACTCCAACCTCCACCTCCTGGGTTCAAGTGATTCTCCTGTCTCAGCCTCCCTAGTAGCTGGGATTACAGGCGCCTGCCACCATGCCCAGCTAATTTTTTTATTTTTAGTAGAGATGGAGTTTCACTACATTAGCCAAGCTGGTCTCCACCTCCTGACCTCAGGCAATCCACCTGCCTGAGCCTCCCAAAGTGCTGAGATTACAGATGTGAGCCACAGCGCCTGGATTTTGTTTGTTTTTGTTTTTTGGGTTTTTTTTTTGTTTTTGACGGAGTTTTGCTCTTGTTGCCCAGGCTGGAGTGCAATGGCGTGATCTCAGCTCACCGCAACCTCCGCCTCCCAGATTCAAGCAATTCTCCTGCCTCAGCCTCTCAAGTAGCTGGGATTACAGGCATGTGCCACCACACTCAGCTAATTTTGTGTTTTTAGTAAAGACAGGACTTCTGCATGTTGGTCAGGCTGGTCTTGAACTCCCAACCTCAGGTGATCCGCTCACCTCTGCCTCCCAAAGTGCTGGGATTACAGGTGTGGGCCACCGCGCCTGGCCAGAAATTTTTAAAGAAATGAAAAAGCACTAACCAAAAGGGAAAAGATGGATCCAATTGTAAAACATCTCTTACTCAAAGACACCACAAAAAGAATGAAAAGGCATGCTACAGAATGTGAAAAGATGCTTGTAAAACACGAGCAACAGCAAACTAGTGTCTAGAGAGAGCAAGCCCAGTAGGATGTGCTGTGATTGTGGAATGTTCTGCACGTCTGCTCCTTCCTGTAGAATGTGACGTGAGGAGGGGACTGTTACGTTGTTGTGTGCCTTTGTGTAGAATGTGACTGCAGTAGAGGAATGTTCTACAGCTCTGTCCTGTCCTATAGAATGTGATGTGAGGATAGGAATGTTCTGGAGTTCTGTCCTGTCCTGCAGAATGTGCCATGAGGATGGGAATGTTCTGTAACTTCTGCTGTCCAGCAGAATAGCCACTAGCCATGTGTTGCTACTGAGCACGTGAAATATTGCTCATACAACTGACCAACTGAACTTCTTATTTTATTCATTTAAATTTAACCACGTTAGGCTGGTCGCAGTGGCGCACACCTGTAATCCCAGCACTTTGGGAGGCCAAGGTGGGTGAATCACCCGAGGTTAGGAGTTCGAGACCAGCCTGGCCAACACGGTGAAACCCCAGATCCATCAAAAAAATACAAAAATTAGCTGGGTATGGTGGCACATGCCTGTAGTCCCAGCTACTTGGGAGGCTGAGGCAGGAGGATCACTTGAACCCAAGAGACAGAGGCTGCAGTAAGCTGAGATCTGTGGGAGACAGAACAGGACTCCGTCTCAAAAAAAAAAAAAAAAAAAAAAGGAGATGAAGAGTAGAGAGAGGTTTTGGGGTTGCAGACAATTTCAGGCAGCTGAGGGGAGCAGAGATGAAGAGATTACTGAAGGTGGCATGGTGGCATGGAAGCAAGAAATAATTGTTCTGTCTGCTCGTTGGTTTTGTTTTGGTTTTATGTATTTGTTTTAATGAAGGTTCCTAGAGCAGGGACTTTCACACTTGTTGACTTCAACCCACATTTGTAGACTTCAACCCGTAGTAACAAATGTACTTCACACTGTGTCCTGACATACACATATGCTGTGTTTACTGAATCTAAGACTCCTTTGATTAGAAGATGCACTGTTATCTTATGTACCATTTTTTAAAACTGTCAATTAGATGATGAAGAATGCTTTGTCTTCACTTAGAAGTTAATTTTATTTTATGTCTGTGTTTGCTGTTTTTTTTGAGACAAGGCCTCACTAGATTGTCCAGGCTGGTTCAAACTCCGAGGCTCAAGCACTCTTCCTGCCTCAGCCTCCTGAGTAGCTGGGACTACAGATGCGCTCCAGCACACCCAACTTATTTTGTGCTTATTTAAAGTCCTTTCCTTTAGACCGTACATTGTTTTTATGATATAAGTGAAATCCACTAGTATTGGTGTTCCTAAAACTTCCTCACACTAAGTCCAACTTTTTGAATTGGTCGTCAGTGTCTAACTATTCCCCTCTGTGCTCCTCAAAACCTTGATCTTAGCAGAAGGTGTTAACAGAGACTTTCATGCTTTATATTCTTTCCTTAAATTGTCATTCAGTGTTTTTCTGACCCAGCTGATGAAGATGGGAGTGATGCAGTCCTGCCACCTGGACTAACAACCCACGTCAAATGTCACAACCACCCTCTGGCAAGATGCCATCCCATTATAAGTCCTGTCCTCTCCTGATTTCAGAAATGTTCCCCCAAATTTTTAATTACAGATGAGGCTCAACAAAGGGTAGTATATAAGAAAACCATTTCTGGCCAGGTGCAGTGGCTCACACCTGTAATCCCAGCACTTTGGGAGGCTGGGGCGGGTGGATCACTTGAGGCCAGGAGTTCTAGACCAGCCTGGCCAACATGGTGAAACCCCGGGTCTACTAAAAATACAAAAATTAGCCGGGCACAGTGGTGTGCACACCTGTAATCCCAGCTCCTCGGGAGGCTGAGGCACAAGAATCACTTGAACCCAGGAGACAGAGGTTGCATTGAGCTGAGATTGTGCCACTGCACTCCAGCTTGGGCGACAGAGTAAGACTCTGTCTCAAAAAATAAATAAATAAATAAACCATTTCTATGTGAGATGTACTGTGAGGTAAAATTTTTAATATTGGTCACTTCCCACTAATTAATTCCATGGCCCACTAGTGAGGCCATTATGTGCAAGCTGGAAAGGGCAGTAGGGACTAGCTGAACACCAATAAGCAGTGTGCATAGTGGGGAGGGAAGTGGAGACAAGAGGCTGGTATTGGAGTAGGCTGGGGTCAGAAGTCCTGGGGGCAGGCCTGGCCCTGAATTACCAAGGCTCTTCCTCAGTGTTCCATGTGGGAAGAAGGAAAGAAAAGAGACAGGGAGGTAGGTTGTAAATAAAAGAATAAGCTTGTGAGACCATTCAGTCTACACTCACTTTAGTCAACGTGGTTTATTTTGGTTCACTCAGATTAATACTTATGCATCAGGCTTTGTTCACAACATTCAGCTTTGATAACAGCCTTTTTTAAAACAAGAGGGTAGGTTGGGCGTTGTGGCTCACGCCTGAAATCCCAACACTTTGGGAGGCCAAGGTGGGCGGATCACTTGAGGCCAGGAGTTCAAGTCCAGCCTGGCCAACATGGTGAAACCCCGTCTCTACAAAAATTAGGTGTGGTAGTGCGTGCCTATAATCCCAGCTACTCAGGAGGCTGAGGCAAGAAAATCACTTGAATCTGGGAGGTGGAGGATGCAGAGAGCCGAGATTGCGCCTTTGCACTCC
Organism: Macaca fascicularis; assembly: GCF_037993035.2. Classification (NCBI taxonomy): domain Eukaryota; kingdom Metazoa; phylum Chordata; class Mammalia; order Primates; family Cercopithecidae; genus Macaca; species Macaca fascicularis. The sequence goes on from NC_088375.1 coordinate 19,525,887, forward strand.
AGCCTCGGTGACACAGCGAGACTGTGTCTCTAAATAAATAAATAAATAAATAAATAAATAAATAAATAAAACAAGAGTGTGATGGGCTCTAGAGAGCTCAACTGATGCTGGCTATTGTCTGATAAAAATCACAGTAATTCTAACTCCTTTTGCCTGGACTTGATTTTCTCATAGCTCAGCAGCCTTTGCTGTCAATCTGGTCTAGGAAAAACCATAGTATGCACAATTTACTCTCTGTAGCACTGCAGACACTGAATTCAAATATTATGAAATGTGCACATCTATAGAAGAAAGCTGGGCTTTTTAGGGAGGGAGGAAGGGAGTTTTACTTGGCTTGCTGAGTTTGGGCTGGTGCAGGGAGAGGGGTCCGGTGTTTATTTGCAGAGTATGGAATGCTAAGGCTGGACAGGGGACATGTGCTGTTGAATTCCAGCTTGAGTGAGGTATGCCCGTGGCATTGGGTAAGTCCTTGGCCTCCCTGAGCCTGTTGGCTCACCTATGAATGTGGACATATTTATACCTACCAGGTATGTTGGCAAGATTAAATGACAGAAAGAATATAGGCCCCACCCATAGCACATACTCAATATTAATGTTTTCCTGCCTCACAATAACTCAATCATCTGGGGTAACTTCTTCAAAATATGGAGGTGGAACTGTGCCAGAACAGCGTGGGAGGAAGGAGAGCCTGCTGGGCTTGACTTGGTCCTCCCTGGGATTTTGCTGTGCTTCCCAACCTTCCTGGCTGAGATCCACCACCATATTCCCTCCTCTAGTCACCAGCTATGTCAGGCGGTCTGCTGGGCAGCAGGGATTCAAGAGCACAAGCGGACCTGGCCTCTGGTTCCGCTAAGCTGCAGTCCAGCTCCCTCCTTTCCTTGACGCTTTGTTCTGCTTTTGGCTGTACAAGAAGATGCTCGGTCTGAATTGACCGTGGGTTTGGGAGGTGGGGAGAGTTGTAATATTTTGAGAAATGAAGTGAAAAAATGAAGGAAAATTGTTAAAATGGTAATTTTTATGTGATTATATTTCCCAAGAATAAAAAATTAAAGAAAAGATTAAGCACCCTTCATAGGTATGCATTTAGTTATTATGTAAAACCCTCTGCTTCCTTAGATCATATAAAAAATTCAATTCAAGTCTGAGGGAAGAAAATAATTGAAGTAGCATTTAAGAGGGTTAAACTTTAATAGTCAAGTGACACCATAATGGAACTTAGAAATGGTAAGTGAAAAGTCTAATCTCTTACTAAAAATATGGGAAAGCCAACAATTTTGCCTTGAGAAAACGTTAAATTTGGAAGGTCATTTGAGGTAATGAAAATTGATTTTGGTGATATTTGTGCGATACTGAATATATTTAAAACCACTGAGTTGTACTGTTTTGTTTGTTTGTTTGAGACAGAGTTTCGCTCTTGTTGCCCAGGCTGGAGTGCAATGGTGCCATCTCGGCTCACTGCAACCTTCGCCTCCTGGGTTCAAGCAATTCTCCTGCCTCAGCCTCCCAAGTAGCTGGGATTACAGGCATGCACCCCCCAGGCCCAGCTAATTTTTATATTTTTAGTAGAGACAGGATTTCGCCATGTTGATCAGGCTGGTCTTGAACACCTGACCTAAGGTAAGCTGCCCGCCTCAGCCTCCCAAAGTACTGGGATTATAGGCATGAGCCATTGTGCCTGGCTGAGTTGTACATTTTAAGAGGAGGAATTGTATGGTACGTGAATTCAACCTCAATAAAGTCGTTAGCCCCCAAAATTGAAAAAGTAAGATGCAATGGCCTGTAATTGGCAATAATTCAATAATGCTTATCGAATGATTGAGTAAATGAATGTATGGCAAAAGATAGCTATTCATTCATGAAACAAAACTGCAGTCTGGGTTCCTTTTGACTTTGAGGAGACTTCAACTCAACTACCTGTAGGACTTTTAAGGATGAATTTATTGGAAGAAGATCACAAATATTAACTCAATGCATGAACTTTTGTGTTTTGAATTATTCTTGTTTCTTTTGATGTTTTTTAAAATGAGACTTATGCTTCTAAAAGTGTGTCCAAAATTTTTTTGAAAGGCAATTTTTAATGTCTACCTACTCCATGCCATAAAATGCTCTTCTTGATTAAGCCAGTATTACTGGATTTATCAATGTCTCAAAGTTTGTGACTTTCTATAAAACAAAGTTCAAATCTGAACTAACTCACAAGTTGTTCTGATGGCTCATAAATTTATGTTGGTAAAATACTTTTGCCTCCCGGAATAAAACCAGACCAGGTGCAGTGGCCTGTAATCCCAGAACTTTGGGAGGCTGAGCTGGGAGGATTGCTTGAGGCCATGAGTTCGAGACCAGCCTGGGCAACATAGTGAAACCCTGTCTCTACAAAAAAAATAAATAAATAAAATAAAATAATTTAAAAATAGCCAGACATGGTGGCATGTGCCTATAGTCCCAGCTACTCAGGAGTTAGAGGTGGGAGTAGCATTTGAGCCCAGAAGTTCAAGGTTGCAGTGAGCCATGATTATGCCACTGCATTTCAGCTTGTGCAACAGAGTGAGACCCTGTCTCTAAAAATAAAATTTAGATTTTAAAAAAAGAATAGGCCAGGCATGGTGGCTCATGCTTGTAATCCCAGCACTTTGGGAGGCTGAGGCGGGTGGATCGCCTGAGGTCAGGAGTTCGAGACCAGCCCAGCCATCATGGCGAAACCATTTGTAAAAGGATTTGTAAAAATACAAAAATTAGCTGGGCATGGTGGCAGGCACCTATAATCTCAGCTACTCAGGAGGCTAAGGCAGGAGAATCATCGCTTGAACCTGGGAGGCAGAGGTTGCAGCGAACCGAGATCACGCCATTGCTCTCCAGCCTGGGCGACAAGAGTGAAACTCCATCTAAAAAATTAAATAAATACATAAAACCATAGGTAAGTATAACAAGGGACAAGATAATGCAATTTCTGCTGAAGCTAAGAAGAAAAAGGTAAAGCAATTTGGGGAGATATCAAGCTATAAGTAAATGCCCAGAAGCATAGTGTGCTGTACACGTAGTAATCTACTTCACGATTATTACCTTTGCTAAGGGCTAGTTATATAAAGGCACAACAGAGAAATCAAAAACAAACAAACAAACAAACCCCGTCTCCCAAGGACAGAAAACTGTCTCTTTAGTTAGAAACATTTCTCTTTCATTATAAACTTTTTTGAATCCTCAAAAAAAGAAGTTCATGGATTTTGGTGCTGTTGAGAACCTGTCACAACCAAAGGTCAGCTCACTCTTTGGAGAGCCCTCTTTCTTTCTTATCTTCCTCTCTTTCTCGGCCATTTCCCACATTGTTTTCAAGCTGTATGTCTTTTCTTTCCTTGTTGAGTTCCCAAATCGTGATCATCGCTTAGTGTCTGACTTGAGACTCTGTTAGGGGTGGGGTCCTGCTGCCTGAAGCACAAAGCATGGCAAGGTCGGGTTCTGGCCTGTGGTTCCCAGCAAGGGCACTGAAGACAGGCAGCTCTTCCCTGGCGTTCTGCCCTAGCACAGAGTGCACCATAGATCCCATGAATGGCTGTCCTGTGAACAATGAGAGGACAGAAGGGAGCTGTGCAGGCTTCCTTCCAGCTGCAGACGCCAAAGCACACAGAGGGCCTGCTGACTGCAGCTGGGGAGTCCTGAAATGGCCTTGCATTTATGTGAAGTGCCCATCCAAGCCGCGATCCAGAACAGTGCCATTATAAGGACACCTGAGATTCTCTCATTAACTGCAGCACAGCCTCTTGCCAGTGTCTCTCATCCCACTCTGCTGAGCTCTGAGCAATATTTAAATGAATTGGAGGCAGGCCAGGAGTTATTTTCCCTTCCCCTTTTCTCTATTTTCTGACTTATTCTCCCAAGGCTTTCTGTTCTCATGACACAGTTTTTACAGCCAAAGGTCAGTACATTTCTTTTCAAAAGTCCTGTAGATCCTCCTCGCTCCTGGCATCCTTTCACCTTCTTGTGAATGATGAAGGTGAGATAGAAAGGTGAACCTTTTGAGAAGGAGGAAACACAATTTCTCCCCTGCTCTTCCGGACACTTCATTTCTTTGCTGCCATACTGTGGCAGCAGATTTGCCCTTAGGTTATGATCAATGTTAAGCCAAAACAAAGCTATAGTAAAATGCTAATAGATTCTTGGGCTCTGGGACATTTTCAGAGGGAGGGTGGGAGTAGACACAAGAAGAAATCAGGGGCTGGGCATGGTGGCTCATGCCTGTAATCCTAGGACTTTGGGAGGCCAAGGCGGGCGGATCACCTGGCCAACAACAGCCTGGCCAACATGGCAAAACCCCACCTCCACTAAAAAAAAATACAAAAATTAGCTGGGCGTGGTGGCGTAAGCCTGTAATCCCAGCTACTAGGGAGGTTGAGACAGGAGAATCGCTTGAACCCAGGAGGCGAAGGTTGTAGTGAGCCGAGATTGTGCCGCGGCACTCCAGCCTGGGCTACAGAGTGAAACTGTGTCTCAAAAAAAAAAAAAGAAAGAAGAAAGAAAAGAAAAGAAAAGAAGAAATGAAGAAATCAGGGAATAATAAAAGCTACCACTTGTAAAAATACATATTGTGTGCCAGGCATTGTGTTAGATACCAGATATTCGTCGATAAGTTAGGTAGAGGTGGTGTTCACCTGATAACTCCATTTTTCAGTTAATAGATGCCCTGCTCATAGTGGAGACTCAACATCATTGAATTGAAATGTTTGCTAGTAGGTTGAACATCAGCAATGTTTGCTCTACATTCTCCTGCTTGTGTCTGCAATAGTTCAAGAAATTCCTTTGGACAGTAATACCGTGGATCTAGCCTCTTAATGAAGAATACCCAAAGTACTCCTGGCAGAGAAACTGGCAATCACTTTGGGAGGTGGAGCATAGCCTCCCGCCTCTAGATGCAGTGTTCTGCAAATTCAAAGAGGAGAGATTTTATTTTATTTTATTTTATTTTATTTATTTTATTTTTTATTTATTTTTTGAGACGGAGTCTCTGTTGCCCAGGCTAGAGTGCAGTGGCGCAATCTCAGCTCACTGCAACCTCTGCCTCCCAGGTTCAAGCGATTCTTCTGCCTCAGCCTCCTGAGTAGCTGGAATTACAGGCGCCCACCACTACGCCCAGCTAATTTTTGTATTTTTAGTAGAGACGGGGTTTCACCACGTTGGCCAGGCTGGTCACAAACTCCTGACATCAAGGTGATCCGCCCGCCTCAACCTTCCAGGGTGCTGGGATTACAGGCGTGAGCCACAGCGCCTGGCAAGAGGAGAGTGTTTAAGTGCAGTTCAGAAACTATGAGAGCATATAAAATGCTGTTACACTTAGCACTACTTCAACTAAGCCCTCCAACTGTTCCTAGATGGCACCCACTTCAGGAAGAAGTTTATGAGGCCTATTTGATGGAGAGGGAATATTTCACACATGCAGCTTTGTTCAATTGGTACCTCCATTTTTCAGTTAACAGAGAGGCTGATCTTGCACACGATAGCTACTCAGACATCTGTTAAATTGAAATGTTTGCTAAGCCTGCCTGATAAATTGTTTGGGTTTGCTAAGCCTGCCTGATAAATTGTTTGGGTTTTGCTGTTTCTTGATAAAAATGCCCAACAGTTTAAGAAATCCCCATTAACATTAATGCCCTGGATCTAGACTAATAAGGATACACAAATTTCCTCTCTCTCTTAAACTCAATTTCTTTAAAACATTGCTCAAAATCAAGTTTTATGGAAAACTTCATCACTTAGTCTGAAACGTAACTCTGATTTTTGTCATGTTTCATGTGGTCTGATCAGATGATATGGCCCCAAACATCAGCATGGCCAAATATTTTCCTTAATCACTCTTGTAATGCTTTAAGACCACATCGTCGGCCAGGCACGGTAGCTCACACCTGTAATCTCAGTACTTTGGGAGGCCGAGGCGGGCGGATCACCTGAGGTCAGGAGTTCGAGACCAGCCTGACCAACATGGAGAAACCTCATCTCTACTAAAAACACAAAATTAGCTGGGCATGATGGTGCATGCCTATAATCCCGAGTCCTTGGGAGGCTGAGGCAGAAGAATCGCTTGAACTCAGGAGGTGGAGGTTGCGGTGAGCCGAGATCGTGCCATTGCACTCCAGCCTGGGCAACAAGAGCGAAACTCCATCTCAAAAAAAAAACGGAAAGAAAGAAAGAAAAAAAACGAAAAACACACATGTTATGGTGGAGATATTTGCACTTTTTCTGCCTTTTTATGAGCCTGACCCAATCAGTGAGGAGGCAGCCAACCTTTCCAGGTATTTGAATGTCCTAAGGCCTCAAGCAATCCATTTATTAAATTATAAACTCCCTAACTCAAGCTACAGCTCCTGAAAAGGCGGGAGGGTGGGGTGGGAAGAGCAAGGTCCTCACTGCAGAGCAACTTGGGGCAGCACTGTGACTGACAGCACTTGTCTGGAGTCAGACCCATCTACATCCCAAGGCCATTACCTACTTAAGCAAACCACGCATGATTTCTGTGCCTCTGTTTCCTCATCTGTAAAATGCAGATTATCAGGCTGATGATATTATAAAAATTATATTAGTGCCAGGCTCAGTGGCTCACACCTGTAATACCAGTACTTGGGAGGCCAAGGTGGGAGGATCACTTGAGGCTGGGAGTTCAAGACCAGCCTGGGCAACATAGCAAGACCTTGTCTCTAAAAAAAAAAATGACAGGGTCATGCCTGGATGATGGGGGTCACACTTGGGTCATAATAGGGTGTGGTAGTGCACACCTGTAGTCCCAGCTACCTAGGAGGCTGAGGCAGAAGATTGCTTGAACCCAGCAGCTCAATGCTATGGTGAGCTATTACCACACCACTGCACTCCAGCCTGGGTGAAAGAGCGAGACTCTCCAGCATGGGTGAGAGAGAGAGATCCTGTCTCAAAAAAGAAAAAAAAATAAACAAATTATATTAGATATATAATGGGTTAGCTTATGAAAAGCATTCAGTAAATTACCATTGATAGCATCACTCCAGCAAAAGTCACTTCTCTGGGCTTCCATTTCCTCACATGTGCATTGGAAAGTTTAGGCAATCATGTCTAAAGTCTATTTCAGCTATAATCAAAGTGTCTGGTTATAAATAACACCACTACAAGCAAAGAACTGATAGGTGTTGCTTTTTCTCTATTCCAGTACACAGTATCAGAGCCTAGACAACAAAGGGGGACTTCATCTCTACTAAAAGTTTTTTTAAAAGTTAGCCAGGCATGGTGGCACACACCTGCAGGCAGGAGGATCACTTGAGCCCAGGAGGTTAAGGCTGCAGTGAGCTATGATGGTACCGCTGCACTACAGCCTGGGAGACAGAGTGAGACGCTATGTCAAAACAAACAAACAAAAATATATAAAAAACAATACATAGTATCAGTACTTTCTTAAGTTTGTGATTTTAAATGCTGTCTCTTAAGTAATCCACTGAAAGAAGATTTTTTTTCTGCTGCCTGATGATTGTAATCAGCGCTATATTAGTCTAGGGCTGCCATAACAAAGTACTACAGACTGGGTGGGTTAATCAACAGACATTTATTCTCTCTAGAGGTTCTAGAGGTTCTAGAGGCTGGAAGTCTGAGATCCAGGTGTCAGCAGGGGTGGTTTCTCCTGAGGCCTCCCTCCTGGGCTTGCAGATGGCCGTCTTCTCCCTGTGTCTCCACATGGGCTTCCTTCTGTGTGCATCTGTGTCCTAATTTCTTTTGATAAGAATACCAGTTATATTGGATTAGGGCCCACCCTAATGGCCTCATTTAACATTAATTACCTCATTAAAGGCCCTTTACAAATACAGTCACATTCTGAAGTACTGGGAATTAAGACTTCAACATATGAACGTTTGCAGGGGACATAATTCATCCTCTAACTAAAGTGCTCTCTAACAACAGTGTCTATGCTTAAAAGAGATTGCAGCAGAGTTCTTTACATCCCTCAAAACATTGGTATATTAAAATGATGACATCATGCTGCTCCCAGCAGGATGAGCAAGAAGTGGCAAACATGCTGGAGGCATGCTGTAAGGTCTCTGTAAGACCTGCTTTGGAAGGTGAGAGATAAACCATAGAAAGATTGAGGGGCTTGCCTCATCAATACGGTATTGAGAGGTATGGTGGTCCGGGGCATACTGAGATACTCCTGCAAAACAAAAGACAAATTGCTACTTCTTGCATCCCTCACCACAAGGAATGAAGCCTCACTGGATCCTGGAGGCAACAGATCCACACTCAGGACTACTTTTCCAGTCCACATGCCAAGTGACACAGCACACTCCTCACTTTGAATGCGGCCTAGACAGGAAGGAGCTCTGCAGCAGGCCCAGGCTGCCGGCAAAGAAGCCTTGCTTTGGACCATATGGTTCGGCAGGCCTAAAGATGCTGGAAGTAGCAACAGTGGAGGAGATTCAGTGAGGAGTTGATGCCAAGCTCTAGAGGGAGAGTCACAGTGCAGGCTCAGGGGACCTGGAACAAGGATATCTTGTCTGTTACTGGGCCCTGGAAGAGACTGAATGTTTGACCATGGAACAGCAAGTGCCTGTGAATCCAGAACTGCTAGTCATGACTTCTGGCTTCTGACAAACTCATTAAATCATAAGATCAGAGAAGCCGAGAGACAATCTATCATAAAATGGAAATCATACATCTGGACTGAGCTCAAGCAGGACAACAGGGTACAGGTGAGCCACGTGAGCAGGTAGCCAGACGTTGGTCATCCACCATGGTCCCACCAGTACCCCTCCCTCAACTCGCACTAATGGATATATGCAAAGAGGGGAGGGCCTCATACTACCACTTGAAGCAGGAAGAAAATGCGTGAAATTGACTTATCTTGGGTTGGCTCAAGCCACAGATGGATGGCAGCACCACTGTAGCCACACTCGGGGGTGACCTTGAAAGACAGTGGAGAGAGGAACCCTTCCCAATGGGCAAAACATTGAGCATGCACCTGGGTATGTGTGTTGTGTAGAAAGAAAAGCAGCCCAAGATAAAAACACATCTGGACTCAAGGGAAGCAGCAAGTGACCTGTGTCAGGGACCTGGAAGGCCATGGAGGTCTGGGGAAAAGGCATTTGGGTGGGCATATGGGAATGGGTAAAAAGAGGGATGATCTCTGAAGTACATGCTGTGCTCAGTGGAAAGCGTCCACTTCTGAAGACGCACCGATAACTGCACAGACAAAATGACTCCCCCTGTTGACATTAACCAACCCTTGTCATCAGCCACCCCACGAGGGGAAACATAGGCACATAAATGGAGTGGCCATATTGCCAGAGATGGACGCCACACATGGGCTCATCTTCATGGACACTCAGTGCCCTTTCCTGTTCCTGATTTTAATAAACATGCCTCTAGCGTTTCTCTCTAAAATGCTGGTTTAGAACTAAGGCATATATGCTGGATGCAGTGGCTCACTCCTTTAATGCCAGCACTTTGGGAGGGAGACCAAAGTGGGTGAATCACCTGAGTTCAGGAGTTCAAGACCAGTCTGAGCAACATGGCGAAACCCCATCTCTACAAAAAAATACAAAAGTTAGCCAGGCATGGTGGCATGCGCTTGTGGTCCCAACTATTCGGGAGGCTGAGGTGGAAGGATGGCTTGAGCCCAGGAGATGGAGGTTAGGAGGTTACAGTGAACCAAGATTGTGCCGCTTGCACTTCAGCCTGGGTGACAGAGCCAGACCTTGTTTTGGAAAAAAAAAAAAAAAAAAGGAACTAAGATATATGTATTTTAGCACATTAAGAAAGGGTACATCAGACTGGGCACAGTGGCTCATGCCTGTAATCCTAGCACTTTAGGAGGCTGAGGCAGGCAGATTGCCTGAGCTCAGGAATTCAAGACCACCTTGGGCAACATGGTGAAACCCCATCTCTACTAAAATACAAAAGAAAATTAGCTGGGCATGGTGGTGCATGCCTGTAGTCCCGGCTACTTGGGAGGCTGAGGCACAAGAATTGCTTAAACTCAGGAGGCAGAGGTTGCAGTGAGCCAAGATCATGCCACTGCACTCCAGCCTGGGTGACACAGAGAAACTCTGTCTCCAAAAAGAAAGAAAGAAAAAGTATACATCAATTTTTATTTTCTTAATGTTTTCAAAAATCAGAAATGTGTTGAATTATTTTTCAGATTCTATGGAGGTAATCGTATTTTTTCTTAAATCTATTAATATAGTATATGGTATTAATGCATTTCTAAATAGTGAACTCACCTTGCATTCCAGGATCAAATGGTATTTGGATATGATGCATTATTTTCTTAATGAGGTATTAGAGTCTGTTTACTAATTTTTTTTTTAAATAGGATCTTGCTTTCTTCCCTGGGCTAAAGTGCAGTGGCACAGTCATGGCTCACTGCAGCCTCAACCTTCTGGGCTTAAGCAATCCTCTCCCTTCATCTTCCCTCACTGCAACCTCGACCTCTCGGGTTCATGTGCACTGTCTCCTGGGTTCAAGCGATTCTCCTGCCTCAAACTCCTAAGTAGCTGGGATTACAGGCATCTGCCACCACGCCCAGCTAATTTTTGTATTTTTAGTAGAAACGAGGTTTCACCATGTTAGCCAGGCTGGACTCAAACTCCTGACCTCAGATGATCCCCCACCTCAGCCTCCCAAGGTGCTAGGATTACAGGCACAAGCCACCATGCCTAGCCCAAATTTAAAATCTTAGGATTATGGATGCTCAACTTGTATTTAAATTATAATTTATTTATTTAAATTCTGTAATTTTTATTCATAATTTCCCTTTCAAGAGTTGTTTAATAGAAACGTGTTTTTTTGAAAAAAATTTCGCTGTTAAGTGTGCTTTTATTTTCTGATTTGTTATTAATTCTGAATTATATTGGATTGTAATCAGAGTGTGTTGTTATGAAACTTATGCTTTTTAGTGACATAACATATGACTATTTTTTGTGATCATTTGCACTTGAATCTCTATTATATTGGGGTATAAAGTTAAATATATATATCCATAAACTCCACCTTATTGATTTTGTTGTTTAGATTTTCTATGTCCTCATTCACGTTTAGTCGACCTTGGTCTGTCTTGTAAGAGTGACATGTTAAAGCATGCTGTTGTTGGCATACTTCTGTTTCTCCTTGCATTTCCTGTTCTTTTTCCTTCCAAAGGTACTCGTTGTTGGTAATTGTGGCTTTAGCTTTAAAACATGTACTTCTTCATATTTGATGCATTTTGGCTTAAGTTCTACTTTAATATCAAGACCACAGCAGAGTCCGGGCATGATGGCTCATGCCTGTAATCCTAGCACTTTGAGAAGCTGAGGCAGGTGGATCACTTGAGCCCAGGAGTTCGAGACCAGCCTGGGCAACATGGTGAAACCCTATCTCTACAAAATAAATACCAAAACTAACCGTAGCCAGGCATAGTTGTGCGTGCCTATAGTCCCAGCTACTTGGGAGGCTGAGGCAGGAGGATCACGTAAGCCTAGGAGGTTGAGGCTGCAGTGAGCCGTCATCGCACCATTGCACTCCAGCCTGGGTGACAAAGCGAGACCCTGTTCCCCACATCTCCCCGCCAGAAAAGACCACAGCGTTTGTTTTCATTTCCCCATTCCTTTATTTTTAGCCTTTTTCTTACATGCAGAATATAATTGGCCTTGTTTTGTACCCAAATTGCAAATATTTTCATTTCATAGATTAAATCCATTCCCATTTATTTTTTGTTAAAATTTTACTGTGTACATGATTGTTTGCTTTGTTTTTGCCCATGTGATGTGTTTTCTTTGCTCTATTTTAAAATTTTCTCTTGGCATTTAGGAATCTTTGTATTTTTCAAGCAATTCTTTGATATCTTTACACTTTTCTTCCCTTTTTACTATAATATATAGGAGATTATCCTTTATTAGTTTTTATTTTTTAATCAGTAAATTTATTTATTTTTGAATAAATGGTATACAATTTGAAAGCTACAAAGGAACACATACCCTTATACTTCAGATATTTACTTCCCCCCAGAGGTCTTGGTGTATCCTCCCAAAGATATTCAATGAACACATGAATATAAGTGCAAGTATGTGTACATTGATACATTTTTAATTTTTTACACAAATATAGTATGTGCTTTGCCTATTCATCCTGTGTGTACGATACAGCATGCTGTACACACAATCCTGCACCTTGCTTTTTCATTGTACATGTTAGGGTATGGTACCAAGTGAGGACATGTATAGCTGCCTCATTCTTTCTGAGGATTGCATAGTCTTCCATTGCCTGGGTATACTACAAGTTACGTAACTAATGCACTAATGCTGGAAAGTAGTTTCCAGTCTTTTTCCAGTCTTTTGCTATTACCAACAATATTACAGAAAGTTTCTTTGTATATATTTATCATTCTACACATGTGGGAGTTTAAATGTACCTTAAATTCCTAGAAGTGGCACACTTTTTGTGTTTTTTTTTTTTAATTTTGAGATGGAGTTTCACTCTTGTTGCCCAGGCTGGAGTGCAATGGCACTATCTTGGCTCACTGCAACCTCTGCCTACTGGGTTCAAGCAATTCTCCTGCTTCAGCCTTCCATGTAGCTGGGATTACAGGTGCCTGCCACAACGCCCAGCTAATTTTTTGTATTTTTAGTAGAGACAGGATTTCACCATGTTGGCCAAGCTGGTCTCGAACTCCTGACATCAGGTGATCCACCTGCCTCAGCCTCCCAGCACTTTGGGAGGGTGCATGAGCCGCCACACCCAGCCGGCACACCTTTTAGAATGACTCATATCCAAAACTCTGACAACACCAAATGCCGGTGAGTATATGGAGCAACAGGAACTCTCATTCATTACTGGTGGAAACCCAAAATGGTACAGACACTTTGGAAGACAGTTTGGTAGTTTCTTATAAAATTAAATACACACTAACCATACAATCCAATAACTGCACTCCATGTAATCTACCCAAATGAGCTGAAAACTCATGCCCGCACAAAAACCTGCACGAAGATGTTTATAGCAGCTTCATTCATAATTGCCAGAACTTGAAAGTCACCAAGATGTCCTTCAGTCGGTGAATGGATAAACAAACTGATACATCCAGACAATGAAATATAATTCAGTGCTAAAAAGAAAATTAGTTATCAAGCCACATAAAGACATGGCAGTTTGGGAGGCCGAGACGGGCGGATCACGAGGTCAGGAGATCGAGACCATCCTGGCTAACACGGTGAAACCCCATCTCTACTAAAAAATACAAAAAAGTAGCCGGGCGAGGTGGCGGGCCCCTGTAGTCCCAGCTACTCGGGAGGCTGAGGCAGGAGAATGGCGAAAACCCGGGAGGCGGAGCTTGCAGTGAGCTGAGATCCGGCCACTGCACTCCAGCCTGGGCGGCAGAGCGAGACTCCGTCTCAAAAAAAAAAAAAAAAAAAAAGACATGGCAGTAACTTAAGTGCATATTACTAAGTAAAAGAAGCAACTCTCATAAGGCTATATGACTTCGGTTGTATGACATTCTGGAAAAGAAAAAACCATAGTGACAGTAGAAAGATTAAAGGTTGCCAGAGGTTAAGAAGAAGGGAAGGGCTGGGCGTGGTGCCTCGTGCCTGTAATCCCAACACTTCGGAAAGCCGAGGTGAGAGAATCGCTTGAGCCCAGTATTTCAAGACTGGCTTGGGCAACATAGATAGGGGTTTACATATAAGACCCCATCTCATATATATATATACACATCCATATACATACAAAAAAAAAAAAAAGAAGGGAAGGGTGAATAGGCAGAGCAGGGAGAATGTTTAGGGCAGTGCAACTGCTCTGTATGACACTCTCAAGGTGAACACATTTGTTTCCCTTAGAAATGAATAAATTTTTGAGCTCTATTGCACAGCAATATGACTATAGTTAATAATAATGTATTGTATATTTCAAATAGCTAAGAGTAAGTTTCAAATTTCTCACTACAAAAATAAGTGGGGTGATGGAAATGTTAATTAGCTTGCTTTTAATCATTTCACATTGTATACATTTATCAAAACATCACACTGTACCCCATAAATATATACAATTATGACTTGTCAATTAAAAATAACATTAATTTAAAAAGCAAACAAGTGATAGGGTATGGACGCTTTTTCTATTTGTCTGAGTCCAACCTCAGACTCTTAACATATGAAAGAATACTGTATCTAATTTTTTTCGCCCACCCCGCTATGTATCTAAATATTGTAAAACCTATAGAAGCAGGCTCACTGTCTTGTCTGTAGTAGAAGAGTCCTGAGCTACATTTCATTACATCCTGCAAGGTTCTTTGTGTAGTCTGAAATCTGGATGGCTGTTGAACATACTTGCGGTAAAATGAAGGTAAGTATTGTAACAGATATGATCAGCAAACTGACTATCCAAAGCACCCTCAGTAACTCAGTTGCTTTTTTGGCCAAAGGTGAGTAAATAGACAAATACTGAACATCTACTGCAGTATTATTCAAGATACTGATGTCAGGACTTTGTATCCGTTTGCTAGGGTTGCCATAAGCCATAACAAAGTACCAGGAACTGGATAGCTTAAAAAAACAAGCGGGTAGCTCAGCCTGTAATCCCAGCACTTTGAGAAGCTGAGGTGGATCCTCTGAGGTCAGGAGTTCGAGATCAGCCTGGCCAACATGGTGAAACTCGGTCTCTACTAAAAATACGAAATTACAAAATACTAAAAATACAAAAATTAGCCAGGCCGTGGTGGTACAGGCCTGTAATCGCGGCTACTCAGGAGGCTGAGGCAGGAGAATCGCTTGAACCCAGGAGGCGGAGGTTGCAGTGGGCCAAGAGGCACCAGTGCACTCCAGCCTGGGCAACAAAGTGAGACTCCATCTCAAAAACAAAAACAAAAACAAAAACAAAAAAGTCTCACAGTTCTGGAGGCTAGAAGTTCGAGATTAAGGTATTAGCAGCCAGGCACGGTGGCTCACGCCTATAATCCCAGCACTTTGGGAAGCTGAGGCGGGTGGATCATGAGGTCAGGAGATCGAGACCATCCTGGCTAACACGGTGAAACCCCGTCTCTACTAAAAATACAAAAAATTAGCTGGGCGTGGTGCCAGGCACCTGTAGTCCCGCTACCCAGGAGGCTAAGGCAGGAGAATGGCGTGAACCCGGAAGGCAGAACTTTGCAGTGAGCTACTGCACTCCAGCCTGGGCAACAGAGCCAGACTCAGTCTCAAAAAAAAAAAAAAAAAGAGAGTAAGGTATTAGCAGCAGGGCTGCAGAGGAGTCCTTCTGTGTCTCTTCGTAGCCTCTGGGGATTTGCTGGCAATCCCTGGCGTTCCCCCTGGCTTGCAGCTGCATAACTCCCACCACCTCTGCCTTCCTCATCACATGGCGTTTTCCCTGTGTGTGTCTGTCTTTGCATAGCTGTCTTATAAGGGCACTCTGCTCCAATATGACCTCACCTTATGTGAACTAATTATATCTGCAATGACCTGATTTCCAAATAAGGTCACATTCTGAGGTCCTGGGGAGTTAGGAACTTCAACATATCTTACTTGGGGGAACACAATTCAAACCACATCAACCTTTCTTTGGGCTCTTTTGGGAGAAGGTGAAAGAAATGTAAAAGCTAAAGATGCTGAAGCCTTCTATCTACAGTGCACTCACCTGCCTAAGTCATAGAGCTAAGAGGTTAAGGTTACAGCCTCAGCATTCACTGTAATCACACAGTACAGATAGGTTACCAAAAGCTTCGATCCTAACCTCTTCAGAGGAATTTACAAAGCACTCCTGCCCCATGTGGATTCCACGCCTTTGCTGTGCATGCTTTACTGAGCTGCTTGCTTCATCTTCCGCCACAGTCCTGACACCCTACCTTTGACATGATGAGCAGCAGGCTTGAGTTGAAAGAAAAAGAATGTACCAATAAGGGTCAAATGACACCCCCAATCAGCTTGCAAACTCCGACCAGAGAGCCTTTGTTTTGCTTCTTGTGCTATCGTGTACCGTTCCTGCTGTCCACATGGGCTCCCTCCTTTGCCACACTTAGAGAGGGACAAGCACCCACAGGTGGAATTGCTCTTGAAATAATCCCAACAGCTCTCAAGTTACATCAAAAGAAGTCCCTTTAGAATTCAATACCTATTAGCCACTAAACCTATTAAGAGTCTATTCAGAGGGCCAGATTTTACCTCTTGGTTCAGTCACACCTCCACCAAGAGCCTTCTGTGTCTTTCTTGTGGGCAGGACTTAAACTTTTGTTTGTTATTCTCTTGGCATTAATACACAGCCCTTTCTTATTTTGCTCTGGTATTTTATTAATCCAATCACATCTAACTGGCTTGTTTTATTCTTTTCCAAACACCCCTTAGAGCATTTTTTTCTTCTTTTTTTTCAGAGGCCTAGGAACTTTATCCTAATTTCTAAAGAGGCAGTGAAGGGTCGGACGCGGTGGCTCATGCCTGTAATCCCAGCACTTTAGGAGGCCGAGGCAGGCGGATTACCTGACGTCAGGAATTTCAGACCAGCCTCGCCAACGTGGTGAAACCTCTTTTCTACTAAAAATACAAAATTAGCCAGGCGTGGTGGTGTGCACCTATAATC
This sequence comes from Macaca fascicularis, assembly GCF_037993035.2. Taxonomy (NCBI): domain Eukaryota; kingdom Metazoa; phylum Chordata; class Mammalia; order Primates; family Cercopithecidae; genus Macaca; species Macaca fascicularis. The sequence continues at coordinate 19,542,423 of NC_088375.1, forward strand.
CCAACTACTCAGGGGGCTGAGGCAGGAGAATTGCTTGAACATGGGAGGTGGAGGTTGCAGTGAGCCGAGATTGTTCCACTCCACTCCAGTCTGGCCGACAGAGTCAGACTTCGTCTCAAAAAAAAAAAAAAAAGAGGCAGTGAAGGTATTCTTATTTTCAAGTGAGAAGAGATGGTCATAGAAATACAAGGCAATAATTCATATATATGAATTATATATGTTATATAAACATATATATATATTTTAGAGTAGGTCATCTTTCTTTTCTTTTTTTTTTTTTTTTTTTTTTGGTATGATGGCTATATAGGTCCAGGTGATCCTTTTGCTAATATTCATCCCTCATTGTACTTTTAAGAGCCATTGACTTTTTTTTTTTCTTTTTTGAGACGGAGTCTTGCCCTGTCACCCAGGCTGGAGTGCAGTGGTGTGATCTCTGCTCACTGCAACCTCCACCTCCTGGGTTTAAGCCATTCTCCTGCCTCAGCCTCCCCCGTAGCTAGGATTCCAGGCACCTGCCACCACACCCAGCTAATTTTTGTGTTTTTAGTAGAGATGGGGTTTCACCATGTTGGCCAGGCAGGTCTCAAACTCCTGACCTCAGGTGATCTACCTGCTTCAGCCTCCCAAAGTGCTGGGATTACAGGCTTTTTTTTTTTTTTTTTCCCTTGAGACAGGGTCTCACTCTGTTGCCCGGACTTGAGTGCAGTGGCCCGATCACAGCTCACTGAAGCTTTGACATCCCGGGCTCAGGGAATCCTTCCACTTTAGCCTCCCAAGTATCTGGGACTACAGGCACACATGACCACATCCAGCTAATTTTTACGTTTTTAGTTTTTGTACAGAATAGGGGGGGGGTCTCCCAATGTTGCACAGGCTGGTCTCAAACTCCTGGCCTCAAATGATCTTCCCACCTTGGCTTCCCAAAGTGTTGGGATTACAGGGGTGAGCCACCACACCTGGTCAAATTTTGTCTTTTAATCAGCTACACATGAGTTATTTTTCTATTGCCTGGAGGCCCCAGAGAGCAATGGCAGAAAAAGACAGTGGGATGCCACGCCGGGGAAGGCAGGAAGGGAAAGCCAGTCTGACATTTCCCGGCCCTTGCAGCAGCAGGAGTTTTCTGGAAAGTGGGTAAGAGAAAGATGAAGCTTAGGTCTGGGTTAAAATTGTCACTTTCTCTCCAACTGGGAGAGTGTCGTTCATTGATGTTTCTTCAGCTGGGCTCAAAGAAGAGGTAGCAGGATGCATGATGAGGAATGATCCCACTTCTTTTCAGAAGTCACTGCATAACATATTTGCTAAAAGGAACATGCTTACTCATAAATATCAGTGGAGCAGATTTCACACTACACCTGCAATTCTGGAACTTCTGCACTGATGAGACTAGCTTGAATTGTAGTCACCTTGGGGGCAGGAAAGTAGAGGGGGGTGCGGGGGAGGGAGGCGAGACTCCAGGTCCCCTGGGTTTAAGAGGTTGGATTTTAGACGATTACATGCTTCCTGCTCACTTCACAGGCCCACTTAAGGCCCGATTAACCCCACGCTTTCTATTATCGATCCTTTCCCCATCTCACTCCTTACCTACCAGGACCATATACTTAAGGCACTCTACTGGGGACAAAATTTAAAGATGTGCTAAAAAGTCTCATTAATCAAATAATGCAAAATTTATTTTAATTGAAAATTTTTTAAAAGTCAGGTTTTATGAGGAGACTTCTGAAAAGAAATGGGATTGTTTTCATCATGCATCTTGCTACCTCCTCTTTGTTTTTTTTTGTTTTTGTTTTGAGATGCAGTCTTGCTGTGTCACCCAGGCTGGAGTGCATGGAGTGCAGTGACATCATCTCAGCTCACTGCAACCTCCACCTCCTGGATTCAACCAATTATGCTGCCTTAGCCTCCCCAGTAGCTGAGACTACAGGCATGCACCACCAAGCCTGGCTAATTTTTGTATTTTCAGTAGAGATGGAGTTTCACCATGTTGGCCAGGCTGGTCTCGAACTCCAGACTTCAAGGGATCCACCTGCCTCAGCCTCCTAAAATGTTGGGATTACAGGTGTGAGCCACCGCCCAGCTGCTACCTCCTCTTTTTTTTTTTTTTTTTTTTTTTTGAGACAGTCTTGCTCTGTCTCCCAGGCTGCAGTGCAGTGTGGCACCATCTCAGCTCACTGCAACCTCCACCCCCCAGGTTCAAGCAATTCTCCTGCCTCAGCCTCCTGCGTAGCTGGGATTACAGGCGCACTCCACCACACCTGGCTAATTTTTGTATTTTTAGTAGAGACTGGGTTTCACCACGTTGGTCAGGCTGGTCTTGAACTCCTGACCTCGTGATCCGCCTGCCTTGGCTTCCCAAAATGTTGGGATTATAGGTGTGAGCCACTGTGTCCGGCTGCTACCTCCTTTTTGAGCCCAACTAAAGAAACATCAAGGATTGATACTCTCCAGTTGAAGAGAAAGTGACAACTTTAACCCAAATCTAATCTTCCTCTTACTTTCTCTTTCCCATTTTCCAGCTGCCAAACTAATGGCAGCTGCTGCAGTTTTTGTAAATAGTTTTCAGGGTTGGGATTAGAGCGAGAGAAGAGAGGCAGGATTGTGAAAGGTCAGGAGTGGATACTCAATTAAAATTTTTGATATTTTGTTCATTATGGATTTTTAAAATTAATTTTGAGTTTTAAAAATATTGCACGAAAATATTTATGCTGATTATTGAGGTTTTTTTGTTTTGTGAACCCATAAAATTTGCAATTGACAGTACCCTGTCCAGGTCCAGTAAAAATACCTAGGAGTCTACAAAAATCTACCCACGACTTACTGTGCCCCAGGTATATATCCCCCACCATGAAGTCTCCATAAAGTGTCCCAGTGAGTTTTAATGTTCTCTCCTCTCTTTCCATGCACGTGTATTAAAATGCATTGCCTTCTGATTGGTGTTTTCCACTTCGAACAGCGGAAATGCCTCGACCACGTCTGTTTTCAAATTTCTGCTCTAGTTAAGAAACGATCTCTGGCCCGGAGCGGTGGCTCACGCCTGTAATCCCAGCACTTTGGGAGGCCGAGGCGGGCGGATCACCTGAAGTCAGGAGTTGGAGACGAGCCTGACCAACATGCCGTCTCTACTAAAAATACAACATCAGCCGGGGGTGGTGGCGCATGCCTGTAATCTCAGCCACTTGGGAGGCTGAGGCGGGAGAATCACTTCAACCTGGGAGGCGGAGGTTGCAGTGAGCCGAGATCGCGCCACTGCACTCCAGCCTAAGACACAGAGCAAGACTCCGTCTCAAGAAAAAAAAGAAAAGAAAAGAAAAGAAACGATCTCCTCCCTTCTGAAAGTTATATACATTTCACTATTCGCCAACCACCTCCTCCACGCCGTCCAGAGCTGAGCTGACACGCAGCGAAGTCCTCTCAGTGGTCCCTCCGCACCTCAGCCCTGTGCTTGGCAGCGAGACTGGTGACAGGGCCGCCCCAGCATGGGTCTCCCGGGCCGCGGACCCGCCCCACGCCGTGTCCAGCGCGCTGTCCTCCCGCCCCATCCTTGTGCCGGGCATCGTGTAGTCGCGTCTGCGCGCTCCGCCGGTCTGCCGGCGTGAGAAAGAGCTCGTGCGGCTCCCGAGTTCAGACCAGAGGGGACGGCGAAGCGCGAAAAAAATTCCCTGCGGCCAGTACGCAGGCGCAGCCGTGCTCCTGGGCTTCCCGGGCCTCGTCCCAGTCGGCGCGCCCGGCGCTACTCCGCCAGCGGACAGTTGGGGGCGCTGCAGGGAGGGCACCCGAGCGGGTTGGGGGCGCTTGGAAGGGTGGCTTGCATGGTCCGGGTAGCTGCAGTCCTCGGGGTGGGGCGGAGGGGCGCAGCACCGCGCGGACGAGGATGGGGCGGGGGCGGGCGCAGCCCAGGGATGCAGGCACGATAAGGCGAGTGACAGCCAGCAGGGAGGGGCGGGCGCCACTGCGTCCACGCCCTTTGCTCGGGGCCGGTCCGGGAGGGTCCTCGGCCTCTGCGCGCGCCTGGCCCGCGGGCTGAGGCGTACGGGTCGCACGCAGCGCCATGCGCGGCCCCCCTGCTTGGCCGCTGCGGCTGCTCGCGCCCCCGGGCCCAGCCGAGCCAGGTCGGCTCCTGCCGGTAGCCTGCGTGTGGGCCCCGGCCATCCGCTCCCCTGGATCCCTATCGCCGTTCACTGGCCTGAGGCCCACACGGCTATGGGGCGCGGGGCCGGCGCTGCTCGGGGGCGTTGGAGCCGCGCGCCGCTGGAGGAGCGGCTGCCGGAACGGGGGTCCGGGCTACTCGGGGGGCGGCCTGGGCCTCGCGCGGCTCATGGGGCTGTGGGCTCGGGCCCCTGGCAGCTGCACGTGCGGGGCTTTTGCTGGGCTGGGCGCTCCTCGGCTCCCGCGCGCCGGGTTCCCGGGCGGTCCGGCAGCCGCTGCCTGGGCAGGGGACGAGGCCTGGCGGCGCGGGCAAGCGGCGCCTCCTGGGGACAACGGGCGGCTGCGCCCCCGGTCACCCGAACTCCCGGAAGCCCGGAAGCTCCTGGGGCTGGCGTACCCTGAGCGCCGGAGGCTGGCAGGTAGGGCCCTCCCCGACCACTTCCCTCCTCCGGGCCGCTCCTTCTCCACGCGCGGGATCCCGGGGCGCCGAGAGGGACACGGCCGGGCCGCAGAGCGCCTGTCACCGCCGCCTCTCCTGGGCCACTCCTAACCCCGGAGGAGGGAGGGGATGGCTCTCCTCGGAGTAGCGTTGTCAAGATTTCGCCTTAGCTGGGGACTCGTTGGCAGATTTTACACTTTTTTTCTTGTTGACACACATTGTATATGTCCTTATTGGAATCTTTGGGTCTGTTCCGTCACCAACTTAGTGGGAGCATCTGTTTTGGCTTAGGCAGCAAAATGAGCTGGAGGTTTTTCCTTGGAAAAAAAATAAATTGTAGCCAAAAATATGCCTATTTTGTTATTAGGCATTTATACTTTTTTTTTAACCAAAAAAAAAAAAATTGTTTGCTTTAAGCGAGTCTGTCAAGCAGTCACCAATGCTTTCACAACGGAAAGCAGAACTTTCACACTCGTCTCGTGCTAAGTGGGAAGCAGGAAGTTATAGCACTGTTCATCAGTCCACACCAACCAGTTATCTGTTCAGTAATTGAGTAACTTTTTTTAAAGAAGCCAAAATGAATGCTTTTAGAAACAAAATTTAAATAGTACAGTTTTCTATAGCTCCTCATTTTTTAACCATTAATTGGAGGAGTGTTTAGATGCAAGGGCCTTGTAAGATCTAAACTTTTTGATTTCTCTAAATTTTCATTCCTTCTATAAACATTTGTTGAGCCCTCATTCTGAACTGGGCCCTGGGGTTACAGTGGCATGCACAAGGAAACATGGTTCCCGCTTCTGCCGGGACTTCTGGCTTAGTGGGGAGAAGCATCTCTGAACTATTCATATGTGTAGAGGTCAGCCTGCACCTGTGGGCTGTGGAAAGGGGCCTGTGAGGTTGTCAGGTGCAACACCAGAAAAGCATTCTTTGCTGCAAATCCATTGCTTTAGAAAGGACCCTCCTGAGTAGTGATTTGGGATTTAGAGTAGGTTTGCACAGTGGAAGAGAGCAGTTAGGGTGGCGACTTTTCATCTGCCAGTTACTATGAAAGCTTAGGGGGACTCTTGGTATCGCTCGGGTATAAAGAGAATTATTTCATTGTTCAGTTGGTTGAGTGTAGATTTTGATGTAAAAATCTTTCTTTTTCTCTCTTTAAAAACATTGGAGACTAGGAGCTCTCACTGGACTTTGAGCTGCTTGAGACAGGGACTGTCTGATTCATCTTTCTGCCTCCAGTTCTTAGCATGTGCACAGCACAGAGCAAGCACTCAGAGTGCCTTCAGTGAAGGAATAAATGACCATACCACCAGGCACAGAGTGAGGCCTTTAGAAACCCTAAGCATCATAGGGTGCACCCACCACTTCTGTATGTGACTCAAAGTAAGTGTAAGGGAATCCAGTTCTGTTTTGTTTGTGAAATACTAGATGTCAGGAATGGTGTTTAGATGTCAGGCTTTGGTGGTGCCTACACGTGCCCAGTCCTGCTTATCCTATGACCATTGCTCCTGTGAGCCCCTACTCTGTCCCCCGATATCCTGCCATACTAGTATGTTTTGGTGACAGCCTTAAACAAGGCAAGACTGTGCCTCCTTTTTTCTTTCTTCCTTTTGTTTTTCTGGGATAGGGGTCTCACTGTGTTGCTGAGACTTGTGTCGAACTCCTCAGCTCAAGCAGCCCTGCCTCTACCTCCTGAGTAGTTGGGACTACAGGCATGTGCCACTACACCCGGCTTGTACCTTTTTTTTTTTTTTTTTTTGAGCTGGAGTTTTGCTCTTGTTGCCCAGGCTGGAGTGCCATGGCATGATCTCGTCTGACCGCAACCTCCGCCTCCCAGGTTCAAGCAATTCTCCTGCCTCAGCCTCCCAAGTAGCTGGGATTACAGGCATATGCCACCATACCCGGCTAATTTTGTATGTTTAGAGACAGAGTTTCTCCGTGTTGGTCAGGGTGGTCTCAAACTCCCGACCTCAGGTGATCTGCCCACCTTGGCCTCCCAAAGGTGCTGGGATTACAGGTGTGAGCCACCACACCCAGCCTTCTTTCTATTTTAAGAACAGGATATATTTTGTTCCACCACATTGAGAAATTATGAATGTATAATTTGAAAAAAACAAGCCTAGGGTTGCCACACTAATTTTTTTTTTTTTTTTTTTTTTTTTTTGAGTGTTTTTGAGACGGAGTCTCACTCTGTTGCCCAGGCTGGAGTGCAGTGGTCAGATCTCAGCTCACTGCAAGCTCCGCCTCCCGGGTTTACGCCATTCTCCTGCCTCAGCCTCCCGAGTAGCTGGGACTACAGGCACCTGCCACCTCGCCCGGTTAATTTTTTGTATTTTTTAGTAGAGACAGGGTTTCACTGTGTTAGCCAGGATGCTCTCGATCTCCTGACCTCGTGATCCGCCCGTCTCGGCCTCCCAAAGTGCTGGGATTACAGGCTTGAACCACCGCGCCCGGCCTTTTTTTTTTTGCTTTCAAACAGATAAATACATATTGTATATTATGAGGATATCTGATAAAAAGCCCTTATTTAGATGTATGATTTCCTGAGAAATCATATATTAAAGCCAGTTAGGATTAAGAGGAAGTAGGGGTCATTGTTAATTTGTAATTAAAAAAAAAAATGTATAATTCTAAGAGCAGCCTGAGGTGTTGGCACATCTCTTTGAAATGCTGGAGGTAAAGAGCAATTGTGTGTGTGTATTTTCTAATCAAAACACTAAAAAAGCTGAGCTGAAAAGGAATTCCAATGTTAATTTGTTAATTTTTGGAAAAACAAATACAAAAATCTTTTTTCAAAAACACAGCTTTATATTTTAATAATAATACCTCCATCTCTCTCAGCATTTTGCTGAGTATGCCTCCTAAATTTTGTGAACAGAAAACTTTGATAAGTAGTTTGTATCAGAAACTTTAAAAACGCAGTCTACCATGAACTATGTACAGACGTGTGCCGAAAGCAGCTTTAGCATTACTGTGTTCCATTCCTCTCCTAAGCCGCCCCTTTGGGGAGGGATGCGCAGCTATCTTCATACAGATGTAAGGTCCCTTTTCACTGATAATTCTCCATCTTATCACTCTGGCCAGAAGAAATCTTAAAAGATGCAGGTGCTTGAGGAGGAGCAGGGTATGGACTGATGGGATAAGCGACACTTCATCAGAACCCTCTGGCTGTGCCTGGCAGATAGAGGAGACTCTGACCTGAATGAGTTAGGGGCAGGGTTTTAGGAGCAAATGTGGGCCCCTACAGTACTGTGAGATTAGGGCACAGCTGCCTCCTGGAGGTTCTTTGTGTGGGGGACTTCGGGGGTGGGGCAGCATGCCTTCCCCACACCTCCCAGGCAGGCTTCTCGTTAAACTGGACTGTACACGTCTATCCCCTCCACTGGGGCGTGTTCAGTTGGTGCCTGTTTGGAGGACTCCGGAGGGCTCCTCTCACTGCAGTTACTGATAAGGGTGTGTGGTTTGAGGGCAGGACTGCTCTGAGAACCTGAAGACTGCTGACAGCTTTTGCTGAGTTTGTAGTTACCTTTTATGAAGATGGACCATGAGTGACCACAGTGAATATAGTGACAAAAGCAGTGGGTATGGTGGGCAAGGAGGCCAGAGTAGCTACTTCCTGAAGCCCAGTGAGGATGGAGATCCCACAGGGACAGTGCCCTGTGGGGGCTGGGGAGGATGAACCTTTGAAATCGGAACTGCCCCCGAAAGCCAGGGATGTGTGTGTGCTATGGAAATACATTGTTTCAGAGAAACCGAGCCTTCTGTAGCTGTGCTGTCACACCAGATTCCAGAGAGAAAAAATGTAAAATACCTTACCAATTTTTTATGTTGATCATGTGTGGATAATATTTTGGATATATTGGGTCAAGTAAAATGTCATTAAAATTAATTTTACATCTTCCTTTTTATAATGTGGCAGCTAGAGAAGTTTAAATTACCTAGGTGGCTCCCATCATTTGTCTGTTTAGAGTCCACGGCAAGCCCCCCTGTGGGTCATGGGGCAGGTACCCCTAACTGTTTTTTTTAATTTTGTCTTTGGGGTACCCCCTAACTCTAGAGCATGCTAATAGCATGGACAGAGACAGTCTGATCTCGCACCAGACACATGGGGGCTCGGATCTTTCTTCTCCAGATTTCCAGAACCTGGAGTCTCTGGCTTCTTCCTCTATTCCCTTCTCATCTGTTAGCCCCTCATGTCCTCACTTATTCTCTACCCAGCGCTAATGCTGAGTCCCTTCGCTCAGCCTCCATCTCCCCCACACCCTTGACTCCTGTGTTCTCCATCACACCCACCTGCATCTGTGGAAATGTGTCCCAGACTCCAGCAAACCCAACATGTCTAAAAACCAAAGTTACGTTTCTCCACAAAGCATCTTTCCTCTTCTGTCTCTAGGCTCAGTGAGAGAGACGGCAGCGTGAACCTCTTGGCCTTGGCCAGAGACACAGGTCATTCTTATAATGATAACAATAGTAGTTAAGATAATAGTTAATATGTCTTGCGTACTCAGCCCTGGGCATTGTACCAGATGCTTTGCATATGTGTCTAGTTGACTCGTAATTCTATTAGGGAGGGATTGCTTTTATTGCCGTTTTTCAGATGAGGAAACGGCACAGAGAGATGGAGTGACTTAAGCAAGGTCAAACAGCTAGATGGCAGAGCTTAAAAGGAGGATTTAAGATATTGAACGCCTAACCTAGGAGGGCTGGTTCTGAGATTGAGTTGGTCAGGGTTCCAACCCAATCCTGACCACTCAACCTGGGAACGGCCCTCCTCGGTTAGGCCTTCATCATCCTAAATCCTCCCTTTAACCCTCATCTTATCCTCATTTTTCAGAGAGGAAAAATGCTCACATCCAACCAGTCATCACGTCCTAGTTCTTAAAAATTTCTCCAGTCCTTTTCTCTGCCCTTTATCCCTCTGTCCCCCACCTACTTCACCCTAAGTTTGCTTCTCACCTAGGGCTCTGGAACAGTGCCCTCATGGCGACTCCTTTCACTCTGTAGCCGGAGTGGATCATTTAAAAATGCAAATCTGGCCGGGCATGGTGGCTCACGCCTGTAATCCCAGCACTTTGGGAGGCTGAGACAGGCAGATCACCTGAGGTCGAGAGTTCAAGACCAGCCTGACCAACACGGAGAAACCCTGTCTCTACTAAAAATACAAAATTAGCCAGGCGTGGTGGCGCACGCCTGTAATCCCAGCTACTCGGGAGGCTGAGGCAGGAGAATCACTTGAACCTGGGAGGTGGAGGTTGCAGTGAGTTGAGATCATGCCATTGCACTGGGCAACAACAGTGAAACTCTATCTCAAAAAGAAAAAGCAAATCTGACTGTATCATTTCCCAGTGTAAAGCCTTTTTAGGCCGACCTTGCCAAAAAATCCTTCTGTTCTATAATCTAGAGCCTTCGTTTCATTTCTCAGTTCTCCTTCCTGTGCACCCATGAGATCTCTGCCCCTGCTCCATCCTGCCAGGCTTTCTGCTCCCTTCCCTGACTCCCAGGTGAGGCCTGTGCTGCTTCCTCTGCTTGGGACATGGGAAGATACCAAGGACAGGCTTTGTCGCAGAATGTGGTTCTGCATTGTGTAAACTGGGAGACCTTGCATAGGCTCCCTCTCTCTGTGTTCGAGATTCCTCTCTGAAAAACGAGGATAAGATGAGGGTGAAACGGAGGATAAGATGATGAATGCCAGATCCTTCACATAATGGCGAGGGCTCTGAGGTGCTGCCTTTGAGTCCTTGAATGACAGTGGGGATTGCTGTACCTGCCTGATACCACCAGATGGGTGCCGTGTTCGGCAGTGGCAGGTGGTAGGCACGGTGTACAGCCTCCTCCAACCACCCCCAACCTTTGTCCTTCTATCCAGCCCTGTTGTCCAGCAATCTGCATTTCAGATTGTCCTTCCCCATTCTTTTGAAGTATATTTGTTTCCATCTTTGCCGCCATTCAGTAGAATGAGGTAACAGAAAGATACTTGAAGGTATCTCTCAAGAAATAGATAATGGGAGAAGTTGCTGGGGCCACATCAGGCAAAGGTAGGGGCAAGCAAGAGACTTAACTATGGAGAAAAGGTGTGGGAGAATTTCAGAATTGCAGTATGCTCAGTTGTGTCCAGGGCTTATGGTGGAATCTGAAATGATGTTTATGGAGCAAGTCTAAAGTATGCATTAATATCAGAAGACAGTGATATGTAGTCAGATCTTGGTTAACAAGAATGCACTTAACTAAAAGCTGAAAAATATCTTGTTTTACTTTTCTTATTCAAGTTGGACAAAGAAGCAAATGTCAACAAAACAAGCTAATAATTTTTAAATGATTATTAAAAAGTAAAAGTGTGGAGGGATATCCTGAAATTAATTTGGATTCAGCTAAATTACTTTCTCTTTGTAATCAGCATCATTACTATGTGAGAACAAGACTCAGAATCATAATCAGGGGGCACTTCATTCATGTCATATAGATTCTTATTGTAGAATCATAACTGATTTAGAAAACTAGAGGAGGAGGGAAGAGGTGGACCTTTATATAGCAGGTCATGCACACTGTGCTTTTGGAGTTATTCTCTGAGGCGAAAGAATAGAAATTGGCTACTGATGAAGGACAAAAAGAATTTTCTGCTGAATCCCGAATTTGCCGGGATGACTCCTTCTGGAGCTGCCAGTTCATCGAGGCTGAGGTATTCGGAACCTCAAGTTAGACACTCTCCCCGTCCTTTGGGCCTTCAGGCCCCCTTGGACACTTGTAAGAAGCATGGTGCTTTGAAACAAGACCCCGGGCTTTATGTCAAAATGAAGTGGCCCTTGCCCAGCTTCCTATTATTCAGTTGGATTGTGATTATGGGTTTTTAAGCCAGGCATATGGACTTTATGAGCTGCCAGAGCTCACATTTCTGCTTAGGTTATTGAAGAATTTTGATCTGATAGATGTTATTGCTCTATTGCCAAAGTTCAATTTATTTGTTTGTTCATTCAACAAATAGTGATTGAGATTTTCCTATGTGCCTGTCAATGTAGGCAATTGGTGACAAACCAGGCCAAAATCTTTTCTGTCCTAATGGAGAGAGAAACTAAATAAACAAATGAAACATTTAGAATGCTGAAAGGTAGGAGCTTCGAGAACACAAATGGAGAGGGAGTGAGGTGGGCAGTGTAGGGTGTCTGTATTTTAAGTGAGGCTGTCAGAGCAGGCCTTTTTGGGGAGGGGACTTTAGAATAAAGACCTTAAGGAGGGGCAAGAGCAATTGTTCGAAATGTTCCCCACTTAAAAAGACCTATGTTTTTCCTAGAACTCTGTCGACTAAATGTCCAGTTGGCACTGAGTTTGTTCTGGACTCTTTATTAAGGTTATATAAAAATTATACTTTTGGCTAGGTGCAGTGGCTCATGCCCGCAATCCCAGCACTTTGCAAGTCTGAGATGGGAGGACTGCTTGAGGCCAGGAGTTTGATACCAGCCTGGGCAACATAGTAAGATCCCCGTCACTATCTTTTAAAAAAATTCATTTCTCTTATTCTGAATGCAGTTATCTGTGATGTGTTGTTACTAATTGGGTTTTCTTTTCTATTTTTTATTTTTTTATTTTTTGAGACAGAGTCTTGCTCTGTCATCCAGGCTGGAGTGTAGCAGCACGATCTTAGCTCACTGCATCCTCCACCTCCCAGGTTCAAGCGATTCTCCTGCCTCAGCCTCCCAAGCAGCTAGGACTACAGATGCGTACCACCACACCTGGCTAATTTTTTGTATTTTTTTTTTTTTTAGTAGAGACAGGGTTTCACCATGTTGGCCAGGGTGATCTTGAACTCCTGACCTGAAGTGACCCACCCACCTCAGCCTCCCAAAGTGCTGGGATTACAGGCGTGAGCCACTGTGCCAAGCCAATATTTCTCTTCTGATAAGACTCTATCTTGTTTGCCTTTTTTTTGGGTGCATGAACAATTCTGTTTGTATTTATTTTCATATCATGTTGATATTTCCCAAAGCAATAATATAATATTAAGAAGCAATATATCACGTTTTATTGACATTTGCTTCTTTGTAATGATCCGTGAAACTGTTTTCCAAAAGTTATCTAGAATGGGTTGTTTGTTTGCTTAAGGCCTACAGCGTCTTGTATTCCCAGGCAGTTTCCCATCCAAGTACTAATGAGGTCCCACCCTGCGTAGCTTCTGAGGTCAGACAAGATTGGGTGCGTTCGGAGTGTATGGCCGTAGACAAGAGGGTTTTGAGATACTAGATGTAATCAAGTGCTTTAACTAGACAGCTTGATCTTCAAGTTACAGTATAGTTAGATGCCAAGGAGTATAGCATGTATAGCATGAATGGAGGAAAAATATGATCTGAGATGAACACCAAAATCAAGAGACAGGGAGGGAGGGGCTGGCCAGAACGGGTTCTGTAGTTGGCTCCCAGTTTTTCTTGGTGAGGAAGAGTTGATCAGACTAAGAAGTCATCTTCTCTGATTCAGATATGATCACTCACTTCCTTAGTCAACCTGCTTGTTCTCACCTGGAACCATTTGGTTCTTCCCTTGAGTCAGGGGTCGAGGAGCAAAAGGGAGGAAACTGCTAGAGACTGAGATCAACGCATACTCTGAAAACAGCTTATTTGGCAAGGAAGCCTCCTGGGCTCAGCACCCCAGCAACAGCCCCTTTGCTGAAGCACCCTGAGCATTGAGAGTGCTTGTGTTTTCTAGCTGCGGTTGGATTTCTCACGATATCCAGTGTTATCTCCATGTCTGCCCCTTTCTTCCTGGGGAAGATCATCGATGTCATCTATACCAACCCCACTGTGGACTACAGCGACAACCTGACCCGCCTCTGCCTTGGGCTCAGTGGTGTGTTTCTGTGTGGTGCTGCCGCCAATGCCATTCGTGTCTACCTCATGCAAACTTCAGGTAACAGTCTCTCCTCTCAGGGATGTGAGTCATCCTGAAGAAGATGTAGAGTCCTGTGGGTTTGTTCGGGCTCGAATCTCATGTGCTCCAGGCTCCATTCTCTTCCTGTCTTGCTGGCATCCTGTTAAGTAGGGATAGAGCCCAATGACTGCCCAGATGTTGGAGGTACAGATTATTTTAGATCAAGCACTGTTCTCAACTCTTCTTTTCCAGTTGAAGTTGAGCTGTAAGGGCAATCATGTCGGTCTTACGGGAGGTTTGGAAATATGCCCCTCAGGCTGGGCGCGGTGGCTCACGCCTGTAATCCCAGCACTTTGGGAGGCCGAGGCAGGTGGATCATGAGGTCAGGAGTTTGAGACCCGGCTAGCCAACATGGTGAAACCCCGTCTCTACTAAACATACAAAAATTAGCCAGGTGTGGTGGCGTGTGCCTATAATCTCAGCTACTTCAGGAGGCTGAGGCAGGAGACTCACTTGAACCCAGGAGGCTGAGGTTGCAGTGAGCCCAGATCACACCACTGCTGGGGGTCCTCCAGCCTGGGGGACAGAGCGAGACTCCATCTCAAAACAAAAAAAAAAGAAAGAAAAAGAAAAAAAGAAAATGAGACCCCTGGCCATGAAGCTGGACTTCTGAGGCTTCCTGAAGGCTTCAGAAACCCATTTACATGCCCCATGCTTGTGTTTCTCCTTGAGTAGCAGCTGGGATGATAACTTTGTTAGTATTTCTGTGAAGAGATCTCCTTGGTACAGGCAGGTCACTGCCACAATAATGAGAGAACCCGGGACACCAACTGGAAGTCGGTTGCTCTCCATTTAACTCTGTGGATGATTAACCGTTTTTGCCATTTAAAGGTTCAATACAGGAAAAGGTTTCCAGGGAGGAACAAAATGAGCTTTTGGAAGTTAATGTAATAAAACTTCTTTGTAAATAATACCTTAAAAAACTCTCGGCCAAGTGTGATGGTTCACGCCTGTAATCCTAGCACTTTGGGAGGCTGAGGCAGGAGGATTGCTTGAGCCCATGAGTTTGAGACCAGCCTGAGCCACATAGCAAGACTCCGTCTGTACTAAAAATAAATTAGCTGGGTGTAGTGGCAGACATCTGTAGTTTCAGCTACCCAGGAGGCTGAGGTGGGAGGATGGCTTGAGCCACAAGGTTGAGGCTATAGTGGACTATGATCGTGCCACTGCATTCAAGCCTGGGTGATAGAGCAAGACCCAGTCTCTTAAAAAAAAAAAAAAAAAAAAAAAGTAGAAATAAAAAGCCTCTGAGTCACGTTATATTTATTTTATTCCTGTATCCTCTCACTAGCCCCCACAGTCTGTAGTTAATAAGAGAAGAGTAGTGTTGGTAGTGCATGACAGTTAATGTGCCTGGTTTGGGAGAGGCTCTTTCTCCCCGTGGGATACAGTGCAGCAGACACTCTCAGAGGCTGCATTGCTCAGAAGGGTTACAACTCCAGGCCAAGCTGCTGCACAGTAGGTGGCTGCCCCATAATGGTAATGGATGTCTTTACCCCTGGTGAGTCTGTTCGTGTTTACTTTTGCAGGTCAGCGCATTGTGAATAGGCTGAGAACTTCGTTATTCTCCTCCATCCTGAGGCAGGAGGTTGCTTTCTTTGACAAGACTCGCACAGGAGAATTGATTAACCGCCTCTCATCAGACACTGAACTCCTGGGGCGCTCAGTGACTGAAAACCTCTCAGATGGGCTCAGGGCCGGGGCCCAGGCTTCTGTAGGCATCAGCATGATGGTATGTTGGCCTGGTTCCCCTTGGTACCTTCCTGCCAGGGCTTGGCTTGCACCAGGCCTCTCAAGTGTGAGATGAGCTCAAGGTGAGCGATTCGCATCATTCTGTAAGTGCCTAGAGCCAAAAGTGCTATTGCAGAGGCTGCTGGAACATGGGGATTGCCTCTACCTGCATGGCCTCTTGTACCTTCATTTCTCCAGAATGACTGATTATCTGGAAAATGGACTCTTGTGTTACTGCTGGGTATTCTGAGATGTGTGAACCCGGGGTGTTAAGACAGAAAAGAGCATCAGGTAGAAGGAGCACTGGGTACTACCCTGTGGGTGGCACCAAGCAGTGACTAAATTCCATTCCTCTGTGTGTGTAAGTCGAGCTGTGCTCTTTTAAGGGGAGAGCTCTTCACTCCCATGGCCTTTTTTCCTTTCCTTAACTGGGTGGCTTGTGCCTGTCCTGTCTGCTTGCCTTACCTCTTCAACCAGTGTTTCTATTTAGCCCAATGCTGCAGGTCAGTAGAGAGGCAATGCAAGCCACATGTGTGATTTTAATGTTTCAGTAGCCACATTTAAAAAAAGCAAAAAGAAGCCAATCAGATTAATTTAATTTTTTTAATTTTTTTTTTTTTTTTTGAGACAGAGTGTTACTCTGTTACCCAGGCTGGAGTACAGTGGCAAGATCATAGCTCACTGCAGTCTTAAACTTCTGGACTCAAGTGATTCTCCTACCTCAGTCTTCCAAGTATCTGGGACTACAGGCACACACCACCAAGCTTGGCTAATTTGAAAAATATATATATATATTTTTTGTAGAGGCAGGGTCTCTTTGTGTTGCCCAGGCTGGTCTCCAACTCTTGGCCTCAAGTGATCCTCCTGCCTCGGCCTCCCAAAGTGCTGGGATTACAGGCTTGAGCCACCATATCTGGCTGAGATTAATTTTAATGTTTTGTTTAAGCCAGTATAAACAAATTATTGTCATCTCAACATGTAATTAATATCAAAATTATTAATGAGGTATTTTATATTATTTCTTTCATATTATAGTTGACCCTTGAACAATGCAGGGGTTGGGACACTGAACCCCACACAGTCAAAAATCGAAGTGTAACTTTTGACTCCCCAAAAACTTAACTACTAATAGCCTACTGTTGACCAGAAGCCTTACTGATAACATACAGTCAATTACCATGTATTTGGTATGTTGTATGTATTATATACTATGTTCTTATAACAGAGTAAGCTAGATAAAAGGAAGTGTTATTAAGAAAATCATAAGGAAGGTAAAATATACTTATTATTTATTAAGTGGAAGTGAATCATCATAAAAGTTTTTTTTTTTTTTTGAGACAGAGTCTCGCACTGTCATCCGGGCTGGAGTGCAATGGCGGGATCTTGGCTCCCTGCAAACTCCGCCTCCCAGATTCAAGTGATTCTCTTGCCTCAGCCTCCTGAGTACTGGGATTATAGGTGCCTGCCACCACGCCTCGCTAATTTTTTTGTATTTTTAGTAGAGATGGGGTTTCACTATGTTGGCCAGGCTGGTCTTGAACTCCTGACCTTGTGATCTGCCAGCCTCGGCCTCCCAAATTGCTGGGATTACAGGCGTGAGCCACCGTGCCCGGCCCATCATAAAAGTGTTTATCCTCATTGTCTTCACACTAAGTAGACTGAGAAGAGGAAGAAAAGTTGTTCTTGCTGTCTCAGGGATGGCAGAGATGAAAGAAAATCTATGTTTAAGTTGACCCATGCAGTTCAAACCTATGTTGTTCAAAGGTCAACTGCATTTCCAAATTTGGTGTGTATTCTCTACTTATGGAGCATCTTAATTCGGATGCTAAATTTTCATTGAAAGTACTTGATCTATATTTAGATTTTATAAAATGTACAATTGAAAAAGTAGTTTGACATACTCAGTTTTTCCAGACATACTTAATAGTTTGCCAATAACTGAATGGAATATAGGCTTTTAAATTTTAATTAAACCTAAATACAATTAAAACTTCAGTGTCTCAGTCATACCTGCCACATTTCAAGTTTCCAGTGGCCATGTAAGGCTGTCGTTTTGGGCAGTGCAGTTCTAGACCTGTGGAAAAAGAACTGTAAATAATCCTTTCTCGCAAGTGGAAAAGCTTGGATTTTGTCCTTTGTATCCCATGAAGCACTCAGTTCAGAGAGGAAGGGTGTGTTGCCTATTAGATCTGACTTACGGAATGAAAAACAGCTTTGAAAACTCATGATTTTCCAGCTAAGAGAGAAGCAAACCTCTGGAAGAGGACCCTTCCTGCACTAACATGCCATTTTCCAAATATGAATAGTTTGGGGAATCAGGAAAAGTTCAAGCTGGGAAAAAATCACTTGGGGTACTTTTTTTAACAAGGAAAGGGAATTCAGTGTTGGATCAGATGAGCAATTCAAAGGGGTCTGTTTGGGCTGCCATAATAATACCACAGACTGGGTGGCTGAAACAAAAGAAATGTATTTCTCACAGTTCTGGAGGTTGGAAGTCCAGGGTCAAGGTACTAGCAAAATAGCTTCATTCTGAGGCTTCTTCTCTTGGCTTGTAGGCAGCTGCCATCTTGCCATGGGCTCACATAGTGGAGAGAGAGTGTGCTCTAGAGTGTCTCTTATAAGGACACTAATCCTGTTGGATTGTGGCCCCACACTTAGGACCTCATTTAACCTTAGTTACTTTCTTAGAGGCCCCATCTCCAAATACAGCCATGCTGGGGTTAAGGCTTCAACACATGAATTTCAGGGGGAAACATTCAGTCTATAAAAGGGCCTCAGGAAGTGGCTTCACCTAGGATCCGATCTTTGGCTCTAGAGGATCAGAAATGTGACTTTGTTTCTCCTGCACAAACTCATGGACCTGACATAGGGGACGTCCAATTATAAGAACCTGATACTGTGTATGCCATACTGCCAATTTATTAATTTACATAGTGGGCCTTCCTACTATTAAGTTGTGTTTCTGCTATTCCAATTTTGTGTGTGTGTGTGTGAGACAGGGTCTCCCTCTGGTGCCTAGGCTGTAGTGCAGTGGTGTCATCTTGGCTCACTGCACCCTCCGCCTCCTGAGCTCTAGCGATCCTCCCACGTCAGCCTCCCGAGTAGCTGGAACTACAGGCGTGCACCACCATGCCCGGCTAATTTTTGTATTTTTTTCTATAGAGACAGTGTCTCACCATGTTGTCCAGCCCACTGGTTTTGAACTCCTGGGCTCAAGCGATCCACCCACCTCAGCCTCCCGAAATGCTAGGATTACAGTCGTGAGCCCCCACGCCTAGCCCATTTCTGCTATTCAAAACACTTCATTATGGTGCCAGGACCCTGTATTAGTCATCAGAAGGTTTTTTTGGATTTTTTTTGTTTTGTTTCGTTTTGGTTTTTTTGAGACGGAGTCTTGCTCTGTCTGGCTGGATCTCAGCTCACTGCAAGCTCCGCCTCCTGGGTTCAGGCCATTCTCCTGCCTCAGCCTCCCAAGTAGCTGGGACTACAGGCGCCTGCCACCTCGCCCGGCTAGTTTTTTATATTTTTTAGTAGAGATGGGGTTTCACTGTGTTAGCCAGGGTGATCTCGATCTCCTGACCTCGTGATCCGCTTGTCTCGGCCTCCCAAAGAGCTGGGATTACAGGCTTGAGCCACCGCGCCTGGCCAGAAGGTTTTTCATTAAGTATGGAACCACAGTGAAGGAAGGGGGTGGTTCTGGGACAGTTCTAGGAGAATCTTGATGGACTGTGCCTGCCCCACACAGAGGACACCTGTCCAGTTGGTTCATTTGACATCAGTTGTGTTCAGGCCCCAGAAGTGTTAGACCTGTCCTGTTGGTCTCATGTCCTGATAGTGACCATCAGAGATACGATTATGCTCCCCGAGGCTCACCCCAGGTGTCCTGATGGACTTGTCTTCTCAGGGTGGGACATTTGTGTACACATCTGCTTGCTTCTCTGTGAAGGTGCCAACCTCCTTTCTGCCTCAGGGCCTTTATGCAATGGCTCTTCCCTGTTGGTGGTGAGGTCTTCCAAGATCATGTTACATCTGAAGTGATACTTTCTCTCTCTTATACTTGTCTATTATCTAAGTCTTATCTCTTCTTTCTTACATGAAAACTCTGTGAGGGTTGGTTATCTCCCAGGTGCCTGGAATAGTGCTTGCACTCAGTAACACAGGCACTCAGTAACAACTTGTTGAATGAGTAAATGAATGAGTGAATGATTGGTTGATCCATCTACTTACATTTCAGTTTGCAGCTTTTCGTTAGTATTATTTAGCCTTGTACTGATTATACTATTTTCTGTGCAAATGAGATATGGTAGATTTTAGTAATTTGTCAAAGAGATGCTAGTACTATTGAAAGTACAGTCACCAAATTGCAAGGTTGACAGGGAAACCCTCTGTTACTTACTTCTAGAAGTTAGGTTATTCTTTCAGCAATTCCAGTTGCTAGAAGCTCCTCGGTATGTTGAGCCCAGATCCATCCTGCAGACTTCAGTCCACTGAACCATGAAAGCAGCTTTAATTCTTCTTCGACTTGTTGGTTGTGTCCTCCAAGTCCTCTGTTGACTGTTTGTCATACAATGTGTGGTTTTTGTTTTTGTTTTTGTTTTGAGACAGAGTTTTGCTCTTGTTATCCAGGCTGGAGTGCAGTGACTCAATCTTGGCTCACTGCAACCTCCACCTCCCGGGTTCAAGCGATTCTCCTGCCTCAGCCTGCCGAGTACCTGGGATTACAGGCGTGCACCCCAACTCCCGGCTAATTTTTGTATTTTTAGTAGAGACAGGGTTTCACCATGTTGGTCAGACTGGTCTCGAACTCCTGACCTCAGGTGATCTGCCTGCCTTGGCCTCCCAAAGTACTGAGATTACAGGCGTGAGCCACCACACCCTACCCAGTGTGAGGTTTTTTGGTGACTTCACCGTCTTGGTCATTTTGATGGGACGTGTTGCTCTGGTTGTTCAGTGCCTGCAGGTGGTTCGGACCTGAATACACAACTCCTGATATGGTCTGGAGTGTGGAGCAGAGCAGGCCTCTGCCACACTCCCCCTGTCTCTTCCCACTCTGTTGTTAAACAGCATGGTCTGATCTAGTATTGGCCTGAGGATTCTTTCTTCAGCAATTGCTTGTCACATTTCTTCTGTGTGGCATGCTGAATATTTATGGGGTTTTGTGAAGAATAAAGATGTCTGAAAAATTCCACCCAAACAGGATGTAACAACTTGGGGACAGTACCTTCAAGCCTGCTGTTAATTTAAACACACTCACACACACACAGACACACCCCTACACACACTCCCCTATCGTAGGTAATAAGAATGTCTTGCCACCCTATGTAACAAACACCTCTCAATTTTTTTTGTTTTTGACAGTTTTTTATCTCACCTAATCTGGCCACCTTTGTTTTGAGCGTGGTGCCTCCAGTGTCAATCATTGCTGTAATTTATGGACGATATCTACGGAAACTGACCAAAGTCACCCAGGATTCCCTGGCACAAGCCACTCAGGTAAAAGCCCCTTCTCATCCGTGTGGTTTCCAGCAGAATGGGGTCACAGCCAGGATCCTAGACGGCAGATCCTAAGGGATGTGCTTAGGTTTTTCAATAAAGTGCCTTCCTTTCCTTTCATTAGAAATTACCCCAAGATCCCAGAAACTTAAACTACTCTGTTTTCTAGACTAGGTTTCTACCCATATCTCAAAGTAGATTCAACTCGACTAAACATTTTGTGGAGTCCTCACTTCTTACTATCACTATTTCTTTTCTTTCTTTCTTTCTTTCTTTTTTTTTTTTTTTGAGACAGGGTACATGAGAAAAGTCTTTTTCAGGCACTCTAGGCTAGAGTGCAGTGGTATAATCACAGCTAAGTGAAGCTTTAACCTCCCAGGCTTGAGTGATCCTCCCACCTCAGCCTCCTCAGTAGCTGGGACTATAGCCACATGCCACCATGCCCAGTAATTTTTAAAATTTTTTGTAGAGACAGGATCTTACTGTGTTGCCCAGGCTGGTTTCAAATTCCTGGGCTCAAGCGATTCTCCCACCTCAGCCTCCTGGAGTGCTGGGATTACAGGCGTGAACCACCATACATAGCCACTATCACTATTTGTTATGGGACAAAACAGTTAATCAGGTTTTGAAAATAGTTACTAGATAACACTGTGTTTCATTAATTTAATAAATCTGGCTTTGCAATGCTGTGCAACATTATCTTTTCAAAAATTAAAAATGGCCCGGTGCAGTGGCTCGTGCCTATAATCCCAGTACCTTGGGAGGCCAAGTCGGGTGGATCGCTTGAGGTCAGGAGTTTGAGACCAGCCCGACCAACGTGGAGAAACCTTGTTTCTACTAAAAATACAAAAATTAGCTGGGCGCGCTGGTTCCTGCCTGTAATCCCAGCTACTTGGGAGACTGAGACAAGGAGAATTTTGAACCCGGGAGGCAGAGGTTGCAGTGAGCCAAGATTGTGCCATTGCACTCCAGCCTGGGTGACAAGAGTGAAACTCCGTTCCAAAAAAAAAAGAAAAATTAAAAATAACCATTATACTTTCATGGTACAAAAACCATGCATGGGGCTGGGTGCAGTGGCTCACGCCTATAATCCCAGTACTTCGGGAGGCCGAGGCAGGTAGATCACAAGGTCAGGAGATCGAGAACATCCTGGCTAACATGGTGAAACCCCGTCTCTACTAAAAATACAAAAAATTAGTCGGGTGTGGTGGCGGGCGCCTGTAGTCCCAGCTACTCCGGACGCTGAGGCAAGAGAATGGTGTGAGCCCAGGAGGCGGAGCTTGCAGTGAGCCGAGATTGAGCCACAGTACTCCAGCCTGGGTGACAGGGCGAGACTCCATCTCAAAAAAGCACAAAAAAAACCATGCATGTTTATTGTTGAAAATTTTGAAAATAGAAAACAAAAATACCCATAATCCTGTCTTTTAGAATTAACATTTTGGAGTCTGTTTTTCTCTGCATAAAAATGTATTTCTGCATCTACATATGCTCCTATTTTTCTGTCTATATATATGATATGTTTAGGTATAGTTTTTTCCCCCAAAACTAGGATTGCTTTGTGTACTCTGCTGTCACTCTTTTTTGACTTAGTCATGTATCAAGAGTGGTTTTCCATTGATAATGTCTTTTAGGGAGTTCTCACTTCTTACTATCACTATTTCTTTTCTTTTCTTTTTAATAAGTAAATAAATGAAATGAGAACCACATTTTATTTTTGCTTCTAGAAGCTCTTGAAATATGACCCTTCTCCTCCTGAAATGTATTTATTATTCTCCCAGCTAGCTGAGGAACGTATTGGAAATGTAAGAACTGTTCGAGCTTTTGGGAAAGAAATGACTGAAAGAGACAAATATGCCAGCAAAGTGGACTATGTGATGCAGTTAGCAAGGAAAGAGGCATTCGCTCGGGCTGGCTTCTTTGGAGCAGTAAGTAGATCATTTTGGAAAAAGTGAAAGTGGCAGATGTTAGAATGGTGAGAGTTTTATTCTGTGGTGTTCAGCATAAGTAGAAAATGATTTTAATTTTTAAAATTTTAGTCTTAATTTCAAGGCTGAGAATGACTTTCTTTAAAATATTTTTGTGAAAAAGGAAGAAACAAGTAAATGTCCTTAGAGAAAAGTCAGTGCATGGTGCGATCGGGCACTGATTATTTGTGCGGTGCAGGCCAGTGGCATCAGCTTTGCCTGGGCCCTGGTCAGCCTCGCCGAGACTCAGCTCCATCGCAGATCTGCTCGGTAGGAAACTGGGGCCAGCAATCTGTTTAACAGGCCCTCTGGGTCATTCTCATGCCAGCAAAGTCTGAGGATTAACCAAAATCACCTCAATGTGTTTCAAGAAAGAAGTATAAAAAATCAATCACAATGCACTTAAATAGGACATGGAAATAGAAAATCACCATGAAGGCAAATTCAAGATACGTGTAAACTGAAAAGAACTTCAGAGACAATTCCATCATTGCTATGATTAACAGATAAGGAGCAGCAGCCCGGAGAAGGCTGCCCCTATGCCTAAGACAACCACACATGCAACCAAGGTAAAAGCAGGCCACAGATACAGGAGGCCAGCTCCTCAGGCTTGTGTCCTTGCCCAGAACATCTCATTGTATTATATAAACCCACGTAGTAGATATTTATTTGTTTCCTCTAGTTAGGGAAGGAACCTTTGGTATTACTTTTATCCTTTGCAAACTGAGTAGATGGGGTAAAATCGGGATCTGATGGGAGACTTAGCTTATAGGTTTTCATGGTGATTAGATTGTTTTCTTCATTATTGCAATATTACAAAACCATTTTTAATTTGAAACTCAGGTAAAATTAATATTTTGGAAAAATCTTGCTGTGACAGTTGAATGAAAAAGGTACATTACAGGCTGTGTTCACGCTTTTTGCATTCTGGGTCCTTGATTCCCACCTGACTTCTCTGTTTTGTTCATTCGACAGACTGGGCTCTCCGGAAACCTGATTGTGCTTTCTGTCCTGTACAAAGGAGGGCTGCTGATGGGCAGTGCCCACATGACCGTGGGTGAACTCTCTTCCTTCCTAATGTATGCTTTCTGGGTTGGAATAAGCATTGGAGGTAAATAATTTAAATAGGCTTGGGGTGTTACAAATTAAAAATCAGAGCATCATTTCTGAAATAGAAACTGAACTTTCACATTACTTCAATTAACTTCGACTGAAAAAGCATTTCCTAGAACGTTACTATTCCAATTGGGCTTTTAAAGAAGTGAAATGAATGTGACCCTCCACAGCAGACGAGCAAACACCTCCTTGATTGGGACATTTGGGGATCTTTGCAGGCCTCTTGTAGCTCAGCATCGCTCTGGAGTGGTATTGTGTCTTCAGACCGTTTGTTCACTTGCTCACAGGTGCAGGCAGGAGGAGGGCGGCGCTGAGCAAGTATGGACACAGAAACCCATAGTCCTGTGTTAGTGATGGTTTCGTGATTAGCAAATCAGTGGAGAATGCAATTCCTTTTGTACAAAGTCAACCATATTCAAAACTAATGAGCAATCAAAAAATATTTATAAATTATCAAGTGCATGAAACAGAGTTGCTTGCTTTTATTAAGACTGTCAGAGTTCAGCTTTTATTTTTCATTCCCGGATGAAGGAAAGCAGGAATGCATCCCCAGTCGACTTGGGACAAATGATTTCCTAGTTTTTGTTTCCCTTCTTGTCTTTGAAACTCAAGATGGAAAGGTCGGGTAAGTAGCTTAAGGTCTGATTAATGGAATATTATCAGGTATCCTATGGTGTTGCTTCAACCAGAGGGTTTTATTTTCAGGGTTTTTTGTCTAACTGTTGAAGGTAGAGGCATTTCCGTAGACATCTGCAGGCAAGTGAAGATTTTTTTCTGGAATGATATTTTCAGAGACCCCTGAAAAAAGCATTTTAGTTCTGCTGGCTGGTCTTAAATAAAAACTGATTAAGATGTTTTGGGGTGCTGGATGGTTTGGGAAGCGAGAAGGTGGACTGGTTCAGGAGGACCCACAGACAGTATGCAGCTCTTCCCTCTCCATTTCTTGGATTAAGCCTGCTGGGCTGGAGGTTTCACACCCTGTTATGGTCGTGTTCCCTTAGGTCTTCTGTCCTCCTTCAGGTGGACTACCTACCCCACTTCCCTTCTCCCTGGCCTTTCTGTTCACATTCCAGATTTCCTCCCTGGCCTCCCCTCATCTTAATGTTTTCTGCCACATTTGACATAATCTTTCTCAGCCCCTCCTCTTCCCTCCTCTGTACCACTTGGCATGATAGAAGTTATTTCTTTTTGTGGTTGTTCTATTGTCCTCTCTATTCACAAGGGGCAAGTTCACAACTGTGTCTTGCACAGAATGGGTTGGAAAACACAGTTCTAATCCATTGCTATAGTCGGTTACCACCACTGGTTATAGGAGGTGCTGCTAAGGCTTTGTCTGCGTGCAGAGATTGGGTAATTTGGCTTTCTTAACCACAGGCCAGCCCACAACTTTGGTCAACTGTATTGTTCAGGATCTGCCATCTGGTGCGAGGAGGGATGAAAGAAAATATGGGTAGGTCAGTGTACACCTGTTGCCACCGGTTCTTCCACATTTATAACATAGATGCCTAAGGTGATAGGAATTTAATCCAGCAACTTGAATTAGCAGGTGAGGATTCTACCACTGAACCACCAATGCCCAACAACTTAAATTGGATTTTAAGTGCTTGTTTGTTTATTTATTTAGAGACGGAGTTTCACTCTGTCACCCAGGCTGGAGTGCAGTGGCATGATCTCGGCTCACTGCAACCTCTGCCTCCTGGATTCAAGCAATTGTCCTGCCTCAGCCTTCTGAGTAGCTGGGACTACAGGCACATGCCGCCACACCTGGCTAATTTTTTGGATTTTTTAGTAGAGACGGGGTTTCACCGTGTTGCCCAGGCTGGTCTCGAACTCCTGAACTCTGGCAATCCGCCCACCTCAGACTCCCAAAGTACTGGGATTACAGGTGTGAGCCACCGCACCCAGCCATGCTTTTATGTTTTTAAAGTAATTTTAGGCCGGGCGCGGTGGCTCAAGCCTGTAATCCCAGCACTTTGGGAGGCCAAGGCGGGTGGATCTCGAGGTCAGGAGATCAAGACTATCGTGGCTAACATGGTGAAACCCCGTCTCTACTAAAAATACAAAAAACTAGCCGGGCGTGGTGGCGGGCGCCTGTAGTCTCAGCTACTTGGGAGGCTATCCAAAGTGATTCTATAATAAATCTACAAAGCAAGAAATTCTATTTTATTTATTAAGTAATAATTTTTATTTTGATTTCGGCTTAGAAGGGCATACTAGGGGTAAAAACCCCACTGATTCTAAGTACATTCTCTTCTAAAATGAAGTCAGAAGTACTGTATGAAGAAGCAAAACCTAACCATTTTCAAGTTTACAATTCAGTGGTGTTTAGTACATTCACAATGCTGTGCAACCACTACCTCCATCTACCTCTCAAACAGTTCCATCACTGAAAAGAAAACCAATACTCATTAAGCAATCTATCTACATTACTTCCTCCTGCCAGCTCCTGGCAACCACAGTTTGCTTTCTGTCTTTATGTATTTACTTATTGTAGATATTTCATATAAAAGGAATCACACAATATATGTCCTTTTGTGCCTGGCTTCTTACACTTAGCATAGTATTTTCAAAGTTCATCTACATTGTAGCACGTATCAGTATGTCATTCCTTTTTTCTTTTATTTTTTTTTTATTTTTTCCCGAGACAGGGGCTTGCTCTGTCACCCAGGCTGGAGTGCAGTAGTGCAGCCTTGACCTCCTGGGCTCAAGCAGTCCTCTCACCTCAGCCCCCTGAGTAGCTGGGACTTACAGGCATGTGCCACCATGCCTGGCTAGCTTTTGTATTTTTTGTAGAGACAGAGTTTCACCATGTTTCCCAGGCTAGTCTTGAACTTCTGGGCTCAAGCAGTCTGCCCGCCTCTGCCTCCCAGAGTGTTGGGATGACAGGCATGAGCCACCACTACTGGGCTAGTGGGTCGTTCCTTTTTATGGTTGAATATTACATTGTAAAGAGAGATCACATTTTGTTTATCCAGGGCCGTTGTGCTTTTGTTCTTCGGAGTCAAAGCTCTTTACTTTGTTAAACTACTTTTGACTGTTTCCCTTTACTTCTTTTTTGTTTTGTTTTGTTTTGTTTTGTTTTAGAGACAGGATCTCACTTTGTCTCCAGGAGGGAGTGCAATGGCACAATCCTAGCCCACTGCAGCCTCGACCTCCTGGGCTCAAGTGATCCTTCTGCCTCAGCCTCCTGAGTAGCTAGGACTGCAGGCATACACAACCATACTCAGCTAATTATTAATTTTTTTTTTTTGTAGAGACAGGGTCTCGCTATGTTGTGTTGCCCAGGCTGGTCTCAAACTCCTGGGCTCAAGTGATTCTCCTGCCTTGGCCTCTCGAAGTGCTGGGATTATAGGTGTGTACCACCATGCCCAGCCTTAATTTTTTTCTTCTTTCTTTCTTCCCTCCCTCCCTTCTTTTTAAAAATTAATACCATTTTCAAAGTAGTTTTACGTTCATAGCAAAATTGTGTAGAGAAAGGGGTGCATACCCATGCCCTCATACACGCACAGCCTCCCTATTAACATCCCCCGCAGAGTGGTACATTTGATACAATTAATGAATCTACAGCCAGGGGCAGTGACTCACTTCTGTAATCCCAGCACTTTGCGAGGCTGAGGCGGGCAGATCACTTGAGGCCAGGAGTTCGAGACCAGCCTGGCCAACATGGCAAAACCCTGTCTCTACTAAAAATACAAAAATTAGCTGGGTGTGGTGGTGCATGCCTGTAATCCCAGCTACTTGGGAGGCTGAGGCAGGAGAATTGCTTGAACCTGGGAGGCAGAGGTTGCAGTGAGCTGAGATTGCGCCACTGCACTCCAGCCTGGGTGACAGAGTGAGACCCTGTCTCAAAAGAAGAAAAAAAGCCTACATTGACACAGCATTACACCCAAAGTCCACAGTTTACATTAGGGTTCACTCTTGGTGGTGTACATTCTATGCGTTTGGACAAATGCAAAATGACATGTATCCAACATTACTGTACCATACAAAGTATTTTCACTGCCCCAAAGATCCTCTGAGCTCTGTTTATTCATCACCCTTCTGAAACCCCTGACAACCACCGATGGTTTTTACTGTTTCCATGGTTATGCCTTTTCTAGAATGTCATATAGTTTTAATCATACAGTATGTAGCATTTGGTTGGCTCTTTTCATAGAAATATGCATTTAAGATTTCTCCATGTCTTTTTATGGCTTGATAGCTCATTTATTTTTAGCACTGAATAATATTCCATTGTGTGGATGTACAACAGTTTATTCGTTCACCTACTAAAGGACACTTGGCTGCTTCTAAGTTTTGGCAATGATGAATAAAGCTGCTATAAACATCCATGTGTAGGTTTTTGTGTAGATGGAAGTTTTCAGCTCATTTAGGCAAATACCAAGGAGTACAACTGCTTGATTGGATGGTAAGAATGTGTTCAGCTTAGCACAGTGGCAGTATCATAGGCACTGAGGTTTATCCGAGGCATGATTACTGCTAATTGAAAACTTTTCCCAATACCCTGCTGTGATGACTTGCAACGTAGTCAGCATTGGCAAGGTGTTTTTGTTTTTGTTTTTGTTTTTAAAAAAAGGGAATCTCATTCTGTTGCCCAGGCTGGAGTGCAGTGGCACCATCTCGGCTCACTCCACCTCCCAGGTTCAAGGAATTCTTGTGCCTCAGCCTCCCAAATAGCTAGGATTACAGGCATCCGCCACCATGCCTGACTTTTTTTTTTTTTTTTTTGAGATGGAGTCTCGCTCTGTCACCCCGTCTGGAGTGTAATGGCGCAGTCTCGGCCACTGCAACCTCCACCTCCCAGGTTCTAGCGATTCTCCAGCCTCAGCCTCCTGAGTAGCTGGGACTACAGTTGTGTGCCACCACGTCCAGCTATTTTTTTTATTATTATTATTTTTAGTAGAGAAGGGGTTTCACCATGTTGGCCAGGCTGGTTTCGAACTCTGACCTCAAGTGATCCACCCACCTCGGCCTCTGAAAGTCCTGGGATTACAGGCATGAGCCACCCGCGCCTGGTCTAATTTTTGTTTTTTTGTTTTTTTGTTTTTTTCTGTAGAGACAGGGTTTTACCGTGTTGGCCAGGCTGATCTTGAATTCCTGGCCTCAAGTGATCTGCCTACCTTGGCCTCCCAAAGTGCTGGGATTACAGGTGTGAGCCACCGCACCCGACCAGCATTGGCAATTTTTGACATCTCTATGGAGACTGAATGAATTTCTTACAAAAAAATTTTTAGTTTTGTAAGAAACTCCCAAACTGCCTTGCAAAGTGTGTGTCCCATTTGCATCCCCACCAGCAAGAAATGAGAGTTCTTGTTGCTCCACGTCCACCCCAGCATTTGGTGGCATCGATGTTCTAGCTTTTAGCCATTCTGATAGATGCATGATATTTCATTGTTGTTTTAGTTTGCATTTCCCTGGTGACATATGATGTTGAGCATCTGTTCATATGCTTATTTGTTCTCTGTATATCTTCTCTGGTGAGTTGTCTGTTCAGGACTTTCGACCATTTTAAAATAAGTCTTCATGTTTCCGTATTGTTGCGTTTTAAGAGTTCTTTGTAAATTTTGGGTAGCAGTCCTTTATTGGATAGGTCTTTTACAGATATCTTCTCCCAGTTTGTGGCTGGTCCTCTTCTTTTCGCATTGTCTTTTGCAAAGCATACATTTTTAATTTTAATGAAGTCCACCTTCTTTCTTTCATGGATTGTACCTTTGGTATTGTATCTAAAAAGTCATCACCAAATTCAAGGTCATCTACACTTGCTCCTGTGTTGCCTTCTAGGAGTTTATTGTTTTGTGTTTTATATTAGGTCTGTAATTCACTCTAAATTAGTTTTTGGGAAAGGTGTAAGGTCTGTGTCTAGATTCCTTATTTGCATGTGGATGTTCAGTTGTTCTAGAACCATTTGTTAAAAAGACAATACATATATTGCCGTTGCATCTCCATTGTATTGCCTTTACTTCTTTGTCAAAAATCAGTTGACTATTTGTGAGGTCCTATTTTTGCCAAATGCATTTTTAATTTAGCCTAAACATTTTAGTCCATTGTATCTTGCATAAATATTCATACCATAGAATATTCGAATTGTTTTTTTTTTTTTTTCAGTATCCTCACTGAGGGAAAATGTTACAAATATATGTCCTCACATTTGATGTAGACCATTGCATTTGGGTTTTAATTGTTAAATAACAGTTCAGGCCGGGCACGATGACTCACACCTATAATCCCAGCACTTTGGGAGGCTGAGGCGGGTGCATCAATTGAGGTCGGGAGTTCGAGACCAGCCTGGCCAACACCAGCCTGGTGAAACCCCGTCTCTACTAAAAATACAAAGATTAGCCAGGCATGGTGGGGGATGCCTGTAATCCCAGCAACTCGGGAGGCAGAGGTTGCAGTGAGTAGAGATTACACCATAGCAGAGCAAGACTCCCTCTCAAAAAAAAAAAAAATCATGGTTCAAAGCTGACTTTAAAAAGTGATCGCTAGAGGCCAAGGAAGGAGACGCACATTTGTAATCCCAGCACTTTGCGAGGCCAAGGCAGGAGTGTTGCTGGAGCCCAGGAGTTGAAGACCAGCCTATGCAACACAGTGAGGCCCTGTCTCCACAAAAAAAATAAAAATAAAGAGATTGCTGGAACGTTTAACATTAACCAAATTTATTTCAGTGTTTGCTACTGTGAAAGTCTTTTTTTTTTTTTTTTTTTTTGAGACAGGGTCTCGCTCTGTTGCCCTGAGTGCTGCCAGAGTGCCGGGGTGCAGTAATACCTCATTGCAGCCTTAACCTCTTGGACTCAAGTGATCCTCCCGCCTCAGCCTCCCAAGTAATTAGGAATATAGGCACATGCTACCAGGCCTGGCCTTAAAATTATTTTTTGTAGAAACAGGGTTGTCTCTGTGTTGCCCAGGGTGGTGTTGAACTCCTGGGCTCTAGCAGTCCTCCCACCTTGGCCTCCCAAAGTGTTGAGATTACAGCCAGGAACCACTTTGCCTGGCCTCATTTTTATTTTATTTATTTATTTATCTATTTTACATAACATAACATTGTATTAGGTATTATAAGTAATCTAGAGATTACTTGAAGTATATGGGAGAATGTGAGTAGCTTATCAAAGTTGTATTTATTGATCACCTGAAGGTGAGGTATTATTTTGTGGATTTGTCTTTAAAATCAACATTGAAGTATTTTGTATTTTTTTAAATTATGAGATAGCATTACAGTTAAATTGCTATGCTTTTAACTAGGTAGACTTCCTCTGCAGCATTATGATTTTAATCCAGTGGTTGATGAGTATGACTATATATGTTTTTCAATCCCTGATCAAACATTAAATCCTTATTAGAAATCAGTGAAATGTGGCTGGGCGCAGTGGCTCACGCCTATAATCCCACACTTTGGGAGGCTGAGAGGGGTGGATCACCTAAGGTCAGGAGTTTGAGAGCAGCCTGGCCAACATGGCGAAACCCCATCTCTACTAAAAATTAAAAAATTTCCAGGCCTGGTGGTGTGCGCCTGTAATCCCAGCTACTCGGGAGGCTGAGGCAGGAAAATCACTTGAACCAGGGAGATAGAGATTGCAGTGAGCCAAGATCGTGCCACTGCACTCCAGCCTGGGTGACAGAGTGAGACTCTGTCTCAAAAAAAAAAAAAAAAAAATCAATCAATAAATCAATCAATGAAACTGGAGGAGGAAAAGCCAAAGGAAAACTAGAGTATGAGGCAAGGGAATTTTGAGTATCAGTTCCCAGGAAGCTGCTTCAAGTTGTTTTTTGAAAATATTAATAACAGATTTCATATTAAAAGCAATCATTGTCGCTCCTCTCGGAGGAGTGGTGGTCAGTGCCGGTGCCAGTGGTGGACATGTGTGTGGATTCTTCTTCTCATCCTCAGGTCTGAGCTCTTTCTACTCGGAGCTGATGAAAGGACTGGGTGCCGGGGGGCGCCTCTGGGAGCTCCTGGAGAGAGAGCCCAAGCTGCCTTTTAACGGTGGGTCTCAAAATGGGTTGTTTCTTTGCTAGGATTAAACAAATGTGGCTTCGAACAATGAAACCAGCTCTTCCCCTGCCTGCGAGGGAGTGAGGGATGAGCCACCATAAAGGTGTGGGTCCTGCTGCATGGCGGGCCGGGCAGGGGGGTGGTCAGGTTTTCTATGAGAAGGGGAGGGACAGCTGCTGTGGCACTGTTGTGGGCCAGGATGCCCCTGGATGCATGGGCTGGCCACATAGTGTGCTGCCCTCTGTTCCCCTCCCTGCATCTGGGCATTACTGCCAAGGGCAGGATGGAAGTCATTGTGGCCCAGGGCTGTGACTAGGAAGGGTCCCGGCTAGTCCACCAAATTGATCTTCCCTAGTGATTCTGACATCTCTGTGGAGGGCTAGGGTGGGAGGAAGGGAGGAGGAATCAGACATAAGAAAATATCTAAGTTTCTTGGCTTTTTGGGGTGGGGTAGGGGAGGCTGGTACTCATTGGCTGGAGCCATCTCCTTCTTACCAGTGACTTCCCTGGAGCTGTAGGGTCTAGACCAACTAGCCAGGATTCAGGAGAAATGGCTGAGTAGTAACCACTCCCAACTGCTTATTGACTTCCTAGGACATTGTTAGGTAGCCCCAGGTCCATAAGTGAAAGCCAAATATTCTCCAATGTGATAGGCCTAGGAAATAGGCCCAACTGAGAGAGTTTGAGTGGTGTCTGCCCAAGCAGAGCAGGTGAACACCAGGGCAGAACAGACCTCTGACCCCCTCCAGTTCTGCAGCTGTTGTGTAGCGCTCCCCTATTCATCATAACTTTCAAAATATTTATTCGGGGTAGGTAAAATAAACTGGAGCTACACAGAGGCAGTGGCATAGACAGAAGGCCATTGGGTTTGAAACCAGACTACAAGGGTGGATCTTAACTCCACTACTTGTTAGCTTAAGCAGGTTGTTGTCTGTGGTCTTCAGTGTCCTCATCAGCAAAATTGGAATCAATTTCTACCTTGCAGGGTTGTCAGGATCAAATAAGACCATCTATGTGTAGTACCTTGGATATAGTAGGTGCGGAGTTGGCATGTGGGAAGCATTTAGCCTGCTTCTGACTTGCCTTTTAAGAGCTCATATGCCAGGACTAGCTGTGATAGAGTCACCCATCCATAGCCAGATGAGTAGGAGAACCGAGTTCAGCTGTGAGTTTAATTTTTTGCTTTAAGTAATTAATATTCCATTTTATGTTTCAGAGGGGGTCATCTTAAATGAGAAAAGCTTCCAGGGTGCTTTGGAGTTTAAGAACGTGCATTTTGCCTATCCAGCTCGCCCAGAGGTGCCCATATTTCAGGATTTCAGCCTTTCCATTCCATCAGGATCTGTCACGGCACTGGTTGGCCCAAGTGGTTCAGGCAAATCAACAGTGCTTTCGCTCCTGTTGAGGTTGTACGACCCTGCTTCTGGTAAGTGGTTCACCACACTGTAGCACCAGCGGACTGTCCCGAGCTCTGCTCCCACTTTTGTGCCCTGGGAGATGCTCAAACCATGCAGATACCTTCTTTTGTGAGAGTACCTTCTTTTCTAAGTGCCAATGGAAAGAAATCCCTCAAACAGAAGGTGTCATTTGCAGGGGCATGACAGCTCATACAGAGGCCTTTAGAGCATTTTGTATATAATGTGTCCTACCTCTTCAAGCCCAGAGTGACTTCCCCAGTTCTACGTCCTCATCTCCCATGTGGGTATCTCCTCTGGACATGCCCTCTACTGGGAGCAGGTGGACGAGGCTGTGCTCAGCAGCCAGGAGAAGGTGCCGGGGCTGCTGCTGGACATCCCTACACACCAGCAGCACCCTGGAGAACCGCCGTTTGCCAGCGTGCGTGCTAGGCGCAGGAGTGATGGGGAGCTCCTGGAGAACCTCTGCCTTTGCCTGTGACCCATCGAGTGCTTGTTATAACACAGTTAACTTGGCAATCAGTGATTCGCTTCTTTTTGTTTCACTGTGTCACCCAGGCTGGAGTGCAGTGGAGTGATCTCCGCTCACTGCAAGCTCCTCCTCCCAGGTTCACGCCATTCTCCTGCCTCAGCCTCCCGAGTAGCTGGGACTACAGGCGCCCATCACCACGCCCGGCTAATTTTTTGTATTTTTAGTAGAGTTGGGGTTTCACCATGTTAGCCAGAATGGTCTTGATCTCCTGACCTCGTGATCTGCCCGCCTCGGCCTTCCAAAGTGCTGGGATTACAGGCGTGAGCCCCCATGCCTGGCCAGTGATTCGCTTCTATGTGACTTTTCCATTGAAACTATTTTGAGCTAGTAGGGATTTTCGTAATGGATGATTTCTCTCATTCTGGTTTTTATTTTATTTTTAACGGGATTATAAGATCTTTAAGAGCAGAGATTGTCATGATTTTACTTCTTTATGTCTTCCCTGTAGTAGGGACAACAATATCAGCAAGCAAACAACTCTTAGTAAAAATCAAATCATGAATTTAGAAGAGTATTTTGGTTGGATGTGGAGCCCCACACCTGTAATTCCAACACTTTGGGAAGCTGAGGTGGGAGGATCACTTGAGGCCACAAGCTGGAGACCAGCCTGGGTAACATAATGAGACCCTGTCTCTATTTAAAAAAAAAAAAAAAAAATTCTTTAATTTAAAAAATGAAAAGAATGTTTTGTGTCTTTGTGCTTATGCTTTTTGGTTAAAATAATGTGAGAGCTGGTTACATGTCAGATAAATATGTGACTTGCAAATCCTGACCCACGGAATCACCACCTGTGTTAAAATGGGGCTTACTACACTGTTTGCCTCTGGAATCACTTTCTTGACTCACCATTGACTTGCTATAAAATTTGGAGTTTAAAAAAATCCTAGTTAGCCAGGCACAGTAGTTCACACCCGTAATCTCAGCTCTTAGGAGGCAGAGGTGGGAGGATAGCTTGAGCCCAGGAGTTTGAGACCTGCCTGGGCAATATAGTGAGACCTTGTTCTCCACAAAAAGGAAAAAAAAAAAAAGACAAAAAACAATCCTATTTAGGTTGCTGTAATTTAAGTAAAAATACTGAGTCTCTAGTTTCTTCACCACAATGAATAAATCCAGGACAAAGCAAGCTGCAGTTAAATGTCTGCCATGTGTAGTCTATAGAGAGCTTTGTGCTTTTTCATCAAAGACCTCAAGTTTTTGCCAGTTTGTGAAACTTTCCCCCTGGCTCCTATAATTCCACAACATTAACTGAGAAGAAATGGCATTTCTTATGCTGTCACTGTTGTCATCATCCCCAAGTATTGTTGAGCACCCTCAATGTGAAGAATTACGTTACTGAAAGTCATAGAGATAGCGTCTGATTATTTAAAAGCTCTGCCATGGTATCGACCAGATTCTTAGTTGCAGACAACAGATTCCTCACCAACTAAGCTTATACAGAAAGGGATATTTTAAGTAGAATATAAGAGCTCAAAAATCACTGACAGGGGTGACAAAATAGATTCTAGATTGTACGTCCAGGACAGTTCCCAGAACTCCACCCCAGAACCAAGCCTTCAAGGTAGCTGCTGACACTGGCATGGTCAGGAAGCTGCAAATTTAGGCGGTTGCCATCATGAGTACCAGCTTCAGAACTGTGCCACCTCTGCCAGTATTCATGCCAGCAAGTGGACGCCTCATGGCTTGCCCCTCCCTTCTTAATTAAAGCTTTGCACAAGTGCATCTTATCGGTAGAATCCTAAGTCACTAGGGAGTTGTGGGAAAACTCCCTCCAACCTCCAGGGTACAGGAAGGCAAGCTGGACAGATGGACTAGGTGAGATAGTCATCCAGCTACTATAGGGAGGCAATAAGTTGGACAATCCAGAAAGACCCTTTTAGCTTTAAATTTCATGAAATACGTTAGTTTTAGAGTCCATCTGGAGATTTTCCGTACATTTTGATCTTTAAAAAATGAGTCTGGAATGTTCCCACCGGATCTTTTCTGTGTTGATCATCAGCCTCATCACACTCAGTGACTCTTCCTTTCCTCTCAACAAGGAACTATTAGTCTTGATGGCCATGACATCCGTCAGCTAAACCCAGTGTGGCTGAGATCCAAGATTGGGACAGTGAGTCAGGTAAGAAGAGAGGCTTCCATTTCCATTTCCCTTTCTTTTAAAATTACTTTTGTCTTTTGTTTTTTGTTGTTTTTTTTTTTTTTTTGTCTCGAACGTCTCAAGAGAGAAGGAATGGAAGTCTTCGGGATGTATTAAGCTCATCTCACATGGCAGGTTGTTTAGGTTTGCAAGTGGCACTGTTTCCTGAAAACCCTAAACTCTTGAGCAAGAGTGAAGCATTGACTTGTTATTGAAAGCTGGAGACTGCCATTACTAGATAGTCTAGAGGATGGGGAGGAAATGATAGAAGATTTTATTGACTCTTTTTTAGCTTTTATTGATTCTTCCCCACTTCCCATTTTTATCACCAGCCACAGTCTACTATTCTGCATAATGAGTTTCAGGGAGAAGTGAGCAAAGACTGGCAAGAGCCAGAGTCCTCCCTGCAAAGAAGTTGCAGATTTCAAAGCAGAGTGTTAATGTAATGTGGTCACTTTGATAAGGCCATTTTCACAAGACCCTTTGGGGCAGGGAAATGTTGCTGCAGCTGTTTTAATTTTTATTGAACAGGCTGTGCACATAGCATACAAACCTGAGCCTCCCCCCATTTCTGAACCTCTCTTTGCAATTAGCTCATTCTCTCCTCACTCCACTTGGGTGAGGGCAGGTGGACAGTGATGGGTGCTCAGGAGTGTAGGGACATGAGTGGTGTATATTATTAGGGATGGAGAAAAGAGCCTGGAAGTTTGCTTATTTTTTAGGACTACTTTATACGGTTCTGTCAGAATTGTTTGTTTGTTTGTTTTTGTTTGAGACGGAGTCTGGCTCTGTCGCCCAGGCTGGAGTACAGTGGCCGGATCTCAGCTCACTGCAAGCTCCGCCTCCCGGGTTCACGCCATTCTCCTGCCTCAGCCTCCCACGTAGGTGGAACTACAGGCACCCGCCACCTCGCCCGGCTAATTTTTTGTATTTTTTTTAGTAGAGACGGGGTTTCACTGGGTTATCCAGGATGGTCTCGATCTCCTGACCTCATGATCCGCCCGTCTCGGCCTCCCAAAGTGCTGGGATTACAGGCTTGAGCCACCGCGCCCGGCAGAATTGTTTGTTTCTATCTGGTTTGTGTGTATTTCAAAAAGTAATGGATGGAGATGGATTCCCCACTTTGTCCTGAGTGGAAGGCAAGCAGCTGGAAAATGAAGGGGGACTCGGGGTCTCCTGGTGCCTCCTGATTCCTAAGGCAGGGGACTGACATTTATGAAGTTCCTACTATGTGCCAGGTGCCTCGCGGGCACCTGCTGTGAGGTCTCATTGCCTGCAGCATGGTGAGAACTACAGATGATAAAATCCTGTTTATGGCAAAACATAAATTTTAAAAAAGACTGCTAGGTCTCAATTTATTAGACATGTTGGAAGTCTGTTTGAAATTTGTGATATGTTTTATTTCCTATTTGTAGGAACCCATTTTGTTTTCTTGCTCAATCGCTGAGAACATTGC
The DNA here is from genome assembly GCF_037993035.2 of Macaca fascicularis. Classification (NCBI taxonomy): domain Eukaryota; kingdom Metazoa; phylum Chordata; class Mammalia; order Primates; family Cercopithecidae; genus Macaca; species Macaca fascicularis. The sequence goes on from NC_088375.1 coordinate 19,579,749, forward strand.
TTATGGTGCTGATGACCCTTCCTCTGTGACCACTGAGGAAGTCCAGAGAGTAGCTGAAGTGGCCAATGCAGTGGCCTTCATCCGGAATTTCCCCCAAGGGTTCAACACTGTGGTTGGAGAAAAGGGTGTTCTCCTCTCAGGTGCATTTCTTTACTGCTTTGTAGCAAAATCTCTATATCCAAAGAACTTTTCACATGTTTCTTGTTTTGTTTTTTGTCTTTTTTTTTTTTAGACGGAGTCTTGCTCTGTCGCCCAGGCTGGAGTGCAGTGGCGCGATCTCGGCTCTCTGCAAGCTCCGCCTCCCGGGTTCATGCCATTTTCCTGCCTCAGCCTCCCGAGTAGCTGGGACCACAGGCGCCCACCACCAAGTCCAGCTAATGTTTTGTATTTTTAGTAGAGAAAGGGTTTCACTGCGTTAGCCAGGATGGTCTCAATCTCCTGACCTCATGATCCGCCCACCTTGGCCTCGCAAAGTGCTAGGATTACACGCATGAGCCACTGTGCCCGGCCCACATGTTTCTGTATTGCAGTATTATTTTCTAATTAGGTTTTCATCTTTAGAGTTTTTGAAATTAGCCTTACCACTTGCTCTCTTACATGTGGAAAACTCCCCAGTGTTTTTTTTCACTTTTTACCCCATATGTGTTCCAAAAATTCTGAGTAGTACTCAGCCACAGCAAGCTTTTTTTCATCTGGAAAAAAACAAAACAAAACAAAAAAACTGTGCTTTGCAACCTGAGACCCTCAAAAATTAAAGAAAATAAGATAAGAAGTGGCAGGATGATTTGCCCAGGGAGTCAGGGAATGTGCATCAGGAACAAAGCTGAAACTGAAAGAGTTATTTACTCCCTACATGCTAGACCAGGGTTTGACAAACTTTTCTTTAAAGAGCCAGAGAGTAAATATTGTGGGTTTTGTCCAGGCACGGTGGCTCACACCTGTAATCCCAGCACTTTGGGAGACTGAGGCGGGTGGATCACTTGAGGTCAAGAGTTCAAGACTAGCCTGGTGAACATGGTGAAACCCCGTCTCTACTGAAAATACAAAAAGTTAGCTGGGTGTGGTGGTGGGTGCCTGTAATCCCAGCTACTCGGGAGGCTGAGGCATGAGAATTGCTTGAACCCAGGAGGCGGAGGTTGCAGTGAGCCGAGATCGTGCCATTACACTTCAGCGTGGGACACAGAGCAAGACTGTGTCTCAAAAAAAAAAAAAAAAAGAATCATGGGTTTTATGGGCCACATATGATTGCTGTCACACATTCTTCTTTGTGTGTGTGTGTTTTTTTAACAACTCTAAAAATGTAAAACACATTCTTAGCTTGAGGGCCGTGCAAAAACAAGCCATGGTTCAGGTCTGGCCTGTGGGCCATAATTTGCTAAGTGGACTCACAGCTGTAAGACAAAGTGAGTGGTTCCCTGTGATGTCAGACCACACCTATCATTCTGGATCACATTATGGGTGCCGTATTTTGAGGAGAGAGAAGACTTACTTTGTATTTCTTTAAAGTGCAGAAATGGAACCAATGAGTAGAACTTAAAGAGAAATAAATTTTCAGCTAAACACTTTTTTTTTTTTTTTTTTTTTTTTTGTCAATACAAATATTGAAATGTTCCCTTGCAAGATAACAAGCTCCTGGCCGGGCACGGTGGCTCACGCCTGTAGTTCCAGCACTCTGGAAGGCCAAGACAGGCTGATTGCTTGAGCTCAGTAGTTCGAGACCAGCCTGGGCAACATGGTGAGACTCTCTCTCTACCAAAAATACAAAACAATAGCCAGGTGTGGTGGTATGCACCTATGGTCCCAGCTACTTAGGAGGCTGAGGTGGGAGTACTGCTTGAGCCCAGCGGGGCAGAGGTTGCAGTGAGCTGAGATGGCACCACTGCACTCCACCCTTAGTGACAGAGTGAGTGAGACCCTGTCTTAAAAAGAAAAAAAAAAAAAAAAAAAAAACTCCTTGTCTCTGCTTGAGCAGAGGGTGGGTGCCTCTTTGCCACAGTGAAGGCTGGCAGATTAGATTAAAACAGTAGTCTTGGCCGGGCGTGGTGGCTCAAGCCTGTAATCCCAGCACTTTGGGAGGCCGAGGCGGGCGGATCACGAGGTCAGGAGATCGAGACCATCCTGGCTGACACGGTGAAACCCCGTCTCTACTAAAAAATACAAAAAACTAGCCAGGCGAGGTGGCGGGCGCCTGTAGTCCCAGCTACTGGGGAGGCTGAGGCAGGAGAATGGCGTAAACCCGGGAGGCGGAGCTTGCAGTGAGCTGAGATCCGGCCACTGCACTCCAGCCTGGGCGGCAGAGCGAGACTCCGTCTCAAAAAAAAAAAAAAAAAAAAACAGTAGTCTTTTCCAGTGCTAAACTTTTCATTTGAAGTTAGACCACAGAAAATATAAAACAAAAGGGTTTAAGCTTATTGTATATGATTAAAAAACATACATAAGCAGTAGATGAAAAGGCATCTTTGATAGATCTGAGCTGTTCCAGGAGTAGAATTCCTCTCTGCTACTCCATCTCTGAAATGTATCTGAGAAACGGGGCAGAAAACCAGTTTAAACTGCTCGTGGTGAAATTATTGAACATTGAAGTGTGAGGCTTGTCCCAAGAGCACATCACCTCCCTTGCAACAGATTCTGCATGTCTTTCCCTCTGGCAGGATCCTCCAGCTCTGTTTCTCAGTGAAGTAACCAGAGGTTCCAGTCTGCTCTTACTTTCTGGGAGGAAGACAGAGCACCTAGTAATAGATTCCCAGTGTGCTGACTGGCACCACAGATGACTCAGAGGGGACCTAAGCCATCAGCAGGCTGCTCTAAGGACGTACCTCAGGGCACTCAGGCATCCTCACCAATCAGAGGCTCGGGAGAGGGTTTTCCTCACTGCTCTCCTTGTGTGCACTGGTTTCCTGTTTGAGAGCAGCATTTAGCAGCACCACACACCTCAGATGTAGAGGATGAACCTCTCTTATAGGATATAAAATGATGTCCAGCAACTACTGTTGATAAGTATCTTCAGCCAATAAAATCAACCAAAAAGGAATGTTTTTTATCCCCAGAAGTGGAATTGGGTTTTATAAACAATGTAAGTTGGGAGGAGTGAGCTCTCTGAGACTTTCCAAGTGTGACTTAGGAGCAGCGTCCCTGGAGAAGAGGAGGGAGGATGGGGTGAGACAAAGATGGGGAGGGAATCAACACAGATACTGCTGACTCAACTCCATCCCACCTTCTCCCACACCTACTTCCAGTTTGTTCCCTCACTTTTAGTAGAATTTGAACTTAAAAAGACAGGGAGGATTAGAGTGGCCTACTGTAATTTTCAGTGTCATACATACACACATACTACTATTTGTTCCTCTAGAGGAGGGGAAAAAAAGAACATCATAAAGAATAAGTGCTATGTTAGCTGGGCATGGTGGCACTGCCTGTAGTCCCAGGTACTGGGGAGGCTGAGGCAGGAGAATCACTTGAGCCCAGGAGTGAAAGGTTGCAGTGAGCCATGATTGCACTACTGCACTCCACCTGGAAGACAGAGCAAGACTCTTATCTCAAAACATAAAAATAAAAAATAAAAAATAACTGCTATAATGTGGGAATGTTAGAATTACCAGTCTCAGCACCATTGATGTCCTTTGCTCCTAGACATTTCAAGTGTACTTTGGAAACCTACAAATATCTTGAGTTTCTGGTTTCCTTGCTACATTGGATATTCTGCTAGGGAGGAAGTATGTGTAGCAATGAACAGCGTAGATCTTTACATGCTTTTAAGAGCATACCCCTTGCACTGTGTAGGTTCAGATCTCAGTTCCATTACTTACCAACTGTGAGATCTTGGTCATGTTACTTTGTATCTCAGTTTATCATCTGTAAAATGGGAAAAATTATAGGGTCTATCGCATAGGATATTTTAAAAGATTAGCCAGGCACAGTGGCTCACAATCTCAGCACTTTGGGAGACCAAGGCAGGAGGATCTCTTGAGTCCGGGAGTTTGTCACCAGCCTGGGCAACAGAGCAAGACCGTCTCTACAAAAAATTTTAAAAATTAGCCAGGTGTGGTGGTATGGGCCTGTGGTCCCAGCTACTCAGGAGGCTGAGGCGGGAGGATCACTTGAGCCCAGGAGATTAAGCTACAATGAGCTGTGTTCATGCTGTTGCACTCCAATTGGGTGACAGAGCAAGACCTTGTTTGAAATTATTTAAAATAAAAACATTAAATGAGATAAATGCATGCAGTGCATATAGAAAATGCCTGGTATTGGCTGGGCACTGTGGCTCCCACCTATAATCCCAGCACTTTGGGAGGCTGAGGTGGGCGAAATGCTTGAGCCCAGGAGCTTGAAACCAGCCTGGGCAACATGGCAAAATCCCATCTTTACCACAAATTAGCCAGGTGTGTTGGTGCACACCTGTAGTCTCAGCTACTTGGAAGGCTGAGGTGGGAGGATCACCTGAGCCCAGGAGATTGAGGCTGCAGTGAGCAGTGATCACGCCACTGCACTCCAGCATGTGTGACAGAGCAAGACCCTGTCTCAAAAATAAAGAAAAGAAAATACCTGGTATATAGGAAGTCCTCAACAAATGTTGGCTATGATAATAATAGTTATTATTAATTTTGGGATTGATATATTTTAAACCTATATTTTAAAATACGTTTCTGGTCTATCTGTGTCAGCTATGACTAACTAGAAGAAGCTTACCTTCAAATTGCTATATGGTTTATCATAAAAGCCTATTACTAAGATTTTTTGTTAAGGCTTTCTTTTTTTAAATATTGTCTTTGTCAGGTGGGCAGAAACAGCGGATTGCAATTGCCCGTGCTCTGCTAAAGGTAAGCCTGAAGCAACTTGGATGTTTTTAAAATTAGGGATTATTTTTATTAAGGACCTTGTAATTTGTAATTTAGTATTTATCTTCTTCCTTTTCTTGTTTTTTTTTTCTTGGAGGGGGAGGGTGACAGTTCTGGTGAAAGGTAAATTAGTGTAGTATATTGTCCAAATTTAAGAAGTGTTTCTTAGGTATCATGAGCCCAGTACTGTGCTAAGGTTGTTGGAGGTAGAAGAATGTTAACACATGGACCCTGCATCAAGAAGCATACACTCTAGCCAGTGAAACAGTGATTATTAATGCAAAATATAAAACAGCACAGTATGCATATTTGTACAATCTGTAATCAGCTGCTAAAATGAATAGTACAGACTCGAAGTACTTAGGCAAGATTCCTAGAAGGAAAGGGAAGAGCCATTTTAGCTGAAAGGCAGGCATTCTCTTTTTAAGGAAGCAGTAGCCTTCCCTTTGTTATACAACTGTTCTCCTCAGACTTATAGGTGATTTTTTTTTTTAAAGCAGCTTTACTGAAGTGGAATTTACATACATAAAATTCATTTATTTTAAATGTACTTTCCAGTGACTTTTAGTAAAGTTGCAGAGTTGGTTGCACACAAAGTCCCGTTTCAGAACATTTCCGTCACCCTAAAAAGATCTCTCGTGCCCACTTGCAGTCGTTCCTTGTTTCCAGCCCCAGGATGCCACGAATCTACTTTCTCTCTGTCTAGATTTGCTTTTCCAAACATTTCAGATAAATGGAATCAGACAATATATGGTTTTTGGCATCTCGCTTCTTTCACTTAGTACAGATGGAGTGTTTTTGAGATTTCTCCAATTTGTAGCTTGTATCAGTACTTTATTCCCTTCTACTGTTGAGTAGTATGGATGGATCTCTATTTGTTGATTTGTTCACCAGCTGATGAACGCTTGGGTCATTTCCAGTTTGGGGCTATTGTGAATAATATATGAAGGATAGTAGCCACCTTTTTGTGAGGGTGTGTGTTTTCATTTGCAAAGCTAAGCTAGGATTGTAATGTTTTATCGACATCAGATTAGTGTTGTGTTTTTTTTTTTATCTTACGTGTTAGCTTTTTTTTTTTTTTGAGACAGAGAGTCTCGTTCTATCACCCAGTCTGTAGTGCAATGGTACGATCTCAGCTCACTGCAACCTCTGCCTCCCAGGTTGCAAGTGATACTCACGCCTCAGCCTCCCAAGTAGCTGGGATCACAGACGCATGCCACCACACCAGGCTGATTTTTGTATTTTTAGTGGAGATGGGGTTTCACCATGTTGGCCAGGCTGGTCTCAAACTCCTGACCTCAAGTGATCCACCTGCCTCGGCCTCCCAAAGTTAATTATTTTTAAATTATAAGCAGGACCTTGAAAGTTATAGACTGTATCTTTCTAATTTTATTTTTATCTTATTAATTTTTAAATTTGTGACAGGGTCTCATTCTGTCACCCAGGCTGGAGTGCAGTGGTGTGATCATGGCTTACTGTAGCCTTGACCTCCTGGGCTTCAGTGATGTTCCTGTCTCAGCCTCCCGGGGAGCTAGGACTATAGGTGCATACCATACCAAACTCAGCTAATTAAAAAAACATTTTTTTTTGGTAGGGATGGGGTCTTGCTATTTTGCCCAGGCTGGTCTTGAACTCCTGGGCTCAAGCAGTCCTCCCCTCTTAGCCTGCCAGAGTGCTGGGAGTACAGGTGTGAGCCACCATACCCAGCCTTACTCATTTTACTTATTTATTTATTTATTTACTTATTTATTTATTTTCTGAGACAGAGTCTCAGTCTGTCACCCAGGCTGGAGTGCAGTGGTGTAAGCTTGGCTCACTGCAACCTCCACTTCCCAGATTCAAGCGATTCCCCTGTCTCAGCATCCTGAGTAGCTGGGATTACAGGCACGCGCCACCAGGCCGGCTAATTTTTTTGTATTTTTAGTAGAGACAGGGTTTCGCCATGTTGGCCAGGCTAGTCCCAAACTCCTGACCTCAGGTGATCCACCTGCCTCGGCCTCCCAAAGTGCTGGGATTACAGTTGTGAGCCACCAGGCCCGGCCACCTTACTCATTTTAGATTCCCATCTCACTGACCAGCAGGATAAAACTGTGCTATAAACGATAGCTGGTCTAGTGGTTACTCTGATGATCATTTAAAATAGTCCCTAATTCTTTCATTTATGTACTTATCCCAGACACTTAATACTTTGTGGAGTTTTTTATAACAGTTTGAGATATAATTCACATACTACATAATTTGCCCATTAAAAAAAATATAATTCATTGGTTTTTAGTTTATTCAGTGTTGTGCATCCATCATCTCAATTTTAGAACATTTTCATCACCCCCCCAGGGACCCTCTACTCTTTAGCAGCCATGCAGCTCCCCTTCTTTATTTCCTGCATTGAACCCAGCCCCAGGTATCCACCAATCTGTAGAAGTGCCTGTTGTGGGCCAGGCGCAGTGGCTCAAGCCTGTAATCCCAGCACTTTGGGAGGCCGAGGCGGGCGGATCACGAGGTCAGGAGATCGAGACCATCCTGGCTAACACGGTGAAACCCCGTCTCTACTAAAAAATACAAAAAACTAGCCGGGCGAGGTGGTGGACGCCTGTGGTCCCAGCTACACAGGAGGCTGAGGCAGGAGAATGGCGTAAACCCGGGAGGCGGAGCTTGCAGTGAGCTGAGATCCGGCCACTGCACACCAGCCGGGGCGACAGAGTGAGACTCTGTCTCAAAAAAAAAAAAAAAAAAAAAGAAGTGCCTGTTGTGGACATTTCATATAAGTGAACTCATACAGTGTGTGATCCTTTGTGTCTGGCTTCTTTTACTTAGCATAAGTTTCCAAGGCTCATCCACATTGTAGCATGTGTCAGAATTTTATTCCTTTTTATTGCTGAGAGTTTGTGTTTTCCAATAAAATTGTTTTATCTTTTCCTTTTTTTTCCTTCTTCAGAATCCCAAAATTCTTCTCCTAGATGAAGCAACCAGGTGAGGATATCTTAATAATATATGCGATTATGTGTGTTAAACCAAATTCTTCTTCACCAAAACATTTTAATTCTGTCCCTCAAAGTGATACAACTGAAAATGCTTTTTTTCCCCCTTTACTTTAAAGTGAGGGAGGCTGAATTAATAGTGACAGTTGAAAAGGAGTGGGCAGTCTGAGTCCTAGTTGAGGGTTCTAGGTCCACTTCAGACATGGTTGCCATCAATCCCAATCACTCTGTAAGCCGTAACTGTGCAGAATGCTTTTCTCCTTATATTACAGTATAGTTTTATGGAGATCAGAAAGTCCCAAACAATTGAAATTTTGATCACAGTAAAAATTCATTGCTCAGGAAGGGCTGCAGTGTGTGTATCAGGAAGCACATGAGCCTGTAGTGTAGGTGTCACTGACGTCTTTGCTTTCTCGTGTGTGCTCCTGAGTCAGTGCGCTAGATGCTGAAAATGAGCACCTTGTTCAAGAAGCTCTAGATCGACTGATGGATGGAAGAACGGTGTTAGTTATTGCCCATCGTCTCTCCACCATTAAGAATGCTAATATGGTTGCTGTTCTTGACCAAGGAAAAATTACTGAATATGGAAAACATGAAGAGCTGCTTTCAAAACCAAATGGGATATACAGAAAACTAATGAACAAACAAAGTTTTATTTCAGCATAAGGAAACAATTACTGGTAAACAACATGAAAGACTTTAATGCAAAACAGTGTTACAGAAAAAAAAAAGAGACTGTATGAAATACGTAAACCATATATCAAGTTATTTGAAAAATACCTATTTTTTTCCAAAGTGTGTAAAATATTGTTTTGAAATGTACCTGTTCTCAAGATCTTTTTATTCAGAGTTTTAAAAATTGTAACTTTTTAAATGTCTATAGCACTGAAGTTATTTTCAGGTTCTGTATTTTCTTTTATTGTGGAATACTTTAATCAATATAGCATGGCACCTCATTTTCTTTTGCCTACTGTTAAAGATTAAAGCTATTGTCAAATGACAACTTTAAAAAGGGAATTATAAATAAAAAGCCTGATTATTTTAGGCCAGTTTACCAATCACTGTGTAATTCTTCTGGTAGTATTCTACCTACTTTTGAGTCTAATTTTACTAGATAAGAGTAATGGAAAATGAAAATTTAACCCTTTATTCTGATAATCTCATGAAACAAACCTAACTCTTTAACATCAGCTGGAAAGAAGGGAACATTTCCATTGCCTGTCTCCTTTGTCTTCAAAGGTGTGAGAGTTGAGGAATATGTGTTCCTATGGGAACTATGTTTGAATATGTGCAGTTTTCAACATTGTGGCACATGAAAGCCTGACAAGTTTTTAAAAGGGCAGAAGCTTTATTTTTTGAACAGGAAAATGTATTTTTTAAATTCACATGTTTGTATGAGTACTTTTGGGAAGCAAGGCATGAACTACTAGGTATTATTAACAATGAATGATTTTTGCATTTAAGTTGTTTGAAGGCATGTATTTTGAAAAATATCTGTTACAAATTTATATTTTCAAGACAAATTGAATCTTATTTTGTAATACTTTTGGAATTTCATTTAATAAGGCTAAAATCTGGGGAATATTTTCAGCCTTAAGAAATTTAAGTTTGGAAGTCCTTGCTATTCAACAGAATAACAAGAAAGCTTCAGAATGTATTACTCTCCTGAAAAGAAGATATTAAGAAGCCCTTTTATTTATGGTTATAGTTTTATTTATAGTCTCAAAATTCCTAAAGTAATGCTACAACCATTGAATTTGCCATATTTTGTATCAGTGCTGTTAATTTGCTGTTGCCTCAAGAAAAAGTGCTTTTTCTCCATTGATGAGGCTAGACCCTAAGAAGTAATTAAGTCAATGGAAATCGAATGGAAGTTTTCCCATGAACTAAGCATTTATCAGTTCCCTGATTAGACTGGAAGAAGAAACCACTATTTCATGAAAAGCATGGAATATTATATTCTTCATAATTAATAAAATTGATATGAATGAATGTAGTGTTCTTTGAATTAGTAAACAGTACAGCTGTGACGATCATTTTTAACAAGCTCTACTTGTGTTCTTTATAAAGTGTGATTTTCAGAAAGCAAACAAAACACAATTACAAGGTTGAATCTGAGGAAAATAATCCTTGTGCCATAGAAGTATTTACAAAATTGCATTTCATTGTTATGTTTTATTTTCTGATACATGATGTTCAATTATATCTTTAGGTAATATTTTATATCATAGATTAAAATTTATAGTGAACTTTATCTGTGTCTGTCACTTTTTTTTTTTTAATGACCCCGGAACCAAAGATGCAGTCTGTCATTTCTTATAAAACTTCTCACTACATTGTTTCTTACTAGAATTTGGCTGTGGAGATTCAGGAATAAAGAAAAGACTAACATTACACATCTAGAAAAACATGTTGTAATTAAAAGTTCCATTCATTCCTCCATATCAAGTTTGTTAATGTCATCACTTGTTTCCTACTTACAAATATTCTGTTGTTTCACTGCAGTAAATAAGTATCTCCTACCCACATCAGGGACAAGGCACTGTGCTGTGAAGTTGATGATAGATGAGGAAAGCACAGTTTCTGCCCTCAAGGAACTTCTAGTTTTGAAGGAGGGGTAAGGCAGGGGAAAACGAATAACAAGAATGCAGCTAGGCACCATAAAGAGGTGTAGTTGTAACACTGTGTTCTGGTATCACTTTTTTGTCTCCCCAGTGTTTGTATGTTACATTTGATACTTTGACAAGCCTGTAATTTAGACAAATATTTATCTTCCCCATTTCACAGAGGAGGAAATATGCATAGGTAAGTTGTGAATTCAGCATTAATGATATACACAGTTTCAGGCAAGAAGTGATGAAACAAGATATTAGTGAGATAGGCAGGGGCCAGCTCAAAGCTATGCTGAAAATACTACCTTTTGTCCTATTCCATGGAGAGCCTTTGAAGGTATATGTATCTTCATGTAAACAATTTAGAAAATAAGCAAAAAAGAAAATTTACCTGAAATCCCCCATGTGAAGATAAAATTTCACATTGTTGACTAGGTGTGGTGGCTCATGCCTGTAATCTCAGCACTTTGGGAGGCTGAGGCGGGTGGATCACGAGGCCAGGAGTTCGAGACCAGCCTGGCCAACATGGTGAAACCCCGTCTCTACTAAAGATACAAAAAATTAGCTGGGCGTGGTGGCAGGCACCTGTAATCCCAGCTACTTGGGAGGCTGAGGCAAGAGAATTGCTTGAACCCGGGAGGCAGAAGTTGCAGTGAGCCGAGATCGCACCACTGCAGTTCAGCCTGGGTGATAGAGTGAGACTCCATTTCAAAAAGAAGAAAAGAAAATTTTCACATTGTTGAGCTCAGCATTTTGTTATATACCCTCCCAGGCTTGTCTCTACGTGCAAGGTCTCCCCTGACCCTGGGCCTGACAGGTTCTCAAAGAATAATCACAAGTTAAACCATTGTAGGTCATACCCTTGTTAAGTGCACTCTTATAAAAGTAGGGCTCCATTTTGGAAATTCATCTTTTTTTTTTTTTTTTTTTTTGAGACGGAGTCTCACTCTTACCCAGGCTGGAGTGCAGTGGCGCGATCTTGGCCACTGCAACCTCCGCCTCCTGGATTCGAGCGATTCTCTTGCCTCAGCCTCCCGAATAGCTGGGCCTACAGGCGTGCCCCACCATGCCCGGCTGCTTTTTGTATTTTTAGTTGAGAGGGTTTCACCATGTTGGCCAGGCTCATCTTGAACTCCTGAGCTCAAGCGATCCGCCTGCCTTAGCCTCCCAAAGTGCTAGGATTACAGGCGTGAGCCACCGCGCCCGGCCTGGTTTTAGTTTATTTTTGATAAGCTTTGGCAGTTTTATAAAATAAGATGAATTCCCGGCCAGGCGTGGTGGCTCACGCCTGTAATCCCAGCTACTCAGGAGGCTGAGGTAGGAGAATCGCTTGAACCTGGGAGGCAGAGGTTTTAGTGAGCCGGAGATCGCACCACTGCACTCCAGCCTGGAAGACAGAGTGAGACCTTGTCTCAAAAGTAAATAAATAAGTGAAAACCAGTACAAATGTTACAAAACAAATATAGATGAAATAATTATGTGAAAACTACATTGTAAATGTTCCTTTGGAGTGTATTTCTGAGGCATCATGGGGTTTTCCTGGTCATCTCTGTCCACTGAATTCATTCAATAAACATTTACTGAGCACATTTACTGAGCATCTTCGATTTTGCTAGGTCCTGTGCTAGGTGCCGACTGTGCCTCCCTCACAAAGCTAGTGCAAGGGTTGGCAAACAGCTGTTTTCATATAGCCTGCAGGCTAAGGATAGTTTTTACAGTTTTAAATTGTTGGAAAAAATCGAGAGAAAAATATCTCATGACACATTAAAAATACATGAAATTCGGCCAGGCATGGTGGCTCACGCTTGTAATCCCAGCACTTTGGGAGGCCAAGGCGGGCGGTCACGAGGTTAGGAGTTCGAGACTATCCTGGCTAACGTGGTGAAACCCCGTCTCTACTAAAAAAAAAAAAAAAAAAAAAAAAAAACAAAAAATTAGCGGGGCATTGTGGCGACCGCCCGTATTCCCAAATACTCCGGAGGCTGAGGCAGGAGAATGGCGTGAACCCAGGAGGCAGAGCTTGCAGTGAGCCGAGATCACACCACTGCACTCCAGCCTGGGCAACAGAGCGAGACTCTGTCTCAAAAAAAAAAATCATGAAATTCAAATTTCAGTGTCCATTAACAGCTTACTCCTTCTTGTACGAATTGTCTACGGCTGCTTTCACACTATAGCCACAAGGGGGAGGAGTTGTGACAGAGACTACATGGCGTACAAGCTGAGGTGCCTGACAGAAACCTCACTGATGCCAGAGATAGTGAAAAAATTCCGCACTACTTGAAGGACTTCTAAACCGCGCTGAAATTTAGAGCCATCTCAAAAAGTTCCATTGACAGGATTAGATGAGTGCCCTGAAAATGACTGGGTGTGTGTAATTTTCATATGTGTTCTTCATTGTTCCTGTGCCTCTCCATTTTCACACACTAATTACCATGCTGTGAGAATGGGAGTCTAGTAATTCCACCACATCGGCAGGGAATCATTCTGGCTGCTTTCCTGTTGTCGACTGCAGTTGTTAGTCCTACACAGATCAAAGTTTGATCTGAACTGCAAAGGTGATATTTTGGGAAGGACGTACAGAGGAGAGGCACATCTCCAAGTAGAACCACAAGTTGGCTGGCGCCTCACACATACACACATGTCTACACTGGGGAGGTATTTTTCTATTTATTTTAATAAAATTTAAATGTGCTTATATTGCATGTAGGGGGAAAGAAATACCTTTTCTTCCCATCTTAGGTTCATAGCTAAGGCCCTTATAACAAAAACCAGATTCACAAGAGAAAAGCATGCAAACTTATTTAAAAGTTTAACATGACATAGGAGCCTTTGGAAATGAAGACCCAAACAAACAGGGAAACTTGTGCATTTTTATGCTTAGGTTTGATGAGTGGACAACATGTGGAAAGGTATGACTGGACAAAGGTCTGATCTAATGGTAATAACTGGGGGAACTTGGTAAAGCCTGTTTGTTCAGACTCTTCTCTGTGGCCCTGTGTCTTCAGAGATAAGGGTGTTTCTTTCCTCCAGGTATGGGGAAGGCATCTCTCAAATGAGGGTCTTATGACCTGCTTTAGAGGAGAAGGGTGGAAGAAGGTCAGAGAATGATCTTCCTGCTTCTACTGTGTTCTCAAATGCCAAGGTGTCACATTTTGGGGTGGTAAGTCCTAAACCCTGTCACTGCACACACTATTTTTTATTCTATAAGGTGTACATGATGTTGATATGTGTATGCATAGTAAACTATAGTCAAGCAAATTATCATATCCATTATCTTCCAGAGTTACCTTTTTTGGGGTTTTTTGAGGAAAGAGTCTATAAAATCTCCTCTCAGCAAATTTTTGGGATATAATACAATGTTGTTAACTATAATCCTTATGCTGTACATTAGATCTCTAGACTTATGCATCTTTTGTAACTGCAACTTTGACCTAATTCTCTTCACATACTATTTTTAACCAAACTGCTTTTTAGAAAATTTGCACGAATATTTTCCTACATTGTTAAGTGTTCATTACTCACGTCCATATGTATTCTTTTAAATATAGCTTTTCATAATGCTTTTTTTTTCAGACTCAGGACCTTAGTATTTTTTTTTCAGTTTTCCATAATGTGGATGCACTATAAATCTAGTTGACAATTTATGTTACTTTCTACTTCCTTCACTATTATAAACAATATTGTCTTTATTATTTGATTTTTTTCACATAAATTTCTAAGGTGAAATTGCCAAGTAATTATAAGGCTTTTTGATAGAAATTGTCCTCTTAAAAGATTGTACTTTTACAATCCCACCAGATAGATATGTAAGCAGTGCTTGTTTCCCCACAGCCTTTTCAATATGAACTGCTACCATTTCTTTTTTTCCACTCTGTTGCCCAGGCTGGAGTGCAGCGGCCGATCTTGGCTCACTGCAATCTCTGCCTCCCGGGTTCAAGCGATTCTCCTGCCTCAGCCTCCTGAGTAGCTGGGATTACAGCTGTGCACCCACGATGCCCAGCTAATTTTTGTATCTTTTTTTCTTTTCTTTTTTTTTTTTTTTGGAGATGGAGTCTTGCTGTGTCGTCCAGGCCGGAGTGCAGTGGTGCAATCTCAGCTCCCTGCAACCTCTGCCTCCTGGATTCAAGCGATTTTCTGCCTCAGCCCCCCCGAGTGGTTGGGACTACAGATGGGTGCCACCACGCCCGGCTCATTTTTGTATTTTTAATAGAGACAGGATTTCACCATGTTGGCCAGGCTGGTCTCAAACTCCTGACCTCGTGATCCGCCTGCCTCGGCCTCCCAAAGTGCTGGGATTACAAGCGTGAGATATGCACCCGGCCACTGTTACCATCATAAAAAAACATCTTTGGGAGGGTAGGGGGAGGAAGAGCATCAGGAAAAATAGCTAATTCATGTGGGGCTTAATACCTCGGTGATGGATTTGATAGGTGCAGCAAACCACCATGGCACATATTTTATTATTATTTTTTTTTTTTGAGAGAAAGTCTTGCCCTGTCACCCAGGCTGGAGTGCAATGGCACGATCCTGGCTCACTGCAACCTCCGCCTCCCAGGTTCAAGCGATTCTCCTACCTCAGCTTCGTGAATAGCTGGGATTACAGGTGCGCACCACCCCACGCCTGGCTAATTTCTGTATTTTTAGTAGAGACGGGGTTTCACAGTTCGGCTGGTCTCGAACTCCTGACCTTGTGATCTGTCTGCTTCAGTCTCCCAAAGTGCTGGGATTACGTGCGTTAGCCACTGCGCCCAGCCTATTTACTTTTTGAGACAGAGTCTCTCTCTGTTGCTCAGGCGTGAGTACAGCGGCATAGTATCAGCTTACTGCAACCCCCACCTCCAAGGTTTAAGTGATTCTCCTGCCTCAGCCACCCAAATAGCTGGGACTACAGATGCGCACCACCACGCCTAGCTAATTTTTGTATTTTTAGTAGAGACGGGATTTCACCAGGTTGGCCAGGCTGGTCTCGAACTCCTGACCTCAGGTGATCTGCCCACATTGGCCTCCCAAAGTGCTGGGATTACAGGTGTAAGCCACCGCCCTCAGGCTCTAACATTCCTTTATTAAATTCTTTTAACTACCTAGCTTGAGGGTACCATCTGTTTTCTCTAGGATTTTTTCTTTTCTGTTTTTTGAGACAGAGTTTTGCTCTGTTGCCCAGGTTGGAGTGCAGTGGCGCCATCACGGCTCACTGCAACCTCCACCTTCCTGGCTCAAGCAATTCCCCAGCCTCAGCCTCCCAAGTAGCTAGGATTACAGGTGCACACCACCATGCCCAGCTAATTTTTTGGTATTTTTAGTAGAGACGGGATTTCATCATGTTGGCCAGACTGGTCTTGAACTCCTGACCTCAGGCAATCCACCTGCCTGGGCCTCCCAAAGTGCTGGAATTACAGGCGTGAGCCACCACGCCCGGCGTTCTCTAGGATCTTATTTGACAGAGCCTAAAGGCCCTTCATAGTCTCTCCTTATTTCTCCAATTTCCTTTACTTTTAGTCTTTCAGGTTGATTTGTCTGTTTAAAGTCCCTGGTTCTAATCCCAGCTACTCAGGAGGCTGAGGCTGGAGGATCACTTAAAGCCACAGGAGTTTGAGACCAGCCTGGGAAATATAGCAAGACCCCATTTTTTAAATTGTATTTTTTTAGAATTTAAAATAAAATTTCTTGGGGAGACAGGGTCTCACTATGTTGCCCAGGGGCTGGTCTTGAACTACCGGCCTCAAGCCATCCTCCCACACCTTAGCCTTGCAAGGTTCTGCGATTACAGACGTGAGCCATTGTGCCTGGCGGTGAGACCCCATTTCTAAAAATGTATATATAAATAAAAAATAGGCAGGCGTGGTGGTACATGCCCATGGTCCCAACTCTGAGGCTGAGGCAGGAGGATCACTGATGCCCAGGTCAAGGATGTGGTGAGCTTTGATCACGCCACTGCACTCCAGCCTGGGCAACAGAGTAAGACCCAATCGCTAGAAAAATAATAAAGTAAAATAAAAATAAATAAAGTCCCTAGAATGCACCAAGTCCTTTGCTGCTTCAGGACCTTTGGCCAAGGATCCTCTGCCTGAAATATTCTTCCTCGCATTCTCTTATGCTTCATGTCTCAGGTTAAATGTCCTTTTCTCCCAGAGGCCTTTATAGACCTCCATCCAAAAATAGGTAGCCCCAGTGATTCTCTCTCATACACTTTGCTGTTTTATTTCATAGTACACATCTCAGCTTGTAGCTGGATATTTGTGTTCATTTTTTCAGTGTCTTTCTCGTTGGTCTGTAATCTCCATGAGGGTGGGACCCGTTGGGCTTTGTTTAGTTATAAACCTTAGCACTTATCACATAGCCTGACAAATAGTAGGTACTCACTAAATCCATAACGAATGGATGACTTTTAGTGCTGTCTGCTCACTATCCTTCAAGTCATACATTTGGACTCCAGGAAAGTTCTTGCTCAAAGGTGCCGGCAAGTCATTCTAACTCCTGCAAACAACAGCTTTTACAATAGGATGGTGGGGGAACCACTAACCAGTCCAACAAGGCACAAGAATACAATTGATCCCACCAATCCTCTCAGACACAACTATTAATACTCTTTATTGCCTATTTCACACCCCTCCTTGTAAGAATGAAACAGGAGGGAAATGCACTGGGCTCTCAGAGCCCTAAGACTCAACAAGCTGCCAAGTTGGATTAGACACCCAGGTTGGAGAAGGAGTAAAGCAGCTAGCCTATGGAACCTTGGCAAGATAACTGCTCAGATGCCACTGACATGCATAGATCGATGACTGGCTTCCCAGGGGAATGTCAACAACTGACACCCACACTGTGGTCTCCCACATGTGGATACATCAGTGTTTACTTAACCATTCCCTTATTTCAACACGTGTTGAATGAAAGTCTACTATATGTCTGTTACTGTGTGCCACAAAGGTAACAAAGTCACTGCTCCTGCTGCTTTTAAAAGACATTTACAAGGAGGTACTTGAGAGACAGTTATGAAAACAAACTATTATGCAGGATAAAAATACAGTCTACACAAAGGAGCAGAGAGGACAAAAAGGATAAGGGGTATCTAATCCTGTGGAAGGTTTCACTGAGAAGGCAGCACAGAACTGACTTGATGCGTAAGGTAGGCGCCTTCCGGACCAACAAGGCACAGAGTGCATTCCAGGTGAAACATGTATATGCGCAATGGAGGGGGATTTGGGTTTTTAAGTTCTTGGAATGTGGAGTACAAGTGGGAAGTGGTGGAAGTACAACACGGACAGAAAAGCCAACCTGACTTAGATCACATAAGACCTTGCAAAGGAGCTTAGCAAATAACTACTGGCAATGGTCAGCCACTGAAGCATTTACAGGCCCAAGAGCAGCATTAGGTTTGCCTTAATTCATTGGGTTGGCACTGAGAAGATAGAGTGGAGTCAGACTAGACACAGGTAAGGAACCATCTCCCCGTCTCTCGTCTCTCCCACTCCCTCCCGCTGGCAGTAAAGAGGCTACGCAGTGGTTGAAGAAAAGTACCAGAACCAGGGCAGAGGCGGTGCAAATGTGTGATCTAACACAGATACGTAGGAGCTACAACGTATACCAGGATCTTAGGGTGGAGGTAAGTGTGAGGGATGACTGCAGATAGAACTCCTCTCTTTGCCTTGGACAACTGGCCAGTCTTACCAAGCTGGGACAGAGATGGTGGTAGAAGAGGGGTCCTAAAAGGAAAACATGAATGTGCTTTTCATAAGCGGATTGTGAGGAGTCCGCAAGACTTACAGGTGAATGTGTCCCCTAGGGAGCTGATTTGATAGGGGTCTGGGGGTTTTGAGCTGGATCCAGGTTAGAGACACGGATTTATGGCGTCATTAGCGTGGAAGAAACTGTGCAAAGTTGAATGGGAAAATGGCAAACCTAGAAAACAGCAAATATCACAGTGCGATACCAGTGTCAGCTTTACAAAAGGCTTTTCTCCGTCCTCAGCTTGGACTGAGGAACATCTTTCATTTCACAAGAGTCTCAGGAACTACCAGTGTGAAAAGAGGCTGCGTTCAAGTTGCTGGAGGGCCAGTTCCAACCAGGCGCAGTCAAGAAGGAGGCCCGGCTTTGCGGCTTCACGTCCCTGGAAGCTCTGCACTCCAACGGTTCTGGATCTGCGGCCACGGGCCGCCTTCCCGACCTCCCCCGCGGGCTGGGCGCCGCCCTTAACGTCACGATCACGCCCCCGCCAGCGCTCCTACCGCAACTCGCGAGAGCCACTGCGTTTGACGTCATCATCGCGCGCCATCCCTCCCCTTAGGTGTTTAATCTCCGCGCGCAGGCCGCGCTGAAACCCGACGGCCAGATACCTCGCCGTCCAAGTCTCTGCTCCTTCGAATCATGTTCCCAGCCGCCCCTTCTCCGCGGACCCCGGGTCCCGGGTCCCGAAGGGGCCCCCTGGCCGGACTCGGGCCCGGCTCCACGCCCCGGACGGCCAGCAGGAAGGGTCTGCCCCTGGGGTCTGCAGTCAGCTCTCCAGTGCTCTTCTCACCGGTGGGCCGGCGTAGCTCACTAAGTTCGCGGTAAGTGATCTCCTTGGTTGGGTCTGGCAACCAGCAGGCTCACGGGCCGCAGTGGGCCGGATCGGTTAGTGTCTTCAGAAGCCTTCGGAACCGGGGGCGGCGGAAGAGAATGCCAGAGTATTGGAAAATAGACGTTTTCCGCTCTTGCAGGTCATACCTGCTTCACTTTTTGAGTTGATTCCCCACTTTGCATTTTTCGTGGATACCTTTGTGCAGAAGTGAAGTACAAACCGGATTCGCATCAATGGTTACCCACTTCCCACCTACTACCGCTGTGATCGGGCGTAAGTCACTCGTGATTTTCTTCATCTGTGAAATGGCGATAATATGTGTCACCTGAGCCAGAGGAGTTAGTATGAATTGCCACGATGCAGATGTAAGGTGATGGTGATAATGAGGACCTGCAACCCTGAAATATAATTGTTTAATGCCTAATATACCAACTGACATTAATATCTGATGATTGGTAATTGAAGGGTTTCTAGCTACGGAATTTAACTTTCTAGGTAAATTATAGGGAAAAGGCTTTACATAAGTGAGATAAGAGTACTGTGGTAATTTAGTTACTAAAACTGCTGGTTTGGAGCACCAGTAAAATCACACACACCCTTCCCCCCCGCCCCCCAACACACACCATGTTCACAATTAACCTAAAACTTTAGAAGATAACGTGTTTCTGCATAGTTTTCTCTGAATTCATCTATAATAAATGAATTTTTCCCTGCAGGAAAACACCGAGTATTGTGTCTTGAAATTATGGTTAAAATTTATCTGTAAAATTTTGCAGTACTATAAAGGATAAGTGGTTTTTAAAGAATGCACCGTATCTTTGTGACTTTTTTTGGGCATATTTTGAAAAGTACAAAGTGCAGATCTTGGCATTGTTTTCTATTCCTTTAACGAAAAGTTGGAGAATAAAAGCGTACTTTATTTACTATGTATGTTGTTTTATTTAAATCTCTTCTTTCTGATGATCATTTGAATAAAAACCTTTGTTATCCTCTGTCAAGAAACAAAGCCCTCAGCCATTCTGTATGTGCATCTCCTCATTTAATTCTCATAAGACATAGAATAACTTATTCTGGTGGCTTTACAGTATTCTAAATGTTAAGAAGAGTGTGAGCAGGAAATAGTTTTTACTCTGATATCTGCTGTTGAAGACCATGTAACAGCTGATGCTCGTAACCTGTTTGATTTCTTGCTTGGTTGTACAGATCTGATAGATTTTTCTTTTAAGAGACAGGGTCTCACTCTCTGTCGCCCAGGCTACAAGCTGGTGCCACAATGCCTGGCTAATGTAAAATTTTTTTTGTAGAGACAAGGTCTTGCCATGTTGCCCAGGCTGGTCTTGAACTCTTGGTCTCAAGTAGTCTTCCCACTTCAGCCACCCAAAGTGCTGAGATTATAGGCATGAGCCACTGCCCCAGCCAGATCTGGTAGATTCTTAAAACCCTAAAGCCAAATGAGAACTTAAATCTCATCTAAGCCAATATTTGTAAAATATATTTGACCACAACATATGGTAAAAGCTGATGTTTTATATTCTGTCTTTCAAAAATATTGATTGAGATCTGCAAAACGACCCACTGTTTGAAAAAAACACTGGTCTAGTTAAGCCTTATTTCACAGCTAAAGAGGCAGAATTATAAGGAGTTTAGGTGAATACAGGCATGCATTTTATTACTAGAGCATATGGAATTGAAGCCAAGTTTTCCTAAATCCTGTCTTTTTACATGAAAAATATTACATTTAATTACATGATAAATATGAGCCAGTGTTAATTTTTTTCAGAGAACTCCTTATTGTGAAAATATATACATAAATAATTAGGATAATGGAAAATTTTAAGTTATAAGTAAGGTAATTAGACTTTTTTCTTTAGAGGAACACCAACACGAATGTTCCCACACCACTCCATAACTGAGTCTGTGAACTATGATGTGAAAACGTTTGGATCTTCTCTTCCTGTTAAAGTCATGGAAGCGCTAACATTGGCTGAAGGTAGGTGTCATCTTTCCGTTTACCTATATTAGCAATTTAGGATGGAGCCTAGATGCGGCATAGAGATTAAATTTATGTTTTCTCACGTATACCTTTATGTAAATGGAGAGAGATGGGTAGCCTTTCTAGTTTTCTTTTTTTTTTTTTGAGGCAGAGTCTCACTCTGTCACCCAGGCTAGAGTCCAGTGGCACGATCTCAGCTCACTGCAACCACCGCCTCCCAGGTTCAAGCGAGTTTCCTGCCTCAGCCTCCCAAGTGGCTGGGATTATAGGTGTGAGCCACCATGCCGGGCTAATTTTTTCTATTTTTAGTAGAGACGGGGTTTCACCATGTTGACCAGGCTGTTCTGGAGCTCCTGACCTCCGATAATCTGCCCACCGTGGCCTCCCAGAGTGCTGGGATTACAGGCATGAGCCACCACACCCAGCCACCTGTCTAGTTTTTTATTTTAATTTACTTTTTTTTTTTTTTTTGAGACGGAGTCTCGCTCTGTTGCCCAGGCTGGAGTGCAGTGGCGTGATCTCGGCTCACTGCAAGCTCGTCCTCCTGGGTTCACGCCATTCTCCTGCCTCAGCCTCCCGAGTCATTGGGACTACAGGTACCCGCCACCTTGCCTGACTAATATTTTGTATTTTTAGTAGAGGCTGGGTTTCAGTGTGTTAGGATGATCTTGATCTCCTGACCTCGTGATCTGCCCGCCTCAGCCCCCCAAAGTGCTGGGATTACAGGCGTAAGCCACCGTGCCCAGCCCTAGTTTTTTACTATAATTGAGATATATAATAAATTTGAGAAGGAGAATGAGTTCATTTGAACACAATCAAATTAAGTCTAATGGTTTTAGGTACTGTACACTAGTCCCCCATTATCTTTGAGGGATATTTTCCAAGATTCTCCGGTGGATGCCTGAAACCTTGTATAGTACCAAACCCTATATATACTGTGTTTTTTCATGCGTACACTCCTATGATAAAGTTTAGTTTATAAATTAGGCACAGTTAAGAGATGAATAGCAATAACTAATAAAGTGGAACAATTATAACAATATACCAGCACTACTCTTGTATTTTGGGGTCATTAAATAAGAATACGAGCATTGCATTACTGCAACAGTTGATCTGGTAACTGAGACAGCTACTAAGTGACAAACAGCTGGATAGTCTTAGGGGTGTCCAATCTTTTGGCTTCCCTGGGCCACACGTAAAATACACTTACCCTAACAAGAGCTGATGAGCTATAAATAAATAAATAAATAGATCTGTGTGTAAATCTCATAATGTTTTAAAAAGTTTACAAACTTGTGTTGGACTGCATTCAAAGCTGTCCTGGGCCACACGTGTCCCTGGGCCGTGGGTTGGACAAGCTTGGTGTATACAGTATGGAAATGCTGCACGAAGGGTTGATTCACAACCTTTAGACAGGACAGTATGAGATTTTTATCACTTTACCCAGAACAACATGCAATTTACAACTTAGGAATTGTTCATTTGAATTTTCCATTTAATATTTTCAGACTGCAATTGACCACAGGTATTTTATTTGAAACTGCAGATAAAAGGGGGAAATACTGTATATGCAAAATTCAGTCTTGTTTGAAGAGTTGATCAAGTTTATGAAGTTTACCATTAAAAAAAAAAAAAACCCAAAACTGGCACTTTATGTTATTGGGTTTAATAATATAGTAAAATCAAGTCCTACCTCTATTTCTGGATCCTATGTAGCATCCCAGAGGCTGTGTGCACAAATTTATGATGTTACCATTGTGGTGGTGTACCTTTAGAAGAGTCTGTTGGCAGAGAATTAGTGTGGAATTTTGACAGATACAATCAACACAAGCTTAGGCAACTTTAAAGATGAACAGTTGGATGACACTGAAAGAGCAAAGTTCAGAGCATCCTTAATATCTGCTGAAGTCATTTTTATTGAGGATTGAATTCTAGATCTTTGTGATTTTTCTGGAACAGTGTTTTTCAAATTGTAGGAGTGACCAAAATTTAGCGGTTCTTGACCAGCATTTAAAAAAAGAAGAAATAGAATGCATCTCATATAATGTTTAGTAAATTTTTGTTTGTTTTACTTAAATTGTATATGGGTGTATCATGATGTAAAATGTATTACACTGTGAATAACTCTATTTACTGTATATATTACTGTTAACAGTAAAAAAAAAAAAGCTGAAAGTACTCTGTTTTAGAAGAAGGAATATATCTCATCAGCTGGAACTTGCACATCTTGCCTATAGGTCCTTGGGAGCTTTAGGGATAGTTGTTTTCAGACAACTAAACTACCAACCTCTATATACATTGTTCTGTTTTAAATAAATATACATATTGTGTATATATATATATATGTATATTTTTCTCCTCTAAAAATTTCATTTTAAATTATATTTAAACCTTTTAATGTACTCCTGCTATTTTAACAGACTAGATTAAATAACACAGCCCCATATCTAGAAATTCAGAGTCCCTCGGAGTCCGAATATATAAAACAAAGAGATATGTCAACTTGAAGAACTCTTCCGCACTTAGAAACCTGCCAACTACTGTTAAGTCAGCCCTTAAGGGCACACCAGTTGAAGATCTGGAGTAGTTGTAGTGCTTTCAAGAAAAAGGAAATTACTGAGCAGATAGTTCAGTTGAGCAAAAAGTCCTCACTCAGCCTGGGCTTGGTTTGATATTTTCGCTTGTACATTGTGCCTTTTACTTCGCCCTTCTACCTTTCTTTAAAGAGCAAAGTTCGACTTAATAAAATTTCCAGGGCTGTTAACACGTTTGTGGAGGTTTACCACCAATACTAAGACGTATGCTAATTTAGTTTTGTCACTTAATAGAGAATGAAACTCTTTGTCTCCATATAATAAATAATTTATCATTTCTTTAAGGAGCTCTTATTTGAAAATTATGTGTGTTTGAAGGAACATTATTTTCCTTGAAATGTTTTATATAGTTAATGAGTTTATTATTTATCGATATAAATGTTGCTAAATATTTCTTTTTTGTTTGTTTGTTTGTTTTGAGATAGAGCCTCGCTCTATTGCCCAGGCTGGAGTGCAGTGGTGCAATCTTGGCTCATTGCATCCTCTGCCTCCCAGGTTCAAACCATTCTCCTACCTCAGCCTCCAGAGTAGCTGAGATTACAGGTGCACGCCACCACACCCGGCTACTTTTTTTTTTCTGTTTTTGGTAGAGACAGGTTTTCATCATGTTGGCCAGGCTGGTCTCAAACTCCTGACCTCATGATCTGCCCACCTTGGCCTCCCAAAGTGCTGGGATTACAGGCGTGAGCCACCCCGCCCAGTCTTTTTTTGTTTTTGTTTCCGTTTATTTATTTTTTGATGTGGAGTCTTGCTCTCTTGACCAGGTGGGAGTGATGTGATCATGGTTTACTGCAGCTTCAGTCTCCTGGGCTCAAGTGGTCCTCCTGTGCCTCGGTCACTCTAGTAGCTGGGAAGTGCACCATCAAACCTGGCTGTTTTTTTTTTTTGTTTTTTTTTGTTTTTTTTTTTTTTTAAAAGAGATAGGGTCTCACTTTGTTGCCCAGGCTGGCCTCAAGCAGTCCTCCCACGTTGGCCTCCCAAAGTATTGGGATTTATAAGCTTGAGCCACCATGCCTGGCCTAAATATGACTTACAGGAAATAAGGTATCTGGTCTGTTTGTAACAAAAAATTAAGGAATATTAAATGTCCCAAATACAACTGTTGCCTTTAGATATATTTCTTTTTTTCTGAGATGGAGTCTGACTCTGTTGCCCAGGCTGGAGTGCAGTGGTGCGATCTTGGCTCACTGGAACCTCTGCCTCCCAGATTCAAGCGATTCTCCTGCCTCAGCCTCCTGAGTAGCTGGGACTACAGGCATGTGCCACCACACCCAGCTAATTTTTTGTAGTTTTAGTAGAGATGGAGTTTCACCATATTAGCCAGGATGGTCTCGATCTCCTGACCTTGTGATCCATCCACCCTGACCTCCCAAAGTGCTGGGATTACAGGCATTAGATATATTTCTAAAGCTGGTTATTGTTTTTGGTGTTGATAATTTTGGAATATTCAAAAGTATTTGTTGTGAATTAGTCCTTTCTGAGTGTGCCAATTACTTTTTTTTTTTTGATAAAGTGTGTGGTGATAAAGATTTATACTATATGATTAGTCACTCACCTCATTTTTTCCTTTAGTCGATGATCAGCTGACTGTTAACATAGATGAAGGTGGATGGGCTTGTCTGGTGTGCAAAGAGAAGCTCATTATTTGGAAGATTGCTCTGTCACCTATTACTAAGGTAATGGCTCTTCAGAGAGCTGGAAGGAGATAGAGGAGAGGAATGCCAATTGACTTTTAATTTTTACCGTAATTTTTTTTACAGTTGGAAGATAGTTAATATGAAACTACTTAGGTGTTAAGGGTTTGCATTTTCATAGTGATGTGAAATAATGAGCATGCATACACATTTGTATATTGGGAAAAAAGTTTCCCCCTTTTAAAGATCTATGTTTACATTTAATAAAATTAGAGACATTGAAATTTTCAATGAATATTGTGCGAATCCGTCTGCCTAATAAAGTATCAGACTAAATGCCACCTATATAAGCAAATGAACTTTGAGTTTGCATATTTCCGAGAAGATAGAACTATGTTTTGTTGAACCTACTGAATAATACTTAATAAAATAAGAAAATATGATACTAATTGCTAGTTAAACTTTTCACTTGTCCACTTCCAACAGTGGGTTATCATTTGCATGTCTAGTAACTTATCCTCAGCGACCTTTTTCTGTTCGTTACAGCTTAGATGCACTACTCTCTTCCACCACTCATTACTCACTTGGCCACGTTCCATTGGAACTCAGGGCTCCTGCTTACCTCAACTCTTCACTTCTGCTGAACTGTGTTACTGCTGCCTAGAAAAGGGTATATGGGGTTAGGAGTAATAGGTGAGGGAGAAGTCCTAGGGGACATACTGAGTTAGCTGAGGGATCCTGATATTTGGCTGAGAGTCTAAGAAATATTTCCTAGGTAACTTGGTATAATTACTGTTTGTTTGTGCTAATTTTAAATGTCAAATAAACAAATCAGTAGTAGATTGGGAAAGTTCCATAGGAAGCCTAAGTACTTCTCTTAACCTTATTTAGCCTTCTCTTGAGTGGACTTTTCTAGCAGGGGAAGAGGTTAGGATAGTTGTTCTTCAGAGTTTGGTCTAGCTTTAAGTTTTCATGATTCAATATCTCTTAAGATACTTTGTTTTAAAATTACTGAAAGCCTGATTAAAAGGAGATGTGAGAAGAAAGAATATTTGTAGAATGGTGTTTCCAGCAATGAGTCAGAATCTAAAGTATGTAGGGAAGGGAAATCAGATGCATCTTCAAAATACTGGATTTGATGTGAAAGATTTTCTGTTTGGGTTTGTTCTACAGTTATCAGTTTGCAAAGAACTTCAGCTGCCATCTAGTGATTTCCACTGGAGTGCCGACTTAGTGGCTCTTTCTTACTCTGCTCCCTCAGGTGAAGCACATTCTACTCAGGTAGGTGACTTAAAAGCTTATTGAAATAAACTTTTTACAGTGAGGACATCCAAAGTTGAAGGAATCATCCTATTTGATTTTGAGACATAACTATAAAGCTATAGAAATCAAGACATTGCGGTATTGGCAAAGAGAGCCACACACATAGGGCAATGTAACAGAATAGAGAATACAGTTACAGATCCACATAAAGGCACCAATTTGATCTTTGATGAAGGTGCAGAAGCAATTCAGAAAGGATGGTCTTTTACGATGACTTTTCTCTGTATCAATGCATAGTGTAGGAACATTTGTAATTTTAAAATTACAGATGACCAATTTGTATTGTATTGAATTTTCCCTTAAACCTCATACCTTGTTATAAAGATTAATTTGAAATGGGTCATAGATCTAAATGTAAAACAGTAAAACTTTTAGAAGAAAACAGGAAAAAATCATGATGACCTGAGATTAGACAGAGTTCTTGGAAATCACCAAAAGCATGATCCATAAAAGAAAAGTTTGATAAAATTAATATTAAAATTAAAGTAAAATAAAAATTTAAAGCGTTGCTTTGCCAAAGACAAGAAAATGAGGAGACAAGCTACAGAGTGGAAGAAGACATTTGTAAATCATGTATCCAGTAAAGGACTTGTATCCCGAATATTTTTTAAAATTCTAAAAACTTGATAAGACAATGCAGTTTAAAAATAGGGACTAGGACTTGAACGGACACTTTGTGAGGATATAAGGATGGCAAATAAGCACATAAAGAGATGTTCAGCATTATTAGCCATTAGAGAAATGCAAACCAAAACCCCAGTGAGTTCTTATTTCTGATTTTTCTTGATCAAATAGTAGATTGTCCTGTTTTTTCATATCAGTGTCATCAGACTCCTGGTTTTGGGGTTCTTGTATTGTGATTGCCGATTGTTATGATCTTGTTTTGAGGCTGTTGCTGTCATGGTTGCCACCAGAGAAGGATCCATCCGCTATTGGTCAAGCCTTGCTAGTGAAGATACCTACACAGAGACTTTTGTTGATTCAGGAGGTGATAAGACTTACAGTTTCCTAACAGCAGTGCAGGTATACCATGGATATTCCTTTATATTTATTGGAAAGCTGTGATTTGGCTTGGAAATGAGATTTTTATTTATTTTTTAAAATAGAGACCAGATCTCCTTATGTTGCCCAGGCAATTCTCAAACTCCTGGGCTCAAGCAATAACTCCTGCTTTGGCCTCCCAAAATACTGGGATTACAAGCATGAGCCACTGCACCCAGCTGTGGAAATGAGATTTGATGACTGAAAATGTGGAGTTTTGAAGAGACTGTAGAGACCAGGGAGGAATCAAAAAGAGACAAGGAAGAGAAGAATGTAAGGATCTATGATCTGAACAGTTAGACGAGGGAGGCTCTTCTCACGGGGCTCTAAAATACCAATTTCAGATAGTAGTTTGTGATATGCATTTCTTTTAGAAACATTTTATGAGAGTGGCTTGTTTTTAAGCCACCATCAGACACTATAAAGAATAGTTTGCATTATCTTCTTTGTAGGTTCACAAAGAAACAAAATCTGGCTGAGCATGGTGGCTCATGCCTGTAATCTCACCACTTTGGGTAGCTGAAGTGGAAGGATTGTTTGAGGCCAGGAGTTCAAGACTAGCCTGTGCCACATAGCGAAACTTTGTCTCTACAAAAAAATTTGAAAATTATCTGGACGTGGTGGTGTGTGCCTGTAGTCCCAGCTGCTCAGGAGGCTGAGGCAAGAGGATCTCTTGAGCCCAGGAGAGTGAGGCTGCAGTGAACTATGATCTCACCAATGCACTTCAGCCTGGGTGACAGAGCGAGACCCTGTCTCTGATAAAATAGCAGACAAAAAATATAAATAAAAATAAAATCTGATAACCTAATTTGTTGAATCTGAAATATGAGCTTGTAGTTTAAAAATCAGAATTTAAAAAACATGGACTTTTCTGCTACAGAAGTTTTGTGTTTTTTTTCTTTTTTTTTTTTCTTTTTTCAAGACACAGTTTTACTCTGTCACCCAGACTGGAGTGCAACGGTGTGCAATCTCAGCTCACTGCAACCTCTGCCTCGTGGGTTCAAGCAATTCTTGTGCCTCAGCCTCCCAAGTGGCTGGGATTACAGGTGCGTGCCGCCATACCCAGCTAATTTTTGTATTTTTAACAGAGACGGGGTTTCACCCTGTTGGCCAGGATGGTCTCAATCTCCTGACCTCGAGTGATCCACCCACCTTGGGCTCCCAAAGTGCTGGGATAACAGGTGTGAGCCACCATGCCCGGCCAGTTTTTCTTTTTTCTTAGAGAGTTTTTCTATGTAGGATTAATGATATCAACTGAATGGATTCTGAAATGTATTACTTTAATAAAATAACAACATTCTATTTTGTATTCTTTTAGATTTATTTCAATTACAATGATTTTTCTCTGTATCAAAGAATTTTTTGTTAGCTTTCTTTATCTCAGCGTTAGATGCTAAACTGAACTAATCTCCTATTTTTTCACAGGGAGGAAGTTTTATTTTGTCCTCGTCGGGAAGCCAACTAATTCGGTTGATACCTGAGAGCTCAGGAAAGATTCATCAGCATGTCCTGCCTCAGGGGCAAGGCGTGCTTTCAGGAATTGGTCGAAAGGTTTCCTCTCTTTTTGGAATTTTATCTCCTAGTAGTGATCTCACAGTAAGTTTATAAAATAACTATTTTACAAGCTTATTTCTTAGTTAAATCAGTAAGTTGAAAGTATGCTCTGAAGTTAGTGTTGCCTCCATATGGACAATAGTTTATGCAAAATAGAACCTTTGATCTTTTTAGTGAACTATTTTTATTATGATGAAATGAGTTCATACTAACCTTCTCCCATAACTTGTAACACTAATATCTTTAAATCAGATTATCTCACAAGAACATTTTTGGAACTAAAACTATTATGTAAAATTTAAAATGTGTTTCTTAAAGATTAATTTGACTTTTTAGATTTAACCGGAAGCGTGTCTCTACTGCCATGCCTCCAGCTGTCTGTGTGGATGACTGAAATCTAGATCTGTTGGTTGGATTTCTCTGCCCCATACTCTAGTATAGTGAAGGGAGGATGATGGGAACTAATATTTATGGACCATCTACTCACTGCTCGGTGCTCTGTAGTTGTTATATTCATATTGTGTAATCATTGTGACAACCTGTAAGATAGTGCACTTTCCCTCCAGTTTACAGATGAGGAAGCACCCTCAGCGGGAAGGTGTGTAACTGCTGAGTGGCAGAGCTGGGAATCATACCCAGGCCTGCTCTTTTTACTGTGCTGTTTCCCTCTTGTTTCAGATAATTATCATCACCTGCTTCCTTGAATGTTCTTTAAACCTAAACTTAACATGTTTAAAAACAAATTTATTGTATTCTTTCATCTCTCCTATTGACTACTCACCCCTATAAAACTCATTTCTCTTTTGCTCTGTTTTTGTTAAGAGCACCATCACTTTTTCTCAGTGACCCAGGTATAAAACCTTGTTATTTTTTGTGTCTCGCTCTCCTTCTATAGCAAACTAGTTATTTACCAGGTGCTGTAGATTTAACTTCTGTCCAGTCTGGTTTCCATCCCCATCTTTCTGCTTTTGATGTTATGCCCTAACCTATATTCTTGATAAATTTCACCTAAGTTCCTGGTACCTGCTCAGTTTGCTTGCTGTTGACCTTTCTGCCCCATCACTGATGGGTTTTAACACAAAGCAATCATGTATATCCAGCTTTAAAAAGCCAAATACCTATACTTCATGATTAAGCATATACTGAAAAGGCAAAATAATACTCTTGTGTATGACTACATACATTCTGCCAAATGCATTCGAACACAATTCTGTGTTCAGAAGCTATTGATAATATCTCCCTTGCTTGCTACACTTACAAATTCACATTCAACACTCTCTGCTGTATGTCCCTGATTTTTCATTATTTTTTTATTTTTATTTATTTTTAAAAATAGAGACATGGTCTCACTATGTTGCCCAGGCTGGTCTCAAGCTCCTGAGCTCAAGTGAGCCTCCCTCCTTGGTATCCCAAACTGTTGGAATTATAAGCATGAGCCACCACACCTGGCCTCATTTTTCAAAAAATCCTTATTTTTGCTTCTTTTTGACTTGTCATCTACATTCCGATGTTAGAGGATGACTTCTTATTCTCTAAAGACGCTGTAACTTTCCCACCTTTCAGCTCTGCTCCTCCTGGGCCTTCCGCCTGTATCCTTCTTCCTCTAGAGTCCAACGTTGCCCTCAAACTCTATTTCAGGATCACTTCTGCTGTTGTTGTTGAGATGGTGTCTCACTCTGTCAGCAGGCTGAAGTACAATGGTGCGATCTCGGCACCTCTGCAACCTCTGCCTCCTGGATTCAAGTGATTCTCCTGCCTCAGTCTCCCAAGTAGCTGGGACTATAGGCGTGTGCCACCACACCCGGCTACTTTTTTGTATTTTAGTGGAGATGAGGTTTCACCATGTTGCCCAGGGTGGTCTTGAACTCCTGAGCTCAGGCAATCCACCTGCCTCAGCCTCTCAAAGTACTAGGATTGCAGGGGTAAGACAGCACACCTGGCCCAGGATTACTCCTTTCTTTAAATCCCAAAGGAAGAATTCTGCTAGGATTACTAATCACATATGTGAAATTTGAGTTTTAAAACAATATTTCCTTAACATTAGAACTTAATCTATGAATTTGACTTCTTTTTCTTTTCTGAATAGCTTTCAAGTGTTCTTTGGGATAGTGAGAGATCAAGCTTTTATAGCTTGACAAGTTCAAACATCAGTAAATGGGAATTAGATGATTCTTCAGAAAAACATGCATACAGTTGGGATATAAATAGAGCCCTGAAGGAAAACATTACCGATGCTATTTGGGTAAGAAACAATAATATTCATCTCTGTAATTCACGCTCTGGTTGTATGATAATGCTGGTTCCGTTAATTATTTATTTCAACACATTTCAGTGTAATAAACAACATAATGTATAGTTATCAGATTAAGTGGAAATGGGGTAGTCAATCTCTGTAAATATTGGAATGTACTGGTTTACTTAGCAATTTTTTTAAATGTATACATTATTCATTCATCAACTGAGTTATGGGTGAAGCACTTCACTAGGTGCTAGGGGTATAAAGGTGAAAATAAATCATTCCTACACTCAAGCTTACATTACTGATATTTTCATGTAGGGATCTGAAAGTAACTATGAAGCTATTAAAGAAGGAGTCAACATTCGATATTTGGACTTGAAACAAAACTGGTAAGCAATTAATTTGTCATAAAGAACATAGATAAGAGTTTGGAAAAAATAAGTTGATGTTTATTATAAAATGATGAGCAATCTCACTGCTCTTTTTTTGGAGACAGGGTCTCACTCTGTAACCCAGGCTGGAATACAGTGGCGCCATGATAGCTCACTGCAGCCATGACTTGCTGGGCTGAAGTGATCCTTCTGCCTCAGCCTCCCAGTAGCTTATACTGCAGGCGTGTGCCGTTGCACCTGTCTGATTTTTAAAATTTTTTGTAGAGATAGGGTCTCACCATGTCACCTAGGTTTGTCTTGAACTCCTGGGCTCAAGCAACCCTCCTGCCTCAGCATCCCAAAGTATTGGGATTACAGGTGTGAGCTGCTGTGCCCAGCCTGTTCTTTTAATGCTGATCTTCTCATGCTACCTATTAAGCTTTACTGAATGGTCTTGCTGTTGTTTATTGAGTGATGCTAGTTCATTTGGGAAATTGAGACATTTGTCAGCCTTAAATGGTATAATCTTACGTTGGTATCTCATTCATTAGAGACAAAGCTTTTCTGCTCTTACAAGTAGAGCTTCTCTTCTTCACTGCCAAGAGATACCTGAGACCCTGTCATTGCCCACTGCTGTGGGTGCCCCATGGTGTGATCTTTCTCTTATTGGATGTATCAGGCACATGTTTCCCACCCTCTGTTGCTCAAGGAGCTTTCGGCCTACGTTTGTGGCTATGCTGAGTTAAGGATGGGATAAGGCTTTGTCTTGTTAGTACAAATTAGAACTTTGTCATAGTTCATACTCAGAGTAAATTTCCTCATAGAAGCAGTGCTCTAAGTGGTGCATAGGATCCCGGGTTAGTCTGATAAAGCTAATTATCCCATGTTACTATTTAACTTGAATGCTCAAGGTCACATGGAACTTAAAAACCATTTGTAACATTGCTCATAATGAATCCAAATATATAACTAGTAATCCTTCAGAAGACAACTTCTCAGAAGTTGAAGACTATTTTTTATGAGTTTTAGAGTAATTTTTACTGTTCTTGTTACACGTTTTGGGTTAGTAGAACGAATTCTACTTGTTCCTTGGAGAGAGATTGCAGTTGTACTGCTTTGTGTAATTTTTCTCTCTGTTGGGCTGTTTAGACTATTAGTAGGCTCCTTTACAGTCTGGAAACCTTATAAAAGCTATCAAAGAGGTAAAAGTAATAGTACTATTTAATTTCTGTAAGCATTTTAATTAAATACAATTTACCTGTTTTTATTTGTCTTTACCAGACTTTTGGAAATGTAGGACTACTGCTAGGACAGCCCACTGTGGGCATATAACGCAGACATTTTTCTTTTTTATTTTTTTTTTGAGACTGAGTCTCACTCTGTCACCCAGGCTGGAGTGCAGTGGTGTGGTCTTAGCTTACTACAACCTCCGCCTCCTGGTTCAAGCAATTCTCCCACCTCAGCCTCCCAAGTAGCTGGGACTACAGGTGGGTGCCACCACTCCCGGTTAATTTTTGTATTTTTAGTAGAGACGGGTTTTCACTGTGTTGGCCAGGCTGGTCTCGAACTCCTGACCTTGTGATCTGCCCGCGTCGGCCTCCCAAAGTGCTGGGATTACAGGTATGAGCCACCGTGCCTGGCCATGCAGACATTTTTCACGTAATTTTCTGAACTGGAGACATGGGGTTGAGAATGAGAAGCATGCTTAGGAATTGCTATGCAGGGTCCACCCAGGGCTTCTCTCCCTCAGTGTCATGCTGACCAGCAGGGTCCCTGTGAGGTGCAGCCCTCATCCTCCTTGACCTTCCTCTCCACTTTTACTCAAAATGATCCAGTTAGTACTCTATTATGTCTTTGAGGCTTCATGATCAGAACTGTACAGAGAATTTCTCATATGGGTCCATTTTCTTTATTTTAAGAATGGTGTCTGTCTTCCTCATAGTCACTCACACCTACTGATTTGTTGTCCATTTGGGCAGAGCTACAATCTGAGCTTATAATTTCGGTGAGTAGCTGGGCTGGGTGGCTCAGCACTTTGGGAAACCAAGACAGGAGGATTGCTTGAAGCTAGTAGTTCAAGATCACCTGGTCAACAAAACGAGACCCTATCTCCACGCAAATAAAAATAAAAAATTAGCCAGGCATGATGGCGTGTACTGTAGTCCCAGCTATTCAGGAGGCTGAGGCGAGAGGATCACTTGAGCCCAGGAGATTGAGGCTGCAGTGAGCTATGATCCCACCACTGCACTCTACCATGGGCAACAGAGAAAGACCTTTTTTCTGAGACAAATAAAACAAAAATAAATAAATAATTTTACTAGATGATTACTAATACAAAGTTTAGATATCTTCATTTTAGATATAAAGTTTGGAATTTTTTTAACCTTAACTTCATTACTTTGGATATACTTACATAAAAACTTAACTGGTCAAGCAGGAGGATCACTTGAGGCCAGGAATTCTAGGCCAGCCTGGCATTGTAGAGAGAGAGACACTGCCAACATGTTACAAGTTTGGGCCAATATTCTTTTTTTTTAAATTGATTTAAAAAATTTTTTTTATTTCAGTAGTTTTTGGGGTGGTTTTTGGTTACATGGGTAAGTTCTTTAGTGGTGATTTCTGAAATTTTAGTGCACTTGTCACCTGAGCAGTGTACACTGTACCCAGTAGGTAGTCTTTTATCCCTCACCCTCCTTCCCACCCTTCCCCTTCAAGTCCCCAAAGTCCATTATCATTCTTATGTCTTTGTGTCCTCATAGCTTAAACTCCCACTTATAAGTGAGAACGTATGATATTTGGTTTTCCATTCCTGAGTTACTTCACTTAGAATAATGTGGACCAATATTCTTGAATTCCTTTCAAGAGTCCAAGCAGAAATGATAAAGTTTGGGGAGCTGGGGGAAGAGAACCGTGAAGAAGGAAAATGAGAGCTGTGCTAGGATTGCTTGCTTTGAAGTGTCATGTCATTTAGTTACTTGCTTGGTTTCTTGTTTTTAATTGTCAGTAGAGGGTGTTTTGCCACCCTTTTAATATTTCTGAGACTTGAATGAAAGTTGCTAGTAATAGGGCTGGGCGCGGTGGCTCATGCCTATAATCCCAGCACTTTGGGAGGCTGAGGTGGGTGGATCACCTGAGGTTGGGAGTTTGAGACCAGCCTGACCAACATGGAGAAACCCCGTGTCTACTAAAAATACAAAAATTAGCCGGGCATGGTGGCGCATGCCTATAATCCCAGCTACTCGGGAGGCTGAGGCAGGAAAATTGCTTGAACCCGGGAGGCGGAGGTTGCAGTGAGCCGAGATGGCGCCACTGCACTCCAGCCTGGGCAGCAAGAGCGAAACTCTGCCAAAAAGAAAACAAAAAAAGTTGCTAGTAATAGTATTAGATGTTTTAGAAGAGCTAAAATAGGAACCATTTAATTTATTGGGGGCAGCAAGTTTGCTAGACTTAAGGGACAAATAAGCTTTAAGATGCAAAATGGTTTGTTTTTACATATACAGCAGTTTGAAATTTCTATAACCGATTGTTAAAAATCATTTACATATATATGTATATTTTTAAACATTAGAGACAGAGTTGCCCTGTTTGGTCTTGAACTACTGGGCTCAAGCGATCCTCCTGCTTCAGCCTCTCCCAAAGTGCTTGGATTAAACACATAAGCCACTGTGCCTGGCCTAAAATTATTATTATTTTTTTTTTAGTTAGAGTCTCCCACTGTTGCCCAGGCTGGAGTGCAGTGGTATGATCTTGGCTCACTGTAACCTCTGCATCCCAGGTTCAAGTGATTCTCATGCCTCAGCCTCCTGAGTAGCTGAGATTACAGGCACATGCCACCATGCTGGGTGTTTTGTATTTTAGTTGAGATGGGATTTTGCCATGTTGGCCAGAGTGGTCTCGAACTTCTGGCCTCAAGTGATATGCCCACCTCGGCCTCCCAAAGTGCTGGAGTTACAGGTGTGAACCACAACACCTGGCCTTTTAAATTTATTTTAGAGATACATGGTCTCACCGTGTTGCCCAGGCTGGTCTTGAACTCTTGGGCTCAAATGATCCTCCTATCTCAGCCTCCCAAAGTGTTGGGATTACAGGTGTGAGCCATCGCGCCTGGTGGTAAAATTTTTTTTTTTAATGTTTTTCCTCTGGACAAAAGCGAGTAACCTTTAAATAACTGAGTACATCAGGGATTGGCAAACCTTTTCTGTAAAGGGCCAAAAGTAACTGTTTTAGGCTTTGGTGGCCATATAGTCTTTACTGCAGGTACTCTATTTCACCAATAGTATCATGAAACATCCCTAGAAAATGCATAAATGAATGTGTATGGTTGCCTTCCAACAAAACTTCGTTTATAAAAACTGGTTTGAGATCAGTTTCACTGGAGGGCTGTACTTTGCTAATCTCTGGATCAGATAGTTGTTTTGATCTTTTTTTTAAAGTCCGGTTTATTGAGCTATAATTTATATAGAGTAAAAAATTTACCCTCTTTAGTGTATAATTCTACAAATTTTTTTTCTTCTTTTTTTTTTTAAGATGGAGTGTTACTCTATCACCTAGACTGGAGTGCAGTGGTGTGATCTCAGCTCACTGCAACCTCCGCCTCCCGGGTTCAAGCAGTTCTCCTGCCTCAGCCTCCCAAATAGCTGGGACGACAGGCATGTGCCACCATGCCTGGCTAATTTTTGTAGAGACGGCTTTGCCACATTGGCCAGGCTGGTCTTAAATTCCTGAGCTCAGGTTATCTGCCCACTTTGGCCTCCCAAAGTGCTGGGATTATAGACGTGAGCCACTGCACCCGGCCCTAATTCTACAAATTTTGACAGATACATAGTTTAGTCATTTAATCACAACAATCAATACAGAACAGTTGTATAACCCCCCAGATTCCCTTGTGCCATTCTGTCATCGACCCCTCCATCCACCCTTAGCCCCTGGAGACCACTGATGTGGTTTCTGTCTCTATAGTTTTGCCTTTTGCTTAATGCCACAGAAATGGAACATACAGTTTAAAGCTTTTTGAGTCTGGCTTCTGTCACTTAGCATAATATATTTCAAATTCATTTGGTTTTTTTTTTTTTTTTTTTTAACTACTGAATAGTATTCTTTTGTATGGAGATACCACCGTTTGTTTGGCTGTTCAGCAGTTGGAAGACACTGGGTTGTTTTCAGTTTTAGGCAATTATGAATAAAGCCACTACAGTCATTGGTACACAGGTTTTCATGTGAACATAGTTATTGGTTTTTTGTTTTTGTTTTTTAATTTTCTCTTGTATAGGTATCCACGAATGGGATTGCTAGGTTATTGGAAGCATATGTTTAATTTTATAGGAAACTCCTAAGTTGTTTTTTAGGGAGGCTTTACATCTTTATTTCTTATTGATTAGTGATGGGCTGGTGATTCTGGCAGCAGCATGGCACTCAGCAGACAATCCGTGTCTCATCTATTACTCTCTGATAACAATAGAAGATAATGGTTGCCAAATGTCAGATGCAGTTACTGTAGAAGTCACTCAATATAATCCACCTTTTCAGGTAAGATTTATGTTGGTTAAATTACAAAGCAATAATATGTTGAATAGTTTTCTAACTATTTCAGGGTCTTATTTGTTTATTTACAGTTTTGCTCTGTCACCCAGGCTGGAGTGCAGTGCCTTGATCTCTGCTCACTGCAACCTCTGCCTCCCCTTCCAGGTTCAAGTGGTTCTCCTGCCTCAGCCTCCCGAGTAGCTGGGACTGTAGGCGTGTGCCACTATGCCCAGCTAATTTTTATAGTTTTAGTAGAGACAAGGTTTCACCATGTTGGCCAGACTGGTCTCGAACTCCTGATCTCAAGTGATTCCCCCAACTTGGCCTCCCAAAGTGTTGGGATTACAGGCGTGAGCCACGATGCACGGCCCATTTCAGGGTCAAATTTCTTGACAGATTTCATCTGCAGGGCTTGGCAATATTTTAAAATAGCTTGTTTCTAGACATTGTTGCATTTTCTTTGCCATCTCAGGCTTGTTCTTTTGCTTAGTTTTGGCTAAAGGAAAATTAGAATGGAAGCAACTAGCAGAAAGCAGTTTGTTTATTCTGCTCTAGGTCTTTGGAGGGATTGTCATCTCTGTATTTAAGTAGAAAGAAGGTATTAATTAATTTCAGGGTGAAAGTAAGGAAGAAACCACGCTGGGCATGATGAGTACATGCCTGTAGTCCCAGCTACTCAAAAGGCTGAGGCAGGAAGATCACTTGAGCCCAGGGGTTTGAGGCTGTTGTGTGCCGTGTTCACACCTGTGAATAACCACTGCATTCCAGCTTAGGCAATATAGTGAGACCCCATCCTAAAACAAGAAGAAAAAGAAAAGAAGAAAGCTGGTAGGATTTAGGGTTTGGTTTAGAGCTTTGCATATCATAGAAAAATCCCCCTTTTTACCCAAAGCAAGATTATGTTTGTATTCAGCAGTGTTACATAGTCATCAAAGTTCTTTTAAACAACTGAAAGACGGCCTTTCTAATTTTAAATTCATTAATAGCAATTAAACATGTTTAATAACAGATATTCATGAAGAAAAAGCTGAACATCTATAAATTTATTTTATTTACTCTTACATGGTATCTGATTCTGTTAAATCCTTGTTTGTTTATTTTTGAAGAGGGAAAGTCTTGCTATGTTGCTTGGACTGGAGTGCAGTGATATTCACAGGTCCGTCAATAGTGCATGGTAGCCTCCAACTCCTGGGCTCAAGCAGTCCTCTCAGGTAGCTGGGATTACAGGTCTGCACCACCGTTCCTGGCTTAAATCTTCACTTTTTTTTTTTTTTTTTTTTTAATCCTTACTCTTAACATGACTTGTTTAATTGAATCCTGTAAGAAAATCTTTTGATTTGTTCTTTTATGTCAAACAGAAATAAACTTTATTGTGTGTTCTGATTATGCAGTGTGGAAAACATGCTCAATGTTAGAAAAAAATTCAGCCAGGGCAGAAGACTATAAAGAGAATTTGAGGATTAAAAAACAATTCTAGGACCTCACATTTAATGTTTCTATAAAATTAGTTCTTTAATAACAGCTTATTTTTAGCATATTCTAATTTTATTTAATGAGATTTATTTTTATTTCTGCCTCTGATTTTATATGTAAACAAATCAACTAAGTTTTCTTGTCATTAATATCTTGCCAGTAAGGTAAGAACCAAAATGTTTGTTTATCAGGGATCATTTATAAAAAATTGCCAGTTCTTAATACAATGAATTAGTGCTTTCATTTTCTCCCTTGAATTTGTCATAGGCTTCTAGTTATAGTCATCATCATGGAAATGTTTTCAAAATTTGTTAATTTTGGACATTAACAAATTAGGCCAGGTGTGGTGTCTCATGCCTGTAATCCCATCACTTTGGGAGGCTGAGGTGGGTGGATCACCTGAGGTCAGGGGTTCGAGACCAGCCTGGCCAACATGGTGAAACCCTGTCTCTACTAAAAATACAAAAAAATTAGCTGGGTGTGGTGGCATGCGCCTGTAATCGCAGCTACTCAGGAGGCTGAGGCAGGAGAATCGCTTGAACCTGGGAGGCGGAGGTTGCAGTGAGCCAAGATTGCACCACTGCACTCCAGCCTGGGCAACAGAGTGGGACTCTGTCTCAAATAAATAAATAAATAAATTTTTAAAAAATAAGTTAACAAAATATATGTCTAATTGATGTTTATAAACTTTGTAACATTTTGCTAATCATCTCATGGGTAGATTTTTAGAAAGAAAATAGGTGAATTATTTTATCATTTTTATGAAATGTACAAAAATGAATTTAAAAAATCATACAAACAAATATTTTTGTTTTACTTTTTGTTAAATGTAATCTTAAATTTAACTTTCAGTCTGAAGACCTGATTTTGTGTCGGTTGACGGTCCCAAACTTTTCAAACCAGACTGCCTATCTGTATAACGAAAGTGCTGTCTATGTGTGCTCCACGGGAACTGGGAAATTTTCTCTTCCCCAGGAGAAAATTGTCTTTAATGCACAAGGTATGGTAGCAGTTTTAGAAAGCATGATTGGTGAGCTCATTAGTCATTCTGAGTGCTTTTTTTGTCTTTCCCTGAGTGTCACTTCAAGCATGCTGCCCTCAAATGTTACTCTGAGACATTTCATACCACAACTACAGCAGCTGAAGTGACAACCCTACTAAGAAACAAAAAGGGTACTAGAATTTCCAAACTATTATATTTACAGGCAAAAATAGTAACATTTGTTCCAGGAGAAGATGCCAAGAAGCAAAGAACTAATGCCAAGAGAAGTAATTGCTCATTCCTAGTTAGTAAAAGTGACTTATTCTGAGTTGATGCTCTTTAACTTTTCCACACCCCTGGATAAGAGCCTCAGGTGCTGGACTCGTGCAGGGGGGCCAGTCAGGATTGAAGAGAAACCAAGCAGATACTTAGCTGAAGGGGTTGAGCAGAGGACAGAGTCCAGGTAGGTAACAGCATGGAACCCAGGTTTAACAGCATGGAACCCAGGTTTTCTAGTCCCAGCACAAGAACCTTGATGGAGGGTGGGTAGGCTGTTACTAAGGCGCAAGGTAGGCTTAGACTTTTTTATTTTTTTTTCAGTCCCCGTTGACTGATGTGGTAAGTTAAAGTCAGAATTAAGCAAGAGAACTCCACAGGATTGAAAAAGCTCTTCTGAGTTTTGCAGAATGAATAATTTTTTTTTTTTTGGCTTACTAGATTGCTCTCTGGCAAGGCTAGTTTTTATTGTCTTTAAAGCTGAAAGACACAGAGCCTGCTTCTTCAAATAGCAGCCGGTTCTTAACATTTGATTCTGGGATTTAAAGGATGAGTTTGAAGTAGGAATAATACTGTAAAGGAAAAAATGTGCTTAATATATCATCAAGATGATTTTCTGCCCAGGGTGGTAGGTTTTACAAAGCATTTTGTTGTTCTTGTTAAATGTATTTGACTCTATGTTTTTCTTTCTTTTAGGAGATAGTGTTTTAGGTGCTGGTGCCTGTGGTGGTGTTCCTATCATTTTTTCTAGAAACAGTGGACTGGTGTCTATTACTTCACGGGAAAATGTGTCCATATTGGCAGAAGACCTGGAAGAGTCCTTAGCATCTTCATTTGCTGGACCAAACAATGAGGTAATGTGATTCTATAAGATTTTGAAGTTTTTATGTTATTTATTTTTTAGAGATAGGGTCTCACGCTGTCACCCAGGCTAGAGTGCAGTGGCACAATCATAGTTCACTGCAGCCTCTAACTCCTGGCCTCAAGCAATCGTCCTGCCTCAGACTTCCCAGTAGGTGCCTGGCTAATTTTGGTTTGGTTTGGTTTGGTTTTTGAGACAGAGTCTCACTCTGTTGCCCAGGCTAGAGTGCAGTGGCATAATCATAGCTTACTGCAGCCTCACCTCAACCTCCCGGGATCAAGCAGTCCTCCCCTCTTAGCCTCCCAAATAGCTGGAACTACAGACATGTACCATCTCACCTAATTTTTTATTTTTTGTAGAGACAGGATCTCCCTATGCTGCCTAACCTGGTCTCAAACTCCTGGACTCAAGCATCCTCCTGCCTCAGCCTCCCAAAGTGCTGGGATTACTGGCATGGAGCCACCATGCCCAG
The DNA here is from genome assembly GCF_037993035.2 of Macaca fascicularis. Lineage (NCBI taxonomy): Eukaryota > Metazoa > Chordata > Mammalia > Primates > Cercopithecidae > Macaca > Macaca fascicularis. Next base: position 19,621,062 of record NC_088375.1, read on the forward strand.
CCTAATTTTTATTTTTATCAGATTATTTTATACAAATGGTCTCAACACTGAGACAGTTTCAAAGACTTAACAATGCAGACATTAGTTCTTGTCTTCCTCATCCCCTCTGTCCTCTTTGCCTGAAGCAACTACGTTTAAGCCTTTTAGTGATTTATTCTGGTATTTTTCTCCATATATCTAAGTAATGTACATATATTCCTGTCTCCTGATTCATCTGTTGATTTTCTACTATAGAAAATGAGGTTTTGGGTTACCTTATACTCCTTCCTCTGCCTTTATCATTCTAACATACATTTTTTCCATTGTAATGACAATGTGAATATTGTTTATGGTTTGCTGAGCCAAATACTGATTACATTTCCTTTATTATACAACTTTGTGTGACTCTTGGAGTGTATCATGACCTCATTTTATATTTTCTCACTTTCCTTTCATATGTGACTTAATCTTTTTACACACTCCGGGAGTTCTGTAGAGTGCCCCTCAGTGTGGTTTTTGCCAAAGTCAAGTCTCCACAAACCTTCCATCTGCACAGCTGTCATCCCGGAACTTCTCTCTTCCACGGTCCTCAAATCCTTGGGAGCTGTCCCTGCACCATGCATAGGTGGCCTCATTTCCTGTCAGTGCTGCCATTTCCTGTTCCTTCTGCTTTCTGTCTTCCTTTGTTGTAGTTAGAATCACAGATATTTCCATGGAACTTGTATTTCTGTTTCTTTTTATTCTGGGATGATTTTTTTGAGAGGAATACCCAGGTAAAAATTACCAATTTTTTTTCCTGTTGTCTTGAAGCCTGAAATATCCCATCCATGAGGTTTTTATCATTCTTTTACAGAAGACTAAAAATAATTAATACTGTTTGGGGTAATTTCCATTTGAATAGTGTATGAAATATATAGACTACCTCTATAATTCAAAATTAAAATGATTGAGTCTAGTTTTAAAGGAAAGTAACAATTTTTTACTTTTTTTTCTTTTCACAAAAAGGATTAATACTTTGGTTATTTTGTAATTGTATGGTTATTGTAATACTGTTACACATTCTGAAGCAATTTTAGTGTTCCATTTCTTTAAAATTTTTCTAAATCCTTGTTTAAATTTGTAATCAACCATTATGCTTAGGTAGTATACACGGTGGTGAGTCGTGTAAGAGCAAACCTATAAAAAGATTCTGTTAATTGTGATGAAATCTCCAAATTGTTTTACTTACAGCATAATCCCCGAATTACCTGTACCTTTTCTGTATGACTGGTTGATCATTTGGTGCTATTTATAGTGTTTCAATAAGTATATGAGTGACTGGTATAGAAGCTTGGTCAACCCACGACCCATGGGCTGCATGTGGACCAGGATGGCTTTGAATGCAGCCCAGCACAAATTTGTAAACTTTCTTGAAACATGAATTTTTTTTTAAAACTCATCAGCTATCATTAATGTTAGTGTATTTTATGTGTGGGCCAAGACAATTCTTCCAATGTGGCCCAGGGAAGCCGAAAGATTGCATACCCCTGGTACAGACAATATGGCAAACCGCTTGTGTATATGCAGAGTTGCTGTCATAGGATGGGTACAGTTTTTAGTCCAATAATTAAGAATATTCAGATGCCTTTACCTCTAAACTATATTTGTTATTTTGCAGAGTATGATTTTTGAGACCACTACAAAGAATGAAACTATAGCCCAGGAAGATAAAATCAAGTTGCTGAAAGCTGCCTTTCTGCAATACTGCAGGTATAACATGTTTTTTAAGTTATGGATTATTTTATGTGTGAGGACATGTTTTACTGACATGTGCTACTTATTTATTGACTGGTGGGAGCAAGTTGGAGGAATGATGCTATCAAAAGGAGAATTTTTTTTGAGCTTTAGCACTTTAATAGACTGTTCTTCTGAAGTTAGTAGCCATGGGAGGTTTCCAGCTAGCTAGGCTAGGGAAAAAAACATGGGATCTAACATACTCTCTCCACTTCATGAAAAACAACGTACCATTAAAAATGGTGATCATGAAGACATCTTGCAAGCGTCTTTTATGAATAATGTTAAGGTGCAAATAAGTTGCTTACAAAGTTTTCTTTTTTTTTTCTTTTTTTTTTTTTGAGACACAATCTCACTCTGTCACCCAGGCTAGAGTGCAGTGGTGTGATCTCAGCTCACTGCAACCTCTGCCTCCTGGGTTCAAGCGATTCTCCTGCCTCAGCCTCCCAAGTATGCGGGACTGCATGCGTGTGCCACTATGCCTGGCTACTTTTTTTATTTTTAGTAGAGACGGGGTTTCACCATGTTGGCCAGGCTGGTCTCAAACTCCTGACTTTAGGCTGACTCCTAAAGTGCTGGGATTACAGGCGTGAGCCACCACTTCCAGCCGCATACAAAGTTTTATTGGTAATATGAAAGAATTATGGCCTGGTGTAGTGGCTCACACCTGTAATTCCAGCACTTTGGGAGGCTGAGGCAGAAGGATCTCTTGAGCATGGGAGTTCAAGACCAGTCTGGACAACATAGAAAGACCTCATCTCTACGAAGAAAAAGTTTAAAAATAATTAGTGGGGATGGTGATGCATGCCTCTAGTCCCAGCTACTCAGAGAGGCTGAGTTGGGAGGATCATATGAGCCCAGGAGGCCAAGTCTACTGTGAGCCATAATCACACCACTGTACTCTAGCCTAAGTGACAGATCAAGACCCTGTCTCAAAAAAAGCAAAAGAATTAGACCTGGCCTATTAAGTTTTGCTTTATGCAAAATCACCACAAACCTTAGTGACTCATTTAACATAGCTGATGATTCTGCAGTTTGACTCTTGGGGCTGGGCTTGGGGGGTAGTTTTATATTCTGAGTAGACTCACTCATTTTGGTCTCCTACTGGGCTGGCTGCTCTTTACCGTACTCACATTTTTGGGCCATTGGCTGACCAGCTCGCTCTCTACTTTCTGTGACATCTCCTCAACTAGCAGGCTGCCCTGGTCTTATTCACGTATCACAGGGTTCTAGAGTGGCAAGAGAGCAAGTGTCACTGCACAAGCACTCTAAGTCTTTGCTTAGATGGCGTTTGCTAGTGTCCTGTTGGCCAGAGCAAGTCCAGTTGTAGTGAAAGCGTGCCTAAGCAGATGCGTGTATGGGGTGGGGAGTGATTGTCCTCACTTGGTCACACTTGCTGCTCTAATTCTCTTCTGGGTTTAAGGCGAATGCAGATTTCAGTTTATCTTAGACATGTATTCTGCTCATGTATTCTGGTACTTTCCTTAAAAGGTATGGCAAATTCACATTTGAATAAATAGTCAGGAAAATGGTGATCCAGCCCCCATGCGCTGCCTGTTGTTAGCTGTGGGAAACTTTGGACAGATTGCTGAACATTTCTGCCATTCTGTTTGTATTTCTTCCTTTTTGAAGTGTTGAGTGGGGAGCGAGTTAGAATGGCTAAAGGATCATTAGTTTATCGTCAGATCTTTGTTTTGAAGGAATATGCTGAGTTTACTACCTTCATTTCCCCCAGTTCTCAGCCCATGATTCCGTAATCCCACTCATACTGGTATCTGAGGCATAAAGGCTCACTCACAGAGACAACAGATTCCGAAGTGCTTTTACAGTTCTAACATTCTGTGTCTCATGATCTACTGAGCTTAGTTTGTCGCCAGAAGGGGGCATCATTAGGCAAGTTTTTTGTTTCCGTTTAAAATTTTGTTCTTTTAATCTTGTTCTTTTACATGGTTCAGTCTTCAAAAATCTTGGTTGAAATGCTGAGTTTTTATCTTTCACAAGTTTATCCTGTAATGAAAATTCTTTACATTGTGGCATCTCAAAATGTAAATGATAATGCAGCAAGTGACTAGTCATTAGATTTGTTTCCTGTGGCTGCCGTAACAAATCACCACAAACCAGGAGCTTCAAACAACAGAAGTGTCTTCTCTCACAGTTCTGGAGGCCGGAAGTCTGAGAGCGAGGCATGAACAGAGCCCTCTCTCTGAAGGCTTTGGGAAAGGACCTGTCCTCACCTCTCAGCTCCTGGTGGTTGTTGGCAATCCTTGGCTTGTAGATGTGTCACTCCAGTTTCTGCCTCCATCGTCATGTAGCTGTCCTCACATTCACGTGGCCTTCTTTTTTTTTTTTTTTTTTTTTTGAGACAGTTTCACTCTGTCACCCAGACTGTAGTGCAGTGGTGCCATCTCGGCTCACTGTAACCTCCGCCTCCCTATTTCAAGTAATTCTTCTGCCTCAGCTTCCCAAGCAGCAGGTGTGCACTGCCATGCCTGGCTAATTTTTTGTATTTTTAGTAGAGACGAGGTTTCACCACATTGGCCAGACTGGTCTCAAACTCCTGGACTCGAGATCCGCCCGCCTCAGCCTCCCAGAGTGCTGGGATTACAGGCATGAGCCACCATGCCCGGCCCACATGGCCTTCTTAGAAGGACAACAGTCATTGGATTTAGACTCATCGTAATTTAACACATTGTATCTGCAAAAACCTTATTTCCAAATAAAGTTGCATTTTGAGGCACTGGGTAGATATGAATTTGTGGGAAACACTGTTCAACCTGGTGTAGTCATCTTAAGATGTTTTACAGGGGAAAATTAATTAGGCACAAGAAGGGACCCCTGATCTAAGTCCTGAGCAAGCAGTAGTCTCAAGAACAGTGTCATGGGCCCTGTAGCACAGCTGTGCTGAACTCATGCTGCCCAGCATGGGTGAAGTACTGTGGACTTAACAAGGGATGATTTCTGGGGGAGTGTCAGCTAGCTCTCTTAAAGATGTAGACTCCTTACAAACAGAATTGTGGTGCCTTTAAAGCAGGATTTCTCAACCCCATTAACATTGACATTTGAGGCCAGACTTGGTGGTTCACACCTGTACTTTCATCCCAGTACTTTGGGAGGCCAAGGCAGGCAGATCATTTGAGGTCAGGACTTCGAGACCAGCCTGACCAACGTGGTAAAACTTTGTCTCTACTAAAAAAAAAAAAAAAAAAAAATTTGCTGGGTGTGGTGGCACGTGCTTGTAATCTCAGCTACTCGGGAGGCTGAGGCAGGAGAATCACTTAAACCCAGGAGGCGGAGGTTGCGGTGAGCCCAGATCCCGCCACTGCACTCCAGCGATACAATGTAGGCTGTTTAGCAGCATCACCAGCCGTTTCCTCCTAGATGTCATTAGCACCCTTTCCCCCAACTTGTGATGACCAAAGTTATCGTCAGACATTGCCAGATGGTCCCTGGGGTCACAATTGGTAGATAACACTTTTAAGTGTTATTATCTGTTTAATTTTTTGCTAAGATAGTATTACTGTTTTTATAGTATTATTTCTTTGAAATTAATTTTTATGTTATTTCAGTTTTCATTTTACTTAGCCCAAAAAATACAAAATCTTTTGTTCATGAGAGTTTTGGGGAACTTTTTCTGTAATTTTTTATTAAATCTTGCCATAGTCACCTTTGTATTTCCATAATCTGTAGCATGACTGGGTCTCCAGTTTCACCCTGGCCTTTCATGTTTTCAAGAGTTTTTCTGCGTTTCTCCAGTCAGCTGTGTCTCCTGTTCTACCAAGGGACCATGACAGCCCTTTTCCAATCTCCTCCCACTTCCCATTTCTCTCCCACTTCCCTCAGACTTAGCAGAGGACTTAACTTCATACTTCACAGAAATCACAGAAGCCCTTGATAAGAGCTCCCTGTACCTTCTAGCTTACTAGCTATGAATGTATCTGGATCCCAAATCCTCTTCCTCTTTCCCTCCCAATAAAGTAGGAAGGTGTGCTCTTCTCCCTATCAGAGACTGCTCTTTGTTATGAAGGCCACTGTCTCCTGCTTCACTTAAGACTACATCCTTTCAGTTCTCCCTTTCCTCTGTCTTTTGACCTTTCTCGTGCTGGCTCCTTCTCATCAGCAATTAATCATATGTAGTCTGCCGTTTGTAAAAAGAACAGTCTTTGACTTTGCATCCTTTGAGCTACCACGTTATCTGTTTGTTCCTGTTAATGGCTAAACCACCTGAAAGGTTGTCTACATTCGCTATTGTCGACCACATTCCCCCTCTCTCTACTCCCTTGGTGATCTTTTCTCCTCCATGGCTTCATTTGCTGAAGAAACAGATGTACCATGAGCTGGGCCATTATATGAAAATGGAGTGTCCAGCAGCAGTATATATTTCACAGGCACCTGCATTTCAACGTATCCAAAACCGAACTTATCTTCTCCAAAGCTTATTCTTCCATCCCTACCTCCTGCTCCAGTGACAGGCACTACCATCTCTTCAGTTCAAAGCAACAATAGAGGAGTCATCCTTATATAGGCATTCCCCCTTACCCACAGGGGGATATGTCTTAAGACCCCCAGTGGAAACCTGAAACTGCATATAGTACTGAATCATATATATACTATGTTTTTCCTATACATACCTATAATGTTTAATTTATAAATTAGGCACCCTAAGAGATTAAGAACAATAGTAATAAAACAACGATAACAATATACAATTGACCTTTGAACAACACGGCTTTGAACTGCATATGTCTACATAATATGCAGGCTGTTTTCAACCAAATGCAGATCAAAAATTCACAGCATGTTTTCAACCAAAAGCAGATCAGAAATTCACTTACCTATACAGAGGGCTACGTTTTTGTACACTGGAGCTCCACACAGCCAGCTGCAGGACTTGAATATGGGTGGATTTTGGTGTATGTTGGGGGTCCTGTAACCATTTTCCTACGTATACTGAGAGATGACTGTACTGTAATAAAAATATGTGAATGTGGTCGGTCTCTCCTTCTCTCTTTCTGTCTCTGTCATCTGTTTTCAGACTGCAGTTGACTTCAGGTAACTGTGACTGTGGGAAGTGAAACCATGGATAAGAGGGGGCTACTGTACCTCCGATCCAGCAGTAACCTTCTAACTGGATTTTTCTCTTTCCTGTCTTCCTTTCTGCAGTAACCTCCTAACTGGATTTTTCTCTTGTCTGATCCGACATCTGATCCCCTCTCCATATGATAGAGCAATCTTTTGGGACACTGGAACAGACTGTGACACTCCTTTACAGTGCCTGTCCATCGTCCTTGGTATTAGGTTCAAACCCCATAACATGGTTTACAAGACTGTGTCCTCTAATTTTGTGATTCATCCCTTCTCAGTATCCCTCAGTTCTTCATATGTGCCGTGGTTAATCCCCTGGTGGGTTCATGGACACCCTGGTTGTCCTCTAATCTCTCTAAGTTAGAAGATTCTGCTGCTTTTTATGGGCTCACCCTTCCTTTAACTGGTTATCCTGCAAGCTTTTTTCCAAACTCTTGCTTCCTGCGTGATCTCAGCCTCTCCCGTAGGCTCAGTTCTCTCCTGAGATAGAGGCTTACTTGCTGATGAATGTGGATGTATGTTCTGTGTGTAGCTATATACCCCTCTCCCAATTCTCCCCAGCTTTCCATGACCTCCTCTTTACCAGTTAGGAAGTTTTCCCCATCTCTGTCAGTTTTTATCACCTGTGTCATTGGTTGCTCAATTGCCTGGACTATTTTTTAAGTCTTTTTGTCTGTCTGTGTCCAGAGCCTAGCACGTTGTAAGTATTCCATGTGTATTTATTGAATTAATGAATGGATAATAGTTTTCTCCCTTTTAATTAAATAAATTTTATTAAAAGTAACTTTGAGCCAAAACCTATAAATGGTTTTTAGGATACATTTAACTTCACAATTAACTTTAATTTATTTTTTATTTTTTATTTTTTATGGGTACATAGTAGATATATATGTTTGTGGGGTACCTGAGATATTTTCATGCGGGCATACAATGTGTAATAATCACATCAGGGTAAATGGGATATCCATCACCTCAAGCATTCATCTTTTTTGTGTGTTATGAACATTCTAATTATGCTCTTAGTTACAGTACAATAAATTGTTGACTGTAGTCAGCCTGTTGTGCTGTCAGATACTAGCTCTTCTTCATTCTGTCTATATTGTTTTACCCATTAGCCATTTCCACTCCCCGCCACTGCCACTACTCTTCCTACCCTTCCTACCCTCTGGTAACCATCACTCTGCTGTCTATCTCCATGAGTTCAGTTGTTTTAGTTTTTAGCTCCCACGAGTGAGAGCATGTAAAGTTGGTTACATGCCTTTCTGTGCCTGACTTATTTCACTTACCATGTCCTCCAGTTCCATCCATACTGTTGCAAATGACAGGATCTCATTCTTTTTTTTGGCTGAATAGTACTCCACAATTAATTTTTTTTCTTGGTGACTTTTGAAAATATTTTGCCTTCCTTAATACTTGTGGTTTCTGATTTTATTTCAGAAAAGATTTAGGTCATGCTCAAATGGTGGTTGATGAGCTCTTTTCCTCTCACTCTGATTTGGATTCTGATTCTGAACTAGACAGGGCAGTTACCCAAATCAGTGTCGACCTGATGGATGACTACCCAGCGTCTGACCCACGGTGGGCTGAGTCTGTCCCTGAGGGTAAGAACGTTTCAATTATGGAATGGTGTGTTTTGAACATACTCTGGTTTCTTTATTAGAGGCATCTCTTAAAGCGTGTTTTTTAGCTTCTCAAACAATTTAATACTAATTCAATATTTTTTAAAATATTGTAACCTTCCTTACAGTATGTTTTGAAAAAGGCTCAGAACAGGTCTAAATAACAGAATAAGAAACTAAAGGAACATTGGGGCAAATCCTAATTGTTCTATCTGAGGCAGATGAATTAGCTTTACTTAGCTTTCCTGGCTTTTATTTCGAAAACAAAATTGGTAGCATAGGTAGACAGTTGGCACTTACCTGCCCCCCAGTTTGTTTTTGTTTTTGTTTTTGTTTTGTTTTGTTTTGTTTTTTTGAGACAGAGTCTCCCTTACTCTGTCGCCCAGACTGCAACCTCCACCTCCTGGGTTCAAGTGATCCTCTCACCTCAGCCTCCCGAGTAACTGAGATTACAGGTGTGCACCACCACGCCTGGCTGATTTTTGTATTTTTAGTAGAGTTGTGATTTCACCATGTTGCCTGGGCTGGTCTTGAAGTCCTGACCTCAGGCGGTCCACCCACTTTGACCTCCCAAAGTGCTGGGATTACAGGTGTGAGCCAACATGCCCAGCCTACTTACTCCCAAATTAAATAATTTTGGCGTAATCAGTATATTTGACTAATAGAAATGGTCCATTCCCCTAAGAGCAGCAGTGATCAAATGTCAATATGTAGAAGTAGGCGAGACATGTCTTGCTGCCTATCCCAGGTGACTGCCCCTCTTACACTTCCACTTCAGCAACTTGAGGGGAACTCTGGGGTCCCCAGGTGCCAGGGAACTGTCTCAAACATGTTTATCTCCCTAATTATCCTACTTCTTAGCAAGTTCACTAAGCTGCATTAGAGATTTAGGAAGGAAACATCAGAGTTCATCTCCTTTCTTTGACTGTTTTTGTTGGTGCTGTCAAGCTTAAATTGTTATAAATGATTAAACTAAAAATAACATATTTTGCCTTTTGAATAAATACAGTATGAATTATATCAAACCTCCAGAATTTTCTCCTAAATGTTTAAAACTCCTGAGTAATGTTATAAATAATTGTATTATGAGGTCGATAATTTTCTTTTGTATAGACTTTCTTAACTTCTTTTTTTTTTCCTTTTCTTTTTTGAGACAGAGTCTTGCTGTTTCGCCAGGCTGGAGTGCAGTGGCGCAATCTAGGCTCACTGCAACTTCTGCCTCCTGGGTTCAAGCGATTCTCCTGCCTCAGTCTCCTGAGTTAGCTGGGACTACAGGCGCATGCCACCATGCTCAGCTAATTTTTGCATTTTTAGTAGAGACGGGGTTTCACCATGTTTGCCAGGATGGTCTTGATCTCTTGACTTCGTGATCTGCCTGCCTCAGCCTTCCAAAGTGCTGGGATTACAGGCGTGAGCCACCACGCCTGGCCTTAGCTTTGTATTTTAATAGCAGTTGGCCACTAATATTAAAATAGCATAGTTGTAAAACCACTATGTTCTATGTTTAAGTTTTATCACTATGTTTTAACAGAAGCACCTGGGTTCAGCAATACGTCACTGATTATCCTTCACCAGCTGGAAGACAAAATGAAAGCTCACTCTTTCCTTATGGACTTCATTCATCAAGTAAGAGCCCGCGGTGTCCGTCTGCTCTGCCTTTGTCAGTCTCTCCAACACAGTAGGAAGTCCCTTCTCTCTATTTTGAGGTGTTTCATTGGTTGGGGCATGACTAGTGTTTTCCATTTTCTGTGCTAATTTAAAAGTCCATAATTCCTGGGCTGGGTACAAGCCTGTTAATCCAGGTATAAGAAGCAGGACTTCATTCGGATTTCCTGTGTGCATTTGTGGAAAAAGTTTTCATGAGTTGATTTTGTATTTGACAGATTTTTACATACGACTTTTAGTTTTGAGGTGCCATTAGAATCAAATCCTCATTTAAAGTATTCCTTTTCTTTTTTGTGTAAAGATTATCCTCATATATATTGTGCCTTAATTAGAAAATGTTTTTGCTACTGGATAGAATTGTTACATAAATTCACCCATTCTTGTCTCATCATTAAAAGTGACTTGCAGACATATTACATAGCCAAATGAATGAATTTCAACCTGTTTTGGATTTTGTTTATTTTTTGAGACAGGGCACTCTGTCGCCCAGTCTGGAGTGTAGTGGCACAGTCTTGGCTCACTGCAGCCTTGACCTCCTAGGCTCGAGCAGTCCTCAGAGCCTCCTGGGTAGCTGGGACTGCAGGTTTGTGCCACCATGCCCATATAATTTTTTATTTTTTATTTTTATTTTATTTATTTATTTATTTATTTATTTATTTGAGACGGAGTCTCGCTCTGTCACCCAGGCTGGAGTGCAGTGGCCAGATCTCAGCTCACTGCAAGCTCCGCCTCCCGGGTTCACGCCATTCTCCTGCCTCAGCCTCCCGGGTAGCTGGGACTACAGGCGTCCGCCACATCGCCCGGCTAGTTTTTTGTATTTTTTAGTAGAGACGGCGTTTCACTGTGTTAGCCAGGATGGTCTTGATCTCCTGACCTCGTGATCCACCCGTCTCGGCCTCCCAAAGTGCTGGGATTACAGGCTTGAGCCACCGCGCCCGGCTATTTTTTATTTTTTTTTTAAATTTTTATAGAGACAGAGTCTTTCTTACTACGTTGCCCAGGCTGGTCTGGAACTCCTGGGCTTAAGCAATCCCTGCACTTCAGCCTCCCAAGGTGCTGAGGTTTACAGGCATGAGCTACCAGTCTCTTCCCTGATTGTTTTTCAAACTCAGTAGTGCCTACTCACTACTACACCTGGCTAATTTTTTATGTTAAGGAGATTCTAGTGAGTGCTGTCCAATCCAGTGCTTTCTGTGATCATAGGAATGTTCTCCTAGTGTGACGTCTAGTGGGACAGCTGCTGGCCACGTGTAACCTGAACAGTTGAAATGTGACTAGCAACTGAACTGAATTTTAACTTATTTAAACAGCCACCATGGGCAGTGGCTACCTTAATGGACAGTGCAGCACTAGATAATTTCAGAAATGACTGATTGTTCCTAATCCCACATTCTTTTTCAATTTTGTGCATGGTTTGTCTCCTGTCTACTCTTGTATCGTCTTGGCAAGGAAACTAATCATTCATTTAGTCTCTCTCTTTTTTTGTTGGTATTTTAGGTGGGATATGGATTAATGAGGAAAAAACACATTTTCTCCCGATATGGTCGTTTAATTAGCCAGGTGTATCAGTTAACTATTACTGCCTTATAAACCACCCCAAAACACGGTGGCTTAACATAATTCTGTGGGTTAGTCAGGCAGTTCTTCTGTTGGTTTCACCTGGAATCACTCGAACTCCATTTAGGATGCACTGAGCTGGAGAGTCTGCCTGCTTCTTCCCGCTTTCTGACAGTTGGTTCTGTCAGCAAAGGCTCTGTAGTTCTCCTCCATTTAGTTGCTCATCCTGCTCCGAGCTGGACTGGCTTCCTGTGGTCTCAGTGGATGAACATAGAAGCTGTAAGCTTCTTAAGGGCTCATCTCAGATGTCACATAATGTTACTTACAGTAAAGTGACATTGGTCAAAGCAAGTCACAAGCTCAGCTGGGATGAAAGATTAAATAATTGATTATACCTCTTTTTTTGTATTTGTGTGACAGGGTTTCACTACCACCGCCCAGGCTGGAGCGCAGTGGTGTAATCTCAGCTCACTGCAACCTTTGCCTCCTGGGCTCAAGTGATTCTCCTGCCTCAGCCTCCCCAGTAGCTGGTACTACAGGCGCATGGTGCTGAACCTGGCTAAATTTTTGTATTTTTTGTAGAGAAGGGGTTTTGCCATGTGGCTCAGGCTGGTCTCAAACTCCTAAGCTCAAGTGATCTGCCTGCCTCTCCCTTCCAAAGTGTGAGATTACAGGTGTGAGCCACTGTGCCCAGTGTGATTATACCTCTTGATGGGAAGAGTGGCAGAGTCATTCTCATTGGAAGAGGATGTGCATATTGGGCCGGGAGGAACTTGCCCTGACCTGATTTGGCACACTGAGAGCATGGATGTATCAGAGGCCCGAAAGCCATGAGGGCGTGAGCACTCATGGCTCAGCCTTCCTGGGTTCCAGAGAACCCTGACAAAGTCCCACGGCTGCTGGTAGCAGTATCTGTCCCAAGGCAATCTGTAGCTAGTTCTGAAAACCCCATTCCAGCCATGCCTTTTATGTTTCTATTTCCTTTACTATTTAGAGCTCATTTTACTAATTGGGAAGAATTTATGTTAATAATCAGGAAAGCCGGGTGCTGTGGCTCACACCTGTAATCCCAGCACTTTAGGAGGCTGAGGCGAGCAGATCGCAAGGTCAGACCATCCTGGCTAACATGGTGAAACTCCGTCTCTACTAAAAACATTAAAAAAAAAAGTTAGCCAGGCGTGATGGTGGGCTCCTGTATTCCCAGCTACTTGGGAGGCTGAGGCGGGAGAATGGCGTGAACGCAGGAGGCAGAGGTTGCAGTGAGCCGAGATCGCACCACCGCACTCCAGCCTGGGCGACAGAGCAAGACTCCATCTCAAAAAAATAAAAATAAATAATAATAATCAGGAAAAAGCATAACTAGATACTTCTAAGGAAAGGTTTTTTTGGATACAGGGTCTCTATTGCCCAAGGTGGAGTGCAGTGGCACTATCGCAGCTCATTGCAGACTCAACCACCTGGGCTCAAGCAATCTTCCCACTTCTGCCTCCCCGATAGCTGGGACCACAGGCACTCACTACCACGCCCGGCTAATTTTTTTATTTTCTGTAGAAACAGGGTCTCATAATGTTGCCCAGGCTTGTCTCAAATTTCTGGCCTCAAGTGATCCTCTTGCCTAGGCTTCCTAAAGTGATGGGATTGTAAGCCTGAGCCACTGCACCCAGCCCTAGGGAATACTTCTGAATATAGAGAAGTATTCCTTTTCTCCTTGAGCCAAACTTGGCATCTGCGGGGCCATATCATCATTCTGAAGGGAGTGGAAGTAACACCAGTGCCTCAGAACAGTACCCTCGCCTCTAGTTTTCTGATGTTAAGGGAAGCCTCTGTGTTCATACATTGTATCTCCATACAATACAGAAGCAGGGAGGTAATCTGATCATATTCACTGTGTGACTAGAATGAATTTTTTTTTTTTTTTTTTTTTTTTTTTTAGTTTTTAAATTTTTTTGAGACAGGGTCTCACTCTTGTCATCCAGGCTAGAGTGCAGTGGCATGATCATAGCTCACTGTAGCTACAGCCTGCCTGGGCTTAGCTGATCTTCCCATCTCAGCCTCCCAAGTAGCTGTGACTACAGGCATGTGCCACGAAGTCAGCTAATTTTTGTATTTTCTGTAGAGACAAGGTTTTACCACATTACCCAGGTGATGGCCTGCTTCTGCCTCCCACCAAGTGCTGGGATTACAGGTGTGAGCCACCGTGCCTGGCCTAGGGTAGTTTTAATCTAGAACTGTTGCTTCCCTGTCAGTGCCACAATCAAAGCAAAGTAGAGCAGGCAATTGGGATAACCTTGCGTGAAAACTACACCTAAATTTTTTTTTTTTTTTTTTTTTGAGATTGAGTCTTCTTTGTCACCCAGGCTGGAGTGCGGTGGTGCAGTCTCTGCTCACTGCAAGCTCCGTCTCCTGGGTTCATGCCATTCTCCTGCCTCAGCTTCCAGAGTAGCTGGGACAACAGGTACCCGCCACCACGCCTGGCTAATTTTTTTTTATTTTTAGTAGAGACTCCTACCTCAGCCTCCCGAGTATTTTTATTTTCACTGTGTCAGCCAGGACGGTCTCGATGTCTTGAACTCGTGATCTGCCTGCCTTGGCCTCCCAAAGTACTGGGATTACAGTTGTGAGCCACCACGCCTGGCCAACTACACATAAAATATTTCTGAGGGAACCAGGAAGTAAATTCAAGTCAGGAAAGACCATGTAACTTTTATTTTAAAATAATAAGGTGAACAGGTTGAATACATTAGGATTCAGTGAAGTATTCCACAGTCATTAAAAATAAAGAAGAATATCTAAATGTGTTATAAAAAATACGATACTACCAAATAAAACAAGGTACAAATATATATAGTGTGACCCCTTTTGTATTATAAAAAAGATATCTCCTAGCATGTAAATACTACAAGAGCATGCAGAAAATGAAGGATAAGAAAATCAGATCACTTATTAACAAAAGAGAATTATACTTAAAATGTGAAAAAGTATTCATTATTTATGCCTGTCTTTTGGCTTCTTCCGAGTTCAGGTTATTGTAATGTCGTATGCAATGAGAAAGCTTAGGAAAACCCCTAGAAGATCATAACACAGCACAGATGGGCACCACGCAACTCAGTAGGAGATGCAAAGGGTTGAAGACGTCTTCACCCTCCCGGCAGCGTTAGGGGTATGGAATCAATCCTTGAAGGTGGAGGTTGCTGAGTTTCTGATTCCCGAAAGTCTGGAATCTAGGGGAGTTAACTGATATAGCTAGCAAAGGGCAATGTGAGGCTAGGTGCAGTGGTTCACACCTGTAATTCCAGTGCTTTGAGAGGCCGAGTCAGGAGGCTCACTTGTGGCCAGGAGTTCAAGATCAGCCTTGCAGAGACCCCCATCTCTACAAAAATAAAATGTAAAAATTATCCTGTTGTGGTGGTGTGCTGCTTGGGAGGCTGAGGTGGAAGACGGCTTGAGTTGAGGGTTCAAGGTTAGGGTGACCTGTGATTGTGATTGTACCATTGCACTCCAGCCTGGGCAACAGAGCAAAACCCTGTCTCAAAAAAGGCGAAAAGAGCAGTGTGACTGTTTTGATAACCATAAACAATAATTTGGGAAACATGATATGTAGAGACAATAGTAGTGGACAGAAGCCCTGGAGTGACCCTGCTCTTAGAACAGGAATGTCTGCACTTCCTTGTGGGTGTTACTGGCCTGGCTGAAGTGTGTCTGTGTGTTAGAAACAGCTAAAACAAGAGACAGCTGGAGGGACTTGCTGGGGGAGAGCTGGGGCCAGTGACTGCCCAGGGTGCTTCTGGGGAAAATACAGCTATGGTATTTTGCATGTTACCATATTGCTTTCTAAGAATATATGTTTGCCTTTTTGCAAGGTTGGCTTATTTGGACGTCTAGGCAGTTTTCCAGTTAGAGGGACACCGATGGCCACTCGATTGTTGCTCTGTGAGCATGCCGAAAAGCTGTCAGCCACCATTGTTCTCAAGAACCACCACTCCCGGCTTTCTGATCTCGTCAACACGGCCATATTGATTGCTTTGAACAAGAGGGAGTATGAAATCCCATCCAACCTGACTCCTGCAGATGTCTTTTTCAGGGAGGTATGATGAGTCCTCTTTCATGTGGCTTTGTAGAACTGTGCCATTTAGTGATCATGCCCTAGGCAGGAAAGAGGGTGAGGACAAGTTAAATCACAAAAGATCTCACTGAAATGTTAAATTGGACCCCAGATTTTCTGGCTAAAGTATCACTCAGAAGTATCATTTACCAGTTACCTATAAAGAAGAGCTTGCAAAGTTGACTGAGAAGTGCTCCCTGTTGACTTTTTTTCCCGTTAGTAACTATCTCCAAGTACCTATTTGCTTTGGGTGCTGATCTTCCCTTTTTTTTTTTTTTTTTTTTTTTTTGAGATAGAGTCTCACTCGGTTGCCCAGGTACCTCCACCTCCCGGGTTCCAGCGATTCTCCTACCTCAGCCTCCTGAGTAGCTGGGATTACAGGTGCCAGCCACCACGCCTGGCTAATTTTCATATTTTTAGTAGAGGTGGGGTTTCGCCATGTTAGTCAGGCTGATATTGAACTCTGACCTCAGGTGATCCACCCCTTCAGCCTCCCAAAGTAATGGGATTACAGGCGTGAGCCACTGCGTCCATCCTGATCTCCTTACTTTGTCTCTCGATCTACTGTTTTTTTTTTTTTTGAGACTGAGTCTCGCTCTGTTGCCAGGCTGGAGTGCAATGGTGCAATGTCGGCTCACTGCAACCTGTGCCTCCAGGCTTCAAGCAATTCTCCTGCCTCAGCCTCTCAAGTAGCTGGGACTACAGGCCTGTGCCACCACACCCAGCTAATTTTTGTATTTTTAGTAGAGACCCTGTTTCACCCTGTTGACCAGGCAGATCTGCCCTTGACTGTGCCACAGCCAAGTAGCCTTCCTGAGTGGGCTCCCTTGCCCTCCCACTTCTACCAGGTCAGATGAATGGGAGGCCCTGCCAGAAGGCCGGAAGTTGTAGTAGTTATTCCCCCAGCTTTCTTCCTTGCCTGTGCCCACTTTACATTGGCTGTGCCCCTCTGTCAGGGACCATGCCTCCTGTCCAACTGCTTTCTCTTGTTTCCAGTAGCTGCCCCTCCTCTTGCCTCTTCAGGCTGGAGGTTGATAATGCCTCATCCTAGGGTGCTGCCCCATCCCCTTTTGGACCCCTTAATCTTGTCCACACCTTTGCAAACAGTCCCTTCACTGAACTCCTCAGCTACCTCCTAGGATCCTGTTGCTACACCTTACTTGTAAAATCAGATTTATTTTCAGAGAAAAAGTAAAGTCTGCTACAAACTTCAAAGACAGAAATGGTTAAGATGCTGGTCAGCCAGTGACAGCTGGACATTGTGGAAATAGTGGCACAGTCCTCACGGTTTTGTGAAGCTTCACAGCCTATTGAGGCAGCAGGGTAGACTTCGCTGTCTCCCTTTAAAGGTGTGACATTAGGACTTAGACCTATTGTCTTAACGGAGACTGCAGAATGATCTAGTTTTAGAAACAGTGCCAACTCTTCCCTCAGCTCAGTGAAATTTGGAATTCCTTATGCATTTGAGGAGCTTCAAACTCTATTTGGTGTCTCAGATTTTGCTTCCTTCCTCCTATAGCCTAACTGTATTCTAGCATGTAACACATTATGCCAACAGGTCTCTTTTTCTTAATGTTTGATGTACTGTAACCTAAGTTCAGTCTTCTGTTGATTCCATAAATGCGTTTAGTGTGAATTCTTTGTTTTTATACGTTTGTGTTAGTTCCTAGGGAATGGAAGGAAAAGTGCTTTGTTATGTTTTGTTTTTAATCTAGACAGTATGCCAGAAATCTGAAAGAAAAACAAATCACCTCAAGTTTCATGATCTAACAAATCAAATTGTTGTCTTTTTTGTGTCCTTTTTGGTGTTTATTCATACATAGTTTTATATGATAAGGCAATGAATTTTTAAAAATTAATGACAGACTGCTTGTAAGAACTGAGCAAGAGCCTGGTTTATTATTCTGCATTTGTATCAAAGGGCAAAGTGTAATTGTCAATGCAGTGTATGTACATGTTTCAGTTAGCTGAATTATTAGAGAAGGGTCTGGAAATTATCAGTTGGATACATAATATAGAATAGTATTTTAGGACTATGATACAGCAAAACTAAAAGTGTGATTGGCTCCTCAAAAGAATGTTCCATATGAAAAATGGTAATGTTTAGGACTGTTCACGTCACTATTTATCTTCATTTCTCATGATGTTCATTGGTCTTCAGCTTCTCTGGGGTGTAGTTCTAAAGGTTTTCTCCCCTGTCATAATCATCATGAAAAGAGAATATAATAGCTATGTACATATAGTAGTTTTTCTTTTTACCTGTCCTTTCCCTTGGGGGTGACAAAGTACCTTTCTAAGGAGTATTTGTGTTTTGGGATGAGCTGGTTAACCAAAATCAATCTCTGATTGGTGGGCCATATAGAAAAATATTTTGACTTGGCAGCCCTGATAGAAAGTAAAACAATACAGAGCCTGCCTGAGGGTGCACTCTCCACTTTGCCTCTGTCTCCAGTTTGGGAAGGCCTTGTACCTCCCAGAGCTCTGGAAAAGCAGAGCTTACTGCTTAAGAAACAGACTATGTTGACACGGCATATGAGCAATATTTGAAATCACTGAATATATACATGATAAGATAATTTAACAAGTGTTTTGGCATTTTATGCACTTTTATTTTCTTTTATGCTTTCCTTTTTTTTTTTTTTTTTTTTTTTTGGAGACAGAGTCTTGTTCTGTCACCAGGCTGGAGTGCAGCGGCACAATCTCTGCTCACTGCAACCTCCGCCTTGGTTCAAGCAATTCTCCTGCCTCAGCCTCTCAAGTAGCTGGGACTCCAGGTGTGTGCCACCACGCCCAGCTAATTTTTGCATTTTTAGTGGAGACAGGGTTTCACCGTGTTTGCCAGGATGGTCTTGATCTCTTGACCTCGTTATCTGCCCACCTCCAAAGTGCTGGGATTGCGGGCGTGAGCCACCGCGCCTGTCCATTATATAGGCTTTCATTGTGTTTTTCATGTTAACAATGTAAAATATTCTTATGCTTAATCTTACAAATTAAATATGCTGAAGATTTCTTGCCTGGGCTGTTAGAATGCCTTTGGCTAACATCAGAAATGCAAAAGGAAGAACAAGGTTTGCAAAAGGGAGGGATTTTGTTTGGGTCATGTTTTATCTGTGACTGTGTGTCTTGTTCCTTCAGCCAGTTTGTGAGGTCCTTGAGGGCAGCTGATCTGATTTTTCTTTCCTCTTATCTCTGTCCATTGCTATGCAAACTCTAATAACGGGGGCAAGCTCAAATGCAGACTTGAACTTGAAACAGGAGTTTCAGTGCCTGATGGTATTTTTGCATTGTTACCTCCATGTATTAATTAATGACAAAGGAAGAGTTAGAAGTTATGTATTTAGTTCATTATTCTCTTATGTTGCTTACTTCTATTCTGCAAACATTTCTGTTATGTCTGAAGAAGGGGAATTCCTCAAAGAAAGAAATTAGCAAGTTCATGTTTTGAGGTCATTATTTTAGTCTAGTAGTGCATTAGTTTGGGGTATGACATTGTAAAGTGACGTCATCTGTAACCTAGTGCCATTTAAAGGTGCCTGGAGCAGAGTAGCTATAATAAATAATGTTGTTTAAAGAAAAAAATCTACTTGGTAACAATCCAGAATTTGCCTGTTTATAAGACTTACTTGGGCACTCTTAACTTTTAAAAGTTAGGAGATCTGACTTTTCTTGATTTTTGAATTTATTTTTACCATCAACTGTCAATAAATTTTCTTCCATCTATAGGTCTGAGGATATGGCTTAATGAGTAAAACTCACTGGGTAGTTGTTACCCATCACCATAATTTTTGTTGAAGTCATTGACTTCTGTGTATTCTCTCAGGTGTCCCAAGTAGATACCATCTGTGAGTGCTTACTGGAGCATGAGGAGCAAGTCTTGAGGGATACACCTATGGATGCCGTTGAATGGGCTGAAGTGGTGATCAATGTGAACAATATTCTCAAGGTACAAAAATATAGTAAAGGTTTCAGCATTTCAAAGCCCAGAGCATAGATAGACAAGGAAGTGGTTTCCATATTCCTACTCTGTATTGCCAATAATTTATAAGGTTGTAGACATTTGTTAATCCCAAAAAAGTTAGAAAAATGTCAGTCATCTTATTATTAATCAGCTAGTGAATATTTTGAATGTTAACCTGGTGCCTATTAATAAATTCCTATAATCCTGAGTTTCTATTTGGTAGAATAGTAAACCTTTCATTTGGGAAGATGTGTTTGTATCTTTGCAGTTTTTTTAGTTGGTTTTTTTTTGGAGAGAAGGTCTCACTGTCACCCAAGCTGGAGTGCAGTGGCACCGTCATAGCTCACTGTAACCTTGAACTCTTGGGCTCACAAGTTCCTCCTGCCTCAGCCCCCAAGAGTGTTGGGATTACATACCTGAGACACCATGCCTGATTGCAAACGTATTATTAATGTAACTGTCTAAATATTTCTCATTTCTATTTTTTTAATTACTCAAAACCTTGCTACTTTTACTGTTGACTAAAGTGTTGCATTTAATTTTAGCTAGTGGACTTATAGTAATGATTTTCCTACTTTGGTAACTATTGTTTGCCAAAACTTGAAGTTAAATTACGGAGTAAAACAAACTTCAGAAGCAGAAAGAACCAAAAAGTAATCATGCAGATCTGTGCTGACTTTTTTCTCTTATTTTCTTTTCTTTTTTATTTTTATTTTTTTTCATTTTTTAATTTTTTTTTGAGACATGGTCTCACTCCATTGCCCAGGCTGGGTTTGCAGTGGCTTGATTATAGCTCACTGTAGCCTCCACGTCCTGGGCTCCAGCAATCCTTCTGCCTCAGTCTCCCAAGTAGCTGGGACTGCAGGTGCACACCACAATGCCCAGGTAATTTTTAAAATTTTTTTGTAGAGAGGGGCTCTCACTATGTTGTCAGGCTAGGAGCAATCCTCCTACCTCAGCCTCCGAAAGCACTGGGATTACAGGTGTGAGCCAACATTTCTGGCCCCTGAGTATTTTTTCTTACTAATTTACTTTGATGTCTTAAATTATCTTCAGAAATACTGTGATCCATCACCTTTTGCGTGTGATAACACATTAATTTTTTTTCCAGGATATGCTGCAGGCTGCTAGTCATTATCGCCAAAATAGAAACTCTTTGTATAGAAGAGAAGAATCACTAGAAAAAGAACCTGAATATGTTCCATGGACGGGTAATATACTGATTTATTAACGGTTGTTCAAAATACATTTCTAATGACCCATCATTTTTAGAAGTTGTGTTATTCCCCTAGTGTAGGTTTGTAACTGAAATGAAAAAGTGCCATCTCCAAAATGAGCAGCTCTTGTCAAAATCACTTTATTCTTACCTTGCTCTTATTTATTGATCTCTCTATAATGTATGTATTTAACTGGTACTTTTGCATTTACTAGGTTTTAGTTCAAATAGTTATTCATAGAAGCAGGTCCTGCCCTCAGAGGTATGAACTATATTTTGTGTTGATTTAATACAAGAAAGTAAGTGGAGTAGTGGAGTTGCATTAAAGGAATTTAGATGGAAGAAGAATCATGTTTACCTGGCTTTGCTGAAGAAATCTCTTTAGAGAAGATGGGGTTCGGCCGGGCGCGGTGGCTCAAGCCTGTAATCCCAGCACTTTGGGAGGCCGAGGCGGGCGGATCACAAGGTCAGGAGATCGAGACCATCCTGGCTAACACGGTGAAACCCCGTCTCTACTAAAAAATACAAAAAACTAGCCGGGCGAGGTGGCGGGCGCCTGTAGTCCCAGCTACTCGGGAGGCTGAGGCAGGAGAATGGCGTGAACCCGGGAGGCGGAGGCTGCAGTGAGCTGAGATCCGGCCACTGCACTCCAGCCTGGGTGACAGAGCAAGACTCCGTCTCAAAAAAAAAAAAAAAGAAGATGGGGTTCAAGCAGGGCATTGACAGGTATCACCTGAATCCCTGTTTGATTTAATTTTCCAGCAGTGATGAAGAGGCATAATTTTTATGCAATTAGTCTTTCCTTTAGCCGTCACTAGAACCCTTACTTAACCATATTATTTTGTGTAATTTCACAGCAACGAGTGGTCCTGGGGGCATCCGAACGGTAATAATACGCCAGCATGAGATTGTCCTGAAGGTGGTTTATCCACAGGCAGACAGCAACCTCCGAAACATCGTGACCGAGCAACTGGTAGCCCTGATCGATTGCTTCCTGGATGGTTATGTTTCTCAGCTGAAGTCGGTGGATAAATCCAGTAATCGGGAAAGATATGACAATCTGGAGATGGAATACCTACAGAAAAGATCAGATCTCTTATCTCCTCTTCGTAAGTTCATGATACTTGGCAAGAGTTTTAAATTTGCTGAATGGATGACAGGATCGAATAGTTAATGCAATATATTCAGTGTAGTCATGTTAATCCAACTGTAATAAAGAACTTAAAGCAAATATGCGCAGCTTTCTGTTCTCATTTATTCAACTTTTTTTCCAGTACTATCTAGGTATAAGTACCATAGATGATACTGAAGATGATTAATGAATACATAAATAAACAGTATGTGGAGACTACCCTTAAAGAGCTTAGCATCACAGACCTTTACATGAGTAACTGGATTGCAAAGTACAGCCTAATGAGGGCTGCTTGAGGGGGACAGATAAATAGTATGGCTCTTCAGCCAAGGACACATTATACTCCAGGCTAGGATTGGGAAGAGTTTGCTTTACTCTTACACGAAGGAAGGGAATAGCGTTTTGGGGAGGCAGTGATGAAACAAGGGTCTGAATTTGCATCTTTTTTTTGTCAAGGCAGAGTATCACTCTCTCGCCCAGGCTGTAGTGCAGTGGTATAATCTCAACTCACTACAGCCTCTGCCTCCTGGGTTCAAGCAATTCTCCTGCCTCAGCCTCCCAAGTAGCTGGGATTACAGGTGTGTGCCACCACACCTGGCTAATTTTGTATTTTTGGTAGGGACGGGGTTTCACTATGTTGGCCTGGCAGGACTTGAACTCCTGGCCTCAGGTGATCTATCCACCTCACCCTCCCAAAGTGCTGGGATTGCAGGTGCGAGCCACCACACCTGGCCTGAATTTGCAGGTTTAAGGAATTGATGTGAATTGTGAAACTAATTGCCAGTAAGTGGGAAGGTTTCCATTCCATTAATGATTCTTGATTTATAATAGGAATAAAGATAACATTTCAAGTCATATTTTTTATTACAGATTTTAAGTTTTGTTAACAGGATTTTTTCCCATCTGTTCTCATTCCCACAGTTACACTAGGCCAGTACCTGTGGGCTGCTTCTCTAGCAGAGAAATACTGTGACTTTGATATCTTGGTACAAATGTGTGAGCAGACTGACAACCAGAGCCGACTGCAGCGCTACATGACCCAGTTTGCTGATCAGGTGATGAGTGTTGGGTGTGTGGCCACTGAGTCCTTTAGTAATCAGGGCTTTTGGAATATGATACGATCTTTTTGTAGTTAACTTTGATGAGAAAATACTAATTCGTATGTTGTGTTTCTTTGTAAATTTTGTGCAGTAGCGAGATCACAGCTCACGACAGCCTCAACCTCCTGGGTCCAATCACTTCTCCCACCTCACCCTGTCCCACACCTCCCGCCTTCCAGTTGATGGGACCACAGGAGCTCGCTACCACGCCTGGCTAATTTTGTTTATTTTTCAGTAGAGACAAAGTCTCACTATGTTGCCCAGGCTGGTCTCAAACTCCTGGGCTCAAGCGATCCTCCTGCTTCAGCCTCCCGAAATGCTAGGATAACAGGCTTGAACCATCGCCTGGCCACACAATTCTTTATATATAAATATTACTGAAAGGTTCTTTGACCTTTGGAAAATATGTTATAACTTTCATTTCTGTTTATATATTTTCTAGTTATTATAAAAGTACTTAGGTATATGAATGTTGATAAAGTTCTTAAAAATTGGATAGAAGATATTCGGGAGCATAGAACACTACTTTAAGAGAGCTTAGCTTTACATACACCTAGCATTCTCATTTTCCTTGAGGGATATTATGCTTCCTGTTTAAAAAACAAAGTTCCCAGTCAGCCTCAGTGGCTTATGCTGTAATCCCAGCACTTTGAAAGGCCAAGGCGGTAGGATCACTTGAGGCCAGGAGTTTGAGGCCAGCCTGGGCAACATAGTGAGACTCTGCCTTTACCAAAAAAAAAAATTTTTTTTTGAAACATGCCAGCACACGCCCATGGCCACACCTATTCAGGAGGCTAAGGTGGGAGGATCATTTGAGCCCAGGAGGTCAAGGCAGTGAGCCAAGATTGTGCCACTACACTATAGCTAGGTGACAGAGCAAGACCCTATCTTTTAAAAAAAAAAAAAGTTTCCATTGTGACACTATCTGAAGTGAATTTAAAGTTGTTTCTTAAAGCCAGTCTAGTCAGTTGATTACTATGAAAAGCTTATTTTTTTATTACTGTAAAAGTGACACTGTATAAAATTTAGAAAACCACTATAAACAGGAAAGATAAAAATCACTCAAAATGCCACCACCCAGAGAGAACCTTTTAAACATTTGGTTTATATTTTCAGTCTTTCCACTCTATGTATTATAGACAAACATGTTTTGTCAATTGCTTTTTTCACTTGATACATTGCAAACATTTGTTCATGTTATTAAATATTCTATAGCAGCATTTTTAATAGCATTATAGAATTTCATTGACTGGGTATGACTTACTTGATTAACGATCAGTTGGGCTGGGTGCGGTGGCTCATGCCTGTAATCCCAGCACTTTGGGAGGCCGAGGTGGGTGGATCACCTAAGGTCAGGATTTCGTGGCTGGAGGTTGAGGCAGGAGAATCACTTGAACCCAGGAGGAGGAGGTTGCAGTGAGCCGAGATTGTGTCACTGCACTCCAGGCTGGGCAACAGAGCAAAGACTCCGTCTCAAAAAAAAAAAAAAAAAGTCGTTGTACATGAACTTATTTAGTATTTCAAAACATTGCTAAATAAATATTTTTTGCACTGATCATGATTTTAAAATTATTTTTATGGATTTTCTTTCTCTTTTGACATTTTGATGCATTTTTGCATTTTTTCTTATATTTTCTTTAACATGTTTAAATGTTATTTTAAAGTCCTTTTGTGCTTACTCTGATCATCTTTGAGTCTGTTTCTGTTGCCTGCTTTTATGTTGCTTGAATCATATTTTTCTGCTTATATCTGGCAATTTTTAAATTGTATTTTAGACATTGTATATTTTTAAAACTCCATAGTATGGAAATCGATGTTATTTGTTCCCTAGTGGATTTTTCTTTTTCTGTGTTAGGCAATTTAGAGGAGAGGAAGATTACTCAGTCCATTAAGAATAGAGGTGGCCCAGGACTCAGTC
This sequence comes from Macaca fascicularis, assembly GCF_037993035.2. Taxonomy (NCBI): domain Eukaryota; kingdom Metazoa; phylum Chordata; class Mammalia; order Primates; family Cercopithecidae; genus Macaca; species Macaca fascicularis. Next base: position 19,646,163 of record NC_088375.1, read on the forward strand.
TCAGCGTTTGTGATATTCATTTCATTTCTGGTTTCAGAAGTCTTTCATGGCAGGATCCCTGCTTTAGGGGAAGTATCTCTTAAACACTGTGAGACTGTAGGACGTCTTGGTCTTCCTCTCCAGCTCAGCCTCCACACCACCCCAGCACTCCACAAACAGCCAGTGAGGAAAACTGGCTGGGCATTTGGGCCTTTCTAGATTCTGATGTATCGTGCCAGCCCATGTGGCCAGCTGGCACATAATTCTGGAATGTTACAGTCTCAATGCTGTCCCACAGAACTTTCTGTGATAATGGAGCTGTTGATATTTGCTGTCCAAATGGGAGCCACTGGCCAAATGGGGCTACTGAGCACTTGAAATGTGGCTAATGTACCTGAGGAACTGAATTTTAAATTTCAATCTAATTTTTGATTTAAGTTGCTACCATATTGGCCAACGCAATCTAGAGTCTGCCATTAATCTTGTCAGTGATCTTGAGCGAGGTGCCCTTTCTGAATGTGAATGTACACATTTGTCAAATGAGATGATTGAATTAAGTGATCCTACAATATAGGAAATCATTGTTTAGAACAGGTTTTCTGTTTTGGAGGCCTTTAGAACAAAGTTATGTTTTGTTATCAGAAATGTATTTTTTAAAACTATTATGAATAAATTATATGTTCTGTTATTTGTAGAATTTTTCAGACTTTCTCTTCCGTTGGTATCTGGAGAAAGGAAAGCGAGGCAAATTATTATCTCAGCCCGTTTCTCAGCATGGACAGTTGGCGAATTTTTTGCAAGCTCATGAACATCTCAGCTGGTTACATGAAATTAATAGCCAAGAATTAGAAAAGGTAAGAAGGATTTTTATATGGAGCAGATGTGTGCAATTTAGGTAGTTTTAATTAGTTTTGTTTTTAGTAATTAAAATACTGTTTACTGTCATACACCTGAGAAGGGGTTACTATCCAAAATATATATAGGAGCTGGGCATGGTGGCTTATACCTGTAATCCCAGTACTTTGGGAGGCTGAGGCAGGTGGATCTCTTGAGTGCAGGAGTTCAAGACCGGCCTAGGAAATATAAATACAAAAACATTAGCCAGGTGTGGTGATGCACACCTATAGTGTCAGCTACTTGGGAGGCTGAGGCAGGAGGATCACTTGAGCTCTGGAGGTCGAGGCTGCAGTGAGCTGAGATTGCACCATTGCACTCTAGCCTGGGCAACAGAGTGAGGCCTTGTCTCGAATGAATGAATGAATGAATGGCAAAAGACCTGAATAGACATTTCTCAAAAGAAGACATGCAGATGACCAGCAGATGTGTGAAAAAAATGTTCTGCATCACTTATCATTAGGAAAATGCAAATTTATACCACAATGAGACATCACCTTACATTTGTTCAAATGGCTATTATCAAAAAGGTGAAGGTAACAAGTGCTGGAGAAGACACGGAGAAAAGGGAACTCTGATGCACTCTTGGTGGGAATGTAAGTACAACCATTATGGGAAACTGTATGAGGGTTCCTGAAAAAGTTAAACTTAGAAATACCATATGATCTGGCAATCCCACTTGTGAGTATATATCCAGAGGAGTTGAAGTCAGTATGTTGAAGAGATACCTGCACTCCCATGTTCATTGCAGCATTTTCACAATAGGCAAGTTATGGAATCTACCTAAGTGTCCATCAATCAGTGTAAATGATAAAGAAGATGTATGTAGAATACACAAAGCAGTAATAGACTTAAGAAAGAAGGACATTCTCTCATTTGCAACAACATTGATGAAGCTGGAGGACATTACACTAAACCAAATAAGCCAGACACAGAAAGGCAAATACCACATGATCTCACTCATATCTGGAATCCAAAACAGTTGAACTCATGGAAGCAGAAGAACGGTGGTTGTCAGAAGGGTGAAGGGATTTTATATACACACACATACACATATCCATATATACATATATAAGGAACTCAGCTCAATTGCAAGGAAACAACCCAATTTAAAAATGGGCAAAAGGGCCAGAGAAGTTGGTCAAAGGGTACAAGTTTCAGTTAGGAGGAAGAAGATTATTTTTGTTTTTGTTTTTTAGAGACAGGGTCTCACTGTGTTGCCCAGGCTGGTCTCGAATTCCTGGGCTCAAGCGATCCACCCACCTCAGCCTCCCAAAGTGCTGGGATGATAGGCATGGGCCACTGCACCCAGCCAGGAAGATTTTTTAAATACATTGCACAGTATGGTGGCTAAAGTTAATAATAGTGTATTGTACATTTTAGAATTTCCAAGAGAACAAATTTGAAATGTTCTCACCATAATAATAGGTATTTGAGGTGATGGGCATGTTAATTCACTTGATTTAATCATTCCACATCACATACATATAACATTACTTTGTATCCATAAATATATACAATTATAATTCATCAGTATACAATAATTTTTTTTTTTTTTTTTTTTTTTTTTTTTGAGACAGAGTCTCGCTCTGTCGCCCGGGCTGGAGTGCAGTGGCCGGATCTCAGCTCACTGCAAGCTCCGCCTCCCGGGTTCAGGCCATTCTCCTGCCTCAGCCTCCCAAGTAGCTGGGACTACAGGCGCCCACCACCGCGCCCGGCTAATTTTTTGTATTTTTTAGTAGAGACGGGGTTTCACCGTGTTAACCAGGATGGTCTCGATCTCCTGACCTCGTGATCCGCCTGTCTCGGCCTCCCAAAGTGCTGGGATTACAGGCTTGAGCCACCACGCCCGGCCTACAATAATTTTTTTAAATTTTAAAGCATTTATTATGGATTATTTAGAATGTGTACTCCTATTCTCTCACATAATTTGCATAAAACGTTCTTAATTTGTGATGATATTGCCATTACGTCTAATATCTCAATGAAAATATGCAGTCCAGGCTGGGTGTGGTGGCTCATGCCTGTAATCCCAGCACTTTGAGGGGCCAAGGTGGGTGGATCGCTTGAGCTCAGGAGTTTGAGACCAGCCTGGCCAACATGGTGAAACCCCGTCTCTACTAAAAAAAACAAAAATCAGCCAGGCATGGAGGCACATGCCTGTAATCCCAGCTACTCAGGAGCCTGAGGCAGGAGAATCACTTGAACCGGAGGTGGAGGTTGAGTGAGCTGAGACTACACCACTGCACTCCAGCCTGGGTGACAGAGTGAGGCTGTCTCTCAAAAAAAAAAAAAAAAAAAGTAGTCCATCATGATTTGACATCACATTAAAATCACAAAAATTTTAATGATGTGTCTGTAACAGTCATTGGCCTTTTTGCAATGAGCATATTGTTGTAATAAATATGCAAATTATGAGTAAAAACACACATTAATTTTAAAATTTGTTCTTGACAGGATGTTCAGGTGAATATGTAATTGTTTTAGAGCAAATGTTTTGTACATGTCTCTTTTCCCAATGCTTAATGAGGATGGTTGATATTTTGCTGTGTGATTACTCTCAATGTTATGGTACTGCTCAGTTTTTAGGTTTGCTAACTTTTGACTTTTCATTCATTGATATGGCTTGGGGAGAAAAACAAGTTTGGGGTTTACTTACCTTTGTTTCAGCTTGAATTGGTACTCAGTATCTTACAATGGTTTGCATATTTTATTGTAGGCTCATGCAACACTTCTGGGTTTGGCAAATATGGAAACTCGTTACTTTGCAAAGAAGAAAACCCTTCTTGGCTTGAGTAAATTGGCTGCATTAGCTTCAGACTTTCCAGAGGATATACTGCAAGAAAAAATTGAAGGTGAAAGAATTTAAACAGAAAGATTTACAGATTGGTCATGCCATCAATTAACTCATGATGTATTCCTGTCATCAGTTAGCAGGATCTGTCTGTTAGAAACAGGACCTGTCTCTAAGAGGAATGCATTTAGTTAATGTCCAGGTGTAGTTACTCAATTATATACTTGGAATTTTTTTAGAGAAAAGTTATTTGTATTTTAAATAAGAATTCCTAAAGAATAGATTCAAATGGTTTTGAATGGAGAGGTCTGATTATGTACCCTTAGTGATACATATTCCAAGGTCAAAAAGAACTACAAAGCAATCTTGACCTTTACACAGTGGGTTTGTTGTAGGTAGTGTGGTATAGGTGCAATAATTCTGAACTATTTTGTGTATATTATAGATGAAAACTATTACATGTAGTACAGTTGACCCTCCATATTCTTGGATTCCACACTTGCAGATTTGACCAAACATCAAACATACTTGGGGAAAAAAAGAATTAAAAATAATTCAACAGCAGTTAAAATTACAACAACAAAAAATTAAAACAACAAAAATAATGCAAAATTGAAACAAAATAGTGTAAATTTTAAAAAGCCAGTACAGTATAACAGCTATTTACATCGCATTGACTTTGTATTAGGTATTATAATCTAGAGGTGATTTAAAGTATATGGGAGGATGTATGTGGGTTATGTGCAAGTAACTACCATTTTTATATAAGGGACTTGAGCTTTTTGGTATTCCCAGGGGTCCTAGAACCAGTTGTCAGCGGATATTGAGGCATGATGGTATTATTTTCTGAACCAAGGAGAAAGGAGATACAAAGAGAAAGACAGTGAAGAAGAACTCTGTATTACTGAATTTGCATTGGAAATACCAGATAGAATCTGATTTTTAAAAACAATATATTTTCTTGTTTGAGGTGATGGATATTCTAATTACCCTGTGATCATTACACAATGTATACATGTATTGAAGCATCACATTGTACCCCAAAAATATGTATAATTATTATGCATCAATTAAAAAAATACATTGGCTGGGTGTGGTGGCTCACGCCTGTAATCCCAGCACTTTGGGAGGCTGATGTGGGAGGATTGCTTGAGCCCGGAGATTGAGACCAGCCTAGGCAACTTAGAACTTGTCTCTACAAAAAATTTAAACTTAGCCAGGTGTGGTGGTGTGCGCCTGTAGTCCCAGCTGCGGGGAGGCTAAGGTGAGAGAATCACTTGGGCCTAGGAGGTCGGGGTGGCAGTGAGATGTGATTGTGCCACTGCCCTCCAACTGGGGCAACAGAGTAAAAACCCTGCCTCAGGAAAAAAAAGTAAGTCTCTCTCTCTCTCTCTCTCTCTCTATATCTATATATATATATAAAATATATATAATATAAAATATATATTATATATATAATGTAGATATAGATAGCAAAATGTGTGTATATATAATAAAATTGTATGTATATATACGTAATACACATATATATGCATTTTATTATATATACACACACACATCTTGTCTCTTGCAGTGACACACCAGTAGCATGAGTATACCTAGTTCCGTATTTTGGTTTCTGAGTACTATTTTCCAGTAAAAGAAATGAGGGCTAATTGAAGAAATCTTGGAGAGTCTTATTGGGCCAGAAAGCAAGGTTAATGTACAGATACTAAAAGAGTACAAGAGCCTTGAACAGCTCCCACTGTTCAAGTTTGGGGACAATTTTAATATCGAAAGAAAGGTAGTAAAGGGTATATTCCACAGTCTATAAAAGAAGAAAATTCATGAATCTACAGTGATTTTCAAAAAGGGAAAGGGTCAGTGAAATGCTTCTTTACAGGAGAATGCCAACTAATAATTGTGGAAAGAATGGCAGAAGTCACTATTACAACCACAGTGAATAACTGTCACCAAAGGGTACTGAGACCATTGAGTTTAGGGGCTAGGGGAACAAGATATTCCCGTGTTTTTGGAGTATCAGTAGACAGATCTGATAGACCCTGTCATCAACCACAAAATAAACCCACATTGTGTACTTCTGAAGCAGTGTACTACCATCACCTGTGTCCTGTTCTTGCCAAAATGTTCACCATGATTCTAATCACACAAGAACAATCAGACATAACCTGCTGGTGGGACATTGTATAATACAGTTGCCCTAGACTCTTCAAAAATTTTACCAATATGAAATGAAAGACAAAGACAGAGGCTCTTTTAGATGAAAGGAACCTAAGAGCCATGACACATAAGCAAATACAGGGTGAGATTCTCGATCCTGAATCACCCTCAGAATAACCATAACAGTTATGGTGAATGTTGTGGAAACAAGTGGGAAAGTTTGAACATACTTAATATTAGGTGATATAACTGAGTTGATGTTAAATTCTATAAGTCTGATAATCATATTGTGGTTGAATGTCCTTGTTTTTAGGAGACGATGCTGAGTATTTAGAAAGGAAATGTCATGATGTCTGCAACCTTCATATGCTTAAAAAAAAATTACCTATATACATAGTTCACAAAAGGGACAGAGTGTTAGCAACAGATGACTCTAGCTGGAGGATATAAAGTGCACATTGGCATTTAAAATTTTTTTTCTGTAGATTTGGACTTTTTCTGTTTTATTTATTTATTTATTTATTTATTTATTTATTTATTTTCTTTGAGACAGGGTCTCACTCTGTTGCCCAGGCTGGAGCACAGTGGCACAATCATGGCTCACTGCAGCCTCGAACTCCTGGGCTCAGGTGATGCTCTTGCTTCAGCTTCCCCAGTAGCTGGGACTACAGGTGCATACTCCATGCCCAGCTAATTTTTGTATTTTTTTGTAGAGATGGGGTTTCACCATGTGTACCCAGGCTGGTCTCAAACTTCTGAGCTCAAGCAGTGTGTCCACCTCGCCCTCCCAAAGTGCTGGGATTATAGACGTGAGCCACCACACCCAGCCTGGAATTTTTCAAAATAAAAATTGGAGTGGGGAATCTCAGCTATGTGGTTTGGATCAAGTATATGCAGATATGGATATCTGGTTATGTGACTTATCCACAGAGTCCAGCCTAAGATCTGGGTTTAAATTTTACTGCTGTCATTTTTTTCCTTTTGAGGGAGTGGATATAGTAGAAAGAATTGGGATTTCAAATATTTTCTCCAGAACTTACTAGCTTTGTGACCTTGGATAGTTGATTTATGCTCCTTCATCTGAGTTTGTTCATCTATAACAAGGGTAGTTGTAAGGATTGAGGACACTGTCTTGAGAAAAATGGCTTACATACATTAAGTACTCAGTAAATTCTAGATATTAGCCCCTTTTATTATTAAAATTATTTTTCACTGTTTGGGATAATCTTCCTTCAATCTTTTTATTTTTTGCACTAGTAGTGTCTCTTCTAAAAAACGTGTGTTTATATTCTATAGGACTGGCTGATAGTCTGAGAGGGGAAGCCATATTTTAGCCTGGCCACCAGAGATAGATCATGTTAATCAAAGTATTTTACCACAGGGCTTTCCTGTTTCTTCTTTCTCCCTGCTTTGCATTTGATCACTTCTTAGCTTTTACTTCTTAACACAATGGGAACATTTGCAGGTCTCAGTGATTCTACGGACTGTTAGCACAGTGTATCTAATCGGAGGGGATAGGCTTTTTAAAAATAACTCTTGTAATTAAATAATTCCTCATGGAAAATGTGTAAATTATAGAAAAAATACAACAGGAAAAATAAGTCGTGTATAGTCCCACCTCCGCAGAGATAACCACTGGTACTGTTTTGTAGGTATCCTCCCAGTCTGTTTTTCTAGGTATAGAAATGGACAAAAATGTTCCATTTAATTTTTCCAAAACCAGGATCATGGGAAATGCTGCCAGTATTTGAATGAAAGTATCTGTGCTTTGGTCACTGTTTTGCTGTGAATGCTACCTATTATGAGGCTACCTAGCAGTTCTCACCCTTTCCTGCAACTCGGCACATTCCCTGGGGTAGAGCCAGGTCATGGGCTGCAACCTGGGGAGTTTATGGCAAACAGAAGCCCGTTACCTCTTCCAGTGGAGATAACCCTTGCTACCTAGGATATGTGCTGTATATTCTTCCAGGTCTTGTTTTTCTTGATAGACTCATGGTAGCTTTTATATCATTTCCATTTGTGAATGAAACTGCAGTTAACCCTTGAACAACATGGGTTTGAACTGCATGGGTCCACTTACATGCAGATTATTTTCAATCAATATATTTCAGAGATTTTCAACAACATGAAAACACTCATAGATATACACCATGTATAACCGTGTAGCCTAGAAATACCAAAAACAAACAAACAAAAACAGAAAAAGACAGGTTATGAATACATAAAATATGTAGTCTATTTTATCATTTACTACCTTAGAACATGCACAGATCTGTTATAAAAAGTTAAAATTTATCAACACACAAACACAGACCTCACATAGCACCATTCACAGTGGAGGCAAATGTAAACAATGTAAATACACAGCGTTAAATCACAACTGCCTGAAATTAACTGTAATACTGTCCTCACCATAATAATTTCATAGCCATGTCCTGTTGCTATTGTGGGCAAGTGTCCGCTTGTTCAAGTGTTACCAGTATTCAATTAAAACCCCAATTAAAGTGATGATCCAGTTAAAATGATTCTGATCATCTCTGTGTGAGAATTTTGTTTACACTCCAGTAAACTGCCTATTGCAGCAAGAAGTAAATTTCCTATTGCAGTAAGAATTGATTTCTCATAGTTCTCAAGTATTTTTTCCTGTGTTTAGTGCAATACCATAAACCTTTAATAACATCTTGGGACTCATATGAAGTGCCACTAAGTGATGCTTGGCATGCTCCCAAGAAGCATAGGAGAGTCATGACATTACAAGAAGTGGAATTGCTTGATAGGCACCTCAGATTGAGGTCTGCAGTTTTGGTTGCCCCCATTTCAATATAAATGAGTCTTCCTTAATGACCATTGTTTAAGAAAAAAAAAAAGAAAATTTATGAAGCTGGCAGCAGCAGTTAAGTTTTTGGGAAGTCAAAAGTTACCCTCCCAGCACTTTGGGAGGCTAGAACAGGAGGATCACTCAAGCCCAAGAGTTTGAGACCAGCCTGGGCAGCATAGCAAGACTCCATCTCTTTAAAAAGTTTTGCTGGGATTTTTGACAGCACAGGAGCTTAGTGGCCCATCCTCCTTGTTATTTAAGGGCCAACTATATATTAAAAATTCCAGTGGGAAAAATTTTACTGAATTATAAAATATGATTGAGAGATCTCCACATTTAGGAAGTTTATACCTCATGAAATAGCTATCTGCTGTCCAACTTCTTCAAGCAGTAGAACGTATTTCCTTACCTGTTCTCTCCCCTCCTATTTCTCGTGGCTGCGATAATTTATAAGACTTTGATCAAACCATGGATATGTTGTAAACATAACCAGCAATCAAGAATAAGAATTAAAAGCATTCTAAGATCATTGAATAACGATGGGATTACCTCTGGAGCTATTTTTTTCTTTTAAGATTCAGATTTGTTTTATGACAGCAAAAATGAGAGCAAAAATCAAAGTTCCATCATTTTCTCTTTCCCTCTCTCTCATTTGAATACTAGAAATGGCTGAGCAGGAGCGCTTCCTACTGCATCAGGAGACCCTACCTGAACAGCTGCTAGCGGAGAAACAGCTACATCTCAGTGCGATGCCAGTATTGACTGCACCACAACTCATTGGTGTATGTGCTTTTCAAATCCTTAACACTGTTTCTTAAACTCAAAACATTGTTGGTGTTTATTGGGCCGTGTAGTATAGTTCCTAAGGGGAGTTACCATTCTACTTCCTACCTTCCAGAAAACTCTCCTAGAAAAATGTTTTTGGAAGCTGTTTGGGAACAGAAAGTTCATTAGAGAACAATTCATCAGCTTCTGCCTCCCCATACATTCCACCTAAAGGTGCTGTATCTAGGCGACCAGGAGAAATTACTGATATTTTACTTTTCTAGTGTAGGACAAATAAGTACCATGAGATAACTTTTATTTCCCCCACAGAATTACTTTTCAAGCTCTTCTATAAGAAAAAATAAATTAAGGAACTCAGTTTACATGGTCTGGCAGCGCTGTCCTTACAACTTTCGTCTGCAACCCAACACATCCCCGAGGGCAGAACCGGAGTACGGGCTGCAGCCTAGAGAAAAAGCATCTGTTGTAGGATCACCTTAAATTTGTCCTGTCTGTATGAAAAAGAAAGCAAACAATTAAAAAACGTTAGCATGTTAGCCATTATTAGTAGCAGATTTCCTGTTGTAACTGAATTTACAACAGCCCTTCCTGATAGAATATATATTTAATTTAGAAATGTAAGATACTATCTATTGCAACTCACCATTATATATCACTAAAAAAAAAGTAGTGCCAATTTTACTCTGATACATAATTTTAATACCACAGTCCAATTTCAGAGATGGTGGGGTAAAAAGGATGTTTAAGAACAACAAAATAGTATTTTTTGACTGCTGTAAGACAATGAAAACAAGCAGATAGCTTTTTTTCTGAAATGGTCTCAGTGTTGTTGCTATTAAAGGATTATATATACAATTTTTTAAAAATTGAATTATAAATAGTTTTTGGAAAAGGAAGACGGGAAAAATTCAAATTGATATTTTTAATAAGGCAAGTATTTTTCTGACCATAAAAATTACAGGAAATTTGAATACAGAAATGAATACGCGATCAGCTGTAATCTAACCAGGGATAAGTGTTGGCAATATGTTGATGTGTTTTTTTACATTTTAAGTAAATATAGATCAACTGTACACTTTATTGTAGGTCTCAATTTTTTTTCTTTTTTTTTTTTTTTTTAGAGACAAAGTCTTGATGTTGCTCAGGCTGTCAGGCTGGAGTGCAGTGGCACTGTCACAGCTCACTGTAGTCTTGACCTCCCAAGCTCAGGTGACCCTCCCACCTCAGCCTCTGGAGTAGTTGGGACCACAGATGTGCACCACCATATCCAGCTAATTTTTATACTTTTTGTAGAGACAGCATTTCGCCGTGTTGCCCAGGCTGGTCTCAAACTCCTGTTCTCAGGGAATCTGCCTGCCTAGGCCTCCCAAAGAGCTGGAATTATAGACATGAGCCACTGTGCTGTGCCTAAAATACGCGTTTTTTAAAAAGACAGTTTAAGGTAGATGCAATTCAGTTTCCAAATATGAGACTGTTTTTACTATAAAAATACAACTGGCCAGGCGCAGTGGCTCACACCTAAAATCCCAGCTTTTTGGGCCAAGGCAGGCAGATCACTTGAAGTCAGGAGTTTGAGACCAGCCTGGCCAACAGGGTAAAACCTCTTCTCTACAAAAAATACAAAAATTAGCCAGGTGTGGTGATGGATTCCTGTAATTCCAGCTACTCAGGAGGCTGAAGCAGGAGAATCACTTGTACCTGGGAGGCAGAAGTTTCAGTGAGCCGAGATTGTGCCACTGCAATCTAGCCTGGGTGACACAGCAAGAGTCTGTCTCAAAAAACAAAACAAACCGAAAAACTACAACTTCCTTACAAGACATAATGACTTCTTTTCTCCATAAATGTCTCTAGTATTAGTTATATGATTGTATACAGTAATCTTCTACCTTATTTTAAGACATAATGATTTCTTTTCTCCATAAATGTCTAGTATTAGTTATATGATTGTATACAGTAATCTTCTACCTTATTTTAAGACATAATGACTTCTTTTCTCCATAAATGTCTCTAGTATTAGTTATATGATTGTATACAGTAATCTTCTACCTTATTTTAACTTGTCATAGCTATATATCTGTGAAGAAAATAGAAGAGCTAATGAATATGATTTCAAGAAAGCTTTGGACTTGCTGGAATATATTGATGAGGTAAGTAAAACCACTTGAGATGATCTCAGGCAACTGAATACATTTATAAAAAGAGGGAGATGCCTCTTCTAGTCAATCATGAAAATGAATTAAGCAAAAAAGACTGTATCTGGTTCAACTACCTTTAATCCATAGAATGTATATAACTCTTGAGAAAAGCTGTCAAAGTCAAGAGACTCCTTTCGTGATAAGTCTCACACGTTCCTGGATATTTTTTTTTTATGCACAAATACTGCTTTTAAAAGTCCTGAGATTTTTTTTCTGTTTCATTTATTAAGTCATTAGTTTCTGAATCTAATATATGACTCTATCAGTTTATTCTGGCTGGGTGCAGTGGCTCGTGCCTGTAATCCCAGCATTTTGGGAGGCCGAGCCAGATGGATCACCTGAGGTCAGTAGTTCGAGACCAGCCTGGCACACATGGTGAAACTCCACCTCTACTAAAAATACAAAAAAAAAAAAAAAATTAGATGGGTGTGGTGGCACACACCTGTAACCCCAGCTACTTGGGAAGCTGAGGCATGAGAATTGCTTGAATCCAGGAGGCAGAGGTTGCAGTGAGCCGAGATTGTGCCACTTGTACTCCAACCTGGGTGACTGTCTCAAAAAAAAAAAAAAAAAAAAAAAAAAATATATATATATATATATATATATATATATAAAATCTTCATAGTATTAATCCTAAGAGTAGCTGTTTCTTGTGTTTCAATAGGTTATAGTGAAAATTCTGTAGGATAAGTAGTTCTATTACCTGTCCATGCAGTTGAAAGTAATTTGGTAGCTTCTATAAAACATAATATGTTGACTTTTACATTACCTTATTTTAAAATGTTACCCCTCTCAGGCCGGGCGAGGTGGGTCACACCTGTAATTCTGTACTTTGGGAGGCCAAGGTGAGCGGATTGCCTGAGGTCAGGAGTTCGAGACCAGTCTGGCCAACATGGTGAAACCCTGTCTCTACTAAAAATAAAAAAAAAAAAACTAGCCGGGCATGGTGGCGTGCACCTATAGTCCCAGCTACTCGGGAGGCTGAGTTAGGGGAATTGCTTGAATCAGGGAGGCAGAGGTTGCAGTGAGATGAGATCGCGCCACTGCACTCCAGCCTGGGCGACAGAGTGAGACTGCGTCTCAAAAAAAAAAAAAAACACAACTCTTAACCCCTCTCAAGGTTGCTGATAAAATCATCACAGAGTAACCTGAAAATAATTCATAGATATTAATTGGCTTCTATGCATGTAGTATTAGCATAATGAAAATTTAAGCACGTATTTCTTTCAAAGCCAGGATTTAATCAGGATTTTTTGTTTTGCTGTGAAGGAAGAAGATGTAAATATAAATGATCTCAAACTGGAAATCCTTTGCAAAGCTCTTCAGAGAGATAAGTAAGTGCTCATGGCATCGCTTCTTTGGAAAGTATAGAAACTGCTTTTCCTCTGCTGTCACCACACGACAGTCAATACAGAAGACTTCTGTGACCAAACGTGTTGGGATTTGCCGCCTCCCACACTGGGCAACCAGTGAGTTCTGTTGGTGGACACCTGCTGAATGTCCTTTAATTTAGTTCCGTCCTGACACTGTCTACAACCACAGGTTGAGGGCTCAGACTGCCCCCGACTTCGATGCCAGTCTAAGCCCCAGATGGTTTTGCCTGTGCTTCTCACCGACCAGCTATAAATTGGGGTTCCCACAACCCCCCCTTTGGGTTTGATTAATTTGCTAGAGCAGCTCATAGAACTCAGGAAAACGTGCCCACCGATTTATTATAAAGGGAATTGTTACCAGAAAGGGGTCCCGATCCAGACCCCAAGAGAGGCTTCTTGGATCTCGTGCAAGAAAGAATTTGGCACAAGTCCACAGAGTAAAGTGAAAGCAAATTTATTAGAGAAGAAAATAAAAGAATGGCTACTTCTTACACAGAGCAGTGGCATGGGCTGCTTGACTTGAGTATACTTATGGTTATTTGTTGATTATATGCTAAACAAGGGGTGCATTATTCATGAGTTTTTCTGGAAAAATGTGAGACGTTCCCAGAACTGAGGGTTCCTCCCCTTTTTTTAAAATTTTTATTTATTTATTTTGAGACAGAGTTTAGCTCTTGTTGCCCAGGCTGGAGTGCAGTGGTGTGATCTTGACTCACTGCAGCCGCTCCCGGGTTCAAGCAGTTCTCCCGCCTCAGCCTCCCAAGTAAATGGGATTACAGGCATGTACCACCACGCCTGGCTAATTTTGTATTTTTAGTAGAGATGGGATTTCACCATGTTGGTCAGGCTGATCTCAAACTCCTGACCTCAGGTGATCCACCCACCTCAGCCTCCCAAAGTGCTGAGATTATAGGCATGAGCCACCTCGCCTGGCTCCTCTCCTTTTTAGACCATATAGGGTAACTTCCCAACGTTGCCACGGTATTTGTAAACTGTTATGGCGCTGATGGGAATGTCTTTTAGCATGCTAATGCGTTACAATTAGTGTATAATGACCAGTGAGGACGACTAGAGACCACTGTCTTGGTTTTGGTGGGTTTTGGCTGGCTTCTTTACCACAGCCTGTCTTATCAGTGGGGTCTTTGTGACCTGTGTCTTGTGATACCAGTCCTGCTGACCTCCTGTCTCATCCTGTGACTAAGAATTCCTAACCTTCTGGGAATGCTGATTCTAAGGCATCTGAAAGCCTCACATAGAATACAAATGAAGAATTCAGAGGGTGAGGTATGAGGGAAGGGGCTTGGAGCTTCCAAGACCCTCTCTGGCCCTCCACCTTCCAGGAACCTCCACCTGTTCAGCTATTAGGAAGCCCTTCTAACCCTGTCCTTTTGCGTTTTTATGGAAGCTTCGTTATGTAGACATGATTGATTAAAGTTGGTGACCAACTTAACCGTCAGCCCCTCTTCCCTCCCTGGATATTGAGGAATAGGACTGAAAGTCCCAACTCTAATTATGCTCTTTCTGCTGACCAGCCCCTATCCTGAAGCTAGCTGGGGGCTGCCAGCTATCAGTCAACTCATTAGTATTAAAAAAAAAAAAAAAAAGACATCTCTGGAGAGCCTAAGGATTTTAGGAGTTGCAAAGCAGGGAGTAGGGTGAGGAAGAAGACTAAATACATATTTCACAGTATCACAGGAAGATTATGATATTATATGTCAAATGGTTTTATAACCTAACCGTATTGTAACGTATATTATGACAATTTTAATGGTTATATTAGTAATATTTATTTAGCTTTGGTCTTCTCTATTTTAATAATTAAGAATAACCTAAAGACTTAGGACCACTGATATAATAAATCACTACTTTTGATTTTAAAATTTAGATTATCAGTTTGCATAGAAATACACATCGCTTATTTTCTTTATTTTTTGTGGTGGGGTTTCACTCTTGTTGCCCAGGCTGGAGTACAGTGGCACAATCTCAGCTCACCGCAACCTCCGCCTCCTAGGTTCAAGTGATTCTCCTGCTTCAACCTCCCAAGTAGCTGGGATTACAGGCGTGCACGACCATGCCTGGCTAATTTTGTATTTTTAGTAGAGATAGGGTTTCTCCATGTTAGTTTGGTCTCGAACTCCTGACCTTGTGATCTGCCTGCCTCAGCCTCCCAAAGTGCTGGGATTATAGGCGTGAGCCACCATGCCTGGCCACATCCCTTATTTTCACAGAAGCAAGGTTTATCATGCCAAACGAGACTTGAAGCTATGATTTTGTTTGTATTTATTTTTATTTTTATTTATTTATTTTTATTTTTTATTTTTTTGAGACAGAGTCTGGCTCTGTCGCCCAGGCTGGAGTTCAGTGGCACAATCTTGGCTCACTGTAAGCTCCACCTCTCAGGTTCACACCATTGCCTCAGTCTCCCGAGTAGCTGGGACTACAGGCACCTGCCACCACGCCTGGCTAATTTTTTTATGTATTTTTAGTAAAGACCGGGTTTGGCCGGGCGCGGTGGCTCACGCCTGTAATCCCAGCACTTTGGGAGGCCGAGGCGGGCGGATCACAAGGTCAGGAGATCGAGACCACGGTGAAACCCCGTCTCTACTAAAAATACAAAAAATTAGCCGGGCGCAGTTGTGGGCGCCTGTAGTCCCAGCTACTCGGGAGGCTGAGGCAGGAGAATGGCGTGAACCCGGGAGGCGGAGCTTGCAGTGAGCCGAGATCGCGCCACTGCACTCCAGCCTGGGCGACAGAGCGAGACTCCGTCTCAAAAAAAAAAAAAAAAAGACCGGGTTTTACCATGTTAGCCAGGATGTTCTCAATCTCCTGACCTCGTTATCCACCCGCCCTGGCCTCCCAAAGTCCTGGGATTACAGGCTTGAGCCACCATGCCCGGTCTATTTTGTTTCTTATGTTACTACAATTTGAGGGTCAGTGCCCTTTTCTAAGGCATTAAGTACTACTCTCTCTTTTTTTGTTGTTGTTTTGCTTTTTGTTTTTTGTTTTTGAGACAGTGTCTGGCTCTGTCACTTAGGCTGGAGTGCAGTGGCTCAATCTCGGCTTGCCGCAACCTCCGCCTCCCAGGTTCAAGCGATTCTCCTACCTCAGCCTCCTGAGTAGCTGGGAATACAGGCATGCGCCACCATGCCCAGCTAATTTTTTATATTTTTAGTAGAGACTGGATTTCTCCATGTTGGTCAGGCTGGTCTCCTGACCTCAAGCGATACGTCTGCCGCGGCCTCTCAAAGTGCTGGGATTACAGGCCACCTCTCCTGGCAAGTACTACTTTCTCACTATCATATCCTTTCTGCAGAGGAGGACTTCCACCTATGGAAATGGTGTTTATGTTACGATTCAATGGCAAAGACTAAGAATAATCAGTTGAAGGAACGAATTCTTTCCAGGAAAAGAATTTTAAACAAAGCATGACTTGAATGCTAAAAGCCTTCTTCTACTCACAATTTTCCTTTTTCCTGTGGTAAAATATTATAGAGGAGCTGTTTTTACTAAACCATTTCTTCCCTCCTCTCATCACTCCAAAATAGTTAAAATTGCTGTTAAGTTTAGTCTTAGAGGTCACTCCCTGAAGCTTCTAGCTTTATGCCTACTTGATTGTTTTGTCCCTTCCCAGTCGTACAAAAGGATGCTATCATTTTGATTAGAATTCCTTGTCTTAGTTTCTTGTTTAAAAATTTTAAAAGTATCATGTCTATTGATTACAGAGCAGTGGTTTGGTATTTTTAATTTAGTAGTAGATAGTCACAACTACATAAAGAAAGCTTCTGGTTGGGTCCAGTGGCTCATGGCTGCAATCCCAGCACTTTGGGAGGCCAAGACAGGAGGATTGCTGGAGCCCAGGAGTTCAAGACCAGCCTAGGAACATACCGAGACTTTGTCTGTACACAAAAGTAAAAAATTAGCCAGGCACAAAATGGTGCATGCCTATGGTCCTAGCTACTTGGAATGCTGAGGTGGGAGGAACGCTTGAGCAGAGGAGTTCGAAGCTACAGTGAGTCATGCTTTGGGGTCCATACTGAATATGTTACTTACTAATTGAATTTTCTTCAGAAAGATACCTCACTACTTAGTTTTTGAAATCAAATACATAAGAGTTATACTGAGTCAGTAGCTACCTTGAGTGTAACGTCTTTTTTTAAATGTATTTTCCTTGGCTTCTCTTGCATGTTTCCTAGAGTGTAACATCTTATATCTAATGTAGAAACTGTCAGTGTATTCAACATGTAAAGTGCCTTTATTTAAATGATTTGAAACAGTATCACAAAACTCAGATTCTCTATACCCCACAGCCATCAAAATAAAACCATGATAGCAAGCAAATCATTTATTTCAGCTATATCAGTGATTTCATTTTTCCCTCATAATGATTTTGTTTTCTAGCTGGTCCAGTTCTGATGGCAAAGATGATCCAATTGAAGTATCTAAAGACAGTATATTTGTGAAGATCTTACAGAAACTTTTAAAAGATGGTAAGTGGTTTGACTATACTGTTGGAAATTACAGTGTCACTCTTCAGTTTTTTGGGTTTTTTGTTTGTTTGTTTTTGAGATGGAGTACTGCTCTGTCGCCTAGGCTGGAGTGCAGTGGTGTGATCTCGGCTCACTGCAACCTCCACCTCCTGAGTTCATGCGAATCTTCTGCCTCAGCCCCCGGAGTAGCTGGGACTACAGGCCTGCGCCACCAAGACTGGCTAATTTTTATGTTTTTAGTAAAAGCAGGGTTTCACCATATTGGCCAGGCTGGTGTCAAACTCCTGACCTCGTGATCCACCTGCCTCAGCCTCTGTCTAAAGAATAAAAAAACCAAGAAGCTTTCATTTGACGTCTATTCACATTGATCTCCATGCGTTAGTTTTCAGATTTGTAGCTTCCATTTGTAGCTGTAAAAACGCCACAGACTGAATTGTGTCTAAGTATCTAGCGCTAATATTTAAGGGCAGCTTTGCAGTTTTTGTTATTCTTAGTGGATTATAAAACAGGTGAAAAACAGGAATGGAAAGTCATAATTTCATAAAGGACAAGAATAGTAGAAACTTTTTTTTTTTTTTTTGAGATGGAGTCTCATTGTGTTGCCCAGGCTGGAGTGTAGTGGCTCAGTCTCGGCTTACCACAACCTCCGCCTCCCAGGCTCAAGTGATTCTCCTGCCTCAGCGTTCTGAGTAGCTGGGATTACAGGCACGCACCACCATGCCTGGCTAATTTTTGTATTTTCAGTAGAGACAGGGTTTCACCATGTTGGTCAGGCTGGCCTCGAACTCCTGACCTTGTGATCTGCCTGCCTTAGCCTCCTAGAGTGCTGGGATTACAGGCATGAGCCACCGTGCCCAGCTGAAATTTTTATTTAAATAAAAATATAGGCAGGTGCAGTGGCTCACACATTGGGAGGCCAAAGTGAGAGAATCACTTGAGCCCAGTAGTTCAAGACCAGCCGGAGCAACGTAGGGAGATCCTGTCGCTATATTTAAAAAAAAAAAGAAAAAAAGAATTAGTTGGACACAGGGGTGCATGCCTGTGGTTCCAGCTACTGGGGAAGCTGAGGTAGGAGGATTGCTTGAGCCCAGGAGATGGAGGCTGCAGTGAGCTGTCATGGTGCCACTGCACTTCAGCCTGGGTGATAGAGTGAGACCTTGTCTCAAAAAAAAAAAAAAAATTATATATGTGTGTGTGTATTATATATGTATATTTTACCTATATAAGTCGTGTGGTTTTTTTTTTTTTTTTTTAAGAACAGGACAAATGTATTTTTAGAACCTTCTTAATAATATGGCTTTCATGCACAGTAGTGTTTTTAAAGGACAGATTCTGAAGGTAGGGAGATACAGATAACCTTGCGTTATATTTCATAGGCATTGACAGTGCAACAGCTACTTCAGCCTGTGCATTCGTCCTGCAGACATATTTCAATTACCCACAAGGTTTGTTTTTACATGTTACCTGAAATACATTATACATATAGAACAAAATGCCTGTCTCATTAAATGAAGTTTAAATTTTTTTCTACTTAGTCACCAACATTTAATAGTTGAGAATAGTGTTATGAAAGTCTTATTTTGCCAGGTGCGGTGGTTCATGCCTGTAATCCCAACAGTTTGGGAGGCCGAGGCGGGCAGATCATGAGGTCAGGAGATCGAGACCATCCTAGCTAACGTGGTGAAACCTTGTCTCCACTAATACTACAAGATAATTAGCCGGGTGTGGTGGAGGGCGCCTGTAGTCCCAGATACTCGGGAGGCTGAGGCAGGAGAATGGTGTGAACCCAGGAGGCGGAGCTTGCAGTGAGCCGAGATTGCACAAATGTACTCCAGCCTGGGCGACAGAGCGAGACTCCGTCTCAAAAAAAAAAACAAAAAGTCTTATTTTTCTGGCTTCACTTGAAAATCAAAGATTTGCCTATATGAGACTGAAACTGTTACACTTAGCAGTCAGCTTGGGCTGAAGAATGCTGCCCTCCTGCAGCCAGGCCATTGGCTTAAGTTTACCAAGATGCCCTATGGCTGCCTTCACTCATACAGTCTGTTACCTACCAAGCTTTTGCAAGCATTTGAGTTTTAAAAGTCAAATAAAATGTTACTTTTTAAAGAGAATTTATCTTTTACAAATTAATGTGGTATCTTTACAAGTATATCATTTTACAGAGAAATAACTTTTATTGAAAGTGTGTTTGTTAATCATAATAAATGATATACAAATATTTTGTTTGGATTTAGTCTCATAACACTTATCAACTCAGATTTTTCTTGTATAACAATTAAGTACCAGGTGTGGTAGCTCAAACCTGTAATCCCAGGACTTTAGGAGGCAGAGGCAAGAGAATCCCTTGAGCTCAGGAGTTCAAGACCAGCCTGGGCCACATAGCAAGACCCCACCTCTACAGAAAAAAAAAATTAGCCAGGCTTGGTGGTGCATGCCTATAGTCCCTGCTACTCAGGAGGCTGAGGTGGGAGGATCACTTGAGCTGGGAAGGTCAAAGGGTTGAAGTTACAGTGAGCTATGATCGTACCACTCCACTCCAGCCTGGGTGAGAGTGGAGACCTTATCTCAATAAAAAATAAAAACTACAATTAAGAACCAAAAAATAGGCTGGGCACAGTGGCTCACGCCTGTAATCCCAACACTTTAGGAGACTGAGGTGGGTGGATCGCTTGAAGTCAGGAGTTCAAGACCAGCCTAGCCAACATGGTGAAACACCATTTCTACTAAAAATACAAAAAATTAGCTGGGCGTAGTGATGGGCACCTGCAATCCCAGTTACTGGGGTGGCTGAGGCAAGAGAATCATTTGTACCCAGAAGGCAGAGGTTGCTCTGAGTTGAGATGGCACCATCGCACTCCAGCCTGGCCAGCAGAGTGAGACTCGGTCTGAAAAAAAAAAAACAAAAAACAAAAAATGATGCAAGACCCCTTGAGGATTTTTTTTTTAAACCAGTATTTGATTTTGAGAATCTTACGGTAATGTAGCAAATTATAAAATACTATTGGCTTATTATTTTGAAAATTTTCATCCAGTTTTCTCTGTCAAATGAGAAAATTGTATATGCTTGTTTGTAACTACACAGATGTCAGACAATCCATTTAGTTCATGTTCATTGGCTTTTCAGCTCTATGGATGACTTGTGAGGAAATGATTCTTTTGCCTATCTAATTTTAGATTTATACTGTAAATACATTTTGAGATACTATAGCTGGCATTCATAACAGTGTTTCTACTAAATTATTCCCTAAATAGGGGATCCTATAAGTGTTTGAAATACTTGTTTTCAAGCTTGGGAATACATGAAAACGTTTCAGATCTTACTAAACACTTTAAATAGAATGGCTCTTTTGACCACTGGAGGGAAAAACACTCAGGCAGCCCCTGTGAAGAGTAAGTATCACATTGTTAGACTTGAAAGTATGTTTAACAGATGGAAGGAATTTAGAAGAGAGTATTTCCCAACAGCGAAGTGACATTATATTTAAATAGAAGCACAGGTGTTTTTGTCATCAATCATCTGAATTCATTTGAGAGTTTTATAATAATTGAAAAATGACTTCTTGTGTTTGTGTTTATAGGCATTCAGCTCAGTGAGTACTTACCGGAGGTGAAAGACCTGCTGCAAGCAGATCAGCTTGGAAGCTTAAAGTCCAATCCTTACTTCGAGTTTGTTTTGAAAGCAAATTATGAATATTATGTTCAGGGACAAATATAACTTTTTCTAAAAATGGCCATCGTTCATGAAATTTGTATAAGTGTGTCCTTATAAAAATTTTAGGCCATAAACAAGTATAAGTTTGTACAATTTCAGAACATGTATAGCTGAGTTTTTACACTTTATATGTAGGAAGCTAATATAAAATAGTTATGTAACTGTGATTTTGGTTTTCAGTTACGTGACTTGTTTTTTCCACCTGAAATGTGTCAGTTGTTGTTCCTGTACTCGGTGCCCTTTCTTCTTCCTCTGACATGGCCCCAGGTTCTAGAGTTCTGGTCCTGGTTCTAGCTACTCACATGCACAAATCACTTGTAGGCCTCAGTTTCTGTGACCATGAAAATTACTAGATTGCACTAGCTTGTCTCTAAAATTCTGTGATTCCAGATACTTTGCACCAAAGAGAATCTAGGGTGTTTGGTATCTGTTTCACTTAGGGCTAATGGGAAATGTCCAGTAAGATAAGTGTCAACTTTGCTGACTTATTATGAGATGAAAAACAAAAGCAGAGCAGGCCTAACTCATGTGAGCTTGATAATTATGAACTCACTGGGAGCATTTTAAACTTTTCTACATAAATAATAAATGAGCACTAGTGAAAGTATTTTAGTGAATGAAACATTTACGTGGTTTTCTAACCTGTCTATAAATTACTGTTAATGTTTAGTTCTTTCAGTATGGGGATTCAGTCAGCCTCATGTATTTTCAGAATGACTTTCATGAATCTTGACCACAGTCGGCCTAGTTAGTCAAAAGCATGAATGATACTAGAAACCATTATAGGCTGTCCTAATATGGCAATCGATGTGACTAAAAGGTACTGTTCTCTCTGAGCTTTGTCCTGACTGGTGTCATCACTCACTCGGTGTTTATCTGAGTTTTAAATAAAGGCCAGAGGTTGGACAGGGAGTTGCTGGCATGTCCGCGCCTTGGCCCAGTCGAATGCCCACTAACCAGCTTGCTCCAGCATCTGAAAAGGTCAGAAGTTAAACATGGTGAAGAGTCCAGTTCCTGGATTCACAGATCCCTGCATCAGGCCTTCTCCCCCGCAGACTGCAAGGCCAGCCCTTGAGTATATTTGGAAGATCAGGTTAATGGAACTGTTTGTAAATCAAAGAGAAGAAACTAGCAGCCTGGTCTTTTTCTCTTTGCAGCTCGTGTGTCAGGACAGCATTAGGGTCTGGGTTGGGAACATGTTGGAAGGTACTAGGAGAAGTTGGGAAGAGCAGCTTGTCAGATGGCCGGTAAGAAACCGCTGAGTACTTGTATTGTAAGATAAGGCTTTGTTTTTACATGGAGGTCAGCTGTCAGTGTTCACTTCTCACCTGTAGGACTCTGTCAGGTGATAATGTGCTCTGGGACACACAGGCTCCCACCACCCTCCTTTGCAGCTGCAAACCTAGTGATCCCTGGTGGATGGGACGGTACCACAGGAAAGCCGATCTGATCATGCCCCAGAACCCACTGATTGTGTGGATGTAAAACGACTGCTCTTATGGTGTGAAGTGGAGCATCCTGCCAAGGGAGGAAAAAGCTCACTCTTCTAATCCTCTTTCTCTCTATCTCATAGTTAGTGGCTATTACACTCAAATGGTTGAGTTTTTAAAAATTATTTTAACAGGGAAAATGAAATTAAGACCTAGGATTTTGAATAATTTTTTCTCTAGAATTTTAAAAAGTAGTTTCACAGCAGAGTCTTCATCAAAGAATTATTAATGGTTTTTGTATAAAGTAGCTGATAATTATACAGGTGCTGTGTGACATTTCTATGGAAAGAGACACTTTACTGACTTGGAAAAGGTTTGTGATCATGCCTGTCTTTAAGTGCTGCCCTGAGAGTCCCAGCTTGGGACCTTGACAGAATACAAGAGGAAAGTGTTGTGTGTGGTCGTGAGCAGAGGGGAGTGTGCGCAGGCGTGGGGACTGGCATGTCTTGAGAATTTGTGAACAGAATGGTGTCAAGGATTACGGCAGACCTGGAGACAGTAAAAACTTGCTGAACTCCTGAGTGAGGTTAAGGCTACTGACACCTCTCTTTGAGGGCTTTCATTGTTTGTTTTTTTTGTTTGTTTTTTTTGAGACGGAGTCTCTCTCTGTCGCCCAGGCTGGAGTGCAGTGGCGCGATCTCCACTCACTGCAAGCTCCACCTCTTGGGTTCACACCATTCTCCTGCCTCAGCCTCCCGAGTAGCTGGGACTACAGGCGCCCGCCACCACGCCTGGCTAATTTTTGTGTTTTTAGTAGAGCGGGGTTTCACTGTGTTAGCCAGGGTGGTCTCGATCTCCCGACCTCGTGATCCGCCCATCTCGGCCTCCCAAAGTGCTGGGATTACAGGTGTGAGCCACCGCGCCCGGCTGAGGGCTTTCGTTTTTAATGATTGAACTGTGTTTCTTTTTTTACTTCAGGGGCTGAATTGTAGTTTTCCTAACATCACCCACCTACATCCTACACACCTGGACATTTTGAGGCTAACTTTAAAAACAGTGTAGCCTGTTCCTGACATGTTATCCTGAGGATGCCTGGGGAAAAAAAAAAAAAATATATATATATATATATATATATATATATATATATATATACACACACACACACACACACACACACACACACACCCGTGTAAACAAATCCACTGATTAAAAGCCAACATACATTAAAAAAAAATAATACTGGGTCAGGCATGATGGCTCACATCTGTAATCCTAGCACTTTGGGAGACCAAGATGGGAGAATCGCTTGAGCTCAGGAGTTCACAAGCAGCCTGGGCAACATAGCAAGACCCTGTCTGTACAAAAAAAAATTACAAAAATTAGCCAGGCATGGTGATGTGTGCCTGTGGTCCCAGCTACTTGGAAGGCTGAGTTGGGAGGATTGCTTGAGCCCAGGAGTTTGTGACTACAGTGAGCCATGATCATACGACTGTACTCCAGCCCGGGTGACAGATTAAGACCCTGTGTCAAATAATATGTAATTCTAAATTTTAAGAAAAACACTGTAGAAAATGAATTAATCACCCCTCCTGAGGAGCCTTTTTAGACAGTTTTTCCTAATCACCTCCCACTCCAAAGAAAGTGTAATACCACACACCTACTATATATCATTCATTCGTTCGTTCATTCATTTATTTATTTGGAAATGGAGTTCTTGCTCTGTCACCCAGGCTGGAGTCCAGTAGCATGGACTCAGCTCACTGCAACCTCTGCCTCCTGGGTTCAAGCAATTCTCCTGCCTCAGCCTCCCCAGTAGCTGGGATTACAGGCACTCGCCACCACGCCTGGCTAATTTTTGTATTTTTAGTAGAGACGGGATTTCACCATGTTAGCCAGGCTGGTCTCGAACTCCTGACCTCAGGTGATCTGCCTGCCTCGGCCTCCCAAAGTGCTGGGATTATAGGCGTGAGCCACCACACTTGGCCGACTATCTTTTAAATATACTGTGGCCTTTGGAAGCCACAAACCATTGTACTAGCTGAATTTTTTTCACTCCCTAAGAACCAAGTTTTCCCCCTTTGAGAATGCCCATCTTAATTATTCTTTAGAATACAATTTTTTAAAATGCGTGATACTTTACCATATGGCAGAACCATAATTAACGTAACAGCCCTTACCCTCTTGCTGTATCTCTCTCTCTCTCTCAAAAATTAAGACACACAGGGTTTTGTGTTTTTTTTTGTTTTGTCTTGTTTTGACCATTTTAAATACTAGAATAAATCTTTGTACAAAAATCTTTATGCCCTCCAAATACGGTGAACATGACATTGACTCTCGCTGCTCAGTTGTGACATTGATGTGTGTATACTGAGCAGGCCAATTTCTAATATTCTTTTCTCGCCTTTCCTGCCACTGCACTGTGTGCATCTGCCCCAAGCCCTTAGTTATTGGAAGCAAGACATGGCATCATGTGCTGAATGTTTCATATGTCTCAGGTACTCACCTAGTTTGTTGTTTTGTTTGTTTTTGGTTTTGTTTTTGTTTTTGTTTTTTTTGAGACGGAGTCTTGCTCTGTCCCTAGGCTGGAGTGTACTGGCATGATCTCAGCTCACTGCAACCTGTCTCTTGGGTTCAAGAGATTCTTCTGCCTCAGCCTCCCTAGTAGCTGGGATTACAGGCACCCGCCACCATGCACAGCTAATTTTTTTGTATTTTTAGTAGAGACCAGGTTTCACCGTGTTGGCCAGGCTGGTCTCGAACTCCTGACCTCAGGTGATCTGTCCACCTGGGCCTCCCAAAGTGCTGGGATTTCAGGCGTGAGTCACTACACTCAGCTCTCCCCTACTTTTAATCCTCAAATCAGTCTTAGGGAGTATCATGAGTTGAGAATGCTTTCTGGAAAGTCGCTTGTCCAAGATCACATAGCCAGTCAGAGGGGAAGGTAAATGTAGCTCTGCTTGACTCCAGAATGCAAGCTCCTAACCAGTTCTTGATATTCTGGGTATAAAGGAGGTTGAAGAGTAGGCACTGCTCCAATGAATCAACAGGCTCTTGGAGGTGGCCATGAGTGCACACACCACCAGCTTCAGCAGGAGGAAAAAGGAGAAAATCCAAGCCCTTTTTTTGCGACTGCCAGGAGTCGACCCAACCTTTTTTTTTGTTTTTGTTTTTGTTTTTGTTTTTGAGATAGGGTCTCTGCTGCCCAGGCTGGAGTGCAGTGGTAGGATCTCGGCTCACTGCAACCTCCACCTCCCAGGTTCAAGTGATTCTCCTGCCTCAGCCTCCCAAGTAGCCGGGATTACAGGCGTGCACCGCCACGCCTGGCTAATTTTTTTTTTTTTTTTTTTGAGACGGAGTCTGGCTCTGTCGCCCGGGATGGAGTGCAGTGGCCGGATCTCAGCTCACTGCAAGCTCCGCCTCCCGGGTTTACGCCATTCTCCTGCCTCAGCCTCCCACGTAGCTGCGACTACAGGCGCCCGCCACCTCGCCCGGCCAGTTTTTTGTATTTTTTAGTAGAGACGGGGTTTCACTGTGTTAGCCAGGATGGTCTCGATCTCCTGACCTCGTGATCCGCCCGTCTCGGCCTCCCAAAGTGCTGGGATTACAGGCTTGAGCCACCGCGCCCGGCCTGATTTTTGTATTTTTAGTAGAGATGGGGTTTCACCATGTTGGCCAGGCTGGTCTTGAACTCCTGACCTCAAGTGATCCACCCGCCTCAGCCTCCCTGAGTGCTGGGATTATAGGCGTGGGCCACCACACCTGGCCAACCCGACCTTTTTAAGTAGCTTGTAAGGAGAATGAGTTTGTCTTTGTCTACCCAGTCCCTGGAATGTCTCTAACTTGGAGTGCCCAGCCAGCCCCTCAAAGCTGAGTTTCTGGGGAAGCCATGACTTTTCATATTAGGATGGCTTTGGCTCATTACTGGGAAAGATCCCTCAAGGGCCTGTTGTGTTTTGCACTGTACTCAGTGTTGGGGAAGATTAGAGAGAAGCCGCAGTCCTTGCCCTCCCTGGCCACTGGCAGTAGAAGGAAGGACAGCCCAAGCCTGTCTCCTCCACTGGCTGCTGTGGAACCTGGGGTGTGTTTTAACTCATTAAGCCTCAGTTTTCTTTAAAAAAAAAAAAAAAACTGGAATGAGTAATACCTATCTTATTTACCTTAGGATAGTTAAAAGGTTAATTGAAACATAAAAGCATATTATGAAGTGTTTTACCAATTCCTGTTTAAATTGATAGGAAACACAGTAGGGAAGACTGGGACTGAGCGAGATTGGGGTACGGTTGAGTGGCACGAGTGGAGAGAAGGGAAGTGCAAACACACTGGCGTAGTGGTAGCAGAAGGGCCCCACCAGGGTATGAAGAGCTGAGACTGCACCTGAAAACTTAGAAGCAGGAACTCCCTGTCAAGCACACCCTACATGGCTGACCTTTACTTAG
Source organism: Macaca fascicularis (assembly GCF_037993035.2). Taxonomy (NCBI): domain Eukaryota; kingdom Metazoa; phylum Chordata; class Mammalia; order Primates; family Cercopithecidae; genus Macaca; species Macaca fascicularis. The sequence continues at coordinate 19,673,230 of NC_088375.1, forward strand.
TGACAGTTCTCAAAATGCTGTGCAGGGCGCTGCTGCGCTCCCCCAAAACATACATGTATGGAGACGTGGCTCTGCCACCCACCGTTCAGTCTATTCTCTAAGCCAATGAGAATGCAACAAGACCAGAATGGGACTGAGGGTGGCCTGTGGTGACCTGTCAGGGACTATTTAAACCAGCTGCAAATCATGTGGGCAGGGAACAGATGCCTGAACTGGCCACTTCAGGGGCCATCTCCCACAGTTTGCTGTACTAGCAGGTCTCTGTTCGCTTGTGAGTGTTTTTAATCACGGTCAGCATTTAGTGTGGGTTTGAATGTAACAGACTGAGCTTAGAAAAGCTTTCTGTAAGGAAAGGTAAGAGTTGGACTGAGCAAGAGTTTTGAAAAATAGTGACAGTCCCATTCTCCTTTGGAATGCGAACAGATATTGAGGTATCCAGTGAACGGCAGCAAATTTCCTACTTTCAAGGCCTAAATGTAAGCTAGTCCCCTTATGTTACATGCAACTCATTTGCCAGGTGGTTTTTTTCAAGTACCTCCACTACTCGCTGACACAGGAGGACACAGGATATTAAAAATGAAATACAGTTCTGTCAGTTATTCACTTATTCTCCAAAATACTTGGAAGAACTAAATATGATACCATAGGAGCCTTTATACTCACCACGTAGTCCCTATACTAGCCAAACTCCTTATTTTTTAATTGATTGTTTTTAGGAGGGTAGTATTTTATTCACTAAAACATTTTTGTTAATACTTCTTTATTTTTAGGATGAGCTGCCATGATGTGGGCTACAGAGGAGGGTCACATATGCTTCTATCCCCCTTTTAGAGAATCCGCTCCTGTCCCAGTTGCTGATTTCCACTACCAAATGTGAATTGCAACTATTTTAGGAGCACTTAAGCACACCAGAAAAATGAGTGATTCTGTTCTGGCCCACACCGTATCACTGATGTACCCCCTTAAAGCATGTCACTGAGTTCATCACAAAAGACTGCTCCTCCTGTGCCCTCCACAAGGTTAGAACTGTCCTTGTCTTGGGGAAAAGAGAGAGAGAGAGAGAGAGAGAGAGAGAGAGAGACAGGCACCAGCTGGGTAACCTCTGCTGACCCCCACTGTACTTTACCATAAGTAGCTCCAAATCCTTCTAGAAAATCTGAAAGGCATAGCCCCATATATCAGTGATATAAATAGAACCTGCAGCAGGCTCTGGTAGGTGATGACTCTAAGGTGGACTGGGAGGCAGCCCGGCCTTGGCAGGCATCATCCTCTAAATATAAAGATGAGTTTGTTCAGCCTTTGCAGAAGGAAAAACTGCCACCCATCCTAGAGTGCTGCGTACTTGCCCCCCTCTCCCCCCGCCCTTTATTGGCAGGAAGGACCAGCAAAGCCTCATCTAGGAAGAGCCCCTCACCCATCTCCACCTCCATTCCAGGTCTAGCCAGTCCCGGGTTATGACCCTCGTCTTTCAGCCCCAGGAGAGGGACACACATAGTGCCACCGAAGAGGTTGGGGGAGGGCCTCAGCCCACCAAAACCTGGGGCCAGTGCGTCCTAGAGGAGGGGAACCCTCACCCCTTCAATCCCTTTAGGAGACCCAAGTACTCTGCGCGTCCCTGAGGCGGACAGCTCCGTGTGCCCAGGCTTTGCGTCTGACGGGCCTATCCCCGGGAGCCCCCGCGCCTCTTCCCCGGCGCTCCGCCCTCGCCTACCCCCCCGCCAGTTGTCTGTCCTGCGACAGCTGCGCGCCCTCCGGCCGCCAGTGGCCCTCTGCGCGGTGGGGGAAGGGGTCGACGTGGCTCAGCTTTTTGGATTCAGGGAGCTCAGGGGTGGGAAGAGAGAAATGGAATTCCAGGGGCGTAAGGGGGAGGGAGTTCGCCTTCCTTCCCTGCCTGAGGCTCAGGAGTGACGGCTTCTCCAATCCGCCCAAGCCCACCACTCCACACGTCTCCCTCCTCCCGGTAGTCGCAAGTGGGAGTTTGGGAATCTGAGCAAAGAACCTGAAGAGGAGTTGAAATACTGGAAGTTAGCAGTCAGGCACCTTCCCGAGCTCCCAGGGCGCTCAGAGTGGGCATGGGTGGGGAGGCCTTTGGAACAGGTGTGGTTCCCGGAGCGCAGGCGCACACATGCACCCACCGGCGCACGCGGTGACCCTCGCCCCACCCCATCCCCTCCAGCGGGCAACTGGGTCGGGTCAGGAGGGGCAAACCCGCTAGGGAGACACTCCATATACGGCCCGGCCCGCGTTACCTGGGACCGGGCCAACCCTCTCCTTCTTTGGTCAACGCAGGGGACCCGGGCGGGGGCCCAGGCCGCGAACCGGCCGAGGGAGGGGGCTCTAGTGCCCAACACCCAAATATGGCAGGAGAAGGGCAGCGACATTCCTGCGGGGTGGCGCGGAGGGAGTGCCCGCGGGCTATATAAAACCTGAGCAGAGGGACAAGCGGCCACCGCAGCGGACAGCGCCAAGTGAAGCCTCGCTTCCCTCCCGCGGCGACCAGGGCCCGAGCCGAGAGTAGCAGTTGTAGCTACCCGCCCAGGTAGGGCGGGAGTTGGGAGGGGACAGGGGGACAGGGGAATACCGAGGGGAACCTGAAGGACTCCGGGGCAGAACCCAGTCGGTTCACCTGGTCAGCCCCAAGCCTGCGCCCCGAGCGCTGTGCCTCGTCTCCGGAGCTACATGCGCTTTAAAAAGGAGACAAGACAGACTCTGGAAATTAGACGTCTCCAGATTTTTCTCTAGCCCCTCTGGGCTGCTTTATGCGGCATGTAGGATGTGCCTAGGGAGATAAACGGTTTTGCTTTAGTTGTCGCCAAGGCAGTTCCCTTCCGAACTAGCGCTAGAGCTAATGAGCGAGCAGCCAGGACCACCCATGCTCCGTTTCCAACAGGAAAAAGGCCCTTTCTGAGTTTGAAATGTCATAGGGTTCCTAACAGGTCACTCTTCCCTGGATGGGGTGCCAACGCCTTTCCCATGGGCATCTCCTTCCACCCTCACGCTGGCCCAGCGAGCAGGCAGTGCCCAGGCCTTATCTTCCTAGGTGACAGATGTGGTCAGGGAGGTGCAGAGAGCATGGGCACTAGCGTCCAGCTCCTGGAGCAGGTGTCAGGCAGGGAGGGCAGACAGGTCTTGGGGGACATGTTCCCCTGGCTGTGTGGACAGAGGACTTCTCAGTGTGGTCTCACGACCCTGTGCCCCTTTTCCTGGTGCAGGGCAGCCCTTAGCCAGGGGCAAAGCTCAGGAAGAGAACCCCTGGTCGCCGCCCTGGCAGAATTTGAGTAGTTCTGGCAGGGGATATCCCTAGGTTCCTGGGGAGGGAGGACGTCTGAGCCGGCCAGGCCTCCCCCGCTGCCGCTGAGACGTCTGCGCTGATGCACCGCGCCTCTTCGCGGTCTCCCTGTCCTTGCAGAAACTAGACACAATGTGCGACGAAGACGAGACCACCGCCCTCGTGTGCGACAATGGCTCCGGCCTGGTGAAAGCCGGCTTCGCCGGGGATGACGCCCCTAGGGCCGTGTTCCCGTCCATCGTGGGCCGCCCCCGACACCAGGTCAGGCTGCCGCTCTGCGGAAGGAGCCGGGTCGGGGTCCCCGCGTAACCCAGTCTGGTGCCACCCGGAGCGGCGTTAATGGGTGCGTGGTGTCTCGGATCCGCAGGGCGTCATGGTCGGTATGGGTCAGAAAGATTCCTACGTGGGCGACGAGGCTCAGAGCAAGAGAGGTATCCTGACCCTGAAGTACCCTATCGAGCATGGCATCATCACCAACTGGGACGACATGGAGAAGATCTGGCACCACACCTTCTACAACGAGCTCCGCGTGGCTCCCGAGGAGCACCCCACCCTGCTCACCGAGGCCCCCCTCAATCCCAAGGCCAACCGCGAGAAGATGACCCAGATCATGTTTGAGACCTTCAACGTGCCCGCCATGTACGTGGCTATTCAGGCAGTGCTGTCCCTCTACGCCTCCGGCAGGACCACCGGTGAGTGCCCGCTGCGCCCAGGCCCCTCTCCCGCCCCCGCCCCCGCCCCCGCCCCCGCCCCCGCCCCTAGCGCTGAGCGCCCAGCCTTGGCCTCGCCCCCAGCGACTTACTCTCTCCCGCGCGCACAGGCATCGTGCTGGACTCCGGCGACGGCGTCACCCACAACGTGCCCATCTATGAGGGCTACGCGCTGCCGCACGCCATCATGCGCTTGGACCTGGCGGGCCGCGATCTCACCGACTACCTGATGAAGATCCTCACTGAGCGCGGCTACTCCTTCGTGACCACAGGTGCGCGGAGCCCCGACACCCCGGGAGGGAGGGCCGGCGGCGGGCCCTGAGTGAGGGCTCCTCTCCTGCTTCTACCCTACGCAGCTGAGCGCGAGATCGTGCGCGACATCAAGGAAAAGCTGTGCTACGTGGCCCTGGACTTCGAGAACGAGATGGCCACGGCCGCTTCCTCCTCCTCTCTGGAAAAGAGCTACGAGCTGCCAGACGGGCAGGTCATCACCATCGGCAACGAGCGCTTCCGCTGCCCGGAGACGCTCTTCCAGCCCTCCTTCATCGGTGAGCCCCGCGCGCCCGCGCCCCCTACCCCAGGCCCCGCCGGCCCCCGGCGCCCGGAGCTCCCACTCACGCTCCCCTCCGCGGTCCCCAGGTATGGAGTCGGCGGGCATTCACGAGACCACCTACAACAGCATCATGAAGTGCGACATCGACATCAGGAAGGACCTGTATGCGAACAATGTCATGTCGGGGGGCACCACGATGTACCCCGGGATCGCTGACCGCATGCAGAAAGAGATCACCGCGCTGGCCCCCAGCACCATGAAGATCAAGGTGGGCGGCGGCCTGCGCGGGCTGTCGGCGGGGTGGGCTCTCGGGTGAGGTCTCCCCACCTCACGCTCTGTCTTGCAGATCATCGCCCCGCCAGAGCGCAAGTACTCGGTGTGGATCGGCGGCTCCATCCTGGCCTCGCTGTCCACCTTCCAGCAGATGTGGATCACCAAGCAGGAGTACGACGAGGCCGGCCCTTCCATCGTCCACCGCAAATGCTTCTAGACACACTCCACCTCCAGCGCGAGACTTCTCAGGACGACGAATTTGCTCAATCGGCTGGCGACTGACCAGCCACCCCGCATTCACTTTCTTTGTAACAACTTCCTTTGTTGCCATCGTAAACTGACACAGTGTTTATAACGTGTACATACATTAACTTATTACCTCATTTTGTTATTTTTCGAAACAAAGCCCTGTGGAAGGAAATGGAAAACTTGAAGAAGCATTAAAGTCATTCTGTTAAGCTGCGTAAAGTGGTCGTGTTTATTTGCTTGGGGTGGGAGTGGAGCCAGAAGAGGGATTCCCATCCCCCCACATCCTCCTTAATCACTTTTCACAATACCCCAAATGAATGGGCTCCCTGGAAGACAAAAGTTACAACTTCCCATGCTCCCCTGCCGGTTTCCCCAGTGGATCAGATCCATCCCAGATCACTGGCAGCTGTTGGTGGCCTGACCTGACCCTCTGGGACGTGGTGAGGCAGCTTTCTTCCTCTGCGCAGCGCTCCCAAGAGTTGCAGCCCTGCGGCGGCGGCCTCGGCTGGTGGCCCTGGGCCCCTCTGGCAGCGGGCGCTGACCATGGTGCTGGGGCCGGAGAGCTGTTTCTCAGAGGGCATCTCAGCTCCGCCTACGGTGTTCCCTTACTGAATCTCCAGATCTGAGAGGGGGCTGTGTTCTGTATTTAACAAGTCATTTTGTTTTTGTTTTTGTTTTTGTTTTTAATAGAGACAGGGTCTTGCCCCTGTCGCCCAGGGCGGAGAGCAGTGGTGCACTCAGAGCCCAACTGTATCCTCTAACTGAGCTCAAGGGGTCCTCCCACCTTAGCCTCCCCAGTTGCTAATATTTTCGTATGTGCCACCGCGTCCAGCTAATTTTTTATATTTATTGTAGAGACAGGGTCTCAGGATCTTGTTATGCTGCCCAGGCTGGTCTCGAACTCCTGGCCACAACCAATGCTTCTGCCTCAGCCCCCCGAGGTTCTGGGATTACAGTTCTGTGCCACTATGTCCAGGCTTAATAAATGAGTTTTAATTTGCAAGTGAAGACCGTCACTGTCTGTCTCCAATTGGAAGGCCTTTCCTTCACACCAGGTGCTGCTGGTAGAAAGAAGTACCCCCTCCTGCAGGGCCTGGAAAGGAAGCAAGGAAGGGCCAAGTGAGAGCTCCAGAAAGAAGGGCAGCAAAGAAGCGTCGCAGGGTGGGAAGCTGAGGCTGGCACTGGAAGATGGAGAGGTAAGCAAGGGAAGGAGGTACACCCTCCCCCTCCGAAAAAAGTTTTAAAGGCACCAAATTTATCAACAGTTTGAATTTCTGTGGGAGAGTGCAATACCTATTCCTTAAAATGAACTTAAAGTTTCCTAGTCAATGTTCTCAAGAGCAGTGGCCCCTAAATACAACAAATTCAGACTCAAAGTAATAAACTCGTTTGTAAATAAGTTTATAGCTGCAATTGACAACATAGCTATGTTATATGCCACATAGTCATATGTTTAATCCCTCATTTTCTGGCTTATTGAAAAACTTCAGAAATCTCTGAGGCCTCCAAGGGTGTGGTACTGTCAAATCCAGATATCAAGAGAATTGACAATAATCCTAAAATTTAAGATTTTAATAAAACAATTATATAATACCATGTTCATTGAAAACCTTGTATTGTCCCACTCGGGGTGGATGAAGGTTAAAAATGGGCTAAATACTAGTCTTTCAGAGAGATACCGCTTTTGCTGATAATATTAACCACTATAGACATATCTGATATAATAGTACACCAGCATATTAGTAATATTGAATATGGAAAGGCATATCTGAGCAAACACAACCTATAAACACATAGCTTAAATATTTCATTCGTGGCCAGGTGCAGTGGCTCACACCTGTAATCTCAGCACTTTGGGAGGCTGAGGTAGGAGGATCACTTGAGGCCAGGAGTTCGAGACCAGCCTGGCCAACATGGTGAAACCCTGTCTCTATTAAAAATACAAAAATTAGCTGGGCATGGTGGTGTGCACCTGTAGTCCCAGCTACTGGGGACGCTGAGGTGGGAGAATCACTTGAGCCCCAAGAGGCAGAGGTTGCAGTGAGCCAAGATTATGCCACTGAACTCCAGCCTGGGGGCAGTGAGACCCTGTTTCATAAATAAATAAATAAATAAATTCATGCAGCCATCAGCCTGGTAAAATATCACTATTACATGTGTTAGCTGACTGTCATGCTAATGATGTTTGAACTAGAAACCTAAATCAACTGGGATTTAAGTAAGATATATAAGGCCCATTTCTCCTATGATCATAATCTGTAAATGACTCATAATAGTTTAGAACTGACAGAAGTTTTCAATATACTGTGATAGTATTTTGTCAAGCACCAATTTTTAAAACCCATTACTGACATTACTGTTTTACCAAAATAAGTGCAAAAATTATAAATTACATGTTTTCACTGGAAATGCACAAAATCTAAAAAATGTCATTTATTATTTATTTATTTTGAGATGGAGTCTCGCTTTGTCGCCCAGACTGGAGTGCAGTGGCTCGATCTCAGCTCACTGCAACTTCCGGCGCCTGGGCTCAGACAATTCTCCTGCCTCAGCCTCCCGAGTAGCTGGGATTACAGGTGCGCACCACGCCTGGCTAATTTTTGTATTTTTAGTAGAGACAGGGTTTCACCATGTTGGCCAGGCGGGTCTCGAACTCCTGACCTCAAGAGATCTGCCCGCCTTGGCCTCCCAAAGTGCTGGGATTACAGGCAAGAGCCACCATGCCTGGCCAAAATGCCATTTCTCTTCCAACACTTCTCCAAAAGGAAACAAGCATCTTGCATTTTATGAGTATTCCATATCTTTTCTGCTCTCATATTGGGTTGTGGCTATAGATATTTTGTAAATTGTGTTACCAGTATTAGGCCCGAAAGAGGAGTTTTTTCTGTGGTATGGTGTGGTCAGGAATGAATCTTTAAAAACAATCCAGAACATATACAAATATTTATACTATATGAGGACAAAAATAACTATTTTCTGCAGCTACACGGTGTTTGTGGCAACAAGAACCAAGACCCTGTGTGGCAACACTGTGCTGGGCCCTGCAGAGGGGATTATACCACAGCAGACTTCCCACTGAAAAGCCCTCTCAGAGAAGCCATTTAGAGCTATGATAGAAGTGAAGGCCACAGAGATTCCCCCCACCTATTGCTTATCGTGTTTCCTTAGACGTGGCAAAAGGACTCATCAAGGATCTAACTGGACTTATTTCCTTCTCATAAAAGCTCATTAAGTTGCCATTAACATTTTCCCCACTAAATCTATATTACTAGTGCACAGGAGGAGAAAGATAGGGGAAAGAAGAAAATGGAAAGAGGAAAGGTGTCACGATTAAAGCGTGGGACTAGGATTGAGAAAAAAGACTGAAAGGTCTCAGGACTGGGGCGCACCCTGGGCTCTCTCATTTAAACCTTTGAAGATTAGAATTTGGGGGTATCAAGGTCCTTCCTGCTGCATCTGTCCCAAGGCCTATCACATTCACCTCAGATGTGGCCGAATGTACAAAGGGTTAGTGAACTATTATATTGCTCAGCTTCTTGGTTTTTTGTTTTATTTTTCTGCAGACAGAGTCTAGCTCTGTTGCCCAGGTAGGAGTACAGTTATGTGATCATAGCTCACTGCAGCCTTGAACTCCTGGGATCAAATGATGCTCCTGCTTCAGCCTCCCAAGTAGCTAGGACTACAAGCATGTACCACCACACCGGCTAATTTTTATTTTATTTTATTTTTGTAGAGATGGGGTCTTGCTATGTTGCCGAGGCCAATCTGAACTCCTGGGCTCAACTGATCCTCCCACCTTGGCCTCCCAAAGTGTTGGGATTGCAGGCGTGAGCCACCATGCCTGGACATATTGCCCAGTCTCTATGTGCAAGGGGTACAGAGAAGGCCAAGATATGTCCCATCCTTAGGAGTCTGCTGCCATGATCCTTACCACGACTAGCCTCTCATGCCTTGGCTCTTCCTGTTAGAATTCATTTTTATTTTTTATATTTTAGAGACAGGGTCTCACTCTCTCACTCAAGCTAGAGTGCAGTGGTCCAGTCATAACTCACTGCAGCCTTGATCTCCTGGGCTCAAGCGATCCTCCTGCCTCAGCCTTCCAAAGCACTGAGGTTGCAGGTGTGAGCCACTGTGCTTGTCCCTTTGTTAAGACAGGGTTTCACTATGTTTCCCAGCTGGTCTAGTAGCTGGGATTATAGGCATGGGCCATGGCACTAGGCTCTTCTTGAGTCTCTTTTTGGCACAGAGCACACTGGGGGCTACTGGTGGAGAGGAGGTGGGGGCACACCCTGACTGTGAACTGTGTGGATTCTGTGGGTTCTGTGCTGTTTCTCACTCTGTTTAGTTAGCTGTGGCTGTGAGGCTGCTCCACGGCACAGTATTGCTTTCTCACAAGATGGGCTGAGTTCCAGATCCTGGTTCTTGTGGAGGAAACACATCCCTTATTGTGCTCAAGAAGGCCTGCTTCTCTCCCTGGCTCCAGGGACACAGAAAGTGGCATGGCCTCATCCAGCAGCGCCTCAGCCAGAAGGACTGGAGGGAAATGAGCTCTGCCCATGGGGCCAGCCTGCCTGCCTGCCTCTGCTCTTTGTCTCCCTTTCTGTCATTTCCATTTCCTTTCTGTCCTGCTGTGTCCTCTGGAAAGCATTCGTTTTACCACTGTTGCTATGTCCCAGGGCTTTTGAGGAGCTACCATGAACTTTTGAGCTTCAATGTGGCTCTCAAAAAGAAGCTGAGGAAGCCTGCTCTGTTGTTTAGACAGGTGGCATGGTGGGAACACGGGGGTCCCATGTCCACCTGCATCCTTGTCACTCCCAGCCAGAGCCCTGTTCAGGCAGGCCATGAGCTGCAACTTCCAAAAGGGGTGTGAGGTGGCAGAAGCAACTGCAGGGTAGCTCGTGGGAGAAGGGAACATGGATGGCTCCCCCAAGGCCATTCATATCACATAGGAAGCTGGAGGGCCTATCACTGGGTGAAGGAGCCCCAAGCCCTTGACTGGCCCTGCCTTCCTTGTCAGGTTCTTAATGGCTTATTCTGATATTGAACCATTTCTGGGGATGGTGAGTGAGGGAAAGGGAAATTTTGAAGGGTGCAGAGATGATATTGGTGGTTCTCATGGGTGTGAATAGAATCAGAGTTGCCTTTTACCACCCCATTTTCTCCAGTTTCCTACGTGGTGCCTGTGTTCTGTTTTGGGTGCTGTAACAAAGTACCACAAAATGGGTGGCTTCAAACAACAGGAGTGTATTCTCACAGTTCTGGGGGCCAGGAGCCTAGAATCCCAGTGCTGGCAGGATAGGTTCCGTCTGAAGGCTCTGAGGGAGAAACTTTCCATCCTCTCCCAGCTTCTGGTTGTTGCCAGCAATTCTTGGCATTCCTTGGCTTGTAGATGCATCACTCCAACCTCTACTTTCATCTCCACATGGTCTTCTTCCCCATGTGTTTCAATGTATCTCTGTGTGTTCACCTGGCTGCCGCCTTCCTCCTCGCCTTCCTCCTCCTCCTCTCCTTCCCTCCTCTTCCTCCTCCTTCTCTTTTCTTCTTCCTCCTCCTCCTTCTTTTCTTCCTCCTCCTCCTCTTCTCATCCTCCCTGCCTACTCCTCCTCTTCCTCCTCCTTCCCTCCTCCTCTTCTTCTTCAATCAGAAATCTTAATTTTTTTACACCTATTATGCCACAATTTCATAGAGAATAGGTTCCAGCAGCTCAGGCTTCTTCGGTTCTCATGAAGTGTGCTGTTCCAGATGAGGTAGGCTGGTGTTTCAGTTGAACCTAGGTAACTTTCTCTTTGGCTTCTTTCTTTTACTGATTTTTTTTTCTTTTTTCTGTCTTTCTTTTTTTTTCTGAAACGAAGTCTCGCTCTGTCGCCCAGGCTGGAGTGCAGCGATGCCATCTCGGCTCACTGCAAGCTCCGCCTCCCAGGTTCAGGCCATTCTACTGCCTCAACCTCCTGAGTAGCTGGGGCTACATGTGCCTGCAACCATGCCCGGCTAATGTTTTGTATTTTTAGTAGAGACGGGTTTTCACCGTGTTAAACAGGATGGTCTCTATCTTCTGACCTCGTGACCCGCCCACCTCGGCCTCCCAAAGTGCTGGGATTACAGGCGTGAGCCACCGCACCCAGCCATGATCTTTTTTTTTTTTCAATGTGTTTTAGGAATTTATCTTGTGTGCCTAATATTCTCAATAACCACATTTATTATGTCCGCAAGAATCTTGTCCTTAACTTGTTTGTTTGTAACAATGTCAACAGCATGCTGGGTAACGTTGTATTTGTGGGACATTCCCCCCACCCCTTTTTTTGAGGCGGAGTCTCTCTCACTGTGTCATATAGGCTGGAGTACAGTGGCATGATCTCGGCTCACTGCATCCTCCGTCTCCTGGGTTCAAGTGATTCTCATGCCTCAGCCTCCTGAGTAGCTGGGATTACAAGTTCCTGCCACCACGCCCAGCTAATTTTTGTATTTTTAGTAGAGACGGGGTTTTGCCATGTTGGCCAGGCTGGTCTCAAACTCCTGACCTCAAGTGATCCACCCACCTCAGCCTCCCAAAGTGCTGGGATTACAGGCATGAGCCACTGCTCCTGGCTGACATTCCCTTTTGAACAGTGCCCATTCCCTTGATGTCATCAGAAAGATTCAAAATAAAAGATATATCAGACATTCCTATACATCCATGATTATGGCTAAAATTAAAAAGACTGGTAACACCAAATATTGGCAAGCATGTGGAGTAACTGAAATTCTCATACTCTGTTAAGTGGTAATATAAAATGGTACAACAAGTTTGGAAAGGCATTTGGCAGTTTCCTATAAAACTAAATATACAACTATTCTAATACCTGAGAATTTCACCCCTACAAATTTACCCATGAAGCATGAAAACATATGTTCAAACAGAGACTTGAGCAAGAATGCTAATAGCAGCTTTATTCATAAAAGTAGAAACTGGTAACAGCTTGGGTATCCATCAACAAGAAAAAGAAGAAACAAACTGTGTGTAGGCTTATAATGAATACTACACAGCAATAAAAAGGAACAAACCGGCCGGGTGCGGTGGCTCAAGCCTGTAATCCCAGCACTTTGGGAGGCCGAGACGGGCGGATCACGAGGTCAGGAGATCGAGACCATCCTGGCTGACACGGTGAAACCCCGTCTCTACTAAAAAATACAGAAAACTAGACAGGCGAGGTGGCGGGCGCCTGTAGTCCCAGCTGCTGGGGAGGCTGAGGCAGGAGAATGGTGTGAACCCGGGAGGCGGAGCTTGCAGTGAGCTGAGATCCAGCCACTGCACTCCAGCCTGGGCGGCAGAGCGAGACTCCATCTCAAAAAAAAAAAAAAAAAAAAAAAAGGAACAAACCATGGATACACAAAACAACATGATGGATCCCTAGAATATGCTGAGTAAAAGAAAATTTACACAGAGAAGTATATACTGTAATATTCCATGTATATGAAATTTGAGAATAGGCAAAACTAGGAAAAAAAAATTAGAACTGTGGTTGCCTCTGGAAAGTAGAGAAGGAAATTAAGAACCGGCATTATGAAACCTTTGGTGGTGATGAAAATGTTCTGTATCTTGATAAAGGATTGGGATATACAGGTTAAATTCAGGACTATACTCTTAAGATGTGCATTTTACTTTACATGCCTTTTAATAGAAGCAAATTTTTTTGTAAGCAAAAACTAGGATGTCAGAACTTCCTGATATTCTTTACATTTTATTTAATTTTTATTTTTTATAATTTTTTTTTGAGGCAGGGTCTTGCTCTATAATTTTTTTTGAGACTGGAGTGCAGTAGCATGATCACAGCTCACTGCAGCCTCAAACTTGGCACAAATTATCCTCCCACTTCAGCCTTCCAAGTAGCTGGGACTACCATTATGCGCCACCACACCCAGCTAAAAAAAAAAAAAAAAAAAAAAAAAAATGTAGAGACAAAGTCTTACTATGTTTCCCAGGCTGCTTACATTTTACAACTTTACAACTTCTCTTCTGTATTTTTATTGGGGGGTTTGGCTGAATGGCATTGTAGGTAATTTCCTCCAGCTGATCTTCCAGTTCACTAACTCTTCCTTTAACTTGCTTAATAGCCTGTTAACCAATATCATTGGGTTTTAAATTTCTAGTATTAAATTTTTTTGTTTTATAAATTGTTTTGTTATTTTCCAAATCAACTGGGTCACATTCTTATAGTTTTCTGTTCCCTGAAAAAATTTATTACTTTATCTTTTACTTCTTTAACAGAGCAAGCATAGTTTCTTAATAATACAGATATGAGGCCAGGCACAGTGGCTCATGCCTGTAATCCCAGCACTTTGGGAGGCCAAGGCAGGTGGATCACCTGAGGTCAGGAGTTCGAGACCAGCCTGTTCAATATGGTGAAACCCCATCTCTACTACAATACAAAAATTAGCCGGGTGTGGTGGCACGTGCCCATAATCCCAGCTACTCAGGGGGCTGAGGCAAGAGAATCACTTGAACCCAGGAGGCAGAGGTTGCTGTGAGCTGAGATCACACCACTGCACTTTACCCTGGGCAACAGAGTGAGATTCAATCTAAAAATAATAATAACAATAATAATAATAATAATAATACAGATATGATAATCCCAGTGGCTGAAATCATTGTGTTTGTTTCTGTCATTTCTGCTTTAGTTCTTACTCATGCTTCCTTATTTCCATGTGCACTTAAATGTGCCACGTTCATTGTCCTTGAAGAATTACTTGTGGGACACTTAGAATAAAGGTGACTCTCCCCAGAGAGGGTTTGAGTTTGCTTCTCCCAGAAAAACGCTTCTAATCCAAGACCATATTAAAGTAAATTCAAAGCTTTAGGACTCTTGGTCCCCCAGGTGATATGAATTATCAATCTGTCCTGCAACTACACATGAGAACTGAGTTTGTATTTACCATTTCCTAGAAGTTTGCATTCCATCCCATACCACGACCATCAGCATCCCATACCATGAGCATGCGCTCACTGCCAAGACAAGTTGCAAATTCCCTGAGTGTAGCTCTAAGGTAGGGTTAGCTTATAGTTCACTCCTATAAGCTTACCCAATGGTGTAGACTTTCAGGGTCTTAGTTTCCTGTAAGGAGATCCCAGGCTTTGCAAAGCTGTTAAACCCCAGTGCGAGGTAGTTGGAATAAGCAAACACTCTCTGAACAACAGCTATTTCTAGGATCCTTGCACTTATAGCTTTTCTTAAATTTTGGCTAATTCTTTTTTTGGTCTGAATTTTTAAAAAATATTTATTTATTTATTATTTTTTAGAGACAGGGTCTCATTATGTTGCCCAGGCTGGTCTTGAACTCCTGGGCTCAAACGATCCTCCTGCCTCAGCCTCCTGAGTAGCTGCCACTACAGGCACATGCCGTAATGCCCCACTCTGGCTTAGTAATTCTTTACCATCCATCAATTCTTCAGTGTTTATAAGAAGATTAAAAAAATATCTTAGGCCAGGCATGGTGGCTTATGCCTATAATCCCAGCACTTTGACTTTGGGAGGCTGAGGCAGGAGGATCATGAGCCCAGGAGTTCAAGATCAGCCTGGGCAACATAGTGAGATCTTGTCTCTACAAATATATATATATATATAATTTTTTATTTTTTACTGTAAATTCTGGGATACACGTGCAGAACACACAGGTTTGTTATATAGGCATACATGTGCCATGATGGTTTGCTGCACCTATCAACCCGTCATCTAGGTTTTAAGCACTGCATGCATTAGCTATTTGTCCTAATGCTCTCCCTCACCTTGCCCCCCACCCCCTGAAAAGAAATTTTTTTTTTTTTTTTTTAATTAGCGGGGGTAGTGGCATGCACCTGAAGTCCCAGCTACTCAGGAAGCTAAGGAGGGAGAGTCATTTGAGCGTAGGAGGTGGAGGCTGCAGTGAGCTGAGATTGTGCCACTTCACTCCAGCCTGGGCAGCAGAATAAGACCCTGTCTCAAGAAAAAAAAAAAAAAGTTGTATCAAGCATTTTTAGTTGGTTTCAATAGAAGTGTTAGTCCCAAGAATTTAACCCACCATATCCCTAAAAATAGACCTCAACGTACCCTACTTTGTCTTTAGCCACTCCTGAAAAACATCTCAAATCTCACATGTAGGCTTCGGAAAGTGTGCCCCAAATTCTGATGCCTTATTTTAAAGCTGTTGCCTTTTTCCCGGGCCTAAAAATGCACTGAATCTGAAAATTTTCCCAGGATGACAGGCCACCAGCTGGGAGGCCGAGATGCCTGGAGTCCTTGCAGCCCAAAGCTAATGTGCCATGTGGCAACAGGGATCAGTTGAACCATGAACATAAAAAATAAATAAATAAATAAAAGAACGAAGGGCGAAAGGGACGAAGAAAGTAGGTCAAAGTGATAAATCACCATGACAGCTTCCGTGGGTGGAAGAGTGGGGGATTTTTTTCCTGACCTTTTTGTACCTCAATGTTTCCACCAATGTCATATTTTCAACAAATACGTGTTATGTTAACATTAAAAATATTAAATCAAAAGGCACAAATGAATAATTAAACAGAAAAGAAAGGCTCTACTAGTCCAGCAGCCCAGAATTCTCTTTCCAGTAGCAGAGACAAGTTTGGGCGGATCCATTCACAATCCTGCTGATGACCAGAGGCCAGGCTTCTGCGACAGATGGAGGAGCTTAGGGGCTTGGGCTGGGCAGGGGATCAGAGGATCATACACAGTCATACACGTGTATGACACACGGGATCATAGGTGATGCAAGGCGGCACCTGCTGGAAGGAGCTCAAGTTGCTGCTTTCATTGACCTGCCCTGTGCACCAGAGCAATTCTGGATGTACTCAGCAGACATCCGTGGAAAGAGAACACTTGGAGTTCAGGAGACTGAGTTCTAGTCCTAGCTCTGCCTAGCCCATTGGGTTTCCCCCTCCAATACCATTCTGCCATGGGAGAGGGAGGAGCAGATTTCTGCCGGATGAGGGAGCAAGCTAGAAGTGGGAGAGTCACATTTTTCCAATGGCACGTTCCTTGAAAGCTTCGAAAAAGGCTCCACTGTACTCTTTCTCCTTCCAATGCTACAGAGCTCAAGATTCTCCCCCACTTTCCTCCCTCTCTTTCGTTTTGTCCATTCATCAACACATACTTATGGAGTATCTCTACCATTGCAGGCACGGAGAGGCACAATATGGAATATAGTTATATGGAATAACTTAGCCCTACTTGAACTTCTTCTCAAGTAAATGCTTCAAAAGGATGCCTGTCATCCCTGGGCACATGTCAGGGCGCATGTCATCTGTTTCTAGAATCTGGATTTTCCACTAATGTTAGTTTCAGCCTCTAGGGCTCAGTGCAAGGCAGGCAGGTGGAAGCAAGTCCATGCAGGTACAGCGAGGCCCCAGGAAGACGCATGCTCAGATCTCCAGGTGCCCTGGGGCGGAACCTACCAGGGTCATTCTCCCCGGGTTGGGGGATGGGGGAGCTGCATGTGTTTTCCCACACCACGCTGGAACTGGAGACCAGGAATTTGAAAACCAGGAAACTCAGCATCTCTGAAATTATCATGGGATCTCTTCCCGACATGGGCAAAGCAAACACTGGTTCAGGCCGGGATGAGGATGAGATGAGAGGCCCCCGAATCCGCACGTGCACTTGTACCACCAGCACAGAGGATGCGCCTCACTCCCCATACCTAGTCCCAGCCCTGCACTAGGTGGCTGTAGTTTTTCCAAAGGGCAGCCCTGGGCACCATGAGGCAAAGCAAATTGTTCCAGGCTACAGGAGAGCACAGGCACCGTGGCCTCCAGCCAGGGAAGTGTCTGTGTCCTTTTTCCTCCACGTACTTTCCTGGTTATGGGACTACATGGGAGGGAGCTGTGCTGCTCCTCAGCCTGAGAAATTATGCTTCAGCTTATTTTCCAAACGGATCCAGAACCCCCTCCCTTGCTATTGCCCTTCTTATTGACACCCACTCCAATCCTCCATTAATTCACCGATTTATTCAACCGACACTTGCTTAGCACCTACAAATCAGTGCCTGGGCCCTCAGGGAGCCGGCAGTCTACCTGAGAGGTGGATATTGATCAAACAGCAACATGGGCTGAGCACAGTGGCTCAGGCCTGTAATCCCAGCATTTTTGGAGGCCAAGGCAGGTGGATTACCTGAGGTCAGGAGTTCGAGACCAGCCTGGCCAACGTGGTAAAACCCCATCTCTCTCTCTCTCTCTCTCTCCTCTTTTTTGAGACAAAGTCTCACTCTGTCATCCAGACTGGAGTGCAGTGGCGCAATCTCGGCTCACTGCAACCTCCGCCTCTCAGGTTCAAGCGATTCTCCCGCCTCAGCCTCCTGAGCAGCTGGGATTACAGGCATGAGCCACCACGCCCGGCTAATGTTTAGTTTTAGTAGAGATGGGGTTTCACTATGTTGGCCAGGTTGGTCTCTGTCTCATATGTCCATGTGAAGAGACCACCAAACAGGCTTTGTGTGAGCAACAAGGCTGTTTATTTCACCTGGGTGCAGGTGGGCTGAGTCTGAAAAGAGTCAGCAAAGGGTGATGGATTATCATTAGTACTTACAGGTTTTGGGATAAGCGGTGGAGTTAAGGCGCATGTTTTGCGGGCAGGGGGTAGATCTCACAAAGTACATTCTCAAGGGTGGGGAGAATTACAAAGAACCTTTTTAAGGGTGGGGGAGATTACAAAGTACATTGATCAGTTAGGGTGGCGGCAGAAACAAAGTACAATGGTGGAATGTCATCAGTTAAGGCTATTTTCACTTTTTTTGTGGCTCTTCAGTTGCTTCAGGCCATCTGGATGTATATGCACAGGTCACAAGGGATATGATGGCTTAGCTTGGGCTCAGAGGCCTGACAGTCTTCAACTCCTGACCTTGTGATCCGCCCGCCTTGGCCTCCCAAAGAGAAAGGATTACAGGCATAAGCGACAGCGCCCGGTCCATCTCTCTTAAAAACACAAAAATTAGCCAGGTGTGGTGGTGGGTGCCTGTAATCCCAATTACTCGGGAGGCTGAGGTGGGAGAATCCGTCTAACCCAGGAGGCTGAGGTTGCAGTGAACCGAGATTGCGCCACTGCCCTCCAGCCTGGGCAATACAGCGAGACTCCGTCTCAGACAAACAAGTAATAGCAACTTGGACCTCTGTGCACATTTCACACATGCTACAAAGGAGGGGTGTGGCATGAGACAGCATTGACCGAGCCTCGGGTCAGGGAGGGCTTTCAGAGCAAGTGCAGCTCTGAAAGGCAGGTTGAACGGCTCTAGCAAGGTCCTGAAGGGAGGTCCGTGTAGCTGTGAGAGAGGGTAGGGGTGGCGTGGGGTTGTGGAGAAGGCACAGGTGGCAACCCAACCCATGCAGACCCTCCACTGCTGAATGTACATATAATTTTTATTTGAAGAGCAATGGAAATCCATTGAACTGTTTTAAGGAGAGAGAGGGAGAGAGAGACACACACGCACGTACACACACATACACACACATACACACAGAACCGGGCCTCGGTGGGTGTAGGAGGGAGAACTGAATGACAGCTCTCAGGTCTCTGATTCACACATTTGGATGCTCGCCGAGGGCACCTTCCTTTGGGAGCTTTGACTGGTGTGGGGAACCAGTCAGGATGGGAGCCCTGGAGATGGCGTGCCTAGTGGGGAGAGGAGGGCAGGCTGGGCCTGAGATTGCGGGATGACCTGGGTCCCAGGCTTTTTACTTCCTCTCAGTCTGTTGGAGCCTTGGGGCTGGCAGGGAGGGTCATTAGAATATTCTCTGCAGAAAACTCAAAAAGCCCACAGGAGAATGAGAGTCTGTGCTATTTCAGCATTCCCTCCCATTTGACTCACTGCCTCAAGGGAATGTAAATGATAAATGAGAAACCTGCTCAAATAGCCTGGCTGGACCCAGGGTCTGTTCGAAGGCCTGTGCTCTGGTGCTGGAAAGGGAAGGGGGGAGGGGAGAGGGAGGAAGGAGAGATGAAGGAGAGGGACAGGAGAAGAGAGAGGGAAAGGGGAGGAAACGGAAGGAAGGGAAGGAAGGGAGAGGGAACTAGGAGGGGAGGAGAGTGGAGAAGAGGGAGGGGCGGGAGAGGGGAGGAGGGGACAGGGAGAGATAGGTGAGGGGAGGAGGAGGCCGAGGGGGAAGGCAGAAGGCCTGCAGCTGTCTGCAGAGCCCCACGCCTGCCACACGGTGAGTCACGGTGCCAGCTCCCACTGCCTGCCTCTATTTTTATATCAGCGCCTGCTCATATCTGACTCGTTAACTAAGCCTTCCAACTGGTGGAGGGGAATCTGGTGGCAGAGGATGAGGGCTGAGGGAATAATTTAGAAGTCTACACAGGAATTATAAAGCGATCCCTCTCTCTTATCAGGAGCTCTTCGCCTTTTTAATAACCAGGCGCTTTCAGCTGCTGCTCTAGAGGGCTGTGGGGAGTTGCCAGCCCTCCCAGCAGTAATCAGGGTTCTGGGAAGGAGAACAGAGTGTCAACCAGAGCAACCGCCTGGGCTTTGGCACCAAAGGGTGGTAGCAGCTGCAGGAGGGGCTCAGGGAAGCTGTGCTAATAGGCACTTACATGTGACACCCACATAATAAGGATCCTAAACAGATGGTGGGGGGCTGCTGCTATCGTGCGGTGCACATAATAGATGATCAGAGCGAATGACAGGCACGAGGCCTGGGGCTACCCTTCTGCAGAGGGTTGATTCAAATGGGTTGACACCTGCTGGCTTAGGCAAGCATCCCTTTCCTCCCTCACTGCTCCATGTGAATCTCTCCTGAAGCTTCGTGCTGGCTGGAAGAGGAGGATCTTCTCTGACAGAGGACAAATGTTCTGTGGTCAAGTGTATACCGTTCCCTGCTAGAACCGCGGACAAGCTCAAACCAGAAGGTGAATGGTGAACATGGACATCCTGCTGCCTTCAAAGTACTCAGAAGAGGAGAATTCAGAAGAGGATAATTCAGGTTTTCTTTTGCTAAGAGAAACTTGGGGTGAGCTGGGAGCTCTGCGGCACCGCCCTTTCTGCAATGCTCAGAGAGAGATGGGCAGCCAGAGCTGATGTGTGCTCCTGTGTGCCTGGGATGGATGCCGGCCCTGCTGTTCTCTCCCAGCTCCTGGGTTTGGTGGAGAAGAGGCATGGGCACATGTCTGATCTGTCCTCAGGAAGAATCCCCGTGTTCAGAGCAAGATGCTGGAGATGCAGGTTCCCAGGGCCTAACTGCATGCAGAAGCAGAGTCCTGGCCCCAGCATAGCTCCAAGGGCCCGAGGACCATGCCTAGAGTGGGGACATCTGGCCATGTCACAGACCTCTCCTTTCTGGAGGCTCCTGGGTGTCAGCTGTCCTCTCCTTCCCACACTCTGCCTGAATGTAGAAGGAAGAAGAGGGCCTCTGACAAAGGGCTTGTTCTTTCCCCCAGCCGCTTTGACAATAAGCACAGCTTTAAACCCAAACGTAAGAGCCAGGAGAGCGGCTCTGGTGGGCATCTCCCCAGGGTTCTCATGCTCTGGGGGAAAGACAAGAGCATCCAGACCCTGCCTGGGAGCTCCCTGGGCCCACGGCCCCAGTGCATACCCTGTGCTCTCCTGTGCCACCCTCCCCCATCCCCTGCACCACCCCGTCCTTCTCTGCACTTTGGCCCCTTCTCAGGGACATTGTCTCTCAGTGCCTCAGGTGCCTGGCTCCAGGGAGGCCTGGGAGCTCACTTCACACTGTGCTCCCCACCCTTCTGATCAGGAATTCAAACTGCTTTGCCTTTCCTCCACAAGCACACGGAGCTGTGTGCGTGGGGTCCGCGACTCTGGGCAGAAGGTAGCCTTGAACTGCTTGGACACCCTCCCTCAGCACCAGCTTTCTGACTTACGTCTTGTTAATCTCAGGTACTCCTTGAGAGCAGTGACCAAGTGTCCTTTATAACGTGCCCCTTAGGAGCCCATGTAGGTCCTTACACCCAGGGCTGGCTCAGGGAGGGCCTGGTGACTGATCAGCGAGTCTCCTGGCATCTCTGTCCACCCTGAACTGGGTGAAAGGATCTTTCCTCCGGGGCCAAGAACTTAATGAGCCGCCTGCTTGGGAGGAAAGCTAGACGTATTCCCATTGAGTAGCTTTGAAAAACAAGGCTGATGGTTGATCATAAAGTCATGGAGCCTGTGTCTCTAGTGTCACGGAATGTTCGGAGGGGATGTGGTGGTGGGGATGGTGGGCAAGTCTGGGGCATGGAAGCTCTCAGACTCCTTCCTGGGTGGGAGATAAAAGGGAGTGTTTCCCTCTAGATCCCGTCAGTCAGAGCCAGTGTTGAGAACGGTACCCTCCACCTTCCATAAGCAGGTTTTTACCTTTGCTCGCCTCTAAGCGACCTCGACCTCCTCATGTTTCCTTTCACAGGCTCCCCATTATCAGGCTGCATTTATTCCCCTTCCCCTCCCTACAGCTGCCTGGTCCTCCTAACTAGGCTGACAGTGCCTGAGCTGGTCTGACCGCAGCTCCTCTGCTGGCTCCAGAGCCTGGGACAGGAAGGAGGCTGTGGAGTGGGAGAAGCCTGAAGCAGGCAGCCGGGGCGGGCCCACGGGGCTGTGCTCACTGTGACAGCTGGGCCACATGCCTGCCATTCCCTGCAGCATGCTCATCCTCTTGATATAGGGCGCTATTGGCTGCCCAGCCAGTGAGTCCTTGGGCTCTGGGACCAGACGCCCTGCTGCTTTTAGGGCAAGCCAGTGGGGACAGGCTAGGACAGGCGTCAGCTTTCTTTCTCTCCTTGCATGGCCAGGGCCTGCGGCCCGCTTTCTGATTTGTGTGTATAATTAGGTCCCAGGGATTCCTGCAGCCTGGGTGAGCCTCAGTGGGTGGGGCCCACCCGGATTCCCACCCGGATTCCCACCCCATTCTGTGGAGGAACTGTATCGGGAACCTGAGCTCTGTCCAGGGTCCTCAGCCCGGCTGAAAGAGACCTGGCCCACTGCCTGCTTCCAGGCAGAATGAAGAAGGTGCCACTTCTCATCCCCACTGTCCCTGAGGCCTCATGCGGCCTGCCTTGCTCAGATGTCCCTCCGGCACCCTGCACCTGATGGATCCTTTCTGTTCTCTAGATTATCTTAGCTCACGGATGACAAGGGTCTAACAGCTTTCTCCTCTTGGTAACATACGGGCAAGTTTACCAGGGTGGATAATGTCGGGACCTACTGCTCCTGGAGGGGTCGGGGGGGGTGCCCATCCAGGGCAGAGGCCACCTGGCGCCACAAGTAGGTCCCTGTTAGGCTGAGCTTCGGGCTGGGAGGAAAGCGAACTCTCCCGCCCTTTCCGAAGCCTCAGGACCATTGACTGGAGGGAGAGGGGCCCTGCGTCTCTGCACGGGGGATACGGGCAGGGCCCGGCGTATTTAGGCAAGTGAACCCCCTTCATTGACTGCGTTTAGCCAGGGGAAGCGAGCCCCTGCCCAGGCCCATCCCAGGGTCGTAGAGGTAACGCTAAACAGGGCGCCTTGGAGCTGATCCGGTGGGGCGGGTTCGCGCTGCCTCGGCCTCTCCCGCCTCTGAGCGGGAGGGTGGGGGCTTAGGGCCCTGGCCAGGCCTGCAAAGCAGATCTGGTTGGTTCTGATCGCTCCTCACCTTGGTTCGAATGTTTGTGTGAAGAGCTGATTACCCTGGAGGCGAATTCCCGAGAAGCCGCAGGAGAGCCGCGTGAGTGCGCCCAGCTGGGGCATCCCAGGGCGAATCCGGCTAGGGTGCCTTTCCTGCGGCGCGGAGCTGCAGCACCACAACCCGCGTGGGGCTGCGATCGCCCGCCCTCCCTCCACAGACCGCTTTCCCCAAAGCAGGCACCCGTCAGGCCAGGCTCATCTGCGTGCCCTCTCCACCCTAGGGTGTCACCTCCCCGCGGTAACCCCTCCGCCGCGCACGCCAGATGCTCAGTCGGCGGGGCGCTCCGGGCAGGGCCTGCTCCTCCTCCCCACCTCGCTCCCTCCCGGGACAGCCCCTCAGGAACCAAGGCTCCCTCTCGGGCTTTATCTGCCACATTTGTAAAGCAAGGGGCACGTTAATCACTTCCAGGGTCTCTCTTTCCCCCCAGCTCTGAGCTCCTGCCGCAGTTGCCGCTCCACAGCTCCGGGACGCTCAGGTCCCCGAATGCCTGTTTCGATGGGGGCGGCCTTCAGATCCCAGAGGACGCGCTCGCTCTGCGTCCCCGACTGGCGGCGCGGTGCCCCCCTCGCCTATGCAGCAGAGTTAACTCGGAGCCTTTTTTGTGTGCAGGAGTTGTTCACGTCGTATTTTGCCTGTTGAACTCCAGACTCAGGGCACGTTTCTTCACTGTGGGGAAGAAAGGACATTTGTGAAAAACTTTTCCCCCATGGCACGGACTGCGTAGGAGACAGTGGATGAAAGAAGCGACCAACCTCAGCATGAACTAAACCTAGAGACCAGGGCGGGAGGGGAGGAGAGAGGGGGGGAGGGGTCAGAGGCCAGGCTCTCTGTCTGGTGGAGAAGCCCAACCACTGCTTCTGAAACAGCAGAGACAACTGATACACACAGAGGTCTTTTGTGAATGGCCTTTGTTTGGTTTTGGGGAGGTGTGTGGAGGACGCAACACTTTTTTTTGATGGTGATCAGAGCAGGGGCTGAGACCAACCTTGGTTGATATGGTGCCGACCACAGGCTATAAACACGAGCTGAGAGGTAAGATAGTAAGTGGAGGAGAATGTCCGGCTGAGCCAGACAGCAGCCGAGGGGTTACATGTGATAACAATACCACAATGAGGAATTAACATTTGTGCTGCACTTGGAACAGTGCCTTGAGCAGGTGAAGTTCTACATGTGAGTTCATTGAATGCATTTTTTAAAGGATACATTTTTTAAAACCTCAATTAGAGCTTGAGCTTTTATTCAAATAAACTTTTATTTTGGGCAAATTTGAGATTTGCAGAAAAATTTGAAGTTGCCCTGGTAGGACATAGGTTTCCACATATCCTGCACCCAGTTCCCCTTGTTGTTAACACCATATGTTACCTTGCTATAGCCATCACACTAAAGAATCAGTTGTGGTGAATTCTATTTGTTTGTTTGTTTGTTTGTTTGTTTTTGAGATGGAGTCTTGCTCTGTCGCCCAGGGTGGAGTCGGTGGCACAATCTAGGCTCACTGCAACCTCCACCTCCGGATTCAAGAGATTCTCCTGCCTCAGCCTCCTAGGTAGCGGGGACTATAGGCATACACCATCACGCCCGGCTAATTTTTGTATTTTTTAGTAGAGACGGGTCTTCACGTTATTGGCCAGGCTGGTCTCGAACTCCTGACCTCAAGTGATCCACCTGTCTCGGCCTCCCAAAGTGCTGGGATTACAGGCATGAGCCACCCTGCCTGGCCTATTTTTTTAATTATAAAAAAATTATTTGTAGAGAGAGGGATCTTGCTTTGTTGTCCAGGTTGGTCTATGGACTCCTGGCTTCAGGGGATCCTCCCACCTTGGCCTCTGAAAGTGCTTTGATCATAGGTGTGAGCCGCCATGCCCTGGCACATTCACATTACTTAAACTCCAGGTTTTACTTGGATTTTTCCTGTTTTCCCATAGAATGCCCTCTTTCTATTCCAGGATCCCGTTGAGAATGCCACGTTATACATAGCCATCATGTTTTCTTATTCTCCCTGGTCTGTAATAGATTCTCAGTTTTTCCTTGTTTTTTGTGACCTTGACCATTTTGAGAAGTCCCGGTAAGACTCCTTTGTAGATGGAGATTTGCAGAATGTCCTCAATGTGGATTTTCTCTGATGTTTCTCTCAATGATTAGTCTGGGGTTATGGCGTTTGGAAAGAACACTAAAGAGGTGGAGTGCCAGCCAGGCACGGTGGCTCACGCCTGCAATCTCATCACTTTGGGAGGCTGAGGCTGGTGGATCACAAGGTCAGGAGTTTGAGACCAGCCTGGCCCACATAGTGAAACCCTGTCTCTACTAAAAATACAAAAAATTAGCTGGGCGTGGTGTGGTGGCGGGCACCTGTAATCCCAGCTACTTGGGAGGCTGAGGCAGGAGAATTGCTAGAACCCGGGAGGCAGAGGTTGCAGTCATCTGAGATCGCACCACTGTACTCCAGCCCAGGCGACAGTGCAAAACTCCATCTCAAAAAAAAAAAAAAAAAAAAAAAAAAGAGGTAGAATGCCCTTCTCCCGGCATCCTAGCAGTGGGTACGTGGCATGCCATCCCTGGTAATGTTCACACTACTCATTTGGTTAAGGTGGTGTCTGCCAGATCTCTCTACTCTTAAGTCACTATTTTTCACTTTTTCTACCACATTCTTTGGAACCCAGGCTTGTTGGGGGTGGGGAGATTAAACTCCACCTCCTGGATCAGGATGCATCTAATATACTGTTTGGAATCCTTTGTAGGGAGAAGCCACCCCTTCTCACTATTCAGTCATAATTTATATCAGTATAAACGTATATATATTTATTTTGTACCTTGGGTTATAATTCAATTATTTGTTCTTTATTTTGTTGCTTAAATGGTTCCAGCTTTGCCCATCTGAAGCTCTTTTGGATTGGCCCCTCTGTTCTTTTGACATGCCCTAATACTTCTGCTTATCCAGCACTTCCTTACTAAGGGTGTTGATCTGTCTCTCGGGCTGCAGTGCCATGGTGTGATCCCGGCTCACGGCAGCCTCAACTGTTCGAGCTCAAGCCATCCTCCCACCCCAGCCTCCCGAGTATCTGGGACCACAGGCATGCACCACCACACCCAGCTAACATTTTAAAAACTATTATTTGTAGAGATGAGCTCTCCCTATGTTGCCCAGGCTGGTCCTGAACTCCTGGACTCAAGCAATCATCCCATCTCGGCTTCCCAAAGTGCTGGGATTACAGGCATGAGCCACCACCACACCTGGCTGCTTATCTTATTTCTATCTCAAGAGGACATATGACCCCAGAGGACAACTAGATTACAGAGAGGACATCTGATTACTCTGTATTTTTACTTTTCACCCAGTTGCCTGCCAACATATAGCTACCAATGGAGTCAGACTGAAATGGCACATCCCCACAAAATAGCCCTCATGCCAGAGCCAGCTCTGGTAAGGATGGGAAGGCGTCCTTTCCTCATGCTCTGGCCTTTGTCTTCTAGGCATCCTTTCTCTGGTCTCTGGGTGCCACCCTTCCCCCTTACTATGCTGGTAGCTGCTTGGCCACTTTAGAGCTGATGCTGGCACCTCCTGCTGGATGGGGTGTCCTTGCTCAGGAACCTCTAGGTGCCCTGGCTGGATCATTAGAGTCCAAGGGTTCCCCTTTCCTGAGGGGGAGGCATGCCCACAGGTGCTGCTTTGGCCACATGGACCATGAGAAACCTGGTCTTCGCTCCTGCAGGAAAAGATCATTCTAGTCTTCCTCCTTCGCAGCACAATCTCCTCCCACTGCCAGGTGCTATTGGCTTCCTGGTCCTGCAGTCCAAAAGTAGCCCTGAATTTAGTGTCATTGCCTGAGCTCTGCCTCCACCTTTGGGGCCAATGGCAGTGACTGGCCACTGCCCCCACAGCCTGTTTTAGAGGAGTTTGTGGTCAGGGTGGGAATGGGCCCCGGCTCCCTTCCACCTGTCCCTGCTCTGCACCAGGGCAAAAGGGCTGTGTCACTGGAGCTTTGGGTCTCGCTCACTCGGTAAGTCAAAGACACAGAAGACATATCCAAGGGACATACAGGGCTCATAGATCCCAGATGCTTCTGGATTAAAGGAGAAAGAATCTTGGCTGAAAGAACCCTGGAGGATGAAGCATGAAAGGTTTTATGAGGACAGGCTGTGTGGAGAAGACGTCCTACTCTTCCTTCTGCTCAAGACCTTACTGGGTGGGGCCGTGCTGAGGGCATGTGGGGTGTGGTGCTTAATATGTACTCCATCCTGGTATGTAAATCTAAGGCAAGTAAGTCAAGGAGATAGGCTTTAATTGTGCACCCACTGTGTACCCAGCACTCTTGCTGGCCACTGGGGGAAATAACAGGGCAAGGGGAGACCTTGCTCCTGTCCCGAAGAGTTCATGGTCTTCAGGAGAAGGTAGGATGTGCAGGGACCACCCTGGGAGCATGGGTCCTGGTCATGCAGTTCAGACGTTCAGGGCCCATGTGACCTCTGTGGGCTGGCACTGCTTGACAAAGGCTTCCCATAGGCTGGGGATTGGGAGGGTGGAGAGCGGGTCGTGTGTGGTGTTTAGGAGCAGATCCTGAGTCTGATGGTTATTGAATCTGTGTGATCACTCTCCAGATGTGTGATCTTGGGAGCTCCACCTTGCTCCTCCAAGCCTCTACTTCCTTGTCTATAAAACAAGAGAAATATTTGCAAGATTGTTGTGAGGATAAAGGTGATGTTGTCTACATAATGCTCAACTGAGTGTGTGGCACACAGTAGCCGTTCAGTTACTGGTAGTAGCCATCATTGTTATTTAGAAAGAAAGGGCCTTTCTAAAAGGGTGTCGAGGCTCACACCTGTATTCTTAGCACTTTGGGAGGACAAGGTGAGAGGACTGCTCGAGCCTAGGAGTTCGAAACCAGCCTGGGCAACATAGCAAGACCTCTCCATCGCTACAAAAAATTACAAAATTAGTGGAGCATGGTGGCATGTGCCTTTAGTCCCAGCTACCTGGGAGGCTGAAGTGGGAGGATCACTTCAGCCCAGGAGTTCAAGGCTGCAGTGAGCTATGATTGTACCACTGCACTCCAGTTTGGGCAATAGAATGAGACCCTGTACAAAAAAAAAAAAAAAACAAAAAAAAAACAAAAACACCCTAAGTAAATAAAAAGGAAGGCCAAGTCCAAGGCCACCTGCTCCAGCTACTCTCATCCTCCACACTCTCGATGCTGCATCTTCCATGACGCTCCTGGAAGAACAGAACCACAGCCTTCTACGCTTGCCTCAGATTGGAGCAGGCACAGCAGTCTCCTTACCTGTTCCCTTGGAAGCAGAAAAGGCTACAGTTGAATGGTAGACACAATAATGGCCCCCAAAGATGTCCATGTCCTAATCCCTGGAATCTGTGAACTTGTTATCTTAATATGGCAAAAAGGACTGGTAAGGACCTCTGTAGGTGGGAGACCATCCTGTATTTTCTGAATAGGCTCAGTTTAATCACAAGGGTCCTTATGAGAGGGAGGCAGGAGGGTCAGTCAGAGAAGGAGGTGAGACAATAGACACAGCGTTGGAGGGGCAATGGCAGAAGGAGACCATGAGCCCAGGAGTGCAGGTGGCCTCACTCCTAGGCTCATGGATTCTCCCCTAGAACACAGCCTTGTCAACACCTTGATTTGAGACCCATTTCAAACTTGTGACCTCTAAAAGTATAATACATTTGTATTGTGGAAGCCACTAAATGTGTGGTAATTTGTTACTGCAGCAATAGAAAACGAATACAAGTGTGTTATGAAAAATGACCCTTTCCTGGGCTGGTTTTCCTCTTCTTGGGATGGGCCAAACCTTCTGCAGAAGCTAAATAGAGACCATGTTGCAAAGGGGCATGTTTTTCTTTGGGATCCGTGTTACAAACTTGTTACCCTGGGGTAATTAACACTGACACTTTCATTTCCATCACTTCCACATCAAAAGCAAATTTGTTATATGCATCAGTCCTACTTGGATGGAGGCAAACTCGGTTTCCCTTCTTTGGAGTTCTTGCCAATTCTCCTTGGAAGGCAGTAACGATCTGCCTTTGCTATTTAGAGCATCTTCATTTCCTGAATATCAGGATGACAACAATATCCTATAGATAGATCCTCTGCAACCTGAAGATTTATTTTCACGCGTTGCTTTTTCTTTCCAAATAACAAAGCGTCTCCAAGGGAAATGTAGCTTCCTGGAGCTGGGCATGCGGGACGGTGGAGTTGGTGTGTGTGTGTGCACGTGCCTGTGAGTGTGGGGGCTCCATGTGTTCTCAGCCCTTCCAGAAATAGATGGGCTGAGCTTTCAGTGAGTTTGAGGAAGCCTTGAAAAAAAAAAAAAACCTGCTCTATTCTTTGGCATTGTAAAGCTGGTTTAAGATTAAACCAGAAATATGTCCCTTGATGTAAGGTTCCTCCGCCAGCCAGCAGGACTCTCCACAAATAGGAGTCCTCGGTTGTCTCACAGACGTGGCCAGTGAAAAAACTGGCAGAACCTGTCCTTCATCTGGAGCTCATGAAGCCATGTTGAAATGGCACTAGGGAGTTTATGTAGCAGCACTTGCACATGTATAATCTCAAACCTATGAGGTAGATGTTATTATTCCCTTTCATGAAGAATAGTTCCTCTTTTTTTCCTTTTTTTTTTTTTTTTTTTGAGACAGGGTCTCACTCTGTCTCCCAGGCTAGAGTGCAGTGGTGCGATCCTAGCTGACTGCAGCCTCAAATCCCTGGGCTTAAGCGATCCTCTCATCTCAGCCTCCTGAGTAGCTAAGACTACAGGAACACACGACCATGCCCGCCTAGTTTAAAAATTATTATTTTTAGTAGACGCAAGCTCTTGCTATGTTGCCCAGGCTGGTCTCAAACTCCTGGGCTCAAGCAATCCTCCCACCTCAGCCTCTCGAAGTGCTGAGATTACAGGCATGAGCCACCGTGTGGCTTTTTTCCTTTTTCTTTTTTGAGAGCTTGAGATTTGGCAGGGCCTGTGTTAGGCTCCTTGCTTAGTTACTTAGTACAAGTACCTTATTTAATTAGTACAAGTTGAGCATCCTTAATCTGAAAATCCAATACCCAAATGCTCCTGAATCCAAAACTTTTTAAGCACTGACATAATGCCACAAGTAGAAAATTCCACGCCTGATCTGGCACGGTGGTTCATGCCTATAATCCCAGCACTTTGGAAGGCTGAGGCGGGTGAACTGCCTGAAGTCAGGAGTTCAAAACCAGCCTGGCCAACATGACGAAACCCCGTCTCTACTAAAAATACAAAAAAATAGCTGGATGTGGTGGCACACACTTGTAATACCAGCTGCTTCTCAGGATGTTGAGGCAGGAAAATTCCTTGAACCTGGGAGGTGGAGGTTGCAATGATTGTGCCACTGTACTCCAACCTGAGTGACAGGGAGACTCCATCTCAAAAACAAGAAAAAAAAGAAAATTCCACACCTGACCTCTGACCTCATGTGATGGGTCACAGTCAAAATGCAGTTGCACTACACAGAGTTTATTCAGTGTCCCCGAGGGGGAAAAGGCCTTCCCAGTCCCCTTTGGCTGCAATATGTCTTTTCCACACATGCCCAGATCCCCCATGCAAGCATGCTCACAAAGAGTAATGAAATAAAAGCTTTGTTTCATGCACAAAATTTTCTAAAACATTGTATACAATTGCCTTGAGCCTATGTGTATAAGATGTATATGAAACAAAAATGAATTTCATGTTTAGAGGTGGGTCCCATCCTCAAGAGATCTCGTTATATAATATATGCAAATATTTCAAAATTCAAAAAAATCTGGCTGGGCACAGTGGCTCACACCTGCAATCCCAGTGCTTTGGGAGGTTGAGCTGCGCAGATTGCTCAAGCCCAAGTTCAAGGTTGCAGTAATGTATGGTGGCATCACTATACTCCAGCCTGGGCAACAGAGCTAGACCCTGTTTGAAAAGGAAAAAAAAAAAAAAAAAAAAAAATTCCACATCCAAAACACCTCTGGTCCCAAGTATTTCAGGTGAGGAATACCCAGCCTGTATAGTGTTTGGGAGCCCAGACGTGGGAGCCAAACTGCCTGGGTTTGAGTCCTGGCTCCCACTCTTACCAGCTGCATGGCTTTGCTCTCAAACTTCGTCACCTCTTAGTTCCTTCGTTCCCTCCTCTGTTAGGTATCCTGGAGATGGCTGTGAGGATGACGTGAGATGATATTTGTAGGGTGCTCAGAATGGTACCAGGCATGTAAGAGATGCTCACTGTATCCTTTCAAGGCGGGTATTTGTAGCTGGCGCTTAGGTTCCAGTTGGACTGAACTCACTTCGGTGTCTTGCTGGCCTCTCCAAGAAAGACTTCTTTCTCCCCATCAGAGAGAGAATTTCCTCCTATGTTAGGTTGTTTGGCTGTGAGGCAATAACTCTAACAGGATTAGTCTGAGTCTTGTATAATCTGTGATGACCAGTTGATTTTCAACAGAGGCGCCAAGACAGTTCAATGGGAGAAAAGAATGGTGCGGCTCCTTTGGAAAACAGTTTGCAGTTCCCCCCAGATTAAATATAAACTCATCATAGGACCCAGAAATTGCACTCTTAGGGATATGCCCCAAAGAACGGAAAGCAGGGACTCGAACAGATATTTGCACACCCGTGTTCATACCAGCACTCTTCACAATAGCCACAAGGTGGAAACAACTCAATTGTCCCCACCAGATGAATGGATGGACAAAATGCGGTCTGTGCATACAATGGAATATTATTTAGCCATAAAAGGATTGAAGAGCTGATACACACTGTACCGTGGATGAATCTCGAAAACATCAGGCTAAGTGAAAAGCCAGACACAAAAGGCCACATATTGTATGAGCCCATTTGTATGGGATATCCAAAACAGGTACATCCCCGCAGACAGAGAGCAGACAGGCAGCTGTTCAGAGCCCATGGGAGGAGAGGAATGGGGAAGAACTGTCCAGTGGAGGTGGGGTTCATTTGGGGTGGATGAAAATGTTTTGGAACCAGGGGTAGATGGTGGCTGCACAACACACAACACTGTGAATGTACTAAATGCCACTGAGTAGATTGTTCACTCTAAAATGGTAAATCTTATCTTAATTTCATCTCAATAAAAAATTAAGGAGGGAAAATCGCTTGAACCTGGGAGGCAGAGGTTGCAGTGAGCCGAGATTGCACCACTGCACTCCAGCCTGGGCAATAGAGCAAGACTCCATCTTAAAAAATAAATAAATAAGACAATGATTACTCATGGGAGGATATGATGATGGAAAGAGGACAGCGAAGGACTTCCGGGTTGCCAGTTACGTTCTGTTTCCTAATTAGGGCGTGGAATATACCAGTGCCTTCACCGTGTGTGAAAATTCATCAAGCTATGCACATGATCTGATGCTTTGCTGAATGTATATTATACATCTATAAAAAAGTTAAAATGGAAAAGAAGTGCCCAAGACAGTGCCTGGAGCATATGAGGGCTCCACAATTCTTCATCTCCACCCCCGCCCCCCAGCTCCCTCACCAGTCCTCCTCCCTCACCTGTTGGTCTTCCTGATTTCTTTCAGAAGTGCAGTTTGGAGAGGAAAGAAGCCTGTCTCAGTCCTCTCACCAATAGCTGATGTGATCTCAAGACAGTTGCATTGCCCACAGTGGAGACTTCACACATCACAGCTAAATCCTCCAAGAGGACTCTGTTGTGGAATCCTAATGAAGAATGCAATAGGTAATCTACTGAGGGAAGAGTTTACTAGACTCCAGATGGCAAGAAAAATGGGCATGAACGTTTAATATTTGAAAGGTTCTTTCTGCTTCAATTATTAAACACCACGCTAACTGGTACAAAATATTCTCTTAAATCATTTTCATGAAAGTTTCAAAAGAATTTTCTCCTATGTCAGGTTGCTTATGAGCAGGAGCTCATGCAGTTCCTCTCCAGAGGTGGAAGGCCGAGAGCCCTGCTCGGGCAGTGGTGGGTGGCGTGAGGAGCTCCCAGTGGAGCCTTAGGAGGGCATTCTGTGTGGATTTGTGTCACCGCTTTTTTCATCAATGACGCCAAGAAGGAGCTGTAAGTGCCACAGGCTTCCAGATCTTCAGGTGTGGCCTGGGACAGTGTTGCGTGCCTGTAGTCTCAGCTACTCGGGAGGCTGAGGAGGGAGGATCACTTCAGGCCAGGAGTTTGAGGCTGCAGTGAGCTAGTGTCACACCACTGCATTCTAGCCTGCATGACAGAGACCTCACCTCTAGAACAAACAAACAAATAAAACACTTGTGGAGGATGCACCTGCTGGTAGCTCCCTGTCCACCACATTCTGCCCACTGGGGTCTCTTTCAGACCCCCAACCAAGCAATCTCCTTCCTGACCTGAGGCTTTGCACAGCTGCTCCCTCTGCCTGTGAGTCTCAACCTTCCTCCTTTCTGGGCATCCTTCCCACCCTTCAGAGATCAGCTGAAGCATTTCCTTGCAGAGAAGCTGTTTTAAGCGGACCCAGGATTTGTTTCCTCAGGTCTGGTGAGACACATGAGCACAGGAATGACTGTCACGAAGGAGGAAGTTTATATGCGCAGGTCCCTAGAAACAGGAGGCCCGGCACGCCACTCAGAGCCGCACGGGGAGGTTCCAGGTAGGTCAGGAGGCAGAGGGGGAGTGAGGGAGCAGTGGGCAAGAGTCTTTGCTGTGATTTCCATGGGAAGGAAGGAGGGGGCAGGATAAGCGGGCTGAGGATGGGCTGCTTTGGATCATCTGAGGGCTGTGGGGCTTAGGGACTATACATAATTTTCTGGCTAGGGTGATTAGGGCAGGAGAGAGTGGCCCAGAGTGTGACAGCCCCACAGAGGAAGTGGTTGGGGTGTTGGCTCTGGATGGGTTGGTTTGCATT
Source organism: Macaca fascicularis (assembly GCF_037993035.2). NCBI lineage: Eukaryota > Metazoa > Chordata > Mammalia > Primates > Cercopithecidae > Macaca > Macaca fascicularis. The sequence continues at coordinate 19,706,755 of NC_088375.1, forward strand.
TGAGAGGCTTGTTCACTTGCAGCCGAGTTGTTTACTCTCTCTAGGAATTGACTCACCCTGGGAGGGGCAGTCCCTCCAGGATCAGCAAGACCCCAGAGAAAATGCATCAGAAGTATCACAAATAAAAGGCATGCGTAGTCCAGAGACCTTCCCATAAGCACTCCATGTCTCTATGATGTTTATCGTATTTCCTCTGTCTCCTAGAGTTTTGTCAGCTTCCTTCACTAGAACACAAGGTCTGGGGAAAGGGGCCGCATGTTGTTTTCTAGTGCATCCTGTGTCTAGCTAATGCCTGGAACTTAGTAGATGCCTAATAAATAGTAGGGAATTAATGAATAAATAAATGAAATTATATGTTTGCTTTGGCAAATTCTGCATTTTTTTTTTTTTTTTTTTTTGGAAACAGAGTCTTACTCTGTTGCCCAGGCTGGAGTGCAGTGGTGAGATCTCAGCTCACTGCAACCTCTGCCTCCCAGGTTCAAGCGATTCTCCTGCCTCAGCCTCCTGAGAAGCTGAGATTACAGGTGTCCACCACCAAGCTCGGCTAATTTTTATTTTTTATTTTTATTTTTGTATTTTTAATAGAGACAGGGTTTCACCATGTTGGCCTGGCTGGTCTCGAACTCCTGACCTCAGGTGATCCACCCACATCGGTCTCCCAAAGTGCTGGGATTACAGGCGTGAGCCACTGTGCCCAGCCAATTCTACAATTTTAAAGGCTATTCTACTAAACCCCTAATTGTGTGTGCGGTATATTTTTTAAGTTGGATATGCCAGTCTCAGCTGCTGACAGCTCTGAAATGAAGCATATTCTTTCCCTGTTGTTGCTCTGCCCTGAGTGCTGTCAAATTTCCCAAGTGTTTTGACAAATCTTCCCACCCATGACTTCAGCAATGAAGTGCTGCCTGGAGGGGAAAGTGAGGGAGGAAGTAGACTGGCGCACCTGTAGCCCATGTCTTATTTTCTTTCTTTATTTGTTTTTAATTTGCATTTTGTATTTATTTCTTTGAAACAGAGTCTCGTTCTTTTGCCCAGGCAGGAGTGCAGTGGAGCGATCGTAGCTCATTGCAGCCTTGACCTCCCAGGCTCAAGCGATCTTCCTGCCTCAGTACCCCTGAAGCAGCTAGGACCACAGGTGCGCACCACCATACCAATGGCCAGGTTAATTTTGTAGTTTTTTTGTAGAGACAGGATCCACTCTGTTGTCCAGGCTTACTATTTAAGAACTTTTTTTAGGGCCAGGCACGGTGGCTCATGCCTGTTATCCCAGCACTTTAGGAGGCTGAGGCAGGCAGATCACGAGGTCAAGAGATCAAGACTATCCTGGCCAACATGGTGAAACCCCGTTTCCGCTAAAAATACAAAAATTAGCTGGGCATGGTGGCATGTGCCTCTAGTCCCAGCTACTCGGGAGGCTGAGGCAGGAGAATTGCTTGAACCCGGGAGGCAAAGATTGCAGTGAGCTGAGATCACACCACTGCACTCCAGCCTGGTGACAGAGTGAGACACCATCTTAAAAAAAAATTTTTTTTTTCTTTTAGAGACAAGGTCTCGTTGTATTGCCCAACTTAGTAGACGAGGCTGGAGTACAGTGGCTATTCACAGATATGAAAATTGCACACCACAGCCTCAAACTCCTGGTCGCAAGTGATCTTCTCACCTCAGCCTCCGAGAAGCTGGGACTACAGGCATGCACCATGGCACCCAGCTCTCCTCTTTTCTTTTTGAATTGACTTTTGTTTGGGAGTGGGACCCTGAAAATGGCAACAGAGAGTGGGAAGGTGACACTATTACCAAAAAGGTGTGTTAGGTGCACAGTCTCCAGCTAAATTTTTTTCTAAACCAAGTCTATACTGGGAAATAATATTTGTTCTAGTTCCTGTAGAATTAACTCTCTGACCACACAATTCTCCAAAGTAGCCTAATGTGTGGCTGGCATTTTCCAAACATAGATGAATTCCCTTTGGCTGTGGAGCCAAACAAGTGACTTCCTGGACCAGAAGAAAGTGAAGACTCAGGGGAGGTGGGCTGCCAGCCCCTAGCTGCACAAAAAGTGTAGAAAAGAGTCAATCAGTAAAACAAAAAGGGGGGCGGACATGGGAGTGGTGTGAAGGGGCCAACCCATCCCAACACTGGTTATTATCATTGTTTGGACCTTGAGAAATCCAATGTGTGAAAAAAATGTAATTGTTGACTTCACTTGTGTATTTCTTTGTTTACTAGTGAAATTGAACTTTACTTTTCTTTTACTTTTTTCTTTATTTTATTTATTTTTTTGAGACAGTGTCTCCCTCTTGTTGCCCGGGCTAGAGTGCAATGGTGAGATCCCAGCTCTCTGCAACCTCTGCCTCCCGGGTTCAAATGATTCTCCTGCTTCAACCTCCTGAGTAGCTGAGATTACCGGCTCCCGCCATCACGCCCAGCTAATTTTTGTACTTTTTAGTAGAGATGGGGTTTCGCCTTGTTGGCCAGGCTGATCTCGAATTCCTGACCTCAGGTGATTCACCTGCCTCGGCCTCCCAAAGCACTGGGATTACAGGTGTGAGCCATCACGCCCAGATTATTTTATTTTATTTTTTAAGTTCTGGGATACATGTGCAGAACATGCAGGTTTGTTACATAGGTATATATGTGCCATGGTGGTTTGCTGGACCTATCAACCTGTCATTTAGGTTTTAAGTGCCACATGCATTAGGTTTTTGTCCTAATGCTCTCCCTCCCTTTGCCTCCCACCCCCCAACAGGCCCCGTTATGATGTTTCCCTCCCTGTGTCCATGTGTTCTCATTGTTCACCTCCCACTTATGAGTGAAAACATGAAGTGTTTGACTTTCTGTTCCTGTGTTAGTTTGCTGAGGATGATGGTTTCCAGCTTCATGCATGTCCCTGCAAAGGACATGGTCTCATTCTTTTTTATGGCTGCATAGTATTCTGTGGTGTATATGTGCCACCTTTTCTTTATCCCGTCTATCATTGATGGGCATTTGGGTTGGTTCCAAGTCTTTGATATTGTAAATAGTGCTGCAATAAACATATGTGTGCATGTGTCTTTATAGTAGAATGATTTATAATCCTTTGGCTATATACCCAAGAATGGGATGGCTGGGTCAGAACTTTATTTTTTGTGGAGTGTGTGTGGAAGATGCTTATTGGCCAGATTTTTTCTCTGGTGACTTGCCTGTTTGTATCCTTTCCGCATTTGTTGAAGGGCATGTCCATTTTCCTTATTAGTTTGTAAAGACTATTTACATTCTAATATCCAGGCCGGTCTGCATGTTGTACATTGTTTTTTCTGGTTCATCAGTGCCAGGCAACTTCTTTCTAAATGGCCACGTTGAGGTGGATGTGCAGTTATTTACACACTATCAGTCAGCGTAGGTGTGCATTTCTATGGTTGGAGCCAATTTTTGGATTGCATGCTGGCAAGGAAAACTCTTGTCACTAGGGATGATAAATTTGCTTCCCTCAAGTGTCTTTGAATGAATGGGGCTGAGAGTACTTCATGGGCTTTACCAGCTGTTAAGACACTCTTGCTTGTTGAGTGTGAAAAGAAATATTGGGTGGTTCAAAGCCCTGGGTGACAGGGAGAATAATGATGAGGGCTTAGACTGGGAGATAGAAGCCTCGTAACTTGCAATGAGATCCTGGCAAGAAATGGAATTTCTCCAGGGCTCTTCTAAAAAGTAAGGCAGTGACGTTTAGGGGGTTCAGCTGGAAGTCTGCAGCAGTTGACTTGGGGAGACCAGCGGGTGTGGAGAGCAGATATGAAAGGGAACTTGTACTGTTTCCTTTCTATACTTCTGTTCCACTTGAGTTTTATTTTATTTTTTTTGAAATTGACTCTCACTCTGTCACTGCTCACTGCAACCTCTGCCTCCTGGGTTCAAACAATTCTCCTGCCTCTGTCTCCTGAATAGCTGGGACTACAGGTGTGGGCCACCACACCTGGCTAATTTTTTTTTTTTTTTTTTTAGTAGCGACGGGGTTTCATTGTGTTGACCAGGCTGGTCTCGAACTCCTGACCTCAGGAGATCCACTTATCTCGGCCTCCCAAAGTACTGGGATTACAGATGTGAGCCACCGTACCTGGCCCTTGAGATTTATTTATTTATTTATTTATTTATTTATTTATTTATTTATTTTTGAGACAGTGTCTCACTCTGCCTCTCAGACTGGAATGAAGTAGTAAGATCATACCTCACTGCAACCTCAAACTCCTGGGCTCAAACGATCCTCCCACCTCAGCTTCCTGAGTAGCTGGGACTACAGGTGTGCATCACTGCGCCTGGCTAATTTTTAAAATTCTTTTTTTTTTTTTTTTTTGAGACGGAGTCTGGCTCTGTCGCCCGGGCTGGAGTGCAGTGGCCGGATCTCAGCTCACTGCAAGCTCCGCCCCCCGGGTTTACGCCATTCTCCTGCCTCAGCCTCCCGAGTAGCTGGGACTACAGGCGCCCGCCGCCTCGCCCGGCTAGTTTTTTGTATTTTTTAGTAGAGACGGGGTTTCACCATGTTCGCCAGGATGGTCTCGATCTCTTGACCTAGTGATCCGCCCGTCTCGGCCTCCCAAAGTGCTGGGATTACAGGCTTGAGCCACCGCGCCCGGCCTAAAATTCTTGATTCTTGTGGAGATGAGGTCTAGCTATGTTACTCGGGCTGGTGGTCTCGAACTCTTGGCTTCAAGCTATCTTCCCATGGCCTCCCAAAGTGCTGGGATTATAAGTGTGAGCCACCACACCTGGCCCACTTGAGTTTTTATCACCTGCATGTATTTGTGAGTTTTCTCAATATTGTATTATGAAACATTTCAAGCAGACAGAAAGGTTGCAAGGATTGTACACAAGCATCCTGCACTCAGCATCCAGAGTCAACTGCTGACATTGGCCACACTTGCTTTATCACCTATTTATCCACCTGTCAGCCCTCTACCCACTGATATTTACATGCATTTTAAGGTAAGTTGCAGGTATATAACTTGTCCAGATATTTTTGAAATTAGTTCCTCAGTCTGTTCATAAAAAGAAGTGTTTAAATGAAATGATCCTTAAGGTTACGTCTGACTTCAAAGATGGCAAATACGGCAATCTTTCAAGAAAAAGATTTCAGGCCCCCCCCTCACTGAGGAAGGTATTTTTTCTTAATTTCTTTTTTATTACTTATAATTTTTAAAAAATGTCAGAAAAAGGCCGGGCTCAGTGGCTCACGCCTGTAACCTCAGTACTTTGGGAGGCCAAGGTGGGAGGATCAACTGAGGCCAGGAGTTTGACACCAGTCTGACCAAAATGGTGAAACCCCGTCTCTACTAAAAATACAAAAATTAGCCTGCTGTGGTGGCGCACGCCTGTAATCCCAGCTACTTGGGAGGCTGAGGCAGGAGAATTGCTTGAGTCTGCGAGGCAGAGGCTGCAGTGAGCCGAGATCATGCCATTGCACTCCAGCTTGGGCAACAAAAGCAAAACTCCATCTCAAAAAAAAAAAAAAGAAAGAAAAGAAAGAAGGGAAGCAGAGAAGGGAAGGAGGTAGAGAGAGACAGGTGAGGGGAAGGAAGGGAGAGAGAGAGAATCACAGAGATCACAGAGTAAGTCCTCCTAATTTATTTGATATAAGTAATGTGTGTTTTCGTTGAAAAATGAGAAAATAGAGGCAAAAAAAAGTGGCAATCACTCAGAGATCTGATTTTACTGTGTTTAAGTGTAGATTTTTTCTAGTGCAAGTAAATATGAGTAATTAAACAAATGGTATCATACTTCTGTAACCTTATCCAAAATAAATGATGAGATTGTGGATATCTTTCCACGTGGCTAGAGACATGCCTGCCACGCTGTATGTGAACCTGATTTCTTATGGCAACCTATTGAGCTAAGTGCCTCTTATCGTCATCCCTGTGTGAGACACGAAGAGGCTGAGGCTGGGAGAGGTTAAGAAACTTGTCCAACATCACCCAGCAAGTAAGTGGCAGAGCTGGGGCTTGGATTCAACTCTGACTTAATACAAAGCACATACGTTTAGCTATTATATTTATTTCCAACCAAAAAGAAATTGGCATTCCTGTACTTGTACTAAGAACTGGTTGGGTGCGGTGGCTCATACCTGTAATCCCAGCACTTTGGGAGGCAAAGGCAAGAGGATCACTTGAGCCCAGGAGTCCGAGACCAGCCTGGGAAGTAAGACCCCTTCTCTACAAAAGAAAAAAAAAAAAATAGCTGAGCATAGTGGCAGGCACCTGTGGTCCTAGGTACTTGGAAGGCTGAGGTGGGAGGATTGCTTGTGCCCAGGAGGTTGAGGCTGCAGTGAGCTATGATGGTGCCACTGCCCTCCAGCCTGGGCGACAGAGTGAGATCCTGTCTCACCAAACAAGAAAAAAGAGAAATGGATCAATGTTTTTGGGTTATGCAGATTGCTTTCAGCTATTTAATTAGTATTTGGAGGTGTTTAGCTACATGAAGAGAAGGAGGTATGTTAGAGATTTGATAGTGAGAACAGAGAAAGTAGCCCAGCTGGCTTCAGCAAAGCGGGGGTGGGTGGGAGCCATGGTGAGGGTGCGGGAGGCCAGCCTCCAGCACTGGCCTGAGCACCGCTCCCCACTGCTGCTTTCTCTTGCCACATCTGCTCTGTTCCTCCCTTTGTCAGGTGGTTTCCTGGGCTCCTCCAGCCTCCCTTAGGGAATGGGAACCCTTCAGTTCCAAATTCACTTCCAGGTCCAGTCAGACACAGAGCTCAGCTGTCTCTCAGTTCTAGTTGATGATTCCAGGAATAAGAAAATCTAGCTGGAATCAAGATTCTGTCCCTGGTCCAGTAAGCAATGGCTGGGGAAGGGGATTCCCTAGCATAATGTGGCCGACGGGAGTTTGCTCTCACAGATAGAAGGAGGAGAAGAGAAAAGCTCCCAAAGAAGAGGGTCACTGGCCTGTGGGTGGGCAGGCACTCCAACAGATAACCCTCAAAAGAATGGGTGGAACAGATAGTTCAGCAATCCAAAGCCAAGAGACGCCACAACCTACCCACCCCACACAGTGCTGGATTCCTCTTCACCTGTACTGGGATGAGGGGGGTCCGTGAAGTCTTTGGTGGATGCATAGACATTAAAACACAATGGACTTCAGTCTGCTCAGGGCATCTGACATGAGACAAAGGGTTTGAAGGGCTCGAATTGGTGCCTGTATTCAATGTCTGAGGCTGCCGTAACAAAGCACCACAGACTGAGCGCTCTAACAACAGAAATGTATTGTCTCAGTTCTGGAGGCTGGAAGTCCGAGATGGAGGTGTCAGCAGAGTTGGTTTCTTTTGAGGCCTCTCTCCTTGACTTGAAGGTGGCCTTTTTCATCTTCACAGGACATTCTTCTTCTCTGGATGACTGTCTCCAAATTTCCCCTTTTTATAAGGACACAGGACATATTGGATTAAACCCCACCCTAAATTAGACCAACTTCATTTTAACTCCACTACCCGTGTAAAAACCCTAACACCTAATAAGGTCACACTCTGAGATACAGGAGATTGGGGTTTCAACATGTGAACTTGAAGGGAGCACAGTTCAACCCATAACAGTTCCCCTCTGAGTCCCCCTCCAAATTAAGTGGAGGCAAGTGGACCAGATAACACAAAGCAAGGGTAGTATCCCCATTGGCATCACATTCAGAGTGAGCCCAAAATCTGTTCCTGAATGTTCCATGAGTGTCAGGGAGCTAAAGTCAACCCAGCTCAATGTCTCTATTTTGGAAGGGGTGAAATAGATGCACCACAACTATGTGTTCAGTGAATGAGTGAAAAAGGCCAGCAACGTCTCAGAGGCTCCAGGAGCCATGGTGCAGAAACTAGGATCGAAGTTGAGTCTTCTTGGCAGAGCAGGCCCTCAAGTCCCCACCTGGAAAATCTTTCTCTCCTCCGAAAGTGGTAGGAAAACAGGCTAAGCATGAGCCCTTCCAAAACGCTGTGTGTGTGCTCATGTATGCGTGTGCAGGTGCACGTGTGTGATCCTTTTGCCCGGAGTCTTCTTGTGAGATTTCAATACCCTTATTATTCGCAGGTAAGGCAGGTGCTTGCAAACAAAGATGCTGATTTTTGAAACTCTCTCTGGTGTGGGTTTTAGGAGCCTGGTTTCGAAGTCAAAGTGAGCACACACACACTCTGCCATCTCTCAGTTCCGCCTCTTTAATATGAGAGTCATAGGGTGGAAAGGAAGTTCCAAGAATAGTGCTAATTCCAGATATTCTTCTGCTTCGGTAAGATCAACAGATGTAATGACTCATATGTCTCAGACTGTGTTCAAGGAATAAGAAAAAATCTGAAAGAACCAGAGTTAAGCAACCTTGGTATGACGGTCTCAACTTCTCTAATGCAGAATGACAGATGTCACTTTTGTTTAAGTCACTTTTCCGTATGGTCCCATGAACTTCCAATATGAGTAGAAGAAAAAGGTGTCCTCTTAGGAATGACACTGATTTTGATTATGTATTTGAAGGGGCTGAAACGATATTGCAATGAGAAAAGAAATGGGTAAAAATGTAAACAAATGATTCATCATGTTGGAAATCGGCACGTGGCTCAGCCCTTCTTACAATGTGTGAGCAGATCATTTTCCACAGACAGGGATTAAAAAACACTTTGTGCCTTTATAGAAAACAAAAGTAATACCGCCACTCTGTCCAGCTTGGGTTTCCAAAGAACAAAATCTTGAGCATTTCCTGTGAGCCTGGACTCCTGAGCAGAAACCACCTCATCTCCGACCTTTGCAGGGTTGATGTTGGAGGAAGTAACACAGCGTTGTGCATGATAATTATGAGAGGACTTGGTGTTTGTCCACCATGAAAAGGTGGGTATAAACATGGTGATCTTGCGGGCTTTAGACACAAAACATTAAGGGCAGGCGCGGTGGTTCACGCCTTTAATCCCAGCACTTTGGGAGACTGAGGTAGGTGGAGCACAAGGTCAGGAGATCAAGACCATCCTGGCTAAGATGGTGAAACCCTGTCTCTACTGAAAATACAAAAATTAGCCGGGAGTGGCGGCACGTAGTCCCAGCTACTTGGGAGGTTGAGGCAGGAGAATTGCCTGAACCCAGGAGGCAAAAGCTGTAGTGAGCCGAGATCACGCCACTGCACTCCAGCCTGGGCAACAGAGTCAGACTCCGTCTCAAAACAAAACAAATCCCAAAAAACGTTAACTACTTGTTGGACTTTTTGTTGGATGAGCTAGTCTTAGTGAAGCCTAGTTTTCTTCCCCTTTTTTGCCCACAAACTTTTCTCCTTTTGAAAGACTTTGTCTCTGAATATTCCCTTGACAGATAAAATAAATGTTATGATCTGAATAGTCATACTTCTTCCAAATTCATATGCTGAAACCTGAATCCCTAAGGGGATGGTATGAGGAGGTGAGGCCTTTGGGAGGTAATTAGGTCGTGAAAGTAGAGCCTTCATGATGTGATTAGTGTCTTTCTAGAAGAAGAAGCAGTCCAGGTGCAGTGGTTTAACTTCTTGGTCTGCCTCTCCATCTGCTCAGACATCTCCAACCAGCTACCATCACTGTCCTGGTTGAGCAGAAGAACATAAACCGGGGCCGGGTGTGGTGGCTCATGCCTGTAATCCCAGCACTTTGGGAGGCCTAGGCAGGAGTTATTGCTTGAGGTCAAGAATTCAAGACCAGTCTTGGCAACATAGTGAGACCCTGTCTCCCCAAATAGTTTTTTTTTTTTTTTTTTTGGAGACGGAGTCTCGCTCTGTTGCCCAAGTTGGAGTGCAGTGGCGCAATCTCCACTCACTGCAAGCTCCGCCTCCCGGGTTCATGCCATTCTCCTGCCTCAGCCTCCCATGTAGCTGGGACTACAGGCGCCCACCACCACGCCGGGCTAACTTTTGTATTTTTAGTAGCGACGGGGTTTCACCGTGTTAGCCAGGATGGTCTCGATCTCCTGACCTCGTGATCAGCCCGTCTCGGCCTCCCAAAGTGCTAGGATTACAGGCGTGAGCCACCGCGACCGGCCCCAAACAGTTTTTTAAAAATAGTTGGGTGTGGTGGTATACACCAGTAGTTCCAGCTACTTGGGAAGCTGAGGTGGGAGGATCACTGGAACCCAGGTGTTTGAGGCTGCGGTGAGCTGTGTTTGTACCACCTCTCCCTGGGCCACAGAGTGAGACCCCAAATTGAAATAAATAAAAAAGAAGAAATGAGAGAGCTTGCTCGCTCTCTCTCTCTCTCCATCATGGAGGATACAATGAGAAGATGGCCATCTGCAAGCCAAGAATCGACCCTCACCAGACACCAGATCTGCCCGTGCCTTGATCTCGGCCTCCAGAACTGTGAGACATAAATATCTGTTGTTTGGAGCTGCCCAATTTGTTGGTTTTGTTATGGAAGCCTGAATAGATGAAGACAACTACCATTCCCGTTTCTCCAGAGATCTCTTTAAAGAAGGAATTCCTACTCACCCCTAAAACTTGCTGTTACATTCCAGGACAGAGCTATTTTCAACTAAATGTGTAACAAATACCCATTTATGACTGTACAATAGGAGGTCACGTTCATGACCTAGCTGCAATGCCTCTTTTTTTTTTTTTTTTTTTTTTTTGAGACAGTGTTTCACTCTTGTTGCCCAGGCCGGAGTGCAATGACGCCATCTCGACTCACCACAACCTGCGCCTCCTGGGTTCAAGCAATTTTTCCTGCCTCAGCCTCCTGGGTAGCTGGGATTACAGGCATGCACCACCATGCCCAGCTAATTTTGTATTTTTCAGTAGAGACGGGGTTCCTCCAAGTTAGTCAGGTTGGTCTCGAACTCTTGACCTCAGGTGATCTGCCTGCCCCGGCCTCCCAAAGTGTTGGGATTATAGGCAGGAGCCACTGCTCCTGGCCTGCAATGCCTTTTTTATGAGCTGCAGGATGTTGTACTGTGGGGTTCATGATTATTTCTTATAAAATTATCGTATGTCTTTTTTCATAAGGTGCAAATCCTCGCAAGAGGCTGCAATGTTTTTCTTCTTTGTTTATTTATTGATACATTGTCTCATTCCAGGAAGGATTTATGATAGTTTATACAAGATTATAGAAGACAAAATAAGAATAACTAAGTGAAGAAACGGGATATAGAGATTGGAAAGCTAAGCTGCATCTAGGAGTGGATTAGTAGTACGCAGGCAGGTGCAGAGTGAACCATAAATTTGGTTCTGAGATTATTAACAGCTATGCTGAGAGGGACATACAAGCAGGTTTATGACTGATTTATCTTTGTGTGTGTGTGTGGGTGTGTGTGTGTGTGTGATCGAGTTTTGCTCTTGTTGCCCAGGCTGGAGTGCAATGGCGCAATCTCAGCTCACCACAACCTCCGCCTCCCGGATTCAAGCGACTCCCCTGCCTCAGCCTCCCGAGTAGCTGGGATTATAGGCACCCGCCACAGGCCTGGCTAATTTTTGTATTTTTAATAGAGATAGGGTTTCGCCATGTCAGCCGGACTGGTCTTGAACCCCTGACTTCAGGTGATCCACCTACCTTGGCCTCCCAAAGTGCTAAGATTTCAGAGATGAGCCACTGCTCCCAGCCAATCATGACTTTCTATTCTGATGCTTAGACATTTTGGGAGCCTTACTGACCCTGGAAGACTGTCCTCCCAGGGTTGGCCAGTTTCCAAAGATAGTAAAGGGCTAGGACTCTCAGCATGCCCTTCAGAAGCAAACCAACTACTCCAGAGCCCACAGCCCCAGCCACCTTCTCTGTGGGGCTGTCATCCTCTGGACCACTCTCCCTTACCCAAGTCACCGCAGGGCTGGCTACCAGACAACCGGGGACAGTTTCTATGTCCCAGAGTCTGCTGAAATAGTAGACACCAGCCAAGCCCAAGCTTGCATGTGTTGCCTTTCCTTCCCTAGATACCACAGTCAAGGCTCTTCCCCATCGTCTTCTCCTGCTCCTTCCTCCTGACCCACGCTGGTGCTTCCCCAGTGGCCCTGCATCCTGTACCCTGCCTCCTGTTTCTGCGGACCTGTGGCATACGAACTGCTTCCTTCCTGACAGACATTTCTGTTCCTGTTTTTCTTACCATCGCTGAGTAAGATAATCCAGGTACAGTTCGCAATAATTCATGGTGTCCAGTGAGAAAAAGAAGCCAATTGCTCAGAAGTACAATGGTTCATAAAACTGAGGCCAGATGTCACTGCCTCCTGTGAGCCTTCTTAAAGAAAGTGTCATGAAGTAAGCAATGTCCTCAAAGCCACATCCATAGTGGAGCCCCTCGGGACCCATTAGAATGCTTCCTCAACGAGGAATAGAAACTGACTAAAAGGGACTTAAACACGAAAGTTCAGAGGTAGAGTGGTTCCGGGGAATTTACAGCTCCAGCGGAGCTTGGCTTGTTTAGGATTTTTTGGTTTTTTATTTGTTTGTTTGTTTTTGCTTCACCCCTGAGCACTTTCTGATACCTAATAGATCTGTTTAACTTAATGTTATGGGAAAATACTCCCTCTGTCCCCCAGACTGGAGGGCAGTGACGCCATAATAGCTCATTATAACCTCGAACCCCTGGGCTCAAGTGATCCTCCTGCCTCAGCCTCCAGAGTAGAAGGATTGGGAGGCAGGAGATGAAACCCCTGCAGAAGGGCAAGTCAGGCAGAGGTGGACTGAGGCCAGCACCTGCTCCCTAAACCTGCAGCATTGCCTGAGTCTCCCAGAGTCTCCACACATCCCCAGGGCACAGCAGGGTGAGGGTGGGGGAATAGCTCAATTTAAATCCTGAAACAACTTCATCATTAATCATTTAATGGAGTTGGTATGGAAATAACACGATTATTTGCTCTTGGGAGAAAATAGGGGCTCAAAACAAAAGTAAAACTTGATTATAGAAAAATCCGGGGCCAGGCGCGGTGGCTCAAGCCTGTAATCCCAGCACTTTGGGAGGCTGAGATGGGCGGATCACGAGGTCAGGAGATCGAAACCGTCCTGGCTAACATGGTGAAACCCCGTCTCTACTAAAAAATACAAAAAAAAAAAAAAAAAAAAAAAGGCCGGGCGAGGTGGCGGGTGCCTGTAGTCCCAGCTACTCGGGAGGCTGAGGCAGGAGAATGGCGTAAACCCGGGAGGCGGAGCTTGCAGTGAGCTGAAATCCAGCCACTGCACTCCAGCCTGGGTGACACAGCGAGACTCCATCTCACAAAAAAGAAAAAAAAAAAAAAGAAAAAAAAATCTGGTTTTGTTTTTGCATGGTTGAGCCCTCAGGTTCCAGGGAAGCTCGGCGCACAGTATTTTGGCATTTGCTGTGCAAACAGTTGTTTCGTGCCCACTAATACCCAGTTCTGTAGCTGTAGGCAGGACTCAGGATGAGCCTCAAATTTTCTCTTTCGTTCTATAGGAAAATAGTTTGTCTATATTTCTTCATTTTTTGACAATGTGCATTATTTCTGTGGCATTTATTTGGTAAGTAAACACTCCTGAGGCACCGTTCTAGTCAGTGGGCACAGGTGAGTGAATAAGGCGGAAAGTGTGCACCCTCATTGAATCTTCACACACGCATGAGAAATAGTGTTTTAATCCCAGCTCAACCATTTACTAGCCGTAGAACCTTCGGCAAATTATCAAATCCCTCTGTGTCTTGGTTTCCTCATTTGCCAAATAGGAAATGGTAATAATCAAAATTTGTTGTTTAGAGTAAGTGAGTTACTATCATAACAGTGTCTGTTCTGTAGTAAGGAGGAATGAATGCTAGCTATTATAATGTGTAATCTTACGGCCAGGGGTAAATTTATTTGTGTTTTATTGGAAAAGTGTCAGATGATTAGGGATATTGTAATCCCTAATGGTATGGTACATCAGTTTGGATTAGATGCGACTGCGAGTAAGAGACACTGTTAGTGACAAGATATAAATGTATTTCTCCTTCCTATAAAAGTCTGGCAGTAGGTAGTCCAGGGCCAGAATTGTGAGTCTGCTCCACAGAGTCCTCAGACACCCAGGTTTCTTCTATGTTGCTGTCCATCATCTCAATTCATATGGTTGCCTCTTGGTCCAATATGGTTGCACAGGTCCAGTCATCACACAAACATTCCAGCCAGAAGGAAGGAGGAAGGGAAAGGACATGAGCGGCTGTCCTTATGGAAAACTTTTGGAAGCTGCCATGGGATACTGCCACTTACATCTCATTAGTCAGAACTTGGTCATATGACCATATGTTACTTCAAAGGCGACGAAGAAAAGTAATTTTTATTCTGGGGGTGCATATGCTCAAATAAAAAGTGGGGATTCAATGAAGATGGAAAAAAGGAGGGTGGTTTTGGATGGCAACTAGCAATCTCTGATGAACACAGTAGTTTAGGTATATTTTATGTATGTCCATTTACTTAAAAAAACATTTACTGAGACCAGCCCTGGGCAACATAGTGAAACCCATCTCTACAGAAAATACAAAAATTAGCGGCCGGGTGCAGTGGCTCATGCCTATAATCCTAGCACTTTGGGAGGCGAAAGCGGGTGGATCACCTGAGGTCAGGAGTTCGAGACCAGCCTGGCCAACACGGTGAAACTCTGTCTCTACTAAAAATACAAAAAAGTTAGTCGGCATGGTGGCAGGTGCCTATAATCCCAGCTTCTCAGGAGGCTGAGGCAGGAGAATCGCTTGTACCCGGGAGGCAGAGGTTGCCGTGAGCGGAGATTGCACCACTGCACTCCAGCCTGGGCAAGAAGAGCAAAACCCCGTCTCTAAAATAAAATAAAATAAAATAAAATAAAATAAAATAAAATAATTAGCCGGGCATGGTGGAATGTGCCTGTAGTTCCAGCTACTCAGGAGGTTGAGAATTGGGAGGATCACTTGAGCCCAGGAGGTCAAGGCTGCAGTGAGCTGTGATGGTGCCACTGCACTCCAGCCGGGGCAACAGAATAAGACCCTGTCTCAAGAAACAAACTTACTGAGTATCTAGGCAAGGTGGGTCTTAGAGGTTCCCTTCTGGGCCGTCTTTCCTTCAGTCTCTCATGAATGATCGAGGCAACATTTCCCATCTGATTTGCTTTTGCAGACAAATTTATTTGTTTATTCTTTTTGGGGAGGTCATGCTAATCTTCTCCATATCGTTTCAATGTTAGTATATGTGCTGCTGAAGTGAGCATTCCGAGACAGATTTCTTAAAAAAAATTTTCCACTAGCGATGTTATCTGATGCTGAACTCTGAGGGTAAATCATTCCGTTTTACTTGTCTGATACTTTGATTTTTGCTGGGGAGTCACCCTTAGCCTATAATTACCCCTAGGCCTTGAGTGAAAATAATCGACCAATATTAAATTTCAGCCAGATGCAGTGACTCATGCCTATAATCCCAGCACTTTGGGAGGCCAAAGGGAGTGGATCACTTGAGTCCACGAGTTCAAGACCAGCCTGGGCAACATGGCAAAAGCCCATCTCTACAAAAAATACAAAAATTAGCTGGGTGTGGTGCTGCCTGCCTGTGGTCCCAGCTACTCAGGAAACTGAGTGGGGAGGATCACCTGAGCCTGGGAGGTCGAGGCTCCTGTGAGTTGTGATCACACCCCTGCACTCGCGCCTGGGTGAGAGTGAGACCCTGTCTCAAAAAAATATATATTATATTATTATATATATATTTAATATATTATTATATTAATATAATTAATAATTAATATATTAAAATAATAATTAATATATTAACATAATATATTATATATTATATATAAATTTAATATATATATATTAAATCTCTCTGACCCAGAATCACAGAACCTTAAAGCTGGAATGGCCTACGAGAGCATTCAGCCCCTACCCTTCCTTGTTCACACGCTGAGAGAGGCAGTGGCTTCCCGGGGCTCCTCTTGCTAGTGCTAGGGGTGTGTGGCCCCATCAAAACCCCTCTGCCTCCTGACACCAGGGGAAGGGTCAGCAATCAGGCCGGGGCCAGCAGGCCTCAGTCACGAGGCACCAGGCTGCGCTCAGGGAGGTTGCAACTGACGCTTGATTCTCCCTTAATCCCCCAGGGACCTGTTCCAGTTCCACAGGCACACATTTCTGAGCCCTGCTTGAGGCAAAACTCCGCTTTGAACTTGTATCCTTTTGCTCTCTGAGCATCTCCTCCTCCTCCCTCCAGCCGCCCACTCCACTGTCTGCCCCACCGCACATGCCAACCTGTCATTGTACCCATCCCTGGGGGTGGGGAGGAATTCCATGCCCTCTGGCCAGGTCTAGGTGCTCCGAATAGCTGGATTGCCTGTAGTCTGTTGCCCTAATAGTAACCAATCCAAAGTGATTAATAGTAACAATAAACCATCTGCTAATGATTGAGCCTGTGTCTGATGGGTTAAGATGGTCCCTCGATTGATGCCATTCTGACTCGCATTCTAACTTTTTCAGGGTGGGCCAGAACGGCTGGAGTTAGCCTGGCACTGGCATCCCTGGACAGGCTGTCACAGAGGGGCACTCCAGCCTGCCTGGGTGACAGAGTGAGACCCTCTTCTAAAAAAATTTTTAAAAAGCAAATGTATGACCTGTTCTTAGAAAAACAACAGTTTTATAGTTACCCATGCTCCCAGTTAAAATATAACTCTATATTTAGAGTAAAAATATAACTCTAATGTAATTCAAATAAAAATACTAACATTAATTCCTTTTTGGGGAAAAAAAAAACCCACTCTGGTTTGAACCATCCTTTAATGCATGGGGCAGGGAGGGACCTGATAAATGTGGGAGGAGAGATGGTGTCTATTTTGATCCAGAATGAGGTGGCGAAAGTGCTGCCTGATACGCTAGAAGCTCTTTTCCTCCACCTGCTGCTTGCTGTGTGTGTCAGCCCAGTGAGGGTGGTGTTTCCTGATGACTGGGCCTCAGGCCGCCTCATCAGAGTCCCCTAGGGCAGATGGGAGCATGCAGATTCCAGGGCTCCCATCCAGTCAGCAACTAGGGCAGGACACCTGGACCCTGCAGATTATCTAAGTCCTGGATGATCCTCAAGTGGATGAATGTTGGTGAATGTTTGCTCCAGGGAACAGAAGTGTCCCATCCCCAGCAGAGCCTAGGTTGCTAAGGTCCGTGGGCTTGTACTGCTGCTGTAGCCCCAGGTCTTGGCCTCCTGACTCCTGGAACTGGGAGATGTGCTTCCTAGGATGGCTCTGACAATTAGCACTTCAGATCTTGGGATAAGGAAGGCCTACAGGCAATGCTGCCTTAAGGAAAAAACAACTCAGAAGGGCCCGATGCGGGGACCAGATGGGGAGGGCCCTTCATGAACATCGCTTATAGTTCCAGTATTCGTCAAAGAGCAGTTACTCATGCGGGACACAGGCGGCAAGGCGGTGGCCCCTGCAGAGCTGGCAGGCAGGACCCTGGATGCTAACCCAGGATGCAGCATTGATGTCCTCTGAGGTGGCGGGTGGCAAAGTCTCCCAACAAATCCACCTTCAACACTGCAAAGAAATGCGTTTTAGCATGGCAGGCTCTGCTCCTGCCTAGCCCCTGGCGGGGCATTGTCTTGTGACACCCCTACGCCCCTAGGTGTACACACACTCTATCCTGTGCTTGTAAAATGTGGGTGACATGTCATATACAGATCTAATCACAGGCCCCCCAGAGAATCATCGAGCAGATGGTGTGGTCCCCTTGACATTCACACCTGGTGGCTGCTGAAACCCTAGAAAGAGAGTGCAATTAGCAAACAAACCACCTTGGCTTCATATATTCGTTTCTCTTGCCAAGTGAGAAATTTCACCCTTCAAGAAAGATTTTTCTTCCATGAAGGTTGTGTTTTTCTGCCTGCTCAGTGTGAGACTTTACAGATGGCTCCTACTTTAATTTTAAAGTAGATGATAGTAACAACCCCAATATGACCGCTGCCGCCAACAGCTACTAAGATGCCCTGCATGGGTAGAAGGACTCACTTTGCAAAGCACTCTTCTGTAACGCAAAATCTATAGAGACAGGGAGCAACCAGTTCTGCTCCCTCCCCTCATTCCTTCTGCAAATTTGCATTGCGTGCCTACTATGTGCAAGTGGGCTTTGCAAAGAGAAGAAATCCAGCTCCCGGTGCCAAGCCAGACACAGCATGTTGGCAGGACAGAAGCAAGCAAACAGTGCACGCCACTGTGATGAGGGCAAGGAGAGAGGTGCGTGTGGACAGAGGGAGACTTCCAGAAAGGGGCACTGCCTCCAGAGAGCCCTGGACATGGATCAGTAGCTTCACAGGGAAACATACTGAGCATAGAAGGTTTCTCACCCAGAGATCTGTGGATGTTCAACACAGCATTGCTGGAGCTTAGGCTAAGCGTGGGCTGGAGGAGATGGGGATGGAAAGGCAGGCAGAGGCCAGAGCGGGAAAGGTTTTTTGTATCCTGCCAAGGGGTTTGGCTTTCCCTCCGCAGGAGCTGCCTAAGACCTTAAGCAATGGGGCACCTTAAGTAAGGTTGCTGAGGAAGATGCTGGAGGAGGCGTGTGCAAGCCTCATGCACAGCTGACAGCCAGAAAGAAAGACCTGGCAGATGAATTCGTTCTGCACTTGATCCAGTAGAGGGAAGTTTGCAGACTTAAGTGTCCGTTATGGATCAGTTTGCCCACTACCCTTCAGGCTGTGTTTCAAGAAAGATATCAGTGTCCTGGATAAATCTATTGCACGAAGACATCCCTCATGCCTGAGACAGAGGTGGCAGGACTGACAGAACCAGCCACCAAATTCATCTTCAAGCAATCAATGGGGAAAACACTTGCCATAATCTGAGACACAGTCAATATATTCCTACCTGAAGAAAACACAAAATTAACCTTAAAAAGACCCAAATAGAAAAGCAAACAATGGACATATGTAAACAAATAAGAGCTTCAGGTAAATAATATATAGAAGCACAGGGAACATAAAATAAGAAATCTCTAAATCAATACACATGAAGAATATTTAACACTAGGAGTGACCGAGGTAGTGATCATCTAAGCAGCTTAATCAGTCCTTTCACAAATCAGATTGACAGACTAAGAACCAAACACAGACCTCTGAGATGTGCCGGGGAGCTGCAGTGAGGTGGGCCCTCCCTCACACTGCTGGGGGTATGGAAATTGGAAACGTTTCTAGAAAGCACTTTGGAAAATGAAAGCCAAAAGCCATAAAAATGTCTTATTCTGTGTTCTTACTTTCAGAAATCTATCTGAAGGGAATAATAAAGGAGGCAGCAAAGATGTGAATCTGAAGACAATGAGCGTCGTGCTGTTTATGCTAATCCTGAACTGAGTAGGAAGTGATGGGTCATGTAAGGATACAGCGTAGCATGATGGTTTAATGGCCTGTGGTCTATGATGTACTGCTGTGTGGCCACTAGAGGCATATACTCAAAGGTTTTGAAGTGATATAGGAAAACGACTGTGACGCCATATTCTATAAAAAAGCAGCACATTACATCATAAAATCAGCATGCTCCCAATTTTATTTTTTAAAATGTGTATAAGCTGGGTGCAGTAGCTCATGCCTGTAATTCCAGCACTTCGGGAGGCTGAGAGCAGAGGATCTCTTGAGCCCAGGAGTTTCAGACCAGCCTGGGCAACAACATAGCAAGACCACATCTCTACAAAAACCAAAAATTTAAAAATTAGCCAGGTGTGGTGGTACAGGCCTATAATCCTAGTTAGAGGCTGAAGCAGGAGGATCACTTGAGCCCAAGGTTTCGAGGCTGCAGTGAGCTATGATCGCATCACTGCACTCCAGCCCGGGGGACAGAGCAAGACCCCTGTGTATCTTAAAATACATAAATTAAAATATAAAAATAAAAAATAGGTCGGTGGCTCATGCCTCTAATCCCAGCACTTTGGGAAGCCAAGGCGGGCAGATCACCTGAGGTGAGGAGTTCAAAATCAGCCTGGCCAACATGGTGAAACCCCGTCTTTACTAAAGATACAAAAATTAGCCAACTGTGGTGGCCGGCACCTATAATCCCAGTTACTCAGGAGGCTGAGGCAGGAGAATTGCTTGAACCCAGGAGGCAGAGGTTGCAGTGAGCAGAGATCTCGCCGCTGCACTCCAGCCTGGGCGATAGAGTGAGGCTCTGTCTCAAAAATAAATAAATGAATAAATAAATAAATAAAAATAAAAATAAATAAAATGTGTATGAAATAAACTTAAATACTAGAAGCACATGTCTCCACGTGGGGAGGTTATGAGTGTTTTCTTTTAAAGGAATGTTTCTATTTCTCTACATTTTGCCAGTTTTCTTTTTTCTTTTTCCTTTTTTTTGAGATGGAGTTTCGCTCTTGTTGCCCAGGCTGGAGTGCAGTGGTGCGATCTCAGCTCACTGCAAACTCCGCCTCCCGGGTTCAAGCGATTCTTTTGCCTCAGTCTCTTAAGTAGCTGGGATTATAGGCATGTGCCACCACACCCAGCTAATTGTGCATTTTTAGTAGAGATGGGGTTCCTCCATGTTGGTCAGGCTGGTCTCAAACTCCTAACCTCAGGTGATCCACCCGCTGTGGCCTACCAAAGTGCTGGGATTACAGCCATGAGCCACCGTGCCCGGCCTTTGCCAGTTTTCTACAATAAATATGACCTCTCTAATAATTATTTTAAAAAACTTAACCTAAAATGCATGTTTACCACACTCAAGTGGCCCTGGTGAGTCCCTGAAGGCACAGCAAGCTGGTGCCGCCTTCAGCTGCGGTTGGGCCAGATGGAGTGTCGTGGGCTCTTTGGTCGGCCAGGCGGGGAGAGGGTTCTGCCCCTGCAGAGGGCCTGCGCAGAGGTGGCCACTCAGTGCTCCCCCATGGGTGAGGGAGAGACTGCCCTTCTCCCTGCAGGGGAGGCAGGGGCTTGGGTGCAATTATACCGCATGGGGCAGGTTCTCTGGGCCCTCTTGCTTCCTTTTCTGTACCCATCCCTTACTCCCTGCACCCTCTCCTACCCCACAGGCTGGCTTCCAGGGCCTTCATGATGCCACCTGGCTGAGAAGCACCCTCCTGCGTGTGCACCTGTGCCACCTGTGCCGCAGTGAGCCGGTCTTAATTTCCAATCACAGAGAAAAGGGAGCGGATTATACTCGCTCTGGAGAAGACATAAATGATAAATTGACTGACTTTACTAAGCCAGGGATTCCTTGTATTTTAGAGTGTTTCCCAAAAAACACAAAGGTCATGGTCTTAGTCTCTATAGGTGACTATAACAAAATACCACAGACTAGGTTGTTTATAAACAACAGAAATGGATTGTTGACAGTTCTGGAAGCTGGGAAGTCCAAGGTCAAGGTACCAGCAGATCTGGTGTCTGGTGAGCGCTTCTCTGCTTTACAGATGGCGCCTCCTTGTTGAGTTCCCACACAGCAGAAGGGGTGGACAGGCTCCCCTGGGCCTCCTCATAAGGGCACTGATCCCATTCATGAGGGCAGAGCCTATTCATGAGGGCAGAGCCTACTTCCCAAAAACCCTGGCTCTCAATCCACCACATTGCGGATTCGATTTCAACAGATGAATTTTGCGGGGACACAAATGTTCAGACCAGAGAATCATCTTTATGGAAGTATTTTAGGCCATGGGACGGGCCGATGAGAGCTATTTTGGAGCTCGGGCTGTGGGACAGTAGCTCATCACTCACCGCAGAGGACTGGAGGGAGGTTTCTCCTTACCTTTCTGCCCTGCAGCAGAGGCAGGGAGGCTGATGTCAGAGTGGACTCCTTACCTTTCTGAAGGGGTGAGGGAGTAGCTCTGAAAGCCTGATCCAGCAGGATAGTTTGAATGTTTGACCCTCCAAATCTCATGTTGAAATTTGATTTCCAGTGTTTGAGATGGGCCTGGTGGGAGGTGCTTTGGTCATGGGAGCGGATCCATCAGGAGTGGCTTCTGCCTTTCTCACAGTAATGAGGAAGTCCTCATTCTTAGTAAAAGAGCCTGGCACCTCCTCTTTCTCTTTCTCTCTCTCTCTCTCTTTTTTTTTTATACAGAGTCTCACTCTGTCACACAGACTGGAGGGCAGTGGCACGATCTCAGCTCACTGCAACCTCCGCCTTCCAGGTTCAAGCTATTCTCCTGCCTCAGCCTCCCAAGTAGCTGGGATTACAGAGGTGCGCCACCACACTCAGCTAATTTTTGTATTTTTAGTAGAGATGGCGTTTCACCACGTTGGTCAGGCTGGTCTCGAACTCCTGACCACAAGTGATCTGCCCACCTCAGCCTCCCAAAGTGCTGGGATTACAGTCGTGAGCCACCGTGCCTGGCCTTTCTCTATCTTTTCTTTTCTCTCTTGACGTGTTATCTCTGCACATGCTGGCTCTCCTTCCCCTTCTACCATGAGTGGAGGCTCCCTGAAGCCCTCACCAGAAGCAGATAAATGGACTGACTTTACTAAGCCAGGGATTCCTTGCTTAGTGCCATGCTTCTTGTACAGCTTGCAGAGCCGTGAGCCAAATAAGCTTCTTTTCTTTATAAACTACCCAGCATCAAGCATTCCTTTACAGCAGCAGCACAAACAGGCTAAGATACCCAGTGACCCTGGGATGCTGTTGGGATTAGCCCTGGACCGCCCTGAGAAGTTGACTCTTATAGGGTGCCATTGGGTTTACATTAACAGTCATGAGGTGTCTGCCGAGTGGCAGCATTGTCACAGGCATTAGTAGTACCTATGGGCAGTTGTCTTTTCTGTTTTGCTCACTAGCTGGAAGAACGTCTGCAGAGTGAACATACAGTGACAGTCATATCCAGCTTCCATAGGCTCACAGCACAGACAGTTTTGGAGGGCTGCTTCTTCTTCGTTTTTTTTGATATGGAGTCTTGCTCTGTCACTCAGGTTGGAGTGCAGTGGCACAATCTCAGCTCACCGCAACCTCTGCCTCCTGGGTTCAAGTGATTCTCCTGCCTTAGCCTCCTGAGTAGCTGGGATTACAGTCACGCGCCACCACACCCGGCCAAGTTTTGTGTTTTTGTGGAGATGGGATTTCACCATGTTGGCCAGGCTGGTCTTGAACTGGAGACCTCAGATAATTCGCCCACCTTGGCCCTCCCAAAGTGTTGGGATTACAGGTGTGAGCCACCACACCTGGTCTGGAGGGCTTCTTTAAGAAAAGGAGACTGGGCGCAGTGACTCATGCCTGTAATCCCAGCACTTTGGGAGGCCGAGGTGGGTGGATCACAAGGTCAGGAGTTCGAGACCAGTGTGGCCAACATGATGAAAACCTGTCTCTACTAAAAAAATACAAAAATCACCCAGGCATGGTGGTGTGTGCCTGTAATCCCAGCTACTTGGGAGGCTGCGACAGGAGAATTGCTTGAACCGGGAGGCAGAGGTTGCAGTGAGCAGAGGTCTGGCCATTGCACTGCAGCCTGGGCGAAGGAGCAAGGCTTCGTCTCAAAAAAAAAAAGTTTCAAAATAATTTATTTAGACTGAAAAATCATAACAATTGCAGATTTTAAAAAGCCTTGCAGGCCATGTTATCCTAAGATGTAGGACAATCACATATTTTTTATGAATTAGTTCACTTGCCTGTCTCCGAAGTGCTTGTCTGCAGACTAGCTTCTGGCACCATTGATTTCCACTCTGTTGTGTCACCTTTGCTCACATGCCCAGTGCTGGGCTCAGTAGGGGACATTCAGGCCATGGCACAGCTCCTGTGCTGCACCGTGGCCTCAGGGTGCCCAGGGAGTCAGCGCAGTGGGCAGGAGGAGGTGTGGGAGCTGTACCCGAGATGGCTACATGTGGAAGTGACTATCACTTCCTGCTCATCATCAGACAGCCCGCCAGACCCAAGTTAAAGGATCTCCGTCCCAACACCCCTCTAGCTAGATCCTGAATCCCCCGTGGCTACCCCTATCCCATGTAGAGGGAAGTGTAATCCAGGGAAAGTTGTAGGAAAGATACCTTACTTTTGCAAACTTTACCAAAACCTGACCTTTTACATAAGCATTGAAAAGTTCCTCCCAGGGTCTTGATAGGTACCTGTGCAAATAAGGGTCCCTAAAACTGAAGCTTAATTAGCTTTACTATACAGTCACATTGGTGAATATTTGCTGCAAATATTTGTTGAATTGAGTAAAAGACATGGGCCCAGGCTTTGAAAAGCTCACACCACAGTGCAGAGACCCAAACTTGCAGAACCCACGACATCTTGTCCCCAGCTAGGTTCCTGAGTCTACCTGAGCACGGCCTGTGCAGCAGACCGCAGAGCCAGAGAAAGCCTGGATTTGGCCTGACTGCTTAGAAAGTCAAACACTATTCACCCTTCTAGAGCCTTCTTTCATAGTGTGTCTTCATACTCAGATATCAGGACCCAAAGACTTGAAGCTGAGGGCTGCCGTGGAGAACAACAGGACCACTTGTCCTAGTTTCGCAAACAGTGTGTTTTTAAGCAGTTTTAAGGCGTAGACCACAGAGGGGGCCAGCAGTTTTGTTCAGAGGACTTGGTAAAGTAGCTTGTGTTTTTCCAGATGTTCCCTAAAGTGGCTGAATAAACCTACGCCTCAGTCCCTCATTTTGGTGGTCAGGTAATGTGTGTCATGTTTCAAACCACAGCCCTCGGTGTTCTATGAGCTGTGGATGGAAGCCGTCTGCCCGGGTTTAGGTGGAATACAACCAGGTAAGGATGTTTGTTCTCTGAATCACTTCTGCCGGGCACTCTCCAAGTAGATTCCATTCCTGTTTCTCGGAGAAGCTGGATCTAGTCCTTTGTCAGTGGTTGTAAGAAGATGTTGTTGAGCTCTCCACTGATGTGTTGTGAGAGGACTGGGCTGAATGTAATAGCAAATCAGAAAGCTTAGAAAGGGGCCAGACACAGTGGCTCATGCCTGTAATCCCAGCACTTTGGGAGGCCGAGGTGTGTGGATCACTTGAGGTCAGGTGTTTGAGACCAGCCTGGCCAACATGGCAAAACCCCATCTTTACTAAAAAAAAAAAAAAAAAAAAAATACAAAAATTAGCCAGGTGTGGTGGCACACACCTGTAATTCCAGCTACTTGGGAGACTGAGGCAGGACACTTGCTTGAACCCAGGAGGTGGAGGTTGCAGTGAGCCCAGACCACACCACTGCACTCCAGCCTGGGTGACAGAATGAGACTCCATATCCAGAAAAAAAAAAAAGAAAGAAAGAAAGAAAAGAAAAAGAAAAAAGAAAGAAAGAAAGCTTAGAAAGGGTTTCCAGCTTCTCAAACAAATTAGGTCATCAGTGTCTTTAGGAACTAAGTCATATATTAACATTCTATTTCGCATCTCAATTCTTTACATCTTCCCCTCAAACTTAGTTCCCCAACCTCTAAGGAATTTTTCCATCACGTGCTGACTAAGCCATTATTGTCATAAAACCCAAAATCCGAATCCCAAAGAAATTAATCTGAAAATCCTTGATTCTGTAACGGGCTTGGTTTGCTACTTTCGTTTCATGCAAACTGCCTGCCGAAAAAGAACTGTAAAATCTCTCTTCTTTCTTATGCAGCCAGCGCCCTTTTTTTGTGTCTGCGGGAAGCCTCCTAAGCTACTGCAGAGAAGTGGGGAGCTATTTATAAATGCAGCACACGATGGTGCTGGGCTCGGCAAGTGCATCACCCAGAACCGGACGTTTAGGGAGGAGGACATGGTATCATTTACCCTCTAATCTGCCCTGGCCTGCTGCCCAGGGAATGCCATCTGAGCCCTTGAGGGAGCCCCACGGGAAAGTTCAGTCCCTGAGGACCCCAGCTGGTTGGTTTGAAAATGTCTGCAGCTGTAACTTGCACTGGGCGTGGAGAACTCACTGGCACTCAGTTTTCTGTGTCAGTTCATACCCCTAGAGAAGTTCTCATGAGTTACAATGGAGACTGGAGTTTCCCACAGCCCCAGCATCCTGCACTGTCCTCTGAGGTAACAGCAGAGTGCAGGGCAGAGCGGGATGTTTTAACGGAGCTGCAGACTCCAGGCCCAGATGATCCAGAACTGGGCTTTCCTATGGTGCTCCGTGCTCCTGGATATAATTTGAAACTTTTTTTTTTTTTTTTAATGATTTTTAATGCATCACAGAGAATGGTAAAAGCACCGAAAAGATTAGAATCAGGTAAGCATCTCTTCCTTTTTTTGAGAAGAAAAATAGAGTAGATCGTAAGAAACTGTTGGGTTGCTTGACGTAGCTTCCTGAGCACTCCTGGGGTTGATTGTTGAGCATATGATTTATGAACATTAGGAAGAAATACAGATTGCCAGGAATCTGTGCTAGTTCAGAAGAGCAGGCCATGCCAAACTCACACTGTTCCTTGTTTAGAGGGTAGTCCTTGGTTCATACCTCAGAAGAATCCCATAGAAAGCATATTTTAACATTTTATCAAGCATTTGACATAAAATCCCATGTATAAAATAAAGAAATATGGTCTTGGTGGTAGCACAATTGGACAGGTGAAAGATCAATTGATTGAACATCTACATTAAAAAACCTGCACTGTCCCAATTACCCTGATTTGCTCATTACACATTGTACACATGTATCAAAATATCACATGTATCCCCAAAATATATACATCTGTGATATATCAATTTTAAAAATAAAAAATAAAATACGAGAGGAAAAAACCCTTGAAGGTAAGAACATGGATCATGTTTAAGGATCTCTTGATGTGGTTGCATAAGAGATTTTAGTTTGGGGTAGGTTAAATTTTAATCACTAAATTCCCTTCCAACCATAGAACATCTATTCACAGTTGGAAGGAGAAAACCACCTTGGGACTTTCAAAAATACTGCGATGTGGTTAGAATCCTAGAGTTCTCAGATTTAAATATGTCTACCCCATATGTCATTTCCATGCTCCTTTTTGAAGATTTGCTGTATTTTTATTTCTCACTAAATTTGCATGGGGCTAAGTGTAATTATTTGTATGTAATAAATTATATAATACAAGAAAAAAACTGGATCAGTATTATCCTGGAGAATGAAGTCGTCTATTTTTGAATTTCAATGTTCAGAAATATTACACTTGCTGCCAAATCTGTCAATAATAAAAAACTTATAGGGAAAGCTAGTATGTCAACAACACAATTCAACTTAGAAGCTTGACAGGCCTGGAATGATGGGCTCAGACCAACAAGTCAAATGAGAGCCCGGATAAATGTCAAGTTTGGATTTAGATTTTTAACCATGGGGGGGAACATCTTGGCAATTCATGTGAAAAAGAACTGGGGAGTCAAATATAAAGAATTTTTTTTTTTTTTTTTTTTGAGACAGGGTTTCACTCTGTCACTCAGGCTGGAGTGCAGTGGTGCCATCACGGCTCACTGCAGCCTTGACCTCCTGGCTGAAGGGATCCTTCCACCTCAGGCTCCTGAGTAGCTGGGACTACAGGCGTGCACCACCATGCCTAGTAAACTTTTAAACTATTTTTGGTAGAGATGAGGTTTTGCCGTGTTGCCCAGGCTGGTCTCAAACTCCTGGGCTCAAGTGATCTTCCTGCCTTCGCCTCTCGGAGTGCTGAGATTACAGGCATGAGCTACCACGCCAAGCCAGAAACATTTTAATGTTTAAAACATATGTATGTTTTTAGTTTTTTACTTTAAGAAAACCAACAAAATGCATATTATAAAAATCAGGAAAAAATAAAGAAGCAGCGGAGAAGAAAATGCCCATATTCCCACCAAGGAGAAGCCATTTGTAAAGGAGCAAAGATGAGGCTGGGGAGGCGAGAAGTGAGCTTGGCCAGGGCTCAGGGGCACGGATTTGGCTTCTGAGGTTCCATTTCCTTATCGCTAAAGCGAAGGGATTGACTCGATGATCTGTTAGGACCCTTCTCATGTTAGGAATGAATGACTTACTGATAGGATATGGCTGTTTGCAACAGCTGAAAGGCTCTGAGGCTATCAAAGGAAGCAGATTAAGCAATGCTGTTCTGAATTTCAGAAGATGAAACCCCACAAGTGGGTGAGGTGATACTTAAATTAACCAAGAAAACTTTACTCTGTATTTCCAGAACTAGAGAGGGCTACTTGTGCTATGGTTTGAATATGGTTTGTTTGGCCTTGCCAAGGCTCAGGTTGAAATTTAATCCCAGTGTTGGAGGTGGGGCCTGGTGGGAGGTATTCATGATCAGGTTGGTGCATCTGACCTCACAGTAATGAGTGAACTTTCCCTCTGCCAGTTCCCACGAGAGTTTGCCTGAGAGCAAATTGTTAAAAAGAGCCTGGCACTTCCCTTCTCTCTCTCTTGCTTCCCTCCTCTCACCTTTTGACCCCTGTTTCCCCTTACCTCTCACCACGAGTAGAAGCAGCCTGAAGCCCTCCCTAGAAGCAGATCCTGGCACCATGCTTATTGTACAGCATGCAGAACTGTGAGCCAAATAAACCTCTTTTCTTTATAAATTACCCAGTCTCAGGTCTTCCTTTATAACAACACAAACTGACTAAGACAAGTTGTCAAGTGTCAAGTACACTGACATGGGGTAAACCAATGATCACTTGTCACTTTCAGTTTGGTTAAGAGAAGATTTCTTTTTTAGACGGAGTTTTACTCTTGCTGTCCAGGCTGGAGTGCAATGGTGCAATCTTGGCTCACTGCAACCTCCACCTCCCAGGTTCAAGTGATTCTCCTGCCTCAGCCTCCAGAGTAGCTGGGATTACAGGCATGTGCCACCACGCCCAGCTAATTTTGTATTTTTAGTAGAGACGGGGTTTCACCATGTTGGTCAGGCTGGTCTCGAACTCCTGACCTCAGGTGATCCGCCTGCCATGGCCTCCCAAACTGCTGGGATTACAGGCGTGAGCCACCACATCCGGCTGGCTAAGAGATTTCTGAAATTCCTCTAAATTCCTGAATCTCAACCCCTACAAAAGCCTCATTTCCAGGGCGCAATGGCTCATGCCTGTAATCCCAGCACTTTTGAAGGCAGAGGCAGGTGGATTACCTGTGGTCAGGGGTTCGAGACCAGCCTGACCAACGTGGTGAAACCCTATCTCTACTAAAAATACAAAAATTAGCCAGGGTTGGTGGCGCATGCCTGTAATCCCAGCTACTTGAGAAGCTGAGGCAGGAGAGTTGCTAGAACCCGGGAGGCGGAGGTTGCAGTGAGCCGAGATCATGCCATTGCACTGCAGCCTGGGCAACAAGTACGAAACTCTGTCTTGAAAAAAAAAAAAAAAAAAACCTTGTTAATCCAGACACCATTTATTAAGAAATTGCATTTGTTGAGAAAGGAAATTCCTTCCAGGCAGTGACTCATGCCTGTAATCCCAATACTTTGAGAGGCCAAGTCAGGTGAATTGCTTGAGCCTAGGAGTTTGAAACCAGCCTGGGCAACATGGTGAAAATTTGTCTCTACAAAAAATACAAAAATTAGCCAGGTAGGGTGGTGTGCACCATGGTCCCAGCTACTCTGGATGCTCAGGTGAGAGAATCAGCTGAGCCCAGGGAGGCTGAGGCTGCAGTGAGCTGTGATTGTGCCACTGTACTCCACCTGGGTGAAAAGTGAGACCCTGTCTCATTAAAAAAAAAAGGAGAGAAATTCTTACTCAATGCTAAAGGTGTTGAAATAATTCTTCCTCTGCATTTTCAAAACACTCTGAGAGGCGAAGGCAGGAAGATCACTTGAGCCCAGGAGTTTGAGACCAGCCTGGGCAATATGGCAAAACCTCATCTCTACCAAAAATAGTTTAAAAGTTTACCAGACACGGTGGTGCACGCTTGTAGTCCCAGCTACTCAGGAGCCCGAGGTGGAAGGATCCCTTGAGCCCAGGAGGTCAAGGCTGCAGTGAGCCGTGAAACATAAAAACATAAAAAAGGAAAACATTATTAAATAGCAAGACTTTTTCTTCTTTTGAGACAAGTCTCACTCTCATCCGGGCTGGAGTGCAGTGGTGTGATTATAGCTCACTGCAACCTCAAATTCCCGGGCTCAAGCCGTCCTCCTCAGCCTCCTGAATAGCTGGGATGACAGGTGTGCACTGCCATGCCTGGCTAATTTGTGTGTGTGTGTGTGTGTCTGTGTGTGGAGATGAGGGTCTCACTATGTTGCCCAGGCAGATCTCAAATTCCTGGCCTCAAGTGATTCTCCCACCTTGGCCTCCCAAACTGCTGGGATGACAGATATGACCCACTGTGTGCCTGAGAAGACTTTTTCAAAGAGAGCCCAATAAATTGAAGATCATTGCTGTACCTTTTCATGTTCCTGGTCTAACTACAAATGTATACATATGAAAGGTTTTCTGTTTTCATAGCATGCCATTACATAATGATGTCTAACTATGAAAGCCTGGTTATGCTCATTAATTAGTCCTACAATTAGCTGTACGATTGCAAAAACATGTAACCAACCTAAATACTCATCAGTTGATGTGTGGATAAAGAAAATATGGTGTATAGATACACCATGGAATACTACTCAGCCATAAAAAAGAATGAAACAATGTTTTTTGCAGCAATTTGGATGGAACTGAAAGCCACTGTTCTAAGTGAGGTAACTCGGGAATGGAAAATCAAATACCATATGTTCTTACTTATAAGTGGGAGGGGAGCTAAGCTATGGGTACACAAAAACATACAGGGTGGTATAATAGACTTTGGAGACTCAGAAGGGGGAGGGTGGAAGGGGAGTGAGGGATAAAAAACTACACATTGCATACAATGTACACTATTCGGGTGATGGGTGCACCAAAATCTCAGACTTCACTGCTATATGTTTCATCCATGTAACCCAAACCCACTGGTATCCCAAAAGCTATTGAAATAAAAAAAGTATGTATTAGTCCCTTATCGCATTGCTATAAAAACTACTCAAGACTGGGTAATTTATAGAGAAAGAGGGTTTAATTACTCACAGTTCCACAGGCTATACAGGTAGCATGGCTGGGAATGCCTCAGGAAACTTACAATCATGATGGAAGGTGAAGGGGAAGCAAGGAAAGTCTTACGTGGCCAGAGAAGGAGGAAGAGAGAAAAGGGGGAGGTGCTACACACTTTTAAACAACCAGATCTCATGAGAACTCTCTCACTATGATGAGAACAGCAAGGAGGAAGTACGCCCCCATCATCCAATCTCCTCACCTCCCACCAGGTCCCTCCTCCAACGTTGGGGATTACAATTCAACATGAGATTTGGACAGGGACACAAATCCAAACCATATCAATATATATAATAAAAAATAAAAAGGTGGATAATAAGGAGAAAAAATTAATTATCTGTACCCAGATGCATTTTAATTTGCATTATACATTGCACTGATGTCCAGAAAAATATAGCCCTTTAAATACTATAATTCAAAAATTTTCACAAATTTTCCTCTCCTGCTGGCCTTCTACCTGCTTTTTCCTTTCTGCTTTTAAGTTTTCAGTGATAAGGAATTCTCTGTAGATTTCAGTATCAGCCTTGATTTTAAGATGGTGATTTGCTTGGAAAATGCTGGTATTCCTGCAAGACTGGAAATGAAGAACTCTCGGATAAAGTTCAGGGAGGATAACTGCATGGATGACAGCTCTTGAATCCTGCTCTCTCACAAATGTCACACACGTCACAGGCTGGTGGGAATCGGGAAGACACAGGGGTCTCGTCACGAATTGTCTGACCACTCTCCTTCCTCCTCTCCCAGCCAGCGGAGGCATTTCTTCTCTCGGGCCTTTCATTTACTGTCACCTGTGCCTGGGACTCATTTCCTTGCCATGTTTGCATAGCTTCAGTTTCTGCTCAAATGTCCCCTCTTCAGAGAAGTCTTCCCCCCGTTTACATGTCCTTCAATCCCAGAAATTATCCTACTTGCTTTTTCACTTGTTTGTTCTGTGACCTCCTGGAGGTTAGGTCTTGTTCATGCTGTACCTTCTGTCCCTACACGGGTGCCAGGAACCCAGTAGGGGCTTCATCAGTATCTGTTGAGCAGATGTCAGGTCCCTGCCTCAAAGACCTTGCAGTCTGGTAGGGAGAGGCGAACAACAAGGATTCCACAAGATAATTCCTGAAATGCAAGTATGTGCCAAAAATCATCTGGGAGAAGAAGTGCTCCGTGTTTCCTGAGAGTTGGTGCTGGTCAAGGTATTGAGGACTGAATTCCTGAGTTGAGTTTAAGGACAAGTCAGAGTCCGGCCACCTGACACCAGGACAAGGGGGTTGCAGGGGGAACAGCGCATCCAGACAGAATCCCAGAAGTGTGGTGGCCCATCACACATTGGAAGGCCCAGATGGCTGCCCTTGGCAGAGACAGAGCTCAGTGAGTAAACCCATGGGCTCCCTTGCACTTTCTATTTTTTCAGTTGAGTTCATGTGACCAGATCTAAAAATGATGCGTGATACTTCCTGGCCAAGTATGTTAAGAGCTGGTGTGTCTCCTCCCTCCCTTCCTTCCCTTTCTCCTCCCTGGGACCACGGATGGCCATGTTGGGATGGCCGTGTGACAAGAAGGGGTCCTGGATCTCTGACTCACTGCCTGGCGGAGAGCCTGCTCTTTGTCTGGGTGAGTAATAAATCTGGAATTGGCTTCTGTAGATGCTGGCGGTGAATACACCCATCTGATACACTGACCAAGTAGAGAATGCTCACAGGCATCGTCCTTATCCAGATGAGATGAACAAAAAGTAAAAATCTCATGTAGCTTTCTCTACTTTTCTAGAGAGTGAGCATTCTCACCTCAGTTTCATCTAAAACAACACTTTTTCTATCTATCTTGCTTTGTCTTACATCATTGGTGTTGCTTTAAAGAAATATCTGAGACTGGAGGATTTGTAAAGAAAAAAAGGGTTATTTGGCTCATGGTTCTGCTGATCAGAAGCCTGGGCATCCGGTGAGGGCTCACGCTGCTTCCACTCATGTGCAAGTCAAAGGCGAGCTGGCATGGGCGGAGATCACACAGCAAGAGAAGCCAGAGAGAGAGCGAAAGGGGAGGTGCCCGTGTCTTTCTACCAATCAGCTTTCACAGCAACTAATAGAGAGAGAACTCGTTACTTCAAGGACAGTACCAAGCCATTCATGAGGGATCCATCCCCAGGATGCAGACACCTCCCATCCAGCCCCACCTCCAACTTTGGGGACCACATTCCAACATGAGAGTTGGAGAGAACAAACATCCAAACTATAGCACACTTGTTTAAGCATTATTGATCAGATTTTCTTTTTCTTTTTCTTTCTTTCTTTTTTTTTTTTTTTTTTTTTTTGAGACCTGGTCTTGCTCTGTCGCTCATGCCAGAGTGCAGGACATCATCTCATCTTACTGCACCTCCACCTTCCGGGTTCAAGTCATTCTCCTGCTTCAGCCTCCCGAGTAGCTGGGACTACAGGCACACACCACCACGCCCTGCTAATTTTTGTATTTTTAGTAGAGATGCGGTTTCACCATGTTGTCCAGGCTGGTCTCGAACCTCTGACCTTGTGATCTGCTGGCCTCAACCTCCCAAAGTGCTGGGATTACAGATGTGACCCACCGCGCCCGGCCACTCAGATTTTCTTTAATAAAAGACTCATTTGCATTAAAAAAACCACCAAGGCATAAAATACATGAAATTAGCATCAATGGCGGCTGGTTAACCACCTGCCCACAGTGAAGCCTTCAGTGTGTGTTATCTGGCTTACTCCTCATAACACCTCTGTGATGTAGATATTGTCACTATCTGCATTTTTCAGGTTTGGAAACTAAGTCTTACAGAAGCGAATGGCTAGTCTGGGTGACACTGGGAGTGGGTAGGGAAAGCCGGGGTTTCAGCCCAGCTCTGTCTGACTGCAAAGCGCTTGCTCCTAACTCCTGAGTGACTCCACTGGTCTAATTCAGTCGTCCGTTGAAGGCTCAAATCTTCAGCAAGGATCTTTTACTTCCTACCTGGTAGAACAGCCAATCACAGCTCTGTCTTTTTTAATTTGTAAGAAAGTTCTTCTTTACCCAAAGGGAAAATCTGCCTCCCGGGACTCTCGTAAATGCTTCTTGACTAGAGTCATTTATTTCTTCCTATACTGGGACTGCTATGTTATGTATGTATCTTTCCATTTTAAGAAAACAAAGGATTTGTCTAGGAAAAGGAAAGAGCTAATAAACTGTTTCCAGATATTATAGTTTTCCACTGCAGAGAGAGGAGTTATGCAACAGCAATGATTATTATAAAATAGTGCATTTCAACATCCTAGCAAGGAATGCATATGGCATTGGCCGTCAGTTCTAGGATCCATAGCCCCGCCGATGCTATAGTCTTGTTGGTCTTTTAACATCCTGCACATCTAAATCACGTATTTGAAACACCTTTATTGTGACTCATGGACAGCAGTGTTTCCCCTGAATCATCCTAGGGGCTTAAATCCGATGCACACTCTCAAAATACAATATATGTTCTTCCTGTGTGAATGACTAATATGATGTCATTCATAACAAATTCTAGTCTCAGCTCTGATTCCCTTTCACTAGGACCTTATAAATGCATTCTTGACTGGGCGCGGTGGCTCACGCCTGTAATCCCAGCACTTTGGGAGGCCGAGGTGGGCAGATAACAAGGTCAGGAGATCGAGACTATCTTGGCTAACATGGTGAAATTCCGTCTCTACTAAAAACACAAAAAATTAGCCGGGCGTGGTGGCGGGCGCCTGTAGTCCCAACTTCTCAGGAGGCTGAGGCAGGAGAATGGCTTGAACCCAGGAGGCGGAGGTTGCAGTGAGCAAAGATTGTGCCACTGCACTCCAGCCTGGGCGACAGAGTGAGATTCTGTCTCAAAATTAATTAATTAATTAATTAAAATGTGTTCTCAGCTGCAGACTAAAGGGATGTAGAGGAACAAATATCTGAGCAGCTTCTGAATTTCAGAAGGTCCGCGAGAAAAGATTTGTTATATCCGACCTCTTCAACAGGGATTCTAACCTAACTTCGTCATATGGTCAGAAGCCTCAGATACTGTTTTCTCAGCCTCCGATTCCTACATCCACTGTGCGCTTTTGTTTAGTCTGTAGCAGTGTAAAGTTAGGGGGCATGGTTCACAAGACCACTTTCACTTCAAACATTGATTGCAAATTTGAGGCTTCCCAAGACCACTGTCAAGGTTTGATAATTCTCTAGAAGGACTCATAGAACTCACTGAAAGCTGAAATTCCCATAGTTACAGGTTACAGGTTTTTTTTTGTTTTGCTCTATTTTTGTTTTTGTTATAATTTTTTTTCGACAGGGTTTTGCTGTATCACCCAGGGTGGAGTGCAGTGGTGCATTCATAGCTCACTACAGCCTCAGTCTCCCAGGCTCAAGTGATCTTCCTGCCTTAACCTCCAACATGGCTGGGACTACAGGCACATATGACCACGCCCAGCTGATTTTTTTTTTTTTTAATTTTGATTTTTAGCAGAGACAGGGTCTTGCTTTGTTGCCCAGACTGATCTCAAACTCCTAGGCTTAAGTGATCCTCCTGTCTTGGCCTCCCAAAGTGTTAAGAGTAGAGGTGTGAGGCCAGGCGCGGTGGCTCAAGCCTGTAATCCCAGCACTTTGGGAGGCCGAGGCGGGTGGATCACGAGGTCAGGAGATCGAGACTATCCTGGCTAACATGGTGAAACCCCGTCTCTACTAAAAATACAAAAAAAAAAAAAACTAGCCGGGCGTGGTGGCGGGCGCCTGTAGTCCCAGCTACTTGGGAGGCTGAGGCGGGAGAATGGCGTGAACCCGGGAGGCGGAGCTTGCAGGGAGGCGGAGCTTGCAGTGAGCCGAGATCCGGCCACTGCACTCCAGCCTGGGAGACACAGCGAGACTCCGTCTCAAAAAAAAAAAAAAAGATTAGAGGTGTGAGCCACTGCACCTAGCTGGTTATAGTTTACTACAGTGAAAGGATACAGATTAAAGTCAGCCAAGCCAGGCGCCGTGGCTCACAACTGTAATCCCAGCACTTTGGGAGGTGGGGAGATCACCTGAGGTCACAAGTTCGAGACCAGCCTGGCCAACATGGTGAAACCCCATCTCTACTAAAAATGCAAAAAAAATTAGCCAAGCAAGGTGGCGGGCACCTGTAGTCCCAGCTACTCAGGAGACTGAGGCATGAGACTCACTTGAACCGGGTGGTGGAGGTTGCAGTGAGCCAAGATCACGCCACTGCACTCCAGCCTGGGCGACAGAGTGAGAACCCATCTCAAAAGTTTATGTCTTAAGTAATAAGAAAAAGAAGAAAAAACTTAACCCACAGCTAACGAGCAGAAAGAAAAATAAAAATCACAGCAGGGACAAATAAAAAGAGAAGAAAAACAACAGGCCTATTGCAACCCCCGTTCCCTCCACCTCCACTAGAACAGGCGCTGGTATCCACAGCTGAGAGACCCATAGACAGTTCACATCATAGGACTCTGTGCAGACAACTCCCAGTATCAGCCCAGAGCCGGGTAGACTCCATGGGTGGTTAGACCCAGAAAAGAGACAACAATCACTGCAGTTCGGCTTGCAGGAAGCTGTATCCATAAGAAAAGGGGGAGAGTACTACATCAAGGGAACACCCCATGGGACAAAAGAATCTGAACAACAGCCTTCAGCCCTGGACCTTCTCTCCGACAGAGACTACCCAAATGAGAAGGAACCAGAAAACCAACCCTGGTAATGTGACAAAACAAGGCTCTTTGGTACCCCCGCAAAATCACACTAATTCACCAGCAATGGATTCAACAAACCAAGAAAAATCCCTGATTTACCTGAAAAATAATTTAGGAGGTTGGTTATTAAGCTAATCAGGGAGGGAGCAGAGGAAGGCAAAGCCCGATGCAAGGAAATCCAAAATATGATACAAGAAGTGAAGGGAGAAATGTTCACGGAAATAGATAGCTTAAAGAAAAAGCAATAAAAAAATCAGGAAACTTTGTACACACATTTAGAAATGTGAAATGCTCTGGAAAGTCTCAGCAATAGAATTGAACAAGTAGAAGAAAGAAATTCAGAGCTTGAAGACAAGGTCTTCGAATTAACCCAATCCAATAAAGACAAAGAAAAAAGAATAAGAAAATATGAACAAAGCCTCCAAGGAGTCTGGGATTATGTTAAACAACCAAAACTAAGAATAATCAGTGTTCCTGAGGAAGAAGAGAATGTTAAAAACTTTGAAAACATATTTGGGGGAATAATCAAGGAAAACTTCCCCGGCCTCACTAGAGACCTAGACAGCCAAATACAAGAAGCACAAAGAACACCCAGGAGATTCATTGCAAAAAGATCTTCACCTAGCCACATTGTCATCAGGTTATCCAAAGTTAAGACAAAGGAAAGAATCTTAAGAGCTGTGAGACAGAAGCGCCAGGTAACCTATAAAGGAAAACCTATCAAATTTACAGCAGATTTCTCAGCAGAAACCCTACAAGCTAGAAGGGATTGGGATCCTATCTTCAGCCTGCTCAAACAAAGCAATTATCAGCCAAGAATTTTTGTATCCAGTGAAATTAAGCATCATATATGAAGGAAAGATATAGTCTTTTTCAGACAAACAAATGCTGAGAGAATTCGCCACTACCAATCCACCACTAAAAGAACTGCTAAAAGGAGTTCTAAATTTGGAAACAAATCCTGGAAACACATCAAAACAGAACCTCTTTAAAGCATAAATCACACAGGATCTATAAAGCAAAAATTCAAGTTAAAAAGCAAAAACAAAAAACAAAAGCACACAGGCAACAAAGAGCATGATGAATGCATGTTGAATTTAATACTGACATTGACTGTAAATGTCCTAAAGGGCTCCATTTAAAAGATACAGAACTGCAGAATGGATAAGAACTCATCAACCAACTATCTGCTGCCTTCAGGAGACTCATCTAGCACATAAGGACTCATATAAACTTAAAGTAACGGGGTAGAAAAAGGCATTTCATGTAAATGGACACCAAAAGTGAGCAGGGGTAGCTATTCTTATATCAGACAAAACAAACCTTAAAGCAACAGCTGTTAAAAGAGACAAAGAGAGACATTATATAATGGTAAAAAACCTTGTCCAACAGGAAAATATCACAATCCTAAACATATATGCACCTGACACTAGAGCTTCAAAATTTATAAAACAATTGCTAACAGACCTAAGAAGTGAGATAGACTGCAACACAATATTAGTGGGGGACTTCAGTCCTCCACTGACAGCACTAGACAGGTCATCAAGACAGAAGGTCAACAAAGAAACAATGGATTTAAACTATATGTTGGAACAAATGGACTTAACAGATACATACAGAACAACATTTCATCCAACAATCGCAGAATACACATTCTACTCAACAGTGTGTGGAACTTTCTCTGAGATAGACCATAAAATGAGGCTAAATACATTTAAGAAAATTGAAATTATATCAAGCACTCTTTCAGATCACAATGGAATAAAACTGGAAATCAACTCCAAAAGGAACCTTCAAAACCATGCAAATACATGGAAATTAAATAACCTGCTCCTGAATGAGCACTGGATCAAAAATGAAATCAAGATGGAAATTAAAAAATTCTTTGAACTGACCAACAATAATGACACAACCTGTCAAAACCTGTGGGATATGGCAAACATGGTGCTAAGCGGAAAGTTCACAGCCCTAAATGCCTACATCAAAAAGACGGAATGAGCACAAACTGACGCTCCAAGGTCACACCTCAAGGAACTAGAGAAACAAGAACAAACCAAACCCAAACCCAGCAGAAGAAAGGAAATAACCTAGATCAGAGCAGAACTAAATGAAATTGAAACAAATAAGAAAAAAATACAAAAGACAAATGAAACAAAGCTGATTCTTTGAAAAGATAAATACAATTGATTGACTATTATACAATTGATTAACCAAGAAAAGAAGGGAGAAAATCCAAGTAACCTCACAAAGAAATGAAACAGGAGATATTATAACTGACACCACTGAAATACAGAAGATCCTTCGAAGCTACTATGAACAACTTTATGCACATAAACTAGAAAACCTACAAGAGATGAGTAAATTCCTAGAAACATACAACCTTCCTAGCTTAAATTAGGAAGAATTAGATACCCTGAACAGACAAATAATGAGCAGTGAGATTCAAATGGTAATTTAAAAATTACCCAAAAACCACAAAAAAGTCCAGGACCAGAGAGATTCACAGCTGAATTCTACCAGACATTCAAAGAAGAGTTGGTACTAATCCTTTGACACTATTCCACAAGATAGAGAAAGAAGGAACCCTCCCTAATTCATTCTATGAAGCCAGCATCACCCTAATACCAAAACCAGGAAAGGACATAATCAAAAAAGAAAACTACAGACTGATATCCTTGATGAATATAGATGCTAAAATCCTTAACAAAATACTAGCTAACCGAATCCAACAACATATCAAAAAGATAATCCACCATGATCAAGTGGGTTTCGTACTAGGGATGCAGGGATGGTTTAACATATGCAAATCAATTCATGTGATACACCACATAAACAGAATTAAAAACAAAAATCACATGATCATTTCAATAGATGCAGAAAAAGCATTTGACAAAATCCAGCATCCCTTTATGATTAAAGCTGCCAGCAAAATCTGCATACAAGGGACATACCTTAATGTAATAAAAACCATCTATGACAAACCGGCAGCCAACATGATACTGAATGGAGAAAAGTTGAAAGCATTCCCTCTGAGAACTGGAACAAGACAAGGATGCCCACTCTCACCACTCCTCTTCAACATAGTACTGAAAGTCCTAGCCAGGGCAATCAGATAAGAGAAAGAAATGAAGGGCATCCAGATCGGTAAAGAGGAAGTCAAACTGTCCCTGTTTGCTGACAATATGATTGTTTACCTTGAAAACCCTAAGAACGCCTCCAGAAAGCTCCTAGAACTGATAAAAGAATTCAGCAAAGTTTCCAGATACAAGACTAATGTACACAAATCAGTAGCTCTTCTATACACCAATAGTGACCCAGTGTAGAATCAAATCAAGAACACAACCCCTTTTATAATAGCTGCAAAAAAAAAAAAAAAAAAAAAAAAAAAAAAAAACACACACACACACACACACACACACAACAACTTAGGAATATACCTAACCAAGAAGTCAAAAGACTTTACAAGGAAAACTGCAAAACACTGTGGAAAGAAATCATAGACAACACAAACAAATGGAAACACATCCCATGCTCATGGATGGGTAGAATCAATATTGTGAAAATGACCACACTGCCAAAAGCAATCTACAAATTCAGTGCAATTCCCATCAAAATACCACCATCAGTCTTCAGAGAATTAGAAAAAAAATTATAAAATTTGTATGGAACCAAAAAAGATCCCACATAGCCACAGCAAGACTAAACAAAAAGAACAAATCTGGACGCATTACACTACCTGATTTCAAAGTACACTATAAGGCCATAGTCACCAAAACAGTGTGGTACTGGTATAAACATAGGCCCATAGACCAACGGAACAGAATAGAGAACCCAGAAATAAACCCAAATATTTACAGCCAACTGATTTTCGACAAAGCAAACAAAAACACAAAGTGGGGAAAAGACACTCCTTTCAACAAATGGTGCTGGGATAATTGGCTAGCCATATGTTGGAAAATGAAACTGGATCCTCGTCTCTCACCTTATATAAAAATCAACTCAAGATGGATTAAGGACTTAAACGTAAGACTTGAAACTGTAAAAATCATAGAATATAACATTGGAAAAACCCTTCTAGACATTGGCTTAGGCAAGGATTTCATGACCAAGAACCCCAAAGTGAATGCAATATAAACAAAGCTAAATAGCTGGAACCTAATTAAACTAAAAAGCTTTTGCACAGCAAAAGGAACAGCCGGCAGAGTAAACAGACAGCCCACAGAGTGGGAGAAAAATCTTCACAATCGATACATCTGACAAAGGACTAAATCCAGAATCGACAACAAACTCAAACAAATCAGTAAGAAAAAAACAAACAATTCCATCAAAAAGTGGGCTAAGGACATGAATAGACAATTCTCAAAAGAAGATATGCAAATGGCCAACCAACATATGAAAAAATGCTCAACATCACTAATGATCAGGGAAATGGAAATCAAAACCACAATGTGATACCACCTCACTCCTGCAAGAATGGCCATAATTAAAAAAAAAAAAATCAAAAAACAGTAGATGTTGGTGTGGAAGTAGTGAACAGGGAACACTTCTACACTGCTGGTGGGAATGTAAACTAGTATAGCCGCTATGGAGAACAGTGTGGAGATTCCTAAGAAACTAAAAGTAGAACTACCATTTGATCCAGCAATCCCACTACTGGGTATTTACCCAGAGGAAAAGAAATCATTGTTCAAAAAAGATAATTGCACATGCATGTTTATAACAGCACAATTCACAGTTGCAAAATCATGGAACCAAATCAAATGCCCATCAATCAGTGAGTGGATAAAGAAACTGTGATGAAATACCTATATGATTGAATACCACACAGCCATAAAAAGGAATGAATTAACAGCATTTGCAATGACCTGGATGAGATTGGAGACTATTACTCTAAGTAGCTCAGGAATGAAAAACCAAACATCATATGTTCTCACTGATATGTGGGAGCTAAGCTGTGAGTATATAAAGGGGTAAGAATGATGCAATGGACTTTGGTGACTTGGGGGGAAAAATGGGAGTGGGCAAGGGGATAGAAAACTACAAATATGGTTCAGTGTATACTGCTCAGGTGATGGGTGCACCAAAATCTCACAAATCACCACTAAAGAACTTACTCGTGTAACCAAACACCATCTGTACCCCAATAACTTATGGAAAAATAAAATAAAAAAGAAAAACAACAGAGAAAGCCAATGAAAGGGGATTCTTGAAAAAGATCCACAAAATTTACAAATCTTTAGGTAGATTGACCATGAAAAAGAGAAGACTCAAGTTACTAAAGTGAGAAGTACAAGTGGGGACATATTGATTTTCCAGGAATGAAAAGAATTATAAGAGAGTAGTAGGAACAACTATATGCCAACAAATTATGTACACATAGATGAAATGCACAAATTCATAGAAACACACAATGTATCAAGAGTGAATCATGAAGAAACAGAAAATATGAATAGATATATAAGTAATAAGGAGACTGTATTGGTAATCAAAAACCTGTCAACAAAGAAAACCCTGGACAAGATTGCTTCATTGGTGCATTTTACCAAGTATTTAGAGAGGATTTAACACCAAATCCTTCTCACATTCTGCTGAAATGTTAGAGAGAACACTTGTTAACTTAACCTTTGAGGCCAGCATTACTCAAACACCAAAACCAAAGACAGCAAAAGAAAACCACAAATCTCTACTTACAAATATTGATGCAAATAAAAAGCTTCAACAAAACACTGAGAAACAAAATCAGCTGCATAGTAAAAGGATTATACCCCATTACCAAGTGAGATTTACTCTCAGAATGCAAGGATAGTTCAACTATGAAAACAAATCTGACCAGGTGCAGTGGCTCATGCCTATAATCCCAGAATTTTGGGAGGCCAAGGTGGCAGGATCACTTGAACCCACGAATTCAAGACCAACCTGGGTGACACAGTGAGACCTCATCTCTACAAAAAAATAAAAAAATGAGGCAGAAGCATCACTTGAGCCGGGAGGTTGAGGCTGCAGTGAGCTGTGATAGTGTGCCACAGCATTCCCACCTGGGTGATGGAAGTGAGACCCTATCCCTGCCCCGCCCCCTCCAAAATCAATCAATCAATCAATCAATGTATACTCCATGATAACAGAATGAAGGAAACAAATCCTATGAACATTTTAATTGATTCAGAAAAATATCATTTGATAAAATTCAACACTTGTTTGTGACCAAAACTCAGAAAAAACCTAGGACTGGAAAATAAACTTCTTCAACATAATAAAGGCCATATATGAAACCCCACAGCTAGCATTGCCTTCAATGGTGAATAACTGAAAGCTTTCCCCCAAGATCAGATACAAGACAAGGTTGCCTTCTTTTGCTATTTCTGCTCAACATAGCATTGGAAGTCCTAGCCAGAGCAGTTAGGTAAGAAAAAGAAATAAAAACCATTCAAATTAGAAAGTAAGAAGTAAAATTACCTGTTTGCAGATAAATGATCTTATATATAGAAAACCCTAAAGACATATAACATACACACGAACTGTGAGGACTAATAAATGACTTCCACAAAGTTGCAGAATACAAAATTAACATAGAAAAATCAGTTGCATTTGCATAAACTGACAATCAACAATCCAACGAGAAATTTTTAAAAATTCTATTTACAATAGCAACAAAAAGAATAAAATACTTAGGAATAAATTTAATCAAGGATGCAAAATCTTGCACATTTAAACTACAAATTGTTGCCAGGCATGGTGGTGTGTGCCTGCAGTCCCAGCTACTCAGGGGGCTGAGGTGAGAGGATCAGTTGAGCCCAGGAGTTTGAGACCAGCCTGGGCAACATAATGAGACCCTGTCTTTTAAAAAAAACAGATTAAAATTATAAAAGATTGGTGAGATAAATTAAAGAAGATACTAGTAAATGGAAAGACATCTCATGTTAATGGATTGGAAGATTTAATACTAATAAGATGCTATTACTACCCAAAATAACCTACATATTTAATACAATCTCTATCAAAAGCCCAACAATTTTTTTTGCAGAAATGGAAAAACCCATCTTAAAATACATATGGAATTTTAAGGCACCTTGAATAGCTAAAATAGTCTGGAAAAGAAGAACAATGTTGGAAGACTCACACTTCCCAATTTCAAAACATATTGCAAAGCTGTAGTAGTCAAAACAGTATAGTATGCACAAAAAGCCAGACATCTAGACCAATGGAATACAGAGCCCAGTAATCAGCCCTCAGACATATGGTCAAATGATTTTTGACAAGGATGCCAAGACCATTCAATGGGAAAAGTAAAGTCTTTTCAACAAATAATGCTAGGAAAATTGGATATTTACTCATAAAAGAATGAAGCTGGACCCTTACCTAACACCATAAACAAAATTTAACTCAAAATGGGTCAAAGACCTAAATGTAAGACCTAAACCTTTAAAATTCTTAGAAGAAAAAGTTGGGCAAAAGCT
This sequence comes from Macaca fascicularis, assembly GCF_037993035.2. Lineage (NCBI taxonomy): Eukaryota > Metazoa > Chordata > Mammalia > Primates > Cercopithecidae > Macaca > Macaca fascicularis. The sequence goes on from NC_088375.1 coordinate 19,750,589, forward strand.
ACATTACATTGGGTTTGGCAGTGATTTCTTGGATATAACACTGAAGGCACAGGCAAAAACATAAGAAATAGACAAATTGAGCTTTACAAAATTTTTTTAAAATTTGTGCACCAAAAGAAGCTATCACTAGAATAATAGGAAATCTACAGAATGGGAGAAAATATTTGCAAATCATATACCTGATAAGGGATTGGTATTCAAACGCATAGAAAACTCTTAAAATTCAATAACAGAAAAACAAACAGTTCAATTCAAAAATAGGCAAATAACATGAATAGACATTTTGCAAAGAAGATATACAAATGACCAAGAGCCCATGAAAAGATGCTGAACATCACTAACATTAGGAAAATGCAAATCAAAACGACAATGAGATACCACCTCACACATATCAGGATGGCTATTATTAAAAAAACAAACAATATATTAAGAGTGGACAAGGATATGGAGAAATTGGAATCCTTGTGCATTGCTGGCAGAGATAAAAATGGTGGCTCAGTGTGGTGTTTCATGCCTGTAATCCCAGCAATTTGAGAGGCTGAGGTGGGCAGATTGCTTGAGCTCAGGATGTCAAGACCAGCCTGAGCAACATGGTGAAACCCTATCTCTACAAAAAATACAAAAATTAGCCAGGTATGGTGGTGCGTGTCTATGGTCCCAGCTACTTGGGAGGCTGAGGTAGGAGGATCACTTGAACCCAGGAGGGAAAAGTTGCAGTGAGCCGAGATTGTACCATGGCACTCCAGCCTGGACACGAGATCCTGTCTCAAAAAAAAAAAGTACAGTTTCTGTCAAAAATAGTATGGCAGTTCCTCAAAAAAAATTAAAAATAGAATTACCATATGATACAGTGATTCCACTGCTGGGCATATACCAAAGAATTGAAAGCAGGGTCTGGAAGAGATATTTGTACATCCATGTTCATAGCAGCATTATTCACAATAGCTAAAATACAGAGGCAACCAAAGTATCTGTTGACAGACGAATGGATAAGCAAAGTGTGGTCTATCCAGACAATGCAATATCATTCAGCCTTGAAAAGAGGAAAATGCTGACACATTGCTACATTGTGGTTGAACCTTAGAAGACATTATTTTAAGTGACATAAGCCAGACTGTATGATTTCACTTACATGAGGTACCCTAGAGTAGGCAAATTCATAGAGGCAGAAAATGGAATAGTGATAACTAGGGACTTGGGGCAGAGGAGAATAGAGAAATATCGTTTAATAGGCACAGTTTTAGTTTGAGATGATGAAAAATTCTGGAGGTGGACATTGGTGATATTTGCACACAACATAAATGCACTTAGTGTTACTGAATTGTACACTTACAAATGGTTAAAATGGTAATCTTTTTCTTTTTTTATTTCTTAAAATGGTAAGTTTTATGTTACATATATTTTACTACAACAACAGAAAATCATTTGCATTTTATAAGTTACATCAATCCTTACAGAATTTAAAATTTCCGAAGCAATAGCCAAACAAAGGCACCTGCCTCTAGAACAGGGTTTCTCAAGCTCAGCACTACTGATATTTTGAACCAGATAATTCTTTGTTGTGGGCAGTGTCCTGTGTCTTGTGGGGCATGTAGTAGCATCCCTGCTGTCTTCCCACTCAATCTCAGTAGCAATCCCCTCCCCTGCTGTGATAACCAAAAATGTCTCTGGACATTGCCGAATGCTGCCCTCCCGGGGCACAAAATCACCACCAGTTGAGAACCACGAATAAGAGTTCTGAAATCCCCCACTCAGTCCCGAATACTGACAGTTGTCTAGGCAGCATCAGCTTGCAAGTCCACAGTCATAAATCCATTCCTTGAGATATCAGTAGTTAGAAGTATCTGATACAGTCCTTTCCAACCAACACTCTGAGACAGTCCTTTGTTGTAGATCTAAGTTTTAGAATCTATAGCTTAGAGTAGAGCCAGTCCATATCACAAAGAATCATTTTCCTTTCCAGTGTGCATGAAATATTTTCTTAATTCATTTGAACTCATAAATTGACAGACAAATGAACAAGGTTATTTACCCAATTCTTTGTCGTATCTCACATGGCAGAGAATAGGTTCACATCATCCTGCTATATCACAAAATGGTTGGACCATAAAACCACATTCCTAATCATTGCTGCTACCATTGGGGAATAAATTCTTGGCCATGCGCAAATCTGAACTGGAAACAAACTTGTCTAAGGACAAGAAACAGAAACAAAAGTAATGAGATGGGGTGGCAGCAGGGACGGGGTGGTGAGATGCACAGAGAAACAGAGTCAAGGAAGATAAATTCTGTTTGCATTTGAGATTCACTTCAGGAGCCAACAAAAGGTGCTCCTGGGCTTACCTGGCCAGGAAGTACACTTTTTTGGTCATTTAAGTTTAATTGGTTCTGGAAGTTGAGTCCGCTTGGACATCTCAATGAGATAACCAAAACTGTCAAAGTATGTGCAATGAACTGAATTGTATATGTTGAAGTGCTAATCCAAAATTCTTATGTTGAAACCCTGACCTCCGATGTGACTATATTTGGAGATGGGGCCTGTGAGGAGGTGTTAAAGGTTGAATGGGGTCATAAGACTTAAGCCCTGATCTGATAGGGCTGATGCCCTCATAAGAAGAGGGAGACCCCAGAACTCTCAGCCATGTGAGGATACAGGGAGATAGGGGCCCTCTACAAGCCAGGAAGAAAACCCTTTGCCAGAAACCAATGATGCGGCACTTTACTCTTGGATTTCACAGCCATAACTGTGAGAAATAAAGTTCTGTTGTTTAAGCCACCCAGTCTATGGTACTTTTTTTTATGGCAGCTCTAGTAGACTAATGGAGTATAATTCCCCAAAAAGTTATCAACATGACTCTCTTACAAACACAAAGTTTTTCTTTCTTTTTTTTTTTTTCAGATGGAGTTTCACTCTTGTTGCCCAGGTTGGAATGCAATGGCACGATATCGGCTCTCCACAACCTCTGCCTACCAGGTTGAAGTGATTCTCCTGCCTCAGCCTCCCAAGTAGCTGGGATTACAGGCATGCACCACCATGCCTGGCTAATTTTGTATTTTTAGTTGAGACAGGGTTTCTCCATGTTGGTCAGGCTGGTCTCGAACTCCCGACCTCAGGTGATCCGCCCGCCTCGGCCTCTCGAAGTGCTGGGATTACAGGCGTGAGCCACCACGCCTGGCCTGATTTATTTTAATCCATCAATGATGGGATCAGCATGATAACAAGCCTGGCTCTGTATTAGACTTTTTAAATGAGAGACTTATACCAGCTACATTCATTTCCTCACTATTCACACATCCCTTAGCTTCCCAGATTTGACATTTACCCTCTCGCTTTATTAAACCTCATTTTTTATTTTTTATTTTTATTTACTTTATTTGGAGACAGGCTCTCACTCTTGTCACCCAGGCTCGAGTGCAGTGGCATGATGTCAGCTCACTGCAACCTCCGCCTCCTGGGTTCAAGCCATTCTTGTGTCTCAGCCTCCCGAGAAGCTGGGACTACAGGCATGCATCAATCACGATTGAATAATTTTTGTATTTTTTGGTAGAGATGGGGTTTCACCATGTTGGCCAGGCTGGTCTTGAACTTCTGACCTCAGGTGATCCACTACCCTTGGCCTCCCAAAGTGCTGGGATTACAGGCATGAGCCACTGTGCCCAGTCAAAACCTCATTTTTTAAGCAGATGGGTCTTGCTCTGTCACCCCGGTTGGAGTGAAGTGGTGTGATCATAGCTCACTGCAGCCTTGACATCCTGGGGTCAAATAATCCTCCCACCTCAACCTCCTGAGTAGCTGGGTCTACAGGCGTGCTCCACCATGCCTGGGTAATATTTTTTATTTTTTAAGAGACAGGGTCTTGTTACATTGCCCAGGCTGGTCTTGAACTCCTGGCCTCAAGTGGTCCTTCTGCCTTGGCCTCCTAAAGTACTGGGATTACAGGCATGAGCCACCATGGCTGGCAAAACCTCATTCTTGAAACTCACCATGAACTATTCTACTGCAAAACCCAAGTTTTCTTCATTCCTCACTATCCTAAATTACATAGTACTAGTGACAACTGTTCACCTGCAGTTTGAAGACCCTAACCCAGTTCTCTGCTTTTGTTTCTGGATACATCTGTTCTTTGTCATTCTTTCTTATGTGGAGCCATCCCCAAAGCACTGGGGTCATCCTGCTTAACAATAAAAAGAGTTACCACGTATTGATTGCTTATTCAATGCAGACACACTTCTCACTACTTCATAAACTGCAATTTTATCCACTCCTCACGAGAACTGTTATTATCTCTGTTTCATGCCTAGGGACACTGAAACATAGAGAAGTTACCTGACCAAAGTCACGTAGTTAGTGGCAAAACCAAGACTCAAACTCAGGCAGTCTGGTTCTGCCTTGAGGCAGACTACGCAGTCTCCACCTTCTCTATCTTTTGCCTTTGAGTGCCTGGCCAATTATCCCTTGGCCAACCTCAAATGGCTATTAACTCCAGAGTCAGCCATCTCTGAGCTCCAATTCCACCACTGCTACTTATTAGCTGTGTAATCTTAGCTGAGTTCTTTATTAGGTCTAGTCCTCAATTTCATCATCTGTAAAATGGGCACATAACAGATTCTATTTCTAATTCTCACAGAGTTGCTATGAGAATTAATCGAGCTAATATGAGTAAAATGCCTGACATTGAGAAGGCATTGGATGCTGGTACTATTAGTCATCTAATTATATGTTGTTTGTCTGTGGAACAGAGGACCTAGGTTCTTTTCCTGGGATCCATAAGCCAGCATGGGGAAGGGTTACAGGCAGGCAAATGTTTTGTGTGTACATTTATTTTTTCTGGGGAGAAAGTCCATAAGTTCGATCATATTCTCAAAGGAGTATATGAACCCCAAAAGTTGGGAACCGCCGAGCTTTGAATGAGTCTAAAAGGGCCTGGCATGGTGGCTCATGTCTGTAATCCCAGCACTTCGAGAGGCTGAGGCGGGCGGATCACCTGAGGTCAGGAGTTCAAGACCAGCCTGGGCAACATGGCAAAACCTCGTCTCTATTAAAAATACAAAAATTAGCCCAGCATGTCAGCGTGTGCCTGTAATCCCAGCTACTTGGGAGGCTGAGGCAGGAGAATAGCTCGAACCAGGGAGGCAGAGGTTGCAGTGAGTCGAGATCATGCTACTGCTCTCCAGCCTGGGTGACACAGCAAGACTCCGTCTCAAAAATGAATAAATAAATAAATAAGCCTAAAGGTTGAGACCTGCGTCTTTTACATTTCCTGCCCTCAGCATAGCCAGGGATACAGCCAGTTTTCACTAATGTGCATGGAATTGAATCCTCACTGGAACGCAGCAGCTATGTCAAGGCCGTGGACAGTAGGGTTCCTGACGTTGTCACCTGTCTTCATTCTACACAAAGATGCCCACTGTGAAAAGTTTTCTGAAATCACTTCTTCAGTCCAATAACAACATTTCAAAGCTGAGTATTTCACATGCTGCATTGGGAAACGGTGCTGATTACATCCCTCAAACTGCACAACTGTGACCTTCACTGCTGGCTGAAGTGTGCAGGGGGCAGCTGTTGATGTGGCGGGTCTGTGTTAGCATTCTTTGCCTTACCTTCATTTGAGGATTTAAGATAATAGCAGCTACCACAGAAAGAACGCAAACAAAAACTCTTTTATTTTAATTTGTATCCATTCTTATGGTTTCTTTATACCCCTCCTCAATTCAAAATGAATCTAAGCACATTTAGATACTGATTCCAATTAAGATATTTAATATGTCTTATCTTCTGTGAACTAGTCCATTTTGCGTTGATATAAAGGAATTCCAGAATTGGGTGACTTATTTTTTAAAAAAAGGAGGTTTTTTTGGCTCATGGTTCTGCAGGCTGTATAAGAAGCACGGTGCTGGCATCTGCTTCTTGCAGGGGGGCGGGGGGTGGCGGGGGTGGTGGGGGGTGGCGGGGGGTGGCGGGGGGCAGGAAGCTCACAGCCATAGCAGAAGGGGAAAAGGCAACAGGTATGTCACACGGAAAAAGAGGGAGCAAGAGAGATGCCAAGCACTTTTAAACAGCCAGCTCCCACATGAGCTAATAGAGCAAGAACTCACTCATTACTGCTGGGAGGGCACCAAACCATGCCTGAGGGATCCGCCCCCAATGAGCCAAACACCTCCCACCAGACCTCACCTCCAGCAGCGGGGATCAATTTTAACATGAGATTTGGAACGTACAAGTACCCGAACTGTATCACCTTTCTATGTGGCATCTGTATAGTTTTATATGACATACTGCTGCCAGTCTCACTGAATTTTTTTTTTTGAGATGGAGTCTTGCTCTATTGCCCAGGCTGGAGTACAGTGGTGTGATCCGCAACCTCCGCCTCCCGGGTTCAAGCAATTCTCCTGCCTCAGCCTCCTGAGTAGCTGGGATTACAGGTGCCTGCCACCACGCCCGGCAAATTTTTGTATTTTTAGTAGAGATGGGGTTTCACCATGTTGGCCAGGCTGGTCTCAAACTCCTGACCTCAGGTGATCCATCTACCTTAGCCTCCCAGAGTGCTGGGATTACAGGCATGAGACACCGTGCCCAGCTGAATTTTTAAAAATGCTTACTTTTTACATTCATTGTAGAGAATTAATAACAATTTTCAAACATTTGAAAAAGGATTTAAGTAAACTTCCCAAAGTGTACATAATACAAACGAATAAAATCAGCAAGAGAGGAAACCAGAGCAAGACTGAGATAAGCATAGAAAATAGAAGAAAATTGTGATAGGTGAGTGCATAAAAGTGGGCCATCAGGTTGGCTGTCTACATTCTAGGAGTCAAAGCAAGCAAACAAACAGATGAACAAAAAATAAACAAACAAAAACCAAAAAGACAGAAACCTAATTAAAACAAACAACCTCAAAACCAAATTCAAACAAACAGGCAAACAAACAAAATCTAAAACCTGCAGTGTCCAAAGGTAAAAAATAAGTGCATTTGTCAATAGAGGACCGAGAAGGATTTCTCCTGTGGGTTTCGCGAAGGGGATAACGGGTGAAGTGGCAGGCCAAGTTGCACAATTTGTCTTGCACGATGTAGGAGGGAATTGAGTTTGGCCGTTGCTTGTAGAGTGTGTCAGTGAAGCCAGTACCCTAACACTAAGTGCGATTCAGAAAAAGCAATTTATTTTATTTTATTTTAATTTTATTTTATTTTATTTTATTTTATTTTGAGATGGAGCCTCATTCTGTCACCCAGGCTGGAGTGTAGTGGTGCCATCTTGGCTCACTGCAACCTCTGGCTCCCAGCCAGGTTCAAGTGATTCTCCTGCCTCAGTTTCCCGAGTAGCTGGGACTACAGGTGTGTTCCATCACCCCTATTTTTTTCTGTTGTTGTTATTATTATTATTATTTTTTAGTAGAGATGGGGTTTCACCATGTTGGCCAGGCTGGTTTTGAACTCCTGACCTGACCTCAGGTGATCCATCCGCCTTGGCCTCCCAAAGTGCTGGGATTACAGGCATGAGCCACCTTGCCCGGCCCAGAAAAATCAATTCCGTGAGGGGTCAGAGAAATGTTCTTAAAGTACCTTGCTTTCTAATGATTTGGCCTAAAGCAATGAGGCAAGTATATGCATTAGGCTATCTTCCATGAAAATTATTTTCTTGTTCTCCAGCTTAATAGAGTTGAAGACTATAATCTCTAGTAGAAAAACAAACAAACAAACAAACAAAACAGGCCGGGCGCGGTGACTCACGCCTGTAATCCCGGCACTTTGGGAGGCCGAGACGGGCGGATCACGAGGTCAGGACATCGAGACCATCCTGGGTAACACGGTGAAACCTCGTCTCTACTAAAAATATAAAAAAAACTAGCCGGGCATGGTGGCGGGCGCCTGTAGTCCCAGCTACTCTGGGGGCTGAGGCAGCAGAATGGCGTAAACCCGGGAGACAGAGCTTTCAGTGAGCCGAGATTGCGCCACTGCACTCCAGCCTGGGCGACAGAGCGAGACTCCCTCTCAAAAAAAAAAAAAAAAAAAGAAGCTGGAGTGCAGCTATTCTACACTGCTTAACTAAGTGGACAATGGAATGTCCATCCACTCAAGAAAAGTCGGAAGCTTCATAAAAAGATTGGTATCCTGATCTGCATGTGGCAGACTGATGGAGGCTACATAGATAGGACCAAGAATTTTCTCAGAAATGCAAACCAATAGGCAACCCTGGGCTCAGCATTGTACACCCGTAGGGCAAAGCAGGCAGCATTGCAGTCTGGGCACTCTCTCAAAGCAGGCGTTTCCAGTGAGACTGCGCATAGAATTCTATGTTCTGAAAACTGCCATGGCAGTCACACTGTGCTTCTGGATTTGATGGCTTATTATCTGGTAGTCAAGGTAATTGGGGGAGATTTTTGCTTTTTGTTAGATAGGTCTAAGAGTGGGAACATCAGGGAAAGGAGACTGTTCTGGAAGGAGACAGAGGCACAGTGCTGTGAAACTTAGAAGTGAGGAGAAGGTGGGGGAGAGGAAAAGGGGGAAAGGGATGGGTGGATAGAGAGAGAGGGGAGGAGGGAGAGAGAGGGAGGGGCAGAGAAAAAGAGAGGGGAGAGAGGGGAGGGAGAAAAAGAGAGGAAGGAAGGGAGAGGAAGGGAGGGAGACGGAAAGATAAAGGAGGGGAAGGAGGGAGAGAGAGAAAGAGGGAAGGAGGGGGAGAGGGAGGAAGAGAGAGAAAGAGGGAGAGGGAAAGGGAAAGGAGAGAGGGAGGGATGCAGAGAGAAAGAAAGGAAGAGAGGGAAAAGCCAATGGAGGGAGGGTGGGAGGTGGAGGGAGGGAAGAGGGAATGAAGAGAGGATGAGAAGGAGAGAGAAGGCAGTAGAGAGGGAGAGGAAGAGACTCCGTTGGTTGCTCAGAGAAGTCACTTGTAGGGAAAAGGCAGCACAGTGAAGGAAGGGCAGAGAAGGGACACAAGGGTCTTCAGTAGCTTTTCAGGAGCTCATCTCATAGTAGAGTCTGTGGTTGGTGGGTCCTGGCCCAGAACATCCCTTTGCTGCTTCTCAGTGAGTTAAGGTCTCAAGGTAGTTTTCTTGTGGGGCTCCAGAAGGCCCTGATGTAGGTGGGCGTCTTGGTAGCTGTGACTTCTGCATGGAGACAGGATATGTGGATGGTGCCTTTGCTCAGCAATCCTCCTCCTGTTAACAGTGGATCCAGGCCACCTAGTTGGGAGTATTTCCCCAGGCTCCTTGATAGGAACTCAGGCTAAATAGTTCGCTGTTTTTAACACATATCCTTACTTTTTCCTGTGGCTAATATGGCCTTGAGAAATAAGATTGTGACTACCAGGAGTAATCCAGTAGAACAAATGCTTAGGCTAAATCTTGTCCATATAATAGTAACTACACGCATACATTTTTCTTATGCTAGTTCCTGGCTGTTTTCATGTAGACAAGAAGGAAAATAGGACAGTTAAACAGTAATGGTTGTAGTTTTTTGCTTTTTTTTTTTTTTTTAGGTCTTTCTCTTTGCTGCCATTTAGCAGTTTGGATCAGCCTGGGAGCTGGGAGCTCTGACAGCTCCCTCCTAAACCGCAGCTGTGGCTCCTATCAGCCGTGGACTGGAGGCCCTGTGAGTGCTGAAGCTCAGTTAGGCCTCTGTGAGTGCTGAAGCTCAGTTAGGCGGGCCCTGCCTGCAGACCCTTTGTGTGGATCTGGTCTTTCCTCTCTGCAGGGCAATGAAGGGGCTTGATGTGTGTATGACTGTGTACCACTTGGGACACTGTGGCTGGTCAGCCCCGGCCAAGGTGATAAGGGAGGGGATAGACAAGTGAGACATGGTCTGATAGACAAGACTCACCCTAGCAAGTTATTGCATGTAAGGCACCCAGTCTCAGAGGTGGGTCTGACATTCTGATTCTGTGACTGGGAGAAAGAAAGTGTCACTAATAGAAATCAGGAATATAGAAAAAGGGACTGTTGGAGGATGGAGGTGGGGGAAGACAAGAAAAATGTAGATATGATCACAGCAGAAGGTGTTGGCAAGCTGTGCACAAGGAGACAATGATTAGTAAAGTTGAAAGGGTGGTCTGGACCTCCAGAGAGGCCAGACATTGAGATATTTATAATGACCCTCATGTGGTCACCTGTGCAGAGATGGTATGTTAAGAGAGATGAGGAAAGGATGGGGAATCCTTGGTTTAAAATGGAAGAGAGGCTGGGCACAGTGGCTCATGCCTGTAATCCCAGCACTTTGGGAGGCCAAGGTGGGTAGATCACTTGAGGTCAGGATTTCGAGACCACCCTGGCCAACATGGTGAAACCCCATCTCTGCTAAAAATACAAAAATTAGCTGGGCGTCGTGTTGCACTCCTGTAATCCCAGCTATTCGTGAGGTTGAGGCAAGAGAATCGCTTGAGCCCAGGAGGCAGAGGTTGCAGTGAGTGGAGACTGCACCACTGCACTCCAGCCTGGGAGACAGAGCGAGACTCCATCTCAAAAAAAAAAAAAAGGAAGAGAAGGCATAGGAAGCTATCAAAGAAACTGAGAGGCCAAGTCAAGAGGAAGGAGGCAGGACAGTCCAATGTATTAAACAAAATACTTAATTGCACACTATAGAAATCAACTCTGGGCTGGGCACAGAGGGAGGCAGGTGCCTGTAATCCTGGAACATTGGGAGGTGGGGTTGCTTAAACCCAGGAGTTAAGACCAGCCTTCAATATGCCAAAACCCTGTCTCTACAAAATATACAAAAAAAAAAAAAATTAGTCGGGCATGGTGGTGTATGCCTCTAGTCTCAGCTACTCAGCAGGCTGAGGTGGGAGGATCATGGGATCCCAAAGAAGGTGATTGCACCACTGTGCTCCAGTCTAGGTGACAGAATGAGACCCCATAAAAAAAAAAAAAGACAAAGAAAAAGAAAAAAATCAACTCTGGTTAATTTTAGGATAAACCACACATATCTAAAAGATTCTCTGGAAGGGCTGAAACACCAGGTTTGGTGCTCTGGCAGGAAGAATACCAATAGAGACTGCCACTCTTTTGGGGTACTAGATATGCTGTATCCCACCACTGACACCATTAGCTCTAGATGCTGACATTTTTCTCAGCACTGTGGCCACTGCTGCTCTAAGAGTTTGGTCTTTAAATTGGCATTTCAGTCAAAGAGGGATCCTCCTGGTCTTTATTTCTATGCATCATAGATCCTGAATCGAAGTCTGGGGATGGGGTACCTGGAGAGCAGAGGTAGGTCTCACAACTGCACCCTATTTACAAGGAAGGCTTGCAAATATCTGGCTTTTCTAGCTTCTACACTGGCATGGGAATCCATAAAAAGTGTCAAGTGGATAGGGAATGTCTCCTGAGTATGCTTGTATTTGGAAGGAGCGGTGGGGGGCCGAGAGAGAGAACAGCACCATCCAGAGACAAATGGGAAGGAGAGGGCAGTGGAGGGAGGGAGCACTTTGTGGGAGGAGTGGATACAGAGCACGTGAATTGGGAAGGAGTCAGGAGGAGTGGGTTCAGAGCATGCGAGATGGAAGATCAGCTTTTTCTCAGAAGCAAGGAAGAGGGAAGTCAAGGAAGCCCTCGGAGGATGGCCTCCCCTGGCTCAGAAGAAAAAAGTTATTCAGACAGGATGGGCTGGCAAGCCGAGGGAGTGATAGTGCCAGAGGCTTAGGGTGGAAGGGCTCTGAGAGGTTCAGCCACGCCCCCTGAGAGGTGGACAGCCTTCATGTCCCTGTGAGGCTGCCTGTTCTGCTCCTGGCCAGACTTGGTCGCCAGCAGGTTTTCTCATGTGGAATCTGTAGGCCTACGTGGCAAATATCTATTGTTTATCTTTCAGATGTACAGATCCAGACCTTCCTTTTTTCTTTTGGAGATGAAGTCTCACTCTGTCGCCCAGGCTGGAGCATGGTGGTGCGATCTTGGCTGACTGCAACCTCCCCTTCCTGGGTTCAAGCGATTCCCCTGCCTCAGCCTTCTAAGTAACTGGGACTACAGGCACCCACCACCATGCCCAGCTAAATTTTGTATTTTTAGTAGAGATGGAGTTTCACCATGTTGGCCAGCCTGGTCTTGAACTCCTGACCTCAGGTGATCTATCCACCTAGGCCTCTCAAAGTGCTGGGATTACAGGTGTGAGCCACTGTGCCCGGCCAGATCTTCCTTTCTATTGGCTCCCCAATCTCCACCAGGGGGAGATGCCCCTCCTCACCCAGGGCTGCCTCCCAGCCAGGGCTTCCTCTGCTGAAATTAAGGGCACAGACTCTCCTGCCTATGCCTGGATCTTGCAGCCTGGTTTCTGGAGTCCCCTTGGTGTCTCCTAAATTTCCACTCTTTCCATTTTTTTTTTGCGAGCCTCTTAGGCTAGGGGTCCTGGTATCGTCAGTGGCCTGTTAGGTTCTGGGCCGCATTGCAGGAAGTGAGCAGCGGGTGAACAATTACCACCTGAGCTCAGCCTCCTGTCAGATCAGCAGCAGCGTTAGATTCTCATAGGAGTGCGAATCCCCTTATGAACTGTGCATGCGAGGGATCTAAGCTGCGCACTCCTTATGGGAATCTATCTAATGCCTGATGATCTGAGGTGGGACAGTTTCATCACTAAACCACGCTGCCTTGCCACCCCACATCCGTGGAAAAATTGTCTTCCACAAAACTGGTCCTTGGTGCCAAAAAGTTTGGGGACCACTGCCTTAGGCCATTCCTAAAAGTTCCCTCTTGCTTAAGAAACCAGTCCCAAGCCAGTAACGTTTGCCACAGTCCTATCTTTTATCTCTGCTCGTCAGTCCTCATCTCATCTGCAGAACAAATGGACACCCTCGTCCACTGTGTCTGCCCTTCAGTGCTGTATCAATGGGGGATTCTCTGGAGGAAGGCTTACCTCCTCTGATCTAGAAATACAATCTTAGAGATTCTGCTTGTGACTATATTTGATTATTTAACAGCTGGACCTTACATATAGTCAATTATATCCCTTCCCACCCCATGAGTGCAGTCCAATTTGGTCTTTCTCATCATCTTCTTGTTATTTTAACACAAAGGCAAATGTATAGATGGCCACTTATTGCTTCATCTGCTCACTGCTCTTCCCTGTCCCCCTGTGGTTCTCGCGGGGCTGTCGACCCCAGCCTCCCACTCTGTCCCCATCTACAGGGATAGGGATGTGACCTGGGCTTGGGCAATCAGATCATCTCATGCCCCTGGAAACAGCTGCGCATGTAACTGGAAGAATCTTTGTCTATAATTGGAATACCAAGAAGTTCTCTTTTGCTGGTGGTCTTTGGCTCAGACAATATAAGCTCGAGGTTATAAGTGGCACTTTCTCCAGGTATATGGAGGAAGTCCTTTTCCAGTGGGAGAAGAAGAGGCCAGCCTTCAGCAGGAAAACAGAGCTCAAAGATAAAGAGAAGGAAAGACAGTCCCAGTGACATTGGTTGAACCCCCGGCTCTAGCTCTGCCTGAACCCACAAATATCCTTTCTGTTTAAGCTAGTTTGAATTTTTTTGTCACTTCCAAATGGATAAGTCCTGACATAATAATATGCTTAAATATTAGAATGAAGTAATACATTTTAATTATGAAAAATAGAGACAAGTAAAAAGAAAAACCCTAAATCATTCCTAACCTTATTTATTTTTATTTTAATTTTTTTCTGAGACAGAGTCTTGTTCTGTTGCTCAGGTTGGAGTGCAATGGTATGATCTCAGCTTATCTCTGCCTCCCAGGTTCAAGCAGTTCTCCTGTCAGCCTCCAGAGTAGCTGGGACCACAGGCAGGCACCACCAAGTCCAGCTAAGTTTTGTATTTTTGGTAAAGATGAGATTTCGCCATGCTGGCCAGGCTGGTCTCAAACTCCTGACCTCAGGTGATCCGTCTGCCTTAGCCTCCCAGAGTACCCTTATATTCGTGTGTGTGTGTGCGTGTGTGTTGTGTTGAAGATTGTAAAATATGCCCGCAAATTCCTTCATCCAGTATGCAATCTCTTTTGGAATGTGAATTTTCCTCTCCCCTTATGCAGAAGGGAAGTTTATTTCTCTCCCTTGACTCTTAGCCTTGTGATTTATTTAAACGTGAGAATGCAGCAGGAGATGTATATGACCTTGAGATGCCAGTACAACCTTCTGGAGGGTGTGACCAAGACAGCTCAACCCACAGCCCACCCCACTGCCAGGTATGTGAGGGAGGTGTACTAGTTCGTTTTGTGCTGTTATAAAGGAATACCGGAGGCTGGGTAATTTATAAAGAAAACAGGTTTATTTGGCTCATGGTTCTGCAGGCTCTACAGGAAGCATAGTGTCAGCATCTGCTTCTGGTGAGGCCTCAGGGAGCTTCCAATCATGGTGGAAAGGGAAGGGAAACTGTCATGTCACATGGAGAGAGAAAGGGAGCGAGAGAGAGAGGAGGACATGCCAGGATCTTTTTGAACAACCAACTCTCATGCAAACTAAAAGAGTGAGAACTCACTCATTACTGAAGAACGGCGCCAAGCCATGCATGAGGGATCTGCTCCCATGACCCACACACTTCCCACTAGGCCCCATCTCCAACATTGGGGACCAATTTCAACTTCAAATTTGGAGGAGAGAATTATCCCAACTATATCAGGAGGTCATCTTGAACCCTGCTGTCTCTCCATCAGAATCCAGCTGTGGAGGAACTGCCCAGCTAACCCTCAGAATCATAAGAAATAATAAATCTTAGCTGTTTTAAACCACTAAGTTTTGGAGTGAATTATGCAGCAAAAGCTGAAACTGATGGTGTCCTGCATGTCCCACAGAACTGCATATAACCATTTTCCCACCTTATTAAATCTTTATTAAGGCTACTTTGGTTGCAAACATCATAAACCAACCCCAGCCAGCTTAAACAAAAGGAAAGTGCATTAGAATGTTCCTAATGTAAGTCAAGGAAGAGAAAATAAAGTTGGGAAGCGGAGAAATCACGGCGTCCGCGGACTCATTAGCAGCAGGGTATCATGGAGTTTCCGTCCAGAAGAGACTGCCATTAACACAATCCCGTGCTAATGACTGGACTAGTAACTTCAAGTTTTCAGAGCAGACGGTCTGAGCCTCCCCATTTTGGGCCAGTACCCGCCTCTGAATCATTTAGCTATGATGAGGTGGGGGGCGCTGGTGGGAGGCAGGATGCGGACACGTAGAAAGTAGGTGAATTCGTGGGAATCCTGACGTGGAAGCCGTGAGTGCTACTCACGACCTGGGCCTGCTTTTTAACTGCTACATATATTTTGATTTTCCAAAAGTTTTTTTCCTTTCAAATCTTTTTGCGGCTACTGTATCAAGGCTCTTTTTTAAGAAACGGAAAATAGTGCAGGACCACTTTGGAAACTGTAACAAATGGGGCAACGTTGTACACTTCTGCACAACGTAACTGGATCTGTGAAGGTTTTAAGTGCAAAAAGGGAAAATAGTGCGGGGCCACTTTGGAAACTGTAACAAATGGGGCAATGTTGTACACTTCTGCACAACGTAACTGAATCTGTCAAGGTTTTATGTGCAAACGGGTCTCTGAGCAAGTGAAATGGTTTTGATGAAAATCTAAAAGAATTTGGGGGGTGTAGACATAAAAGGGAGCCAGAGTAACAGGTGTTGTGAACACACAGAGGAAGAACGGGTAGGCTTCGAATGGGGACAGAGAGTGTCGCCCCCAGTCTCAGCCTGGGGGGCTACATTTCTGAAGGGAGCATCTCTTGCCCCTAACTGACGACTCCTGCAGAGTGACGCGTGCTGGGACCAGGGTGAGCGGGCACCTCGAATAAGTGGGCCAGGGACCTGGGCCTGGGCCCCTTGGACTGTCAGGCCCGCCCGCACCCCCACGCCTCGCGCTCTGCACGGAAGCAGCCGCCCCCACGGAGCGGGCGGAGGCCCAGGGGCCAGGAGCGCGCGGGGAGGCTCCCGGACTGAGGCGGCGCCACCGCCTCCCGCCTGCTGCTGGAGCGCGGGCAGCCGCGGCGACATCTTGTTCAGGAGGAAAGCGCGCGGGAGAGCGAGGCGCGCTTTAGCTGCTGCGCCACGCGCACCTCGGGCCTGGGCGCAGAGGATCGGCCGGGCGTGGCGGGAAGGAGGTAAGGCAGCCCCGCGGGACCGCACGCCTAGCTCAGGGGGCGTCTCGGGAGACCCCAGGATCACCCGATCACGGGCCCCGCCGCTCCCCTGCCTCGCTCTTCCTCCCGCTCAGCCCCCGTTTCCCGCGGTCCCCTCGCCCCAGCCCGCAGCCTCCCTGCCTTCCACCCTCTGAGCAGCCCTCCTCGGCGTCGCGCCCCTCAACCCCAGCAGCCCGGGTCCCCGCCTCTGCTCTTGGTCTGGGCCGCCGAGTGAGGCCGCCCCCGCCCCGCCCCCGCCGGGACCCGCCCCCTGCTCCCGTCCGGGCGGGGCTCCGGGTTTAAACGTCGCGGCGGGCAGGGCCGGCGGAGGGGCGGGGCGGCCTCTGTGTCGTGTACCGGGTCCCGTAGGCTGCGGGCAGCGCGGAGCGGCTGGCGCTTGAGACGGCGGACGGCACCATGTCCCCGGGGAGCGGGGTGAAGAGCGAGTACATGAAGCGCTACCAGGAGCCGCGCTGGGACGAGTACGGGCCGTGCTACCGCGAGCTGCTGCACTACCGCCTGGGCCGCCGGCTGCTGGAGCAGGCGCACGCGCCCTGGCTCTGGGACGACTGGGGCCCGGCCGGCTCCTCGGAGGACTCGGCGTCGTCAGAGTCGTCGGGCGCCGGGGGCCCAGCACCCCGGTGCGCCCCGCCCTCGCCCCCGCCGCCGGTAGAGCAGGCTGTCCAGGAGGAAGCGGAACGGCGGGCGCGCGGGGCCCCGGAGGAGCAGGGCGCGGAGGCCGGGGACGCGGAGGCCGAGGACGCGGAGGACGCGGCTCTGCCAGGTACTGGGCCTGGAGGGGAACGCGAGGGGCCTGCGCGCAGGGACAGTTTGCTCGAAGCTCGCAGCAGCTGATCTCTATTTCTTGCGCCGCTTGGAGTGGGCTCTTCCTTTTTTTTTTTTTTTTTTTCCGGTTGACAGAATCAGGTGGCAGCCTTTGCCACCCTTTATTTGCTTAATTAGGTGGCTTTCGATGGAGCCAGCGGTGAACTCAATTCAAACGCCGCTGGCTGAGTCCGGGGTCTTTCCTTGTGGGCCTCTGCGGCTTGGCGAACCACTGAGTCCCATCTGCTTATTTCTAAGCGCCCATTTTTGATCAGAGGAGCCCCAGCTTTCATCACATTCTCAAAGGTGACCCAAAAGGTTAAGAACCACAGGACTAAGCTTTCTGTCTGATGAATGGGGCCGTTGTTTTTCGTATTAACTCCCCGACCTCGCTGCGCTGTCCCTAAAGAATATTTTGCATTTGTTTACATGGAGTGTTGTATAACTTGGCTGTGAGAGCATCTTTGTAAGTGCTAGGTCCTCTCCCCTTCCGTCCCACCGCATCCTCCCTCGCCCCTCCAGATCCGAAAGCACCGGTGGCGCTGCGCGTGTTTTCAGCCATGGCCCTTCACCTTCTTTCCTGCCCAGAGGGTTGTAGACTGGGGACTGTCAGCATGTGAGGCTGGTGCCGAGGACCCAGTTCAACGCCTCAGTACAGCCTGGAGTAACCAATGGTTCCTTCCTGCTCCTCTTACGTTGGCCAGGCACCACCAGATCACTGGATTTTAAAAAGGCTTGAGTGAGGAAAACATGGAAGATGTATTTGGAAAATGTATTCCTAGATCAATCACTGATATAGGAATATGTATGTTGTCATTTAATGTTCAAAACAATCCCCAAACAGACCCTGTTTTAATCTGTGTGTGTGTGTGTGTGTGTGTGTGTGTGTGTGTGTGTGTGTGTTTTCATTTGAGATGGAGTCTCGCTCTGTAGCCCAGGCTGGAGTGCAGTGGCGCGGTCTCAGCTCACTGCAACCTCTGCCTCCCGGGTTCAAGCGATTCTCCTGCCTCAGCCTCCGGAGTAGCTGGGATTACGCGCACGCGCCACCACGCTCGGCTAATTTGTGTGTTTTTGGTGGAGACGGGGTTTCACCATGTTGGTCAGGCTGATCTCAAACTCTGGACCTCGTGATGCGCCCGCCTCGGCCTCCCGAAGTGTTGGGATTACAGGAGTGAGTCACCATGCTCGGCCCTAGTCTCAGTTTTATAGATGAAGAAACGGAAGCTCAGAATCAGTGACTTTATTCACTTATGTGTTTATTTTTGTTTACCCGATTGCAAGCCAATCAGACTGTTCCTGGCTTCTCTGTGAGAGGCTGAGGAGGAGATGAAATTTCGGCTGTGAGCCGGGTTGCTTTGCTCTTGGTTTTACCATCTTCAGCTATTTTCAGCACATCATGGGAGGCAGGGCTGCCTCCTGCCATCATCATGTTACTTGTGAATTCCCACAAATCCTGATGCTTCAGTGATCACTGCTAGAAATGCAAATAACAGAAGGTGGAGGGGGTAGGGAACATGCCTTCCAGATTATTCCTGTGGGTGCTGATCTGCTAGCTAAATTGAGATGTACTTTATCAGGCTAAATGGCTTTTCTCTACCCCATCTTTTATGGTTTGTGATGGAGCTGTCAAATGTTTATATGCAATGTAAATACAATTTTTAGGCAGCATTGTGCTATGGATGGTGCCTGTGTTTACCAGCTCGGGTAAGCTCTGAGTTCATGATCCTTTTGGTTTCCTTAGAGAGAGCGTCCTCTCAGTTATTTCTTCCCTGCTCACATTTCTGGTTTAGGCATCAGGAAGAAGAAAGGATATTTTCTGCTTTCAGGACTCACAATCACAGCATCTTTTGTTTTGCTCCCACCTGTAAGAGGCCCTCTTGACTCCTGTGTTGCTTGCACAAGATTAAATATCCTGGTTTTTAAGTGGATGGTTTTAAATACTAGTGCAATGAGCACTCTTTTGAGTTTCTATGAAATATAAAAGTTCTCACTTTCCCTGAAGCCACAGATGCATATAGAATCACGTAGTTCCATCTGACTTACTACAAAAGCACATCAGCCTCCTGCCACACATAACACCCTGGTTTTTCCTTTGGTATTTATTTCTGTACCTCTAAGTAACATGACTTTTATTGATATTTGATTGCTTTTTTTTTCTTCAGTTTTTAACATTATCTGTTGACTTTAATTCTTTTTTACTGCTCTCCTCACCCACACAGACACGACCCATCTCCACACCTGCTCAGTACAGTCGTCATAGAGTTTGTTGGATTCATAATTAGTATCTACCATATTGTGCCCATGGAAAAAGTTACTCAAAGCCGACCCATACTGTTTCCCATGATTCCCTTTTTTCTTTCACAATATAACCAACACATCAGGTTCTCTATCACTCTTGTCATCTAAAGTCACCCCTCCCAGGGCCCCTGACCTACTTCTGTCCGGGCTGGCTGCTGCTCCTGTGGCCTGCTGCTGCTCTTGTGGCCTGCTGCCTGGTTGGCATCTTGGGAGGGCCCTTGGCCATCCTCCTAGGACCTTTCTTGGCTTCTCTCTTAGGTTTGAGTCTCTGTCGTGTGGCTCTCATGTCATTTTCTTTCTTGGTTTACCCCTTCTTGGTGGAGCACATCTTCTAGTAGATTCCCAAGAAAGGATGGTTCAGAGGTTAGTTTTCTTTGAATGCCAAGAGGTAGCTTTATTCTACCCTTACAATTTGGTGAGTGTGGCTGGGCATGGAATTCTAGGTTGGAAAAGTTGTCTGGAGGCATTCCTCCTTATGTGTTATGACTGCTGATGTTACAGCCTGCATCATTATGATTCTTCATCTTGATGTTTCATAGGTAACGTGTCCCTCTCAGGAAGCTTTCAGGGTCTTTCAGATCCTATTTTTCTTTTAAATTTAAGAGCTCTTGAATTGTTTTCTGGGCTGCCATTTATTCCCTTCCTTCCCTCACTCCTTTCCTTCCCTTTTTATTTCTTTTTAAAACACAGTATCTGGTTCCTGATTCATGCATATAGGGTTTTATCTTACTGAGGATATATATTAGAAGTTTTTGTTTGTTTTCTTCTCTTCCTGTGTTTCTTCAGCAGTCTTTCACCCCTGCCTCTTTGTTTCTTTTTGCTGGCAATTCTCTATTTCATGTTAGGCACTTTTCTGAAATGTCTAATGATCCTTGGTTTTTTATTCCTATTTAAGGAATGGATACTAAAAAGCTGTTAGGAAATTCTGTGTGTGTATGTGTGTATGTATGTGTGTGTGTGTGTGTGTGTGTGTGTGAGATTATTTTCCTCCTATAGCCAATATGCTGTGAAGAGTGGTCTAGACTGTCTCCCATTCCTTACTTCATAGTCACGTTTTCTTTTTAGGTTAGATTTTATTTTTAGCAAAGTTTACATATGCAGTAATTTTAAAATTTTCACTTAAAATGAAAAAAATATGATCTTGCCCCATTTCCCACGTATGTCCCTTGCTGCTTTCAACTCAATTTCACTTTCCTTTCAGCATTGGCCACCCTCTTTTCCTTTAAACTTATGTGTTGGCTTTTTTGATTGTGAACATTATTTACTGACTTCCCATTATGGGAGATGAAGATTTAGCTCAGGATCTTAGCTCTGCCTTCCCTACTCTACCCCCAGACACATACCAACACCCATCTCCACCAGATCCCCACAATATTAACTATATGATTGCTTTGTTTAATCTCTGTTCTGTGTTTGAATTATGACTGTGTAAATATTTGCAGGTGAGCCATGTAATATATATCTGATTACATTTTTTTTTGTTAAAATTTATGGTTTTCCTGAAATTAATAATTGTTTCACTTTTTTATTGCTCATTTCGTTTTTGTTTTTTGCGCCTACTCCAGTAATAGGATTATTTAAAAATAAGCTACCTATCACTGCCTATCACTGTTTCTTATTTCTTATTTGTTTTAGCTATCACTAATGCCTGAAATGGTCTGATAGTACTGTGAAACTTGCCATATGTCAGATATATTGGGTGTTCTATTCATCTGATTTTATTTTTTTCCCTTGGAGACTTTTTTTTTTTTTTGAGCCCTTGATCTTTTTGTTCCAGTCTAGATTTTATACTGTCCAGCCCTGGCACAGCTGCTGAACTGGGCTTTCTTTACCATTTCCCTCCTTTGTGTGATCCCCTGTCTTGCACATCTCAAGTCTTCCTTTTGCTTGGCCTATTCCTTCCTTCTGATGGAACACATCCTCTGTAGATCCTGAGGATCTGCAGAGTGGGAATTAGAAATTTTGTAACCTTGCATATCTGAAAATGCCTTTATTATATCCAGGTTTGATATTTTGGCAAGGTAGATACATCTAGATTGGAAACCTCAGCATTTGAGGCGTTATAATAACACTGAATCCTAGCTTCTGGTCATAGTGTTGAGAAGTACCATGCCATTCTGACACCCGCTTTGTGTGTGTGACCCCACTATGTTTGTTTTTGTTGTTTTGTTGGAAACTTTTAGGAGATTCTTTTTATCTTTTTTATTTTATCTTTTTATCTTTTTAGGAGATGTTCTGAAATTTTGTGATGTGCCTGTGTGTGTCTTTTTTTCTTTCATTTGGCTGGCCCTTTTCATTCTGGAAGCTTCTTTCAGTTCAGTGATATTTCCTATTTTCCTGTTTAAAAATAATTTTCTGTGCTCCATATGCTTTATTTTCTCTTTCTATAATTATCCTTAGTTGGATGGTGTACCTCCTGGATCAGTCTTCTAACATTTTTACTTAAAAATGTTTCTACATTGGAATTTGGAATTTTGGGTTCTATTTTCTGGGAGAACCCTTCAATTTTATCTCACAACATTTCTATTGAAATTTTTAATTCTCACCTTAGCTTTAAATTCCCAAGAGATCATCTATTTTTGGTCCCTAATGTTCTTTTTTTTTTTTTTTTTTTTTTTTTGAGACGGAGTCTTGCTCTGCTGCCCAGGCTGGGGTGCAGTGGCCGGATCTCAGCTCACTGCAAGCTCCGCCTCCCAGGTTTACGCCATTCTCCTGCCTCAGCCTCCCGAGTAGCTGGGACTACAGGCGCCCGCCACCTCACCCGGCTACTTTTTTGTATTTTTTAGTAGAGACGGGGTTTCACCGTGTTAGCCAGGATGGTCTCGATCTCCTGACCTCGTGATCCGCCCGTCTCGGCCTCCCAAAGTGCTGGGATTACAGGCTTGAGCCACCGCGCCCGGCATGTTCTTTACATTAAAAAAAAATAGCATTCTGTTTTCACATTTCTTTTAACCTACAAAGAAAAAAAAATAAAAATAAAATAAAAGAAAAGGACAGAAATATCTTTTCAAAGCTGTCTTCCATTTCCTGCCTTGCCTTTTTCTGCATCATTTTGGTCTCTTCCTTACTAATAGAGGATGTGCTCAGATGTTTGCTCTTAGCCTGTCTGCTCATATTTAAGAGTAAGGCCTGAAAGAGCTTTTTAGGAGAGCTGTGCATGGGGGATGCCTGTTTTCTGTAATTGGATGAGGACCCAGCTGTTCCTCTGGGGACTCCAAACATGTATACTTGCCAGCGTCTCTTGAGTGAGCTGCCCAGACAGTGCATCTGCAGTCTCCTGTCTCATGGGGAATAAGCCTGGCACCACCAGCATCCTGGGAACAGAGGCAGAGGAAGGTGCTGAGGAGGGGTCTCCTTTACCATGAGGCCTTTCACCTAATTCTGTTTTCAGGAAGCTGTTTCCTTTGGCTTCTGCTGTCCCTAGGGTCATCTGAAGTCCAAGCCTCCCCTGCTTCTGCCACTTGAGACTGAAATCCACAGGCCTTCTGGGTAGGAGAGGAGCGACTACCTGGCACATGAGCTAGGGGAAAGAATATAGAAGTGTCAATTGCTGTGTAACAAAATTACCTTGAAAATGAGTAGCTTAAAATTAGTAAAAACAGTTGTTCCTTGGTATCTGTGAGAGATTGCATCCAAAATACCCCCACAGATACCAAAATCCGTGGATCTTCAAGTCCCTATATAAAATGGTGTAGTATTTGCATATAACCTGTGCACATCCCCCGAATACTTTAAATCATCTCTAGATAACTTATAATACCTAATACAATTAAATACTATGTAGTTTTTCTACCGTATTTTTAATTTGTATTACTTTTTATTGTTGTATTATTTTTTGTTTATTTTTCTCAAATATTTTCAATTCATGGTTGAGTAAGTCTGCAGATGCAGAACCCCCGGATACCGAGGCCCCCGGCCTGCTGTCCTCCTTTGCTGCTGCTGTGGTTTCCTGGGCTGGAAGTTGGCCCTGGGCAGTGAGATACCTTGTCTGCAGCCTGTACTGGAAGGCTCCAGGCTGGAGGGACCCGGCTGGGCTGTTGCTGGGACCCTCACATGCATGACCTCTTCCTGTGCCTGGCCTTCCTCAGAACACACTGGCTGGCCTATAAGGACAGCGTCCGGAGACACACCCAGGTGGATGCTGCGTTGCTTGTTCTCTTTTATCCTCGGGAGCTTTGCAGGCCTTTTCTCACCCCATTCTACCCTCGCTGGGGAAGTTATTACTTGGTGCAATTATTTTCACAACACCCTATTATAAAAGTCTGCCCAGGTTCAAGGGGAGGACCCATGGATCCCAACTCTCAGCAGAGCACATCCATATTATAGTCAGAAGAGCACGAGGGCTGGAGTGCTGAGTGATACTGAACTTTTGGAAAAGAGAATCCACTTCACTAGCTTTCTGAGGAAGCTGGTGCCTTGTACAACTATTTCATTTTTTTTTTTTTTCTTTTGAGACAGGGTCTCAGTCTGTTGCCTAAGCTGGAGTGCAATGGCATGATCTAAGCTCACTGCAGCATTGACCTCCTAGGTTCAAGTAATCCTCCAGCCTCAGCCTCCTGAGTAGCTGGGACCACAAGTGTGCGTCACTATACCTGGCTAATTTTTAATTTTAATTTTTAGTAGCGGTGAGGTCTTGCTGTGTTGCCTAGCTGGTCTTAAACTCCTGAGCTCAAGCAATCCTCTGGCCTTGGCCTCCCAAAGTGCTGGGATGATAGATGTGAGCCACCACACCTGGCTCATGTCATTCTTTCTAGGGCTCAGCTTCTGTCCTGGAGGCCTTTCCCCTCTGGCAGTTAGGATTCATCCTACTCAGTTCTGTGAGGCCATTTTTACCTCTTCACCTGCTTTTCTTTTCCTCCAAATTTTACTGATGCCTTTTGCCTGATGTCATCACCTCCCTTGCTCTCTGTCCTTGTGGCTTTATACCTTTTTTCCTTCGCTTTAGTAGGATTTGGAGAGGAAGAGACTCTAAGCTTTAAGGAACTATAAGGCACAGGTTTTCAGTGCAAATTTAACCTGAACCCTCCAATTTGCTATATTTGTTTTAACTGATTTTTATTTTTACTTTTTTCTCTGTTTCTTGATCAGACTTGCCAGAGGTTTGTGAATTTGTTTAGTTTTTCCCTATACTAAGGATTTGTGGATTCTCTTTATTGTATATTTTCATTCATTTATTATTATTTTTTCCTTAGTTTAATTTTTCTAACTTTTTGAGATGGATGCTTATCATTGATTTTTTTGCCCCCTGCCTTTCTTTTTTGATATGTTCATGTCAGGTTATAAATTTCCCTCTGATAACTGTTTTAGCTACATCACATATGTTTTGCCATATAACATTTTTATTCTAACTCATTTTCAAATTTTCATTATGATTTTTAAAAATAGTCACAAAAATTCATAAAATTTAACATTTATATATAGTATTCACATAAAGAAACATTTATTTTTTAAAGAAAACATATATTCCAGCCTGGTCAACATGGCAAAAGCCCATCTCTACTAAGAATACAAAAATTAGGTGGGTGTGGTGGCGCGTGCCTGTAATCCCAGCTATTTGGGTGACTGAGGCGTAAGAATCACCTGAAGCTAGGAGGTGGAGGTCGCAGTGAGCTGAGATCACGCCATTGCACTGCAATCTGGGTGACAGCGAGACTGTCTCAAAACAAACAAACAGACAAACAAAAAAACCTAATGCAAACGTTATGCTCAATGAGAAAACTAGAAACATTCCCAATAATATCAAAGAAAGGAATGCCCTGTATTACCACTACTTGAAATTTTGAAAAATGGTGCTGAAATACACATAATACATGTTATGATTTTAACCATTTTATTATTTATTTGTTAATTATTATTATTTGAGATGGAATCTTACTCTGTCACTTAGGCGGGGGTGCAGTGGCATGATCTTGGCTCACTGCAACCTCTGCCTCCCAGGTTCAAGTGATCCTCCCACCTCAGCCTCCTGAGTAGCTGGGCCCACCGGCATGTGCCACCACACCTGGCTAATTTTTTGTATTTTTAGTAGAGACGGGGTTTCCCCATGTTGTCCAGGCTGGTTCAGGCGATGTACCCACCTCAGCCTCCCAAAGTGCTGGGATTACAGGCGTGAGCCATGTGCCTGGCCTTATTTATTTTTGAAACAGGGTCTTGCTCTGTCATCCAGGCTCAAGTGCAGTGACACAGTCATCACTCACTGCATGCAGCCTCAACCTCCTGGGCTCAAGAACCCTCCCACCTCAGCCTCCCAAGTAGCTTCTACCGCAGCTGCATGCCACCATACTTGGCTAATTAAGAAAAAAAATAAAACGGTGGGGAGGAGCTGGCACTGGGCATAGTGGTTTATGCCTATACTCCCAACGCTTTGGGAGGCTGAGGTGGGCAGATCACTTGAGCCCAGGAGTTCAAGACCTGGGCTTGAACCCTGGGATATGTGATGGAACCTTGTCTCTTCCAAAAAATACAAACTTAGTCAGGTGTGATGGTGTGCACCTGTAGTCCCAGCTACTTAGGAGGCTGAAGTAGGAGGATTGCTTAACTCTGGGAGGAAGAGGTTGCAGTGAGCCAAGATCATGCTATTGCACTCCAGCCTGGGCAACAGAGTGAGACCCTGTATGAAAAAAAAATTTTTTTTTTTTTTTTGGTAGAGACAGGATTTTTCTATGCTGGCCAGGCTGGTGTTAAACTCTTGGGCTCAAGTGATCCTCCTGCCTCAGCCTTCCAAATGCTGGGATTACAGGCGTGAGCCACCGTGCCTGGCCTTCTTTAACTGATTTAAAGTGTACAGTTTGGCTG
Source organism: Macaca fascicularis (assembly GCF_037993035.2). NCBI lineage: Eukaryota > Metazoa > Chordata > Mammalia > Primates > Cercopithecidae > Macaca > Macaca fascicularis. The sequence continues at coordinate 19,776,565 of NC_088375.1, forward strand.
GGCGCAGTGGCTCACGTGTGTAATACCAGCACTTTGGAAGGCTTTGGGAGGCCAAGGTGGGTGGATCACTTGAGGTCAGGAGTTCGAGACCAGTGTGGCCAACATGGTGAAACCCCCATCTCTACTAAAAAATACAAAAAATTAGCCAGGCGTGGTGTCGGGCACCTGTAGTCCCAGCTACTGGGGAGGCTGAGGCAGGAGACTCGCTGGAACCCGGGAAGTGGAGGTTGCAGTGAGCTGAGATCACGCCTCTGCACTCCAGCCTGGGCGACAGAGTGAGATTCCATTTCTAAATAAATAAATAAATAAATAAATAAATAAAGTGTACAGCTCAGTGGCATTAAGTACCTTCACATTTTTGTGCAACCCTGTTTTCACTTTGACCTATAGGTTATTTAGAAATGTTTTTAAATTTCAAAACTGGGAGGGATTTTTTGAAGTTTTTTTTTGTTGTATCTAGTTTAATTACATTGTGGTTAGAGAATACGTTCTACAAAATTTCAGTTTTGTAAATATCTTAAGATTTCTTTATGGCCTTGGATATGCAGATTCATATAAATGTTCCATGTATGATCGATAAACATTTATATTCTGCAGTTGTTGGGTTCAATGTTCTATATATACCCATTAGGTCAAGTTTATTAATTCTGTTTAAGTACATTTGGAAAATCAGATGTTCGGTATAGCTCTCTCTGTGATGATGGGCGTGTTCTCCATTTGCGCTGTCTACCAGGGTAGCCACTAGCCACATGTGGGTATTGAGCACTTGAACGATAACTAGTGTAACTGAGGAACTGAATCTTTAATTTTATTTACTTTTAATTAATTAATTACAATTTATATTTACTAACCACATCTGGTTCATGGCTATTGTATTGGAACGCCCAGTTCTAAATTGAGACTGAATTTATTTTTATTTGAATGATCTGCCAGTTACTGAGAGGGGCATTGTAATCTTCCACCGTAACTGGTGGATAATGCTGTTTTTGTTTGAAGAAGTCTGTATTTTAAACTATATTTTCAAACAGGATTTTAGAAACATATACTTACTGTTTGGAAAAAACTCTCAAACTCTTTTCTCTGTTGTCACACAACAACCATCAACACAGACTTCTGTGACCCCAAAATATGTGGGGCTATTTCCCCACCAGCAAGCAAGCAATCAGTTCCAACACTGTCTGCCTGGAGATAGCGTCAGGTCCCACAGGTTGAAGGCTCAGTCTCACAGACTGGCCCCTCCTTCCCACCAGTCGAAAGTCCAGGCTTTGGGAACTTCTGACCGACCATCTTCAAACTGGGGTTCCCATGATCCCTGTTTAGGTTTAATTTGCTGGAGTGGCTCACAGAACTCAGGGAAACAATGTTTGCGAGTTTATTATAAGGGATATTAGAGGCCGGGCACGGTGGCTCACGCCTGTAATCCCAGCACTTTGGGATGCCGAGGCAGGTGGATCACTTGAAGTCAGGAGTTCGAGACCAGTTTGGTTAACATGATGAAACCCCGTCTCTACTAAAAATACAAAAATTAGCTGGACATTGTGGCACACACCTGTAATCTCAGCTGTTTGGGAGGCTGAGGGGAGAGAATTGCTTGAGCCCAGCACACACCTGTAATCCCAGCTATTTGGGAGGCAGAGGTTACTGTGAACTGAGATTGCAACATTGCATTCCAGCCTGGGCAACAGAGCAAGATTCTGTCTCTTATAATAATAATAATAATAATAATAATAATAGGATATTAGAAAGGACACAGATGAAGAGATGAACGGGGTGAGATATGGGGAAAGGGGTGAGAAGCTTCCATACTCTCTCGCCAGCCTCCAGGAACCTCCTGAGCTCAGCTACAATCGGAAGGTTGAAAGATTAGTGTCCTGCCTAGGGGCAGGGCAAAGGAGAGCAGGAGAGATTCGGTTTCTGGGGGCCTGCCCCTGAGGTTTAACACAGCCAACATTATAACAAAAGGCTGGAACAAGGGCTATGGGAGTTAGGAGCCACGAACTATGGACAAAAACGAATACACATAGAGACACACACACGAATATAATAATACCACACTTATATACACTTCTCTTGTGCCAGCCACTATTTCAAGAGTTTTACAAAAGAGTTTTATAAATATTAATGTTACGGTGATGAGTTTTCCCTTTTCTCTTCTGTATTTTCCATCTTTTCTCTCCTCCTGTTGCAGATAATTCCTGTGTCTTTTTCTATAAGCACAGCTATTTTGTTGTCTGAATAAGACTCCCTGGATTTCAGGCCTCTTGCTTCTCCAGGTCCCCCTTGTTGCCTGCCCTCCTGTGTGCCTGGTTATCTTTACCACACATTGGTCTTTGTGTTGGAAAAGCTATTTCTAGGAATAATTTGAGGCCTAAGGGTTTCCTGAGAAGATTTTTTAGTTTCTTGTGTTGGGTACCCATAGACATTGTTAACCTGGGGCCACTTTTGAATTTCATTTAGCTTTTCCACGTCATCCTTAGTGGGGAGGGTGTGTCCAGTGGCCTCCCAGAACCAGGATGGGTAGGCTCCACTCTGTTCAGTCCTCAGCCAGCTGGGGTCTGGTTCTAAAAGCTGGGGTCTGGTTCCAAAGCCTGGACTTTCCCACACTTCCCCTCTGGCACCAATGACCACCGAGCTGCCATGGCAAAGTCTCTTCATCTTCATCGTACCAATCTCTCTATAATTTTTGGACTGTTAATTGTGCTTTCTTTTTCTGGAACTCTTTGCTCAGCCTCTTTCCTGGTTATTACTTTTTTACTCTCTTGCTACCCTTCCCGTGCCCCCGTCTCGAGTTCTCCTTTCTTTGCCTGCGCATTAAATAACGGTGTCCCCAGGCCTGTTTGTGCCTCCTGTCTTCTGGCTCTGCGTTTCTTCTGGGTGACCTGGTCCACACCCAGAGCCGTGGCTTTCATCTCATGCTGTCTTTCCTGAGCTCCAGTTGAAGGTCTGGCCGCTGGGACCAGGAGTGTCTTGCATCCGAGGTGACAAGCACCCTTTCCTGATCCTTTGGGGAGTCTATGCCAGAGGGCAGCATGACCATCCACTCAGAACACCTCCAGGAGCCACAGAACCCAGCACCCACATGGTCCTTCCTGGTGTCCTCATGGTGTCTGTCTATCCACCTGTAAGTCTGATGCAGTGCTGCTGGGCTGTCTGCTTTGGAGGGGCCTTATTTTTTTTTTTTGAGATGGAGTTTTGCTCTTGTTGCCCAGGCTAAAGTGCAATGGTGCGATCTCGGCTCACTGCAACCTCTGCCTCCTGGGTTCAAGCGATTCTCCTGCCTCAGTCTCCCGAGTAGCTGGGATCATAGGTGTGTGCCACCACGCCTGGCTAATTTTTGTACTTTTAGTAGAGACGGGGCTTCACCATGTTGGTCAGGCTGGTCTCGAACTCCAGACCTCAGGTGATCCACCAGCGTTGGCCTCCCAAAGTGCTGGGGTTACAGGATTGAGCCACCGTGCTTGGCTGGAGGGGCCTTGTTAAAAAAAAGCATCCTGGCACCACCTCCCAGCTGATCTGATCAGTGTGTTTTTCTAACTGGCCTCTCTGCCCCTATTTCTGATCTCACCCATCCTCCAACGTGTGGAGCCAGGGGCCTCATTCCTAAAATACAAATAGGACCATGTCATTTTGCAGCTTAAAGTCCTCCCATGATGATTCTTCATTTCCAGAATAAAATAAAAATGCCAGAGTTTGGCATGGAAAGCCTTTATTTTCCCCACGCTATCTGCTCCAGGCCTTCATCCATGGCCTCTACGTACTTGCCATTTTGAACTACTTATAATTCCCTTTTTTCTCTTCTCTCCGTGCCATTGAAGAAGCCACGCCCTCTTTCTGGAATTCTCTTTCCTGTTTTCTGCCCGGCTAGCCCCAGATTGCCCTTTCAGCAAAATCCTTATTGCCTTCTATGGGCAGGCTTCTGTGGGAGATCTGGGCTAGACACGCCTGGAACAGGAGGAAGAGAGGGGAAGTGAATCAATGAAGATGACCTGGGTGGCTGCTCTTCTCTCAGAGTCTCTCAGTATCACTGTGCCACTGTACAGTTCTTGCTTGCACTTCCCCACTTCTCTTTCCCTTTCGTCTTGGTCCTGATGATCTCTTCTTTCCTTTTCTTCTTAAACACCAGGGAAGAGGAGAGGAGAGTGTATGGACACATCACTCAGATAAACGTTTGAGCAGTGAATGGATATCGTCTCATGATGAAATGGAAGGCTGGTGTCCTGCCTCATCCCCAGCAACTCCAGTGCTGGGTTTAAAGAGACGATGCACACCAATGCAGAACATTACACCCAGATTCAGACATGAAGTGTCTGTTCCTTCAGATGTTTAGTAATAAATGCAATGGTTTGCTAGAGTCAGGGTCATCCCTGAAGGCAGACATGGCAGATGACCTCTAAAGGTTTCTTACAAGTATGTGCCAGTTTGCATGCACTGCCCACGCAGGGGTTCCTTCAACTTTAAAGGGAAGTAGAAATAGCCAAGAGAAGAGTCACAACTAAAAGTAATGGCAAAATTCTGTCCTACAGAGGTGATGAGACCTTATATAGATTGTAATAGCAGTCTGTAAAATCATCACTGATGGCTGGGTGCGGTGGCTCAGGCCTGTAATCCCAGCGCTTTGGGAGGCTGAGGCAGGAGGATTGTTTGAGGTCAGGAGTTTAAGACCAGCCTGATCAACATAGTGAGACCCCATCTCTACAAAAAAAAAAAAAAAAAATTGTTTTAATTACCCGGGCCTGGTGGCACATACCCAGGAGGCTGAGGTGGGAGGATCACTTGACCCCAGAACGTTGAGGCTGCAGTAAGCTATGATTGTGCCCACTGCACTCCAGCCTGGGCGACAGAGCAAGACCCTGTCTCTGAAAAAGGAAACAAAAAAATAACATCATGACCAACAGCAAAACTCTGGAGCACCTGAAACAAAGGGTCTCCTGTGGCCTAAACAACTGGGGCCCCTCAGATGGAGCCCTAGACCCATCAGGAACTCTTACTTCAGCGGAGCTATAGGTGGAAGGAAACAGGCTCACAAAGGGTTTATACCGAATTGCATTGATTTCATAAAAAAAGAAAGGCTTGGCTGGGCACGATTGCTCATGCCTGTAATCCCAGCACTTTGGGAGGCCGAGATGGGCGGATCACGAGGCCAGGAGATCGAGTTACACTGTGAAACCCCAGCTCTACTAAAAATACAAAAAAAATTAGCCGGGCATGGTGGTGGGCACCTGTCGTCCCAGCTACTCACGAGGTTGAGGCAGGAGAATGGCGTGAACCCTGGAGGCGGAGCTTGCAGTGAGCCGAGATTGCCCACTGCACTCCAGCCTGGGCGACAGAGTGAGACTGTCTCAAAAAAAACAAAAAACAAAACAAAAAAACCTTACAAAATAATAAATGGGAAAATCATAAAAGGTAATTCAGGGGAAGAGGTATTTTTTGGAGTACATCCTTGCTATCTGAGGTTCCCCTTAGGTGGGGCAGCCAGCAGGGGTTCCCCAGAATTTAGGGCTGTGGTACAGACCCGAGCCTGATTCATGGAGTCATTTCCGTTGCAAGTGTTGGGGAAGCTCCCTTAAAACTGGAGCCGTCTTTTTTTTTTTTTTTTTCCTGAGACAGAGTCTCGCTCTGTCGCCAGGCTGGAGTGCAGTGGCGCAATCTCGGCTCACTGCAGCCTCCACCTCCCAGGTTCAAGCGATTCCCCCGCGCCAGCCTCCCGAGTAGCTGGGACTACAGGCACGCGCCACTATGCCAGGCTAATTTTTTTTTTGTATTTTAGTAGAGACAGGGTTTCACCATGTTGGCCAGGATGGTCTCGAGCTTGTGATCCGCTCACCTCGGCCTCCCAAAGTGCTGGGATTACAGGTGTGAGCCACCGCGCCCGGCTGGGGCCCTCATTTTTAACTCTCCCCACGGGGAACGCCTGGCTGCGCACCTAGGCCGTAACATGGAAACCACTGCCTGTTGGGTGGAGGGGCTTTCCAGTGAAGGAGGCGGCTCTCAGGAGGAGCCCGGAAGGACTAAGGAGCATTTTCGGGTGGAGTAACTCAAACATCTACTTTCTGCAGCTGCTGGAGAATGACCACAAATCCAGATCTTTCCCTGAAGGAAAGCAAAATTGAGATGATTGGATTTATTTTGGGGGATTGCGGAGAAAGCCCTTAGGGCCTGGTGCTGTCTAGCTTTTAACATTCCAGGTGCCAAATCTCAGAATCAGAGTGGCAGTGGTTGCTTTTGAATAGGCTTGGTTCAATCTTGGTATATTTGTTGTTGATTTTAAAATGAGATAAATGGTTTGAAAATTATGCTAATTTGTTCCCGTGTTTCTGCTTTAAGTGGATCGTGTGAGTTGAGCCATACGTGAAAATGTTACTGACTTAATTAAGCATTATGATTTTTCAACCTAAATATTTTAAGTAATTACATATAAATCTGATTTCAAAGTATTTTCATCTCATTTATCTCTCTTCAAAAGCACTGCCAGTGAAAGATGTAGAAGACAAACCTGAACAACAAACCAGAACAAGAGAAACTGACAAATCACCCACCAGTACTGAGCCTCGACAGCAACCAAGTGCCTTATTTGCTAGAGGAAACAGGAAAGCGGTCAAAAGTCCCCAAAGATCATCGAGTAAAATAAAAGAAAACAAGCATCCATTTGCTCTTTATGGCTGGGGAGAAAAACAGACGGATACAGGAAGCCAGAAGACTCACAACGTCTGCGCGTCCGCTCCTGTGCACGAGGTGCGCTCTGGGCCCTTGTGGTTCTGTGTTCTCTTTGAGAGTGGCGAGCTGGGCCATGCGCCTGTCATCTGGCATCACGTCCTTTGGTCACTGAGTGCTTTGGGCCCATGGGAAATCTTAGGGGATGACGTGGTGGGTTGGGGAACTCCAGAATGGAACCTCTGATTAACCAAAGGAGGATTCTGTATGTTGGTGGCCTGGAGAGCGAGGGGTTTTGGCTGGGAGTTAGCTAGAAGGGTTTAGTGACACCAAGCCAGGCAAAGACGTAGATGGAGTTGGGGTTCGCAAGTTCCTGCGGGGCCGGGAGGTCAGGAGGAGCAGCACAGCCAAGGCTGGTAATGGCCCATCTGGATTTGCCACTGGTCTCTTGAGCCATTTTAGTTTCCTTCAGCTTGGATAACCTGGCACTTCTTTGACTCCTTTATCTTTGGTTTGTCTGATTGATTGCCTGGCATCTGCCATAGACTCCCTTTTGCTCTTCTGATTAAATTCAAATGGCTGCATTTCCCCTGTTCATCTGTAACAAATGCATTTTACTCTCAGGAGCTTTAGTCCTTCCCTGACTTAGCCTTAGCTTGTCTCCCTGTGTCAAGACCCGGAAACATTTCAAATGAGAGGACCTTCATGGGTGTAGTCACAAAACATGTATGTTAGCATTAATACTGTTAGGATAGCCTAAAGCAAAGGATGCGTTTAAGGAAGCAGAAAGGGAAACTGCAAACTGCTTGAGTTCTGGATAAATAGCATAATGAAAATTGCACTGAACAGACATCTGAACCCCAGCAGATGGTGTTATTTGGAGTGATATTTGAGACAACAAAGCTGCTGTTTAACAAAAGATCTCTGACAAGTCCATGGGATTAATTTTAACAGGATTTATCTGTAGTATAAGACATCTTAGGTGGTAAAATCCCTTGAGATGTCTTTGGTCTACTGATGTTAAACATTTAAAAGTTCTTTTATTTTCCCTGCTTTTTATGACCTGTTTATAAGTGTTTGATGAAATACTTATGCTTAATGCTAAGCAGTTCGGACAGCTTTCCAGAGCCAACTCTAGAGGTACATGCAAATTGGTTGCTTACCATTTCTAACATTTAGTTTGCTGTTGCTTAGTTTCATTATCCCTGATATGAATCAAGTGAGAATAGCATGAAGTGAGAATGGCTCTTCTGTGGAAGGTTTTATGTAAAGAAGAACTATATAGAGAGGCAGGGCTTGACTCTGCCCCGCTGCAGGTGACCTGGCAGTAGCCAGCTTCATTGCAACCTTTGTTGAACATTAGTATAATAGCCCGTTAAGTTGCTATCCTTTTATTTTGAACTCTCTTTAGATTCATGAATCAGCATTACGAGCCAAGAACAGAAGACAGGTGGAGAAAAGGAGACTGGTTGCTCAAAGACAGCGTGCTCACTCTGTGGATGTGGAGAAGAACAGAAAGGTGAAGGCTTCCTCGTCAGAGAACCCGTGGATGACAGAATACATGAGGTGCTATTCGGCAAGAGCTTAAAGAAACACTTGCGTGGACAGCCTCTTTTAAAAAGTGTAAATGACTGAAAGGAAAAACAAAACAAAAACCATCAAAAGAAACTGGACACAGGTTTAAGAAACCAACTGATTATGCAAGGTTTTTTTTAGGGAATTTGTAAAAGATTGTTTTATTTTGATGAATATTGGTCACCTACCTCGGCAGTAGGGCAGACAGTTGAAGCCATAGATATTTGGTTATTTATGAAGATAATTCCCTAAATCTTTGATATTCTTATAAGGGTTTTGTTTTAAAGCATCTTAATCTTTTAAGATACTGACACCAAATGCCTTTAAATGGCGACAGATGCTTACACTTCAGTATTCTTTTCATAAGTTTAGGTAGAGCCTATTTTCATCTTGTTCTAAATAACTTTCCAGATTCCATAGCTATAAGATCATTCCATCCTACAGCATAAGACTCGTTTTCCTTATGTGCTGTTTTGTTTGTGAAAGAATATCAAGTCAAAAATGAGTGTCAACACTACTATTGATTCCATGTATAATGAAACTAGAACTTTGCTAGTTCCTGAAAAATTTTAACTTATTTGTATTTCAGTTCAGCAGCATCTTTGTGTAGACTGTGATATTTAAGAATTATCTGGGCTGGGCGAGGGTCTCTTTTTCAGTGATCATCTAGGCAGTTATTATTTAATAGTTTAATAGCTCAAATACATTCCAATAGACAAAGTGCACACAACACAATATGTGTGTAGAGTAGTAGTAAGTTTCTTTTGAGTAGTCAAAGACTCCCATTTTTATTGCAAGTTTTTTTTTTTTTTTTTTTTTTTTTTTTTTTTTAGAACACATACTGTGGATTCAGTCCTTTGTCACACTTGACCTTTTGGCATACACCCCCTGTGGACTTTTGCCTCTTCTGTAATGGCTGGCAATGACATTTTGAACTTACAATCTGGAATTGCATTTGGTACACTGGCATTGCTTGTTCCACTGGGATGGGGACCAGTGTTAAGATGCCTGTTAAGACAGACTGCCCACCTCTACTTTCTCTACTTTTTCTTTACAGCACTTAACAATAACAAAGTCTTGATGATGTATGATGTACAGTATTCAGACTTTAGGTTGAAATACATTACTCTTTGATTCCTAGCCAGTAGATCTTATCTACACTTCAATGGGAGAGAATGGTGGTGTGTGGGTAGGCAGAAATTTATGTAAATAGTGCTCCTTCTCTTTAGTGTGTTTGCTTTGGGGGTAGAAGATGGTTTTAACAAACACTGGTTTCCATCAAATGAATGACATCTTCTCCATCCTGTGGAGACAAGAATCTGCTAGAAGGACATATGCTAAGTTTCTTATGAGAGATAAGAAAGGTGCTTTGCCTGTGCCAGCTTGGCACCGAAGATGTGTGAGTGGACGTGAGGCTGAGCATTACCTTGGTATTTTTCTCCGGGTCTTTGGAAGACCATAGTCAATTTTTAGAACAGATTGCTTTCATTCCCCATAAAATCTTCACACATGATCATAACTGTTTAAGCTTTGAAAACACATACTGAAGTATTGTGAGCTTAAAAAACCTTTTAAAATATTTGCATCGTTTTGAGGTGAATTTGTTTCCTTAGAGATCTTTCCTAATCATTGAGATGCATATTTCAAAAGAGGAAATTTTACATGTTGTCCAAAACAGCCTTGCTAGTAACTGGTGAATTTTGGTATTAACTATTATTAAAGTCTTTAAACGACACAGGTATCTAAAGATCACCTTAATGTGGCAATATGTGATGGTGTAGCTAGCTGATTGTGAAAACTGTTCCTTTAAAGTCGCTTCTTGCATGTTCGGTGTTAGCCATCCAGCTCAGGCTTGTGTTGCAGCTGACAATCCAGGAAAGATGGCCTTAGAGAGTGGTTCAGACCCCACACTGACGGACTGCCTTAGAAACCCAACTTCCTCTAGACTTTGAACAGCCAGACTTTTCTCTCGTTTAGAAAACAAAGTTGTACTTAATGTACTTGCTACTTAAAACTCCAGACAGAGATAAAACATAGAAAGCAATTATGGGCAAATTTTTTCCTCTTTTAAAGTGGAAGACAAATGAACGGGATTTTTAAAGTACTTTTAAAGTGCAAGAATAGTGAATAAATCAGTATGAATTGTAAGCCTTCATCTTATGTCCAAGTCCTTAGTTGGTTAGGGTTTCTTTTCTTTCTTTTTTAAAGAGTGACAATTACCTTTTGAACCTGTGCAGATTTTATAGTTGTTACAATTTGATGATCCTACTTCTTTCTTTTTATTCTAGAAATGAATGTGGTTGTAATCATGTTCCTAATTCTTGGGACAACCTGCAAGACAGTGAGATAGTTTAAAAACTACCTTTCATGTTGAAAAAGCCTGAAACCGAGAATCCAATGATATTTAAAAATAAATGCTACATAAAACTTCAAAATTTTGATTTTAAGTTCTTAATTAAAACAATTTGTCATAAATATGCTTTTTGTTTTTTATGTTACCAATTTTAATATAAGATAAAAGTAATAGAATATTGAAGCAATATTGTCTAGCACTCTGCTGGACATTAAGTCTGTGGGTGAGAAGTGAATGGAATCGATTTTTTGTCTTTTAACTGCCCTTATTTAGGAGCTGTTAAAATACTTGGCACCTCTGGTTATATATATGTTCTCCCCCCTAAAATTTCTAAGCACATGATTCATTTTAAAAATGAATAGATGTATAATAGGCTATAGATGATCTTGCATATTATGTAGGAGGCACATATTTATACCATTTCATATGTAGTATCTTTGTCATTGTGTTCCATCAAAGAACACAACTGCTAGCAACTTGAAGGGTATTATACTTAGGTCACTTGAACTCAGCTGACTAAATGGTAAGAAAGAGAGCAAGCAACATGGCTGTTATTGGAAGCCATAACTTCCAGAAGAGAATTCTGCACAATTTGTAAGTTAAGAAAAATCTGTAGGGTCTTCCACTATCCTTTTTTAGGTTGATAATGCTGTACTGGGCACAGACTTTGTAATTTATGTTACAAAGTCTGTTGTATGTTATGGTACGGTCGCCTCTCAGTATCCATGGGGCATTGGTTCCAGGCCTCCCTTAGGATGCCAAACTGCACGGATACTCAAGCCCCTTCTATAAAATGGTGTAGAATTTGCATATAACCTAGACACATCCTCCTGTATACTTTAAATCATCTCTAGATTACTTAAAATACCTAATACAATGTAAATGCTCTGTAAATAGTTGTTATACTGTATTGTTTAGGGAATAATGACAAGGAAAAAAAGCCTGTACATGTTCAGCACAAATGAAACCATCCTTTTTTCCCTCAAATATTTTCAATTTGTATGTGGTTGAATCCATGGACGCAGAACTCACGGATAAAGGGTCAACTGCACTTTGTTTAAAGTGTTCAAAAGTATGACCAGCAAAGAGGAGGGGGGAGCAAAGCATATATCAGAATTAAAACAATTTTTCTTGTTGACTGCTTTGGTTAAAAAACCGTGTGATGCACAGTTTTACATTTCACTGGACTAGATAAAAAATGGTGCTAATATCTATGTAGCTTGATGCTGTAGTTGCTTTGGTATCAAACTTAATACCTGATCCATATAAGGTCCTTACTATATAATTTTGTGATCAGTTAAATGATATTTTAAAGAGTGATCTTCAAAATATGACCTGGTCATTTCACAATGTTTGCATTCGAAATGAATTTTTGTACTACAGGGTGGATATGGAGTTATTCAGTGCAAGTGTGCGCTTAATACCAAACCCTATGCAAGGAGGTATGTCTAGATTTTTGGTCCAAATTTGCCTCCTTCAAGCCTACTAGTGTGAGATGGAAACAAATCGGTTGCTCTTTTAATATTATTTCCATTTTGAAATTCTGGACACTTGAATGAAGACGGTAGAGGCTTCTTTTTGGATGTATCTTATAATTATAACAAAACTTTATTTAGGGAAGGTTTCCCTGTGCTATTGTAAGTTTGTTTTGAGCACTGCATTCACTTTAAGAATTCGGAGGAACAAAGTCTGGGCACATATAATCATAGAGCCCAGGCCACACAGTAATTTGGGGTTGTATTTTCTAAGAACTATGTATTGTTTTTAGCTTATAGTTAATATTGTATTTACTTGGAAAAATGTGAATAAAGTTAATTAACATTACAGGCTGAGACTCTTGTGAGAAGTAATTCTGCTTAGTACATATATGACTTGAAGAAAATGTACGATCATATTGACTCCTAAATGGATGTTTCAGTAGATAAATGTTTAATAAGATACATTAGTTATGTCCATGAGAAGATAGTGTATTATACACTTTGAGTTGAGCTATAATTTTTCCCAGTCTTTTCCATCACATCTTATTGTTTTCCAAGTTACAAAAGTAATAGTGTATGGTTAAAATAACTCAAAAAGAAGTATAGACTTGACTGGGTGTGGTGACTCATGCCTGTAATCCCGCACTTTGGGAGGCTGAAGCAGGCAGATCACTTGAGGTCAGGAGTTCGTGACCAGCCTGGCCAACATGGTGAAACTCTGTCTTTACTAAAAATACAAAAATTAGCCAGGCATGATGGCATGTGCCTGTAATCCCAGCTACTCAGGAGGCTGAGGCAGGAGAATCGCTTTAACCCAGGAGGCAGAGGTTGCAGTGAGCCGAGATCATGCCATTGTACCCCAGCCTGGGCGACAGAGCAAAACTCCGCCTCAAAAAAAAAAAAAAAAAGTATAGAGTTAAAAGTGAAAAGTGAAAGTTCCCTTCTCATCGAAATTCTACTCCTCTTCTTAGAATAAATCATTTTTAAATTTTGTGTGTAAACTTGCAGACCTTTTTTCTAAGCATTTATGGAGATACATACACGTTTTGTTTTGCACAAATATTGGATAACGCTATGGACATTCTCCAATTTTTTTCCCCTTAATATCTTAGGGAAGAGTCTAGTTCCAGGAAGATGGAGGGAGCACACATTTCCCCCACTTTGTTCTTACTGAACACGTCTATAAAATATAGATGGACTGCGTCACACAGCTATTTGAGGACTCTGAAAAGTAAACAGCAACACACGGATTGGGTACACTAGACTTCTAAGGACCACTAAAGTGGTGGTGAGTCTTCCTTTTTTTTTGATTATTCACGTATCGTCCAGCCTTAACACAGGCCAAAACACAGAAGTGAGCACTGTGGTGTGGAGATCCAGAAGCAGCCTGGCTCCAGGAACAGGAGGGGAGGGAACAGCGGAAGCTCAGAGAGTGGGGGAAATGCCCCCCTTACCTCTCCTTTTCCTCATTTTTTTTTGTGCTGAAGCTCCCAGGTAACCCCCTGGCTGCCAGTGGGAGCCTGCAGGAGCCGGAAGCCTGAGGGAGAGCCTCGCACATCTCCACTGAGTAGGGCTGCATCACCAAGAGTGCGGGAGTGAGCCAATGCGCGTTTTTTCTCTCTGAAGGATATGGCTGAATTGCAGAAGTGGGCAATTTTGGGCCAGAGGACCAAAAAAAGGGGAGCCCCAGGGAACTAGAAAGTGCTAGGGAGAGAGCAGAGAGGGAAGAGCTTAAGAAAGTGACTCCACAAAGTTGTTTATGAACACCTGAGCCCTTCCCCACCTACTCACACTGTTCACAGTGCTTATGGGTAGAGCTGATCCTAAGTCTATACCAAAGACAGCAGAGAACTGAGCTTACAGGTGAGCCCTGTGAGGCCTCAGACTGACCGCAAGATGGGGCCTATATGGGATGAATCCAAATAGCATTGCAAAAGCTTTGAAGACTGAAGTGACATTGGGACCAAAACTCAGAGAAGGAAGGTTGGAGTCTTCGGCGTGAGCCTCACCCGATCAATTTCCTGCTATAATAAAACAAAAATATCAACATTTTCTATAGGACTTAAAAGTCGCGTCTCGTCATGTAACATTCAAAATGTCTAGAATACAATCCCAAATTATTCAGCATATAAAGAACCATGAAAATAATTCTAATGAGAAAAGACAACAGAAGTCATTATAGACTTTAAAGTAGTTAATAATAAAAAGCTTAAATAAGCAGTCATTCCTGAAACATATTAAAATAGAAATTATCAGTAAAGAAATAGATGATATAAAGCAGAAACAAAGGAAAGTATTAGAACTGAAAAATACTATAACATTTTAAAAATTAACTGGATAGATTCAATGGAATGGAGATGACGAAAGACAGATTGATAAAATCATCCAATATGAACAGAAAAAAGTCACTGAAAAACGAACAGACTTTCAGGGACCTGTGGGATGATATTGACAGGTCTCAGTCATGTCCCAGATGGATAAGAGAGTGCCGTGCTGGCCGGGTGCGGTGGCTCATGCCTATAGTCTCAGCACTTTGGGAGGCTGAGGTGGGCAGATCACGAGGTCAGGAGTTCAAGACCATCATGGCCAACATGGCAAAACCCCGTCTCCACAAAAAATACAAAACTTAGCTGGGCATGGTGGTGGGTGCCTGTAATCCCAGCTACTCGGGAGGCTGAGGCAGGAGAATCGTTTGAACCTGGGAGGCGGAGGTTTTAGTGAACCAAGGTTGTGCTATTGCACTCCAGCCTGGGCGACAGGGCGAGACTCTCTCAAACAAACAAAAAAGTGCAGTGCTTAACAAACATCTGTATAATTAATGGCTGAGAAATTCCCAAGATGGGTGAAATCTTACAGATGCAAGAGGCTGAGTAAATCCTAAACAGGATAAATTCAAAGAAGTCAGCGCCCAGACGCGTCATAAACTGCTAAAAACTAAAAGACATCTTGAAAACAGCCAGAGAAAAATGACGCATTATCTGTAGAGAAACAACAGTTTGAATGACATCAGAATTTTCATCAGAAACCATGGAGGTCAGAAGGAAGTGGCCCATTTTTTAAAGTGCTGCAAGAAAATCACTGTCAATTCAGAATTCTTATCCAATGAGATATCCCTCAGGAATGAAAGTGAAATAAAGACATTGTCAGAGGCATGAAAACAGAGAGGACTGGCAGCAGCTGACCTGCTCAGAGGAACTGCACAGGCAGCTGGTCCTTCAGAGGAAAACAGCACCAAAAGGAAACTTGCAACGTCAGGAATGAAGAAAAGCAACCAAAATGGGTAAAATAGAATAGACTAGTCTCCTCTTGAGTTTTTATAACATGTTTGATTGTTGAAAGCAAAAAATATAACATCATCTGATAAGGTTTTCAACTTATGTAGATGCAATCTGTAAGACAACTGTAACAGAAAGAGGGGCGAGTAAAGGCACCCACATGGTGGGAAGGTTTCTGTATTCCAAGTAAATTTAAGTGACAAAAATGGTTCTAAATAGGCTAATGTTTTCCTTTCAAAACTTTATACAAAGATATGGTCAAAATCATAATAGATAACATGGAATACTAAAAATGTTCAAATAGGCCAGGTGTGGCGGCCCACGCCTGTTAATCCCAAGACTTTGGGAGGCCCAGGCAGGTGGATCACCTGAGGTCAGGAGTTTGAGACCAGCCTGGCCAACATAGAGAAACCCTGTCTCTACTGAAAATACAAAAATTAGCCAGGTATGGTGGTGGGTGCCTGTAGTCTCAGCTACTCAGGAGGCTGAGGCAGGAGACTCACTTGAACCCAGAATCTAGGAGGCAGAGGTTTGCAGTGAGCCAAGATCACGCCACTGCACTCCAGCCTGGGCGACAGGGCAAGACTCCATCTCAACAACAACAAAAAAGTTCAAATAACCCCAAAGAAAACAGGAAAAGGGGGAACCAAAGAACAAAAAACAGAGAAAAAGAAGCCACACACATTAGTAATTACATTAAATGTAAATAGTATAAACACACCAACTAAAAGTATCAGAATGATTTTTCAAAAACATGATTCAGCTATATGATGTCTGTAAGAAATTCATTTTAAATGCAATCATATGAGTAGGTTAATAGCAAAGGACAGAAAAAGATGGACCAGGTCGGGCGCGGTGGCTCACACCTATAATCCCAGTACTTTGGGAGGCTGAGGAGGGATCACTTGAGGCCAGTTCAAGACCAGCCTGGTCAATATGGTGAAACCCCATCTCTAAAACAACAAAAACAAATACAAAAATTAGCCTGGTGTGGTGGCACATGCCTGTAATCCCAGTTACTCAGGAGGCTGAGGCCTAAGACTTGGTTGAACCTGGGAGGTGAAGGTTGCAGTGAGCCGAGATCGCGCCACTGCACTCCAGCCTGGACGACTCTGTCTCAAAAAAATAAATAAATAAAAAATAAAAAATAAAAAAATATAATAAAAACGCTAACCAAAAAAGAAAGCAATAGCGAAATTGATTTCAGAGCAAAGGAAATTACCAGGGATAAAGAGGGTTTTTATACAAAAGGTTCAGTTCACCAAGAAGATGCACCACGTTTAAAGGTGTATGCACCTGGCAGCAGAACTTCACAGAGCTTCTGTGCCCACAGTGCATAAGCACAGTGACACTCTCTAAAACCTGCTGGACTTACTCTAAGTGTGGCAAGCGTCATCCCTAAAAAATGAGACAGTACAAGAAAAATAGAACATAAGATTCTCCGTATGCCCAGGAAAAGCAGGGTTATGACAGGAAGCAGACGGTGATGGTGGACAGGTGAATTACTGGAAAAAGGCTAACATGACAAAGAAGATTGTGCTGAGGCAATATATGTGAAGCAAATCTGACAACTGAAAGGAGAACTAGACAAATTCACCATTACAGTTGAAGACTTTAATACTCCTAACAGTAATAGAACTAACAGAAAATCAGCCAAGACAGAAGAATTGAGTATCATTAATCAAGTGGCTGTAATTGACATTTATAGCACTCCACCCAACAACAGCGTGATACATATATTCTTCCAAGGGCACATGGAACATTCTCTAAGACCATATCCTGGTTTATAAAATAAACCTTAAAGAATGTAAAATAACTGAAATCATACAAAATTTGTTTCTGACCATAAATGGAATTGAACTAAAATTCAGTCATAGAAGGGTAACAGGAAAATCTGAAATTGCCTGGAAGTTAAACAACATACTCATAAATAAACCACCAAAGAGGAATTCTCAAGAGAAATCAGAAAGTATTTTAAAGGGAAGAAAAGTGAAATTATAGCATATTAAAGTATGTGGGCACACATAATGCAGTGCTTAGAGGGACATTTATTGCATTGAGTGCTTTTATTATGAAAGGTTTCAGATCAATAATCTGAGCTTCCACAGTAACAGAAAACTGTAAGTAAAATGAACCCACATCTAGCAGAACAAAGGAAGAAAAAAAGCAGACACCAATGAAATTGAAAACAAAAATGGAATATGAATGAGGCCGGGAGCTGTTGCTTTGAAAAAATTATTGAGAAACCTCTAGTAAGACTGAACATTTTAAAAAAAAGAAGCCATGCATATCAACATCAGGAATGCAATGATTTACATTTTACTGATTTTTTTTTTTTTTAAATTGGGTCTCACTTTGTCATCCAGGCTGGAGGGCAGTGGCGCAAACACGGCTCACTGCAGCCTCGAACTCCTGGGCTCAAGTGATCCTTCCACCTCAGCCCCCCCAAGTAGCTGGGACTACAGGCATGTGCCACCACACCCAGGTGATTTTTGTATTTTTTTTGTAGAGATAGGGTTTCGCCATCTTGCCCAGGCTGGACTCGAACTCCTGGGTTCAAGGGATCCCAAAGTCAGGTGTGAACTTATTGATTATTAGTGATGCTAGCATCTTTTTCTTATTAATCAGTCATCTTTACTTCTTTGATGAATGGCCTGCTTATGTGCTTTGCCAATCCTTTTAAAATTGTTTTGGAAAAAAATATAGAAAAGCTCACTGACTTTTTTTTTAAGTGAGTTTCTTTCTCTTACTGACCTTGTTAGGGTCTCTCTATATATCTGATATCCATCTTCAGACAGATATTTTGTGAATATTTTATACAGCCCATTGCTTTCCTTTATGCTTTCTTTTGTCTTATGGAAAATATCAATTTGCATACTCAAATCTGAAACCTTTCCTTTACAGATGGGGGACTTTGTGTCACTTTCAGAAAGATTTACCCTTCGATTATAAAAAATGCAACATTGTCATCCAATGGTTTAAAAGAAAAACCTTGCTTCCGGTGTTAGTGCTTTAATCCAACGGAAGTTAATTTTTTGTGAATATGAAGTAAAAATCTAACCTTCCTTTTTTTTTGAGACCAAGTCTCACTCTGTTGCTCAGGCTGGAGTAGAGTGGTGTGACCACAGCTCACTGCAGCCTTGACCTCCCTGGGCTCAGGTGATCCTCCCACATCAGCCTCCCATCACTGGGACAGCAAGCATGCACCACCACACCCGGTTACTGCTTGCATTTTTAGTAGAGATGGGGTTTTGCCATGTTGCCCAGGCTGGTCTCCAATTCCTGGGCTCAAGCCATCTGCTGGCCTCAGCCTCCCAAATTACTGGGATTACAGGCGTGAGCCACCCTGCCTGGCCCAACCTTTCTTTTTTAATCAAATGGGTAGCAGATGGGTTTAACACCATCTGGTGAACAGTCCTTTCTGATATAGAGTGTTACATCATTTTTTAAAAAATAAATTCCTATAGATACATGGGAAGGTTTTTAGGTGCTGCTCTTCTATGGATCAGTTTGGACAAACCTGAGCTCACCATATTCTTCTAAACTGCAAAATAAATTTTGCATTTACTTCGTATCTGGGAGGCCAAGTCTCCACATGCCCACCTTGTTCTCTTTTCTTGGTTATTTTCTAAATATAAACTTTAAAATGAGCACGTCAAATTCTATTTTTAATTCCATTTGGCAGTTTCATTAAACTGCACTGAATTTACTAATTTTGGAAGATTAACAGCTTTCTAATATTGAGTATTTTTATCCCCAAATATAGTATGTCTCCATTTAGGTCGGTCTTCCTATATTTATTTCAGCAGGATTTAAAGTTTTCATGAATAAAAAGTCCTGCACACCTCTCGTTGGATTTGCTCCCCACCTCCATCAAATTTTCTAAATGGTTCCTGCCGATGTGTAGGGAAAGGACTAAATTGGAAGGAAAATTATTACCTTTTCTGATAAATGGGAGGAGCATATGAGTGAAAACAAAAATTAAGGATGCTGTCATTAACCAAATTGTTTTGCAATTACCTCAAAAGAGAACTGGAAATGACCCAGTTCATCAGTAAGAAACTGGCTAAAGAAAACATTATTTCCACAAAATGGAACCCTATGTAGCCTTTAATGGAAAGCTCTCAATGTACTGAGAAGTGGAAAGAGCTCCAAGAGAGTTTAGGTGTACAAAAGATGCTGTACGTAACATGTTACCTTTTAAGAAAGTGAAGGCCAATGAAAATATCTGTATCTACATTAAGAACCTCCGGATTCACAAACTAACTAGTGGCTGCTTGCAGGGCTAGAGGAAGAAATGGAGTGATGGGATGGGCAGGGAGCCTTCAGTGTTCACCTTTTCATGCGGCCTTGATTTTTAAACCATAAGAATGCATTAACCATTAAAAAATAATCCTAGAGAAAACAAAAGAGAAACAAATACAAACAACCACTCTTCAAGATATGCCCTCCCACTGAAGAGTCTCAGCTGTGTGATTCTTAAGCTAGACTAATAACCGAGCCGCCTGGAGGGTCCTGCAAGTGGAGCTTCCCACTCAGGAGGCCACTGTCTGGCAGCGGAAAGGAGAACAGCGCGGGACCCCTCCACTTCCTGCTGGTCTGGAATGGGGCTCTGGCACATTACAATATTTAAAACTCTGCAAGTTTTGGATGATAAGGTATAAATCCTGGATTTTCACCAAAACAATGAACCTTTTCTAGGAACAGAATTTTGACATGATTCTGTTAACCCACAATAAAATACACAGTACAGCATCTTCGGACTGCTGCTGATGCTCATTCAGCATTTCTGAAAGCCCTGGGTGTGACTTCATCTCTCCCTTGTTCTGGACCCAGGTTCTGCTCCACTTTCTTCCACAGCAGGGACTGTCGCCAGGGCGTCCCACCATGTGTGCAGCATAATGCGATGCTCCAGAAGCCTGTGTGACTGCTACTTGTAGAATGAAAGGACACAGTCTTCATGGCTACCATAAAATGGCCAATATTACAATTTAATAAAGACAAAATGTAAACCATAAATCTCTTTTAAAAAGTTGTGCATTTTAAATAGTTGGGTTTCCTGTTCTGTAAGTGGGAGGGTAAACTGGTCAAGTTCTTCAGAGGGCAATGTAGCTTTATTGATATTTAAGGAGTATGCCTTTGATTTAGCAATTTTGCTCCTAAAAGTTTTCTGATACATCCATATGTGCAGACACACTGAACAAAGGTGTTCACACGGTGCAGGACACGGATCAGAGTGTGTCACATCCACACTGCCTGCCTCGAGTCATAAGCTGGACCTCGACAGGAGGAAATGCAAAAAAGGAAAGCGTGGAAGAGTCTTAAAGCATGCTAAGAACACAAATGGGCCAGGTGCTGTGGTTTACGCCTATAATCTCAGTACTTTGGGAGGCCGAGGCAGGAGGATCGCTAGAGCCCAGGAATTCAAGACTGGGCTGGGAAGCATAGCAAAATTCCATCTCTACAAAACAAAAAAATTAGCCAGACATGGCAGTGTGCAACTGTGGTCGCAGCGACTTGGGAGGCTTGAGGTAAGAGGATCGCTTGAGCCCGGGAGGTTGAGGCTGCAGTGAGCTGTGATCACACCACTGCACTCCAGGCTGGGTGACAAAGTGAGATCCTGTCTCAAAAATAACAGAAACTCACAAATGGAAGGACACTCTGCCTCCAGTATTTTCATATGAAACGCGGTGTTCAGAGAAGTGCGTCTGAGGTCCTCACATGAGCAGTTCAAGGGGCTAAGGGGTTGGCAGTGGGAGGTGAGCCTGTATCTGCAGCTAGGAATTTTACTGTGCACATATGCTTTTCATTTTACTAATGAAAGATGGTCCAAACCAGTTAAGGATGACTATTTTGGTCATGTGTGGTGGCTCACGCCTGTAATCCCAGCACTTTGGGAGGCCAAGGTGGGCAGATCACTTGAGGTCAGGAGTTTGAGACCAGCCTGGCCAACATGGTGAAACCCTGTCTCTGCTAAAAACACAAAAATTAGCCGGGCATAGTGGCAGGCACCTGTACTCACGAGGCTGAGGCAGGAAAATCACTTGAACCCGGGAGGTGGAGGTTGCAGTGAGCCAAGATCACACCACTGCACTCCAGGCTATGCAACAAGAGCAAAACTCCATTAAAAAAAAAAAAAAAAGGGATGACTATTTTGTGAAAATTAACATCGCTATTAGTTCATGTTTTACTGTTCTTAACACTTAGGTTATTGACTAATACCTGTGACAACTGCTGCATCCATTTCTGTTTCATTGTTTTAGAGTATCAGGATTTCAGAAGAACTGGGAAGTTCCTCTGTGTCCAGGATGCTGTCTGGTTTTTGAGAACCTGGGAAGTCTGGACTAAGCACATACTTTCTGGCAACAGCCTCCTAGGACAACCTCTCGTGCTGCCCCATGGACAATGCATGGCAACCCAGCCTGCTCCTGCGATGCCCTCAGGCCTCGACCTGTGCTCACTTGTGGATACTTACACTCAGCCCCCGTTTGTCATCTGTGCTTTCTGCAATGACCACATAGCTAAATGTTTCCTTGAAGCCCAGCTCAAGTATTCCTTTGCTGTGTAGTGTCACCCAGCCATGGAACAAACCTGTATAATATCACCCAGCCAAGGTACAAACCAGAGTAAGGTATCATCCCCACAGAAGATCCCTGTGAACAAACACCAGACTCCGTGCCTAAACTTCAGGCCACTAGACGTTTCCTAAAATGTAACTACATATGGTAGAAGTCTGGAGCAACAGGCTAGCATTTAAAGCCAAAATTATTCCTGGAAATAAAAAAGAGGAAGAGAGGATAGCCAGTAGTAGAATACTTGCATAGTTACAGATTAAAGAAAAATTCATGAGTGAAAAATGAAATTTTTCTTCTACTCTTGCTCAAGGACTAAGTAGAGATGAGTAGCGCAGGTGAGGGCTAGCGTGGGTCAATAGTTTATTGGCAGACAGCACAGGAATGCTGCCAGAATGAATACAGTAACTGCTGCGGCTAGAAAGGCAGATCCAATCATACAGGATGGAGAATAGCCTCCCTGCGAAGGCCTCACAGGCACCTTCTTACCTTGATGAGAGGAAGATCTAACCAACACGTCAGTACCAGACTGCCTTAACCGCTGAGAAGCAGACTGTGACAGGCATTCTGAAAGTCAATTGACATGCGTTTTCACTCATGTACTTCCAACCTGTAATACTTTTAATTTAATGAATTCAATTTGGTGGAGGCAGAATCAAAAAAAAGCAAGCTACCAAACTTGCAAGATTTTCTAAAAAATCAAAACATGGTTTCACAATGATAAGTTTACCCCTCACTCCAGATAATTTAGTACTAGCTGGGTGCTGTGGCATATGCCTGTAATCCCAGCACTTTGGGAGGCTGGGGCAGGAGGATCACTTGAGCCCCGGAGTTTGAGACAAGCCTGGGCAAAATAGTGAGAGCCCATCTCTAAAAAAAAAAAATAATAATAATTAGTGGCTGGGTGCGGTGGCTCACACCTGTCATCCCAGCACTTTGGGAGGCCAAGATGGGCAGATCATGAGGTCAGGACCAGCCTGACCAATATAGTGAAACCCCGTCTCTACTGAAAACACAAAAATTAGCCAGGTGTGGTGGTGTGTGCCTGTAATGCCAGCTACTCAGGAGGCTAAGGCAGGAAAATCGCTTGGACCTGGGAGGCAGAGGTTGCAGTGAGCTGAGATCACGCCACTGCACTCCAGCCTGGGCGACAGTGAGACTCTGTCTCAAAATGAATAAATAAATAAATAAATAAAAATAATTAGCTGGGCATGGTGGTGTGCTCCTGTAGTCCCAGCTACTTGAGAGGCTGAGGTGGGAGGACAGCTTGAGGTCCGGAGTTCGAGGTTGCAGTGAGCTGTGATTGCACCACTGTGCTCCTACCTGGGTGACACACTGAGACCCGGTCTCAAAAATATGTATTTTTTTTAATGGAAAATACTCCTATACCAATTAAAATCAGAACTGTTTATTGTTCTTACAACAAATTTTCAAAATATTTGAAACTTTCATAATAAAATGTTGGGGAAAAAGGATTCCAGTCAACAGAAATCCCAGTTCCTCGTCCACTGTGCCGTGCAGAGGGGCCTGCAACCAGGGCTGCTGCCTGCTCTCTGGGTTTGGCCTTGGGCCAGCCCTTTGCCTGGGTGGCTCAGGCCCCTCATTTGTGAGATGGGCCTAATGACCCACTGCAATGGGTGGTTCTGCAGGTTAAATGCTAAATGTGAGAATACGCTCAAGTTGTAAAATATGCTATGCCCCTTCAAGGTTTTACTGTTACAGACATTTCAATTGATAGTATTATAAACAGGTTCTTGTTAAACTAAATATCATCTAGTGTTTCTCCAGCACACTATGGTTTTAAAGAAGAAAAGAAAGGTGGCCACTGAGTCCTATACTTTGTCAAGGGATGGGAGATGCAGTGAACAGCAAAAGGAGCCCTCAGCAACCGCAGATCCTCACAGTGGGATCTCTCCAAGTGCAGGAGTCAAGTTCTTATAGCTCAGATAGGGCTGAAGTTTGGAAAAATCAGATAGAAACACATAAAAAGAACCTAAATAGAATTCAGAATTTAAGTGTCAGGTGAAAAGAGTGAGTCTTAAAATTAGGGCAGGAAAACTATTTGTCATTCCTCTATTCCTTTGAAAAGGCAGCAGAGTTACTAAGTTTCCAAGATCTAATTATAGTTCTGGCCTCTGCTTCAACATGGGGACTTGTCAACTGTAACTTAAGAGTGTGTAATTAACAGAAGTGAGAGATTCAACACATTTCACCCCTAATCATTTATGAGGCAGCATAAAATACTACAACAACTGATCGTGGCTAGGCCTTAGATCAGAGGCTCATGGACAATTATAACCTCAATTGCATCTGACAACCCTCGAGCTAAAGCTCCCCATTCTTACAATATCAAATCCTGCTAAGATGGAGAACACAGCAGGCATAACTGCTTGTTCACAGACTGTGCTGTGAGATGTGCCAAGAGTCAAGAAGGAGTGCAGACAGAATCCTGTGCACTCCTGTTGTTGTTTACCTGACAACAAAACACGAGGCCTAAATATTGGAAACTATCAATCCCGGAAGGTCAAACATGTACTGTAGTCAATATTCAAAAACAAAGTGAGCTGCTGCAGGAAGGAAGGGTTTTAACTGCCTGTTTGGAAATTTTGCGAAGGGGGATCTTGCAGGGGATAGGCTGCACCAGCGATACGCAGATGCGCTGGGAAGTCTTAGGGACACACCTGGCTCTGTGATCATTTTTTCCCACAAGCCCTGGGGTCCCTCCTATGTGCCAGGCATCAGGCACACCAAAGCTGTGTCCCAGGGAGCTCTCAGCCCAGGAGAGAAGACAAACAAGGACAAGGTACAATCAATGAGATCAATAGCAAGAAAGGAGGTCCGGACAGAGAATCATGAGTGCTAGGTGTCTGCATATGCTGAGGTCAGGGACAGCGTCACAGCAGACAAGTTTTCACTGCACCCCAAAGAGCAGCAGGCCTTTCGCTCGACTGACTTGGGGGGCTGGCTGAGGAGCATTCCGGGTGAGGAACTCGAGTCCCCACAGAGACTGTGAGAAGCCAAGGGTGTTCAGAGATGTGCACGAGTGTCCTATAAAAGCACCATTTTCCCCTGAAAGTGAGAATAGTACAAGGGCATGGTAGGTACCTTTATGGCCACACAAACCAATATGATGAATTTTCTGTAAAAGGTAATAATGTGGTAGATTTACCCAAAATCAATCATATTATAAAATTTCCTATTCAACTTAAAATTCTTTGAGGGCTCACACTCAAACATACAGAAATTAGCATTTTTACCATCATACATCATTCCTTGGTCCATCAATATTTAGTAAACTTAATTATTTTCATGACATTTTAGAATGCAAAATACTCAGAAATTAAGCAAGTTTGTTTTCTTCACTCTAGTTTTCTTTAAAATGAAGTTTACACATTGCATCAAGAAGTTAGTTTTGAGAGCACAGGCTTATCCAATTTCCATGGAGTTTTCCACAGACACTTCATGACAATGCCCTACAGCATGAAGAAGGACACCGAGATTATTGCAAGAAATGGAGGACCAGGTGTGGCGGCTCATGCCTATAATCCCAAGGCTTTGGGAGGTCAAGATGGGAGGAATGCTTTAGGCCAGAAGTTTGAGACCAGCCTAAGAAACATGGAGGCAAAACATTAAAAAAAAATTAGCCAGGTTAAGTGGTGCATGCCTGTAGTCCCAGCTACTCAGGAGGCTGAGGCACGAGAATTGCTTGAGCCCAGGAGGTTGAGGCTGTGGTGAGCTATGACTGTGCCAATGCACTCCAGCCTGGGTGACAGCAAGACTGTGTCTCTGAAAATTAAAAAAGAAAACAAAGAACAACAACAAACAAAAAAAGGAATGGCTCAACCCATCTTCTATATAGTTACATATGGTCCAGACAAGCGTGCATCAAAGTTAAATGTTTCCTTTACAGTAAAATACATTCTTCAAAATAGAGTAGTTTGAAGATGAGATCTTTAAATTTGTAGAGATGATTTAAAGTAAATATGCCTCATGTTACTACATTGGCAGGAGTGTTTTGAAACCAGTACAACAAGGGGTACCAGCCCTCCAAAGCCATGCTGGTTATGTATAGCAGGCTGATGGTCCTGGTGTCCCTGCTAAAGGTACACTGCCCCTGAGCCAGGGAACAGCACTTCTGTACAACTGGACACACGCTGGGAAGTCACTGCCTCCAATGCTTCACGAAAGACACATTTTGCTGTTTTAGCACATACCAGAAAACCAACTTTATATGATTGCAAGATATGAAAAACATAAATAGCCTTGGCTTTGTAAGTTCCCAATGGTATGGAAAATTTCATAAAATTTTTAGAAAATGCTATTGTCAAAGATGCATACTGACCTATTTTTTTTTTTTTTTTTTTTTTTAGATGGAGTCTTTCTCTGTTGCCCAGGCTGGAGAGCAATGGCATGATCTCAGCTCACTACAACCTCTGCCTCCTGGGTTCAAGCAATTCTCCCACCTCAGCCTCCCAAGTAGCCGGGACTACGGGCACCCACCATCACCCCTGGCTAATTTTTGTATTTTTAGTAGAGATGGGGTTATACCATGTTGGCCACGCTGGTCTTGAACTCCTGACCTCAAGTGATCCACCCACCTCAGCCTCCCAAAGTGCTGGGATTACAGGCGTGAGCCACCGCACCCGGCCCTGATGTATTTTTGGGTGAAATGACAGATGCCTCAGATGTTTTCAAGTACTATATATAGCATGAAAACGCTGGGTAAAGATAAAGAAAACAAGATGGCAAAATGTAGGCAATTGTTAAAGCTGGCTGATATAGTGGTTCATTAGGCTATTTTTCTCTATATTTGTGTATATTTGAAAATCTTCATTATAAAAAATTTATAAGTATATAAAGGGAGAATCTGGGGGGGGCCAGGCATGGTGGCTCATGCCTGTAATCCCAGCATTTTGGGAGGCTGAGGTGGGAAGATCCCTTGAGGCCAGGAGTTTGAGACCAGCCTGGGCAACACAGTGAGACCCTGTCTCTACAAAAAATAAAATAAAGAAAAAAGAAAGAAAGAAAGAAAGAAAAAGAACAAAAAATGAGGGGGAAATATGAAGGGAAAAAAGTACATAAATGCTCTTTTAAATGAAAAAACAGATTCCCTAACCACATTATTTTCTATCAGTAGGTAGTGTTTCCTAACCTTTGAGGCTGGTGACCAACAACTTGGGTCACTTGTCCTACTGAAAGTGGTAGATCTTGTGTTCTTAGATAAATTCCTCTAAAATTCTAAAACAACCCTTTAAAGAAATAAATACAATAGGGAAGTAACCAAGTCAACAAGTGGAACAAACTCAGATTGTAAGTACATGAGTAGTTAGATGGATCAGGAAAGAGGTGCTTCACAAATGGCACCACAAAACATTAAAAATTCACGGGTTTTTTTTAAAGCACCTCTAATTTGCCTCTCCAAAAACATAAAAAGATGACAGAAAATAAGGAAACATCATCTGCTGTGTCACAGTACAAATTACAGATCATTTAGGTTTCTAATTTTAGCATCAGATTCTTTAAATACTATTATTGATCTGCTAGGAATCAATGTTCTTGAATTCAGCAAGTCTTATACAAGCCACAAGTAATGTTTTCAACAAAACCATTACAGATTCCCAAATTGTGATGTTCTCATTTTTACTTAAATGCTGGACTGTAAAAGAATAAATTACGATCTCCAGTTTAAATGGTCTTTATAATCTTTTTCTAGGAAGACGGAATAATTACTTTCCTAGAAATCTAAATTAAGAGCTTCCTGAAAACTTAATGAGTTACGGGAAATAGAAACATAACATTTATTACTAGCCTGAACAATACCGAATTATCTCCCCTCCTCATTCTCCCTAAAGGCAAAGCCTGATTAAGAACCACCATGGTTTGGTTCTCCAGCAACTTTTATTGGTCAAAGGATGCAGAAGGATATATGGTGTCTGTGGGTTAATTAACAGGATCGTTTATAAAACAACTTTACATTTATCTTATTTTTAAAATTCTTGCTTTTGAATAAGCTGATGTGTTAGAATAGACATGCTCCTATCCCATGCAAAAAGCTGTTCAAAAATGAGCAGCTTGCAAATCTATCATAAATGAGACATTGAATAAAACATTCTTACAGTGAGGTCTAAGAAGTAGTTCAGTCTGAGAATTTGCTTCAGATACTTTTTGAAATAAAATATTCAAGGCATAAAAAAAGCAAAACTCAAAATATCTAAAACAGATACATACTGGTATTTTTATCCTAGTTACTTCCCAGAGTTTTTGTGTGTCTCTGTGCTCTGCTGATTAAAATAAACAACAAAAGCAGTAGGCATCTTCTAACTAAAAGTTAATTTACTAGTCTTCAACTAAAAAGTCACAGTGGAAGAACATATATAAGGTGAAGAAAGCTTTTTAACCTTTCAGACTTAAATAATACTGTATTTCAACTTTAAAGAAAGGTTCCACCATATATTTTTTGCACTGACATTTTAAAATATAAGAACAAGTCTTTGTAATACAATATATACTTCAATATACCCAATATACCTTAAATGAATTAAAAACATGTCAACTTGATAACTGTAGTAAGGCATTTAAGTATTCAGCAGAAGCCATAAAGAAATTTCTTAATGAGTGGTGTCCTTTTCATATTAACTGGATTTAGCAGGTTTCCTTAAAATGAACAGGAAACAAAAGATATGAAAAACAGGCAGTGATGCCATTCTACTGAATTCCAGAAAAAGCACAGTACAAACAATGTGTTTTCTAGCAGGGAGACCAGACAGACCAGCAAACTGGAAATGGATGAGCGGCCCCAGCTTGCATGGTCTATTGTATTTTATCCACCGCTGAGAGAAGTGTTAGTAGCCCGGTAGGTTTGCGTAAAGGTACCAGAATCCTTAGTGCTAGTCTCATAGCCTAAAACAGAGCAGGTACTCCAGATATACTTCCTGAACTGACCTGGATGAAGAGGCTTTAAAATCAACAGAGCTGGACAGTATAAAGTTCACGGAAAAACTCCATTTTTCATTTTATTGTTTTTGGTATGTTAGTGAATGTCTACTGATCTAGTATTTCAAGTGTGGATCACGTAAACACCATGTAGAATGTAGTAAACAGAATTAAATAAGAAACACACTGGCTATCAATGCCAGAGTCTTTGAATATCAGGTCATAAATATAACCAATTGTGCAATATAACCAACATGATGAGAAGAGCACACCTCACAACTGACAATTTTAGTTCATATGATTAAAAAAAATAAAATCTGAAACTGCATTTAGTGCCACATTCTATCATATCATACATCAGATTCCATGCTGCGGAGCCGCACTGGGCTACAGGACATACAGTACATAGCATGTTTATAGCATGTTTATAGCATGTTTTAAACCGAAAGTGAAAGGGAAAATATGAAACAGAAAATTTTTACATACACATCTAACGGTGTTGTCCATTTAATTCGATTTATATGATTTGCTGTGCCACTTTGACCAGCTTGCAGAACACCCCAAATTCTCTTTTCCCCATAAAGATCTACTTCCATATAGAGTAGAAAAGGATGGTGGTAAAAAAACTTCAGGTTCTTCAGGTTCCAACGATTGTGTCCCAAATGCCACTGTATGAACACCTAAAAAATAATAAGAACAATGTCAAAATCTGCACAATTATAAATGCAAAAGTAAATACAGCTTAAAGCCTAAAAGAGAATTTGTGAATATCTCGTCTTTCAATACTTGTCTGTGTCTACTACATGATGTCGACTATAAATAAAATGTCCACTGTGGTAAATGGGAAAAAAGAAGAAGCTTTAAAAAGTTCAAGGGAGACATTTGTCAATTTCATAAATGGGTCTCCTGTTTTAGCAAAAGGCACATTCCTTTAGACCTCAATCAATCCAGGAAAGGCTCCTCACTGACATAAGGAATCAGGATATCTCACCCTCTCCCGTCAACCACCACCTGCCCTTCCTTTCTTTCTGAACAAGAACATGAGAATTTCCTATAGGGTGTAAATTCTTTCAGTTAGAACATCCAACTTTAACTTATGGGATAGTCTCCTTCTCTTTTTTTTTTTTTTTCCTGAGACTGTCTCACTTTATCACCCAGGCTGGAGTGCAGTGGTGCGATCTTGGCTTACTGCAACCTCTGCCTCCCAGGCTCAAGCAATTCTCCTAAGTTTCATGAGTAGCTGGGACTACAGGTGCATGCCACTATGCCTGGCTAATTTTTTGTATTTTGTAGAGATGGTGTTTCACCATGATGCCTAGGCTGGTCTCAAACTCCTGAACTAAAGCGACTGGCCCACCTCAGCCTCCCACAGTGCTGGAATTAGAGCCACTGGACCTGGCTGGGATCCTCTCTTTTTCATACTGCAGCTTCCCAAAGCTTTCACAGGCCTCTGCACTTCAGCTTGTCAGGAACTCAGGGCAGTGAGGTGTCCGAACCCACCTGTGCGCTCTCCCATGGCTCCTAACAACCACACTCCTGAGCATTCGGGGCCTGTGCGCGCCGCGGTGACCTCAGCTGTCTCAAGGCAGCATCTCCGTACTGAATACCCGAGCCCATTCTTTCTGGGTCCAGCTCACCTAAGGACCAAGCAAGTCTTCTTTAAAAAAAAGTTTTATGTTTCTGAGATCCCAAAAATAGATTAAAAAAAAAAAAAAAAAAAAAAAGCAAAGTACGGAACCCTGTGTATATATCCCACCACTCTGAATAAAGAGGAAAAAACAATTTACATGTTTGCTTGCACTGGCACAAAACGTCTCTAGCACGATACATAAGGAACGGCTGATTCGGAGGAGTTCTAGATGGCCGGGGACAGGAGGGGGTGGTAACAGCAGGACTTTCCACTGCATACTCTTTTATACTTCTTGAATTTCAAATTATGTGAATATATTATTTATATAAAATAATTTAAAATTAAATTACAAAGATACAATTTTTCACTTATCGGATGGGCCAAAAGTCCAAGTATGATGATACTACACACTGTGGACGTGGCTTTAGTGAAATAAGCCCATCACTAGGAGAAAATGTGACCACCTCTACACCAAGATCCCAAATGCTTATGTTCTCTGACCCAGCAATTCCACTTCTGCGTATCTGTCTGACACACAGACTCATGCACATGAAAAAAAAATATATATATATATATATATAAAAGTATTTACTGTAACATTACTTATAATAGCAAAATACTGGCAACAACCCAGATGTCCAAAGTAGACTGGCTACATAAATTATGGCAACACATACGTGAAATATAGGTTGAGTGGTCCTTATCCAAAATACTTGAAACCAGAAGTATTTTGGATTTTTTCAGATTTTGAAATATTTCCATTATACTTACCAGTTCAGCATCCCTAATCTGAAAATCTGAAATTTGAAGTGCTCCAATGAGCATTTCAGTGGCAATGTTGGCAATTAAAAAGTTTCAGATTTTGGAACATTTTGGATTAGGGATACTCAACCCATGTTATATATTACACACACACATTATGTATGACATTATGTGTTATATATATGTACATTAGGTATATGTATATACGGGAACTATACGCTGATTTGTCATGATTTATAGGTTATATAACAGTAAGTAAAAAAGCAAGGCGTGGTAGTCTATCATATATTTTGTATAAAAAAAGGGAAGAAAACAATGGTTTTTGAATGTATTACCCATTAAAAAAAATAAAAAGTACTGCTGAAGAATCCTAATTTATACCCTTATTTTTTTTAACCTAGAGGTACTTATGATTTTGATGATCTCAGAAAAAAACACATCTTGAAGACTGTATATGAGTTGCTCTATCTGATGTATTCAGGGATACAATATTAAAATAGCAAGGTCATGTAAATACAACCTCATGCTGAGCTTAGTAATACTCAACAGCAAGCCAACTGTAATGTTTATGTTACAGAGTCTTGGTTTTTGTACCAAGCTTAGTAATTTTTTTTTCTTTCTGATAAAAAAAAATACAAAAGGATGACGCATCCACTTCTGTTGAAACCCAGCCCTTCCAACTGGGCCCGACTCTCCTCCTTCCTCCTTTACCTAGCACCCTCCTTCTTCCCTGCCCTCTCCTTGCCCATTCTTCTCTCCGTTCCCCCTTTTTAAACATGCTGCAATTTCTCCCATCACCCACACCCCTGACTTTAAATTAACCCTTTGCACCCTACAGTGCCAGCCTGCGCTTCCTCAGGAGAGGAGTGGACACTCTGCTTGCTCACTTCCTACTTCTTCCTGACGGATGGCCAGCCATCTTCTACCTTCATAATTCTGCTGAAACTGTTCTTGATCAAATTGATCACTGACTTTCTATTCCCTATCCCAATGTGTGTTTTTCAGCTCAGTCTTAGCTTATGAGGCTTCCCTCTGTTACTATTCATTATGTACTGAACACTCCTTTGATTTACTTATAATTAGGGCTTAAGTGACACCCACATTCCCTTGATTTTCTTCACATATTTCTGACCATTTCCTTTTTCATCTTTTTTGTAGATTCCTCTTCCCCTGCTCATCCTTCATCTCCAGGGTTCTGTTGATCACTGCTCTCCTTAAACACTGTTCTCTGGATGATCACATTGCTTCCACAGTTTTAGCTGTTCCTATATATTGATGGTTCCCAAATTTATACTGCCAGCCAGGAACTCTTCCCCAAGCTTACTAGATAACTCCATGTGCATGTCCCAGTGTCACCACAAAGGCTGCACATTCGCAACAGAGCCATCTTTATTCCCTCACACTCCCTGCTTCTCCTCTGGCTCCACCGCATCTCTGTCCAGAGACCCCAGTGTGACAGCTGTGAGTCATCCTTGGTTCCTCCTCCCCTGCTGGCCCCTCCTGCTCACCCTGTCCCACCTAAGAACCAGTTGTCCTGTTCCACTATTGGACATATGAGTCATAAGATGCTACTGCCTAAATATATCTTAGATCCATCTCTCTCTCTCCATCTCTGCTTCCATATCCTTGTTAAAGCATTAATCAGTCATTTCTTACTAGGATTACTCAAAAATGCCTTATAACTGGTATCCTGGCCTCCAACCCTGTCCTCTCTTCAGTCTGTTTTCAACATAACTCCCTACATACATGACTTATCTCAGGTCACAACCCGATCACATCACCCACCTGCTGACAACCCACCACCTACAGCAGTGGTTCTCAACCTTGGATGAACATTAGAACCGCATGAGTGAACATTTAAAAACGCTGATGCCTCGACCATACTTCAGCCCAATTAATTCAGCGTCTCCAGAGGCAGAGCCTGGGATTAGAACTTTTAATGCATCTCAGTGACTCCAGTGCTCATCCAGGGTTGAGAATTGGTAATCTACAAGATAAAGTTCTAGATCCTTGATGAGGACTGGCTGGTTCCTGCCTTTCTTCAACCTTTTCTCCTGCTATTCTATCTTCCTCACTCCCTTTGCTGGCTCACTCTTCCTTATATTCTGAAAGCCTGAGCTCATCTAACACCTTCTCCTGGAAGCCCTCCCTGACACCTCCTCTATCCTCTGGCTGTGGCAGGTCCCCTTCTTCATGTTACCCTGAGCCTGTGCATCCCTCAATTACCACATCAGCCTCGTGATATTATAATTATCCTCTGACTGTCTCCCACGGAAGACAGTTTCTTGGGGGACAAGGGGTGTGATTTATTCATTTTTGTATCCCAGCATCTGACAAAGAATAGGCACTCAGATGTTTGAATGAATCAATTAAAAGGTGATGCCTATATATAGTTACTTTAGTAAATGACAATTACATAGTATTTTGTCAGCTGCCTACATTAGGATTATTTTGAATTATTTTAACTGAAGCAACAAACACAAAAATGAGGCATTTTATAATTGAGGCATGCTCAGTGAGCTTCAGAAATAAAATTACTCTGGACTCCATAGCTCCATGATGCCCGATCTGCAAAGATCAACACTACACCATGTACCTGTAACTCCCTTACACATGACCACTGGTCCAACAGAATTAGCATGCTGTTGACAGAGTGGACAAAGGCCTATTCTTCCTCCTTTTAGTGAAGGACCCAAGAAATACTATAATTCTAAATGCAAACACTCCCTGAAACCTTGACTACTCCTCCACAGCTGAGTTGGTGTGCCCATCCACCTTCATCACCATGGAAACCATCCTGATAAGGAAGGGCTTTCACCTCAGCCAGGAGAACATGACCTTTGAACCCATATGTGATGATTTTAGGTTGGCAGGTACAGAGAGAATAGTCTTTATTAAACCACTCCTGAAACTATTAATTAAAAGGTGATCTACTGAGCTAGAGTGTAAAATATGCAGAAGAAAATTTGACTAATGGAAAGGCTTTTACCTGATTCAATTTTGTTAAGTATTTTTCTTGCACACTGTACAAAAGCCTCTTCTACATTCTCCCCTGTTAGTGCACTTGTTTCCAAAAACATCAGCTCTAAAATGGACATCAAACAAAATAAAGTCATATTTAGAAGATGATAATTTTCACTTACTAAAAGTCTGTGCAGCATTCTCTTAGAAAAGCAGACAAAATATAATTTATAACCTCAAACCATATATTTCTGTCAATATAAAACCAATATATGTCGTTATGTGTTTTTTAAATGTTAGAAGAATTTCAGCACCGGACTGAAAAGTCACTGGAATCTTGTGCTAGCCCTTCACCTGGTGAAAGGCCTGAGCAAGCCACCAGGCTTCCCCAGCTGAGTGACCAGCCATCAGGAAGGAGCTGGCTCGCCAAAATGGCCCTGCCACTGATTTCAGGCAAAGTTGCAATGTCCTCCTTCAAACAATCTGAGTGTCACCACAAATATGACCTACAAGTGTTTACACTTTTTAGGGGACTATACTGCAGTTTGTCATACAGCCCATGAAGAGAGAGTACAGGAATCAGTATTCTTTCTGCCCACTAGAGTGGCTGTTCATCTCAGCAGAAAGGCCTGTTCTGCTTGCTCTCTCAGCAAACCACAGCCTCGCTAGCCTCTTGTATCCTCACTTGTAAAAATGAGTTTAGATGACATCTAAATTCCTTTTCATCTTTGTTAACATTCCAAACTTCTGATTTCTAAACAGTTTTTTAAAAACTGTCATGATGGCGTATGGATTTCTCTGTTTATTTTCTTAGCAAGAAACTAGTAAAGTTACAATATAATTTGGAATCTTAGAGTCCAATCAAATATTGATATTAGCATATTATAGTCTTTGGTTCTAAAAATTAAAGTTATTTAAAATGTCTGAATTTTTAAAAAATCATTCTCTTATCCATTAATAAAGCAACCATTAATTTTATGTGGCATTTTCACGTATTCTACATGGAAATTCAAAAAAGTTTCAAAGTCACCTATAACCAAATGACTTAAGTTTAGCAAATGAAGCCAATAAGCCAAGTATTTCTTCTGCTTCCCTTTCTATTTGGGCTAATACTTCACCAAATTTCCTTCAAAAGACATTAAAAAATAATGACATCATTTGGTTAGAGTCTTTAAAGATTATTGTTATAAATTTCACTTTAGCCCAAGATCTCTAATATTCAAAGACCTTCGACTGGAAAGTCATTACATAATGTTACTACATTTGCTTTTATCATTATAGTAACTTCTGCAGGCAGAATGCAATACACTAACAATATGCTAAACAGGTCTAATTTATAGTAAAAACAATTGGAAATTCCACATTTCCTAAATCTAGTTTGATCTCGAAATTCCAATATATGTTTTAAATTCAAAGAAATGCTTTTATCCTCAAATATGCCATTTGAAAAATAGTAAGAAGTAAAAGGTCACTTGCCATTTTCTTGAGCAAATCTGGAGGCTTCTAAGAAGGTAACTTCACGATCTGCATCCAGGTCCTTCTTGTTTCCACAAAGGATGATCACAATGTTCTGACTCGCTAGCATTCGGGCATCTGTTAACCAATTAGTAAGCGCATTGTAGGTTTCTCGGCTGCGTAATATAAGATTGTGAAAATAATACATGTATTTTATAAAACTAGCAACTCTTTCCAGTCATTCTCACTACTCACACCGCTTTTCAACATTTCAGGGTAATGGCACCAACACCTTTAAGGTAACTCAGACAACGTGAATACACCAAACATATACCATATCCACAGAGTTTGTTTCGTTTTGTTTCTGGTAAAATGAGACAGTAAGTCAGATATTTTGTCATTTTTTGTTTGCCCAGTCATGGAGCAAAAGGAAAGATATATTCCTTCATTCATTTGACATCTACTGAGCTCTTAGCATGTGCAAGGTATTAGACTGTGGTAGGCAAGATTTCATAGCTAACTGCTGCCACTTAATGAATCCTTGCAATGTGCCAGCACTTTGTTTTACAGAACTTTATCACACTGATTCTTTATAAGGATTCCATGACACAGACTGCCATTATTCTCCTTTTCCCTGAGAAATCCAAGGCCCAGAGAGATTAATTACGTTGCCCTAGGTCATACAGCAGCCAGTGGCAAAGCCAGGACTTGACCAGCTCTGTCTGGCTCCAGAACCAACTCTCAGACTTACTATTTTTGGCCCTCATGTGTCTAAGGACCGAGTTCTTCTCATGGCACTTTGCTAGCCTGACTGATGACTTCACACTTTAGCAGGCAGAGCCTTTCACTGCTGGGGCAAGTGCAGGAAGTGCTGGGCCAGAAACTGCCTGCTTCCTCTCAGAATGCCTGTCTCCAGGGACACAGATTGGAGGAGGGAAGCGGCTGACCGACAGCCTCTCACTGGACAGGTTCCTACCCAGAAAGGGCTCCCAGGTGATGCCATTTAGATGACGCGCTTCTGAGATAGTGCTACTCAGATCAGCGCTGTCGAATGGAATTTCCTCATGGATAGGAATGTTCTATAATCTGTTCTGATATGGTAGTCACCAGCCACGTGTAGCTACTGAGGACCTGAAATGTGGCCAGTGCAATCGAGGAACAGAATTTTTTATTTTATTTCAGTTAAATTGCCATATGTCACAAACAGCTACTATCTAAGTGCTTCACATTAACTAATTTAAATCTCCCAATGACCTCCTGAGGATCATGGGATTATTACTACCTCCATCTTACAGACAAGAAAACTAAGGCCCAGGCAGCTGAAGCAGCTGGCCCGAGAGGGTCACTCAGCTAGTGACTGCAACTGGGATTTGAACCAAGCAATCTCAGCCCAGCGTCTGTGTCCTCGCCCTCTCTCAACTCACTTCTAATAACTTACCGTACATAAAGCTTTGTGAACCTTAAGGAAAGTGTCCAAGCATCATGTCAAGAAACATAATGCAATAAGACAGATTGCTTCATCTACCTAAAACCTTACGAATACATTTCTCTGCATGGGAAAGCAGTGGTAGGGGCTTGTTCAAAGACCTCTGAGACCCCAGATGGAAGGGCTAAGGGGCTTCCTGGATGCCAGCCACACCACCGTCCCCAGACACACAAAGCACACACTGCACGGAAGGCACCTTGCCAAGACCAGCCTTTGGGCTGCAGGGCACTGAGCAGCCTCCTTCACCACGGGGAGCTGGCATTACCTGGTGATATCATAGACGAGGAGAGCCCCGGCCGCACCTCGGTAATAACTTCTCGTCACGGACCTGGAAGAATTACACTGGTTTTACTTTCAACCAATGGAGACCCTTTACCGTATCCCACCTTCCCATGAAAAAACACCCACACTTGCTCTGTAAACCACGGCACAGGGACAGACGCCGGTTTAAAAGAGAAATGATTCAAAGACACCTGAACATACGTGAGAGGGGTTACTCTGACTGAAATCACATCACCGTGACAAGTAGGAGATTCCTTCAAAGCGGATGCAGCTCTCTGATGGATGTCTCCTTTGAGAACCCCTAGCAGGGTGAGCTGTCTGCAGGCGGAAGCCAGCACCACCGCCTAGATGGTCACTAAGGGGCTCAGCAATCCACTCGCTTCTCTGTGGGCTCCTCATCTACCCCACTCCCTGGCACAGCTCTCTCCATCTCTTCCAGTTCTCGCCACCTCTCGGGGCGGTGGAATCCATAGTCACCATGGCCCTGCACCCATCTGCATCCCTGCCCCATCACCATGGGGAAACTGAGTGTGCCAGCATGTCATACCCACTCTCACATTCAAGAAGGCGTCTTTCGTTGAAGGCGTCTTTCGGTCACACGATTTCCCTTACATTGTCAATCTCTCCCTCTTTGCTAGATTTTTCCCATTAGTGGCCTGACACCTATAATCCCAGCACTTTAGGAGGCCCAAGAGGGAGGACTGCTTGAGCAGGAGTCTGAGACCAGCCTGGGTAAGACGAGAGACCCTGTCTTTATAAAAAATTAGCCAGGCATGGCAGTGCACACCTATAATCCCAGCTACTCAGGAGGCTGAGGCAGGAGGACTGCTTGAGCCCAGGAGTTCGAGGTGATCATGAGCTATGATCATGCCACTGCGCTCCAGCCTCGGCAACAGAAAAAAAAAAAAAAAAGCCAGGAGTTCAGGATTTTTCCTATTAGCAAAACAAAAATAAATTGGCTCTGGTACCGCCCATCTTAAAACACAAAACAGAAATATGCTGCACAATCTTTTCAGCTACTGTCCCACTGTCTGCTCTTCTCCACATCCAACTCTGTTTTCTTGAGACAGAGTTTCGCTCGTTACACCAGGCTATAGCGCAATAGCGCGATCTCAGCTCACTGCAACTTCACCTCCCAGGTTCAAGCAATTCTCCTGCCTCAGTCTCCCGAGTAGCTGGGATTACAGGCACCCGCCACCACGGGATTTCACCATGTTAGCCAGGCTGGTCTCAAACTCCTGACCTCAGATGATCCACCCACCTCTGCCTTCAAAAGTGCTGGGATTACAGGCGTGAGCCACCACGCCTGGCCCCACATCCAACTTTCTGAAAGAGCTGGCTTTACCTGCAGCTTCCTCTTCTTCACCTCCAACCTGGTATCTCTCTCTGCTACTCCCCAAAAGCCTGTCAAGATCCCCACCCTCTGTGCACCCGAAGCTCACTCAATCGCGCAGCCTCTGCGCCCTGCACTCCGCTAGTCTTCCTCCCGTGCACCAGCCACTTCTCTGGCTCTGGTCATTCTTCTGAATCTGCCCTGGGACTGCAATTCCCCAGAGCTGGGTCCTGGGCTCTCTTAACATTCGACTCAAATTTTGTCTCCAGCTCAGATCCAAGTGCTGCCTCTGTATCTCCATGAGACTGCCTGATAAACATGTCAAACTTAACATTTGCACAGCAGAACTCTTTTTGGTTCCACCCTCCAGGCCCGTCCTGGCCTAGCAAGAGGCATCACTACCCACCCTGTTTCTAAAGCAAATCAGCTCCACGTTCATCCTCAACTCCTGTCCACTTCCACATTCACTCCGCCTGCCTAGTCCGGTCTCCTAAACAGATCCTGTGTCTGCCTACGCTGCTGTCCCTGCTGCCACGTGTGGCCCACAGTCCATTCTCAGAGTAGCCCAACTCATCAAGGCCCACGACAGGACACACCCCTCACTGTACCTGGCCCTTTGGCCCCATTCTCTTCCCTGCTCCCAGCCCCTGCCACTCCCATCTGGGCTCGTCACACCGCTGGCTCTCCTTGTCCCTTGGGTCTCATTAACAGTCTCCTCGGCAATGTTCCCCAAGCACCCCCATCCAGTGGACCCCCTCTGTCTATCTCAGTGCGTTGTCTCCTGGGTGGCACCATCCTACTTGGTGGGATGCTCTGTCTCTGTCTCTGTGTTGGCTGCTGCCTCCCCTCCACGGAGCAGGGCTCTGCTGTCTCACTCACCAGAGGACCCCGGTCCCTAGCACAGGGCCTGGACAACTGCTAGCCAGACATTTCCAGAACTTAACTGTGGCCTAGTTTTAAAAAAACATATTTGGTCTTCATCCCAGGTTCCTGGCACAGAGGCCTAAACCCCTGTGATTTTCTTAATGATAAAGGTGTCTTTTGTAAGCCAAGGAGATAACTGTGGGAAGAGGAGCAGGCTAGAGAACCTTGGGATGGGGGCTGTGGCCGTGGGAGCCCTCGCCGTGTGTGGAGAGCGCTGGAACTTCTAGCCTCACCTCAGCCCTCTGGGGAGGAAAGAGGAGCTGGATGGAGATTGAGTCACTCATCAATGGACAAGGTTTTAATCAATCATGCCTATGTAAAAAAAAAAAAAAAAAAAACCCACAAAAAAACCAAAATGATGGGGTTCAGAGAGTTCCTGGGCTGGTGGTGGCATGGAGGTGCTGGGAGGGTGGCCCATCCCCATACCATGTCCTCCTGAGCATCTCCACTGGGCTGTGCCTGAATTGACACCTATCTAACAAACCAGTAAATGCCAGGAAAAATGTTTTTCCTGAGTTGTGTGAATCATTCTAAAGAATTCTCCAACCTGACAGGGATGTGAAGGATGGAGGGCGTGGGAACTGCCAGATCTGTAGTTGGCCAAGAAGTGCAGGAAGCCTGGGCACTACAGTGGTGACTGGCATCTGAAGTGGGGGTGGCAGTCTAGGAGACTAAGCCCTTAGCCTGGAGGGTCTCCATTAACTCTGGGTAGTGTCAGAAGTGAAGTATTGGACACCCAGTTGGTGTCAGAGAATCCAACTGGCTGGTGTGAAGAAAAACCCCATAGACTTGATGTCAGGAAAAAAAAAAAAAAGACACCACAGAAATGAACAGTGCCTATCCTTGGAGAACAAGGAAACCCTGGAGCTTGCAACAAACAAACAAACTTACTGATTATTACTTTGCTACTTGGAAAAGAAGAGCTACTTTTAAATGTTCTTTTTAGCTCTTAGTCAGGAAGCTTCAAACTCTTCATGTAGCTTGAAGCTTTTCCTCTCTGCCTTGAGACTGTTACCAGGAGAGGCACACGCTTTAAGGACTGGTGGTAGGTGCAGGTGCAGAGTGGACTGTTTGCTTCGCCCCCCCAACCTCCTAGGGCAGGGGGAAAGGCCTCGCTTCTTCACATCTATTAAGAGGCAGCGCCTTTCTATTCTTGCTCAGCAGGCACCTAGCTGCTAGAGGAAGAGGGAACTAACAGTTCTCTTCAAGATAAGCTATATCACATCTACTTCTTAAAATTTTACTTTCGGATTTATTTTACAACACTGTCTTTTGACAAATGGTTTCTTATATAAATTATTCAAGTAGACAAATGTACACATTTAAGAGTACTACTCTGAGGTGTTAAATTTTCTTACAAAAGTAATTTTAACCAACATAATACATGTGGATAGCTTTAAAGTGAAATGTTATGAAAAGTCTCTAAATTAAACACAGGTATCTCCTGCCTCACTCCTCTCTGGGAGCCTTACTCTCCACAAGCAAGGCGAGTTCTCTTTCTGGTAACTGGGTTTCCTTTAATTAAGTCATTAAAAGAGCACATACTGTACCCCTATGTGCTAGACACTATTCTGGGCACAGGGGAAACAAACAGAAAACTCAAAAATCCTTACACTCATGGATCTTATAGTTTCTTTCTTCTCACTTCTACAAAAGGTTTAGCAAACTGTGAATTTCAGAGCTGTTTCTTCCCGCTCTGACAAGAGTCGTGAGCTCACTTACAGACTCCTCACTTGTTCCCCCGGTCCTCCTGGAAGGGCAGTGCCATCACATCTTAGTCTTCCCTCACTGTCCCTCTAGACCTGTGCCATTCTGAGCTGGATCTTCCTGCTGGCTTCATTTTCCCCTTTCTCGGTTCATGCCCTTGTCCTGGTGAAGTATATCCTCCTAAACTTTCTAAGAAAGTACATTTCTAAGAAGTCTCTAAGAAAGATAATCTTGGCTTCCTGCTCATTCTTGCACATCTGTTGGTATTCAGCCTTTACTCGCACAGTTACAGTTTGGCTAAGTTTAGAATTTTAGGTTGAAGAATTATTTCACCCTGAGTTTTGAAGGCAATACTTCCATTTCTTTTAGCCTCCAATGTTGCTGTGGCAGGGTTCAAAGCAATTCCATTTCTCACACTGTATATGTGGCTGCTTTTTCCCTCTTGGAACCTTTTTGGTCTCCTTTACTTCATCTCTGGTGTTCTGAAATTTCACATGACATGCTCTGGTCTGGACTTTTTCCTTACTATGTTTGATTTTAGGTGGGCCAATTAATCTGGAATCTCATTCCTTCAGTGAAACGTTTTCTTCTATTGTTTCCTCTGCTCTTCTCTCTTCTGGAACTCCTAATAGTCAGGCATTGCATCTTCTGGATTAATTCTGAATGATTCTTTACGTCATCTCTCCCATTTTTCACTATGAGTTTACTTATTATTCTGATTGCTCTTTTTAAGTATGACTTTGTTTCTATTACTTACTTCAATGCAATCTCTGCTCTTCTTTCTGAGGATACTGTGGTTTTAGTGTGATTTTCTTATTCCCTGAAAGTTCTAGCTTCTTTACTTTGAGCTCTTTCTTTTGCTGTAGAAACTTTCTTCAAATTTCTGCCTGATCATTAAGAGCAAGGAATGAAAAAGTCTAAAAGCAGCTCTTTATGTGTGGGTGAAGCGGGTGGGCTTGGAGGGTTTCACTGTCAGATGACTGGATAGAGATGGGGCTGTTTCTCTGGGAAAGCAAAACACAGTACCTTCAAGTCTTTCCTTTCCGACTATTCATTTTTCTAGAGAAGGCTCTTTTCTCTTTTCTCCTATGTGGGACATACACACCTGGCTGCCAGTGACCAGGGAAGAGGTGGGCGGCAGGGGGCGGTGGGGGGGCGGTTGGGGGCCAGAGGCTTTCACTTTCACTTAATTTCCCTCTTTTCAGGCCTGACCCCGTG
This sequence comes from Macaca fascicularis, assembly GCF_037993035.2. Taxonomy (NCBI): domain Eukaryota; kingdom Metazoa; phylum Chordata; class Mammalia; order Primates; family Cercopithecidae; genus Macaca; species Macaca fascicularis. Next base: position 19,819,160 of record NC_088375.1, read on the forward strand.
CCCTCAGGTGGGCCTTATGACCTTGAGTCTAGACCCCATTTCAACGTAAAAGACTGAACCTCTTATTTCGTGTGTAAACATGAACCTCTGTAACGTCTACCTCCTGTAGAACCTGATGCTTCCAAATGCTGACCTTTTCTGGGACTCCGGAGGAAGAAATGGCTTCCCCCATTACAGCACTTAAGGCAGAGCTCCTTCTGCTGTCACAGCACCATCTACTTCCTATCTTTAAGAAATTTTTTGGAAATCTCTCAACCATAATTGTGCACTCTCTCAATCTTGGCCTTTTTGTATTAATTCAATTTCAGTTACTTAATAGATATTTCAGTGGGGTTCTGAGAAGGAAAAGGCATACATGTCTAATTGAATCCACCGTGTTTAATCAATGCTTCCAGAAAAATGATGGTGATTAAAGGTGGTTATGGTATTTTTGAAGCAATTATTGAACTTCAATTACTTAATTTTTGAGACAGAGTTTTGTTCTTGTTGCCCAGGCTGGACTACAATGGCATGATTTCAGCTCACTGCAACCTCCACTTCCCAGGTTCAAGCGATTTTCCTGCCTCAGCCTCCAGAGTAGCTGGGATTACAGGCACCTGCCGCCACGTCCAGCTAATTATTTTTATTTTTAGTAGAGAAGGGGTTATACCATGTTGGCCAGGCTGGTCTTGAACTCCTGACCTCAGGTGAGGAAGTCTACCTCGGCCTCCCAAAGTGCTGGGATTACAGGCATGAGCCACTGTGCCCGGCCAAACTTCAATTATTTAATATAAGATATATACTCAACTTTAAGTGAAACGTTTACAAATGGGGTGGATTTCACTGAATTATAAAACTATCTGCTCTGACTGTGCATCTGTGCAAAAAACACAACTGAAATATTCATCTATTTTCTTACTTTAGTAGTTACAGAATACTAAACATGTAACCTCATTTGCAGTGCTGAAGTCATTCTGAGCCTCAATTATGACCCTATTGTAATAAAAGTGTGGAGAGAATATTTTGTGGAGTGTGTATCAAACATCAGAACATGCTCTAGTTAATGTAAAACAAAACAAACCCTCACAAGAGGTTTTAAAAAGTTCTTCTTTAAAAAAGGAACACAGAAAAACAAGCTTGTGCTTTGATGTGAATCTAGAAACATACTGTACAATACACAGTGTCACATCCTCCTGAGAACGGGTCAGCCTCCGAATGATAATGCGGTTGCCTGGAAATCCTCCTGTATTCTTTAGTAATCCATGCTGCACAGAGCTAACCTGAATTTTAGCTGTCTTGTCAAGCAAAGTTTCCAAAAATGAAGTTTCTGAGATTAGGACAAGGAAGGGGTGTGTTGGGGAGGGGATGAGACCTTACATATTGAGAGAATATCATCAAGTATTTCAAATCAAATTTTCAAATATTTTTATTAAGTTAGAGAAAAGCTACCTGAATCGTTCTTGTCCTGCTGTATCCCATATTTGTAACTTTACATATTTACCACCAACATTTATTATCTTTGAACCAAATTCCACTCCTATTGTATGATTTGAGTCATCTTTGACTAAAAAAGAAAAACAAGAACAGCATATTTAATTTTAGAACATTAACAGGCTTATAAATTTAAACAAGTGACACTAAAACCAAGAGTTACACCAATGGGGAATGGACGTTAGCCATTCATTTCTCCAACATTCCACTGAGAAGATGCATTTAGTTTAAAAGATAATACACATAGCCCCTATTCTCCAACAGACATAAAGATTTTTCTCAAAACCCCTAAACAAATCATACATTTAAAAACCTATGCCTGAAGGTAGCCCTGCCATACCCGAACCACATGCAATTGTGCGCTGTGAAGATGCTCACAGATGGCGACTGCTGACGTACCAGGTACCATTCTGAAGGGCGTAATGCCCAGTGACAGGTCTGGAACTCAGTAAGTAATGAGGTGGAGACAGTTTCAACTACTGTATTTGAATGGTTAAATATTCTAAAGAAATAACAGTGAATGGAAGGAAAAGCAGGGGAAAAGGGAAAAGGAGGAAAAAAATTGAACCAAAGAATAAACACCCTCCAACAAAGCCCAAAACACCCTCCAACAAAGCCCAAAACAAAACCCTATGCGATCTACAGGTGTTTGAGCTTTTATTAATTGTAGTGTTCTATGGAAATGATTTGGGATGAATTTGTTGGAGAAATTAGTACTATTTGAATGGGCAGGAGAGAGGCAAAATAAGTATTTTGCTAAACCCAGCGGGAATACACTGCCTATGAAAGAACATTTCGGTGATGATGAACAGATAAGCTAAAATTGAATATCATGGCTATACAGTCCATTGGCTAGTTTGTATTTTGTAATTGCAGAACAAAATTTAATTTTTCCAGGGATCAGGGATGCCACTTGGCAACTGGATTTATTATTCACAGGGCAGAAGGTGCATAAATGGTTACAGTGACTATGCTAGTCTGTTTCATGCCCAGACAGTATAGAACTAGTACGGAAATTCCATTAGGAGTAAACTACCAGGAAAAATGCAGAGTAAAATCCTTCAAAAAACAACAGCTAAAGGCCACGGGCATCCTGGTTACAAAGAGAGACCTTCCATTCATCACTGTTGTGAGGAGTTGTGGGGAGGACCATGCAGGGGAGTTCTCTGAGGAGGAGAGAATGATTACATAAGCTGAGTACTTGGCCCAGTACCCTCTGGGTATTCTTTTCTAAGACTATACCATGCAAAGTCTTGGCAACTTGTAAATAAACTATCCAGTGAATGAACACTTGCTAAATTCAGTAAGGACCAGTTCTGTGACTAAGACACACTGGGTCCATGTCACTAAACAAACAGGCTCCAACAAGCTCTTGGTTGATGAAAATGGAAGTAGCAGAGTAAATTTCTAGCATTTTATTCTTCTTCAAAGCTTTCCGCCAAGCCACCCCATACTGGCTCTTTCTCCTTTTTACCCACCACCTACAGTGTCTCACGTATACTTTCTTAAGATACACTTAATTAAAAAAGACATTCTGTTTTTGAGCCTTCACCCACCTGCCACCAACTAGACAGGTCTTTCTCCACAATTCTTTCCATTATTATAAAAGCATTTTTTTTTTTAAATTTTAAGGGCCTTTCAAACCTACAGTCTTCTACAGCTTTCCAAGGTCTCACATGGTTTGAAATAAAAAATTCAACCTCCCTTACCAAAACAGCGAAGGTTGATGGTAAAAGATGGGCTGTGTGGTCAAGAGGTCTGTTCCTGGCCTATAAAACAGAATTGATGACAGCAACTGCCTTAACTGCCTTAACTACAATACAAGCCCACTATGAGGACCAAATGTTGTTATTTTATCCAAAATGTATGCCTAGAGTTTCTCTGGCCGCTCTGTCAGGAAATGGGATTCCTGCCAGAGAACCCCTTTGCTATCTTCAATATCACTATAAGATCTCTCAGCATTTGGAAAATGTACAGTGTAAGTAATCATATATTGAACCATTGTTAAACTGAAATTCTAACTTAATAAAAAATCACATCACCCAAAGTTTAATAACATAACCCTTCAACGTACTTTCAAACTATTACTTTTTTCCTCTGAAAAAAGTTTAAGTTTTACTGTAAACAAATCTGAGCAAGAGAGGGCTCTCAGAAGACATGCATGGGAGAATGACCATTTGATGACACTTACATTTTTTTTCAATAAACTGATGAAGTAAGCAAGATTTGCCAGTTCCTGCATTTCCAATAACCAAGAACTTAAACAAAAAATCTGAAAGATAAAAAGAGACTGTGAAAATAACTTCAAAATGGTGCTGTGAATTTCTTCTTAGATCATGATCATAAAATTTAGTATCTTAGTTGTTAATATAACAGGAAAAAGAGGTAACTGAGTACCTTGTGAAATGACAATATACGTGTTGACTTACCTTCTGACATTTAAGGATTTTAGATATTTGGCTGACATGTAAAGTCAGTGGTTTTCCAAACTGTGCTCTCTGAATAATTACTTTGCAAGCTGAAAGTTTGAAAACTACTGTTGGAATGAATAAAACTTGTCCCTCTGCTAGCCACCATTCAAAGAAATATGCATATTCAGTTGGCAGCAAACTTAGTTTAGAAATTTCAAGTGTTTTCTGTACAAAACAGTAAGCCTGGTAGACTTTGAAGAGTCTACTTCTTTCTTCTTTTTAAAAAGCAGGGGAAAAGGGAAAAGGAGGAAAAAAATAAGTTTTGTCTGCACTTGCAGATTTATGTGGTCTTGCTTCTTTTCCCTCATCTGTAATTTGTTAGCAGCATAAGCCATGTTTAGATCAGCACTTCAAGTGTGAAATTTGTCTGATTCAATGACAAACTGAATAATTTCTTCTTTACACATAGTAATACATTCAATTTGGGATATTATTTTTTATAAAATGGAAGTAAAGGATTTCCAAAGAGAAATTGTTAATTAGCATGATGTAGTATAGGTAAACTTCATATTACCCATATTAATTCACTTTGTTTTTTGTGTTATCAAAGAACCGTACGTAGTTCTGCATAGCTTAGGAGCTGAGGAGCTCGGGAGCACCAGAACACCAACTCCCTCCCCATTTCACTCAGCTGCTAAGTCCACTCCCTACCCTTGCTCCTGACCCACCACTGCTAATCTCCACTGCTGCCTGACTCCTTCTGTGGTCTCAAAGGCTCTGCTCTGTATTCCTGGCTCCCCTGTTTGTACCTTTGAAAGTGTCACCTCCACACTCTTTTCCAGATCAGACCAAGCACTTCCTCCTCAATTAAGCTCCAAGAGTGTGTTCCTTTACTGATGCTTGGCCTAGCTCTGTCACCTGTTTCTTAAGAACTATGTTAATCACCACTGAGAGATGAAGCCTATTCAACCTCTCATAATATTCACACGGTTACAGGCAATCAAACTAAAAATAACGTTATTAGAATTTTGTTGGCATTAAAAAATTCCAGGCTAAGCGCGTTGGCTCACAACTGTAATACCAGCACTTTGGAAGGTTAAGGAGGGAGGACTACTTGAGCCCAGGAGTTCAAGGTCACCCTGGGCAACATATGAAATTCTGTTCCTAAAAAAAATAAAAATAAAAAACTTAGCTGGGTGTGGTAGCACGCACCTGTAGTCCCAGCTACTTGCGAGGCTGAGGAGGGTACACACCTGAGTGCAGGGGTTCAAGGCTGCAACGAGTTAGGATCACACCACTACACCCCAGCTTGGGTGACAGAGCACTCTGTCTGTAAACTAATTTATTCAATGGATAGGTTAAAGAGTAAAATGGGGCCAGGCGCGGTGGCTCAAGCCTGTAATCCCAGCACTTTGGGAGGCCGAGACGGGCGGATCACGAGGTCAGGAGATTGAGACCATCCTGGCTAACATGGTGAAACCCCGTCTCTACTAAAATATACAAAAAAAAAAAAACTAGCCGGGCGAGGTGGCGGGCGCCTGTGGTCCCAGCTACTCGGGAGGCTGAGGCAGGAGAATGGCGTAAACCCAGGAGGCGGAGCTTGCAGTGAGCTGAGATCCGGCCACTGCACTCCAGCCTGGGCGAGAGAGCAAGACTCCGTCTCAAAAAAAAAAAAAAAAAAAAAAAAAAAAAAAAAAAGAGTAAAATGGACAAAACGGAGGAGAGAATTAGTGAATCAGAATAAAACCTGGAGATTTCAGTAGGCTGTACCGAGAGCTGAGGACAGAACATATAAAAGAACTCAAGAGACATGGAGGATTGGAGGAAAATATCTAACATGAGTCTAACAGGAATTTTAAAATTAAAAAAATAAGAGAATGAGGGTATACCGAGAGACTACATTTAAAGAAATAATGGCTGAGAATTTTATAGAATTAAAATTAAAGGATTGTTCAAATAAAAAATAACTCTGAACCATGAGAAGAATAAATAAGGATAAACCTACACATAAATACGTAATTGTGAAACTGCAGAATAAACACGAAGACTGTAAAAGCAATAAGAAAGAAAGGAAAAAAGGCTTATAAAGAGACTAGGTATCTTGATTCCAAAGGTCCAAAAACAACGGGGTACTATCCTCACACAGCTGAGAAGAGGGGCAACACTGTTGCACTTGATGTGCAAAAAAATTACCCTTAAAGCCTAGGTGGTCTTCCACTTCCAGGACAATGGAGTAGAAGAACTTTTTCCTATTTTTCTCACTAAGAACAACTAAAAACCCTAGAAAAAGATGGGCGTGATGGCTCATGCCTGTAATCCCAGCACTTTGGGAGACCGAGGCAGGTGGATCACCTGAGTCAGGAGTTCGAGACCAGCCTGGCCAACAGCAAAACCCTGTCTCTACTAAAAGTACAAAAATGAGGCAGGCGTGGTGATGGGTGCCTGTAATCCCAGCTACTCAGAAGGCTGAGGCAGGAGAATCGCTGGAACCTGGGAGGTGGATTGCAATGGGCCGAGATTGTGCCACTGCACTCCAGCCTGGGAGACAGAACAAAACTCCGTTCAAAACAAAACAAAACAAAACAAAACAAAACAAAACAAAAACCACCCTAGAAAAGAAATAGAAAAGACTCTGAGGCCAGGCGCAGTGGCTCATGCCTGTAATCCCTACACTTTGGGAGGCTGAGACAGGCGGATCACCTGAGGTCAGGAGTTCAAGATCAGCCTGGCCAACACAATGAAACCCTGTCTCTACTAACAATCTTTTAAAAATTTAAAAAAATTAGTCGGGCATGGTGGAGAGCACCTGTAATCCCAGCTACTCAGGAGGCTGAGGCAGGAGAATCGCTTGAACCTGGGAGGCAGAGGTTGCAGTGAAGCAAGATTGCGCCACTGCACTCCAGCCTGGGCAGCAAGAGTGAAACTCCGTCTCAAAAAAAAAAAAAAAAAAAAAAAAGACTCTGAAAGGGTGGAGCAATAGAAGGCCAGTGTACCAGAGATTTCAGTGTACCAGGGATTTCAGGGCCCAAGGAATGATTTGGAAGGAAGTTTCCTGGGTTCTTTTTGCCTCTTATATCCTAGGCTTGGAGCAGAACAAGCTGGCAACCCAGAAATGCCAATGGATGCAGACAAAAAAAAGTCCTAGCGAAAGCCTGCTCTCTGTAGCCATGGGACCAAAAAAGGGGCAGCCAAGCAAGAGAGAGGAAAACTCTGCCACAATAATGACTCTATTCTAGCCAAGTACCACAGCAAAAACTACGGTCCAACCTGTACCCATGCCAACGAAGGCCGAATGGGGAGCCTAAACTTCCACCCTTGCAAGGCTACACCCAAGCGTATCAATATTCCCATAAAGATGGTGTCAGAGAAGATCAAGTAGGGAGCTAGGGCTTTCATCTCTGCTGGCTGGGTAATGAGCTCTTCTGTGTCCCCGCCACAGTGTCAGTGGAGGTCACCAGGGAAAGGGGGATGAGAACATTCTAATCCTTACCCAGCAGTAACAAGATGAATTCCTCTCATGTGTCAATGGAAGCAAGTGGGGAATCTGAACTTCTAGATTCCAGAATCCAGACATGATGGCAGTGATCAGGTAGTGTCCAAGACAGGAAGACAATTAAAAGACTTAAATAAAGATCTAAAGTCCTATAACAAAATAGAAAAATATCCAGGTTTCAGTTGAAAACTCATCATACCAAGAACCAGGAAGACCTCAAACTGAAAGAAAAAAGGTAACAGACATATTCCTATATCAAGATGACAAATGTTAGAATTATCTGACAAAGATTTTAAAGCAGCCATCATAAAAATGTTCCAACAAGTAACACAAACATGCTTGAAATAAATGAAAAAATTAGAAATCATCAGCAAAGAACTAGAAAGTCTCAGCAAAGAACTAGAAGATACACAGAAGAACCAACCAGAAATTTTAAAACAGAAAAATAAAACTACCAAAATAAAAGTTCAGTTGATCGGCTTGACAGCAGAATGGAAGTGACAGGAAAGAATCAGTGAACTAGATGACAAAATGATAAAGTATCCAATCTGAACAACAAAGAATAAAAGGCTGAAATAAATAAACAGAGCCTCAAAGGCCTGGTGACAATAAAAAAGATCTAACATTCATGTCACTGGAGTCCTGGAAGGAGAGGACAAAGAGCAAGTGACTGAAAAAAGCACTCCAAGAAATAGCACTGAAAACTTAAATTTGGTGAGAGATATCAATCTACAGATTTGAAATGATGAATGAACCCAAACAGGATAAACCCAAACAAGTCTGTGACAAGATCATAACTAAATTTCTGAAAACTGAAGAGAAATAAAAAGTCTTAAAGGTAGCCAGAGAAAAACGATACTGTATCTACAAGAGAAATACAATTCAAATAACAGCAGATTTGTCATCTGAAGCCAGGGAGGCCATAAGAGAGTGATTGTATTTTTCAAGTGCTCAAAGAAAGAAAACCTTTCAACCCAGAACCCTATGTCCTGTGAAACTATTTTTCTGGAATAAAGGGTAAATGAAGACATTCTCTGATTTAAAAAAAAAAATTAACAGAATTTATCACCAAGAAATCTGCCTGCAAAAGAACAGCTAAAGGAATTTCTCTGAACAGGAAGAAAATGATAAAAGAAGGAATCTTGGAACATCAGAGTGGAAGAAAGAACACGGAAAGCAAAAATATGGGCAAATACAATAAGGCTTTCCTTCTTATCTTGAGTCTTCTTCATTATGTTTAACTGTTTAAGAAAAATAGTATTATCTATATGATTCTAAAATATGTAAAGGAAATACTTAAGACAATTAAAACAAGACAGGATAAAAAGATGAAAGTAGTGAACTATGATATATATATATATAACTATGATAAGTTATATATATATATAAAGTAAGACAGAGTGACCACTGAAACAGCCATGAGCAGAGATACATTCAAAAACACTCTTGGTAAATCAAACAGAATTCTTTAAAAACGGCCAGTCAAGGCAGGCTGGAAAAGAAAACTGAGAAATAAAATGGCAAACCTGAGTCATACAATATCAATAATTATATTAAATGTAAAAGGAATAAATACACCAATTAAATGACAAAGATTGGAAGACTGACTTAAAAAGCATGACCTAATCATACACCATCTACAAGAAACTCACTTCAGTTATAATGATATGGACTGCTGAAAGAATGGAAAAGGATATATCATGCAAACATTAATCAAAGAAAAACAGGGCTGGCTGTATTAATATCATATAGACTTCAGAACAAAGAAAATAACCAGAGACAGGGCCATTACATAACTATTAATACATAAGGGTAAAGCCACCAATAAGATATAGGTATCTTGAACATGTATATGCCAAACGGCTGTAAAATATGTCAAGCAAAAACTAACAGAATTAAAAGGACAGACAAACCCACCATTATAGCCCGAGATTTTAACGCTAAGTAAAATGTTAACTGGATGGTTGGCAGTTTCTTATAAAACTAAACATTTAAGTACCATATGATTCAGCAACTGCACTCCTAGACATTCATCTCGGAGAAATGAAGACTTTGTGTCATATAAAACCCTGTATATGAATGTTTATGGCAGTTGTATTGGTATAGCCCCAAACTGGAAACAACCCAGATGTTCTTTAACAGGTAAATTGTTAGACAATCTTTGGTACACTCATAACAAGGAATGCTACTCAGCAATAACAAGGATTAAATTGTCAACACATGCAATAACCTGGATGTATCTCCAGAGAATTATACTGAGTGAAAAAGTCAATCCCAAAAAATTGCAAGTGCAAGATTCCATTTATATAACATTCTTAAAATGACAAAACTATAGAAATGGAGAATAGATTCGTGGTTGCCAAAGGTTAAGGGAAATGTGGTGATAGGAAGGAAGTCTGTGCCTATAAAAGGGCAACAGGAGAGATCTTTGTGGTGATGGAAGTGTCCCGGATCTGTGTCAACGTCAATATCCTAGTTGTGATATTCTGCAATAATTTTGTAAGTTTTTCCCATTGGAGAAAACTAGGAAAAGGGTGCATGAGAACTCCGTATTTTTTCTTACAACTATATGAATCTACAATGATCTCAAAATAGAAAGCTTAACTGAAAAAAAAAAAATTATATTATCAGACAATGACTCTGTAAGTTTACTATGCACAGTCCCCAAACTGGAAGAATTAGCAAAGGATTCAAGAAGGAAACAATACCAGAAGGAAGGAGTAGCAGAAAAGCAGCTGAACTGTCTATTAATTCTTTTTCTGTGTGGTGATACATGTATTTAGATAACACAGATAATACTATATGGACGATGAATTATTCCTTGGTAGATGATGAGAATCCAACTTCAGGAGGAGTTTCAGTTAGTGCTGAATTACCTGGATCTCACAGAAATCATTCTGGCAGGAATGTATGGCATTATGTTCTCTCAGAGTGTTCAACATTTGCTGGTTTGCAGCAATGATGATCTCACTCATCATGACTCCATATCAAAATATGGCAGAATCTGTACTAGTTTTATGGGTTTATTTTGCATTTTTAATCTGTGGTTTTCTCTTTCTTTTTCCTTGCTTAACAGTGGATGACATATATATAGCATACCAAGTGTATGTTTTATATGTTAAGTGTATAGTGCTTAACAACTACAGAAAGGCTTAACAGGAACAGGTGAATAGCCATATTACAGAGTAATTAATGAAGGGAAAATGCCTATGTAGGTTATATAAGATAACTAAATGTGAATTGGTTAAATAATTGTGTCCACCTAAATTAGATTTGGTGTTTATTATAGTGAACGTTAACTTGAGGGCTCAAACTCACGATAAATTTTTCTCGTTCAGTTTATGATAATTACATTCACCTGATGAGGGTTTCCTACAGAATGAATTAAGCTTGAAGGGAAAGACCACACCCCAAAGCAGAAAATCTAAAACAGATACATCCTACTAATGTACTTTTAACTTTCCACATGAAATGTCAAATGAGATGACAGGAAAGGTATCAAATAATTAGAATTCAATCTTGGGCAAATGTCAGCCATTCAGGAACACAGACAAAATAAAGACTAGGAAAAAATGGCCTCCTACCCACTGAAATAGCAAACATAAAGCCAAAAAAGATTAACTCTACAGGAGACACCTCATTTGGAATTGACTGACTTGTTTCACATTCACTTCAAACAGCACTATTACCTAATGCCCCAAACTGCAGCAGATCAAAGGTATATACTGAAGTAGGACTGTGAACTACAGGCACAAAGGCAGATGGGGACAGCAGGGCATGAGCTAGAAAGTGACCATAATAGCACAGCACATTTTGTGCAGCAGTTGATAGTCAAGGATGACCTTGAGTGTTCAAGAAAATTAAGCTATATTCAGCAGACAAGATGACCTCTGCCTTCCTAGTTTTTTCCCCAAGCAATGGTCTTGCTTTCGAGATTTCCAAAGGTCAGAAAGGAAGCACGAATGTATGGCCTCTCACCGTATGATGCACTTCATGTGTCTTACTTCCTGGCAGAAGAGGCTAAGTGCCGTGGTATAGCATTAGAATTTGGGTAGAATGGAGTCATTTAAACAAGGTTTCCTTCTTTAGGAATTAAAGGCTTAGGGTCTGTGATTATGAAAACTGAGATAAGAGATGCTGAAGGTTCTGAGGAGGAATAGGCTTTAAGGCAAAACAATAAATTGCAAATTCAGAGATTAAGTTGAAAATACCTGTAAGTCAACACAGTGGAGATTTGGGGAAGCAGTTCTCATAAGGGCTGAATGTGAAAAGAGAAGCTAAGTGAGAAAAAGGCTGCCAAGTGTCCACTGACTGATCATCAGCATCCCTGGTGAAACCAACATCGCTTCAGGTGGGGGCAAAATCCTAATTACAGTCAGTTGAAGAATGAAGGAAGACAGACACTGTTGACAAAAAGTACTGACAGCTCTTATAAGCAGTTTAGCTGTGAGGGAAAGGAGAGACAGAGGTTGTTAAAGGAGGAAGGCGCAAAGCCAGGAAGCTACCAGTGGAAAGAGAAAGGAGGGGAACAGACATGATGGGTGAAGTGGGGACCTGAAGCTTTAGAGATGGGGTCCAAAGTAGAAGGCTGGGGTTAGTTTTAAACAAGAGAGACCTTCTTCTGAGACGACATAGAAAGGGTTAAGGATGAGGTAAGCAAGTTTGCAGACATGGCATCTTTTCCTTACATCTACTGGTGGTCATCTACTAGAAGTGAGAGAATGGGCTCGAGGAGATGCGTGAAGGTTTAAAATAGCTGATGTGGAGAAAGACAGAGGTGACCAGGATAAGAAAAATGATTGCTAAGTATTACTGAGTACCCAGCTGGAAGCAGAGACCATACATCTGCAATGATCTCAATCTAAAAGGAGCTCTGTCTGCACAGCAGGCAAGGCAGACGGCTGGGTAGCCAGGGCTGGAGCTGTGCAAAGTGTGTGTAGCTGAAAGAAAAAGGACGAGGTGGAAGGAAATGCCATGGGTGTCTTATCTGAAGAGAGGGCAGCTCATTGCCTGAAAAGAAGAAAGGGGCCAGGCATGGTGGATCATGCCTGTAATCCCAGCACTTTGGGAGGCCAAGGTGGGCAGATCACTTGAGGTTAGGAGATCGAGACCAGCCTGGCCAACATGGTGAAACCCGACTCTACTAAAAATACAAAAATTAGCCAGGTGTGGTGGCACACACTTGTAATCCCAGCGACTCAGGAGGCTGAGGCACAAGAATCACTTGAACCTAGGAGGTGGAGGTTTCAGTGAGCTGAGATAGTGCCACTGCACTCCAGACTGGGCAACAGAGTGAGACTCCATCTCAAAACAAACAAACAAACATAAATAAAAAAAAAAAGAAGAAGAAAGGGAGGAGATGGACCAGCAGCCTGCAGCTCTGAAAGTGAAGAATGGATGGAGTTGGAGTGGTCAGAATGGGATAGGTGACAAAGTCCAGGGAGCAGCCAGGGAAGGGAGTACCTGAAGAGGTGGTAGAAGAGATGTAACTTCATCCTGACTAGAGATCAATCAAGGAACTGTGGAGCTGAGTTGTTGACTGACCTCTGCAAGGACACTGCAGTGACCCAGGATCCGTCAGGAGTTGGAGCAAAAGAACAAGACCATATGACAGATGACCTTGTTGAGTAAGGACTATCCCCAGGGTCATCAGAGAACAGCAACGAGGAGCCGGGAGAGGACAGAATATAAGATGACACGTACTTTAAAGGACAAAAAGTTTTGGTACAATGGTCAGGGAGGAATTGAACAGTGGAAACCTTGATGAAATGCTGGTTAGGAGAGGTGGAAGGTTTGGGCAGCAGAGGAACACATGACATGTGGAGGAGAAGAATAAGAAGTAAAGGAGGTGGAACAGGCAGCAAAAGTTAATCATGGGACTCTGCAGTGTGCCTGTGGGAGCCGCGGTTCACCTAAGCCTGAATTAAACGTTGTCGTCACAGAGGAATCCTGACCCTTGTAAATTTAACATTTGCAGCACAGGCTCCCCAACAATTGCTCCAGGTTCGTGATTGGGTCTTTGGTTTTCCTGACCCATTCGTTGGGATCACATGCACTGAGGAAGCTGATGTGAGGAAGCCAGTTACTTAGCAGGCCAGCTCTTTGCTATTTTCCACTGATATAACAATTTTTATTTATATATATATATAAAATAATTATATATAATTGTAAATGATTTATATATAAACTATTTAAAATACATATATATATTATGTATCTATATTATATATAGATATATAGTTCTTCTAAAGCGGAAGACTACTCCCATCCTGGCCCAGGAGGCTCTCATATCCTCATGAACCCAGGTTCCAGGTGCTGTGGAAGCTGCCACAGGGGCAGTGGTGCGGATGCTGAATGGCAAGCTGCAAGACAGTCAGCACAGCTGCTCAAGTCACTGTGACGAAGAACTTTGGAATGAAACCCAATTTTCTTACCTTTTAATCATGTAAACTGGCCCTAATTTAACTTTCCTTTGCATCTTTCAGGGTAAACAGTAACTTAAACCATGTTAAGAAGTCAGCTCAAAAGACTCTGAAACCAAACAGATCCAGGAGGTAAGGATGGGGAAGAATTAAAAATGGACTCTAACTTTATCTTCTAGGCAAACACAGGAAAAATAGAAGACGGGTATAGGCGTGAGTAGTTTGTTGGGTTTGGGACGTATTGTGTTCAGATGCCAGGAGGCCACCGAGGTGTAGTTAGGTAGCTGAAAATAAGACCTGTAGTTTGAGTGAAGGATGCGACGAGAAATATAGATGTTACAGTCATCAGCGCATCAGCAGTAAATCATGGGCGTGGGCTGGAATGCTTTACAGTTTAAATGACCATGAGAAAGAATAATATTTTGTTTTTTCAAAAAATCGTGTTTTCAGAGTTTTCGAGCATGGAGTCATTACATGTCTCCCTGGACCAACAGCACCTGCATGGCCCGGAAGCTGGTCAGATGCAGATCTCCCTCACCCTCTAAGTCAGGATCTACATTTTAACACACCAGGGGTCTCGTGTGCACATTAGTTTGATAAGCACTGGTGCAATGTTTCCCAAACTTTGGTACTTGAAATGTTCACCAGCTTTCAGTGAATGAGAAAAAGAAAATGACAAACATGTATAGTCATATATTTATTCAACTTGAAGAAATGTCCTTTGTTTTGGTGTTACAGGATTCCTTTGCTGACATGTTTACCTGTTCTTTCATGAAATTAAGGTAAAGGGCAATTGGGGTGATTTCCCTAACAGCAAGTTATTTCATACTTTATTGGAACCAGGTGACTTTGAAATGCTATTTACAGCCGGGCGCGGTGGCTCACGCCTGTAATCCCAGCACTTTGGGAGGCTGAGGAGGGCGGATCATGAGGTCAGGAGTTTGGAGGCCAGCCTGACCAACATAGTGAAACCCTGTCTCTACTAAATACACAAAAAAAATTAGCTAGGTGTGGTGGCGGGCACCCGTAGTCCCAGCTACTTGGGAGGCTGAGGCAGGAGAATCGCTTGAACCCAGGAGGTGGAGGGTGCGGTGTGCTGAGGTCGCACCACTGCACTCCAGCCTGGGCAACAGTGCAAGACTGTCTCAAAGAAAAAAAAAAAAAGAAAAGAAATGTTACTTCCTTTATCAAGGATATCTTCTTCACTCCATCTTGCTTTGTCATCCTAAATTTCTCCATGAGTCGTATTTTGATGAGCAAAGCCTATATTTTAGCTTCTTAGGGCTGTCATCACAAAGAACCACAAACTGGGAAGCTTAAAACAACAGAAGTTTACTGTCTCACAGTCTGGAGGCCAGGCGTTCAAATTCAAAGTGCTGGTAGGGTCAAGCTCTCTCTGAAGGCTCTAGGGAAGGATCCCTCCTTACCTCTCTCTGGCTTCTGGTGGTTGCCAGCCATCCCTTGGCACTCCTTGGCTGGTAGATGCATCCTTCCAATCTTGGCCTCCATCCTCCCATCTCTTTCTCCCCGAATACATGTGTGTCTAAGTTTCCCTCATCTTATAAGGACACCAGGCAACGAATTAGGGCCCACTGTAATTCAGTATGATGACCTCATTTTAACTTGATTACATCTGCAAAGATCTTATTTCCAAATGCGGTCACATTCATGGGTACTAGGGGTTAGGACTTAAACAGATATTTTGGGGGAACACAACTCAACCCAAACAGCCTACAATGAAACAGTTTTAAAGGAAAATATTCTGATAATTCTCAAAATTATATGGCAAATACTGTAATACTGTGATGTTTTCAAAATG
Organism: Macaca fascicularis; assembly: GCF_037993035.2. Taxonomy (NCBI): domain Eukaryota; kingdom Metazoa; phylum Chordata; class Mammalia; order Primates; family Cercopithecidae; genus Macaca; species Macaca fascicularis. The sequence continues at coordinate 19,834,775 of NC_088375.1, forward strand.
AAGCACAAAATAAAAACATTAAGAGTATATTTTAATAAAAATGAGCACAGAACCAGCAATTTGAGTTGTATTCTTTTCATATATTATTCCCATTGTAGATGGCATAAACTCTAATATATGCAGAGATTTTGTATTAGATTTTTCCTCACTCTCAAACTGCCCCAGCACTTAAATTTTAAAAGAAATTTCTGGCATTTTCCCACTACATATACTTTTTAGCTCCTTTCTGAACATTGCTGCTTGGCATCAAAATTACTTCCAGTTTGTCATCTCCCAGGTCTCAGATGGCTGAAGCAGAGTTCCTTGGGAAGTCCCAAGCCGTACTAACCAGCCAGGACTTTAAGAATGTAGTGTATCTAATGACATTTGGGAGAATTTTGTTTCATATTCAGATTAAGGGTTACATCCGAAACCTAAGATTTCAATTTGCTTCATGATATTACATAAAGTACAATATTCAAGTGGTGACTTCAAAGCAACAAAAAATGTTCAACACTACTCAGTCTATGGAAGATGAAATACTGTTTTAATATGTTAAAAAGCATATTAAATGAACACATTAATGAAAGGTAGCTCATTAACAGTACATTTTAGCAGGGCACAGTGGCTCATGCCTGTGATCTCAACACTTTGGGAGGTGGAGGCATGAGGATCACTTGAGCCCAGGAGTTCGAGATGACACTGCAACAGTGAGAGACCTCGTCTTGACAAAGAAAATTAAAAAAAAAAAAAAAAAAATTAGCCAGGTGTGGTGGCATGCACCTGTGGTCCCAGCTGCTCAGGAGGCTGAAGTGGGAGGATTACTTGAGCTAGGGAGGTGGAGGCTGCAGTGAGCCATGATTGTGTCACTGCACTCCAGTCTGGGTGACAGAGTGAGGACCTGTCTCCAAAAAAAAAAAAAAGATTGAAAAAAAAAAAACCAAAAAACAAAAACCCAGTACATTTCATGCACTGGCCCTTGATTTTTCCTCATCCCTCTGTCAAGCTACACAGAGCCTCCTTTTACAGAAGAGCAAATGAGCACAGAGTACAAAGGAGTTTAAAGGTTAGGCAAACATTCCTTCACCAGCTCAGAGGCAAATATCCAGAAGGGAGCCTGACTGTTTCACTTTTAAGGAACAATGCCATATAAATATGGCCACTGATATGTCCAAGTGACAGCCTAGGACTTGGTTCTAGGTGACTTTTACTTCAGCTTGGCAAACTTCAACTGTCCTGCTTGCTCTTTCTAAAGCCCATTTTCTTTTTTTGAGAGTCTCACTCTGTCATCCAGGTTGGAGTGCAGTGGCGCAATCTTGTCTCACTGCACCTTTGCCTCCTGGGTTCAAGCAATCTCATGCCTAAGCCTCCCAAGTAGCTGGGACTACAAGTGTACCACCATGCCCAGGTAATTTTTCGTATTTTTAATAGGGTTGGGGTTTCGCCATGTTGGCCAGGCTGGTATCGAACTCCTGAGCTCAAGTGATCTGCCCCCTCGGCCTTCCAAAGTGCTGGGATTACAGGCGTGAGCCATCACGTCTGGCCTCATTTTCTATTTATTAGTTTCTACTAGTTTTTGATTAATTTCCTCTATTAGAAGAAAATATTCAATTCAGAATTGCAAAGTAAAAACATACTTGGAAGTTATCATGAAATAAGAATACTAATGGTTAAAGCCTTATGATCAGAATGCAATCAATCTGTGAAGCTCAAAAGTTCAGTTAACTGTGTCTGAAGTGGAGATGCCAAAGATATGCTCTATTTTATCAGTTGTTATCATTGTGTAAACGAAAAATGAAACATAAAAGGTCCTTTCTTACTGATTCATGACCCCCACTTGCTTTTCTTCTTTGGACATTCCACCCTTCCCTTGTGCTCTGTGCTCCTTACTCAGGTTAAAGAAACTCAGCGTGGGCTAAAGAGCACTTGAAAATAAAGAAGTGCAAAGATGCAACCAAAAATTGCTAAAGAGCATGTTTTCCTTACATTTCTGACTGTGGTTCTCTACAGGAAGAACCAGACCACTGCCATTTGCAGAAGCATTTGCAAACACTTGTCCTGATGAAGGCATCGACTTACTGGAGGATTTCCTAAGCCTTCTAGGAACAGATGTCATGCCCCTGTGTCACCAAGAACAGGGCAGTACCAGTCACAGGAGTCACTCACTGAAGGTGGACCAAAGGCACTGTGACCCCAGCACGGAAGCCCTTCCAAAAGTTCCCATTTTTTCTTACAAGACAGACTCACGCCTTCCTCAAGGCCCTCTCCTCTCTGTCTCCTCATCCATCTCTCCAGCGTGGTGCTCACAACACACCCTTCTTGAGTTGCCCTTCCCACAGGCCTGAGATGTTCTGTGTGTTGCCTGGCTAATGCCTCCCCGACACCCCCTGTCTGGGTCACCTTTCTTTCTAACACACTTTCACGGACCACACTCCTTAAGAACTCTTGGCTGGTTTTTAATTATTCACTCATTAGTATCACAATTGGATGAATACTGCATTCCCTCAATAGACGGTACGCTCCATGAGACTAGAGCCATGTCTGCTGTCTTTCTGCAGGACTTACAGCCCTCCCAGCACGGTGCCCGCTTCCCTGATGCCATTCCACAGTATTTGTTGCCGAGAAGGAGGCAGCACGCCAGGACAGATGGAGACAGGACTAATTTGGCTTGAGGTATGTAATTTTGAACTTGAGCCTCTCTCTGGGACTGTAAAACTCCAAATCAAAGTCTTAATCTGAGAATACACACATCTGAAAGACTGATTAGGGACTGGTAAACATCTATTAATATTCAACTCTGATAGAAAGTACAAGTTGTTTATTCTTACCACGCAAGGCCAAAAAAGGGGAGAAAAAAAAAAAAAAAAAAAAAACCACAAAGTATATGCACTGGGAAAGCTTTCGCTTATTCAAAACAGTATTTGTCGAGCACCTCCAGGTCTGGGTGCTGCAGGGGAAACAAAGATTAAACAGCCAAGGCTTTGCTTCCAAGGTGCTTACTGTCTTAAGGATACAAGGCTTATATATAGCCAAAATGCAACTCAGAAAAGACTAAAAAACACTGAGAGGGAGGGAGAAATAAACGAAGAGGTCTCCGGAGGAAGAGATGAATTAGTCTATCAGTAACTCCTCACTGTAATCCCAATGTAAAGCAAGGAATTCCAAACCAGGAAAGGTCAAACTGAAGTATTTGAGGAACACAGGCGTCGCCCTAAGCCCTTCACACGGCTCGCTGGGGATAATATAGCAGCTGAAACGGAACATCAAGCTGGCTTTCCAAACCTTCAGTTATTTACATTAGACTGAGAGGGGAAAAGCGCTAACAGTGCAGGCGCAGAGAAAGAGCAAGAGGAAACTTGAAAAGGCGGATCACTCCAATGCGCTGTGCACAGCCCCGCCCGCGCCCGGCGCACCCGCTACCCCACCCGAGCTCTCCGCGGCCCGCGTCCCCCATCTCGGTCCTAGGCCCAGACACCTCCGAGACCCGTCCCACGGCTCCGGCCGGCGCCACCGCCACCCTCAAGACCCCCGCAGCCCAAGCCCGGCCCCGCGCCGGCGACGCCCCCCGCGGCCCGATCCGCGCGCCCAGCCAGCCCGGGCCTCGTACCGTAGGTTTCGGACATGGCCGTCTGCGACATCTTGGGAGCGGCGCCGCCTCTCGCCGGGTCACCGGCTGCACTCGCCCGCGGTCCGCTGGCGCGTCTCGCTGGGGAAGAACCTGGGGCGGGAGACCGGAGGAGGGAGGGGCCCGACCGGTCCCCACGGCAACCGCCGGCCTCCCAGCGGCTGCGGCCCAGCCGGACTCCAGCTCCGCGCAGGCGCAGGGACCTCCACCCTCCGTCCGGCCGCGACCGCGAGGAGGAAGAGGAGATGGGCTACCCGAGGCCCGGCCCACGCCGCGTTCGCGCGTGCGCACGGGGAGGCGGGGGGCGGGGCGCATGGGGACTTCGGCGCGCGCCGGAAGCACGTGCGCGGGCTGGGTCCCCTGGCTGTGTGCGCCGAGGCTGGGCGAGCGGCGGGTGGGGGCGTTGCGGGCTGAGTCCCGATTTCCCTCAGGGAAGGCCGGGTAGAGGCAGGCGGTGGGCAGGTTTGGGGGTGACAGAGGGCTGGGGACAGTGGGGTCCAGTTACCGAACAGAGGAGGAAGGTGCCTGCACTGGGGAGGAAAGCAGTCCATTTGCCACACTGGCCCGTCTCAGTTAAAGACGTTGTCTTCGGTCATCATCTGAGGCTGTCAGCCAGGAAGAAACTTCCCTGACGCAGTTACGATCGAGGCCAGAACTTGGTTAATGTGTAACAAGGGGGCAGTAGGCCCCAGGTGTCCAGCCAGAGGCCGCCCTGTGAATGGGAGGCGGGTTCATTTACCCGTTGGGAAGCTAAGCTTTCACTCCAAACTGCCCGGCCCTCTTGAATGGAGCTGAGCAGGTGTGGGCAGAATGACAGAAGCTCAAGATGCCCAGATGCTGAAGGGTCATCGCAAGACTACAGACAGCAGCCTCTCCACATCCCATTTTAGAGGGTTCTGGATTACGGCTGAGAACTATCTCCTGGCCCCCAGCTGGGGATGTGTTTCCAAATTTAGGAGTTTTTTTGTTTTTATTTTTTAACAGGGTCTGGCTCTTGTCAGCGCAGCCCTGTCGATTCTCCCACCTCAGCCTCCTGAGTAGCTGAGGCTAGGGGCACACAGCACCACACCACGCCAATTTTTAAATTTTTTGTACAGATGGGGTCTCGTTATGTTGCCCAGGCTGGTCTTGAACTCCTGAGTTCAAGCATCCTCCCTCCTTGGCCTCCCAAGTTGCTGGGATTACAGGCGTGAATCATCTCACCTGGCCTTGGATAGTTTGGTTTCAGAAGCAAAACTGAGTTAGAATCCCCTTCTGTGGGAAATGTAGAGATAAACATTTATGGAAAAGAGAATTTTGGTTGAGGATTTGGCCCATCTGAGCTTGATCAGGGCCACATAGCGCCTCATAGTTCCCAACCTTGTTCACAATAGGTTGTCGAATGCTCAAAATATCCCTGGCTAAGCTCCCAAGTGACCTGGACTGTGTGGAAAATGCCAGTACAAAGTTTTTTTTTTTTTTTCCTGAGTCAATTTGGCTCCATCCTCCACATTGGCATCAGAGCTTCCCTCTTCCCCAGGGGCTATTTGGGTCGGTATTTTTCTCTTCTCTCCCATCCTAATAACAAATAAATGCAGTTTTTTTTCTAAACCACAGAGAAGGCCCCATGGTGAAAGGTTGTGAGAGCTGCAATTTCCTAAAATTGTTTTGTATATATTTCTTGTTCAATGGCTCAGATCATTTTTTGCTTTCTTGTTTGGTTCTCTGCATGTTGTGTTTGATTTAGGCTCCTGAGTATAGCAGATTGGTTCTGATTAAAACCATTTCGGAGGAAAGACAGTGATCCCAGGAAGTGGGAAGAAAACAGCATCACCTGAAGTCTTTCCTATTCGTTAGATGTTTTCTTCCTGCGAAAAACCACTATGTACAAGAAAGAAGTCAGTGAGCTGCAGTGATAGTGTTATTGACTGAAACTGGACCAGAGATCCCTGAAATCTGGACAAGGTGTTTTGAAGTGCTGCCACTTCAAAGCTGTGGGCAGTTTTCTACTTTGTGGAAAATGAAGACTTAGGTAGGCCTTTGGGAAAGACTGTTTTGGAAAAACCACCTAAAGAGACCATTTAGTTTGCAAATGTAACTGCAGTATCACAATTGGAAGAAGAAATATGCAAGGGCGAGGTTTGAAGGAGCCGTTCAGTTCAGTATCCTAGAATGATACTATGGAAGGTTCTTTGCATCTTACTAACTTTGGGTCTTTGGAAGAAAACAAATTTCTTCAAAATGTTTTTAGAGACTGCTTTGATTCTGAGGCACTGCTGATTATATGGAAGAAAAAATTATTGCAAAATTAATTTGTGTTTTCTCCAGTTATCATCTCCTTTCTCTTTGGGGGAGGTTTGTGACAGAGTAAAAACAGATATACAAAAGCCTAGACATGTTGGAGATTTGTCTAAGGGAAATGTAATTATGGAGAAGGATTTTTTTGAGCTGAAACTAGATCCCACTTTTTTCCAGGTCAGTGGTCCTTCAAGTATCTGATACTTTCCTTCCTGCTTCCTGTCAATGCTAAAGGATGTGGCAGGACCTCGCATTTAATGCCCAACGTGAAGAGCCCTAGGGCTTGATGCATGGGATTCTTGGAGTGAGGCCTGGTGGAGGGCACTGGTCACAGCCTCGGTGGAATGGTGACTCTCTTTGGTAACTGGAATTGAAGAAAATGAGTGGACTTGTGTCTGAGCACTTGGGAACTCAGCAATCCCTGGGTGTTACCTTGAGAAGGAGCCACGTTCTGGACATACAAGTGGAGACTTGAAACTGGAAGCTCAATTCCATAGCCAGGCTGGTGGAGACTATGACATGTAACTCACATCTTCAAGAAAGTAGAGACCTCAGAGGTCACTGGGCCACTTTACCTTCCACTGTCAAAAAAACTATGTCTGTGATCAGATACCCCTGTTGCTAGGGAATATTTGTCAGAATGGGCTAGATTAACTGCAGTAATGCAGATCTCTCAACCCATTTACGACTTACACAGCAAAGTTCCTCACTCAGACTACCTGTCCACTCCCACTAGCAGAGACTTGCTCATGGGCCCTCCTAGACCCAGGCTGACCGAATGTGTTTTATCTAAACACACCTCCACAGTCACTCAGGTAGGAGTGGCAATGCACTAGGACCAATTGTGCATTAGCTAGAGAGGCACTTACCAGGAATTAATTGCTATAAGAACTTGTATTTACATTTTGTGGGCTAAAGCAAGTCATGTGGCAACGCTTAATTTCAAAGAGGACAGGAAATGCAATATTATTGTGTCCCTGAAAGAAAGGAGAAGAGAAAGTCTGTGGAAAGACATTATGGCTACCACTGGAATTTTCACCCGTCCAGGCACCTCACCGTGCTTTTATTTGAAACAATTTTATTGAAGTATAATAGGCATAACTGCACATATGTATGTATGTATGTATTTTATTTTTTGAGATGGAGTCTTGCTTTGTTGCATAGGCTGGAATGCAGTGGCATGATCTCAGCTCACTATGATCTCTGCCTCCTGGGTTCAAGTGATTCTCCTGCCTCAGCCTTCTGAGTAGCTGGGATTGCAGTCATACAGCCACGTACCACCACACCTGGCTAAGTTTTGTATTTTTAGTAGCAATGGGGTTTCGCCATGTTGGCCGTGCTGGTCTTGAACTCCTGACCTCAGGTGATCCACCTGCCTCGGCCTCCCAAAGTGCTGGGATTACAGGCGTGAGCCACGGCGTCCGGCCTGCACATATTTAAAGTGTACATTTTGATAATTTTTGATATATGTGTACACTTGTGCTTGCTGCTCCAGGAGACTGCTATTTCTAGGCCTTTTCTGTGGACGGAGGCATTTTTGTGATTGTTTTATCTCATTTATTGCTTAGGACAAATAATTTCTTGTGAGGTTTAGTGGTGGTTTTGGGGTTGATAGTATAGGTGTTTATCACAGTCCACCTCCAAGTGGTAATACACTATACAGAGTGTAAGAAACAACCATTTACCTCCATCCTCCCTCAGCATCTGTGCTGAGGATGTTGTACTTCTACATACGTTGTACACCCACATACATTGTTATTGTTTTTACTTAATAAGCTACTGATTCTCTCTCTCTTTTCCTTTCAATTGTGGTAAAATAGACATAAAATGTACCATCTCAACCATCTTGAAATGTACAGTTCAGTGGCATTAAATACATTCCCATTGTTGTGCAACCATCACCACCATCCATCTCCAGAACGCTTCATCTTGCAAACCTGAAACTCTGTACCTGTTCAACAATAACTCCCCAATTCACTTCTCCCCACAGTGCCTGGCAACCACCATTTTACTTCCTGTCTCTAGGAATTGGCCTCTCTAGATACAGTACCTCATATAAATGGAGTCATACAGTATTTGTCTTTTCCTGACTGTCATATTTCACTTAGCATAATACCCTCAAGATTCATCTGTAACATTGTAGAATATGTCAGAATTTCCTTCCTGTTTAAGACTGAATAATATTCAATACTTCGTACGTATATACTGCACTTCCAGCCAATTCTTTTCAATAGATTTAAACGATAAGAAAAAAGTATTTTATATTTACTCATGTAGTTACCATATCTAGGACTCCTTATTCTCTTGTGCAGATTAGATTTCCATGGTCTCATTTCCCTTTTGCCTGCAGGGCTTTCCTTAACAGATCTTGAAGTGTAGATCCGCTGGTGACTAATTCTTTCAGCTTTTATATATCCAAAAAAGTCTTTATTTCACTTCTGTGTTTGAGGCTATTTTTGCTCAGTTTTGATTTTTAGAGTTTTCAATTTTTTTTTTTTCTAACGTGAAGATACTGTTTTAGTGTTTTCCGGCTTATTTTGTTTCCGATAAGGAGTCAACTGCCATTCTTATCTTTATTTCTTTCATGCAATGTGTCTTTTATCTCTGCTTGGTTTTAAGATTTCATCTGTATCACTGGTCTGAAGCAATTTGATTATGATGTGCCTTGGTGTTGATTTTCTTTAAAGTTCTTGTCCTTGAGTTTCACTGAACTTCTCTGGTCTTTGAGTTTATAGTTGCTATCAGATTTGGAATTTTTTCAGCCATTATTTCTTAAAATATTTTTTCTGCCCCTGCCTCTCCTTTCCTTTGGCGATTCTACTGCACAAAATACTAGGTCACTTGAATTTGTCTCACAGCTAACTCAGGCTTTGTTCATTTTTTGTCAGTCTTTTTTCTTTCTGTTTTTCATTTTTGTGTAATTCCATTGCTGTGTCTTTAAATTCACTCATCTTTCCTATAGTATCTAATCTGCTGTCAATTCCATCCAGCGTAATTTTCCTCTCAGGCATTGCTGTTTCACCTGCAGAAGTTTCACTCGGTGTCTGGACCTACATTCTGGTTTCCGTGTTTAGTAATCACGCTCTCAGGCCCTCCTCCAGCTTCTTGAGCATATGGAACATGTGTCATTTCTACTAACTTTATCATCTAAGTCATTTCTGAGATTGTTTATATTGATTGGCTTTTCTCTTCATTGTAGGTAATATTTTCCTACTTTACAAGCCAGATAATTTTTTATTGAATGCCAGACATTAACAAGTTTACTTTGAGATACATATAACGTTTATTTTTATAAATATTTTTGAGCTTTGTTCAGGGGTGCAGATAAGTTCTTTGGAAAGAGCTTGATGCTTCAAATCTTGTTTTTAGGCGTTTTTGGGGGGTGGGCCCTGAGCAGCATTCTACTCAACAAGTCCTTGAGTTATGAAGGTTTTCACCATGATTGGCGGAATTGGGAGTTCCTCTGGGCCGTGCATGAGTGCTTGGGATTGTTTTCTGTAATATTTGCAGGTGATTCTTTATCTGGCATGGGGTAGGAGTGCCTACCACGGTAGGAGAAATGCAGGTATTTCTTCACTTGCCTGCACTGCTCAGTAGAAGACTCGAAGGGAACCCTCTGCAAACCTCTGGCCCTCTCTCTGTCTCTCTGTCTGTACAACTCTGGGCAACCCCCAGCTCAGGGAGTGCTGCTTCTTCCTCCCGTCTGACTCCAGAGCTCAGTCTGTGGCACTCTTTCTCTGCAGTCACTTACTTGCTCATTCATTTCATCTGGTCTTAAGGCTTTCAATACGATCTAAAGCTGATGATTCCTTAATTTCTAGCTTGCCTAGGCTTCTGTGTACAATTGCTTACTTGATACGTCCACTTGAATGAATGCCTATCAGGCTTCTTAATACTAACGAAATAAAAACCAAGGGCGGGCACGGTGGCTCACGGCTGTAATCCCAGCACTTTGGGAGGCCAAGGCGGGTGAATCACGAGGTCAGGAGTTTAAGACCAGCCTGGACGATATGGTGAAACCCCATCTCTACTAAAAAATACAAAAAATTAGCCAGGCATGGTGGCGCGCACCTGTAGTTCCATCTACTCAGGAGGCTGAGGCAGGAGAATCGCAGGAACCTGGAAGGCAGAGGTTGCAGTGAGCCAAGATCATGCCACTGCACTCCAGCCTGAGCGACAGAGCCCAGACTGTTGCTCTGGACGAAGCCATTCCGTCTCAAAATAAACAAACAAACAAACAAACAAACTAAACATCCAGATTTCTTGACCAAACTAGTGCCTTCAGCAATTTTTTGTATCTCAGTAAATGGCAGTTTGCCAGTTGTATTAGTCAGGGTCAGGGTTCTCTAGAGGGACAGAACTAATAGGATACGTGTATATATGAAAGGGAGTTTATTGAGGAGAATTGATTCACACGATCACAAGGTAAAGTCCCTTGATTGGCTGTCTGCAAGCTGAGGAGCAAGGAAGCCAGTGGTGGATCAGTCCAAGTCCCAAAACCTCAAAAATAGGGAAGGCAACAGTGCAGCCTTCTATCTGTGGGCAAAGGCCCCAGAGGCCCTGGCAAACCACTGGTGTAAGTCTAAGAGTCCGAAAGGTGAAGGACTTGGAGGCTGATGTTCGAGGGCAGGAAGCATCCAGCACAGCAGAAGGATGAAGGCCAGAAGACTCAGCAAGTCTGCTTTATTTTAGCCGCTCTGGTAGCTGATTAGACGGGGCCCACCCAGATTGAGGGTAGGTCAGCCTCTCCCAGTCCACCGACTCCAATGTTAATCTCCTTTGGGAACACCCTCACAGAGACACCTAGGAACAAAACTGTGAATCTTTCAATCAAGTTGACACTTAATATTAACCATCACACCAGGGCCAAACCTTGGAGTCCTGCCTGACTTCTTATGCCCACATTTGATCCATCAGCAACGCCTACAGGCTGTACTGTCAGAGCATCCAGAATCTGCTTCTGCTACTTGCACTGCCCCCCCACCCCCACCCCGGTCACCTCCTGCATCAGCCCGCCTCACCTCTCTCCTGCCTTTTGCAGCGACCTCCCCTTCCTGCTTCTATGCTTGTCTCCCTGTGTCGTCTTTTCTCAACACAGCTGCTAGAGCAATCCTATTAAAATGTAAATAAACAAAACCAAAAATAAATAACACTGCCCCTTTAAAACAGCCAGTGTTGCCTGTAATCCCAGGACTTTGGGAGGCCAAGGTGGGTGGATCACTTGAGGTCAGGAATTTGAGACCAGCCTGATCAACATAGTAAAACCCTGTCTCTATTAAAACTACAAAAATTAGCTGGATGTGGTGGTGCACGCCTGCAATCCCAGCTACTTGGGAGGCCGAGGCAGGAGAATCTTTTGACCCTGGGAGGTAGAGGCTGTAGTGAGCCAAAACCATGCCACTGTACTCCAGCCTGGGTGACAGAGAGAGATTCCATCTCAAAAAAAATAAATAAATAATGGATCTCTTATATGCCACCACGTGATTGTGGGAAGGCTATAATAAAACTAGAGTATCATCTAATACTAGTATAATTTATTGAGTACTTGATAAACACTAGGTATAGTGCTAAGTGCTTTACGTGTATTATTATTATTATTTGTTGTTGTTATTGTTGTTTTTTGAGATGGAGTCTTGCTCATCGCCCAGGCTGAAGTGCAGTGGCGCGATCTCGGCTCACTGCAAGCTCCGCCTCCTGGGTTCACGCCATTCTCCTGTCTCAGCCTCCCGAGTAGCTGGGACTACAGGCGCCCACCACCACGCCCGGCTAATTTTTTTTTTTTTTTTTTTTTTGGTTTTTTTAGCAGAGATGGGGTTTCACCGTGTTAGCCAGGATGGTCTAGATCTCCTGACCTCGTGATCCGCCCGCCTCGGCCTCCCAAAGTGCTGGGATTACAGGAGTGAGCCACCGCACCCGGCCGCTTTACGTGTATTATAAAACCTAATCCTTACAACAGATTTATAAGGGAGGTATTATCCTATTTTACAGATGAAGAAACAAAGGCCCAAATGGATTACATATTTTGTCCAGTTTCCACAGCTAGTATGTATCAGTGTTGGAATTTCTCTCTCAAACCAAACCAAACTGAAACCTCTCCTTTTAAAAATGAGGTATAAAAGCGCAAAACACAGAGCTATGATTCCAAAAGGCATAGAATTATTTAATGCCTAAGGAAAAGAGCTCTCCGTTGATCCAGACCCTGTTCTGGATGCTTTGTGTCACTTCCCTTGATCCTTATACCACCTGACAAGGTTACTCTTCTTATCTTTATATTATAGTCAAGGGTGACATCTAAACCAGGGCTCTTTATTGTACTGTGGTGCCAAATAAGTGTGGAGACACAGATGAGAAAGGGTTTATGATAGAAAACATTCCCAGAGCACTTCTATAAATTCAGCATAAGCTCAGGTTAGCTTTAAGATAGAATATAGTCCTGAAGTTGACATCCAGTCCTCTAATATTAAACTCAGATATTTGAGTTTGTCATCCTCCAAAGCATATAGATTTTGTTTATGTAACAGGAATATGCTACAAATGCTTGATGTAACAGTCTACAACATTAAGCCAAGACTAGAGTTGTGGATAGAGTTCTTGAGTTCAGTGATATGATAATTTCCTACCTTCACCTTCTCATTTGAAAGTTACCGCAAATCTTCCATCCATTCTAGTGTGATGCATCTCTGCTTATTTCTGCATTTAACAGCATTGATACCCAGGGATTATTCATTCGAGTCATTTAAATTCTTGTTTTGTATTCAGAAAAAGAGGATTTTCAGGTTCCTCTTTTCTTTTTAATTATATTTCTGTGTTTCCTCCATATTCTGATAAAAGTACCATAGAATTATCTTTTATTTACTTTTTTATTTTCAAATACTGTGTTTCAAATTAAATGGCCTGTTTTCAGCCTGGTTTCTTATGAAAAAGATAGTTTACACAACAACTGCTTTAAAAAAAATTCTCCATAGCCCACACCTGTAATCCCAGCACTTTGAGAGGCCGAGGCGGATGGATCACGAGGTCAGGAGTTCGAGACCAGCCTGGCTAACACAGTGAAACCCCGTCTCTACTAAAACTGTAAAAATTAGCTGGGCATGGTGGCAGATGCCTATAATCCCAGCTACGTGGTAGGCTGAGGCAGGGGAATCGCTTGAACCCAGGAGGTGGAGGTTGCAGTGAGCCAAGATCGCGCCACTGCACTCCAGCCTGAGGAACAGAGTGAGACTCCGTCTCAAAAAAAAAAAAAAAAAAATTTCTCCCTGAACACCACCAACAGAAATTTTCTTTTATGGGTTGATTTTAACATTTTAATCAGCTTTACTGGGGTATAATTTACATATGACAAAATTCACCAATTTTAAGTGTACAGTGAGTTTTGACAGATGTACATGGTCATGTGACAACTTCAACCTCGTCCCAATATGGAATTTTTCTGTCACCTCCAGGAGTTCTTTTATGCCTTTTTGCAGCCCTTTCTGGGCTGATTTTGAGAAGTTTTGATAGAGGATTATTGGCTTTCACATGGGAAGATGTAACCTACTCCAGGACACTGGGGAGGGGGTTTCCCCACTGCACAGACCAGCCACCGTTCAGTCCACCTCTAGACCTCTCAGCAGCCTGTCCTTCTTGCCCTTTCAAGCATCTTCATCTGTGTTCCACCAGCTTCTTATTTGGGACCAGACAGTAGCCAATACCATTTCCATCCATCAGCTTGGTGAAATGTGTCCTTTAATGGAAGACTAATGAGGCCTAATAGAAAAAGCTTCCTGGATTTATTGATGTTCCCTGTGACTTTACAGGAGAGAGAGAGAGATTTAGGTCAGAGTCATTAGACTTTCTCTTCCTTTCCCTGAAATTGTGTGGACTAGCAGCTAGGCCAGCAGGCATGCAATCAAACACTGTAGTGTCCCACCATGTCACCTTCCTGGATTAGATGACTGTGGCCGCTGAAACAAAGTACCACAGACTGAGTGGCTTGGACAACAGAAATCTATTGTCTGACAGTTCTGGAGGCCAGAAGTCTGAGGTCAGGTGTCAGCAGAGTTGCTTCCCTCCTAGAGCTGAGGGAAAATCTGTTCCAGGCCTCTCTCCTGGCTTCAGGTGCCTTACTGGACATGTTTGGTGTTCCCAGCAAGCATCACTCCTATCTCTGCCTTCATTTATTATTATTATTATTATTTCTTTTTTTGAAATGGAGTCTTACTCTGTTACCCAAGCTGGAGTGCAGTGGCGTGATCTCAGCTCACTGCAACCTCTGCCTCCTGGGTTCAAGTGATTCTCCCTCCTCAGCCTCCTGAGTAGCTGAGATTACAGGTGCACACCACCATGCCAGGTTAATTGTTGTATTTTTAGTAGAGGTGGGGTTTCACTGTGTTGGCCAGGCTGGTCTTGAACTCCTGACCTCAGGTGATCCACCCCCGTCGGCCTCCCAGAGTGCTGGGATTACAGGCATGAGCTGCCGTGCCTGAACGACCCCAGGTATTTCTAATGCAGGTGGTCCCACATTTGGAGAAATCCTGCTGCGGGTTGAGGAATGGTTTTGTTCCTAAAGGATACAGGCACTGCCGCTTGTGGAAAATGGAACAGGGAATAGCAGAGATTGAACAGAGCATTAAATGCTGTGAGTGAGAAAATCCTTATGTCTGAGCAGTGAGGACATGTTGCTTGGAGATATTTCTCAGTCAGAAATATCTATGGGTTCGAAACACACTATGGGTTAAATGAGAGCTGGTAGAAAGGGTAGTTGTCAACTCCCCCTGCTCTTTCCTGAGTCTCACTCTCCCTCCTGTATTCTCCCTCCTTTCTTTTCTTTCTTTCTTTCTTTTCTTTTTTTTTTTTTTTGAAATGGAGTCCTGCTCTGTTGCCGAGGCTGGAATGCAGTGGTGCGATCTCAGCTCACTGCAACCTCTGTCTCCCGGGTTCAAGCAATTCTCCTACCTCAGCCTCCCAAGTAGCTGGGATTACGGGCACCCACCACCACGCTCAGCTAATTTTTGCATTTTTAGTAGAGACAGGGTTTCACCACGTTGGCCAGGCTGGTCTTGAACTCCTGACCTCAGGCAATCCTCCCATCTCAGCCTCCTGAAGTGCTGGGATTACAGGCATGAGCCACCGCACCCGGCCCTCTCCCTCCTTTCTTAGGGAGGATCTCGACTCAGAACTTTTCCTCGATCCTCTCTGTTAAGATGGTTGATTTCCTTCTTAAAGCATTATCTGTTCAGTTTCTTTTAAAAATTTACTCCCCCTGCCCCCATTCTCTAGGGATTGTTGGGTATTGGCTGGGCAAGGAGTTTGGAGCCCTCTGAGCTGATAATGTAAAATCTTTGAGGGGAGAGATTTGAGCTTTCTTTTTCTTTTTCTTTTTTTTTCTCCTGTAGCATCTGCCCCAGTGTCAGGCACATTTTAGGTGCCCAACAAACATCTATGGAATGAATGAATGAGTGCTGGCACCACCTGTAAGCACACGGTAAGGATGACCGTGGAGATAATATGCCGAGTCTTTGAATCAGCCCAGATGAGTGCAGTGTGTGTTAAGGCGAAATGCCAGAATCCCAAGGAACAGATTCACCACGCCGGGGTGGGACTCAGGCACTGCTGATACTGACGCATGAGGGAAAACCCTGTGGGTTTGCCTTCCAGGTCCCTTCTTGGTTTGCGCAAAAGAATGTCACATTTTGTTTCAGTTAAGGAGAGGCCTTTCCTTACAGCTGACTTTAAGGAAGCTGGAAATCGTGGTTGTGGGGGAAGTGGCTTTGGAACTTGGGGCCTCTTTGGGACCTGGTAGGCAATGGGGTTTGGGGGCAAGTTTGTGGGACATGTGTCTGAACAGGAAGGAAGGGAGGAGTAGTGGGGCCAGCCAGGAAACAGCAGACGAATGCAGATTTCTCTTCTCGTGCAGCTTTGCTTAGAGTTGAACATTACCTCCCAGAGATAGATCGACCCCAGCCCTGCAGAGATTGGCTATCCTGCTCTTCAATTTATTTTTAGATGTATGATCTCACTTGAATCTCAAATCCAATAGGAGTTCCTGACCCCTCAATTTAGCTCCACCTGGCATTCCAGAGCAATTCAAGGATCTGGTAGGGCTAACTAGCAATCCACTGCTACATATAGGGGAACGATGAGTTTTAAAGCTGCTCGGAAATCTGTGATTCGAATATTGGGAAATCCTTGACTCTCTATCAAATGTGAAGTTGCTGATTTAAGAAATAAAGTTAAGAAACAATATTCATTAACAGAATGGAATTTAATGAAACTGCTGGTGTTTTGGGGTTATTTTCTGGTCACGTAGTGCCCCCTGGTGGGTTCACTGACATACGCTTCCAGAATGCTGGTTTCCCAGGCTGTGCTTTGTGACAAGGCCGGCACCAGCAGGGTGAGTCCAAGAATTTGCAGTTTAGGCCCAGTCCAACGATGCTCTAAAGATTGTCTGCTAACGGAAAATATGAGTTATGAAAATGCTATGGGTTGTATTGTATCCCCCACCAAAAGACATGTTAAAGTCCTAAGCCCCAGTACTTGTGAATGCAAACTTATTTGGGAAAAGGGTCTTTGCAGATGTAATTATGAAGTTAAGGTGAGGTCGTTAGGCCAAGCCCTTAATCCAATATGACTGGCGTTCTTGTAAGAGGAGGAGAGGCTGGGTGCAGTGGCTCCCACCTGTAATCCCTGCGATTTGGGAGGCTGAGGCAGGAGGATCACTTGAGCCCAGGACTTTAAGACTACCCTGGGCAACATATTGGGACCTCATCTCTACTAAAAATTTAAAAATTAGCTAGGCATGGTGGCATGCAGCTGTCTCAGCTACTTGGAAGGCTAGGTGGGAGGATGGCTTGAGTCCAGGAGTCCGAGGCTGCAGTGAGCTATAATCATATCAATGCACTCCAGCCTGGGCAACAAGGGAGATCCTGACTCAAAAAAAAAAAAAAAAAAAAAAAAAAAAAAAAAGGAAGAGAGAGACACACAAGGAGAGAATGCCATGTGACAATGGAGACAGACACTGGAGTGATGCACCTGCAGACTGAGGATGCACAAGGATTGACAGCACCCCCTAGAAGCCAGCAGTAGGGCGTGGAATAGAGTCTCTCTCAACCCCTCGGAAGGTTCTAACCCTGTTGATGCCTTGATCTTGGACTTCAGCTTCCAGAACTGTGAGATGAGATATGTTTGTTGTTTAAACCTCCCAGTTTGTGCTGCTTTGTGATGGCAGCCCAAGCAGACGAATACAGAAATAACCTGGGATTCGAGTCAGAAGAACTGCTTTGAATCCCATCTACCACTTAGTACCTGAATGACCTTGGGAAAAGAAGTTCAATTTTTCTGAGCCTCAGTTTTATAAACTGCAAAATGGAGAAATACAAAAGTAACTGTTCTCCTGCCTCAGGATCCCTATGAGGATGAAGTGTGACTATGTATATAAAACATTTTGTTTATTGTACAGCACTGTATACTGCCATCTTATTACATAAAGAAAGGAAGGTGGGAGGTAGTAGAGCGGAATGATTAAGAGCTAGGCTCTGGCCGGGCACAGTGGCTCACGCCTGTAATCCCAGCACTTTGGGAGGCTGAGGTGGGTGGATCACTTGAGGTCAGGAGTTTGACCTGGCCAACATGGTGAAAGCCCATCTCTACCAGAAAGAAAGAAAGAAAGAAAGAAAGAAATTAGCCAGGTGTGGTGGTAGGTTCCTGTAATCCTAGCTCCTAGCTTCTCAGGTGGCTGAAGCAGAAGAATCACTTGAACTTAGGAGACAGAGGTTGCAGTGAGACGATATGGTGCCACTGCACTGCAGCCTGGGCAACAGAGCGAGACTCCATCTCAAAAAAAAAAAAAAAAAAAAAAAAAAAAAAGCTAGACTGTGAAGTCAGTTTGCCAGGGTCTATGAGTGGAAATGTTACAAAGAAGTTTCTTATGAAAACATGACTCTCGAATGAGCCAAAGGCAGTGATGCCCAGGAATGGAGTTGTGGTAACTTAAAGGAATGTATCAGTCATCTGTTGCTCTATAATGAACCCCAAAACTTAGTGGCTTCAAATAATGAGCTTATTCTTTCACACAGTCTCCGTGGATCAGGAATCGAGAGCACCTTAATTGGGTGCTTCTCACTTGGCGTCTCTTGTGAGACTGAAGTCACCCAGGGTTTAGACTGGGACTGGAGGACCCACTTCCCCGATGGCTCACCCACTGTGGCTGGCCCTCTCCACTGGTCTGGTGAGTATTTTTACAATATGGCATCTCCTCATTCTTTCCACCTCCCCTTCCTGCCCACCCCACCATGCCCAACGTGTTTTTTCTCTTGTCAGTGATTCTCAACCTGTATGGGGTCACAGGCTCACTGTGACCTAATGAAAACTAGGGACTCTTCCTGAGTAAAGTACACATATGCACTTACACAGAATATTCTAGATAGAATTTCAAGGGGCTCCAAGATTAAGTACCATTGGGTCCACAGAGAGCTCTGTCAAATGTGAATCGAATTGTGTAATTCCCTGTTTAAATCCTTCCGTGACCCCCACTGCCCAAAGGATAATAAACCTCTTTAGCACACCACGATCTGACTCCAACTTACTTTTAATAACAATAACCTTATCATCACATGGCAGACACTTTTCACACTCTCTTTCTAATTCTTACAAGAACTCTGCAAGAAGTGGATTTTATGATTCCATTTTAGAGATAAGGAGAAGCTCAGAGCTGAAATCTGGCTGATTCAGCACCTGCCTCCCCCCCACCCCACACCCTCAAGTGAATGGTTGAGTTTAGGGGAGCCCGGATTCTTCTGACTCTGAAGCTGGTGTCCTTCCAGGCCTGGCCACCCCACTCTCTGCCCTTTCTCATCTATTGCCAGGCACACTCCTGCTCTGGTGCTTCAGAACCACTCATCATTTCCAGACATGCGGTGGGTTTTGTGCAGGAAGCTTTTTCTGCCTTAAAGTTCCTTTCTTCCCATCTTGCCTCCTTCTCCAACCTTCTGTAATCACTGTGCTCTGTGATCCTGTTCCTTCGCCAAGACTCAGGGTGTCATGTCTTCCATGAGCTTTTCGTGAACTACTCAGTCACAGCGGGCAGCCCCACTGCGACTTTCCAGTGCTCCTTTCCGTATTCCATGGCGACCACCAGGCTGTGTCATAATTTCTTATGTACTCGCCTATATACTTACTACCCCTAGACCGTTTCTTGAAGGCACGTATCAGTCATGCTTTCTAACCTTTTTTTAAATCTAGCTCTTCACAGGATGGGTGTTCACTGTACATTTTTTGAGTGAATGAACGCATGCATGAATGGCATTTTCTGTAAGAATGCCCCCTAGCATGTAATTTATCCAGCTTTTGAATAAAGGTAGCTAGGATCTAGGGTGTCTTGAGGCTTCAGTCTTTCTAGGACATCTCTAATGAGCCTAGGGGTGGCAGTGTGATGCCACACCTGAAAATACTCTGCCATTTTCAAAGCTTTAACATTTTGGCACCCAAGGGGAGAAGCCACAGAGTTTATCTGTGTCTAGCTTTTGTAGTTACCTGTCTCATTTTAACAGGCAGGGAAATTGACACTCTGAGGATGAAAGTATTTCCACCCAAGGTCCTGTCATTTAATGTTGTGCTGAATAGGAACCAGGAGCTGGATGTCCTGAGCTGTGTGTTGAGATCTTCTCCCTACAGACAACGTTGAAGACTTGTAAAGGTTCTACGTCTTTGAAATCTTTTTTTTTTTTTTTTTTTTTTAAGATGGAGTTTCGCTCTGTTGCCCAGGCTGGAGTGCAGTGGCGCTATCTTGGCTCACTGCAACTTCCACCTCCTGGATTCAATCCATTCTCCCAGCTTCCTGAGTAGCTGGGATTACACGCTGGCTAATTTTCGTATTTTTAGTAGACCCGGGGTTTCACCATGTTGGCCAGGCTGGTCTCGAACTCCTGACCTCAGGTGATCCACCCGTCTTGGCCTCCCAAAGTGCTGGGATTACAGGTGTGAGCCACCGCGCCCGGCCTATCTTTGAAATCTTAAAGGGCAAAGCTGACTTCAAACAGACTTCAAGCAGTTGTTTTTGTATGGCTCCATTTTAATAAGAAAAAATATAAATGTGTAGATGGATACATTGACAAAATGGTAAAAGAATATGCATCAAGTAATAATTGTTATCTCTGGGATTAGATTAAATTAAACTAATTAATTAATTAATTTTGAGATGGAATCTTGTTCTATCGCCCAAGCTAGAGTGCAGTGGCGCATTCTTGGTTCACTGCAATCTCTGCCTCTGGGGTTCAAGAGATTCTCGTGCCTCAGCCTTCCAAGTAGATGGGATGACAGGCGTGCACCACCATGCCTGGTTAATTTTTGTATTTTTAGTAGAGATGGGGTTTCACTGTGTTGACCAGGCTGGTCTTGAACTCCTGGCCCCAACTGCGTGCCTCGGCCTCCCAAAGTCCTGGGATTATAGGCATAAGCCACTGCACCCAGCCTCTGGAATTTTAAATTATTTTTGTTTACTTTTTTTTAAAATTTACTTTTTAATGTATGTTTTACAATTTTTCTATAAGGTATATAAATTACATATTTGATTTTTAAAGTCTTCTAGTTGATAAAAGAAAAATGCCCTGTGCATTAGATAAGCTATCACTGTAATTTAATTTTCTGACTTTTCTTTCTGAACACAGATAAAATCATGCATATTTTGCACTTAGCACAGGAAGTGGTTTCTAGAGTAGCAGAAAGTCTCAGTAACTTCGAGGTACACAATTCTACCTCCAAGGGAGCATCATCAAGATTATATTTACAAGCATTCAGTTCAGTCAAGTAGCTGTCTCAGGTGCTTGTTTAGATCTCACATCTTCAAGGAATGTCAGGAAGCCTAGAGGCTGAAGAAAGATGCAGAGTATTTTCTAAATGTCGGGCAGTGAGGAAAATCCCTCAGTATTTTCCTTGTGATTAACTTGTTGATGAATTTTCTTAAGAAGTCAAGTAAAGAGAAACTATCCTAAGGGAGCGGGAACAAAGGCGGGACTATTCTGACTCACTCACCTCTGTGTTGACGGTGCCCTTTGGCGTCAGTTTCAAAGTAATTCATTCACATCTGCTCAGCAAGTACTCATTGCATGCTCATTAATTCCAGGTGCTGCTATGGTGCCTGGGGATGCAGCAGTAAAGAAAGCAGAGTTCCTGACCTCATGGAGCAATACTTGCGTGTGGGAGGAGACAGATGTGGCAAATAAGTAAATATCTAGCACACTAGCACATCAGGGGTGATAAGTACAGTGAAAAAATGAATAGTGAGGAGGTCGGGCCTGCCGGGAGGGCGGGGGGGGGGGGGGGAAGCCATAGTTCTGCTTTCAGTAGGGTGCCTGCAGGATTCTTCCATAAGGAGACATTTGTACCAAGACCAAAGGGGAGGGGGAGGGAGCAAAGGCTGTGGTATCTGGGGAAAGAGCCCTGCAGAAGACAAAGACTCTGAGATGAGAGCATACGGGTGGGGCCTGCAGGGACAGCAGTCGGGGCAGGGAGATCAATGGCATGGGGAGTGAACCAGGCTGTGTAGGGCAGAGTATGGGGTCTTGTAGGCCACTGAAAGCATTTTTCTATTTTTAAATTCTGAGTGAGACTTGATACGATTAAGGGACAGGGCACAAGACAATTATTCACAAGCGGCACTAGGATGCTAAAGACTCATGGAGACTAGGCCATAAGGGACAAAGCCCAGGCATGGGGAGCCATTAGGGGCTGTTGCCCATCCTGAAAGATGATAGAGGCTTGGGGTGGGGGATGGGGAGGGAAGTGACAGGAAATGGCTAGATTCTGGATATAATTGAAGGCAGAATCCACTGGATTTGCTGGGAGATGAAAAGTGGAGTTTTTCCTGAGCAATGGAGTAGATAATGGCTCTATTATCAGAGCAGGTTTCGGCGGATGCGTTTCAGTTACCTACTGCTGAGTGACAAACCATCCTGTACTTAGTGGCATAAAACATCAGCAATCATTTGATTTACTCACCAATTGCAGCCTGGGCAGGGCTCAGTGGGGACGGGTGCAGGTGGGATTCGTTAGGGCAGCTCAAAGGCTGGCTGGAGCCATCGGAAGCTTGTTACTCACACATCTGGCTGTGGATGCTGGCTGTCAGCTGGGCCCTCAGCTGCGATGTCAGCCAGAACTCCTGCACCTCTTCATGTTGGGGTTCACTCCCTCATGGCATGGAGGTTGGGCTTCAAAAGTGATCTACCAAGAATACAAGATACGAAGCATGTGACATTTTCATGCCTTGGTCTCAGAAGTCCCATAGTCTCATTTCTGCTGTCCTTTATTGCTTCAAGGAGTCACGAAGATTGGTCCGAGTTCAAAGGGAGGAGACACTGACCCTGGCCCTAGATGGGAGGGTGTCGATGTCACATTGTAGAAGAACATGTGTGACAGGAGATATTGTGCCCATCTTTAGTCAATATCGTCTGCCACATAGAGGATGCAGAAATCAAGATTTTTAGAGCATGAGCTGCTTGTTAATTATCACACAGGGATGTTGAGTAGACAGGTGGATGTATGAGTCAAGAGAGGTCAAGGTTGGGGAAATAAATGTTGGAGGCTTTATTATACAGCTGGTATTTAAAGACACCTGGAATGAGGAGAGATGTGGTGGTGGGAGGAGGAGGAGGAGAGAAAGGAGGATCAGGAGAAGAGAGAGTTTATTAAGCATTGCATATTTTTTTTTTTGAGATGGAGTCTCATGCTGTCACCCAGGCTGCAGTGCAATGGCGCCATCTTGGCTCACTGCAACATCCGCCTCCCAGGTTCAAGCAATTCTCCTGCCTCAGCCTTCCCAGTAGCTGGGATTACAAGCACATGCTGCCATGCACATCTAATTTTTTGTTTTTTAGTAGAGATGAGGTTTCACCGTGTTGCCCCGTCTGGTCTCGAACTCCTGAGCTCAGGCAATCCACCTGCCTCGGCCTCCCAAAATGCCAGGATTACAGGCGTGAGCCACTGTGCCCAGCCACATTGCATAATTTTTATTGAGTAGCTCTATACTTAGCATTGTGGGAAGTACTTCACACAGCTTAGAGCGAGATGAAGGCCTCCCTGCCCCAGTCCACAGTGAAGCAGGCCTTTATGTACTGGCATAGAACTCAGCTCAGTTTCTGACTCTGTATTTTTCTCTTGCTCCCCGTGCCCCTGGTGCTGGAGCGCTTAATTAGATCTGACAAGGTCTCTTTTGTCCTTGTGCTTTGGTGTATCTTCAGGCTTTCCCTGGATAATGATGGCCAAAAGTATTCGGAGTTTTAGGAAACCTAAAACCTAAAACCTTCAAAAGGGCAATGTCAAGAAATAAATAAATGAATTATTCTATTGTTAAGCAATTCATGTCTAAGTAAGAGAAAACTTGAATTTATGGTGGTTAAAGTATATGTGAGATATTAAAAGAGAGAGAGAAAGGAAAAAAATAAAAACCCGAAAGCCATTTTTTGATCCTTAAGAGATCAGATGAAGTTTTTTTTTTTTTTTTTTTTTTTTTTTTTTTTTTTTTGAGACGGAGTCTCGCTGTGTCACCCAGGCTGGAGTGCAGTGGCGCGATCTTGGCTCACCGCCCCCCGGGTTCACGCCATTCTCCTGCCTCAGCCTCCGAGTAGCTGGGACTACAGGCGCCCGCCACCACGCCCGGCTAGTTTTTTGTATTTTTAGTAGAGACGGGGTTTCACCATGTTAGCCAGGATGGTCTCGATCTCCTGACCTCGTGATCCACCCGCCTCGGCCTCCCAAAGTGCTGGGATTACAGGCTTGAGCCACCGCGCCCGGCAAGATCAGATGAAGTTTCTATGTGAAGCATTGAGAGATCTTTATTTTATAATAAGGCTAAATGTCAGATTGTCAAAAAAAAAGGGTCAAATATAAACTCTTTGCATAATACATAAATCCATTCATAATCGGACCCTTTCCTTTCCAATCTCCTCTACTAGCAACCTCCAGTATATTCTGGTTATCCTGCTCCAAAAATGCTCTAAACATGCCATGCCTGTGTAACTTCCCTGTGATTTATTCCCCCTCTTCATTCCTGGCCAACTCCTACTCATCCTTCAAAGCGCAGCTTAAATGTCATCTCCTCTACAAAGCAGGTGGTTGTAGTCACCTCTAACAGTGTTCCCATCTTTTGTATATACTTCCTATGATTCTGATCACATTCTGCTTATTATCTTATCACATTCTGTCATGTATATGCTTATCTCCTCAAGCAGACAGTCAGTTTTTCAAGGGCAGTAAACCTGGGTGCGTTTTTGTCTTTTGCAGCCTCAGTCCCAGCAGTGCTGAGCAACAGAAGAGATAAACAACACAGTTTTTAGGAAGTTCAGTTGCATAAGAGATGACAGTAGAGACCCCTGCATGTCTATTGCAGACAGTTACTTACGGCGCTCACAAAAAATATTCTCTGGTTTTGCACAGTGGGATGCACTGTCCTGCAAAGGCTGAAGATTTTGGGGAGGCAACAGACACACCAAACAGGCTTCCTTTCCTATATCTCTCAGTTGCTGACACTATTAAGAAATGAAGACTGGGCAAGGTGGCTCACGCCTGTAATCCCAACACTTTGGGAGGCCGAGGTGGAGGTTATTGCTTATGACCAGGAGTTTGAGACCAGC
The DNA here is from genome assembly GCF_037993035.2 of Macaca fascicularis. Taxonomy (NCBI): domain Eukaryota; kingdom Metazoa; phylum Chordata; class Mammalia; order Primates; family Cercopithecidae; genus Macaca; species Macaca fascicularis. Next base: position 19,859,258 of record NC_088375.1, read on the forward strand.
TGGGCAGCATAGTGAGACCCCATCTCTACCACACACACACACAAAAATTAGCTGGGTGTGGTGGCACGCCCCTGTAGCCCCAGCTACTCAGGCGGCTGAGGTGGGAGGATCACTTGAGCCTGGGATGTTGAGGCTGCAGTGAATCATGATTGCACCACCGCATTCTAGCCTGGGAGACAGAGCAAGACCTTGTCTTAGGAAGGAAGGGAGGAAGGAAGGAAGGAAGGAAGGAAAGAAGGAAGGAAGGAAGGAAGGAAGGAAGGAAGAAAGGAAAGAAAGGGAAGGCTAATTTGGCTCTATGTCAATTAGGTCAAGTTGGTTGCTAATGTTATTGAAATCTATATCCTTTCTGATTTTCTGTGTACTTATTCTATCAATTAAAAAGAGAGATGTTGGAATCTCCCAATATAAATCTCCCAATATAATTTTGAATTTGTCTATTTTCTCTTTCTACTAGTTTTTCCTTCCTGTGTTTTAATGTTCTGTCCTACCCTGCATCTCCTAAAAAAATAGAAAAATTAGCCAGGCATGATAGTACATGCCTGACTAATTTTTTTTTTTTTTTTAAGTAGAGACATGCCTAGCTAACTTTTGTACCTTTTTTAGTAGTCTCAGTTATTCAGGATTCTGAGGCATGAGTATCACTTGAACTCAGGAGGCAGAGGTTGCAGTGAGCTGAAATCGTGCCATTGTACTTCAGCCTGGGTAACAGAGCAAGACTCTGTCTCAAAGCCAAAGAAAATTAGTAACAGAAAATAAATTGATACTAGCCAGGCTTATCTAGAGTTTGGAGAAACAGCATTGCTGACGGAAAATTAGCATAAGCTTTCTGAAGGCTAATTTGGCTCTATGTACCAGGAACTTAAAATGCATATCCCTCTAATCCAGTTATTCTATGTCTAGACATTTATGCTAAGAAAATAGCCATGGATGTGGACAAAGATTTCAGTACCAGATTGTTCGAGACAAAGCAAGTGGCTGGGTGTGGTGGCTCGTGCCTGTAATCCCAGCACTTTGGGAGGCTGAGGTGGGTGGACTGTTTGAGCCCAGGAGTTTGAGACCAGCCTGGGCAACATGGTGAAACCCCATCTCTACTAAAATAATAATAATACAAAAATTAGTTGAGTGTGGCACTGTGTGCCTGTAGTCCCTGCTACTCAGGAGGCTGAGGGCGGAGGATCACTTGAACTCCAGAAGTGGAGGTTGCAGTGAGCCAAAATCACACCACTGTACTCCAGCCTGGGTGACAGAATGAGACCCTCTCTCAAGAAAAAAAAAAAAAAAAAAAAAAAAGACAATTCTATTGCTAGTAGCAAAAATAAAAAAATTTTTTTGAAATATCTTAAATGTCAAATAATAGTAGATTAAAACTTTTGATATGTTCAAATAGAATAGTATGTTGTCATTAAAAATATCTTTATGGAAAAAATATTAGCATGGAAAAACATTCACCATAAAATGTTCATGTGAAAGAAGTGGATTATGAAACAATACACACACTATATCCCAATAATGTGTGTGTGTTTGTGTGTGTGTGTGCGTGTGTGTGTGTGTGTGTGTGTGTGTGTGTATGTAGAAGGCTAAAAAGTATATATTTATGTTTTAGTCTGTGCTGCTGTAACAAAATATCACAGACTGGGTAATTTATCAACACTAGAAATGTATTTGTCACAGTTGTGGAGACCAGGAAGCCCAAGATCAAGGCACCAGCATGTTTGATGTCTGCTGAGGGCTGCTCTCTGCTTCTGTGATGGCACCTTGTTGCTGAGGGAGAAGACAAAGGCTGAGTCTTCACTTGGTGGAAGAGAAGAAGGGGCTGAACTGGCTCCCTCAAGTCCTTTTATGAGGCACTAATCCAATCATGCGAGCAGAGTCCTCACTGTCTCACTGTCTAATCACCTACTAAAGACCTCACCTCTTTCTTAATACTGTTACATTGGGGATTATCTTTCAACCTGAATTTTGATTTTGTTTGTTTGTTTGTTACAGTCTCGTTCTGTCACCCAGGCTGGAGTGCAGTGGTGCAGCCTCAGCTCACTGCAACCTCTGCCTCCCAGGTTCAAATGATTCTCATGCCTCAGCCTCCCGAGTAGCTGGGATTACAGGCGTGTACCACTCCGCCCAGCTAATTTTTGTATTTTTAATAGAGATGGGGTTTCACCATGTTAGCCAGGCTGGTCTTGAGCTCCTGACCTCAGGTGACCCACCCACCTCGGCCTCCCAAAGTGTTGGGATTACAGGTGTGAGCCACCACACCTGGCCCCCACAATACATTTAGACCAGAGGTTGGCAAACTTTCTGAGCTGGATAGTAAATATATTTCACTTTGTACAGTCTCTATTGCAACTACTTAACCTTGCTCTCATAGCACAAAAGCAGCCATAGATAAGATGGAAATAAGTGAACATGGCTGTGTTCCAAAAAATCTTTATTTACAAAAATAGGCACCAGGCAGTATTTATCCTGTGGGCTGTAGCTTATGATCCCTGCTTTAGGTAACAAAAAATTGTATCTGAAAGAACACAGTGTTGTCTTTTTTTTTTTTTTTTTCCACATTTGCCTATATATTTATCACATTTGGCACTCTTTTTCTTCTTTTTTTCTTCTTTTTGAGATCCCACATATTACTTGGTATCATTTTTCTTCTCCCTGAAGAATTTTATTGAACATTTCTGTAGAGCATGCTAGCAATACATTATCTCAGCTTTTGCTTGTTTGAAAAAAATCTTTATTTTACCTTCATTTCTGAAAGACATTTTTGCTTGGTATAGAATTCTAGGTTGACAGGCTTTTTTAAATTACAGTCCTATAAAGCTGTCTCTCCATTGCCCACTGGCTTCCATAATTTCTGTCAAGAAGTCAACTATAATTATTAATCCCTTTTTACCCTACATAAGTAATTTTTTTCCTGGCTGCCTGGAAGATTTCTCTTTATCTTCAAGTTCTCAGCACTTCGACTCTAATATTCAGGTGTATTTTTCTTTGTGTTGATCCTACTTAGGGTTTTCTGAACTAGGACCTGTGGTTTTGTTGTTTTTGTATAATCTTAGAAAATTCTTGAGTACTATATCTTCAGATATTTCTTCTGCCCTATTTCTTTTGTCTCCCCCTAGAATTACTGAGCTTCAACCTATTCTTCCTTTTTTATTCTTTCTGGGACTCCAACTGCATGTATGTTAGACTTTTTGAAATTGTTTTATGGTGCTTGGATTTTATCATCATGACCACTGCCAATACAATTACAACCATCACCTTCATCACCTTCATTACCACCATCATCACCTCCCCTCTGCCTCAACCACCACCTTTACTACCACCACTATCATCATTATATCCACTTATATGATGGTTACAGTAGGGAAGGTATTATTCTAAGCACCCTATATATGTTAACTCTTTAAGTAATCGCATCAACAATGTAATATAATTTTACACATATTCTGTTATTCTAATTTTATAGGACTTGGGAGAGGGATCTGGACTGAAGTGGAGGAATCCAGTGCAAGTAGTGGAACCCTCTGAAATCTTGGTTTGTGACTACAAATGCTATTCCAATATTTGAAGCTAATAAGTCCATCTAAGTTTGCTGCATGGAAATACATTCAATCAATCATCCAACATTATGGATGATTGCAGAAATATGTCTCCTGTATTGCAGAAAGATGAATAGCCAACAAAGGCTGATGATAACCACCCCCCGCCCCCCGTCTCCCTTCTTCCTCTCTCTGTCAAAGCATGAGAAGCATCTGAATATTCAGTTTCCACTGTTCTACGTTTTTGTGGAAGAACACAGGCTTTGAGATCTGGGCCTGGGCTCCCCATTTAGGTCAGGATCCCTGTGGCTTTCAGAGCGCCTTTGGCTGTAGGTATTGCTTCCCACCTCCCTTCCCTTTCCTCCTCAGAACTCGTCCTGCTTTGGCCCTAAAGACAAGTGGGATAGGCTAAAAGCTTTGTAGCCCCAGGCCTAGGGGTGGGCAGCTCAGCTGCTTGCTAGAATTCTGAGTTTGTTAAGTTTCTTTTTTTCCTTTTTCTTATTAGAGATGGGGTCTTGCTCTGCCACTCACACTGGAGTACAGTGGCACAATCATAGCTCACTGCAGCCTCAGGCTCCTAACTCAAGCAGTCCTCTTGCCTCAGCCTACCAAGTAGCTGGGACAGGAGGCACATGTCACCACACCTGGCTAGACTTGTGAAGTTTCTATACAACAACCTCATTTCTGTTTTTTACATTCTAAACTCCCAAGAAGTAGGTTTGTGGATATTTGACTTGCTGAAAATCATATAAACTGAACTTTCCTCATTCTAGTTTCTCTCTGGGATGCAAGTTATTAAAGTGAGAATTAATGTATGCCTGGGACAGTTTTGGCTTACACTTGTTGTCCAAGTGTAATTATTAATTGCACCCTCCCCTGTTTGCTCACAAAAGGAGCACTGGTTTATTAGATGAAAACCCATATGGTCATCTGAAGCTAAGAAATCTCAAATCCAATTGTGTTATAGTTTAATCTGTTTTCTCATCTGTTAAATGAGAACAGTTCTCATAAATTTTACAAAAGTAGGTGAGAGATTAGAAGGAAAGGCTTTGAACTTACTAGAAGAAAAGACCTATAGAAATCCAAGGTGGCTTACTATTGTTATTATAATTTTTATATGCCTGTTGGCCTGGAACAGATGTATTCTGATTTAAGCATTAGCTAAAACTTTATGTTAGAATCATATTTTTTTATATCTAATTATATATGCTTATAAATTTGTGCATTTTTTGAGATGCTTTCTCACTTTTCTTTTCAGTCTTGTCATCTTACCCTTCTCTTTTTCTGAAGACTTTAAATTGCCTTCATCTCTGTCTCACTTGTTTCTCCAATAAGTCCCCCTTTCCCACATTCCTAACCTCTCCATACCTCTCCTTGAAAAGCAGCAGACAGCTTTGGTGATGTGAATGTTAGGGAAACTACTGGGGCCTATGTCAGGGCAACAGATAGGCCCCAGCAGCCCGCCACTGTCTAGAGCAGGGGTTGGTGACCTTTGTCTGTGAAGAGCAAGATAGAAAATATGTTTACCTTTTGTGTTAGTCTGTTCTCACACTGCTATAAAGACGTACCTGAGACTGGGTAATTAATGAAGGAAAGAGGTTTACTTGAGTCACAGTTCTGCAGGCTGAGCAGGAGGCATGACTAGGGAGGCCTCAGGAACCTTACAATCATGGTGGAAGGCGAAGGGGAGGCAGGCACATCTTCACATGGCAGAGCATGAGGTGGGCGGGGGGAGGTGCTGCACACTTTCAAACAACCAGGTCTAACGAGAATGCTATCGTGAGAACAGCAAGGGGGATGTCCACTCCCATGATCTAGTCACCTCCCTCCTCCGACACTGAGGATCACAGCTTGAGTGGAGATTTGGGTGGGGACACTGAGCAAAACCACATCAGCTTTTCAGGTCCTGTAACCTTTGTCACAACTCCTTGCATCTGCCGTCGTGGCACAAAAGCAGCCATAGACAATAGTTAACAAATGGGAATGTCTGTGTTTCAATAAAACTTTATTTATAAAAAGGCCCATGGGCCATAGTTTGTTGGGTCCCCTAGTCTAGGGGACTGTTCAGGGCCCTGATCTGGCCTGGGATCTTATCTCAATAACCCACTCTAAACCAGGTATAGGAGACAAGTTAATACTTACAGGGGGCCTCAGGAGTTCCTTCTTTGGGGGATAAATAATCACTCCCTTTTCTCTTTTGGTAAAGTGGTATTTTCTAAGGATGATGATGGGTAGGTACAGGCATGTTCATTATCAAGCATTTAAAGAAAAGAGATCATAGGTATTGACCAGTGGTGGTCACTTGGGAAACAAAATGGAAGTGCCTAGACTCCAGGGCCCTGCCAAACACTTGCAGTGGGTGGAGAGCTCTAAGCACAGGCTTCTTGTCTCATCATTTTTCCTTTTGGACCACTGCCCACTTTTCACATCCATATTTACCTTCTTTGGGGAAAAAAGAAAAATTTCTTTGTTTTTATGTGGGTAAGCAGTCCCTAAAGGAGTCAGTTTGAGGGGGGGCAGGAGGGTAATTTCAGAGCCAGCAGCAGGGGGTGACTGTCACAACCCTGCAAGAGTGACTGGGGGCTGGAGGGAGCTGACAGCCTCGCTGACCTTTCCTACAGTATTGTTAGCTGAGGCCGGGCCCCCTCTGCTTCTGGTTTTGGCCCCCACCTTAGGATGACTTCACTGGCCAAGATACAAAGCCCCACAGACAACAGCCCCAGGGGGTCCCCATGGTGTCGTTGTTGTAGTTAGTGACTCTGACCAGGTGCTGACTGGAGCAGGGTTGATGGGCCCCTATGTCCAGTCACCCTAAAGAGCAAATAAGGTCAGTGCATGCTCACCAAGTCTGCCATAATGTAGCCACGGTCTGGTTTTTTTTTTTTTTTTTTGGCTCTCTGTTTCCACCACGGGATTGCTACTGCAGGACAATAGCAAAAAGGGGCTGTTCACAGTGGAAACTTTGAGAACAGCTCTTCTTTGAGGAATCTTCATTGTTGGCTGCAATTAAACAATTTCAATTTACTGAAAGCTGTGTAAAGGCAATTCTCAATTACCTGTATGGTAGGTGCCAAAAGTGTCTAATTAAGCCAACTGTTTGGATCCTGGAATGTACTCTCCTAGAAACAGTTACGGTAAGGTCTCACCCAGCTCACATATACCTATTTAACGCACAGTGGACTGAAGTATTAATATTGTAGGTTAGCACCTGACCAGCATATGGAGGGAACATCATGAGTTCAGAGATATTGGTAAGATCTCATTGATAGAAGCAGGAGGCAGATAAATTCTAAGCAGACAGGGATGGGTCCCAGGTGAAACCCCACCTTCAAGCCAAAGTAGCCTGAAACCCACAGCCCAAAGTGATAACTCTTTTTTTTTTTTTTTTTTTTTTTTTGAGACAGAGTCTCATACTGTTTCTCAGGTTGGAGTGCAATGGCACCATCTCCGCTCACTGCAACCTCCTCATCCTGGGTTCAAGTAATTCTCCTGTCTCAGCCTCCCAAATAGCTGGGACTACAGGCATGCCCCATCATGCCTGGCTAATTTTTGTATTTTTAGTAGAGATGAGGTTTCACCATGTTGGTCAGGCTCATCTCAAACTGCTGACCTCAGGTGATCCTCCCACATTGGTTTCCCAAAAACCACTGTGCCCAGCCCAAAGTGAGAACTATTCCTGTTTGCCCACTCTCTCCTGATTGGTTCTTTATGAATAATGTCTTTTTACCAATTGAATGTTGCCTTTTCCAAAACTACCTACAGCCCACCCCACTCCCATACTGTGCCTATAAAGACCCCAGACTCAGTTGGTAGAGACAGCTGAACTTTGGGGGAGATGGCCAGACTTCAAGAGAGATGGCTTGACTTTGGAGAGAGATGGCTTGAATTCTGGGAAGAGACAACCTGACTTTGGGGAAGATGACCTGCCCTTCCCATCCCTTTTCCAGCTCCCATCTCCACCGAGAGCCGTTTTCATCACTCAGTAACATTCTCTGCCTTCACCATCCTTCAGTGCGTCCGTGTGATCTCATTCTTCTTGGACACTGGACAAGAGCTCAGGACAAACCAAGTGCGGGTACCCAGAAAGTCTGTCACGCTGACCTTTTGCCCTTGCTGGTGAAGAGCAGCTGCCCCCCATGGCAAGACAAATGGCCAGCTGAGCTGCTAACACATAGCTGTCTGCAGCTGGGGGAACTAAGAGAGCGCTGTAACACTCCCTCTGGGGTTTAGGGTTGTGGGCACCCCCACCTAGGCGTTGCCACAGGCCCCGCATGGAGCTTCTCCTGCTGGCACCCAGAGCAGCCAGCTGGATCCCACACTCATTTACTCATGCCTTGTCTGGCCATGGGCCCTGCACGGAGCTTGCTCCTGCTAGTGCTTGGAGCGGCCAGCTAGATCCTGCACTTGCTTGCTCATGTGCTCCCTCTTGCAAAGGGTTGAGTACAGCGGGCCAAGTAAATGGGGATCCACTGTTGTGAGTCCCACAAAGAGGCCATGAAAAATCCTGCATCATCATCCCACCTGCCTGGGAGAAGCATCAGAAACTCCCTTCGCTCCCTGTCTCTTCCTTCAGAGACTTTCAAGACTTGTGGCTTTCAAGGCCTGAGAATCCCAGGGCAGGGGGCTCGGGAGGAGGAAGGGCTGGCTTTGGGCCTGAGGGATGTGGGGGAGGAGCTCAACTTGGGACAATGTCCTGCCCAGGCCACTACCAAGCTGCATCCAGTTCTCAGTTGGCTCCTTTGTGTTATTAAATATAATAATGTTTATTGTTTTTCTTAATCCAGCAGTAATGAGTATTCATTTTTGAAAACTTAGAAAACACAGATAAACAGGAGGAAGAAAGTTTAAATATCCCATATTCTCACCAATTTGGTAATATAGGATTCCAGTGTTTTTCTGTTGTTAAACAAAAATCATGAGCGGCCATTGTCTTGGACTGAGCTCCTGCACTAGGCCCCAACAGACCAGACGAAATCAAAATGAAGTCGCTCATGCTAAATGCCACATAATCAAACTAAAACTTTAAAGAACCAGATAGATTTCCAAAACAGACCAGGTTTTCCTGAAAATAGGAGAGTCCAGCCTTCCTGAGTCAGCAGTATGTAAGGAAATCCCCTCTGCTTTAACCCTTACTACAAAAGCAACCTGAAATAACCTGATGTTAACCAATCAGCTTTTTCCTACTGTTCTGTTCTTGTTTCCACCTTACAAAACCCACAGTTCTGCCATTGCCTGGTGGAAGCCCTCATTCTCTTTTGTAGAATGGAGGCTGCCCTGATTCATCGCCAATAATAGTCAATAAGATCTATAACAAAATTTGTTGTAATTCTGTCTTTGACACTACACACACATGTGCATGTGTAGAGTACCTATATATTCATATAGTTTGCATATTGTTTATAATTTGTTCGTCATTAAACAATAGATTGTTAACATTTTTCATGTCATTAAATACTTTTTTTTTTACAGGATTTTGAAATGGATGGATATATCATACCTTATTTAACCAACATCCTCTTGTTGGACTGTTAGGTTTTCCTATCAAAAATAACCCTACGATAAGCCCCTTGAAATTGCTGTCTTTGCATAGATCCACTATATTTCCTCTGCATAATTCTAAAAAGGAACAATGGGTGTGTGTGAGTTAAGGTGTTTAACTTATTTTCAAAGTAACTTCCATCCCCAGTGTGTGAGAAGGCTCACATGCATCTTTCCACCACTGGCTGTTAAAAAATTTTAAAACTCTTTGCCAAACTGATAAATGGAAAATGTTATTGAGCTGCCTTTTTTTTTTTTTTTTTTTTTTTTTTTTTTATGTTTATTCACTCTTTTGTGAATTGGCTGCTTCCTCTTTTAAGTGACAGCATTGGCATCCCTGGATTGTTTTGGCCATTCGAAACCAAAGTGAACGGATCCAGGTTTTATTACTCTTTGAAATGTAAACACTTCGCTCCAGGCAGATAAACCTGCAGAGACCTTCCCAGGGCAATTAATTCTCTAACCCCCAAGGTTTGTACATCCTTTGACCCAGCTGCCCGAATGTGCAGGGTCACTAACATATTTCCTTGTCGCATCCAGTGGGGACCAAGGAATCTCACTTGTTTGGAACTGTGAGCTTTTAGGTAATAGGAACAGGAAATAAAATTGATCAGAAAACAATAGCAAAACATGGAAGACTTTAAAAGCCAAGAGACTGAAAATTTCTACCTACGGTTAACAGATATTTGACTTATTTTGGGTTTTGACTATCGTAAATACACTTGGTGTGAATGCACAGGTATGTGCCTTTCCTTGGACACATGCATCCATTTTGTTTTGAGTATTTACCTAGGGGTGGGATTTACTGGGTCAGAGTATAGGTGTATGTTTAGCTTGAGTAGGTAACGTCAAATAGTTTCTCAAGGAAACAAAAAAATTTACACTCCAGTCAGTGGTGTATCACAGTTCCAGTTGCTTTAAACTTCACTGACATTTGGCATTTGTGTCCTCTAATTTTAGTCTTTCTGTTAGGTTTTACATTTCTTTTAATAAGTTAATATGATTTTAGATTTTATATTTCTTTTAATACGCTAATTTAATACCACATATAATATTATTGTTGCTTTTCCAGTTTCATTTTATTTAGTTTTAAAAATACATTTCTTTATATCTTCTCTTTCTGATCTACAGATAATACATTTTATAGAACTATTCTACTTTCAAGATTTTGTACAACACTTTCTAATAAAAAACTCTGGATATGTTCCCTTTATAATTATTTTTTAACCTTTATTTATTTATTTATTTTTGAGATGGAGTCTCGCTCTGTCCTCCAAGCTGGAGTGCAGTGGTGCGATCTCAGCTCACTGCAACCTCCCCCTCCCGGGTTCAAATGATTCTCCTGCCTCAGCCTCCTGAGTAGCTGGGACTACAGGGGTGCGCCACCACGCCTAGCTAATTTTTGTATTTTTAGTAGAGACAGGGTTTCACTGTGTAGGCCAGGCAGGTCTTGAACTCCTGACTGTGATCCACCCGCCTCAGCCTCCCAAAATGCTGGGATTACAGGCGTGAGCCGCTATGCCTGGCCTATTTTTCACCCTTTTATGTACCACCTCCAAATGGTTCCTCTTCATGTGTATGTGGTGCATTTCTCTTTGACAGTGTCTCACCAGTGCTCCTTCAACCTGGAAAATGGTATCCGATATCTTCTAAGTTTTATCTTATCCTAGTCTATTAAAATAATTTGGCAATCCAGGTGTGGTGGCTCATGCCTGTAATCCCAGCACTTTGGGAGGCCAAGGTGGGCGGATCACCTGAGGTCAGGAGTTCAAGACCAGCCTGGCCAAACTGGTGAAACCTCGTCTCTACTAAAAATACAAAAATTAGCCAGGCATGGTGGTGGGTGCCCGTAATCCCAGCTACTTGGGAGGCTGAGACAGGAGAATCGCTTGAACCCAGGAAGTGGAGGTTGCAGTGAGCCAAGATCATGCCACTGCACTCCAGCCTGGGCAACAGAGTAAGACTCTGTCTCAAAATAATAAGAATAATGATAATAATATAATAATATATTAATGATATAATTATATCATTAATATATTATATCATTAATATATTATATAATATATAATGTATTATATTATTATATTGTATATTATATAATAATATTATATAATATAATAATAATTATTATTATAAGGCACACATATCAAGCTGATACGAATTCTGCATGGATTATTTTTAAGCCTCCTTCCTTCAGAAGTAAGTTACAGTGTAAAGAACATAGCTTTGCAGCCAGACTGGGCTTATATCCTGCCCATACAACTTGCTAACTGTGTGACCTTGCGCAAGTTAGTTAACTCTCAGAGCCTTGGATTCTTCATCTGTAGAGTAGCAATAACGAAACCCAGGTTTTAGGATTGTTGGGATGTTAAATGAAATAGCATATATAAAGTGTCAAGCATGTAATAGCATGCTCAGGAAATATGTTTTCTTGTATGCTAGAAGCAGGTACATCAGATGCCTTTTTATCACATTTGCCTCAGTTCACAAAGCAATTAAAAATAGATACAGGGTGGGACGGGATAAAGGATCAAAAAAACTACATATTAGATACGACGTACAGTACTGGGGTCACTATTCGGGTGACGGGTGCAGTAAAATCTCAGACTTCAGAGAGGAGTTTGGCCACTGGAAGTCCAAACTCCAGGGGAAGGTCGTCTTCCCACTCTGTCGTTGGATTGGTATGGGAAGGCCGGACAACTCGAAGTGAGGAGGGGGCTTCCAGGTTATGGGTTGATAAGAGACAAAATGGTTTCATTCTTTTGAGTTTCTGGTTAGCCTCTCCAAAGGAGGCAATCAGATATGCATTTATCTCAGTGAGCAGAGGGGTGGCTTCGAGTTCTGTCTGTCCTTTATCTATCAGGAAATTCCTTGTGAGGGAGGTTTGTAGCTTAAAAAAAAATCTTAGTTAGTAGCTATCATTTTTACGAGTAGAATGGGAGGCAGGTTTGCCCTAAGCAGCTCCCAGCTTGACTTTTCCCTTTGGCTTAGTGATTTTGGGGTCCCGAGATTTCTTTTCCTTTCACACCCAGTGGCCCTGGAACAGGGTGGGGACAGCACTTCGTACTGTAGAATCAACTTCACTCCTAAAAGCCAGACATTTATCTCTACCCCCAGGGTAAGGTGCTGGTGCCCAGTCCACCTAATGCCTGATCCCACTTATGCTAACTCTTTAGAAATGGGTGGCTGAACAATGGGGGATGAAAACGTCAGGATGCTGGAAAATGCTCTTAATAACAACTGCCAGAGAAAAGGTATCCAGCTTGTCCTGCAGCGGGTGACCTGGAATTCTCAGCACTTTTCTTTTTCCTGTCTTTCCCCCCTACCCCCTACCAGTGTGTACACATTTGCTAAAAGGGTCCGACATCAAGAAGTTGCCAGCTTGCCTAGTTAGGAGGAGTCATTGCCAATCAAGTCTTCAAATACAGACTCAATAGGAAAAAGGAACACGTTTTCCCCCAAGGTTAAACACTAGTGCCATTCAGAACATGGAATACTACTGGAGAGCAGGATTTATGGTGTCTTTTGGGAGACAGTTTCAGATAATAGCCACAGTACAGTGACAGTCCCAGATAAGGCACATCCTCTCACTATTGGAGGGCATCCCTGCTCTCTCGCATCATGACTGCCACCTTGGTTTCCAAATCTGACTTCTCCCCTGAGCTAAAATGCCAGATCTCCAAGCCAATGTCCCTTCAGAGGTCCATTTACCATTCTGAAATGAATCATCCAGTTTCAGTTGCTGGCTCCCCTCCCCATTCCTCTTGTTTCTGATAATGATATTGTCATAGCCTGATGGATTCTTCCTGCCCACCGCACAGACAAAACCAATTCACTGATGCCATGGCATCGCGATAAAGAAAGAGTTTAATTGACATGAGGCTGGCCACACCATGTGGGAGATGAAGATATTACTCAAGTCAACCTCCCAGAAAATTCAGAGGCTAGGGTTTTTCAAGCGTTGTTTGGCTGGCAGGGGGCGACGGTGACAGATGCAGCTGATTGGTTGGGGATGCAATCATAAGGGTGTGGAAAATGGTCCTCGTGCACTGAGTCTGCTTCTGGGTGGGTCCACAAGACTGGTTGGGCCAAGAGTCAAGGTCTGGTCATCTGGTCATGCGAAATACAAAATCCTGAAAGGACATCTCCAAAGACCAATCTTAGGTTCTTTAAGAGTGATGTTATCTGCAGGAGTAAGTGGGGAAGTTGCAAATCTTGTGACCTCCAGAATAATGGCTGGTAATTGTTTACACCTACATCTTAGCAGAATTCAGGCTTCTCTCATCCTCCTAACTGGGTGGTCCTTCATTCACTTTACAAAGGCAGTTTAGTTTTGGGGAAGGACTATTATCATTTAAACTGTAAACTAAAGTTTGTAACTCCCCAAGTTAGCTTGGCCCAAGCCCAGGAATGACCAAGGCAGTTTGGAGGTTAAAGGCAAGATGGGGATTGGTTAGATCAGATCTCTTTCACTGTCATAATTTTCTGTTATAATTTTTGCAAAGGTGGTTTTTCAATACCATCATTATCTTGGGCCATTCTTTGTACGCTGCTTGAAAATGATGTGATGTGTTGTTTTAAGCGAGGTGCTATGGGTAGCAGTTACTACCTGGTGGAGCCCCAATATCCATCGATTCCTCCTTTTGTAGTGATAGGTGTTGCATTTGGGTGGCCTAGGACCAAGAATCTATTTCCTAGATGCCCCTGTCTCTGGGTGTGGTAACACCCTCAGTTCTGGCCAAAAGACTGTGAGTGAAATTATTGGAGGTAACTTCTAGATCATATCTTAACAGGAAGGGATGTGATCTTTTTCCATCCCATCCTCCATCCTGTTGCCTAGAACATTCTGGGGGTGGGGAAGCCAGTTTGGAGAATGCCAACAAGGGCAGCACCATAGAGATGGCAGAGCAACTGGCAAAGAGGAACCAGGGTCTTAGATCCTGTGCAGCTGCCATTCCAGCCTCGACTTACTATTTGCCTGGACGACCGGGAGACAGAGCAACAGACATCTATCTTGTTTAAGCCACGATCTTGTGAGTCTCTGTTAGAGCACTTGAAACTTATCCTAAAGAAGAGAAGCCACCAGAGAGGCCCCATTTTTCCCAAGTTGTCCAGTGGCTTAGTCTCAGAGGCCAGTCTACCTGTGATAGAGGCAGGAGAGAGCCAAACGCCTAGGCAAATAGGGAGTGGTCCCTGAGAGCCTCCCACCTGCCCAGGTCATTGTGCACTGCAGGCTTTACCTAAACATGCCCATGGCAAAGACTTCCGTCCCTTATCACAGGTGCAGTAAGGGAAAAATCAATGTGGAGTGGTTCAGAGTAAGAGCCCATGTGTGGACTGGAAGAATGGGGTGGAGCCACCAGGAATTCTTGCCTTATGCAGGGGAGGAGCCCGGCCTCTTCAACTCACGTGTAGTGGCCTGGCACTCAATTTGTGAGGTGGAAAACCTGCATGCAGGACCCCACTTTTTGTTGAGAGCTTTCCTTTTGCTTAATAAATTCTGCCCTCCTCACCTTTCAATGTGTCCGTGTGCCTAATTTTTCCTGGTTGTGAGACAAGAATCTGGATTCAGCTGAAGTAAGGAGCAAAACAATCCTGCATCATTTGAAGGCAGACTTTGGATATGACAAGGTGGCAGCCATGAATGCTGCAGTGAGAAATCCTGCCACACTAGTCGGACACACAGAGGCTCACAACATCCACATCCTCCATACCCTTCCTTCTGTCTGCCATAGTCACCCAGACACAGAATCTCGCCCTTTTGGAGGTCTAGGTGTCCCTCCCATTACCCGCTCTTGTCTGCTTCCAGTTCTGCAGGCCTTTTATCTGGGCGATGCTGTGGGCAGCGTGGGAGCTTTCTCTGCCCTTCCTCTTTCTTCATTCCTATCCTTCCTATATTTTGATTGCAGAGTAATCTTTGTAAAAGAGTTATTATAAAATTTTGATTTCCCCTTTATTTATCCCCATGATTCCTAGACTCTTGATGATCTCAGCTGACCTTACCTTCCATCACTCCCTCAAACAAACTATCCCCGCCACTGGGTTAATCACTCTGATCACACTGTCCTGGAAAACCGACTGGCTTCATTTCTGCTTCGTGTCTCGGCTCACAACATCCCCTGGCAGTGGTGCCTTTGCTGTTGGTGTATTTTCCTGATCAAAATCACCACCGCCACCCCTGCTGCCCCACAGAGGGCCAAGCTTGTGCCTCCTCATGCGGACCTCTGCTTTGTCTGAAGTCCCACACTGCCCACAGCCGGTCATTTATTCTTGGTTTGATGAGTCTCTTACTAATTCCAGTAGCTCACAGAATCATTAGAATTTTGGAGCTGTCAATGATTTAAATGCATATTTTCCCAAGTAGAAGTAGAATATAAATTCAGATAGTCCTAATCAGACAGATTTTTAGAATGCTCCCCATCCCAACTACTGCTTTGATCATGTTAGAATAAAACTCAGAATCAAACTCCCCGGGAGGCAGTGCCTGCAGCCTGCTTTCCAGGCAGTGTGGCTGGAAAGCACAGTGTGGCTCCCCGCTGTGCCCTTTGAAATCAGTCACAACCCTTACTTCCTGTCTAGAGTTTTTGAGAGAACAGTGACATGACAGCCCATTGTGCATGAAGCAAGTTAGGGCACGTCCTGGCCAAGATCCCAGGATCCTGAGTTTCTTGTTTGATCCCGAGTTGAATTTATGGATCACAGTACATCTCTGGCATCCTCGTTTCAAAGGCAGAATCCCTTATGTCATAATAAGCAGGACAGGAAAACCACATAGCAGACTGGATAATTTAAATGTATAAGGGTGGGTCTGTTTTTCTAGAAGAGCTTAGATAAACTCAGAGGTGACCTCTAATTCCAAATACAAGGCCAGGTGTGTACCGGGAGCATAATAAATGCTTACTGGCTGTCTGACAATTGCAGGGCTCAGCTTAATTTTGGCTGTGGAGCACAGCTCTGATCTCAGAGAAAAAAAAATCTTCCTCAAGTTTCCCTTTTCCTTGTCACATTGCTTTGGAAAACCTTTCTCCAATTTCTCACCAGCTTGGTCTTTATTTCCTGCCTGATTTCTGCTTCTACCTGCTTTGTTTTTTGTGCTTTTGACTATAGCTACCATACAGAGAGTGAGCTACTGTGGTGTTCCTCAGAAATAATCAGGCTTTTTGGTGTGTGTGGTTTTTATTTTTATTTTTTTGCAAGAGGCAGTATACTTCAAAGGTTTGGTCTCACATTTAAAGGTGGGGTGGAAATAATGGGCACTCAAGATGCTTTGGGTGATCAGAAAATTCCTCCAGCCCAGCAAGATTGCAGTGGTGTGGCAGAATTTGTTTAACAAAAGATCTTAGTGATTTAGCATTTATTCAGTTTACAGCAGCAGGTGTTTACTTTGAAGCTTAGCAATAGTAGGAGGTAGGGGTGAGTCATAATGTCAATTATTTTTTCTAACTTCTGTAATTTTTTCAGTTGAGAGAGCTTCTAAATCAGTGAAAAGAAGGTCATTTCTCCGTGGATTATCTGATTGAGCAGAGGGCCCAAGAGCAGCAGGAGCTGGGATGTACTGGGGGCAGGTGGGGGTGTCACCTGCAGTGCGGCTGTGGGGGGCTCTGGCCCGCAGGGCCCTGGAAGCCCTCAACTGGTCAGAGTGCCTGGCGGGGCTGTCACCATGATTTAAAGCTCTGAGAATACGGATTAGCAGGAGGTAGGTGGATGGTGTCATTCTGGCCCTGAAAGGCTTCAATAAATCAGCGACACAGTGGAGCCCCAGAAAACTTCCTCCCCGCTGGTTCTTGGAGGCTCTCCTTCCCACTCTACCCAGACAAGTGGAAAGGAGCGATTCCTTGAGTGGGTGGGTTACGGCCAAATGGCCTGCCCTCCCCGCAGCTCGCAGATCTGGGCAGTTGGGTTTTTGCTGGAGCTTTAGGCTTCACCCGTTGACTGCAGAGCTGCAGGATCCTTGCACCACAGTGGGGCTTGGGTTCTGGCTTTTGGAGGGATTTGACTTTAACAGTGGTGGTGATGAGGGAGTCTTTAATGAAACAAATTCTGTCATGTTGGATCAACACAATGGAGCTCAGTCTGCACAGCGGACAAGAATGGCTTGTTCCTTCCTTCTACCCTTTGTGCTTTGTTAACAGAATGTCCCTGGCACTTCTGTGCTCCTGCCTGCTGCCAAAAGCTTAACTCTGCCCTTGCATAATACTGGGGGACACTGTCAGAGGTCAGCTGGAAGTCCCTCATTTGAAGGCAGATGTGAGGGCTAAAACCCTGCCAAGATCCCCAGGCCGTTTTTCAGTGTTGAGGTTGAAACTTATTCTCTGCAGCCACCCCCAGTTTATCAACTCCTCCCTCTAACTGGGTTGGAGACTTGGGTCCAGGGAGTCTTCAGCGTCCCTCTATTCAGCAAGAACACCCGCCATGGACACCGGAAGCCACGCAGTGATTTCTCTTCACTCTCTTCAGCTTCATGGTCTAGCAGGCTTTATGTTTTAGGGAGGAGCTGGAGTCACACGGAGGTCCGCTGTAGGAAACGTCGCCCCCTTCACTCACTCACTTCTGTTAGGGAAGGAGTTACAACAGCATCTTACAGCAGAAAACAAAGCAGGAAATATGACCTTCCAGCAGCGGCTCTCTGGGTCTGAGGAACAGGATTCAGGTGTCTCTGTACCTTGGCCAATTTGCATTCTTGTCTGCCTAGGAATGCCAGATTCCTTTTAAAAACCGCAAGTATAGGAAACAGCCCGAAGCCTAAGGTTCTTTCCCTTCCTCACCCTATTTGTCTCTACGGCTGCTTAGCTCGGGAGGTGAGGTGATGTTGTCATGGTGCAGGGGACAGAAATTCCAATTCTGGGAGTGGGAGCTGATTGGGCTTCTTCTTTACTGTGGCCAGACATGAACAACCTTAGCCATTGGGCTTACAAGTGCCTGGCTGGTTTGTCTGTTTGTTTTGGTTACAAGGGGAATGGGAATAAAGAAGGAGCAAGAGGCAGCTCAAATAACTCATCACTCCCAGAAAACACGATCACTTCCCACGAGTGGGAAGCTGGCATATTTGTTCCCTCAGCAGATGGAGTATCCCTAATCCAAAAACCCAAAATCGAAAATGCTTTAAAATCCAAAGCTTTTTGAGCAGCAATATGATGCCACAAGTAGAGAATTCCACACTTAACTTCATGTGACAGATAGCAGTCAAAACGTATTCAAGACTTTGTCATGCACGACATTATTAAAAATATTGCGTAAAATTACCTGGAGGCTGTGTTTATAAGGGTTTATATATAAAACATAAACGAATTTTGTCTTTAGATTTGGGGTCCATCTTCAAGATACCTCATTACGTATCTTTTTAAAAATTTTGACTTCGGAATATATCTCATATATTCAAAAAAATCCCAAATCGGAAACATTTCTGGTCCCAGGCATTTTTATTTATTTATTTAGTTTTGAAACAGGGTCTCACTCTGTCACCAAGGCTGAATGCAGTGGCGTGATCACTGCAGTCTCGACCTCCTGGGCTCAAGTGATTCTCCTGCCTCAGTCTCCTGAGTAGCTGGGGCTACAGGCGCACCACCATGCCTAGCTAAGTTTTAAAAAATTTTTGTAGAGATGGGGGTGGGGAGAGGTCTTGCTATGTTGCCCAGGCTGGTCTTGAATTCCTGGGCTCAAGTGATCCTCCAGTCTTGGCCTTCCAAAGTGCCGGGATTACAAGTGTGACCCACCATGCCTGGCATTTTTAAAATCTTTTAGAGATGGCAGGGGCGGGGGCGAGTGGGGTGGGGGGAGTGTCTAGCTCTATTGCCCAGGCTGGATTCAAACTCCTGAGCTCAAAACGTCCTCCTGTCTCAGCCTCTCAAGTAGCTAGGGTTACAGGTACATTCTACTGCACCTGGCTCCAAACACTTTGGATAAGAACAACCTGTAATCCCTCTTCCACCTGCCTTTTGTTTACTGTATCTATCCCTGTAAACTACTGCTACTGTTAAGCTGTTTGGCCTTATACAAGTTGCTTTACATCTGTATGCCCTATTTTCCACATCTGATACATTAGCATTATTTCATAGGATTGCTATGAAGATTAGATAAGATAATAAAGGTAAAGCTCTTAAATGGTGCTTGGCTCATAGTAAGCACTCAAATATTGTTTTTGTCAACATTTTCTATATATCTATGTATGGCTTTTGTGATTGTTTTTATTTTTAGTCAAGGATTACATCTCATTTCTTGCCTTTTCTTTGTATTCTGAATTCAGGCTGTGTGAATCTACCTGCCACTGCAAATTTTCAAGCCGAAAGACCATTTTCATTTTAGAACCATTCTCTCAAACATTCCTTTAGGGAACTAGCCGTTTTGAATTACTCCTTTCTTTTCTCTCTTGTCTCCAGAACTGCATTTTCCAAACCCAGAGCAGTCTCAGCATGGCTGCCGTTTTCTCGTTTCTTTGTGAAGCATCCCTGTCCAGGCTGCCAGCCTCACGTTATTTGATTGTTTTCCTAACAGCCAGCAGGGGGAGCGCATCAGCCGTTCCCAGCTCTCAGGCGAGGGTTCTGACTCTCTAGGTGCTTCTGTTAATGAGTTTGGTGCCTGAAGATCTTTCATTTAGGATGACAGAAACCTTCCTTGCTATGGAGATTCACCGTGTACTTCTGCACATAGAAGTTTAAAAGACAGAAAGCTGTGTATGATCGCTGCTGAGAGCTTTGCAGTCACCCCTCCCTGTGATGAGACTGACTGCTGTGTTACTGTGACCAAATTGCTCAGCTTCTCTGAGGCGGTTTCTTTTTATGTAAAAATGGGGCAGAACCCAACCTGGCTTCTAGAGTTGTTGGAGGAGTCAGCATGTGGCTGATAGATGTAGAGCTCTTAGCCACTGTGGTATTTAGGAATTGGTAAGCATCTTTACTCAGGGCACTGAGGCAACTTTGGGGCCCCCTCTCTTTTCTCTCCTTACCCATCCACCTCCTTTTCTTCTCCCTTCCTGTTCACTTTTTCTCCTTGCTCTTCACTTCCCTGTATCCAGGCCTGAGATCAACGCCTGGGGGTCAAAGGGAGCCTCTGTATGCATAGGGCTGGGATACCCAGCGGGAGGCTGAGCCACCTGTAGGGTGAAAAGAAGGCCAGTGGAAACCCCAGTCCACCTCCCTCAGCTTTTTAGATGCATTCTATAAACCTCATCTAGTTTCTTGGTCAGCAGAAGCAAAATTAGCCACAATTAGCTCACACTGCACCCACCCTCAACCTCACTCCATCCGACCAGGGCTAAGAGATGTCAGCAAAAATAAACCCCACGAGAGTGTTTTTTTATAGCCGGATGCACAGAACCGGCAGTGCCATATGGACCTCACCCTGGATGGCGTGCGTCCTCACCATACCCAGGCACCTACCTGGGCAGCTGTGAGAAGGGTTGCTGTAGGGACCTGGGAGCCCAGAGAGGGTGGGTGGGTGGGGCGGGGACACAACCTCAGCTGGTTCAGAGGAGGGTGGAGCTCAGTGCCCAGGCTCGGCTCAGCCTGGCTTGGGGGACCATTCAGGCCTGGATTGGCGCCAGTGGTTTGGTTGGGGACTGGTCTGGAAGGCTCCATACCTCTAATCTTAAATGATGCTGGGTCTGTCTTCCAACTAGAGGGCTTGTCTAGATGCCTTCTGTCCTCGGGGTAGCTTAGTTTGTCTCCTTTGAAGGCCTGGGTCTCTTTGTGGAGGGATAAGGGTCATGTGGGTAGGGGACCAGTTTGTTCTGGCTTTAGCCCTGAAAGTCCTGCGTCCCAGGAAGCCACTTAATCCTGGGCACACTGGAAGGGGTGTCCACCTTGTGGGACGCAGCACATCATGTGTTAATCTTGGTCTAGATCCCTGCAGGACAGCTGTGTGGCTCTAGGAAGTGACAGGGCACTTGGGGATGCAGACTTGCTGGGGAGAAAAAGAACTAACCATCTCCCACCACCAGAACTGATATTGGTGCTACTTAGACTTTTTTTTTTTTTTTTTTTTTGGATGCAGAGTTTTGCTCTTGTTGCCGAGACTGGAGTGCAATGGCGCCATCTCAGCTTACCACAACCTCAGCCTCCCGAGTAGCTGGGATTACAGGCATGTGCCACCATGCCCGGCTAATTTTTTGTATTTTTAGTAGAGATGGGGTTTCTCCATGTTGGTCAGGCTGGTCACGAACTCCTGACCTCCGGTGATCCACCCACCTCGGCCTCTTAAAGTGCTGGGATTACAGGCGTCAGCCACCATACCTGGCCTACTTAGACATTTCTAACAACACTGGATGAATGGGGAGCTGGTCCAAGTCACTGTCTTCCAGAGTACTGTGGCAGGCAAGCGGGGTCTGAGTGGACTCCTCCCAAATGGGGATGCCTTGAAGTGGCTTCCTGCCTTTGTCCAGGAGCTCCTCCCCCCCACCCAGATCCCACAGAAGGAAGGCACTAGAGCCTTGGCCCACACCCCCTCCATCCCGGACAGGCTGCAGCACGCCCTGCCTAGAGAACAGCTTGCCGACCTTTGCCTCTTAATTGCTCTCCTCTGCACACAACCACTTCCTCTGCCTGCAGCAGAACTCATAAAAAGGGAGGCTTTCCTTCATACCTTTGAAAACTTCAAAGGAACCCATTTCCTAGGGGAGACCTGGTCACGCTGTCACTGGGATCAGAGGCTGCTGAGGACGCTGGACGTGAGCTGCTGCTGGCCGGGCCCAGCTGCCCTGAACTGCACCCCAGCCCCGTCACTGCTTTTCAGTGCCAACATCCTGTGCTCTACGGAGGTCCAGCCTCTATCAAGACCAGCTCTGTTCTCTTTTGGGATCAATCTGCACCCCTTAACACTACACCACATCTTACAGAGTGAGCCCCCATGGCTGTGAAGGAGGTGATGAAAAGTCAAGCCTATCCTAGAATGGTGGGTGACAAAGCCAAACCCAGCTTTGGCGAGGTGCACACCCTGCCCCATCAGATGCTCGCTCCACTGCTCTGCACCCACCTCCCCTGCTATTCCACGGAGCCCCGACCCTGGCTTTGATTGTGAGTTAGAGCGATGTCAGCTTCTGTGAGCCCAAGGCACAGGCGTGTTCAGATTGGGAGTAGGGCTTCTGGTTCTTTGGCATGGCTCTTGGGCATGGACCAAACTCCAGTTCTTCCCCAGCATCCAAGTTGGTAATGTATGTTCATGAACATCTCAGACAGGATCCTAGACGCCAACCAATAGGGAGTTTCTGGGAGAAAATGAAATCATTTTGTGCTCTCTGTCCCAGTTGAAGGTGCTCAGGCAATGCTTGTTGAGCAAATGCATAAACTCTACTTATAGAATAGGAAACAGATCTCTAAGGGAACCTGGTTTAATAATTTAGGCGTATCTAGAAACAGGATAGGGCTAGATTGGAAAGGAAAACACTCATTTCTAATATACTTTCCTCTCCTAATGACCTCCACTCTCCTCTACCACCCAACAAGCCAAGTGGTGGATGAGTCAGATATGCTTATTAAATAGCATGGACAGTGGAAGGCTGGCCAGCACTTTCGCCATTCCATGCATCCTAAACCTTTGCCCTGCAATCCCCGGCTGCTGCTGCAACACACACACACACACACAATCTCACACACACTCAGACACACACGCACATAAACATAAACACACTCATATACTCAAACACACACAAACACATACTACACAGACAAACATACACAAACACAAGCATGCACACAAATATACACAAACATGCATATGCACACTCACACATACAAACATATACACAAAAACATACAAACACATGCTTATACCTACAAACTAAACACATATACATAAACACACACTACACACACAAACATGCCCATATATACATAAACATACATATATGCAAACACATTACACACAAACACACACAGACATGCACACATGCGTGTGCACGCACACACACACACACCCCTCTCCACCCGTTGAGGGGTTGGGATATGAGAGAAGACATGAACTTTTCATCTGCACTTCATTACGACAGGCCGTACAATTGTCCTGCAGGATTTTTCGATGCATGTCATTGAAATTGCTCTAAGTTTCACTTGACAACAATAGTTTAATGCTATAAAAATATCCATATGTGCACGTGATGGTTTGCACCCTCTGAAATGTGGTCATCTGTTCCAGGTTTAAAGAATTCAAGACGGAATTGTGCCTGAAGGCCTTTTGTTGTTAGTTTGCTTCTCAAAGTCATCTTCCGAATCCTGCTGTGCTAAGCATCACCCCAGCTCAGCCCAGTCATACATTTCATTGCTGAGCTCTGAGCCCAGGTTGTCTGACAGCATTTCTGATTGTAATTAGTTTTGTGCGGTGAGATCACCTTGCTGACCACGAGCAGTGGCTCCCAGCGGTGCAAAGACATGTGTGGGGCCGGCCTGCTTTTGTGACTGCAGCATTCACCCTTCAGGGAACAGACAGTGGCTCTGGCTGTCTCAATGCCACTGGAAGAACTCCAAAGGGCGCCTGGAGGACTGGCATGGGCTTTCAGTTCTGTCACTTACGTGTGTGTGACCTTGGTCACGTTATGCATCTCTCTGCCCCTCGGTTCTGTGAGCTGGGCATAGTTAACACTTGCTTTTGAGGTCTTGTGAGGAATAAATGAGACATTGTACTGAAACAGCTACACTGATTTTACAATTCTCAGTTCTGCCTCATGAATGAAGTAGATTTCATTTCATTATGACTGACATAAAAAAATTAGAATAGATATTGGGTATAAAGTTTCTTTATGGGGTGATGAAAATGTCCTAAATTAGATTGCGGTAACAATTGTACAACTCTGGAAATGTACGAAAACCCACTGAGCTGTGTACACTTTAAATGGGTGAATTTTGTGGTATATAAATCATATATATATGTATTTTTGAGACGGAGTCTCGCTTTGTCGCCAGGCTGGAGTGTAGTGGCGCGATCTCTGCTCACTGCAACCTCCGCCTCCCGGGTTCAAGCTATTCTCCTGCCTCAGCCTCCCAAGTAGCTGGGATTACAGGTGCCTGCCCCAGCGAATTTTTGTATTTTTAGTAGAGACAGGCTTTGGCCATGTTGGCCAGGATGATCTCAATCTCTTGACCTTGTGATCCGCCTGCCTTGGCCTCCCAAAGTGCTGGGATTACAGGCATAAGCCACTGCGCCTGGCCTATAAATCATATCTTAATAAAGTTGGTTATAAAATAAAGTGCCCTTAAAAAACATCAAGCTCTACATTTGGGATTCATGAACTTTAGTATGTATGTTAGACCTCAATTAAAAAATTTGGCTGTGCATGGTGGCTCACACCTGTATCCCAGCACTTTGGGAGGCCGAGGGGGCAGATCCCTTGAGGTCAGGAGTTGGCAGAGTAGCCTGGCCAATATGGTGAGACCCTGTCTCTACTAAAAATACAAAAAATTAGCCAGGCGTGGTGGTGCGTGCCTGTAATCCCAGCTACTTGAGAGGCTGACTGGGAGAATTGCTTGAACCCAGGAGGCAGAGACTGCAGTGAGCTGAGATTGTGCCACTGCACTCCAGCCTGAGTGACAGAGTGAGACTTCATCTCAACAACAAAAAAAATAGATATAGGCAGGGCGTAGTGGTGCACACCTGCAACCCCAGCACTTTGGGAGGCTGAGGTGAGAAGATCTCTTGAGGCCAGGAGTTTGAGACCAGCCTGGATAACACAGCGAGACTCTGTAGCTACAAAAAATAAAAAATAAAAATAAAAAAATTAATTAAGTGTAGTGGTGCGCAGTGCACACATGTAGCCCTACCTACTCGGGAGGCTGAGACAGGAGGATCGCTTGAGCCCAGGAGTTTAAATTTGCAATGAACTATGATCACACCATTGCACACCAGTCTGGGAGATGGAGCAAAAACCTGTCTCTAAAAAATTAAAAAGAAAAAAAAAGGACTTAAGAAGTAGAATAGAAAATAGCAGAGTGTCTCACATGTAGTAATAGTTAACATCATTTTCATGAACTATATGTGTAAATGTGTGTGTATGCGTGTGTGTGTGTGTGTGTGTGTGTACGGGCTGCAATAAAAATGTGTTTCTTACAGAGGCTGTTGCTTTAAGTGTCCATTGGCCTAGCGCCTACCTAGTCAGAGCAGACATTTAACAATGGTTATTTATACCCCTTCTCCCCTTCCTTTCCAGAAATGCAAATGAAGAGGAAGAGCACACCCATATTCAGTAATTGACTTTGACTTCAGAGTGTTGGCCTGTTTTCTGACATAAGAGAGCAGAAACTCTGACTAGCTGGAGGAGCCCCATTACCACCCCCCTTCTGTGTGTATATGTATACACACGTGAATGCACACAATTAAATCAGCCTCTTTTTTCTAGTTAAATAAACCCCACACTTGCCAAAGGAACAAATAGTTGGCTTATTCCCAAAGAAAATGTGCCTCTGGGCTTCTGGTTTTGGAGGGTTTGCAGTGTTTACTTTGCAGCAATCTCCACTTGACTTCTTCCCTCTTTCATTTGGTTGTAAATACCACAATTTAAACTAGCTACCTGCTGCTGTGACCCTGGGTGGGAGGTTGTCTTGACAGATGTGGCAGGCTTCCCTGACCCCTTCCTCCTCTAGGTGAGTGTGGAGTGGAAGAGGGTGGGCAGGCCTGCCCATGAGCAGGAACATGGCTGTCGTGGGGGTGAGTGTGGGGCAGGGACGGCAGCCACTGCCATGAGCAGGACATGGACTTTGTGCTCAGTCAAGGTAAATAGATGAAGTCATCCAGTGCCTGGTGACCTTTTGAAGATGATGCAGTATAAATAGCCTTGGGAAGACTCTTTCTTCAGGGATGAAACACTTGTGTTTCTGTTGCTTTCTGATGATTATTTCCCTTTGATTGTTTGCCCCTGTGACACATTTCAGTAACTACCAGATGGGCCTTGGGTGGATGTGTCCAGTGGGCAAACCAAGTTGGGAATGACAGGACTGGCAGCTGCCTCCTCACGGAAATCTGGGAAATCAGGGAATCGAATCAATTGAAGAATTCTTAGACTTTACCCTGGTTTTGTAAGTTCTGGATTTAAATTTCCTTTCACATTGTAGATAGAGTTAGACAACTACTAATTTGTGGCCATATTACAACTGATTAGGGTAAAGGGTTAGTCTCTGATAGTAACCAGCTACCTTGGAAAGGCCATGCCAACTCTTTTAGGTCACTTAGCTTTCATCAGTGCCTAAAGGGGAAGTTTCTACCAAGTAGATGGCATATGCTATGTAGCAGATGGTAGAGGGTATGTGGTAGATAGTGGATGGTAGATATTAGATGGCTGATAGTATATGGTAGATGGAGGATGGCAGATAGTAGATGGTATATGCTGGATGGTATATGGTAGATGGTGGATGGTGAATTGAATATGACAGAGGGTAGATGAAGGATGGTGGATAGTAGACGATAGATGGTTGATGATAGACAATAGACGGTAGATGGTAGGTGGTAGATGGTGGGTGGTATATGATGGATGGTGGATGGTAGATGGCAGTGGTATGTGGTAGATGGTAGATGGTGCATGATGGTGGATGGTAGATGGTAGATGCTGAATGATACTTGGTATATGCTAAATGGTGTGTGAAATATCGTAGATGGTGCATGGTAAATGGTGGATGGTAGATGATAGATGGTGGATGATAGGTAGTATATGGTGAATGGTATATGGAATGTGGTAGATGGTGGATGGTAGATAGCACATAGTGAATGGTAGATGGTGGATGATATTGATGGATGGTGGATGGCAGATGGCAGTGGTATGTGGTAGATGGTAGATGGTGCATGGTAAATGGTGGATGATGGTGGATGGTAGATGGTAGATGGTAGATGATGGATGATATATGGTATATGGTAAATGGTATATGGAATTTGGTAGATGGTGCATGGTGAATGGTGGATGATGGTGGATCATAGATGGTGGATAATGGATGATACATGTCATATGGTAAATAGTATATGGAATATGGTAGATGGTGCATGGTAAATGGTGGATGATGGTGGATCATAGATGGTAGATGGTAGATGGTGGATGATAGGTGGTATATGGTGAATGGTATATGGAATACGGTAGACAGTGGATGGTAGGTCATACCTGATGAATGGTAGATGGTGAATGATGGATGGTAGATAGCATATGGTAGATGGTAGATGATATATGATGAATGGTATACGGAATATGGTGGATAATAGATAGTGGATGGTAGACAACAGATGGCATATGGTGGGTGGTGTATGATGGATGGTGGATGGTAGATGGGAGATGATATATGGTATATGATGAATGGTAGATAATGGATGGCAGATGGTATATGGCAGATGGCAGGTGGTATATATGGTAGATGGTGAATGGTATATGGAATATGGTGAATGGCAGATGGTGGATGGTAGATGGCTGATGATTGATAGCAAAAGGTATATGATAATAGATAGGGTCCAGATTTTAAAGTCCAGCTGCCCAGTGAGAATGCTTGTTCTGCCTCTCACTTGCACCACAATCTTTGTGCCTTGGTTGCTACAGCTGCAAAATAATAGCCCCTCACTTGTGGGATTTGTTTTGTTATGGCAAAATTTTTATAACATAAAATTTTTTATTTTCACACTAAGTGAACCGTTCGGTAGGATTAAGTACATTCACATTATTGTACATCACGATCACCATCCATCCACAGAACTCTTCGTCTTCCAAAACTGAAACTCTGTACCCATTAAACGGTAACACCTCATTTCCCACTCTCCCCAGCCCCTGACAACCACCATTCTACTTTGAATCTCTATGAATTTGACTACTCTAGGTACCTTATGTAAGTGGAATCTTACAATATTTGTTCTTTTGTGACTAGCTTATTTCACTTAACATAATGTGTTCAACAGTCACCCAGGTTGTAGCATGTATCAGAATGTCCTTCTTTTTTAAGGCTGAATAATATTCCATTGTATGGACATAACAATTTTATTTATCCATTTATCTGCTGATGAACATGTGATTGTTTCCCCTTTTGGTTGTTGTGAATAATGCTGCTATAAACATGAGTGTACAAATACGTGTTCAAGTCCCTGCTTTCAATTCCTTTGGATGTCTACCCAGGATATCCAAACTTGATGGGGTAATTCTACATTTAATTTTTTAAAGAACTAACATACTGTTTTCTACAGCGGCCGTACCATTTTATATTTTCACTAACAACACAAAAGGGTTCCAGTTTTCTCCACACCTTTGCCAACACTTGTTATTTTCTGGGGATTTAAACATTTATTTATGATAGCCTCTGTGATTTTGGTTTTGAAGGCTAGATGACAGAATGTACAGAAAACACTTAGCCTGTAGTCTCAGCTACTCATGAGGCTGAGGTGGGAGGATCGCTTGAGCCTGGGAGGCAGAGGTTGCAATGAGCTCAGATGGAGCCACTGCATTCCAGCCTGGGTAACAGAGCAAGATCCTGTCTCAAAACAGTTAACAAAAAGAAAGAAAGTAAGGGGGGGGGGGAGAGGGAGGGAGGGGGGGAGAGGGAGGGAGGGAGGGAGGGAGGGAGGAAGGAAGGAAGGAAGGAAGGAAGGAAGGAAGGAAGGAAGGAAGGAAGGAAGGAAGGAAGGAAGGAAGGGAGGGAGAAATAAACACACTTAACATAAGGCCTGGCTCAGTAAATGATAGTTGACCTTACTGCTTCGGGTGCTGCTTCTCTTTCTGCAGAAGTAACTTAACTGTGAATCTTCATTATAGATTAACTTCTCCCTCTCCTCTCTCAGGCAAAGACTTTATGCTGTTACATTGTCTAAGACAGGATGCTGTATGCGCTTTTAAATTGGAAAGGAAAACAAGCTATACAGAAAAGAAAACAAACTGTAACTAATTAAATTGTTGTAACTCATAAACCCAGCCTTGTATGGAAAATGTTATAGTCCTACTAAACTTTGTTTTGCCTATATAAGCAAGACAGCTTTTAACTTCATAGAGCTCACCCCATTTCTGTGGGGTCTGTTTCTGTTCAGTTTACCTGAATGGCCATTCTCAGCTTTGCGCTTGAATAAACTCTTTAAAACTGGATTCTGATCACTTTGATTATTTCATGTAGACTATATATATAAAATACACCCCAAGAAACGTGGTCCTAGGAAGTTCATATCCTTTGTCATTTTTATTTTGAGATATTTGAAATAAATTTAAATTTTAGAGAAGAGATTCAGGAATAGTACAAAGAACTCCCATATCCCCTTCACTCACCAATTATTGACAGTTTGCCAGATTTGCTTCCTCTCTCTCCAAATATATGTATATTTTTATATTTATATATTTTTATTAATATATATTTACATGTATTTATATTAATATATAAATAAATATATTATATTTATTTATACATATATGTAATATTTTTTCTATTTTTCTATTTTTTTCTATTTTTTCACTTTTCAGTAGAGACGGGATTTCACCATGTTAGTCAGCACGGTCTCGATCTCCTGACCTCATGATCCACCCGTCTCGGCCTCCCAAAGTGCTGGGATTACAGGTGTGGCCACTGCGCCCAGCCTGGTTTAATTTTTTATATTAAAATTTTAAATCCCTGTTAAATGTATCCTGGTGTAAGATGTGAGGTGTGAATTCAGTTTCATTTTTCCCCCTAGATGGTTATCCAATTGTTCTAACACCATCTTCTATGCACTGCTTTGAAGTGCTACCCTTTTCATATACTAAATTATCTCTTCTGTTTATGTTTATTTATGGGCTTTTTATTCTGTCCCATTTATCTGCCTGTGTGTTTCTCATCAACACCATTTCAATGATTAGTTGTAAAATGTCAGTGTTTGTCCGGGATGACCCATTATTACTCTTCTTTGTCAGAAATTTCCTGACTACCTTGCTTGTTTATTTCTACATATGATTTTTAGTATCAGCCTATCTAGTTAAAAAATCTCATTATTTTATAGGGATAGTTTACTTATGGGCTATTTACTTACGGAGTAAGTTAGGGAGAAATGACATTTATGGTGTTTCCTACCCCATGAATATGATGTGTCTTATTATTTGCTCAGGATTTTTTTATGTGTTCAGTAATAACTTTATTTATTTATTTATTTATTTATTTATTTGTTTAGAGACAGAGTCTTTCTCTGTCACCCAGGCTGGAGTTGCAATGGCACAATCTCGGCTCACTACAACCTCCACCTCCCGGGTTCAAGCAATTCTTCTGCCTCAGTCTTCCGAGTAGCTGAGATTACAGGCACCCACCATCATGCCAGGCTAATTGTTGTATTTTTAGTAGAGACGGGGTTTCACCATGTTGGCCAGGCTGGTCCTGAACTCCTGACCTCAGGTGATCCGCCTGATTTGGCCTCCCAAAGTGCTGGGATTACAGGCGTAAGCCACCGCGTGCGGCCCCAATAGTAACATTTTAAAGTTTTTATTTCATGTAGATCTTAATAGTTTCTTGTTGAGTTTATTTCTAAGTAGTTTTTCTTTTTTTATTGTGAATTACTCTTTAATCTATCTTCTAACTGGTTGTGATTTGTATTTATTGAAGGATATTGAATTATTTCTCCAAATTAATTTTAAAAGCAGTCACCTTACTGAATTTCTTATTTGTGAAATAAGCACACTGAGTGAATATTTGAATCATTAGAAATTAATTTTTTTCTCTTTTAATATTTATTCATACAGTACATTCTTTATACTGGTCAATTCGAGTTTTCTTGTGCAGTGACTAATGTTGAGTACTTTTTATTTTGGCAGAACTTATTAGCCAGTTTGTCACTGATGTCTTTCTAGATGTATGATGTTTTAGGAGTTTTATGTTATTTATGTCAATGCCATTATTTTGTGTCAAATCAGCACAAAATTTAAATATTTTTCCAGTGAATTCAGTGATGCATTCTTTTTTTACCAGTTGAATTATAAAAAACACAAGAGCCTATTCATTATAGTCCATTACTTCTACTAGAGATCTATTTCTTCTTATTTAATGAACTATTGCATTTCATGTAGTCTGAAATTTCTTTTAGTTACAGTTTCCTTGTTGATAAGAAAATAATTTTCATCAATTTCTTTGCTTCTAATTGTTGCTTTTGTTTCATATTCCATTAATTTTGTATATGGGTTTTTCTGTTAGTTTTTTTTTTTTTTTTAAACAAATAAGCTTAAAGACGAGCAAAGAAAATCCCTTTTATATATGTCCAAATCAGGAATATGTAATTATGTTCCAAAACATCTTTCAATTACAGTCATAATGGTATATTTAAGATATAACAAGATTTTGAATAAACATTTTGCTTTTTGTTTGTGTTCAGGTTTCTCTTTTCTGTCTCTGAAAATACATTTTAGAGACATTAAAAAAACGTTGTTTCGTCATGTTGCAGGTCTCGAATAGTGCATTTTAGGATTCTGATGAGAGCTAGGGACTCATTCATTTGAGTTTAGTGGTTTGCAGTCACTTCTGTGCACAGTCAGTTGCTGCTGCTGTCCTGGTCAATGTCTTACTGCCCATCCCCGCTGCTGACCACAGGGGCGCAGAAACTGGTCCGATGGCCACTGCTCCAATGCTACTAGGCAAGATGGGAAGTGTGAGGAAGTTAAAGTCAAAGTAAGAGAGAGTAGTCCTCACTGGTTGCAGTTAAAATCTATAATTTTTACAAATTTTCAATAACATAGGAACACATGAACACATCACTGGAGCCCTTCACAGGCCTCTGAAGGGAGGATGGCATGGGTGAAGGGCTGAGGCATCGGCCTCTCTAGCTCTAAAGACTGCCTCTGCTGACTGTACCTGCATGGGCCTCACGGCTTCTTTAGTTTCTCTCAGAGAATCAAAGGTCCTTTGTTGACTTTTAATCATGAAACTCCATCTCAATTAGGTCATCAGAATGTCCAGGTCCAGGTAATAAGAAAACTTATAACTTGATACAAAGTTACACCAGCTGGGGCCTTCTGCAATTCAGAACCTGGGATGAGGTTCTAAGCTGGTTGTTCTAAGAAAAAATTTTTTTTTTTGGACATGGAGTCTTGCTCTGTCACCCAGCCTGAAGTGCAGTGGCACGATGTCGGCTCACTGCAACCTCTGCCTCCAGGGTTCAAGGGATTCTCCTGCCTCACCCTCCTGAGTAGCTGGGATTACAGGTGTGTGCCACCACACCCGGCTAATTTTTTTTATATTTTTTGGAGAGACAGATTTTCACCACGTTGGCCAGGCTGGTCTGAACCCCTTACCTCAAGTGATCTACCTGCCTCGACCTCCCAAAGTGCTGGGATTACAGGCATGAGCCACCACACCTGGCCTTTAAGAATAAATTTTATTTTACATTTATTTGATATGTATAGTAAATTTAATTTAATCAATTTTAGTTGATTCTCTTTTTTTTTTTTTTCAGGTAAACAATGAAATTGCCTGAAAATACACTTGGCCCTTGAACAACATGAGTTTGAACTGCATAAGTCCACTATACTTGGATTTTCTTCTGCCTCTGCCACCCCTGAGAGAGCAAGACCAACCCCTCCTCTTCCTCTTCCTCCTCAGCTACTCAACTTGAAGACCATGAGGACGAAGACCTTGATGATGATCCTCTTCCACTTAATGAATAGTAAACACATCCTCTCTTCGTTATGATTTTCTTAATAAGATTTTTATTTTCTCTAGCTTACTTGATTGTAAGAATACAGTATCTAATACATATAACATACAAAGTACATGTTAATTGACTGTTTATGCTATTGCTAAGGCTTCTGGTCAACAGTAGGCTGATAGAAGTTAAGTTTTGGGGGAGTCAAAAGTTATACTCAGGTTTTCACTGCTCTGGGCTGGGTCCCCCTAATCCCCACGCTATTCAGATTTCCACTGTAATGGTGATTTTGTGTATCTTTTGTTGCTTTTATAGATCTCATTTCTTTCTCTTGTCTAATTGTTTTGACTAGTGTGCAGAAAGAAAAGAGTTAACACAGGTGACCTGAAATTGCTCTCTTTAGAAAGGCCTCCTGGCAAGGTTGGCCCTTGGCTGGTGTCTGGAAACTTAGATTTTGGGAGGGGTTCCACCATTACCTGACTGATAAGAGTGACTCGCTGTTCCTAAATTGCAGAAACAGTACAGTTGGTACTGAGAGTGTCTTTCCTTCTGGGATTCTCAAATTCAGGTATTTGTCAGGCAGAAGTGCTGTGTGACCAAATCCCAGTACAATCTCTGGGTTTTGAGTCTTTTTTTTTTTTTTTGAGATGGGACCTTATTCTGTTGCCCAGGCTGGAGTGCAGTGGCCAGTCTGGTCTCATTGCAGCCTCGATCTCCTAGGCTCAAAGGATCCTCCCTGCTCAGCCTCCCTAGTAGCTGGACTAGAGTTGTATGCCACCACTCTGGGCTAATTTTTTTATTTTTTGTAGATAGGAGATGGAATTTCGCCATGTTGCCCAGGCTGATCTTGAACTCCTGGGCTCAAATGATCCTCCTCCCTTAGCCTCCCAAAGTGCTGGGATTAGGGGTGTGAGCCACCCTGCTCAGCAGGGTACTGCGTCTTTAATGGGCTTCCCTGGTGGGCAGCATCTTGAATGTGTTGTCACAACTCCTTGTTGGGGGAATGACTCCCCTGGGTGAGGACCCTTGGAACCTCGTGCCTGATTCCCTCTTGAGCCTCCCCATGACCTCTTCCTTTTGCTGATTGTGCTTGCTACCCTTTTGCTGTAATAAATCTCAGCCGTGAGCACAGCTGTCTACTGGGTCTTGTGAGTTCTCCTGGTGAATTCATCTAACTTGAGGGTGGTCTGCCCCTGACAAAGCGAGACACTCTTTGTGGCGGAGACACATTGAAATGGAGAGAAATGGAGCGTCTCGCGGGCCGTAGGAGGAAGATGGCGGTGGAGTCGCGCGTTACCCAGGAGGAAATTAAGAAGGACCCAGAGAAGCCAATCGACCGCGAGAAGACATGCCCACTGTTGCTGCGGGTCTTCACCACCAATAACGGCCGCCACCACTGAATGGACGAGTTCTCCCGGGGAAATGTACCGTCCAGCGAGTTGCAGATCTACACTTGGATGGATGCAACCTTGAAAGAACTGACAGGCTTAGTAAAAGAAGTCTACCCAGAAGCTAGAAAGAAGGGCACTCACTTTTTTGCAATTTTGCAATTGTTTTTACTGATGTTAAAAGACCCGGCTATCGAGTTAAGGAGATTGGCAGCACCATGTCTGGCAGAAAGGGGACTGATGATTCCATGACCCTGCAGTCGCAGAAGTTCCAGGTAGGAGATTACTTGGACATAGCAATTACCCCTCCAAATTGGGCACCACCTCCTTCAGGGCGCATGAGACCATATTAAATTCTATTTACAATTTCTTGAATTTATTTTTCCGTCAGTTATGTAA
This sequence comes from Macaca fascicularis, assembly GCF_037993035.2. NCBI lineage: Eukaryota > Metazoa > Chordata > Mammalia > Primates > Cercopithecidae > Macaca > Macaca fascicularis. Next base: position 19,893,633 of record NC_088375.1, read on the forward strand.
AATAAACTAACTCTTTTTCCTCCCCTGATTATTGCCATTAAGCCTTTAAATTCTAAAATTATAATGCATCATCTATTTAGGAATTAGATTCGGATGTGCTATTGTATGATTACTAATAGAAAGTCTGTATGTTTCAAGCCCTTCTGTAAAATATGAAGAAAAGTGCTCTTAGCATTCTGTGTAAAACTGTACTGTTAAATATATGTGTGTAATCAAAAAAAAAAAAAAAAAAAAAAAAAAAAAGAAATGGAGAGAAATGCCCTGGTCCTGCCCATACTGCAATGATTAGCTCACAGACGGCACTCTCTGAAGGTACTACTACTTGCCTGCTGTTCTGCTGAAGCATGTTTCAGAGCCATCAGCCTCATCTGGGGTGCCTGTTAAAATGCAAAGCTTGTCTCCCACTCCCGAAGTTTCTGATTGAGGAGATCTGAAGAGCCAGGGCCTGCGTGCTGCAGGCTAATCAGCACCACAGAGGTCTAGACCCAATGGTCCCCAGACTCTATGGTCCCTAGTCACAGCCCAGGCAGTTGCCTTTATCTTTTCCTGGAGGCTTGTCCCAAAGGGTTTCTCTTCCTATCCTTTTTCTCAGCTTCCCTCCTCTAGCCCATAGCTGGCAAAGTCCATCAGGATGGAGGTCTGGGGGCAACGACAATTCCCTATGACATCCACTTAAAAATCACTCCTCTCCACAGATTCCTGCCTTCATATATCCAGCTTACTAAACTCTCCTGTCACTGCAGACATATGCTACATTCAGGACTGAGAGGTCGTCTCAATTCCCTGATGGGACCCAGGAGCCACTCATCAGCAGCTCCAACTCCGACTACTCACATTCTCCTTCCTCCGAGGTGGCTAGACTCTAAAATGCCCAAAGGTGCAGTGCTGGTTGATGCTGCCTAAGACCTACCCTGGGACCCCATTTATACCTGGCTAAGGAGATTCTTTTTAATTCAGGGATTATGAAAAGTGGAAAGTTCACATGGAAAGTTCTTTCCAAGATGAAAGCCATCTTCAATGGTGATTAATCGTGGTATTGCAATGTGGTGGGGAAGATCTTTGACATCAAAGGAAACCAGTGAGAAACTGGTAGAAGTATCTGAATGTCAAGTGATCAGACAGGACTAACTGGGGCCTTGGTTGGGTCCTTGGCAGAGGAGAACATGTTTGATGACTTTCTTAAACCATGGCATCAGTTTCTCATTGTCAGAACCAATAGATTCCTTCTTTCCTCCTTGCCCACAGCTCACTGCAGGCCATTGCCAGAACCAAGCTTCCCCAAAGGGTACTCTCGTCACACTATATCACTTCCCTGGCCATAGGCTTCCACTGTCATCAAAACTGGGCTCACCAGCTAGTTTTCAGATCTTTCTATAATTAGGCCATGCTAACCTGTCTATAATCCCTCAATACTATAGTTAAATGTCTTAGTATAGTGCCTAGCATATAGCACATATATACATGCAGATGTGTGTGTGAGTGTATATACATCAATCCCCTTTCATGTAGTTATTGCTCCAGAAAGCCCTCGCACAGGTTTGGGCTGTTGTTGTGAAGCTGAGTGTTTCTGGTAGCTTTGGGGCTGTCCTCAAGATGTCCAAGGAGAAAGTGTGAGTCAGATGCAGCTAATCTGCAGAGCAGTTGGGTGAGATCCTACGTAGCTGACGTGGAAATGTGCTAATTCACCTCCACCAAAGCCTGTCCTTTACGGCCATTCCAGACTTACCAATGGAGGGAGACTTAGGCACTTCTGCAACTGGCAATCAGCAGAGTGAATTTAAATATATATATTTAAATTATATTTAAATTTTTAAAATTTAAATTATAAATTATAATTATATTTTTAAAATAGTGCTTTTATTTATAGACATAATTTATGCTTATTATAAACATTGATAGTCAAAAGTCATTAAGTGGCTGGGTGCAGTGACTCACACCTGTAATCTCAGCACTTTGGGAGGCCAAAGTGGGAAGACTGCTTGGGTTCACGAGTTCAAGAGCAGCCTGGGCAACATAGTGAGACTTCATATCTACTAAAAAAAAAAAAAAAAAAAAAAATTAACTGGGCATGGTGACGTGCACCTGTGGTCATAGCTACTTGGGAAGCTGAGGCAGGAGAATCACTTGAGCCCCTGAGGTTGAGGCTGCAGTGAGCCATGATCACACCACTGCATTCCAGCCTGGGTGACAAAGTGAGACCCTGTCTCAAAAAAAAAGTTATTAAGTAAGAATTTCTCCTGATCCTACTCTTCAGAATTGTCTATTTTTTAATGCTTTCTTGGCAATGCTTTCAAATACTTCGTATGCATATATATGCATATACTTCCTTTTTTCTTGCACAAATGAAATAATCTCATATATACGATTCCTTTTTTTTCACTTATCCACATGCATCATACATTTTCCCTGTTGGCATGTAGAGAAAGCTCACATTATTACTATCATTATTATTTTTTTGAGATGGAGTCTCGCTCTGTCACCCAGGCTGGAGTGCAGTGGCGCGATCTCGGCTCACTGCAAGCTCTGCCCCACCGGTTCACTCCATTCTCCTGCCTCAGTCTCCCGAGTAGCTGGGACTACAGTCCCCTGCCACCATGCCTGGCTAATTTTTTAATATTTTTTTGGTAGAGACGGGGTTTCACAGTGTTAGCCAGGGATGGTTTCGATCTCCTGACCTTGTGATCTGCCTGCCTCAGCCTCCCAAAGTGTTGGGATTACAGGCATGAGCCACTGCCCCCGGTCATCTTGCATTATTTTAATGGGGCATTGCTTTTGTTGTATTTTACTAAATGGATGTTTCAGCATTTATTTTAGGATTCTCCTCTTTTCAGATTTTTTTTTTCAGTTCTTTTCCTGTTACAGAAAATACTTCAATCAATATTTTTATGCAAAATGTCATTTTACACTTTTGAAAATTTATCTGTAGGAGAAATTCCTGGAAATATAATTGCTAGTTCAAAAATATGCACGTTTACAATTTTCATAGATATTAACAAGCTTCTCTCTAAATACATTTTGCTAATTTATACTCTCACTTATAGCATTTGAGAGAATATCAACATCCTTGGCTACAAGATGGGGAGGATACATCTGTCTATCTTTACTCTCACACAGTAGAATGGAGTAGTGAAAAGCACACTAAGATAGGAGTCAAGAAATTCATGTAGAGCCCATTTGGTGTGGTACGAAGAACAGAGAGTTGTGGAGACCTAAATACTTCAAATGTATGTTTGTATGTATGTATGCATTTATTGAGATGGAGTCTTGCTCTGTCACCCAGGCTGGAGTGCAGTGGTGTGATCTCGGCTCATTGCAACCTCTGCCTCTCGGGTTCAAGTGATTCTCCTACCTCAGCCTCCTGAGTAGCTAGGATTATAGGTGCCTGCCACCGTGCCTGGCTAATTTTTGTATTTTCAGTAGAGATGGGGTTTTACCACGTTAGCCAGGCTGGACTGGAACTCCTGGTCTCAAGTGTTCCACCTGCCTCGGCCTCCCAAAGTACTGGAATTACAGGTATGAGCCACCGTGCCCAGTACCAAGACTTCAATTTTAATTGTGACTCCACTATCCACTAATATGGTGAAGCTGGGACAGTTTACTTAATCACCTTGAGCTGCAGTTTTCTCCGCTATACAAGTCGGGATAATGCTCCGCTACAGTGCTACAAAGGTTTAATGAGATAATGTATATAAAAGGCAGACTGTTATGTGTTTGCCAATTCTCATTTCAGTTTACTCTTCCTAGCCTACATTTCCCAGCCTCCCTTGCAGTAAGGTGGGACCATGTGACTGGGCTCTGGCCAATTGCATGTGGGCAGAGAATCTACAGGGTTGAACCCATTCCCAGTCTCTGTCCCTTCCTCTGGAGCAACAGGGACCATGTGTTGAGATGGTGGAGGACAGAGGAACCCAGCCTGTGCCCTGTGTGGAGGAGCTCTTCTCTGCACTCTGCCAACATGGGACTTGGATTATACTTGATCAAAAAGTATTTATGTATTTATTTATTTTTGAGACAGAGTCTTGCTCTGTCACCTAGGCTGGAGTGCAATGGCATTATCTCGGCTCACTGCAACCTCTGCCTCCCAGGTTCAAGTAATTCTCCTGCCTCAGCCTCCCAAGTAGCTGGGATTACAGGTGCCCATCACCACACCCAGCTAATCATTGTATTTTTAATAAAGATAGGGTTTCACCATCTTGACCAGGCTGGTCTTGAACTCCTGACCTTAGGTGATCTGCCCGCCTCGGCCTCCCAACGTGCTGGGATTACAGGCGTGAGCCACCGTGCCCGACCCAAGAAGTAGACTCTTGTTGTGTTAAGCCATTGAGGTTCCAGAGCTGGTGGTCAGTGCACTCTAGCCAAGACCACATTCACCAGTACAAGGGCTTCATCATCATTGCAGGTGTTCTGCAAGCACATGTGCTCTTTCTAGGATCTAAACTGGATCTGTGGCTATGTAGTAACCTCGGGGAAGTTCCTTTCTGAAGGCCTCAGCATCCTCATCAATTAAATGGGAATGCTGAGCTTGATGTCCTTCCCAGCTCTGATACCTGATGGCTTAGAATCACTGGAGAGCAGGGTAGAGTCTAAGTCCTTGGTGCCTTGGGCACGGTGAGACAAGGTAGCAAGCGTAAGAAGCCATGTTTGCTTGTTTCTGCTTGCCGGGAGAATTTCTCAAAGCCCCTGGCTCTGTGACGAGGTTCAGTTTTCTGGAAAGATTCTTTAAAGACAAAACAGGATACAGCATACAGTCCCCCACCCCTCTTGCCTGAATCACTACATTCCTTAAAAGATAAATGACCCTAGTCCTCGTCTTTTCTTCCACATAAGATAAGGAGTGATGAGGCTAGTGGTTATGCTTCTGTAATTTGTAACCAGATGTACTTTTACACCCAGATTTTGATGTGATTTTGCTTCAATGTAACTTCTGAGCAAATTGGATGCAAGTTTGCATGTACTGAGCCCCCAGCACCTGTATATAAGCAGTGGACTGAAATACTGTACCGGAGCAGTCTGATAGGCCAGTCTGACAGGCGTTGCTCTGTTGTTCAGCAACGCCTCTAAATTAATAAAACTAACTTTAATTCTTTAAAAGCTTGACTTTTTTGTTTCATCAACAGCATAAATGCCCATAAACCTCACCAGCAAGGCAGTATGTTGTGGGGTTATAAGCATGGATGTCAGAGTCAGGCTTTGTAGTTTCATATCCTACCTACCCACCCCTGCCCTGATAGAAGCTGTGTGAATTTAGGCAAGTGATTCAACTCTCGTTGCCTTACTTTTCCTTTTTTTTTTTTTTTTTTTAGATGGAGTCTCGCTGTGTTGCCCAGGCTGGAGTGCAGTGGTGCGATCTTGGCTCACTGCAAGTTCCACCTCCTGGGTTCACGCCGTTCTCCTGCCTCAGCCTTCTGAGTAGCTGGGACTGCAGGTGCCTGCCCCCATGCCCGGCTAATTTTTTTGTATTTTTAGTAGAGATAGGGTTTCACCATGGTAGCCAGGATGATCTCAATCTCCTGACCTCGTGATCTGCCTGCCTTGGCCTCCCAAAATGCTGGGATTACAGGTGTGAGCCACCGAGCTCGGCCTCACTTTTCCATTTTTGTTTTTGTAGTTTTCCTCTGATAGATCTTGCGCATGTTTTGTTAGATTTGTACCTAAGTGTTACATTTTGGAGGGTGCTAATTGCTAGGAAGTTTTTCACATGGCCTCAGACTGATCCAGTTCTTCCCCCTTTCTTGTTTGGAGTTCTCAATGCTGGGAGTTCTCATGCTGGGAGTACAACATGCCAAGATAAGGAGGAGCTGGTTGGAACAGTCAGGCTTCGTTCCTGTTCCCCCTAAGAGCAGGATGTCCTTCAGTGCTTTAGCCTAGCATGTTGTGTTCCCTTGCAGGGGATAAAACCCAAGGTAGGCTGCTTTCTGGGATTCCTTGGCTGTGGTGCAAGTGGGGTCACGTGCAGTCGAGTCTCCATCCACCCTGGGTAGCTTTTCTGAGCTTTGGGGGACTGGCTTGTCATGAATCCTAGGCTTCCATTGTCCCTTACCGCCTATCTGTGAGTAACAGACCTGTTTTGTATGACTTGCATGCCTGAGTGTTCTGTCTCACTGGACTTGGGCAAATAATCATTGCACAGTAAACTTGCTTCACAGTACTATAAACAGTATTATGTTTTTAATATCAGATTCCACTTGTTCATTGCTGAGTCATAGGAAAGCAATCGACTTTTGTATATTAATCTTGTATCTTACAACCTTGCTATAGTTGGTTTTTTTAGTTTCAGATTTTTGTTGTTTCTGTTCTTTCAGATTTTCTACATAGACAATTCCGTCATCTGCAAGCAAAACCAGTTTTATTTCTTCCTTCTTATTCTTATACTTTTTATTTCCTTTTCTTTTCTTATTGCATTAATGAGGACTTCCAGTATGATACTGAAAAAGAGTGATGACAGGAGATCCGTTATTTTTTAAATGAAGACAATGATGGACTCTACCTAATAAGACTCTTTTGAGGCTCAAGGAACTAGCACATGTAAAGTGCTTAGATGAGACCTGGAACTTAGTAAGTATTAGGTAAATGTTTGTTAAATAAATAAATTACTTAGAACTCCCTGTGTCTAGATAATTCCTAGACTTGGTGACTTCACTATGTCCAACTTCAGGCAGGGTGCTTCAGTCAGGTAAGAGAGCTGGGAACAAGGGAGTTAGGTCTGATAAGCTATCCTGCCCAACTGGTTCCTTGCCAGACCTATGCATCACAAGGAGGGGAAATGACCCAGACTCCTTACAGAAACTCCCTTCATTGTTTCCAATTAGAGGTGAGAATGGAAGCCAGAGGTCCTTTCTTCACTTAATTTTCTTTTCTTTTTACTTCTTAGAGATGGGGTCTTGCTCTGTTGCCCAGGTTGGAGTGCAGTGGCACAGTTATAGCTCACTGCAGCCTCAAACTCCTGACTTCAAGCAATCTTCCCACCTCAGCTTCCTGGAGTTTGTCTTTTGGCCACAATCAAGAGACTTGGAAAGTGGTTGAAGAGTCTTGCTCACTTAAGGAAAACTCTTTAGGAAGGACTTGTAGATGATGTAGCAGAATCTTGAGATGATTGGGGTTCATCCTTAATTTGCATTGTTACTGGGCAACCATCAGCATTGCACTGGCACAGGGCAAGTGTGTGCCACCTCTGCTGCTGGGGAATTGAGAGTGTAATAATTAGAATTATTGAATTCAGCAAAATACCTTTACAAGGGTGCCATTCTCAGTCCAGTACGCTGAAGATGACAGCAATGGAGCAACTGTCTCTTCATCTCTGGATTTGAGGTAATGCAGCAGAAAAGAAGCCAGACAGGCCCAAGCTGAAATCGCAATTCCATCACTGAGCCTTTGTGTTGTCTTGAGAAAGTTCTTCTCCAAATATCAGAATCCTCATCTGTGGGGGAAAGAAAAAAAAAAGAGGCACTATTTCATTGCTTGGGTGGTGGCTACGACAGAGCCTGTGTGCTCAGGATGGTGGGGAGTAAACCGGGCTTTTACGGTGGAGGAGAGCCCCTGAGCTGGCTGCCAGCATTTCTGCGTCTCTGCTGAGCCAGGAGTTAAGCTTCTCAAGTAGTAAGCCTCTAAGAGACACATTTACAGAGGCAGAAGGTACTCAGATATACATGTGCCAAATGTGAGGGCATGCTTCAGTGTGAGCAGCGCTGTAAATCGAGAACAGCCTTGCAGCAAAGCATGACTAATTATAGGACTTGGGAACCTTATCAAAGCTCCTTCATAGCATTCACATGACTGTGTTAAAGAGAACATTCTAGAATTTTCAGCTGAGTTTCAGAGGCTGAGTACGACATGCCGTCACTTTGTCCTTCTGGTTTGTACCCGCCCAGCCTGAGATCTCGGTGCTGTATTTGCACATTTCAGCCCCCTGAGCGCTGATGGGTGGTGAATATGGAGCCGTGGGGCCAGGGCTGCACTCTCTCCTTTGTTTCTCCTTCACCCTGGGCAAAAAGCTAGCAGGCTTTCCTGTTTCTGACCTGACTGTGTGATCGGAGCTGATCTGTGAGCATTGTTTTGTTCCTTGGTGGGGCATGAGCTGGTGGGGGGCTGGCAGGGGAGTTGTATTGGTGGCTGGCTGGGTAAGGGGCTCGGAGGGAGGGGAAAGGCAGAGAGAGTGGGAGAGCTCCAGTGTTTGATCTTGGAGCCCCTTCCTCACCCTCCAGGCAGTGCCCCCGCTCCACCCACTTCTTCCTCTCCCAAAAGGCCCTGGCTGGGGCTTGTCTCTGCGTTGCTTCTCTGGAATGACGTTGCCTCATTTTGTCCTCAAGTTAAATGAAAGGTACACATCCAGCACACATATCCCTGGTGGGTTTTCTGGTGTCCAGACCTAATGCCACACGAAACAGAAGTATATTTTTTGGTTATCAAAGTCCAGGAATGTTTTTCTTTACTCCTTTCCCACTTCTCTCAAGTGTAGGGAGCCCCCATATGTGCCAGAGAAGAGAAATGTCTCCAGTTCCCCAGGCCGCTGGCTCAATGAAGTTCCGGCTGGCACGTTGCTTGGATGGAAAACAGCGTGTTCCACATACAACCTTTGTAAGAAGTGTGACCTCCACGCTGGTGGGGTCCCACTGTCCTGGGGACGCTTATGATGTTCACCTGGGCAATTCTGAGCCTGTGTTCCTGGATAAGTGGCCCTCCACTCTGCCTGAGGCCGGCACCAGGAAGCTACCTCACCACAGTCTCCTGTGGGCACTCTCTGCTGTCCTGTTACGGACCGGAGGAACCTTCAGCATCCCTGAAGTGCATTTGTCTGGGACAGACACCACACTGAAGCCAGCTGCTGTTTATTGAGCACCAACTTTGTGCTAGGGACTCAGGCATGTGATCTCCTCTAGTCCTGGCAACCGCTTTGCCAGGGAGACCCTATTAGGCTCATTTTACAGTGTGGAAGCTGGAGTTCACACAGGCATACTAACTAGCTCCAGATCATGCAACTGGCCCTAAAGCACGCTTCTCCTACAATACTGTCCTGCACACAGGCCCCTGGCGGGGGCACAGGACTGAGTGGGGCAGCAGGCCTCAGAGTTAATGCACAATGTGAATTGGGAGTCGTTGGATCAGCAGCCCGGAAAATACTGGAAGAGCCACTGCTTAGACCTGTGTGGCTCCTGTTTTTGCTTTCTGCTTTTAAAATCTGTATGCTGAGGCTCACAGTTCTCACCCTAGAATCAATGTGACTGGGAAGTTGTTCTGCTCCAGGCTTTCCTTTCTCATGGACAAAATGGGGGTAAAAAAAAACAACAGCAGGACTCTCTGAAAGTTATGCAGCATTAATGTCCAGAAAATATTTACTGTTTTGGAAAGAGTACTAACTGAGGGGCTTTTATATGCTGATAAAAGTAAAATGCACAAAAACCCAAGATAACTCACAAGCTGTGTGTATAATTCAGAACTGAGCTGTAGGAGAGAAAAACAGAAGCCAAATTCAACCAGGGATTCAGGGAGCCTCCCATTATGAGAGAAAACCTTGGACTCCACAGAATTCCATCCCCGTAAAGCAATGGTGAGTGAGTGACAAGCCCTTCAGCCAATGAGATTCCACATCGGGAGCAATGACATCATGGAGGCAAAGGCTTATTCATTGTTGGCCTCTGAGACCCAACCCCAAGCTACTGGCATGTGTAAAAACTGCTTTTCATTCGCGTGGAGACAGTGCACTCCAGAACAATGCTTTATCCAGCCTCTGGCAACTAACTGCTTCCAAAGACCCTTGTGTGCTTTCTGCTCTACCTAGATGGGGGGTTGTTGTGTGTATTCCACCCTGGGGCAGTTGACAACACACAGCTCCTGCATTTTGCAGTTGGGTTTCCCCAAGAATCCTGCTCCACCTGTTGTGGTTTTTCTAGTGCCGCTGCAGGACAGACACAGTCTGTTGGACCAGGAGCTGAGAAGACCAGGATCAGAAGCAGTTTGCTCATTTGCTTAGCGATCGGAAGTTATGTATATATTCACCTCTTAAAGCGGCCGCGATCCAGACTTTTGCAGTTTGAAGGCTCTTCTCCTCCTCACGGAAATGTGCCTCCCTTTTGGGCATAACAGAGGTGGAAAGCGCACTGCAGATTCTACAGATAGCGGAAGTGGGGGGTGCATTTGTCCTCATGGGCAATTCCAATGAGAGAAGGTCTCCATTGCTGCTCCAGGACAGCATTTCCAGCTGGGAATAGAATCTTCTTTGGCTGAGAGGGTCTGGTTAGAACTACGAAAAAGGGTGATATGCTGCATGCTTGGCCTGTCTGTTATTTTCACATTTTGAGGTCATGTGGCAGTAAAACTTATGAGAGAAGGAAATTCAAGGCCACAGACTTTCTTTTCTCTGTGTATTATTATGCGAGAAAAAGGCCATTGGATTTGAAGTCAGAATCTGTGTCTAAAACAAGCTCCAAAATTACCAGACGTGTGGTAAATTACCCGGCCTCTTTGGGCCTTAGCTTTCTCAGACATAACAAACTGCTGATAAGAACACCCATCCTACATGGTTGACATGAGGATCAAATATAGTAATTTGTATGAAAGTATTTTGTAAGATATAGCGGACTTTAGTAATGTTATTAGATCAAATCATATGCGATTGCCTATTTGGGAGGTAAAACCAGTTGAACACGAGCAATTTCATATGATTCAACCTACTAGTTATTGTATACTGCCTGATGCCTAGCTGGGATTCTAGTGGAATCTGCGGTATGCCATGCAGCACCCACTTTCAGGACTTAACATTGATTCCCACAGCTAATGGAACTCTGTGTAGCTGACAGCTCTGGCTCAAGGCTTTCAACTGAAGCTCTTTCTAGGAATTGCCCTAGGTGGTCAAGAGCCTCACTTAAGGCCCTCTCCCCTTCCTGGGGGCAGCCCACATTCAATGACTGGTCAACGAGGGATAAATACCCCTTGCCAATAGGTGGGAAGGGACACCTCTAAACGGCCATCTTAGCTCCAGGGCTTCCTGTGGGGACATTTGTGGCTTTTGTTGTGGCTGCATCAAAGATGAACTCCTTCCTCAGCCCACCCTTGCTTCCTTCTCATCCTCCGCTGGTGTTGATCCCCAGTCAGCTTTCTGCAGGCTAAGCTCCACCCTGAGTGTCTGTTTCTTGGGAGCCTGACCTAAGAAAGAGATCACTGAATATTTTTTGAATGACAGATGACAGACTTGGGCACCTGGATGCCTCATGTTATTTAATCAGCTACGTGCCCAGCCCTACACTTGATGCTGTGGACATGGAATATAAGACATCGTCCCTGGGCTCAGTGACTTTACAACCTAATTTGGGAGCAAAGAAGCCTGACACTAATGGAATAGAATCATAAAGGCAGTTGTTTGCTTATAGCAGGTTTTATTCCTGAAAAAAAGAGGCACTCATAATCATTAATAGTATAACCACTCTTTATTTTAGTAGAAAAAAGGTTTAATATAAAGAATGATGTACTTACAAAATTGTTGGAAATGTTGGGGGAAAAAAAGTCAAGAATAGCTGTTGGATTTGAGGAAATTAGAAAGTGCTAGAGTTGTATGATGCTACCTCTAGGAAGGCTATCTGCTGAATCAAAGCAGGTAACTCACAGGACCTCTCCTAGACACTACAAACCCTGTTTCTGCCATCTGATCACACACCTACCCACTGCTGTTAGAGAAGAATAATGCTTTGTCTTTTGCTTTCATCTTCCAAGTATCAGCTACCTGCCAGTGCCTCTCAATGGCAGAAGCTAGACTAGAACCTTCCTGTAAAGAAAGTATAAGACATGAAATTGCTGAAGGCCAGGAGTTCAAGACCAGCCTGGGGAACATGGCAAGACCTGGTCTCTACTAAAAATGAGAAAAAAAAAAGAAAGTATAAGACATGCAATTTTCAGGGTACCAGCCCTTGAAAATGTCAGAAGGGTAAGAATAGCAATAGATAGTAGAAGGCAAAAGGCAACAGCCTGGAAAAACTAATGCTTGAATCTGGAGGAGAGACAGGACTGGAGTATTTAAGGGAATTGATGATGTCTTTGCAAGTGAGCGGAGCAATAGGACTAGATCATGCACATTCCAACCTGCCTAGAGGTTTCTGGCTCCAAAGTGCTCACTAAATGCATGACAAATGAATGTAGGAGGGAATGGGTGTGGTATATTCATGGAAGGAGACATTTGAACAGAAGGAGAAGAGTGTATTAAAGATTAGGACATGATGCTCTCTCACATGGTGTTTTACAGCTTTCAAAGTAAGTTCACGTGTGTTAGCTTAGACTTTTTTGAAGTATTGGTAGAGTGGTGTACATTACTGGGGTGCCTGAAAACAGGCATGAGCGTTTAACTTTGAGCTATTGAAAACAATGACTGGACTGGGCTCAGTGGCTCACTCCTGTAATCCCAGAACTTTAGGAGGATGAGGCAGCGGATCATTTGAGGTCAGGAGTTCGAGATCAGCCTGGCCAATATGGTGAAACCCTGTCTCTACTAAAAATACAAAAATTAGCTGGGGGTGGTGGCGGGCACCTGTATTCCCAGCTACTCGGGAGACTGAGGCAGGAGAATTGCTTAAATCTGGGAGATGGAGGTTGCAGTGAGCTGAGATCGTGCCACTGCACTCTAGCCTGGGTAATACAGCAAGACTCCGTTTCAAAAAAAGAAAGAAAACAATGTCTGACATTCACTTACTATTTGCTTGGCTTTCCATACTTGACCTTGCTTTTCTTTACTGCTCTGTACTGGAGTCAATCATGGCTGAAGTAGTTTCTGTTCATTTTCTACAGAAAAGGAAACTGAAGTTTAGAAATGTTAGGCGACTTGTGACCAAGTCAGAATTTGAACTCAGGGTGACTCACTCCAGGTCCCAGCAATTTAATTTCACTGTGAGCTGCTGCCCAGGGCAAGAGGGGGCTGAATTCCATTTCTCAGGAAGCACGAAATTACTTAGCAAAAAGGTGCTGTTGCCTGAGGCTCTGTGTACCAGAAACTGTTACCTAGCACTGAATACTTGGAGGGCTTGACTGCCCTTTCCTCTCCTTGGTCTTAACTTCTGAATGCATAAAAAGAGGGGATTGTACCGGAAGTGTCAGCTGGCTGTGGTTAACGGGTCGCCTCTGGCCCACTGCCTGTGGCTGTGGGTGCGGTTTGTCAGCACCTGTGCTTACTTCCTGCTTATGGTGTTTTCGCTTTACAGTGGCAGAGTCTAGTAGTTGTGACAGGGATCATAAAGCCTGCAAAGCCTCCACATTTACTCTCTGACCCTTTACAGACACGTTTGCTGACTCCTGGCTGAGAGGGTCTAGCCAGGCTCTCCCAGGTTTGTACTCTGGGATTGTAACATCAGTGCTTAAATTCCCAGGTTAACTGTCAAGCCCCTGCCAGTGGCCCATTTACTTCAAGAAATATTTCTACCAAATCCCTTTGCAGAAGCTCCCTTGCGGTGTGTGAGACCCACAAAATTGCTGACCATCCTTGTTGTCCACAGCCCACTGCACCCAGGCAGCCCAGAGAAGGGAGGGGAGGATATCCTTTTTCCAGGAACTGAAATCCAACACCATGCACCTGTCCTCTATCACGTGTAGAAAGTGGGCCCCCTGATGAATACCCATGAAGCTTCCTACGATTGGCAGATGCAGGGAACCCAGGTCCTAATATCCTCGTGATCCTTGGGAGGCTGAGCCTGCAGGAGAGGGTGCCAGGCCAAGGGGACCTGAGCTGGGATGATCCTGGCTGGGCCAGTCCTTGCTTGGCACTACTGCTATGTCCACAGCTGAGGCAGCAACGGTGGCCTGAGGCTAAAAAGTGGACCGTCTGGTTTTGCAGGTACCTGTAGTCTTCCACGTTAGTTTCTGATAAACTCACCTGTGGCAGAAATTGCTCAGGTAATTCCAGTGTCTGCTCCCACCCCCAGGTCGGCACCTGGACAGCACCCCTTTTGTGTATGCATAAAGAACCTCTCTTTCCACTGATGATGCTTATTGTAGATTTAGTCCCCAGATAATAATAAGGTGGGGGAAATCTCTTAACAAATTGAAGAAACAAAAGATAGAAAGTCAATACCTTAACTTAGAAAAGGTTATACATCAGAAAACTTAGAGCAAATACGCTGCTAAGGGACAAGTTTGACCCTCACTCCCTTTAAGTGTGAAAGCAAGACCACACTCTTCCGTCCAGGACTGCCCTATAACATAGTCTTGAAGGGCTCAGCCAACAGTGCAAGGTGTAAAAAGGAAAGAGCAGAAGAGTGGGAAGTGAAAAGATAAAAATATCATGATTTGCAGACTATGGGATCATCTATAAGAAAAAACCAAATGGAGTTTATAAAATCATTGAAGACTAGAAAAACTTACAAAAATCATTTATAGCATTTCCCTTTACCACCAAAAGTCAATAAGAGAATAATAATAAGATGACGACTCCCAGTAGTGATAAAAATTATATTGTACCTAGGAATTAAATTAAAGAATACTTAAGATCTAGGTGGGGCGCGGTGGCTCACACCTGTAATCCCAGCACTTTGGGAGGCCGAGGTGGGCGGATCATTTGTGGTCAGGATTCCAAAACCATCCTGGCCAACATGGTGAAACTCCATCTCTACTAAAAATACAAAATTAGCCAGGCATGGTGATGTATACCTGTAGTCCCAGCTACTCAGGAGGCTGAGGCAGAAGAATCGCTTGGAATCTGGGAAGCAGAGTTTGCATGAGCCGAGATTGCGTGACTGCATTGTAGCCTGGGTGACAGAGTGAAACTCCATCTCAAAGAAAAAAAAAGAAAAAAGAATACTTAAGACCTGTATGGAGAACAAATTTAAACTCTTTTAAAGGGCATTTTAAAAAAGATCTGAATAGAGGAACATTTCAAGCTCTCAGCTGGGTTAGTGTAATATTATAAAGATACCTATTCTTCCCCAAACTGATGTATAAATTTAACGCTACACCAATCAAAATTAATGCCAAACTTCTTGAGGAATTTGAAAAGCTCATTTTAAAATGTATGTGGAAGAATAATGTCCATATATAGCTACCTATTTTGAAAAAGAAGAGCAGAGAGAGACTTGACCTACTAGATATTAACGCTTTCCCTAAAGCCACATTCATTAACAGCATGACAATGACACTGCAGCAACGGCCACGGCACTGAGCTCAGACACAGGCCCAGGTGGGTTTGGGGCTATGATAAATGCAGCTCCACAATCACTGAGGGAAGAACAGACTGTCTGGCATGGGGTTGAGGAAACTCACTTGCTACGTGGCAAAAAATAAAAACAGATGTCTAAAGCCATGTGTAATAGTGGAATCCAGATGGGATCCCACCCAAATGGGGAAGGCTGGATTACAAGTTTAATAGAAGAACAACTTAAAAAGAATCCCCAAAACAGAACAAAACAGAAATTAAATACTGATTAATGGCATTGGAATTTAGCAGTTCTTTTCAACCAAGGACCCCAGGACAGAGTTAATATTTTGTACTTCTTTAACAAACATTCATATATACTATGTGTCAAGCACTGTTCTGGGTGCTTTAAAATATCAACTGATTCAATATTCTTAGCAACCCCATAAGGTGGGTACCATAAGGTAGTGAGAGGCATAGAGGTTAATCTGCCTAGGGTCCCATAGGTAACAGGCACAGGCAGAATTCCAACTCAGGTCTTTAGAGCCAAGTTCTGAACCACTGACCTACAGGGCCATGCCACAGAGTGGTGACAGATTGGGACAAGATATGTGCTATATCCAAAACAAAGAAGGACACAAATCTAGAATGTACAAGGAACTTCTGTAAATCAACAGCATAAAACAGAGAAGCCCAATGGAAGAAAAGGGTGTCAAGTATATGAACAGGCTATTTACAGGAGAGGAGACACAAAGGAGTGCTGACAAGCCTTCAGAAGAGATATTTAAACTCATTATCATCAGAAAAATAAAAATTAAACAACAAAACATCACATTACACCTATGAGATTGGCCATGAGTCGAAAGCTGGGCATGGGGCTCCAGGAGGCTAATTACACTGCTGGGGCAGGGATGGGGTGGACTGGTGCAGCCACTCTGGAGGGCAACATGGTGGTTGTTATTCCGTCTAGGTATACGCATACTTTATGACTCAGCAGTCCAGCTCATTCATATGTATATTTATGTATGCATGTATTCAGGAGCTGGATATATATGTAAATCTTCCAGGGAAGTTCTCACAGATGTCCTAGAGGGGAATGAATGTGTGAATGTTCATCCCAGTTTGGTCCTGGTACTGGGGAGTTGAGGGAGACCTAGGCACCTGTTTCTAGGTGAAGCAACGTATACCATGTGGTGGGTACTCACTGTGGAATCCTATGTAGTGGTGTGAAACCACACACTGGGTGTACACAGAGAAACATTGTGCTGAGTAAAAAAGGAAACAGGATTACATCTACAGCACATTACTATTTATGTAAATTGAAAAGCACACACACAAAATTACAGTATGTGTTTTATAGAATATATTTCTTATCTTTTTTTTTTTGAGATAGGGTCTTGCTCTGTCTCCCAGGCTAAAGTGCAATCATGGTTCACTGCAGCCTTGACTTCCTGGGCTAAAGTGATCCTCCCACCTCAACCTCCCCAAGTCGTTGGAACTACAGGCACATGCCACCATGCCTGACTAATTTTTAACAGATTTTTTTAGAGATACTATCTTGCTGTGTTGCCCAGGCTGGTCTCAAACTCCTGGCTTCAAGCGATCCTCCCTCCTCAGCTTCTCAAAGTACTGAGATTACAGGTGTAGCCACCGATCCTTGCCTATAAACTATATCAATATTTGTATTGACATAAAGTTTATGCATAAACTATATTGTTTTTAAATTAAATGTTTGTTTACAAATGAAAAGATGGATACAGACATAGATCCAACATGAGGAATGATTGCCCATGAAGGAAAGAAAATGAGAGTGGGAAACCCCTCTAAAAAGGAATGAATAAATTAAAATTAGAAACCAGGATGGAATCTTCTGCAGAACAATGATGATTAATGTGCCCTGAGCCAAGAAGCATGATTAACTCAGCCCTCCACGTCATGTCTGGGTCAAAAAAAGTGTCCACAATTATGAAACACAATGATTAAGAACTGATCTTTTTTCTTTTTTTACACAATGGTGTCATCTATCATAGCATCTCTTTAAATCACAATCTTCCCTTATCTCTTTAGACTATTTTGTTTTTTGAAAAATAAGTTTCAAATTAAACTATTAAATAATGCATCTGTCATACAGGGCTACACCCATATGCCTTTTATATATATATATATATGAGATATATATGATATATATTATAATTATATGTAATTATAAATTATATATAATAAAATACATAATTATATATAATTAATATAAAAATATTATATTATATATAATTATAATATATATCACATATATGACATATATACATATATGTTATATATGATGTATAATTATAAATATATATTATATATCTCATATATATATAAAAATCAGACATGTTTGCTATCTTTGTCCTAAACAGGTACTTTGGTCTAATTTTTAGAGGAATTGGTCTCCAAACATGTCCCTCAGAACTAGTCATGACAATCTACTGGAGATGGAAAGAGATACTAGAAATTCAATCCTACCTAGCGAAGAAATTAAGTTCTAGCTGTTTCCTGTGTGACAGCTGCTGCTCTTCCTTTCTCTTCACATCAGCTGTGTATGGCCCCAGGGTTGGGCGCCATGCAGAGCTATCCTGGGGGCCTGGATGAAGATGGCCTGTGGCTCTCATTTTTTCACTCCTTTACTCCTTCCACGGCTTCTGTGTGACGCAGTTACCTGTGTCCATTTAGACTGTCTAGTTTTACTAGATTCATGCTTACAAAACAGACATCAAAGATTCCTGCAAAGAAACTGCAGAGGGAAAATAAAGCTAACCAAGCAAGCCAGCTGATCCAGCAGAAAACAGCAGTGATGGCCTTTTACCTACTCCTGATGCAAGCTCTTCATCAGCCATGGCAACAGATAAAACAATGCCAATCGAATCAGACCAGGCGAACATTCAGCCCCCAACACTGAAACCATCAAGAAGATGTAAAGACTGGATTTACAGCCACTATTAATCTCTCCTATGTGTGTATTGTGCCATGACAGTGGCTAATGGTACCATAAACCATCAAGACATTGAGAAGCTAAACAAGAACATGCGTAAAAGGACAGACCTTTACAAGTTCTTCAGCAATGGTTAAAGTGAGGAAATATTTAATCCACCACTTTGAAAGGCTCACTGCATTTAATGACAAATTTAGAAACTTCTTTCACGTCTTCTCACTTCATAACAGTAGACTAAAAACATCACCTAACATTTGGGAAACACACATTTTCTTCCCTACTAGGGAATTAGATTTCCTGCTTAAAAAATTTACTAGATTCATGCTTACAAAACAGACATACAAAAAAAATGGCTGAAATAATATATGGAAAACAACTTGGCAACAGACTAAAATGTAATCCTTTGTTAGGAGATACTAATGAAAGACACATGTTTAAATCTTGGTGAGCATTTGAAGAAGGAAGCATTAGAACAAGTTGTGTAGCCAGGGAGGTTTATTATACAAGAGGAAAGTACGGATGTCCTCAACAAGTCTAGGCTTATAGCATTTGTTAGGTTCTGTATTGATGGTGAAGTATATCGTTTTTGCTTTGTAGTTTTAGTCGAGATGGGGCTTCACCATGTTGGCCAGGCTGTCTTGAGTTCATCCTGAACTCCGGACCTCAAATGATCCACCCGCTTCGGCCTCCCAAAGTGCTGGGATTACAGGCATGAGCCACCGTGCCTGGCCGATGGTGAAATATATCTTAAAATCTCTTTTTTTGTGAACCACTGAAAGACGCCCCGGAGAAGATGCACTCAACATTAAATAACAATTTGAATAAAAATAGTGCCCCAAGAGAAGACTGAGAGGTGCAGTCACAGAGGGAGCTGCTGCTTTCACTCGAACTTTCTTCTTTAAGTACAAAAAATTATGGGATTAGGTTTACAAATAAACTCCTCCCTTGAAATTCATTTGCAGAAAAGTTACTGTGGCATACAAGTTGACCACAATGCAACAAGTGCTGCCGAATGTCACCAATGTGGTTATATATATATTAAAAAAGTTTTTTAATAAAAACTTTTATTAAAAAAGTTTTATAAAAAAGAAAAAGATCTCGGCCAGGCACGGTGGCTCACACCTGTAATCCCAACACTGGGAGGCCAAGGAAGGCAGATCACGAGGTCAGGAGATGGAGACCATCTGGCTAACACGGTGAAGCCCCGTCTCTACTTAAAAAAAAATACAAAAAATTAGCTGGGCACGGTGGTGGGCACCTGTAGTCCCAGCTACTCGGGAGGCTGAGGCAGGAGAATGATGTGAACCCGGGAGGCAGAGCTTGCAGTGAGCCGAGATGGCACCACTGTACTCCAGCCTGGGCGACAGAGTGAGACTCCATCTCAATAAATAAATAAATAAATAAATAAATAAATAAATAAATAATAAAAGATCTCTAAACTTTCATTCCGGATGATCATGAAATTTTTACAGCACAAGTGTTGCCTCGTAGTCAAATACTTAAAAACCTCATCAAAACCAATCATTTCTATTGTACAAGATGTTCCAAGTTGGCTGATAACGTTTCATGATGACACGTGGCATTCAACAGTCTGCCTCCCGGCAGATATTATTAAGACATCTACATAAATTTTTGCAACATTCACAGTCTTCAAGGTAAAGGTAAAGTTTTAACATTTATTTTATAATTTTCCTTTTAGTTTATTTTAATATAAATATATTTGTTAGTATGTTAATTGGTTTCCAGACACAGTTGACCCTTAAACAACATAGGTTTGAATTGCATGGGTCCACTTATCCTGGAGTTTTCTTCTGCTTCTGCCACCCCTGAGGCAGCAAGACCAACCCCTCCTCTTCCTCCTCCTCCCCAGCTGCTCAGGGTGAAGACGATGAGGATGAAGACTTTGATGATGATCTGCTTCCACTTAATCAGTAGGGAATGTATTTTCTCTTTCTTAGGATGTTCTAAATAACATTTTCTTTGCTCTAGCTTACTTTCTTTTAAGAATACAGTATATAATACATATACACAATATATGTTAATCAACTATTTGTGTGATCAGTGATGTTCCTGTCAACAGTAGGCTATTAGTAAAGTTTTTGGAGGGAGTCAACAGTTATATGTGAATTTTTGACTGAGAAGTGGCCGGGGGGGGGGGTCCATGTTCCTAACTCCCATGTTATTTCAGGGTTAGTTGGATATGGTATTTCAAAAAGATACCTATTTGATATTGATTTCTAATTTTATTGTTATGTGGTCAGATGTATGTATATAATTGATTGTTTAGAATTAACCATTGAGGTACATAGTCAATTTTTAGAAACATCCTATATATGCCTGAAAAGAATGTGTATCTTCTCTTTGTTAGACGTTGAGTCTTGTATATAATTCATAGCTCAAGCATACTCTATATCTTTGCTTATAATTTTTATCTGCTCAAGCCATTAGTGTTTGAGAAAGGTGTGTGAAGCCTTCACCCACAGCTGTTGATTTACCCTTGCTTCATGTATTTTGAGGATATATGATTTTGAATTTAAGTGATTATATCTTTTGGCTGTATGATTCTTTTTGCCAGTAACCTATGATTCTTTTCAACTTGAATTCTATTTTGTTAAATGTTGATATTGTTATCCCAGTTTTCCAATTTGGGCTCATCTTTTCCCACCTTTTATTTTCATCCCCTTAAAAAAATCTTTTTGGAAGTGGAATGGTGGTTATCAGAGGCTGGGAAGGGAAGGGGGCTGTAGGGATGAAGAGAAGTAGGTTAAGGGGTACAAAAATACAGCTGGATAGAAGAAATAAGTTCTAGTATTCAATAGTACAGTAGAGAAGTTATACTTAATAGTAGTTTATTGTAAGCCAAGCATGGTGGCTCCTGCCTATAATCCTAGCACTTGGGGAGGCTGAGGTGGGTGAATTACTTGAGGTAAGGAATTCAAGACCAGCCTGGGCAACATGGGGAAACCTGGTCTCTAGAAAAACTAGCTGGGTGTGGTGGCACATGCCTGTAGTCCTAGCTACTTGGGAGACTGGAGTGGGAGGATCGCTTGAGCCCAGGAGGTTGAGGATGCAGTGAACCGTGATTGTACCACTGCACTCCGGCGTGGGTGACAGAGTGATACCTTGTCTCAAAAAACAAAAACAAAAAACAAAACCAAAATAAAACAATATAACTTACTGTATATTTACAAAAAAAAAAACTACAAGAAAAAAATATAGTGTTCCCAACACAAAGAAATGTTTGAAGTGAGGGGTATTCCAGTTACTCCGATTTGATCATTACACATTGTATACAGGTATCCAAATATCATATACACCTCATAAATATGTACAACTGTGATGTATCAATAAAAAATACGAAAACCTTTTTGCTGATTGGTTCCCAATGATTGTGTTTTACAGGTTAGGGTATCTGCGTAGTGACTCTCTTTAAGTGGAGCATTCTTTCACAGTATCCATGAAGTGGCAGAATTCAGTTATGTGGGTCAGCACAGGCTTCCTGTGAGCTGCCCCGCCCTGATCTTGCTCTTTCCCTGCACCTTCATAGCTCCTAGCTGCACAGCAGGCCTGGTGATGTGGCTTTCGAGAGTCAAACAGAAACCCAAAGTGAAAGTCGAGTGTTTCTGCTGCTGGCCTCCCTAGCTGAGGTCTGCTTTACTCCCATACAGGTCCTAGTAGATGTTTGCCTGCAGCACGAACCCAGCTCTAAATGAAGGGATGCGGCAGGAGGCAGGTAGGAAGGTTTAGTGAAGGATGAGCCTGAATGATGCTGTGGAAAGCCTTCATCGTGATTCAAATGTTGTACTGTTCTGTGTCTTTCTCATTCTGCCCTGCTTCTGAGAGTTGGTCTGAAGGTTGTGCTTCCTCAGCTCTGAGATTTTTGGAATAGTGTCTGTCTGTTACAAAATGGAGATAATAAAGCTGGGGGGCTAGGTGGCTCACACCTGTAACCCCAGCACTTTGGGAGGCCGAGGCAGGTGCATCACTTAAGGTCAGGAGCTGACATTTGCTTGAAGCCCCAAGTTCATGACTGAGTCAGGACTACCCTTGCCAAGTCACTCCTGACTTCCTGATCCACAGAAACTTTGAGAGACACAAGTCACTGATTATTGTTTTAAGCCACTAAGTTGTGGGATTATTCAATACACAAGGATAGATACACTGACTTATTACATGAGCTTCAAAACTGCCCTTCCAACTCTACTCTCCTCTCTAAATCATCCTGAAGGCTGACTGATGAAGTCTTCCTAAGATACAAATTTAATCCAGCCGTTCTTATTTTCAAGAACACTTGTAGCCTAGCAATCAGTGGGCTTGCCGTCCAATGCGCATAGAGGCCAATACCATTGTGCCAGCTTTTGAGAAAAGAAAAAGCTTTACTGCGACTCAACTGGGAAAGAGACAGTAGGAAATGCTCAAGTCTGTCTCCCCAGGCTGGGTCTTGCAATGAGGTGATGCTGGGAGGCATGGTTTGACTGCTTCCTGTCATGGGATGATGCCAGAGCTCCATCTGATTGGATCCCGGATCCTGCCATCCAGTGTCTGCTTCTTAACTCAGTCCCTGCTCCTCCATCCCAGCACGTACGTTCCCACTGTGGTTGCACACTTGGATCCCCCGGGCAGGCTCAGGTCATATGACCTTCAACCTGGGAGTCCATGATGACTGAAAAACAACTCGCAACTTAATTACATAAAAGTTGAGCTGGGTGGGGCACAGTGGCTCATGCCTGCAATCCCAGCACTTTGGGAGGCGAGGTGGGTGGATCACTTGAGGTCGGGAGTTCGAGACCAGCCTGGCCAACATGGTGAAATCCTGTCTCTACTAAAAATACAAAAATTAGCTGGGCGTGGTGGCGCATGCCTGTAATCCCAGCTACTCGGGAGGCGAGGCAGGAGACTCGCTTGAACCCAGGAGGCAGAGGTTGCAGTGAGCCGAGATTGTGCCATTGCATTCCAGCCTGGCGACAGAGCAGAAACCTGTCTCAAAACAAAACAAAAAAAACAAAACAAAAAAACAAAAACAAATTGAGCCAGATTGGTCCGGTACAGTCGCACTGACTATATTTTGCCAATTAATTCTGATCCAGATTCATTAGCTTGAGGTTCAGTGCCCTCCATGAGCTCTCCCTCCTGCATCCCATGTGTCCAACCACATGTATTATCCCATGTTAGCTCTCTTCCGTCAATTGGGTGGACTCCCGAGGGGTCCCCCAAAGCCTACTCACAATTCCTGGACATGCATTTTCCAGTACAAATTCCACTCCGTGTCTCTCAGCTCGTGCACATGCTTCCCTCGCTGCAATTCCTCTGGGGTTTATGTTCTTTGTCACTCATGTTGGAAGTAATTAGGTCCTGTTCTGTTCTGGATCTTTCTGCTGCCTGTGTCTCTGCCTTGATCCTCCACTGTGGCATATGTGCCTTGAGGTTGGGTAGCAAAGGTCTGGTTTTGCTACATGCCTTTGTTGACTTTTTGCTAGAACATGCTGTGTTTTCTCTTCTCCCCACCTCAGTTTTCACAGCTATAAGCGGAGAAGATTGGACTACATGGGGTCTCAGGCATCTTCTGGAACTAGCAGCTCGTGAGCCTGCTGACAAACTGAACCCATACAGAAATGTAATGACTGTCCGTCTCCCTGCCTCTAGCTTTTCTCCCTTCGAATCTAGCCCCTCCCACCCCACCGCCAAACTTGGTTTTCCTATGACACAGATTCGATTGTGTTCATCTTTTACAATTTTTTTTTATATTTCTTCCAGCAGTGTTCTGCAGTTTTCTTTTTTTTTTTTTAACTTTTATTTGTTAAATAGGTAACATAGGTAAAGACATGTCACATAGGTAAAGACGTGTCACATAGGTAAAGACATGTCACATAGGTTAAGACGTGTCACATAGGTTAAGACGTGTTACGTAGGTAGAGATGTGTTACATAGGTAGAGACGTGTCGCAGGAGTTTGTTGTACATATTGTTTCATTACCCAGGTATCAAGCCCAGTACCCAATAGTTATCTTGTCTTCTGCTCTCCTTCCTCCCACTCTCCACCCTCTCCCCTCCCCCCTCCCCCCACTCAAGTAGACGTCAGTGACTTTTCTTCCTTCTTTGTGTTCATAAGTTCTCATCACTTAGCTCCCAGGGTTAATCTTCTTAGAAATGTCCACTGAATTTCCATCACTACAGAATAAAGTCACAGCTTCCTAAGAGTCAATGAGAAGGTTCATTGTTGACGAAGGGCCTGTTCCGTGCCAAGGGCTGGGAGACTCAGGGAGCCAGCCAAAGCCGCCTCCAGGCTGCAGACAGGAAGGCACCGGGCTCTAGCAGTGGGTCCCCAATTTCGCTTGTGAGCTGCATTCCACTGGCCACCCTGCCTTTCATAGAGGTGAGGTATTAATAGTAGTTGAGGGAGACTTTATGAGGGAGATTGGATTGGAGCTGAGCTTTGAAAGATGAATGAAATCATTTGGAGGATTCATCCACAAAAAACAGAGACTGGCCAACCCTGGTTTGCAGGGTAAGTTTACGGCATTGTAATTAGACTAGTATTGCTGGACCAGTAGATTCTAGTGCTGAGTAGTGTGAGGCTAGAAAGGCGTGTTCTCTTGTTCTCATGTAAGCTCTGCGAGTGAGCCTCTGCTATGTGTGTACAAACGTACTGGGGCATCTGTGTGTGTGCGTGTTCATGTGTGTGGCCTAGAGGACATGTGAATAAATGTGAGTGTATGTGAGGGTGAGAGAGTGTGTATGAGTGTAAGTAATGTGTGTGCACGGTTTTTAATGTTCATGTATGGTATATTTCGGAAATTTGAAATTAAGCAAAAATCTCAAAGAGTGGAGAAAATAAGTAAGTACCCTTTGGGAGATCCAAATAGGGTACCAGGCCCCTTTGGAGCTGTGAATAAGTTCCCTGCCTCGCATCCCGATACAGTGTCCAGCGTGAGGATGTGGTGATTAAGGGAAGTACAGACTGGGAGGGCAGTGTCTGAGCTGAAATGGAGTCACGCTGATCAGGACTCTTTCTGAGTCTGGGCTGGGGTGGCCTTGGAGAACCTGGTATGCACTGCCTCATTGTTGGGTCTACTTCATAGGCTTCAGTTTCAGTGTCCAGATGGAAAAGCGAAGAGGGGCTCTGGGTTCTACCCTTGCTCCCTGGTAAGTCACTAAGATCTTGGCGTTTCCCCCAAACTCTGAAGTGGTCCTTCATTCACAAAGGGAGATCACCTGAAACTGTCACATGGGAAAGTCCATCGTTTGTTGTTTTAAAGAACGTATGAGAAAAGTGCTAGAAAGGCTACTTGAATTTTAACACCCACGAAGGCCCATGTTTCAGCTTTCTTCCAATGGCCAAACCATGTGGTATCTTGGACCTTATACTAAAGCAAGGCTAAAAGCTATTTTAAGTGCTTGCTGTTTAAAGTCTCTTACTTGGGTAGAAAAGGGAAAACAGACAATGTGGTGGTGAGGGAGAGGTCACCTCTTCCACAAATATTTCCATTTTTCTTGAATCTTACTATCTGAGATAATCACAGTACAGTGCTATTGGTGGCAGAAACTTTCCATGCAGGGAAACGTCAAACTCTCTCTTGGATGGTCCCCACCCAGGTGACTTAGCCTGGACCATATTTATGCTTTTTATTTCATGCTTGGCATATAGATGGAGAATTGGTCTTTTTTTAAAAAATATACTGGACATGTAAACACTGGAGAAAATGGCATTTGTTGCCTTTTGATGTGCCAAAGAAAAGTGAAAATGTTCAAGAAATTCTCTTTGGCTCAGTCTTGGTTAAATCGACAATATGCATAACTTACCAGCTGAAAGCGTGCAGGCAGTCTTGTAATTGTTTGGTTTTCTGACACGTGTGCCTTGAGCATGCATATCATTACCACCCGGCAGTTGGAAACTTATCCTTATCTCCACAACTATTAACTAAGGTCTGGAGAAGAATGAATTTATATCTTTTACTAATGACATAGGGCCCATTTCACATCCTTATTAGCCAAGCAGAGTAAGTGGATCAAACTGTGGAGAATCCATACATGTTGTAAAAATACTTAAAAATTCCTTTACAGAGAGTGTGACTGTCTCTAAAAGCTTATTTTTAATGGTGACAAACATTGTTATCAGAATTTGCTTCTGTTTGCTATAATTCAGGGATCAAAAACTGAAATACCGTCAGAGGTCCAGGAAGGACTGGCTGTGATAGGGAAACACACGGTGTCTGAAGGTGACAAACAGTGAGTTATTTGCTCTGGCTGATTTATAGACAGTGTCACCTGACTTTCCAGGTTATCAAGACTGGAGATTTTATGAAATTTGAATTTTAAATTTTGAGAATTACATATTTTAAATAAAATCAG
The DNA here is from genome assembly GCF_037993035.2 of Macaca fascicularis. Classification (NCBI taxonomy): domain Eukaryota; kingdom Metazoa; phylum Chordata; class Mammalia; order Primates; family Cercopithecidae; genus Macaca; species Macaca fascicularis. The sequence continues at coordinate 19,920,052 of NC_088375.1, forward strand.
TGGCTCCAACAATATGTGAAGGGCTGAGTACTAAACAACTGGTTTGCATCCTCACGTTTGTAGGGTTTTTTATTTTGCAGAGACAGGGTCTCATTATGTTGCCCAGGCTGGTCTCGAACTCCTGGCCTCAAGCGATCCTTCCACCTCAGCCTCCCAAAGCATTGGGATTACTGGCATGAACCACCACACCCCATTTATAGTTTTTTTGTCATGCTTATATGGTCAATAATTTTTCAAAAACAGTGGAAGAATTCTTGTTGGTGTGAATTGGAAACAAAACTCAAAGAACATGGCCTAATTTAACAGGTTAATTTGAAGTGCATCTGTCAAACAAAAGACCAGCAAGAGAAAAAAATAGTATTCCTAGGAAGAGGCAGCAGGTTGCATAGTTCTAGGGAAGGCACTTTTCCCACTTGGGGGTAACTGTATGCCCTGCTGCCTGTCTTAGGGCTTTTCCCACTTGGGGGTAACCAATGCCCTGCTGCCTGTCTTAGGGCCTTATGACTCTGTGGTCACCTGTTTCTTTGCTACTTCACTTTGGTGTAGGCAGAGTATTTTCTGCAGGTTTTCTCATAAATGAAAACAGCAGGAATACCAAAAATGGCAATGTTTGCATTGGTGATTTTGAACAGCAGCATGTTCAACTATAATAAGGATGATTACACACACACACACACACACACACTTTCCCCAAACCAGCAGCATGGTCCCAACGTTGACGACTGAAGGTCAACTTAAATGAGAATCTGAGACTTTTGAAGTATACCTGGTTGCTTATGTGTCTCATGTTAGGGTCACTGGAAGGTTTTGGAAAGCACACTTTTATTTGCTTGTTTTTGCTTTTGAAAGAGTCTCACTCTGTTGCCCAGAATGGAGTTCAGTGGCATGATCACGACTCACTGCAGCCTCGACCTCCCAGGCTCAGGTAATCCTCCCACCTCAGCCTCCTGTGTAGCTAGGACTACAAGTCCATGCCACCACACTTGGTTAATTTTTGTATCTTCTTCTTTTTTTTTTTTTGGTAGAGATGGAGTTTCAGCATTTTGCCCAGGCTGGTCTGGAACTCCTGGGCTCAAGCGTCCACCTGCCTCTGCCTCTCGAAGTGCCGGGATTACAGGCCTGAGCCACTGCGCCAGGCCCAGCATTGTTTTTGTTTGTTTTTTGCTTAAGTTCCCCTTTCTGTGATGCGGAGACTGTCAGCTGTTCCCCTCTCTGTAGCCTCTACATGATGCAGGAAAGAAAGCATTTTAGACAAAACTATTGAAATATTTTGCTGTTTTCTACACTGTATTTGTAAATATATATCTTGTTGGGCTTCTGTGTTTGTCTTCTGGACTTAAAATTGGAGCCGCTCTTGGGGTGGCATTGCACGGGGTGGCATTGCACGGGGTGGCATTGCACAGGACGGCCTAAGGAATTGCCCTGAGCTGCCGCTTGCTGCCGTGTGGAACCCTGTGAGTGGTCTGTTTAATGTGTACAAGGACTGAAGGCCAATAAAAATGAAAATGGTTGTTGGGATGATGGAGTTACTGTAATTTGTTAAAGTTACATATATTTTCAATAAATAACAGTTTTTCAATAAAAAAGAATTTGAAAGATTGTGAGAAAATGTGAGTGTGTGTGTATGAAAGTGTGTGTGTGAATGTGTGTCAGTGTGAGTGTGTATGAGTGAATGTGAGTTGTGTGAGAGTGTGTGAGAACACGTGAGTGAGTGTGAGCATTTCTGACCAGCAGTGGCCTCTTGGCAGTCCCCTCTGTCTCTGGTCAGTGTCACCGCTTGAGAAGGGAGAATGGACTGTGGCTGCTCTTCAGTCTGGCCTGTGTTGGGTACAGTGGACAAATCTGGAAGTTGGTTTTCCTTCTTTTTCTTTCTTTTTTTTTTTTTGAGACGGAGTTTCGCTCTTGTTGCCCAGGCTGGGGCAAAATGGCGCAATCTCGGCTCACTGCAACCTCTGCCTCCTGGGTTCAAGCGATTCTCCTGCCTCAGCCTCCCGAGTAGCTGGGTTTACAGGTGCCTGCCACCATGCCCAGGTATAGTTTGGTATTATTAGTAGAGATGGGGTTTCACCATGTCGGCCAGGCTGGTCTTGAACTCCCGACCTCAGGTAATCCACCCACCTTGGCTTCCCAAAGTGTTGGGTTTACAAGTGTGGCGTGAGCCATCGTGCCTGGCCAAAGCTGGTTTTTTGAATTATCCATGTCCTTTCCACCACCCCCACTTGTTGCTCCCAGTGTGGGGTCTGTCCTGTAGCCCACTGAAGCCCCCTTCACTGACCAGCACTCCCTTCTTCCTCTCCGAGGAGCACACTCCCCCAGAACTTTAAAGCTATTTCCTGATTGTTTGAAAGGACAGTGGATTAGCCTGACCAACCCATTAGAGGGCCCCAAGGATGGAGTTCACTTTGAAGTCATAAGGCCTTTCTCATTTAAACTCTGGGTGTGTGTTTGTGCAAATGTCAGCTGAATTGATGTAGTGAACACCCTACCATGGGGTCACATCTTTATAGCTCTGAGGGGATAGCTGCCCAGTTCAGTGGGTAGGCCCTGCCCTGGGCCTTGGGCTGAGTCCTGGCAGCCTTGTGGTCCATGTGGGTCATTTACACTCTCTGACCCCTGGATGGAGAGGGTACTGACACCTCCTCTTCTGCACTGGGCATTGGGGGGTCTGCATGAAGTCAGGCATGAGAAATATGCTGTGTAAACCTGCTCTTGAGTTGTCTGCCCCCTTAAATAAGAGACCTGTTACCAGGCCCAGATATGGTCCTGGCTGAGCTTGCCGTGGTGTCTGAAAGTGCGACTGAGATTTCCTCATTCGTGTCTTACGGTTTGTTTTCTCTCTCCAAGCATAATGTCCTGTTCTTGTCTCTATCAAATTTCATTCTATTTTTTTTTTTTTTTTTGGAGGCAGGGTCTCACTCTGCCACCCAGGCTGGAGTGCAGTGGTGCAATCACAGCTCGTTGCAGCTTTGACCTCCCAGGCTCAAGGGATCCTCCTGCCTCAGCCTCCTGAGTCACTGGGACCACAGGTATGGGCCACAATGCCTGGTTAATTTTTTAAATTTTAAAAATTTTAGTAGAGATGGGGTCTCCCTATGTTGCTTAGGTTGGTCTTGAACTCTTGGCGTCCAGTGATCTTCCCACCTTGACGTCCCAAAGTGTTGGGAGTCACTACACCTAGTCAAATTTCTTTCTTAATGGTCTCTGCTTCTCCAGTATATTACAGATGAATTTCAATTTAATCCATCACTTACATGGGCTCTTGTCCTTTTCCTAGTATTTTGTCATCTACATACCTAAGGAAACTATTATCTACTATGTTACCTGGAACCTTCATACAAATTGTTGAATGAACCTGCCCCCAATGTACAATGCTATTGAACATAACTTTCTTAGTCTTGCAAAGCCGATACAGATCTCAGAAGAGAAACGCTTGAATGTACTGACCGAAATAGTTACTGATCTATTATGCAAAAACCTAAAAGTACTAGCAGTTAAATCTGGCTCTTATAGTCTTCTCATAGACAAATCTTGCTCATTCTGAAAAGCTTCTTTGAAGAAAGAATTGGTTCTTGATGCTCTGAAATATACGTGTCTCTCTTATTTGAGTTGGATGAATTGTTGCCGTTTTGGAATCTGCACTGTGTGTGGGCTGCGGATGTGGGAGTTACCTGTCCCCCTCCCCAGGGTCTTTTCCTCCCCTCTCCTCCCCTCTCTGCCCTACCTGGGCCATCTCACCCCTCAATCATCTCCCCACCTACCTTCGGAGGACCATTTCCTCTTAGTGACTGATAATGAAATTCCTGAACAGAGTTCAGGATGCCAGGGATTTTAACAGTCAAGACTCAACCGTGGAGAAGACATTGAGAAAGCAGCAGGCACACCTGTGTTCAGATAAGCTGACTTTCCTGTGTTTTGCAATTTTTCCATCTGTCACCATGGGAACAATGGCAGTGCACCTGTCCCACTTGGCAGGGACTTCAGTTGGACCCATTCTGCACCCCACAGCTCGGGACTCTAACTGCCACGGAGGAGTCAAAAGACCTGCATGCTGCTCACCTGTCCTGGGTGTGGTCTCGAATCAACTTTAGCTTTTCTGAGCCTTACATGTTTTCTATGTTTAAAAGATGAAAAATAAATCTAGACCTGTACCCATTCCTATTGACTCTGGTTTAAACTGATTTATTAAAACGTCTTTTGATCTAGACCAGCAATTCAAGTTTATTTTTCTTTTCTTCTTCTTCTTTTTTTTTGTTTTGAGATGGAATTTCACTCCGTTGCCCAGGCTGGAGTGCAATGCCACAATCCTGGCTCACCGCAGCCTCTGCCTCTGGAGTTCAAGTGATTCTCCTGCCTCAACTTCCTGAGTAGCTGGGATTATAGGTGCCCACAACCATTCCCGGCTAATTTTTGTATTTTTAGTAGAGGTTTCTCCATGTTGGCCAGGTTGGTCTCGAGCTCCTGACCTCAGGTGATCTGCCCGCCTCGGCCTCCCAAAGTGCTGGGATTACAGGCGTGAGCCACCACACCCAGCCTCAAGTTTTCATGATAAATCATTAGCAATGTGATTGCAAGACCCCTCTCTTCCCGCTCTTCCCAGTTATTTGCGCTCAGAGAATCTATAAAGAATTTGATGTGAGGTAAAAGCTGGGGACTGTTGGGACTCATTTGGCCATTTCCCAAATGTTTGCCAGCACAGGGGCAGAAGGAGTGGCCCTGAGTCTGGTGTCTCAGCCCTTCTCAAGGTTCCGTGAGAGTGAGAGGAGCAGTTCAGGCCTCAGAGAGATTCTGCCTAAGCTCTGAGCTGCAGGTTTGGGACATGTGGGCCTTGAACAGGCGAGTGAGTGCGTTTAGCACTGCAAGTGCAAAATACAGGAAAATGGGCCCTTTGATAGTTCTAAAAATAAGTCCAATACGAATTGTAGTGCTTTATTAACATTAACCACCTGGAGAAGAGGGTGGTTGCTTGGCGGTTCCTGGAATTTGTTTCATCTCTCGAATTCCTGTTTGCATCATGGAACCTGTGTGCTGCTCAGACTATGCTGGCACTCGAGATTACTTGGACACGAAGATCTTGGCCCTCTCTGAAAATGTTGATTTATGATCCTTTGTTCCTGCCGTTTGATACGAGGGTACGAAGGGAGAACTCACCCCGGGAGCTGCATGCATGGCTGTCTGTCTTGGCCTCCCAAGATATAAGTCCCTGAAGCAAATGGACTTAAATCACTTAGTTCTTTTAAACCTCCTTAAGTGTCTTATTGAAGCTGAATTGTGACAGTGATCCTAAGTCACAAAGTGACTTTCTGGGGAGATGGCTCTCATGCAGCATGGATTTGGTAAGAAAGGAGAGTCTAGGGAGACAGGAAGGGCCCTTAGAGGCAGGGGGCAGGGGGCAGGGCCAGCCTCCCTCAGGCCCTCAGATGGGGCAGTGGCCCACAGACCCTGCGCCTCTCAGGCCACACAGGAGAAGGGTGGACAAGAGCCTTGTCATAGTACTCAGTGACGGTTCCTCTGGCTCTGTCTTCTTCTCTCTGTCGGAACTCAGCTCTCCTCCTAAGGAAGTCTGAGAGGCCCCAGGGTAGCTCAGACAGCCTGGAGGATGGGTCCCAGAGGCTCCCGGGCACCTGCCAGCCCCCTCCTCACTCCCATCTGTGTGGGTGTTATCTGCTTGCACTAAGGGGAGAGCTTGTCCTTGCTGTCTCTTGCAAGGTCCACGGCTGCCAATGTCCCCGTGAAGGCTGGGGGTTTCCAACCTGGACCACTTCTGACACCTGGGCCGAGGCCACCTTCTTTTTGTGGCAGATGCAATGCTCTCAGTGTTCTCAGCAGGTATCAGGGGAGGGTGGTACATAGCAGGCTGGCCCTCTCTTCTAGGGTGCGAAGGCTAACATCTCTCAGACCCCTTTATAACCAATGATCCAGAGGTGACTTAAGACCACGAATTTGATGACCTATGAGGGACTTGCATTCTGAGCAGAGTCAAACAGGGAGAGAGGCAGAGTGTGGGCCCCAGTTTTGCTACTGTGGCTCAAGCATGAGCCTCGTTGCTCTGCAGCCAGCCACCTTAACAGTGGCTTCTCTGTGCCATCAAGAGCTTACTGGGTGTAGCGGGAACAGCTCCTTGTCATTCCTGGAAAACTAGCCTAGGGTTTGCTTCTTCAACTCTCCTGTGAATTCTGTTGACCAATTACTGTCCCTGGAGAAATCTCCCTGGGCTTGAATTCACTGGAGTAGATACTATGCTGTATAATCAAGCTCTGTCTGATAGAAGGGGGGTGGGGGGAATTGTCCCAAAATGTGCATGCAAAATTGTTCATTGGTCATTTTGTTTCATGGCAAGAGAAAGGGGAAACATAAAGTATTAAAGGCTTAGTGTGGACAGACAGGCTGGCAAGCGAGATGCGGAGAGAGTCAGATGGCCAGTTGGAAGGTCACAGGAGAACGCAGAGCTCCATGTGCCATTGACGTCTGTGAGCAAACCTTGATCCCTGCCCCTCTGGCTCATGCTGGCTCTGAGAGTTGACAAGAGAGGCTTCTCGCCCGTGAATATCCTTGCTGCCTGTGCCCATGACTTCTACCAGGTGTGGCTGTGGCTTTCCTGCAGGCATTGGGATATTTTCCCTGTTATTAATTAATACTAATTTTGTTAGACACAAAATTCAAGAGAATGTGACCAGTTCTTGAGAATCTCATCTGTGGCTGAACGAGGTTCTCTCCCAGGTGCTTGACTCCTCTGTTGGCTGATTTATAAAAAGGTGTCCTAATCACGACATCATGAGTTGCTTTGGAGGTTTAAATGCATCGAATGGAACCTCCCTCCCAATATTTGTGAGCTCAAGAAAGAGTGCAGATGGAAGACTCTCTTCTTTCCCTCCCAGCCTGACCTGGTTCAAGCCTAGGAGTCCCCACGCCTGCAGCACGTTCTGTCCTTTGGAAGACAGGCCCAGGGAGAGGGCTGTGTGGCCCTGGAAGCACTGCTAGGTTTGCGGCAGGAGATTCTGGAGTCTGGCCCAGAAGGGAAGATGCTCTAGGTCCCTTCATTCCCAGATTCCTCCGCCTCCCGGGAGGGGAGCAGCCAGACAGGAGCCCAGGCAGGACCCTTCAAATGTGGGCCCCGAAGCCTGTGGTGGCCAAGGTCTAAGAGTGACACTGTGAAAAGCCTTCCCTATTAATCAGATCGCTTCCTGTTGCAAGGAAAAACGTAAACCCCTCAGACTAGCTTGAAGAAAAGGGAGACTTTGTGACCTCACTTAACTGAGAAAGAGGCGAAGCAGCCTTGGGCAGGCTGGACGGAAGGGCTCAGTGAACGTGGTCAGGGGCGCCTCTCACTCTCCCTCAGTCCTGGGTGCAGGGAGGGGGACTCAAGCTCCTCCTAAAGGGGGGGCCTCTTTTTGTGTAGCAGAAAGGCCCACATGTCACCTAAGTGTAATAACCCCAGGACAAAGGAATAAGCTTTCACTGTGCACACGGGGTAAACAGCGGGCCTCGAGCCAGTCCCTCATTGTGTCACATGGAGGGTGTGGATCAGCCGGTCTAGGGGCAAGCGTAGGAGTCTGTGATGGACAGCCCCACCAGTAACGCATGGATGCAGGGAGAGCAGCTCTCCCAGAGAGGGAGGGTACTGTGACAACGCCGTGTGGGGTGAGGTGAGGGGGCTGGACAGACAGAACAGTGTGCGCCCCCCACTCCCCAGCCCTGCCCAGAGTGGCACCTGCCCTGTCTGGGCTCTCCCCATTCCCTCCTCGGAAGGCATTCGTCATGAACAGCTGTACGTGGAGCAGACACTGAAGGTCCTATGTCTTTATATCACAAAGCTTCGATGCTCTCCAGTTCTCATTCTCCATGAAAGTGGGAACCTAAAAATACAGTTGACCCTTGAACTGCGGTTTGAGCTGTGAAAGTCCACTTATACATGGATTTTTTCAGTAAAAGTTACAGTGAGTGTGCTTGCCTCTCTGTCTTCCCTTCCACCTCCTACACTTCTTTTGCCTCGGCTACCTCTGAGACTGCAAGACCAACCCCTCCTCTTCTTCCTCCTCCTGCCTCGACTTGAAGAAGATGATGAAGATCTTGATGATGATCCACTTCCACTTAATAAACAGGGAATGCATTTTCTCTTCCTTACAATTTTCTTAATAACATTTTCCTATCTCTAGCTTGCTTTATTGTAAGAATCCAGTAAACTCATACATATAGCTTACAAAATAGCTGTTAACCTACTGTTTATGTTATCAGTGAAGCTTCCAGTCAACAGTAGGCTAATTGTTAGTTCAGTTTTGGGGGAGTCACAAGTTATATGGGGATTTTGGCTGCATGGGGGGGTTGGCACCCCTGGCCCTGCTGTTGTCGGAGGGTGAGCTGTATATGAAACCCCGATCCTATGAATTGCTTGCTACCATTAGCCTCCTTCCCTCTCCCCTCTCCCTCCCCCTTCTCCCTTCTCTTTCCCTCCCTCTTCCTCTCTCTGTCTGTCTTTCTCCATCCCTCCTACCCTGCAGATTTACTTAATTTCTTGGTTTGCCAGCTGGATTCATGTGTGAACAGATGTTTTTATCATTGACTTTGCCTAAGTGCTAAGCCAGCCAACAAGTTAAATGCAGCAAGCTAGTAAAAAGTCCACTAAGTACAAAGTAAAATGAATTGTCTTTGGTATTTCTGCTTGTTTGTTATCATATTATTTTAAGACATCTTTCTCTTTTCAGCTGCAGGCTGTATCTTTCTTGATTTATAACATTTGAGGGATTTCCTCTGCCCACATCCAATACGAGGCTCTAAACCTTCAAATCCAATTACTTCCTAATTGGATTTCTGGATTTCTTCCTTAATTAGTAAATGAGCTGCCATTTCATCCATAGGGCAAGTCCTTGGCTCTTTGTTGAAAGTGGTTGTTCAATTTTCTTTTCTTGCTCTGGGTAGGCATATCAGGGCTGACTCTGAAATAAAACACCTGCTTCAGTCATCTGTGGGCGAGAAATCCCTTCCTTGTCCTTGGGCATTGTCACGGGTGGTGCCAGGCCTGGCTGAGGCTGGCATTGCCCCGTATGCACTGAGTGTGCAGATTCTCCACAGTGGAGGCAGTGGGTACCTTTGAGGCTTGAAGGACATGGTTTAGGGTAGAGAAGAAGGAAACTGCTTTTACAGATGTCAGTTGATATATATCCAAAGCTAACACAGTTTGAAAATACTAATCTGTAAGTCCAGAGTGGTGAGTATCTTGTGTTAATTTTATTCAGATGCACCATTTAAATGTTCCCAGAATCATTTAATGCCATACAGGCCTCCAGCTAGCCTAGTGTTTGACTATGGGCACTACTACCTGCCATAATTCCTTGTACGTGGGGCTGACACATGCATGGCGGGGCGCTTGGCATCCTGGAACCATTGACCCCAGAGGCTACAGGGCTCCTATCCATGAAAATGTTTCTGCTCATTTCCATAAATGCTATATACATCTCACCTTTTAGACAAGGACCCTGGGGTTGAAAGAATTGAAGTGGCTGGTCCAAGAACGAAAGCTTGGGCTGGGCTCGGTGACTCACGCCTATAATCCCAGCACTTTGGGAGGCCGAGGCAGGCGGATCACTTGAGGTCAGGAATTCAAGACCAGCCTGGCCAACATGGTGAAACACCATCTCTACTGAAAATGCAAAGATAAGCCTGGCATGGTGGTACATGTCTGTAGTCCCAGCTACTCGGGAGGCTGAGGCAGAAGAATTGCTTGAACCCAGAAGGTGGAGGTTGCAGTGAGCCGAGATTGCGCCATTGCGCTCCAGCCTGGGCAACAGAGCAAGACTCTATCTCAAAAACAAATACACAAACAAACAAACAAACACAACGTGGTAGTGGCCTGACTCCCACCTGATGCTCTTTCTACTTACACGAGGTCAGTGTGCTCAGAGAGCGAGGAGCCCTGCACTAGGCAGAGGGGACAAGAGAGAGTTGTGCTCATTTTGTTCTGTGGTTGGTGTTGGAGGATTGAGCGTGTGCACTCTCTCTCTTGCACACTCACACACTTACACACTCACAAACCCACGCACCCCATCCACACATAGTTACTTTTTTCTGAGGACGTCCTTTCCACATTTCATCTGATGTCCTAGCCCTCCCCAAAGCAGACTTGAGCTTCTAAGGCTCATTGGATCAAACCACAGATTCGTGCACAGGATTTATACCTCTTCGTTTCACAGTTGAAGGAGCTTGGAGACAAGAGTGGAGTTTTTCCCCTTTTTAACCCAACAGAATGGTAGACATAGATTTATTGGTCTATGAGCAACTTCAGGCAGAATCTGGTCATTTTCAGGTTTGCGTTCCCCGTGGAGACCACAGCACCTAGCATGCAGTAAAGGCTCCATGAGCATGGGCTGAATGAATGGAGAATGGGCAGGCATCAGGCTGCACTGATGGGCCACACAGTCTCTCCCAACACAGACATTATGAGGTCACAGCGGCACAAAACATTGCCAGAAGATACAGGGCCCAGAGACCTCCAACTTAATGTAGAACAAGTTACATTTCAGGTCTTCGCACTATGAAAAATGGCCCATTGTTTGAGCTATGAGTAAGCAGACACACTTTCCACATGGGAGTTTCACATCCTGCTTTAGAGAAGGCCAGAGTGCCCTTCCCGTGCCTGCTGCTGCTGTTCTTATTTTTTGTGTCTTTGACTTAAAACCATCAACGTGCCAACGTGGTGTATTTTGAGGTGGTGTGTTCTGGACACCTTCCTTGTCTAATTTAATTCTCCTAACAACTGCAGGAGGTCGCTGTTTGCATTCGCTGATGTGAAAACAGGCTCAGAGAAGTTATAAAATGTACTAATCTCTTACAGCAGCTAAGGGGACTTTCTTCCCTCTGTCCCCTTTTCTTCCTCCTGGGATCTAGAGACACAGAGGGAATGCAGTAAGGGTGTGAGAGGAACGGAATGCTCCTTGGGGATATTGGTAAACAAAACACACCTGCTCTGATGAGAGTTTCCCTCTGGTCGGAGACAGGCACTCCAAGGCAGATCTGGCCCTTGGGTGGCCCTGGCCCTGGGCCCTGGGCGCTCGATGGGTCCACAGAGGTTCGATCTTGACGCTTTCGTTTTCCCTCTGCTGCTCTCTTGCCCTTGCAGCTCTGCTTTTTCCTTTCCATCTGTTAACAATCTGGAGTGCAGACCCTGATTGAGGATTTGCACTGATGTGAGGAGTTCACCCTCACCTCATCTTCTGCAGTGACTTCTTGGTTGGCCCCTGGCGCTATTGTCTCTGGCCCCTGTCCAGCCTCTGCTGTAGGTCCTATCTTTAGTTCCCGAACATATTTTCCAAGTCTAGACTCCCCTGGTAGGGCTGCAAGACCATCCATGATCTTGTCATTCCCAATACATTTGGCCTCATCTCCCTTCCTCTGCAAGTTGACCCCTGCTGGCTAACAAGGATGCTCTTCCTTCTCTCCAACACAGATCCTAGGCTCATTCAAACCCCTGCCTTTCCATTAATTTTTTTTTTTTTTTTTTTGAGACGTAGTCTCGCTCTGTCGCCCAGGCTGGAGTGCAGTGGTGCGATCTCTGCTCACTGCAAGCTCCACCTCCCAGGTTCACACCATTCTCCTGCTTCAGCCTGCCAAATAGCTGGGACTACAGGCGCCGCCACCACACCTGGCTAATTTTTTGTATTTTTAGTAGAGACGGGGTTTCACCGTGTTAGCCAGGATGGTCTCGATCTGCAGACCTTGTGATCCGCCCAGCTCAGCCTCCCAAAGCGCTGGGACCACAGGCGTGAGCCACCACGCCCAGCCCCATTCATCTTTTTTAAAAGCACTGCTCTTCCTCCTCCTACCCATCTAAATTTTGTTAGGACCATGAGCTTTGAGGTTAAAGAGATCTGTGTTAAAATTATATTAGTATCACTTGACTGGCCGTATATGACCTTCGGAGTCAGAGTTTCCTAATGTGAAAGGAAAATGGTAACAGCAATTGCATAGTGTTGGCAGAGGAGTGACATCTGAAGAGTCCCCTGCAAAGCACGAGCACAGGTGCTGGCCAATGGGAAGACCCAAGTCAGGGTCATTGTTATCCTGTGTTCCTTAAGGTCCAGCTCCAGACCTGCCTTATTATAAGGCTTCTTCGACTTTTCTAGCAGCAGTCAAGTTCAACTGCATTGAGGACACCAAATTTGGTCCTGAATTGTTTTCCATGTGGTGAATGGAATCTCAAACTAGATTGTACACTTACAGGCATAGACTGTGGTTTTGCTTTTTTCTTATTTTTTTGAGACAGAGTCTCACTCTGTCATCCAGGCTGGAGTGCAGAGGTGCCATCTCAGTTCACTGAAACCTCCACTTCCTGGGTTCAAGCGATCTTCTCACCTCAGCTTCCTGAGTAGCTGGGACTACAGGCATGTGTCACCACACTGACTAATTTTTTGTATTTATTTTTATTTTTGTAGAGATGGAGTCTTTCTGTGTTCCCCAGGCTGGTCTTGATCCACCTGCCTTGTGCTGGGATTACAGGCGTGAGCCACCACGTCTGACCAGTTTCTTCTAGTTTCTTTCGTACACCTATAGCACTTATAAACTCTTGTGGTCAGAGGTAAGGGGAACATGGGGAATTTTCTTTATCCACAGTGAGTTCAGGTCCTCTGAATTTAGGCTCCTCAAAGCACCGTGGCTCCCATAAGATTTAGGATTGGGGCCACCCACCTGGAGAGCAGATACCCAGAGCTGGATTTGCACAGAGCAGACCTGTGGCCAGTGTAGGGGTCGCCGTGTCCTGGGTCCCAGTCACTTACCTGTAGGCACCTGGCATCATATCAGCTTGCTGGGTGACAGGGCTACACAACTGTGGTCCCCAGGGGCCAGACAGCCTCCTGCTTTGCACGTCCTGTGGAATCTTCAGAAGCAACACATTGGAACAAGAAAAGAGGGATTTTTTTTCATGAAACAGGCATGTGTTCTGTTTAATGAGGGGAATTCGAGACTCAAGCTGGGGAGAGTACGTGAACTGACTTCTTGACAATGTAATTATAACTCATTTTTCACTACTAAATTGAAATCACTTAGCCAGGCATTGGCCCAGTTTCGGTGAGCGTAGGGGAGCGGCGGCCTGCCTCTGCCTGCCAGCAGTGGATATGAGGCTGTCTTTGATGCTGGAGCACCAGGGGGGCACACTGGTGTTGGAGAGCCTGCCTGCATTAAGCATATTCCTCAGAAACGGCATACAATTGGTTTTTTATAAATATTTACATTTGGTTGACATTATCTTATCAGAACCGCTGCATTCCTGACTGATCTCGGAGTGCCCCTGAGTGCTGCCTCTTTGAATTTCCTAAGCAGTTGTGCTTGCTTTGGCAGCACATATATTAATTTCCTAAGCAATTAATTGCCTGTAAACTGTAAAAGAAGAAGGCTTCCTAGTTGAGGCAATAAGCTATTTTAAGTGAATCCTTTTGCAAAGCAAAAACTCCTTTTGTAGTGAAGAAAATCTCCCTTAATTGATCCCTGTGGTAAATGGGGTTTCCCTTGATGTCCATAATTTTTTTTTTTTTTCAGATGGAGTCTCACTCTCTTGCCAGGCCGGAGTACACTGGCGCGATCTCAGCTTACTGTAACCTCCATCTCCTGGGTTCAAGTGATTCTCCTGCCTCAGCCTCTGAAGTAACTGGGACTACAGGCGCCCGCCACCATGCCCAGCTAATTTTTGTATTTTTGGTAGAGACGGGGTTTCACCATGTTGGCCAGGATGGTCTCGATCTCCTGACCTCCTGATCCTCCCGCCTTGGCCTCCCAAAGTGCTGGTATTATAGGCGTGAGCCACTGCGCCCAGCCTACAATCTTTAATGCTGTGGAATTCATGCCTTATCTACCTGGTTCCTGAGGAGGCAGACACCTGGGGGCAAAGCAGGGCACTGGGAAAGTACCAGTACTTCCTGCTCTCAGATAATCTGCTTGGGAGTCCTGGGGGGTAGGTATTATTATCACCATTTTGCAGATGAAAAAAGTGCGGCTCAGAAGAGGTTAAGTACATGTCTGAGATCACACAACAGGTCAGGGTTGTGCCAGGAGTCAGTCTGAGGCCACCGTGACACCCAGACTGGAAGAAGGCCCCACGTGCTCAAAGCCCTCCTCCTGGCGCCCGGGTCTTTCCATGAGAAACAACCTTAAAGGGCGACTTTGTCTCTGGATTTCTAGGCCACACTCACTTTTAGCTCCTTGAAGCCCTTCTCAACGTTCAGTCCTCTTATCCTTCAAAACAGGCAGATAGAGCTGGGTACAGTAGCTCAGGCTTGTCATCCCAGTGACTTGGGAGGTGGAGGCAGGAAGATCTGAGTTGGAGGAGTTGGGGGCCAGTCTGGGGCATAGCAAGACCTCATCTCTAAGGAAATTAAAACACGTAGCTGGGCATGGTGGCACATGCCTATAGTCCCAGCTATTTAGCAGGCTTAGGCAGGAGGATTGCTGGAACCCAGGAGTTCAAGGCTGCTGTGAGCCATGACTGCACTGTTGCACTCCAGCCTAGATGACAGAATGAGACTCAACTCAAAAAAAGAAAAAGAAAAAGAAAGGAGATGGGTTTTCTCTGGATGAGTGTGCTGGGGTGGTTCCACTGTGGCATGCAGGACTGTGGCTCAGGGTTTCTCTCCTGCCCTCTTTGATGCCTGGGAACTGTGCTGAGTCACCTTGACCCATTTTAACCAGCAGCTCGGGTTAAAGTTCTTAATGACCAGGAGATACACACACACACACACACACACACACACACACACACACACACACACACACACACATACATATATATATACACACACATATCTATCTATCTATCTATCTATCTATCTATCTATCTATCTATATCCTGCATTTTACAAATGCTTTAAATTCAGTCATAAAAAATAAGCTTCAAATTTACAAAAACCAAGATAGTAAAAACTGATGGGATGGGAATTATATTTCCATGTTCAAAATGCTAACTTAACAAAAAATTTCCTTTAGCATTCATTTAACTACCTAAATGTTTGCAATGTGGCTATGTTTCTAAAATTGGAATTAGGCCAGGCATGGTGGCTGACATCTGTAATTCCAGCACTTTGGGAGGCCAAGGTGGGCAGATCACCTGAGGTCAGGAGTTTGAGACCAGCCTGGCCAAGGTGGCAAAATTCCATCTTACTAAAAATACAAAAATTGGCTGGGCGTAATGGTGGGTGCCTGTAATCCCAGCTACTTGGGAGGCTGAGGCAGGGAGAACTGCTTGAACCCGGGAGGTGGAGGTTGCAGTGAGCTGAGATCATGCCATTGCACTCCAGCCTGGGTGATCTCAAAAAAAAAAAAAGTGGGATTAAGTTTCTATTCAAATGTGTTTTATTAGATGTAATTTATCTGGCATCAAACTCTTGTATAAATACCAGCATAGCCAGCTCAGATCTTTCTAAACTATGTTGTGTGCAACATTAGCACCCTGAGATATTATTGAGGCATTCTTCGAAAACAATATAATAGAACCAGAGCATTTGTGAATCAATGAGTCACAAAAAGTTAAATACTTAATTTTTTTTTGTTACTGCAGGACTCCCTCTAAGATTAAAATATGCTACTATATATTTGTATTAGGTATCTATTGTTATGTAACAAATTATCACAAAACTCAGTGGCTAAAAATGACAATAAATATTGATACCACTCACAGTTTCTGTGGGTCAGGAGTGTATGAGCAGCTTGGTCGGGTTGTTCAGGCTCTTTTGTTCAGTTTGGTCTTTCCTGAGGTTGCAGTTGAGATGCTGGCTGGTACTGCATTATCTGAAGGCTGGACTGGGGCTGGAGGATCCACTTTCAAGATGCCAAGGTTTTTGGTGGGAGCCCTCAGCTCTTCTCTATGGGCCCCTCTTGACAGGGCTGCTGGAGGATACTCGTGGTATGCAGGCCAGCCTCTCCCAGAGAACAAGGCAGAAGCTGCAATGCCCCACAGGAGGGAGACTTGGAAGTCAGACATCATTGCCCCTGCCATATGGTCTTAGTCCATTTGTGTTGCTATAAAGGAATACCTGAGGCTGGGAAATTTATAATAAGAAGATGTTGATTTGGCTTATGGTTCTGCAGGCTCTACAGGATGGTGCCAGCATCTGCTTTGGTGAGGGCCTCAGATGTTTCCACTCATGGAGAAGGTGAAGGGGAATAGGCATCACACGGTGAGAGAGGAAGCAAGAGAGAGGAGGAACCAGTTTCCATGGGAACAAGCGTGGGCATTCACTCACTCTGTGAAAATGGCACCAAGCCATGAGGGATCCATCCCAGTGACCCAAACACCTCTCACCAGGCCCCACCTCCAACAGTGGGGAGTCAAATTTCAACATGAAATTTGGAGGGGACAAATATTCAAACAGTATCACATAATCTGTCAGTCACACTTGCCAGGAGGAACTGATGTGAGAAGGGGACTCTACAAGGGTATGAGGACACAGAGGCAAGATCTTTGGGGGCCACCTGGAGGTTGGCAATCACGACATCGTTCAACCTTAAGTAGAGGTTATGATGTAATTTCCCCCAAACTCACTTTACTTCAGATTGTCACAAAATCCCTTTGTTTTCCAATTCCTGGTGTGTGTCGACCCCCACTGTTCTAGCCCAGGTTGCTCAATTCAACCCGTAGCTTGGGGTGAGCCACTGCCTACTACCCTGCATGCTGTCAGGAGACTTCTTTGTATTATGTTGTGTGTGTGTGTGCATGTGGGGGTGTGTGGAGTGCACGGTGCAGGCTGGTGAGGGATGAGAACTCTAGGGGCACACCCTGAGGGCAAGGAGCTCCTGAGCACTTAAACTGCAGCCTCCAGGGAGTTCTTTCCTCATTGCAGGGCTGCCTTAATGTCCACCCTGGACCACTCTCTCCCTTGTGGTCACTGAGTACCCTAGAATTGGAGCTTCTCTCCACTTCTTGATTTCTTCCTCGCCTTCCGCCGCTTTGCACCTGGGTCCACCATCTCTCCTTCATACGAAAGCTGTCTTCCTGGCTTTTTTTTTTTTTTCATAAGAAGCTATGGTGGCCAAATAAGAAATAACATTTAAAACAGGATTCTAAAGCCTGGTGTGGCGGCACATACCTGTCATCTCAGCACTTTGGGAGACTGAGGCAGAAGGATTGCTTGAGGCCAGGAGTTTGAGACCAGTCTGGGCAACATAGTGAGATCCCAATCGCTCCCTAATACTTCAAAGTTAGCTGGATGTGATTGCACACCTGTAGTCCCAGCTGCTTGGGAGGCTGAGGCAGGAGCATTCCTTGAGCCCAGGAGTCAAGGTTGCAGTGAACAACAGAGCAAGGTCCTGTCTCTAAGAAAATGGCCAGAAAACAGCAGCAACCCCCCCCACCCCCAGGATTCTGAGTCGTTCATGGCAAAAGAAGTTAGTTCTTCTTTCTATGCTGTCAGGAGGACTCTCCCCACAAACACAACTGCCTGGTCAGCACTTCTTGGGGAAGGTCTTTGTTTCTTCCTGCCCATCCCAGAATGGGTTAAATTTAAGGCAGGAAAAACGAGACAGAAAGGACTGGCGTTTTCACATCAAGTTAGGCTGAGCATTGCTCTTCCACCCTGGAATGCTGCTTTGATCACAGGCCTGTCTGTGTGCATCCCCTCCTGGGGGAGAACTGCAGCTTTCTAGTAATCAAGCTTTCTGAAGTGCTCTTACCCTCATCCCAAGAAATCATGTCTTTCCTGCTTCACTTTAGCAGTGACCTTCCCACCACCTCTGCACACTCTTTATAACCGCAATTGCCTTGCATATTTCTGCTCTAAACTTGGATCAGCATGTGCCTGCTGCCCCTGTCCTAGAGCAAGTGTGAGGTCATTGAATGAGCATCTGAAACTGTGGCCCTGATGTATGGAGGTTGGCAGGCAGGCGTCCTGAGGCAGCTGGTCCCAGGGGCTGGAAACGTGGTGTGCCAACTCCCTGTTTTTCCAGGAACTTGCAGAGTGCGTAGGGGAAGGCCCGTAAACTGCTCAGTATTGCAAGTTACCCCATACCACAATGGAGAAGGAAATACAATTATATTATTGTGGTCATCACTGAGCATGTGAGGTGGTGGTGAGTGAGCATCTTTGCAAAGCAGAGCCAGGCAGGCAGAGTTAGAGTCTCTCTCTCTCTCTCTCTCTCTCAGATGATTTACGTTTCCATCCACCTCACTTAACGTGGCCTCCTGGGCAAAGCTTACTCATTTGCGGATGTCTTTTTTCTTGTGTCATTTCCTTCCTTCTCTGAAGAGCAGATTTCCATCTGGGTGTCTGGTAGGAGGGAAAAGGGAAAATAGTTCCTGGACAGGGTGGTTTTGGAAGTGAAGAGTTCCCTCCTCTATACTGTCAATCTTCAGATCTAAAGGGCATCACTCTTCTCCCTCCACACAATTGGTGATAAGCACCAGTGTTGTTACGACAAGGAGAAAAGGGGGGTTTCTAATTTTGGGAGAAAGAATGAAGACTGACCCTGTCAACAAAATGCTTATTAGGGAGTTTTAAGCTCTTTTGTCAAAGATCTGGCTTCCCAACTAGAGGGCTGCCCTCACCCTCCTCCAGTAAATCTGTTGATATTTTCACTTGTTGATACATTTTCCTAAAGTGCCGTGTCATGATTTTCCCCTTAATTGTCTCTTGGAGATAGTTAGTACGCTTTTCCTGAGTGAAGGATGAAACTCCTGAGGCCGGGAAGCAAGAGTTTAAGTAAATTGCTCTGAAAGAGTCTTCCCCGGCTTACTGTGGTGCACCAGTGCCTCGCTGCTGAAAGCAGCTTCCCGTGAAACTCAGGGATGGTTGAATGGGAAACATCCAGAATGCCATCAGCCCACTCTGCTTCTGGAGCTCGGGCCAGAAAAGAAGAAGGGGTCTCACTGCTAGCCTGGGCAAGTAGATTCCAGGACTTGGGAGGAGGCACATAACTCTCTGGTAGCAATACGAATTTTGGAATGCAAGTGTATTAAAAAAAAATGGAATACTCTTTATTCCAATGCCAAACCAGTTGTTGGAACTGGTTTGCTCCCAGATCTGCAGAACAGCAGCTACCCAGGCCCCAGGTAGATGGTTGGAGGGAGTGGTGTGGGGCAGAGTGACTCCTGCATTACTTGAGTTACCTGGGTCAAGTATACAGGTCTGCAGGCCACTAACCCCCAATTTAAGTTAGTGAAATGTCTTAAAACATCTGTGCCCCCTTGCCAGAGCCACTGGGTGTCCAGGATGCAGCTGCAGAGTGGCTTGTCGGGAAGGTTACGCCTGTCTCTTTGTCTGGGCGGCATGTGCCGTCTCTGGGTCCTGCCCCTACCTCTCACCCTGCCTGCCTTTTGCATGCATCACTCTGTGTTATGGTTGTCTCCCTTACCACATTATAACTGGCTTTAGTGCAGGAAATGTGTGTGCGTGTTTATCTCTGTGTCCGTGGTGTTTAAAACAGAACCTGGCATCTGGTAGGGACCCAAAATATGTTCTCCGATAGAATGAGGGAACAAACCTTTGTCCTGCAGCGGAAAAGCAGCGGGTGTCACTGTCCCCATGAACTCAGAAGGGTTCAGCGAGAACCCCTCCTGAATTTTAGAAGGACCTGGGACCCGGTAGCAGGTCCATGCGCTGCATGGCGTGAAGTCAGTAGGAGCTGGTGGGAGGACGGAAGGAGGAGAAGGAGATAAATAAATAGGGGTAGCAGAGAAGTCCTCGGTTCATCAGGAAAATCTTTATCCATGAGTTCAGTGAACATTTCTTGTTTTCCCTGGAATTCCAGTGGTAATAAGGTGCCGGGGACTGTTGCAAGTGAGTGATTATTGAGGGTGGGTAAAGGACTATTAGGGCTTCTTGCAGAAGCAGAAATTATTTCCTCCTGGCTGTCTATCCCAGTTTATCAATGAAACCAACAGTAGGAAGGTGGCTGCTGGGGTAGTGGGAGGCCCCGGGTGAAGCAGTCAGACCATTCCTTGGCATAGTCAGGGTCATAGATGCTGGAATCGCTACTGAGCACATGCCCCCACTAGGTTCAAATCTTTTCTGTGCAAGATTATTTTTGCAGAGCAGGGAAATTGATAAGAAAACCAGCTCATATTAGGCATTTAGCAAAAGAAGAAAGGAAGGTGACTTCCAGGTCTCAGCTGATTCAAGATCACCTCTAACACCAGTGCCCGTTCTGCACTGTTTTTAGGAGTGAAACTTCTTGGTTAAACAAGATCTGATAATGCATCCTAACATAGAAAACGATGTATGTGGGGTTGCTCTGGCGGAGTGAGAGTGGGATCCAGGGACCCACCCTTGGTCTCAGTCCTCCTCCCTCACCACCAGTCCCTCTAGCAGGCAGCTGACCCAGGAGCTCGACTGGAGACCCACTGCCCAGCCCTGCCCATTGGCCTCCCTCCCTCCAACTTTTCTTTTATTTTTATAGAGATGGATTCTTGCTATGTTGCCGAGACTGGTCTCAAACTCCTGGCCTCAAGCAATCCTCCCACCTCGGCCTTCCGAAATGTTGGGATTACAGGCATGAGCCACCGTGCCCGGCCAGAAAGCTTTTCTTGTTAAACCAGTTAGTGGGTACCTGTGGTTCCTTGGTGTTTTTCTTCATGTAGTCTGGTTAATAGACTTTTCCTCCTGTACTTCTCAGCGTGAAATGGTAAACCTACGACCTTGGGAAGACAGCACTTTTTCCAGGGTGGTTGCTATTTAGCTCTGGTTTTTAGAGCTGCGGGTGGAGGGTGGAGAGGAAGAGAATGATACTGAGGAAGAGACAGGAAACCATCACGGAGAGACTTCTGACTGGCGCAGGCAGGTCCTCCAGGGAGCCATCGGCAGTAGGATGTACTTCCCCCTTTCGGCGCCAACAAGGTCTGTAGATCTCTTTCTACCACGCTGTGTGTCAGCCACAGCCTTTTCTCCAGCAGTGACTGTGTCATTGGGGATTCACAGAAATGCACACTCAGAGGAACACAGAGCATTTAGCTTCCAGGACTGTCGCCATTTGCACAGGTGCAGGACCACCAGCAGTCAGACTGTGCTCCCGCTTTGACGATGTAGTGTGGTTATGAAGGAAAGTTCTGTGCTTCCACGGCTGAATTCTGAGCTAAAACAATGGAGAACTTACCAGTCTCTGCAGCCAGCCTGACCCTGGATATAGGAGATGATCCCGACTAGATAGAGGACAGAGTCAGATGAAAAAAGTGACATGCCTGGACAAACCAGGGCTGGGTCAGTGGCTGAAGGCCAAGGGGGATAACAGTAATAGACTCACAATGCAGTTTTGTACGTGCAAGGGCTGAAATTGAAGTGCAACTATAGTTCTCTATATTTATGTTTAGCCTAGTTGTTCAATAACTGGCTGAAATTTTATGCCATAGTGTGAACTCAATTCTGTTCACCTTATCACCGTGTTACTTTGCAGAGTCATGAGTTAAGAGAAATTTCTCACGTGTGCTGGGAAATGAGAGCAACTGACTCCTAAGAGCATGGATTCCCCCTCATGTGTTCAACGGACAACTCCTTGGGCCTCCTGGGAGAGATGAACCTAGGGAGCAGTTCCAAGGATGAGAGGACTTTATTACATGGCAAGACTTTGGTGCTGGCCTCTCGTGCCATTCTCCGGAACTTTGCTAAATCAGGTGGAACAGGAGACACTTCTTCAGCATAGACTCTGCCAGTCCCAATAGCTTCCTTCTCCTTGCATCACTGGCAGATTTCTTTCGGGCTTCCCATGATGGGTGGAGGGGAAGGGGCTTAGATCCCCAACCTACAAAGACTAGAGACAGGAGGAGGGGCCAACACCAAGGGAGGGAATGAGGAGACAGCGTGTGGAAGGCAGCAAGCAAGTACCAGAGGCTGCCCTTTCTCAGCTTCCTTCACCTCTCCTTCCTCGTGGGTAAAAGGATGCCCACAGAGACCGATGTTCCAGCTTCTGTGTCTACTGTGGTGGGCGCTCCAGCCCTGGCATGGTTCTGAGGCCAAGCTTTTTACAGCTGTTCGTTCTAGGAGGTAGGGTTGGTCCCAGGGGAGCACCACATGCTTTTTTTTTTTGTTGATGTTGCGTTATGGAGGGGAAGTCCCTGGCCCAGGTGGACTCATCTGAGATTGCTCCTCTTCATCTCAGTGGTGTGGTTTGGTTGAACACGGCCCCTGTGGAACGGCCCAAATTGGGGACTGTTGCTGCTTGAATGTGCCACACCTATTTGTGCCCACAGAGGGCTCTGGGGGAGAAAGATTTCAAGGACTTACTAGCTGTCCTCATAGGTTATCCTAATGCCCAAGTGCTCCCAAGGGCTCCCAAGGGCTTTCTGTAGAAACTGCAGAATCCACAGGATCTGTCCGCCCTGGAGCTTGCACACACTTACTCAGACAGTGTGAGTGCAGAAGGCACCATTTACAGGCCCGCCTTGTTTTATTGTGCTTTGCTTTATTGTGGTTGGTAGATACTGTGTCTTTTACAAACTGAAGGTTTGTGGCGACCCTGAGTTGGGCAAGTCTATTGATGCTGTTTTTCTAACCGCATGTGCTCACTTCATGTCTCTGTGTCACATTTTGGTGACTCTCCCAAATTTTGTCATTAGTATTATGTCTGTTACAGTGCTCTGTGATCAGTGGTCTTTGATGTTACTATTGTAATTGTTTCATGGCACCACAAACCATGTCCATATAAGACAGGGAACTTAATCACCATGTATGTGTGTTCTGACCGCTCCACCCACCAGCCATTCCCTCATCTCTCTTCCTTTCCTTGGGCCTCCCTATTCCCTGAGATACAACACAATTGAAATTAGGGCAATTAATAATTCTATTAATGGCTTCTAAGTGTTCAAGTGAATGTAAGTTGCATGTTTCTGACTTTAAATTAAAAACTAGAAATAATGAAGTTTAGCATGTCAAAAGCCTAGAGAGGCCAAAAACTAGGCCTCTTGTGCCAGTCAGGCTGTGAATGTAAAGAAAAAGTTCTTCAAGGAAATTAAACCTGCTACTCCAGTGAACATATAAATGATAAGAAAGTAAAACAGCTTTCTTGCTGATACAAAGAAGTTTGAGTGGTTTGATAGAAGAGCAAATCAGCCATTACATTTCCTTAAGCCAAAGCCTAACCCAGAACAAGGTCCCAACTCTCTTCAAATCTATGAAGCTGAAAGAGGTGAGGAAGCTGAAGAAGAAAAGATGGGAGCTAGCAGAGGTTGGCTCATGGGGTTTAAGGAAATAAGACACCTTTATAACATGAAAGTACAGGGTGAAGCAGCAAGTGATGATGTGGAAGCTGCAGCGGTTATTCAGAAGAGCTAGCTAAGATATTTGATGAAGGTGGCTACACTAAACAGCATATTTTCATCATATATTAAGCACCCTAATTATATTAGAATAAAATGTCATCTGAAGTGTTCATAGCTGTAGAGAAGTCAATGTCTGGCTTCAGAGCTTCAAAGGACAGGCTGATTCTCTTCTTAGGGGCTAATGCAACTGGTGACTTTAAGTTGAAGGCAATGCTCATTCACCATTCTGAAAATCCTAGGGCCCTTAAACATTATGCAAAATTGACTCTGCCTATGCTCTATCAGTGGAACAACAAAGCCTGGATGATAGCACATCTGTTTACAGCATGGTGTACTGAATATTTTAAGTCTACTGTTGAGACCTACTGCTCAGAAAAAAAAGATTCCTTTCAAAATATTACTATTCGTTGGCAATATGCCTAGTCACCCAGGAGCTCTGATGGAGATGTTGTTTTCATGACAGCTAACATAATATTCATTCTATAGTCCATGGATCAAGGAATCATTTTGAACTTCAAGTCTTATTATTTAAGAAATATATTTTATAAGGCAAAAGCTGACATAGATAATGACTTATTTGATTGATACAGGCAAAGTAAACTGAAAACCTTCTGGAAGGGATTCTGCATTGTAGATGCCATTATGAACATTTGTTTTCACAGTTAAGACATATGAGAGAAAAAAATATTTGTGATTCATAGAAGGAGGTTAAAATATCAGCATTAACAGGAGTTTGGAAGAAGTTGATGCCAATCCTCATGGATGACTTTGAGCCTTCAAGACTTTCATGGAGGAAATAACTGCAGATGTGGAAATAACAGGAGAGCTAGAGTTAGAAGTAGAGACCAAAGATGCGATTGTATTCCTGCAACCTCATGATAAACGTTCAGTGGGTGAGGAGTTGTTTCTTATGGAGGAGCAAAGAAAGTGGTTTCTTGAGATGAAATCTACTCCCAGTGAAGATGCTGTGAACATTGTTGCAATTACAACAAAGGAATCAGAATATTATGTAAACTTAATTGGTAAGGTAGCTGCAGCCTTTGAAAGGATTGGCTACAATTTTGAAAGAAGTTCTACTGTGAGTAAAATGGTATCCACCAGCATCACATGCCACAGAGAACTCTTTCATGAAAAGAAGAGTCAATCAAAGTGGCGACCTTCATTTTTGTCTTATTTTGAGAAATTGCCACAGTCACCCCAGCCTTCACCAACCACCACCTGATCTGTCAGCAGCCATCAACATCCAGGCTAGATCCTCCCCCAGCAAAAAGATTATGACTTGCTGAAGGCTCAGATGACCATTAGCGTTGTTTTTTTTTTTTTTTTTTTTTTGAGACAGAGTCTTGCTCTGTTGCCCAGGCTGGAGTCCAGTGGCACGATCTCGGCTCACTGCAACCTCTGCCTCCCAGGTTCAAGCAATTCTCTGCCTCGGCCTCCCGAGTAGCTGGAATTACAGGCACCCACCACCACACCTGGCTAATTTTTTTGTATTCTTAGTAGAGATGGAGTTGCACCATCTTGACCAGGCTGGTCTTGAACTCCTGACCTCGTGATCTACCTGCCTTGGCCTCCCAAAGTGCTGGGATTACAGGAGTGAGCCACCTGTACTGCTATTTTTTAGCAATAAAGTTTTGTTGTTGTTATTTGTTTTTTTAAGAGTCTAAGTCTTGCTCTGTCACCCAGGCTGGAGTGCAGTGGCATGATCATAGCTCAGTGCAGCCTCGAACTTCTGGGCTCAAGTGATCCTCCCGCCTCAACTTCCTGAGTAGCTAGGACTATCAATGTGCACCACCACGCCTGGCTAATATTAATTTTTTTTTTTTTTTTTAGAAACAGCATCTCACTGTGTTGCCCAGTCTGTTTCCAACTCCTGGCCTCAAGCAATCCTCTCACGTCAGCTTCCCAAATTGCTAGGATTACAGATGTGAGTCACCACACCCAGCAAGTATTTTCTAATTAAGATATTTACATTGCTTTTTTTTTAGATGCAGTGCTACTATACACTTGATAGACTACAGTATAGTATAAACATAACTTTTATATGCACTGGGAAACTAAAACACAGTTGGTGACTCACTTTATTGTGGTATTCTCTTTATTGCAGTGGTCTGGAACTGAACATGCACAGTCTCCGAGGTAGGCCTGGGTGGGGATATCTCGCAAGACAGGACTGATCTCCTGTTTAAAGGCATCCTCAAAGCTCCTATTTTTATATTTGTGCTTTAGACGTGTCAGAGATCAACTCGACCTGTTAGAATGAAGACAGGTGTGTTGTTGACCCTGAGCTGAAATGCCTCCTTCCCACTTTTAGGGCCAGAGGATGTGGACTGTAAGTAAAGAGATACCCTAACCCTTCCAAGGTGCTGTACCCAGGCCTTTCACCTCTGTGCTCCTCAGTCTTTCTGGGGAGGAATGACGTGGCTGCTGAGGCCCCTTCCCTTCAGGCCATCTTTGGCTCTGAAGGCCGAGAACTTTGGAAGGAAGTTGAGCACCAGAGATCCAGAGCCTGCCTTCCTCGGAGGGGCTCACTGTCCTCCTGCGAAGCCAGATGGTTCACGTGATGGGGAGAGTGGCTGAGACAGTACACGCGACACGGGGGGTGGTCGCCAGCCATCTCAACACAAGGGGAAGGCTGCGGGTGTTGACTTGTCCTTTTTCAAATTAACTTTGTATTTTTTATTATTATGGGTACATAATAGTTGCTTGTATTCATGGGGTACCTGTGGTGCTTTGATACAGTCATGCAATGTACAGTGGTCAAATCAGGGTAATTGGAGTGTCCGTCACCTGAAGAATTCATCATTTCTGTGTGTTAGGACATTCTAATTTCACTCTTTTAGTTATTTTAGAAGATACAATAAATTATTGTTACCTGTGGTCACTCTACTGTGGTACTGAATACTAGATCTTATTAATTCTATCTAACTGTAAGTTTTATACTCATTAACCATCCCCACTTATTCTGCCTGGCCCCCACTACTACCCTTCCTAGCCCCTGGTAACCATCATTCTCCTCTATCTCCGTGAGTTCAAGTTTTAAACTTTTTATCTCCACATAAGTGAGAAAATGCAAAATTTGTCTTTCTGTGCCTTGCTTATTTCACTTAACATGACTTGTCTTTTCTCCTTAAAATCTGTCAGAGCCAGAGAACTTCTAGGGATGGCAGGAACCTTGGAGACTATCTAGTCTAGTGGCCCCAAAACTTAGTAATGTGCCAGAATCACTACCTGTGGGCTTTATAAAGGTGGATTTCCTAGGAAGCAGAGTTCTGGGGATAAAGCCTGGTGCTGAGGGCTGAGCCAGGGTGGCCCTGGGCCAGCTGAGCCACTTGGACACCATGGGATTGAGGTGCTCAAAGGCACGAGTTTTACAGCCAGAGTGGATTTACCATTTGCCAGCTAGAACCTAAGACAAGACACTTAGCCTCATGTCCTCATCTGTGAAACAGGGAGAACAGCACTTCACACTTCACAGGGCTGTGAAGATGCTGTGTGCATGATACTTTGTGTGATACTATTTGAGATACTCTGCATGATACTATGTGTGGGATATTAGGTATGAGAGAATCTGTGTAACACTGTGAGATACTCTGTGTGTTACCATATGTGAGATAGATACTATGTGAACTAGTCTGTGTGATACTATATGTGTGATACAGTGTGTGAGATATTATGTGTGATGCTGTGTATGAGATACTCTGTGTAATACCGTGTGTGCTACTGTGTGTGATGCTGTATGTGAGGTACTCTGTGATATTCTGTGTGATGCTGTGTGTGAGATACTCTGTGTGATGCTGTGTGTGAAATACTCTGTGATACTGTGTGATGCTGTGTGTGAGATACTCTGTGATACTGTGTGTGAGGTACTCTGTGTTACTGTGTGTGATACTCTGAGATACTCTGTGATACTGTGTGTGATGCTGTGTGTGAGATACTCTGTGATACTGTGTGTGATACTGTGTGTAAGATACTCTGTGATACTATGTGTGATGCTGCATGTGAAATACTCTGTGATACTGTGTGTGATACTATGTTTGAGTTACTCTGCGATACTCTGTGTGATGCTGTGTGTGAGAAAGTCTGTGATACTCTGTGTGATACCCTGTGTGAGATATTTTGTGATACTGTGTGTGATGCCATGTGTGAGATACTCTGTGATACTGTGTGTGATGTTGTGTGTGAGATACTCTGTGATACTGTGTGTGATGCTGTATGTGAGATACTCTGTGGTACTGTGTGTGATGCTGTGTGTGAGATACTCTGTGGTACTGTGTGTGATGTTGTGTGTGAGATACTCTGTGGTACTGTGTGTGATGCTGTGTGTGAGATACTCTGTGATACTGTGTGTGATGCTGTGTGTGAGATACTCTGTGGTACTGTGTGTGATGCTGTGTGTGAGATACTCTGTGATACTGTGTGTGATGCTGTGTGTGAGATACTCTGTGATACTGTGTGTGATGCTGTGTGTGAGATACTCTGTGATACTGTGTGTGATGCTGTGTGTGAGATACTCTGTGATACTGTGTGTGGTGCTGTGTGTGAGATACTCTGTGATACTGTGTGTGATGCTGTGTGTGAGATACTCTGTGATACTGTGTGTGATGCTGTGTGTGAGATAATCTGTGATACTGTGTGTGATGCTGTGTGTGAGATACTCTGTGATACTGTGTGTGATGCTGTATGTGAGATACTCTGTGGTACTGTGTGTGATGCTGTGTGTGAGAAAGTCTGTGATACTCTGTGTGATACCCTGTGTGAGATATTTTGTGATACTGTGTGTGATGCTGTGTGTGAGATACTCTGTGATACTGTGTGTGATGCTGTGTGTGAGTTACTCTGTGATACTGTGTGTGATGCTGTGTGTGAGATAATCTGTGATACTGTGTGTGATGCTGTGTGTGAGATACTCTGTGATACTGTGTGTGATGCTGCGTGTGAGATACTCTGTGATAATGTGTGTGATACTATGTTTGAGTTACTCTGTGATACTCTGTGTGATGCTGTGTGAGAAAGTCTGTGATACTCCGTGTGATACCCCGTGTGAGATATTTTGTGATACTGTGTGTGATGCTGTGTGTGAGACTCTCTGTGTGATACTGTGTGTGATGTTGTGTGCGAGCTACTCTGTGCGATACCCTGTGTGAGATGCTCCTTGATTACCGCAGTGTGTGAGCCACGTGTGTGAAGTGCACCGTGTGTGAAGGGCTCGGCATGGCGTTTGTGCGTGGTGAAGGTTGTCATCTGCTGCTGCTGCATGGAGAGCGTGTGGGGAAGATGCCATCAAGAGGGACAGGTGCCCTGCTCGTCCTGCGTTCTGTCCTCAGAGGAAAATGAGCTGCTGTAAGAAGTCTTATCATGTGAGTCTGGACACGGAGGGAGTGATTTTGTGTTCCCAGAGGAGCCCTTGCTCTGGATGTATCACTTGAGGCAATGGTCCAGGACTCCCAGTGCTATCAGCGGAGCCACCAGCAGGGCTCAGGGTTATCGGCCCCTCACCTTCAAATGCTGCCAACACAAACGGATGGCTTGTTACCTGGGACAGCAGACTGCATGGTTGATTAGGTGAAACCGGAGCTTTGTGCCCAGGGAGCAGCTGGAGGTGGGAGGCAGGCGGGAGGGAAGGGTTATGTAAATAACGGCTGAATAATGGGCTTGTGCACTGATTAGATAAGGACCCAGGACCGCAGCCCACTGAGCAGCACTGTGCTTCCAGGGTGGTCATGGCCCTGTGGGAAAGTCTGGGGCAGGACACTCCTGGCTCTGGGTGAAGGGCAGATTTCCCTGAGGTGTCTGTGGCTGCTGAGATAATGCCTGGTGACAATGGGACCGAAGTGCAGGGACCGGAGTCCACAAGCAGAGGGACCTCTGCCCTGGCCCTGCTCGGTGGAATACAAAGAAAGTCAAACATGAGCTCTCCCCCGGAGTTTAAAATCCTCGTGAAGCTTAAATCAAGAACTGTAGGTTATCCAAATCCCATGTAAACATTTGTGGGAGTCCCCAAACATGAGCCGGCATTCGCTGGCTTGGAAGTCGCCCTGGGGGAAGAAACAGCGGGGCCCTGGCGCATACTTGCCCCGGCCGGGGTCTTTACACCAGTGACCTTCTCTGGGGCTCACTAAGATACAGGGCATCACCCTCATTTCATGGACAAGGAAATCGAGGCCCAGGAAGATTACGTAGCCTTTCACGCGTCCAATCCAGGAGACAGAGCCAGGAGTCAAATCCTGTCTGTCTGAAGTCAGCACCCATGGGAAGGAAGGTGGGCAAGTGGGGTATAGGGTCTCCTGAGTGAGTGATCAGGTCCACTTCTGAGCGCTCCCCTAGTTCCTGACCCCCATGCTCTTGAGCAGTTCTGAGTCACCCAGGGACTCTCCCTGAGGCTCAAGTCAGGGCCTGGTGTGCGGGCTCAGTTTTATCCCCCAGAATTCACAGTCCTAACCCCCAGCATGTCAGAATGTATTTGGAGATAGTGTCTTTAAAGAGGTAATTAAAGTGGACCCTCATCCAAACTGACCAGAGTCTTTGCAATTAGAGGAGATGAGGACACAGACACACATGGGGAAGACCCTGTGAGGACACCGAAGATGTCTGTCTGCAAGCCACAGACAGGCCTCCGCAGGAACTGAGCCTGCCGACCCCTGTATCTCAGACTTTCCGCCTCCAGAGCTGCAAGGAAATATACTGTGCTTAAGCTGCACAGTCAGTGGTGCTCGGTTCAGCCTGATCAACTCATTCACCAGCTTGTACCAAAAGGCAGGCAGACGACACATCCTGGGGCTTCTCTCCCCTCTGCCACAGATGCTGATGTTACACTGTTTGGGGGTGGCCTCGGATATGAGCGTGACAGGAATTCAGAGGCGTGGAAGCCACTTGGAATCAGACATGCGGGAGGAGGTTTTAGAGAGCAGGATGATGAGGGCTGAGTTGAGGAGAGAGGACAGCAAACCTTCCAGCCAGGCGGGGTGTCAGCTTGAGCAAGGGCCCCAAGGGGGCCTACGATTGGGACATGAGAATAAGGGGGTTCGGGCCAGGAGTGTGCAATGAAGCCGGGCTGATGGAGTCCCCCAGGGGCTGGTGCTGGTGCAGCTGGGGAAAGCCATGTTTAGGAGCAGGGCCCAGCACACAGCAGGGGGTGTCTTAGATCAGTATCCCCAGAAGCAGCCTCTGCGAGGAAGACTCAGGGGTGAGTGACTGATGAAGGCTCAGGTCCCAAGAGGAACCAGCAAGGGATGTTGGAAGTGGGAAGGGAAGGAGGAAACCAAGCAAGAGTTTGCATCCGAAGCTCTAGCTGCTGCGAGCCCACAGAGCAACTCTGGAGTGCAAACCATGTCTCAGTTTTGTTCCCCATCAAGCAAGAGAGCTGGGTTTTTATACTTCTGCACCCATCAGGCATCGGCTAAGGGTTGCCTCGTGGCGGGTGTGGGTGGGATGCAGGTAAACTCTCCAATAGCTCACAAGCTGCAGGTATGGGCCACTGCGGGCAAGAGCATGCAAAAGCTGTGCAGTGGGCTCACAAACAGTCGGAGGGGTCCCAGGGGACCTGAGCAGAGGACCAGTGGGGTCGGCTATAATCCACGTCCTGCAACTGCTCAGCTATGCTTGCATCTCACGCCAAGCTCACTCCTCCCGGTCAGGGCTCCTTCAAGATGGTGGCTTGTCACAAATCCTAGGGAAATACTTAAAGGAGGAAGATTAGTGGGATAAGTTATAGCCTCTGCTGCTGAAATGTCTCCTGACACTGTTGACTGATATTGATCGTGCCCCGCCTCTGCCATCGCTCTAGATTCCCTGCCTCCTTGTCCTGCACTTCTGCTGCTCTCCGTGGCTTGCCTGGTGGCCTGACAGACCTTTACTCCCAAGGGGTCTGCACCCCTACTTGCTGTGCTCTCTTCAGGCTCTGGTGTGGCGCATGCCCATTCCCAGTCAAAACTAGGTGTGAGAACGCCGAGACATGTCTCTGTGAAATCAGCCCAGTTTTCCAGCAAGCCCACAGAACTGAAGCTTGAGAAACTTACATTTGTACAACGAAAGGCATCTGCTGCTGCTTGACCGACTCTTCTTCCTTGCCCCTCCTGATGTATAAATCCCTCACTTTAGTTGGGGGGAGGGGGCACGGCAGGATAGATTTGAGGTTTGGCTCCCATCTCTCCAACTGATGTCACCTATAAAATCATAAAGCCTTCTTCCCTGGCTTGTCTCAGTGATTAGTTTTCAGTGTGGCAACAACAGTAACACCAGTGGATCCTCTGAGTTCCTTCTCAGTGTGGCACCAGTCCCGTCTCTTCATAGCAATGAGGGCCAATGATTACCAGGAGATGGTAACTCTTATATTTGCCTGCTGGTCTTCTGGACAAAGATGCTCTTCTGTCAGCTTATCACAGGACATACTGTCAAGTCCATAGGTACAATCTAAGGTGGACACCGTATCTTTAGGTTTAGTGGGACTCTTACTGTGTCCCTGCTCTGGGACTCATGATCTCTAGAATCATAGAACCCAAGTTACAGGGATGAGAAGCACAACTCCCCAAATGGACTACTGGGGGTGATGATGAGTGGGACGACTTCTCCCTCCACCCCTTGGTTCTTGGATGCTAAAGGAGCCTCCATTCTTTTCCCACTTTCAAATCTATATTCCACACTACTGCTGAAATAATCTATCTAAAGTGTAAATCTGATCATGCCTGTTCCTTTACTTATTGGAAAATAGTAACAGCATCAGACAATGGCCATTGGCTTAAAATATATAACACATCCTGAAAACCACACACCAGCCTCACAATGTTAGTGCCTCAGCAGCTCCTACAAGAGGCTGATCCAAGGCCCTCTCAGGCTGGCATCTTCTGGAGAAAGCAGGATGTGTCAGGATCAGTGAATATTGTGGTTTTATGCCCTTTCCTATACCTTCTTCACCATAAAGTGGATTTCTTGACCTAAGACGATGTTATGTGGGATCTCAAGTTGGTAAATCAGACACTATGGATCTCTGGATAGTGGTGCTACTGAGGCACTGAGGGCAGGAAAGGCGAATTCACACCTGGAATGCACGCCAATTTAAGACAAAATGAATCACTGCCCTTTCCCAGGTAGAAGGTGTCTTATGTAATCCATTTGCCACCAAGTGGTTGCTTAGTCTCTTCAGGGATGGTATCATCTGGAGGGCTCTGCTGGACTCTGATGTTGACAGACTGGACATTCAGTGGCAGTCATTAGATCAGCTTTGTGAGGGGGCAGAGCCCATGGTGTTGGGCCCTGTATAACCTCCATCCTTGCCACCATAGCGACTCCATTTATGGGCCCATTGTATAAGCACTAGGGTGGTTAAAGATCAAACTTGTTTGATACCCAGGGGCTGAATGTGCCAGCCCATTTGGTTGCCTAGTGCCTCTTGTATACTGGATGCTTTTCAGTGGACACTAACATGAAACACCAAGATTCTTACACCTTGTGCCCAGTCCCAGAGGTCCATCTACAGCTCCTTACCCAGATCCCCTTGTGCCAATCTTCCAATACTGCTTCTTCCAGGTCCCTGACCAACCAACCAAACCACTTACCATTTCCCAGGAGTTCAGGCATATCCTCATCCCAGGCCATCTCTTTTTCCACCCAGAGTTGCTGACCCATGGTGCTGGCCATTGGGAGAATCTCCTCTCACTGCAGGCTTTTGATATCATCCCTCAGTGTGACTGTGGTAAAGCAATAATCTGTTTTAGGCCCTCACTGACATGTAAAGTCAATCTGTTTTTGAAGCAGGCCTAATTTTCCCCTCTCTTCTGCCAGCTAGTCATAGGACATGCTATTCAAGTCCATAGATATAAGCTAAGGAGGAAGCATTGGTGCATCAGGGACGATTACCTGGGAGCCAGAGCCACCTGTCTGTGCAGCTTACTCATGCCTCATGCCTCTGCACCTGCTTGGGGCCAGTATTTAGATATAGCACTCTCATTGGATGATGGGCTGCTGTTCCACCCTACCTTATGGCTTGGTGGATCTCACAGCACCCAGCTAATGATGTTCAACTCCATTCACACAGTCACCTGATGTCCCATGATTAGATGCTGTGTCTCTACCCAGGTCCAGTAGCATGCTAGGGGCAGTCTTTTCAATGGTGCATAATTCTCTGAACATATTCAGCCTATTTCTCAAGGCTCTTCCAGTTTCTAACCTTTGATGGCCTTTGAGCTGTTCTGAGTCTGTCCAGGGACTGTTCACTGAAGCTAACTCGAAGGCCTAATTTTCGACAAAAAGCAGGCAGAGGCCCCATTCCAGTACTCTAGGGGTCTGTGCTGTGACTGTCCTATTGGAGATTTCCTTA
The DNA here is from genome assembly GCF_037993035.2 of Macaca fascicularis. NCBI lineage: Eukaryota > Metazoa > Chordata > Mammalia > Primates > Cercopithecidae > Macaca > Macaca fascicularis. Next base: position 19,953,582 of record NC_088375.1, read on the forward strand.
GACTTGACGTGGCATTACTGTCCATCAAAGATACCTTCAGTACGATAGGATCTTCTAGGTTTGGTGGGTTATATGGCCCAAGCAGCCTGGACCTGCTGCAGGGCTCTGTCTTACGCACTGACCCACTCAAGACTGAGTGCCTTCTGTGTCACCTAATAATGGGCCAGAGAAGTATTTTCAAGTGCCGCGAATGCTGCCTATAAACCCTGAAGAATCCTACCAAGCACTGTGCTTCTTTCTTAGTGGTGGGAGGTACAAGTTGCAATAACTTGTCCTTTACCTTGGGCAGTATTTCCTGAAGACAGATAAATCTGGGGAAAATTATATTGGTCACCTGATCTTCATAAGTCCCTACTCTACTTGGAGGATGATGATGGTGTTTCAGTTCTCCTGGTATCAGTATCAGCTCCGACCCCTGTCTAATAGTCCTGGAAGGATCTGGCCAGACTCTCTTCCCAGAGCTTGTGATTTTGGCAAATGTTCTCGGATCACATGGGAAAGAATTGGGGGAATGTTTACTATAGATTATTTGTGATGGTGTTGCCAAGTCTTTCCTCCAAGAAATCCAGACTCTTCTTCAGTCAGTCGACTCTAGGTGTGTTAAGCATTTTAATCTGAAAATTGAATAAAGGACCAACTCTCAATCTTTTGTATGCAAAGCTGAATACCACCTTAGTTGACTATCCATGTTAGGAGAACACCATGATCTGGCAGCTGTTGGGGCCAAAGGGAAACTTCCCCTGTGCCCACTGAGAGTCCACTGAAAATCACTGGCAAGGTGCAGTTAATAGGAGAAAAAGCATACAAATTTATTTCATCATAGTTTACACAACACAAGGCCTTCAGAATGAAGACCCAAAGACACAGGGGAAATTGTCCATCTTTAAGCCTAGGTTTAGCAAACTATGGACAGCTGTGTAGAAACATGATTGGAGGAAAAGGATATGATCCGATGCTAACAGACCCAGTGGGACACCCAGCAAGACCTGTCTGTCTAGATTCTTCCTGCTGTCTCTGTGTGGCATTCCTTTCTTCTGGGTGTAGGGCAGGGCCGTCTCTGGAACGGGGGCATCTCATGACCTACATTCAAACAAGGTAGGTCAGATAATTTCTTTAAGGCTAGTTTTTACACAGAAAGGCAGGTGGGTGCAGAGGGGCAGAGGCAGAGTCGTATTTTTAGGTTTTATGGCTGGCTTTGGCTGTGTGGGAAAAGGGTTCTGGTTTCTATGACCTGCCTTGGGGAAGAGGGATTCTAGTTTCTCTGTCTAACCTTGCGGGCGAATGAGACTGAGAGGCAGGAGGGCAGGAGAATGTCAGAGGAAAACGTTTGCTTCTGAGGCCTTCATTTTGGGGAATTGCTTTCTGAGCTCCAACATAGCCAATAGCAATTACCATAGGTGTCCGCAGGTCATGGCACCCTGATGGCTAGTCCAGTCTTGCTGTCCTTTAGGGTAATTACACTCTATTTTCATTTGAGATTTGAGTGTCTCCTAGCCTGGTAATTCTATGATCCCATTATGCTTACTGATATTAGGGAGTTCCTTTCTATGATATCATCTTTAACTGTCAACTCTGCTCTAAAATGGACAGTCATCCCTGCCTCCAGAACTGTAAGAAATAAATTTGTTTTTTCATATATTTAAAAAGGTACAACCATCTTCAGGCTTGTAAGAGATATCAGTACAGGCATCACCAGTGCATTCCTTATGATGGTGGAGAAGGGTGTGTCTTCTGGTCTGCCCTGGGGAAATAGACAAACGTGCTTTCTCAGGTCCCACTTGGTAAATCCACTCTAACAAGCTTATCTGTCTGAGCTCATTGCACTTTCCTTGATGCTATGATAAGGATGGTGATAGCTCTGCCTCATTTCATGTACATTTCCTTTAGGTCAGATCTTCAAGGAGGCATCTCAACAGACTCGTAGGACTGGCTTCAGGTATTTTTATCAGAACATTGGATCCCAAGTTACCTGGGAGGTCTCCCATGTCAATCAATCCTCCCCTAACCAGCCTGATGTTCTCCTTGCTCCGACTTGAAAACCCTCAAAATAGATTTTCCCGTATTTCCCCAGGTCTTGGTAGTGTTTAGCAGCCAGGACTGCAATTCCCTTGGCATGTAAACTGTAGTCTGGAGCAAGGGCTTTGATTTTCCATTCAGGTGGTGCTGAGACCTTGCCCAGGTTTTGGTACTGGAATCAATGAGGGGAAGCAGAAGGGAATCTTGAGGAGGGCCAGCACCTGCCTCAGGCAAGGCCCCTCGCTGCTCAATTCCAGGCACAGGGGCACTCTTATCATTTGCGAAGGAGGATGAGGCTGCTTCTGGCGGCACACTGGATTTTGTACACTATAGGGACTTTAAATTCTTAGGCTTGTCCACTCAAATATTCTTATTACAGCCTCAGGGTTTCACTTTTTTTTTTTTTTTCCTCACCAGGGCCCTGACTTTTTCACAGAAAACCTATGAAGATGCAGATTAATCTTCCCTATGGCTCTCACAGCTCTGCCATGCTAAGACTTTGACCCTGGACCTGCTGTTCGGCCCCATCTGCCCCATGGCTGCAGGAGACAAATGTCTCCTTAAACGCTGCCGTTGAGGTCTTTTTACTTTCATAGTGTACCAGTGGGCCTGAGTTTGTTATTTTTTAAAAGGATTCCAATGCAGTTAAAAGCAGTCAGCTTCCTCTACAATTCTTACGGTTTTAATGTAAGTATATTTACATAGGGCTTACGAGGCTTCAGGCTCTTGTTCATGGGATATACAAACATTAAATCATTTATTTCTTGCAGCTCCATCAGGGAGATGCTATTTTCACCCCTGACGACAAATGAGGAAACTGAGCTACAGAGAGTTTGAGAATTTCCTCCACATTCCACAGCTACTCAATGGCAGAGCTGGGATTTGAACCCAGGAAGTTCAGCATCAGGGTCCATATTCTGTCCTCCCCTTCAAAAGGAGCCACCTATTATGTCACCCATTAAAATAGTTTTATTTTATTTTGTTTCAGTTGTTGCTAGCCCTGAGTCTTCAGCGAATGAGGGTCATCATCATCTTCTAATGGAAGAGGTAGGAGAGGGAGAGACAGAGACGGGAGTAGTTTCAAAACATGGGTCTTGCGTAGAAAATAAGGGGGCAATACTACAATGCAGCTGGCCCCACTGAGCAAGTCTGTGTCATGAAAGCACACAGGAAACTGGGTTGAATGTAAAAGGATCAATACCTCCACCTGTCTTCACTTGAACACTAGGTCCCACAGCTAGCGGTGGATAGATGCATTTCATCACCTGATAGATGCATTTCAAAGATTTTTCTTTGTTTTATGTCTTTTAAAAGTCACAGGCTAAGATCCCTCTCACATGTGAGAAAAATGCAAGCTGCTATGGATTGAATTGTGTCTCCTCAAGAATTATATGTTAATCTATCTCAGATTGTAACCCTGTTTGGAGGCGGGATCATAACAGAGGTCATAACAGAGGTAATCGAGTTAAAATGAGGTCATCAGAGTGAACCCTAATCGAACATGATAGATGTCCACATCAGAAAGGGAAATTTGTACACACAGACACGCACACAGGGAGTACACCATGTGAAGATGAAGGCAGAGATTGAGTGATACATCTTCAAGCTAGGGAACACTGAAGACTGCCAGTAAACCACAAGGAACAAGGGGTGCGGCGTGGAGCAGATTCTCCCTCACAGACCTCAGGAGGAACCAGCTCTGCTGACACCTTGATCTGAGACTTCTAGCCTCCATATGAAATGTATGACACAATAAACTTCTGTTGTTTAAGTCTCCTGGTCTACAGAACTGTGTTACAGCAGCCCGAGCAAATGAATACGCATACAGAAACATCTTAAATATCCATGAGAAGTGGATATTTACATATCATGGGGAAGTGGATATTTACATATCTGTGTAAATATCTATGTCTTCCTATTTCCTTAGTTTCTTTTCTCTCTTATTTTCATTTTCCCTGTTTCCTACACATGTGCTCTCTGACTCTTGCAATCTTGCTGCACCACTAACTCTTGCCATGCAGAGTTTTCTATTCTTGGTTGCATGTGGGACTGTCTGTTTCAAGTGCATTTAGGATCCAGGGAACCATCTCACCTTAGGGACAGATGACTCATCCTTCAGCTCAGTTAACACATTGCCCGGCTTTAAAGAAACACATCAATGGCAGATGCTAATGCGACCACTGGGGCAGGACATGTTTTGAAGTGTGGGTAAAACAAAATGAAACAAAACCTGAATAAACTCGGCCCTTTCGATTTTCAGAACTGCTGTCTGACTTGGAGGTGTACTATTTGTGAGACGCTTTGAGTCCACTCACAATGCAGCATGGCTCTGTGCATCTCGCCGGGACCTCCTTCAGCTCTCTCCTGAAGTAGGCAAGGTGAGGAAAGACACGGAGAGCCTCTGCCTGTGATCCTGCCTGCTCCAGAGCCCCCACCCTTGCGGGTTCCTCAAGGAGAGGAAAGAGCATCAGGATGTGAGCCCAGAGTCAGCTTTCAGGGTTCCAGCCTGGTTCCACCACTCACCACTGTGGGATTTTTTTTTTTGGGAGGGGGTGCGTCTTAGTTTTCTCATCTGTGAAATGGAGACAACAGTGGACCTCATCAGATGGCTTTGGGCATGAACTGAGATGAGATTCATAAGTCACTTAGAACATGACCTGGAAGACAGGAGCAGCTAAAAGAAAATTATGTGACCTGTTATTCTTCTCAGCTCTGAAATGGGGGAGGACTCATTTGCCACCAACTCTCCACAACAGGAAGGGCAAGGAAGCGCAACCTGTGCTGAGAGGAGAGGGAAGCGAAGGGTGGCAGACCCGGGGTCCACCTCCTGCCCAAAGGAGCAGGGCACGCTTTGGGTCATCAGTGCCGATAGGCAGAAACGTCTCTTGGATATGAGTAGGGTGCTGCCATCAATCAGGGTTCTCTGAGAGAGGTTGGTGCTTGTGACCAAGAACTTGCTCTGCAGGCATGAGCTTTACTCCTGGTTCTCACAGTGGAAGCCGTGCCCTAGGCTGATGGACTCGCTTTGCAGCCCCTGATGGTAGCAGGCAGCAGGCAAGCCTGGATAGCCTTGTCACAATCCTGTGTCCCCGGGTCTACAATAAAAAACCCAATGGCTACTACTGACCTTAGGGCTGTTTATTCCCAACTGGGCTCACTGCTACCCAGAATTACAAGAGGTGGATGGAAAAATCTTGTCCTGAGTCACAAAGTGATGCTGAGACCTCTTCTTCCCCCTATTTCTCTCATCGTGCTTGGGCAAGTTTCTGTCCCATCCCATTTTGTGTCTAACTTTAGCTTTATTTTGATTCTGGCAAATACATTTGCAAGGAATAGTGATTTAGGATAAGAATTCCTTTTCTCCCTGGCATAGTAAACATGTAACCGGAGATGGTTATACCAGTGCATCTGGTTGAGCTGGGAGGAAGGGCTGTGTGGATATTCAGAAGGCTTAGAAGGGTGTGCAGGCAATAAACACCATCTCTGAGTCACAAAGCACAGAGTACTAGGGATGCATTTTGAACTCCTCTCTGTTCCTCCGGAGGGTAGGAGAAGGAAGAACCATCGCTATGTTGGCAGCCTTAGATTTTGGATTTTATTGCTTGAGGGTGGCCGGTGTCAACTCTGCTTCTCAGAGTAAGTCTTCATACTGAATGGACAGTGAACACCTGAAAATGAGTGTTCTCATAAAATTGTCAGCTTGTAACATTTCCTGGCGCCCATCCAACTACAGGCTCTGATATCTGGGACCATACTGACCATTCAGTCACGAACTTAGCCCTCTGAGTTTCTAAGACACCCTGATTAGCAGGTGGCCTCTGTGCTACGTCTCTGCAGCAGCTGAGGTCTCAACTGCTTGTTGAGACTCCAGTCTCACACTTGGTCTCAGGACCAGAAGCTCCCCCATATGCAAATGGCCCAGGCTCCCGATGGGATCTTGATTCCCTGATTTGCAATCCACATTCAATAAGAGTAGCAAACATTTCCCGTGCACCCATTGTGTGCCAGGCATTGTTTGTTCCATACAAAGATGAGTCAGACACAGATGCTATTCCCAGGGTGCATGTATTCTAGCTGGGGAGATAGATGGGTACATGGATGATTCCATTGCAGGGTAATAGAAGAAGAGGTGAGAACAGGACACTGCAGGAGGCTTCAATGTGACCCTAACCTAGATATGGGGGAGGGGGAGTAATCCAAGGAGGAGTTCCCAGAGGAAGTGAAATCCTCCCACACTGTTCCTGCCACAGAAGCCCTGATTTAAACCTTGTCCAGAGTAGCTGGGCACAGCGGCTCACGCCTATAATCCCAGCACTTTGAGAGGCTGAGGTAGTGGAAGGATCATGGAGCCTAGGAGTTTGAGATCAGCCTGGGCAACATAGTGAGACTCCGTCTCTACAAAAAATTTAAAAATTTAGCCAGGCATGGTGGCATGCACCTGTGGTCTCAACTACTTAGAAGGTTAAGGTGGGAGGATCACTTGAGCACAGGAGGTCAAGGCTTCAGTGAGCCATGATTACACCACTGCATTCCAGCCTGGGTGACAGAGTGAGACCCCCGTCTCTAAAACAATAAAATAAAAAATAAAAAAAATAACTATTTCCCAGAGGCTACCTCCTGTTCCATTTCTGCTGTAGATGGCTGGGCCTTGCACTTCTTGATCAACAGCCCACGTAGACCTAAGATGCACCATTTGCATGTGCCCTGCCTAGGACTGCTGGGGCTAGGCTGCAACCCCAGATGCAGCCACCAACAGGGCCCCTTGGGGGCCTGGCCCACAGGTGCTTGTGGCTCTGGGTCCTTCCCTAGTAGCCTTGCTGGGATCCTCCTAACCAAGTGCATTTAAATGAAGGTAGGATCTTTTGTAAACGGTGGGTTCACCTCCATTCTCACTACACCCAAAGAATTCTACATTGTTCCTGGTAATACAGATTTCTGTAATATATCCTAACTATTTTGGCCACTCTGTTTGGCACTGATGATGTCATGTTGGTATTGCCCTACTCTTGACTTGCAGTGGGTTGGTTTTTGAGTGTCTCATATACGCTTCCAAGTACCACAAAAACAGATTCTCAGGAGGCAAAGAGGAACAGCCTTGGCTGGCTGAGGAGATGGCTGGTCCTCTTGCTGCCTTTGAAAAAACCTGTCCTTAAGAGCTCTTAGCCTGCCTGCTGGGGAAGTGTAGTGGCCCAACCATCCTGACTATGGGGTCCAGATGTTTTGTGAGAACAAAGGGATGTGGATTTTGGTGCAATTTCAGTAGGTTAGGAGTACACAATTAAAATACCTAATTGAAAAAACAAACAAACAAACGAATATTTTTCTTTGATAAGAGCCCATTCAAGACCCATGACAATTGTGACTTCTGTGTCACACTCTATCCTTTCGTTACTTTAATTCTTCACCAAACTGAGACTTGATCTGTTTAACCCACTTGGAAATTGAATCATGGCTTGCTTTGCAGTACTTTTTCAATTTATAAACTCTGTCTCTGTAATAGATGATTGAGGCCTTGAGGGCTGTGTCCTGCTTCTTTTTATTAGCCTTTTCCCACCCCAGCCATCCTTTCCTAGAACTTTGCTAGGCTCATTTGAACCTTGCTCACTAGGCACTGGATGATAGATGCCAACTGTTTTTTCATCTACATTTTTTTTTACATGAGTGTATTAGTCTGTTCTCATGCTGCTTTGAAGTGGCATATCTGAGATTGGGTACCTGAGACTGGGTAATTTATAAAGAGGTTTAATTGATTCACAGTTCCACATGACTGGGGAGGCCTCAGGAAACTTACAGTCACGGTGGAAGGGAAAGCAAACACATCCCTCTTCACATGACAGCAGGAGAGAGAAGTGCAGAGTGAAGGGAGAAAAGCCCCTTATAAAACCATCAGTTTTTGTGAGAACTCACCATCATGAGAACAGCATGGTGGGGGACCACCCCCATGATCTAATTACATCCCATGAGGTTTCTCCCCCAACATGTGGGGATTACAATTCAGATTACAATTCGAGATGAGATTTGGGTGGGGACACAGAGCCAGACCATATCATTCTGCCCCGACCCCTCCCAAATCTCATCTTTCTCACATTTCAAAACACAATTATGCCTTCCCAACAGATCCCCAAAGTCTTAACTCGTTTTGGTATTAACCCAAAAGTTCAGATCCAAAGTCTTTCATCTGAGGCAAGGCAAGTCCCTTCCATCTAGGAGCCTGTAAAATCAGAAGCAAGTTAGTTACTTCCTAGATACAATGATGGTACAGGCATTGGGTAAATACACCCATTCCAAATGGGAGAAATTGGTCAAAACAAAGGGACTACAGGCCCTATGCAAGTTTGAAATTAAATGAGGCAGTAATTAAAACTTAAAGCTCTGAAATAATCTCCTTTGACACCATGTCTCACATCCAGGTCATGCTGATGCAAGAGGTGGGATCCCATGACCTTGTGCAGCTCCACCCCTGTGATTTTGCAGGCTACAGCTCCTATCCCAGCTGCTCTCATGGGCTGGTGTCAAGTGTCTGTGGCTTTTCCAGGAGCACAGCATAAGCAATAGGTGGATCTACCATTCTGGAGTCTGGAGGATGGTGGCCTTCTTCTCACAGCTCCACTAGGCAGTGCCAGTGGGAACTCTGTGTGGGGGCTCTGACCTCACATTTCTATTCTGCACTGCCCTTGCAGAGGTTCTCCATAAGGATTCTGCCCCTGCAGCAAACTTCTGCCTGGACATCCAGGCATTTCCATACATCCTCTGAAATCTAGGCAGAGGTTCCCAAACCTCAATTCTTGACTTCTGAAGAACCTGCAGGCTCAACACCACATGGAAGCTGCCAAGGCTTGGGGCTTGCACTCTCTAAAGCCATATCCTGAGCTGTACCTTGCCCCTTTTAGACACAGCTGGAGCTGACTGGGATGCAAGGCGCTAAGTCCCTAGGCTGTACACAGTAGGGGGTCCCTGAGCCCAGCCCACAAAACCATTTTTTCCTCCTAGGCCTCTGGGCCTGTGATTTGAGGGGCTACCTCAAAGGTCTCTGACATGCCCTGGAGACATTTTCCCCATTGTCTTGGGAATTAACATTTGGCTCCTTGTTACTTATGCAAATTTCTGCAGCTGTCTTAACTTTTTCCCCAGAAAATATATTTTTCTTTTCTGTTGCATCATCAGGCTGCAAATTTTCCAACTTTTATGCTCTTCCTCGTCTTGAATGCTTTGCTGCTTAGAAATTTCTTCCACTAGATACCCTAAATCATCTCTCTTAAGTTCAAAGCTTCACAGATCTCTAGGGCAGGGGCAAAATAAAGCATAGCAAGAACACCTTTATTCCAGTTCCCAACAAATTCCTCATCTCCATCTGAGACCACCTCAGCCTGGACTTCATTGTCGATATCCCTATAAGCATTTTGGCCAAGGCCACTCAACAAGTCTCTAGGAAGTTCCAAACTTTCCCACATTTTCCTGTCTTCTTCTAAGCCCTCCAAACTCTTCCAACCTCTGCCTATTGCCCAGTTCCAAAGTTGTTTCTACATTTTTGGGTATCCTTATAGCAGCACCCCACTACCTCCTGGTTCCAATTTACTGTATTAGTCCATTCTCATGCTGCTATAAGGAACTGCCCAAGACTGGGTAATTTATAAAGGAAAGAGGTTTAATTGACTCACAGTTCCTCATGGCTGGGGAAGCCTCAGGAAACTTACAATCATGGCAGAAGGGGAAGCAAACTTGTCCTTCATCACATGGCTGCAGGAGAGACAAGTGCAGAGTGAAGGGGGAAAAGCCCTTGTAAAACCATCAGATCTCATGAGAACTCACTCACTATAGCAAGAACAGCATGGGGGGACCACTCCATGATCTAATCATCTCCCACGAGGTCCCTCTCCTAACACATGGGGATTACAATTCAAGATAAGATTTTGGTGGGGGACACAGAGCCAGACCATATCAGTGAATTTTTATTTTCAGTTTGAGTCATCTTTTAAGTAGTCTGTTTTTGAAACTTATGTAATAGCGGTGAACTATCCAAGGGGGGCACTTTTCTGTTTTGTCCTGATGTTCGAGTGTGCTTTTAGAATTTTCTGGAAGACAGATTAAGAGACTCTAGGGACCTGCCACCTCCGGGAACTATGAATTGTAAAATGTGTGCAAAGAATAAGAATGCCAGCAGAAGAGAGCAACTGGAATGAGAGGAGTAGGCTGTTCTCATCTTCCATATGAGGGTACCATGTTCTCTGGGAGGTAGGTTTCCCTGTTCAGAAAATTGATGCCCTGCTGAAACCAGTCTCTGGGCAGGAAATGGTCTCATTTGGCTGTGAGGAGGTGGGAATGTGAACAATTTGAGATGCTGACTTAGCTTGGACTCCAGTGGAAGTGATCTCATCTATTCATATCATTCTGTCTCCACTTCCTTATTCCAAGGCACCACCTCTGCCTCGATGTCCCAATGCAGTCCATCACTTAACCTATTTTTCTGGTGATTCTGACCCCAATTGGTATATTGCTATTCAATTTTGGCACTAACTTCCTGGAGTTAGAACTGACCCCAAAGATTAAATAACATGATCCACAACAACAATACCCCTACTTCTGACTGACCAGCCAAAAATCTAGGGGTGCCCTTGATCTCCCTCAGGTTCAATAACTCACTAGAACAACTCACAGAACTTGGGCAAGTGCTATACCTTTGATTACAGCTTTATTATTAAGGTTGAAATTCAGAAACAGCTAAATGAAGGGGTACATATGGTGAGGTATGGGAGTGCCCCATCTGTAAAACTTTGATGCCCTTTCCCCATGGAATTAGGATTCTTATCCTCCCAGCACATCAATGTCTTCATCAATGAGAAAGCTCCACTGAGCTTTTGTGTTTAGAGTTTTTATTGGAGTTTCATTACATAGGCATGATTGATTGGCCATGTGATTGAACTCAATCTCTAGCCCCCACTCTCCTCCCTGGAGGATGGGAAGTCAGACTGATATTCTATGTCTCAAAGTCCCAGCCCTCTTATCACATGGTTGGTCTTTCTAGCATGACCAGCCCCATCCTAAGGTTATCTAGGAACCACCATGGACCACTTCATTAGCATAAAGTCAGGTGCGATCCAATCCAGGGCCTCTTGAAAAACAAAGACACTCCTATTATGTGGGAAATTCCAAGGATTTAGAGTTGCCCTCCCAGGAGCCTGGGACAAAGGCCAGTCATTAAACAAAAATTATTATTATACAACATTGCCTCTTAGCCTTCCTATTTTATTTTTCAGATTATCTATTTATGAAATAGAAATGGTGTCTTGCTGTGTTGCATAGGCTGGTCTTGAACTCCTGGGCTCAAGCAATACTCCTGCCTTGATCTCCCAAAGTGCCGGTATTACAGGTGTGAGCCACTGTGCCTGACCTACATTTTAGATTCCAATTCATGCATTAGCTTGGGAAAGTAATGATATTCTCTAAAGAAGGAAGCAACCAGAGCTGTCCTCCACCTCCTGAATCACTCGGGACATAGAGCTCCAAGATATGGGTAGCTTTACTGAAATAAAGCATTGTAGTTCACTTGTGCTATGTGGACCTTGTGAGGTGGTACCACTCTGTTCCTCAGGCTCATGTGGCAGCCTCATCAGGAACATGGTCAGTCACAATGGCAGAGGGAAAAAGGATCATGGCGAAGCAGGGACAGGCCCTTGAGGCTCTGCCAGAAGTAACAGACATCACTTTCAATCACATCTCAAAGGAAGGCTTGTGTCAAGGGACAGTTAGAACCCAATCTAAGATGTAGAAAGATGAATAGCATTAGTGGTCACATAGGTTGACAGGAAAGAGCAAGTATGGAAGCTGCAGTTACTGTCTTGGGGAGAAAGGACCAATGAAGAGACAGGAGTAAAGGAGAGCAGGGATGTGAGAGGCAGAGCTCAGGTAAACAAGATGTTATCTGGGGAGAAATTACACAAGGAGGTGAAGGGAAGGAGAAACTAGAGGTTCCTCAGGGTCTAGCTTGGGTAAGGTGGGAGTGCTGCCACCCAGGAAGCAAGGAAGAGTAAATGGAATGTTCTCTGCTTTGCAGGATGGTGCTGGTGGCAATTTTGACTTTCCAGACCCCCAGCCAGTAGTAGAATATAGAGAAAAGATGAGGTTTCTTCATTTCATAAACAATCAACTAATCAATAAGCCGGCAGCCCTCTTCCTTTGAATGTCCTGTGTTAATTGAAAACCAGAGGACTTTGATCACTGAAGATTGTGTTGCATAACTGGTTTCAATGCACTATTGTTTTCCTCCCTGTTTTTTTCCATGATGGAAATGATTTGTTTGCCACACTGGGCAGGAGATCATATTTAAATGTTTCTTGGGTTTGATCTCCAAATAGGGGATTAACTAATGCTTGTGCTAAGGTGCAGAGTAGTGGTAAACAGATTTAATAAACTCTAAGTATTTAAGCCGCTGTTGAGGGCAGGGGTAGTCTAAGGTGTGGGCATCTGCTGGTTTCCAGCTTGGTCAACCCCAGAACGTGTCACATTTTGTACTTAAAAACTCAGGGGAGTTTGATAGCAGAAGAAGCCAGGGGTGAAGGTGGACAGGCTGAGAGCCAGGTGTTTCTAACTTAGTTCTGCTTTTGCCATGAACCTGGGCAAGTGATGACATGTTCTAAAGATCTTCCAAGTGTTCAAGGGCAGAGATGGGGAGGAGGTGGGGGGCCACATTTGCTGAGATTCAGACATTTATGGAGAGCTCCTAAGAAGGATTATGAACGCCAAGCTACCTGCTCAAGAGAAGGAGATTCATGTTTCCTCTCTTTGCTACGGGAGTGAACAGAGACCATGATTGTTTGCAATAGGAGCCTTCATGACCTCTCTGCCCTTCACCAACCAAAGTGGATTCTATCTTGGCCAGCTCCATTTCTCGGCTTTTACAATTTATAATCAGGGCAAGGCAGAGAGAGAAAGAGAAATAGGGAATCAAGAAGGCAGGTGGTGGGGAGACAGTTGGGAATTACGGCAGAAGAATCAGAGATTTCCTTGCAGGATAGAATTAAGAGTACAGGTAAAATAAAAGAAATAGAGAAGAAAATCAGGCACCCACATGGGCTGCCAGGAGGCAAGGCTTTGCTGGGAGCAGAGAGTAAGAGAGAAGTTTTGGAGAATCAGTGAGAGAGCTGGAGAAAAAGGCTTGAGAAAAGTTTTGCTACAGGTTAAACTTCACCCTGTGGTGTGCCTTGAAAATCTAAATAGTAATGGAATCGATTCTCATGAACATTTCCAGTAAAACAACCTTTGAGTTGGTGCATTTTGGAGCCTCTCTGGAACCTGAGATGCTCTGAAGCCTGGATCACTATGGAAGTAGCCTGCTGGGGGGTGGAGGTCGGCACAGGGAATGCCAGGCAGGTGGTCACCCCCAGGCCTCAGCTTACCCATCTGTAGCACTGTAAGGACCCTGCTTGTTCCGTTCTGCCTTTGCGCTCCTCAGCTCTAGCTTTCTTATTGGGTGCAAGCTCTTCAAGGCAGGCCTGTGTCCTCGTCCCTTCGTCCCTCCCACTCCCTGGTGTGCACAAGAGAAGTCAATCGCTCCAGGTCTGTGGAGCAATAGGGTAAGTGTCATGGCCAGCGTGATCCCTTCTTCTCCAGGACAGGAACCCTTCAGCCATGTTTCTTTTGAAGCTTTTCTTCCCCCTTTCCCTTTCATGCTCTTCCCAGATGATGGGCTCACCAACCACATCCTAAGTCCTCTATGCAGGAAAGCAAGAAGGGTTGTTTTTACCCCAGTGCCCTTCCCTTTCCCTTCTCCCACCACCAGTAGCTCAGAAGCCAAAAGACCCTGTAAATAGGACTCTGCTTCCTTTGCTAACTTGGGCTACTGGGATACGTGGCGTCCACTCCAGCTTCCTCCTCTGTGCTTTCAGTTCTGCAACAGCTGCACCTTTGTGCTAGGCTTCTGGATGTGATGTGGGTTCTGCCAATCAGGTTAGTCCCATCTCTCTGTCACGAGACTAAATTTGAGGCTGGGTTAAGCTGAGACACAGAGGCAGGGAGGGACGCACCCATGTAGGGGCAGAGCTCCTAGAAAAAGCACTACAGTTTTAGCCCTGGCTTCCCGGTGTGACTGGGGCATCCCTCATTGTAGCAGAAGGCAGGTCCCTCCCCATCCAGCCCTGTGGTGTGGCTTTGGGAAGCGAACCTGCCTCCTAATGATTCCGGGAGTCACGTAATTCCCCACGAGCACTCCCCTTCTGCTTTCAGAAAGACCTGTCTCTCTGCTGCGGAGTCCTGCCTGACACCTGCGAGCACCCGGTTGGGTGGACAGTCGTAAGAGGCTGGCCCCCATCCAGGGGAGGCTTTGTGACGAGGTCCTGGCCATGGGCAGGTCTACAGAAGTTGCTGGTGGGGCTTCTGGGGATGAAGCAGAAACCCCAGTTGGCTGCTCAGCTCCTTAACTGTTTGCCATTTGCCCTCTGGGATGTGGTGTCCTGACGCCTCAGCTTGAGTGCTAAGAGGCAAGCAGCAGACGAGAACGTGAGCTCAGGTGTCGGGGCGGGAAGAGGAGCACCTGGGGCTCCGCAGCTAACCTGCTGCTGCCCTGCACATGTGTGGGAGCCTCTTCAGAGGCTGCCTCTCTCTGCTTCCACTTCCCTGATCCCCTCTCCCGCCCAGCACTAGGGAATCTTTGTTCGTTGGGCCTTTTATTTTTAGCTATATGGTTCAATGAAAGCCTTTCTGCTTTCTCTGCATTGATTTTGCAGAACAATCCAAGGGTGGGTCTGATGCTTTTATGGCTCAAATGTCCTGGGGTTTATTTTTCACATGAACAAAAATAAATGTTAAAACTCCTGTTTGTACCTTTAGATAACCAACTTACCATGGTGGTTAAGGTGGGCGGGTAGAGATGAGGGACACAGAGAGACTTTGGAGTCAGACTGAGCAGCTTTCATCTGGGCTCCATCACTTACTAGCTGTGTGGCCTTGGGGGAGTAAATAAGCCTCTCTGAGCTTCAGTTTCCTCATTTATAGATTAATAATAGCAACACTACCCAGCTCATAACCACTCAGGTTGTTTGTGAAATTCAAATAAGGTAATGTTTGTAAAACTGAAAGGCCGGGCACAGTGGCTCACGCCTGTAATCCCAGCACTTTGGGAGGCTGAGGCGGGCAGATCACGAGGTCAAGAGATTAAGACCATCCTGGCTAACACAGTGAAACCCCGTCTCTACTAAAAATACAAAAATTAGCTGAGTGTGGTGGCAGACACCTATAGTCCCAGCTACTCGGGAGGCTGAGGCAGGAGAATCACTTGAACCTGGGAGGTGGAGGTTGCAGTGAGCTGAGATTGCACCACTGCACTCCAGCCTGGCAACAGAGCAAGACTTCATCTAAAAAGAAAAAGAGAGAGAGAGAGAGAGAGAGAGAGAGGTGGGGGGAGAGAATAGTTCATGGTACTTATTAAGAGCTTAATTTTTAAAAGCAAAGCTCTTATTGTAATTACCTTTAGTTTTTTCATTTATAAAGAGGACAGAGAAAATCACCATACACTCACTAATATAGCACTGGCTCTAGCACAGGGAATTCTATATTAGGCAGACCCAAGTGGGCTTTGTCTCTACAAGTCAATAGCAAAATAGAGGGTAAGAGGAGATCTGAATGGTTCTGGGAGCAGGAAAGCAGAAACCAGGATCATTTAGACAGATGTGGGAGGATGAGCTTCTGTCTCTGGCTGGCCTCTCTTCCTTTCTGGAAGCTTCTTCTGCAGCAGATGGACTATGCAGGATTCCCTCTCACCACGCACAGACCGCAGCAGGTTGGCCCAGGACTCCCACTTAGTGCAGATTTTATGTCTGTTAAACACCCATGACCCTTCTTTGGGACAAAGAAATTCTGAGTTTAATAGAAGCTCATCATCAGGCTAAAAACAATCTGGTGAGGCCAGAGTTGGGTGTATGAGGCTCTTCTTGGTCCATAGAAAGAAAGGAAAATTCACTCTGCCCACTGATTATATAGGCCCCTGAATACTAGAGGTTTGGGTAATCTTTTTGTTTTACAAAAGTACAGCAGGCCACTCAGAACAAAAACGTGGAGTAGTTGAGGGCTGGGGAGAAGTAATACATTTTTGTTCCTCTAAATCTCTTAGAATTGTTTTCTCAGCTTATTCTAGATCCATATTGATTTCAAACTTGATCTCTAGGTTGAGAATTTTTGAAATTTAGCTGAATCATTTGAATCCATCCCCCATGTCGACAATCTGTAACTCAAAACTTAACTATAACACAAACAAGTGTTTGCAGAGGGGAGGGTCAAGAATGCTGAAAAGTTTAATTGAAGGCTTCCTTCATTGTTCTCAAGTTTGCTCTGGGATTCACTGAGAATAATTAACATTTGCGGATAGTGTGGGCATCAGAACTGGACCTCTTCTGTGCAAGGCTTTGATGCTTCCAGCAAAGGGTGGCTGTCTGTAGTCCGCTTGGCTGTGGCTTTGAGTTTGAGGGCTGGCTCCAGGCCTCC
This sequence comes from Macaca fascicularis, assembly GCF_037993035.2. Classification (NCBI taxonomy): domain Eukaryota; kingdom Metazoa; phylum Chordata; class Mammalia; order Primates; family Cercopithecidae; genus Macaca; species Macaca fascicularis. The sequence continues at coordinate 19,970,070 of NC_088375.1, forward strand.
TGGGGGCTTCCCCATCCCTCCACCTTCCCACTAGCCACTTCCTTTGTGGTTTCCAACATGTCATCTCATGTTGAGTGCTGCTCAAATCTGTTTTGATTGGGATGGTCAGTTCACAAGTTAAGAATGTGTATATTTGATCAAAACTTGCTCTGCTCCCATTTTGAAAACTTGTAAGTTCTGATGTCTGTCATTAAGAATTATGTTCATTGTATTTGACAGTACAGTAGGAAAATTACAGTTAACAATTGTTTATTGTAAATTTCAAAATGACTAGAAGAGAAGAATTATAATGTTCCCATCACAAAGAAAGGATAAACATCTGAGCTGAGGAATATCCCAATCACCTGGACTTGAGCATCACACACTGTAGACAAGTATCAGAATCTCACACGTACCCCCAAAATATGCACAACTATTATATATAAATTTGAAAACTATAACAAAAAAGAATAACATTTATTGAAATTAATTTTGAGGGGACTTTTGTCTTTGTTGTCTGACTAAATCTGCTTAGTCAAAATATAGCCTATCTTTAAATTCCTTTGCCCATGTATGTTCTTCAGTTAATTTTTTAAACCTCATTTCCCTCCACATCACCTTCCCCCTCCTCTGCTAACTTGTCTTATGTGCGCTACCGCCTCCATCTTTCTTCTGACCTCTTTTAGTGGAGGCATCCTTACGCATTTTGCTTCTCATCTCATATCCGATTTATAAAGAAAACCGGTACTGTCACACCCGCTATGAGTTACCACCTAGCGAAGTGATGTATCCCAGAAAAACATTTGAAAGTAAGTTTGCAGGTTCCTTCAAGGATTATTTTTTCTCTAGTTACAGCACATGGAGCCAGATAGCAGATGCAATACATTTATTTTCTTCATGCTTAAAAACACTAACCGCGGCTGGGCGAGGTGGCTCATGCCGGTAATCCAGCACTTGGGGAAGCCAAGGCAGGTGGCTTGCTTGAGCTCAGGAGTTTGAGGCCAGCCTAGGCAACATGGTAAAACCTCTTCTCTACAAAAATTATAAAAATTAGCCAGGCGTGGTGGCAAGAGTCTTGTAGTCCCAGATCTTCTGGAGTCTGAGGTAAGAGGATTGCTTGAGCCTGGGAGGCAGAGGTTGCAGTGAGCTATGGTGGCACCACTGCACTCCAGCCCATATGACAGAGACCCTGTCTCAAAAACAAAAACACCAAACAATTCCCAGGTGAAAAAAATTAAAATAAAAACACCAACTGCATCTTTCTTTATTTGATCTTATAGTCGTACTGACCCTCCGTCTAACTTTTTCTGTCCTCCATATCCCACATCTCCTAATTTTGTTTGTCTAAAAACTTCCCACAGGAACATGAAAACTTGAGCTCTCAAGATGTCCATTGGTTTAGGGAGGAGAAGCTGGCTGAGAGGATAGGACATGGACGAAGGTGTAGAGAACAGCACCACTTCCAGACTAAGACTTTGGATTCAGGAAAAAAATGCGGGTTCTCCTTCCAATTAGGGCGCATGGCAATGAGCGGGAAATGTGACTTCTTTAGGGAAGGAGCCAAAGCTTCCTAGCTTTATAGTTTGGATGAGAACTAAAATTAAGATTTCAACTGGGGGCTGTAGTACCCAGGTCTTGGATGCTCAGTGTGGCTTCTTTGAGGGCCAGTTTTCCATTGCACACCTTGGGAGTGACCACATTTTGATTTGGGGCTTTAGTAGTCATTTCAGAAACATTTACCAAGTGTGTGGTGTGGATAAACCACACAGTGTTTAACACGAAGTATAGATGTCCTAGCCCTAGTGTCCCTCAGGGAATAATAATTTAGTGAGATGGTGAAGCAAGTTCATCCACAATTATATTCCAGAAAGGACATAACCACCAAGACAGAGATTCCAAGAGGGGAAGTGGGTGTTTGGAAATGTGGCAGATCACATCCTTTTGAGGGCAGAAAGGAAGAGAATTCTAGAGACCCAAGAAAGCAAGATAGGAAGGATTAATTTTCCCAGCATAAATTTTGGTAGTTGAGGAATTTATGGGAGCAAAAATAAAGTGTTTAAAAACCCTGGCTGTATCATTCAAGATCGTATTACTTGGGTGTCTATTCTACAATATGTATTTTACTTAAAGAAAAAATGAGTATCTCTATAACTGACTTTAAGAATAATTAACTATAGGGCTATCTTCAATTCTGCTGCTCAAGACAACGGTTTTGTTAGGTCAGCTTTCTCTCCGCTTCCATTAAGAAGTCATTAATAATTTCTCACTAAATCACAATTATTAATAATTTCTTAATGACTGTGAAAAGAGAGCTGCCCTAAAGAATGTTGTCTTGGGCAACAGAATCACAAATAGTACTGCAAGTAATTATTAATGAATCAACCCTTTAATCCTTACAGAGATTTACCATTAGCCAGGCTTTATCAAACCACCTTCCCACACTGCAGTGCACGTGAAGATGATTTCAATGGAGTAATTGTTCAGCTCTTCCCTCCCGCTCTTGTGTTCAGGCTGGGGAGCCAGTTACTACATCAATTCTTTCTAAAGAATAGTCACTCCCACTCAGAAAGCTGCCAGGAGCGTTGGGGCCCTTGGATACTCAGAGGCCATGTGCAGGAAAATAATTTTATTCCAGGAAGATCAGCTTTTCCTGAGGCTTCTCTCAGGGCTTTCCAGGCTGTCCTAACTGGCAGAGTCGGGATTCTGCACTCTGAAACTTGGACTCTGTCCCATTGAGAACATGGTGAGGAAACCAGACTGCAAGCCCCTGTTGTGGAGTGTCCACCTGCTCAGGGGAACCCGTTCCCATGTGGGGAGGGTGCTGCTCCCACGAATGTCACCGTGGGGTTCCAGGGGTTCCAGAGCCATCACCTGCCTCCCCGGCTTGCAAGCCATGCTTCCTAATGGTGGTCCACTCTTTAACAGGTGAAGTCTAAGCTCCTGACAGGTCCTGCATAACATTTGCTTGGAAGCCCTTTACCAATGAGTTAGTTCTTTCAGAGCAATAGTGGGAGACAGCAATATTTCTCAGGGAGGAATAAGGATCCTTCGACAGTTCCTTTTTTGCTTCCAAATTAGAGTAGTTTTTAAGAGTCAGTGTATTTAATACAGGGATCAACCTCCTCTTTTCTTAGTTTGCAAACCACGTAATCTTCTCTGTGGCTTTTCATTCATCTGCAGGTCTGGATAAGCAAAGAGCAGCCTCCCTTTTCTAGGGAGTGGGCAATCTCTTTGGACTCGAACCACCAGGGAACGAACCAGCAATGCTGGGGTCTGGGGTGTAAGCAGCGGAGCAGGAAAACAGAGACAAACAGATGGGCATTAAGGAAGGGGCAAGTGAGAAGGTAGGAAGGCAGTGGCAGCAGCCAGATGCCAGGAGGGCTGAGGAATGGAAAGCGAGCCTTTTGCAGAGTGCCACCTGCGGAAGCTGCTTCTGGTCTGCACAGAGGCCTGACTCTAGCAGCAAAGGGGATGCCCAGGAGAGGGTAGTGCCTGAAAGAGCTTCACACAAAGGGGCAAGAACCCAGTCTGTCTGCCTTGGTCCACCTGTGTGTCCTTACACATGGCATTTCCTGAGGGGCTGGAGGCTGGGTGGGTCATGTGTATGAGAAGCTCTACCTTTACTACAGCTGCTTTTCATGGACCCAAGTATTTCCCTACTTAAGCCCAGGCAGGGGAAGTTGGGAACAAAGCAAGGTACCTTGGCAGGAGACCTCTCTACCCACCACACATAGGCCTGATAAGGACCAGGGATTCCAAGTCAGAAAGGCCCAGGCACTTCTTCGGAGGGCTGCAAATAGATCCTGTCCAAGCCCATTCCCTCACCTTTTTACAACCTATAAGCTCCCAAGGTAAGAAGAATGGGTCTCCACAACCAAGCTAAAGAGGTTGCCTCAGGGCTCCTGTACCCTCCCCTGGGCAGGTTTGCCTGCTGCGAAGTGAGTGAGCATAGAGACACTCCCAGGACCTCACAAGTGACCAGCCGCCTCTGTCACCAAAAGTGCCAACAAAAGCACAAGGGGAACACCCTCTGGGGCTCAGTGGGTGAGGAGCTGCCTGGCACAGAGCAGGTGTGCAGCAATACCTGTGACCTGAACGGATGCAGTGATAGCTAGGCTTGAGGCTCAGACTCAAATCACTGGCTGAGAGGATGAGAAGGTCCAGGCCAGCTCAGGGGAGCTCAGGGTACATGGCCACAGCTGGGCCACCGAGACTGGGCTTGTGGTCAGGTCTTCAGATGGAGGGGATTGGGACTGGGCAATACCTCAGTGCTGGAGGAACCAGACTGAGGGGATTATCACAATCAGCTCCTAACCCACCTTCTGCCTTCCTTGTCCCTTCTAGCCTCTCTCTCTCATCGGATGGTGAAGATACTTCCCTAAAGCTCCCATCCGACCACATCGTTCCTCTGCTCAGATCCTTTGATGGATGCTTGTAACAGGAAAGATGGTTTCCATTTATTCACTAGATGGAAGTCCAGGAATGACGCTAGGTGCCTGGTGGAAAGATAAATGTCAAGGAGCCTGCAGGCCACTCAGCACCAAGGCAGGAACGCACTATGGAGGCAGGACCGTGTTGGGGAGCAGAGGCTGGAGAACAGCTCCGACTCCTCCCAGCACCGATGCTGCCTTCCCATGAGCACCTCTGGATTCCTCCCAGCCCGGCCTCTGCTTTGACTGCAGGATTTGCTCCGTCTCCTCTCCAATGATGCCTCCATTTCGGCTCAGGTCTGAATTCTCATTACACTTCCCTCCAGCCCCTAGCTCAGACACGATCTCCTTTCTGGCTTCTCCTGAGCTTTAATAGCTGTCTGTCCCCTCTCTGTCCCCAGACATTTCCCAGGCAGAATTCCCCAGCTACCCTTCCAGGAGAGAAGCTCTGTCAATCCATCATGGTAACCTCTCAGTGCCTTGCACAGTGTGGACCTCAATTCGTATATGTGGAAATTAGGCAAAAATTGAGAAAGTGCCCGTGGAAAGAGTTATTTGAGGAGGTGACAAAGGAAGGCTTGACACAGTAGAGCTCCCTTTCCCAGGGGATATGTTCCAAGACTCCGCGCTGGATGCCCGGAACCTCCGATAGTACCGAACCCTATTGTCTGAGTCTGTTCGTGTTGCTCTAAAGGAATACAGAAGGCTGGCAATTTAAGAAAAGTGGCTTCTTTGGCTCATGATTCTGATGGCTGGAAAATGGCAAGATGGGGCATCAGCATGTGGCAAGGACCACGGGCTGCTTGCACTCTCAGCAGAAGGTGAAGGGAGCTGGTGAGTGCAGAAGTCACACTCGAGAGAAGAGGTAAGGGAGAGAGGAGAGGTGCCAGCTCTCAAGGGAACTGACAGAGCAAGAACTCCCCACTCTCTCAGGGGAGGGCGTTAATCTATTCCCAAGGGATCCGCCCCCACGACCCAAGCACCTCCCATTAGGGGATCAACCTCTGGATCCACCTCCAACACTGGGGATCAAATTTCAGCATGCGGTTTGCGGGACAAACATCCTAACAATAGCGCCTATAGGCCTCTATGTTGCTGTTTCCTTTGCACATACATACCTAATACGAAGTTTAGTTATAAATTGGGTGCAGTAAGAGATTAACAATAATGATAAAATAGAACAATTTATGACAATATATTGTAACAAACGTTACGTGAATGTGGTTTCTCTTTGTCGTACGAAGTTTAGTTTATAAATTGGGTGCAGTAAGAGATTAACAATAATCATAAAATAGAACAATTTATGACAATATATTGTAACAAACGTTACGTGAATGTGATTTCCCTTTCTCTTGACATATCTGACTGTACCATACTGACCTGTCTTTGGACCATGGTTCATTCAACCGCAGACTGGGGGCTGCTGCTGTATCTTCCAGGGATAAATGGGTCAGATTTATGTGGAGCAGGGGCCTGAGGGGTGGGAACAGAATTGGTGAAGTGAGAAAGTGTGGTGCGGGGGCTTCACTAGTGGGGTCTGCCTATTGAATCTGGATGGTCTAGGGCTGGCTCAGCCGTGAGCAGGATCTTAGGCGACAGCTCAGCGGGGGCCACCTGACAGCGAGGACCAGGCATACGGTGTCACCAGCTCATCCAGAATGTTCTCTCAGGTACCAAGGACACCCTGGGGTCTGAGGTGCCAGGCCCAGGAGAGTCATTTCAGGTGAGGCGTCATGTCTTAGAACGAAGTCTTGGGAATTTGAGGGGTTTATGAAAGCACACGTATAGAAAGCAGGGAGGCTCTTCTGTGGCTCCCCAGAACGAGCACAGCGGGGCTCCCGTGGCTCCACGGCGCAGCCTCGGTCTCGGGGAAGGCTCGGCGTGTGATTTCTATTAACTGGGTAGGTTTTATCAGGGTGCTTGGAGTCCCTGTAACTGACTTTGCCCTACTTTATAAATCCTTTCTCTAAATACTTCTGGGAGGTTTGGCTTGGCTTGGAGTGTGTGGGAATTAAAAACAATCCATTTCTCGGCCTCTAGAGTGGGTTCCATTTTCCTCAGCAGCCCTCCAACGTACCCAGGAAAAGGGGGTGGGTTTGTAGGGACTTAATTGGCTCACCTGACCGTTCTGGGCTACAGTTAGACTCGCATGGCTGTGAGGCGGCCTGGTCTGCACACACTGGCTGACACCAGCCTCTCAAATGGGAAACCCACTCAGGCAGAGGGATCGTCTCTTTCTAAATCTGCAAACAAGCCTCCGCTATTTCTGTTTAGGATTTCCCAGGTTCTCCACCCTCACTTCAAAAAGATTTCACTTTCCTCATCAGGGCAATTTCCCTTCTTCCTCTCAGAGTAGTCTGACTGGCCCAGACGAGGCACAGAAGCTGTAGGTGGCTCAGAAGCCTCTGTCTCCCCTGCAGAAACGCAGCCCAGGGTCTGGGTCATGGGCAGGCCAGGACAAGCTCCGTGCCCAGGACACCCTTTCTGCTGGGAGACAAGGCCAGGGACAAAGGCAAGGCTTGGGGGAAGTGGAACCTGATGCAGATCCCAGCTGATTCACGAATCTCCGGGCCCAGAGGCACTGTGCCTGCGAGCCCCAGGCCTCAGCAGCGGGGACTGAGCCTAAAAACAGGACCCAACTTACACACATTCCACACACTCCGTCTCTCGAGAGGAGCCAGGCAGCTGGGACGCCTGACTGAGGCAGCCAGCCATTAGCATAAGGCCTCAGACTGAGTCTGGGCCCACACTCAGGGGAATGTTTTATCTGCTGGGTTTCATTTGTAAGAGCCCTCATTCCTAGAAGGTGCACATTGACAGGACACGGACCAGCTCATTACTACTGCCCTGGAGGCAGCACAAGCTGTTTGTCCCATGGCCTGAACCCCCACCCCATCCTTCTTTTCTCCACTGCCATCGACATCAACATCTATACCCCTCAGAGTGCCCCCATGGGCGCTGCCGCAGCACGAGGTAATGAGCAATGGAAAGCGTGTCTCTGGCCCATGTGAGGGCAGCAGCTTGTCGGTGGCAGGTCGCAGGCCATGGTGGCCACCCTGACCCTTCTCCTCCTAGACTTCACTCACTGCTCAGGACAACTATCAGTGACTGGGAGCCGAGGGCAGGAGAGAGAAGCAGGCAGGTGTCCATTGCCCAGGTCTGGGTGCGGCTCTGACTTACGTACCTTGTGGCCGTAGAGGCTCCTCTTCATCTCTTAGCCTCGGTTTTTCATCTGCAAAATATTCAAAATTGTTGGCACATGTGGTTGTAGATGAATGAGTGTGTTCATGAATGTAAGTGTGTGGGTGTGAGTATGTGTGTGAATGTGAATGTATGGCTGTGTGTCTTAATCCATTCAGGCAGCTGTAATAAAATGCCTGAAATGGAGTCATTCATAAACAATATAAATTGACTTCTCACAGTTCTGGAGGCTGGGAGTTTTGGTGTCTGGGGAGGGTCAGGGGTCTCTGATTCCAAGATGGCGCCATGCTGCTGCAGGAAAGGAGGGCGCTGTGTCCTCTTGTGGGGAAATGAACCCACTTCCTTTAGCCCTTTTATAAGGCCTCCAACCCCATGCAGGAGGGCTCTGTCCTGGTAACTTCATCACCTCCTAAAGACCTCATCTCTTCATTCTATCACATTGGCTACTAAGTTTCAATGCATGAATCTGGGCAGACACTCAGCCCCACAGCACTGTGTGAGTGTGACAGCGTGAACACACGTGTGGGTGACAGTATATACGAGGGCGTATGAGCGCGGGTGTGTGTGTGGCTGCGGGAGCGTCAGTGTGTGGTGAGAATCATTTTTGCATCTCCTTTTTGTTCTACCTTTCACCGGGCATCTTGAGGGCAGATGTGGGGCGTCTGCCTCCTTCTCCCAGAACAGAGGTAGCCAGAAGGTGGGAGTGTAGGCAATGTCTCTGCTTACCTGTCTGGCTGCCCCAGGTCTCTCAGCCGTGAGGAGCGGCTGGCACAGCTTCCCTGACCACGTGGCCTTCTCCTCCTCATCCCACCCATGCCCTTCCTCCAAGCCCCGACCTTTCTGATTCACAGGTCCCGCCAGCCACCTCGGCAGCTCCTCGGACCACTCAGCCTCCCTGACTCTCCTTTGCCCGAAATTTCTGGGGTGAAAGGGGCCTTAGGAACTGAGCCCTTGACACTGAACCTAGGCCAAAGCCCCTTCCAAGGGCTCTTCCTTCTGCACCTGAGCACATCTGGGGTGACAGCTCATCCGTTTTGACTGTTGGGCCTGGCTGCCTTGAGCTGAGCTCTGGGTCCCCGGGAAGTCTCCACCTCCCCTCCTGGTTCTGACCAGAGGCCACTGAGCAGAGCAGGAAGATGATCTTCTCAGGACAGCCCTGTGGCTCTCTCCAGTCCCTCCTGAAACTCTCCCCCAGACCTGGCACCTGATGCCACAGGCTCAGCCACCTGTCGGCTGCACTGTGCGATCTAACAGCGCTGAACAGAAGAGACGCCTGAGCTTGGAGTTGAGAAGGTCCGAATTTAAACCCCCAACTCTGCCAGATTCACCTGCAAACTGGGGACTGAAACCTCCTCACAAACTTCTCAAGAGGATGCAGTTAAAAGGCATGTGAACGCAGTTTGTGAAGTATTAACTATTTTACAATTAGATCATAAGACTCCTTTCTGAGAGAGTGCTTCAAATTATTTCCTGAGTGTCCCTTTTGTCTCTGTGATTTTGTTAAGTTGTAAAATTAATATTAATGTAATCGAAAATTAATTGAATCTTAATATTTAATATTTAAAAATAAGTTTGGCTGGGTGCGGTGGCTCACGCCTGTAATCCCAGCACTTCGGCAGGCCTCACCTGAGGTCAGGAGTTCGAGACCAGCCTGCCCAACATGGCGAAATCCCGTCTCTACTAAAAATATAAAAAATTAGCTGGGCATGGTGGCAGGCACTGGTAATCCCAGCTACTCAGGAGGTTGAGGCAGGAGAATCGCTTGAACCCGGGAGGCAGAGGTTGCAGTGAGCCAAGATCGCACCACTGCACTCCAGACTGGGCAACTAAAGCAAAAGTCCATCTCAAAAAAAAAAAAAAAAGTTTTCTGCTTCTTCTGTGTGCATGGAAGCTGCCGTCCTCGCCCCAGGGCGGGGGCTGGTGCACCTGGTTCCTTTCCCAGGCTGGCCTCCTCTCTCAGTCACTGCTCCCTGGGTCTCCTTGACAAGTCAGCTCCCCGGAGCCGTCCCCACCCATTTCCCCACTTGCTCATTTCTCACAACAGAAGCCGAGACGGCACCTCGCCTTGCCACTGAGGATGGCACATGGAGTGCAAGGCCAGTGTGCCAGGCAGTGAGGAGGACACTGGGGTCCCTCTCAGCCTCCTGTCCATTCCACCTTGGAGCCTGGGGAGGAAGGACGGGAAACTGCAGAGGTGCCTGGGTCACAGTTACCCAGCCAGTCCTGGGATCTGGCCAGGGATTTTTGTTAACTAAACAATGAATGTTTTCATGGCTTAAACCATGTAGGCCAAACCCAGACTGCTGCCTGGTTTTGCGAATTGCGTTTTATTGGCACACAGCTACTCCTGTGCTTATATTTCATCAGTGGTGCTTTTGCGCTTCAGGGACAGGCATGAGTTGTCGTGACAAAGGCTGTGTGGCCAGTGAAGCCTCAAATATTTATGTTCTAGCCCCTTGCAGAAAAAGCTTGCCATCTCCTGATTTAAATCATTGGCTAGTTGGTTTTTTGCTGACTATCAGCCAAATACATCCTAACTGGTCCAGTAACAGAAAAAGCAACCCCAAGAGCTCAGCCAAGGAGGTGAAAGCATCATCTCCAGGAACATGCGGCAAGAGCTCGTCGGCCAGTTGGCTTCAAGGCTCCACCACATCGTCGAGCCCCATCTTCATCCTGCATCTTTGTCGCAGGCCCACTGCATGGTTGCAGCGTAAATGCCACAGTGTCAGGACCCCTTATTCTACAAGAACGTTCAGTGGAAGAAGATGTTGATTTCCTGCCAAACATTTTTTTTTTCCTTTTTAAATTTAGACCAAAGAGATGTTTCCCACATGCCTCTTGGGAGACTTCTCCCTCTCCTGTCACAGCCAACAGAGCTGGGCCACATTTCTACCCTTAAACCAGCCGCGGGCACATACCGGTCACTGACCAGAGGGGTGGCTTCACCATAATTGCCTTGGATGAATCAGATCCACAATTATGCATTTTACTCTTTTCTGCACGGAGAACTCTTTTATATAGAACTTGTAGCCCCAGCCAGGCTAGCAACAAGGAGTGGCCCATCCACATACCGTATTCTAAGTATTGACCTGGCACTAGGCTCTGTGCTGGTCACCAAGGAGTTGGAGTCCAGCTGAGTGACAGGCTTGCACCCCAGGAGCCGTGGGGCCTGACCACCCAGATAAGGACTGAGGATGGTTGGGGATGCAGATACAGAGTCCTGGGAGGCATTATGTCTACTGCCATTTTTTTTTTAATCCCAAAGCCACCAAGGTGAGGATGTGGAAGAAATATTTGGGGAAGTCAGGCAAGGAGAAGGCTTCCAGTAACACCTGCAACATCAAACCCTGCCCCTCCCGCCAGGCCACTGTGTGTCCTGCCTCAGTAGGAGCAATAGCTGACACCCATAGGGCATTTGTCACGTGTCAGTGCTTTCTCAGTTCTTTGCGTGTATTAGCTCATTTAATCCTCCCTATGACCCCAGAGGCCAGGCATTATTACCATTCCATTTCACAGAAGAGAAACTGAGGCACAGAGAGTTTAAGTACCTCGCTGAAGGACCCCACTGTCCACACTTGGGTGCCACACGTCGGCCCGGGGTCTGGTTCCAGAGGCTGTGTGCGTTCCAGTGCGATACTCGGCCTCTCCTGAGGGATGATGGACTTGAGTGTGTGCCCGCAGGAATGCAGCCTGAACGCACTGCTCAGTATCCAACAACGTCACTCGTCTCCATAACACATCATTACGGATCCTGGCCCGTGCACACTGAGATAGACCAAGAGCTGGGTGCGAAGCCAGAAATGTCTTCAGCCTACAGACATGCCTTTTGTGTCTTTAATAAATCTGAGAGAAGGTTGGAATAAGAATTCAGTTCAGCAAAAGTTTATACAACATTTTCTATGTGCCAGGGCCTTCTGTTATGAGCTGAGGTTTCAAAATAAATAAGACACCATTCTGGTCCTGAGTGACCCCTCGAGGTAGTGGGGCAGTCAGACACGCAGCAGATAACAGCAGTGAATCTGCGGGTGCTGTGACTCGGCGATGCACCCCCGGGGCTCCAGTGGATGGGGGAGGCTTCTTAGAGAGACAACGTTGATTCTGTGCCTTAAACCATGAGTGGGAATCCCATCCCCTGAGAAATCTGGAAACTCCTCCAGTTTCTTCTTGCCATGCTCTCAGTCATGGGGATACTATCACCGTCATTTCTGTGTATATGGCCATATGGCTTTGCTGAGCTTTCCCATATGCAGTTCTGATTAAAGCGCACGGACCCTGTGTGGAAAGCAGCATCCTGTTGTAGTGACAGGCAAGGGCTCCAAGTGACTGCCCAAAAGCATGTGGTTGGTGTTTCAGTCTAAATAGACTCAGAAACCCTTGCCTTTGTTTTCTTCTTTTCTTTTTCTTTTTTTCTTTCTTTTGTTTTTGAGATGGAGTCTAGCTCTGTTGCGCTAGAGTACAGTGGCGCGATCTTGGCTCACTGCAACCTCTGCCTCCCAGGTTCAAGCGATTCTTTTGCCTCAGCCTCCCGAGTAGCTGGGATTACAGGTGCCTGCCACCACACCCAGCTAATTTCTGTATTTTTAGTAGAGACGGGGGTTTCACTGTGTTGGCCAGGCTGGTCTTGAATTCCTGACTTTGTGATCCCCCTGCTTCAGCCTCCCAAAGTGCTGGGATTACAAGCGTGAGCCACCGCACCCAGCCTATCCCTGCCTTTCAAACAAATCCTGTTGCACCACCAATCTGATGTATCTCCCGACCCCACCCCTGAGTTCTCAGCAGGGCCCCATTTATTTGCAAAACATTGACTGAGTCCCTGCTGTAAGCATGGCACTGTGTTAGGGACTGGAGACACAGTGGTCTCCCAGACAGGCAAGATTCCCGTGTGCCTCCAGGGACGGATCAGATTTCAGGAGGGGGAGCTCGGTTTGGAAGGAGGCTGAGACAGCTCCCACTTGAGGAGTTATGGTGATCCACAGTGCCACCGACATCTGTGCACGTCCAATAAAGGTGTATCAGATGAATAAATGAGCCACAATACACAGTTGGCAAGGCACTGATGAGCTAAGCCAAGTAGAATAAATACTAGGTCATTTGTCACATTCCGTAGATAGAGTAGCTGTGCAACATTTCTTGCACTGAATGAGAGGAGGAAGGCAGCTTACCTTCTCTGATCTGCTTTATGCTTCCTGAAGACGAGACGGAGAATGGGTCTTTTGGGGGGACACACTCATATTGCCATGGGTCAGGTATAGGACGTGCAGAGAGAAATCATAAGTGATCTTTTCCCTCGGGGATCTCAGGGTCTGGTGATGGGCAGATGAAAAAGGAATGCCCACAAATATCTTCAGTGAATGTGCATTGCCTGCCTGTGGCCTCTTGGGTGCCCTAGCAGCCCAGGTACAGAGTCCCCGTCCTCATGGTGCATGCTTTCCTGGCACTAAGTAGTGGTGCGGACCTTGGCCAAGCTGCCCTCAACCCCTTGCCTGCATTTACTACCTCATCTGTCACCTGGCACCGTCTGCAACTGTCCATCATAGTGTCTGTGGCGTTTCCTGTTTCTCTTCTCAGCTGTACCGAGATGTAAAATCCTGAGAGCGTGCATCCCATCTTTCCTGTTCCCATTGCGTCTGAAAGTGACCGAAATGTAGCAAGAGTGCAATAAATACTTCTTAATAAGCAATAAGTAAGAGCAAATGTAAAATTACAGCTGGTGACGAACACGAACGAGAAGGAAATAAGCAGGATCATTGGAAGGCAGAATGGGAGGGGCAGCAGTCGGGGAAGGCTACTTGAAAGAGGTGGCATCTGAGTTAGACCCAGAAGGACAAAGAAGCGACAATGGCTTGAAGTTTGAGGGTGATGAGCACGAAAGTGTTCCAGGCAGAAAGACAACTCCATCACCTTCCGAAAGGAAGTTTGTCACCTTCAGGGGAGTGTGAAGGAGGGAATCATCCACTCTGTAGGATGAAAAGAAGGGAGGTCCCTCTCGAAGGTGGCACTGGAGCTGGTCCCTGAAGGAAACATAAGATCTGGCTAGAGAGGAGGGAAAGGTATTCCTGGTGGGAGGAACCGCAGAAGCGAAGGCCTGGAGTTCTGAGTAAGAATGTCGTTTTCTAACAGCACACAGCCTGCCTGCATGATGTGGAGGGGCTGTGGGGAGTGATGGGTACGTTGGAGGGGTTCTCCAAAAGGTTTGACTTCTAAGTTAGGTTCCTCTGCACAGGTCTGGTGGGAAGAGTTGCTGGTGACAGGCCCTCCTGAGCTTTCATCTCTCTGACTCTCTGTGCCTGTCACTTCCATGGATAGTTGAGCTTTGGCTGTGTCCCTGAGCTTCTGCATCCTCATCTGTAAAGCGAGGGGGATGCCAGATGGTTTCTAAGCGTGCATCCAGACCTAACATCTGCGATTCTCTCATGACCTGAATAATAAGGCTGGAAAACCAGTTACCCTAGAAAAATCCCTTAGTCTCCATGAAGCTTGTGCCGCTGGATGGTTCTTGAGGGGAACTCAACATACGCCCCCCTCCGTCGCAATGTGCTTGTGATGAAAAGTCTTCCTTCTTCCTGGCTGGTCCTGATGGCGGGTGTTCTGAGACATGGCAAACAGCAAGCGCTGGGCATTCTGAGACACGCTAGGGCCTGGGGATCTTGCCAGGCCCAGGTTTAACTGGCACAATTTCTGATGGCTTAAGAGAGGATATTTGTTAGGTCCTGCCTGCCTAATGGAATATGTCACCATTCTGCAAACAGCATACCTGGAGCTGAAATATCTTTGGTAAGCAGTGAAAGAGATTACCTGGGTCAAGTTAAGAAAAGACTGGTGGAAGTCAAGGAAAGATTGCCCCTTTAAACAATATCACCTTTGTGGGTAGACTGGAGAGCTGGAGAAACCGTATGAATGTCACCCCATGCGACCATGCGGTAAGGCCTAAGGAGTTGTTAGGATATGTGATTTTTCCCAGGTAGAGGGCATGCAATGGTCAAATACTTTTCCTTGGCTATTCAAAACGCCCAGCCAATCAATAAATTCCTGTCTTTTTCCAGGAATGTTGCACACGGTTGTGCAGTGCACAACCTGTATAACCATCCATGGAAACCAGGCTATTCCACAATTAATTTATTCCACAGGGTTTATTTAATTGCTGTGTTGTGCTAGACATATGCTAGGCCATGGGGATAAATGGGTGAAATGCAATGGGTCCCAGCCCTCAGGGAAAGACAGAAAGATAGCATCGTAGGTGCTTTGATTGAAGGCTCAGGGAGGATGCTGTGGGAGGGTAGAGGAAAAGCCTTTAGCCCAGAATTGGCAGGAATGGAGGAGAAAAAGAGGACAGCTGAACCAGGAAAGTGTACTCTAAAGAGAGAGTGGTGCCCATCATTTGCTACTTTCTCTTGGCCCAGAGAACTTAAGTCTTTTTTTAACTGTGCTGTTGTCCTTCCAAACTCTACCACTAAATACTCATTCTTTTTTGTATTTTTTTAAAGATAGGATCTCACTCTGTTGCCCCGGCTAGAGTGCAGTGGTGCAATCATGGCTCACTGCAGCCTCAAGCTCCTGGGCTCAAGTGATCCTCCTGCTTCAGCCTCCCAAGTAGCTGGGACTACAGTCATATACCACCACGTCTGGCTAATTTCTGTATTTTTGTAGAGACAGGGTCTCCTGAATACTCACTCATTCTTCTAGTAGCATAGCATGGCATTATTCTTGGAAGAGAATGCCTGTCCCTGCGGATGTGGTTGGGGGAGGCGGGCTGGGGGTCACCAGGCGCGGCTCCCACCTCCTGCAGGTATGCCTACTCAGCCGGCCCCGTCTTGCATCCATGTTTGGGGAATGAGCAGTACAGTTTTTCCATCTAACTCCAGAGTCTGACTCCAGTTGCCAGGATTTTAATCTCACCCTGTTTTCTGTGGTAATCTTTGTTTAAACAATGTGTCAAAATGTTTTTTAAACCATGAAAATACTACACAGTGGCATATCTCCTATCCACAGGGTACTACTGATCTGGTAACTGACCAAGACGCCAATAAGTAAGCAAAAGGCTTCCAGGAGCCAGAGCAATTATTTTTATCTCTAGGCAGTGACGTGAAGACATCCCACTCAGAGGGGCCACGAAGCCCACACTCGTGAATGTGTTTACTCCTCACACAAAATCCCACACTGGAGGCTGGGTGAGGTGGCTCACACTTAACTCTCAACACTTTGGGAGGCCAAGGCAGGAGGATTGCCTGAGTCCAGGAGTTTGAGACCATCCTGGGCAACATAGCATGAGCCCATCTCTAAAAAAAAAAAAAAAAACTGGGTGTTGTGGCATGCGCCAGTAGTCCCAGCTACTCCAGAGGCTAAAGTGGGAGGATCCCCTGAGCCCAGGAGGTCGAGGCTGCTGTGAGCTGAGTTTGCACCACTGTACTCCAGCCTGGGTAACAAAGTAAGACTCTGTCTCAAAAAACAAAACAAAAACAAACAAAAAAATCCCACACTGAGTTATTGGAATTAAACCCAAGAAATGCATGTGATGGAAGTAATCATCTTCCCCAGACCTGCCTCTCTCTGAGACTGACAACTTCTCCACACCTCCAGCTTCATTCTTCCCCACGCCATGTTGATTACAGCCTCCACATGGAAACCAGCCCCATGTCTACTCCCTACAGCACCCCTCTCTCCACTAAGTCACCGTGACAGTGACTTGCCCCTCCACCAAGCACTGTGCAGCCTGATAGGGCTTTCTTTCTTTGTTTTTGTTTTTGAGACAGGGTCTCCCTCTGTCACCCAGACTGGAGTGCAGTGGTGCTATCATAACTCACTGCGGCCTCCAGCTCCTGGGCTCAAGCCATCCTCTTGCCTTAGTCTCCTGAGTAGCTGGGACTACAGGCACGCACCCTCATGACTGGCTGATTTTTAAAAATTTATTTGTAGAGATAGTCATGCTATGTTGCCCAGGCTGGTGCTGGCCTCCTGGCCTCAAATGATTCTCCTACCCCAGCCTCAGGTGAGCCACCTCACCTGGCCCTGACGGGGCTTTCTAAACTGCAAATCTAATCAATTGTTTAAATAAATCATACAATGGTTCTTCACTATCCTGAAGATAAAATCCACATTTCTTCACATGGCTGTACAGGACCTCCAGCGATCAGGCCTTTGTTTGGTCTGATATCCAATCTTTTCTCAAACAGTCGCTTCTTACAGCTCTCCAAGGCATCAGCTCTGTGCATTGCCAAATTTGTGCATGTGCTGCTCCTGGGCTTATATTGTGTGTGCCAGTTGGCAACTCCCTTTTTCCTTTAGGGCTTATTTGGGAGGTGGCTTCTTTGGGAAGCTTACCCATCCTTTGCCCAGCTGGGTAAGGTGCTCTAGCATTAGTGGTCTGGTGGCATATTGGGATAATCTCTACGAGGCACTTACATCTGAGGGCTATGATTCTTCACTGGGTCTTTTAGCTGCATGAGAGCATGGCTCAGTCTTTCATTGATCAAATTTGTAGAGCATAACACACAGAAGGTATTCAATCAATACAAATTAAATGAATGAAGAGATGAGTTTGAATTCCCATGGAAAATGAGAAGAAATACATTCTTAGGGTTTGGGACACTTGATGAAGTCATACGTGCTGTTAATTAGGAATATTTTTAGCTTAGATTGACATGAAGCCTCCAGTAGTGGCGGCTTGGGAAAGAACTTAGTTCTTCATTCTTGTGCAACTCCCGTGGCCTATAACTGCAGAAGCAGTGAGGTCCCGTTGATGTTGGAAGAGGAGCCATCTTCTGAAAGCTGTGCCTGTGGCCTGTTTCATGTTCAGCCTTCCTGAAAATTCTATGAGTTGTCTAGATCTCTTAATAAATTACTCTTTCTGCTTTAACTAGCTAGTATTGATTCCAGTTGCGTGCAGCTAAGGACTCTGGTAAATACAAACCTTTGTCTGACTCTCACAAATATCTCAAAGCAATAGTAATGCCTAGTTTTGTAGAAGTAACCACAGAAGCTTAGAAAAGGCAGCTTGGGAAGCAGTTGAGATGCTGCAAGCTTATTTCCAGGAGGAGAACTGGTCTATGCTGAAAACCTACCTGCAGCCTCAACTTTGCTTCTCTCCTGTGTTCGACTGCTGAATGTTGAAGCTGGAAGGAATAACAGGTTTCCTAGTGGAAATTTATGCATTTGATGGAGAGCGCCTGAGGTGCCCAGATTGCACGGCTTCTTTTTTTTTTTTTTTTTTTAAGAGACAGGGTCTTGCTCTGTCACCCAGGCTGGCATGCAGTGGCATGATCATAGCTCGCTATAAACTACAGCTCCTGGGCTCAAGAGATCCTCCTGCCTCATCCTCCCCAAAGTGCCAGGATTAGAGGTGTGAGCCACTGTGCCTGGCCCCACACAGCTTCCTAGCAGCTGAACTGGGAGGTCAGGTTATTTCTGTCACTCCGCACTGCCAAGGGCTGACAGAACAAAGAAACAAAGAGGAACTGGAAAGGCTGATCATGGGGCCGAACCATGGCTAACTGGCTTGAATCACAAATCTGTGTAACCATAATTTGCCGACTCGTAAATGTTTTATACCCCAAGGGAGCCTGAAACAGCCTCCTTGCACTTAGAAGGCCCAGCTGGGCCAGTGCTGACTCCGACTCCTTGGTGGACAGGACCCCAGGGGGTGGAAGGATAAGGGCCAGGCTGGCCAGAGCCTCGGCGTCAAAACTGAGAAAGGGTCACACTTTTTTGCTTGTCAGTTTCCCAGCCTTTTCCATTACAGCATTTTTACCTGGGAGGTTTAATGAGCTCCCCTGAGTTTTCCCCTTCCAGGAGCTTAACTTAAAGTGTCAGTGTCTTAAGCATTTTCCCAGTAGTGGGCCTGGTGCTTTTGGAAGCTGCATTTCCTTTTTCAGGCGTTGGGGGGACCGCTGGGTTCTGGGAAGGACTGACGGGCGAATGGCCCCAAGCAGCAGCAGCAGCTTCCGGGCAGGGCTGTGCAATTCAGGCCGCCTGGGGAAAGGTGCTGTGAGAGATGAGGGGCAAGAACAGCTTTAAAAGTTAATGAGCTCGGCTGAGCTCCCAGGACCCTTCTTTCCAGGCGGCTTGACTTCTCTCTGCATTTCCTTGCCCTCCGAGCACCCAACTAACTTTTAACCCAGGCTCTTCCAAAGCTCTAGGGAAGAGGCTGCTCCCCTGGCTTCCTACAGAGTGAGTCTCCACTCCACGCTCTGGACATTGCTCTGGGAAACCCCTGCTTCCCAGACCAGCCACATCATGAACACGCTTGGAGGGGAGCTCAGTGCTGTTTCCTGCTACTGGTGAGGCTGGTGCCGGTGTGCACTGTGCAGGCGTCAGGACTGGTCATCGCTGTCGTTACGACCCCCTGCCTGCCATCCTTCACCCCCTAGTTTGATCAGGGTGCATCTCCACTGCCGGTCTGCGCAGGGTGGGGCTGAGCGCTTCCCTCAGCCTCCCCTTGCCCCAGAGCCTGCCTCTAACCGCAGTCTGCCCTGTGGACTGCTAGGCCATGGACAGCCCTGGAGGCTTGGTCCCACCTTTGGCTTGGGGGAGCACTGAGTGTGGGTCTCCAGCCTGTGTGGCCTCAGGGCCACATCTGCAAACATTCTCTTTCTTTTCTTTCTCTCTCTTCTTTCCTTCCTTTTCTTTCTTTTCTTTGACAGGGTCTTACTCTGGTGCCCAGAGTGGAGTACAGTGGTGTCATCATAGCTCAGGACAGCCTCAAACACGGGGGCTCACACAATCCTCCTGCCTCAGCTTCACTAGTATCTAGGACTATAGGTGTGCACCACTGGACTCCTCTAATTTTTTACCTTTTTAGTAGAGATGGGGTCTTGCTATGTTGCCCAGGCTGGTCTTGAACTCCTGGCCTCAAGCATCTTCCCCTTGGCCTCCCAAACATCTTGGGGCTACAGATGTGAACCACCATGCCCCACCAACATTCTCTTTCTCGATCCCTGAGTCCAGTAGCAGGAAGGTAGGGGATGAGGGAAGGTTTCAGCATCACCGGGAGCTTTTCCAAAAATCTCATGTTGTCCTTCTCTCTGGAGAGCATTTGAAAGGGGCCACAGTGGCTGAGAAATATTGGACTGTATTACTATTTGCAATCTTCTGATTGTCTATGAGAATTCCTTGGGTAAGATTTGTTAAGAATTCAGATTCCTGGGCTCCTTCTCAGACCTACTCAGCTGAAAGCCCTGGGGCAGGACCGAGGAATCTGCATTCGAATAGTCTCCTGGGTTGTCTTCATACTCAGCAGGTTTCAGGCCACTGAGTAAGGGGCCTTGCAGTCCTCTAGTCCCTTGTCGCAGCGCTGGAAGCAGGACGCTCCCGGTTTGGGTCGTGTTTGGGTTCCTTTTTAGAGCAGCCCTTCAGAACTTCACAGTGAAAGTCCTGCATCTGCCCTGGCCTGGGAAACTCACCTGCCAAGTCAGTTCCTGGAGCACAGAGTGAAAGGGTGCCCTTGTCTGATTAGAAACAGACACAGCTGTGCTGTATTCTGTAGCAGGGGAGAGGAGGAAGGGTGCTCGAATAACGCCATGCCCTGTATACACGTAATGCAAAATCAACATTCCCTCTGCTTGTTCCCAGCGGGGAATAAGAGATCCCATTGCACTCCTCAAAGGAACCACCCTCACCCACTGCCCTGGACACTTCCCTTCAATGCAACAGACTCAGATGTCCAGAGCTGTGGAGAGTCCTTTCTAAAGGTAGAATAGCTGCTTTGTCCAACTCCCCAGGCCCTCTTCTCTGAGCAAATGACTTTCAGATCCCTGAGAGATAAGCTGTAGTTTGGCTTCAGAATGTTGATAAAGGAGAGAAGGGTTCTCTTCAAGAGCAAGCACCCTGAGGTTTGGCCCAAACCTGGGCAATGAGAGTGATCAAATGATACAATTTCGTTATCTCTGCCCGTCTGCGTAGATCTATTGGCTTTGGGAGGCCAAGAAGAGTTTCAAAAGAATAGTTTTAAAAAAAAAATCAGCAAACAGCCAATTCACAGCTGTGTCCTGGATCGTAGGCCAGGTGGTAAAAGAAAAAAAAAAAACCTGCCAAGATCACATTTAAAATGGAATGAGTTTCATTTTACAGTGAGAAAGGGAGGAACAGCCAACACCCAGGGACTGGTCCCAGGCGCCCGGCCATCATACTGCCTCCAGATCACTGGGTGCTCTCCTGTTGAACAGTGTCTGAAATGTAGACAAAGCAAAGGCATCTTATCACATGGAGGAAACTGAGCGAGGCCGAAACTGCACCCTTTTTACACTTGCCATCATTCATGAACATCTAGGGAAAGTAAGACACAGACTCAGGGGTGGGGGCTGGGAAGAGATGTGAGTGTGTAAGTGCGGGCGGTTCGGGGTGAGGGACTGCACAAAACTAGTCTGGAAAGTGACCAATTAGAAAATCAGTTTTTCTCCCATAACCTCAGGAGATGGTTGTTTAATTCAGCTTTCTAATTATAATCCAAATATTCCCAGGTGTCACCAGCCTGAAGATCCAGAAAAACCATCCACATTAACACTCAGTTGGAAGGTTCTGACCTCTCCTCAATGTCCTACCAACGCTGTCTCAGGTGTGCTCACCTGAATTCACATCATCCAGACACTGCTGCTTTCCCCCCAGGAACTGCTGGGTGCCTGTGTCCAGGGCAGACAGTCGGCAGCCACACTCTGGGGTGGGCGTACCAGCTGTTTACAGCTGGGTGCGTTAGTTATGGCTGCTTAGTGCTGGCTTTAACGTCATGCTGGGCATTAAATATTTTGAATATAACCCTGCCCCTTCCACAATCTGCTGGAGGTGGAAGATGACGGAAAGGCCCTCCACCAACTGTGGGTTCACTTGGTCTTGGGGGCCCAGAAACAGCATTGATTGAACTCCAACCTCACAAAGTCCCTCCTGAGAACCCCACAGGCTGGACTGAAGGCTTCATACTCCTTGCTTCGCCTCCTGTCCTTGAGCCACACTGGGACACAGGCACAAAGTCCCCTCCATTTCCCATTGGCTTGAGCCACCTAAACTGTCCCTGCTTCTCCTTCAGGTGAAATCTAGAAATGCCTAAGTGGATCAGCTGTGCAAATAAATCTTTCCAGGTTCCCCAGGCCCCAGACTCCCATGTGGTCACGTAGGCTTAGCTGGGACCACCATGCTCCGTAATCAAGGAGACAGACAAAATGTTCAGCACTGAACACTCCACAATAAGAGTTTGTGGGAAGAGAAAATGAACAAACCAAGCAATTGTGTTAAAAATTGCAGAGGGCAAGCCACAGATTCTAAACTTGGACCATCTGAATGCAATTCCTGGATCTGCGACTTCCAGCTTCAACATATTATGTGCTTTCTGAGCCCCAGTTTCATCTTGTGAAAAATGGGCACAATAACAGTACCTCCTTGTTGAGAGCTGTTGGGAGGGTCAAACATGATAATCTAGGTCTAGGATTTGTCGTAGGACCCGTTGTATGCTAAGCGCTCCATAAATGGTGACTCTGATCATTATTATACATAATCAATGAATCCACATTTTAGAAAGAAGACATATGCAGAGATGATGGGAGAAATGGAAAAGATGAGTTGCTTTAAATTAAATCTGGCCAGAGATGGCAGGATACTAGGGTGCCATGTGTTCAAAAAGCCAAATTAAACATGGCTCACAGCTCCCTGACCCTCGCCCTCCATTGACCAGGATTCTTGCTGTGTCAGAGGGTTGGGAGGAAGGCAGAGCAAAGGAGGCTGCAGCTGGGCTGTTGAATTTGGCCCTCCTACTAGCCTTAGCCTTAGCAAGAGAGGTCAAGGCTTTTTTGTCCTACCGAACAGTCAGCCTTGTTTTTCTTGAATGGTGATTGGCCAGGAGTCTCTCAATTTGGCTGCACATTTCTGTTTCTGTGGGCTTGGGTTGAGGATCAACAGCCACATTTCCACTTGCATTAATACATTTAGATAGACCCAGCCATCTGGAAAAAACCTTGAGATCAACTCCAAGCTGATGAGATGCTAATGGTGGCAAGAAAACCGGAAAAAGCAAAAATAAAAACATCAACTCAGCTGATGAATTTAAGTTTCACTCTTTTCTTTCTACATCTATTCTCCAGCAGAGGTGTCCATTGTCAGGAAACTGACTGCAGATACCATAGACTGGGTGGCTTAAATAACAAACGTTTACTCTCACAGTTCTGGAGGCTGCAAAATCCAAGATCAAGGCACTGGCAAATCCAGTGTCTAGTGAGGGCTGGCCTCCTAGTTCACAGACAGCACCTGCTTGCTGTGTCCTCACATGGTGAAGAGAAAGTCATCTCTCTCATGCCTTTTCTTTTGTTTTCTTTTGAGACAGGGTCTTGCTCTGGCATGGGCATACCAGCTCTGTGACCCGTGCTGGAGTGCAATGGCATGATCACAGCTCACTGCAGGCTCAACCTCCCTGGCTCAAGTAATCCTCCCATCTCGGCCTCCTGAGTGGCTGGGACTATAGTCATGTGCCACCACACTGGCTAATTTTAGCTTTTTGTAGTGGTGAGGTTTCACCATGTTGCCCAGGCTGATCTTGAACTCCTGAGCTCAAGCTGTCTGCCTGCCTCGGTGTCCCGAAGTGTTGGGATTGCAGGAGTGAGTCACTGTGCCCAGCCTCATGTCTTTTCTTAAAAGGGCACAAATCCCATCATGAGGGCTCCACCCTCATGACCTAATCATTTCCCCAAGGCTCCATTTCCTAATACCATCACACTGGGGTTTAGATTTCAAGGTTTGAATTTTAGAGGGACACAAACATTCTGTCCATGACATCAACTATTGTAGTATTGATATCTATCCATTTACTTGACTAGATCTCTGATCACTGCACTGGCATCATCCAAAAGTGTCTTCTGGGGCCTGGATGTGGTGGCTCACACCTGTAATCCCAGCACTTTGGGAGGCCAAGGTGGATGGATCACTTGAGGTCAGGAGTTCAAGACCAACCTGGCCAACATGGTGAAACCCTGTCTCTACTAAAAATACAAAAATTAGCCAGGTGTGGTGGTAGGCGCCTGTAATCCCAGCTATTCGGGAGGCTGAGGTAGGAGAATCCCTTGAACCCAGGAGGCGGAGGTTGCAGTGAGCTGAGATCGCACCACTACACTCCAGCCTGGGCAATAGAGCAAGGCTCCATCTTTAAAACAAACAAACAAACAAACAATAAACAAAAGCGTCTTCTGGTGTATGGAGCCTGATAATTAGAAGACCTGGTCTTGATTCTTGAAATCATGCTCATGGCAAAGTGTGTCATTGTCCTGTGTCATCTCTAAGACCATAAGAAATTTGAGGGCAGGAGCCTCACCTTGTCCTTTTTAGTATTCTGCACAAATGCTTAACAGGTATTTGCTGATTGACTGATCTCCCAAATTAACTATTTTTAGACCACAAATCCATCTAAATGTCTTTCTCTGTTTCATTTTCAAGACACAAGCCCATGCTTTACTATAAGTTTTATGTGGTATGCAACAAGTGAAGATAATGGAAAATATGTACCTATTACCATAGTAAGCAATAATTGGTCAACAAATTCACATTTCTTCCAGTGAAACTGAAGGAAAATAGATAATTATCTCTCCAATCAACTTAGACAGTTTTCCAAATAGCAGTTGGCCATTTAAAAGGTCTCTTTGCTTAAGAATATCAGAACATAAAGTTCTGTAGGCTTAGATAGCAATTCCGAGGTTTACGGAGGAGGCCTGATAGCTGGAATTGAGAAATCCTTGGACAACCAATGATCTCAATGTTATTCCAGTTTTAAGTGAAACACTCTCTTGCTAATACAATGCTAACGTGGTTATAGAAAGTAAGCGTTTTTAATGGAAACTCATGTTTGGTACCTTGGCTTACATGGAGTACATTTGTTATTAATTACTCATTCTTTTTCAAAGCCAAGTCTAATGGGTGATGACAACACAAAAAATTGGCAAGGTCAAAAGTAGTTCAGCAGTTATTGGTTTAAGAAACATTAATTGAGCAGTTTTTGGGTAGCAAGCAGCGTGCTGGGTGCTGGGAGGTAGTGTGGTAGGAATATACAATGCCCCGCCTCCCAGCTCCATTTTATCCAGGGGTCATGGGCCGTGGGTGCAAATTATGGCTCCACGTGGACACCCAGCTGGACCAGAGCTGATCCTGTGGGTGGTGTTGTGCTCTCTCCCTCAGCACCTGTCCCTGGAGGGTCTCTGAAAGTCCAGGTCAGCCCCTGGGCTGGGTCCCCACAGTAAGAAGGGAACTGTGATGGGCAACACCCCAGAAAATAAGACTCGCAGCCTCACTTCAGGTCAGTTCGCAAGGACTGACATCACACAGCAGGCATTCGAAGATGCTGCTGACCCAGGTGGATGACACAGGGCACTGGGGTTGGAGGAAGGTGAGCGGGGAGGGGAGAAAGCCCTGTATGATACATCACAGACATACATTCCTGGGTGATAAATGGCAGCCTCTGACCTGTCTCTTTGGGCTGTCAAGGAGATGATGAAGCTTGGGATAGGGTGGAGAGAGGCAGTGCTCTGGGGGAAAGACTGGCATTTTCCTGAGGGAATGGGGGTGGCGGTAGGGGATGAGAAAGTATCTCTTGGGTGAGAAGTCAATGGTCCATTTCCAACACTGGACTGTAATGTCCTTCTAATCAGTACTCCATCTATCTGATTCCATAATGGCATTCGAGGAATGGGGACACCATCTCATCTTTTAGGGAGAAAATAATGGTCTAGAGAAATCAATGATTTTCCAAGGTCTCTCTTAAGAGACCCATAGTAGTACTGGGACTTTAACCTTTGGCTCTGTTTGGGTGCAAATAACCAGAGTGAGAATAGAAATCTAATATAATCATCCAAACCCGCCATCAAAGGTACTTTCAGCAGACTGAGTGATTCATCAAAAACAAAACCAACCAACCAACCAAAAAATGAAACAGAGATGCGCTGAGCTGGTGCAGAGGAGGAGATCCACAGAAGCCTGAGGAACAATCCTTGTCCTCAAGGACATGAGCCAGAAACCCAGGTGAAAGGCAGCCCCCAACACAGGTGTTAAACCAGCCAGCTCCAGTCCAAGGTGGAATAGAGCAGGCATTCTGGGGTGATATAAAAATTGAAATATGGGAGTCTCTGGACCATGTCCCCATGCCATAACTCTTGTGCGCTTCCAAACCCTCTTTCTTACTAACACCAAGGAAACAATGAACATGTCACTACCTTGCTTAGATATTTCCGATGGTCCCATCATCAACAACAAAAGTTGCTCCTTTGCGTGGGAACATGCCCTTTGTAATTTACACCCTGCTTTCCTTGCCAGCTTCCTTTCTTCAGACCATCCAGCTTGCTGCTTCTTGCCCAGCCATGTGGAGCTAATGAAGATGTGCTGTTCCACGCCTCTGTGCCTCTCCACATGCTGTTCCTTTCCCTGGAGTGCCAACCCTTTCTGCCTGCTGTCCACCTATCAAACTTCCACTCATCCTTTACAAACCAGCACAAGCATCAGCGCTTTGGGGGTGTGCAAAAATACCAATGTGTAAGTAGAAATGGAATGAAAAAAAAATCTGCCCAGAAAGAGTCAAATACATGCCTTTCATGGACTTTTTGTGAAACACGAGAGGAATCCAAGGTTTCCTTAATGAATGCATAAGCCAAATGACACGCAAATAATACAGAAAAAGAACTTCTAGGAAAAAATGAGGCCAAAGTATTTGGGGCAATTTAAGGCATCCAGAGAGCTGAGCTTTCTCTCTCTTCCCAGGTGTGTTCCGTGAACTATAATTGCCTTTCCTGGCCTTGGGGAATGACAGTAACCTATGATCAGAAGATGAACAGGCCACCCCAGCCTGAGGGGGAGATTTCACACTGGAAAAGCTTGCTGAGGTGGCTTGTGGAACATGAGTTGAGTTGTAGATAAGCAGATAGATGGGAATGGAGTGGGATGACTTGGGAGAAAGGCACAAGCAATGGTGTAGAGGGAGGAAAGTGAATGTGGCAGGGGGCTATTCCTGCCTCCTGAAGCTGCCCACTTGGATATGGTGACAATGTATGTGCCATATTTGATATATTATATATCTATAAGCATACACAAACACATCATAGTGCCCGGCTTCTGAATCTGGGAATATACTCACTATAATAGCTATACTTGGTCAGGCGTGGTGGCTCACACCTGTAATCCCAGCACTTTGGGAGGCTGAGGCAAGTGGATCAAGAGGTCAGGAGTTCAAGACCAGCCTGGCCAAGATGGTGAAACCCTGTCTCTACTAAAAAAAAAAAAAATACAAAAATTAGTTGGGCGTGGTGGTGGGCTCCTGTAATCCCAGCTACGGGAAGGCTGAGGCAGAGAATTGCTTGAATCCAGGAGGCAGAGGTTGCAGTGAGCAGAGATTGTACCACTGCATTCCAGCCTTGGTGACAGAGTGAGAGTCTGTCTCAAAAAAAAAAAAAAAAAGCTATGTTCTGTGGATGTGTGTGTGTGTCTCATATAGCTTCACTGTAGTATATATACAGTGTGTGTACATATATCTATACACACAGATTTTAGGATCTGGGAGTATAATCACTATAGTATCTACACTGTGTGTGTGTGTATATATATAAAATATATACAGCATATATATTTAGTCACTCTCTCTCTATATTCACTCTAGATATGTGCTCTACTGAAAGTTCTGTACAGTCCTTGTAAAGAAAATGAATTCTGGCCCAGCGTGGTGGCCCACGCCTATAATCCCAGCACTTTGGGAGACCAAGGTGGGTGGATCACGAGGTTGGGAAATGGAGACCATCCTGCCTAACACAGTGAAACTCTGTCTCTACTAAAAATACAAAAAATTAGCCAGGTGTGGTGGCACGTGCCTGTTATCCCAGCAACTCAGGAGGCTGAGGCAGGAGAATTGCTTGAACCCAGGAGGCAGAGGTTGCAGTGAGCTGACATTGCGCCACTGCATTCCAGCCTGGGCAACAGAGTGAAACTCTGTCTCAAAAAAGTAAAAATAAAACAAAAATAAAAAAAGAAAAGAAAATGAATTCTTTTGGATCCTGGGACGAGTGTTTCAGAGCTTCAGGGTCTTCAGATCAAGGGAGGCCACCCTGCATTATCAGTTAAGGGCTTTAGGCAGGCGCTCGTGTCAACCTGGTCATAAGTAGAAACACTAACACAGCTACTAAAGTCTCCTAGATCACCCAGATGATCAGGATAAGTTTATTTTGAATTTTTAGAGTATTGCAATGAAAACAAAATAATTTTAAAATTATGATTAGCTAGCACACCTTTAGGAACATGCAGCTCCCCAGACCCACTTTGGGAAATGAAGCAATTCTGGTCTGGGACAGTTGCAAAGTTCCTTTTAGGGAGGAAATGTTTCTTGGGTTCGTGAAACATCTTAATGGCATTTTTTAATTTTAAGACAGTGTCTTGCTCTGTCACCCAGGCTGGAGTGCAGTGGTACCATCATTGCTCACTGAAGCCTCAAATTCCCGGTCTCAAGCAATCCTCCCACCCCAGTCTCCTGAGTAGCTGGAACTACTGGCGCATGCCACTATGCCTGGCTAACTTTTTTATTTCTAGTAGAGATGAAGTCTCACTATGTTGCCCTGGTTGGTCTCAAACTCCTGGGCTCAAGCAATCCTCCTGCCTCTTATTCCCAAAGTGCTGGTATTACAGGCAGGAGTCACCATGCCTAGCCCTTAATGGCTTTTGGTTATTCAAAGGTTAACCTTTGCCTTGTCTGTATAGGAGAGGTTGAGACAGACAGTTGTTTGCATAATGTTCTGTTTTCTATGTGGTAGCAGGAGAGACCAAAGATCTGTCCCTGGGACCTGGTGAGGTGGAAGGCCAGCAGGCTCCCTGTGGAGATCAGGAGTCCCAGCAATATGGTGGCCGCTGGCACCACACAGAGGAGGTCAGTGTGCGAGTCGCTGGCAGCGGACGTAACTCGTGAACCACAGGAATACTGAATCCAACGTTCAGTCTCAGATCTTCCTAATCCTACACTGTCAGGGACAGACTTTGGGCCCAGTAGCACACTGCCTGTTGTATTTAGAGAATAGAGGGGAGGAGGCTGTGTCCACCCTGGAGGAAGAAGAAAGAAAAAGTGAGCAAGCGAATGAGACAGAGAGAGAGAGAGAGACAGAGAGAGAGAGAGAAGCTCCAGATGATGAGAGTTGTGATAAGAGCAGGAATTTGGAGTGAGAGTAGGGAGGCGTCACTTGGTATTACCAGGAAGTCCTGGGAAAGGCACGGAATGTCCCACAGTCCTGTGGGAGACGTGGGCGGGGGTGATTTAAATTTTTTTTTAATAGAAAGGAAAGGATGATCACAGACAGCCTGACAACTAGGATAGACTCAAGTTACTTGTGTGGGGCAGCGATACCTCTTCCACCATCATCTGACCCCCATTTGTATGATTCACCTGCATTTGTTTTATTGTTAAACTCTCTCTGTGTGTTAGTGCCTTCTCTTCCTCAGTAGTTCTGGATTCTTTGGAGGCTACCATGGACAGTTTCACTTGAGTTTGGTGGTGCATACATAAGGAGTAATTGGAGATAAACTGGAAGAAGTTGGCTAGGGCCAGATCATTGCATGGCATTGCTTGCCATATATTTCAGAATAGACCACTGTGAACCCCGTGACATGTTTATGTGTGAAGTTAGCTTCACAGCTTAGGATCAGTTAGTAAGCATTCAAGAATTAACACTCACAGGAGGCTCTAGCAAGTACTTTCAATGTCAATTTTTCATTGGCGAAATAGTGGGATTCAGGACATGTGGGTTGTATAAGTACTTGCCCCATTACACAGTGAGGTGTAAAGACACAGCATGCTCAGTTGCCCACCCCTGGAGTGCAGCTGTCGGTGGAGAACTCTGCTTGGTCCTCTGCCCCACCCCAGTTCATCCTTCACAGAGGACTCTCCGACCCCTATAGACAGCTTGCTGACAGAACTCCTACAGCATCTGCTTTAGAGTGGATCTTTCATGCAGGATGCTTGCGGGGAGCCACAAAGGACAGAGAACAGGACCTCACTGAGGTTACAGGAGCAGATTGTATAACTGTTTCTATGCCTGTTTGATATCGTAGTTTCTACGTTTGGCAGATCTGAGTGTGGTGCTCATTGTAACATTTCCTGTTGCAGGGAGAGGAGCCACCGCTGATATTTTCTGATCAGTGTGCAACACATGGGTCGTTTTGACATGTATGCAAAGGGTGTTTGCAATCGAAGACACTGACCATGAAGGCTTTGAAGCAGGGAATGACATGGAGAAGGTGCTCTGTGCTGAGAGCGGGAGGCTGGGGCAGGGATACAAGTTAGAACCGGAGAGTGGAGCCACGAACCTGGTGATCCGAGCTAGAACTGCTGCAAGGTCAGAATGCACGGGCTCCCCCGAACTCCTCTGAACCCTGGCACTGGCCAAGGACTTCCTGAGTTAGAGGGGATGTGCAGGCAAGCCAACTCCTTCCACCATGACAAAACCACACTTTGATGAGTCAGGAGGAGATCCATCCCAGACACAGATCACATTTCCCCTCATTACATTTGCCTCCATGCATGTGGAGTCGGGTGTTGGAATTCAGAGAAGGGCAAATGTGAAAGGCAGCTTGAGCTTCACCAAGAAGACACACTCACAGAAACGACGCTGAAGCAGTGAGCAAGGCTTGGAGCCCCAAACTTTCCCAGAGTGGCCCGGTTCTTCCAGAGGGAGCCCATTCATTTTGTCCCTTGTGAGATCTTTTGTGAGTCTATTTTAGTGGCCTTTGGAGGCAATAAGTATGAAGGATCCTTTTTAAGAAGAAATTCACAAAGCTAAGAGGCCCCCCTGCAGATCACTTGGCAAGATCGGGTGGAGCTAGGCTCAGGACCCTTGCTGATTTTGGCTCTTCTTCCTCCCTCCTCTCTGGTATGGTTGGGCATTCTCTTCCCTTTGGGCTCCCTCCCTGAGACTCATTTCCCAAGCATGGCGTCTTCTCAAATGGAGGCTATACCCTTTCTGATCAAAACTCATGAGCTGTGCAGTGCACTAGGTATTGCTTCCCAGGGTGGGTTTTCAAAATATCCAGAAAATGAATAGGAATAAATAGGCTCAGGAACAGCCTGGTGCCCCCTGCTCCCTTTCTCTCTTCTTTCTTTTAGTCCCCTTCCTTCCCCTTCCCTTCTCTACCCTCCCCTTCCCTCTCCTTCTCTCTTCTTCCCTTCCCTTCCCTCCCACTCTTGCTCTTCAAGTTAGGCTTACAGGATGGAGTGGAAAAACCTTTAGAAATCTTTAGCACATGGCTCTTTCTCAGTTGTCAGGTAGGTGAGGACATTTGGAGACCAAGGCTCAGGCCATCTTTCAATGCCTTTTCATGTTCAGTGCCCAGCGATTCTTTTCTCTCAAGACCTCTACCTCTCTCTATTCACAGTACTGTTGTGAGGAAAGAGAGTTGATACTTGTGAATAATAACAATTATTAAAATAGTTTACCATGATTGAGTGGATAGTCTGTGCCACGCAGGTGCCAGGTACTTCACACAGAACAACCCATTCAATCCTCATAGCTCTTTGAGATAGCAACTACAATCTCCCCACTTTACAGGTGAGGAACCTGAGATTTAGGTCAAAATATTTGCCCAAAGTCATTTTAGTTGGTTAAAAGGTGGCCCCAAAAAGATGTGTCCAAACCCCTTAGATCTGCGAATATGACCTTGGTTGGGAAAAGAGTCTTTGTAGATACAATTAAGTTGAGGATCTTGGGATGAAATTGTACTGAAAAACAAGAATGGGCCCTAATCCCAATGATAAGTCTCCTTATAAGAGACAAAAGGAGAAGGCCACGTTAAGACAGGGTTAGAGACTGGAGTGATGTGGCCACAAGCTAAGGAATGTGGACTGCCACCAGAAGCTGGGAGAGGCTGGAAAAGGTTCTCCCCTTGAGCCTTCAGAGGGAACACGGCCCTACTGACACCTGGATTTTTGGACTTACGGTTTCTATAACTGAGAAAGAATGAGTTTCTGCTGTTTTAAGCTACCCAGTTTGTAATAATTTGTTACAGCAGCCCTAAGAATCTAATTCAGTCAAATAGCTGGCTCGTAAGTGGTGAAACAAAGATACTATCAATATTAAAGCTGTTATAATAACCAAATTTATTTTATTTTTGAGATAAGGTCTCACTCTGTCACCCAGACTGGAGGGAAGTTGCATGATCATGACTCACTGCAGCCTCAATCTCCTGGACTTAGGTGATTCTCCCACCTTGCCTTCAGGGTAGCTGGGACTATAGGCACATGCCACCATGCCCAGCTAAGCTAATTTTTTGTATTTTTGTAGAGATGGGGTTTCATCATATTGCCCAGGCTGGTCTCGAACCCCTGGGCTCAAGCAATCCACCTGCCTTGGCCTCCCAAAGAATTAGGATTACAGGCATGAGTCATTGCACCCAGCCAATAACCAAATTTCAACAAGTCATTATAGAAAAATAATGAATAATATACAAAAAGAATTATTATATATTATCAGTTGAAAGGAGCATGCTAAGAAAGAAAGAAAGAAAGGGAAATAAAGAAAAGGAGAAAGAAAGAAAGAGAAAGAAAGAAAAAGAGAAAAGGAAAAATATAATACTAGTGGGTATTCCTGAATAATGGAAATGCTTAATATTCTTCTTTGGCTTTTCCTGAATTTTCCAGAATTACTGATGAATATGTACTTTGATAACTAATATTTTAGAATGTGTTAGAAGGAAGTTCAGTGAACTCAGACAGGTCTGTTCACCACTGACAATAGCAGTAGGGCTGCGTCTTGGGTGGTTTCCTGCAGTGCCCCAGGGAGTAGGCTTTCTATAAAGTCCCACTCTTTCATGAGTCATCACCAGAATCCCCACATTCTCTGCAAAATCAAGCCTGGAGATTCCTCTTTGCGGTCACAATGTCTACAGATTCATTGCTTCTATTTAGGAATTATTTACATATGCTTACATTCACACCTCACATTAAGTAAATGTGTCCCAGAAAGGTTGTGATAAGTGAAATTTTTAATGAATTAAATCATCCTGAAAATGTGGATGAGTGGCTTCTCCGAAGCCCAGGCGGACAGTTGTGTGAAGTAGATTACTATCTCTCTCACACCCACTCCTACTTCAGCCCTCTCTGTTCTTCTACTGGATTTCCTTAAAGGAGAGGCCTCCAGTGTGCCTCATCAACCACACTCAGCTCTTAAATGCAGCTACTCACAGAGGACCCAGGCTCCCCCCTGCCCTGTGACACCACGTGGGACATATACCTTCACAGGTGACAATCAACACTCGCACAGGCGAAGCCTCTGGAAGCTGTTCTTGTCTTCGTGGACACAGTGTGGCAAAGAGGCAAGGCCCGTCCATGCGGTCCTGGGAAGAGCTGCAGAAAGGCCTGGCAGAGTGGGCAGGCCTGTAGGTCTGTGTTCAGGTGACAGCTGGTCTGAGCAGTGCACTGCCTGGTCTCCTGCCTGGGTGGCAGCGAGGGCAAGTAATGCTGGACTGGGAGTCAAGCTATTCCACATCCCTAAAATCCAGTTATTTCCATTGGCTTTGCTTTGTTAACCAAAAAGTATCTGAGACAGATCTCAAGCAATTTAGAGATTTATTTGGCTGAGGTTAAAGATCATGGCCCCTGACACAGCCTCAGAAGATTTTGAGAATCTGTGCCCAAGGTGGTTGGGTTACGGTTTGATTTGATAAATTTTAGGGAGGCAGAACAGGCAAAGACAAAAATCAATATATATAAGGTATACATTGGTTTGGCCTGGAAAGGTGGATTTGCCAGTCAGATTTCCTGATTGGCAATGGGTTGAAAGGGCTAAGCTCCGCCTGAATAGTTGAAAGCAGCTTGCAATAAGGTAAAGGTGGGTTGGGGGAAACTGTGGAAGCCAAGATTCTTATCATGTACATGAAGCCTCCAGGCTACAGAAAGAATGGATGTGAATTTGTCTCTTATCAAAGGTGTCAGACTCAGGAGAGACCTGGTTAGGGAAGGAGATTCTCTACAGAATGCAAATTTCCCCTACATGAGACAGCTGAGTCTATTTTGGGGTAAAATACTTGGATTTCTCTCAGGGCCTGCTATCTGTCATGTGATGCTATGCTGGGGTCAGGTTGAAGCTTGGTCTCTTATTGCTACTAGGAGTCTGTTTTGTCTGTCTCAGGATCTCTAATTTAATGTTAATGCTGGTCAGCTGTGCCTGAACCCCAACAGGAGGAGGGTGTGATGAGGTGTGTCCGACCCTCCCTGTTTCCTGTCATGGCCTAAACTGATTTTTCTGGTTTCTTTGGGCCTCCGTGGCTAAGAGGAGGGTCCATTCAGTCAGTTGGGAGGCTTGGAATTTTATTTTTATTTTACAGTTTGTAGGTGATTGAAGCCCTTTAAAAGATGAGGGTCCAGTTAAGAAGTGAATTACTCCATAGCTGACTTCACATCCTTCCATCTGGATTCTTTTTTTTTTTTTTTTTTAAACATGTAATGGGTTCTAAAATTCTATTGTTAGTAAATAAGGCTTTATAGACAAAATTGTCAAAAATTTTCACGTGACATCCAGGCTAAAACCCCACATCCCAAGCTGGTCGCAGGCACCGTCTGTCTCTCAAGCATTCTTTTTAATTGTTCATTTTTCGGAGGAACAATTTAATATTGGACTAATTGGAACTGGTGGAATCTCCCCTCCCATCCCAACAGCCCTGTCTGTCTAGTTTAACCTAGGGATGAATTCCTTGCATTGTTCTAGGGAATTTGAAGAATCTCCAGGAGGGCCAGAGAGGAGACTTGGATGCCACCCAGCCAGAAATAGAGAAGTTGGGACCACCCAGCCAGGCACAAGGCCACACCTCAGCCATCACCACCCACAAGCAACGCAGCATGTATGAGTCGGGACAGGACACCAGAAACCACCTCATGATTGCTCCGGAAGAAGCAGCTGCAGGTGCTCAGCCATCCTTATTTCCTGCCATCCCCAAACTATGAAGACAGCAAAGCAGCCTGTGGAGAGACTGCGCACAGAGGCAACCCTGCCCTTACTTGGTGATGGCACGTGGAACTCTATCTCCCAGGTGGAAAATGGAAAAGTTGTTTCCTTCTCTGATCTACGGCCTGAGCTGTCATCAGGATTTTGAGGACTGACTTAACGAATAAAATATAAAAGCTTAGCGTGAGCCCGGGATATGCATGGTGGAAGAGAATAAATAGCCCTTTGTACATCAAAGATACTTTCTGGATAACCCAATCTGAGAAATAGCTACTTCAGCCACATCTGCTGGTAGGGAAGGCTGAGAAAATAGTGACTATAAAATGAAATGAGGCTTATAGGTGAACCACATGAAATCCTGTGGACCGGGGAGAAATCCCCAGCTATTACAATGGAGTCTAGCTAAGAAGGGGCACGTGGGGGTGGGGAAATGGTGACCAATCAACAGTGCAGCTTGAAAATGTGGGTTTTCTCTTGGGAAGCTTCATTCCCTGGGAAGGAAGAAGCTATAACCAAACAGGAGCAATGAAGCTTTGCCTGGAGAGAATGCTGCTCACATTTGCATGTTAAATGAACTGAGGCCTCTCCTGGCTCCCCTCCGAGGGCTCTCAGAGGCAGCTGTAGCCTCAGAGGGTTTCTTGCCCACATCTTACTCTGATTCAGAGCCCGCATCCCCAAAGAGAGCCTTGAACACAGCAGGTATTCAATCAATATTTGTATTAAATTGCATTTTAAAAGCTGATTTCTTGAGTGACCCCTTCCCCTACCCACCCCCAAAGACTGTCCTCCGATACCTCTTTGTGCATATCCTGAATTCAAGCTGCAGTGAGAGGCTTTAGCAAGAGAGAGCAAACCCACTCTAAAAGCTTCATTTGCGTCAGTTTCCATTTTATTTCTCGCCTCCGCCAGCCTTTAGATGAACAGGTCCTAAAGAGCTATGGAAACAGCATTGTGGAAACAGCACGGTGCGTTTCAGACTTGTGAGCCTTGGCAGGGCAGCCTCGTTTTTAGTTGTGGTGGCTTGCCAAAAAGGCTAGCTCTCCCTCAGCTAGCTCCCCTGGGCACTGTCACCTCCAGTAGAGCCTCTTTACTCTGAGGGGTGGCCCCTACAAGGAGGGTCCCTGCTTGGCAGCTTTGTCTTGTTCATATACCCGGTCTACCTGGAGGCATGCAGGAGGATGCTCTCGGGTGGCCTTCATTCTTACACACCTGCGTACACCTGTGTCCAGGTACCACCACCTACACACTGCCCAGGACTCTAAGTCCACATGCTCGGATTCTGGTTGCTTTTATTTACTTATTTATTTTTTGACAGTCTCATGCTGTCATCCATGCTGGAGTGCAATGGTGTGATCATAGTTCACTGCAGCCTCAACCTCCTGGGCTCAAGCAATCTTCCCACCTCAGGCTCCTGAAAAGTTGAGCCCAACACCATGCCTGGCTAATTCTAGTAGCTTCTGATAAATAACATTCTCTCTGTTTACTCAAAATGTAGTTATTGAATGACTGGTCTGGGCCAAGCATTATTCTAGGCGCTGGGGATGCAGCAGGTACGAAATAGATAAAACCCTCTGTCTTTATGGGAGTGGTGGGGATGGGGCAGACAAACATCTAACATGATAAGTAAGTCAATCTGTTTTTCTTTTTTTTTTTGTGAGATGGAATCTTGCTCTGTTGCCCAGGCTGGAGTGCAGTGTCACGATCTCGGCTCACTGCAACCTCCACCTCCTGGGTTCAAGCAATTCTCCTGTCTCTTGAGTAGCGGGGCCTACAGGGGTGTGCAACCATGCCCAGCTAATTTTTGTATTTTTAGTAGAGACAGGGTTTTACTATGTTAGCCAGGCTTGTCTCAAACTCCTCACCTCAGGCAATCCGCCCGCCTTGGCCTCCTGAAATGCTGGGATTACCAGCGTGAGTCACCACGCCCGGCCCGTAAGTGAATATTATGAGAGGAGGTGATACTCTTTTTTTTTTTTTGAGATGGGGTGCTGCTCTGTCACCCAGGCGAGAGTGCAGTGGTGCAATCACAGCTCACTGGAGCTTTGACCTCCAGGGCTCAAGCAATTGTCCCACTTCAGCCTCCCAAGCAGTTGGGACTACAGGTGCGTACCAGCATGCTGGGCTAATTTTTGGATTTTTTGTAGAGATGGGCTTTTGCCGTGTTGTCCATGGGGCCTCGAACTCTTGAGCTCAAGTGATCCTTCCACCTTGGCTTCACAAAGTGCGGGATTACAGGTGTGAGCCCCTGTGCCTGGCCAGGTGATATGTGTTTTGGATAAAAATAGCAGGATAAGGAGTACAGGGGGAGGAATTGGTATGTAAAAGAGGTCATTTTGGTAAGTCTTGGGTAACGTTTTGGTAAGTGCTGGGTAAGCCTTCAGTCTAAGGCAAGCTCACCGTAGTTTCGGAAGGAGAGCCGTGGGCCTGAGGAAAAGAAAGGAACCAAGGGCAGCTGTCCAGTAACTGACAGGACCTAGATATCTTTACTGAGATGGAGAACTAAGGGAAAGGCTAGATTGGGGCAGGGGCTGTTGGGGGAGCACAAATAACTTATTTTGGATGTTATTTATGCAATCTTTAAAAACAAACATTATGAGTGGGGAGGAGAGGCCAGGCATGGTGACTTATGCCTGTAATCCCAATACTTTGGGAGGCTGAGGTAGGAGGATCACTGGAAGGCAGGAGTTCAAGACCAGCCTGGGCAACATAGTGACATCCATCTGTAATTTAAAAAAAAAAATTTTTTTTAAGTGGGGAGGAGAGTGAATGAAGGAAATACAACTGAGATGGGCAATGGAAGGAAGTTCTGCCCAGACACCAAGGAGGAAGGAGGGTGGAGGGTGCAGGAACAGAATGATGCCTCTGGAGCACTCTGTCCCCCTTCCTTCTGGCCCCAGACGGGACTCAGGCTTGACTGGTCCAGAGCTTCTGTGGCTCAGCTTGTGGAGACTCTGGTGGGGATTGTGCTCTGATGGGGGTGAGGACCCCCCGGAGGAAAGCCCAGGGCTTCTGTTCACATCTCCGTCTACCCCCCAGGGGAAATGCAAGGGGATCTAACATTTATCTCTGGTTTGTCTGTTTCACAGGGGGCCTGGATCATAGTCAAGATTACTAGATACTTGTTACATGAATGAATGAAGTCATCCAGTACTCATTGGCTCCACCGGGCTTCGACTTGCTGGACGTGGCAAGCCCACCAGGGAGCCCTGAATAGCCCTCCTCTTTCCAAACAGCTGGGGAAGCTGGTCACCCTGGAAACCTACTTTAGGTGGCAGCATCTTCCTCCAGGAGGTGGAGGTGTCTCCTGGACTTTAGAGACTCCAGGACACAGGACAAAGAGCTCTGAACTGTGGAGCTGGGAAACCTGGTTCCAGCTCAGCCCAGATTTACCGGCTGTGGACTTGGCCAAGTCGCTCACAAAACCCAAAGGATGAGGCAGAGCCGGCCCTGCCTGCATGGCAGGGAGCTTCTGAGAACCATGAAGAGAGTCAGCAAGTGCCTGGGGAACGAAACCACCGAGCAGTGCAGGGCATGGCTCTCCCACTTCTCCACTGGGGAAGAAAAAATCCAGACAAAGACAGTAGAGAGAATACTGTAGCCAATACTGCAGCAGTTACCACCCGGAAAAACAGATACTAATACAATAACTTGTGATTTTTGCTTCATATCTCTGTGGCATAAAACCATGACATATAAAGTTTATGTCCCCTTGTAACCATTCCTCAGTGCGATTCCCCTCCTGTCTCCCTCTCCCCAACGGCAACCACTGATATGTTCGCTTTATTCGATGCTTTTCATATTTTAAATATGTTGTTTATGGGAATGATCATAAATAAGAAATACACTGTTTGTTTTAAACATTTGCATAAATAATATCAAAGTAAATTATTTAAGTTTCCCAGCAGCAGTCCCTGCCCCCGTCCACCTTTCCCTCAGTTCTCTTCCATCACAGTAAAGAAAACTGCCCAAACGCAGTCACCACCCCTGGACTTTTGAAGTGGCTTCCTACTTGGGGCCCTGCTTCCAACATTGGCCCTATGAGTGACAAGGATCTCATTCTTTCTGTGCTCAAAGCTCTGGCCTCTTTCTCCCTCCCTGGTCTTGCCCAGCCCAGCTCCACCCTCTGTGCTCAGAACCTCACATCTGTCGTTCCCCACCTGGGGTGCCCTTCCGGCTGGCTGGCCCCTTGCCTCTCTCAGATTTCTGCTCTAATGACAGTAGCTGGAGAGGTCTTGCCCGATGTCCTTTCCTCTTTCTCCTTACCTTGCGTTTTGGTTACGCATCCTCCTCCTAATGGCTTTATTGATTTATGTGTTTAATCACCATCTTCTTACTTTTCTAAGGCTCGTCCTGAGTGTTTTCACAGCCTGGTATGTGAGCCAGCAGTGATTCTATAGCTGGCAGCGGCCTGTGCACCAGAGCTGCATGTAAAGGAGTCCGTGCAGAACCCTGGGAGAGCCCAGGGAGAAAGAAAAATGAAGAGCTGGAAAGGGGACCAGAGCCTATCATTCCAACCTGCAGGTGCCTAAGGTCCATCAGAAGGTTCACCAGGAAAGACCAAGAGAATTGTAGTGACCCTCCCACAGTATCAGTGGGAAGGGAAGTACAGCAGTGCAGACCAGCCCCGCAGGTGCTTAGCCAGGCCTTTGGTTCTGCTAGGGAAAGGAGGGTGCCTCCCACAGCATGAAAACCACACCACGTCCCCATGTGTCCGGGACCTGCTGCCAGCCACCTGCACAGAAGTCAGGTGGATGCCACTGGGGTACAGCCCACACTGACTCCTGACCCCGGGGGGTACAGCCCACACTGACTCCTGACCCCGGAGTGGGAGGGGCTGGCTCAAGATGAAATCTCGAAGGTGGGTCAGGCTAGGTCCTGGAGTCAGGGGAAGCGTGGGGTTCAGGCCAGGCCTGGGTTCTCCCTGAAGTGAGGCTGACTCTGAGCCTTTCTCGAAACCCCAAATGTCACAGCAGTGCCCCGAAGGCAGGTGAGGCTCTGTTGCAGGGAATGCTGAGGAAAAAGGGAACATCAGGGATTGGTCTGGCCTGAAGCTGCGCTCCCCTAAATTATACCCTGGTTTGATTTGGGCTTGCCGTGGAGTTACCTCAACTAACTTGAGGTCCTCGGGGGAAACAGAGATGGACAGGGTTGATGTATATTTCAGGTTGATTTGGACTCTAAGGATTATCCCAGCTCAGACCTCGCTCTCAAGGAATAGGAGCCTGGCATTTGTCTATCACTCTCTTGGCCCTGGGTATGGTCTGGATAAGCAGAGGCACACGTGTGGCCCTGAGAGTCCTATCCTCTGGCTCTCTCCTCCCAAGACATTCCGGAGCCATGACATGTCTCCCAGGAAGGGAGAATTATTTTTGTCTGTGGCATAAATAAAGCCAGGAATGAGTTCCAATAATCACAAGCACATGCCAGTGTGTGGAGGCTACTCTGACAGCAGCAGAAGGTTCCAGCACTGCCTGCCCTGCTGGTCCTGGCTGCAGGGAGGTGACCGGGATGGTCAGGGGTCAGGAGCAGGAGGGAGCCTCCAGGATTTTATTTAAAATGATCAGGTTTTTCAAACAAATGGAAAAATAAAAAAATCTTGAAAACAAATCTTTAAAAAATGTACCCACTTCACTCCAGATCTTAAGAAATAAAAATAAAACATGACTATTCCTCTGAAACCTGACCCATACCATACCACTCTCTTCTCAGAGGTCATTGCCAACATCGATTTGTGTTTATTTTTCTCATGCTTGCTTTAATATTTCTACTATATATGTATGCATCTATAAATAAACTCTATGTGACATTGTTTTGTGTTTTAAAATCCTTTGACTTTTTACTGTATATATGATCCTGCAACCTTCTTTTCTTTTAGAAAATTGGGGCAAAAAACCACATAGCCTAAAATTCACCCTCCCAGCCATTTCTGCCTGTACCGTAGGGTATCGTTAACCACACTCAAAGTGTTGTGCAACAGATTCCTAAATCCCCTTTCTCATCCTGCATGACTGAAACTGCACCGACTGAAAAGCGACTCCTCTTCCCTACTTCCCCAGCCCCTGGCAACCACCATTGTGTTTCTGTGAGTTTGATTACTCTAGACACCTCTTACAAGTGGAATCATACACTTTTTGTATTTTGTGATTGGCTTATTTCACAGCCTCAGGGTTCATCCGTTGGGTAGCATGCCACTGAATTTCCTTCCTTTTTCAGGATGAATAATATTCCATTGTGTTTATAGAGCACACTTTCTTTATCCGTTCACCCACTGATGGATATTTAGATTGCTTCCACCTCTAGGCTCTTGCGAATAATTCTGCTGTAAACGTGGGTGTACAAATATCTCTTAAAGATCCTGTTTTCAATTCTTTTGGATACATACCCAGAAGTAGGATTGCTGGATCATAGGGTAGTGTTATTTTTATCTTTTTGAAGAATCTCCATACTGTTTTTCACAGTGACTACACCATTTTGCATTCCAATCAACACTGCACTAGGGTTCTAATTTTTTCACATCCTTGCCAAAATTTATTTTCTATTTGTTTTTTGTTTTTATAGTAGCCATCCCAATGGGTATGAAGTGATATTTCATTATGGTTTTGACTGAATTCCTTAGTGATTAGTGATGCTGGGCATCTTTTCGTGTGTTTGTCGGCCACTTGTCTATTTTCTTTGGAGAAATATCTATTTAAGTCCTTTACCCATTTTTAATTGGATTATTTGGGTTTGTTGTTGTTGTTATTGAGTTGTAGGAATTCTTCATATATTCTTACTATTAACTTTTTGTCATATGTATCATTTAAAAATATTTTCTCCCATTCCATAGGTTGTGTTTTCACTCTGTTGATTGTTTTCTTTGCTGCAGAGTTTTTAAGCTTGATGTCATCCCATTAGTCTAGTTTTGCTTTTGTTGCCTCTGCTTTGGTGCCACATCCAAGAAATTCTTGTCAAATTCAATGTCATGAAGTTTTCTTGGGCTAGAATTGGGTATTTTCCCCTATGTTTTCTTCTATGACTTTTATACTTTCAGGTCTTAACGTTCAGGTTTTCAATTCGTTTTGATTTAATTTTTGTGTATAGTATATGTGATTTGGTTTTTAAATTTACTTTTGTTTTTGAGATTTACCCACACTGGTACAAGTAGCTCCAGCTCAACACACGTTACTGCTGCTGGAAACCCCTGGTAATGTTAGTTATCCATAAGTTGTTCATTCATTTGTAAACTCTTTACACACAGTGCTGTGATGAGTGCTCTCTAAGGTTCCTGTGCGCATGTGCGACAAGCAGAATCACTGGCCCTGAGGTTGTACTTCTTCTGTATTAATAGATAAACCCCAGTTGCTATGCGAAGGGGTTGTAGGCACTGGATATATACCCACTTCTGTAAAGACTGAAGAAAAACTCCTTGTACTTCTGGCAGGGGGAGAAGAAAAGTAACCATTTTAAAATATACCAGAATATTCTGTTCTTTTTAACAAGCCTTCCCCTCAGGAGAAACTATTCAGCAAGAGTCTAATCTATTTATCAGAGCCTAACCAACGTGGAGGAAGGAAAATACCCAATTCTAGCCCACGAATTAATTTCAGACAAAGTAGACTTCAGAACAAGGAAAATTATCAAAATAAAGAGAGATATTATGTAATGATTAGGGTCAATTTTCCAAGAAAACATAACAATTCTTAATGTGCATGTACCTAAAAGAACTGACATTGAGACAAAATATGTGAGAGAAAACTGATAAAAATCCAAGAAGAAATAGGTAAATTCACTTTTATAGTTGGACGCTTCAACCCTCCTCTATCAGTAATTGACAGATCCAGTAGGCAGAAGATCAGTAAGATATAGTTGAACTGAGCAACATCATCAGTCAACTGCATCTAATTGACATTTATAGAATACCTCATCCATTAATAGCAGAATACACATCCTTCATAAGCTCCACAGAATTAACCAAGAGAGACTGCATTCTGGTTCATGAAGCACACCTTAACAAGTTTAAAAGAATAGAAACTGTATAAAATTTGCTGTCAGATGACAATAGAATTAAATTAGAAATCAGTAATACAAAGACAGTAGGAGAAACCCCCAATTACTTGGAGA
This sequence comes from Macaca fascicularis, assembly GCF_037993035.2. NCBI lineage: Eukaryota > Metazoa > Chordata > Mammalia > Primates > Cercopithecidae > Macaca > Macaca fascicularis. The sequence continues at coordinate 20,012,692 of NC_088375.1, forward strand.
TAAAACAATCCACTTCTAAATGGCACACAAGTCAAACAAAAAGTCTCAGGAGAAATTTAAAGATATTTTGAACTAAGTGAAAATGAAAATACAGCCTATCAAAATGTGTAGAATGCAGCGAAAGCAGTGCTTACAGGGATATGTATAGCATTAACTGCATATATTTGGAAAGAAGAAAGATCTAAAATTAATAATCTAAGCTTCCACCTTCAGAAATGAGAAAAAAGAAGAGCAAATTAAAATCAAAGTAAGCAGAAGAAAACAAGTAATCAAAATAAGTATAGAAATGAAACAATTTAAAATAAGACATCCTAGAGAAAATCAATAAAACCAAAAGCTGGTCCATTGAAAAGATGAATAAAACTGATCAAGCCAGGTTAATTAAGAAAAAAGAGAGAAGACACAAATTATTAATATCAGAAATAAAAGAGGGCTGCCACTACTGATCTCATGGACTTCTAAATAATAATAAAGGAATATTATGAAAAAGCCTATGCCCACAAATTTGATAAGCTAGATGAAATGAACCAATCCCTTGAAAGGCACAATCTACTAAAATGCATACAAAACCTACACAGAAATAAATATATAATCTGAATAGGTTCATATCTATTAAAGGAATTGAATCAGTAATAAAAGAAAGCACCAAGCCCAGATGGATTATTGGTGAATTCTACCAAACATTAAACAAAGAAACTCTACCCATTCTCTACAATCTTTTCTGGAAAACAGAAGCAAAAGGAATACTTCCTAGCTTATTCTGTGAGGCTAGGGTTATCCTAGTACCAAAACCAGACACAGACATTACCAGAAAGGAAAATTACCAACCAATATTTCTCACAAACCCAGATGCAGAAATCCCCAACAGGTTAAGCATGGTGGCTCACTCTGGTAATCTCAGCACTTTGGGAGGTTGGGACAGGAAGATAACATGAGGTCAAGGAGTTTGATATCAGCCTGGGCAACACAGTGGGACCCTGTCTCTATGGAAAATAGAAAAAAATAACTGGGCACGGTGGTGCATGCCCATAGCCCCATCTATTCAGGAGACTGAGGCAGGAGGATCACTTGAGCCCAGGAAATCAAGGCAGTGAGCCATGTTCACAACACTGCACTCCAACCTGAGCGACAGAGTGAGACCCTGTCTCAAAAACAAAACAAAGCAAGCAAACAAACAAAAAACAAAAGAATAAAAGGTAAAAAATAGAAATCTTCAACAAAAGATCAGCAAATTGAATTCAACAATGAATGAAGATAATTATTTACACCACAACCAAGTGGGATATATTTCCAGGTATGCAAGGCTGGTTCAATACTTGAAAGTCAATTAATGTAATCTGTCTGCTCTAGCTGCTAAAATGCCACAACTGGGTGGCCTAAACAACAGAGATTTATTTTCTCACAACTCTGAAGCTTGAGGAGTCCAAGGTCAAGTGCTGGCAGATTGGGTTTTTGGTGAGGGCTCTCTTCTTGGCTTGTAGGTGGCCACTTTCTTCCTATGTCCTCACATTCCTCAGTGTGTGTGCATGGAGAAAGAGAGGGCATGCTTTCTGATGTCTCTTCTTACAGGAACACTAGTCTTATCAGATCAGAGACCCTTCTGATTTTATTTAACAGTAATCACTTTCTTAGGGGCCCTATCTCCAAATACAGTCACACCAGTGGTTAAGGCTTCAATCTATGAATTTTGAGGGGACACACACATTTAGCTCATAACATAATCCAAAACATCAATAGGCTAAAGAAGAAAAATCATATGATAATATCAACAGATGCAGAACAATATTTGACAAATATCCATTCATGATAAAACAAAACATAAACAACTCCCAGCAGACTAGGAATAGAGGGGAACTTCTTCAACTTCATGGAGAACATCTATAAACAATACACTGCGAACATCAAACTTAACGGTGAGAAACTAGATGCTTTCCCACTAAGATCAAAAACAAGCAAGGACATCCCCTCTTGTCACTCCCATTAAAGTAGTACTAGAAGTCCTACTTAATGCAATATGACAAGAAAAGAAAATAAAAGGTATGTGGTTTGGTAAGGAAGAAACAAAATTTTCTTTGTTCACAAATGACATAATTACCCAAAACTCCTATAATAGCAATTATAGCAAAGTTGCAGGATGCAAGGTTAGTATACAAAAGTCAGTTATTTTTTATATATATACCAGCAATGAACACTTGAAATTTAAAACTAAACCCAAAATGCAACTTACATAAGAACTAGAAGAAAAAGAAATATGTAGGTACACATCTAACAAACTATGTACAAGATCTGTATAAGAAAATAAGAAAACTGATGAAATAAACCTAAGGAAATCTAAGTAAGTGGACAGATAGTTCACACACGTGGAAAGAGAGTGTTTTAGTTTGTTACGGCTGCTGTAACAGAATATCACAAATTGGGTGGCTTAAATAACAGAAATGTATCTTTTCACAGTTCTGGAGGCTGGAAGTCCAAGATCAAGGTGATGGCAAGCCAGGCACTGTGGCTCATGCCTATAATCCTAGCACTTTGGGAGGCTAAGGTGGGAGGATCACAGGAGTTTGAGACCAGACTGGGCAACAAAGTGAGACCTGTCTCTACAAAAACAAACAGAAAAATTAGCTGGGTGTGGTGACGTGCTCCTGTAGTCCCAGCTTGTTAGGAGGCTGAGGTGGGAGGATAGATTGAGCCTGGGAGGTCAAGGCTACAGTGAGCTGTGATCACACCACTGCACTCCAACTGGGGGAAAAAGGTGAGACCCTGTCTTAAGAAAGGAAAAAAACTTGTTGGCAGGATTAACTTCTCCTGAGGCCCCTTTCCTTGGCTTGTACATGGCTATTTCCTTCCTGTGTCCTCACATGGTTTTCTTCTCTGTGCATGTGCATCTCTGCTGTCTCTTTCTTGTGTCTTTATCTCCTTTTCTTATAAAAACACTAGCAGATTAGGTTAGGGTACATTTCAACTTAACTACCTCTTTAAATAGCTCTATTTTAACTTTAAGGTCTTATCTTTAACTGTCCTATCTCCAAATATATTTACATTCTGAGCTACTGGGATATCAATACATGAATTTTGAAGGTGGAGGGACATAAGTCAGCCCCTAACAGGCTAACTCAATATTATCAAGATGTCAGTTCTTTCCAATTAGGTCTATGTATTCAATATAATCTCAACCCAAATTACAGAAAGTTATTTTGTGGTTATTGAAAAACTGATTCTAAAGAGTATATGAAGAGGCAGAAGACCTGAAGTTGGAGGACTGACTCTAAGGCCACAATAATCACAGCAGTGTGCATTCACACAGAAATAAACTGATCAGTGGAACAGAAAAAAGAGCCCAGAAATAGACCCACACAAAGATAATCAACTGACCTTTGACAAAGGAGCAAAGGAAATTCAACAGAGAATCTTTTCAATACACGGTGCTGGAACAACTGGATAGTCACATGCAAATCAATGAATCTGGACACGGATCTTTCAGCTTTCACAAAAAATTAACTCAAAATGAACCATAGGCCTAAATGTAAATCAAATAACCATAAAACTCCTATAAGATGACACAGGAGAAAATGTAGGTGGCTTTGGGTTTGGCAATCCCTTTTTAGACACAACAGTAAAAGTACCATTCATAACACGGAACATTGGTAAGTTGGATTTTACTAAAATTAAATATTTCAGCTCTGTGAGAGACAGTGTTAAAAAAATAAAACACAATTCACAAGATGGGGAAAAATATTTGCAAAACACAAAGCTGATAATGGTCTGGTATCCAAAATAGACACAGAACTCCTAAAACTCAATGATAAAAAAATGGACAACTCAATTTAAGAATGGGCAAAAGACTCAGACAGACACCTCACCAAAGAAGGTACACAGATGGCAAATAGATATATGAAAAGATGCTCCACATCATCTGTCATTAGGGAGTTGCAAATAAAACAATGAGAGACTACTACGCACCTATTAGAATGGCCCAAATCCAAAACACTGACAACACCAAATGCTGATGAGAATGTGGAGCAACAGGAACGTTCATTCATTACTGGTGGGAACACAACATAAAACAGTCACTTTAGAGGATAATTTTGTGGTTTCTTTTAAAAGTAAGCAGTTACCATATGATCCAGCAATTGCACTCCTAGGAATAAACCCAAATGAATTGAAAATTTATGTCCTCACAGAAAACTACACATGAATTGTTTATGGTGTTTTTCTTCACAATTGCCAAATCTGGGAGCCACCAAGATGTCCTGTAGTAGGTAAATGGATAAACAAACTGTGGTACACTCACACAATGAAATACTATTTATGATAAAAATAAATGAACTATTAAGCCATGAAAAGACTTGGAAGAATGTTAAACGCATAGTACCAGTGAAAGAAGCCAATCTGAAAAGGCTACGTCCTGTATGATTCCAACTGTATGACATTCTGGAAAAGGCACAACCATGGAGATTGTACAAAGATCAGTGGTTGCCAGAGGCTTAGGCAGGGGAGGGAGCGATGAGCAGGCAGAACATGGAGGATTCTTAGGGTATGAAACTACTCTGCATGACACTATAATAGCAGATACATGTCATTACACATTTGTCACAATTTGTACAGTGTACCACACAGAGTGAGACCTAAAATTGTACCGACATTAGCTCACCAATTGTAACACATGCACCACACTAATGCAAGATGTGCATAATAGCGGAAGGTGGGGAGGAAGAAAGTAAACAGGACTTTGAATTTTCTGTTCAGTTTTTCTGTCAATCTGAAATTGCTCTCAAAATTTGAGTCTCTTGGTTTAAAAAAATGTAAGAAAAGCAGGTGGTTTTGGGAATCAAGAGGCAACTGAACAGATGACTAAATCAGAATCGCAAGGCAGATGGGAAGACAGAAATGATGCGGGTATTGAAACATTACACACAGAGTTGAGTCTGAGGAACAAACATGCTGATAGCTAGGAACTTGTAACTCATCTTGACAATACAAACTGCTCATGAAGGATTTCTCCACCTGAACTTTGCCTGATCAGAGAAGTGCATTTCAATGGCAACCACTGGACTCCAAAAGTATTAACTACTCAGAGCAAAAAGCTGGCTGGGCTTGGTGGCTTATGCCTGTAATCCCAGCACTTTGGGAGGCTGAGACAGGAGAATCACTTGAGCTCAGGAACTGAAGGCTGCAGTGAGCCATTATCATGCCACTGCACTCCAGCCTGGGCTACAGAGCAAGACACTGTCTCTAAAAATGTATTTTTTAAAAAAACTAAGTAAGCTGAAGAACCTATAAAACACTGTCTCCTAATTAAGTAAACCTTAACCTTGTAGCATTTTTGCCTTACTACTTGTTTAGCAAAACTTTCCTTTCATAGGTAATTCTAAAGTAAACTAAAAACAAGCCTCTTGGGGATTCCTGGGGCCCACAGAAGTGAGGTTTTATCAATTACTATTCTACACTAAATTGTCCCTTTCTGTAATGATAGCACGGTTTCCTGTTTTTGAGTATTGTAGAGGATAGGAGAAAAATAAATACAAGCTCCACTAATTCAGCTCTGGGATCAGCCATTGGCCATCAGTAAAGCTTTATAGAGGTTGAAATTGTTTTTCAGGGACCTTGAAACCCTGCTTCTTGCCTCATTGTATAATAATGGGAAGAAATACCACTGACAAATCTCTGCCACAACTGGATGAACACAAGAAGGCAAACTGTTCAGCCCAACATGCTGGGCCTCGGTGATCAGCCTCTGTGTTTGCTGCCAAAATCTTACATCCATAGGGCTTAAGACCCTTTTAACAATATCTGATAATGGGCTCAAAACACAGACTTCCTAATTTTTTTTTCGTTACAAAGAAAATGCACATGCATATGGATTTGAACTTGAATTGGCCTTGGAGATGTTCTATCTAGTTAAACTCTTCATTTTAAAGAAGTAGATATTCTCAGAGTTTGACTTGTCTGGGACTCACCCAGCTAATACTGAGGAGAATGATTAATAATTGCAAACTTCTTTGTTAGGATATAGATCTTTTGAGGGCAGGACCTAATTCCTATTTGTTCTTGGACACCCAGCACTTAGCACCTTCCACAAGATCGGTGGTTAGTGAATATATATTGAATGAACACTCAAATGAATGGATGTATGAGCCCATTAATAGGGTTGGAATACATGCCTCCAGACATCCAGGCTGTTATTTGCCATTTGCTCTTGTACTTTGAATCCACCAGCAGCTCTGGAGTACTTTGATTGTCCAGCTTTGATTGTCCAGCTCTGATTGTCCAGCTAAGTCTTTGGTGTTGATTGGTATTTTGGGCTCATCAATTTTATCATCTTTTAAAATCACTATGTTAAAAGAGTTTTGAGTATGATATTTGGTACCTTCTTGATGCTCAGTAAAAATCTGTTAATAAATGTTAAGAAAGGATGATTTTCTTACTCTGTAATTTTTGAATACTTACTGCTTGCTTGGAGGAAAAGTCGGGAAGTTAAAGTCCCTGACATTGATCATTCAGCTTCTTATAATTGAAGAGCAGAGTCAGAACTGTATGGTCCTGACAATTTCAGGTTCTTCCAGCCATGAGGGAAACCTCTATTGTTTTGTTTTACATTTTGTTCAACATCCCAGGATCTGCCACCACTGGTCCCATAAAAAGTGAAGGTGCCCAGGCACAGTAGCTCACACTCATAATCCCAGCACTTTGGGAGACTGAGGTGGGAGGATTGCTTGAGGCCAGGAATTTGAGACCAGCCTGAACAGCATAGTGAGACCCCCATCTCTAAAAAAACAAATAAATGAGAGAGAGAGAAAAAAAAAAACAAGTGAAAGTACAGCAGAGTGATTAAGTAGGTACCAAATAGCAGTTACTGACCCCCCACCACATACACACCTTTTAATCAATGTGCAAATATTCTATGAATGTTCATGGTAATACAACTCAGTTTCTATGTGGATTATTACATTTGGATAGTAGAGTCTTCAGAGCACATTCACAACTATTTGATCACCATATAACCATAACAATGTAAAAAAAGGTAATAGTATCAGTAGCTAAGTGTTTTCTACTATTTACACATTTAGTTCTTCCAACCTATAAGAAATGCTCTAGCATTATCTTCATTTCATATATGAGGAGGCAGAAGCTTAGAGAGGTTTTCACCTAGGTTGTCCAATAAGTGAGTAGCAGCTGGATTCAAAGTCAGATCTCAACTATGCTGTCCTCCAGGCCCCACCCCCAGAATGTGCTTCCACATCGTGGTTCTGGGTGGTCTTTAAAACAGTCCTCCCTACTGTTGTCTCTTTCCAGATTCACAGCCAAACCGCTTGAAAGCAGGGTCTACACCGGGCATCTCTGCTTTCTCACCAATTAACTCGTTGCTCTTTGATATTCACCCCACCGCTCTGTTCCAATTGCTCTCCCCCAGGTCTGCATTTTTCTTTCAGAAATTTGGGCAGCGACTAACTTGGATTAGTGGCCTGGAATGTGCCAGACCTGCTGGAGGGCCTGAGTTTCAAAGGTGCTCAAACAAGACCTCTGTCCTTCTTGGCTTACCTGGCTTACTTCATGGTCCTAGTCTAACTTTTCTTCTGGCAACATTGGAATCAGTATTCCTCTCACTTCTTGGAATAGTCCCACCTCCACCCTTTTTTGACAAGCGATTGTCTGGGTTTTCTTCCTCTCCTCTCCCTGCTTTTCCTCAGGCTCCTGTGGAGAGGCCCTCCTTTGTACTCCATTTATCCCCTAAGTGCTGTGTTCCCAGGGCTCAGTGGTAGGAACTCTTCTTTTCTCTCCTCTGCTCTTTCCTACTCTTTGCTGAGCAACTTCATCAAGCCACAAGGCTTTATTTCCACCTGTGAACTGATAACACCTCATTCCCTTCTACTGACCTGTGGAACTATGCTGACCTGCCAGCTGGACAGCTCCTTCTGGATGGCCGTGGGTGCTCACACCCCATGTGCCCATCACTGGAGTCAGCTCTGCCTCCTGTGATCTGAGATCTGCTCATGCTCAGAATAAAACCACCATCCTCCCAGCTACTTCAGCCAGAAAATGTCTTCTCCCTTCACTCCTCCCTCCTTCCCCTTCCACACCCAAGTATCTAGGACATTCTTCACTTCCTTCTCCCTTCAGAACGACCCCGGTCCATATCACCGTTACTTCTCATTGCAGGTTCCTTTGCTAAATGCTGTCAAAGAATCCTGTTCTTTTCCATTAGAAAACCGACCTCTGTTTGTAACTACACATTCGTTGTTGTGGTCACCTGATTTTTGAATCCAGCTGCTACTCACTTATTGGACAACCTAGGTGAAAACCTCTCTAAGCTTCTACCTCCTCATGTATGAAATGAAGATAATGCTAGAACAGTTCAAAGAGGTCAACCCTCTTTGAATTGTAAACTCCACGAAAACAGGAGTCTTTCCCTTTTTGTTTTATTTCCCTTCACTGTTTTATTTCTGGTACCTGTACAGGGCCTGGCATAGACTAGACCCGGGTCTAGTTTATTGAAACAGCTCCCTAACTGCTCTCCTGTCTTTGCCCTTCTCCAACATCTTCTCCCAACAGCAGCAAATACACATATCTGATCATGATGTCATTTTCTTGCAGAAAACATTTCAACAGCTTCTCATTGCCCTGGGATAGAATTCTACGCTTGAGACAGCTTAGGATTTGGCCCTGGTCTCTTCTGTCATCACTCTCCAGCAGCATCCCTAGGCGCTGGGAGACGTTCTCTTCTTTGTTGCCATCCTCGCCACCTCCCTTGCTTCCAAGCCTTCCTATCAGTTGTTCCTGCTGCCTGGGATCCTTGCTCTTCTGTCTCCTTTTGTTTAACCTGATTATTATCTCTCGTTTCAGCTTGGATGTCACCCTGCCAGAATCAGACGCCATCCCTGACCCGCTCCAAAACATCAGCACTCTACATACCACAGAATTTCCTCTCTCCCTTGACTTAGCTTACCATATTTCATTGACACAGGTAATTGCCTGATTTCTTCATTGTATGTAAATCATCTGAGAGCAAGGACAGCTTCTATCTATCCATTGAGCTTATGGCACAGTTCCTGGCTTGGCACAAACCCAGTAAATCTTTGCTGAATGAATGAATAAATAAGTAGCCCAAGGGTAATGCGAATATTGGCTAATACTGCTAGGCTTTAGAAATGGAGTGGGAGGTAGAGTATATCCAAGGTTTATTCAGTGAATATACATTGTATCTTGAAAGTACAGTCAGTGTGTAAGAGACAGTGTCTCTTAAGACTACTGTCTTAAATAGTGTGGTGAACACCTTGTGAGCTCAGAAGGGCACCCTGGCTGATGCTCCCAGGGGAGACTTCCTGGGCTCTCAGAAACACCAGGGAAACTTGGGTGTACTCCACCATTCCCATCCCTTTGCCCTAGACCTCGCTGCCCTAGACAGCAAGTTCTCTTGTTGTGCATGGAACATTCAAGAATCAGAAAACAATGGAATAGGAAAGCCATTTGGTTAGTCTGCTTGCAAAAAAGACTGCTCTTTGTTTAAAGGCAGTGAGACAGAGGCCCGTCACGGCTTCCATGGAGTCCAGAATTCAGTAAGCCTGGATGCCAGGAAGGTTTTCCTCTTACAGGTGATCTCAATCTTGCCTGCTGTAATTTGAGTATTTTTCTTCCGATTGCACCTTGTTGGTGACACACCCAGTCCCTCATTCGTGCTGTCCTCTCTCCCAGCAAGGACCTCCCTTCTCTCATGACTCTGCCTAGATGCTGTCCTCCCTGAGCACCAGCCCCTAAGAGTGAGGACAAGGGACTTCTTCCATCTAAATGACCTTGGGGGAGATAAAAGGAATGAACTAAATATCAGTGTTTCAACATTGACAGAACTCAAAAACATAATGCTGAAGGAAGAAAGTTAAATAATGAGGCAGACAGTAAATTATTTATGTAAATCAAATATATACAAAGCAATACTACACATTTGGTAGCCACACGTGCATGCACACTTACACACAGACAGGCATTGGGGGAGGGCGGGAGGGTGCTGATCCATAGTAAGAGAGTGTGATGATGGGAAGGTGGGACTGGGGGCAGGGATAAAGGGCACAGACGAGAATGAATGTCTGCACGCAAAAGCCAGCCTCACCTGAGCAGATGATGCTCTTGTGCCACCAACTGAGGAAATGGTAATTTGAGCTTATTCAAGTCCAGCCCCCCAAAGGAAAAGGCATGACTAAAGTCATGACCAGGATTCAAAGGTTGGTCTTCTCTTCACTCTTCACTCCTTCCCTTCCACACCAGAGCACAGTCAGGTAAGTGAGACCGACTGGAGAAAGCCCGTCTGGTGAGAGGCACCCAGGGAGCTGCGAGCAATGTGGAGGCTCTGGGACTTCTGCTGCTTGGTGCATCCATCCACAGAGGGAGAGAAAAGGGAGAGCCAGGGATTCTAATCAAGGAAAAAGGATCCAAGTTTTCTGGGATTAGAAAAGACATATAGCATGTCCTCCATAAAAGAACAGACAAGCCTAAAAGGGATCTTTAGCTTCAAACATCAGGAATGATGATGTAAGCTGAGGAAGGTTTAACACCATGACTTAGAGAGGGAGCATTTGATTTAGTATGTTTAAGGCAATGTCAGAACAGATTCACAACCCTTGGAAGAAGGTCACCCGTGGATAAAACACAGCCTCCTGAGTGTGGACTCGCCTGGCTGCCTTCAAGCTCCCTCTGCCCTCCTGTGGGCTGGGGTGCCCACTCCTCTTCCATACTCCTTCACATGTGCTCTCTCCTGCCTGCAGGCCTATGTTTTTCCTTTGAACTTTATGTATTTATAAACATTTTATGTGATTATTATTAATCATATTAAAACATAATGTGATTATTTTATTTTATTTTTTTGAGATGGAGTCTCGCTCTGTCGCCCAGGCTGGAGTGCAGAGGCACGATCTCGGCTCACTGCCACCTCTTTCTCCTGGGTTCAAGTGATTCTCCTGCCTCAGCCTCTCAAGTAGCTGTGATTACGGGCATGCACCACCACGCCCAGCTAATTTTTGTAATTTTAGTAGGGATGGGGTTTCACCATATTGGCCAGGCTAGTCTTGAACTCCTGGCCTCAAGTAATCCACCCACCTCGGCTTCCCAAAGGACTGGGATTACAGGCGTGAGCCACTGTGCCCAGTCCATAATGTGATGATGTTTTGCTGCTTTAACTGGTCTGTCCTTGAATAGGATTGAGTACATGCCATAGAAAAGCATGGTTCGGTTCACCAAGCCTATGGGAGTGAAGGTCTTCAGACCACAGAGCCCTGAGCCCACGGCACTGGCTTGCCTGGTCCCAGAGTCCCGTGTTTAGGAGGAAAAAACTACCTCTCTCTTATCAGCCCACAGAGAGTGATTGCCGATCCCAGCTTCCCTGCCCACCCCACTTCTACCCTGATAATGTGCGTTTATTTATTTACTTATTTTGATTTTTATATGTTTTATTTGTATAAATTTAAGGGGTGCAGTGCAGTTTTGTCACATGAATATGTTGTGCAGTGGTTAAGTCTGGGCTTTAGTGTAACTGTCACTCAAATGTACACTGTACCCATTGAGTAACCCCTTACCCCTCACCCTCCTCCCCACCTTCCCTCCCAAGCCTCCACTGGCTATTCTTCCACACTCTATGTCCGCATGTGCGATTCTGCCTCAGTCTCACATGAGGCACAAGTCAGTAAGTACCCAGCACCCCCATGTTCCAAAGATGGGAGCCAGCCCCCTCCAGAGGTCTCTGGACCCAGTGTGGTGCCATCCTAGAAAAGAGGCTAGAGATCCTCGGGCAGTTGGAGAATTTATTTATTTATTTATTTATTTTTTGAGATGGAGTCTCACTCTGTCACCCAGGCTGAAGTGCAATGGCGCAATCTCGGCTCACTGCAGCCTCTGCCTCCTGGGTTCAAGCGATTCTCCTGCCTCAGCCTCCCGAGTAGCTGGGACTACAGGCGTGCGTCACCACACCTGGTTAATTTTTGTAGTTTTAGTAGAGACAGGGTTTCACCGCATTGGCCAGGCTGGTCTCAGACTGCTGACCTCAGGTGATCCACCTGCCTTGATCTCCCAAAGTGATGAGATTACAGGTGTGAGCCACCGTGCCCAGACAAGAATTCTCTGGAGTGTGTGCAGCCAGTCCTTTCCCTTGTGGGGAGGGTAGAGAACATCTCTTCTCCTCCAGCTTAGGGAGAAGGGCCTTAGGCAGACACAGCGGGGCACTGATGGGGACACAGTGGACTGGTCTGCCCCGGCCTGTGGAATCTCGGGGGTGAGGGAGAGGGAGTGAGACCAAGAGTGCCGGTGGGAAGTTGTCCACCCTGGGAAGGGATGCACCTGTGTTTACAGAAGAGAGGACGCGACAGAGCAGGCCCAGGCTCTCCTCCATGTCCTTGCCCTCGACACTCCTCAAAGAATGTCCTCCTGCTGCCCTGTGTGGATGTGAGCCTCTGAGAATCCAGGGCTGAAAGGGAGTGGATGGTGGCTACATGAACGGTGCGTCACCCTCATCAAGAGAGCTGGGGGTGAGCGGTTCCCAGAAATCAGGAGAGGCTCCCCAAGGACCCAAGAAGATGTTCCTGAGAGGAAAACAGTTTTCCTGTAGGCCAGGGCCAGCATTCCAAAGCTGGATCTCAGGCCGACAAACGCAGTCCCTCCCTGCCTGGTACAGCGCTGCCCATCCCTGCTGTGGTCCTGGAGAGGTCAGAGTGAGAGAGAGATGGGGGTGGAAATGCCAGCAAGGAGAGAAGCTCATGAGGCATTAGGGGCTGAATTGGGTCCCCTCAAACTCACATGGTGAAGTCCTAACCCCCAGCACCTCAGACTGTGACTGTTTGGAGACAAGGGCTTTAAAGAACTAATTAAGATAAAATGAGGTCTTTAGGGTGGGCCTAATCCAACCCGATTGTTGTCCTTATAAGAAGAGATGAGGACACACACACACACACACACACACACACACACACACACACACGGAAGACTACGTGAGGAAGACAGCCCACGTCGGGAGATGGCCATCTCCAAGCCAGAGAGAGGCCTCAGAGGAAACCAGCCCTGCCAACGCCTGGCTCTCAGCCTTCCACCCAGCCTGGGCCACTGTGTTGGGCAGCCCCAGCAGGCAGACTCACTAGGTCTCTGCCATTCTCTGTGCGTGCTTCCTGCCTACAACAAGCTGAGCTTTCACTTTGAATGAAAGTCACACTAGATATATGAATAACTGAACTATGATCATGACCATAGTTCTCATGACGAGGAAACTTCTCTTTGTCTCGTAAGCCGCAGCCTGGCTTTCCAGACGCGGGAAGAGCTAGCCGCACAGCTGGGTTTACAGGAGGGTCCAGATAAACACTGGGATTGCTTCATGGCCACCATTAGGGGCTCTACTCTTTTAGGGTCCTACTGATATCCTTCATGAAGGCAGCAGGCCCATCACTGTCATCCTAAGCAGCTCTCCCACATTTGGCAGAGGAGCTTACACTTCCTGGGTTAGAGTTTGGCTGCACCGACTATTCTTTGGAGAAAATAGAAGTTCTAAGTCCAAAGGAATGAAGGGACTAAAGCATGCCTGCTTTCAGCAGGGACCAGGCTCCAGCTCTGTTCCCCGCATCCCATGTCTGTTGAGTCTATTCTACTTTAAAAGACTGTCTTAGGGCCTGGTGGGGGGAAATGAGTTTCTCCTTTCACCAGGCTGCAGTGGGGTCTTAGTGGCCTCACCTACAGATCTTTTTCCCAGATTTCAGTCTGTCTGGCAGATTCTCCTCTATGACGTACCTATTAAGGCTTGTCTTAAATTAAATCTGCTGAGCCAGGCTTGTTGCTGAAGTGACTCCCCTAGAGGTGTACGGTGTCCTCAGTAATACGAAAACTGACCCAAACAGAGAGGGAGGGATTGGTTTGGTCTTGTTCTTCAGAGTAGCCAGGGGGAAGCATCAGGACTCCACCGCCCTAGCAGAATGAGGCTGCAGCAATTTATTCGTGTTGAAATGAGTGCATTCTTTTTGATCTATCGTAGATGCATTAACCCCATTTCCTAGACACACTGAACAAACCAAGAACAGAAACTGAGATCAAATCCCACCAATTCCCATTAACCAGCGCTGAAGTGGGAGGATTGCTTGAAGCCAGGAGTTTGAGACCAGCCTGGGCAACAAAGCAAGACCCTGTCTCTACAAAAAAAAAGTGTTTAAAAAAATTATCTGGGCTTGGTGACACAAGTCTGTAGTTCCAGCTACTTGGGACACTGAAGTGGGAGGATCGCTTGATCGCCCAGGAGTTGGAGGCTGCAGTGAGCTGTGATCACATCACTGCACTTTGCCTGGGTGTCAGAGTGAGACCTCATCTCTAAAAAAATATTAAAATAGAATAAAATTATAAAATAATAATAAAAAAGAGAAAGGTCACTCACCACAGAGAGCAATTAATGTCCAGAGAGTATGAACAGATCCTGGGACTGCTTTGCAAGACAGTTCAGTTAAAGTTGCTTTAACTTTGTAGGCGGACCAGCCTCTGCTCAGCCCTTGAAAGGGAAGCTGGGCACTCACCACGCTCAGTAAGCTGAATAAGAGCAGGCCACGAGGCCGCCAAGTCCTCCAAGGATAAAGCATGAGCCCTGGGGCAGCTGGGCATGTGCTGGAGATAGGTGGCTCAAGGCCAGTGCCTCTTCAGTGCTGGAAGCTGTTGACTCAAGATTCGTGCGTCACCGGGCCCTTGGGGGTGGGCCAGGGATCATGACTCTGGCAAGCTCACAGAGTGCCTGAGATTGAAGCTGCTATGCATGATGGCTGCTTTATGTTCCTGCAATAACTGACAGGAACCAAAGCTGAAAGCATCCTGTGTATGGACTGAGGGTGGCTGGAATACACATTGGGAGGTTTGAACCTAACCTTTTCAAAAACAAAACCAATCAAATGAAACAACTCCTTGCCATCACCTGAGGACTCTTCACAAGCTTTCTGGTAGATTCCAGGAGTTTCTGATTCCCCAGGCTGAGGCATTACTAGGTGGTTATTAACATCTTGCAGAACAAAATGAAATGCAGATCCTGAGGTCCTTTGGGACTTAGAACCTCAGCCAAAGTTCCAGAGATCCTGCGGTTGCTTTTCTGAAGTTCCAGTTTCTTCAGCAAAGTCACTCCCAATTTCTCAGATAGTGGGTACACCGCTGGAGAGTGGCTCTCAGTCTTAGAAAGTGTGAGATGTACCTGGAGAGCTTGTTAAAAGTTCACATTCTACACACATAACAATGGCAAAAATTCAGAACACTGACAACACCCAGTGCTGGTGAGGTTGTGGAGAAACAGGAATTCATTCATTGCTGGTGGGAATGCAAAATGGTACAGCCACTTTGGAAGATAGTTTGGTGGTTTCTTACAAAACGAAACATATTCTTCCCATATGATGCAGCAATCGTGCTCCTTGGTATTTACCCAAATGAGTTGAAAACTTATGACCACACAAAAGCCTTCACACAGATGTTATAGCATCTATCTATTATCTATCTATCTATCTATCTATCTATCTATCTATCTATCTATCAATTATCTATCAATCAATCTATATATCTATCATCCTATCATCTATGTATCTATGCATCTATCATCTATCCATATATCATCTATCTGTCATCTCTGTATATATCATCTATCATCTATCTATTTATCTGTCTATATATATAATCTATCATTCTATCATCTATGTATCTATTTATCTATCATCTATCTATATATCATCTATCATCCTATCATCTAGCTATCTATTATCTGTCTATCTATTATCTGTCTATTATCTATCTATCTATCATCTATTATCTATCTATCTATCTATCTATCTATCTATCTATCTATCTATCATCTGTCTGTATATCTAGGTATCTATCTATCAATCGTCTATCTATCTCTCTATATCTCCTAATGACTGTTTCTTTGGTGAACCTTGATTAAAAACATTGCTCTAAAAAAATCATGGTTTTTTTTTTTTTTTTAAGAAAGATTATATAACTGGGATCTTCTCACCATCCACAAGAAATTTTGATTCATTAGTGCTGGAGCTGGGCCTGGGAATGTATGTTTTGATGACTTTCCTCTATTTTCTGATGCCAGTGTCATGTGGGTCACCTTCAGAGAAGCAAAACCTCAGAGCTTCTCCCTGTAACTGGCAGAGACAGAAAGAGCTACAATGTGAGGTCCCCCTCCCATGGGACTCTCTTTTTTCCCCCACCCCACCCCAGCAACTGAGGTGGGCTGTGTACCCTGGCCTGGGGTGCAATGCAAGACATTTTGGCTTCTCATTCTCCTAGCTATGGCCTTCCTATCTTGTGCATCAGATAGATCATGTGGTAAACTAGGGAGAAGACTTGTGAGTGCTTCACCTACCCGGCAAGAGGCTTCCTCCTGGCAGAGGCCGGATGATTGCAATGACCTCCTCCTCCCCGGCTGCTCTTGGACTGTAGGCTTTCCCCCTCTGCAGCACTTATTTATACAACTGACCACACAGTCTTCCTCTCCCAACATTTCCTTACAGCATCGCCTTCCTCAAGAACCCTCCCTGCCCCCTACTGTCTTTAAGGTCAAACCCGAATGCTGATCTGTGTACAAGTCCCTTGTCTGTCTGCACGTGTCCCTCCTTCCAGTGTGCACGTGCCTCCCACCCCCACCATTGTTTTCCGAGACTCCTTGACCCTCGGGGCCCTCAGCACTCAGCTTCAACTTGCCTCTTTCCAGTGCTTCTCTGCCTGGTTCCCAGGACTCTTCCAGCTTTGTCAGTGCCAGAGCATATTGCAGGGTCATTACTGAGGGGTCTTTCTACTTGAATTTATCCTAGAGTGTGCTCCTACCTGCCCTGCCCTGCCTCAGTGAAGGGGCCGGTGTTTATGCAAAGCAGGGAAGCAGAAAGACCAAGAGCACTGGACTCAGCAGACCTGGGTGCAAGGACACACGCAGCCCTTCAGGAGCTGTGAGACCAGGGACAAGTTCCTCAGCTTCTCTGAGCTTTTGTTTCTTTGCCATATACATGGGAATAATGGGACCTGTTTCCCAGGACTGTTGGGAGGAGGAAAGTACGATGGTCATGGAGGTGAATGTGTGGGAATCATAAGGCACTTCCCAGGAGTCAGCAGCTGTCCCGCTCAGCAGCATGAAGCGGGCTTCGGCACTACTGGACAGATTTGGCTGGTGCATTGGTGGCCAGACAAGGCACAGAGCGGACACAAGGGTCAGAGAAGGGGACCACTGTTGTCCTGATGCACAGCCTGGAGGAGGACCTAGAAAACAGTGCTCAAATATATGAAGTCAGGAACGAGGGGCAGAGTGTTGGATTGGAGATGTGCAGAAGCAGGTCTGCAGAGTTGAACAGGGACAGAGGCCGGGGACAAGAAAGCAAACAGGGGGAAGAAGGAGGGATGAGGACAGAGAAGGCCACTCCATGTGGCTTAGAGAAGAGCTTCTGGGACACTCTTCATCCAAGGTCAATTCTGTGGCTTAAAACATCACCGGTACAGCCCAAGAATGCGTCCCGGAAGTCGGGAGCCCTGGAGACTCTGGAGGCTGGCAGCTCCCCTGTTCTGTCTGGGGGTGGTGTGTTTGTGCAGGATTTGAGGAGACTGAATCGTGTAATCATGTGGAGCTTTGGCTTTGAAATGCTTTCTGTGCCCTGGACAATGACATCTCAAATGTTATTAAAGTTCTTGAAGCCCCGGTTCCTCCTCTGTATGACAAGAATCCTAGTGACCACTTCACAGGGTGGTGATAAGATTTCAGTAGATATAGCACAGAAAGTGCTGAGGACAGGGCTGAGCACAAAGGAGGTGATCTTGGTTGTAATAATCATTCTTATGCTTATAAAGGCTGCTTAGGTAATGCATGGAAGCTGGAAAGATGTGAGTCTTCTCCATACAGAATAAGGAGTAAGGAAAAAGCTTACTCTCAACATCAAGAGATGCTTCCTCCGGGCTGGAGTGGAAAAGGAGCCCCTGGCCTGCTTGCTTTAGTCTGGGAATGTCTCTGTGGCCTCCAAAAAGCAGATGAGGCTGGAGAGGGTTTCTTTTCCGGGGCAGCTTCTGGAGTTCAGACATTCAGGTTTCCCATCCTTCACAGGGCGCTTATCTTAAAAACGTGTACCTCAGTCAAGAGGTTCACTTCTAATAAGGAAAAGTTCCCAGAGCTGGCCACAGAGGGCGGTGAATATAAGTGTAGCCCCGTGGTGTTATGATAGATACTGGTTTTCGTCCATGCTTCCTGGCTAACAACTCCCATAGCCCTCGTTAGTCTTTTATTATAATGTTGGGTGTGTTAGGCCTCACGGTCATGCTTCTGACCTTCTCCTGCCTTCCTCCCACTCAAATGTTCCCCAGCCTCTCTGACTGTGCATCTTAAGACCTCCTATGAGGGTCCCACCCTATACACTGGGGAAAGGAGTGCTGATGTCACGAAGTTTCCATAAAAACCCAAGAGGACGGGGTGTGGGGAACTTCCGCATAGCTGGACACATGGAGGTTCTTGGAGGGTGGTGCTTAAGGAAGGCATGGAAGCTCCGCACCCCTTCCCCCATACCTCACCTTACTTGTCTCTTCATCTGTGTCCTTTGCAATATCCTTTATTATAAACTGGTAAATGTAAGTGTTTCCCTGAGATCTGTGAGCCTATCCAGCAAATTAATCAAACCCAAAGAAGGGGTCGCATGATCCCCTCTTGAAGCTGATTGGTCAGAAGTTCCGGAGGTCTGGACTTTCGACTGGTGTGTTTCCGGGGTCAGTCTTGGCGACTAAGCCCTCAACCTGTGGGATCTGACACTATCTCCATGTAGGTAGTGTCGGAACTCAAACAGAGGACACCCAGCTGGTGTCCTCTGCTTGGAGTGTGTGGTTAAAAAAACCCCACGTATGGTGACAGAAGTCTTCTGTGTTTGATGATTGCTGTGGTATGAGAGTAGAGGGGAAAAATAGTTAGAAAGAGTTCTCTCCATACAAACCCCCAGTGGGAAGGTTTGGTGATTATCGGAAAGGTATGAATAGGCTGGAGGCTGGGCTGCAGGGAGAGGTACTTGCATGCGTTGTGGTCATGCTCTCAGCCTGGACACAGGGGCCAGAGGGCTGGCCCCGAAGGGTGGCAGGGCCGCCTGAGGTGGCATCTTATGCTCTGCAAACACAGGCCCCTCAGTTGCATACATGAGAGCAAAGTCCAGGGAGACTTTTTCTGACCCTTGAGATGGCTCCTTTGTAACTGAAGGAGAAAATGCATTTTAGAGGATTAAAATTTGGAAGCTGGCAGTAAAGTTGGCCGTGTCCTAATGGTCAGCACTTGGAAAAAGGAAGTAAGAGAGGGAGGGAGTGAGGAAGGGAGGCTGGATCGGCTCTTCAACTACAAAACTTTTGACAGGTTCCATCTTGATTTTCACTCCTCTCTTTCCCATGCATTAAAGTCGACATCTAGGATAAATCACAGTGCAATTCATATAGATTCTGAAGACGAGTGTGCTGGACATTTCTTGCACTGCTGTTTGGCTGCTATGCACTCTTACAGGGATTTCTCTGGAGAGGTAGATTTCTCTGGAGAGATCGTATTCAAGTCCTGCTGGCAGAAGATGCTACCATGAGGTGTTTTTTCCTAGTCTAGAATGACATTTAACCCTAGGAAGCGTGCGGCTTCTGGGGTGAGCCCTGGCAGCAGCCTCCTGCCGCTCTGGAGCCTCAGGTGGTAGACGTGCCGAGGTGGCACCTCATCCCACCTAGCACCCGTTTTTGGAACAACATCACGCAGAACGTGTGGGCTTTTCTTTCAAAAGCTGTCACTTGGGGAGCAATCTGTGTGTCCTCCTATTATATAGTTTGATGTCTTGTTAGAATAGAAAGATTTCAAAATTAGCATCAACATTTGGGGAGAAATCAAATCTCTTCCATATGCTACTTTGCTTGGGTAGCACCAAAAAAAAAAAAAAGGTAGAGCTGAGCCCCAGAATGTGTCTCTCATAGCCCCCGCCCCGCGGCCCAAGCAGGTGTGTTCTCAGACGTGCCACCTCCACAGTGGCCTAATTTCAGCTTCTATGGCTCCTCCCTGCTCTTCATCCCCACGCTCTCTCTTCCCCCAGCATCTGGCTCAGTTCCCCCTCTGCTCTTGCTTCCCTTGCTGATGCGGTGGCATTGTAACTTGAAGGCCAGCAATCCGAGACCCCCCTCCTCACTACTGGGCTCTCTCTCCCTCATGCTGATTCTTATGGGAGGAGAGGCTGGGAATTGGGCAACGTGCCTCTGATCTGGCCACACCCTATTCTCCAGGGAGCCTTGCCAGGTCTTGTCTCACCCTAAACATAAAAATAAATGACACTGACCTCAAAGTCAAGGCTTCTGTAGAACTCTCAGATTAGACAGCAAATATTCCCAGATCAAAGTAGGTACAACTCTTTTATGGACCACTCTCGTCAGTGAAGGATTCTGTTCTCTGACTCATTCATTGGAATCTTTGCAACCTGTTCATCTGCATGTCCTACAGACAGGTCTCTGGGTATTTCATGGTGCCCTGTTGGCCAGACAAAAATCCTTAGACCTTGACCTTTTTTGTTTTAACTGGATAATCTCCTTGGTCTCATCTAAGTAAATATTTTTCTTGTTCACAAGAGTTCCTGTGGTGAGCAGTGAATTCTCATACAAAAAATACTATCAAGCAAGAATTTCTTGCCTTCTAGGAAATCATCATTTTATCCAGGTTGATCTATCTTGGAAAATTACCAACTAGTCCTAACCATAAAAAAATCAGTAAAATGCTTCCCTTTTGGCCTTTTGTGCTGCCAGAGCAGATAAACTTCAGCTCACGGGGTCCAAGCACTGAGTACTGGCCTTGGGCTTTTTTTTTTTTTTTTTTTTTTTTTTTGGTACCTTGAGACCAAGGAAAACAAAGCAAATTCAGAATTAATAAAAATGATTTCATATATTATAATTTATCATATTAATAGAATGAAGTAGAAAAATATGTTCTTTTCTTAATATACACAGAAAGAAAGAGACAATATTCAACATCAATGAGTTCTAAATCATTGGTAGCAAACTCGACATAGGACAGAGCTCCCTTTTGGGGGCCCTTTGTCTTTGGTTCAGATTAATTCATTGAATCAAATAGTTGACACCTTGGAGATTTTGGAAGTCTGAGGTCAAGTGAGCACCAGTGGAGAGGGAAGGTGCACAAAAATAGGAGGGGGCAGAGGCCGTCCAGGGTGGTTGTAAATTCCATGCTTACCTCCGGGCTCTCAGGGGTCTCACTGGCATATTGAAGAAAATCAAAATATTTCATTCCAAAATATATTTCTTCGACACATTTTGAGATGGCTGTTCACAGAGCCCGCAAACAGAAGCAGCCCTGCAAGGCTGTCTTTTGTGGGGAAATTTGCACCTGCAGCGAATCTGATTGACGCAGCCGTCTCAGAGGCCCTCCCTTGTCTGGATCTAGGAAAGATTAACTGAGGTTTCTTTTCTTTTCTTTTCTTTTTTTTTTTTTTTTTTTGAGACAGAGTCTCCCTCTGTTGACCAGGCTGGAGTGCAGTGGCCGGATCTCATCTCACTGCAAGCTCCGCCTCCCGGGTTTACGCCATTCTCCTGTCTCAGCCTCCCGAGTAGCTGGGACCACAGGCGCCTGCCTCCATGCCCGGCTAGTTTTTTGTATTTTTAGTAGAGACGGGGTTTCACCGGGTTAGCCAGGATGGTCTCGATCTCCTGACCTCGTGATCCACCCGTCTCGGCCTCCCAAAGTTCTGGGATTACAGGCTTGAGCCACCGTGCCCAGTCTGAGATTTCTTTTTTAAAGAACTGACACCTTTAAAGATCTGAAAGAAACATTCACCTGCTATGCTTTCTGAGGGCTGCCACCTGTGGGGCTTCAGGTATGTAACAAGGTGATCTTTGCTAGCCAGGCCTCCTCTTCTCCCCCTTCCATAACCTGTGTTGCCACCATAACCTGATGAACCACCATTACTTGTTTTTGGTCATATTCTGAGTCCTCTTCTCTCTGTAACCTCAAGATGTGCCCTACTGGGCGGCTGGGTAATCGCTTTGTGATTTTCTGCTCTGTGCACGTTAGTAACTTTGTATACCTTTTCTCTTACTGATTTGCCTTTTGTCAGTTGATTTTTCACCAAACCTTCAGAGAGCGAAGGGGAAGTTTTCCCTTGAGCCCTACAATGCTAAGGTGGCACCGAGACGCTAGCCAGTAGGGGCAGCTCTCCTAGCCCCCCTCTTCTCCCCAGCATCCTGCATTGTCACACTCCTCGCTTCTGTTCCCAGACTAGTGGGACTGGAAGAAAGTGTGGGAGCAGCCTCCAGTCTCTGTTCTTCTCTCCTGTCGTGCATGTGAGTGAGGGCACCAGGGCAGCCAGGCAGGGTAGACTTTCATTTGTCTCTCACAGAACAGTCCAGAGGCAGGGGGGTCCTGGCAGTTTGGCTGGATGCATAAGGCCATCCCGAGACCCCGGTTTCTCCCCTCTTGATGCTCTGTCGTCCCCTGGGTGGGTCACATCTGCACCTGTAGCCCATGGGAAGCCCAGGGGGAGTAGAAGATGCCCCCTTCTTTTGTAAGAGATGTGACCCAGAAGCTGTCCTGGTCTACTTCTGCTCAGATCCCATCAGCTGGAACTCAGATGATGCCACATGCAGTCCCCAGGGAGACAGGGAGTGCTGGTCTCCAGCTGGGAAGCTGTGTGCCCTGCTGACCCCCTATTGAAGGAAAGAATGAGAGAATGGAGACAAGTGCTGCCAGCCACGCTCTCCCTCCCAGCTCGACTCAGATCCCGCTTTCCACAGGAGTTCTGGGCTTGGGCCCCTTCCCAGTGCTCCTGCGTGCCAGTGTCTGCGCCTGAGGGCCGCACATCCCCGCGGGTCCCGATTTGAGGGGCTGGCCGCTCCCTTGGCTTCTGTTCCAGATTACTAGATAGAGCTATAACACTCCTCCTGGCTGCCAGCTGCTGGCCTGAGCTTCGGGATCATCAGCTGAGCTGCTGGCGTCCGGCCCTGCCTATGTGTTGGCAGGGGCTTCCTGTGCTTGCAGGCCAGATTAGGGGAGGCTGCCCACCTCTCACTGCCCATCCTGTTGTGGCAACTCTCCGACCCTGGGAGTCAGGCTCAGTTCTTCTCCCTTGGGCTCTACTCAGGTGGGCACAGATGAGAGGGCACTTCAAAGGGCACAGCAAAGGGTAATCGAAGGAAAAGTGGGCCTGGGGTGAGTCCAAAGTCTCAAAGCCCTCTGTCCCCTTCGATTCTTTGTCTGCACAGGAAACCAGAGAGTGAGAAGGACAGCTGGGGATACAAAGGCTAACCGCGATTGTGAAGTCTATGCTTGCCCACCCCCCAGGCTGCTGCTGAAGGGCCAGACCTTTTGGATGAAGACTCAGAATGTAGGGGCTGAAACAGACCTCAGCTCTTCCCCCGTGCAGCAATGCTCAAGTACCCCACCCAGCCTGTGTTCACCAGCCACCTGCAGGAGCAAGGGAAGGAAAGGGGCACCCTGGACAAGGCTGGTCAAGGTTGTCCACCCCATCTCCCCTTTGCTGCCAGAGCGTTTCTGTCGTATCTGTTATGTGTTTGGGGGTTGTGTGCAATATTTCACTTACTAAAAACTATCCCACTGGTAGGAGGGAAAGAGGACTTGAGAGCCACTAATCCAGGACGAAGCCTTCCTTTTACACTTTTCCTTCCTTCCTTCCTTCCTTCCTTCCTTCCTTCCTTCCTTCCTTCCTTCCTCCTTCCCTCCCTCCCTCCCTCCCTCCCTCCCTTCCTTCCTTCCTTCCTTCCTTCCTTCCTTCCTTCCTTCCTTCCTTCCTTCCTTTTTTCCTTCCTTTCTTCCTTCTCTGTCTTTTCTTTCTTTCTTTCTTTCTTTCTTTCTTTCTTTCTTTCTTTCTTTCTTTCTTTCTTTCTTTCTTTCTTTCTTTCTTTCTTTCTCTTTCTTTTTCTTTGTTTCTTTTTTCATATAACCTACAAACATCCTTCCATATACTTAAATTTTTTTTTTCCAGACAAGGTTCTGCTATGTTGCCTAGGCTGATCTTGGATTCCTGGCCTTAAGTGATCCTCCTGCCTCAGCTTCCTGTGTAGCTGGGATTACAGGTGCCTGCCACTGCACTCAGCTTATGTGTTTTGAACAGGCTCCATTGGTGATGCAGATGCTGCCTATGGGAACTGTGATGGTTAATTTTATAAGTCAACTTGTCTGGGCCATGGTACCTGGATAGTTTGTCAACTATTATTATTATTATTATTTTAATACAGCATTAATTTTTTAATTTTTAATTTTAATTTTTTTTTTTTTGAGACAGGGCTTTGCTATGTTGCCCAGGCTGGAGTGCAGTGGTGCGATCATGGCTCACTGCAGTCTGGACCTCCCAGACTCCAGGGATTCTCCCACCTCAGCCTCCCAAGTAGGTGGGACCACAGGCACGTGTATCACCACACCCAGCTAATTTTTGTATTTTTGGTAAAGATGAGGTTTCACTATGTTGCCCAGGCTGGTCTCTACCTCCTGGGCTCAAGCGATTCTCCCACCTCAGCCTCCCAATGTGCTGGGATTGCAGACGTGAGCTGCCATGCCTGGACAGGTCACATATTATAAATTTTTCTGTGAAGGTGTTTTAGATGAGATTAACATTTAAATCTGTAGATTTTAAGGACAGCAGATTATCCTCTGTCATGGGTGGGCCTCATCCAAACAGTTGAACATCTTAAGAGAAAAAGACTGAAATTTCCCAAGGAATATGGAATTCCTCCGGCAAATGGTCTTCGGTTTTGAACTGAAACTCTTCCCTGGGTTTCCTGCTTGTCTGCCTGCCCTACAGATTTTAGATTACCCTAGCCTCTACAGTCATGTAAACCCATTCCTTAAAATAAAGTTTCTCTCTGTCTCTCTCTTTATGCACACACACACACACACACACACAGAAACACACACAAACACACACACACACAGAAACACACACACAAAGTTTGTCTCCCTCTCTATGCACACACACACACACATGCACACACATATACACATACACACAAATACACACATATACACATACACAGAAACACACAGACACACACAAACACAAACAGACACATACATAGAAACACACAGACACATACACATATACACATACACAAACACACACACATACACAGAAACACACAGACACACATACGCATACATATACACATACACACACAGATACACATACACATACACATACGCACACACATATACAAACATACACATAAACACACACATGCACATACACAAACACACACACATCCACACATGCACACACATATACACATACACACAAACGCATACACATACACAGAAACACACACATACACATAAACACATATACACACACACACACACACAGGCACACACACACATCTTTGCTTCCGTCTCTATAAAATGGAGATTATACATTTAGTCCAGTGCCTGGCACTTAGGAAGCTATTAATAAATTAGAATACTAACCTTCATCAGGCCATGATGATTATCATAGTAGCACTGGGAAAAACTGTAAGAAGTCTTGCCCTTCCTGTTCTTCAAGAAATCTTGTCTCTATCCCTCATTCTAAGCAATGAAAATCTCACCTTTTCTTGAAAATCTCAAGGAAACGAGATTGCAGAGGCATCCTCTGCTGAGCACAGCGGCCCCCCCAGCACGTGAGGGCCCCGATGGCCCCAGTCCCACCTCTGCCCTCACTGCCAGGCAGCGGGGAGGAAGCAGCAGAAAGTGTTTCCCAGTCAGGACATGCTTGTTGTCAGCTCTTTCCCGGACAGAGCCAGCTTTTCCTTTTTGTTTTACTTGGCATTGATCTGTGTATTATCTGTGCAGTTCTCTGGAAAAGAACAGAAAACCAACTTCCTATGTGAATAGCCAAGAGCACTGATCTCTCTGCTCTCTGGGTGTCTTCAGGACTAACTCAGAATTCCTGGCTCCTCCTGCCCCTGGCCCGGAAGGCCTCCTGAGTTAGTGCACGGAAGCCTCAGCTGGTATCGGGAATGTTCTGCAGGACCAGGGGTGCTTCCAGGGTTTTTACATAGAAGGGGCTTGAAGGCAGGAGTTTGGTTGGAAGAGAAATTATCCTATAATTGTATTTGCAGCACAAACACACTGGTTTTATTTAGATGACATATCATAGAGCATGAGAATGACAAAGAGGCCAGTGGGACAAATCTAGCCCCCTACTTGTTTTTGTAAATGAAGTATTGTTGGAATGCTTCTATGCCGTTTCTATTGCCTATGACTTCTTTTGCATTGTAGTGGCAGAGTTGAGTAGTTGAAACAGGCTGTATGTGTGATCTGCAAAGGTCTAAAATACTTACCATCTGGCCCTTTACAGGAAAAGTTTGCAAATCCCTGTAACACAGCAATAAAACAGTACATTTTAAAAAAAGATGCTTCATTTATAACAATGTGCGTAAAAATGAGAAAGCATCCTTTGCTCGTTTCAAATCATATTTTGGGGATGTTTTGGTGGGTGGGATAATGAGGTCCCTGGGTGGGGAAGGGAGTGTACATTTTCCCAAGTGACCTGTTTGTGCTGTGACCATGGAGACACTCCTTCCTCGACCCAGGTCCTCTGAATCTCACAGAATGCCAACCTGGGGTCTGAGTTTCTGCTTCATTTTCAGGTTCTGGCCTCTGCCCAGCAGCACAGACTGTCCTCTCACCTTGGGTTGTTTTTCAGTTTTCTCACATCATGGCAGCTATGGAAAATGGCATTCATTATTTGTAAAAGGATGCGGCTGCTCACGGCTGAAGAGACAGCCACAGAAGCTGTCCCAGACCCCATCCCCAGGACTGATGCATTGGCCTCTGCACACATGAAACCCATTAGCAGCCTGGAAGACATTGCAGCGGAGGGCTGGGAGGCTCCTGCTAGTGCGCTTCCCCTTGTTCCTGGTGACAGTGCTCTGGATCTGCCACTCAGGGTGTCAAGGAGAGTCAGTCACATTTTCCTGTTCCTGCTCCAGGATGGGCCCTCCTGTCCCCCAGGGCCCCAACCTTAACAAAGGCCTGAAGGAACATGCTAGGTCCTGGGTGAGTTGTTTTCTCCTATGCTTCATTTAAGCCTAATTAAAGTTCTGGCATTAGACCAGAGAGATATGATAGTATTAGCTTTGTTTTGTAATGGAGGAAATGGAACCTCAGAGCACTGCAGCAAGTTGCTCAGGTAAATGGGCTCTGAGCCAGAGGATCAATTGCTGGTGGTGTGCTGGCAATGCCAACAACGGGCTCTCCTTGCACAGCAGGGAGTGGGGAAGCCTCATCCATAGCATCTGCCCCAGCCCTCGAATAAATCCCCCACCCAGGGGGCTCCCCACCCCTGGACTCAGATCCCTGACCCTTGCTGGGTCTCTATTCCCTGACCTGTGGGTTGAGAAGGCGTAGCGCCTGGAGCTACGGAGCAGACCTGCACAGGAAGTGCTGCAGGAACCTTTAAAAGTCACAGTCTTAGAAGGCGTGGGTCGGTGCCAGCAGAGTAGGAGCCCCAAGCATGAAAAGACCTGGCACATCTCACCTCAGTCACCCATGTGCGACTAAAAGCAGATCCGACGCTAAGCCATCTGTTTAAGAAGGCCAGTTTTTCTCATGATGCCTATGTAAATCATCACATAAAAAAAAGTGTTGGGCTCCCTATCTTGCTATTGCCCTAAGCATGTTCTTGGCCTTTCCATTGGGTGATCCAGCCTGGAGACACTATGTTTGAGAAAGATGGGTATCTTGTATCTTTCAGAACCCAGCTGGAAACACATAAGGAGAATTAGAGGTATCCAGTATCCAGCTTGGAGTAACTTCGATGGCCTGGGACTGAGTTTAGACAAATGGCCTGCAGAATTGTACCTAACTAGCTGTGTAATCACTCATGAATTGTTTTCTGAGCACCTCTGGCAAGGCGCTGAGTGGGGAGAGGTGAGATGTTTGTCTTCTCTGGGGCTGGGGATGGGGTGAAAGACGCATGTGACAGAGGTCACTTGTAACCCAGGGAGTGCTGCTGCCATGATACCTGGGCAGCATCCGAGGGCCCACAATGGCCAGGTGCGCTGTAAGGGGGTCAAGAGATCACTGTCGAAGTTGGCAGCTGCAGGAGGCTTCCAGAATGGCAGATGGATCTGGGCCTCGAAAGGCAGGTGGGATTCCAGCAGGGGAGGACGGAGGCTGAACCAGCACTCTTGGGGATCCACCGAGTGGTTTTTCCTTTCTCTGTTTCACATGGATGCCCTTGATTCTCACTTCCATTTTCTCTCCTGGTTTGACTCCTGAATTACATCCTCAGGTGAGAGGGTAGCCTTGACTCCCCTCTTCTGGGACTGGTTATTAGGCTAGGTGGGGGTGGACAGGAGGTGACTTCCTCCCAGAGGCAGGAGTAATTTACCCAACCAACACTCCAGCTCTCTTTAAAGGCATTTCACATCCCTTTAATAAGTTCATTTTTCCATTATGTAGCCTAGAGGTGTGTGATTGGCTAAAATTCAAAGAACTAGTATTTGGCCACCTTTTAGCAATTATTTCAAGTATGTTCCTTTAGAAGGTGCAGGTGCTTGTTAAGAGTTCTTTTCAGCAAAGATCCTAACACAACTGGAAAAGTCCAATGTAATATCCTGTTATGTTCTCTAGGTTGATTTTACATTCTGCCTATATGATCGAACACATTTCCAATGCAATTAAAAAATAGTTTGCAACAACTCAGCGGGTGCTGATGTGCAGCTTCCTCAGTTGTCTGGCCCGTCATTTTCATCATTTTCATCAGTTTACTCTCAGGGCATTCTGTGACCCATGACACTAAGGCTATGTGACCCATAACGTAAGACCAAGGCCTGCTGGCCTATAAGGCAAGGTGCTGTTACCAGCTTACTTGACGCCCCTGGCTCATCTTAGACTTGAGGTCTCCTAACTCATTGCTTAGAACCCTTTCACAAGGTTCTTTTGTTCCCTAAACAAAACAAAATAAAACAAACAAAAACCCAAAACCAAACCTCACTTTTTGATTGGAATTTTTATTTAACCTAATGTCCTTTCATCTCTTAATAGTTGGCTCTGGGACCCACTATGCAGCTGAATCCTCTTTCATTGGCCCTTGTGTTTGTTGGTATAATTTGGTGTAAAGGAAAATAAAAAACTCTCAGGACCCCCAAAGTCCTTATGCAAAAAGGAAGGCTAAGCCTGGAGACTGAGTCATATGATGCTCTCTTCCAAATGAATAGCTGTTACTAGCATTATGCGGTTCCCCACTGGAAGGTAAAAGTTCTCAGGCATCTACAAAGGACCACCCCACGGATCATTCATAAGTAAATTCTTTGCCAACCTCCCATAAACAAGCACATGTCAATTATAACGTTAGATCTACAGTCTACAGCTAGAGCCAAAAACTAGTCAGTTCATTCTATATTGACAATGTCAGTTACAAACTTACCTTCCCAGGTGCAAAACATAGACAAGATGAGACCAATCATTCCTCCACCTATCCGGAGAAGTCTGCATGATCAGTTCTTCATTTACTCCCTTTTTTCTCTTCAGACATTCACCTTATCTTATGTAAAATGTAGATTTAGTGGGTACTAACTAAAGTCTCACAATAATGTGACCATTTACCTTACCACCTACCTGCCCATCTTCCTACCTGCCTTCCCCCCTTTAAGGAAATGTATAAATACTAAACCTTCTGAAAACCTTTTTAGAAAAAAACAGCCACAGATGTGTCTGTGTTTTTCCTGGATGCTCCCTCAAGCTGGCTTAATAAACCTTGATTGACTGAGACTTTTGCTTCAGTCACTCATTTCAGTTAACATCAGATTACATGAGAATATCCCTGTGATATCTAGAAAAACAGCCTCTGCTGCTATCGGGACAATGCTAGGAAAGTCTTCCCTCGTTTTCAGTGTCTGCCTGCCCTTCTGCAGTAAAAGCCACCCACTCTACCTGCCCACACTCCCCTAGCACCAGCCAAAGGATGCCTCGCTGTGAAGACAAAGCTGGTGATGCCCATGAGGGAGTCCCCAGGAGGCATCTCCACATAGGTAGAGTGTCTGGAAGAGGTAGGGTCCTCGGGTCCCACCAGCCAGAGAAACATTCAGTTAAGGCAGAACCTGGTGTGTGGTCAAGGAATGCTTTGCTGAAAAAGAAATCTCGAAATAGATGTGTAGGTGTAACTGAGTAACCCCCTTTTTCTACCCTTTTTCTAAGAGATAGAGAATGAGTTGTTATTATTATTACTTCTCTTCTTTTCTCTTTTCTCTATTTCTCCATGCTCCCCACTTCCTACTTAGTCTTTCAGAAATGCAATTATAACCTTCTACCTCCCCTTCACCAGACACTTCCTACAGAGCAAGTTCATCTATGTGCTTAGAAGCTCTAGAGTGGGACTGTCTCCCACCAGGAAACTGCCTTGAGGACAACAATCAATTTACAATTCAAAGTATGCCTGCTATGAAACTGTCTCCCACCTGGAGAGTTTCGGCCATCTTTATAACCTAGTTCTACCCTCCAAGGCACCAACTTGACTACCTGGTAGATAAGGCACTGAAGGTAGTATGTGGACCCCTACCTGTTCACTTCCTGCCCTGCATGTCATTCATGCCAGGTCCCCTTTTAAAAGTGCCCGCTTTCTTTTTATTGTATTTATTTATTTTTTTGAGATGGAGTCTCTGTTGCCCAAGCTGGAGAACAGATCTCGGCTCACTGCAGCCTCCACCTCTTGGGTTCAAGTGATTCTCCTGCCTCAGCCTCCTGAGTAGCTGGGGTTAGAGGCGTACACCACCACGCCCAGCTAATTTTTTGTATTTTTATTAGAGATGGGGTTTTGCCATGTTGGCCAAGCTGGTCTCAAACTCCTGACCTCAGGTGATCCACCCATCTTGGCCTCCCAAAGAACTGGGATTAGAGGTGTGAGCCACTATTCCTGGCCAAAAGTGCCCACTTTCTGCTCCAAATGTGAAGCGGTACCCTTAAGGCAGGGAAGCCTGTATTTCTTCCCCTAAGCTAGCTTTGGAATACAAAATCACCTTCTTTATACCAGACCTCATTCCTGTTCACTGGACTCTGCAAGGGGCAAGTGACTGAACCTGTGTTTTGGTTACACAGGGAAACCTCAGCACCTTCAGCACATTAAAAATACTGAATATACTGTCTCTTCTACTTCTAGGTCCACATCAAATTTACTTTCAGGTTTTGTTTAATTTGGGGAGGAAAGAGAAAAGGAAAGTAATCTTGGTGAGATCTTTTCTTATTGATCCATTTATTTATTCATTCATTTACTCAATGAATCTACTATGTGCCACGTGATTTGCTTGTAGTGAGCAGTGAGATGATAAATGATAAAAATACCATCTATCCATGCCTTTGTCAAGTTTGATGTCCAGCCAGAAGCCATCAGCATTTGGAAAAGTTTTTCTGTTATCACAGATGCTAGCCTCCCCCAGACCACATTGTGAGAAAGGTGAAATTTGACCTGGAGGCAATTTCACTCTTTTCCTTCCTCTCTGTATCAACCTTCCTCTGCTACCTCACTGGGCCTGGAACCCTGTAGGATCTACTGGTGCTCTGTTTCTATAAGGACGTGACTGACCTCCCAGCTCCCTTCTCTGAATCCCACCTCCTCACGGTCTTGGATCAGAGGGTAACTGTCCTTTGCCATTAGGGTAGCCCTGGTGGGGAAGGAAGAAGACATGGACTTACAGTCTTCCCAACCCTACTTTCCAAAAGCCTAAGCCCCAGAAAGGGAAAGCATTTGTAGGTATAAACAAAACATCTTCGCTAGAAACAGGGAGAGAGGGGGGCTTCTCTCACACACCAGAAAGACGTTCTCCACGAGGAAGATAAAAGAGGAAGACAAGCAGCAATAGAAAGAGAAAATCTCAATGAGGGGCCCTGTGGGCCGGATGAAGGAGGGCTTCACCATGACACATGCAGACCATAGGGGTCCTGCCTGGTCTGATGACCCTCAGCTGTGAACAGTCCTGCGAACAGGGATGTCCAAGTGGGAAGAGGTGACTCAAGCAGTATTAAGTTAAAAATTTTAGACCGCAAAGGGAGGAGCGGCAACATGGCAGCTTCGGGGGCTGGTGACCCTCTGGATGCTAAGCGTGGAGAGGCCCCGTTCGCTCAGCGTATCGACCCGACTGGGGAGAAACTGACACCTGAGCAACTGTATTCCATGCGGCCGGCGCAGCTTGCCCAGTGGCAGAAGGTCCTACCGCGGCGGCGGACCCGGAACATCGTGACCGGCCTAGGCATCGGGGCCCTGGTGTTAGCTCTTTATGGTTACACCTTCTACTCCATTTCCCAGGAGCGTTTCCTAGATGAGCTAGAAGACGAGGCCAAAGCTGCCCGAGCCCGAGCGCTGGCAAGGGCATCAGGATCCTAATCTGGATGGCTGTTGATCATGTCCAACCTGCTGGAGCCCCTTCACATGGTGAAGGATGCCCCATGACCCTGTAGAAATTGAATCCTGCTCACAACATTGTTGGCCTTCTTACTAACCTTGGGCCATGACTGATCCCAAGAAACCAGGGACTTAAGCATTTGGCCACTGTCAAAAGAACTTAAGCATTTGCCCACTGCACACTTGCTGTGTACAATGACTGAGCCCTTTCTGTAGTTTGTTTCCTTGAGAGGTGTGCATGCGACCGTGGCTTTTCCCAGTGTTTCTGACTTTGTGGTTTACCCCCTTCACCTTCCAGGGATGTGATTGTTAAGAGGTTAGGCGAGGCAGCTCTGTGCAGTGTTTGAGCCTAAAGTGGGATAGATAGGGTCAAATTGAGAATAATAAACTGAGTCATTCTCCTGGAAAAAAAAAAATTTACAATCTGGTGAAGTAAGCCTGGGGCATCTTTCTGTACCCATTGAACACTAATTCCCCATTCTGCCTCCTCTTAACCCCCGTTCAACCTTCTATCTCTATGCATTTGACTCCTCCAGGTACCTCATACAAATGGAATCATATAGTCTTTGTCCTTTGTGACTGACTCATTTCAATTAGCATAATGTCCTCAAAGTTCGTCTATGTTGTGGCATGTGTCAGAATTTCTTTCCTTTTGAAGGCTGAATAATATTCCATCATATGCATCTACCACAATTTTTGTTTATCTATTGATCTGTTGATGGACTCAGGTTGCTTTCACCTTTTGACTATTATAAATTAGGCTGCTATGAACATGAATGTACAAATATCTCTTCCAGTCCCTGCTTTCAATTCTTTTGGGCATATACCTAGAAGAAGAATTGTAAACTGTATGATAATTCTATGTTCAACTTTTTGAGGAGCCACCAAACTGTTTTTAACAGGGGTTGAACCATTTTACATTCCCACTAAGATTCCAATTTCTCCACATCCTCACCAACACTTGTCACTTGTTATTTTGTGTGTGTGTGTGTGTTTGAATGTCATCCTAAAAAGTGTGAAGTGGGACCTCATTGTGGTTTTGATACGCATTTCCCTAATGATTAGTGACGT
Organism: Macaca fascicularis; assembly: GCF_037993035.2. Classification (NCBI taxonomy): domain Eukaryota; kingdom Metazoa; phylum Chordata; class Mammalia; order Primates; family Cercopithecidae; genus Macaca; species Macaca fascicularis. The sequence continues at coordinate 20,046,114 of NC_088375.1, forward strand.
TCAGCATCTTTTTATGTGCTTGCTGGACATCTGTATATATTCTTTAGAGAAATGTCTACTCAAGTCTTTTGCCCATTTAAAAAATGAGTTAATTTTTTTTTTTAAGAAGTGGGGTCTTTTTATGTTGTCCCAGCTGGACTTGAACTCCTGGGCTCAAGTGATCCTCCCACCTCATCCTCCCAAGTAGCTGGGACCACAATGTAGGAGTTAATATATTCCAGATATTCTTTTTTTTTTTTTTTTTTGAGATGGAGTCTTGCTCTATCGCCCAGGCTGGAGTGCAGTGGCATGATCTTGGCTCACTGTAACCTCCACCTCCTGGTTGACTGTAACCTCCGCCTCAGGCTCCCGAGTAGCTGGGATTACAGGCATGTGCCACCATGCCTGGGTAATTTTTGCATTTTTAGTAGAGATGGGGTTTCACCATGTTGGCTGGGCTGGCCCCGAACTCCTGACCTCAGGTGATCTGCCTGCCTCGGCTTCCCAAAGTGTTGGGATTACAAGCGTGAGCTACCTCATCCAGCCTCCGGATATTGATTCTTTATCGATACAAGATTTACAAATATTTTATCCCATTCTGTGGGTTGCCTTTTCACTCTCTTGACAGTACCCTTTGAGGCACAAAAGGTTTTTTTTGTTGTTGTTTGTTTGTTTTTGTAGAGATGAGGTCTCACAATGTCGCCCAGGCTGGTCTCGAACTCCTGGGCTCAAGCAGTCTACCTGCCTTGGACTCCCAAATTGCTGGGATTACAGGTGTGCACAAAAGTTTATAATTTTGATGAAATCCTATTTATCTATTTTCTCTTTTTGTTGCCTGTGCTTTTGGTGTAATATCTGAGAAATCATTGCCCAATCCAAGTCATAAAGTTTTCCCTGGTGTTTTCTAAGAGTTTTATAGTCTTACCTTTAGGTTTTTGATCAAATTTGAGTTAATTTTTGTAAATGGTGTAAGGCAAGGGTTCAACTTGATTCTTTTACATGTGGATATCCAATTTTTCCAGCACCATTTGTTGAAGATGCTGTCGTTTTCCCAGTGAATGCTCTGCAAACCCCTGTTGAAAGTCAGTCAACCAAATATGCAAGGATTTATTTCTGGGCTCTGTATTCTGTTCCATTGACATATTTGTATATCCTTATGCCAGTGCTGCATTGTTTTGCTTTTGTTGTAGCTTTGTAGTATATTTTGAAATCAGGAAATGTGAGAGTTCAAATTTTCTTTCTTTTTCTCGATTGTTTTGGCTTTGTGGGGCCCTTTGAGATTTTATATGAACTTTAGGATGAGTTTTTCCATTTTTACAAAAATCACTATTAAGATTTTAATAAGAATTACACTGAATGGAGATTGCTTTGGTTAGTATTGTTATCTTAATAATGTCAAGACTTATCATCTCTGAACAAAGGATGTCTTTCCATTTATTTAGTCTTCTTTAATTTCTTGTAGCAATGTTCTGTAATTTTCAGTGTACAAGTTTTTTGCTTCCTTGGTTAAATTTATTCCTAAGTATTTTATATTTTTTTATGTTAGTGTAAATGCAATTTTTTTCTTCGTTTTCTTTTTTAAATTGCTCATTGTTAGTGTATAGAAATGTTACTGATTTTTTGTATGTTGATTTTGTATCCTAAACTTTGCTGTATTTGCTTGTTATTAATAGCCGTAACAGGTTTTGTGTGTGTCTGATCTTCTGCATATAAAATCATGTCATCTGTGAACAGAAGTGGTTTTATTCTTCCCTGCCTTTCTTCCTTCTTTTTCTTGCCTAATTGCTTCAGTTAGAACTTCCAGTACTATGTTGAACATACGGCCAAAAATGGAAACCCTCGTTTTGTTCCTTATCTTAGGCTAAAAGCTTTCAGTCTTTCACCATGGAGTATGATGCTGGTGGTGTATTTTCATATATGGACTCTACTATGTTCGGAAAATTTCTTCTTACTCCTTATTTTTGGGGCATTTAAAAAACGGGTGTTGAATTTTGTCAAATGCTTTTTCTTCATCAATTCAGATGATCATGTGGGGTTTTGTTGTTTTTTTCTCTTCATGCTATTAATGTAGTGTATTACATTGATTTAGTATCATATGCTGAACCATTTTTACATTCTAAGAATAAACCCCACTTGATCATAGTGTATATTCTTTTTAATATGTTGCCAAATTTGGTTTGCTTGTACTTTGGTAGGCACTTTTGTATCAATATTCATAAGGAATATTGGTCTGTAGTTTCTTTTCTTGTAGTTTTGTTTTCTGGCTTTGGTATCAAAAGTAATGCTGGCTTTATTGAATGTTAGGAAGTGCTTTCTCTTCAACTTTTGGGAAGAATTTGAGAATCATTGGTGTTAATTCTTCTTTAAAAATGAGTAGAATTCACCAGTAAAGCCATCTACTCCTAGACTTTGCTTTTTTTTGTTTATTTCATTTTCAAAATGCATCACTTTATTTTCCTTATAAGGCAGCCACACATTAAGCACATGACAGTCACCTGATTTCTTCAGTGAGTCCCCTGGCTTCCACGAGCTTTCCTGGAGCCTATGGCTAGAAGAGTCCTGAGATTTCAAATATTAAAGCTTTCTCCACAGCCACAAGTTCCTTTGATGTTTGGGTGATTGAACACAAACTCACTGGATAATCTGTCTTCAACATAGTCCATTTCTGTTCCTAGAAGTATTAGCTGTGCTTTCTTTTCAATGAATACTCTGACTTCATCTTGAATAACTTTTTCATCAGAATCTCATTTTGTCTTTGTATATTCTAGAGTATAAAAAAGACCATTACAGTCCCTGGTTCGGACACCAACATTTACACCTACATGCTCAGGCTTATCTTTAAAGTTGTTTTATCTTGTTTACTGCTGAAGGTGTCAGGATGAAGGCAGCCCTGGTGGGCTGCAGTTTGCTCTTTCTAGTTTTTTTAGTTTTCCTAGTTTTTCTAGTTTTTTAGTTTTTTAGTTATGCGGACTAAGGAAGCCGACATCTTTGCTGTCCTGGAGCCCTGGTGCCTCGGAGCCCGGCTGCCTCAGCTTGTCTCCATGGACACGGCGGGCGCACTCCTGGGCTTTTCTTTCTTGGAGATTTTTGATAAGTGATTGAATATCCTTCCTAGTTATAGATCTAATCAGATTTTCTATGTCTCTGTGAGTCAATTGTGATAGATTTTATGTTTTATAGGAATTTTTAAATTTCACTACTTTATCCAGTCTGTTGGTGTATAATTGTCCATCGTATTCTCTTTTATTCCTTTTCATTTCTGTAAAATTGATGGTAATGTCCCCACTTTTATTTCTGACTTTAGTTATTCGAATCTTCTCTCTTTTTTCCTTAGACAATGTAGCTAAAGTTTCTCAATGTTGTTGTTTTTTTGAATAATCAACAATTCATTTTGTCTATTTTTCTGCTCTGTTTTTAAAATTTCTGCTCTAATCTTTATTATTTATTAATTATGTTCCTTTTGACAGCTTTGGTTTTAGTTTATTCTTTTTATAGTCTCTTAAGGCATAAAGTTAGTTTGTGAATTTGATATTTTTCTTCTTTTTTAAGGTAAGCCTTTAAATCTATGCGTTTTTTTCTAGCACCACTTTTACTGAATCCCATAAGGGATTTTTAATTATAATTTTTAAATTTTAGATACAGGGGATACATGTGCAGGTTTGTTACAAGGGTATTTGTGTGATGCTGAGGTTTGGGCTTCTACTGACCCCGTTATCCAGACAATAAACACAGCACCCAATAGGAAGCTTTTCAGCCCTTGCCCCATCTCTCCTTCTCTCCTTTTGGAGTCCCTAGTGTCTGCTTTTTCCATCTTTATGTCCATGTGTACTGAAGGTTTAGTTTCCACCTGTAAGTGAGAACATGAGACATTTGGTTTTCTGTTTCTGCATTAATTCACTTAGGATAATGGCCTCCAGCTGCATCCATATTGCTGCAAAGGATATGATTTTATTCTTTTTAATGGCTGCATAGTGTTCCATAGTGTATATATGCTGCATTTTCTTTATCAAATCCATGATTGATGGGCAACTAGGTTGATTCTGTCTTTGCTATTGTGAATAGTGCTGTGATGAATGTGTGAGTGCAGGTGTCTTTTTGGTAGAATGATTTATTTTCCTTTGGGTATATACCCAGTCATAGGATTGCTGTGTCAAATGGTAGTTATATTTTTAGTTATTTGAGAAATCTCCAAACTGCTTCCCCCAGTGGCTGAACTAATTTGCATTCCTGCCAACAGTGCATTTGCAGTCCCTTTTCTCTGCAGCTTCACCAACATCTGTCATTTTTTGAAGTTTTAATAATAGTCATTCTGACTGATGTGAGATGGTGTCTCATTGTGGTTTTGATTTGCATTTCTCTGATGACTAGTAATATTGAGCATTTTTTAATATGTTTGTTGGTCACTCATATGTCCTCTTTTGAGAAGTGTCTGTTCATGTCATTTGCCTACTGTTTAATAGGGTTATTTGTATTTTGCTTGTTGATATGTTTAAGTTCCTTATAGATTCTGGATATGAGTCCATTGCCAGATGCATAGTTTGCAAATATTTTCTTCCATTCTATAGGTTGTCTGTTTACTTTGTTGATGGTTTCTTTTGCTGTGCAGACTCTTTAGTTTACTGAGTTCTCACTTGTCAATTTTTGTTTTTGTTGCAATTGCTTTTGAAGACTTAGTCATACACTCTTTGCTAGGACAATGTCCAGAAGGGTATTTCCTAGGTTTTCTTCCAGGATTCTTATAGTTCAAGGTCTTACATTTAAGTCTTTAATCCATATTGAGTTATTTTTTGTATATGTGATAAATAGGTGTTCAATTTAACTCTTCTGCATATGGTTAGCCAGTTCTCCCAACACCATTTATTTAATAGCAACTTTTCCCCATTGCTTACTTTGGTTGATTTTATTTAAGATCAGTTGTTTGTAGTTGTGTAGTTTTATTTCTGTGTTCTCTATTCTATTTGTTGGTCTATGTGTCTATTTTTGTGCCAGTACCATGCTGCTTTGGTTACTGTAACCATATATAGTTTGAAGTTATGCATCCAATAGGTTTTGATATGCTGTGTTTCATTATCATTTATCTCATTTCTTTACTACTTTCTTTTGTATTTAGTTGATTTTTTGTAGTGATACATTTTGATTCCCTTCCCATTTACTTTTGTGTATATTCTATAGATATTTTCTTTGTGGTTACCATATGTGGTTACCATATATAACCTCCTAAAGTTATAACAATCCAATTTAATTACCACCAACTTAACTTCAATCACACACAAAAAGTACTCCTACGTAGCTCCATCCTGCCCTTCATGTCATTAAGGTCACAAATCATAAATGACATCTTTAAACATTGTGTGCCCAATAACATGGATTTATAATTATTTTATCCCTTCTTTTTTTAATCCCAGTAGAAAATAAGTTCAAAATTATAGAAATACTGGCTTTATACTTGTCCATGTATTTACATTTACAGAGATCTGTAGTTCTTCATATGGCTTTGAGTTACTGTATAGTTTTCTTTAATTACAACTTCAAGGGCTCCCTTTAGCATTTCCCATAGGGTAGGTAATGAACTCCCTCAGTTTTTGTTTATCTGGGAATGTCTTAATTTCTCATTTTTGAAAGACAACTTTTATGCATATAAAATTCTCAGTTGACAGGTCACTTTTCTTTCAGCACTTTAAGCTATCTGCCCATTGCTTCCTGAGATCCAAAATTCCTAATGATAATTCTGCTGATAATCTTAGGGAGCATTCTTTGTCTGTTATGAGTTGCTTCTCTCTTGCTACTTTCAATATTCTTTCTTTGTCTTTTGGCAGTTGACTATAATGTGTCTTGGTACAGTTCTCTTTGAGTTTATCCTACTTAGAGTTCGTCGTTCGTCAGATTTCGTGAATTTGTGCATTCATGTCTGGCATCAAATTTGGGGAGTTTTTATCCATTATTTTTTTCAGTTTTCTTTCTTTCCCTTCCTTTCTGTCTTCTCCTCATGGGACTTCCACAACGTGTGTTTGTCTGCTTAATGGTGTCCTACAAGTCTCTTAGGCTCTGTTCACTTTTCTTCATTCCTTTTTCTTTCCATTCCTCAGACAAGATAATTTCAATTGTCTTATCTTCGAGTTCATATATTTTTCTTGTGCCTGTTGAAATTGAATCTGCTGTTAGATATGTCTAGTGAAATTTTCATTTCAGTTGTTGTGCTTACAGCTCCAGAATTTCTGTTTGGTATTTTTTAAAATTTTGATCTCTGGTTATATTGTCATTTTGCTCATCTATCATTTTTCTGATTTCCTTTAGTGGTTTGCCCATGTTTTCCTTTAGTTATTTGAACATCTTTAAAATAGTTGTTTTAAGATTTTTGTGTAGTAAGTCTGATGTCTGGGTTTCCACAGGGATGGTTTCTGTCAATATATATTTTTTTCATTTTTTACTTGAGTGAACCATGTTTTCCTGTTTCTTTGTATACCTTGTGTTTTGTGTAAACATTGAGCATCTCTCTGTTACAATGTGGTAAGTCTGAAAATCAGAATCTTTTCCTTCCCCAGAGGTTACTGTTTTTTTGTTTTTGTTTTTTTTTTTTTGTAAAAATTGTTGAAGCCTGTGACATCCATTTCTGAGAGTTTTTCAGACTGTTTCCCCAAGACTATTCGTTGTCATATGTAATCACTGAAGTCTCTATTCCTTTAGTTTGTGTTCAGCTAATGCTTTGACAGAGATTTCCTTGAATGCTAAGGGCTCTTGTGGTCTTTTCAGATTGTCTCTGTGCTAGAGCACTCTTTCAAGACTAGCGAGGCTGATTCAGAGCCTAAGGATCAGCTTCAGGTGAAAGCCTAAGGCTTTCTTCGGACTTTTTGAGCCTGTGTCTTGCCTGGGCATGCACATGGCTTTCTAAATTCTCTCATAACGGCTGCTTTTGACTGTCCTAATTTCCCAAAGAGTCTTACTCCAGCTTCTCATCTGGGCCTTAGATGGTCTACTCTATGGCTCCACTCAAAATCTCTTGCCCAGACCATGAACCTATAGTGATCTTGCAGCTTTTATTAACAGTGTCTACTTATTTTTCCAGCTGTGTTCTGAGTAATGTAACAGAGACTAGTGAGTCAGTCCTTCACTTATCTCCCAGGCAGTTTAAAAGAGATGTGTATAATAATTTGCAAGTAGTATCTGCTCTGATTCTTCCAGTTTGCAAGGAGGAAATTGGAACAAGGCTGGCTGCTGTGTTTCAAGACAAAGACTGCTGCCACACTGGGGAGAGGATGGGGCCAGGGTGAGTTAAAACACAAAACTTCCCTGCCATTTTGAAGATGACTTTTTCTTGAATGGGCCTTCACTTGATTGTTGTAAACATTTGACCGTTTTCCAGTGCTGTGACAAAATTGGTTCAGAAAGTTTCTAGGTTTTAAAAAATGTTTCTGTGGGGAAATGCAAATTAGGAGCTTCCTAGTCTCTCATTTTGCTGATATTCCAGCGTCAACAAAATCTTTACTCGTGTATTAACACATAGATATTGTCATATCTATTTTGCCTGGACGCCTCCTCAGATCTTTGTGGAATGAAGTAGAGAATAAACATGTAAACACTTGGACAGATTGCTATGTATCCTGGGACCATCTGCAAGGACACTCCACTGCAGGTGCCTGATCAGACTTCAAACTGATATTTTTGCTGAGAAGTTGAAAGAGGGAGATTGGAAAGGGGCCCAAAGTCCTTCTGGAGAAAAACTATTGTGAGGGCATGTCTCTCCTTTCCTTAGAAACTTTACTCAAAACCATTTTAAATTCTCCACAGCTAGTTTACCAATCTGGTGGAAACTTCGATTTTAGTGTTATTATTTTTTACCCATTTGCGGTGTAACACACATGTATGTTATGAAGTGGGCAGAGGGAGGATGACTAATTATTTTTCCTTGTCCAAAAGGGCAGAGAAATTCCCCCCTCACTCTGTCACTCTCCCACATTGATCAATCCCCTCTTTACCTCCCACTCTAAGAAACTCAGTACCTGGCCTCATTATTCCCTCTAAGGAGCTCGCAGTTTGGTGAACTCCTTCCAACACCCTCACAATCTCTTGTGAGGCAGGTCTTTCCACCCACCCTTCCTCACCTGCTGGTTTTAGATTTCAAGGGCTTTACATTTAGGATCAGCCTTCTAGTTAGTTGCTGAGCTGGAGAGAGAACAGAGCTTGGTGGCTTCCAGTTGGCTCTAGTGCCACCTGAGTCTAAGTCAATTAAACTCCCACCATGACCAAGGATGGTGCCCAGCACTTCCCTTTTGAAACGTGTAATGCAGAGAACCCTGAGAAAGTTGCACTGAAGGAGGAAAAGTCAATCAGCTGGGCTCCACCTTTCCTGTCATTCGTCTTTTCAGTGCCCTATCTGCTGCCAAGTAGCAATGTGGGAGCTTTTGAAAATGAGTTTTAAATGGAAGAACTAATGGAAGAAAAAGTAGACAAGGAGAAAGCGTAAAGGAAGGAGGGTACCCTTTCTAACAGGTAGCTCCTCTTTCCTCTTGACCTGACCTTGTGAGACAGTGAGCCCAAGGAATTTCTGGGGTCACACTTGGGCATTGTGGCCTGAAAATTAGACAGACATGGAGTGGGTGTGTGAACCATTAAAACAAGTGAGAAAAAAACCTAAGCTTGTAGAGGACAGCTCCCAGTGCTGCAGGGACACACTTCCCAGATGAGGACTGGTCGCAGTGACTCCTCGCAGGACCTCAGTTTGCATCTTTCAGTCCCAGCCCTCCCGGGGAATCAGAGGAGGGAAGGAAACTCCCTAAGATGTTTGTCTGGTCAAGGCGGCAAGGCCTTCTGGTTTTCAGTTATGAAACAAAGGCATTTAAAATTTTCTCTCCTCACTTTCTCCGAGAGCCAGGTTCTCTTTCCTGGGACTATGGGAAAGAGGAGCTGCTCCAAGCCCAGAGGATGTGCATGATGACTCAGACGGCAGTGGCAACTGGGAGATTTTTATTTGATTTGGTCCCACTTTCCCATTTCACAGGTGGGAGAGCAGGCTCAGAGAGTGAAGTGGTTTTTCCAATTTTACAGAGTAAACTTCTGTTGAGATGACAGGCCAGACTGCTGATAGCAGGCCAGGCATGTATGCTGTCTGATGAGTGCCTCTATCTTCTCCTTTACTCCTGTATCTTCCCACACACTAGCCCCAGTCAAATGAATTAGCGATGAGGGCAACAAACCCATGCTTTGCCTTCCTGCAGACTGAACAAGGTAGGGGCACATCCCCACCAGAAAACTGGGCAAAACCTCCTGGTTTAATCAGGCTGATTTTGGTGCACAATCTCAGCTAAAGGGTGAAGCTGTTTCCTTTTCTTTGGTAGCTGATGTTGTCTTTGCAAAGAAATAAACCAAAAAAAAACCACAGGCAGAGCTCCTGCTAGTATGTCAGTGCATGACCGAGCAACCGATTTGTACACTGGTCTGGTTTGGCTATTTACATGTGTAAGGTCTTTCCCCACAGGATTGGTATACAGACAAGTGAGTTTGCAAATCCTAGCTCCTCTGTGTGTGATGGAAGGATTTGGAAATTCCATTTGGGGTGTTCTGCTGTGAAAATTTTATCAAGGTAGGACTACGTCTAAACATTTAACTCTGAAAAACGGGCCAGCAAACAGAAATACCATATGTGAATTTCCTATTTGCTCTTTAGCCCAGGATTACTGGCGGTTTCATCCTTACTCCACAGTACACCCCTCCCATCACTTTTTCATACTCATTTGAGCACAGAATGAGTCAAAACTAATTTAAAAAGTATGACTCAGAGCACCGGGCCAGCTACCTGGGCACGGAACAGAGGGTCCTGCACTTAGTTTGATGCTTGGATGTTGCTGTCTTGAAATTCTTGGTAGTTTTTGGACAGGTGCCTATATTTTCATCTACCACTGGGCTTTGCCAGTGATGAAGCTGGTCCTGTTGGGATATATGACTTCCAATTTCAGCTCAAACTTGTGTTGTGACTTTGGCCAAACTTTACTCTTTTTGAGACTCTGTTTCCTCATCTATACTCGCCACAAGGGCAGTGGCTGCAGTAGTTATTTACTACTAAATTCTCAGCCTTTACCATGGTGCCTGACACATGTAAGTACTCAACAAATACTTGTAGAATAAATGAATGAATGAATGTCAAAGAAAACTTGCTGCTTAAAATTTGAGAAATGATGCTGAATTACAGAAGTGCATTTCTTAAGAGCTATAAAGACAAACATATTGAATGGCCATTATGAAATAAAGATGACGGCAATATTGCTGATCATCTATTTCCTGATGGTTACTCTGGTAATTTACTAAACAGTGGATACAGAGAAAAGAAAACAGTCTTCAGTAGATAGAGCCGGGACTGATGCCAGACATCTCATTGAATCTTATAAATTCTTCATCTTTACATAAGCGTGCATGGAAAAAGGCTTCTCAAGCCATAAAGAAAGCTGCAAATAAAGCTCTGGATATTGCGTTTCAGGCCAAGGTCTAGTTCAAATGCAGTCTGGGAAAAGTCCCATTTGGAAAAGCTGTCTGCTTGCAGAATTTTATTCCCCATTAGTACTTCGGTATCACTCAAAACACAGGCAGAACTAAAAGCTGGGCCTGGAAAGCAAGAGGACTTCTCGTAAGGTTGCTTCCAGGCAAAAATGTGGGTTTGGACTCTATAAAAACTAAACATCAGCTCCAGCAAATCTGGGAGGCATTCGGTAAATGGCTGAATGGGACCCTGCCTCAAGACTTCTTGATTATTTTTTCTGCCCCCTTTCCTGCCCCAGGGTGTGTCTCAGAGACGGAATTCAGGGTGAGCTTTACTCCTGAGCTGCTGGGGGATGTGGGCACAACCCCATCTGAGATGTGAGCATGGAGCTCTGGTTAAAGCATCCAAGCTTTTGAGCTTCAGGGCTATAGTTAGAAGGGGAGGTCAGAGATCACAGTAGCTACTGATTATTTCTCACTTACCAGGTGTCATAAGTTTTTCATGTGTATCACGTTTAATCCTCAAGACCCCTAAAGGAGCTGTTATTACACTCGTTTTAAAGGTGTGGAAAATGAGGCTCAGGTAGGTTAAGTAATTTGACTTAGTTGATGCATTTATCAGTGGTAGATCCAGGATTTGAACCCAGGTTGCTCAGGGTCTGAAGTAAGTGCTCATTCTCATCTACTATTTGTCTCTTTGATTTTGGGATTGGCCATGGCTTGCCAATGGAATGTGGGTGGGCATGATGTGGGCACTGGTTCTAAAAGTGCTTGCCATGAGAGCATGAGTAACCACTACCCCTCAGGCTCAGCCCCAGCTGGGAGATGTGAACAGACTGGAGCCAGCTATGAAGCCTGGAGAATCTCTGAGCTGTGGGGTCATTTGTTACACAGCACCATTGCAGAAATAGCTGATTAACACAGCTTGTTTTTTCACTGGGAAAAGACAATCAAGATGATATATGTATCAATTCAATAAATGTTTATTGATTACTCTGTGCCAAGTACTGGGCTTGGTTCTGGGGAACACAATAATCAGTGGGTCAGACACATGCTTCCTTAGTCTCATTTGCTGATTTATCCTTCTCTTCCTGACTTATAAATGATATTGTGAAGGTTCCATTCTAGACCCTCTTATGTCTCTATATTCTTCCCAAATAATCCCATCCATGTATGTCCATGGCTTCAATTCCAACCATGTCTGTAGCTCTCTCTTCCTTTCTGAGCTCCAGATTGGCATAGCGAATCCAATTTTAACTGCCTGCTTTCCTTCGCTACTGGGCATCTATAGCCCCTTTCAAGCTCAACAATTCCCAAACTAAACTCATGTTCTTCCTCCCCCAGAGGTGGGGCGTCTCCTGTGGGTAACCACAGAGGAAGTCCTGTCCCCGTTATCTGCTGTCAGAGTAACTCATACTTGTCCTTGGTAGGGCTTACCAAGGTTAATTAATTAAGTGCAACGGCTTAGATCGTTAATTACTTGTCTTCCTCGTGAGAATGTAAACTCCTCCAGAGCATCCACAGATCTGTATGTGATTGTGGACACTCACCTATGGAATAAGGTTCAAACTCTCACAGCTTTCAAAGCTCACTGAAATCTGGTCTCAACTTACCATCAAGCCTTCATTTCTCTGCTCAGGCAACTAACACCCTTTACCTACTGTTGCTTTTTCCCTGGATAGGGAAACACGCGCACTTGTAGGAGGAACGTGGCCTATCACTGAAAATGCACCAAGAAGCTGGTGTCCTTGGCCTCACCTGCTGGCTCTGAGGAGCTGCCCATTCTGAGTCCCTTCTTCAGGGACAGAGTGCTGTGGTGTTCCTCTTTACCACACTGTCTTCCATTATCCCCAGTCCTTTCTCCCCTAGCCTGTCCCTCCCACTTTCCAAACTATCACTGTGCAACAAAGAAAGAGAAAAAGGAAATGAAGCAATTGAAGTGGAATTGAATCCTGGAAATCTGCAATTGCAGAAGGAAAGGTGGGGCTGTGTGCTCCAACCCCCTCGTGTCAGAGTTCATGGCAATCCCCTGGGGCTGGTTTTTTACCTTTTATCCTTTTAAAATTTTAATGTACTGCAGATTCTAACCTTCTTATCCATTCCTGGAAATCCCCCCATTTTACTTCTTTTCCCAATGGGCCCATTTAAATCTTGGCTTTGCCATTAGCAATGTTTGAATCTGAACAGTTTTAAGGTAAAGTGATCCCTGAAATGGTTCAAGTTAACATTTTCTTTTGTTTCAAAATTTCTTGCTTATTTTTTCCGGTTAGGAGCCAGCCCAAACCCCACATTTCAGATAGCACATCTGAGCTGCAGTCTCAGAACAGTGAGCTCATGTGCTTGTGTTTGTCTTGGCTCAGCCCGCCTGACCTAGGCAGGGACTTGGTGTGTATGTAGGGGAGTGGGGAAGTTGGGGGTGGGTAAGGACAATAGATTAGAGCCATAACAACAGCCCAGTCCTAGCCCTTGTTAAGCACAAGGCCGGCCAGCCTGTGGGGGCTCCAGGACCTCCTTCAGGGAAGCCCAGTAATGCCTTGTTGGTCCCTTTTTGGCCCTGATTTGCACCTCTGTGGTCTTTAATATTGGCTTATGTTCTTTTTTCTTTTTTAGAGACAAGGTCTCATTGTCATCCAGGGTGGGGTGCAGTGGCACAGTCATAGGTCACTGTGGCCTTGAACTCCTGAGCCCAACCAACCCTCCCACTTCAGCCTCCCAAGTAGCTAGGACTACAGGCCCGCACCGCCATGCCTGGATAATTTTTATTTTTTGTAGAGACAGGATCTCACTGTATTGCCCAGGTTGGTCTCAAAGTCATGGCCTCGAGTGATCCTTCTGCCTCAGCCCCGCAAAGCACTGGGATCACAGGCTCGAACCACTGCATGTTCCTCTTCTGCAAAACCAGGACAATGGTGGTAGGTGGTTAGAGACAGTCTGAGCAGATGGGGAGGCAGACGAAGAATCTGATGCATCCCCGAAGGTCTCTGTGCCTATTCTGGTGGGCAGATGTCATGGCCGTCCCCAGGGTCCAGCCCAGGCCTTTGCTCATAGCCCATTTAGCGCCTGCCAAGTACAAGTCTCCCAGATGTATAGTAGAACCTGACTATCACTACCTGGCTGTCCTTTCCCGTGGAATCTGCCTTCCCACCCCAGTCTGAGTCTTCCCTGACATCCATACACCTATCTAGAACCCTCTGCTGCTATTGCCAAGGAACCTCCAGAGCCCCATGAAGGCCCTTCTTGCCCCTTCCCCCTAAAACCTATGCCAGCTCCACAGTAGCAGGGGCCTCATTAGCCAGTCTGAGAGTGAAGCGGCTTCGTTGTCTGGGGAAATACCTGAGGTTCGTTGTCTTAAGCCGACAAGATTAATGACACGGACACACACCCACGGAGTAGGTTTAAAGAGGGGAAAGAGAGAGAGAGAGAGAGAGAGAGAGAGAGCTCCCTCATGCAGAGGAAGGGGGCGCCCAAGAGGGTTTCTAAGTTTGGGGTGGGATGCAGTTGATTATACAGAGGGGCTTGAGGAAGCTGTGTTTGGTTTACATAGGACTCAGGGGATTGGTCTGACCAGCTGTGCCATTTACATAGCCCTCGAAGAAACTGGCCCTCCCACCCTAATCTTTTATTATGCAAATGTGGCCCCAACCTGGTGGCACCATGACACCTGCACAGGTGACAACAAGGAGAGGGTGGGGAAGTCACCATGTTGGAATGTACTTCCAGGTACAGCTGCTGGCACTCATACATGTGAGCTTCCAGCTCACTCATCTATGCTTGCAGCTTGGCTTTTCAGGCTGCTTTCTGTTAGAAACGAAATGGTCTGGGGGCTGCTTTTTATTAAAAGGAAATTCCACTGAGAACTCTTTTACCCACGCTAACTGCGGAAAATAATTTCTTAATAACTCCTATATCATTCATGATGGTTCTATAGACTCAGGGTCTCAGGGCCCAGAGAATTTGGGAGCGCATGGCCCCCAAGCCTCTAAATCTCAGGTCCTGAGGGCAGTTAGGGATAATTGCATTTAGGCTGGGGATATAATGCCATTCCTACTGCAGTTTGAAGTTTGTGGGCTGGCATGGAAAGCCATTGCGTGGGGCCTCTCACATAGCACTTCATAAACCCTAACAAACCTCATGATAACCTGTTTCTACTTGTGGGACCATTTGTATCTTTCAAAGATCTTCCATGGAACTCTCTGGAAATACTCAAATACTAAAATAGAGATCTTTGTAAGGGCCACTGTACTTTAGTCTGGGCAACGTAGCAAGATCCCATCTCGAATAATAATAATAATAATAATAATAACAATAGAGGTCTTAGAATCTGAGAGTGGGGTTCTGGCCCTGGCTCTGTCATGCCACAGTGTGACTATATCATGCACAGCTGCTCTGGGTCCTGCTTTTAAGACGTGTGCAATGAGTGGCTTGCCTCGCGTTGCTGGTTTTCTAATAAACCCTGACCACACAGAGATGCCTGGGGAGGAGGAAGGGAGGGAGAGCTCTGTGTCCTCCTTCCAGCTCCTACAGAAGAATCTGTCTTAATCAGGCCTCCCCATAAGCTTGCATTTGAAAACAAGTTTTGCGCTTAGAAAGTAAAGCTCAAAAGCTGCAGGACTAGGAAAGAACCAAGACCTTCCCAGCTCTAACATTCTGGAACTGAGCACCACAGCCTGGCATATGACAAGCTGGCATGGCTATTCCCCTCAGAGATGTCACTTAGGAAAAAGCTGACTCACTCATAGGAGTTAAATGGATTCTTCTAAGGGAAGACAACACCAGTAGCTAACTCATTACTGAGCAGGCTGAGTAACACTGATTGTCAAAGGAGCACGTCTACTGGTTGCAAAGTGCCATATGGCTGATTGCGTCTAATAAAATGAGCTCATGTTGAATTGACAATCTGTATATGTCTCTGTTGTCCCCAAAAAGACAGGTGAAAATGATTGAGGGCTGCAAGTCTTTGGTGACTGCACCATGGATACAGTAATTTAACTCAGCTGTCACTAAGCTTGTGCCAGATGTGGCCTAGCAGAGAGTTTTGTGTTGATGGGGCATGTTTCTTGGTGTGGCTCACTACAGGTGATGGGGTCAGGCCCAGCCAAGGGGTCCACATGGACTCCCCAGCAGGGGCAGTGCATAGCTGTGAGAGCTGCTCACACATCTCTAAGTCCTCATCCATTCCTTCTGTTCCCATGCCCTGCCCATCTCCTCCCACCAGATACAGTGCCAGGTGGGGAAGGCAAGTGGGGACAGTGGGGAGGGGGGTGCAGTGGCAAAGCCCCCCCAACACAGTCTGCTTTGTGACTTGTGGCTGGAGGATTCCACCTAGCACCTTCCTTCTGAGCTGAGCTCCACCCTGGGCCCCAGTCGCCCCAAGTCCTGGTTAGAGTTCAGAGCTGCAACTCAGGGTGGTAGCTGCAAGCCCCATGTGGCTACTGAGCACTCTAAGTGTGGCAATTCCAAACTGACACTGGATTTCAAACCGTTGGTCTCAGAGAAAGAGAATATAAAAATCTTACAAATTTTATACTGATTACATGTTGGAATGATAATGTTTTTGATATATGAAATATATGAAGTATATTGCTGAAGTTAATTTCACCTGTTTCTTTTTACTTTTTTTTTTTTTTTTTTAGTTAGCCACTAGAAAATGTAAGATGACATGTGTGGCTCACATTATAATTCTGTTGGGCGCCACTGATCTAGAAGGAATTTGATTTGTAAAGGGGCCCAGATGGACCATTTCAGGGGATTCGGCAAGTGTTTGCCGAGCACCTTCTGTGTGTAGCTCATCTGTCACACAGATGGCTGGCTGAGCTGCTGGGGGAGATGGGAGGTGGGGTCGGAGCAGGGAGCTGCCCTGTTGGAGGAGTGTGGGGAGCAGTGCCTATCCCTGAGCTGAACCATGGACGTCTTCCTTAGGAAGCACTTCGAGTGTCTGGACCCAGCGCAGCCGGGAACCCTCCCGATACCTCTAAGGTTACAAGTAATTGTCTAAGGCCTGCATTATTCCTGCACACCCAAGCACAGCCCTCCACATCTCATGAGAAAAGAGAGCCTTATCTGCAAGATGCACTTTGAAGTTTATAAATAAAAGGTGGGGGTGACCAGTGCAGTGCTGGTTGGCCTCAGCCCATGATGGGGGCTTAGGAGAGTTTTCTTTTCTTTCTTCTCTTCCTCTCTTCCCTTCCTCCCTTCCATCCTCCTCTCCTTCCTTCCTTTCATCCTTTCCTTCATTCGTTCCCTCCTCCCTCCCTTTCCTTCCTTCCATCCTCTTCTCCTTTCCCTTCCCTCCCTCCCTCCCTCCCTCCCTCCCTCCCTCCCTCCCTCCCTCCCTCCCTTCCTTCCTTCCTTCCTTCCTTCCTTCCTTCCTTCCTTCCTTCCTTCCTTCCTTCCTTCCTTCCTTCCCTTCTTCCTCCCTCCCTGCCTCCCTCACTTTGATGCTTGAGACTAAGCACAGGAAGAGAGAGCTCCTAGCAACATGAAAGCTGAAGATAAACCCCAAAGCCTCCTTTGTCTTCCCCTAATCTGCTTTAAGCTCCCACCAGCTCAAGCCTAATTGAGTTAGTTCTTGAGTGAAAGGGAGCTTTGGTGATGTTAAACTGTTATTTAATCACAAGTGGCAGGTGGGATGTGGGGCAAAGGGCAGGAGAAGTGGGTCTGTGGGAACGTAGAGCTGAGCAAATCCTTCCTTCCTCCCCTCGCATCAGGGAAGGCCCGCGATGCCCTTTCATTAGTATTTCAGCCAGTGTTTTCCAAACTGCTGACCATAAACCGTTAGGGGATTGGGAAATCAGTTTAGTGGATTTCAACGACCATTGTTTAAATGTGGGGGGTGGTGTGGCCTGGGAAGAGTATAACAGAAAGTAACAGAAAGCTTTGCATGTAGTGAAAGGAAGTATTGCTTCCTGAAATTTTTGACTTAGATGTGAGTGTGTGCATGCATGTGCACGCATGGGTGTGTACACTTAATTGCAACAGAAACTGCACTTTTTACTGTGGGTCATGAGCAAAAAAGTTTGAAAGCTTCTCTCTGATGCTCCCAGAAACAGAGTCCCTGTTGAGGATGGATCAGGAGAAATGATAAGTGACAGAGGACGGGGAACAAGGAATCCTTGGCTGTGTGACAGAAAAGGCGGTGGGGAGGTGGGAGGTGGGAGAAACAGTAGGACCTGAGTGCCTAGGCCTGGGCAGCCTGTTAGACTTGATGGCCCCATGGTCTGTTTAGTGCTGCACCTGTAGCAGGGAGCAGAGGCCAGGCCCTAGGGGGCACGTGGCTCCACATTCTGAAAATCGAATTAGAGGACAAGGGAATGGAAGCTGTCTTTGAAGAGCTCTGTGCCACATGTATTCACCTGGGATAGGGGAGGAAGGACAACAATGGAGATAGTGTTCTGGGAGGAAATTCAGTCCTCACCTGAGTAGACTGTCTGTGGGGGCTTTGCAGAGGCTCAGTGTGGCAGAAGGTGACCTTTCTATTTCCATTGTAAAAGAACCCGTCTTGGCCGGGCGCAGTGGCTCATGCCTGTAATCCCAGCACTTTGGGAGGCTGAGGTGGGTGGATCATGAGATCAGGAGTTCAAGACCAGCCTGGCCAACGTAGTGAAACCCTGTCTGTACTAAAAGTACAAAAAATTAGCCAGGCGTGGTGGCACGCACCTGTAATCCCAGCTACTTGGGAGGCTGAGGCAGGAGAATCACTTGAACCCAGGAGGCGGAGGTAGCAGTGAGCTGAGATTGTGCTGTTGCACTCCAGCCTGGGCAACAAAGCAAGTCTCTGTCTCGAGAAGAAGAAGGAAAAAAGAGGAACCCGTCTTATTCTTTTGCCATTCATCTTTCATGTGTATAATAGTCAAAGAATATGATGAGCACTGGGATTCATACTAACTCATTTATTCTGTTGCTAAAACAATTTTTACACTGAACTTTTTCTTTTGGTTCCTCTTAAATAATATCACTATTAAACCCAAAAAATCAGAAAGTGAGCTATTTGGGAAAAAACAAGCACAAAGATGAACTCAACCCTGGTTGAAATATAGCCCTGGGGAAGGAACTACTCGGTCTCCCAAAGCACAAAGATAGGCGACCTTGTAGCACTTTGAGTGTCTGGGCCTGGCAGGTGGCTCCGAATGTTCCTTTTGCCTCTAAGGTGACAAATGATTGTCTAAGGCCTACATTACACCGTCACACCCATGTACGATACTCAGTATCTCATGAGAAAAGAGAGCTTTATCTCTAAGATGAACTTTGAGCTTTGAAAATAAAAGCAGGCCTGCTGTTTCCCAGGGCTGCTGTTGAGACTGTGCAGAATGGGCTATTTCTTTACAAATAAACAAGCATCTCACAGGCTGACCAGCTAACTGGCATTTCAGGTGGCTGCAGTCTCTTCCTTTGAGGCCTGCCCAGGTGAAGGGACATTTACTTGGGTTTAGCATGTTTGCATCTGAGGAGAAATTTTTAAAAGCATTTTTCTTATGAAGAAAGGGAAACATTTTACTATTTATTTATTTCTATTTTAGAGATGGAGTCTCACACCATCACGCAGCCTGGAGAGCGGTGGCGCGATCATAGCTCACTGCGGCCTTGACCTGGGCTTGAGGGATTGTCCCGGGAAACTGTTCTTTTCAGATGGCGGGGAGACAGAAAATGCTGATGATCCACAGGGCTGCCCAAGTTTAGAATGCAGCAAAGAAACAGCCAGTTGTTGTGAAATTATTCACCAATCATTACACACAATGACAGGAAATTATTTATAGAAAAAAACCCAACACGAGTTCTTTCCCCAGCGTCCCAGGGGATGAACCGGGGAAGGTAGCACAGGAACGAACCCAGCAGTGAGCTGTCACCTGCGGTGCTGCTCAGCCACCTGCTGTGTCTTCAGTGACTTCCCTTCAGGCGTGCGGCTTTCTTCCTGCCTGTACCTTAGTGTATCCCAGCAGGATGAAAGCAGGTCTGAGACAGATGTTGCTGGGTTCTGGTGTTTCTCTGTGCCCTGCCCTGGGTTTAGTATACACACACCCACACTGGCGTTGCTCCTAGACCCACGGCCTATGTCCTGCGACCTTTCTTGGCCTTTACCTCTCATGGTATGAAGGAGGGAAAGGCCCAAAGAAGTGAACACCCTGCATAAGCCAGGTGGCTGGGGAGGGGTTGAGCAGGCTCATAATTAGGAATATGACAGACAAGAATGCTGGCATCCTTCACACTGACGTGCTGTGTAAGGTCCGGCTCACAGTGTGACCCTGTCACCCCCAGAGGACCAGGACCACTGAGCGGCACTTTCCGACTGGCACAGCTCCTTTGAGGCTCTCAGAGGTGCAGGTTTTCCTCAAGACCTAGTGGCTCTTCCTGGAGGGGATGGTGCCACCACCCTCTCTAGCAGTCCGGGGTCTGCACAGTGGGCTTGGTGGGGACGGTGTCTTCAGGTCACAGCTCCCAGCAGAATTCTGCTTCTCTGCTGCCTATGGTAGCTCCTCCACCAGGACCCAGCCAGTGCCAGGAGGGTGGAGGGGGTCCTAGAGGCAGGAACGGGGTAGCAGATCTCTGGAGAGCTGAGCCTGAAGGGACCGTGGGCCAGCTTGGGAAGTAAAAAGAGCGGTAGAGAGGCTGGAACCCAGGTGTGGGTCTCAAGTGTGGGTCTCAGGGCAAGTGAGGGGGTGTGTCCCCAGAGGGATGGGAAAGTGGGCCCAAAGCTGAGTGAAAGCACGTTTCCAGGAAGAGCCGGGGGACGGAGACAGAGCCAGAGAAGCAGAGGACTCATCTGCTGTCCTGGGGACCTGCTGGTCACTGCTGCTGAATCACTAGAGCTGCCTAGAAGCTGCTCGGTTGAACCCAGGAGCAGAATGCCAAGGACCAGAAAGGAAGTTCTTCTCCTTCTCGGGGAGCCTGGAAAAGGATCGTGGGCGTGACTGGGCCAGGCGGCACCTCAAGGGCGTCAGCCTCAGGTGGAGCAGGTCCTGGTCAAAGAGCTCCGTGGTCCAGGCCAAGCTGCTAGAGCAGAGCCCGAGGCCCCTGGCAGTGCGATGCGGGTACCGTCAGCATGCACTGACCTATGTTCTAGACCCTTCCTGCCACATCACCTTTACCACCTCATTCACTTCTCACAGGAACGGGTGAGGCGGTGACTAGTTGTGCTTTCACTTTAGAGGTGAGGCAATGGAGACCTGGAGACTTGCCTGGGGCCACAGAGAGTCAGAGGCGTTGGTCCTCCAGAGCCCATGCTCCCTAATCACTTCTCAGAGTCTGCAGTGATCAGATCCTGGAGACGCAGTGACGAGACCTTATCATGCTTGTATTGTTAAGGGCCCAAACTGAGCTAAATGGCCAATTGAAGGATGGATAGAGAAATTCCAAGGCTGCTGTCCTTTGATGGCAATGCCATTTGATGGGCTGATGTATTTATGTATTTGGGGGATCTTTAAACCTCTGAATAAGTATATAAATTTTTACCATGCTCATCTGAGGAGTCCCCAGGCCTGGGAAATAGGGAAGGACTGTGCAATTTGCTGTTTCTTTAAGAAGTGGAGCGTCTGCCACCATTGTGTCTGGCTGCTCTCCCAGAACCTGGTGCACTGATAAGGCCGGGCTGTGGCTCAGGTCCACATCCCAGGAACTGCCCTGCCCTCAGTGCGTTGATGGCGATGTTGGACGTGAAGGGGGCTGTGGGCCTAGTGTGCATACTCTGCCCTTTAGAGAAGTAGATGCTGGGAGTTTTATGTTGTCCCATGCTCCATCTGGCAGGACCCAGTCACCTGGATGCTAGTGTGGCCCGGGCCGACGAGTATCTGTATCAGCTGCCGTCTTAGTGCTCTAAGATTTGCCAGTTCCCTTCCTGGGCTGATGGCCTACAGGCTGTGCCGGCTGTCTCCATGGGAGCAACGCTGTGGACTGCTGGGTGTCCTAGAGAGGAAGTGGACTACTGAGTTATGTGCTTATGACAGCCTGTGGTTTCTCTGTAGGCTGCAGCAGACCCAGCAGACAAGCCAGGGAGACCCTCCTTGCCTCTGTTCCACGCCCTTCACCATCCTCTGATTCTGTCCACCTCACAAATGAGAAAACCAAGGCTCCCTGAGGGTCAATGCATTGATCAAGGTCCACCTGCTTGGAAGTGGCATATCCCAAACTCAAAGCTAAGCTTTTTAATGCAAAAGCTGGTGCTACACTGTTGTACCAAGTGCCTGTTACATCTTGTCAGTAATTTTGCTTCGGCAGGACAGCAATCTAGAAATCGTTTCTCAGTGATGCTGAAGGGCACCACGGTGGAGTCTTTTCTTTCATGACCAGAGTGATGTGCCTGCCCCAGGGAGCTCCTGACCTCTCCCTGGACTAACCAATGATGTTTGCAATGAATTATCCCACCCGGGATTTCCTTCCCCAAAGGAGGGGTTTTGCAGGGGCTCTGTTGTTTGGATAAGGCGGTGAGTCAAGGTAAGATTAGAAGCCTCTTGATCTGCAGAGAATAGTGCATTGTGGGCTCTGGCTGCACCCTACAGGGTGGGGACCCAGGCACTTCCTTTTCTGTATTGCTTGTTTGGAAGGAAAGGGCTCCTATGTCATCCATAGAGACCAAGCGAGTGATGACAAGTGTTCTTGCTCCCATCATGGGTGTCTCTGGCCTGGACAATCAGGAAGAAAATAATGATTAACTTTGCGCCAGCTTTCCTTTCTCTGGTTGATTTGGCAAAGATGCTCTGACTTTCTCTTTTGTTCTGTTTGAGAAAATTTTAGCAGGAGGAAAGATTTTGTCAGGATCCAGTTGTGTTTCCAGGGCATCCAAGCCTCTCCCTGCAGCCCTGGCCCACCTCCTCCCCATGCACCAGGCTCTGGCTCCCGGGTACTCCTCCTGCCGTGGAGTCCAGGCAACAACTATAATGCATGCTTTGTTCAGGGAGCCCTGGGGAGCCAGCTGGCTACAAAAAAGTTCCTCCACTAACTGGGCCTGTCCTTGACATCTGGCTTCTCTCCTAAGACCTCACTTTCCCCAACTTAAGTGGGATTTTGAATTAATGAAATTATAGCCCTTTGAACTGACTTGAGAATTCTCTCCCAGGCTCAAATTACATCTCCACTCAGTGTGTCTAGATGACTCCAACACTCACAGATCATCCCCTCCCAACCCCTAGGAGATCATCTACATTGCTGTTTTCTAGTTGTAGAAGAATGTGATTCAATAGACCCTACTGTCTAAGACAGTGATAGCATGTGTGCATTTATTGAGAACCCTATACTAGGCATTTTATACTCATTTTCTCTAAAATTCACAACCCATAAGGTAAGTAATGATACAGTATCCTAATTTTTCTGACAAGAAGACCAAGGCTTTTGTCTACAGTTACTCAGCTAGAGGGTGGCAAAAACTGGATTTGAACCCATATCCCTCTAATGCTAAAGACTGTGAGGCTCCACGGTATCCCTCTAAGGCACAAGTGGTCTGTGAATGTATATTTACAAACACACGTGGACAAAAATTTCTGATAGTAGCATCTACAAACATCACATTGAGATGTGAAACAGGCCTCTAATAAATCAAGTCGGGATGTTTTCCTTGCTTCTCACCTGGCATGACGTTGGGTTTGTGGCAAGATACAAATATGTATAAAGCTGGCCTCCTGTTGCCTCAATACAAGATGCCTTTACATCCTAAAATTGCTATTACTTCAGTTAAAATGCGTTACACAGTCTACTCCAGCTTGCTTCAGGTCAACATTGTGGTTGTTACAGGGGCCAGCCTCAGAGGTAGACAGAGTTTAGACCTTTCAGTCTTGCCCCCAGTGTCCTTCTTTTCTCACTGGGACTTTCCCTTTGAAACTCCCACCCAGTACCCTTGCCCTGGATGGAGTCATATTCTCTGAAGTATCTTCCATTCAAGGGTCCTAAGAGTCAAGGTCATTCCTGATGGAAATACATGCCCAGGAAAAGAAAATCAACCCTCGATGTGATCTAGGTCCTTTAGATCTAATTTCCACTTTTTAAAAAAATCCAAGGGTCAGAGGGACATATTAAATGACACCATAAGAATACAGCAGCAAGTCTAGACTGGGGGAAACTGCAGGACAAATGACCTGGTTTCTTCTCCAATAAGAATCTGTAAAGGGAAAAAAAAGGCCAAGTGTAGGTGCCCGTGCCTGTAATCCTAGCACTTTGGGAAGCTGAGGTGGCAGGATCACTTGAGCTCAGGAGTTCAGCCTGGGCCACATAATGAGACCTCATCTCTACTAAAAATTTTAAAAAATTCAGTGGGTACGTTGGCACCATAGTCCCAGCTGTGTGGGAGCCTGAGGGGACAGAATGAAACTGTCTCAAAAAAAAAAAAAAAAAAAAAAAAGAAGACGAAGAAAAATAGAGGAAGGATTTATAGAACAAGTAGATAAAAAGAAACTTCAGACATATCAACCAATCTCAGTATATGAATTTCTTATTAAATCCAGAGTCAAACAAATGAAGTACAAATTACAAGACAATTGCGAAAATGCAAACACTGGCTGGGTATATTATAAGACTAAGGACTAACATTAGTTTCTTAAAAAGTAAGAATAATGTTATCATAATCATATATTTTTAAAAACAGCCCTTATCTTGTAGAGCTATCAATGGAAATACTTAGATATGCAATGATACGATATTTGTTCATACTAGTATTTATTATTACCGTAGTCAGGGTAGGCAGCAGTTAATTGCTGGGGGTACAGAAAAAATACTATCTGCCATGTGTTGATAATTGTTAAAACCGGGTAATGGATACTTTGGATTATTAAATATTGTCTGTAATTTTATATATATTTAAAATTTTCCATAATAATGAGTTAAAAAGAAAAAGAAAATAAGGGCACACCCCTTTATGCTCCGTCCCCAGTGGGGGCCCAAGTGGAGGGTGGAGAACTTCGACTCCGGATTCAACCAGGCGAGTTGGGCTCGCTGTGCCCACTGCTACCCAACTAGGAGCTCCACTGGATGGAGCCCTGGCCTGATGCAACCATGGCTCACTGAGGACCAATCAGAAGGAGAAAGAACTAGCACATTTAGAGGACAATCAGGAGAGTAATGGAAAGGAATTAGCAACACAATGGCGATCTATGAAAAGCACGTTGTAAATTGGGAATTAATACATTCTTTTTAGTTACAATTCATATATTCTTAGAACTAAGGATAGAGCAATGTTCACAAATCCTCTTCCAAAGGAATTTAGAAAAAATAATTAGAGAATGGTACAGAAACACAAGGATATAAATGATGTGGAAATGCCAGAGGGAGATCATGGTTGATGGGTAGGAAACTGAGGAATGACCTCAAGCATGCCTGGACTACCCCTGGTCACAGGCTGGTGGGTTCAGGATGCACAGGGTAGGGCTGTCCTCCTTCCTGCCTGGCTAGTCTGCCTGGCAAGGCTAGCTCTTCATAGAACCGGCTCAAGAATAGAGATTGCACAAGTGTTTCAGCAAAGTGCTGCCACCTGGCAAGACTAGAATGCCAAGAAAACTAGAAGAGCCAGCAGGAGCAGAGAAGTCCTGTCAAAGTGAAAGTGGGGGAGTGCCTTAGTCTGAGGGTTCAGCTCTCAGACAGTCAGTGTGTGCTGGGCGGACAGTGTTGGGATGGGCCATGTCGCCCTCTTTCTGCCTCCAGCCCTTGCCTTGGGAGCTACCTCTCTGGTCCTCAGATATCCCAAGAAGGCAGGATGGGGAAGGGGTCAGGTTCCTAGTGTTGAGCTGGGAGGGGATCACTTCTGATTTGTCCATTCAGACAGGCTGGTGAAGGACTTAGGACTGCCCTGGTCATGCTGGGCTGATGTCATGCACTCAGGGACCAGGTTTGCATCCTAGCCTGCTTCCTATTGGCTTCTGTCCTTGGACAGATTATTCATTTACCTCATCTGTAAAATAGGGACTCCCCTCTGCACTGCTATCATAATTGAGATTATTGCCACATGTTTCCAGGTAGGGATTTGAGAGGCAGGAGGCAGTGAGGTGTAGGGACAAAACTTGGGCTCCAGGGACAGACAGAGAGGAGAGATAAATCCCTGTTCCTCTACTTGCCAGCACTTGGATAAGATTTTTAGAAATTTACATTTTCCCCTTGCTCAAAAATAGTCGTTGTTTTCTTTTGCATTTTCTGGACAAACAAGTAAAAGTTTCTTCCGTAATCCAGCTTCTGTGCCCCATCAATGTTGTAAAGAAAACCAGTAATACTTGGGAGAGTGGATGTCAGGCGTGGTGTGATTATGTGTGAGAGCTCTTGGGAAGCACTCAGTGTATTGAAACTTTCTTTCAAAGATAGCAAGTGAGAGAAACAAACAAATTAAGGGGACTGCTATGGTCTGAATGTTTGTTCCCCCTCACCCCAACATTCATGTTTTGAAATTTTAACCTCCAGTGTGATGGTATTTGGAGTTGGGGCCTTTGGGAGGTGATTAGCCCATGACGGTGGGGCCTTCATGAGTTGGATGAGGGGCCTTATAAAGACATCCCAGAGAGCTCCCTCATCCCTTCCGCCATGTGAGGACACAGAAAGAAGGTGCCGTTTGTGGACCAGAAAATGAGCCCTCACCAGATACAGAATCTTTGGCACCTTCTTCACGGAGTTCCAGCCTCCACAGCAGTGAGGGAGGAGTTTCTGTGTCTTGGAAGATGCCCAGCCCAAGGCATTTTGTTATAATAGCTGGAATGGACTAAGACAGTGACCATTCTCCCTTTGCTGAAGTGTCAGTATCAACCAAAGCAACACAGGGTTTTGAAAGCAGTCGATAAATGAGTCACATTAAATCACAGAAAATAATTCTCATATGGAAAAGTTATCTCTTTGTCTCCTTTTGCCTGCTAGGAAAGGCTGTCTTCTCTGAGCCTCCTTCCAGTGATCACACACAGGTGTCGTTTAGAGATTCACCCTCAGACTGTGGCTTTATTCACATCTGCTGCATCAGAGCTCAGCATTCGGGAGCCAGAGCCCACTGGGACAACGGACAGTCACCACCTGGGAGGCAGGGCTGGGAGCCAGAGGGCACCCTTTTCTCCAGGACAGGACCACCACAGGCCTGGCTGTCTCTGCGCTGGGTCTCTGTCTTTGTCCTCTGAAGCTTTACCAGAAAGGTTATCGGCTGCAGGGAGATGGAGATGTGAAGCCACTTTGAGGTCCTCAAAAGAAAGTTGCTCTAATACGACCAAACTCAGTATCTTTGAGAAGGTGGCCACTTACTGTTGTGAATGGGAGCCCTAAATGGTGACCTGGAATTGCAGCCTCACCGAGAGGCTTCCCCAGGGATCTCAGGCATGCAGCACTCACTCAGCCACAGAGATGGCATCAGAATTGCCTTCTGTCCATGGAGGCGCAACAGCAATGACCCCACGAAGTAGTAGGTGGGAACTGGCTGTGGGCAGACCAAGACAGGGCCTGAAATATGCCAGGGAGTGGCTAAGTGGCAAACGGGAGCTGGAAATGGAGGGACCTGGGGAAGGGCAGCTCAACTGAGCACAAGTGGCATTCTCTGAGCAGCAGAGCTGTGAGGCCATGCTTGTCGCATCCAGCTACCTGTACAGTGGGTGTTCCCTCCTCTCCCTAGTCCCCTGCATCAGCCCGGTCTCCATCCTGCTGGCTCTCCACTTGCTGTGGTGCTGGAAAATTCCAGCTGAGGGCATTTCTACCAAGTTATTACTGACCAATAGCATTTAGCTTGTTCCTCTTCTCAGAGACAAACAAGTTTAAAAAGTAGTTTGCTTCTGCTCCTCCTCCTCTTCCTCCTCTTCCTCCTCCTGCTTCTTATAGAGACAGGGTCTCGCTCTGTCACTCAGGCTGGAGCTGGAGTGCTGTGGGGTGATCACAGATCACTGAAGCCTTGAACTCCTGGGCTCAAGTGATTCTCCCACCTCAGTCTTGCAGTAGTTAGGACTATAGGTGTGCACCACCACACTCAGCAAAATTTTTTGTAGCAATAGGTCTGTTATGTTGCACAGGGTGGTCTCACACTCCTGGGCTGAAGGGATCCTTCTGCCTTGACCTCCCAAAGCACTGGGGTTACAGGTATGAGCCACTGTGCCCAGCCAAAAAATAGTTTTCATTTATTGTACATCTATGTGGCATAACCTGAAATTTTTTCAAATCGAATCACTCTCTCCAACTTTTATTTTATCATGTGTTCTTCCAATTCTCATCCATTTGCACAAGAAAAGTTCATTTAATAATTTCTCGTTTGACAAATGCTAGTGCCTGCTATGTCATCCTAGAGTTTCACAACGTATTTTATGCTACTGAGAGCTCTGAGAAGTTCTGCTGTAAAAAATCAAACGATCTCTTCCACTTTAGCTCGTCATCTTTTTTCCATGATACAAATTCTGGTAGATTTATGCAACAGAATACTTTACAACTTCAGAGTCCGATATGGAGCCCCAAGACCCCTGTCACAGTCCAGCACTTGAACTGGGTCTGAACTGAAATGTGCTATAAAGATAATATCCATGTCAAGTTAGGAAGACAGGGCAAAAAGAAGAACATAAAACCTCACATTAACAATTTTTATTTATTTACTTTTTTTAGACAGGATCTCACTCTTGCCCAGGCTGGGATGCAGTGGTGCAATCATGACTCACCATAGCCTTGACCTCCCCGGGCTCAGGTGATCCTCCCACCTCAGCCTCCTGAGTGTCTGGGACTAGAGGCACATGCCACCACACCCAGCTAATTTTTGTATTTTTTGTAGAAACAGGGTTTTACCAGTTCACCCAGGCTGGTCTCAAACTCCTGGGCTCAAGTGATCCTCCCACTTCAGCCTCTCAAAGTGCTAGGATCACAGGCGTGAGCCACCGCACCCAGCACATTAGCAATTTTGAAGGTGGTGGTGGAGAGGGCAGGGAGGATGGGAAGATGCCCGTCAAAGGGTACAGAGTTGCAGTTATGTAAGATGAATAAGTCTAAGAGATTTAATGTACAACATAAGGACCACAGTTAATAATATTGTATTGTGTTGTATACTGGAAATTTGCTAAGAGAGTAGATTTTAGATACGCTTAACCACACACACACACTCACACACACATACGCAGTAGCTAACTATATGGATAATGGGTATGTTAATTTGCTTGACTGTAGTAATCACTTCACTACATATATGTATATCAAAATATCAGGTTGTGCACCTTAAATACGTACTGAAAATAAAACAATTTTTATATTGATGATGGGTTGAAATGATAGTATGTTGGCTATATTGAGTTAAATAAAATGTTGCTAAAGTTAACATTATTTGTTTCTTTCTTTTATTTTTTAGGGGAGTAGGTCTCATTCTGTTGCCCAGACCAGCCCAGACTCCCCTCCGACCCTGCCTCACTTCCACTGCCAGGATGTGATCTGTCCTTAGATGGCCCACACAGTCCTCCCAGGTATCTGCAGCTACTGCTGGAACCTCCGTCACGAAGGCAGAAATGGGGTTTTTGGCCCAGACATGGTGTCTTCTTACATTCCCCCTGAGCTGGCTGCTAGAACTAGGTCAGGTCTCTAAATGCCCTTCAGTCTTTCACAAAGCAGGGCGCAGGGGGTGTGTGAAAGTTCAGGCTGTGCTGATGGGAACAACCCATCCCGTCCTTTCCCTTTCTCCTCCCCAGCGTCGGCTGAAGCTCTCCTTTATTCACTGGCCAGGTTATCTCATAAAGAAGGCGCTAGCTTACGAACTCAGTCAGCACACCAGTGAAACAGCCTGAGATCATTTGAAGCTGGTTTCGGGGCTTTGTTTATTCTTTCAGTTTTTCTAAAGTTACTGAAGGAGGAGCGTAATTCAGAGCAACTGAGAATTTTCTAGTAACTCTTTTTTCTCTGCCCCCTCCTCCCGCAGGAGGATTTAGATAGGAGTCATGACTTATTACTCTTAAGTGAGTTTGCCCTTTTGCTCGAGGATAAATTATAGTCAAATCTTATCAATTTTTACCCAAATAATTTGAAATTATATAATTCACTGTATTGTCAGGGTTCTCTAGAGAGAGAGAACTAATGGAATATATATATATGAATTTATTAAGTATTAACTCACATGATCACAAGGTTCCACAATAGGCTGTCTGCAGGCTGAGGAGCAAGGAAAGCCAGTCCGAGTCCCAAAACTGAAGAACTTGGAGTCTGATGTTCGAGGGCAGGAAGCATCCAGTAAGGGAGAAAGATGTAGGCTGGGAGGCTAGGTCAGTCTCTCTTGTCACATTTTTCTGCCAGCTGATAAGATTGTGCCCACCCAGATTAAGGGTGGGTCTGCCTTTCCCAGCCCACTGACTCAAATGTTACCCTCCTTTGGCCACACCCTCACAGACACACCCAGGATCAATACTTTGTATCCTTCAATCCAATCAAGTTGACACTCAGTATTAACCATCGCATTCACATAGGGCCTGGATTGAAGTTACTGGTTCTTGTAAAACCATACATTGGGAAATACCTGTGGCACAACAAAGGGTCCCAATTTGGAATTCCAATCCCATATTTGGAATATGTAGGTTCAACCCCTGGCTATACCAAGTTTTCCCAGTGAGGCCACTCATCTCTTAACCTTAGTTTACTCTCTATAAAGTGAAGATACTAGTAGAAATACACCCTATGCCAAGTTGTAAGGATTCACCAAAATAGCGGAAGTAAAAACCTTTGTAAACTGCAAAGCTATGCAAATAGAAACGGTCATTGTTTATCAACAGTGTGCATGAAGAGTACAAATAAGATTGGGAGAAATGAAGTGTTAAGACCGTGTTTTAAAACTCTATAAGCATTCTATCTTCTTATGATTGATGTGCTAATTCCAACACCTTGTATTATGACCAGCTCTCTAATGACCTCTGTTGAAAATCAGACCCTTCTCACTCTGTTACCTCCTAGAGACCCTGCCAGATACGCCCAGAATAGAAAGGGGACCAGCCAGGACAAAGGGGGGCAGCTTCTGCAGAGGCAAGGCTTGTTTCTCTTGGTTTTATTCACTGCTTATAAGGAGAAGTTAGTTCTTGAAATCCCAATAATTGACTCACCATCACTTTAGAAGACTGATTTTTATATGGAAAAAATATGTTTTCCTGACAGAGTATAAAAAGATAAAAGAGCATCTAGCCCACTGCAAAGAGAGGTCTTATGAAATTCAAGGGCTGAACCCCAACTTTCCATGAAAAGAAAGGTCATCTTGGTCAAATTAAATATGGGCACTTGCAGTCCGTATTGTCAGCCGAAGGGCGGCCTGCTGGTCCAGCAAGCATACTTCTTCCTTATGCTGCTTGCTCTCTGTCACCTCCGGAAGATTCACTCCCTACCTTCTTCCTCCCTCTTCCTCCCCTCCCCCTTTCTTTTCTGGTAGTATTTGTGTCTACTTAGCCACACATTATCTAAATCCTACTTAAGATAAACAGGAAAACGGAAATGGGATTTAGGAGTCAGTGTGGAAAAGTCCTTGAAATTTTCAACTCAGTGTATGAAAACAAAAGACTGTTAGGTAGGACGCAAAAAAAAAAAAAAAAAAAAAAAAAGTGCAGAGATTTCTAAGAACTGAATTTGAGAAATATTTGCAAGCAAATCATACAAATGCATTAACAGCGGGACCACACCAGAAGCACCTTTGTGGATAAGTAGGAAGCTATTCCTATTAGACGGTGTAAAAGAAGACAATTTTAAAAGGCTTAAAGTTTTACAATTTTTACAGATTACAATTTGAGAAGGCAAATTTTGGGGGTTATAGGCATTAAGAATGAGGAGTATGGATATCAAATGGACCTTAATGAAATGGCAGCTGGGTGTGGTGGCTGATACCTGTAATCCCAGCACTTTGGGAGGCTGAGGCGGGCGGATCACGAGGTCAGGAGATCAAGACCATCCTGGCTAACACAGCGAAATGCTGTCTCTTCTAAATATACAAAAAATTAGCCGGGCGTGGTGGCGGGCACCTGTAGTTCCAGCTTCTCAGGAGGCTGAGGCAGGAGAATCGCTTAACCTGGCAGGCAGATGTTGCAGTGAGCTGAGATCGTGCCACTGTACTCCAGCCTGGGCAACAGAGCGAGACTCCATCTCAAAAAAAAAAAAAAAAAAAAAAAGAAATGGCATAGTTGTTGAGAAGGAACTTCCAGTGTGTTTAATCAATCCTGGATACTCACATAGGATTAGAGATCTGTGATGCTCGTTTATGAGCCTCTACTCCTCAGTCTTCCTAACTTGTAGGATGGGTCCCCTCCCACTGCCCGCCTCAAATCCTGCAGGGTTCTGCTACAGCCTGTGCCTCCTCTGAGCATCTCCATCTCTTGGGAAAGATGTGGGGCAGGAGGAGAGAGGGGAAAAAGCAAGAGATGATGAGGTCACCCTGAATTGTCTTTTTATAAATAGAGAAAAAGATTAAATGACTGTCTTAGTCTGTTCTGGCTGCTATAACAAAATACCATAGACGGGGTGGCTTATAAACAGGAGAAACTTATTTCTTACAGTTCTGAAGGCTGGAAGTCCAAGATCTAGGTGCCAGCAGGTTCTGAGCTGGGTGAGGGCCACTTCCTTGTTCCTGGGTGGTGCCTTCTGGCAGCATCTTCCCATGGTGGAAGGGAGGGGGAAGCTCTCTAGGGTCTCCGCTGAAGGACAATAATCTCATTCAGGAGGGCTCTGCCCTCATGACCTAATCACTTCCCAAAGTCCCCACCTCTTAATACCATCACCCTGTATTAAGATAGGCTATTAAGGATATTAATAGGATATTAAGATGGGATAAGGATCTCAACATAGGAATCTGGGGGACACAAACGTTCAGATCCTAGCAAGGATGCTCCAAAGGTCACACGGCAAGAAGAAAGGAGAGCCCAGTTCTGCCACTCCATTTCTCAGCTGAAGGAGGTTCACTTTTACTGCGGTTTCATAGAGAATTTGTCAAGGGCGTGCGGAGTCAAAGAACAACAGAGTTTTCAAGGCAGGACTGATCTCAACTGTTCTGAGATTGTTCCCATTCTTGAGGTTCTTTGTTCCTATCCCTTCAGAGGTTGCAGGAAAAGATCTCCTGCTGACTGCTGCGTGGAACTGGCGTATTTTCTCCCTTTAGCTTCTTATGCCATCTTAAGGGTCCCCCAACCTGGAAGCAGAAAAGAGCCACCATCAATCTCTGGCTGAACTGGCCCCGTTGTGTTGTTAAACGTGGCTGATTTATGGTCAGTTCCTTGCTGGTGCAGGTGTCGTGAGCCCAGAATGAAAGATGGGCACAGGCCTTCCAGATTCTTCTCATGTTGTCCAGACACAGCCAAAAGGAAGCAGACGTGAGTTTAGACCCCTTCCCAGCTTGCTTATTTTGTGAGGGTTTGGTGTTCACCCACAGAACCGAAGCCAATCAGTAGGATCCTTTCCCTAAAAGTGGACATGATTGCCACCCCAGCACCTCCCTTGACAACAGGCAACCCTGAGAGAAGCAAGATGATTACAGTGAGTCTGCAGGAAGCCAAGAAGAGCAATAGTTACTCATTTTCGTCAGTGCATTGAGCAGGTGTGTTTAGACAAGCACAGGCTGTCCCTGGAGGGTGGTGTTGTCAGGGTCAGTGCACCCCTCGGGGGATGCAGGGAGCCTACAAGGGAGGACACACACTTCAGTCCCAGCCTCTGCCTGCCCTCAGTGGCCACAGACTGTAACTCACCCATGCTTCCCATCATGATAGCTTCAGTCCAAATGGGGGCCCCGCTGGCATCATCAGCTGTCCAACATCCAGGGCCAACTCTGAGCCTCTGATCTGAGGATGTCTCCACACCTGGGGTCCCAGTTTGTCACTGTGTTGAATCAATCCTGTGCACAACCAGGGTCCCAGAGTGAATACCCTCTTTGAAGGAGACAGGGTTGGGCTTAAGAAATCAATCTCATAAAATTTTGTTTTGTGACCAAGAGGAAAAGGAATGGTTCTATAGTGGTCTTAGAGTTAAAATAGCCACCTTCCAGTCTGATGTGTCTGCTTACTGCCTCTGTAAATTTGATCGAGTGCTTAGCTTCTCTAAACTGGAGTATGGTCACTGATAAAATGGGAACAGTGACTTCCCTGCAGGATGATTGCAAGGATTAAATAAAGTAACATGGAAAAGCTTTGTGCTTTGCAAACTTTAGGTGTATAGTCTAGACTATCTAGAACAGCTCTTAGCCTGGCATAGGGCACTGTGTCCACTCCGTGCATGGCCTCACCTCTGCTCATCCTCAGCCCATCCCTCGTCCCTGCTCCCACCACCATTCTCACAGTGCCATGAATAGCTCTGGGCTATAACTCTGTTCCTATAGCTTCCTCCTTCTTGGATGCATGCATTCTTCCCCCACCACCCTATTTGTCCCTAAAGTGACAAGCTTCCATTCAAATACCTTTTCTAGGCACCTTGCTGGCCTTGTCACTGCTCGGGGTTGAGGTCATGAATCCTTGATTGGTTTAGCCCAGATGTCTTGCTCTCCTTCAGCCGACCACACACCTTCTTGGCACTGAGATGGCCAAGGCAGCTCCTCAGTCACATATGAGGGGCTGAACTGCAGCCCCATCACCTCCTCATGCTGTGCCTGGGGGAGCCTCCGCAGGCAGCTCCTCAGGTCTGGCCAGCTAGCAGAAAGTAGAAAGCAAGTTTGACTGTGCAACCTCGTGGTTAGTGTAGTCAAGGGAAATCAGAGATGCTTTGCCCAAAACCAAAAGGAGCTCTCTGAGAAGTGGCACCACAGTGATGGCACGTGCTGATTTATTCACTGAGCCATGTTTCACGGGTGCCTGCTGTCAGGCCTGGCTTAGACTCGCAGAGGCCTGTTGCAGAAGAAGTGTACAGTGGGTAAGTAAATACATACAGCACTGTGCTGTTCAGGAAGGAAGTAGGAATGCACTAGAGACAGTGAGTGGGGCCATTCAGGAGGTGGAGCCCTGAGGGTGAGGTGTTCACAGACTGTGAAGTAGGGAAGGAGGCCCAGGCAGAGAGATCCAGGCAGAGGGGCTGTGCAGGCCAGAACCAGAGGGACCACAGGCCAGTGTCTGCCTCTGTTGGCTCTGCATCCCTTTGGGGTCCAACTATTGGGTGATTCTGTTTGTCAAAGCTCAGGCTCCTAGGGAGGGACCTCAGCCCTTGTGGTGGTGTTTCACAGTTCTGCAAACATTCAATTGGTGTTTCCTTATTTTTTTTAGTTGTAAAATATTTCAACCAGACAGAAAAAATACAGAGAATAACACAGCAAACACTACATATCCATCAAACAGATTTTATAAATGTTAATTTCAGAAAACATTAAAGATTTGAATGTATAGATTCAGATAAATCTCTCAGCATGAAATTTATATCTACTTCTTCCTTTTCATTTTCATTTCTCTCTCTCACACACATACACGTGCATATCTATATTCAATCTATATTTTAATTATGAAAAGTGATACGGCCTTAGACTATTTTTTGCTGCTATAACAGAATGCCATAGACTGGGTAATTCATAAAGAACAGATATTTATTTCTTACGGTTCTAGAGCCTGAGAAGTTCAAGATCAAGGGGCTGGCATCTGCCAAGGACCAAGGACCTTCTTGCTGCATCATCCCATGTTGAAAGGTAGAAGGGCAAGAGAGCATGTGTGAGCAAGAGGTGCTGAACTCATTTTTTTCTTTTATTTTAATTGACAAGTAATAATTGTACATATCTATGGGATATAGAATAATACTTCAATACATGTATGCAATGTGTGATAGTCAAATCAGGGTAGGCCAGAACCAGAGGGACCACACAGCAAACTCACAAACAAACCCACTCTCACAATAACAAACCCACTTCCAAGACAACATTAATCCATTCACACCACAGCACACACTTGGGTGGACTGTAAGCAAAATTTAGACAAACTCATCAGGCTGCTTTTGTGTTAACCTTAGAGTAAAGGCGCTCTTGCCCTTTTGTGCACTTCATTAGACTTTCTTAATATGAGCCAATGGTTACAAAGTCCCATAGCTCTATAGGTGGTCACTTACGTCAGTTTGTCCAAGTGACAACAGCGAGATGACAAAAGCAGCAGTATAAAACAGCAGGCAGGTGCCTAGACTCCAGGATGGGTCCCTGTGCTGTCATTCTCTGTCCATGCAACCTCAGTTATCTCCTGCTGTCTCAGCTTCTTCATCTGTAAAATAGATACTAATCATGTTACCTCACAGTGTAGTTGCGAGGGTTAAATAGCCAATTCGTGCAAATAACCTAGAACAGTGCCTGGCCCTTGGTAAGGCCCCAAAACCATTGGCTATGATCATTGTTAATTGATGTTATTGTTATTGTTAGCATTGCACCTGCTTGGCAGATGGTCTTGTCAAGGCATGACAGTGGTTTTCACGGTTATTATACATTTTGCATGCTTTTTGTTTTACTTTTATACTTATAAATGCTTTGTGTTCAGGGAAAGTGGAACCATGATTAAAAACTGGAACTTGCCAGGCACAGTGACTCATGCCTGTAATCCCAGCACTTTGGGAGGCCGAGGCGGGTGGATCATGAGGTCAGGAGATGGAGACCATCCTGGTTAACATGGTGAAACCCCGTCTCTACTAAAAATACAAAAAAATTAGCCGGGTGTGGTGGCGGGCGCCTGTAGTCCCAGCTACTTGGGAGGCTGAGGCAGAAGAATGGTGTGAACCCGGGAGGCGGAGCTTGCAGTGAGCCGAGATCATGCCACTGCACTCCAGCCTGGGAGACAGAGTGAGACTCCATCCCAAAAACAAAACAAAACAAAACAAACAAAAAAAACTGGAACTTGATTACTTGTTTAAAATGAGAAATTAAATAAAGGACTTTCTGATACGTGCAAAGACATTGGCTAGGCTCATGGCAAAATGATGTCATACCAATGTGCCAATCAGTTCTCACTCAGTTGCCACCCATAATGACAAACTGTAAGACAGAAAAGCAAAGGAGTGAAAATGGCCCCTTGAAGTCCAGAGAGTGAGGTCATACTTGCCTCTCTGGGCGCATCACTTATCATGACAAACATCTTTTCATTCCCTTGGTATGCTTATGCTGTTCCTGCCAAACTAAGATATCTTTTGAAGATAAAACAAAACATAAAAATAGGGCTTTCATCTTATTTCAGTGCGAATGGAATGTTACTGAAAAATATATAAAAACAAATTATACCAGCACATAAAATACATGCATGGGTCTGTGCAACAGAAGTTACCTCTATTACACACATCAGCTGAAGTTATACAATGAGAAAAAACCTAACTTATTAGGTAAACTTGGCATGAAGTGGATAAAATGAGCAGCAAAGTATGCCACCATCTGATAACAGAGCCCAGAGAAGGAGCTGAGAAGCTTGGCGCTGACTTGATGGCTGAGACCAAAAGCTGAGATTGGGACATTCTGCGGTTCATCTGCGTAAGAGTACCCATGTGCTGGGTTTCTTCATTGTAATGATTTTTGCGAAATATGTTCACCAAGATGAGCAAGATTTGTTGGATGTAAAACCTGACACATTCAAGAGGGCCAAAAAGTAAACACTCCATTCAGCTAGTTTTTAAACACACCATGGAGTAAATCAGCAAAAATGCAGCAGCGTCTGTAGCCCCAGGGCAGCAGCGCTAGGAGGAGGAACCACATGGGTTTCTCACACTCGATTGGCCCTGGGCCGCGTGGGTTTCCACTCGGTCCGGTCTCTGAGTGGGTTTACACCTGAGGATGGCCAGGTTGTGGACAGGTGGCAGTTGCCGCTGCTCGCCCTCTCACATTGAATCTGGGTGTCGAAGGCAGGGGGCAGAGTCCTGAGAACAAGAGAAGGCCATTCTAGCAGCTGCTTCTTCCTTACGGGCAGCGGCTCTGTGGGAAACACAATGGTGGTTCTAAATTGCCAAGTGGTTCAGAAGACCGGGACTTTGTGAAGATGTGTCATGAACATCTCAACCAATTTTATTCTCCATATATTCCTCACTTTATGAAACAGTGCTCTGTGATTTAACATTGTTTTTAATAAGTTTAAAGCATACTTCCAACAATTATAAAATTAACATTCTAAGATGTAAGAAAGTGGTCTGGTCTTAGTGGTGCTTAGGATAATGGTGCTTTCTTACAACGGTAATTTGCACAGATAAACACTGTGCTAGGATCTTTCAACTTGGCACTGGATATTGCTGTGGAAGTTGTCAATTTTATTAACAATGATTAGTAAAGGTATGTAAAAATTTGCCTTTTCATAGTAAAGTTTGATGTCTATCTCTAGAGAAGATGTAATACCGGTAGGAATATTTAAATGACACTATGTATATACAGTGACACGAAATCACTATATACATACCTACACACACACACGTATATATAGTCATGCATTGCTTAACAACCGGTGTATGTTCTGAGAAATGTATTGTTAGGTGATTTCATCATTGTGTGAACATCACAGAGTGCAGTTACACAAAGATAGATGGTATAGCCTATTACACACCTAGGCTATATGGTACAGACTATTGCTGTCAAGCTACAAACCTGTACAGCATGTTACTGTACTGAATCTTACTGTACTGAATTGTAACACAATGGTAAGTATTTGTGTATCTAAACATAGAAAAAAGACAGGAGAAACGTCACATGAAAGATAAAAGGTGGTACACTTGTAGAGGGCACTTACCATGAATGGAGTTTGCAGGACTGGAAGTTGCTCTGGGTGTCAGTGAGTGGTGAGTGAATGTGAGGGCCTAGAACATGATACCACTGCTGATGTTATAAACACTACACTTAGACTACACTAAAATTATTCTAAAGTGATTGCTCTACAACTTTATGACAGCTACAATATTAGTAGGCAATAGGCATTTTTCATCTTACAGGACAATAGACGTTATAATCTTACATGACAACTGTCTCATCACACTTTATCATCGACCAAAACCATTGTTATGTGGCACATGACTGGACACACATATATATGTATTTTTTCCTTTTACAAATGTAGGAACTCTACCCAGCTAAATACCTCCAGATATAACATGCTTGCTCCACTTTGCATGTTTTGCTGATATTTTTAATGAACGGAACAAATTCAATTCAGGCTGTGAAGGTTGCAACGTTATGGTGATTACAACTTCAGAAAAATTGTTGGCAGTTAAAAATAAAAGAAAAACTTAAACTCAACCTGAAAGAGTAAAGAAATCTGACTTTTAAAACTTTGCTTAAATATTTTGCAAAGATGAGCATTACAGTATCTAAGATTTTTTATTTTAATGACATTGTTTAAAATTCAAAATGTTTCAAAAGATATATTAAAAGAATATTTTCACCAGAAATGGAGAAAGATTCTTTGATTTTTTCCAGATTTAATACTTACTAATTAATGATTTCAAACAGTCACTTAGAGCTTTTTTTGATTCATGATTTAACATTGGAACAAAAATATTTTGTGAAATGTGAAATTTATGTGAAATTAAAATTTGTGTCTGTAAATAAAGTTTTATTGGAACATGGCCCCGCTTATTTGTTTACACGTGGTCTGTGGCTGCTTTTGAGATACAAAGGCAGAGTTAAGTAGTTGTAACAGAGACCATAAGACCCACAAAACCTAAAATATGTACTACTTGACCCTTTACAGAAAATTTTGCCAATGCTTAACCTAGATCAATTTGCTGAAAAAGCATCTCGAGGTTGCAAAATGAATTATTTAAAAAACATTAGCCTGTACACTTGCTTAACTGAGTGCCCCAGACCTTTCTCACAGTGCTGCAACTAAAACAATGCATAGAAATAAACTGGGTGGTAGAGCTGTTATTAGTATTCCAAATTCTTATTAAATAAATAGCACTCTCAATTTGCTAAATAAAATTTTGATTTAAAAACTTGTGACATTTCTTTTTTTTTTTTTTTTGAGATGGAATCTTGCTCTATCACCCAGACTGGAGTGCATTGGCACTATCTCAGCTCACAGCAACCTCTGCTTCCTGGGTTCAAGCAATTCTCCTGCCTCAGCCTCCCAAGTATCTGGGATTACAGTAACGCACCATCATGCCCAGGTAATTTTCATATTTTTAGTAAAGACAGGGTTTCATCGTATTGGCCAGGCTGGTCTTGAACTCCTGACCTCAGGTGATCCACCCACCTTGGCCTTCCAAAGTGCTGGGATTACAGATGTAAGCCACCACACCGAGCCTCATTTCTTCTTCTTCTCCTTCTCCTTCTCCTTCTCCTTCTCCTTCTCCTTCTCCTTCTCCTTCTCCTTCTCCTTCTCCTTCTCCTTCTCCTTCTCCTTCTCCTTCTCCTTCTCCTTCTCCTTCTCCTTCTCCTTCTCCTTCTCCTTCTCCTTCTCCTTCTCCTTCTCCTTCTCCTTCTCCTTCTTCTTCTTCTTCTTCTTCTTCTTCTTCTTCTTCTTCTTCTTCTTCTTCTTCTTCTATTTTCTGAGACGGAGTCTTGCTGTGTCACCCAGGCTGGAGTGCAGTGGCAAGATCTCAGCTCACTGCAAGCTCTGCCTCCCGGGTTCACACCATTCTCCTGCCTCAGCCTCCCAAGTAGCTGGGACTACAGGCACCCGCCAACAAGCCCAGCTAATTTTTTGTATTTTTAGTGGAAAATAGGATCTTTCAACTTGGCACTGGATATTGCTATGAAAGTTGTCAATTTTATTAACAATGATTTGTAAAGGTATGTAAAAATTTGCCTTTTCATAGTAAACTTTTGATGTCTATCTCTAGAGAAGATGTAATACTGGTAGGAATATTTAAATGACACTGTGTATATACAGCGACACGAAATCACTATATACATACCTACGCACACACACATGTATATACAGTCATGCATTGCTTAACAACCGGGGTTTCACCATGTTAGCCAGGATGGTCTTCAACTCCTGACCTCATGATCCACCCGCCTCGG
Organism: Macaca fascicularis; assembly: GCF_037993035.2. NCBI lineage: Eukaryota > Metazoa > Chordata > Mammalia > Primates > Cercopithecidae > Macaca > Macaca fascicularis. The sequence continues at coordinate 20,086,345 of NC_088375.1, forward strand.
CCTCCCAAAGTGCTGGGATAACAGCCATGAGCCACCGCGCCTGGCCCAGCCTTATTTCTTGATTGAATCTTTAACTACTGTTGTAGATTTGAAGTAGCATAAATTTGTGCCAGTGAAATATCAATGTGTGGTTTTATATTAGGGGCTTTGGCTCAAGATTTCATTAAAAAATGGAGACTACTCCTGTAAAACTGAAATTCATCAGAACATACGAAATAAAAGTTAAAGAAATAGGATCCCTGGGCACTTAAGTCCTATTCTTTTTTTTTTTTTGAGTCACTCAGGCTGGAGTGTAGTAGTGCGATAACATCTCACTGCAGCCTCAACCTCCCAGGCTCAAGCGATCCTCCCACCTCAGCCTCCTGAGTAACTGGGACCACAGGTGCATGCCACTATGCCCTGCTAATTTATTTATTTATTTTTAAATAGAGATAGAATCTAGCTATGTTGCCCAGGCTGGTCTCAAACTACTGTGCTCAAGCAATCCTCCCACCTTGGCCTCCCAAATTGCTGGGATTAAAGGTGTGCGCCACTGAGCCCAGACTTAAGTCTATTCTTCAAGGTCCATTTCAAATGCCCCCTTTTGTTTTAGGTGGGCACTGACCATGTCAGTTCCACATGTTCTCTTCTCTGAGTGTGCTGGCCTTGCTATTCTGTCCTAGGCACTTCTTAGAAACCTGTTTCTCTGTTTGAGTCTTATCTCCCTGTTGAGGTTTTCAGTTCCTGAGGACAGCTGAAATGTCTACTCACAATGTTAAGCTCTTATTTCTCTCTCTCTCTTTTTTTTTTTTTTTTCTGAGACGAAGTCTCACTCTGTCGTCCAAGCTGGAGTGCAGTAGCGCAATCTCGGCTCACTGCAACCTCTGCTTCTGAGTTCAAGTCATTCTTCTGCCTCAGCCTCCTGAGTAGCTGGGACTACAGGTGTGCACCACCACACCCGGTTAATATTTTGTGTTTTTAGTAGAGATGGGGTTTCACCATTGACCAGGCTGGTCTCAAACTCGTGACCTCGTGATCCACCCACCTCGGCCTCCCAAAGTGCTGGGATTACAGGTGTGAGCCACCACGCCCGGCCTACTAAGCTCTTATTTCTTTTTTTTTTTTTTTTTTGAGACGGAGTCTTGCTCTGTCGCCCAGACTGGAGTGCAGTGGCGTGATCTCGGCTCACTGCAAGCTCCGCCTCCCGGGTTCACGCCATTCTCCTGCCTCAGCCTCCGGAGTAGCTGGGACTACAGGCGCCCGCCACCACGCCCGGCTAATTTCTTTTTGTATTTTTAGTAGAGACGGGGTTTCACCGTGTTAGCCAGGATGGTCTCGATCTCCTGACCTCGTGATCCACCCACCTCGGCCTCCCAAAGTGCTGGGATTACAGGTGTGAGCCACCACGCCCGGCCTACTAAGCTCTTATTTCTTTTTTTTTTTTTTTTTGAGACGGAGTCTTGCTCTGTCGCCCAGACTGGAGTGCAGTGGCGTGATCTCGGCTCACTGCAAGCTCCGCCTCCCGGGTTCACGCCATTCTCCTGCCTCAGCCTCCGGAGTAGCTGGGACTACAGGCGCCCGCCACCACGCCCGGCTAATTTCTTTTTGTATTTTTAGTAGAGACGGGGTTTCACCGTGTTAGCCAGGATGGTCTCGATCTCCTGACCTCGTGATCCACCCGCCTCGGCCTCCCAAAGTGCTGGGATTACAGGCTTGAGCCACCGCGCCCGGCCCTAAGCTCTTATTTCTTAACTGAGCTATGTTCTTTGAGAGATCTACAATTGATTTTTATTTTTACACCTTCCCCAACTTACAGGTCAAGCCAGGGAGAGACCCTAAGCAAATGTTAGTCTTAAGATATTACAAATGACTAGAAATGTACAGTTAAGAAGCACCTTTGCACGCGTGATCTCAGCAGATTTTGGAAGAGCTGGTCATAACTCTGTAAGTGAGGTCAGTGGCTTGGCCAAGGCTCGGGTACCTGGTGAATGCTCACTGCAGTCAGGGCCTGAATGTCCGGCTCCAGGTTTAGTGTTCACCACTGGCCTTTCAGCTCCAGCACTGATGCCTCAGGCAAGGTAAGACTGTTGGGGCTGAGGGTAGGAAAATTGGCCATGAGAGATGTCCCAGCCTCACTGATGCATGTCTGTGGTCTGTGGAGACACACAGCCTGGGCAGCTGTGAAAGGGTCCAGGTGTTAAAGGGACTGAGCCTTTACTGAGTGCTTCTCATGCATGTTCTCATTCATTCCTGAGACAACTCCAGGAAAGAGGTTCTGAATCCCCATCTCACAGATGTGGAAACAGAAGCTTTGTGAGTTCAGTAATCTACCCAAGGGGACACCACCGGGGCACTGTGGAGTCCCGATTTGAGCCTATTGTCTGTTTGTGGGGGTCTATGTCCCTCCAGCTGCCTCTCACCAGTCTCTCCCTCATCCTGCCACATGTGCCTCTTATACACAGGGCCGACGGCTGACAGTCGCTTATCTGAAACCAAGGAAAGAGCCAGTGCCCTCCCAGGGGACCTGACATGGGTGACATTCCCCAGGACAAGTAAGTCCAGGCAGGTAAAGAGGAGATGGGGCAGCTTCCAGTCAAGACAGCAACATGAGGTGGGGAGAGGGGCTGTGCCCCCTGGGCCCCCGTGCCGAGGAGACCCTAGGAAACCCAAGGAGCTACGTCCACATGGGGCTGCTTGTCTCCTGCTTTGGGGATGCTTAGTGCCACTGTCTTCTGCTCTGGGACTGTGGAAGATGGTTCAAAACCTGCCATGTTTACTCGGAAGGCTGAGGCTAGAGGATCACTTGAGACCAGGAGTTCGAGTCCAGCCTGGGCAACATGGTGAGACTCCATCTCTTAAAAAATAAACAAACAAATGAATAAATAGCCTGCCATGATTTTCCCATTCCTGGTTGCAAACTCTTGATAGGCAACTGCTACTCCTCTTTCTTTTCAAGCTCATCCTAACTTTTCCTCTGCTCATTCTAAAACAAGAGAGGAGAACGCTTTTCTGCTTCAATGGAAGTGAGTAAGTGTTGAAGAAATAGGCTGGATCACATGTATCCAACCCCATGGACCCTTCCCTTTCACTAAAGGCAGAGGGAGTGGTTCCCTGGGAGAGCCGGGTGGATCTATGTGAGACGGACAGGCCTCTCCACTCAGGGAACTGCTCGATGGGCTTGACCATGGCACCGTGCATGCCAGCCAGTACACACTGCCTGGCTCCCTTTGCTCGCCAAACATTTATTATGCACCACCTATATACCAAGGCCTATAACAGGCCTTGTGGATACAAAGACAAATCACAAAACGCCTCTGCCTGAGTCATGGCTCCAGCAGGTTGCCAGCGGAGGCATCCGTTCCAATTGTGTCGCACAGAGCAGAATGCGTTTGCATCATCTGTGTTTCCTCAAGCCTCACCACAAGGAGGTTAAACATAGGGCCACCTTGATCATCATGCTAAGAATGTTTTTCTGGTCCTCCTCCCCGGAAGGATCTCATGTGGATTGTGAAGGGATGTCATCCTTTTCTTGTGATCCAGAGCCAGCCTCTTATTCCACCCTCTCCAGCACAGACTAGTTCTGACTCATGCCCATACAGGAGGGGAAGCGGAGACCAGGAGGAGAACTCGCTTACCTGGCCAATGCCTCCACTGCTCGCCAACCACAAGGCCAGAACCTGCCAGAGGGGCTCATGAGCATCATCCACTTCCTTCTGCTTAGATGAGCTGTTTGACCCTAGAAGGCACTGAGCTCTTTCAGAGCCACCTGGCCATCCACGTGGGTTGCTGACATGAGGCAATACAGGCAGCAGAGGGGGCTTAAGACAGAAGCAGTGTAGGGTGACTTTTCCAACGCCTGATCTGAGAGTCTTGCCTGGGATATCTGTTGTGTTTGGGAAGCACTGCATTCTATAAGCTCCTCTGAAAATCACAGTGCATGCCAGTGTAACAAAGACTTGAAGAGTCCTGCGATAAAATCAAAACAAAATAAAACACGCTTGGACACAAAATCCTGTTTGTCTAAATTAGCATTTTCCTCAAATTTTTTTTATTGGATCGAGGGTTTCTTTTTTCTCACTGGAAACTTCTTCATCCTACAGAACTAAGGCCTGTGGGCAGGCAACCCTGCCCTAGGGCATCAAGGCAGGAGGGTTGGGGGTGAGGGGACACCCTTTGCTCTTCCTCCAGCTTCCACCTCCCAATGGCAGGACCCGGGACCCAGGATGTCCCACTCCCCACTCCACTCCTGGCTGTGTTGGTGTGTGTCCCACATCGGAGGCGGCTGTAGTTGTTGATTGAAATGGGGCACACATTTCTACACATTGTTAGCTGAGCTCACTGGTAGGAGGACACACACACTGGGGAAAGAATCTTGGCTTGGGAATTGGACAGACAAGGCCGTGCACTATAGCCTATTTCACATCTGCGTGATCTTGGGCAAGTTAGAAGTCCCTGTAATTCTCGGTTTCCTTCTCTATGACATGAGAATAATGCAAGCTTGACAGGCTTGTGTAAGGACGAAATGAAGTCATGTGTGTGAAAACCCTAGGGATGTGTCACACAGGGGAAGTGTGCAGTCATTGTTGGCCTCATGTACACAGTCACACACACTCTCACACTCACACCATCACACCCTTCACACCATACATCCTCTCACACACCACACTCACACACGCACACCAAACACACTGGCATACAGACCGTACACACTCACACATGCACATCCTGCAGGTCCCTGAGGTGCAGGCGCCGTGCTTGGGCAGCATTCTGAAAGTACAGTAGGACTGACGGCCAGTACAGGGGAGGCTGGGGGGACGCTTTCCACTCTCTGGCAGAAGGTCTGAAGGGACTCTGAAGCCAAAACGATGGAAGGAATTTGAGAAAGCACTGGCAAGAAGGGCATGGTGGCTCACACCTGCAATCCCAACCCTTTGGGAGGCCAGCCTGGGCAACATGGCAAAACCCCATCTCTAGAAAAGCATAAAAAATTAGCCAGCGTTGGTGGTGTGCTTTCACTCTGCTACTCGGGAGGCTGAGGTGGGAGGATTGTTTGAGCCCAGGAAGTTGAGGCTACAGTGAGCCGTGATCACACCAGTGCACTCCAGCCTGAGCAGCAGAGCAAGACCTTGTCTCAAAAAGAAAGAAAGAAAGAAAGAAAGAAAGAAAGAAAGAAAGAAAGAAAGAAAGAAAGAAAGAAAGAAAGAAAGAAAGAAAGAAAGAAAGAAAGAAAGAAAGAAAGGAAAGAAAGAGAGAAAGAAAGAAAGAAAGAAAGAAAGAAAGAAAGAAAGAAAGAAAGAAAGAAAGAAAGAAAAGACACTGGTGTTAGCTTTCAAGTATTTAGAACTTGCTTCTACAGGGTCTTGATGCGATGGACAAAAGCAGCTGAATCGAACAGTAACTTCTGTGTGAACAAATCCTCCTACGCGTACCCCTCACGCCTGTGTTCTGCCCACCTCTGCGGAGAATCTCTGCCCCAAGCCAGGCCAAGGGAGTTCTTCATGTGAGCAGCCAGGGGCAGAGAACTCTGGCTTCCCCAGGCGGGCTGGGGAAGCACAGAACAGCCAACATTGTCCTGATGTCTATTCACAGGGTATCTTCTTCCATCTTGAAAGTGCATCACTTGTGGAACAAAACACCATTACCCTCTATCTCACAGAGAAGCAGAGGTAAAAAGCAGAGAAGCGCCGTTTTACCCCAGTCTTCCTTATCTCTCTCAGCCATACTGGAAGCCCCCAAGGACGCATGATTATCTCAGGGTGACTGATGCTCTTTTTCCTTAATGCCACACACATGAGTCCATGCTTCCAGCAGAAAAATTACATAAGTTAGTGTAACAGCACAAGAGCCATCTGTGTGTGCTCACATAATATTGTTTTGGGGCCTGCAAAACCCTGACTAGAAAAAACATTCCTTGTGCTAATGTCCGGGAGTCCACTCACAGCTCTGGTCTAGTCCCTTCAGTGTGGCATTTTGATGCTGTTAAAAAAGCAAAATGCCCCTGAGGAAGGGTACAGCTGTGAAATATCTGCAGGCATGAAGGCTGCAAGGGCTTCGTTAGAGGCGGGAAGAGCATCTATCGTTGGCCAATGAAGGTGGGTTCATTTCTGCGTTAACTGTGTGAGCCCAACCTGTGCCAGACACCAAGACGCTCGGTAAAGTAACACCTTAGTAATAGTTTCTAGCTGGACCCTCTCTGAAGCCCTAGGAAAGCCCATGAAAGGAACTGCCATCTGACGTGGTGTTGGCCTGCAGCCCTTGCTCGAGGCTGAGGAGGACATCTGGGCCTTCTGCTGCGCGGGTATTTGCCTGGCGAATAATGGCTGCAGCCAGAGAGTCTCCTCAGAGTCAGGCCCCGGGCCCTGTGACCTCAGGAGGTCAATAAATACTTGTTGACGGACAGACTCCACTGCTTGTCTTATTACAGACACACAAGGGGGTCTGCCCCCTGCTGGCCAACCCCCAGTGTGGCCCCATCAGAAAACACAGGACAATAAACAGAGACGGATGGTCTGCCAGGAGAGATGGTGTCTCCCATTTGGTCATCCTCTTCCCAGCTGTGCCCTTCATTGAAGTTACAGGACAGAGTGAGTGGCCTCACCAGGCCTCGGGGGCACCAGGACCTGAGGCACCTCCTTCCTCCCTCCCCTCCTCCTGTCCCGAGGTGCGATGGACAAAGGGAAACCCCGCCTGGGTGCGGGCTGATTAACCTCCCGTTCACACTGGCCTGGTGGGGGGCCTGGGCCGAAGTTTCACAGAGTTAGCAGATGTGCTTCTAATTGTTTATTAGGACTTCTGTCAGTCTGGCTCTTCCAGTGAGACACTGTAAACTCCCAGAGGCTCGCCCACAGGGGAATCACACAACCACAGTTTGGAGGCAGGAAAGGCAGGTCTCCTTCACCACCCAGCCTTTGCCTGAATTCAGGTATGCTGTTATGTGTAAAGTGTAGGAAGTCACAGGTTTAAACACTAAACCAGGAGACCTGGCTGCTGGAGTCCCCCCAAATTCATCTTGAATTTTTAACCCTCAGGACCTCAGAAAGTGACTGTATTTGGAAATAGGATCTTAAAGAGGTAACTGAGTTAAAATAAGGGTGGGCTAATCCAACCTGACTGGTGTCCTTGTGGAAAGAGGAGACTGGACACAAACACAAACAGGGAAACTGTGTGAGGACACAGGGAGAAGACGACCATCTGCAAGCCAAGGAGAAACTACCCTGATAACACCGTGATCCTAGACTTCCAGCTTTGCAAAATCACGAGAAAATACATGTCTGTCGTGTAAGCCACCCGGTCTAAGCTGCTCTGTTATGGCAGCCCTAGCAGACTAGTACCGTGGCCCCAGGAAATGTCGTCCTTCGTACCCGGGGCTTCACAGCTTACCATGTGTGCCATGGCTAGTGGCTCATGCAATCCGCACCATAGGCCTGAAGGGCAGGTCAAGAACTATTACAGGACTCCAGCCCCTTATCTAAAACTACTGGGAACAAATGTGTTGGACTTCAGGATTCGGCAGATTTCAGAAAGATCAAGCATGCATATACCACAAATTATCAAACACTGAGTGAGTCTGACATAGCACCCGTAATTAAACACGCGAACACTTTGGAAATGAAACAGGATGCATGTGTGTATAGATGGATGTCTAGATATAGATATGTGTTTGCACTGAGGGATTTGTATAGTTTGGATATTTGTCCCCTCCAAGTCTGATGTGAAATTTGATCCCCATTGTTGGAGGTGGGGCCTAGTGGGAGGTGTTTGTGTCATGAGGGCTGATGCCTCATAAATGGCTTGATGCCCTTCCCAAAGATAATCAGTGAGTTTCATTCTATGAGTTTGTGTGAGAGCAGAGAGCTGGTTGTTTGAAGGAGTCTGACACCTTCTCCCCGCTCTCTTGCTCCCTCTTTCTTGCCATGTGACATGCCAGCTCTCCCTTCACCTTCTGCCATGATTAGGAGCATCCTGAGGTCCTCACCAAAGGTAGACATCAGTGCCACACTTCTTGTACAGCCTGTGGAACTGTGAGCCAAAGAAACCTCTTTTCTTTATAAATTACCCAGCCTCAGGTATTTCTTTACAGCAGCACAAAACACACTTAGACAGGCATACATACAGAATATATACAACCTCCTGTTTGTTCATGTGAAATTTTGCCACCAAAACAGTTAGTACTAAGTGGATAAATATTTGTTTGGTTTGGGGGACTTTAGAAATATGCCTAGGGTATTACAGACTTGCCTAATACTCCCACCCCCACCTCCTGACTTTCATAGATGAAGAAATCAAGACTCAGAGGTTAAGCAGTTCATTGGAGATTTCCTGACTCATGGAAGAGCAGCTTGGCTCTTAACTTCTGTCTTCTAATTCCAAGATCCATTTCCTTCCACATGAGCCTAGAGGGCCTCCCTGTAGGGTTTATTCACCACCAGCTGCTTGCAGATGCCACCTTCCTACGTACACATCACCCACATCCTTCGTCCACACCTTGCTACCTCCCGGCTCCACCTTGAACACCTGGCAGCTGTCAACAGACATTATCTTCTAGGCTCACTTCTCTAACCTCTCTGACTCTCATAATTTTGGAACTGAAAGTGATTTTAAGGATTATTCTAGCACGGTAGCCTGCTGATGTTTTTAAAGAATCAAGCCCTTTATTTTTCCCAGTAATCATACATCTTGGATCATCAAACAAATAAAGCAGACCTTCAAAGTGAGCTGTACCAGGTAAGCCTGCGGTCATTCCGTAGCCTACCAGCCAGAGAGAGCTGACGTACTGTTACCGCAGCAAATCCGTATGTGTGCAGGTCTGTGGCAACCTCATTCTTGCCTCCTCAGAAGAAAGAATTTAACTGAGGGGCATAAAGCATAAGGCATAAGGGAAAACTGAGGCAAGGTATTTTGTTTATTTGTTTTGAGACAGAGTCTCACTCTGTCACCCAGGCTGGAGTGTAGTGGCATGATCTCAGCTCACTGCAACCTCCACTTCCCAGGTTTAAGCGATTCTCCTGCCTCAGCCTCCTGAGTAGCTGGGACTGCAGGTGCATGCTACCACGCCCAGCTAATTTTTTATTTTTAGTAGAGATGGGGTTTCACCATGTTGCTGGCCAGGCTGGTCTCGAACTCCTGACCTCAGGTGATCCGCCTGCCTCAGCCACCCAAAGTGCTGGGATTACAGGGGTGAGCCACGGCGCCCGCCCATGAGGCAAGGTTTTAGAGCAGGAGTGAAAGTTTATTTAAAAGCTTCAGCGCAGGAATGAAAGGAAGTAAGTACACTTGGAAGAGGGCCTAGCAGGAGACTTGAGAAGTCAGGTACAGGGTTTGGCCTTTGATTTGGGGTTTTATATGTCGGCATGTTTCTGTGGTCGAGTGGTACATCTCCCCTGATTCTTCCCTTGCGGTGGGCTGTCCGCATGTGCAGTGGCCTGCCAGCACCTGGGAGGGGGCTTGCGTGCAGTGCGTTTACTGGAGTCGTGCACATGCCCAGTAAGTAAGGGAGGCATCCGTCCCTTACCAGTCCAGCGTTCCTAGAGGAAGGTCATATACCAGTTGAACTTTGCCATTTGCCTTTTAGTGTGTGTGTTGGGTCCACTCACCCAACTCCTGAGATCTTATCTGAAAGCTGCTGATCACCAGTTTCAGGTATTTTCTATCTATTAGGAGACTGCCCTACCCTGGCGCAGGCTGCAACCAATTATTATTTTAGAGAGACTGTTTACAACTAACTGCCTGTCACCTGATGGTTGCCTGACATTTTTGGTGTGTGTGTCAGGGCTGGCGGGGTGAGCCCTCTCCTGTCCTGCTCATGCCTGACTAGCTACCTACTATAACCGAACCTTCATAGAACTCTGGGGATCCCCAAAATACAGTCTGACAAACTCTGGTGCAGTGTGTCCCTCTCATACCCTGGAAGAGAAAAAACAAGATCTGCCAGGTCACAAAAGTAGATGATTTTGACAAGATGCCCACTAGGTATGACTAATCTCATTGCATAGAGTCAGAAACTGAGGCCCTGAAAAGAGCAGCAAAAACAAATACAGTAACACCAACCCAAGTGCAAGCAGACTGCTGTTTCCATCCTAGCCCATGGGCCAGCAGCTGCGCTGCAGTTAGCATCCTTACAGATACATGTTCCAGGCATTTCATGTTGCTCTCTCACACGGTAAACAGAAGAGTGAGATATACTGTCTAAAAAGCTGTCCAGTTGTGTCCTGGGCTGACCAGGTTTATGCTCGGGAATTCTTAGCAGCGATAGTTTGTAATGTGAAGCACAAATTCCAACACCCATCCTTATGCCCCAAACATTTGTAATAATGCAGTGGCCCCTGAGTTAACCAAATGTAAAGAAATCCCAAAATATGGTACATAAGAGAGATTTTGTTTCTCTGCTCTAGAATCTGCCAAATGGAGCTTTTTCAAACTTTTCATCTCAAAAAAATTCCCCCTAGACTAAAATCCAAAATCCAAGAGTTCAATCCAAAAAGGATACATTTTTTAAAGGTCACGATTCTGCTAACTACTAGATTGTAGTGAAAACTGATGTTTTCACGACAGAAAAAAAATTAGGTTTATAGTAGTAGTATTTTGGAGGAGTTTTGCCAAAAAACTTTGGGTATCTCCTTCAGTTTTCTTAAAGCGATGCTTGTCTTTTCCTCTGCCTTCTTGATTCCATTGTGAAAGTCACCTCTACATGTTTGGGGACAGCTCCAGGGACTTCAAAGTTTGCTCAGCTACTGTCTGAAAGAGAGATAATGACTATACATTGTCCTTTGATATTCATCACCCTCTTGCTCTTGATAACAGAAGCCGCTGAGCACAGGCAGGGCTCACAGCTACCCACAGGGATATGACGTTCTTCAGCGTCCCTTGAACAAGATATGGCCCTTAGGTGAAGTTTACACAAAAAGGACGCCAGCAGAAGTGATGTGGGCTACTTCTGAGTTCTGTTCTTAAGAGGACCATGCTTGGCCTTCACTCACCTCTGCTTCATGTGATTGAGGATGATTCCCCAGGGCTCGGGAAGGGAACTGGGCCTCTGGATGATGACCTGCTGTAGCGTTACCCACACTCTGGGCCACATGTTTTGGGGTCCCTTTGTTAGAGCGTCTTCCCTCTATCTACTAACAAGCCTGGGACATGACGTGTGGGTGTGACAGCTGCAAGAAGCAACCATGGCAGGAAGCCTGCCGTCTCCCACTCTCCTGCATGCATTTACTCCCCTTCCTGACCCATTTTCTGCTTGTCCTATCATAGCCCTATCTGAGGAGAGGAGCTCCGTCCTCATTGTAAAGATATCATGGATAAATCTTGAGAGGAATGACTTTGAAGAATGCACTGGGCTAGCCGGGCGTGGTGGCTCAGGCCTGTAATCCCAGCACTTTGGGAGGCCGAAGTGGTCGAATCACGAGGTCAAGAGACTGAGAGCATCCTGGCCAACAGGGTGAAACCCCGTCTCTACTAAAAATACAAAAATTAGCATGGCGGCGCACGCCTGTAATCCCAGCTACTTGGGAGGCTGAGACAGGAGAATCGCTTGAACCCGGGAGGCAGAGGTTGCAGTGAGCTGAGATCACGCCACTGCACTACAGCCTGGGCAACAGAGCAAGACTCCATCTCAGGAAAAAAAAAAAAAAAATGCACTGGGCTAGAAATAAGAGCAGGAAGTTCTGGTCTTAAGCCTTGGCCAGAATGTGATGTCAGCTTCGGTGACAGCACTCGTGACCTCTTGGGAAAAAAAGTAGCTGTGTGACCAAGGACCCAAGAAGGCCACAGGTTACTGAAAAACTTGTGCTTGATGCTGCCCTTGCTGATACAGGTAATCTCAGCCAATGAACGCAGGTCGGCCCAGTGCGTGGAGAGCGAGGACTGCGGGCCAGCAGCTCTCACATCTGGTTCACATAATGATACCTCACACAATCACCACTGTCATCCTCTTCTCCACAGGCTTTTCTCCCTGGAGCACGGAGCAGATGTGAACTTTCTATATTGTGGTGGTGGGCAGGGGTAGGGGACTCTGAGATTTTCAATCATTTACTCATTCATTCATTAACAAATATTTATTGAAGGCCTGCTGTGTGCCGGGTGCTACGCTTGACAGGAGGGTCAAGGCCCCTGTTCTCATGGAACTCGCATTTTAGTGGTGGGAAACAGAACAAGTTAGTAAACATTAAACAAAATTATTTTAGAAAGTGATTAAGAATGAGTCGAGGGCTCCTTTGGGAAGAGTGGTCAAGGACACCCTCTTCAAAGGGCTGATGTATACACTGAGTCCCGCCCCAGGAGATGAAGTCAGTTTCATCTTAAAGCGATGCTTGTCTTTTCCTCTGCCTTCTTGATTCCATTGTGAAAGTCACCTCTACATGTTTGGGGACAGCTCCAGGGACTTCAAAGTTTGCTCAGCTACTGTCTGAAAGAGAGATAATGACTATACATTGTCCTTTGATATTCATCACCCTCTTGCTCTTGATAACAGAAGCCGCTGAGCACAGGCAGGGCTCACAGCTACCCACAGGGATATGACGTTCTTCAGCATCCCTTGAACAAGATATGGCCCTTAGGTGAAGTTTGCACAAAAAGGATGCAAGCAGAAGTGATGTGGGCTACTTCTGAGTTCTGTTCCTAAGGGGACCATGCTGTCCTCTTAAGGCCAGCTCTTAAGGGGCTGTCAAGCTCTTGGTAAGTTCCAGAAACCTGGAGCAGGCAGTGCTGCTGGAGTACAGGACGTTCAGGGTGGAGGGCAGGAGAGTAGGCAGGGGCCAGATGGTGCAGGGCCCTGCGGACTCTGACATGGACTTTCAACTTTATTGTAAGCACAATCTGAAGCCATTGAAGGATTTTTAAACAGGAGAAGGATGTAGCATGATTTGCATATTAAAAAGATAAACCAGCTGCTATGCAAAGAGTGTCTTTTAAAAGTGCAAAAATAGAAATACGAAGACCAGTTAGGAGGGTATTGCAGTAATCCTGGCAAGAGGTAATAACCATCATTATCCCCATTTCATGGGGACCTAGAGAAGATGTAATTTATGCAAATGCATACTACAGATAATAATAATGCTTTACTTTTATTTGCATAGCGATTTTAATTTGAAAAGCCTTTTTACCTATAGCACTTCATTCAAACTTCAGAACAACTCCAGGATAAACTATGATTCCCATTTCTCAGACTGAAGTGAGACTCTGAGAAGTGGGTGCCTGACGAGATCACAGAAGTTGTCAGGGTCAGAAGCTTGGTCTCTTGAACCAGGGCCACTCCTGGTCTCCTGACTCCTAACTTCCAGTTCTTTCCACTCCTCTTTCCCTACCCCATGCCACTTCCCCGGATTAAAAGCAATGGGCATAGAAGCCAAACCAAGTAATCAAGCATCCAAAGTCGCACGGGACATCCACCCTGAGGGGCTCCAGGAGTAATTGAACTACTTACCAAGCCCCTGTGAGATGCCAAGCTCTGCTTCAGTTGCTGCCAGAGGGTTAGAGAACAAAGGAAACAAGACATTCCTTGGCCCCTAGACACTTACAATCTAGTTGGGAAAATCAAGAGGACTTCTATAGATTATTTACAAATGCTCTGCAAATTAAAAGCCATATCTAATTACAAAAAAACTTTGGGAAGAACCCAGATTCTTTCCCCATGGCCAATGGGCCTGAACTCTATTACCAAAGGTAGTTCCTTTAAATGGGCCTTTGTGGTCCTCAAGGGCAGTTGCTGGCCTGTTAACAAGGTCAGCAGCATCATCTGGGTAATGTTGGGTTGGAGAAATCCTTTTCCAAGTGCCCTCTCTTATCTAATGCGGCACAGCAAAACACTCTCAAACTTAGTAATCCAATAACCATTTTTATGATCCTCATGAATTTTGTGGCTCATGAATTGGACAGGGCTGAGCTGAGCTGGCTTGTCTCTGATCCACCGTGTCTGGGCCTCAGCTGCGAACATGCAGATGGCCAGGAGCTGGAATCCCCTGACTCCCCACATGACTGGTTCTTGGACTGATACCCGTAAAGCTGAGCTGAGCTTGGCTTGCTGACCAGCCCATTGCCTTGTGCTTTCTCCACGGGCTGGGGCTCCCTGCTGGATCACGGCCTCATGGAAATCATACTTCTGCTTTGCAGCTTGGATCTCCAAGAGTGAAGGTTCCAGAAAATGAGGTGGAAGCCGCGTGACTTTGACTTACTCTCGAAGTCCCACAGTGTCCCCTCCACCATGGTCAATCAGGCAAATCATTGCAAGGTCACCCACACTCAGAGAGGGGGCCATAGATCCTGCCTTTCAATAAGAACATCAAAACTTTACAGCCACAATTAAGAACAACCACTGTCGTCTTTGCATAAATGGTGTGCCCTTGTGAACAAATATAAATTAATACTGAATAAGGTGTTCATAGCAGCATTGCCGGTGTGCAGAATGAAGGAATGACTACAGTTAAGATTGCCTAGTCAGGAGGGTGTTAATACAGATGTTTTTCTAAAAGATTCATTTTAGTTAGGTTTTAAAGGATGCAAGAAAAATATTGATTTTAAATGAATGCTAATTATAAATGAATCTACTCTTCTCATTTAATCAGCCCAGCAGGGCTTACACTTGGAAATACTTAGAGAGAATTAATAGAGTTATTATGTGTTTGGGATAAAAATAGAAAGAGAATGCTAGATTGCTGAAAGAGAAAAAAGCAAAGAGCTAGTCTAAGAAACACCAGGGAAAATGTGTGATTTTTTTCCTGTTGATTGTCCTGGTGGGCTCCTGGGCTATTCTCTAGTCAGCTCTCTGGCAGCAAAGCATAGTATGATTTCAGAGTATCTCACAAAGAAGAATAGGTTTTCTTCTGCCATGGTAAGCTAGAATGCATGTGTGCACCCGGTAAAATAAAAACCTGGGTTAGTTTGAACCTCTTTCATTGCTTTTTAAAACATCTTTATTAAGATGTAATTCACAAATCATAAAATCTACCCATTTAAAGTGTATCATTCAGTGGTTGTTGGTGTATGCACAAAGTTGTGCAACCACTAGCACAATGTAATTTTAGACTGTTGTCATCACCCCAAAAGGAAACCCACCCCATGAATAGTCATTCCCATCCGTAACCTCCTCCCCAGCTCTAGGGAATGTCTGATCTACATCAGTCTCTTTAGGTTTGCCGATTCTGGACATTTCACATAAATGGACGTAAAGTGCTTCTTTATGTCTGGCTCTTTCACTCAGCATAATGTTCTTAAGGCTCATCCATATTAGCACTTCATGTCTTTTCATGAAGCGGCAATGTTCCATTTATGGATATATTACATTTTGTTTATCCATTTATCACTTCATGGACATTTGAGTTGTTTTCCCTTTTTGGCTACTATGAATTATACTGCCATGAATGTTCATGTAGAAGTTTTGTGTGGACATATGTTTTCATTTCTTTTGCATATGTACCTGGGAGTGGAACACAGGGTCATGTATTATTCTATGTTTAACATTTAGAGGATCTGCCAAAGTGTTTTCCAAAGGGGCTGTACCATTTTACATTCTCATTAGTAATGTATGAGAGTTCCAACTTTTCTACTTCCTTGCCAATACTTGTTATTTTCTGTCTTTTTGATTATAGCTACCCTAGTGGGCATAAAGTTGCATCTCATTATGGTTTTGATTTGTACTGCCCTGATGATTAATGATGCTGAGCATTTTTTTCAAGTTCTTATTTGTCATTCATATGTCTTCTTTGGAGACATGTTTACTCAAATCCTTTGCCCATTTTTAATTGGGTTGCTTGTCTTTTTATTATTGAGTTATAAGAATTCTTTTATATAGTCTGGATATAAATCCCTTGCTATATATGGAATTTGCTAATATTTCTCTCTATTCTGTGGGTTATTTTTTCCTCTTTCTTGATAGTATTGTTTGCAGCACAAAAATTTTAATTTTGACAGAGTTCAATTTATCTATGTTTTTCTTTTGTTGTTTGTGCTTTTGGTGCTGTATGTAACAAACCATTGCCTACATCAAGATAATAAAGATTCCATTTTTTTTTCCAAAGAGTTTCATGATGTTAGCTCTTACCTGTATGTCTATGACTATTCGGAGTTAATTTCTGTGTATGGCATGAGGTAGGGGGTCCAACTTTACTTTTTTATTTGTGGACATCGCTGTTTATTTGTGTCCACCACTGTTTGTTCAAGAGTCTATTTTCCCCCATTCAGTTGTCTTGGCACCCTTCTGAAAAATCAATTGACCATAAATAAAGGGTTTATTTCTGGACACTTGACTACATTTCAATGATCTATGTTTTCCTTTTGTTAGTACCATATGGTCTGATTACTATAGCTTTATAATAAGTTTGAAAATCAGAAAGTGTGAAAACTTCAAGTTTGTTCTTTTTCTAGATTGTTTTGGCTATTCTGGGTCCCTCACATTTTCACATGAATTTTAGGATCGACTTGTTCATTTCTGAAAAAGAGCTGGTTAGAATTTTGGTAAAGATTGTGTTAGATCTATAGATCAATTTGGAGAGAATTGTCATCTCAATAATATTAAGCCTTGCTATCTATGGCCTTGGGAAATCTTTCTATTTATTTAGACCTTTCATTTATTTCCACAATGTTTTGTAGTCATCAGTGTATAAGTCTTATATTTTTTGGTTGAATTTATTCTAAGAAATGTGTCCCTTTTGATGTTACTATAAATGAAATTGTTTTTAATTTCATTTTTTAAAACTGATAAGTAGTAATTATATATATTTATAGAGTATGTTGTAAAGTTTTGATATATTTGTACATTGTGGAGTGATTAAATCAAACTAATTAACATACCTAGCATCTCACATACTTACCATTTTTTGTAATGAGAGCATTTACAATTTACTTTCTTAGCAATTTGAAATATACATTATTATTAACTATAGTCACTGTGCTGTGCAATATATCTAAAAATTTATTTCTCCTATTTAAGTGAAACTTTCTACCCTTTAACCCCAGGAAGCCAGTTTCTGGTAACCATCATTCTACTCACTATTTCTAAAGGTTTGACTTTTTGTTTTTAGATTCCACATATAAGTGAGAATATGCAGTATTTATCCTTCTGTGCCTAGCTTATTTCACTTAACATAATGTCCTCCACATTCATCCATGTGGTCACAAATAACAGAATTTCCTTCTTTTTAAAGGATGAATAATGCTCCATTGTGTATGTATGCTGCATTTTCTTTGTCCATTCATTTGTTGATGAACACTTAAGTTGATTTCATATCTTGGCTATTGTGAGTAATGCTACAGTGAATATGGGGGTGCACATAACTCTTTGATATGCTGATTTCAATTCCTTTGGATGTATACCCAGAAGTGGGATTGCTGGATCATATGGTAGTTCTATTTTTAGTTTTCTGAGAAATCTCCATATGGTCTTCCATAATGGCTGTACTAATTTACATTCCCAACAACAGTGTGCGAGGGATCCCTTCTCTACACATTCTCACCAACAGTTTATCTTTCATCTTTTTATAATGGCCATCACGGTATATTGTGCCGCCGCTGATGTTTCTGTTCAGTTACCTTATTGGTCAGCTAATGATTTGCCAGAAATTTCTTTAAATACTTTGAGCCAGTAGATCTTCCGCTCTTTGCCAAGGGGCCCCAGGTGTGTTGGGGCATCTCTTCAATGCTCAGTTTACAACTCTGCTTTAGCCTTTACTTCTTGTTTGTGCAGAGCCTTATAGTTAGCCAGAGATTGGATGAGTTGAGAGACTGGGACCTTCCTGGGTCTTTTCTGGGCATGTGCACAACCCTGCACACATGCATAGATAGCATTTTAGATCCCTGGGAATATGTCAGAGCTATTCAAAGCTCCATATGGACACATCATTCCCCAGCTATTCCTGTTACATTTTTGGCCAGACTCTTGATTGTCCCACCTGACAACGCAGCCTCAGGCAGCTGCATTGATACACAATTGCTGTTGATAGTTTTTGACCAATCCCCATATACAATTTTTCCTCAGAGTGAACTGTTAGGCCAAATATCAACAATGCCTAGTAAATGGGACTTCTTCAGAAGTTGGAAGGATAGGTAAATAATGACAATGCTTTGCAAATGGGACATTTTGAGGAGCTTCAAATCCAGTCTGTTTCCTCTGGTGGCTGCAAGGTTGCTGGTTTTTACCATTGTTGAGGTTGTGAGGCTGCTAGTAACCATGGCTAACAGGGAGCTGGGTAGACTGGGATGGGAGTAGGCCAAGTTTAAGTGTCAACAAACCTTTCTGCTCTTACCAAGGTTCACCAGTTTTTCCTGAATAAACGCTCCTCAGATTGTTGCCAGTCTTTGGTTAATTTCCAGAGTTCTGAAACAGTTGATTTTGACCTTTTTCCTAGTGTTTTTGTTATTTTAATGGGAAAGTAGGCTGATGGAGGGCCTCACTCTGCCATTCTGTAAGTCCTGCCCCTCTTCCATTCTTAAACAGGACCATTCCTATTTGCTTGCACTGGAAAGCTATATCAAAACAACATTTTCTCTCCAAAGTCATTTTGGCAAAATCTCCTACCAACCAGAGATATGGGTGAAGAATATTCCATAGTCAAATAAATTCAGAAACTATCCTTTGTTCTACTTCATTCTTGGAGAAGTCCCAATGCATGTTAGCATTCAAGAGTGGGAGAGGTTCTGCTGTAAAGAACACATTTAATTCTGTTTACCAAAAGTTTCCTAAACATATTTGCCTGTATAACTGTCTTGTTTTACTTTGTTTCATTTTCTTAACGTGTCTTAATTAGTGCTCCTCAGAGTCTACTAAACCAACCTTAAAGGTGAACTCCAGGCCAAGTTTTTGGGTCCACTTTTCAGAACTAACACCTCAGGAGTTGGGTATCTGATGAGAATTGTCAGAGTCCCCATGAAATCCAGCTGGAGTACTTTTGCCTTTATTTCTATTTTCTTTATACTTGATCTGATGTCTAATGGGGTGACTATGTTTTTTTCAGGTTTGGAGACGTGAGTCCAGCTAATTTACATGTTTCAGCTCCATTGCGAATATCCTGTGTGACCTAAGAAAGTTGCTTTATCTATTGTGGTTTTCTTTCCTTTCACCAAAGAAAGGATCTGTGAACTCATCTCCTGGAATAAGGAAGTGCAAAGAACTTTGTGGTGCAATGTATGGGTTTCATCTTCTTCAGGTTCCTCAATCAATAATGAATTCTAAGAAACCACTCAGACATGGAATGCTGCAGAATCAGTGTTCCCAGTCATTTGCATGCACACACACACACATGCACACACACGCATGTATACAACACCCAGTGGGTGTGGTGAGCCCAGCAGGGCTGGGGTGGCAGGAGTCCCCAGCAGGTTGCCTCCACCTGAGAGCAGCCTTGTCCCTTTACCACAGGGGTGGTGCAGAGATAATTCTTTCCTCTGAGGGCCTTGGCCTGAGTAAGCCTGGGCAGCCCTGGCCTGGGAGGCTCACGAGCATCTCCACCATCACTGGTGAAGGGCTCTGGGATAGGGATTCAGGAAATTGTTCTTGTTCTGCCTTTGTCACTCTTCTGGAAAAGTCACCTCACTTTCCTGGGTCTTCATCATAGACCCAGGAAATGAAGACACTGAACGTTATGATTGCCGCAGTCCTTGCCAACTCTGGAGTTCCTTAAATTTTATGATACAGGATGTCTTCATAGTACAGGAGGTCCCAGTGTCACGCATGGCCACCATCCCATCGAGGGCCTCCTAACTTCCCCTGGCTCTTGTCAGGCCTGCTTCCAGAAAATGGCCTCCTTTCTGGTTTCTGTCAGCACAGCGGTTGTGAACTTCCTGCCATGTGGCCCATAACTTCAATATCTGGGCCAAATGTGGAGAAAGGGCAAGCAGAGAAGGCCTGTAAGGAGGAAGCTGAGGGACCGGCACTGGCTCCCACTTCCTTATCTGTGGGTGAGGCACAGAAAGCCCCCGCCCCTCCCCTGCCAGGGTACAGTGTGTGGGCACCTGATAGGCAAGGCCCCCACATCACTACCACCTTGGCCTCCACGTGTTTCAGAGCCGACTCCCTTTCCAGGGCCTTTCCACGCCACGCCACCCCACCCCATCCCCAGCTCTGACATCAAAGCAGTGGGCTCTGGAGCTCTGAGGATGTCCCAGGCTGTTCACACAGAGGTCATTCCACATTTTACAGCTCTAATTTGTTTCGTAACCGCAGTGAGTTGATGAAAAACATACGCGCTCACACATAGAAGACAGGGAGCACTACAAACTTTGCTTAGTTTGCAAATGCAGTGAAGCAAGACAGTGGTGTCAGTGCCAACATCTGACTGATCAAGAGTGTCCATGGCATTTTTCCAGAGAGACAGCTGGGCCTGCGATGGCCTTGCAGACCCCAGATGCTCTGTGGGGTGCCCTGGTGTCCCTCCCTCACTTGTTTACCGGTGAATGCGTCACATCCTGCCTGGGGCTGATCAGGTGAGGCTGGAGGCCTTCATGGCGGCAGGCTCGGCCTGAGAATCCCAGGCCAGCGGGTGGTGCTGGGGTCAGGCTGCACTCAGACAGGAGGATGAGAGGGCATGGGCAGTCACCGCAGACGGGGCCAGCTTGGGCCTGGCACACTGCAGATATTCAGTTGAGACTGGTTAAAAAGTCCTCTTGGTAGAGCTCCTGACTCTTGGTGTTAACAGGCACCTCCGGTTTGTCCCATCCAGAACCCACGCTTGCTTTCTGCACCAGCCCACCCTAACCTCCTCCATCTTTCCATTTCAGTGAATGGCACTGCCCCCCACCAGAACTGAGAGAAAATCCTGCCAGCTCCCCCTCTCTGGGGACATCAGAACCGCGGCGTCCATGCTATCAGCACCGCCCCCTGCAGCCTCCAACAAGTCTCCTCATTTTCCCTTTGGCCCCTGCAGTCTGTTCTCCAAACACAGCAGGAGCAGCTTTTGCAAATGGGAGTCAGGTTGTGGAGGTTTGCTGCCTAAAATCCTCAGCTGGCTTCCCACGGCTCTTGAATAAAATCTCAGCTCCTTACCACAGTCTAAAGGCCCTGCCTTCCTCCCTAACTTCTTTCATTTTTGCCATGAGTCCGTTTGTTCCAGCCTGTGGTACTGCTATCTGTCCTCAAGGGCATGAACACCGCTGAAGAACTTTTGCATGTACTCTTTGGCTGCCTGGAATGCTCTGCCTTCCGTGTTTTCAAGGCCCACCTGTCCTCCTCCCTTCCTCAGAGGTGTCCCTTACCACCCAATAGGAGGTGTCCCTTACCTCCCAGTGGGAGGGCATCCCTCCACCCCATCCCTGCCGCCAAATACCTCCCATTCTACTATTTGCAGCCATTACCATCCAACATTTCAGACGACCATTTTTACAGTTTTTGTTGTTGATTTGTTTATAATTAACCTCCCCTGCAAGAATGAAAGCTCCTAAGTTGTCTTGTTGGTCACAGTGCCTAGAACAATGCCTGGCACCAGTCAGTACTTAACATGTGTTTGTTGACTGAATAGAGCTGGGCCTATTCCACTTTCGTAAGTCACCCCCAGTAGAAATTCCTACCGTGTGGAGAATAATGACTCCATCCCAGGGCTCACAGAGACCATGGCGGGTTGAGGTGGGTCACCCTGAACTTCAGCAGAAACTCGACAGCTCCCCAGGACATGCCTGCGGCCCTCACTGTGAACCAGCAGCACATGAGGGGCCGGCCAAGGTCACCAGGCCCTCCCTCCTCTCCCGCCAGCCGAGCCTCCCTGCCTGTGGGTGGGACGGTGAGGGATGTTTGCGAGTAGAGAAAAGGAAGAGGCAAGATGAAGACTAGCTCAGAAATGTGACTGTTTTCTTTCGGTTTACCTCTATTTTCCAATAATTACGTAGTGACTATGTATGTCTTTCATCATTAAAAAAATTCATTGTAAAAAAAAATTATTCCCGTAGATTAATAGTATCAGAAGAAAGAGAGAGAGAGAGAGCTAGAAATAACAATTTACCTTTAAAATATCTTGAAAATGGACTGCAACCATGTGCGATGATCCAACCCTCTAGCTCAGGAGTCAGCTGCCCACAGCCCACCACCTGTTTTGTAAATCAAATTGTATTGGAACACGGCCATACTCATCCTGTAGATGCCTTCTAACTCTACCATGTTAGAGTTGAGTTGTTGAGACAAAGACCCTGAGGCCTGCACAGCCTGAAATATAGACCACCTGGCTCACTGCAGGAAAAGCTTGCTGGCTCCTGCCCTGGAAAGAGAGCACCCTGCTCCCTGCGTTTCCTGGGGAGTCCCTCCACAATGCCAGCACAGGCAGCCTGCAGCTCCTGCTGTGTCCTCTGCCCCCATTTGGTGTATCTGTGTGTCTCTCAGCCGAAGGTCAGAAACTAGACTCATCTTTATATTTTGTATAAGTCCTGGCACATTTTTTACCTTAAATGGATCCATATTATGAAAATATTTCTGTTCTCCTTGAGTGAGGAAGTCTCAGCTGATGTCCCACTCTCCAACAGTCAGGTGTGGGTGCAGAGTTGGGAGTCTCCCACTGAGCGCTGCACAGAGACCCCCATAGCTGCCTCCTTTGC
The DNA here is from genome assembly GCF_037993035.2 of Macaca fascicularis. Lineage (NCBI taxonomy): Eukaryota > Metazoa > Chordata > Mammalia > Primates > Cercopithecidae > Macaca > Macaca fascicularis. The sequence goes on from NC_088375.1 coordinate 20,108,827, forward strand.
AGCTCATCACTGTCTGCTGGCAGGGGCACCCTGTCTCTGAAAGCTCTTGGCCACATGGAATGGCTGGAGGTTGCCCCTCCACAGCACCCCTCCCTGACCCCTGCTTAAGACTGCCCTGGAGAGGCCTCTTTAGAGCCAGGTAGCGGCCCCCAGGACCAGGAGGCAGTAAATACCCACCAGTCAGGATAAGCTGGGGAAGGGGTGGGCAGTCCGGATTAGGATTTGCATTTTTAAAGACATTTCATTTTGTTCCTTTCACACAAAAGCACCTGGACTTATGCTTATGAAACGTTGCTGAGAAAGCACCATACTGCGCATGAAATGAAAAGTTTAAATTCATTTGTAATTTGCAGGCATCATCAATGGCACAAAACAGGCAACCTGGTCCAGTGTGTTTAATCAGCCCCTGTCAGATATGTATATCATGAAGACGCTTTTAACGCTCTCTTCGTATGTAACATGAGGGCAAATAACAGCAGAGCATAGCTTCCTGATAAACCAAAGGATCACAATTCCAGGCTAGCAGAATTCAGTTAGGGAGGATATGAATTCAGCAATAGACCCAATAATTCATCGCTATGAGAAGGTGATGTGTGTCAAAGTTGGCCTCCGGAAGCTACCGGAAGCTATGAGTGTGTGTGTGCGCACACACACGAATGATGTGTCTGTGTTTGTGTGTGTGTGTGTGTGCACATGTGCCTGTGCCTGTGTGTATGTATGTGTGTGTGTGGCGGTGGGGGAGTGACAGAGTCCAGCAGTTTTTGAGAAGAGAAGGAACTAACTGAGGTTGCTTGTGAACATCTGTCATCTTTACTCTTCACGCTACAGAAATGGCCATTTGACTCAAGACTGGCTGTTCCCCTTGAGCTGGGTGTGAAAGGGACAAAGACTTCTTTTTCTCAGCAAAACGTAGTAAGTTCACATGAAAACCATTTCCCAGAGAGCTAATGGTCCTCTCAGGTTAACAACTCGAGGCAAATTAACTTGTCTGGTCACTACTCTGTAGGGAACACAGGTTAGGGGGTGTCTCATCTCTAGAGCTTAATTAAAGAACTGCAGGCGTCCGGGTCAGCTGGTGGCCACGAAGGCTTGACTAATGGTAATATTTTGTTCATTAAACTTCTGGAAGGAGACATAAGCACGGTGCCTCACAATCCCTCAATCCCAAAATAAGCAGGCCAGCATTTAGCGTGTTCTCCACAAGTCTGACTCTTGGGGAGCTGCCAACCCTGGGCAAAAGCTCAATTTTGCTGGCCGGAGGCGCACAGCATGGCTTAGTAACAGAGCAGACGTCCGCCTGTCTGCCCCACAGGACTCTTGGGGGTCTCTGCCCACCGCACTCTGAGTGTCACAGGAGTGGGCAGCACAGCGAGGTGGGCCTCCCCATTCCACTCTTTTGGGAAAAGTCTTACCCCCCCGCCTTGGGTAAGAAGCACAAACAGTAAGATCTGCATTCGCTCTGTTTCTGTTCCTCTTCCTCTTTCCACCCCTCAGATTTGCAGGTCTCCCGGATGGTTTTCAGACTGAGCTCCTAGGAAGCAGTTTAGATGCAGGTTCTATCCAGACTCAGGATGGCTGAGCTGGGCCGGCGATCTGCACTTTCATAGGGCGATTCTCAAGCGGGTGATCTACAGATCACACTGTGATGGTACTGCCTGATGCACAGACGGTCCTAAGAGCCCTCCAGGGTCTCCCCATGCACCCATGTGCCGCCTGTCCTAGGGCACAATGGCCGCCTGGCTGCCAGGGCTGGTAAACCCTTCTCTGAGCTCCCACACCATGTTCACGCTCCTCCTCAGCACATTTCCAATTCAAAATGCCTACTGCTTGACAGATCCTGTGAAATTGCTTTAAAAACATTTTCTTTTAATTTTCACCACAAGATAGATAATTTTATCCTGATTTTCCCAAAGGGGGAACTATGACTCTGAGGTAAAGCAGCGTGCCCAAGTTCAAACAGCTGCCAAGTGCAAGAGCTGAGTTTCAAGCTGTGACCCTCAAAATCCCTGCTCTCCACAGAGCAAAGTGGGAGCCCTCTGCAGGTCTCTCCAGACACTGGGTCTAGGGGCACTTGCACCTCCAGACTCACCTCCCCCTGGGGGCACCAGCCTCCTGCACTTCTCCACTGTTAAGAGCCGAACTGTGCCCTCCACTAATTTATAGGCTGGAGTCCTAACCCCACACACCTCAGAATTGGACTGTACTTGGAGACAGGGTCTTTAAGGAAATTCAGTTACAATGAGGTCATGAAGGTGGGCCCTAGTCTAATATGACCAGTGTCCATATAAGAAGAGGAGATGAGGACATGGACATTCACGGAGGGAAGAGCATGTGAGACTCAGCAAGATGGCAGAGTACTGTCTCCCTACAAGCCAAGGAGAGAGGCCTCAGGAGGAACCAAGCCTGCCAACACCTTGCTTTTGGACTTCCAGCCTCTAGACCTGTAAGATGGTACATCTCTATGGTTTACCACCCCCCAGTCTGCAGTGCTTTGTTACACAGCCAGAGCAGACTGAGACACCCTTCCTCACAAGTGCTGCACCTTTGCCCATGCCTCCCGTCCCCATGCCTGGGCGCCCTTTCCACTGTCTTTGCTTGATTAGCCTCTGCCAGTCTTTTGAGATTCATGAGGCGTCCTCCTCAAATCCTCTGGTTTGGGATTCCTTCTCTGAACACCTGTAGCCCCTTGTGCATGGCGGTATCTTAGCAGAGAGCAAATCGTGATTGGTCGTGTGTCTGTCTCCCCGACTGGACCCCGTACTCTGAGAGAGCAGGGACTATCATATACCACTGTGCACCCAGCAGCTGGTACAGGCCCTGGTGCATGATGCCAGACTCACATCGGTGGCACTATATGCTGAGTGCTAGGTCCTCACCAGAGCATATGCTGGAACCCAAGTTTCTCTGGGTTCATGAACAGAAGCCCATCACATCTCTTGGCAGGATCCATGGGTGGCCACGTCTCCTCCTTTCTTCCTGTTCATTTGGCATGAGTCAGCTTGTGCTCCTGCCCCTTGGTGGAGCATGAGGAGCCTATAGCCTCCAGGGGAGCCTGCTCCAGCCTGACCCGTCACAGTTGCCAAGCTTCCCTTTGCCTTGAGTCCCTTGATGCCTTCTTGTCCCCTGGCCCCTCCTCAGTGCTCCTGGATCTTGGAGGCCGGTGGGACCTCACAGAGGCTGGGCTCACTTGTCCTCAGGATCTGGAGTGGCAGGTGTACTAATGCAAGGAGCCAGGCCCTCCACCCCACCACTGCCTCCCGCCAGTTCAACCCTGTATCTGCAGCAGCCCAATTCCCGCTTTATGAATGGAGCAGATCCCTCCAAGGTGAAACCATGGCTAAAACAGATCATTAAAACTGAAGATATTTGGATTGAAAATAAATTATATGCACTATTTTGCAGCAGCAGCAGCAGCATTTTCCTGCTAATTTTTTGCATATGCTAATTTTACAATGAATTTCATTCATTCCGAGAGTCCACATCAGCTTGTCTGTGCTTGAGGGCATATGGGGGTCTGGTTCACCCTTGATTCAGGTGTGGACATCCACCAGCCTGTGAGGGTAGCTTCCCTGGGCTGGCACTCCCTTGCCTATAAAATGGGGATAATGTCTACACTGCAGGGCTGTTTCGAGGGTGGAGATTTTGTGACAGTTGTTCAGGTGATAGCTCTCACTGACAGCTACGGATTATTAACAGTAGTACTCTTTCTTTTCAACTTGATTTTCAAAGCTTGTGTCAAATACCTACCTCTTTAGTATTCTCTTTGCTGTCTATCACATAATTAAGTTATTGTTTCTGTTTTCATTAACTAAATAAGAAAGAGAGAAAAGTGTCATGTTTGGGAATAAAACAAAAATAGCTTTGGGAAATCAGAAAGGAGGTAACTAAGTGCTGCTTATTTTAGGAGTTGCCAGTGGGAGAGAAAGCATACCACTGATGGCTGTGTCTCTCTGTGCATCCGGCAATGCAGGAGCGCCCTTGTTATCCCATTATCCCGCCTGCGTCCCGGCACTAGCTGCCTCCCCGCAGCACTGCACCTGTTAAAGGCAAGCCGGCACCATGCTCGGCCTTGTGCTTCCCTCTTGCCTGGAATACACGTCATTATTGTTTGTTGTTCTGCCTTGAACCCACTGCTGCAATCCACCCTGTGCACAGTTATGAATTTAACGATCAAAAGGAGAGCATGTGAGGAGCTCTCTTCTGCTGGGGGGCACATCTGAATAAAGAGACATAAAAATCATTGCCTTGCCCTAAAGGAGCTGACAGTCGGGTTGATAATTCAGGTCTTAGACATTTGTTTTTTTATTTTTTACTTTTGTAACTTAAGAATATGCAGTATGAGCAGTGCCAGCAGAATGGTTTGGACAGTTTCAGTGCTTCCTGAGTTCAGAGGAAGGCAAAACAGCCTGGGGTTGGATGTGGGCCCCAGAAGGCAGGAAATCCATCAGGAGACAGGCGGGATGATGTACACTCCAGGGGCAGATGGGTCATCCTGGGGGTGACACCTGGCTGCCCTCTCCAGGTGCATCGCCTGCTCCTCCCTGCCTAGCCCCTCAGAGAAGAACTGGCTTGCCCCTGCCCAGGAGGTAAGGACCTGGCCCCTACCATGGAGGCCGCTCTGTCTGTGCTCCCTCCCCCTGCAGAGTAAGCAAAGCCCCTTTCCCAGGGACGGAGCAGCTTCGGGACGCACTCACATCCCACCTGATCCTGACCCCAGGGCAGATGGGACTTCACCATCCCAGGGCAGAGAGGGCCTCATCACTCACAGGACTTCACCCCAAAGCCCCGTCCACCAAGACACAGATTTATTCAGATGGTTTAGGCAGGCAGGGTGGCTTGTGCAGGAGTTCTTCCTCAGGCCCTCTTTAATAACAACAGTAATGATAAAGTCAATCCTGCATGATTATTATGGAATGCTGGTGCAATTAAGCAGATAAAGTACCTCTGAATTAATGCGCTCCTCATATAACACACAGTATACAGTATGATGTACAATACAATGTACAACATGTAATATGAACCACACCATACAATATGGCTCAATACAGTCAGGCACGGCTTAACAATGAGGACATGCTCTGAGAAATGTGTCATTAGGCAATTTTGTGGTGGTGCAAATATCGCAGAGTATACTTACACAAACCTAGATGGTGTAGCCTACTGCATACCTAGGCTGCATGGTGCGGCCTATTGCTCCAAGTCTTCAAACCTGTGCAGCATATTACTGACCTGAATACTGCAGGCAGTTGTAAGGGTAACTATTTGTGTTTCTAAACATATCTCAACATAGAAAAGGGACAGTAAAACTCTGATACAGCATGTTGGCCAGGCTGGTCTGGAACTCCCAATCTCAGGTAATCTGCCCACCTTGGCCTTCCAAAATGCTGGGATTACAGGCATGAGCCACCATGCTGAGCCTTTATAAACTTTTTAATTAAAATTTGTTTTTCTCTTTTTTAATAGCACTTAGCTTAAAACACTAACACATTGTACAGTGGTACAAAAGTGTTTTCTTTCTTTATATTCCTATTTTATAAGCTTTTTTATTTACATTTTTTTAAAGAGATGGGTTCTGGTTCTGTCACCCAGGCTGGAGTGCAGGGGCACGATCACAGCTCACTGCAGCCTCAAACTCCTGCCCTCAAGTGATCCTCCCACCTCAACCTCCCAAGTAGCTGGGACTACAGTTGCATGCCACCACACCTAGCTACTTTTTTTTCTTTTCTTTTTTTGTAGAGACGAGGTATTGCTATATTGCCCAGGCTGGTCTCAAACTCCTCGCCTCAAGCCATCCTCCTGCATTGGCCTCCCAAAGTGCTGGGATTATGGGCGTGAGAACTGTGCCCAGTCAACATTTTTAATTTTTCATGTTTTGTTCTTTTTAAATTTTTTGTTAATAACTAAAACATAAACACACACATTAGCCTAGGCCTACACAGAGTCAGAATCATCAATATCACTGTCTTTCATCTCCACATCTCATCCCACTGGGAGGTCTTCAGGGGCAATAACATGCAAGGAACTGTCATATCACAGGATGAAGATGCCTTCTTCTGGATACCTCCTGAAGCACCTGCCAGAGGCTGTTTTATACTTCATATTTTTTGTAAGAAGAAGGAGTACACTTTAAAATATCACAAAAAAATGGGATGGTGTCTTCGTTAATTTGTGTTGCTACAAGGTAATACCTGAGGCTGGGTAATTTGCTTTTTACAAAAGGTTTATTTGACTCTATTCTGCAGGCTGCATACGAAGCGCAGTGCTGGCATCGGCTCAGCTTCTGGCTGCTTGGTGGAAGGTGAAGGGGCACCAGCACGGGCAGACTACCTGGTGAGGGAGGAAGCAAGAGAGAGATGGGGAAAGTACCAGGCTCTTTCTAGCAACCGGCCCTCAAGGGAAGGAATAGAACGAGAAACACTCTTTACTGCAAGAAGGGCACCAAGTCATTCATGAGGATCCTCCCCCATGACCCAGATCCCTCCTATTGGGCCTCAACATTGGGGATCAAATTTCAACATGAGGTTTGGGGAGACAAACACAATTATAGCATATAGTAAATACACAAGGCAGGAACGTCACTATTTATTATCATTATCAAGTATTATGTACCGTACACACTTGCTTTTGCTTTGCTTTTATGTAACGGGCAGCACAGTAGGTTTGTTTACACCAACATCACCACAAACATGTGAGTCATGCATTGCACTACAATGTTATGACCGCTGTGACGTCACTAGGCAAGAGGAATCTTTCAGCTTCATTATCATCTTCTGAGACCACTGTCATACATGTGGCCTGTCATTGACAAAACATCGTTATGCGGTGCGTGACTGTATAGCTCAATATCAGCTAGAGGGCTGATATGTGATGCCTATTATGCATAATTTAATGATACTTACATGAACAGTTCATTCTATCTAAACACAGCAAAAATAACGAACATTCCACGGGAGATTGGAATCCCGTGCTGAAGCCTTGGGGACCCGAGAAGCCCTGGGCATTCTAAGAATTAAGTAGTAAAGATGCAAAGGAACCTCTGGGCCGAGTCTTCCATCTGCACATAACCGTGCTCCTGGCGTGGCACCTTTCCCTGAGACCTCCAGCTGGCTTGTGGCACCCAGCTCTACCTCCTCTGTCAGATGGCCTGGGTTGCCCTTCATCACCTGCTCCAGCTGAGCCAGGCGGCCCCTTGCAGCCTCCCTGCTCCAGTTCCCAGCTCAGGAGAAACCTCTCCTGCAGAACCTAGAGCTGTAAATATCTGTGCACGTGGTTCTCATCCTGATGAAACTGTTGGCTTGAGCAGCGTTCTTCAGAATGCTGACGGACCCACAGTGCGTGGTGATCAGCATGAAAGGAGAACATGTCAGGATGCGTCACGCGTGGTATGGACCAGCTTGTTTTGCAGAACTTTTGTTTCTTCTGTCTAGAGTGTCTGTGTGTATTGTGTGCAAATGTGTGTTTCTGTGTGTCAGTATATATGTCTCTGTGTGAATGGGTGTGTGCAAATGTGTGTTCGTGTGTGGGTCTGTGTGTGTGTGTGAATGTGTGTGTCTGTGTGTAATGTGTCTCTGTGTGTGAATGCGTGTGTGTCTGTGTAGATGTGTGTGCTCTGTGTGTCTGCATGTGTCTCCGTGTGTGAATAGTTGTGTGGGTGCCGGATCACCACGTAAACTCTACGTTTTACAGTGTATTGTGGATTATGATTTTAAACGTTGAAAGCCCTGATCTAGAGGGCTGGCATTTTGCCTCAGTGCCTACAACATGTCTGGCTTCAGCAGATGCGTAATGGATAAGTACATGAGTTAATGTATCAATGAAAGAGTTAAATTGATAGCTAGGGAGAGTAGTGCTGATTCCTCTCAACTTCTGCTCCAACAACTTCCAGTCCCTTCCCTGCTGGCCTGCAACCCATCTCCCCACACACTAACTGCCCCTTCCTCCACTTCCCCTGCAGGAAGGGGCCCCAGCCCCGATTGGCCTCATCAGCGCACTGACCTGATGCTGCACGAGGGAGGATGCAACAGCAGAACTTTCCCATTTGGGTATTTACAAAGCTGAAGACCCAAACTCCACTGCATGCTGTGGTGGGTGGTGTGGCACAGAGTGGTGCCTGGTACCCAGTCCCTCCACTAAGAATCAGCACCCCTCACCTCTGCCCCAGCCCTCTGCCCGCCCATCCCCCGCTCAACTCCCGCACAATGAGCGGAACAGCATCCTGGAATCTACGCTGTGCAGCCCCCAGCAGACACACACCTGCACTCTGCTTTCCTTCCTTTGCCAGGTGTCTGACCTCACTGGGCTCAGGAAAGGCGGAAGTTCTGCTAGGGGCGAGTCCAGAGGCTGACAAGCTGGTGCTTCATAGCAGTGAGTTTGGAAGGAGGCCACTACAGTCACCATCTGGAAATGCAGGGTGTGCCCCAGATGGTCACATCTCAGCTAGCTCTGGGTGGAACCCAGAGGCTGTGTGGTGTTGTACCACACCTGAAGGTCTCTACAAGCTTCCCTCCAGAGAAAATGCTTTGATGGGTCTCACTTGTTACTCTGGTTTCCCTCCAGGGAACCTTTGGGAACTGAGCCGGAGTCAAACATTTGGCTGAGATTAGGCTTTGGGCCAGACTCGCTCCCGACACGCTGCATCAGCAAACCAGGGCAGAGAAAAAGTGGCCGAGGCCCAAGTGAGGTCAAACAACCTGGAAGACACTGAGCAGAGGGAAGGCAGGCTGCTGGCTGGGACATGCTTCCCCACGGTCCCTGGAAGAGCTTCCTTCCCGCAGGGAAGGAGTGGAGGACATGGAGATTTGACAGCTAGCTGCTTAGCAAGGGATGGAAGAAAGCTTTGGGAACACAGATTGTCTGGGGACAGGAAGCAGAGAGCAGGGCTGGCCAGTGGGCTTCCCTGGGGCCACCCACATTCTTGTTAGTTCTGAGGGTAGTACAGCTATGTCCCATTTGTCTTGTTGCCTGCTGCACGTAGCATATAGGCTATACGCAGTGTAGGGCACACTTGGGCATTCAGTGGCTTGTAGTGCATGATTGTTGATGGAATGAAGGACATTGTAAGTGTCTTTAGGAAGAACTTCTAAGTGCTGTCTTGATGCCAGAAAGCAGAATTCCAGAACTGTTTCCAAGTACAGCAATTAACATGTAAATTTAAAACAAACAAACAAAAAACCTAAACGTCACAAGAGGCTCTAATGGTTTTATTAATTGGGCACAAAATGAGGGTAGGGTTTCATTCCTAACTCTCCAGTGTTTATACTTCACTCCTGGCACATAAGTGCACAATCAATGTTTAATGGATGAATATGCTTTGATTTCCAGGGCTAAAGAAAACCTTCTTCCTGCTACCTTCATCTCCCACCCTGACCCGCCCCACCAACACACATGTACCCTACGCCATACCCATACACCACACTGCACACCATAGCACACACACTCCCCATGGCATAACACACGCCCCACACCAAAAAACACACACCGTCACACACACACACACACACAAAACACACACCCCACACCACAGTACACACCCCACACCACAGTACACACCCCACACCATAGCACGCTCATTATAAGACACAGATCGCACATTCTAACACACACCTCACACCTTAACACACACCTCATACCCCACACATAACATACACCTCCCCACACCACAACACATACACACATGCACACCCCACACCAAAACACACACACACCTTCCCATAACACACATATGCACATACCTTCCACTGTAACACACACATCCCACATCATAATACACACATACATCCATCCCCTAACATACACACACAAAACACACCATAGCACACACACACAAACATGCCTTCCCCACATACAAAGCTTTCAAGGCCTGAAAATCTCTAGAGATACTTTCTTTTAAATTGACGCCTTGACCCTTATAGAAAACCTCAGCGTTTGCACATAGTCTCCTTGTCCTTTGCAGTCAAGAACGAATGTTTGCCACACTCTTGCCTGGGGGCTCCTTTAGAGGAAGGCCAGGAGGAGAGCAGATGTGGGCGTGGAAGTGGGTGAAGTACCAGGCAGGAGCAGGTGGGGCCAGCACTCCCTCCCCGTTTCCTCTCCCTTCTCCTCTCCTCCCCAAGCCCTGCGGACCAGAAATCCAGGGGACAGTGGTGTGATCTTAGGGAGTAAGGAGGCGATCCTGTCATCACAGTCCTAAAAGGATTCAGCTTAAAAAGAAAAAGGTGTAATTTACACAGAAAAGCCACTGCCTTTCAGAAAAGAACAGAAACGAAGAAAACAAAACAGATTTAGATTACAAGCTTGGGCATGGGTTTTCCAGTGGCAATTAAATTAGAAACAAAAAGCACCCAAGCCAGTAGGTAGGTGTTAGAGGTGCCTGTCGGGAGCAGGGAACACCATTTCTTCGTGCCAGTATCACAGAAGAATGAGCAGTGCGGCTCAGAAGTGGGATTCAGATTCTTCTGTGTGAGATGCGGCCTATGCTTCTGATTAGCATTTAAACATAAAAATAAAAATACCGGGGTTTGAAGAATCACAGACATGGATGGTGACACTGAGACCGAGGGGTGAGATGACTCTTCTGAGACCAAACATATACTGCACGCCATAATACCCATCCCCTACATCATAATACACACACAGGCTTCCACCCCAGCCTCAATTTTCAGATCACATGCCTGTCTGTCTTCTTCATCCTAACCATCTCGGGATGGTCAGGGGCAGTCACAGGACTGGGCTGTGTTTGGGAAGATGGTGCCAGTAACTACGTGGCAGATTTAGAGAAATCACTTATCTGTGGTCTTCAATGACAGTACATCCGAGCAGTGTTTTATTGGTGGAGCTAGGGCTCTGGTGTGAACAGCTCTCCACTGGGACCAGGTCTTCAGGACCACACGGCGAGACACCACAAGGACACCCAGATGCTGCCCAGCTGGGAGAGGAGAGTCTGTGGGAATAGACAGGAGTACTCCAGGGGCTTCAGAGAAACTCTCCACAAGCCCAGTGCTGCTTGCCACCTGCAGAGGACCAAACTGCCACTGGCAAGGCAGGTGTGGAGCCCTGAATAAATCCCATGAGGGCATCTTCAACCCAGGCAGTTTAAACACTCACCTCCGAACACCACGTTTTGGGAGCTGTCTAGGTCTTTAACACGGCAGCAACTTAGGGCTGTCAGCCCTAAAGCATCTTGGACAAGTCTCTACCATGACACCCAGAACTGGGCAAGGCACTGAAAAGTCATTTGAAACGAATGAGTGAATGAATGAATGAATGAGATAATAATGTATTTATTGGGAGGCGGAGGCAGGCAGATCATGAGGGTAAGGGAGGTGGTGATGGGCAGATCATGAGGGCAAGAGATCGAGGCCATCCTGATCAACATGGTGAAACCCTGTCTCTACTGAAAATAACAAAAATTAGCTGGGCTTGGTGGTGGGCACCTGTAATCCCAGCTACTTGGGAGACTGAGGCAGGAGAATCACTTGAACCTGGGAGGCAGAGGCTGCAGTAAGCCGAGATCGCACCACTGCCCTCCAGTCTGGCGACAGAGTGAGACTCCAACTCACACACAAAAGATGTATTTAATCTCATTAGATGAACATATATTCATTTCTCACAGCATCTCCCGCCTGCCCAGTAAATGACCAGCAGCATGGTCTGCAGCTCTCCTTTCCCCACATGCGTGACAGGGAACTAATGAAACCCAGGAATGGAACTAGGTCATGAGCAATACAGAAGGCTTTTGGACATGAAAATCAGGTTTGGTGTGTGCTGTGTGCAGTGGGCCAAGGAGAGGGAAGGGGAGGCGGCAGGGACGAGGAGGTGGGGAGGAGCAGGTGGGAGGCAGGGCCCGCAGTGCTCCCTGTGCAAATGAGTGCAGGCCTCTGAGAGCACAGCGGGGCACGCTGTCTCCATCTCTGGCCCTGTGCTCTGTCTCCAGCATTTGGTTCCCCCTGGCTGGAATGGGGCATAAGGAAGGGAGCATAGGCAGGAAGCCCAGAGCTCTGAGAAAAGACAGAGGCTTTGGAGCCTGGGCAGGGCTTGGAGGCAAGTACACGTCGGACTGCTTTAGAACTAGTGCCCTGGGGCCTCGGGAACGTGGGGACTCAGATGACATGGTTCAGTCCCTTCCAGTACTGTGCTCTCAGACTGGGCTGGAAGCTGAGGCCAGGGAAGGCAGGGAGCAGAGCCCAGGCCCAAGGGAGGGCAGGAAGTCAGGAGAACTCACTCCCTGGCCAAGGCATGGTGTGCTGTAGCTTTGGTCAGGCAGAAGCGGCCTGGGCTTGCCTTTCGTTGTCTTCTAAAACATTTCCTCATGGACACCTTTCATTCCCCCCTGGGCTCGTTCCCCTGGTGTCTCTTTCCTTCTTGTCAATTCTCTGTGCTCAGTGACAGCCATGTGTCAGCTGGCCAAGATCACTGGGGTTTATGGGGCAGCCTCTCTTCTGGTCTTTTTCTTTTCTCTTTTCTTTTCTTTTCCTTTCCTTTTTCTTTTCTTTTCTTTTCTTTTCTTTTCTTTTCTTTTCTTTTCTTTTCTTTTCTTTTCTTTTCCTTTCCTTTTTCTTTTCTTTCCTTTCCTTTCTTTTCTTCTTTTCTTTCTTTCCTTTCTTTTCTTTCCATACTTCAGGAGGGTCTGCACTATCTCATTTAACGCTAACAACATAGCATGAGGTGCCCCCATTGTACAGATGAGAACACTGAGGTTCTGAGAGGTGACAGCCCAAAGTCACACAGGAGCAGAGAGAGCAAGCTGAAGCCCAAAGTCAATGCCTTCCAGAGTGGGCTGCTTCCCTTCCTGGGCCACACCTCTCCCCACGCTCCTGCTCCCTGAAGAGCCTTTCCCTCATGTCCTCTCTGGCTGTCCTGGGTGTGAGGCTCCCTGGGCTGGTTTCCAGCACCGAGAGTGAAACCAGGTGTTTTCAACAAGAGAGATTATTAGGTGAGACTCGGTTGAGGTGAAGGCAGAGGCCCCCTCGGGAGAAAGCTGGAAGAGTGGTTTCCACAGTGACTTCAGAGCCAGCAAGCCTCTGGTGGACATGCTGAGCTTCTGGGATGCTGAGCCTGGGGTGCCAGGTGTTCCCATGTCCACCCCAACCCTATCTCTCCTGCCATCCTGTCAGGTGAGCAGGAGGGGCTGTAGGGGGAACCCCCCAGGCGTCTCTCTTACCACTCAGGCTCCTTCGGGCTGAGCCGATGCCCGAGGCTTCTCAAGCATCCACACCTGCCCTGCTCCTCACCAGCCCTCCCCCCACCCTGAGGCTCCTCATAGGAAACACAAGGGGGAGATCAATGTCAGACACAAATGCTGCATCAGTCCAGAGAATGGTGAGCTTAGTGTCAAGCTGAGCTGGACTTCTGGGGAGAAAGAGAAAAAGAAAACCCAAAAAACCTCAGAGAAAACTGAGGCACAGTGGTCACTTGGAGACCTAATGTTACTTCATCAATATTTTCCTAATGGAAATATTAGGACTGATGAAAATCCTCCAGGGAGAGGGGTGGGGAAATGGGTGCTTTAGTTGGATTCTCCTGGTGTCCATGCCCAGCTGGGTGTGAGAGAGCTGCAGTGGGGGTTGCTCAGAGGGAGGACAGGATGAAGGCTGATAGGCGTGGGGTGGGGAGCTGGGAACGCAGGTTCCAGGAATAATGTTGAGAATCAGGGCTCATGATCAGCTCCACTAGTTTCTTCCATGGGTCTCATAACAATTTCTCCTGAGCAAATAAATTCAGTTCAATACAGAACAGACTGAGACACAGAGTAAACGCCCCAGAAGCTTCACTTATGGGAACGGGGAGACACAGATTCAAGGTCAGAACCTCGGACCTTAGACAAAAACCAGGATTGTAGTGGGACCTCTAGGCAGGAAGAAACGAAGGGAAACCGGAGTGAAGTCTCTAGGGCAGGTGGGGAATAGTCCCTGAGAGGCAGTTTTATCGAGCACACATGCCACAAGAATGGGGCTTACGTCACATGTCATCAAGCACACGTCATGGGTTTCAGGTCTTAAAGACTCTCACCTTGGATCTAATTCTGTCAAATTTCACAGGTGGAATTTAGTGAAAACTTGCCATTGTTGCCCATGACTTGATAACCAGTAATTTTTGGGCCTGAACCAATATGGCCCAGGACCGTGCACCTCACCCCCATGTTGGGCGCACACAGAAGGAGTGCATGAAACTGAGCCCTTGACGCTTGGATGCAGGCGTGTGGGCTGCACAGTGTCTGGCTGTGTGCTCACCAGGCGTTTGTTGAATGAATGGATGAATGAATTTTTAAATCAAGCCTGTTACATAATAAGCAGAAAGCAAGAATTTTAAACTGGTCACTGAACACTTTCTGAGCGTTTCACAATATTAAAATTATAGTTAACATTCATTGAGTATTCAGTATTACAAAGGTATTATTTAGTTGAATATTCAAAATATTCCAAATAATCTTATGCCACATTTTAAAGAAAAGATTATTGAGGTTTAAATAGGCCCCATAACTTGTCCAAGGGCACACAGGTAGATAAGAGGCAGGGTCAGTACATGAATGCCTGTTCGCCTGACTGCAGAGTCAGACACCATATCGATGGCCTCTCTATAGAACCTGATATGAAAACTGCCACAAGAATGTGGCATAATGGCTAGGTGCATAAAATAAGATTCTCAGAGAGCTAAAAGCAAGGCAGGAAGGAGGCCAGGCCATCAGGTCTACTCTTGCATCACGAGTTTAGAAATTCTCTGACCCTTACAGTACTTGGGAAATGAGCTAATGGCCCAGTTAGTGGATCCCCAGGGTTTAACATCACAAAAAAGTCTCAGTTCAAGCTGCCCATCCCTGTGGACCTTCTCCAAGAAGCCAAGGGCTGACTTTCACCAGAGGGCCCAATTGTCTTCCACTGGAGCTTGAGAGGAGGTGCTCTGAAGAAGTGAGGTCAGAGTTGGGGCGGAGGGGGTGACGGAGGTGCCTTACTAGTGGTTCTTAAGTGGTGCTCCCATAGTCCCTGGGCTTCACCCAAGGAGGTGCCTGGACTAGAATGGAATAATAGAGGGATTTTACTCTGAATCAAGCTAAAATTGAATTAACACATAAAACATTCTCTATGTTTAAATTCCTCCTATAAAACGCTTTTGAAACTTTTTTTTTCTTTTTTGAGACGGAGTTTTGCTCTTGTTGCCCAGGCTGGAGTGCAGTGGCTCCATCTCAGCTCACCGCAACCTCTGCCTCCCTAGTTCAAGCCATTCTCCTGCCTCAGCCTCCTGACTAACTGGGATTACAGGCATGGGCCACCACGACTGGCTAATTTTGTATTTTTAGTAGAAATGGGGTTTCTCTGTGTTGATCAGGCTGGTCTTGAACTCCCGAGCTCAGGCGATCCACCCGACTCAGCCTCCCAAAGTGCTGGGATTATAGGTGTGAGCCACTGCACCCGGCCATTTTTGAAACTTTTGTGCTTCTACTAATTGTTTGCTAAGAAAAGGTAGCAGAAAACAAAATAAATGAAATAGGAGTAAATGAATATTATAAAATGATATGCACCTAATTATGTTGAGTTTAAAAGTTTATTTTTAATGTGTTCATCTGTTCTCGATTTGATAAGAGATACTTAGAATACAGAAATGGTCCCTGCTGGCTGTTTTATTCCTAGTTCACATACTGAAGTTGGGACTCGGAATGAGGGAACTGCTGCTGGACTTTGGAACCAACAGCTCCCATCAGACCACAACTCAAGGCAGAGGGTTTACAAGCCTGCGCACGGTTTGCTCCCCCCGAGCCCCTACCTCAGGTTCTCTATTTCCTGTTGGGAACCCACGGACCACAAGTCCCTGGCTCCATGCAGGCCACTTGGCTTCTGGAAACTTTTTGCTCCTTCCTGGAAAATGGGAACTTCCGGCATCCTCCTTGCCAAGTTGCTGTAAAGCTTCCAGATAATGAAGAAGGCACCTGGGGTGCAAGCAAGTCTTCCGAGGCAGCTTTCATTACTGTTGTCTTTGAGAATCATCCAAAGAGAAAATGGTTCTGCAATTTTGAATTGTTTCCTATGTGAACAAGTTTGGGAACTACTGCCTCAAATTTTGTTCCCTCTTTGTTTAGGCAGATTTTTATGGCAATTTAGGAGCAGGATCTTTTCTTCTGGCTACGGGCAAAGGGAGCCCAAGTGACATGATGGGAAGTGAGAGCCACGCCTCTATTTACTCCTGTTCATCATCTCCACCGCCAGCAGCAGCAGCCCGCTCCCCACCCTCTCTGGCAGCATCACATAAGGTGGGGGAGGTGAGGTAGGCTGCGGTCACAGACACGATCAAACCCTATCTCTGTGGCTTATGAGATTAAACTTCGATTTTTCGCTCATGCCATGTGACCAATGTGGTTGGTGGGCCTTCTGTTTTGTGTAGATATTCATGGAGCCAGGGTGAGGAAAGCTCCATCGTGACCTGTATTTCCAAGATTCCCAACCGGAAATAGAGAACCTGAGGTGGGGGTTCAGGGGGAGCAAACCGTGCACAGGTTTGTAAACCCCCTGCCTTGAAGGAATACGCATCTCTACTACCCCCATTCCATTGGCCGAGGTTGGTAACACAGCCCTGCTTCACTTCAGAAAGGAAGGGGAGTGTAGCTGCCCTGAGCTTCGACAGCAGAGAGCGAGACGCGCTTGACACACAACTCTAACCACCACCAGAGTCACCACCATCCTCTGAGTACTTACTTGGCCGGCTGAGCATCTGTGATTGCTAGCGATAAGCCTGCAAATGGGGTTCAGGGATGGCTTCTGTGAGAAGCAGCCAGCAAGCTGGTGGGTCGTGAAAAGGCCACTCACAGATGAATCAGTGAAGAACTCAGGGTTGCTGTTTTACCATTCAAAGGCAACAGGAAGGCACTCCAGGGACCCTAGGAGTGTCACAGGGTGTGGAAGTCACAACTTCATGGACAAAGGGACCTGATTCAGTTGTAAAAGAAAGGCAGGGCTAAAGCAACTAAGAGATGGGGAGAGGTATAGAGGAAGAAGAGCAGAGGGGAAAAGGCTCAGAGACAGAAGAGCCTCCAGTGCATTTTGAGAACTGCGTGTAAACCCATGGAGCTAGAAGGAGGGCTGCTTTAGGGAGCGGGTGGAAAGTGAGGGCAGTGGAGTGGCAGCATTGGGGTGGAGGGGAAGCACCTTTATTTATTTATTTATTTATTTTTGAGACAGAGTCTCACTCTGTCGCCCAGGCTGGAATGCAGTGGCGCAATCTCAGCTTACTGCAACCTCCAACTCCCGGGTTCAAGCGATTCTCCTGCCTTAGCCTCCTGAGTAGCTGGGACTACAGGTGCGCACCACAATGCCTGGCTAATTTTTTTTCTTTTTCCTTTTTTCTTTTTTTTGTATTTTTTAGTAGAGATGGGGGTTTCACCATATTGGTCCGGCTGGTCGTGAACTCCTGACCTCGTGATCCACCCACTTTGGCCTCACAAAGTGCTGAGATTACAGACATGAGCCACTGCGCCTGCCTGGAAAGCATCTTTTTGAAGTGCTTGAGTTCAAGGCTTGGAAAAGAATGCTTTACCCTGTAGGCTGCTCAAAATTATTGTAGGCTTTTTCTCTTTTTTATAATTTAGACAGGGTCTTGCTCTGTCACCCAGGCTTGAGTAAAGTGGTGCAATCATAGCTCACTGCAGCCTCAAATTCGAGGGCTCCAGTGATCCCCCCTCCTCAGCCACTCTAGTAGTTAGGCCTACAGGCACATGCCACTCTACCTGGCTAGTTGTTTTATTTTTTGTGGAGACGGGATCTGTCTTGCCGTGTTGCCCAGGCTAGTCTCAAACTCCTGGCCTCAAGCAATCCTTCTGCCTCGGCCTCCCAAAGCACTGAGATCATAGGGGTGAGCCGCCATGCCCAGTCTCCATGGCAGGCTTTTAAGTAGGAGGGTGACATGTGCAAGGCAATGCTACTTGGTGTGTATGGTTGGGGAGGAAGGGCACAGGCTGGCAGCAAGGAGGTCGGTGACATCACGCATCCACAGTGTTTGGACTATGTAGGTGTGAGGGGAAGAGGCCTGGAGGGAGGGAGTCTGGGGATGGAAAGCACAGTAGGGAGTGGCTGACCATTGCTTGGACCACATTTTTCACTGAAAGCAACGAGAAGAGCTGGACAAAACAGAAAAAGACAAAAACAAAAACACGTCTGAAGGCAGAGAATAATGGCCAAGGCAGTGAGAATGTGAAAGGCCACAAAGAGAAAGTCCGAGAGAGCACTTAGACCCATGCTTCCCTGCAGGGCTGAAGCCAGTTCCGGAACAAAAGAGAGGTTGTTGAGCTGCGGAGCTCAGCAGAGTTTTTGGCACTCTCCTGGGACAGGGGCACAAAAACCAATGTTCAGAACATGTCAAGGAGGAAGACGCCTGCTGAACACACCCAGCTTTCAGTTGGGGCCCGAGATCACAGTGTGGGAGTAAGACAGGACTGGACACTGACCCTCACAGGCACGGGCAGCCAGCTTTGAATTAGTGCCGTCCCCAGGAGACGGAAGTGATCTTCTTGGTCTAACTGCAAAAAAGAAAAATGACGGTCACTCTCATTTAAAGATAGAAAAACTCTACACAAATTTTTAGCTAATGAGACCTGGCACTAGATAGAAAAGGCAACGTATCAAGATCAAGCTGCAAGGTTACTTTCACATCTGAAAATCAATAAAAGTAATTTGATGTGGGAAAAAAATCATACAATCATCTCAATAGAAGCAGAAAAAAGCATTTTATACAATTCAATGTTTGTTCTTAATTTTTCAAAAGGAACTCTTAAGCTTGTAATATAATAGAACTTTCCTTATCTAATTAAAAATATAGTAAACATAATACTAAACAGTAAAATTAAGTTTTCTCCTCTGAGGTTGAGAATGAGACAAGTCTGTTTACTATTTGTATTTTATTAAACACGGTACTAAAGATCTCAGACAGTAAAATAAAGCATATAAAGAAATGCAGAAACAAAATGTATAAGACTTAGCATGGAAATAAGAAAACTGTCATTATTCCCAAATGACATATTATATGTAGAAATCCAAATGAATCTACACATAAACTACTAAAATTAATTAATTGATGTACCAAGTTCTCTGCATGCAAGGTTAATAAACAAAAGTCAATTATATTTCTACATAGTATCAGTAAATAGTTGTTAAAGTTTAAAAAAAATTTCATTTAGATCAAATCACTAGGAATAAGTTCAACACAAGATTTGCAAACCTTCTACACAGAAAACTATAAGACATTCCTAAAAGGAATTTAAAAATTAAATAAATAATATACCATATTCATGGATTCAAAAAAACTAAATATTTGGAGGTACTGATTGTTTCCCAAATGGTCTATACCAATTTAATGAAATTCTGATCAATGTCCCAGCAGAATTTGTGGTGGAAACCGACAAACTCATGCTACAATGTGTATGGAAATGTAAAAGGCTAAAAATTGCTAAGACAAACTTAAAGAAGAAGAAAATAGTTGTGGGACCTACACTATTAGACATAAAGACTCATAAATCAATAGTAGTTAAGACAGTGTAGGACTGCAACAAGAATATATGGGTAGACCCATGGTACAGAATAGAGAGTCCAGCAATAGACCCACATTATATGGATATGTGATTTATGACAAAGGTAGCACATAAAATAATGGAGAAAGGATTTAAAAAAAAATAAATGATGCTGGGTTAATTAGATATCCAAAAAAACCCGAATAATCTTGACCTCTATCATATACCAAAAGCAATTTCAGGTGGACCACAGATAAAAATGTGAAAGATGAAATAATAAGGCTCATAGAGCATAACATTGGAGACTGTCTTTGTGACTTTGAGGTAGAGAACACAAAAAGCAGTAGCCATAAAGGCAAAGATTGATAAACTGGACTATATTAAAATTCATAACTTCTGTTCATCAAAGTATACCATTAAAAGAATGAAAAGAAGGTATCTGCAACATGTAGCAAAAAGGTTCATAAGAAGAATACAAAAAAGACTCCTACTGATCAATATGAAAAGGACAGACAGCCCAATAGAAAAACTGGTCAAAGACCTGAATAGGCACTTAACACATGAGAACCTCCAAATAGCTAATAAACATATGAAAAGGTGCTAAACCTTATCAACTATCGTGGATATTTAAATTAAAACCATAATGAGATACCCCCTCACAACCACCAGAAGAGTGAAAATGAAAAGGACTGACAATACCAGAGTCCGTAAGATGTGGAGCAACAGAAAGTCTTGGCTCTGCTGGTGGGAATATCAGCTGACTCAGCCACCCTGGATAACCGTTGGAAACTGAATACACAGACCCTGTGGGCCAGCAGTTTCATTCTTAGGTATATCCTCCCCCTCCCCAAATGCATCAACAAAAAAGCTTTCTATTGGCAGTATTTATAACAGCTAAAATCCAGAAACAACCCAAATGTCCCTTGATAGTAGAACAGAGAACTAAATAGTAGTATATTCATGCAATGGAATCCTGTACAATGATGAAAATGGTGCTTCATGGAAGATCAGAAACGAATCACACAGACATAAGATTGGACAAGATAGGCCAGAAACCAAAGAGCATGCACATATTGTGTGATTTCATTGACATAAAGGTTAAAAACAGGCACAAGCAATCCAAGGTCTTAGAAGTGAGGGTGGGGGTGCTTTGGGAGGGAGGCACACTCACACAGGCAGAGTGTGAGGAGGGCTCTGGCATGCCGGTAGCTCTTTGTACTCATCTGGGTGGAACGATGTGGGAGCATTCACTCTATAAAATGCTCTGAGTTGTACCCTTACAGATGGTACATTTTTTGATGTGTTTGTTATATGTCAACAAAAGTTTTTCTTTCTTTTTTAACAGAAATAAAGAAGATGTGAACGTTGGGCTTGGTAGATGGCTCCAACTCCTGAGCGTGCTCGTGACTGTATTTATGGGGATGGCGGTTCATTTAGCTGAGAAACGTCCCCAGCTCTCAGTGGAGCCAGGTTTGGCCTGGGCAGCAATTTAATAGCTCAATCACAATTGCAATTTCATAGCACCTGTGAATCAGATTCTCTTGCAGAGAAAACAGGGGCCAGCACAGATGGGAGGCTGTCTTTACCAAATTCTTCCAGAATGCACATGATTCACCCTGGGGCTCCTGTCTCCATGGGTCTTGAAACATCGCTGAAAATCAGCCTGCCCTCCTCTAATGGCTTTTTCCCTTGTCCTACAGACTCGAGAAGGGCTCTGTCTGCTAGATCTTTTGCAAGCCTCTCAGAAGTCAAGACACTCCTAAGCAGTTGTCATTTTTTAATACTCCATTCCTGGAAATGAGATACGTGTGTGTGTGTATAAAATATATATGCACGTGTGTATATATACACATATACACACACACACACACATACATATACAATACAGTGGATTCCCGAACAATGCAGGGATTGGGGCACTGACCCTCCATCCAGTCACAAATCTGCTTATAACTTTTGACTCTTTAAAAGCTTAATTACTAATAACCTCTTGTTGACTGGAAGCCTTACTGATAACATAAACAGTTGGTTAACACATATTTTGTACATTATATGTAATAAACACTGTATTCTTATAACAAAGTGAACTTATAATAAAGAAAAGAAAATGTTATTAAGAAAATCATAAGGAAAAGAAAATGTATTTCCTGTTCACGAAGTGGAAGTGGATCATCATCAAGGTCTGCATCCTCATTTTCTTCACGTTGAGTAGGCTGAGGAAAAGGAGGAGAATGGGTTGGTCTTGCTGTCTCAGGGTGGCAGAGGCAGAAGAAAATCTGTATACAAGGCACACACACACAGTCCTCCAAGACAAGCTCATAAAAATTATGGTATATTTTAATTTTTCACATTTAACAAATTCATAGTTTTAGCATCGCTCTCACCCTGTTCACCACACACACTCATAAAACACAATGACTGTGTGGATTATCTTATTTCAAGATACAATTAAATCCCTAAATTTGATGCCTTTCTGAAGGTGAGGTGAAGACCAATAACACATCTTTCCACCACCCACTACTACCCTGTTGCCAATGACAGTCCTACAGAAACCGCTTTAATGTACTGCTTACGGCAACTACATGAGCCCAGCATTCTGGTTCCTATTTCCATGGTGAATAACCAGGACAGTTAAGTGACTTCTTGGGGGTTGGCAGTGGTCTGTCGCAGACCCAGGCCTGGATGTCTGTCCCCTCCCCTGTGCCTTGTCTTGGAGGCTCACTGTCTCTGGTATGGATCAAGCTGCTTACTCCAGCCCCAGCCCCTCCCAGGAATGAGATTTATTTACACACAGCAGCAGGCTTTACAGACAGCAGGAGGTGGCCTCTCTGAGCTGTCCCGCAGAAGCAGAATGCTGTCCTTCAGTGTGTAACAAAGGGAGGGGACATTTGGTCACTCCTAACGAAGGGACACCTCCTCTCCTTTCTCTCTAGCCCCTCCAGGATCCCAACACACTGAGCAAGCAAAGGCAGATGCTTCGGGTTTTGTTCATCTGTTTTTCTTGCATTTTAATCAGTACACTGTAGGGTCAGAAGGGTTCCACCCACAACAGGGAGCTTGAAGATCTTTCCAGGGGCCACGGGGTGGTTTGCTTCAGCTCATGTGCCTCCTCCTATCACATTTGAAAAACTCTGAACTGAGTACACCCACATTCCATTTAGGTGAGATAGCAAGTTCCAAATGATGAAAACAGTTTCCAAAGAAATGTGCTAGAATATTTTGAAAACAGCTTGTACTTGAAGGAATGCAGGGAGAGTGAGATTAGAAAGAGGGATTGCTTCAATCACTATCAGAAATTCCTGAGCACAATCTTTGGTATATGGGCACTTTTTTTTCTTATAAAAGGAAATGTCACTAAAGAGGGGAGAAAATGCCCCCTCCGTTTGTCTTCTTGTGATCCTGCCCACCTCTAAGGTCCAGCCCAGCTCCAGCCTCAAATCCCACTCCAGCCTCAAACGTCACTCCTTCCTCTGAACCACTGACTGGCTGTGATATTTCCTTTGATACTTAATCTCATAAGGTTTTATATTGCATCACTTATCTTCCAATAAGCAGATTGTGAGCTATTAGAGTGCTGACAAAGATCAAATTAAGGCTGAGTCCTGTGGCCTAAGCCTGTAATCCCAATGGTTTGGGAGGCCAAGGTAGGAGGATCACCTGAGCCTAGCAGTTTAAGACAAGCCTGGTAACATAGTGAGACCTCATCTCTACTAAAAATAAAAAGATATTAGCTGGGCATGATGGTGTGTGCCTGTAGTTTCAGAAACTCCAGAAGCTGAGACAGGAGGATTGCTTGGGCCCAGGAGTTCGAGGTTGCAGTGAGCTATGTTTGCTACTGCACTCCAGGCTGGGCAACAGAGCAAGACCTTGTCTCTTAAAAAAAAAAAAAATCACAAATACTATGCAGCCATAAAAAAGGATGAGTTCATGTCCTTTGCAGGGACATGAATGAAGCTGGAAACCATCATTCTCAGCAAACTAACACAGGAACAGAAAACCAAACACCGCATGTTCTCACCCATAAGTAGGAGTTGAACAATGAGAACACACGGACACAGGGAGGGGAACATCACACACTGGGGTCTGTCAGAGGGTGGGGGGCTAGGGGAGGGCTAGCATTAGGAGAAATACCTAATGTTGATGACGGGTTGATGGGTGCAGCAAATCACCATGGCACGTGTATACCTATGTAACAAACCTGCACGTTCTGCACATGTATCCCAGAACATGAAGTATAACTTTAAAAAAGAAGAAGAAAAAAAAAACAAACAAACTGATGCTTGATGCCATAAATATTTGGTGAATATATTAATTTTATATGTATAATTGTATGCATTTCAAAGAAGAAATTTTAAAAATCATAATTAAAATGGCTTTGACTTTGAGGAACAGAAATCCCTGACTTCAATGTCCTTGTCATTAGAGATGTATAATCACATATGACAAGATGTCCCAAGGCGGTGCAGCTCCAAGTCTGGCTCACCTGATAGCTCAGCAACGTCTTTGGGGACCAGGGATCCACTCTTCCTGCTCTGCTGACTTCTGCAGGTTGGATTGGTCTTCCGGACAGTTGCCCTCATGGTGGTAAGTTGGCTGTGCGATTCCAGACATCTCATCTAAAACAAAAATATCCAGAAGACAAAGGATTGCCTCTTTCTTGTGTATTTTTTAATTGTGCAAAACTCTTTTTCAGAAGCCCTCCACTAAACTGGGAGGGGAGGAGATGGGAGGCAGGAGGATCACTTGAGGCCAGGAGTTCAAGACCAGCTTAGTCAACATAGCGAGACCCTATCTCTTAGAAAATAAAGGTGGGGGGTGGGGAGGAAATAACAAATATTGGCAAAGATGTAGAGAAATAAGACTCTTTATTGCTGGTGGGGATGTAAAATGGTCCAACCCCTGTGGAGAACAATTGATCAATTTTATAAAAGATTGAACATAGAATGACCATATGATCCCAAAATTCCACTCCTAGGAATATGTGCAAAAGAATTAAAATTAGAGACTGGGACAGATGCTTGTACACCAGTGACAGTATTCACAAAAGCCATAAAGTGTCCATTGATGGATGAATAGATCAATAAAGTGTGGTATGTCTGTACAATGGAATACTATTCAGTCATAAAGAGGAATTAAACTTTGATATATACTAAAATATTGATTAACATTAAGGGATTATGCTAAGTGAAATATGCCAGTCACAAAAAGACAAATACTGTATGATTCCACTTATATGAGGTACCTAGAGTAGGTAATTTCATAGAGCCACGAAGAGCTTATCACAAGCCAGGAGGCAGGAGGAGTCGGGAGCTAATTATTTAATGGGTGCAACATTTTTGTTGGGTAGAATGAAGAGGTTTTGGAATATAGATAGTGCTGATGGCTGCACAACAATATGGATATGTGTAATGCCACTGAAGTGCACACTCACAGATGGTTAAAATGATAAACATTATGTTAGGAATATATTACCACAATAAAAAATATAATGTCTGTCACATGGGTCTGCTTCTTTTCTTAGCTTCAAAGGTTGTGGTGTTGAGTTTATTCTCTACTTAACCTGTTTTGTTTTGTTTTGTCCTGTTGACTTGATTTTGTTGCAGCCATCACATGATTTACATGTGACACTACAGGACAGAGTTGTGGATGTGTCTGTTACACCTTCAGTAAGGGTCCTTCCATTTGGCAGAGGATTGCACAAATCCCAGAGGGGAACCATACTGACCTAAAGGAGGAGCTTTCATCAGGTTAGTGTCAAAATGAGGAACATGCTGATTTTTTGTTACACTTAAGGAAAACAAAACAAAAATATCCCCCAAAACCTGACAGTTGTCTGATGTTAACTTCTTTTGCCTTTACTTTTGTATGTGTGTACTTCATTAAAAAAAGCATAAATCTAGGTTTCTATTCTGTATAGAGATCTATACAACTATAAAACCCAGAAAATACATATCTATATAAAACTACCAAAAAAACTATAAAAACTGAAACTGACACCACCAGTGTGGCAGATGTTTTGCAGACACTAAATAGATACATTAAGTGTGCCTATAGCCTTGAATTTGCAGTTCTTTTCAGTTTGTAACTCCCATCCCACCATACACTCTGGGATGACATCCTGCCCCCACCACTTTTCCTATATGCAGGGCTGCCAGCTTCCCATTTGCTGAGCATGTGGGGTGTTGCCTGGCCATTAGCTGGCCTTCCTATGCCTCCATCTGTTGACTTGTTAAGAGCTTGTGATCAGTAAGTCTCGTCCCATGAGGCCAGGCCTAGAAACACAAAACCCCAATGGAGATCCTGAAAATGCTGCTGAGAATATCACCAGGATAATCCAGAATGGCTTACGGATATAGTTTTAAAATTAAAACACAAACTTAAACATTCTTGTTGAGAACAGTCAGGCTCCCTAAGAATATCTCTATGAACCTCCAGTGGGTCCCAAATCCCTGGTGTCCCAGAAAGCACACAGGCCTCACATTCAGAAGAACAGGTTGACTTCACTCCCCTCCACCTGATCTGCACCCTAAGAGGGAACTAAAAGAGAATTTTTTGCTGGGCCTGCCTCCTTCCGCCTGCACACATGGCCCATTGGGCTCTGCTTTAGGGCTCCCCACTGAGAGGGGCCCTCTCCCCTCTGGTCAGAGGCCAAGGGGCAGTTCTGGGTTGGTCCTGCCATCCTCAGTTTCCCATCTCCATCCCTTACTTACATCATTGAACTCATTTCCTTACCTTGCCTTCTTCTTAGTCTCTTTCCTATCTCTGAATCCCCAGAACTTTTAATAATCCCCAAAAGGAAGAACTTATGGATTTATTAGAAAGCTAAAATTCTCAGAAGAAAAGTAGAAGCAAGTTCGCATACACTAAAATATCACATTTGGGTGTGAGGATGTTGGGGCAAGAGAATGAGACCCCAATATATGGCGCTGTGGTGTACTGGCCACTTCAGATTAAATATATAAACCAGAGCTACAATTCTAGGTCCCCATTGAACAGACCCCCTCTGGGCCATGGGAAACCTTAAAAACTGAATTCCTGGCCACACCACGATGGGAAGGAAGGTTGAACAGGCCTCCTGATACCCTCTGCTTTTTTGAATTTGGGCACAAGTGACCAGCATTAACATTAAAATAAAGATCCTGGAATTAACAGAACAGACTTTTCAGCAATGAGATACCAAATTCCAACCTGACTCTGGTATAGCAAACCATGACAGATAGCAGATCCTGAAAGAAATAAAAATATTTTACCCTAAAATAGATTTCTTTGACATATTTTGAAATGGTTCTGCAAAGTTTTCTTTTGCGGGGAAAATTTTGTATTGTAGAGAATCACATTTACTGCAGCCAGAACTCTCCTGGATGTAGGAGAATTTAACTAAGAGTCTGACACCTTTTAAAGTCTGAAAAAAAGATATTTACCATCTATTCTCTCTGAAGCCTGCTACCTGGAGGCTTTGTCTATATAACAAGAACCGTGGCTTCCACAACCCTCCTTATCTTAACTTAAGCATTTCTTTCTACTGACTTCAAGTCTTTAGCTGAACTCTTTCCGTGAAAATCTTTGAATCTACCTATGAGTGGATTCCACTCACAGGATCATCTTTCCACTCATAGTATTCCCTTATGAATACACCTATAAGTCCGCCACTTTGAGATGTCCTGCTTTTCCAGGCCAAACAAATGTATACCTTACATGTATTGATTTATGTCTGCCTGTAACTTCTGTCTCCCTAAAATGCATAAAACCAAACTGTAACCTGACCACCTTGGGGACACATTCTCAGGACTTTGTGAGACTGTTCTCTGGGCCATGGTCACTCATATTACCTCAGACTAAGCCTCTTTAAATATTTTACAGGGTTTGCCTTTTGTTCTTGTTGTTGCTGACAAAAGAAACTGGAAGGCCTTAGAAGCTACCTCAGAACCAAAACCTTTCTAATCTTTTGTTCCTCCCTCACCCCACACCCTCTTCCCCCAAGTGCAAGAAGGGACTCTTGAATTTTCTTATCTGAGAAGATAAATGATTAAAAGCCACAACCACACCCAGATAGACTTTTATTTGTTCTTCTGAGGGCAGCTCCAACAGATTGCCTGGGAGGCTTTCTATGTAATAAGACAACCTCTGTTCACAGTGCAGTTCTGCCCCTCACCTTCCTGTAACTTGCAGGTCCCATTCAGTTTCCTAAGAATATTTACAAGATAATATCTACCTCCCAGGTTCACTCAATTCCCCTAAAAATTATTTGCAATCCCTTAAATTGCCTTCATTTTCCCCATCTCCCTCTCTTCTATGAAGAGAGTATATAAGCTTCAACCATCTGACCTTTCTTTGAGTCTTATACTTGTGTGACTCTCGTGTCCATGTGCACATTAATACATTTGCACATCTTATTTCCTGTTAACATATTTCTCATAAATTCATTTCAACAGATTTAGACTTGAACCTTCAGAGGGAAAGTCTCAACTTCACTGTAGGAGGATTTCTGTCCACTTGTATATTCTGAGCTTAAACAGCACATGAATTCAATAACTAGCATCTACCAAAGACTTTATTCTCCAAACAAAATGAAATAGATTTCTAGTTCAAAAGAAAGCAGCAGGTATATAGGGAAGGAGAGAGGAACAGGAAAAGGGATACTCATTATAATCACAGAAGTTTACTCCTGTCCCTCGTGGGAGGCCATGAGGCAACAGGAACCTGACCTCCCTTGCTGACTGTCAGTGATATCACTAGACAAGTTCCAGTAAACACAACTGACCATGTGGCATTCTTCATTACTGACAATTGGCAAGTACACTTTGTACATCCCAGCAAGGGGTTTGGCCTTGTCCTTTTTCTAGTCTTGGTTAGGCATTCCTCCTTGTAGGATAATATGACATTCTGGGCAGTACATTTCTTGGGGATTATTGTATTTTTCAGGTCTTTGGCCTCGTGCTTGAGAACTTCAACTTAAGTCATGGATAATGGACCTGAAATGCATCCTCCATGGGCTTAGGAGCTTCAGAACTTGCCCCAGTCCTCGAATGCAGTATTTCTCAGTTCCCACCATCCAATTGAACCTAAATAAAGCCATCCCTTAACCTAGGAAGCACAGGTACATTTTGTACAATTGTTAGGTGGGAGGAGAGCACACTACTGGAAAAATCTGAACTCATTTAGGCTGTCAGGACAAGGAACTAAGGAAACAGAACTCCAAACGTTTTTTTTTATTATTAATTTATTTTTTTATTTTACTTTAAGTTCTAGGGTACATGTGCACAACGTGCAAGTTTGTTACATATGTATACATGTGCCATGTTGGTGTGCTGCACCCATTCACTCGTCATTTACATTAGGCATATCTCCTAATGCTATCCCTCCCACTCCTCCCACCCCCCAGCAGGCCCTGGTGTGTGACGTTCCCCACCCTGTGTCCATGTCAGAACTCCAAACTTAATGAGCATTTTCTTGGCCACCACAGCAAAGAGCTTGCAGAGGATCCGGTAACTGTCACCTGTGCAGCACTTAAGCAGATCTTCAGTTTCCAGAAGGGGAAAGTCCCCTGCCAATGCCACTGCCAAGACTGGTTCCAGCTGGGGCTTAGAGGATCAAACAAAAGCTTCTTTCCTCCAAGTGGCACTGATGCCTCGTGCCTTCTCTGAAATTCTCCTGTCAACTTCCACAGAGAGAGACTCCAAGTCATGGTACAAGGATGAGGATAGAAACTAGTACAGGCCCCAGGTGGTAGCACCAAGGGAGGAGGCTGAACACTGTTGTCTAGAGCATGGGCTCAGCCCTGGCTGTGGCATTCAAATTCTGTGAACTTTGAAAGTTACTTACACTTTTTGCACTTTAGTTGTCTCGTTTGTAAAGTGGGGATGACAGCACCTTTTAAAAAATTATGTTATCATGAAGAATAAATAAGCTTATACATATGAAGTAGTCAGCAAACTCTGGCCCATAGTGTAACCGCCCAGTGGGTTCACATTGCCCACTGCTTAGATAGAGCTGATTTATCAAGACAGGGGAATTGCAATAGAGAAAGAGTAATTCATGCAGAACTGGCTGTGTGGAAGACCAGAGTTTTATTATTACTCAAATCAGTCTTCCCAAGCATTCCGGAATCAGAGTTTTTAAGGATTTCTTGGTGGATGTGGGGAGGCCAGTGAGCCAGGAGTGCTGATTGGTCAGGTCAGAGATGAAATCATAGGGAGTCGAAGCTGTCTTCTTGCCCTGAGTCAGTTCCTGGGTTGGAGCCACAAGATCAGATGAGCCAGTTTATCGATCTGGGTGGTGCCAGCTAATCCATCAAGTAGAGCGTCTACACGATATCTCTGCAAAACATCTCAAGCACTGATTTTAGGAATAGTTTAGGGAGGGTTAGAATCTTGTAGCTTCTAGCGGCATGACTCCTAAACCATACTTTCTAATCTTGTGGCTAATTTGTTAGTCCTACAAAGGGAATCTAGTCCCCAGGCAAGAGGAAGGTTGATTTTTGTGAAAGGGCTATTATCGTCTTTGTTTTGAACACTAAACTATAAACTAAGTTTCTCCCAAAGTTAGTTCAGCTGCACCCAAGAACGAGCAAGGATAGCTTGGAGGTTAGCAGCAAGATGGATTTGGTTAGGTCAGATCCCTTTCACTGCCTCAGTTACAATTTTGCAATGGCAGTTTCAATAGTAAGTGGCTCAGTAAATAACAGCTATTAGTAATACTGCAACATCAAAACAAGAAACTGTCAAATGTGTTAGAGTCATAGAAGCATTGGATCTTAGACTGGAGTAAATGTTAATGGTCATCTAGTTCCTCTCAGTCCAAAACTCCCTGGCCCTTTAGGAGAGTGTTGCTGACCTTGCCCACTCAGGCCTTTTCCTTTCTAATCTGCCAACTCCTCCACATGCCTGGGATAAAATCACAGGCTTGGACCATCCTACTCAAGCTTGAGGAGATAACCCTTTTGCAAGCAGAGAGTGTGACTCACATGGCTTTATGTACCATGCCTTCTCCAGAATTATTACATGTGGAGTCTTTATCACATTGCAAGAATTCAGCATATGACTCCCCTAAAATACACTTCTTTTGCATAAGGATTATTTGAGCTGATTATTTTCAGAAATTTTAGACACAGGGGAAACTGTAAAAATAGTGTAGAAATTACCCTTTGGTAAGGAGAATTTACATGTATAAAGAAAATCTCCCCCAGGAAGAAAAGAATGACTCTAAGTTACTGATTCTTACCAATGGAGAAGGCACTGACTTAAATTTGCATAATAAACCTTACCCTTGTTTACTGAGTTTTTCCTTTTAACTTCAACATTATTGGCCCCCTAATGCCTTTCTGTCTTAGTCCATTTTCTATTGCTTATAACATAATACCTGAAACTGGGTACTTTAAAGAGTTAATATTATTAAAATGTCAATACTACTCAATGTGATCAGACTCAATGCAATTCTGATGAAGATATCAATGACATTCTTCACAGAAATAGAAAAAACAATCCTAAAACTTATACGGAACCACAAAAGACCCTGAATAGAAAAAAAAAAGTTCTGATAAAAAAAAAAAAGCTGGAGGCATCACATTATCTAACTTCAAAATATGCTATAAAGTTGTAGCAATCAAAACAGCATGGTACTGGCATTAAAACACACACATAGACCAATGGAATCGAATAAAGAACCCTAAAATAAATCTACGCATTTACAGCCAACATTTTTGACAAGGTTGCCAAGAGCATACATTGGGGAATGTATGCTATCTCTCACCATACACAGAAATAAAAACAAAATGGATTAAAGACTTAAATCTAAGACCTGGAACTATGAAACTACTAGAAGAAAACATTGAAGAAACATTCCAGGACACTGGTCTGGGCAAATAATTTTTGAGTAAGACCTCAAAAGCACAGGCAATGAAAACAAAAACAGACAAATGGATTCCATCAAGCTAAGAAACTTCTGCACAGTAAAGAAAACAATCAACAAAGTGAAGATGTTACCAACAGTAAATCCATACAGGTCTGCAGCAACCTCAGTTCTTACCTCCTCAGAAGAAAGAATTCCGTGGAGGAGTATAGGCAGGAGGAGAGACTACAGCATGTTTTAGAACAGGAGTGAAAGTTTATTAAGTTTTAGGGCAGGAATGAAAAGAAGTATGGTATACTTGGAAGAGGGCCAAGCAGGTGACTTGAGAGATTAAGTGCACAGTTTGACTTTTTCACTTGGGGTTTTATACATTGGCATGCTTTAGGGGTGTTGTGCTACTTCTCCCCTGATTCTTCCCTTGGAGTGGGCTGTCTGCATCCACAATGGCCTGCCAGCACCTGGGAGGGACCACATGCACAATGTGTTTACTGGAGTTGTATACATGCTCACTTGAGGTGTTTTTCCCTTAACCAGTTGAATGTTCCTAGAAGAAGGTCATATACGTTAAACTCTGCCATTTTGCCTCTTGGTGCACATGCTTGAGTCCACTCACCTGACTCCTGAGATCTTCTTGTTACTGCGGGGGTCCTTGCTCGCAGAGCTCCCAACATGGTGGCAGGCCACTTACAAAATGGCAGCAGGCCACTTCCAAGATGGTGGCAAGCCTCGTGTTCTCTGACCTGGGGTTCTTGGCCTCACGGATTCCAAGGAATGGAATCTGGGGCCATGCGGTGAATGTTATAGCTCTATTGGAATCTGTGGGTCACGGAAGAGAACCGTGGAACCTAGTGACTAGTGTTCAGCTCGATTAGGATGAACCTGGACACTTAGCCATGCAGGAACAATGGCAAGCCTTTGGCCCAATGGGGAGTGGCAATAGGTGCCTCGCTGGATCAGGAGCACAGCAGACACCCTGCCAGATCCGGAGGGATGGAAGTCAGCGGCAGATCTGCTATGGCAGCAAACAGCAGTGGTGGGCAGCGAGTGAAAGCTCAGCTCAAGCCATAACAAACATGGACCAAAAGAGAGTGCAGTTGCAAGATTTAATGGAGTGAAAACAGAGCTCCCACACGAAGGGAGGGGACTGAAAGAGGGTAGCCATTGCTGGCTGGAAAGCCTGGGTTTATATCCTGATCATTGTCCTCCCACTGTGCTCTCAGGTGATAGATGATTGGCTATTTCTTTATCTCCTGTTTTTTCCTAATTTGCATTTTAGTGAGCTCTCTTCACTATCTGACTGGTCAGGTGTGAGGTAAGTTGCAAGCCCCGTGTTTAAAGGTGGATGTGGTCACCTTCCCAGCTAGGCTTAGGAATTCTTAGTCGGCCTAGGAAATCCAGCTAGTCCTGTTTCTCATTGTCAGGAAGCTG
Source organism: Macaca fascicularis (assembly GCF_037993035.2). NCBI lineage: Eukaryota > Metazoa > Chordata > Mammalia > Primates > Cercopithecidae > Macaca > Macaca fascicularis. The sequence continues at coordinate 20,141,588 of NC_088375.1, forward strand.
CTATCATTAATTTGAGGTTTTTTCTATCTGTTGAGTGACTGCCTTTCCCTGGAGCTGGCTGTGACCAAGTATTTTAGAGAGACAGTTAACAACCGCCTGACCATCACCTGATGATCTCCTGACATTCCTGGTTGCGGAGGCCCTTCTCCTGCCCTGCTCATGTGTGACTAGCTACCTACTGTAACAAAGAGACAAACACAGAATGGGAGAAAATATTTGCAAACTAGCCATGTGACCAGGGAGTAATAACAAGAATATATAAGGAGCTCAAACAACTCAATAGCAAAATAAGTAAATAATCCAATTTCAAACCAGGTGAAAGATCTGAATAGACTTTTCTCAAAAGAGGCCATGCAAATGGCCAATAGGTATGTATAAAATGCTCAGCATCATTAATTTAACCACCAGAGAAATGAAAACCAAAACCATGGTGAGATATCATCTCATCTCAGTTAAAATGGCTTTTATCAAAAATAGAAACAACAAATGCTGGTGATATTGTGGAGAAAGGGACCCCTTCGTACACTGGTGACAGCAATATAAATTAGCATAATCACTATGAAAAAGTGTATGCAGGTGCCTCAAAAAACTAAAAACAGGACTACCATATGACCCAGCAATCCCACAGCTGGGTTATTTATCCAAATGAGAGGAAATCAATGTATCAAGGAGATATCTGCACCCTCATGTTTATTGCAGCCCTATTCATGATAGCAAAAATATGGACTTAACCCAAGTGCACATCAATGGATGAATGGTTAAAGAAAATTTGGTATATATACACAATGGGATATTATTCAGTCATAAAATAGAATAAAATCTCATCATTTGCAGCGACAGAGATGAAACTTATGTCAAGTAAAATAAGCCAAGCCCAGAAAGTCAAACACCACATGTTCTACTCATATGTGGGAGCTAACAAAGGGGATCTCACGAAGACAGAAAGTATTAGTGGACTGGAGAGTATTGGAGAAGATAGAGAGTATTGGTGGATTGGAGAGTATTAAAGAAGATAGAGAGTATTGGTGGATTGGAGAGTATTGGTGGATACCAGAGGCCAGAGTAGAGGGGAGAAGTGGATAGAAGATGATTGATAGAAAAAATACAATTAGAAGAAATAAGACCTAGTGTTCAATAAATAAGTAGAGTTACTACAGTAAACAACAATTCATTGTATATTTCAAAATAACTAGTAGAGAATAATTCAAATGTTCCCAGAGTACAGAAAAGATAAATGTTTAAGGTAGTGAATGCTCCAATTACCCTAATCTGATTATTACACATTATATGTACGTATCAAAATATCACATGTAACCCCAAAATATATACATCTCTTTTGTATCAATTTTAAAAAGGAATGAAATTTATTTTTTACAGTCATGGAGACTAGAAAGCCCAAGGTCAGAGGGCTGCATCTGGTGAGGACCTTCTTGCTAGAAGAGGTCTCTGAGGCATCCCAATGAGGCACAGAGCTTCACACAGCAAGGGGGCTGAGCTTGCTCACGTGCTAGCTAGCCCAGGTCTCGCTTCCTCTTCTTGTAAAGCTACCAGTTCTCTTCCCATAATAACCCGTTAATCTATTAATACATGAATGGGATAACCCATTCATTAGGGCAGAACCCTCATGGTCCAATTACTTCTTAAAGGCCCCACCTCTCATACTGCCACACTGAGGATTAAGGGTGACCATGAGTTTTGGAGGGACCATTCAAACCATGGCACCTTCTTTCTTTGCTTCAGTTGAAAATCGTATTTAAGCCTGAACTCACAGCCACCTCTTTGTGATTTACTCTTTTTCTCTGGGTAGCTCCTATGCATACATGAGCTATACATGTTAGTAAACTTGTATTTGTTTGTCCCTTGTTAGTCTATCTGTTGTTACAGGGGTCCATCCCAACCAAAAACCAAGAGTAGAGAAGAAATTATTTTTTCTTCCCTACATTCCATCACCACTTAAATTTCATTTTGTATTTTTCCAGTTTGTTTCATTCATGTCTGATCTCTCCAGCTGTATGTTAAGCTCCTACAAGGTGAGAACTGAGCTTATATCACATTGGGCCTCCTCCAGCTCTCATCTTGATCTGATAGCAGGTATTTACTGAGACTTGCTATTTGCTTGTTATTGCTTGGATTTCACTGGACCTTAACAAATGATAAATATAGAAATTTTATGTGTATTTTTTTTGTTATACAAGATAATCTTCTCATGGTCCACAACATCCACTGCATTTAAAAATCTTTCTCCTATTGAGATAAAGAAAAAGGGCTAGCAATAGTTTCCTCACTATTTGGTAACTCTAATTTTTGAAGTTATTGGTAATAATTTTGGAATTTCTGTCAAGGAGAGATTTAGGGTAATAACTTTGGTTGGGGGAAAGGGTATTTAGGAATTTATCTTGAATTTATTGTTTCATAGTGAGTCTACTGATTTTTTAAAACTGATATATCATGTTTATTTGGGTTAACTTTGGGAAGTATTGGAGATTATAGGGAAAGAGGTCTAAAGACTTCCACTAGCAAGGTAACATGCAGTGGCAGCACCACTAGAAGTAACCATTTTAATTTAGAAACTTCTGGATCTAATTCCTTTTCCATTGTGTTAGTTATATATTGCTATAAGACAAATTATCCCAATAATTGGTGACATATATCAGGCTCCTGAGCCCAAGCTAAACCATCACATCCCCTGTGACCTGCACGTATACATCCAGATGGCCTGAAGCAACTGAAGATCCACAGAAGTGAAAATAGCTTAACTGATGACATTCCACCACTGTGATTTGTTTCTACTCCACCCTAACTGATCAATGTTCCTCATAATCTCCTCCACCCTTAAGAAGTTTCTTTGTAATTCTCCACACCCTTGAGAATGTACTTGGTGAGCTTCAACCCCTGCCCCCAAAACATTGCTCGTAACTTCACCGCCTACCCCAAAACCTGTAAGAACCAATGATAATCCCACCACCCTTTGCTGACTCCTTTTTCAGACTCAGCCCGCCTGAACCCAGGTGAAATAAACAGCCATGTTGCTCACACAAAACCTGTTTGGTGGTCTCTTCACACGGACACGTGAAACAACATAAACAACAATTTATTATCTCACAGTGTCTTTGGGTCAGGAGTTCAAAAATGACTTAGCTCAGGGTCTCTCATGAGGTTGTAGACAAGATGTAGGCCAGAGTTGGAGGATCTATTTCCAAGATGCTGCGCCCCCACAAAGTTTGCAGGAGGCTGCGTTTCCTCACCCCTTGAGCTCTCCAATTTGTTTGAGTGTCTCTATGATATGTCAGAGGCTTTCTCCAGAGAGAGGGCGAGGAGGAATCCTCTTTTGTTCCCCAAACCTCATGTTGAAATTTAATTCCCAATGTTGGAGGTGGGGCCTAATGGGAGGTGTTCGAGTTACAGGGGTGGATCTCCCATGAATAGATTAATGTCCTCCCTGGCTGGAGGGGAGGGAGAGGTGAGTGAATTCTGGCTTTTATTAGTCTCCCCTCTCCCCCAGAGCTAGTTGTTAACAAGAGCCTGGCATCTCCCACCTTGCTCTCTTGCTTCTTGTCTCACCATATGATATCTGCATACAACAGCTCCCCCATGCTTTCCACCATGAGTGGCATTAGCCCCAGGCCCTCACCAGAAGCAGATGCTGGTGCCATGCTTCTTGTACAATCTGCAGAACTGTGAGCCAAATAAACCTCTTTTGTTTATAAATTACCCAGCATCAGGTATTCCTTTATAGCAACACAAAATGGACTAAGACACATAGCGTTAGCCTTGTTCTATTCATTAGAAGCAAGTCACTGAGTTCCGCTTGTACTCAAGGGGAGAAAAATTAAGCTCTCTCTTGAAAGAAGGCATGCTGTTAAAGAATTTGGGACATATATTGAAACCACCAACCCATTGTTAGCAAAATCACCAAGGACTGGGGAAGGTTCCACACCTCTGACTTACCCAGGGCCATTGTTTCTGAAGTTGTATTGGTCAAAATGGGCTATTGGAACAAAAATGCCACCAAAATCTCAGTGGCTTAACGCTATAAAATTTTATTTCTGACTCTTGCTCCAATATGGGTTGGGAGAGGGTCTCTGTTCATTATCACAACTCAGGGACTGAAGATGATGAAGGCTCCATCTCAACACACACATCCATGATTGCCAAGGCAGAAAAGGGACACCACAAATCTCACACTGTTCATAAAGCTTCAGCCTAGAAGAGGCACACATCACACAATGTATTGGCCAAAGCAAGTCACATAGTCTGGCTTCAAAGGGGAGACTAGGGAGTGCAGCGGTAAGTGCCTGAAGTGAGGGGAACCAGAGTGCTAGCTAACATACAGTAATGTCTATTGTCACCTCTATTTGACCCTGCTTAGTGGTATTGCACTTAGGGGAAAAAAAGAATCAAAATGCAAGAGCAAAGTCAAAACATCCTTTGGGTGCTTTCACTGGGTTCCCTGAGGGAATGCTGCTTTGTAGAAATAATTTAAATCTCTTTTACATTCAGATTGGCCTGTATGCAGGGTCTAGAGCAGATAATACAGGAGAATGAGGTTTTTCTCCCAGTTGCATAGCTACCTTGTCCCTGTTCAGCCCTCAAGTCTCCTCTCAGACAATGCTAGGAAAAGCAGGACACAAGTCTTACAAATGCAGTTGGTGATATATAATTTTAAGTACCCTATCATTTTCTACTTACGTCATATTCACTGTGATCTTGGTGATTGGGAGGGTATTCACTCCAAATCTGTGTGCTTTGCTATTTGCCCCCCACCTCTAGAATTCATTAGAGTTTCAGCAATAATTAATGACCTATTAACATGTTAAGTACCCCTCATCATTATGTATTAATCCAGCATTAAAAATAATGGGCCTGTCCTGGGGGAAGTGGCGGCACTGTTCCTGCTGGAAAGCAGTCAGTCACTTGGCTCTAGGGAGAAGAGGCTGAGAGTGCTCTTCCTCCCCAATCATATTGGTGTCATTCTTGCAAAGCACTCATAGTCTAGTTTTGGGAACTGCAGCTGAGAAATTATGGCAGCCCTGTTTGCATTCAACTTGGCCTACACTCCAAAAAGACACAGTGAATTTAGGGAAGAGTCTAAAATATTTTTCAAATTATGAATTTTCACCATATTCTAAAATATGAGTTGCTCAAGTAGGAGAAGAGGGCCATCCTTTAAAACCAAGCTCCTATTCTAAATTTCCTGTGAGGGCAGCCATGTAAGTATGCCTTGGCATCAACCTTGCAGGAAAAGAACCACTAACATGGTGAATTCCACTTCCTGGACAAGTATCATGAGCCCAGGTTCTCACATCAATCTACATAAGCAATTGCTTTCTAAGAAAATCACTCCAGACTGGGGACGCTCTAATTCTGCTTCCCAAACCTTGTCTGTGTGTTTTGAACACAGTGTCAGCCACTGACTTTGGGGTTTCTTTCCTAGTGGTCCAGTTAAGATGCCACAAGGTCTCATCAATTACCTAAACCCCTGACTTCCCTTCTGCCATACAGACAAAACATCAGGGGACCCTCCCTGCAACAGGATTTTATTTTTCTAGCCTGATTGATGGCATTCAGCATAGCCTTACTTAGTCGCTAAGCTGCCTACATCACATCTGCCTTGATAGTGAAGCAGGATATTTTCCTGACCCCTTCACAGGCAAGAACTAGAGTGCATGGGCACTATAACTAGTCAGCCACTTTGGTGCCAGCAGGGGCAGACTGTACTGGCTCGGTCCTGCTGCCTTTCCATCTTTGTGGGAGGGGGAGTGCAGGTGACCTGGTGCAGGAGCCAGGGTGAGCACTTTTGGGCACTGGCAGAAGCAAAACTTTGTGCAACCCCATGGCAGCATCTAAGGGGTGACTGCAACCCTGAAGCCCCAGTAGGGGGGTTACAGTGCCCTTTTAGCTTTGCTGTCCATAGACAGCATAAATGTTAACAGCTCAGTGGAAGGTCAGTGTGACGGCCTTTTGCACCCACACTCATGGCACTCGAGTTATTGTCTGGCATTCAGGAGGAATGAGGTCACATGAACAACTTGAAGATGGTAGATGCAGGGGATTTTTATTGCCAATGAAAGTGGCTCTCAGTGGGAAGGGGAGTTAGAAAGGGGATGAGGCAGGAAGGTGATCTTCCAAAACTACACTGTCAAGCTGTCCCTCTGAAGCCAAGTCACTTCTCTCCAATATCCAACCATAGTCTCTGATATCCAGCTGCTTCTCCTCTCTGCCAGCTGAGTTCTGTGTTTTTCACAGGCACAGGATAGGGGGTGGGGTGGGCCATGGACGGTTTGGGAAAAGGCAACACTGGAATGGGAAATCAGGGATGTATGTTCTCACTTTGGGCTGCGGTATTAGGCTTTTTGGCTTCAGGGTGGTGCCCTCGCTGGGTACCCACCCTCTTCTGCCCAGAATTTCCCTGCCTCCTGTCCCTATCAATGGGACAGTCCCCAGTGACCACGAAGGCTCTTGCAGTTCTATTTTGCATCCTTAATTCCTTAAGGTCTTATTGACCATGTTTTGGCATTTCCCCAGCACCCACAGGTACAGAGAGAAAAGAGATGTGGGATGGAATTGCCCTTCTCAACCACAGCCACAGGGCTCAACACCTCCTCTCCCACGGATCGGGAGCATGTATAAGAACATCCACACATAAGAACAAATCTCTCATTCTCTGACCCAAAATAAGGAAATAAGATTACCTAGAAAGAAACTTGACCTTCAGTAAAAAAAACAAAAAACAAAACAACAACAACAACAAAAAAACAGGTACTCGAGGCTCTGAAGTCTGCCCTGGCATTTGGCTCTGCCACTGGCAGGCAAAGTATTTACACCACTAAGCCTTAGCTTCCTCTTTTGGAAGAATGAGGATGGTGATAGTTCTTATCTCATAAGGGGTATTGGGAAAAGTAAAAGGAATAATGCATGTAAAACAGCACCAAACCTAATGAACACAATTGTTATTACCCAAGAAGGTTGTTATTAATTCTAATTAGACTTTCCCATATTGGTTGCCATTTTTCTGCACAATTTATTGTCTCATCCATACTGGTGGGCAAGGGTTCAAGTGCACCCCAAACAAGTGTGAATATTTCCCAAACAAGATGGGGAAGGAATTCATTGTCATCATCCTAACAAATAGGTTCACTGCCCGATGCACACAGCCAGTCAATATACCCAGACACTGGGTTGCAGCAGAGAAAGAGGTAGGGTCACCAAATGAGGAGATGGGAAGGAACCCCAAATCCATTTTTCTGAGAAGTTTAGAGTAAGAGTTTTTGAAGGCTTTGAAGTGGGCCATGGTGTGGAGATCCTTGATTGGTTGATGAGTGCAGGGTGAAGTCCTGGGGCAGGGTGAGATGAAGAAGCTGTGTTCTCATGCTGATCCACCGTTCTGAAAAACATCTTAAGTCATCTTTATGTGAGAGATCCTGTCTATGGGAACAATGCAGATGCAAATTAATTCTTAAGCAGCCTTAGGACCTTAATGCTAGAAATCCTGTCTATAGGAACAATGGCAATGTAAGTGGTCAGAATCCAGTGCTGCATGGCTTTCAGGAACAAGAAAGTGGGCAGAAGTACAGCCTGAGTAATGCTTTATTACAATGATATTTCTGTCTAGAACTCAGCATGCAATTTGTCAACCCTATGGGGACAGTTGCAGTAATGGAGTCGAGATGACGCCCTCCACCCCTGTAGCTCATAGTTCACGTTGGAACTCTCCTCAAAATGCAGAGGTGTGCGTTTTGTGGGGATACGAGGGAAAAGGTATTTCTTGTGTAAAGAGGGGAGGCCAGCTGGGGGTTGGCAGTAGGGTGAGGTGGCACAGCAACCTTGCCCCTCCATCTCCCCAGTAGTCAGAAAAAGCCCAGACTGAAGAAGAGTCTCAGAGTCTGCTGAGGCAATGGAGGGGACTCAGCAGGTGACAAAGCCCCACCCTGCCCGGCAGCAGCCACAGAGTGCTGTCCCCAGCAAGGGAGAGAGGGCACTGAAGCTCAGGGGACCCAGTGGGATGAGGGATGCAGCCTTCCCATCTCCACCATGCCCCCCATTTCATGGACTTTGGGACCCTCTCAAGGGCCATGTGGCCCGGTGGCCAGCAAGGCTCTTTTCAGAATGCAGACCCAGCACAGACGCATCACCAGGAGCCTGTGCCCTGGCCTGTCTTGACTGGCATCCCCCTTAGTCCTGTCAGCCCGGAGAGACACCAAGGCAAGCCTCTGGGGGCTGAATCTAATAGGTCAACCATCTCCCCAGGACTCTATCATGAGGCTGCACATTGGGTTCCCCACCAACAGAACATTTTTTCTCCAGAAATCACAGGATCAGGCCTCCCAACCTTCTCCCCTTAACCTACCATGTCCAGGTGTTGTAAGCTGACCATCAGCTGAACCATAGTCATGAGAAAATGTGGATTTATGTGTAGATTTGCTTGCAAGAGAAGTTGGGGGACACTGACCAGGGACCAACACTTTTGTTCCTGTGCTTTTGCCTGACCTGTGTCCTCGTCCAGTGCCTTGGCTCTCCTTCGTGTCTGCTGCAATCTCACGTAGGCAAAACTGTGGCTCTTTTACGCGGCACCGTCTGGTCTCTGGATGAACTGGGATGCGATACTTTTCATAGTAACATCCATTTGCAGTGACGGCTGCCTCAGTGACAGGTGTGGGTTGTGGGAGAAGCACACACTTGAGTGGTGGAGCCGGCTACTGCTCCTCCCAGACACTTGCTCCCTCTTTCCTTCCTTGTCCTCTGCTCTAGAACCTCATAATCCTGAGCCACAATTGTGCACATCAGAGGAGAGATACAGGAACTAACAAAAAAATGGCCCAGCAGTTTTGTTCTGGAGAGTTGAGTTAGAGCACAACGTCTCACCTGGGCTACCACAGTGCCCTAGAAAGCTGTGGATGGATAGAGGGTGTGATGGTGAGTTTCATGCATCAGCTTGGTCAGGCTATAGGACCCGGTTATTTAATCAAACACGAATCTAGATATTGTTGTGGAGGTATTTGTGGTGTGGGTCACATCTATAATAAGCTGATTTTCAAGAGATTGTCCCTGATCATGTGGGTGGGCCTCATTCCATTGATCCTCCTAAGAGCAAAAACTGAGGTGTCCTGCAGAAGAAATTCTGCCTCAAGACTGCAGCCTCAACTTCTGACTTCAGAGCTGCTACTCCGCTGCTTCGAGGCTGGTGACCCTGCTGAGCACAGCCTCCTGTGGCTGAGTGTCATCTATTGTCTCATGCTCAGAAGGACCCCAGCCACATCCAGAAACCAAACACACCCTGTCGTCAGTCCCAACTCAACATGCCAACCACCTCGCTATGATTCTGTCCTTCTCACTATGTTTATTACAAACAGGTGGACCAGGCTGTAACTGGGCGAGATCTGCTCACAGCTTACTGCTGACTGAATCAGGCAGGGGTGCCTGCTCTTAAAGGTGTTTCTCTTTTGTCAGATCATGGCCTTGGGTGTGAGGCAAAGGAATAACTAGGGGCTAGGGAGTAGCAGATCCAGGTGTGAGGCCCAGTCCTTATGTTTATTGCCTTTGTCTCTCATGTATCCTTGGGCCTCAGTCTTCTCACCTGTAAAATGGGTTCGCAACAATAAGATTACACACAGTGCTTTGAGGCTCAAAGAAGGAAAGGTGTGTGAAGCATGTTGAGAACTATGAAGAAAAATATCAAAGTTAATAATTAATTAAATCATTTTTATCACTTTCCATCTGTCCGGGGGTAAATCCCACATAGAGAACTGTTGAGAACAATAAAAAACTTTTCTAAACTGTGGCTAAAAGCAAGGAGTAGAATCTCAGCACGTGCACTTAGGAATGTGAAGTCAGATCTGTAACCACCCTCCTGACATTTCCTTGTGTGTGTATGTGTGTGTGTGTTTTGAGACTGAGTCTCGTTCTGTCACCCAGGCTGGAGTGCCGTGGCACAATCTTGGCTCTTGCAACCTCCGCCTCCTGGGTTCAAGCGATTCTCCTGCCTCAGCCTCCCGAGTAGCTGGGATTACAGGCATGCACCACCACACCTGGCTAATTTTGTATTTTTGGTAGAGAAGGGGTTTCAACACGTCCAGGCTGGTCTTGAACTTCTGGCCTCAGGTGATCTGCCAACCTCAGCCTCCCAAAGTGCTGGGATTACGGGCATGAGCCACTGTGCCCGGCCCCTCCTCACATTTCTAAAATCCCCAAAGGTGGAGGGAGGCAGCTGGGTGTTGGGGCCTCACAGCCCCACTTTTCACCATGGCTGCTGAAAGGAGGCCTGTGGGAAGGAATAAATAGCATCGGTCCATTTGGGAGGCCGGTCCCTCCTCTAATGTTTCCTCTTTGATTCCCAGCCTTTTGCATTTAGCCCAATATAGGCTCCTTGGTGCCCTGAGTTTTGAGTGGGAAGTGACCAAGTCACTGACTTCCCGGAATCTGTCTCTGCCAACCCAGGCCACAGAGTCCTGTAACAAACTGCCTGTGAACAGTTATTTATATTGTTCACCTCAGGCTGACACCACTTTTAGGGCAGCAGGGAAATGAGAACATCCGCTAAGGGCAGTTTAGATCGATCTATTTTGCCCAGCTCTGCTCAGCTGGGAGAAGTCTGCTGTCTGCTCCGCAGCCCCTCCACTTCAGAGCAGGTAGCTGTGGCTGGCACTGTGGGCTGTTCTCCCAGCGTCTACACAGCTGGAAGACAACCTCTTCCTGTTCACGGAGCTCTAGAGGGGGACAAGGGAGTGTCCGCCCAGCATCTGTGGAACAAGAGTTCAGGGAGGCTGCAGTGAGCCACGGGAAAACCCAGGTCTCTTCCCTGCTAGTGTGTGACTTACTTCCAAGACCTCCGCTTCCCCTCCTAAGTGAGGATGGCATGCTCTGCCTGCGTGTGTCACAGAGATCCTAAAACCTCCCATGAACAATGCCTGATACACAGGCGGGTAACAGTGTTGTGATTATTCTTTCTTCAATAATGTGACAACACAAGCAAAGAAAGAGACAGACAGGCTGGCTTCATGGCTAGAGTTGCTGAAGATGACCACCGTAGGAGGGAAAGGAATCACGTTCATGCTTCCTTGTGATCAGTGCAGAATTCCCTCCTAGTGTGTTAGGACAAAAGGGAAGAACCAAAGATAAGAATCTTTGGATTTCTTCGGTTAGGTACGAAATGCCTGGAGTGCGGCTCTTTCTGCCAGCAGCTGCGTCCAGTCATTTGTGGTGTTGAGGCCAGGGTAGCGGCCGTGCCCTGGGTGTTGGCCTCAGTCTTTGGCTTTGGCTGTAAGGCACACTGAGAGAAACTAGGCTGCAGGCCGCTCTTCTCTGCCTTAAACCCCCCTGGGTGGGGCAGCTCTCTCAAGAGCGGTCATTACTGCAGCTGCGTGAGCTGCAGGTCCGCGGCGCAGAGGAAAGGGAGGCACGATTGCTCATCCCTCGGGAGGTGGCACAGGTCAGAAGAGAGCTTTGGAGTTGTACAGATCTGGGTTCCAATCCTGGATCTCCCTTCTTAGACATTCAGACCACCTCTGTAATCCTTGGTTTCCTCTTCTGTATAGTGGTGATAATCCTACGGGCCTTAAGATTTTGGGGGCACCAAACGAGAGCACAGAAAACCAGTGCCGGGGGTGGGGTGCTGGTGCAGGGTAGATGGTGGGTGAGTATGACCCTCAGCACCCCTGACTCTCCACTGTTCACACCTGAGAACGCAGGGCCGGAGGTGACTTTGCCGAGTCTGAGCACCTAGCAAGAAGCACAGCCGCGGGAAACGCGCACGCTCAGGCATCCACAGTCTTTAAGCTAAATTACATCTTACTGAGTGCTCCCTTCCCCAAGGCTCCGTGTTGGGAACTGTGCATGCAAGGGATCTAGGTTGCCTGGGGGAGGCGCTCTCCCCTCGCCTTTTCAGAAAACAACTTCCAGGTTTAGTGTTTAATTTTTTAAAACTGTACAAAAAGTGCTTTGCTGTCCAAAAAAAAGTGTTGAATTTGAAAAGATTCAGATGGCATCCATAATCTTCATCCCCACACTTCCAGCCCCGGGCCTGGTACCTCTGCAGGGCATTCCCAGGGAGGCTGGGGACTGGTACTGGTCTGTGGCCCCAGAGGTTGGGGACCCCTGCAGTAGAGTCCTGAAACTTTGTGAGTCGCCAGGCTGCCTGCAGTGCCAAGGGGCGTAAGCATTTCTCCGTCCTGGCATTGGCGTAGGTGAAAAGGAGGTATAAGGCCCTGCTGCAAATGGAGAGGACACAGATATGAGACAAATGGAGAGAGACTGTGAAAATCACCAAGAGACCTGGCTCTGCCCGGGCAGGCCACCTACCAGCACCCTATATTGGGTCCACAGATCTACATCTGGTCCCATGTCCCAATTTAACTGTACGTCCTTGCAGGCAGGGGCTGTCCTAGAGCTCTTGGGGTGCCCAGAGCCCAGCTCACACTCTGTGATGACATGTCATTAGTAGAGGCAAATTGTGCAGGTCTGCAGCAATCTCAATTCTTGCCTCCTCAGAAGAAAAAATCCAACTGAGGGGCATAAGGCAGAAGAAAAGACCAAGGCAAGTTTTAGAGCAGGAGTGAAAGGAAGTAAAGTGTGCTTGGAAGAGAGCCAAGCAGGTGACTTGTGAGGTTGAGTGCAGGGTTTGACCTTTGATTTGGGGTTTATATGTTGGCACACTTCCAGGGTCTGGCATTACTTCTCCTCTGATTCTTCCCTTGGGGTGGGCTGCCCGCATGCGCAGTGGCCTGCTAGTGCTTGAGACGGGGGCATGCACAGTGTTTTTACTGGAGATGTACACGTGCTCACTTGAGGCATTCTTCCCTTACCAATCTAGCATTCCTAGAGGAAGGTCATATACCAGTTAAATGCCTCCATTTTGCCTCTTAGTGCGCATGCTTGAGCCCACTCACCCAATCCCATGTGACCTTATCAGGAAGCAGCTGATCACCAGCTTCAGGTGTTTTCTATTTATTGGGAGACTGCCTTTCCCTGGTGCTGGCTGTGCCCAATCATTATTTTAGAGAGACAGTTAACAACAGCCTGACCATCACCTGATGGTTGTCTGACATTCCTGGTGTGTGTGCTGGGGAAGCCGCTCCTGCCCTGATCACGCCTGGCTAGCTACCTCCTGCATGAGTATGGCAGTGGGAAGAGGCAGCCGGTAAGTCGATGAGAAGTGCCTCCTCTGCAGCAGGAGGCTGCAGTCTTGTAGACTTCACGGGGTGGCCGGTTTTCCATTTTTCCAAAGAATGGTATTAAAGTAGACAATTGTCCCTATTGCAATCCCCTTCAGTTGTCCAAATAAAGGGCATTTTAGCAATAGTAAAATGGCTTGGCCCTTGGGGACCACTACTCTAGAGCCACTTCAGGTCATTTGCTTGACTTTGTCATCTGCCTGTCCTTGTAAGTGAGCTCAGCTTTAGGCTGACCTTTGGTCCATGGTGGTCCAGGTTGGCCTCCTGGCAGCCCTCAGGCGTGGCTGGCTGTGACTCATCTGAGCCTAGAGTGTTTGTCCCCTTGGTGGGCACTGATCACTGTGACATTTTTGCCTTTGGTCCAAAGTCTTGTCTGTACTTTAATAGAATATGACTACTGCATCTTGACCTTTGGCAAAAGAGGCCTGGGGTGATTTAAAGTAAACAAACCAGCCCTTACCACCAGAACCTGCCCAGGGAGGCAGGGACAGAAGCACAGCAGTGTTCTGTCCTCAGGCTGGTGGTGACACAGAAAGAAAGCCAGAAAAAACAGCCCCGCAGTGTGTTAACTGAGTCCTCACAAAGTGCTGCGGGAACCCAGTGGTGGAGAGAGTTCCTTGAGTAGCGTTGAGGGAGAGGATGTGCTTCTGAGGGGACCAGGGAAGGCTGCTTGTAGGAGAAACAATGTGATGGTCCTTTCATTTATTAATTTATTTATCAATTTATTTTGTAATTACAACTTTATTTTAGATTCGGGGAGTGCATGTGCCAGCCTGTTTACATGGTGGGCATATTGCATGGTGCTGAGGTTTGGGATACGAATGATCCTGTCAGCCGGTAGTGAGAACAGTACCCAGTTGTTTGTTTTTCAGCCCTTCTCTCCTGCCTCCCGTTCTGTCCCCTCTAGTAGTCCCTAGCGTCTATTCCCATCTTTACATCCATGAGTACGCAATGTTTAGTTCCCACTTGTAAGTGAGAACAGCGGTATTTGATTTTCTGTTCCTACGTTAATTCACACAGGATAATGACCTGCAGCTGCATCCATGTTGCTGCAAAGGACATGATTTCATTATTTTTATGGTTGCAATGGTTCTTAAAGGCTGAGGAGTCTGCCATGCTAAGTGGGGGGGACACCCAGCAGAGGAGGAAGAGCAAGTAGTGGCATGAAAGACTGTCAATGTCAGTAACTTTGGGAGAATGTGTCTATATCATTTTTTTGACTAGACCATTTTCTTTAAAGTGTGGTGAAGGAGCCACTCGTAAATATCCTATCTGCAGAGCCCTTAGACCTAACTTTATATGTACATGCCAATTTGCTGCCTGAAACTAGTTTTGGCTGCCTGCACTTTGCAAATGACAGGCCCGTCACTGCAATGTGGCAATGGAGGTTTCAGGTGGAACCAGGACACTTGGAGCTATTTTGACAGAAGCCCTTTCTCCCACAGGAGGCCCACCTTGGTGGTGTTCGGAAGGTAAAAAGAGCTCTTGATTAAGATGTCTGTATGACTTCCTGTAGAGAATCAGGGTCTTGGGTTGCTTGTGGGGAGTTTCCTGTAATGGCACAATCAATTCCAAGGCTCCACCTGGAAGCTTCAAGCCCACTTTCCAGGATGCGTAGTCCTTCTGCATATAGAGCACCCTGCCAGGCATTGCAGGGCATCTGGGGAGAAAAGGTCCTCGAAGAAGACCCCAACCCCATTCTCCAGTAGGTTGGGATTCAGGAAGGGCTGGAAGACAGGAACATTCCATGCAAGAGGTCCAGTGACCAATGAAGACTCAACAGCACTTCCAATTTGTAAATGTGGAAAGAAAAGGGAAGGTGGGGTAAGCTCTGGGTGTTGAAAAAGATTGTAGTGGGCCACAAGGAGAAAGGGGATGGGGAGGGGTGCTCCAGGTGGAGTGAGGGAATGGTGTGAGTGAAAGCTTATAAACAATGATAGAGGGAGGGCTTTTCAATCTCCTGGAATTGCCAAGTATCTTTCTCATAAAGGCTGGGAACTCCCTGGCAGCCTGACTTCTTTAGGAGTTCCCTCCACTGAATTCTCCAGGCACCTTCAAAAGCAGGCCAGTCTGAGGTTTAAATGGTAAATCATGTGATCGGATCAGCCCCAACAGGCTGGCCAGGAACACCTTTGGAATATGTAGTAGAGACTGCCCTGCATGACCTGGGATCTCTGGGGCAGATGGTTCAGCCCAGCAGAATTCAATGTGGCACCCCTGGCTCATGAATAAGCACTGAGTTGATAGTGGTGACTCAGAGGGGCTGTTATGGATTGAATTGTTTCTGCCCAAAAGATGTCCTAACCCCAAGCACCTGTAGATATGACCTTCTTTAGGAATAGGGTCTTTGCGATGATCAAGTTAAGATTAGGTCATTAGGGTAGACCCTAATCCAATATGACTGGCGTTCTTATATAACAGGGAAATTTGGAAGCCAACATGTACAGAGGGAAGGCTTGTGAAGACACGAGGAAAATGCCATCTATAAGCCAAGGAGTGAAAGCCTGAGGCTACTAGAAGCCAGGAGAATGGCCTGGAACAGATTCTTGTTCACGGTCCTCAGAAAACACCAACCCTGCCAAGACTTTGACCTTGAACTTCCAGCCTCCAGAGCTCTGAGACCATACATTTCTGTTTAAGCCACTCTGTTTGGGGTACATTGTTAGTAGCAGTCTTGGGAAACTAATACAGGGGTGTATTAGCTTATTATAAAAACAAATCTTCAGGTTGATGATAAGTATAATTATGAAGGCTCAGAACTAGATGCTGTGTCTGATTCTTGAGATCACCACCGAGATCCCCCACACCTCCCACGATCAATTTGTGTTAGTTCTGTTCTATATGGGACTGTGGCATGAGTAATTGGCATCTCATTCTTGGCATTTTTGGCCAAGCATAATCTGATAAATCCCTCCCTAGAAAAATGCCCACACATACACTCGAAAAAGGCACAGATTTTTGCACTAAATTTCAAGCGTCTCATGTGCTGGCACACTAGTGTAATGAGTTGAGAAAACAAATAGTAGTGATGGCTCATTGTGATGTACCAGCAAAATCTCAGAAGGGAAAGCCAACAGCAGTTCCCTGGGGTCTCGAAGGGCTTTGGCAGCAGGCCTTTGTGATACATGATTCAGGGTTATTGCTGGTGATTAGGGATGTGCCCAGAGGAAGTTGGTGTCCATTCTGACATAAGCGATACATGCATCTTGTGTGTACCTGGCCCCTGCCAGGTGAGCAGGGGGCGCTGTGTCTGAACTGATCCACAGGTGCCCGCTGACTTTGTTGTCACTCTCCCCGCCGGAAGGGGTGAGCACCAGCACAGTATGAGCAGGGCAGAGGTGAAACTGCCTCGTTTGCTCTGTGGCATGTGGAGCTGTCCTCCCGTGGCTCAGGATCTTCCTCCAGGGCCTCAATTCAGTTTGCTACAAGATAAAATGAAAAGCTCTTAGCAGACAAGTCCAGGAAAAATCTCACTGGTTCTCAACTCTCCAATACACCCCAAACATAATTTTGCACATGTGATCAGGAGCACTTACACAAGAGGGTCACTAGGCTGGCCCTTGTCCAGCTTTCCTCTGCCTATCTCATCTGGAGATGCCATGCTAAGTTTCAGCAAATGCCAGTGGACAAACATATTCCACAGCATTCTTTTCATGGGCAACGACCACATGGGAATAGCCCCATTTTAAATCACTCATTGCCCCTTGAAGCTAAAAACAGTCCAACAAACAAAGTCACTTTTTGGTTTGCATAACACTAATTTTCTCCAAGATAATGTTCACAGCTCTGTACCTGCATCTCACCCCAGCTTCTGCCCACAGCAGCCACAGCATCACTCCCTGATCCTCTTCAGGAGGAGTGGTCTGTGCGAAGAGGAGAGTGACAGGAAAGGGAGACAAGTCTCCAGGGACTCAGGGGCTACTTAGAAGAAAGTGTCCTTACAGGTGATTTCCCAGACTTACATCTGCTCTCCACCATTGATTTGGTCGCCGTCCACAGAAAAGGGCAAAGGGACAAATAGACATTGAAATCCAGCGAGGGAAATGTGATGATGGGGCCTCATCACCTCTGGCACACCATACTGACTCTGCTATACTTGATCATGTCCACTTTCCAGTATAATTGGGGAAAAATATGGTGATCAGATGCCCATCACCCATACCAATCTCCCTGCTGTCGGCTGAGTTGTGTCTCCCCAACATTCACACGTTAATCTAACCCCTGGGATCTCAGAATGTGAATGTATTTGGAGATAGAGTCCAATCACTTTATAGAGGTGATTGAACTAAAATGAAGTCATTTTGTTGACCCCTAATCCCGTATGACTGGTGCCCTTCAAAATAAGAGGACATGAGGACACAGACACAGAGAGGGAAGACCACGTGAGGACACAGGGAGAAGATGGCTATCTGCAAGACAAGGACAGAGGTCTCAGAGGATACTTGGATCTTAGATTTCTAGCCTCCAGCACTGTGAGAAAATAGATTTCTGTTGTTCAAACCACCCAGTCTGTGACACTTTGTTAGGGCAGCCCTGGCAAACTAATACACTCCCCTTAAGTCAAACTTAGATATAACTAACATTTGTAAAGAATGGTTAAATTTTTTTTTTAAAAAAAACCTTTTATATCCATTTTCTTTTGGAGCCTTCCAACAACTCTGCAAGATATCACAATGGCTATTTTGCAAATGGAGGAACTGAGGCTTAAGAAAGTAAAGGAATTTACTTCTTGTGCAGCAATAATGGGCAGAGCTGGGGGACTGGAGCCGCCCTTGCCCTGTGCTCTCCTAGCAATTTTCTTTTATGAGCAAACCTACATGGTGTAAACCTCCTGGGCACCTGTTCTCTGCACACTTCACTATACGAACATGAAACATTTATAGAGATAGCCTGTAAGAGTTGAATTCCTGCTGCCTCTAACTCCAGACACTTTTGCCTGAATGTGTACTTCTCACTACTGATAAGCCTGTGACTCAGCTGGAAATCCTCATGGTGAAGGAACTGAACACAGAAAACACACATTCATAAAGACCAGGTGTGGAAGACTCCAGCCCTTCTCACACCGCAGCAGACAGGGACACCACAGCCACACGGTACTTGGAAACCCGAGCTTGAGATGATTTGATGGAAGCATTAAAATGCCAGAACATTTTGGGGAATGTGGTATGGGCAGCCCCAGAAGAAATGGCCCTGCTCAGATGCCATCCTGTAGGGTGCAGTTTAATGGGGCCACCCACTCATCAGGGATGTGAAACTTTGAAGACAAATACCTGTTAACTTCATTTGCCCCAGATTTTATACATGCTTTTAAAAAAAACAACTTTATTCATGTATAACTAGGATCAAATAAACAGCACATATTGAAAGTGCCCAATTTGATGAATTTTGACATTGGAGTACATGTGTGAAACTGTCATCACAATCAAAATAAATGCCTCCTTCATTTCCAAATTTCCCCCATCCTTTGTAAGCCCACCTTGCTCCCCCTTCCCCTGTGCAAGCCCAACCTCCCATCCCTTCCCAGCAATCATTGATACATTTTCTGTCTCTATGCCTTAGTTTGCATTTTCTAGAATTTTATGTAAATGAAATCATACAGTATGTGTTATTTTTGTCTGGCTTTTTTTTGACTTAGCATAATTACTTTGAAATGTGCCCATACTGTTGTCTGTATCAATAGTTTATTCCTTTGATCTCTGAATGTCATTCCATTGTGTGGAAATGCCATAATTTGCTTATTCATTTGCCTGTTGAGGGACATTTGGATTGTTTTCTGTTTTGGGCCATTACCATAAAGCTGCTATGAACATTTGTATACGTGTTGACAGATGCTTTTATTTCTCTTGAATAAATACCTAGAAGTGGAATGGCTGTATATTTAGCTTTGTAGAAACTGTCAGACTATTTTTCAAAGTAGTTGTACTATTTTACATTGTCATCAGCAGCGTAGAAGAGTTCCAGTTCCTCCACCCACTTGTCAACACATAGTATGGTCCATTTCTAAAGTGTTACCACTACTAGGTGTGTAGGGGTATCTCAGTGTGATTTTCATTTGCATTTTTCTAATGACTAATGATGTTGAGCATCTTTTAATGTGTTTATTTTGCCTTTCATTTATCTTCTTTGGTGAAGAGAGTGTGTTCAAATCTTTGGCCCATTTTTTAAAGTTGGTTTATTCATCTTGTAATTGAGTCTTAAGAATTCTTCACACATCCTAGATCCAAGTTCTTTGTGAGATAGGTGTTTTGCATTTAAGTCAGTAAGATATGTAAACAAGGAAGGTTTATTGTGAGTCCCTGAATTATGCTAAGAAATGAAATAGGTACCATTTGTTCAACATTAAGTATGAATTATACATAGAAAAGCTACATATTACCCACAGATGAATTACTTTTCACCTCTCCCTAATGGCACTGGTGGCTCTTAGCCAGATGGGCTGAAAGAAAGCTCCCTGTCCCTACGTTTCCAAGTATTCTTTATTTCTGGCCTCTTGTCCCTGGGGTCCTTTCCTAATTCCACACCCCGCTCTCATCCACACCAACAGATGGACAACTTTGGAGGCCATAATTACCAGCGTCTTTCAGGTGGAGTCTTCATCAGCCACCTGTCCTGCACTGATTCATGCCAAGGAGGGGCAGCTGCCTGGAACCCTGTTTTCTCCCCACTGCTAGAGGGTGGGGCTCTTTCTAGATTCTCCTGACTTTATGCAGAAAAATACCAATGTTTTGGTTGTGTTACCTTGGTGATTTTTTTCCACTGATTAAAAATTAACTCCCTCGTTGCTACCAAACCTCCCTTCCTGGGGGCACCAGCTGGGTGGTTGCTGCTTGAGGATGAGCAGCAACTTCTGAGCAGCACAGAATCACCCGCTATCTTCCTTCTCTCCTGGAGACCCTCAGCTAGGAGCCCGCAACCTTAGTCTGTGCTCAGGCTCCGGGGCTTTCCTCAGAAACGATTCTAGAACCCCAGAGACAGGCCCGAGGGAGATGAGGAGGGAGAGTCCCTGCGCAGCATGCTTCCTGAAGGCACATGTCAGAGTAAAAGCGTGTCCTCATAAGTGGGGTTCTCACTGACAGCGGAGTGACTTTGCACAAGACACTTTACCTCTCTCAGTCTCCCTTTCCTCATGATAATGATCATAATTCTCACTACAAAGCTGTATTACATCACAGGACAACAGGAGAAATCTGGCCATCTCATACACTAGGCCTCCCCAAGTTGCTATCATCTCTTTGCTGGGTTGTTGCAATTACCTCCGCAAAGGCCCCACTCCCACATCTGCAGTCTCTCTTCATACTACAGCCAGGAGGCTCTTTAAAACCAGGATTGAGTCACCAACTTGTCAAAAACCCTCAAATGGTTTTCAGTGTGACTCAGAGTAAAAGTGAAGGTCGACACCATGACCTGCAAAGCCCTGCAGGATAAGATGCTTGAAGCCTCTTGCTTCTTAAGCCTTCCACCCCTCTTCTTCCCTAGGCCATGGCCTCCGTCCGTGTGGTCTGGCCATTCTGCCTCATGAGGGCCCTTAGCGCTGACTGCTCCCTCCGCAGCATCTCCTCTCACGTGACCACTGGGCTCCCTCCCTTACCCCAGCTTTCTGCTCAAGTGTGGCCTTCGTAGGGCTGCCTTCTTATCCTCCCTTTTCCTACCTCCTTGCTTTATAGTACTTATGGCACTTACCACTGCATGATGTATTGTATGTTTATAAATGCGCCTGGTGTCTGCCTCTCCCCAGTAAAGCACGAACACTGTAGGAGCAGGCACTGTGCCTATTTTGTATACAGTTGTGTTTTCAGCCTTTAGAATAGAGCCTGGCACACACTAGGAGCTCAGTACATATTTGTTGAATGAATAAATACATTCGTCTAGTACAGTGACCATATAAAACATTCGCTTTCTCTCCATTTCTTCTTTCTCTTCGAAAGTGATTTCTGTAGAATGGAAGATAAAACATTGTGGGAAATTTCTGAGATAAAATGCAGAATGTTCACAAGTGTTTGAAAATATCATTGGAAATTCACATGAATGTCTCTAGAAAACATAAGGGCTCCTTACATGTGCAAATGCGCTCCACCAAACATGACAGAAGTTGGGAAGTGCATTGTGAACAGCGTCTGGGAAGGAAGGGACAATAAGCGTGAGCAACTGGGCAGCCAGGAAAAGGAGTGACTGAGAAAATGAGGGCTTGTTACCAAAACAAGGGCAAGGGGAAAAGATGGGAAAGCGGCAGGGGAGGGAGACACTGATCATCCCGGATGCTGAGAACACAAATTCCCAGCAGACCAGGAGGTGGGGTGGGGGTGGGGTGGGGAGTTTGTGGAAAGTCTTTTTGACCGTAAGCCAAATAGTCAGTGCTGGGGCCCAAACGATAAGGATTTTACTTCTCTAGGACCACAGGAAAGGAGTCACTTAGCCTGAGTAGGTGGACACAGGACTGAGAACCAGAGGGCTATCACTAAGGCCATAATCAATATGGGCGGTACCTGCAGAACCCAGGTATAGCTGCCAGATGAGGCGATGTTACAATGGAATGAGGCAGCTGCTCCACTGGGGACACTACTGTCATGCCTGGGCGCCTGGGCACCGAGGAAGGGACATCCACCACGTCCACAGGGGTCAGGGAGATGTCACCGCTGGGGACACTGCTGCCATGCCTGGGCACCGAGGAAGGGACATCCACCATGTCTGCAGGGTTGAGGGAGACATCACAGAAAAGGGGATGCTTAGAGAAGCAGGAATTCACGAAGCACACCAAATGAGAAGTAAGAAATGTCTACCCGTTGGAAGAGCACCGCAGCTGCCTAGATCCAACTGATATCTTGCTGCACTGCCAGACAGCTTACCGAGTGGAATTACCATGGTTCTTTCTCTTGGCCATGTGTTTTCGCTGGTGTCATGCAGAGGAGACCACCATATGAGGAGTTATGAAGTGAAATTTTAAAGGAAAATGAAAGTAACGGGAAAGTTATCTTTAGTGGTATTACGAAAGCTTCTAAACTCGTGAGAGCATTGAACCTTAGAGTGTCTTTTTAAAACCTGTATCTTCCATTTTGTTTTCTTTTGCATGCTTAAATTCCCATTTCTCTTGTGTCTGGGACATCTACCATTGAATAACTCAATGTTGTCTTCAGTCATCACACATGAAACATGCCCCGTCTTCCTTCCCATTTGCCAAAACTACAACAGCTTTTCAACTGGCCTAAATCTCTATCATGTCCACACAGCTCACCTAAATAGTCTATTTTGTTCTTGGGTTTGTTTTTTTGTTTTTGAAATGGAGTCTCACTATGTTGCCCAGGCTGATCTTGAACACCTGAGTCCAAGCAATCCTCCTGCCTCAGCCTCTCAAGTAGCTGGAACTACAAGCGCACCCCACTTCTCCTGGCTCTAAATAGTGTTTTTATGGTGTGCTTTCACCATGCCTTTTCCCTTCTCACAAGCCTCAGGACTCCCCCTTACCTACAGGGTAGGAAAACACCTACCTTCTCACTCACACACAGCTCCTTCTTAAAAGCTATGCTTTCACTGTGAGTATAGTGATGAACAATGAGCTATGGCTTTGGTCCTGTAACATTAAGGCTAGGATGGTAGGGTGATATTAAGCAAATGCCAAGCATTCCCTAAAGAAATAATTGCAAATTATGAAAGCAAAATATTATGTTAGGAGAATCAGATTTTGATGAGGGGTTATGACTAGGGAAAACTTTTTTGAGGAAGTGATTTTTGGGCTGACACATGGAGGATGAGCAAAGTTGGCAAGGGAAGGACTAACAGAAGGGATGTGCAGGGCACCAAGGCCTTGGCCTATGGGAGGAACTGATGCAAACCCAAGAGGCTGGAGTGTCATCTACTAAGGAAAGAAGGATGAAAGGTGACACTGGAGAAAGAAGCAGGGTTGTGTTAGCAGCAGCGAATCCATGCAAGTCTGCAGCAACCTATATTCTTGTCTCCTCAGAAGAAAGAATTCAACTGAGGGACATAAGGCAGAGGGAGAGACCGAGGCAAGTTTTAGAGCAGGAGTGAACATTTATCAAAAAGTTTTAGAGCAGGAACAAAAGGAAGTAAAGTACACTTGGAAGAAGGCCAAGCAGGTGACTTGAGAGATTCAAGTGTACTGTTTGACCTTCGACGTGGAGTTTTATACATTGGCCTGCTTCTGGGGGGGTTGCTCCCTTCTCCCTGGATTCTTCCCTTGGGGTGGGCTATCTGCATGAGTGTGACCTGCCAGCACTTGGGAGGGGCCCCATGCACAGGTTGCTGCTTAAGGATGAGCAGCAACTTCTGAGCAGCACAGAATCACCAGCTAGCTTACTTCTCTCCTGAAGCTGTGCACACGCTCCCTTGAGGCATTTTCCCCTTACCAGTTGAGTGTTCCTGGAGGAAAGTCATAGACCAGTTAAACTCCACCATTTTGCCTCTTAGTGCATGTGCTCAAGCCTACTCGCCCAAGTCCTGCGATCTTATCAGGAAGCTGCCTATCACCAGCTTCAGGTGTGTCTATTTTAGACCGACAGCTTAACAACGGCCTGACCATCACCTGATGGCCGCCTGACATTCCTGTGGGGGGGCCTCTCCTGCCCTGCTCAGGTCTGATTAACTACCTGCTGTAACAATTGGACCACACGGGGCCTTCCAGACTGGGTAAGGGTTATGGATCTGCTTGCTGCTGAAGAGAGGATGACTTGGAAGCCAGGAGATTTTAGGAGGCTATTGCATAACTGAGACGAGAGCAGGTGGTGAGTCAGACCCAATGGAGAGCAGGAGATGGACGAAATGTCTTAAAGGTGGAATGAATGGGATAAATAGGATATGGTGGTGGATTGGATGTAGAAGGGATGGAAAATGATGTCAAGAAGGACTCCCAAATTTCACACTGCTGAACGGAGGTGTCATTTTCCAAGATACGGAAGACAAAAGAGGAGTATGTTTGTGGAGAACGACCCAGCTTAGTCTCAGGCAGGTAAACCTTAGGGTACTGGGGGTTCCATCTTTCCTCCTGAGATTATTATACCCATGTTTACAGTTTCTGTCACTTAGATGGCAGTGAAATTGCTTCACCTTCCAGAATGTGCATGTGTTTTCTTCCAAACAGATAAAATACATAAAGGAGCAGGGGCTTCATCTGTCAGCATACACACGTGAGTGTGCCTCACGCTGTCCAGCAGCACCATGTAGTGTGCACCGTGTAGCGTGCACTATTAAAAGACCTTGTAAGAATGGGTGAGTCACATTGGACTATAAATGTTTAGCCTTCAAAGCACTGTGAAGTGAGAGGTGATTATCATTATTTTTCAGGGAGGAGAAATCTAACCTCAGAATCACTGCATTTTAAATTATGACATTCTAATTCACCCCATGCTTCCACCATGTTTATGTGAAACAGCTGTTCTATGTAAATATCCTTGTGCTAACTACTGCCCTAGGGGTGTGACAAAGGAAAAGTCACAGGCAATCTCTTTCTAACCCAGCTCTCACTCAAAATTCCCAAGTTATGTTTTTCGCAAATGGTTTGAGTTTGCCTCTATGATAAGAAAATTTGATTTGATTAAAATGAACCACAGGAAACAATAGGGCCTCTATGAAGTTATGGAGCCTGGGTGTGATGGCTCATGCCTGTAATCTCAACACTTTGGGAGGTCAAGGTGGGAGGATTGCTGGAGGCCAGGAGTTTGAGACAAGGCCTGGGCAACATAGTAAGACCCCATCTCACGAAACTAAATATATGTGTAGCCAGTTGTGATGGTGTGTGCCTGTAGTTCCAGCCACTCAGAAGTTAAACTGAGGGGATCACTTGACTCCAGGAGTTTGAGAAGCTGTATTAGCACCACTGTACTCCAGTCTGGGAAACAGAGTAAGACTCTGTCTAAAAAAAACCAAACAAACAAAAAACGAGAAGTTATAGGACTCTGAGACTGTGCTAAGCATAAGTTCATAGATTTTAACTCCTCACACTACAGATGTTAGTTCCAGGGTAGAAGACATCATGCCTGGCCTCAGTCCAGCAGCCCCAGGCAAGGTTCAGTGAGGCCTCTGGTGCAGTGGGGGCAGATCCACAAAAGGTGACATCTCCCCATGGCCCACGGTCGATGGACTTCCAGAAGGAGTGTATCATCTAGCAATTTTGCAAGTCACCCTCATGCAGTTTTTCCTAAGCAGAGAACAGGGAATGGGGGATGCAGGTGGTGGGAAAGAAAAGAACCAAAACCAATGTCACAGGTAAAGAAAGGTTAAGGATGTCCACACATATTAATTTCCTGCCACCATCCATTTACTTCACATATGTTGGCCTCTATTTGCCTGTTTCCCTGTCTGCAAGATACAGATAATAATAGTATCTATGTAGTGGGTTTGTTTTTTGAGAAGCAAATGAGCTACTACAGGGAAAGCACTTAGAATCGCCACTGGCACATCAGAAGGGCTTGCCACACGTTAGTTTTTATTAAGAGGACTATCACCGTCATCATCATCACCACCATCTCACACCACAGACAGATTCTTTTATATTCATTTTGCAGATAAGGAGACTGAGGTTAAGTGCACATCAGTCAGCATGGGTTCTGTTATGTTGCTCTAACAAATAACCCATAGCTTCAGGTTATGGACAGCCAGAGACACTTATTCTCTCTCATGCTAAATATTGGCTCCATGTCCTCTTCCAACCAGAACCCAGGCTGAAGGAGCAACCCTTCTCTGAAATATCCTACCTTTCTCATAGCAGATGATAGAGATGGAGGAACCAAGTTTCTACTCCAAAGGGACACATGTCACTTCCACTGTCATCTCTTTAGAAACACAGTCACCTGACAAGCCCCATGTCAACAGCACAAGGAGTAAAATCTTTACCCAGGGATGACTCCGTGGGAAAGGGCAGCAAATATTTTAACAATTACACAATCTACCACAAAGAACTTCAATAGCTCACCCAGGGTCACACAGATTTTAAAAAGCCAGGATTCGAAGCCACTTGTGACTAGTGCAAAAGTCTTTCTGGGGTCCTGCCTGACTTTCCTCCTTTTATTTTAAGCACATTGTCTTTATGATCAAAATCTTCTATCCTTACAATATTTAAAATATAGCAACAACAACAACCATAGCAAAACAGCAACGACAGCATTTTTATTTATTTTTATTTATTTATTTTTTGAGATGGAGTCTCACTCTGTCGCCAGGCTGGAGTGCTGTGGCGCGATCTCAGCTCACTGCAAACTCTGACTTCCTGGTTCAAGGGATTCTCCTGCCTCAACCTCCTGAGTAGCTGGGACTACAGAGCTGGGATTAAAGGTACGTACCACCATGAACGGCTAATTTTTGTATTTTAGTAGACAAGGAGTTTCACTATGTTGGCCAGGATGGTCTCGATCTCCTGACCACGTGATCCACCTGCCTCGGCCTCCCAAAGTGCTGGGATTACAGGCATGAGCCACCGTGCCCAGCCACATTCTGAATTTTTAAACTAGCTTTTTTGCAAAGAATCTCAAATTGCAGAGAATCTCAATCCTTCCCCCGGGGTCAAAAGTTGGCCAGCCATATTCAAGATTCCAGCCAGTTCTTTTTCAGTTGTAGTTTAAGATGCTTCTTTGGTTTTCTGGCTTGTGAGATGGGGACAGGTCCATACCTTCCATTTCAACAATATACTGAGCATTTACTATATTAAAAGCCTTATATTAGTTTACTTCTCAAGACTGTGTCAAAGAATAAAATCACAGAGGTCATCGTTGGAACCCGGCTCATTGGTAGTTGGGTTTATAGGCCCTTCAGTGAACCCACTTAATAAGTTGTGTAATCACACACACACAAAACTAGTAATTTAAAAATACGGGAAATGTACTTTTAAGCTCCCTTTCAGTCTTAGATTCATGAAGCTTTCATATCTTCTACTGACTATTTTCACTGCTGAGTTGTCAGGGATGAAGCAGAGCCCGTCAGTCTGAAGAGTCAGTGTTTGAACTAATTCTCTTCCAGACACTCCTGCTGAACCTGAAAGCCTACTTGAGGCCTTGGTCTTAGCTTCAACCTTGAGAACACTCAGGAGAAATTAAGTCCCTCTTAACCTCCTTGGACCTCAAATGTTTGAGGATGTGGTCACATGGCACCTCCGTGGGAACACGGCTCACTTCCTTTCAGCAGAAGGCCTGGTCCTGGGGCGCCTGCTGCTCTGATGACACCCTGGGCGCTGGGCTGTTAGTCTCGCCATGGGTCAGTCTTTGCTGCGTGACTCCAGAGTTGCTCCTTCACTTGTCTCCAATACTGAGTGCAGGTTTGCATCTAGCGGGCTCCCAAAGTACTCATGGTTATCCTGCATTTGGGGATAGGGACAGTGGGGCTGTCATTAGGCTATCTCTGTAACTGAGGCCAAGAGTTATGACTTTTTCACACTAGCTTCTCATAGTTCAACAGCATCCTCACCTAAAGGCAAAATATGATGGAGATGGAGGTGGGGGAGAGCAGGGAGGGGGCTGCTAAGAGGGAGGGGAACACAGGGCAGCGAGGATAGAGAGGGTCACAGCAAACATCACTTTTCATCCATCCCTGGCTGCCTCTGCACTGAAAACGCCTTCCAGTCTCCCTAAGGGATGAGCATTGAGAAGTTTCCATCTCATTAACCACCCAGTGGACCCAAAGGAAGGCCATGTCCACCTCCCAGGGCCAAACAATCCCACAGCATCAGGGGTCCCTCCGCCTCTCCCTGCTCCTGAAGCAAGTGCGTGAGGCTATTTAGCAAGGCATCCTCCTGGAGTTGTGGTCAGATGGCTCATGTCCAATCCCCAGCTCACACACATCCGCTCTAAAAACTTCCAGAGTCCTTGGTGTTCTTTTTTATTCTTTTAAGCTGTAAATTATGCCCTCCAGCTTACCTGACCTCCACACGTTGGAGAAGAGTGCATATCTCACCTCAAAAGGGGTAGTCGTGAGTGTGAAGAGTTTCAGGATGGATGGGAGAAAATAGGGAATTAACAGAGAGATTTTAAAAATACTTAGTACAGATTTTTCTTAATGCAATCACATCATTCATTTTAACTTATGACTTGCTGGAAGAGCTTCCAAAGTCAGCAGTCTGGGCATTGCCTGGGTTAGCAGAAGGGGGAGGCTTTCTGAGGAGGATTGCAGTGGGTTCCCTCTCCCTGCCCATCTCTGTACGGGTCCCTTCGCCAGGGTCTCCCCCTGCCCTTCCCACTGCTTTGAAATGAGACTGACCCATGAGGCTGCTCCAAGTGTGAGTGACCCAAATGAAGCCATCCCCTTTCCAGCAGGAGAGAGCGAGGAGGGCAGTGCTTCCCTCGGGTTTTCATCTGATTTTCTCAGCAGATGTGGAAGGGCCCTTCGTTATCATTCTCAAATGCCTGATGGGAGAAGCCGTGGCTGGGAGACTGGGTAAGGGGTGGAGCAGGGAAGGCTGGCTCCGCATAGGGAGAGGTGCCTGGGCCCAGTCGCCTGTGCCTGCTCACTTGGCCAGCAGTACTGGAAGGGAGAGCTTTTAAATGGGGGTTTTAAATACTCATGTTCTCACTTATAAGTGGGAGCTAAATATTGGGTACACATGGACGTAAAGATGAGAACACTAGACGCTGGAGACTACAAGATGGGGGAGAGAGGATGGGGGGCAAAGGCTGAAACCCTATCCACTGGGTGCTAATTGCTCACTTCCTAGATGAGATCACCAATACCCCAAACCCCAGCATTGCAAAATATATCCGTGTAACAAACCTGCACATATATATATATATACCCCCTGAATCTAAAATAAAAGTTGAAATTATTTTTTATTACAAAGTTAAAAACCATTTTAATGTGTTTTGGTATACAGCAAAGAAATGAACATAAATAGTGTCATATAATTTTATTAGAAAGTTTGACTAGTCATAGAAATAAATGGGCAGCATTTTTAACCAATAAATAGAAGATGTGAATTCTTTTCGAATACCAGACAAAGGTATTAATATGTTAAATGGAAAGTTTTTAGGACTAAAACCTGTTACTGAATTAGAAACAGAAATTCAACAGTTCATATTTTCTGAACACCATAAATGACAGTAAAGTATCAAGTAAAATGTAAACAACCAGTAATTTCAAGCCACAAACAAATTTCATTTAAGACCTTCTAAATTAACGGCTGCATTAAATGGAAAATCTAAACTGAGGTTATTTTTAATGAGTCAGGGAAGTTCTAATTTAGCAGCATGGTGCTAAAGACCTGAGTTCAAGTAAATAATTCTACCAATATTAGCTTAGGGTTATGGAACAAGAGGCATTCTGACCACATATAACTACTCTTCTCTGCAGTGCAGTATTGTCATTTAGGAAATAGATGCAAAGGGTACAATTAAATGTCTAGGAATAAAAAAATACAAATGAAAATATAATATAGGTTTTATTATGATTTAGGTGTGATGGGGCCAACAGATCAAGAGACAACTGCCATGAAAAGGACAGCTCGTTACTCACAGTTCCCATGAGGAGGGGCCACATCACACCAAGGGGGCCGTATAGGGAAGCACCAGGGTGGGCCAGAAGGCAGAAGGAGGGGGGCTATGGGCCAGAGCCTTCATTGTGGTTTTTGTGAGAAGTGGGTGAGGCAGGGTAAAAAGGCTTAGGATTGGCTAGTCTGAATAAATTTCAATAGGCTCTGGGGCATAGGGCTGTTCTTAATCTGTACCTGGTCCTGGGGCGATGAGGGCAGGGGCAGGGGACAGTGGCCTAGAGTGTGAAAGCCCTATAGAGGAGGTGCTGAGAGCCTTGGCCCTGCTTCGGTTGGTTTGCATAGGAAAAGCATGCTTGCAGCTTGCAGGTGAGCCCTTTGCTATCTCCAGGGACTGGCTGGCCCTGGGAGGGGCAGCCCCCTCCAGGGTCAGCAAGACCCCTGATGTCAAAGCATCAGAATACAAAAAACAAAAGGCATGGGTAATACAGGGAGGCAGGCTCTTTGATGAATACTCTAGGATCTCTGTTGAGGGTATTTCTGCATCCAACCAGGCTGAAGTCAACCTGAAGATTTCTGTTCCTAACAGGCACATAGGGCGGAAATAGTCAGCGGGAAAGCATCTCCACCAGATGCATAACTATTGCCCCAGCCCTGCTTCTCCTAAGGTTCCCTGGGATTCTTCAGTGACAGATTTATCAGGTCAGTGTTCCAGCCTGTATCAGCCACACCACTTCACACCTACCTTTCTGAAAGAGTGAGCTGGCCAGTCTTTCAGAGTGTGAAGAGTACAGGGGCCAGCAGCCAACAGGCATTGACAGCTCTGGGTCAAATGTCACTGGTGGTGTTTGCAGAACAGCCCAATGTGACAGCCCCGTGTATCGTGTCCAGGGTGGCTGCCCTTGTGTTTCCTTCACAGGAAGGAAGGAAACAGTCTTCTCCCGGGAAGGAAGAGCTCAGCTAATCCTGTGATTTTGTAGCCTAGCTTGTTTGCTAAACACATACCGGAAGCAAATGACAGACTTGTTCTTTGGTCAGCCTCACATCACAGGCAGAGGTCCGACCAAAATTCTAAATTGCAGCTTGAATTATACACAGCGCTGCACCACCCATCCCACACTTATGGAGAACCGTGAAGAAAAACACACACAAGCACAGAATAGGTCTCATTGGAGGATCTGGGATGATTGCTGAAAGCATCGCCTTCCCCACTGAGCTGCTGGAAGGCAGCATATAGAGGCCCTTGTCCGCTCCAAAAAAAACAAGCCCTTGTTTCATCTCTCCCTGCTCTGTCCAGCCCCACCCAACCCCAGTCCCTCCCAGACGCATGCCAGATGGGTCCTGATGAATGTCATCCCATGATCAACGATCCCCCGACTGTGAACAAACCCCAACCCATTTATTCTGTGGTTAATCCATGTTTTAATAGGTGTAATGATTAAACTGCCTCCACTAACAAATGAGTTCGCTGGAATGTAAGGATTTGAGTGAATCCATTAGAAACATCTGTGGATAGACAGAGACACATGGCATACATTCCCTATATGTGGAAATGCAGACATGGCAAAGATGAAGAGAGAAGATGTCAGAGGCAACAAGCACAGACGCTCCCCCACTGGGTTAGAGTTCTGGCCTGAGGTGGCGCCATCTCAGGCACCCACACCTGTGTCTGCTGTGCAGTCCTCTAGGACTCCCCTGGGCGAGTGGTCGGACATGCCCCAGGGCCAGCTTCCTGCCTGCCCTTACCTTACCTTCGATGGCATGTGGTCACTTCAAGGTGCTGTCCCTGTTTCAGACCCAGCGCAAGGTCAGAGCTCATAGGCCCTGGAGTCCGTGGCCGTGTCAGCACAGTCCAGATCCAGTGTGCCCCTCACTGTCAGTCACTTCCTCTGCCACAAGCCCCCTTACCGGTCACTTTGTTTTCTGCACAAGGAGCATTTCCCTCACTGTCCCTGTGCTGAAGGCCCCTTCCATTATTGCTTTCCAAATTTTTGACAGTCAGCGTCTCACTCTGTCACTCAGGCTGGAGTGCAGTGGTGCAATCATGGTTCACTGCAGGCTCGACCTTATCCTCCCACCTCAGCCTCCTGAGTAGCTGGGACCACAGGTGCATGTCACCACTCCCAACTAACTTAAAGAAAATAAAATCTGTAGAGATGGGGTTTTGCCACATTTCCCAGGTTGGTCTCAAACTCCTGGGTTCAAACAATCCGCCTGCCTTGGCCTCCAAAAGTTCTGGGATTATAGGTATAAGCCACTGTGCCAGACCCACTTTCCAAATTTTCAATGTCTTCCCTGATACCCACTTACTTTCCTATCCTAAATTCTAATTTGGCCCATTCCTGCTACTGAGAAGAAACATGAACATAACTCAATCCAGTTTTGACCAGTCTGGCTTGGCTCAGCCCATGCTCTCTCTCATGCTAAGCTTTCTGGGGAGGCAGCTAGATAGCAAATCCTTCAATGGTCATCCTTTGCTTCATATTCCCTACCTGGCCCCCTCCACCTCCCTAACCAAAGAAGGCCAGGACAGCTACAAGAAGATTGCATTTAGAAAGAATCACCATACATTCCTCCTCTGTCTTCTCAGGAGTGTCACCGTTTTTTTTTGTTTTGTTTTGTTTTGTTTTGTTTTGTTTTGTTTTGTTTTTGAGACGGAGTCTCGCTCTGTAGCCCAGGCTGGAGTGCAGTGGCCGGATCTCAGCTCACTGCAAGCTCCGCCTCCTGGGTTCACGCCATTCTCCGGCCTCAGCCTCCCGAGTAGCTGGAACTACAGGCGCTGCCACCTGGCCCGGCTATTTTTTGTATTTCTTAGTAGAGGCGGGGTTTCACCGTGTTAGCCAGGATGGTCTCGATCTCCTGACCTCGTGATCCGCCCATCTCGGCCTCCCAAAGTGCTGGGATTACAGGCTTGAGCCACCGTGCCCGGCCAGGAGTGTCACTGTTAAAGCAGCAGTCACTGTCACAAGAATAAACGTGTACCCAGGACCAGCACAGTGGCTCACACTGTAATCCACACTGGAACCCAGGAATTCTAGACCAGTCTGAGCAATAGAGTGAGGCTTTTAAAAACTGTACTGGGGGACGTAATGAAAAATATGTTCCTTCAGACTTCTGAACCTTTACATTTGCTGTGTCCTGTGCTGGAAATGCCCTTTTCTACCTCTTGACTGGGGGTGGAGGAGGTCTTGTTTATTTAAGTTCTAGTTCATTTAAATAACCAGTTAAAATCTTACCTTCTGCGTGGAAACTGCCTCCAGCCTCCCTTCAGGAGGCTGCTGCCTCCCCCTCAGCATCCGTGCTGCAAGGCCTTCTCAGGCCATCTCCGCTGTGGTTGTGCCTGCGCCCCTCGGTTAGGCCGTTCTTTCACTGCTATAAAGAAATATCTGAGACTGGGTACTTTATAAAGAAAGGAGGTTTAGTTGGCTCATGATCCTGCAAGCTTTACAAGAAGCATGATGCTGGCATCTGCTTGGCTTCTAGGGAGACCTCAGGAAGCTTACAGTTAGGGTGGAAGGCGAATGGGGAGCAGGCACGACACATGGCAACAGCAGGAGCAAGTGAGAGAGAGTCGGGGGTGGGAGGAGGTGTCACACACTTTTAAACAACCAGATCTCGTGTGAACTCAGAGCCAGAGCCCACTTATCACCAAGAGGACGGCCCCAGCCATTCATCAGGAATCCACCCCTGTGATCTAATCACCTCCTGCCAGGCCCCACCTCCAACACTGGGGATGGTATTTCAACATGAGATTTGTGGGGGACAAATATCCAAGCTTTGAGACTAGGAATGCTGCCTCAATCACCTCTGAATCCCCAGAGCCTGCCTCAGTGCACCGAATACCTTAGACCTCAATGACTTTATCATGCGGGTCAAAGGGGATAGAGAAAGCAACAGCCATTGCCAGTGGGGTGGGCAGTGCAGTGTGGTGGAGTAAGAAAGAGTAACTTAACTCCTCTGTGTCTCAGTTTTCTCATCTGTGAAATAGGTATGACAGTGGAAATACCCGTGTCCTAGTAGTGGTAATTAGATGAGTAATAAAACACTTAAATTGGTGCCTGGAATTGGCACCTAATCAGTGCTCAGTGAGCAAGAACTCCCATCCTTAGAGATACAGATAAGGTACTTAAATGAGCCAACTTTGATTTCTTAAAATAATGAGGCATACTGTAAGATGATTATCTTTAAAATCTAAGGCCCACTTACCAGTCATTTCAAGTATTTATTTTTTCAAGCCATCCAGTGCCCTCACTTCCCACCTTCCTTTCCTCCAATGGTGAAATGATCAAAAGTGGGATAGAGGGGACTGGGGGTGAGGGTAAAGGTAAAAACGAGATTCGGAATAGTGTGAAAACAGCCTGGTCAGCCCCTAAGTTGCAGAGAGTGCACAGGACACACAACAAGTTGCTCGAGGTACAGGTTAGAGGGCCCCTTTACACCCCAGCTCTACACAAATGTGCACTGTGACTTAGACAAGTCACTTCTTCCGTTTAACTTCAATGTACTTATCTGTGACATGGGGATGAGGACGCCACAATGGCTTCCATCATATCATAAATCCTGAAATAAATCTTACGATTCTCATTCTAAATGTAATTCTCCATATGCAGTCATTCTACGCTGGAGAAATAACGAAGGTTTTATTTATTTTTACCACCAGCCTTGGAGGTGAACAAGCTAGTAACAAACAAAAGCCAATGTGTATACGTGTATGTGTATACACATTTTTTAAGAAAGAGAGGAAAATTAAAAACAATCCACAAATCAACTTTGATTTTGGATTGTTGAAATCCAAAACCAACAGAGTAGTGAATATTTTTGCATTATTTATAAAGCTATTTATTTTTAACGTTTAAAAAGTATATTTTGTATCATATATATGAATGGCTATTGTTTCATAAATAGGTATCTATGATGATTTTCATAATGGTGTCTCACCAATACATCATTTTAAATGGAAATCATAACTTTGAGCAATATGAAAACTCCCGTTTTCCGGAAGGGAGTTTAGAGTTTAGAATTGCTGATGCTGTAAGAGTTGAGTTCGCTGAAGCTGGGCTGCCTCACCAGGGGAATAACATTAGCACAGAGAGTGGTCGGTTCCTTGATGGCCGGTTTTCCATTCTCACGCTTTCCAGTCTAGAGCGGCCCTGTCTTTGTGTGGTTATGTATTAAAGGCCAGATTCAGCAGGATGGGATGTGAGCACAACAGATCCAGGTTGCTGGGTGCTGCGAAATGCCTTGTATTATATCACGCCTCCCGCAAATGAGCTCCCTGCCTTCCCCACTCCATTTCTCATTAGCCCTCCCCGAGGCTCCTCCCAGGATAGATGGAGGATGGGGTGCAATTACCCCTGACCCAGATTTATAGCTAGGGT
The DNA here is from genome assembly GCF_037993035.2 of Macaca fascicularis. NCBI lineage: Eukaryota > Metazoa > Chordata > Mammalia > Primates > Cercopithecidae > Macaca > Macaca fascicularis. The sequence continues at coordinate 20,176,549 of NC_088375.1, forward strand.
TGGGGAGAAGGAAGTGACCATCCTGGCAGGTTAAATGGCTTGACCTGGGTCACATTGCCAACACTAACAGCAAAAAAAAGACCTATTCTGCCGGCCTTTCAAATCTCAGGGCACACAGCTGCGTCCCGGGAGCCACATGGCTTCCCTGCTGGCCTGCTTGGATTATTCATGCAGAAACGGAGCTCCTTACTCGGGATTATGTGTGTGCCTTGGCGACTAACTCTACTTCTGGTGTTGTGTTACTTCTTAATCATTTGGAAGAAGAAGTCTTACGATTTTCTTTTCAATTCAAAGCAGGTTTACCACATTTTGCTGTCCCTAAACCAGATGAAAGTGCTTGTCTGTGAATTTTCCATGTTTGAGGATGTTGTATTTGGAAAGGTCTGAGCCTGTAAGGAATTGCTTTTGGAGAAAGTCTCTCTCCGTTTGGAGGCGGTAGGAGTTATAGCTACAAATCTGTCTTGCAATTTTTAAAATTATGATAAACATATGTAACAAAATTCACCGTTTAACCATTTTTAAATGTTTAGTCTGCGGTATTCAATGCATTCACATGGCTGTTCTAACGTCAGTAGTACTCGGCTCTAGTACTCTTTTTGTCTTCTCAAACAGAAACTGTACCCGTTCAACACTAACTCCCCATTCCTCCCTCCCCTCAGCCCCTGGAAACCATGCTACTTTCTGTCTCTATGAATTTGACTCTTCTAGGTACCTCCTATAAGCAAAACCATACAGTATTTGTCCTTGTATGACTAACTTATTTCACTTGGCATAATATCTTCAAGGCTGTGGAATATCCATGTCGTGGAATGTTTCCAAATTCCTTTCCTTTAAAAGGTTAAATAATATTCCACTGTATGGATATACCACATTCTTTTAGCCATTCATTTGGTGATGAATATGAAGTGATCCTCTTGTACTTTTAAATCAGTTATTTCCCATTAGCCTTATTTCCTTTCAAATAAAAATTTCAGCAAATTTGCATCAGAAAAATGTGTTTTGTTTTTTTTTATTTCAATTTTTTTAAAAAGGCAAAACTCAAACCGTGTAAGAGTTGAAGCTAACACTTTAAAATGACTTCAGAAAGTGTTTGAATATTACATCCAACCGCCCTAGAAACCCTCCCTTTATTCCCAGCAGCAGCAGCAGCCATGGGGAGGTAGGCGCAAGATAAAAACCTGGACACCAGTTGGGAAGTTCTTTAAATAATTGAGACAAGATGTGAGAAGGGCCTGAACCAAGGAGGTAAATGGCCTGAGAAAGGAGAGAGCAGGGCCAGGTGTGCCAAGTATTTAGGAGTGGGATGTACTCCTGGGATGTATTCGGGGGTGGGGGCGTTAAGTGACAGGGGGTGAGGGGAGAGGCTGCAATCCACAACCAGGGACCAGACTACTGGTGAGAAGTGAACCAACGTGAGACTCAGGGCTCCCATAGACCCCGGAACTCAGTGCATGCTTCCCAGAGCACATTGGGCCCAAGGCTTTGGGCTAAAATCAAGTAACTGAATTTTGTGCATCAATTTTGACTACTAAAAGTCTTTTTTCTTTTTTCCCTGATACTTCTTTGTGCATTCTACTGTTTTCTGAGTGGGTGGGCTTGAGTGTCAATTTGTTACCTTGCTTATGCTCTGTCTCACTTTCTGTATATCACGGCTTCTGCCATGGCACATAGTTTTCCATCTTCAAATTCATCCTAGTTTACTCATTTACTTTATATACATCTGCTTATCTTACAATACAGGACAGAACTTTCTGCTTTTATAAAGTAAGTATTCCGTGAGCAAAGATGTTAACAAAGCTAAGTCTTCAGGGTCCCTCCCTTCTTTGAACCCTTCCCAAGGCCCTGAAACAGGCCCCAGCAATTTTGTAATTGTAATTTTGTATTATTTTTCTTACCGAATGTCCCCCAGATTTTATAAGCATCAGGCGCTTCAAAACCTGGATTTGCCCTGTTTGTGAGTCAGGACTGAGCTGGAAAGCCGGGAGGCTGAGCTGCTTTTTCACAGAGGGATTTCTGAAGGTCTTTTCTTCTGACAAATGGGGGAGCTTTTGCCTTCAAATCAGTGGTTTCATCTCTTCCCCCTCCCCACCCTCATTTTCTTTTCTAAATCTTCCTGATGTTCATGAAGACAGGCTTGTTCAGCAAAATGAAACAAAGAAAATTGAGACAATTGCCTCAGTTGAGATGAGACTGTTGTTGGGCTGGTAAGTGTAGCTTTGATTTTTCTAAAATCACCCCCAATTTTAGTGATCCTCCCTACCTTGGCCTGGGACCCCAGGGGAGAGAGCCAGCCTGCCCATCTTTGTCCTTCACACACGTGCACGATCACTCTGGCAGGGAACACGTGTGCTGCTCACAACCCGTGGAGACCAGAGAATAAATCAAATTGTTCTGCGCAGAGAGAAATTGGGTCCCGAGCAGCAAATCAATGGATAATCCATGTGCATTTTTAATGCACTTTTCCTCACATTTAACACCATCCTTCTACCCAGACCCACCCCCTCGGACAATGGGAAACAAAATCCCCTTCCCCTTGGCCCCATGAGTTACCTCCCAGCAGTTGGGCTCTTGCAGACCCACAGGAGAGCAGCTGGCAGAGGATCAAGTGCTGGAAAGGGGGAGGGGGAGAAAGCCCCCTGAGGGACGGGGGCTGGACTTTGGTGACAGATCACCATAATCACTGCCTTTAGAGAGAGGGAAGGGCAAACAATAAAAATCTATATTTCTGATGAATAAAACACGACTGGTTTCACGTTGGGAAGGTGAAATAATGAGAGAGGCCTTGGTAGGTTTGTAAACTGATGTGTTTCTGTCCCATGGCTCTGGAATTGTCGAGTTGCCCCAGTGATAGGAGACCCTGGTGCTGATTTTCAGAATCAGGTTCATGTTACCCCAATGTTAACTCCCAGAGAGGGAGAGTCTCAAAGCCATCTGGAGAAGGACTTTGTACTTTTCTATATCCAAAAATTGAACAGAAATGGCCTTTCTTAGAGAAAAACAAAAATTTAACAATGTTTTATAGCATCAGCATTTTAAATTAAAATGTAAGATACAAATAGGGAAAAGTACACACATAATAAATATACAGTTCAAGGCTGGGCACGGTGGCTCACACCTGTAATCCCAGCACTTTGGAATGTCAAGGCAGGCGGATCACTTGAGCCCAGGAGTTCGAGACCAGCCTGGGAAATATAGTGAGACCTTGTCTCTATAAAAAAATAAACAGTTATCTAGTTGTGGTGGTGTGTGTCTGTGGTCCCAGCTACTCGGCAGGCTGAGGCAGGAGAATCATTTGAGCCTGGGAAGTCGAGGCTGCTGTGAGCTGTAATTGCACCACTGCTCTCCAGCCTGGGTGACAGAGTGAGACCCTGTCTCTAAAAGTAAAAATAAAAATAAACAAACAAATACATAAATACACAGTTCAATGGGTACACACGAAGTCAATACACTGAAGAAACCAAAAACAGAATACAGAAATGCAACCGAGAGGGCCGGGCACGGTGGCTCACGCCTGTAATCCCAGCACTTTGGGGGGCCAGTGCGGGCAGATCACGAGGTCAGGAGTTCGAGACCAGCCTAGCCAGCATGGTGAAACCCCTTCTCTACTAAAAATACAAAAAAATTAAGGACCAGCTACTTGGGAGGCTGAGGCAGGAGAATCGCTTGAACCCGGGAGGTGGAGGTTGCAGTGAGCCGAGATTACGCCACAGTACCCCAGCCTGGGTGACAGAGTGAGACTCCATCTCAAAAAAAAAAAAAAAAAAAAAAAAGAAATGCAACTGAGAAAGAGAACACAGGGCCTTCCATGTATCCTCTTCCACTCACTGCCTCCCTCCTCACTGCCTCGTTTAATTAAGGTAACCATGATCATAACTTCTAATACCACAGAGTACTTTTGCCTCTTTCTGAACTTTACCTAAAGGGAGTCACACCGTAGGTTCTGTTTTATTTCTGATGTGTCACGCTCACATTGTATTTGAACTTCCTCCCTGTTTTGCTGTAGCAGTCATTTGTCCATTTACGTGGGTGTGTGGTACATTCCCTTGGATGAATGTACCGCAGTTTATTTATCCATTCTACTGTTGATGGAAATTGGAATTGTTTCCAGTCTTGCTACAAACATTTTTATCCATGTCATTTAAAACATAAATAAGTATTTTGGGGAAATATTTCTAGGAATGGGATTCCTGGATCATAGGGTATTTGTAAGCTCAGCTTTAGTTGATACTGCAAACCAACTTAGTATTCAGTTAAGGGTATAGTACTTTTAAAAAAATATGCTCCTATTTTTATTGTATTTATTTGGTTGACATAATAATTGCACATATTTATGGGATACATAGTGGTGTTTTGATTCATAAAGTTATCAGATCAGGGTAATTGGCCTATCTACCATCTCTAACAATTATCATTCTTCATGCTGGGAACATTTAATATCCTCCTAGCTATTTGAAACTATAGTGTATTATTGTTAACTATATTCATCCTACAGTGCTATAGAATGCTAGAACTTCCTTCTATCCAGCTGTAATTTTGCATCCTTTAAAATCTCTCCCTTTCGATCCATTACCCCTGCCCTTCCCAGACTCTAGCATTCTCTGTTGTTTTTGCAATTGAGTGAAATACAAAAGGAAAGACAATATATAGTCCCACTCTCCCAGAGTTTCCATGTGGTCAAGGGATCCACTTGTGAAAGAGTGAAGAGATATTACAACTTATTCGATTGGGCACCAAATTGAGGTAATTGATACCAAGTGTCATAGGATCAAAGTCACAGGTAGGGGGGAATGCCAGGCCTCTTTCCCTGATAACAGTGGGGAAACCACTTTTACAGGGACATGCCAGTCCCCAGGCTCATGGGGTTAATCTCTTCTGCAATATCCACCCTGTAAGGGGTTTTCTCTTTCACTCTGCTCCTTCTCTGCAGCAGCTTTGTCTCCCTGCTTTCAATTCCCACCACACATGTAGAAGGCCTCAGAGTCTATGAACCAGGTGCTGTCAGATAGAACAATAATAAAATAGCAACAGAGATTTTTTTCTTACAGAAATTTTAGCCAAGTTATTTGAAACCAATTCTCCCCATGAAAACAACCAAAGCTCTAATTTAAATATTCAAAACGTCTCCTTAACAGTCTCAAATAGCTGACAAAATTGTAAGAACCTCCCAGGCCAAAGCGTATGGTGAGGGGAAACAGAGAAACAAGAGGAGAGGAGAAGGTGCTTCTGCCCGAGGTCCTTCGCCAAGCCAGGCAAGCCTGGCCTTCAGTTTTAGCAGCTTTGAGGAGCCAGAAGTTAAGGCCCAGTGCTGACCAAAGGAGAGAAGTCTAATAGGATACCTTCTCCACATAAGCTAGGATTCCAGAGGCCTACAGCCTAAGGACAATGGTGAACTAGAAACAAAATCACCTCACTTTCCACCTGTACGAAGTTGCAGGTAAGGTTCTCTTGGTGATAATCAGAGCAGAGGAAAAATATCAGAAAAACAATAACAGCCCCTAAGGAGTTGTGACCACAAGGTAACTCTCATAAGGATGTGCATCATAGCCTCACATCACCTGGATGGTACAGGAAACTTTTAATTATGAATTTATTTTAAAGTAGTCCCAGGCTGGTAGTGCCTTCAGGTGTCTGAGAGAATGAATCCCAAATTCTATTATGGATAAATATTTTCTCAACATAGGCCTATAAATACTTTTACAAGGACAATGAGCAGTACACAGTCAAAAATAACCAAGCACACAAGGAAACAAGGCACCATAGACAAAAGCAACTGAAACAATAAACAGAACAAATATTCCTTTAATATTTAGATGTTGGAATTATCAGACAAAGTCAAACTGATGCTCACCATGTTTAAAGAAATAAAACAGGCTTTTAAAAAGTGGCAGATAACAGGAATCTATAAAAAGTGACCTAGTATATTTTTAAAAGAACAAATAGAACTTCTGGAAATAAAAATACAATCTTCAAAAGTTAAAATTCCTTTGGTGGGTTTGATAGCAAATTAATACAACTAAAGAGAAAATTATATTTCATAAGATCTGAGACACTATTGATTATAAGATGCACTGTTATTTTATGGACACCAAGAAAGAAAACAATGTTGTCAATTAAACTGTGGCACAATGCCTTTTTATTAGAAATTTTAGTTTGCACTTACTGAAAGAGCTCTTTTAGACTTATATTTTTAAACTCTGTGCCTAAATAGAACCCTTATGCAGACATAAAAGGGGAAATATGATTGAAATGAACTGGTTTAAAATGTTCCTAAAACTTCTTCACAGGCAGAGTCTGATTCTTCCAAGTCATTTTTAACTCAAAGTTCCATTTGTGTTTTTTCACTTGCTGTTGAGATGCAGCACTTCTCACAGTGCCCCATGACTGTTTCCAGGATCTTCTTCCAGGGCCCTTATCCCCATTCTGTGAACTTTGATTCTGGTGCTTTCGTGGCCCTGCCAGACATGGCCAATTTATAAAAGGTTTTCCGCTGAAATGCAATTCCATGAAAAGTTTTTGGATATTAACTAGGGCTCACTTCTATCCTTCCCCAAACTGTCCATGTTTGTTGATTGAAATATCAAAGAACTGCAGTGGTCCAATCCTGCTGCCACAAGTAACAACCGCGTTGTTCATCTCTGGGCAGACGATGACTGTGATTTTAAAACAACATCAGTTGTAAGATATAGCTCTATTTCAGTGTGTTAAAGTGTGAAAAATATATAAAGTTGGCCCTCAGCATCCACAGGGGATTGGTTCCAGGATCCTCCCAGATACAGACTCTGCAGATGCTTACATCCCTTATATAAAATGGCACAGTATTTGCGTGTAACTTATGCACATCCTCCCATATGCTTTAAATTTATCTTAGATTACTTCTCATACCTAATACAATGTAAACACTATGTAACTAGCTGGTATATGGTAGTATTTTATTTGTATTATTTTTAATTGTTATGTTGTTATTTTATTTATTTATTTACTTAGAATATTTTCAATCTGTGGTTGGTTGAACCCACAGAGGCTGAACCCATTGATATGGAGGACTGACTGTAGATATCTCAAATGGGTAAAGAATGGTAGATGAAGACCTGCTCCCAAACATTTGGTGTCTCCTTATTTCTACTGCGGCTGGTCTAAGGGGCTTTCATCCCTTTCTGTTTTATGATTCCACCTCCCCAGCCTCACTTCCCCTGATCTTCCGGTTCTGGGCTGACCCCAGGTGCTCAGAGTTCTTGTTAGCCCTCCTCACTCCACCCCGACCTCCTCTCTTGCTCCTCTTGCCACTGGCTCCTAGTCCTCTGCTGTTGGCATTGCCTGGGCATAGCCCTCTTACTCCATGCAGTCAGACTCTCCTGAGGCCAGGTCTTCCTGGGGTGCTTATGATGGACACCTTGTGGAGCTTCATTAGCTCTTTGGTACTGAGGGCAAGGTTTAATGCACAGACAAACATTTTATCAAGTGGTAGTCACAAACCGAGTGCCTTTGGCCAATAAATAATTGTCACATTTCTGTTCTTGGGGCCTGTGAGAAGAGTTCCTAAAACGATCATGTAGAGCGAGCTGAGACACTTACTTTGTCCCTGTCCTCTGGGAGCATTCATCAGAGCATGCACTCAGCCATGAGAACAGTGCATGACCACATGAAGGGGTTTCGTGAAGTTCTTGAGCAATGTTTGAGACAGTACGTTTAAATTTTAATATTATATTCAGTAGGTCTGGTCAAAAAGATTCATAATAGCATTTCAACTGTAATTTTTCCCCCTTGCAATTGATACAGCCTTCAATTTTTCACCATAGGATAGTTTATCTTTTCATCTTATCAAAGAAATAGGATCCCACACACCAGACTGTTTGTACAGAATTATGCAATAAAGCCATCATAAATTTTGAGAAATTTGCTTTTACATATCATTTACACATTGTTTCTATCCAACTGAAGTTACTAACATTTCTGTTCATCCTTAGGGAAGGGAAGCATGGTTTTTCCATTGGCCAGTCTTACTAGAGAATGAAAATTTATTTGCAAACTCTTCCTCTCCAGCAGCCACAACCCCAAAACAGCTTCTTTAGCCATGAATGCCCTTGGAGTTTGATGGAGTGACATGAATGAAAGGCTTAAGGTTTGTGTATTAGTTGTCTACTGCTGCTGCAACACATTCCTCAACCCTGGTGGCCTCAACAATACCAATTTATTATCTTACAGCTCTGGAGGTCAGAAGTCTGACACAGTTCTCATTGGGTAATAGTTAAAGTTTTGACAAGGCTGCATTCCTTTTGGAGGCTCTAGAGGAGAATTCTTCCTTCCTTCTTCCATTTTTTTTCTTTTTCTTTTTTTTTTTTTTTTTTTTTTTTTTGAGACAGAGTCTTGCTCTGTCGCCCAGGCTGGAGTGCAGTGATGTGATCTCTGGCTTGTTGCAACCTCTGCCTCCTGGGTTCAAGCGATTCTCCTGCCTCAGCCTCCTGAGTAGCAGGGACTACAGGTGCCTGCCACCATGCCCCACTAATTTTTATACTTTTAGTAGAGATGGGGTTTCGCCATGTTGGCCAAGCTGGTCTTGAACTCCTGACTGCAGGTGATCACCTGCCTCGGCCTCCCAAAGTGCTGGGATTACAGGCGTGAGCCACTGCACCTGGCTGCCCTCTTCCAGTTTCTAAAGACTGTCCCCTTCCTTAGTTCATGAACACATTCCTCCATCTTCAAAGCCAGCAACACTGCATCTCTCTGATCATTCTTCTGTATCACATCTCCCTCTGATCCCCTTCTGCCTTCCTCGTCTGCTTTTAAGAACCCTTGTTTTTGAACAAGGACATTGGTCCCACCTGGATAGTCTAAGATAATCTCCCTACCTTAAGGTCAGTTTATTAGCAACCTTAATTCCATCTGCAACCTTAATTCCCCTTTGCCATGTAACATAACACAGTCACAGGTTCTAGAGATTTGGGCACAGATATCTTTGGGGAGCATTATTCTGCCTACCACAGTCTGGATAAGATGAGAACGGGTCAGATTATGGAGAGAACAGCAACCTCAGAGCTGCTTTCTAACCCAAGTACAACACATAGGGAACAGCTGTGAGACAATTCTCCCTGGGGATATTTGCTGACCATCAAGAACCTATATAAGTGACAGTGGTTATCTGTCTCCATGTATCCAATGTCCAGACCCTATTGGCCCCCAGGATATTTCATCTCAAACAGACATATCCAGCTCAGTGTGTTTCAAACTTTCAGCATAGTTTAAAATATGGGGAAGAATTCCTCCCGGATCTCAAAGGGGATAAATGTTGGGATTAGTGAGAGTTTCTGAAATCAGGAAAGTTAAAAGTTGGCAAACTCTCCTTTATCATTCACATTAGACTTAAACTTAGTAACTTACCAAGATTGCCTTGGACCTCCATGCCATCCTATTCATTGTGAAGTGAGCATGGCCAATCTGGTTTATTTATTTTTTAGAGGCGGGCAGGGTCTCATTCTGTCATGAGGTTGGAGTGCAGTGGCCCATTCATTGGTTGCTGCAGCCTTAACCTCCTGTGCTCATGTGCTCCTCCCACCTCAGCCTCCCTGGTAATTGGGACTACAGTCATGCACCGCCACACCTGGGTAATTTTTAAGTTTTTTGTAGAGACAGGGTTTTCACTGTGCTGACCAGGCTGCTCTCAAACTCCGGGGCTCAAGCGATCCTCCCACCTCAGCCTCCCAAAGTGCTGAAATTACAGGTGTGAGCCACCAAGCCCCGCTCCAAACCATTTTATACTCTGATTCATCAGCACTGAGTTGCACAGAATACAATACACTCTCACTAGTTTAAGCGGAGAAGAATTTATTCAGGGTATAAATGGTTTACAGAATCACTGGGAGAGGACAGGAAGCAGATTTGAGGCTAAGCTTCTAGGAATTACATCCAAAGCCACATTGCAGGACTGATTGTCAAAGTCACCACAGCCCCCACAGTCACCACAGCTCCTGCTGCTGAATCGGGAAGCCGTGGCTAGCACTATAGTCTGCAGAGATGCGCGGGGAAAGCTGCCTCCAAGAAATAAGACATCGAAGCGCTGTTCCTGCAGCTGCTCACCGCATGGAACAGTGATCTTTCTGCAACAGCCCCGCACCTGCAAAACTGGATGTCTTATGTCCCACCTCTTGTTCCCTTTAACTCCGCTCTGAAATCAACCCTTCCAGGGGGGAATTTGCTTGGCAGATACTAATCACATCTGGAGCCTTGGGCCTGGGAAACATAGGGTTTAGCTCTCCAGGCTCTGGGTGAAGGAAAGGAGAGTGTTGGGATAGACAGTGAGGAATCAGCCCAGGGCGCCCACCATCGTCAGTGAGACAGTGGGGAAGAGTTAGCACCCGAAGCCCCCGGGACCACTGTGGAAAGTAATTTTACCAGCGTGCGCATCACCGGAACAGAGTGTGAAACAGGGCTCCCCAGTGCATGTTGTACCTCCTTCTTCATACCTTTCTGCTCTTTTCAACAAAATTTCCTGGGCTTGTGTGGTTCAGTGTTTGGGTTGGCTTTTGTTTTAGCTGAACTAGTTCACTTATTCTGGCTTTGTGGCTGCTCCAGTGAAATATGTGCATATTTTGCCTGTGTACGGCTATCTTTTCCTGTTTTCCTTCAGGGAGAATACATCAGCGCAGAGTCCATGGCACTGCTCCAGATAAAACAGCGCGGCAGAATCATCACCACTGGCAGAGCTCTCTGGTTGACTCATGAGGATTGGGAATAAATGACCAAATATAAACAGTGGAGTGGTGCCAACTGAGGCTCCCTTGTAGCAAGCAGTCCCCTGTGGCATGTGAAAAAGAGGCCGGGAAAAGCCCAGCTGTGGGCACCTTGCCACTGACTGCTGCTAATTTACTGCCATGACTACTCAAGGGCACACTGATTTCTGCTTTTCAGAAACCTTTTGTGCATTATTTTTTCCACTATCCCCATTAGGCTGACTAACCTGTAAGGCACTGGCTCCCTCAGCCAGTCAGGGCTTAGGCCTGTTTTATCGCACTGCAAATCCCTCACTGGCTGGTCGGTAGCAGTGAGAGAGGACACAGTGGTATTCCTAACCAAGTCTTGCTGGCCTTTAGCTTCCACATGCTTACCTGCAAAATCCTCAGCTTATCTAGTGTAACCAAGATAAAAAAACAGATGATAGGTAGATAGATAGATACATACATACATACATATATAGATGCATAGATGAGATAGGTAGGTAGATGATAAATAGATGAAAGATAGAGATAGGTGTGATAGTATAGGTAGATAGATAGATAATCAATAGGTAGGTTGACAGACACACAGAGAGAGACGTGTAGATGTCATAGCACCGGTCACTGAAGGAGCCTGAACAACCTCACACACGCGCAGTACCAGGCCCCTCACCTTCTTCTCTGGCTCCTTACAGGATCTCCTGGCCAGAAGCTGCTGGAGTCATCCGTGGTGGCACTCCATGGTTAGCACCCTGCCGGGGGGTGGGGGACATCTCCTAAAACTGAAGAACCCCCACGGCACTGAATGACACAAGCTTCCCTTCTAGTCTCCCAGCCCAGGGTGGCACTGGGTCCCATGGAAAAGTGAGGGGGGATGTCCCTTTTCCCAACTTTGTCACTCTTTCTCATCTGAGCCTTAAAGAATCGTGGCATACTCCCAGAGTGTAACACAGACCTTCCTGGAAACAACCCACTTTACGCTACCTGTAGTCCCTTTCTCCAAGACCCTGGCCGCAATCCCAGGGCCACATGTAAGCTCTCAGCCCAGGGTACTGGCACCCAAATCTTTCTCTATCAGCACTCCTCCCCATCAGCACTGGCCACTCAGCCTGTGGGTGTGTGTACACGTGTGTGCTGGGTATTGAGTGTGTGTGTGTGTGCTGTGTTGAGTGTGTGCATGCATGGGAAGCACAGTGTAGGCTAAGCCGAGACCCTCATTTACTTAGATGGGAGAGCACTAAGAGATCTAAATACACACATCAACAGCAGGGGCTCTGCAGACACTCAGCAAGCTGGGAGTGGCCAAGGCCGTGTGGAAGGGGCCCCGAGGAAGAGCTCACCTTAGAAGATAATGCTTAGTCTCTGGTTGCTGCCAAATGACATTGTTACACTCCTAAGTTCCCTGCTCTCCAGGACATATTCTGAGTCCCAAATAAGACCTATACGGTGTGGTGGCTCAAACTACAGGTCCCAAGTGTGTTTCCAGGACCAGCTGACGCTGCTCCAGTGAGGAGTTACCAAAGGCCTCTCAACATACAGGACCACCCACATCACTGCAGACTACCAATATGCTGGAGCACGGCTCACTTGATCTGAACAGAAGAGTGGCAGCCCAGGAGGGGCAGACGCTGAGTCAAGCTCACACCCATTGAGAACATTCTTCTTCCCCAGTATTCCCTCCAATGACAGGGTAAGAAAGGCGAGATGCAGATGGAAATACTTGGTCTTGCAGTTTGGGTTTGTGCATTTTTCTGTAAGATTGCATTACAGTGTGACATGAGTCCACGGACCAAGGAAAAGGTTTGGATTCAGTGGACCAAGCCTTGTAATGTTATTAGGGCTACTAGTGGGTGACATTGGAGTCTCTTCCTGCCACTCGCAGAGGCCACAGATGGACCAAGCCCTTCTAATGCACAGCTCTCCACACCCAACCTGTGGGCCTGGTTACAGTTGTGCGGTGGGGCAGACCCTCCACCCACACCCTGGTGGCCGCAACAGTGAAGAGGGCTGCAGCTTCCATGGGTGGGTGGCAAGACCTCACACCAGTCCCATGAGAAAGCTAAGATGCTTTCTAAATGCTGCAAACTGTCAGCCCACAAGTAAGTGCTTAATGCCAGAAAGCATACAGAAAGTCAAAGCAAACGTCCCTCCACCCTCTTTTTCGCTTGGGTTTTGTGTTTGTTCTTTGTGGCTGGGTGGGAGATTGGGGTAGAAAAAAAAAATCCATGATTATTTTTGAACCTGTCTTGTATCCTTTTAAGAAGTAGCTTCTACTAGCAGCTGGTTTTGGTTTTTTGGGTTTTTTTTTGTTTTTTTTCCAGAGAGAAATGTGAGGGAGGACTGTGTTATGAGCAAAATGTTCATATCCACTTGCAGCAGCCTCCTGGTGCATTTCGGGAAATGGTATGTGCTCCCTGGAATCCTGGGGTTCTTTAGAGTGAGCACATATTTATGTTAGGGAGGAAAAAAAAACCTCGTATTTTCAACCTCAGAGATGATTTTTTAAAGTCAAAACAACTCACATCGTAGGCTGCCAGAATGCTTGCTTTCTGCGCTCACTTCTACTCCCAGATACATTTGTGTAGCTCATTATATGCTGACTGGAACTGCAGTTTGCAGTGAGAGCCAAGCAGCACTCTCTTTCCAGCTCGTTTCTCATCAGAAGAGTGGTCTTTTATCACTTCAGGAACCTGGAAAAGGCTCTCTGCTGTGGCCATGCTGTTAGATAATGATCTCACCAACCCTAAGCAAAAGCAGAGGGTTTTTCACCCAGTAAAAGCCCTAGGCCGAGGCAAATCCCCACCCCACGCCCAGCCTTAAACCCATCAGACACAGCAGAGCTGGCCAGAGGATGGCCCCCCAGAGGCCTCCAGTCTTTGTGTAAATGAGTCCGCCCCACCCACCTGCACTGCCCTGGAGTATTTTTGATGACACCGTGGAGCGATGACTGCATCTCTTTGAAATCACATGAAGAGTTGTACTTAACAACAGCTCGGGAGGTCGGAGAGAAGCCACATGACGCAGCTGCTTTGAAAGCAGAAAGAAGACAGGCTCACGGTCGGGCTCCTGGCCAGCGGCGCTGGATAATGACTCCTCTGCCTGTCCCTCTGGCTGAAGCTGAGGAGAGCGAGCCTGTGCACCTGAAGATCTTCAGTTCCTTGTTTGCTCTCTTCCATATTTTCCAAATTTTCCACAGAAAGCACATTCTTTTCCTCTCACCCCTGAATCTGCCAGTGTTCTGGGTGATGGAGGATCCCAGACCGGTTCACCCTATGGGGACAGATGGATCACAAAATGACTTCCAAGCCCACAAAGTTGATGGGCTTGTGGGGGCTGTGCCTTCTCACCCTCATTCGTCGGGCTCCATTGGTGAACATCTGGAAGCTTCTTCTTGACCTCTGCAAGCCACTCACCCTCACTCCCAAACTCCTGTCTCAGGGCCTTGGCACTTGCCCTTCCTCTCCTCCTCTGCCCAGCCAGCCTCTCCCAGAGATCCGTGAGGCCTGTGCCTGCTGATGCTACCCGCCACCCTGTCCCTCCCCACCACTTACCACCGCTGAACAGCCTCAAAGGGTCATTCATCCTTGCGGCTGTTGTCTGTTTTTGTATTATGGAAACCCAGCCTCCCCATCCAAAACCGCAGTCTCCACAAGGAAAGAGATTCGGGGCTGTTTCCTTCTTCTGCTGTATCCTCAGTCACCAGGAAGCAAAGCAGACACTTGGTGAATACCCACTTTTGCAGAGTAGAAATATCAATTGTGTATTTTGCTTTTTCATGTCTATTACGTTATTTCTTCTGTTATCACATAAGCACAGACTGCTTTACAAATCAGAAAACAAACAAGCAAATCCATAAACATGCATTTTAAAATCTCAGGAGGCAGGCCAGGGGCAGTGGCTTACGCCTGTAATCTCAGCACTTTGGGAGGCTGAGGCAGGTGGATCGCAGAGCCCCCTCTCATGCTTTGTGGGAGCAGAGCAACATGTAGGTCAAGAGCCCATCGAGAATGTGATAAAATATTATTACAGACATTCTTCCCAGAAAGCGTGTGCTCATGCCTGTACAGAGAACATTTTTACAGAACTCAAAGGAAGTCCCAGGTCCCCCCACGCTTCACAAATGAAGAATCCCGGGTTGAGATGAGTGACTCCTTTCACCTCACCTCATCCTTCCTGCACAAATGTACTTCACGGTTGTCAGGGATTCCAATAAAACAGCGCTTCTCTCCACGCGTTGGACCCGGCAACCATGGCCCATGCCACGGCCTCCGTTCCTCACTAAGGCAAACTTCTCACCTGCTCCTGCCGAATGGGGCAGCCAGGGTCAGTTGTGCAGGCCCCAGCCCTGGCAAGTGGAGATAAGGAGGTGGTTAGAGGCAGCACAGACAACAGGGCCTGCAGGAGCAACTCAAAGAACTGTCCAGGCCAGCCTGCGAGGCCCACCTGTTACCACAGCCCCAGTGTTTATAAAAGGCCTGGTTGTTCCTCTTTTTTTGGGGCTCTTTGGGTCATATGTGTTCTTAAAATACCAGTCTCAATCCATGAGCTGAGGTGGCCTGAATGAGACTTGGTTCCTCTCAACAAAAAGAGTCCAGATGGCACAATGTTGGGAGACCATCCCTGGGAGCCGAGGCTGCTGACCAGGAGGGTCACCTTGGAAAAGAGAAGGTCCAGTTGGCAAAGCTGCAGCAGACGCTGGCCCACCCTGCTCACTACCCCATTCCCCTCCCAGCTGGGCTGCTGGGCTGGCTGAGCTCTGAGCTCCTTGCGGCTGTCAAATGCCATGTTTCACAAGAAGTTCATTCCAGGTGAGTTCTTGAGATTCCCAGATGAAAAGAACAAAGGAAAAATAAATAAATAAAAATATAAAGCAAAATAAGTTATTCATTTGCCTTTTTGCCTTTCTCCAGCCTGATACCCTTGAGAGTAGCTTCCCCATTTCCAAAGTCCTACAACCCAATGCCGTAATCTTGACTGCACCCCTAATCTCAGGTATTCCCGCTTCCCCAGCTCTTCCCTTCGCCGTGTCTTTTGCCAGCCTGGTGAAGCCACATCCAGAGGTGTAACCCTGAGCCCCTGCCCCGGACTGTCCAGCACAGCCAGCAACACTGGTAGATGCAGATCTGGTTTATCTTTAATCATGACCCTCAGTAGAATCCACAGACTTTCCTGGAAACCACAGGGCAGTCTTCAGCCCCAGCTCCCATCTCTTCCCTCCACATCTAGGCACCTTCTGTTTACAGAGAAGGAGCCATGATGAAAGAAGGCTTTGACCCATTTGAAGGCTTTCAGCCAGAAAATGTGCTTTGTACTTGGAGCTGGAGGAATGGCATTGCCACCACACCACACCCCTTCTTGGTGGAATAGCCACAGCCAGAAATCTCCCTCTGTCCCTTCCCACATGGTGAGTGGCTCTGGGAACCAGGCCTAAGAGAGGATTGGGTGAGAGTTTACAGGGAAGGAATCCTGGCTCTTCCTCTTAGTGGCTCTGTGACTGGGGGAGGTGGCCTAACACCTGTGGTCCTCAGTTCCTGTCATCAGTAAACTGAGGTTATGAATGCAGCCTGCCTCCCAGAGTGAGCTGTGAGACTCAGGTGCATTGGGGCATGGCACAGCACCTGTGAACAGGTGAGGCCAAGATGATACTGTCTGCCCACAAACTGCTTCAGGCTCTTCCTGGGCTTGCATACCAAGGGATCCTTCCAGCTCCCCTCCTTCTAGGTGGGGCCGTGAGCCTGGCTTTGGACGGTGGCATGAGGGCCAAAACGACAGATGCCGCTTCCAAGCCTGGCACATCAACCAGCTCCCTCGCATTCTCTTTCTCACTTCCTTCTGCTACAGCCTTGAAGGCCATGTGTTGGGACTAGTGGTTCCCTAAGATGTAAGGAGCCAGATCTTTGGACAACTGTGTATAGCAGAGCCTGCCCCAATCTCCAACCACATTAGTATGTGACATAAGTGAGCAATATATTTTTCTTATGATAGGCCACTGAGACTTCAGGATTTCTTTGTATTTGCAGCCTAGCCTTGCCTACCCAGATAGAGGTGCCAGATGGATGACCTACAAGCCAGATGTGTTTGGTTTGGCTTTAATGATTAAAAAATTGGAATGTAAGTGCCCTACAGAGAGATGCTCCAGTTTGCCACAACCCTCACCACTCCTTATTGATTTTTACCAGCCACTTCACACATTTACCTGCCTAAGTCCGTGAAACATTTGAGTTTGCAAGCCTGAAAAGCTCTGGATCAAAATCACTTTTTGGATAAATGCTTCGAATCTGTGTTGTCTCATCCTGTGACTTACTCAGGAAGATAGCAGAAACTCATGCAAGTAAATCAAGTAGCAT
The DNA here is from genome assembly GCF_037993035.2 of Macaca fascicularis. NCBI lineage: Eukaryota > Metazoa > Chordata > Mammalia > Primates > Cercopithecidae > Macaca > Macaca fascicularis. Next base: position 20,193,602 of record NC_088375.1, read on the forward strand.
TGTCTATTGAGGTTGGGTGCAGATAGCTTAAGTTTAAAACATGCACTATGGGCCAGGCATGGTGGCTCAGGCCTGTAATCCCAGCACTTAGGGAGGCTGAGGTGGGTGGATCACCTGAGGTTCAAGGAGTTCAAGACCAGCCTGACTAACATGGTGAAACCCTGTCTTTACTAAAAATACAAAAATTTAGCTAGGTATAGTGGCAGGCACCTGTAATCCCAGCTACTCAGGAGGCTGAGGCAGGAGAATCTAAACCTGGGAGGTGGAGGTTGCAGTGAGCCAAGGTCGTGCCATTGCACTCCAGCCTGGGCAACAGAGCGAGACTCTGTCTCAAAACAAAAACAAAAACAAAAACAAAACAAAACATGCATTGTGGCATGGTGAGGAGTGGCCTGGCTTGTCAATCCGGTTCTGGTTTTGGCTTTTTCACCCAGAAGCAAAGTTGACTTCCACCAAATTAACAAGGGCCTTAATTTCCTTGTTTTCAAAATAAGTGATTTTAAATAAACACTCTCCATATTAGCTTGGGCTATCATAAGGAATTACCATTGGCTGGGTGGCTTAAACCACAGACATTCATTTTCTTGAAGTTCTAAAGGCTGAAGTCCAAGGTCAAGGTGCCTCCTGACGTCATTTAAACTTTATCTCCTTCTCACAGGCCCCGACTCCAAATAGAATCACATTGAGTGTGTGGGCTTCAGCATCAGCATTTTGGGGGGACACCATTCAGCCCATAACAGATTCTATTATTTCCAGACTGTTCAAAGAAGGAAATAGATCATATTTGTATACTCACCACAGCGTGGGACAGGCACGGGGAGTGGTAGGGCTGACCCGCTGAGGGACCTCACTTTAATTAAAAATGCCTGTTTTAAAATTTAATTTTACTTTATTTTGACAAGATAAATTTATTTATTTTTATTTTTAAAAAAGTTATTATTTTTTAATTTTTTATTTCCATAGACTTTTGGGGAACAGGTGGTATTTGATTGCATGAGTAAGTTCTTTAATGGTGATTTGTGAGATTTTGGTGCACCCATCACCTGAGCAGTACACACTGAACCCAATTTGTAACCTTTTATCCCTCACCACTTCCCACCCTTTATCCCAAGTCCCCAGAGTCCTCTGTATCATACTTACGCCTTTGCATCCTCATAGTTTAGTTCCCACTTATGAGTGAGAACATACGATGTTTGGTTTTCCATTCCTGAGTTACTTCACTTAGAATAATAGTCTCCAATTACATCCAGGTTGCTGCAAATGCCATTAATTCATTCCTATTTATGGCTGAGTGGTATTCCCTCATATATATATATATATATATACACACACACCACAGCTTCTTTATCCACTCGATTAAATGACATTTGAGCTGGTTCCACATTGTTGCAATTGCAGACTGTGTTGCTATAAACATGCATGTGCAAGTATCTTTCTTGTATAATGACTTCTTTTCTTCTAGGTAGACACCCAGTAGTGAGACTGCTGGATCAAATGGTCCTTCTAAAAAGTGGCTGTTTTTTAATATATGAGAATATAAAAATCATTTTTTCAGTCATGTGTGTTGTGAATATCTTCTTCTGGACTCTGGTTGGTTCTTTAATTTTTTATTTTTTTCTTCTGCTGAAGTTTTGCATTTTAGTATTTATCAGTTTCAAGGTGATAATATTCTCCTATACTTTCCCCTAAAGTTAAGGTTTTTGTTTCAATATTTAGAAATTCAATCTCCTGTGAGTTTTGGTGTATTTTTTGTATAGTATGAAGTCTGCAGTATGTAATACTATTTGAAGTTATTAAGTTTTACATAAATAGGATCACACTGTAAAAACAAAAGTGGCTGTCCTCTTCCAGACAATTTTTTTGCCCAAAACATCATTCTGAGATGGGCCTTGAAAAAATTCCCGACATGGAGAAAAAAGCTGGCCCTGCTGTGTCGGTTGAATGGCCCAGGGTCTGCAACTGGAGCCCCACCACAAGCTGTGCTCCTGGTTTTCTCTTCCGTCTGGAACAGACACTCCCCTGGTGTGAACTGTTGCTGTTCGCAGTGTGTGGGATGAGGGGCACCAATCCTAACCCACTAACAGAAAGCTATGGGAAATAATTAGCTGGTGCTGACTGAGAACTCTGAAATACATGAGGCGTGCAAGGAATGTTTCTGAAATACAGACATATTCATTCTGTGACACTCAGGGACAGCCCCGGGGTGCTGCTCTGGTGTCATCTCTGCAAACTGAAACGTCCAATGGCACCAGGAGCAAGGTCAGAGTTCCCAGCCCTGTGGTGTCCTTGGACTTGAAAATCAGCCATTTAGAATCCTTCTACGTGCCTCATAAGGCTGTAGGGATTAATTTGGGTTATACTGGATATTTGGAGTACTGGGTGACGTACAAGAAACCTGTCTCCCTGCAAGGTACAGACCCTTTACAAGACCTTAAAATTCAGGAGGAAGCTGGAGGCCTTGATGCCAGTCCTTCCTCCATCTTGGCTCAGCCATGCGACTTTGGATGCATCGTCTGACCTCTCTGGGCTTCTGTGGACACACCTGAAAACTGGGAACAGGTTGGGAGGGGCATTTGACTCGACAAAATTGAATGAGCTGTTAACAACTGTTTGCATTTTTTGTTTTGTTTTGTTTTTTGAGATGGAGTCTGGCTCTGTCGTCCAGGCTGGAGTACAGTGGCGCGATCTCAGCTCGCTGCAAGCTCCGCCTCCTGGGTTGACACCATTCTCCTGCCTCAGCCTCCAGAGTAGCTGGGACCACAGGCGCCCGCCACCACGCCTGGCTAATTTTTTGTATTTTTAGTAGAGATGGGGTTTCACTGTGTTAGCCAGGATGGTCTCTATCTCCCGACCTTGTGATCCGCCCGCCTCAGCCTACCGAAGTGCTGGGATTACAGGCGTGAGTCACCGCGCCCAGCCTGAGAAAAGTTTTTAAAAGCTGAACTAACACTGTCTCAGCAGGCCCAGGAAGGAAGGGCGCTTTGCCTGGGGGTCTGGAGGTGTCTGGGGTAAAAGAACCCCACGGGGTGGAGTTCATTGCATTGCGGCTCTTTTACCCCTCTCATGGGGTAAAATCCATCACCTCAAGCCTTGGGGTTCTTTTACCTCGGAGACTTCCAGATCCCCACGCAAAGTGCCCGTCCTTCCTGGGCCTGCTGAGATCGTGTTAGCTCAGCTTTTAAAAACTTGCGCCCGTAGGGCTTTTACCCTCACGAGGCCTGGAGTTGCACAAAGCTGAAACAGCTGCCTCTTCACACAGCCCTGTGCCCCGCTGGCCCGTGGACACTGTCAGGACAGCAATGAGGTAACATAGAGCCCCACAGGAGAGCCAGGCACACTGCTCGGAAACCCAGAAACAAAGTGAAGCCCAGCTGGGAGAAGGGGTACCTCAGTGTGTCGGGAACTCCTGTCTTAGCCAAAGCAGCAGGAGGGGCAGTGGGCAGGCAGGACACAGCACCCACTTCGAGGACCAAAAGGTGGACCTGATGTGAAGCTGGTGGGCCACCATTCTGCAGGAGCAATGGAGCCTAATAGATCCCGGAGTCTGAGTGTTCTGTTCACAATTCCCCTTGCTCTGTGCTTCAACAGCCTACCTCATACTTAGGTGCTGGTGATTCATGAGCTGACCTGCATTATCCTCTGCAGCGTAGATGACAAGAGGGAGGCTGAGTCGAGTGAGTCCCTGACAGACTGGAGGCCGAGCCTACTGAAATCCCTTTTGGAACCAGGCAAGCAATAAATAAATACAGACATGAATAGATGGAAATGGAATTTCTACGACGCAAACACCCACACCGTCAGCAAGTTAGATTTATAGCAGCAGAGCTTCAGGGAAGATGACTCCCTCTGCTAACAGCCACGGTTCAGTCTGCCCTAACCCAAGCACACCTACTCACCACCCTCCAGCTGCCCTGAGATCTCTCTTCTTCCTTTCACCTGCTCTTTCCCTGCCTCCACTTCCTCAGCACCCACTCCCCATTAACCATTGCAGTCAAGGTCATGCCCCCATTGTTTTACTGGCAGTCTTCTTTGGTGGTCACCAATGACCTTTTCACTGCCAGATGCAATTAAAAAAATTTTTTTCTACTAATACATAATATATGTACGTGTTTTGGGGGTACATGTGATATTTTGGTACATGCATAGAATGTGTAATAATTAAGTCAGAGTATTTAGGAAATCCATCGCCTCAAACATCTATCATTTCTTTGTGTTGGGAACATTTCACATCTTCTCTTCTAGCTATTTTGAAATAACTTCCCTGATTATATTCTGTTCTCTGCCTTTGGTGGCTATTACTCGTAATATAACCTAAGTTCTTTACAAGATCCTGTCCTTAGCTGTGTTTTTCCTTTTCCTCTCTCACTCCTGTCTCCTTGCACATTTCATCCACTACAACCGCTTCTCCTCCCACAGCTGTGGACTTCACTCAAGCGGACCTCTGCTGGCCACCATATTCCCCTCAAGTCAGAGCTCTGCGTCTTCAACTTTTTGAGCATTTCCTGTGTGTCCCCCAGCCACTGCCCAGCATTCTCTATCAGGCATCCAACTCAAATGCTTGGCACTCTCTTTGATATCTCTCTTCCTTTATGTATTCTCAAAGAACCAATTACCAAATACTCCCTACTCAACTGCTACTGTGTTTCTACCTTCAAAATTCCTTGCCAAGAATCTCACTTCTGAAATCCATGTTGGAGTAAACAAATAGGAATCTGAGCAAAATATATGAAGCAGCTATTTTCAGACATTGGACAGTAGGCAAGAGGACTGTGGGTCCCTGAGAGAGGCAGGACCCAGAGTCTCCCCAGCTTTCTGCCTGAGGGCACTTTCTACCCACAGCTTATGGAAGTGATCCAAGCAGAGATGACAGCTCTGCTGAATTAAGAGATCAGAATATGGAGACATTGGGCTGGTTCTTAGTTGAGGGGGCAGAGTGAGAAGATAGGGCGAACTATGGCAGAAAGAGCCTGCCAGTCTGGATATGGGTCGCCTAGAGCTTGTTAGTGAATACTCATCAGAGCAAGTATGAAAGAAATCCATGAGCAGGGCTGAGAACTACAAGCACTCACACCAGGCTCACACAGTTAAGCTCCTACCAGAGAAGGTGGAGAGACTTGTTAGGCATTCAGAAGAAACTTCCGAAAGCTTGAGTCTTTTCAGATGCAGTTTCTGTATCTATTGAAGTGGTTTTTCGTATAATGTGGTATGAATATGTTGGTACGGATTTTTACAATTCCTCGTGAGAAGAAATGGCTTATAGTATTCTGTTGTTGTAATGTCCTTGTCAAGTTTTGATATCAAGATGATGCTGTGCTGGCAATGTTCTTTCCTTCTCTGTTTCTAGAAAAAAAATGTGTGTAGGTTTGGTATTGCTTCTTTCTTAAATGTTTGATAAAATTCAACACTAAACCATCTGGGTCTGGAGTTTTCCTTAGGGGAATTTAATACTCAATTAAATGTCTTTAATATATATATAGTTGTTAAGAATCTCTATTTCTTCTTTTGTCAATTTTTGTAATATGTGTCTTTCAAGGAATTTATTTTATCTAAGCTTTTTAATTTATTGGCATGAAGTTGTTCATAAAATTCTTACTATCCTTTTAACATCTATCTGTTAGATCAGTTATGATGTTCCCTTTTTCATTCTTGATACTTTTAATGTCTTCTCTTTTTTCTTAATCAGTCTGACTAGAAGTTTATCAATTTTTTATTTTTATTTTTTGAGACAGGGCTTCATTCTGCACACAGGCTGAAGTGTGTGGTTATGAGCTCAGTTCACTACAGTCTTAACCTCCTGGTCTTAAGCAATCCTCCCACTTTAGCCTCCTGAGTAGCTGGAACTATAGGTGTGTGCCGCCATACCCAGGTAATTTTGTTTTGTTTTGTTTTGTTTTTGTAGAGATGGGATCTCACTGTGTTGCCCATCCTGGTCTTGAACTCTTGGGTCAAGTAATCTTCCTGCCTCAGTTTACCAAAGTGCTGGAATTACAGATTTGAGCCACCACACCTGGCCAAGTTTATCAATTTTAAATCATTTCCAAGAACCAAGATTTGGTTTCATTGCTTATTTTGTCTTTTTTCTATTTTGTTGATTTCTTATTACTTTCTTCTACTTTGGGTATGATTGGAGCCCCTTTCTTGCTTCTTAAGCTTATTGCTTTAGAACTCTTTGCTTTTTATTTTTTAATTTTAATTTTTATGATTGTTATTTTTTGCTGCCCGAAGTGATCTCAGACTCCCAAGCTCAAGTGATTTATCCTGGCCTCCCAAAATGCTGGGATTACAGTTATGAGCCACCACCCCCGGCCTGGAACTTCTTATTTTCAAATACAAGCGTCTAAAGCTATAAGCTGTTAACTGCTTCCCACAAATTTTGATATGTTATATTTTAATTGTCATTCTATTACAAATAATTTCATAGTGGAGAAACTTAACAGAGATCATTAATCAAATGACCAACATAAATTTCATCAGTAATGAGACAAACAGAAATCCTGTGCTACCTGATATGATACAGCAAGAAGAACACAGGATTGCTTCTGTGATATTCTGCTAGAGTTGCACAATCTGAATCCAAACATGAGGAAATGCCAGACAAATCCATATTAAGGGCTACTGCATACATAAATAATCTATCATCTCAAAATATTATAATCAAAGACTGAGGAACTCTTCCAGAATAAAGGAGACTATAGAGATGTGTCCAATGGAACGCATAATTCTGGATTTGTATGATTTTGCTACTGAGACATTGCTGAAATTTAAATGGGATCTCAGGATTATAAGGTTAATTGATTTTCATGGTTGTATTATAGGAAATGCACACTACAGTATTCAGAGTAATTGGGCATTATGTTGACAAACTCATGTAAAATGGTTCAGAATTAAAATATTTTTTGGATTATATTTGCAACTTTTCTGTAAGTTCTTTTTCTGAGGTTTTTTTTCCTGAAAAAATTATTCCCTGACCCCCAACAAAGAGAAAAATTTTGCTAAGAGAAAAAAAGCTACACACACAAGAGTTGCTATGATATCATTCCATTTATGTTAAATTCTGGAACATTCAAAACTAATCTACAGTGACAGAAAACAGATCAGTGGTTGCTTAGGGGTGAGGGCGGGGAGAAGATTGTGAAGTGGCAGGAGGGATGTTTTAGGGGTGACAAAAATGTTCTGTGTCTTTATTCTGGTGGTGGTAACATTTTTTTTAAAATAGATGTATTTCATACTATGAAAATTACATCATTATAAAGTTGACTTGAAAGGAAAATGCCTTCCTTCTTCCCCAGAACATGGTCTTTAACATCATTTCCCCTGAAGGAATCAGAGGTCCTTAAAGAAGGAGTTCATTTCTCTCTGAGACAGGTCTAAAGTGAGCATAGGATGCCTCATTGTATTAGAAAGCAAGGAAACTTTCAAATATGAATAGGGTCATGTGAAAAGAACCTAAGAGATAGCTTAGAAAAGGGCCCACTTTTCAAAGTCATGACAATTTAAATATGAAAAGTATCATGATGGATTGAAACACATCGAATCAATGAAAATCTGTTAAATTCATAATGATACTTAGAAAAAATGGAAAGTCAGAGAACCCATTTATCACCATTTGAAGTAGCGATTAAAATAACTCTTTACTCTAATTAAGCATTTATCCTGTCTCCTGATAGGAATTGTGTTTGAGGATATTTAAGTAGTCCCCGTTGATGCAATCAAATTTTACTTTACTTAAAAATACCGACTAATAAAAGTAGTATAAATGCCAGAATTATTTTTAAAGATCATTTCATAAGCTCTAGATTTTATCAGTTGGTATTAAAACCATCCTGTGAGTAGTTGAACTGTACGTTCTAGGAATATCGCACAAAACATTGTAGTCACAAAGGGAAAATAGAACTGAAAAATAGATCAGGCCTTCATCAGTCTAATCTAAGCATGGGTCATATGGGTCTAATGTATTTTATGACCAGATCCAACTTGTTTTAACTAGATACAAGTTTCATGAAATACAAGAGAAAGTCACCAGAAATATCCAGAAAATGGGATATCCTGCAGGTAGCTGGCTTAGTCCCTTCGACAAATCAATGTAATTTAAAAAGCGACTTTTCTAAAATAAAATAATCTTAAGGGACATAAAAACCTGTTGGCATCCATAGTCCTGGATTGAATGCTAGTTAGATATCACATACTAGTGAGATTTTTTTGTTAACTGAAAAAAATTGAATATGGTGTGGTTCAACTTTGAACTTTAGTTCAAAGTTTACTAAAATAGAGGAGTAGAGATCATTGGTGAAAAAAATTACCATCCAGTATGTACAATAATATCTCATTTTGGTAAAAAAATACAGATAGGTAATGTGTATATGTACATATATACACACACATATAATGTATACAATATTATCTTATTTTCGTTAAAAAATAAGTAAGTGTATACATTATGTGTGTGTGCACATACACACAGAAAAAGAGCCAGGATGATATGCACCTAATGAATGAAAAGTGTGATATGTGGGTGGTAGGAATATATTATTTTTGTCATTTTTTATATTGTAACTTTTAAAAAACATTTCTTTCTTTAAAGTTTTTTATTTTAGAGACTCAGTCTCACTGTGTTGTCCAGGCTGGTCTCAAACTCCTGACCTCAAGTGATCCTCCTGCCCTAGCCTCTCAAAGTCCTGGGATTATAGGCACACACCACCGTACCGGACCAAAAACACTTCTTACAACACACACACATACACACACACACACATACACACACACACCCATACACACATATTACCTCTATAATAATAAAATGTTATTTTTTCAAAAATGTGTTTTGTTTTGACCATGCTTCTGCATCCTTTCAGTCCTTACTTCAGGCCCTCATGCCACCTTGCCCAAAATACTGCAGTAGATCTCATTCTTAACTATGATCCACTGCAATCCACCCTACATACCAATATCAGATTAATCTTCCTAGAAGAGAAGTGCTGATTGATTGGACGACTTCTGATCAGCATGTTTCAGTGGTTCCTGCCTATACTGTAAAATCATAACTTCTCAACCCTGTTCTCAGTCACATAGGGACCCATTCCCGACCCACATCTCTGAGCTCAATCCTGCACTCCCTTCGGCCTTTTCACCACCCAGACCGCAGCTTTCCCACCCTCGTGCCTTTGCTCACAGCCTTGCTGGGACACAAAGCTCTGTCTGCTGACACCTTACCTTTCCTCTCGTGCCCAGCTCCAAGGCACCTTCCCACAGAACTTGCACCGTATTTTATATATAATTTTTTAAAGATGGAGTTTTGCTCCTATCACCCAGGCTGCAGTGCAATGACGTGGTATTGCCTCACTGCAACCTCCACCTCCTGGGTTCGGGCAATTCTCCTACTTCAGCCTCCAGAGTAGCTGGGATTACAGGTGCCTACCACCATGCCCAGCTAATTTTTGTATTTTTAGTAGAGATGGGGTTTCACCATGTTGGCTAGGCTGGTCTTGAATTCCTGACCTCAGTTGATCCACCTGCCTCGACCTCCCAAAGTGCTGGGATTACAGCTATGAGACACTGCACCCAACCAGCATTTTATTTATACTTTCTAATGTTGACATTGATGCATGTGGTCTGTTTCCCCCAATCAAATTTAATGTTTTAAAGGGAAAAATTCCTATTCAGTTTTATACCATTCACAGAACTAGTAGTTCTGTTTTCTGAACAAAGTAGTTACATAAAATAATAAATAAATAAATGAACAAATGATGTTTTCTAATTAAGACAATTTCTCCATTCAGAGACTATGCTTGAGGCCAGGAGTTCGAGACCAGACTGGGCAATGTAGTGAGACACCATTTCTATAAAAACAAACAAATGAGCAAACAAAGACTGTATCCAGGGTCTAAAATATTTTCTTAAGAATGGCAAATTGTTCTTTTTTCAAAATGGGACAAAATGTACCCTCCATACTCACACATTCTTATGAAACCACAATCAATTAAATGAGCATGGATGGCATTCTCTGATTCTTAGGGAAGAGTAGGTCAAATTGGGTTCAGAGTGCTCACTTCCTTCTCCCTCTTTGAAATTGCACTTTTAATGCCTGATAGATGAGGTAGGCTTACTCTGTTTCATGGTCACTTTGTCTGTCCTTTGTAAATACAATACTGCACACTGCTTTTCTTCAACTTTGCCCTCCAGCTTTAGAGATAACAGTTTGTCACAGAACGGGGAAAGAGTCAAAACGATGATTTTTCCTGGGGCACAGATTGAGGCAGGACCTGCGGGGATGCACCGACAACAGGAAAGAGATCCAGCAGAGTCACAGCCATTAACTCCAAGAAAGCAAATCTGTGGGAGTTTTCCTTAGAGCCCAGAAAAAGTAAATAGCCAGGACCTGCCTCTCATAGTTGCTGTGGCCCTGCAGATAACAATGTGAAGGGTCCCAGGGAACTCTGCAGAACATCCTGGCCATAGGGCTGGAGCTGTGTTGAGATAACTCTCCCCTCCCTTACCTCTCTCACCTGATGGGTGCTCCGGGTCAGGACCAGGCATTGTGATAGAGAACATTCTTTTAGGAAGTAGAACAACCTCTTAAGGTAGGTACTATGTGACCTTCAAGATCATGCTGAGAGCCTGATCAACCAGCAACAGCAAGTATTTCCTGAGAGACAAAGTATTCCACGTCCTTTGCATGGTTGATGGTTTAATTGAAGGACAGAGAGAATACTCACATGAAGTATTGATGCAGGATTTTCTTCTCAGTCACTTTACAAGCTAGGGACCTCTGGCCGGTGACTCTCTGCTCAGGCCTTGTTTGGCTATGCTACCTGCTGCTGGAGACAGCCCTCCCATTCAACCTGCCTGGGCCAAGTCTGGCTTGTGCACCAGTTCCTGAGTTCTTGTCCCATGCCCAAGAAGAATGAGGATATGCTGACACCCAAAGAGTGAGCAAGGAAGGGAGTTTTATTGACTGATGAAACACCTTTCAGTGGAGAGGGGACATGGGGGTGGTCCCTCTACCTGAAGGTGGGAAAGTCCCCCATAAAGTGACTGAGTTCAGGGCTTTTATGGGCTTAGAATAGGGGAGAGGCAGGCCATAGGTAGTATTGGAAAAGGCAACATTTGATTGATTGGTTAAAAGGTATTATTCAGAAAGAATCCATCAGAAAAGGCTGGGGAAATAGGAACAGAAGTTCTCACTCTGGGTTACTAGTTTCATCTGGGACCAGCAGTCCAGTCTTTCAGGCTTCAGGCTGTTTTTCTGGCTTGAAGGTGGAGTTTCACTGGGGAACCACCCCTATCTGCCTAGGCATTTGGCTGCCTCCTATAGCTATCAATTCCCCTCTCTGAAAAGGTACATCTAACTGCCATTAAAATAGAGATGAAGACCAATCTTAATGGCTTCCTGCGGACAGGCAGCACTGTTTTGCAAAACAGCAGTCAGATGTCCCTCAGAGGCCTTTCTGAGGGTCCCAGGTAAAAGGGAGCCATCATTCAAGGCAGTGCTGGCCAAAGACCAGGGATGAGCTACAGGCTATACAAGCTGGAGAAGTTCTGAGGGGAGAGAAATTCAAGGACCCAGGCAGGCAGGGCAGATTCAGGGAGAAGGCGACTTGGTCAGCCATCAGGGTTAGCACCATGGTGCTGGGAGCACTTCCTAACAGAGATAGGGGTCTCCTGCCTGACCACCCCCATCACCTTGAATCATCCATCACCTCTTAGTTTCAGTTTTTAATGGGACAACATCAAACCACATTCCTAAAAAGGCTTAAAATATGTAACATTCCTATTACTGGTTAGCATTTCGATAGCATCTTTTCCTGTGATTTTGGCAAGTGCCACAGTGGGGCAGGATGGAGAAGAAACAATGGAAGAAGACTGCAACTAGGGTGATGTGCAGTTCAGGACTCCTAGGCCTGGACATGGTGCCCAAATCAGAACCTGGTTTTCTGTGTCACCCGCCCTGGATCCTCCTTGGCAGCCCTGATGCAAGTGGTGGGTTCACCCAAATCCCTGAGAATGTGAATGGAGTAGAGATTTTTGTGCCACCATCACCAATTCCAGCTTTTCCTAGGTAGTGTTCCAAAGAGAACAAGCAGCCCTCTTTGAAGAGCTCAAATCCTGTGTCTCTAATACCTACCCCACCAAGCTCCTCCCTCACTAAGAAGAAATGTTCCTCTGCAAACCCTTACAACCCTAGGGAGGAGGAGCCAAGACAAGACAGCTCCATGGCCATCAATCCTCATTATCATTCTCACCATCATTATCATCATCTAGAGAGAAACAGGCTGCATGTTTTGTGTCATCCGACTGACAGATCCATTTATACCACTGTCTAAACACGACTAAAAGGAAAATGCTCATTTGCTTTTAACAGAACTGGAAAAAGCACAGACTTCTCAAGTTTTAAATAAGCTGAGCTGCTAATTTTAATATTAAAATTCGAGGTTAAGACTACAGAGAGCTGGTAGGGCTGGCATATGGTGTGTTACTGAGGGTCCCCACTGGGACTGCTGTGGGCTTGTGGTGATGGAGAGTTTTTTTCTCCATTGTTTTCTAACTTTATTCTTGTAGACCCAGATGTCTTTGACACCTCCAGTCCATCATTTGCACTTGAATGGTGGGTCTGGGCAGCAGAGTGACCTAGGCCTCTAGAAAATTAGACACAGCCAGGCTAGCACAACAAAGGACGGGAATTCAAAGCAATTAGGAAGATTGCTTTGAGGGGAAGATTACAAGGAACGTAAAGGTCTGAGTCCTGTTGTCTTCACTAATCAACATTCAAAACTTTGAACTTTCTTAGCAACTTCCAGTCCAGAGCACTGGATAGGGCTCTTTAAAACTAGTGTAGGTCCCTCCTTGAGGGCAGTGAAGGGGAAAAATCAATGCATGGAGAGAGCAGGAGCTGTGTTCAAAGTCACGATGTAAGAGGCACGTGGATGGGTCTCACATGGTTTGGAGTCTGCTTAATAATCCCCGTAGCCAGCTCATTGGATGGGTAGCAGGCTGGGTTCTTTGTTGCAGACAGCAGAACCCACTAGAGCTAATCAAGTTACAAGGACTTATCAAAGGTTAGTGGGTAACTCACAGAAGCTTCAGGAGGGCCAGAGAATTGTGCAGAAAGGAACAGAGCTCAGACTACAGAATTCCTCCATTGAAGTCCCTTCTGAACCTTTAAAGGAGATAATAGTAAGTTCAACCTTGGAGGTAGGCAATTCAGCCTTGGAAAAGATTGCCAAAACAAGTAGAACAAACTCTTCCAAGGAAATTACTCCAGGTACCCAATTCCTTACTCCAGTGCTCCTATCTGGACTGCTTATTGGCCCCAGCTATATAACCAGGTCATAGCAGTTTGTGTGGACCCCCTATGACCCCTGCTGCCCTTCAGCCCTAACTTCCCTCACTGTTTGGCTGCTCAGACTAGAGTTCTCTTTCTCCATCACCCACTCCCCCACCTGCCTTAACTAAGACAGGAAAGTTGTTTCTGTCTCAGTGCTCTAGGAAGCCCCTGACAGTTTCAGAAGTAATTCTCTCCAACTGAGCCAGGGGTGTGGAGATGAGAGACTGGTGCTTTCCATTTGGGAAAGTTGCTCAAATTCCTGGGAGTTCAACTAAACCTTCCTCTGAACTCAGAGCTGACTGATGGGCCAGCATGGAGAAGACATCGGTAAGACACTACAGCAGTTCTCAAGGCAGAGTGGACACAGGACTTACACAGGGAACTTGCCAATATACGGATTTCCAGGACCCAGCATCTCCAGAGATGCTGAGATGTCATGTCTATGGCAGGGGCCCAGGGATCTGCATGTTTCACAAGCTCATCAAATGAGTCTGATATAAATGCTCTGTAGGCCCCATTTTGAGAAACACTGACTTAGAATTATTCCATAATAGTTATGTAGACTGCTAAGATCAGACACTAGAGATAAAAACATAAAATGTGTTTCCTAGTCACCAGCTGTATTACCCATGTCTTATTTTCTGTATTCGGATGCTGTGATACCTGGGGTCTTGCTGACCATGGAGGAACTGCCCCTGTCAGGTTACTCAGTTCTTAGCAGTAATAAACAACTTGTCTGTAAGCACACCTTTCACAACAAACCAACCAATCCAGAGCCCACACCCACACTGTCTTCTTTACTGGGGACGCTGGATCATATCCACCTGTCTTAATCACCTTGGAGCCAGGTATCAGACAATTAGGGACAGCCCCTATGCCCCAGAGTCCATCGAAATTATTCAAACTAGCGATTCTTAAGCCTACACTGAGTCATCCATTACTTTCCATGGAAACCACACTAAAGATTCTTGCCCTTGTTTTTCCCTCGCTCCATCTGCCGCCTGACCAATCCTCTTTGGTGCCCCCACCCCATTCAGGGCATGCTCCTTCCTCTAGGAGCTGTGAGTAGTAAACTCTCCGTCCAACGGTGATCATCTCAAAACCAATTGGACTTACTCTACCTCAAATTCCCTACCAATACACTACATTTTTAAATGCCTTGTGATGCTGTGACTTATAATGAGAAATATATTTGGTCTTCATCCCAGTTCCTGGTGTAGAGCTTCTAAAACATTTGGAATTTCCTATGAGATAAGAGCAATAAAGGTGAAAGGAACACCTTTTGTTATTCATAACAAGTCCCTTCCAATCCCACTGTTTCTGTTCATGAGGTGATTTTTGAAAAGCCCAAAGGATGGGGGACCAGTTGCCAGAAGACCCAACCATGTACTTAGAGGGTTGGAATTTTCATTCCCACCCCTACCTTTTGGGGAAGGGAGAGGGGCTGGAGATCGAGTTAATCACCATGGCCAATGATGAAATCAATTATGCCTGCATAGTAAAATTTCCCTAAAGACCCAAAAGAATGAGGTTCACAGAGCTTCCAGAATGTAGCACTTTCTTATGAATGTAGCACTTTCTTATGAATGTAGCACTTTCTTATGAATGTAGCACCTCCTCTGCATCTGAACCGTTCTGAAAGACACAGAAAAGGTGGAGGCTGCTCCCAATAGTCCTGCCAGGGATCTAGCCAGGGGCTCAAGAGCCTCAAGGAAGGGCCTTTCTCATGTTCTTGCTCTGCGCCTAATGCCTCCGAGTCCTCCTTGCTGTAGGATGGCTCTGTGATGATCACACGATCTCCCAGTTCAGGGCAGACCACAACTAACTTATGCTAGCATGCTACAGACAAGGTTCCTGCAAAGTGTGGAGGTTCATTGTAAATGGCCTCAATGACTTCTAAGAAGTAAATGCTGTGATTCTACAACTGAAAGATAAACCACTGTGACCACTATAAAACAAGGCCCGATATCTCTTACAGCCTTTCCACTGAGAGTGGGAGGTCTACCTGTGACCCTCATGAGTCCCAGCTCTCTGAGGCTCCTTGGCCACTTGAGTACAGCAGAAGGGGATGCTTCCTGAAGAAGCTGGTGGCTGCTATTTCCTGTCTCCTGGAATCCAGCCATCATGATATGAAGTAGCCCAGCAGCCACAGGGAGGGGCCCCTATAATGGTTCTAGCTGATGGCCCAAGTGGGATGCCCCAGAAACAATCCAGTCATGTTGAACAAGGGAGCCCAGAGATGACTGCAGCCCCAGGACTAGTCATCCTCAGCCTCTATCCATGGTGTAGAGACAAAGAAGCTGTCCTTGTTGAACTCTGCCCAAATTGCAGATTTGCAAGCAAACTGAATGTTGTGTTCTTAAGCCACTAAGTTTTAGGTGGTTTGTTACTGAGCAATAAAGAATCAGAAGGGCCATCAGGCCCCGTGGAGCCTGACCATTTCTAGGGTGGCCTCCACAGGATCTGGTCTCCTGTTGAAAATACTGAACTCCTGCTTTCCTCTTCTCCAGTTCCAAAATGAGAAAGAATGCGCTTATCTTTTCTCATTTGCAAATTAAGCAGCTGGGCAGCCCTTTCGCAAAACAGGCAACGTTTGTTGTCATTTCTAGGAATAATGAGGAGGAGGAGGGAGGCTGAGAGAGGCAGCTGTTGAGAAATGTCTTTCTCCTCATCCGCCTACCCGCTCCAGTGCAGACCTGGCCCGAGAGAGAGTCGGGGCGAGCTGAGTCGCTCACATGCACCCCACAGTTAGTGGAAGTAGGTTCTCAGTTCAAGTACTGTTGTGTGACCTTGAGAGTCTCTGACAACCTGCTACAATGGCCCAGCTTGAATTAAAAGCACTCGCCAGCAAAGTTGTTTTAATGTTGGACTGTTTCATTCCTCTCTTCATTGTATGAATTCCCAATCCTGGGGAGCTTTAGTAGATTAGCGACATAAACGACGGCTCTTTCCATTCCAGGCTCACCTGGGCCATTTGGCCTTTGAGTGACATTCTTTTCTTTGGTGTTTGGAGTTCGTCTTCCTCTTTGGGCCACCATATACCAGATTATTGGGGATGGTTATGTAGCTAATGATGGCTAATGATTTCTGTAATGCACTCACCTACCCTCCACTTGCAATACTCTTACTGATCATAATTATCAAACCACCAGGGAAACAGAAATAAATAGGCCCAAATTTGCCCTAATATAAAAAGAAATAAATCTGCAAAGAACAGTGTTTTCATGTCTCTCATAGACACAGCAGCCAAAAATCAATTAGGAGAAAGTTTAGACTTCTCACTTTTCCTCTCCATTAAAATAGACTCAGCAGATGTAAAATGCTTTGGGATTTTGGGGAGTGAGGTTTTAAAAAATAAAACTACAAATATGGTGGTTTTAGAGTTTTCTGACCACCCAGGTTTCCTTCAGTTTTTTCTCTCCAAATGAACACCTATGACCGTTAATGCTCAGTCCCTGAAATATTTTCTTCTCTCTTGGTCCTGATGCCTTGATCTAGGAAAAAAGCTCATTAGTGTCAGCAATCCAACTGCAGAAATGATGAGTGGACACATACCCATCTCACACATGTGGGGAGGACACAGCCCGTGTCCTTGCAAGTGTCCCTGTCTGCTCCAGATAGCAGTGGAGGTTGTGGAGAGCTCATGTGTTTTTAAAGAACTAGCCAAGATCCGTGCTCGAATTCATAACTGTGGGCAACTGCTTTGACTCAATAATCAATATTAGAAGTGTGCACAAAGGTTCAGCTACAGAGACATTTAATTAAAATGTTGTTTGGAATAGCAAATAACCCGAATGCCTAGCAATAAGATCAGTTAAAACTAGGATGCAAAAAGTGATATTGCTGTGAACAAATGATGTGGCAGGTAATGGAAAGATGGCCAAGATACATTATTAAGTGAATAGACACACGGTTTTGTCCGTTTTATTTATGCACATGTATGCATGCATAAGAAAAGTTCTGAAAGAAGATAACCAGAAGTGTAAAAATAATTATATCAGAGTGGTAGGATTATGGATATTTTGATGTCTTCCTTTTGCTATAATTTTTTTCTACACAAATTTTTTTTTTTTTATGTTTTAGACAGAGTCTCACTCCGTCACCCAGGCTGGAGTGCAATTATGTGATCTCGGCTCACTGCAGCCTCCATGTCCTGGGTCCAAGCAATTCTCTGGCCTCAGCCTCCTGAGCAGCTGGGATTACAGGCATGCGCCACCATGCCTGGCTAATTTTTGTATTTTTAATAGAGAAGAGGTTTTGCCACATTGGCTAGGCTGGTCTCGAACTCTTGACCTCAAGCGATTCACCCACCTTGGCCTCCCAAAGTGCTGGGATTACAGGCATGAGCCATTATGCCCAGCCTTCTACACAAATGTATCTATTTTGTTAAAAAAAAAAAAAAAAAAGTATAGCAATAAAAAATATTTCAAGCAAATAAATTGTAATCAATATTATTCTCCGTGGGAGTCTCCTGGGACCAGCTTCAAGTGATTAGATTTTAAAGGCCAGCCTTGTCGTCCACCAGTTTGCTATGAGGGTCTGAGATTTAGGACATGGACAAGTCTGGCCAAGCCTGAATTGGAGAGCAGAGGACAGTCAGCAATGTCCACAGACGAAGGATGAAAGCCGAAAAGGTCAAGACTATGCCCCGTGGCTTCCTCTGACCCATCTCAGCCCTCCTTCAGTGACCAACTCATTAGCTACCTCAGGCCTCGGTTAAAATGACACAGCTTGCTCCTCGTTTATTTCCTTCATGACACTTACCACCATTGCAATTATTTTATTCATTTGAATATTTCTTTTCTGTTGGTTTGTTTCCCCTCACTAGGTGGCACATTCCCTGGGGCTGGGAGCAGACCTAGGTCACCTCTGTGTCCCCAGGGCCAAACATAGCACCTCACCCATTGCAGGTGCTCCAAAAATACCTATGGGTTAAAAGAAGTGTGAAGAATTAGGAAAAAAATGGCTATCTGGGGAGGTCAGAAGAAAGAGCAGGAGAGAAAGATGGAGGGGAACGGAGAATGAAAAGCAAATTAAAGGTTCATTTGAGCCATAATGTCACAAGGAGCAGGAGGAGTGAAGGAACAGCCACCACGCCTGGCTGGGATGCCACCGTAGGGCTAAGCTTGGTTAAATAAGAGGAACACAGCTGGGACATCCTGGCAGCTGGAGCCCTGCAAGGTGGGACGTGGGCAGTCAGCCTAAGCTTGCTGTTTCTAAGAGTCCAGTCAGAGTCTGTATTGCTCTGCAGAGCAGAGAGCCGAACAAGACACAAGGAGGTGTGAGTATAAACTCCTCCAACAGGTGCTGCTCGGTCAGAGGAGGAATCGTACCCTGCTCCTTTCCCAAGGGTTGCTGATATTGATATCATTTTAAAAAGAATAGTGAATTATACACAAAAAGAAAAATAGTAGAAACAGGCCAGCTGTGGTGGTTCATGCCTGTAATCCCAGCTACTTGGGAGACTGAGGCAGGAGAATTGCTTGAACCCGGGAGGCAGAGGCTTCAGTGAACCTACGTGCCACTGTACTCCAGCCTTGGCGACAGAGTGAGACTCCACCGCAAAAAAAGAAAAGAAAAGAAGAGAGAGAAAGAAAGAAAGAAGAAAGAAAGAAAGAAAGAAAGAAAGAAAGAAAGAAAGAAAGAAAGAAAGAAAGAAAGAAAGAAAGAAAAAAAGAAAGAAAGAAAGAAAGAAAGAAGAAACAGTTCATCAAGAAAGAAGCCGCTGCCTGGCATGGTGGCTCACATCTGTAATCCCAGCATTTTGGGAGTCAGAAGTGGGCAGATCCCTTGAGGTCAGGAGTTAGAGATCAGTCTGGCTAATGTGGTGAAATCGCATCTTTACTAATATTAGCCAGGTGTGGTGGCACACGCCTGTAATCCCAGCTATTCAGGTAGCTGAGGCCTGAGAATTGCTTGAACCTGGGAGGCGGAGTTGCGGAACCGAGATTGCGTCATTGCACTCCACCCTGGGTGACAGAGTGAAACCCTGTCTCAGAAAAATGAAAAGAAAAGAAAAGAAAAAAAAGAAAGGAAAAAGAAAGAAGCTGCTAAATGGGAACATGAGATACAACCCAGGTGTGATGTTATGATTATGACTGAATATATATATAGAGAGAGAGAGAGAGAATATATATATAGAGAGAGAATATATATATAGAATATATATAGAGAGAATATATATAGAATATATATAGAATATTCTATATATATATAGGAATATATACACACACACACACCTATCAACAGTTCCTAGTCATAACCTCCATAGCCCTTATCACGGTCTTTCGTTGCAGTGTTGGGGTGCTTTAGCCCTCAGATGCAGGCCTCATGAAACAGAATCTCTCTCTCTGACCTCCTGTCCTTCTTTCACCTGCCCAAGGCAAGACTCGAATCTGACGGTGGGTCAAAACCCTTATTCCAGAGGGGATCCTGCCCCATATCCTAGAGGAAGGAATCCTGCACAGAGAGATAAGAAAAGTCTGAACAGACAGGCCTTGTTGGATTTCGATCATGTGCTTTTGGTCCAGTCACATTTCTACATGGTTTAATCATGCCTGTGTAACACAGCTTCTGTAAAAATCCAAGAGGACAGGGTTCAGGGAGCTTCCAGATAGCTCCCAAGACAGAGAGAGAATAGAAGCTACAACTTAAGGGAGAATTTCTGCTGTAACTTACTGGCCAAAGCAAGTCACAGACCAACTGGCAAAGTGATGCCACAAAAAGGGCAGTTGGGAAAGGGGGTCATTGTAACCTCCTTTGGCAACACAGACCCTTACGAATACTGAGGCTGTGAACAAGTGTTGACTTCTTGATGTTGATGACTGAAGGCTAGTGACAGCAGTTGTTCGGACAGATCCATTGCCTGCCCACACGGTAGCTCTAGGACCACTGTTCGTCACACACAACTTTTGCTCCCTGTCAACTTCTTTCTCTTCCATAAAATCTGCAGCTGATATGTACATAAAGGCTCAATATCAAGATGGTAAGATGGTCACTGCTTGCAGCTTCATTGCTTTGCTTATTCTTCATCATTAAGTTTCAAACTTTTCCACAGAAATGACCGTACAGGCTCAGAAGAGTGATGGTGTTACCCCGAGGAGACTGGCCCCATTCAAAAGCACATTTCCTTCACATCTAAATTCCTATCTTAAAAAATCATGCAGATTTTACTTCTAATCTATAAAATGTCTATCTGCTTTGGCAGAAATTTTTAAAACATACTTTTCTCCTCCAAATTCACCCACAGAGTTGATGTTATAGAAAGTGTCTTCCCACGCACAGAAACCTGGGACTGGCACTGGTACCCTGCTCCAGACCCACGGGGTGAGGCTACACCCCACAGAGCAGCAAAGCTTGTAATTCCCTCATTCAGGAACTGCTGCTGATGCTGACCGAGCCCTGCTCCCACTGGGAGAAATGGGGCCCAGAACTCAGCAAGGAGGCAGG
Organism: Macaca fascicularis; assembly: GCF_037993035.2. Classification (NCBI taxonomy): domain Eukaryota; kingdom Metazoa; phylum Chordata; class Mammalia; order Primates; family Cercopithecidae; genus Macaca; species Macaca fascicularis. Next base: position 20,214,372 of record NC_088375.1, read on the forward strand.
CCTGGGGGCAGTCCTAGCTGAATGATCATAAATTCAAAAATATTTTATTGAATATAGATGGAGTTCTAAAATTCCAGAAAGAGACCTGTATCCTAAATAGTGGAGCTCCGTGGACAAGAATGGAGACATCCTGGCCCCATAACAAAGGCAGCATCCATGCAGGATGGCAGCAGGGGTTCATGACTGAGGGATCTGAGGCCACTGAGGGTGTTAGGCAAGCCCGTGAGATGCTAACTCTTCACTGAGCAGTCACTGTGTGCCTGGCACAGGTTAACAAGGGGAAGCTTAGGTCATAGTTCCTGGCTGGGCAGAGTGGCTCCCGCCTATAGTCTCATCACTTCGGGAGGCCGAGGTAGGAGGATCACTTGAGCTCAGGAGTACTAGACCAGCCTGAGCAACAAAGTGAGTCCTCCTCTCTATAAAAAATTTAAAAATTATCTGGGCTGCATCTTGCATCTATAGTCCCAGCTACTTGAGAGGAGGAGGTGGGGGGACGGCTTGAGCTCTGGAAGTTGAGGCTCCAGTGAAATGTAATTGTGCCGCTGCACTCCAGCCTGGGACACAGAGTGAGACGCTGTCTCAAAAACAAACAAATGAAAAGACATAGCTCCTGTGGCTGGGCAACATGCACTTCTGAAAAGAGACCTCTCCGCACCCCATGCACCTCGAGACACGAACAGGCAGAATGGGAATGCTGAGATAACCAGCAGGCTCAGGGGAGCTCACTCAGGTCCCAGGGGAATCAGAACGAGACCTCAGTGTCCCCTGCCCCAGCCAGACTCCCAGCCTCAAGCAGTGGTCCCTAAAGTGGATACCCCCTACCAGCAGCAGCAGCAGCAGCAGCAGCAGCGCCTGAACGCTAGTTAGAAATGCAGATTCTCGGGCCCACTGGACCCTAGGGAGTAAGCCACTCGGTGGCAGCACGCAATCTGCATTTCAGCCAGCCCTCCGGGGGATTCCAGTGCAGCTGAATTCTGAGATCTCTGGCCTCATGTGCCCACAGTACTCGGGAAACAGCCAGCGGAGCGGGTAGGAACTCAGGCTTCAGAGGAAGCCGGTGGCTCGGAGTCTGGCTCTGACTTACCAGATCTTATAAGCTCGAACCCATTTTCAGCCTATCTGAGCTCTGTGTCCTTACCTGTGGAAGACGGTGCCAAAAGGTTTGATGAAAGAAGGGGAGGTGAAGTGATGTCAGCTTCCTGGCATTGAGCCTGGCCCATTGCGCCTGCTCAGCACCGGCTGCTTCCTCCCGTCTCTCCGCTGACACTGTCCACCCAGCCCTCTAGCATGTTCTCCACCACATCCACCTGGTGGGCACAACTCTGGACAAGGAATCATCCAAGCAGTGCTTTCCCTGCAGAAACCACATCCTTGGCGGGACTCCGGCTGTTGCAAATCCCTGGCCCCAGCCCCCAAGGAAACTTGGCCTCAAGGTAGCCCCCCATGGATGCAGCATAGCTTTGCCCATCCATGCTGCAGCTCTCTTGAGTGCCCGACCCCACGCTCACCACTCTCCACACCACAGAAATCACAGTGAGTCTATCACATAAACACAACATGGCCTCTGCATCCAGATTCCCAGTCAAGGCCCCTCACACCCGCCCAGTCCCAGGGCTGGACTGGGCCTACAGATGTCAGCACTGGGGGCAGGCGAGAACCGACCAAAACCTGGTAACGAACCCGCCTATCTCTGAATAACTGCATGACCTTTCTCTAGACACTTAACCTTCTCAAGCCTTTGTGAAGATCATATGATATGTTTTGAGAGTACTTTGTACCTTGTAAAACCATATACGAATCTCAATTGTTATTACGGATGATACAGTCTTTAATTCCCTTGCAGGCAACACCGTTTTCCCTGGATCATAAATTCCTAAAGAGGGCTGTGTGCTTTGTACAGTAACTAATTCAACTCCCTGTAAGTGCCTGATAGACATAATTTATAATGATGGTCACATATGTAAACCATAACATGGACCATGTAATTGGTTGGCTTTTCTTTTGCAAGATGTGTATGGTACACAAATTCAAAATCACTTACATTTAATCGTATAAGCATCTTTAGATATGCAAAGTGTATATATTCATGCCATCTGTTAAATCCTGATTTGCTAAGCATGTGCATATAAAGACATCTGGGCTATACCGATTTCATAGATGTTTCCCTCAAATGCCCTGACAATGGAAGCAATCTGCTTCGACATTTTCAGATACATTTTCCCCACTTAACTGGGAGCCTCCTCCCAGGGGGCAGTGACGTCAGTGCAGTGCTCACCACAGCAGGCCAGAGTTCCTCACACGGAGGCGTGTGCTGCGCCAGCTGCCTGGGGCTGTGGCCTGCTCTTATCAGGAGCAACTGGTACCTCTCTCCCCACATAAACAATTAGGGAGAGGCAAGGAGAAAAGCCTTAAATATTTGCTTTCCTTTACAAGACCACCTACCAAATGTTGTTAAGACCCTGCAGGCAAAATAATCTGTCATGAGTGCAGCGCTGGGCAAATATAAACACCTCGAGGACTCTACTGAGCGGTAGCCTGGGGTCCCACATGTTTTCACAGGTTTCCTTCTGCGGAGGAGGAAGAGTCCTGCTCTCCTCTACTCCTCATCCTCTCCTGTTCTACCCCTCCCCCAAACCACATCTTGGTGAAGCACTTCATCAAAAATAGTTCGGGTTAGACAGGGTGCACATGAATAAGACAGTGCGTGGTTTTCACTACAAAGTTGGAGTCCCATCTCCTTTTCGTTCACTTTAGCATTCACCAGTGCTGAAGTGGTGGCCGGCACGGGCTGCAGGGAGCCGTTGGAAGTGAAGAGTCACAGAGCCCCGGCATCTCACACTCTGAACCCAGGGCGGGTGATAAGCAGAGGCAGGAAGCAGGGTCAGAAGGGTAAGGGAGCTTGCTTCAGTCTGTGCTTAGGGCGCAGTTCACACCGGAGATCCCAGCACAGCTCACTGCAAAACATTTTGAAACAGGAGTGCGTTTCACTCGCATACCGTGCTTCCCTCTGGTTCCTGGCGCAGCCTGGTGCAGCGGCTGGGTGGGATCCATGCAGCCACTGCTTGTCCCGCCCCTTCCCCATAAAATCACAGGGAGCTTTTTACCAAGGAAATGCTGGAAAAGTTAGCACTCTCGCAATCTTGGTGCTTTTTCTAATTGCCTATTGGAATTTGCAAGTGATTATCAGAATAGAATGAAAAGAGGTTGCCTCTAGCTGACGCTTTCTAGGCCTGCCCTGCAAAATCCCCTACAGCAGAAGTGAGCATCGTGGCTTTAGGCTGTGTCTCGAGAGGATGTGCATAGAAAAGAGAAGCCTCTAGCAGGCCATCTCTGAAAATAAATGCATCTGGCGGAGAAGCTGAGCAAAACCCTTTGTGGTCTTTTCCCAGCCACTCTACTCTGTGCCCTCCTTCCCTAGCCTCCGAGCCATTTTTTCCTCCAACAGCCTCCCTATCAGCTGCCCTAAAAGTGGCCTTTAATGGAGGTGCCGACACATCAGCCTGCTCCACTCAGGGATGTCACCCCTACAGGCCACCTCAGGGACCACCCCTCCCCTACCCGCCATCCCTGCAATACTTGACCTGTCCCTGCATCTGCAGCACTGTCCAGAGCCTGCCTGGATTTGCTCAGGACATGTGGCCATTATCCCATCTCTAGGAACTATTTGAGGAGGCCCAGGCACTGTGTACTACTATCGTCACATTCCGCTACACCCCAGTAAAGCAGGCAGGAAATAAGTGTCATTACTCTCTTAGCTCAGTCTCTCAATCTGATAAAAACCTAAACCCACGCTGGAGTGCAGTGGTGCAATCACGGCTCACTTCAACCTTGACTTCCCAAGCTCAGGCAATCCTCCCCCCTCAGCCTCCCAAGCAGCTATGACTACAGGCATGTGCCACCACGCCTGGCTAATTTTTTAAATTTTTTTGTAATAATGGGATTTCGCTATGTAGCCCAGGCTAGTCTTGAACTCCTGGGCTCAAGCGATCCTCTCACCTCAGCCTCCCAAAGTGAGGTCACATTCTTAACACAGTGCCTGGCATATACTAAGTACTCAGTTAAGTTTTATCAAGAAAAAACATTCAATCAGACACATAAACCAAAATGCAATGATAGGTTTCAAAACTATCCTCTTACCACTTTACCATCTCTTTGGAACATTTAGGAGTTTGGTTTGGTTTTATCCCAAAATGTAAACCCCTGTTTTGTTGTTGTTGTTGTTGTTGTTGTTTTTGTTTTTGTTTTTTGAGACATTGTCTCGCTCTGTCGCCCAGGTTGGAGTGCAGTGGCATGATCTCGGCTCACTGCAAGCTCTGCCTCCCGGGTTCACATCATTCTCCTCCCTCAGCCTTCCAAGTAGCTGCGACTACAGGCGCCCGCCACCACGCCCAGCTAATTTTTTGTATTTTTAGTAGAGACAAGGTTTCACCGTGTTAGTTAGGATGGTCTCGACCTCCTGACCTCATGATCTGCCCACCTTGGCCTCCCAAAGGGCTGGGATTACAGGCGTGAGCCACCACGCCCGGCCCACCCCTAGTTTGTTTTTAAGTTGTCAGTAAGGATTTAAACATCTGGACTGTGCTTAGAATATAGTCAACTGCGGTTTTATCTCCCCTCCCTTCCATCTTCTCCCACAGAAGGTGAGTCCCCTGCAATTCAGCTCCCCCACCCTACTCCCTTGCAGTGCCCCAGCTGTGTTACTGAGGGGAAATGTGAAGCCTCAGCAGTCCACATGGGAGGCCAAGACAGCTGTGGGGCATTCCTGACCAGCCATCTGCACCCGGCAGGGTTGGAATCCAATCCGGCATGACTCTTTCTAAATGTTGCTTCCTATGGGACAGCCTCACCCTGTTAGGCTGACCTGAGTTTGCATTCCTGAGCTCAGCCTGGGGAGTATGCATGTGATCTCCTGTGGCAAGGAGAACTCCCCCTACTAGAAATGCAGCCATTGCTTGGGCCCACCTTGGATCAGCCACAGCAGGCTGCAGCAAGCTGCCTATGGGAGGAGGGGGCTGGAGCAGGAAATGAGAGTTAAAAGAGCCTTTTCAGGGGTGTGATCAGGCCAAAAACAGGAAGATCAGCAACTCAATCTTAGGCCTCTGGGGTTAAAAGCAAAACGAGAGAGAGAGAGAGAGAGAGAGAGAGAGAGGCAGAGAAAGTTTACTAAACAAATAAAAGTCCCATAGAAAGGTTGTATTGAGCCTGGGCAACATAGCAAGGCCCTGTCTTTACAAAACAATTTAAAAATTAGCTGCGTGTGGTGGCCTATGCCTGAATCTCACTGTTCAAGCACAGCCTGGTGGACACAGTCCTAGCTACTTAGGAGGCTGGAAGTAGCAGGAATGCTTGAGCCCAGAGGTTTGAGGCTGCAGGGAGCTACGATGGTACACTGTGCTCCAGCCTGGGGGACAGAGAGATCCTGTCTTGGGGAGAAAAAAAAAAAAAAAAAAAAAAACAGGTCCTATTGAATGATACTGCGGCACATGGTGCTCTCAAAGAAGATGAGTTACTTTCTCCATGTGTTTGTGCCCCCTGGCAATGACCTTGAGTGTCTCCTGCGCCATCATCCTTGCTGCTGATGATACGACAGCCGCAGTGTAAGAATCCCAGCATCATCGTACACACACCCCACCCCCAACACACACACACCAGATACAGTCAGTCGCTCAGCGCGAGGAGCAGGCTCTTGGAGAAAGCTCTGTCCATGCCTCCTCAGATCCTCGCGCAGACCGGCTCACCTGGGTTCCTGCCACAGTTTCCCGCCTGTCTCTCTCCGCCAGACCCTCCGCTGCCTTACAGGGCTACCTTCCACGTGGAAGAATCAGAATGATCTGATTGAGTTACTCTCATGCTTTCCACCTCTCAGTGGCTCCCAAGTCAAATTAAAATCCTCAGCAAAGCACACCAGGCCCATCACAATCACGCCTTCACATCCCTCCAGGCCCGTCCCTCTACCTCTGCATCCACCCACACGCTGTTCCGGCAGGTTGCATTCCTTGCCTTGGGTGTGCTGTCCCCTCTTCATACTCCAAGATTTAGCTCCAGCTGCCCCCACACTGCCTTTCTCAGAAGCTTCCTGGCACCCTTCCCAGGCAGAGTCGACCCCCTTCGAACCTCCATTGTGTCTCCCGCACACCTGAGCCTTCCAGACTGAGTTGGATCCTCTCCTCGCGTTTCCTGTAGCTCATGCGCTCGCCAGGATCGCGGCACTGTGGGGTAACTGCTCCGGTGCTGCCTGCTTCCTTCTTAGATGCAAACTCCTTAAAGGAAAAAGCAGATCTTACTGAAAATTAAAGTCCCAGCTCTCGCATGATGCTGGGCACACAGCTGGAGTCCTGAAGAATTTGCTGGATAGAGGAATGAATAAACGTAGCCCTTAAGCAGTGAGTTCCTGTCTCTCTCCTTCCTTAGTAAATGAGGTCATTGGGAGCAGGAAGGATTCTATTCATCTTTGTGTCTCTGGTGCCCGGGCGGAAGCTGGCCCTTCACAGGCAGGCAAAGGTGCATTTCACTCACTTGTTCTGGCTATTCCAGAATTTGGATAACTTATAGTCCCATGTCTCTCTGAGATTCTAGCAGGACCCAGGGACAACCTATGGGAAGACAGGGGTAGTGTGGGAGTGGGGTTTCTTGGAAGCTCACCTTGCTGGGATGAGTGACTCGGGTTCTCCCAACTTTGAAGTTCAGGGCCCAGCTTCAGGTGGCCCCCATCTCGCCCTGCGCTGGAGGGTGTGTGTTGGGTGGAGGGGGCACACATGCCAAGGAGGGGTGGTGAACATTGGGTGCTTGGGAGATGGAAGGGCCAGCTCAGTGCAGACGTAACAAACCGAATGGCAGCGCCCAGGAGAGAGCATTTGGTGGCAGGTGACCCTCATGAGGATCAGAGTCTCAGGCCATTTGGCTCAGGTGCTCCGACCAGCCCCTCTGCTGACCCTGGCTCCCAGCCCCGTGACCTGGCAATGACTCTCCTCTTCTTAGAAAAAGGGGGAGGGTGGCTAATTGAAAACAAACCAACTGCTTCTCCTCTTTCCTCAGCCCTCAGGAAAAGCATGTAATCATCTCCAGGATTTAGAGATCTTTTTCTTCTAAAGTCAAGGGAAACTTGTTGTTCACTCCAGCCATCTTGATGCTGCTGAATTGTGTGGTCTGAGTCCTTGTCTGCTGGAAGCTTTGGACGACACACTGATCTGAGCACTAAGTTTGGAGTCCGAGCCATGGTTCACTGTGCCTCAGTTCTCCCACCCAGAAAGCAGTTGACCCCTTGGTCCAAGTGGCAATGATGCCCAACAGAACTTTCTGTGGTGCTATCCAGAATGATAACACTCGCCACATGTGACTTTGCAGGATGGCCAGGGCAACAGAGGACCTAATCTTTAATTAAATTGATTCACTAATATTTGACTATCTGGACTGCACAGCTGTAAGGTCGAACCTGCTCTGACATTACATCCCATTCCCACAAGCACACCCTTTGTCTCTCTAATTCTCACAGCCACTTTCTCCACAGAGTGATAACTGGGATTATATAGTCTACGCAAAGCCTTTAAATATAGGACGTGGGTCGGAAAGGGCAGAATGCAGTATCAGAAAGACAGCTTACTTTGAAAGTAACAGGCAAAACTGAAAATGATGCACTGGAGAGGAGAGCCTTCCGCCCATCCCCTCTTCCCTTTCGTAATCCTGCAGAGACCACACGGTGTTGCAAATCAAAGTCTGCTCTCTGGCCAGATGTAGACAGAAGCAAAACTTTCATCTCTTTTCTTGCTTCTACATAGTGCTCCTTCTTGAACCTAACAGCCTCCCAGCCTACCCCTTGGATCTGTTCTAATAGCAGTGATTGGAACTGTTGTGCTAGGACAGATGGCTTCCTGAGGAGCTACCATGGTGCAGTGAGGACACCTGGGAGCACCCAGAGCTCCGCAACACATAGGCTGAGAGCTGTGCTCTGGTGCCCATCGTCCCTGCAGGTACTGCCGGCTCAGCCCCACCCAGCCCACCCCAGGGCTGCACAGGGTCCCTGTCCTGGAACGCTGGTTTTCTACCCTCGGGCATATTTGCTGATTCTCCCAGACCCTGGCCAATATTTTTCTCCAAAAAAGCCTTCCTGGCAGACCCAGCTGGCACTGCCCTCTCCTTTCTCAGACCCTGCTGTGCAGCAATGTTTCAGAGTCATTCCGCACCTTCAGTTCTGCACCAGTGTTATTCTCCAAATATTTCTGTAGTGTCTCAGCTAGACCAGAGCCTCCCAGTAAGCAGAGGCTGAGTCATCTATTTCTTTTTTATCCACTGTGGCACCAAGCTCAGACTTTGCTCTGTACTACTTACTTGCCCAGTGCTTACTGACTGATTTATTGACCCAGAACCACGTCGAGAATGCAGTCAGGCTATTACCGTGACCTTCGCAATGCAGGCAGGTGAGCTAAGGTGACAGGGGTAGAACCCAAATTACTCACTGGGGCTTTTGTTCTTGCTCTGACTCTACTACCAGCTCAGGTATCAGAATGCACTACCCTATTCCCAGGGGCCCCTGTTTGGTCCAGACTGCACAGTCCCTGCTCTGCAGGGGTTCAGGGACCACGCCAAGGAAGGCCGGTGTGAACATCATAAATGGCACACTGAATGGCACTCATTGTTACTGTAAAGTGCAGGTACGTTCTGTACAGTGAGATCAGACGGGTTACTCAGAGCCAGCAGCCGGGACACACCTGTTCTTTTGCTCTGCATCAAAAATCCCTCTTCTCTCTGCACACATTTCTTCTCTCCCAGTTTCCACGAGGTGGCTAAGGGCCTTCCTGGACATTTCTTTGACTTCTTAGAAACTCATCTAGAAACTCCCTGTTGAGTTTCTAAAATGATAAATTCACTGGCACTCAGCAAATCTACATTTTACATAAGAAAAAGTCAGCGTAGAATAAACGTACCTGGTAACTGGGCACCTAAAACTGGACTTGTAAAAGCCAGCTTTTCTGCCACCACTTCCACCCCTCTAGACTGCTGTCTCTTGCCATAGATTCTCCCTCTGGACCCTTCAGGATGTCTGGCTCACCATGGAGCAGCCCTTGGGCCCTCAGGCTGACTGAATGTCTCATACCCGGGTCAGCCCTCTTAGAGGGACTGCTCCATGCCACTGCATAAACAGAAGAAAGGGTCAGGCATGGCGGCTCACACCTGTAATCCCAGCACTTTGGGAGGCTGAGGTGGGTGGATCACGGTCAGGAGTTCAAGACCAGATTGGCCAACATGGTGAAACCCCATCTCTACTAAAAATACAAAAATCAGCCGGGTGTAGTGGCACGTGCCTGTAATCCCAGCTACTCAGGAGGCTGAGGCAGGAGAATCGCTTGAACCTGGGAGCTGGAGGTTGCAGTGAGCTGATATCACACCATTGCGCTCCAGCCCGGGCAACATGATGATTCTCTGTCCCGCGCCCCATCCTACCCCCCAAAAAACAACAAACAAACAAGAAACAAAAAACAAACAAACAAAAAAACCAGAAGAAAACACCAGAGTGGAAAGGCCTGTAAAGGAAAATAAAATCTTGGGACCCCAAACTCACTATGCCAAAGGGAAAAGTTAAGCTTGGAAACCAAGTCATGCAAAAACTCCCTTCCTTTTTTTCCAAGACAGCTGTAATTTCTCAGACTGACTTTCTCTTATGTAGAATGTAGATTTGCTGAGTGCCAGACTAATGGTTAATTGACTTCCCCACTTCTTTTTTTTTTCAGGTGTGAAATGTAGATTCACTGAGCAATACTCAGAGCCTCACAAGCATTGAAACCACTTGTCTCATTGCCTACCCTCCCTCCTTTTATTTTTCCTTTTTCTTCCCCTCCTGATTGCTCTTTCCCCTTTAAACACCGAGGTTCCCAAAACTCTCTTTGGAAAAAGCATAGGACACAGATTCTACTGTGACTTACGTTTCTTTTTCTCTGGTGCCTCCTCAACCTTGGCAAAATAAGCCTCGACATCAATTGAGATCTGTCTCAGTCACTGTGGTTTACAGACCCAACTCCTGCACTTAGGGAGTAAGGAGAGCCAACAGCACAGATTAGGGGCCTCCTTAGCTGATTTGGGTGACCACGCCCATACCAATTCTCTGACTCCAACACAGCCTGGTTCACAAGACTTCACGATCCTGTTGCAGACTTCTCAGCCACAATTGACACAGGCCAATGGGGCCTAAAGTTCTCCTTGGTTTTTCTGAAAGTGTTAAGAAAGTTGGTGTAGAAAGGAAATGCACACAATTTCTGCATTTCTGCCCTGCAGTAAGGCTCAGAGCCTATGATGTTTAATTGTATGTGTCAACTTGACAGGGATAAGGGATGTCCAAAGAGCTGGCGAAATAATATTTCTGAGTGTGTCTGTGAAGGGTTTCCAGAAGAGACAGCATTTGAATCAGCCAGAGCAAAGAAGATCTCTCTCTCCATGTGGGCAGGCATCATCCAATCCAGAGAGGGTCCATATAGAACAAGAAGGTGGAGGAAGAGTGAATTCTCTCTTCTGAAGCTGGGATGTCCATCTTCTATGGTACTCAGACATTGGAGTTCCTGGTTCTCCTTCAAACTCCCCTCAGGCCTTCAGCCTCCAGTGAGAGTTACACCATCGGCTCCCCTTGTTCTTAGGCATTTGAACTTGGACTGAATTACACTACTGGCTTTCTTGGTTCTCCAGCTTGCGTACCATGGGACTTCTCAGCCTCTATAACTGTGTGAGCCAATTTCCATAGTAAATCTGTTCTTTCATGTACATACATTTCTCCTACTGGGTCTGTTTCTCTGGAGAGCCCTGACAAATACAGACTTATCTGTTCAGAACCACTTTTAATATCCCTTTATAAAAATCCTTCCGTTGCTACTTTGAATAATTAGCTGCTCTTGATGGGGACCATGATAATTCTCTTAAGTCGTTTTTTTCTTTACTGTTTCTGATTAACTCCAGGTATGCACTACTACATGCTTTTCAAACTGGAGTACCCGCAGCCTCATTTCTGGGCAGGAAGGATGCAAAACAGCAGAATATAATGGTGCATCTTCCTGGAGCATCAGTTTCATTGCAAGATTTGGAAGAAATGAAGTCAAGTAATTTACAAAAACTATCTCTGTTCCCCCACAAACACAGAAGAAAAAAGAGAGAAGAACAGGAGTGGGAGAGGTGCCTCGAGAAATAGTCCAGTCTCAAGTTCCCCAGGTCGGGGCGGAGGGTCAGCCTGCAGTTAGGACCAGGTGGGCTTCCTTTCCTGTCTCCCAGGTGGCCTCTGATGTCCTTTAGAATTTAAGCTCAGCATTTACTTTGGACACATGAGTTTTGAAGGACATGCAGGTGCCAGATACCCTCATAAATTGGACCCCATGAAGACAACTCTGCCACAACAGATTTTGTATTCCTTCTCTACAAAATCCCTCTCAGCAGGGCATGCTCTGTACACACAGCAAATTGTGCTTGTTGCACTGCTCCCATGTGCAGCTGCTTGAGTCAGCACCTGGCTCATCTCCTGCACCATCTCACAGGGCTCCGCGGACCTCAGGATCTTCATACTGTATGTAAAGTAAAGGGAGAGAGGCTCCTGCAGCTCCTCAAAGTCCTCTCCCACAAAAGGCAGGGACCAGTGGTCATCAGGTAGAGAATGACTCTCAGGCTCCACACACCCATGAAGAGGCCATCATATGAGAAAAAGGAAGAAAGAACAAAGAAAAAGGTAAGAAAATACAACTGAAAAATAAAGTAACAAATTTTAAAAGAAAACGAAAAAATATGGAGAGAAGAAAAGGAAAAACAACAAAACAGAAAAAAAAAAATCAAGGAGCGAACAAGCTAACTGTGGTCAAAGTCCCTCAGGTCATCAAACACCAGCTTGCTGAACTGAAAAGATAAAAAACCTAGGCCCAGTCAGGAACTTACATAGGTGCTTGGAATTCCCTAACAATGGCTCCTCATGAAGTCAAAGCAAGACGTAGACCTATGTTGACTGGGCATAATTCACAGCAGTTTTCTCCATTTTTAATCTGAAGAACTCTTTACTCTTAAGAAAACTCAAGGCTTTTTTATGTGGGTTATAGTGATTGATATTTACCTTAGAAATTAAAACCAGTATGATGCTTTTAATTTCAATTACATCTTGTCAATCTGTAACACTTTTTGAATTTTAAAGAGCTCATAATGTCTACTCTTAAAATATTCAATTCCTTTTTCTTTAAATAATTGGTCTCAAAATTATGCTACAACTTATATCATAATGCTATAGAAAATGTTCTGTTATGTACCAAACAATAAGATCCATTATTAGTATCTATAAGCTGAGAGAAAGACTGCTTTCATCATATTTTCTCCAATAATATTACCAGTATATTTCTTATCAGAAAACTTTGAGGCCAGAAGGCAGTGAGTGGGTTGATATATTCAAAGTGTTTAGGGAAAAAAACTGTCAACCAAGTATCCTATAGCTGCCAAAACTGTCTTTCAAAAATGAGGGAAAAATTAAGATATTCCCAGAAAAGCAAAAGCTGGGGGAGTTCGCTGCCACTAGACCTGCTCTGCAGTGAAGATAATCCTTCAGGTTGAAATGGTAAGATGGTAGACAGTAACTTGAAGCCGTATGAAAAAGTAAAGATCTCTGGTAAAGGTAAATACGTGGACAATTGTAAAAGCTAGTATTATTGTAACTTTTGGGTTGTAACTCTACTTTTTGTTTTCTACATGACTTAAGAGACTCATGCATAAGAAACAATTATTAACTTGTTTTGGGGCATACAATACATGAAGACATAATTTTATGACATCAGTAACTGAACAGGAGTGGGGCTAGAACTGTATAGGAACTGAGTTTTCACATGTTGAAGTTAAGCTGGTATAAATTCACATTAGAGTGTTATAACTTTAGGGTGTTAAATGTAATCCCCATGGTAACCACAAAGAAAATAGCTATAGAATATACACAAATGGAAATGAGAAGGGAATTAAAATCTTTCACTACAAAAAGTCAACTAAACACAAAAGACAATAATGCAGGAAATGCAGAACAAAAATCTATGAAGCAAATAGCAAAATGACAGCAGTATGTCCTTCCTTTTCAGTAATTACTTCAAATGTAAAGGATTAAATTCTCCAATCAAAAGATAGAAATAGGCAGAATAAATAGAAAACACAGGATCCAACTATATGCTGTTTATAAGAGATCCACTTTAGATTCAAAGACACAAATAGGTTGAAGTTTAAAGATAGTCCATGCAAATAGTAACCAAAGAGAATAGGGTAGCTAAAATTGAATTTAAGTCAAATAAACTCTTAAGTCAAACTTTATGTCACAAAAGGGTACAAGAGACAATACAGACATTATATATTGATAAAAGATCCAATACAGCAAGAATATATAACAATTATCAACATTTATGTGCCTAATAACAAACTATCAAAACATATAAAGCAAAAATGGACAGACTGAAGGGACAGATAGACAGTTCTACAATAATAGTTGGGGACTTTAATATCCCACTCTCAATAATGGATAGAATAACCAGACAGAAGATAAGCAAGGAAACAGAGGCCTTGAACAATACAATAATCCAATTAGGTCTAACAGCCATCTACAACAGTGGTCCCCAGCCTTTTTGGCACCAGGGACCAATTTCATGGAAGACAATTTTTCCACAGACTGGGGGTGGAGGATGGTTTTGGGATGAAACTGTTCCACCTCAGATCAACATCAGGCATTAGTTAAATTCCCATAAGGAGCACTCAACCTAGATCCCTCACATGCACAGTTCTCAACAGAGTTTGCGCTTCTATGAGAATCTAATGCCATCATCGCTGATCTGACAGGAGGTGGAGCTCAGGCAGTGATGCTCGCTCATCCCCTGCTCACCTCCTACTGTGCAGTCTGGTTCCTAACAGGCCATGGCATGGCTCCATGGCCCAGGGGTTGGGGACCCCGATCTACAGGACACTCTACCCAACAACAGCATATACCATTTTTTCAAGTGCATATGGGAAATTGTCCACAATATACCATATGCTAGGTCATAAATTAAGTCTCAGTAGATTTAAAAATGTGTCATACAAAGAATCTTCTCTGATCACAACAAGATGAAGTTGGAAATCAATAACAAAAGTAAAACCTGAAAATTCACCAATTTGTGGAAATTAAACACATTCAAACAAAAAAAAGAAATACAGTAACACAGGAAAAGATGTTCAACATCACTAATCATTAGGGAAATGCAAATCAAAAACCATAGCAACATACCACCACACATCTATTAGGATGTGTGGTTATTTCTTAAAACTTTAAAAATTATAACAAGTATTGGCTAGGGTGTGGAGAAATTGGAATCCTTATGTACTGCTGGTGGGAATGTAAAGAAGTATAGTCATTATGGGAAGCACTATGACAATTCCTTAGAAAATTAAAAATAGAACTACCATGTAATCCAGCAATTTCACGTCTTGGATGTACACCCAGAAGAATTCAAAGCAGGGATGTAAAAAGATACTTGTAGTTTCATGTTCGTAGCAGCATTATTTCACAATAGCCAAAAGGTCTAAGCAACCCAAGTGTGCATTGACAGATGAATGGATAAGCAAAATGTGGTATATCCATACGATGGACTATTATTTAGCCTTAAAAAGGAAGGAAATTCTGACATGTGCTACAACATGGATGAACCTTGAAGACATTATGCTAAGTGAAATAAGCTAGTCACAAAAGGACAAATGATGTATAATTCCATTTATATGACGTACTTAGTCAAATGTATAGATACAGAAAACGGCCAGGGTGATGTTAGGAATAGGTAGTTTAATTAAATTAACTAATGAATTATAATATTTTAATGGGTAGAGTCTTAATTGTGCAAATGAAAAATTTCTATAGATGAATGGTTGTTATAGCACAGCAATATGAATGTACTTACTGCCACTGAACTGCAGACTTAAAAATAGTTAATGTGGTACATTTTACATTATACATATTTTACCCTGATTGTTAAAAACTAAGTAATTTTTAAAAGTTTATTCTGATATTTTCCTAACAGTAACTTGCATTTATTGAGTGCTTTCCATGTGTTAGCCACATGCTTTTCCAAACACTTTATCTGTGCTCTTTTATATAATTTCTGTAATAATTTCATGAAGTGGATGCTATCATTTTGCCTATTTTCAAAATAAGAAAACTGAAAAACAGAAAAGTTAAGTAACTCATCAAAGGTCACAGAGCTTATTAACAGTAGATTTGAGATTTGAACCCAAGCAATGATTCCAGGTTCCTTATCATTAGCCATTATGTCATACCACTTCCAAAATGAGTAAGCAATTAGTACTTTGTAATGACTAATTATTAAGTTATTATTGATTTGGTTATCATCAGATGGTCTTAAATCAGCTGCTTTGCAACTCTATCTTTCCTCAGCTATAAAACTGAAATTCAGAACTCCCTGATGTGTGTGACCTTCCTTTGCATAGCTGCACTAGCAGATGGTGCAGTGAAATCAGGGTAAAATAATCCCCCAATGGTGGGTCTCAGACTTACCCACTGAGATGGTCTTCTAAGGTTGCCTTCCGTAACATTAAAAGTCTAATTTGTTTAAATGTCTATTCTACTACTCACTTGCTTTGTGATCTTGGGCAAACGACCTGACTTCTCTGGGCTTCTGTTTTCTATTACATGGAAATAACAACTTCTTATACAGATTTTGTAAGTAGGAACCAACTGTCCTCAGGCCTCCTTGGCCTGTGGATATTAACGAGGTCACTAGTTTTAATCTGCAAATTTCACTGGCTCAGGATCACCATCAGTTCATCACAAGCTGAGGTTCTGAATTCAGTTTGAACTCAGCATTAGACTATGTCAATATGAGATCTGTACATACACAGACACACACAGAATCTGCAAAGCCATGTACAGTATGTGCTAAATGGATAACAACTGTTGTTTGTATGGCTTTAAGTGGCACATCAGGTCAACATTAACAACCTTGTAGTTTGTATTTTATTTTCTGACTAATTCTGACCTGTCTCAAATGGAAAACCTCCTAGAGCAATCTTTGAACAGCTGTGTGCTGACTCCTGGAGGAAATGGAAGACGTCCCAAGGTGTACACAGGCACCGAAGCACTTTAAAGGAATCTACTTCCAAATCACCAATTTCCAGAAGTACCTTTCCTAAAATGGATCTGCCTGAGATGTGCCTGTGGAGGGTGGGATTCTTTTTTGCTACCACCCCACACAGAGCTGGGCTTCCACCATCCCACTTGATACATTGTTTCCCAGGAATATAAACCTCCCAGATGCCTAAAAGGTCATTTAAGGGAAGACTGGGAGAGAGGTAGGGTGGGATTCTTTTTTTTCTTTACACAATTGGCTCTTATCCTGTGTGCTAATACAGCATTACAAATAATGTTTGCTGTTAACTTGTTATATAATCATGTAATGTTTTTGTATATAACTCAGAGAGAGTTCAAAGAATTGAAGGGAATTTGCAACTCCTTTCACTCATTTCCATCCCTTTGTATGACTGGTGTTTGGTACTCTTTGCCTAACTAATGCTGAAATGTATCTCATTCTAACATATGATCATTCATAAATACCTTTACTAATGATTTTTTAGAAGATCAAATCTTTCCTTGAGGAAAATATTTTGAATTAAATTTTAATTTTGTCTTTTATTTAAATCTGTTGAAGTTTTAACTATATTATTTATTATTTTGATACTTTGTAATGACAATGCAATTGAGAAAAGCAAAAGATATTTAGTAATTAAGCTTCAAGGTCACCAGAATATTAAAACTAAAAAAAAAAAAAAAAATGTTAAAGACAGGGTCTTACTATGTTGATCAGGCTGGTCTCAAACTCCTGGCCTCAAGCTGTCCTCCCACCTCAGCCTCCTGAAATGCTGAGATTACACACATGCAACCCAGCTGGAGTCATTCTTGACTCTGCAAATGACCTCGCAAGGTTGGCTTGCAGTCTCAGGACGGGGACTTGCACTTAGTCCATCTCTACTCATGGCCCCCAGCCAAGGGAATGCTCCAAGTACCCTGGGTGGGCTTTCTGACAGTGCTTGGAGAGGGTGTGTATGAGTGTGTAATGGGAGCCATGTGTTGGGTGTGTGCGTTTGCTTTGAGGTGAGTGTATGCATGGCAGGGATGCCTGTGTGTTGCTTTGTGTGCTGGGTGTGTTTGTGTTGGTGTATGTGTCAGTGTTGTAGAACTTTTTCCTTAGTTCAGCTAAGAGCCGTGTTCCTGTCACACGGCCATGAGAGATTAGGCTTGCAGACACTTGGAAGGGTGAGAAAAAATGGAATGTATTGGGCAAAAGAGAAACAGGGGCCCTCCGCAAAGCCGGAGTCCCTGCTAGTGTGCTTTCCGCCCCGCAGATTGAATCCCAGTTTCCACTCAGGAAAAGGAGAGGCCAGGCTCCTCCCCCTCAGAGGGTGTGAACTCCCCCATGCTCCACCCCAGTGTGCACTCCTCCCAGTGCACAGGCCAGTCAGAGGGCCTTCCACGGAGCCCTTCCCACCTGGCTGTCTCATCAGTGTGTGTGTGTGTTGGGAGTGTGTACATGTGAGTGTGCGTGTCTGTGTGTGGTGTGGTGTGTGTGTGTTGCTGTGTGTTTTGGGGGTGTGAGTGTGGTGGGGTGTGTGTGTTCATGTGTGTTGGGGTGTATGCACTTGTGTTGTTGTGTGTGTCGTTCTGTGTGGGGTATAGGGGTAAGGGGTGTGGGGCTTGGGGAGCAGCAAGGCCTGCTCCTGCTTTCCCCTCCTGGAGAAGCCTCATCTCTCTCTCACATGTGACTGAGCCCTGCTAATACCCGAGTCCACAGCAGCATCTTCAGTTGTCAGGTTTGAACCTGGGGAGGAGGATGATATAAAAATGCAGCTTGAAAATTTGTTCACAATGGCTTAACAACTGTTGAGGAGATTTGTGGCTTCCTTCTGGTGAAGGCAGGGAAGTATAAAAATACTCAAGTGAGGAAATGGTTATAAAAAATTGAGCCGTCTTTAATCCACTTCAGTTTAATAGTCCCTCTTGGAAACACACTTACCATGTAAGCCATGTCGAATGTTATCGCGCACTTGAACCTAATGTTGGCTTCACACAGTGGAAGCCCTGGCATGGAAATTGTGTCTTTAAATCCTCTTTCGGATTAATTGCATCAAGAGTAGCATTCCTTGTATAAAAGGATAGACGGATCCTCCCAAAGGACTTAAAAACCTAACAAGAAATCATTTAAATGAGTAGGAGGCTGTCAGAATCGTGTATCTGATGTCACAGCACATTTATTCTTCACATTCCAATCCTGCTACCTGGGTTGAGGCATCTTTTGCTACAGATGGCAGGAACACGGGCAGAGGCTGCCAGCCTGGAGTCACTCCATTACTCTACTGTGATTCTTCCCTGGGGTGCCGCACTGCAAGGCCACCCTGAGAAAATGTGATAGACCCATGTTACGGAACAGATCAATTTACATGTTCAATGCAAAGAGTTTCTTTGCCTCACAAAGGGATTCCCAGGAGGTTTCATTTAAATAGAAATTTCCTCCAGTGCCTTTAAACAGATTCTATTTACAAAATATCCATAAACAGCAAAATCTCAGGGAATCATTTTTGTAAGTGAAATGAGGTCGATTGCTACTCAGTGTGCATTTCAGTGTCCTTTAAAGGACCCAATGGTAACTGGAGAAGATGAAGTAGCTGGAAAGCTTTTAAAATGATTCCAAAGAAGGACAATCAATCTGCCAAGAAAGGCATTGTGGCTGTGAAGCCTGGAGGAACAAGAAATCTGTAGGCTTCACTAAGGAGGTTAGGCTTTGGAAGATCTGATTCCCACCTCTCCAGTCTCAATACCTGTCCCGAATTCCTCACTTACGCAGCCCAGGTAGACAAGACCTCCTTGGGTCTGGTTGCAACAATAGACTGTCCAAGCTTTCTGAAGCATAACTTGAGCCCGAGCCAGTTAATATGAAAACCAGAAAAAAAATGCTTGTCCCATGAAAGTGCAGTTTTATTAAAGTAAGAATGTAGATATGACTAAGGGAGGAAACCACTCCTCATACTGTCTTACGCCCAGTTTCCGCCGCCAAAGAAAGAAGAAGTAAAGACTAAAAGGCAGAAATGAAATCCACAGGCAGATAGCCCAGTGCACGCCCTGGGCCTGGTAGTTAAAAATCAGCCCCTGACCTAACTGTTTGTGTAATCTATAGATTCCAGACATTGTGTGGAAAAGCATCATGAAAATCCCTGTCCCATTCTGTTCCATTCTAATTACCAGTGCATGCAGCCCCCAGTCATGTACCCCCTGTTTGCCCAATTGATCACGACCCTGTCACACAGATCTCCATAGAGTTATAAGCCCTTGGACAGGAATTGCTCACTTGGGGAGCTTGGCTTTTGAGACGCAAGTCTGCCGAAGCTCCTGGCCAAATAAAGCTCCTTCCTTCTTTAACCCGATGTCTGAGGAGTTTTGTCTGTGGCTCGTCCTGCTACATGACTACAGCTTATTATCTTAGCAGTGACTAAGAGTTGTCACGCATTCTAAAGTAAATGTACACCTCAAGAATCTAAACATAACAGAGGAAAGGAGAACTACTCTACTGCCATTCACAGACATGTACTCAGAAGGAATGGTTTTTGTCTTAAAAACGTAACTGAGAGAGATAGGGCGAGATTTGTTAAAAGATGCAAATTACAACCAGATGAGAGGAATAAGTTCTAGAGTTCTATGCCACTGTAGAATGACTGTAGTTAACAGTAATATGTTCTGTAGTCTCAAATAGCTAGGATATTGAATGTTCCCAAAACAAAGAAGTAAATGTTTGAGATTATGGATATGCTAATTACCCTGATCTGATCACTGTACATTACATGTATGGAAACCTCACTATGTACCCCATGAATATATGCAATCGCAATGTGTCAATTCAAGTATTTTAAAATGTAACTGAGTTCTTACAAACAGTGACTTGGTCATTCCCAAGCTTTGGCTGCCTGGTCTTCGTATTGCTGAGGAAAAAGTCTTGAAGAATTGCATGACTCCATAAAAAGCTGGTTTCTCCTTCCTGGGAGACCCCAGGAGGTACAATTGTGAAAAGCAGATGAGAAGGAGGGGCTGATTTGTATGAGAGCAGACAGTCCTAGCTCTGTATGCTGGGAGCAACCTTGCAAATTAGAAAAACGTTTCTCTTCTCCACATAGGCTTTATCACCATACGGATTGAAGTTGTCTTCTCAGCTTTTGCAGAAAGACAGTCTGAAATCATGGGACACACACTGGCACTGGAATGACTGAGCCCCAAGCTCCAGTGTGAGAGCAGGGTAATTTCACACCCACAGCAATTCCACTGGCTGATGAATAGAAGCCTTCATGTCCCACCTGCTTGGCCTGTGGTGATGATTAAATGAGACAATGCTTTTTGCATGTTTAGCACAGAACCTGGACGACAATACACTCAGTCAGGGACTGCTGCTATTAATAGATGGTGTTATTAATAGGAACTTGCCCCTGCTAATCTTCACCTGTTATCTGTTATTCTTTAATAGGAGGGCAGCTTCAGTTCCTTTGCCTTTCACTTACTTTAAGTGAGTGGCCTATCAATTGCCTTCCTGCTCACCTAATTGTTCAAACAAAAGAGCCCTTTGAACCTGCACCTTTGTAGCAGGAAAGAGAAGAGCTTTTGCTCCAGGCCAGCTCTTCTCTTCTGGAGGGCCTTGCTGAGACCAGCCTTGAGCCAGGTCACTGTGACTCCCACCTCAGGCCTCCACACCCCTGGAACTAACAATGCTCATTAGTTGCAGTGCCTACCTGGAGAAGAAGATGTTTATCATTTTTGCATTTTCCCATTATGTTTATAAACTTCCTTCAATGGAATTTCTTTTTTTTTTTAATCATTTACAAACACATTTGAGCAAAATAGTCTCACAAATAGAAAACAAACCAAAAAATGGTTGTGCAGCCAGAACCTGGAGAGGTTCCTATGCTGTTCTAAGAATTTTTAGTGGTGTTTATGGATGGTGGAGACCTCTAGAATGGTGGTGTGAAGGTGGCTGACTGCAGCCTTGACTTCCTGGACTTAAGCAATTCTCCCACCTTGGCCTCCTGAGCAGCTGGGACTGCAGGCATACATCACCATGTCCTCCTCCAAAAGTGCTGGGATTACAAGCATGAGCCACCGCACTTTTTTAAAAAGAGAGAATTTTTCAAATTTGACCCAGATTCCCAGACCCCCATTCTATTTTAGCAAATGAAAACAAAGCCTGGGAATCTGCCTGCTAACAAGAAACCGGAATGGTCCTTGATACAGTGGCTGTGG
The DNA here is from genome assembly GCF_037993035.2 of Macaca fascicularis. Lineage (NCBI taxonomy): Eukaryota > Metazoa > Chordata > Mammalia > Primates > Cercopithecidae > Macaca > Macaca fascicularis. Next base: position 20,235,667 of record NC_088375.1, read on the forward strand.
CCTACACCTTAGGAAGCACTGTGGTCAGTGCAAGCCTCTTAGGGGAAAGCGAGAGGACCCAGAAGGGCAGCAAGGTTCATGTGAGATTTTACAGAGGAGTTGCTGGAAGAAGCAGGAGGTAGGCAGGAGAACTGATGGGCAGAAAATGAGAGAAGGGAAGAAGGAAGGCTTGAGTTTGTGAATGTGAGACATCTCTTCATCTAAGTCAAGAAGGAAGAAGTCAGGTGCCCAAGAGGAATATGCACAGAGTAGAACAAATTTCTAAGGGCAGGAAAGAAAACTCACAGAGTTCAGATAAGAGTGAGGAACATGGAGAAAAAGTAGGAGTAGAAAGGGTGAGAAGTGGCACAGGCAGCGAGGAAGACGGGAAACTCTGCCACGCTGCAGACAGGCTGGCTGTGTTCACATGTGGGATTTGCAGTGGAGCTAACCCAACACCTACAGGACCAGATAGGACACACTGTGCCTTCCTCTCCCCAAAGAGGAAGCATATAGGGGTTTGGAGTGGATTATTCCTCTGTCCCCCAGCCATGAAGTACAGGAAGAGATAGGAATAAGATTGTAATTTATGATTTGCAGTTATCATGAGCATGAATTTGTTTAGGATCTCAATTGGGATGCCTGGGAAATAACACCAATCATGTATCAAGTGCTAGATGCAGTACAAATAACCTTTCAACAACGTCTTGGGTTAAATCTTATTATACCCATTTCCAAATTTAAAAACCAAGATTGGAGTTGCTTATGATTTCACATTTGTTCAGACAGTGGCAACTCCCATACTGGACACACATTTCTCCCTTATTAAAGCTCAGGTTCCTTTACCATCGCCCCTATAGAGAGGGACCTGCCCAGGGTGCCAGGAGCAGGGAAGGGGGGCCCAGCAGGGAACATTGCCTTTTGTCTTCCAGAGTCAGTGAACAGGCTGGCATCAGCCCCTCAGGCTGAGCTCATGAGATTCTAGATAGCAGCTTTGTTGATGACTCACCCACCTCACAGTGATAATGTCACAGTCTTGCTGAATAATGCAGCACAGAGCAGGGGTCAGGGCTGCTGCCAGGGTCCCTGCCAGAGTCCCAGGACACAGTTGGGAGCCTCACAGTTAGCCAAGAAAAATGGGTCAGCCCTCTCCGCTCATCCTTCCTCCCTCCTCCTGCTGGAATGGGGCATTGTTTCTCCTTTCTCTGTCACTGTCCTCAGCCAGTGCTTAGAGTGGCAGACAGAGTGGTCCTGACCGCAGGCCACAGGCTGAGAGCTGTCCACAGAGACTACGGTGTTTGGCCAAAGGGGGCTTTCCAGGAGGGCTGTGTGAAAACCCAGACCTCTTATTAAGGAAAAGATTTGGGGTGGGAAGAATAGGCTGGAAGTGTGTTCATCTCTTATCCAATAAGTATTATTGAGTGCCTACTGTAGGCTAGGATTCCCGGGGGTCAGGGACACAGAGCGATTGAGACCATCTGCTGTGGAATCTCGTGTTTCATTCACTCTTGTGGCCCTACACTTGAAACGGTATCTGACACATGTAGGCACTTGGTAGGTCTCTACTGAATAAATGAATGACAGGCTTGGCTCCAGCCTTTATGAAGCTCACAGTCTATGGCAGGCAAACATATAATCACACAATTAATTCACTCTGATGGTGATAGAATTATGAAGTGCAAGATGAGTTGCAATTATTTTGAAAAGCTTTAAAAGATTTTTGCTTGAGTGACATTTCTTTTGAGAGTCTTCTCAGTTTTGATATGAGAAAAAAATCTTAAAAGTTAGCATAAGTCTTAGGTGGAATTGCAGCTATAGACAGACAATTCAGCATGCTATACGCTAATGCGAGGACAAATGCCTTTCCGTTTCTGTGAGAGAAAGAAAAAATAAACTCAGCTTCTCCTACTATCCTCTCATAACAGGATACTTCTGTGACCTCTGTCACCAGTGTGTGAGTATTTCTCCCCACCATGCAAGCAAGCAATTCTACAGATTTTCCAGTGGACACTAGCTGGATGTCCTTGAATTCAATTCAATTCTGTCACTATCTGCCTGAAGATAGCATCTGATCTCACAGGTTGAGGGCTCAGTCCCACAAGACCTCCACCACTTCTGATGCCAATCACAAGCCCCAGGTTATTTTACTTGTGGTTTCTGACTGACTGGTTATAAATCTGGGTTCCTATGACCCTGTCCTTGGATTTGATTAATTTGCTAGAGCAGCTTGCAGAACTCAGAGTCACGTAGCTGTGTTTACTCATGTATTATAAAGGATATTATGTAGGATACCGATGAAGAGAGGCACAGGACGAGGCATGTGGAAGGCACTCAGAGCTTCATGTCCTCTCCTGGTGTGTGAGCCTCTAGAAACCTCCATGAGTTCAGCTGTCTGGAAGTTCCCTGAATCCTGTACTTTGGGGTTTTGTGGAGGTTTCATTATGTAGATATGATTGATTAAATCATTGGCCATTGATGATCAGCTCAACCTTCAGCCCCTCTTCCCTACCCTTAGGTTAGGGGTAGGGGTGAAAATTCCAACCTTATAATCACATGGTTGGTTCTCCTGGCCACCAACCTCCATCCCGAGGCTATCTAGGGGCCCAGCCAGAGTGGCCTGATTAGAACAAATGATGCTACTAGCACTCCTATCTCTCAAGAAATTCCAAGGATTTTAGGAGCTCTGTGTCAGGAACTGAGGGCAAAGACCAATATGTGTACAGTCATATGTGAAATAATGACATTTCAGCCAAGGACGGGCCATACATATGATGGTGATCTCAAAAGATTATAATGGAGCTGAAAAATACCTATCCCTTAGCGATGCATGTCATGGTTGTCATAATGTCGTAGTGCAATTACTTTATTTTTTAATAAATTTAGTGTAGCTAAAATAAATTTAGTGTACAGTAATGTAATGTCCCAGGCTCTTCCATTCACTCACCATTCACTCACCACTCACTCACTGGCTCACTCAGAGCAACTTCCAGTCCCACAAGCTCCATTCATGGTAAGCACCCTAGACAGTGTACCATTTTTCACCTTTTTTTAATTTTTTTTTTTTTTTGGAGACAGAATCTCACTCTGTGGCCCAGGCTGGAGTGCAGTGGTGCAGTGATGTGACCTTGGCTCACTGCAACCTCCACCTCCCAGGTTCAAATGATTCTCCTGCCTTAGCCTCCCTAGTAGCTGGGATTACAGACACACGCCACGATGCCCAGCTAATTTTTCTACTTTTAGTAGAGATGGGGTAGCACCATGTTGGCCAGGCTGGTCTCAAACTGCTGACTACAAGGGATCCACCCACCTCGGCCTCCCAGGTGCTGGGATTATAGGCGTGAGCCACCACGCCCAGCCCCAGTTTTCATCTTTTCTAACCACATTTTTATTGTACCTTTTCTGTGTTTAGACATGTTTAGATGCACAAATACCACTGTGTTATAATTGCCTACAGTATTCAGTACAGGAGCAATAGGTTATCCCATATAGTATAGGTGTGTAGTAGGTTATACCATCTAGGTTTGTGTAAGTACTCTCTATGATGTTCAAACAACAATGAAATCACTTCATGACGCATTTCTCAGACTGTGTCCCCATCATTAAGCAATGCATGACTGTACTCCTTATTATTCCACAGTGGCAAAAATAAAACAGAGGAAAACAAAACTCTGTGTGTGTGTGTGTGTGTGCATCCAAGTCTCTATGTCTGCACAGAGTAAGGGTCCATGGCCCTCATCAATAGCATCTCATGGGCTTTGGATCAGGCATTTGTCATTTGTAATATGTCCCCCCCTTTCTAGTTATTGCTGGGTAAACCAGTTCAAAAACGCTCATTTCTGCCTCATTCTTCATTCTCTAGCCTCACACCTCTCCAGGATGGTCAGAGGCCACCTTAGATGGTCCTGGCCTGCCCTGCACTAACTTCCCTTACTCTCACCCCATGAACCCTTTGTGAAGAGTAGACTCTCTCCCTCCGCTCCACTGCCCCAGCGACTTAGCTGAGTTCATGACCATTTACAAAAATAAACAACAAATATAGTGGGCTGTGGGGGGAGACAACGCACTTTGGAGCAAGAGGATCATGAGTCATGGTTTGCCTATTTCTCTGAATTCTAGTCTTGATCAAGTTACTGAAGCTCCCTGTGCCTCACTTTTTTCATCTGTAAACTGGGACTGATGGTATGTATTATCTACCTGACCTGGTTGTTGAGGAGATAAGCCCAAATTGGAGCAGGCGTACAAAAGGCCAGGAGTGAGAGCAGATTGTGCTCGAGGGCTGGGACACAGCAACTCCCCCGACAGGGCCCTGACCATGGCAGGGAATATAGACTCATGACCAGCCCCACCCCCCAGAAGAAAGTCAGATGAAAACTGAGATCACTTATTTTCTAAGGTCCTTCTTTCCTTGGGGAGTGACTATTTGCATGGCCAGTGTAAGAGTGAATGGATTCAAACAAGATAATGGGAACAACTGCGGAAGCTTGGTCCAAACAAGTTGAGTTGACCTCCTTAAGTGTAGCCTCCTGCGGTGATAGGGCACAGGAAGTGAGGCGAATTGTTGCCTCTTTGTCCAGTAAAAGCTGAGTTACCTCTCAGAGAACGCTTTAGATCCTGGGATGAAAGGAGCTAGATTTCTTTCTGCCCGCGATTCTAGAACACCGACCCTGTGGACACACCTTTTGTAAAACTGCCAAACAAAACCACATGGAGTATTTATAACCAAGGAAAAATGGCTCGGACCTCCCTTCCCTCAGATAGCAGGAGCGTCTTACGTAAGGGGCACTCAGTGGTGTTCACAGAGCCAACAGCATGAGTCACTGACCCCTGAGGTCATTCTGGCTCTTCTCAAAGCAAACAAAGTCCTGCTTTATAGATACAGGTAAGAAGTGAAAGAAAAAAGAAAAAGACAAAAGTTAAGAATCTGAAGGCACCCAGTGAGCGGTGGGGACAAACACATTCTCTGTTCATTGCTGGATTCCCAGTGACCCTCGCAGAGGCAGCACATTAATGGTTCAAGGCCTTTGCACCAGCGTGTGATGTAATCGCCACAGCTCAGCAGTTTGCTGAAGGAACCACCCAGTCACTTCTTACAAGTACATGTGTATCCATGGTGCAAATGCTCTCTGTGCCTGTTCCCTGGGCACAATTCACAACAGAATTTAGAACTGCACCCAACACGCCTCCCTGCACTAAATATCTGTCATTGCTGGTGTGTGGTTCTGTCACAGAAGCCCCTAGGCTATTCAGAAACTCTCAGGAGGTCAGAAGGGCTCCCTTTGTCCAGAGCTCTGATTAAAGATTAACAGGCTGGAGTCTTTGGGCCTGGAAGGGCCTAATGTAGGCTGCTGTCTCCTCTCCAGGGTGAAGGAGCTGTGTGGGGCAGGCCCAGCGCCCACTGGATGACGAGAACAAAAGCCACCACACCCAGAGGCAGGATCCAGCATCCTGATCCCAGCTCTCCCTAACCTTCTCGGGGCCTCTGTTTCCTCAGCTGTGACATAGTGGGGTTGAACCTGACTCCCAGAGTACATGAGAGAGGAGGTTTGCAAGGGAGTTGGGCTGGGGTCTGGCCTGCTGCTGGGGCCCTGAGCCCTGACTGCCCCATGGAAGCACAGCAGTGCAGCCCACTTCTCTGTCTGTCAGGGCCTCCAGCCTTCCTCTTCAAGGTTGCTGAGGAAGTTCCAGTGAGTTCCATCAGGAAGGTGTGCTGGGGAGGGATCGCAAATGGCAGATGCAAACACTAAGCCACAGGAAGCTCCCCATGGGACCGCCAAGTGAAAACTGAACTTGGCCTTGCTCAGGGGAGCAGCCTGACATGTTTTGTTTGTTTGTTTGTTTTTTGTTTTTGAGACAGAGTCTTGCTTTGTTGCCCAGGCTGGAGTGCAGTGGCACGATCTCGGCTCACTGTAACCTCCGCCTCCCGGGTTCAAGTGATTCTCTTGCCACAGCCTCCTGAGTAGCTGGGATTACAGGAGCCTGCCACCACGCCCAGCTAATTTTTGTATTTTTAGTAGAGACAGGATTTCACATGTTGCCCAGGCTGGTCTCGAATACCTGACCTCGTGATCCACCCACCTTGGCCTTCCAAAGTGCTGGGTTTACAGGCGTGAGCCACTGCGCCCGGTCACCTCTTGGGTTTTTATGTTCTGTGAGAAGTTTTGTTGTTTTCTTCTTTTTAACGAGAGGATTTATGAGAATTCCTGCATTTTAACATCTATCCTGAGACGGAGATGGAAGGCATTCTGAAACTACACGTAATCCAGAAACGTGAACTTCCACCTCGTACCCAGAGGCCTCGCCCAACATCAGGTGCTCTCAGGCTCCAGATCCACTTTCAGTCAGGAAAACAAATGAAAATACAAAACCAAGCAATTGAGTGAGCCATCTCTTAAGGACTGAATTATCGGGCATCTATACTGCTCTTTGCCCATTTTTCTTTCCCAGTCAGCGACGTTGCTTACACTACACATAAGATAAATGCAACCTGGAAATGCAGCCTTCCCATTTTTGTGCCAAGCAAGTGGAAGCTTCGCCCTGCTGCTATGTGGTCCTGACACACATACTTCCCAGTCAAAAACAAATAAAAACAGAAATGGCTCCACCAGCACTAAATAAAACACCATATATCTCCTTTGGTCCAATCACCCCATCTCACGTGGCTGAGCGACGCTGGCAGAGCCTGGACCCCTGGATGCTGGGTAACCGCAGCAGAGATTCTCTCGCTCTGTAAACAGGCTGCAACCCGAGGAATGAATGTGCGCCTTCTTCTAGGGCCGCTCCTACCCTTTGCTTGCACAGCCTCTCTCTGTGCTCTGGTTCATTACAATGCTGAAGTCACTCTGCTTATCAGGGACCTTTGAGCTGCAGAGCACTGGCAGAGGCTGTGAGGAGGGACAAAAGAAGCAGACTGTATTTCTGGCCCTGAGGAGTCTACCTTCTAAGGAAGAAGAAGCAGGTAAAGTGCATATAAAAGATAATATATTACAACATACATAAAGAAATGCAAACTTCTCTGCTGTGAACAATACTCTCAAGCCCTGGGGGCTATGGGATTAGTGAACATGTCGACCGGGTAACTCAAGGAAAGCTTAGCGGGGTGGTGAATCCATCAGTGATCCTACTAGCACAGATAGTCAGGTGCAGACACTCCAGTCAGTAAAGGCTTGCCCTCCAGTGCGCATGCTAGTGCAGGCATCCCAGGGTAGGAAACTGTAGGCGGGTTTGTTGCAGTAGTGTGGGAAAGAGAAGTAAGAAACAGGGGTGAGCCACGGCAAAGGACTTACCCATGCAGAACATCAGTGTCCATTCACACATCTGTCCCTTTAACAAATGTGTATTGCCTGTTCTGACACTGACATGGGCATTCATGCACGCTGACAAGTCTGGCTAATTCTGATAGGCAATCAGCAACCAAGCAATGATACAGTCAGAGTAGCATTGGAAGAAGAGATTTTTGAGATGACATGAAGAAAGGCTTAGAGGATAATAGAAGCTGGAAATGAAAACTCAGAAAATAACAAGACTTAGGTGGGTTTTATTTAGGAAAAAAATTAATGACACAAAACTTACAGAATTTTGGCCTCATTGTTTTGTGGTATTTTTAATCAGCTTAACATGTTAGAAATAGACACATAACATGCTACAAGAAAATAGAGAGGACCTGGGCTTGGTGGCCGGAGCTTGTAGTCCCAGCTACTTGGGAGGCTGAGGTGGAAGGATCCCTAGAGCCCAGGAGTTCAAGGCTGTAGTGTGAGATGATCATGCCTCTGAACAGCCACTACACTCCAGCCTGGGCAATGTAGTAAGACCCCATCTCTTAAAACAAAAAAACAGAGTGAGGTAGGTATTCACTAATATTAGTTTGTGAAAGGCATAATTTTTTTCCAGCAAATTCAGTAAAACCTAGAGACCATAACCTGGGGTACTATCCAAAATGGTCGTAGATCCCACACGCTGTCCAACCACCTACCAACTCCACCCTACAGTCTTCCTAACAACGATATGGTTTGGACGTTTTGTCCTCTCCAAATCTCATGCTGAAATGTGACCTCTAGTGTTAAAGGTGGGCCTAGTGGGAGGTGTTTAAGTCATGGAGATAGACCCCTCATTATTGTCTCGGTGCTGTCCTCATAGCACTTAATGAGTTATCACTGTATGGACTCACTCAAGATCTAGTTGTTTAAGAGATCCTGACACCTCCTCCCTCTCTTTCTTGCTCCCTCTCTCACTATGTGACATGCCCTTGCCTTCCCCCAGGATGGGAGGCTTCCTGACACCTCACCAGAAGCTGAGCAGATGCTGGTGCCATGCTCGTACAGCCTGCGGAACCATGAGCCAAAGAAACCTATTTTCTGTATAAATTACCTAGCCTCGGGTATTCCTTTATAGCAAAGCAGAATGGACTAAGATAACAAGCTAAAAGCGAAACGAAACAGAGACAATAGCTACTGGCTGAAGGAAGAGTCAACTGTCATGTTTGGAGCGTGAGTTAAGCCTTCAGAATAACCACATGACCCTTATTTCATGGCACTGTCTTAAAGTACATGACCATACTCCCAGAAGCTTCCACCAGCTGGCTTCTCACAGCCTTCCTTCACTGTTGCTGTGCTCACCTTCTGGTCTGCCCAGCTCCGATCTGTCAAAGACCCCACAGGCACAGACAGCATGGTCAGGGCTGAGTGGCTGCCACACCTTGACCAAGCCCGCAGCACCAAATTTGACCCAAGCAGTGTCCCCTGAGCCTGCTCACATCATGTGGCAGCCTTTTGTCTGCCTAAAGATGTTTCTTCAAACTCTCTCTGGCAAAGATTCACTCAGGAAAGGCAGCTGCCTCTCACCCTGTCAGATGCTATGTTCTGAAACACATTGGCCAAGAAGCGCTATACGTGAAAATGCCTCGCAGGGCTCCATGAGCTTACGAGCTGCAGGAAAATAAAACAATATTTTAACAGGCTTTCCAGCCAACAGGGATCCTGGGACTCTTATATTAGGATCCATGACTAATCCTGTCAAAACTAACACTGGCTAGAACAATATTTAGCCAGAAAAATTGCTGAAATCTGCCAGTGTGTGGTCCTCCATTTAAGGACTCCTCAGGCTATTATACTGGGCTGGGGTTTGGGGAGCAGAGGGCTTTTCAGAAAATGTTTTACCTTACATGGAACAATTCCTGATGTATCCCAAGAAAAATCCCGTTACCAACCCAGAGCCAGGCTGAACATTGGCAGGGGTCTTTCAGGCATTCTCTTTGGAGAGGGCAAACTGAGGTTTCCCCGAATGACATGTTAATTTTGTTCTTACAGCCTTGGGGTTAGCAAATTCTGTCGTGTGCCAAGATTCCGAGCCTTCTCCCTGAGCCATAGAAGGGAGGCAGGGAGGGGAGTGGCCATGGCTCCTCCCAGTGAAGGAGGAGGGAGTAAAATCCTCTCTGAGCTCCCAGAACTGATGCTGGCTTTCCAAATGCGATGGGGAGAGGGACAGCACCGTCCAGGAGCTGAAGGCAGTCAGATGTAAACTCTGTCAGGTTGCAGCAGCCTCAGCCCTCCTTTGGGCTGTTTTGTGTCTCTGCATCATGTCTTCTTGTACTCAAACACACACATGTGTATGCACATGCTCACGCAAACACGTGTGTTACACATAGGCTCACATAGAGACACCCTTGTACATACACTCATGCAAAGACACACGTACATATACACTCATGCAAGCAAACACACACACTGATGCCACAGGCACCTGTGTTCTCATATTTTACATCTTTTCATACTCTGAATACATGCATACAGACACACATATACACACACGATCACACAGCACACACACCCTTGTGTACACATATGTTTACATGAGTACACACATACCCTTGGTAGGGGAAATGGCAGAGACAGGCATGAGTGCACAGAGCTGAGCAGAGGCAGAGCATTTGGTTGTGTCTACAAAGGCAGTCTGCACAGGTGGCCCAAGTCGAGGTTCTAGGTCAGGTAATATTCATGGAATCCCACTTCCACTATGGGCCAGCTCAGTATTATTGGGTTAGTAACTTAATCTGAGGTCCGGTTTCTTTTTCTCTAAAGTGAAAATGACCCTATCTACTCAAAGGATTTTGTTTTTCCTGGGGGATTAAATGAAATGGTTTATGTTGAAGCTCTTTGTAGAGTGCATTGCCATGAAGAATCACAGAGGAACCAAGGAAAAGGAAAGATGTGCATCCCTATTTACCCCTATCAGAAGATCCTTGCAGATTTTGAACCAAGAAAGTCCGACAATCAAAGGACATAACTCTATCTAAAGCTCAGGCTCAGAACTGCCCCATCTATTTGCATGCTATTGTCAATCCTTGTACATCACCTGGTGAGGGAAGATGTGCCTACACGGGTGGAGACCTCGAACTGACTGGAAATATGGTCCATTATACAATAACACAGAGTTATAAAACATACTGTCTTTATTTGAAATTTTGGTGCTCTGTTCATCATGGATTTTTTTTTTTTTTTTTTTTTTTTTTTTTTTTTTTTGTATAGGGTTTTGCTGCTCTCTCACCCAGGCTGGAGTGCAGAGGTGCCATTAGGGTTCACTGCAGCCTTAACCTCCCTGGCTCAAGCGATCCTCCCACCTCACCCCCCTAAGTAGCTGGGACTACAGGCGCACATGACCACCCTTGGCTAGTTTTTGTATTTTTTGTAGAGACGGGGTTTCTCCATGTTGCCCAGGCTAGCTAGTCTCAAACTCCTGGGCTCAAGCGATCCTCCCACCTAAGCCCCCCAAGTAGCTGGGACTACAGGCGCACGCGACCACCCCTGGCTAGTTTTTGTATTTTTTGTAGAGACGGGGTTTCTCCATGTTGCCCAGGCTAGTCTCAAACTCCTGGGCTCAAGTGATCCGCCCACCTCCGTCTCCCAGAGTTCTGGGAATACAGGCGTGAGCTACCATGTCTGGTTCATCATGGATTTGTTAAATTATTTGTATAAAATAATTTTATTTTGAAAACATATTGAATTAACATATTATTTATCTTGATTACTAAGTTCTTTGGTGCCCCCTTAAATTTTGCCCGGGAACCCCAGTACCTCTTCTCTTCCCCCAGCTTCAGGCCTGGCGAACTGCAGGTGCGTGTTACTCATCATCGTCGTGTTTGACTTCAGTACATCTTCTGGGCAGCCAAGTCACTCTATCTTTCCTCCCCATCTGCCCTATCTATAAAATAAAAAACTATTGCAAAGAGTATAAAATAAATTAGAAAGCAGGTCCTTGGTGTCTAGGATCTTACAATTTGATTGAAAAGCTAACCTGACTCAAGCCACGTAACTGCACAAACAGTACAAACAATTCTTGTACAGTTTTGGAAGAATCAAGACTAGAAGGAAGAATTCTGGGATCCACAGTTCCCCCTCTAACAGGTTGATCAAAGTGAACGTTAAATGAAATACACATTTGGATTAGCACAAGAAATGGCATTTTCAACAGAGGAACATTGCACGGCTGAGGTGGTTGGTGCCTCCTTTCCTCTGGCTCTGGGGCAGCTTTCAGTTCTAAATAACCATGGGTACACAAAAGCGATGGTGGTCAGAGCTCTCGCTCTAGAAAGAAGGGTTCAAATACTCTCAGTCGCTCATGAAACCTCACAGCAACTGGCAATGCTTTTTTGGGTCATTTTGGCCATTTCAGCAACAGACCTTAAAAATGGATCTTGATTTTATGTGTTTGGTTTTTTTTTTCCCACAATCATAAAAGAAAGGGAGAGGGAGATAAGGAGGATGAGAGGGATCTATCTGGTCACCAAAAATTTAAAAAAAAAAAAAAAAAAGTCTGAGAAACAGTTACAGCTAAAGGAGCCTGAGGAGACGCGACAACTCCACATAGTGAGGTATTCTAGATGAAGACTGGAACATCATAAGGACCCGAGGTAAAAACTAAGGGAATCTGAATATAGACTTTAGTTAATAGTAATCTATCAATCTGGGCTCGTTAGTACTCTACTGATGCAGGATGTTAATACGGTTAACCGTAAGGAGGCACATGGAGACTTTTTAACTTTTCTGTAAATCTAAAAGTGTTCTAAAATAAGTTTACTAAAACAAACAAAAAGGTTTCAGTGGCTCAGTAAGATTAGAATCAGGAAGAGGGATTAAAACTGTGTCCCGCAGGTATCAAAGGTCACAGTGACTTGGGCTAAAGGCTCTTCTCCAAACCTCCCTGGAGTCGGACATGTGCGGGGACATGATGAGGCGCTGGACAACAGCGAACACCTGGAGAAGGAGTCCAATAAAACCTCAGGTCATTAACCGCAGCCAGGGTGTTCTGAGCTGAAAATGACTCATACAGAAATCCCCCAGACCAAAGCACAGGATGTCTTACGCAAAGCAGAGTGTCTTAGACAAAGGCGAGGGCCTGGGAGCTCCCAGGGCTGGCCCTGGAGGCTCTGGGATCGCCTGGACTCAGTTTACCCTCTGCCTCCTTGGCCTAATCCCAAAGTAGAAGAGCATAGTGCTGATAAGCCTCAAAATGGAATTAAAATGAGGAGTAATTAGAGTAACAGCATAGCTCAGGGCATATGGAAATTCTACAGAAGCGGTCCCATCCCAGCCTCTGGGGCCCCCACTGTGTTTATTTTAAAGTTTTTTTATTTGGAAAACTATGGCAAGGCAGGGGCCCTCAAGCACTTAGATAAAAACACAGAATGTCATACTAAAAGCACAACCTGTGTGCGGATACTATGCCCACACTCATGCACACACATATTGCCAGGCCCAGCGTGCAGAGAAAGGCCCGCCAGCCCCAGTCCTCCGCTCCTCTACCCCGCAGAGGGAACCTACGCTGTGCGCGCCACTCACAGGCTTTCCCCTCCAGGGCACACCACTGCACACCGTGTGTTTGCCTTCGGTTTCTCAGAAACCTGAAGAAAGTGCAGAGCTAGTCAGCTGAGGTCTGTGTTTATTCTTTCCGTCTAATTGGGAAGTTTCCTGAGTACCCCATGCCAAACAGTGCTCCCCGGAAAGCAGTCAGAGCCGAGGAGCCAGAGCACAGAACCCCACCATCCAGGGAGGCAGCGCTCAAACAATCGCAGCCAACAGGCCCATGTGATTTCACAGCAGCCAGATGGAGACAAACCACCCAACTCGGCCAAGAGCCTAGCGGGCTGCCTGCCTGCAACCTACTGGGCAACGAACAGCCAGGTGAGGTGTTCTGAGCCCTGGCACTTTAGGGGTTGGTTGGTCAAGACCCACAGAACCAGCATGACGGGCCCCTGGCCCACTTCCCACGGGCCCTGCATCATCATCTCAGGGACACAGTCCAGAGGAATTGATGTTGGCAACTCACTTCTTCAGCACCTTGCCTCCCTCCAACACTAGTTCTCCCTTCTCCAATGCTAACTGAAGCTTTTCACTTTGGACTCCCTGAAAAGTCTTTCATCCCACCCTTATTCCACCTTCTGAAGCCACCAAATAGTGAATTTATTCTGTGCACTGCATTCCAGCTCCTTGTAGGGTTTAACTGATTTTCTCCAGAGCCTTCTTTTCTCCAGCCTGGCTTCACTTTCTGTGACCATTTTCTTTACCTCTTCTGGATGCCTTGATTTACCAACATCCCTTAAAACTAAAAATACTGTTTTAGAGCACAGCTTGGAGTTTAGAAGGGGATCAGTGTCAAGGAAATCTATCTATTCCATTGCTACAGTTTGGGTATTCGTCCCCTCCAAATCTCATGTTGAAATTTGATCGCCAATGTTGGAGGTGGGGCCTAATGGGAGGTATTTGGGTCATGGGGGCAGATCCCTCAGGAGTAGATTAATGCCCTCCCTTCGAGGTGAGTGAGTTCTCATTAGTTTCTGAGACAGCTGGTTGTTGGAAAGAGCCTGGCACCTTCCTCTCCTCTGTCTGTCTTCCTGTCTGACCATGTGATCGCCGCACACTCTGGCTCCTCTTCACCTTCTGCCATGAGTGGAAGCTCCTGAGTCCTCACCAGAAGCAGATGCTGGCGTCATGCTTCTAGTACATTTATAGCAATACAAACGAATTAAGACACCTATTCTGATCTTTCTGTTTTTAATACTATTTGATAACAAATAGGAATTTTAGTTTCTAATTAACAATCAGAAATTTCAAGCCCATGACCTTCCTAATTCTATCATTCCTTCTACATTTATTACCTGGCATTCTTCTGTCAAGCAGAGCTTTCCTTTAGCAACTGAAGTTATTTGGCTACCATAAAGTATATTTCCCATTGGAAGGGCAAGATTAACGATTATTATTCTTACATGACCTTCAGATAAGAAATTGATTATTTGCTGCAGCAAATAGTGCAAATGGAGGATTTTCTTCTCTCTCCCTCTCTCGATGATTAGTATATGATTATTATAGATTCATAGATTTTCTCCATTTTAGAAATGGAGAAGCCATAAAGCTAGGAGAGATTTTCCTCTTTCTTTTTCCTTTTTTTTTTTTTGAGTTGGAGTCTCTCTCTGTTGCCCTGTTGCCCAGGCTGGAGTGCTGTGGCCCGATATCAGCCCACTGCAACTTCTGCCTCCCAGGCTCAAGCAATTCTTGTGCCTCAACCTCCTGAGTAGCTAGGATTACAGGTGCGCATGACCATGCCCGGCTAATTTTTTTTTTTTTTTTTTAAATTTTTTGTAGAGAAGAGGTTTTGCCGCGTTGGCCAGGCTGGTCTCAAACTCCCAACCTCAAGTGATCTGCGTGCCTTGGCCTCCCAAAGTGCTGAGATTACAGGCATGAGCCACGGTACCCAGCCAGTTTCCTCTTTCAATGTTATGTAGCTAATAAGTGGCAGAGCTGGGACTAGAACCCAGGCCGGTCTAACACCGAGACCAATCTCCTAACTATTATACTCTCCTGCTTCCTCGTAGCCTTTTTTTTTTTCTTTTTCTTAATCTTTATGTTTCCAAATATTGAGTTTGAAAGTACAAATTCTTGCAGTTCATTTGGTTAATCCTAGACCCAGATATCTAAGTTAATGTCACCTTTGTGGAGTATTGTCTATTCTGAGATTTCATTTACTCTTAATCATCATTCTATTCTTCCCCATTTTCAAAATCATGCTCATGGATAGAGGAGAAGGAAGCAAAACAGAGGCTGAGAGACTCTGTTTTTTGTTTTTTGGGTTTTTTTTTTTGGTTAACATTACATTTCTTTCCCAATCAGTAACCTACCCCTTTCTCATTCATCTTTTTTTTCTATGAACAGAGCTATATATGTCCCAAATACAATCCAGAGAACTAAAAGAACTTCCAGATAAGGCACACATTCCCTTCTTCTCCCAAATAGTTCTCCACTGCAATTCCACCAGCAGCTTCATGGATTCACTCTAATCCATAGAGTTCCTTCTCTCTTCTCAGTTCTGTTTAATTTCTTTTGAAGTACCTATACCCTTCCACGTAGTATATGTTTCATATAATAGCAAGTAATATTTTTTCTACTTCATCTTATCAACTTCTGTATCTGTTTATGCTGACTCTAAAGCAGACTATCTCCCTAGTTCTAGGATAAGAAGAGAGGTGGGCTTGATAGCTAGATTTTTTTGTTGTTGTTGAAATAAAATCACAAATATGAGTCACTAGTAAATAAATAATCAACTAATGTATTTGTGGGTTAAATAAAATCATGTTGACTGGATGTAAGTCAATATTTAGAACATTAATATTAAACAATAACTAACACCTTGTCTTCATGTACCATGTATGAAGTATCAAAATAAGTCTTTTGCCGGGCACGGTGGCTCATGCCTGTAATCCTAGCACTTTGGGAGGCCGAGGCGGGCGGACTGCCTGAGTTCAGGAGAACAGCCTGGGAAACATGGTGAAACCCTGTCTCTACTAAAACACAAAAAATTAGCTGGGCGTGATGGCGTGCACCTGTAGTCCCAGCTACTTGGGAGGCTGAGGCAGGAGAACTGCTTGAACCTGGGAGGCGGAGGTTGCAGTGAGCCAAGATCATGCCACTGCACTCCACCCTGGACAACAGAGCAAGACTCCATCTCAAAAAAAAAAAAAAAAAGGCCTTTACCTGAATTATCTCATCTCATTGTATTCTTACAGCCACTCCTGTAAGATGAGTATTTTAACATCCCCACTTTAAAAGGTGAGAAAATCAAGGCTTAGGAAGTCTAAAAAATGACCCAGTAGGTAGTAGGTAGCAGAGCCAGCATTCAAAACCAAGTCCCTTTGATGTTGAAGCCCATACTTTTAACCACACCCTGTAACACTATCCCTTTGCTACTTGGAACATGTTAGCCAATGGAAAGGGGTCTTGTGACAGAAAGCCACTCATGTACAATACTGTCACATGAATTCTGAGAAGTGGACTTCCACTTTCAGTAAGGATGAGTATCTTGGGGCTGATTAATGCTCTTGCCAAAAATAACTTAGAAAGCTGGATAAAAGCTTTTAAAAATTATTTTCCATGCATCAGAGAGTCACTGAAGTGAAGGGGACTCAAGGGTCCGAGATGCTAAGGAGGGAGGACCCATGTAGAAGTGAGCTGACTTTGTGCAGCTACATTAACCCTTGTGGCATTTGCTGATTCTGGGGACCAGTTATGAGCTGAGAATCTGGGCTCCACATAGGCAAAGGCTGCTTCGGGGGACAGAGGGTCGGCAGAGTTTTGGGAATTTTTCGTGTACACTTGAAGGACCAATTACTTGGATGAGAATGAAAGGGCAGAGAAGTGGGCTTATCCCACTGCCTGGCTTCCTCTAAAAAAAATTCCTCCAAATCTGACGCTAGGCAGAGCAGAAATTTAAAAGTAAGCAGACATCTCAGAAAGGTGAAGTAGATCTCCATCATTCTTATTCCTTCTGCTAAGTATAACTAAAAGCCCAAGACAGTATATACAAATAAGACAAACCTAAGAAGACTTCAAAAGGTGGAGAGAGGAAGGCAGATGAGTTAGGGACCTTAGGACCTAACAAATGACATGGTGATAAAATCCCTAGGTTCGTTTTGATTGTTTTAGTTTTCTGTTAGTTTGTTTGTTTGCCTCATGTATTCCATAATTGGTGCTGAAGAAGCCAGAAATCCAGAAATGCCAATGGGCACAGACAAAAAGAACTTCCAACAAAAGGCTGTTCTCTCTAGCCAAAGAGCCAGGAAACGGCAGCCTCGCAAGACAGGAAACACTTAGTTAATAATTACTTGACCTCGGCCAAACACTACAGAAAAAACACCCATGATCTTACCCTCCCTCACTCACACCACCAAAGACCGAGTAGGGAGTCTAGACTTCACCATGGCCAGGCTATCACAAGGTGCCCCAAAACTCCCACAGGGGTAGTGCCAGAGAAGGCCAAGTAAGGAGCTAAGACTTGAATCCCCACTGGTTGGTGTGAAGTCCTTTCTTCTCTCACAGCGTCAGTGGGGAGACTAGATGTTCACCCCACACAAGTCTTGTAACACCTCCACTTGGGTGTCAACAGAGGCCAAAGGGGAACCTGAACTTCTCTACTTCAGCTGGCAATACTGAGGGGGACTTGAGTGTCAGAGAAATCCAGGTAATGTAGGAGGTTTAGATGAGATCCAAGGTATCATAACATCAGATGAAACTATATAGATTCTCATTGAAAATCACTTGTCATACCAAGAGCCAGGAAGATCTCAAACTGAATTAAAAAAGATAATGAGTAGATGCCAACACTGGGATGACAGATGTGTTAGAATTCCCCAATAAAGATGTTAAAGTAGTCATCATAAAAGTGCTTCAACAGTACATGAAAATGAGAATGTATTTAATGCCACTAACTGTACACTTTAAAAAGTGTACTTGGAAACTAAACAACACACTTCTAAAATGGTTAGAATGTATTTTATCACAACTTAAAAACTTCTAAGAGCTTCAGCAAGCAATTATGAACACACTTGAAGCAAATAAAAAATAGAATGCCTCAGCCATAGAGGATATAAAGAAGGATTAATCGGAAAATTTAAAACTGAAAAACACAATAACTAAAATGAAAAGCTCAGTGGATGGGCTCAAAGAATAATGGAAAGAATGGAGAAAGAATCAGTGACCTGGAGGTTAGAACAATACAAAGATCCTAATCTTTACAAGAGAGAAAATTGACTGAGAAAAAAGTGAATAGAGGATCAGAGACTTGTGGGTTTATAACAAAATATCTAAGATTTATGTCATCAGAGTTCTGGAAAGAAAAGAGAAAGAGGGCAGGACTGAAAACGTGCTCAGAAAAATAATGGCTGAAAATTCCCAAATTTGGCAAGAGACATAAACATACAGACTCAAGAAGCTGATTACACTCCAAATGGGATAAAAATAATGAAATCCACACCAAAACACATCAAAATTAAACTTCTGAAAACTAAATATTTTGAAAACAAAAGATTAAAAAACAAAGATTATAAAACAAAAGACAACAAATTTATAATCAGAAAACAAGGAGGCCAAAAAGAAGAGGCAAAATTTTTCAAATGCTGAAAGAAAAGAACTGTCAAATCAGAATCTTTTTTTTTTTTTTTTTTTTTTTGAGACAGAGTGTCGTTCTGTTGTCTAGGCTGGAGTGCAATGGCATGGTCGCAACTCACTGCAACCTCCACCTCCCAGGTTCAGGTGATTCTCCTGTCTCAGCTTCCCAAGTAGCTGAGGTTATAGGTGCCCAGCTAATTTTTTTATTTTTAGTAGAGATGGGGTTTCACCATGTTGGCCAGGCTGGTCCTGAACTCCTGACCTTAGGCAATACATCCGCCTCGGCCTCCCAAAGTGCTGGGATTACAGGTATGAGCCGGCCAAATCAGAATCTTACACCCATAAAAACAAGCAAACAAGCAAATCTTGAAGATTAAGGGGAAATGAAGACATTGTCAGATGAGGGGAAACTAAGAGGATTTGTCACCAGCAGACCTAGCCTAAAAGAATGGCCAAAGGTTGTTCTCTACGTAGAAAGAAAACAATAAGAGAAGAAAGTTTGAAACATCAGAAAGGATGAAAGAACACAGTAAGCAAAAAAAAAAAAAAAAAAAGTATAAATACAATAAACTTTCTTCTTCTCTTGAGTTTTCTAAATAATGTTTGACAGTTGAAACTAAAACTATAACACTGTTTGATGTGACTCTTAATGTATGTAGAGGAATACTTGAGACAACTATATTCTAAATGGCAGAGGCAAGGAATGTAAAGGCAGGTAAGATTTTTTTGCTTCACGCAAATTGGCAAAATATGACTATAATAAGACTATGTATAGACTACCATAAGTCATGTATAGAAAATGTAATACTTAGAGCAACCATTAAAAACTATACAAAGAAATATACTCGAAAACACTATAGATAAATCAAAATAAAAAATTTAAAGATGTTTGTTACCTCCAATAAGGCAGGAAAGAGAAAACAGGGAAAAGAAAAGCAGAGAGAACAAACAGAAAACAAAAAGATAGAACAGCAGACTTAAGTCCTAACATATCAATAATTACTTTAAACACAAATGATCTAAATACACCAATTATAAGACAGAGATTGGCAAATTAGACACCATGACCTAAATACAGGTTGCCTAAAGACATTCACTTCTAATACAACAATATAAGCAGGTTGAAAGTAAAATCATAGAAAAAGATATATTACACAAACATTGACCCAAAAAAACAAAAAGCAGGACTGACAACATTAATATCAGATAAAATAGACTACAGAGCAAAGATAATTACCAGAGACAGCGAGGGACATTCTATAATAAAAAGGTCAGTTCACCAAGAAGACATGGCAACCCTAAATGTAAATGCACCAAACAATGAAGCTGCATAGACCTGAAAAGAGAAAAAGACAAATCTACAATTCCAGTTAAATACTTCAAAACCCCTCTTTCAACAATTGATAGGAAATTTGACAGAAAATTAGCAAGTATATAGAACTCAACCATATCATCAATCAATAGGATCTAACTGACATTTCTAGAACACTCCATCTGTGATGATTAATACTAGCTGTCACCTTGACTGAATTGAGGGATACCTATAAGGCTAGTGAAGCTTTGTTTCTGGGTGTAACTGTGAGGGTGTTTCCAGAGGAGACTGACATGTGAGTCAGTGGACTGAGAGAGGAAAACCCATCCTCTACGTGGATAAACACCATCTAATCCACGGCAGATGCAGCCAGAAAAATGCCAGGCAGAAGGAGGGAGATATTCAGCTTGCTCTTGCTTCTTCTCTCTCTCCCTTCCAAAGAAGAATTCTTTTTTCTCCTCTAGCCCTTGGACATCAGACTCCAGGATCTTTCGCTTTTGGACTCTGGGGACTGAACCAGCAGCTTCCCAGTAGTCTCCCAGGGGCTCTCAGGCCTTTGGCCTCAGACTGGAGCTGCAATTGTTGGTTTCCCGGTTCTGAGGCTTTTGGACTTGGACTGAACCATACTACTGTCTTTCCAGGGTGCCATACTTACCAGCTTCTCTACTCCTCCAGCTTGAAGATGGCCTATCCTTGGACTTTATCTTTGTTATCATGTGAGCCAAATTCCCCTAATAAACTCCCTTTCATATATATCCTATTGGTTCTGTCCCTCTGGGGAACTCTGACTAATACACTATCCAATAACATCAGAATATACATTCTTCTCAAACGCCATGAAACATATACCAAAATGGACTGTATCCTGAGCCATAAAACAAGTTTCAACCAATTTAAAAGAATTAAAATCATACAGAGCATGTCTTCCTACCACAATGGAATCAAACTAAAAACCAATAATGGAGAGATAACAGGAAAATCCCCAAGCACTTGGAAATGAAACAATATACTTTTAAACAATCCACAGTTCAAAAAGGAGGTCTCAAGGAAAATTGTTTAAAATGCATTGAACTGAATAAAAATTAAAATACCACACACCAGAAGTTGTGAGACACAGTTACAGCTGTACTGAGGGGGAAATTTATGGCATTAAATGTGTACTTTAGAAAAGAAAGCCTGTCTCAAATCAATAATCTAAGCTCCCATCTGAAAAACATAGAAAGAGAATAGCAAAATAAATCCAAAGCCAGTAGGAGATGAGAAATAACAGAGATAAGAACAGAAATTAAAAACTGAATAATGATGGGAAAATAAATGAAACAAAGAGATGGTCCTTTTTAAAAAAAACACCAACAAAATTGGCAGAAACTCTACCAAGATTGACAAAGAAAGAAGAGAGATGACACAAATTGCCGATATCAGGAATGAAATGGGATTTCACTAAAAACCCTACAGACATCAAGAGGATACTAAATACTATGAACAACTAACTCCACATACATAAATTTGACAACTGAGTGAAACTGACCAATTCTTCAAAAAATACAAACTACCACAACTTATTCAATATGAAATTGATAATTTGAATTATCCATAACTATTATGAAAATTGAATTCATAAGTTAAAACCTTCCAAAGAAGAAATCTCCAGACACAGATTATTTTGCTAGAGATTCTATTAAACAGATTATAGAAAATTAACACCAATTCTACACAATTTTTCCAGAAAATAGAAAAGGAGAGAGCACTTACTAATTAATTGTATAAAATCAATATTCTAGTTTCAAAAGACAAAGCCAGTACAAAAAAAGAAAATGATATACACAATATATCTCATGAATATAGAAGCAAAAATCCTTAACAAAATATTAGCAAATAGAATTCAGTAATACGTATTTTTAAATTTATACACTATGACCAAGTAGGCTTTATTCTAGGAATGCAAAGATATTTCAATAATCAAAAATCAATCAATATTAACATAACCATAGTAACTGGCAAAAAAGAAAATACCAGGATGTATAATAAATAATTTGTCTGGTCTTTGTCCTTGGTTCTTGGGAGGGATTTTCTACACCCTTCTTATCACCAGAAATTTCCCTGATGATAAGAATGCCTTTGTTATTCATTGCAGGACCATACCTGAGTTTATCCGAATGAGGTAACTCACGGTGAGCATTAAAAAAATGCTCACTAGAAAGTTTCAGATTGGGGGCTGGCCATGCCAGAAAGATGAACATGTAATTAGAGGTTTGGAACTTTGAGCCATGTGATATCATCCCAACCTCCCAATGTTCAAGGAAGACAGAGAAGCTGGAGTTTGAGTTCCATCGTGTGACAAATAATTCCATCAGTCATGCTGACATAATGAAACTCCAGTAAAAACTCTGGACACTAAAGCTTGATTGAGCATCCTAGTTAGTGACCATATTGATGTGCCAAGAGGGTAAGACATCTTGATTTTCTAGCAAGTGAACACAGAAACTCTGTATTCATAACCCTCCAAGACCTTGCCTTCTGGATGTTTTCTTCTTGCTGGTCCCAATATATATCTTTTATAACAAAACTTTATCATAATTGTAGCACTTTCTTGAGTTCTGCGAGTTGTTGTTCTAGTGACTTATTAAACTGGAAGAGGTGGGAGGAGCCACTACCAATTAGTCAGACATGTGGATGGCCTGAGAAACCCAGAACTCATGGTGGTATCTAAAGTGAGAGCAGTCTTGCTGGGACTGTGCCATAAACCTATGAAGTTTACACTAACTCTGGGTTATTAGTGTCAGAATAACATTAAAATACTGCATGTTATTATATCAATTGATGCAGGAAAAGCATTTGACAAAATTCAATATCCTTTCATGGTACTCTCAGGAAAATAAAAATAGAGAGAATTTCAACTTGATTAAAAAAATGTACAAACAAATGAACAACAAACCCTATAGCTAACATCATGCCTAACAGTGAAAGACTAAATGCTTTTCCTTTAAGGTTGAGAATAAGGCAAGGATGTACACTCCCACCACCCATATTCAATATACTGTTAGAAGTTCTAGCTAGTGCAGTAAGTCAAGCAAACACCATATTGTTTAAAAAAAAAAAGGAAGAAATAAAACATTCCTTATTTGTAGATGATATCATTGTTTTGTAGAAAATCCCAAGGAACTTTTACAATAAGAGATGTTAGCAAAGTTACAAGATATAAACATACAAATATTAATTATAATTCTATATTGCAGCAATGAACAGATATACACTGAAATTTAAAAATATAATACCATTTTCAGTTGTTCCAAAAATGAAATATTTAGGTGTAAATCTAATAAAACGTGTACAGAACTTGTTACTGAAAACTACACAATACTGACGAACGTAATCAAAGATGATCTAATAAATGGAAAGACATATCATGTTCATGGATCAGAAGACTCAACATAGTAAAGATGTCCATTCTCCCCAAGTTTATATATAGATTTTCTATCAAAATCCCAGCAATAATGTTTTGTAGGCATAGACAAGATTATTCTAAAATGTGTATGGAAATGCAAAAGAACTACAATAGCTAAAACAATTTCGAAAATGAATGGAGTGCGAGAAATCCATTTACTCTATTTTACAGCTGTGAGGTATTGGTAAAGGGGTAGACACATGCATCGATGGAACAGAATAGAGAACTCAGACATAGGACCACAGAAATATGCTCAACTGACAAAATGCAAAAGCAATTCAATGAAGGAAGAATACCTTTCTCAACAAATGATTCTGGAGCAACTGGACGTCCATAGGCAAACAAATGAACTTCAACTTAAATCTCACACCTTATACAAAAATTAACTCAAAATAGTCATAAGTTAAGTGTCAAACTTAAAACTATAAAGCTTTTAGAAAAACTACTAGGAGAAACCCTGAGATCTAGGGCTACACAAAGACTTCTTATACTTGACACTGAAAGCACAATTCATAAAAGGAAAAATTGATAATTTGGACTTTGTCAGAATTAAAACCTTTTGCTCTGAAAAAGACTTTTTTTGATTAAAAAAAAATACAAGCTACAGAGTGGGAGAAAATACTGGCAAATCATATATACAACAAAGGATTAGTATCTGGAATAAAAGAAAAAAAATTCTCAGAACTCAACAGCAAAAGCAACTAATCCAGACAGAAAACAAATAAAAGATATAAAGAACAGCGAGATTTGCGACTTTGTGACTAGTTTTGTCCTATGCGCTGTGAGCAGAAATGATATGTCCCTTCTAGTCAGAGTAGTTAAGAGTGGGTGTGAGATTTCGTGTTTCCTCTCTTCCCCTTCCTAAAAACCATGTATTGAAATTCTGGCATCACAAAATGGAGTGATCTGGATCCCTGATTCAGCTTATTAAGAAGAGATTCTCTTGTTAGTTGACCAGCTTACACTGGACATTACATGAGTAACAGATAAGTTCATGGTGTTTCAGGATCTTGGGGGTGTCAATTTTCTGGCTGGAAACCTCTGTGGCCACAGCGGCTTTGTCTAAGTCCTGTGTCCAGGAAGAGGTACACAGACAATTGAAGGGTGAACAAGACGAAGATGAGCTTTATTGAGCGTTACAGCAGCTCAGAGGAGACCCGCCATGGGCAGCTCCTCTTGATAGGCAGGTAATCTGTCAAGTGTTCAGTTCGCAGCAGAGAGGAGGCCCTAGAGAAGGTGGCTCCTCTCTGCCAGCAGGTCATTTCTGCAACTCTCAGCAGAGAGGGTAGCTCCTCTCTGCAACTGGTTGTTCTGTCACCTCCAGCTATCAGCAGAGAGGGTACTCCTCTCTGCTGCTGGCCATCCAGTCTTCTCTCCAGTCTCTCCATCCTCTGGCTGTCCTCTGCCCTGCTCTGGCTGAGCACAGGGCTTTTATGGAACTCAGAGGGGAGGAAGTGGGTGCCAATTGGTCCATGGGCAGCCATGGGCAGGCCAAAAGAAGCACCATGATTTCCCACTCCGGTCAGCAGGACTGGCAACCAGGACCCCAGCCTTCAGACCTTTCCTGGACTGAAGGTGAGAACTTACTGGGGACCCGCCCCATCCTGCCCAGTAATCAATCTGCCTTCCACTGCCATTCATGGCCCCTGGGCCTTGGCCCTAACCCCTGCTCTGAGATTAGAGCAGGCACTGGGAGCAGCCTAGGGGCGGCCTGGGGGCCACCCCCAACACCAGGCTCCAGGGTGTCTGCTCCTGCTGCTTGGCCTCTCTCTGCTCTCCTGGGGAAGTGTGGGGTTCCTTCCTGGGGCACCTAAGGGTTCAGGCTGCAGAGACACCCGGGTCCTGCATCTGGGAGGGCAGCCACAGCTGCACTCGGGAAGGCAGATCCTGCCTGCTCCCAGCCCTCCCCCAAGAGCACAGGGAGGCTCCGATGCACAGCTGCAGTTTGGGCAGTTGTACTGGGCAGAGCTTTTGCCTGCTCATAAAGCAGGAGGCCTGGGTCTGCAGTCGTGGTTTGGGTGGCTGCAGCGGCACCTGGGGAGCTCCATGGAGTGTGCAACTCCAGCCACACCTCCCTGCTGCAGCCAGCATGATGGTAGTAGCCACTGTCATCAATGGTGTGTTAGGTGACTGCAATTTCTGGAATTATTTGTGACCGCAACCATAACCTATTCTGCACTGACAAATACAATGGATAAACTATAATGTAATAGTTTAATAAACATTTCTATATCGTTGGACAAATTACTTAACTTTGCTTTCCACAATTATTTATAATTAGCGATGTTGCAATGACTCTCTTCATCTATGTATATATTTAGTGCAAGTTTTTCATTGGAGTAGAGCAGAAGTGAAGATTATTTCTTTAGAATTGTTTCTTTAGAGTATTACCAGGTAAAGGGGAATAAGGGTTTCTATTATTCTGCATATCAGTGCCTTTCAAGTGTCTGATACGTAGAATTTGGTCAACATGACTTTGTTGAATGAATACTTTCTAATACTGGCCACCACCAATCTTGCCAACTCTTACTATTACCATGTTTTTAACAAAGTTAATGGGCATAAAGTGATTCTTTCCTGATATTGCCATTTGCATGGCTTTGGTAGAAAGTGAGATTGAGCATCTGCTCATATGTTTGTTTGCTCATTGTAATTCTTCTTTTATGAATTTCATGAACAGAGAGGTTTATATCTGAGAAACAAAGTGGTAGATTGTTGGCTTCCCCCAAATAGAAATCAGTCATACTGGAAGGTGAAAAGTATACTATCACTTTCTCTAACTATAATTCTTTACCTGGAACAAAGCCAACTCTTGCAGCTGAGGTTAGCTTTAATTAACCCTTTCAGCTCAGATTCTCAAATGTTCCTGCATTGTGTTCATCCAAATGTTTAATTAACTGTGGTGATGATTAATTAATAGGCACCATTTCTGCCATCTGGAACAAGCTCCCTCTACCTCCTGGCCTTCTCACTTCTCCAGTTTAGTTAAGATCTCTATGAATGCACTTGTCTTCTTTCTCAACCAAACACCGTATTTTTCTTCCTCTTTCTTTTTAATGTTAATGCTTAGCGGAACTCAAGGTAGGAAAACTGCTGCCTAGGAGAAGCCTAGAAGAATTCAACTGGATGTTCTGCATTAGTGCTACCAAGTTTTGTTACCTCACCGAGTGGGCCAATCCTTTATTGCCAAGCCCCTGAAGTCACTTATTTGTTTCTGTTGTCTATGAGCAATAGTAACGTGTTTATTAGAAAGTATGAAACCCCTCCTAAATAACAACAAGGCTCTTCTTGCTTCTACCAAGGTCCGCTTTCCCAGCCCCTGTTCCTAACACAACTTTTTAAAAAACAGAGATGGGGCCCCGCTATGTTGCCCAGGCTGGTCTTGAATGCCTGGCATCAAGAAATCTTCCTGTCTCAGCCTTCCAGAATGCTGAGATTACAGGTAGAAGCCACCATGTCCAGCCAATTCTACTCACACTTCTTTGCATGTACCCTGACCTTACATCACTACGTGCATTTATATAAGCTGGTCTTTCTGCCTGGAATATCCTCTCCCAACTGATATTTTCTCTCCTTCTTTAGGGCACACTCTGAGGGCAACACGTCTGCAAGGGCTTCCCTGCTTTCAGGGTCCAGAGCTCGTCATTCCCTTCCCCACTCTCTGTAGGACATGCCACCACTGTGGCACTTTCTCATGGCATGACTCTTTCTTCCTCCAGATTATAAGTCATCAAGAACATATCTTGTCTACCTTTTTTTGTTCTTAGCATCTATCACAGTAAAGAGAAGGCATGTAATAGTTTTTGTTCAATGAATGACACTAGGTCAAACCAGTTAGAAAAATTTTTCACTTCCAACTTCTGACTGGGCCAGACATCCTCTCTAAGCAGTCATCAAAAACAAAACCAAAGTGATCCTTTTTGAGCAAAAGCATCTAGAAAAACATCATAAAGCATGGGGCAAGTTATAAATGCTTTGATGAGGGGCTCAGTGTCCGTATTCCAGACCCTGTGTGGTCTTCATTTCACCCATCAACCTCACCATGACCTTGGACATTCTGAATTGCTCTCCATTCACACGGGGAAGGGGTCTGACCAAGTCTGTGCATGCTTTGAAGAAGTGCTAGATCCAGGACTGGACTGAATCCTACCATCCCTCATAATCCTCACAAAACTTGAATAGCTTTCTAAAAGCTGAGGATGATTCTTATGCCTATATGACGTGAAACACATAACTGGTCTTTTCAGTTAAAATCATTTATGTTGACAAAGCTTTGATAATCTGGTCAGATGTAGTGGTTCACGCCTGTAATCCCAGCACTTTGGGAGACTGAGGCGGGCAGATCCCTTGAGGTCAGGAGTTTGAGATCAGCCTCGCCAATATGGTGCAACCCTGTCTCTTCTAAAAATACAGGCTGGGCATGGTGGCTCACACCTGTAATCCCAGCACTTTGGGAGGCCGAGATGGGCAGATCATTTGAGGTCAGGAGTCCAAGACCAGTTTGGCCAACATAGTGAAATCCTGTCTCCACTAAAAATAGAAAAATTAGCTGAGCATGGTGGGGCGCGCCTGTAATCCCAGCTACTCAGGAGGTGACAGGAGAATCGTTTGAACCCAGGAGGTGAAGATTGCAGTGAGCTGAGATTGCACCATGCACTTCAGCCTGGGCAACAGAGTGAGACTCTGTCTCATTTAAAAAAAAAAAAAAATTAGCCAGGCATGGTGGCGCATGCCTGTAATCCCAGCCTCTCGGGAGGCTGAGGCAGGAGAATCACTTTAACCCAGGAGGTGGAGGTTGCAGTGAGCTGAGATTGAGCCACTGCACTCCAGCCAGGGCAACAGAGTGAGACTCTGTCTCATTAAAAAAAAACAAAAAACAAAAAACTGTAGTGCTTCTTCCAGATGAATTTGGTTGATATTGGATGTTTCAGCACTTTCACAGCCTGAAGCATCTTGATCTGACCTATGTTACGGGTGGGGCTTACACAATGAGGGTCACCACTACCTGTTTGAGTAGGACAGTTTTAAAATGCTATTCCTTGGATACACCATGGAATACTACTCAGCCATAGAAAGGAACAAAACAATGTCCCTTACAGCAACTTGGATGGAGCTGGGGGCCATTATTCTAAGTGAAGTAACTCAGGAATGGAAAACCAAAAACCGCATGTTCTCACTTATAAGTGGGAGCTAGGCAAAGACATACAGAGGGATATGTGATGTAATGGACTTTAGAGACTCAGAAAGGGGAGGGCGGGAGGAGAATGTGAGATTAAAAACTTCATAGTAGGTACAATGTACACTACTCAGGTGAGTGGTGCACTCAGATCTCAGAACTCGCCACTGTATAATTCACCCATGTAAACAAAAACCACTTGTACCCCAAAAGCTATTGAAATTTTTAAAATAAGATAAAATGCTACTCCTTGTAGCTCATTAACTGCTCTGACTTTCGTTTAGACAATAGAAATGATTGAAGAGGTACTGGAGGAAGGGAAGCAGAAAGAAGAGAGAAATTTAACCCCTTTTCAGGAAGCAAGGCTCTACCTAGAAACAAAGGTAAAAGTATGATTAATAGGGGGAAATTACCGCTAACAATCCCAGTTCTCACCCAGAAGACCAATGATTTAACATCCTTGGCTAGGGTCGTTAAAACTCTCCTTGACACAAACCGAGAGCTTCAGACACTCAGGAGAGTACTGCCCTTAAGGGGCCCCATGAAGGGGCCCCACACCCTAGCAGGGGACTGCAGGGGAACAAAGGTATCTCCCAGCCGAAATGAGGAGCCTGGGTTTTGTGCTTGGTATCTCATCCTATGATCAGGTTTTAACAGCCTCAGTCATTAGGAGTGAAACTTCCCGGGAGCCTTTTGCCAGAAATGGGGTGTGTTAAGTTCCAGACAGTTCAAGTCAATATGATGGACCATTAACTCAATGTTTTTGTTTATAGTTGAGTGGGAATGAGTAAGTAATGCCCTTCATCCAGAAAGTTCTCAGAACACAGGATGCAGGAGGCGTTTGGAGCTGTCCCCCTCATGTGTGAATCTGCTGCGTTATGACAGTGCTTTTGTGAACTTTGGGCTCTGATACATGCTAGGCTCCTGTACTAATGAGCCTGCACATTGAAAGAAACATGGAGCCTGAGATGAGAAAACTACAAAAGCAACCACAATTTTATGACTTCACTGGCAACAGAATGTTCAACTGACAAAAATAGTTTTAAGTGACATTTTGTCCAAGAGAATAATAAAACAACAGAATAGCACTGACCACATGCGAGATAATCTGAGGATTGGATGGACTTGAATATTTAAAGACCTAACTGTGTCACTGTTCACATCTCAGACATTTGAATGCTAAATAAAAAATGCATGAAAAAAACCCAGATTTTCTCTATCCTAAATAAATCAATCATCTGTCAGTTGTAATAGGGTGGCAGAATTGTGAGGGCTTTTTTTCATTTTCTAAACTTCCTGATATGTTGTTTTATGGTTTCGCTAATAATAATAAAAAGATAAATTCACCTAACAACAAATTAACATAAACACTTATCACATGTTTTTAAACAATGGCATATATAGGTAAAAAGATGAAAAAATACACTGTGTTTCCTTAAACAGCATAACAGCGACATTAAAATTCTTGATGCTCTGCAAACTTCCTCAGTCAGGTGTCAACCTTAGGCAAACTGACCAAAGTGTATTAATACCTTAAATTTTGTTATTAGATGTCACATAAATATTATCAATATTCTTGATTGTTGTACAATTGTTAAAATACAATCATTCATGCATATATAATTACTCTCAAAACTCTACTTTTTTATGTGCCTTAGTCTGAGGCTAAATAATTATTATTTAAAGACTTTATCTTTTTCTAAATTCTGCTAAAATATACGTAACAAAACTTAGCATTTTAACCATTTTTAAGGGTACAGTTCAGTGGCATTAAGTACATTCACATTGTTATGCAACCATCACCATAATTTATTTCCAGAACTTTTTCATCTTCCCAATCAGAAACTTTGTCCCCATTAAACAATACCTCCCGTTTTCCCTTCCCCAGTCACTAGCAAACACTATTCCACTTTCTGTATCTATGAATTTGACTGCTCTAAGTATATCATAAAAGTGGAATCATACAATATTTGTGACTGGCTTATTTAACAATGTCCTCAAGTTGCATCAGTGTTATAGCCATGTGTCAGTATTTTCTTCCTTTTAGGGCTGAATAATATTTTGTTGTATGGACATATCATGTTGTTTATCCATTCATCAATCAATAGATACTTGTGTTGCTTCCCTGCATAGCTATTGCATATAATGCTGCTACGATGGGTGTATAAATATCTCTCTGTGTCCCTGCTTTGAATTTTTTCCATATATACCCTGATGTGGAATAGCTGAATCATATGGCAATTCTATATCTCTTTTTTCTTTCTCTTTTGAGATGGAGTCTTGCTTTGTCGCCCAGGCTGGAGTGCAATGGCACAATCTCAGCTCACTGCAACCTTCGCCTCGCGGGTTCAAGCGATTCTCCTGCCTCAGCCTCCTGAGTAGCTGGGATTACAGGTGCCCACCACCACACCTGGCTAATTTTTGTATTTTTAGTAGAGAGGGGGTTTCGCCATGTTAGTCAGGCTGGTCTCAAACTCCTGACCTCACGTGATCCACCCGCCTCAGCCTCCCACAGTGCTGGGATTCCAGGTGTGAGCCAGCCGCTTGACCCTGTGTCGAATTATTTTGAGGAATACCATGCTGTTTTCCACAGTGGCTGCACCATTTTTCATTCCTACCAGCAATGTGCAAAGGTTCCAGTTTCTCCACAGCCTCACCAGCACTTGTTATTTCCTGCCATTGTCTTCTTCAAGAACACCAAATAATGCACTGAATTCTGCCCTGGCCCTGCACCATGTCAGAAGGAACCCGACCCTCCTTCTGAGCAGGTCCCAGTGACCTCTGCCAGTGAGGCCCACAATCAGGCCCATCCATCCCATCAGTCCCCAGCAGGATGGGTTCTGGCTGCTGATGGACAAAGGGAGGCCCAAAAGGCTAATGAGAAAAGTGGTGACTCAGTTTGTAAGCCTATGGGAGAATCCCAGTCCCCGATTTGGCTTCCCCGGATCTTTAGAACTTGGCTGTTAGCAGTCCCGTGATGTGCTTTCCCTGGATGCACAAGGCCGAAACACCAGAAAAAGGCACACCTCTGCATGCGGCCCCCAGGCCTGGAAACACTTCTTCTGCGCCACCTCCTAAGAAGCCGTTCACAAGAAAACTCCCACAGCGACCAAATGGGTGCCCCTCCACCTCCTCTGCCAGGGCACTGAGGCATGCATCGGCCCCCAGGATCCAGCTGCCCTGGAGAAGAGGTTCCTCCAGCCCCTCTGCTGTGTCTCAGGCCCCACATGGACCAGCTGTAACCCCACGCCCGGTATAAATCTCCCACCTCACTCTGCAATCCCCCAGGAACCTTCAGATTTCACCCGGCCTCCCTTTGGCCCCTTGTGGCTTCCCAGCCAACTGAGTGGGAAAAGGAGGGCCCAGAAACGACAAAGGTGGTAGTGGGGGCTCTGATGCTTGTCCAGGTCAATGACTTTCCTGCCTAGTGCGACGTCCGACACACCTTGAAGCAGAGTCATGGGCAGCCATCTTTCATGCAGGGACGACAGCAGTTCCATTCATCTCCAACACGCATTTCCAAGGCTCAGAAATAAGAACCATTGGCTCTGATTTACAGAGAGCCTAGAGAAAGGGGGGAGGTTTTTTGGCCAAGAGTCTCTTAGCAAAGCAGAAAAAACAAGAAGTGTTTGTTTTGTTTTGTTTTGTTTTTTCACTTTCAGTTTGCAGCTCAGAAAGCCCAGCCACCCTTTTTTTGTTTCAAGCAGGCACTGAGAGAGAAGGCAGCCCAGCAAGGTAAACGGAAACAAGTAAAGGCTCTGCAATGCAGTCCTCACATGCTCAGCCTCAGCAGGCACAACTGCTGAAAGCTGGGAGTCCAGAGATAAAAGGGATGAAGCCATCCCTTCCTTATACACAGACAAGAAGACCAGATGCTGTGGTCTGAATGTACCCCCAAGAGTCTTACACTGAAATTAGAACTCCAAGGTGATGGTATTAGGAGGTGGGGCCTTGGAGAGATGATTAGGAAGTCATCAGGGTGGAGCCCTTGTGAATGGGTTTAGTGCCCTTATAAAAGAGGCCCCAGAGAGCGCCTTCTATCACGCGAGGACACAGTGAGGAAATGTCATCAATGAACCAGGCAACCTGTCCTCCCCAGACACCAAATCTGCTGATGCCTTGATCTTGGGGACTTCCCAGCCTCCAGAACAGTGAGGAATAATTTTTTTTCTGTTGTTTATAAGCCACCCAGTCTATGGTATTTTGTCATAGCATCCCAAATGGACTAAGACATCAGCACATGACTGCCCCCGGGAAAAGGAACTCCCAAAATTTCAGAATGTCTAAATGTATCATTGTAAGATGACACCCCAACCTGGACCCTAAGACTCAAATCCACAGCTACATTCTGAGAGGCCTTGTGCCTCCTCTCCAAGCTCCTGTGTGGACCGTGTGTCCCCAGCCTCCCATCCAATAGTGCACTAATGACTTTGTCCTGCTGACCTGTGCCCAGAACCTCACTGGGCCTCCCATCACTGCTTTCCTGCAGTCCTTGCAACAAGGTGGTGCATGCTCTTGAAGAATGCCACCCTCTAAGCCCTCTTTGTCATTGTCAACTGTGGATCTTCTGATCACCACCCTCCTTCCCCAAAGGTACCTGACTCACAGTCATCCTCTCCCTCCATCCTCTTCCCTACCCACCCCCATTCCTGCCATTATGCTAAGTGATTGACCATATGTAAGAATGACGCCCGAAACCAGGTCGGCCTCCTGGTCTTGACTTTCTCATGTCAAATGGCTCTTCCCCTCCTTTGTCACACAAGCCCAAGCTCCCCGTGAAGCTGCTAAGCTACTGCTGAGGAACTCACCGCCTTCAAGAGCGCTGCCTCCCTCTGGCATCGTTCTAAACTCCTCACCTGCTTCACCCCTGCCTGCTGGCATCTGCAGCAGCCACCTTTGCCCACTGGAAAAACTCCAAGGGGATGGCAGAGGCCAGCCCTGACCTCACCATGCCTCTGAACCAAACACAGTGCCTACCTCCTCAGGCTTCTGGTCACATGCCCCATTTTCTTAAGTTGAATACACTCCTGACTGATGCAGGGCCTCCACAAATTCGTTCGTGTCATGAGGGCATGTGGGCTTTGTTTTAAGCTGCTAAGTTGAGAGACACAGGCACAGAAATGATTGTCATGAAGAAAGAAGTTTGTGTTCACAGTTTCCTAGAAATGGGAGTTACAACACAACACAGAGAAGGAATGGGTGGGGCAGGGCAAGGCAGGCAGGTTTAGAATTGGCTAGTTTGAATAATTTCAGGGCTGTGGGGCATAGGGGCTATCTCTGGTTGTCTGGTACCTAACCCTGAGGTGATTAAGGCAAAGGATAGTGTCCCAGAGTGTGAGAGCTCCATATAGGAGGCGGCTGGGAGCGGGAGCTCTGAATTGATTGGTTTGCGTTTGAATGTAATCCCAGCACTTTGGGAGGCCGAGGCGGGCGGATCACAAGGTCAGGAGATCGAGACCACGGTGAAACCCCGTCTCTACTAAAAATACAAAAAAAAAAATTAGCCGGGTGCGGTTGTGGGCGCCTGTAGTCCCAGCTACTCGGGAGGCTGAGGCAGGAGAATGGCGTGAACCCGGGAGGCGGAGCTTGCAGTGAGCCGAGATCGCGCCACTGCACTCCAGCCTGGGCGACAGAGCAAGACTCCGTCTCAAAAAAAAAAAAAAAAAAAAAAAACGAAAGGTGTGCTCCTGGGAGAGTCCTTTAGTACCTGTTGATAGCTGGAATTCTCCCACGGTCAGCAAAGCCCCATAATGAATACAGTCGTCATTTTCTCAGTTGGGTCATCATTGGACGATATCTGCTTATTATGCCTCTAAAACGACTCTGATCTCCTCACTATATTTCTCTAACTCAGATCATCACTATTCCAGTATTTACCATGGGCCCCTAACTGGCTTTCCTATTTTCTCTCTTGCTGTTCCCAGTGCAAGCAGGCAGACCTTCCTAAAATGTTATTTGGATCATGTTATAGCCCTGCTGAAAACTCCTCGATAGCTTTCCATTGCTTTTAGGATAACTCCAAATACACTTAATTTCCTGTGCATCTTTTGTCTTTTCTACGAAACGGAAATAATAAAATAACACTTAACTTGCATGAAGAGGCTACACTGCATAATCTCTTAACATCTCTTCCAGGTCAGAATCAATGATTCGATGACCTAAACATTTTCATCCCCCACTGCGCTGCAGGTGGAACGCCCCCCGCAATCCCCCGCGGCTGGGTGTTTGTTTGTATCTTTCACTCCATCACTCTGTCTTCCTCCTCTTCTTCTTTGTCTTTCTCATTCTCTTCCACTTCATTTTCTTCCAATGTCTTCCTTATCTCAGAACTCTTGGCCAAACTTAACCTCCTTGGATCTTTTTACAGGAGCCCCTATCAGTTCTCACTCATCACTGAAGCAAACTTCATTTAAGTATAAATCCCTGCAGAGCAATTATTAAGAATTGGTAAGCCTTTCCATGTGCCAAGCACTGTGTCAAAAACTTTATCTCTTTCAATTCCCACAAGAACATATTTCTTTATAAAACAGATATTATCTTCATGGTATAGATGAGAAGACTGAGGCTTAGATAAGGGAAGTGACTTGCTCAGGGTCACAGAGCAATTGGCTGCTCCCACAGTTCTGTCCCGAACTCATGCATTTTTAAGAGTTTCTGTATGCAGAAGCTGTACACCGGCTGTGGGCACGGGCAGCCACCTGTCCTCTCAGGTCTGTTCCTGTTCCTACTAGAGCCCAATCAGGTCAATAAAATATTATTTTAGTTTTCTTTCTTATGCAAAGGTGTATTAGTTAGAGCTTTTCAGAGAATTGGAGCTGACAGAGTGTACATGTATATAGAGAGATTTATTTTTTTATTTATTTAATTTATTTATTTATTTATTTATTTTTGAGACAGAGTCTCGCTCTGTCGCCCAGGCTGGAGTGCAGTAGCCGGATCTCAGCTCACTGCAAGCTCCGCCTCCCGGGTTTACGCCATTCTCCTGCCTCAGTCTCCCGAGTAGCTGGGACTACAGGCGCCCGCCACCACGCCCGGCTAGTTTTTTGTACTTTTTAGTAGAGATGGGGTTTCACCATGTTAGCCAGGATGGTCTCGATCTCCTGACCTCGTGATCCGCCCGTCTCGGCCTCCCAGAGTGCTGGGATTACAGGCTTGAGCCACTGCGCCCGGCCGAGAGATTTATTTTAAAGAATTGGCTCATATGCTTGTGGGGCTGGTAAGTTCATAAACTGTAGGGCAGGGAGGCAGACTGGAAATTCCAGCAGGAGTCGACGTTGCAGTCTTGAGTCCAAA
This sequence comes from Macaca fascicularis, assembly GCF_037993035.2. NCBI lineage: Eukaryota > Metazoa > Chordata > Mammalia > Primates > Cercopithecidae > Macaca > Macaca fascicularis. The sequence continues at coordinate 20,271,297 of NC_088375.1, forward strand.
GGCAGTCTGGAGGCAGAATTCCTACCTCTTCAGGGGACCCCAGTCTTTCCCTTTAAGCCCTTCATCTGATTGGTTGAGGCCCACCCACATTAGGGCGGGTGTCTGCTTTTCTTAAAGTCTGCTGATTGAAATGTCAATCTCATCTAAAAAAAATACCCTCACAAGCAACATCCAGACGGATGTTTGCCCAATTATCTGGGCACCACGGACCGGCAAAGTTGACACATAAAATCACCCGCCGCAGAAGGCTTAAGTCAAAACAAAACCAGTTGTCTGAAGAGCTCTAAGTGGAAGGACAGCGCTCTGGTGAAGACCTGCATCATGAAAACCCTGCATTCAGGCCGAGGTTCCCACCCGTCTTGGGCTGAGCCCCAGCAACTTCTCACCACCTATATGCTCACTGGGCGGCTGCCGCCCTTCTCACAAATTAAGCTTTCGTTTCCTCCAGCCGGCACCTACAACTGGAGACAGGAGCTCTCATTAAGTTGATCTATAACTTTTCAATTTGAGGTGGCGGGAACCGCCTCTGGTTCAGACTCACCTGGTCGATGGATTGACAAACCAGTACAGAATCAGTGGGAACAATCACACTATATTTTATTAGCTTCTGGTGAGGCAGCTGGTGGTTTCCTTTGAGTCTAATTAGTAAATGACCATGTGAAATTTGGTTAGTAGAAGAAGCTGGAGAGGCAAAATTTAAAAATGCTTTTACTCTTCTAGGATGCGGATGCTACGTCACCTTTGCTGGTACTAGCACTGGCAGCTGCTACCAGTTAAATGGTGACACCTTGATCCTGGCTAGTTCCAAATAACCGAGATGAGAGAGCAATTAACTGGTTATTGCATTTTCTCCTTGTCAATTGGCTAGGAATTTTGGGAATCCTCTCTTTCTTAGAAACTCTCTGTCCAGTGTAGGACACATCCTTATCTAAAAAGGCTCATTTTATGTTCTGTTACAGTTAGCATTCGCTGTATATATTAGAAAACCCAAATAATAGTGGCTTAAACACACAATGATCTCTTCCACCGTACAAAATTCTGGATGAGACAGCCCAAAGATGATGTGGTGTTTCCATGAAGTTATCAGACACTTTCTTTTCCATCATCCTCAGTACTTGGTTTCCATCTTTAGGGTTACTGCCAGGTCCACAGTGGCTGCTGGGGCTCCAGCCATCAGATCCATCTTTGCAAAAATAAAAAATAACAAGAGTAGAAATCTTCTCTAGATTTTTGGTCCACCTTTTAGGAAGCCCTTCCTAGAAGTCTTTCTGAACAATTTTCAGTTGTATCATATTGGCCAGAACGTAGTCACATGACCATAACTTGCTCTAAGGCAGGCTAGGTATAATTCCACCCAAATGATACAGGAGTTGTGGCAATAAGAAGGTGGACATGAATGGATGGTGGGCAGAAACTGGCAGTCCTAGCACTACTTTTCTTCCTCCTTTCTGTCCCAACAAATCTTGCCTCCAGGTCCCACTAACACTACTTACATTTCCACAACTTAAACCATCCTGTTAGTGAAACATTAAGAATGAAATCATATGATGCCAGAGGCTTGCTTCAAAATAAACAGCAAAGGCTAGTTGTAGTGGGTGAGTGCATAGAGACCACGAGAGCCATGATTAAAACTGGATGATGTATACACGGGGCTTTATCTTACTAGCCTTTCTACTTTTGTGTTTAAAATTTTCTGACCGGGCGCAATGGCTCATGCCTGTAATACCAGCAATTTGAGAGGCCGAGGTGGGCGGATCACCTGAGGTCAGGAGTTCAAGACCAGCCTGACCAACATGGAGAAACCCCGTCTCTTCTAAAAATACAAAATTAGCCGGGCGTGGCGGTGGGTGCCTGTAATCCCAGCTACATGGGAGGCTGAGGCAGGAGAATAGCTTGAACCCAGGAGGCAGAGGTTACAGTGAGCTGACATCGCACCAGTGCACTCCAGCCCAGGCAACAAGAGCAAAACTCCATGTCAAAAAAAAAAAAGAAAAAACATTCTGCAATAAATATTTTTTTCAAAAACACACATGTCTGGTTTTCTTAGTTTTGTTTAGGCAACACTGCAAAGTCCTCATAGATATTTGTTCAATGAATGAATGGATGCTCTCCTTTCTGGAAGTTCTTCTTGCCCTGCTGAGATTCCTTAGCCTCTAAGGCCTGGTGCAAACAACACCTCATCTGTGCAGCCCTATCCCAGGCTATTTTCTTCTCTTCACTGTCCCGTCATGTGTATGATACCATTACTATGGTATTTATCACATGGATTGTCATTATCAAGTCATTGGCTCATCACTGATCATCACTGCATTGTCATTGTTAAATTCATTAAGTATTATCTGTCTGTCTCACCAAAAACCTTCTGAATTCTGGGAGAGTGAGCACCATTTCTCAGCCACTTTCTGCTGCATTTGCCTAGCACAGTGCCTGATATATACAGACAACTGTAAATAAATGCCTGACTTGAAACTGGCTTAAAAGCAAAACCTAGGGTTTAACTGGGCCTTATAATCACTTAGTCCAGTCAGCAGACATGATATGTTTGTAGTAGCAGTGAGACTTAGAATTATAGTGCTGGACCTAGAAGCCTTGCTGATTAAGTTATAGACACTGAAATGATGCTAAAAGTCAATCATCCAAAGGAAAGGAAACAGCGAGTGAGAGAGGGTCAGTGAGCCAAGCAAATGTCAACTGAAAGAGGAGAGGGGGCTCTCCGAGTTCTGGGAATGGATAACGTCATGAAAAAGCACAAAGAGTAAAGAGACAGAGCACAGGCTGAGTACATTATCTTTTTAATTGTTTCAGGGGACGCTTCATGCCAGCGCGTTCCAGTAAAATGCATAAACACGTCTCAAGGGATATGGAGGCTTGACCTGGTCGTTTAGCATTTTAACAGCTCTCACTGTGCCTTCCAGGAAGCAGTGCCTCTGTCTCCAGTCTGTGGGTTTGGGGCACTCAGATTTCATGACCATGAGCTCCTCAGAGCCTCCATGCAGACACCAGCCTGCTGTGAGAGAGACTCAAACAAGTTCCTTCTCATTTGACAGGTAGCGAAACTGAAGCCCTGAAGTTCAGAGTTCCAGGAAATCTCCTGCAGCTGACCCCAAGTACCAGTGGTGAAGGCTCTTGGCTCACAGGGACAGGCAAAGGAAGGCAAAGGAAGACAAAGAAAGACTAGCCTGAGACCAGCACGCATGTTCACAACTAAGCCCATCAGTCAGCTCCTTGCTCAGTGCTTTCTCCTTCCTACCAAAGAGCAGGAAAGCTCACCTCCACAGCGGGCCCAGGTCACCTGAGGTGGAGACGTGGGAGCTGACGAGGGACCCCAGCAGGACTTGGGCACCCACAGTGGCTACTGGGGTGAAGAATGAGAGGAATGAAGAAGAAGAAGAAAAGAGGGAGGAAGGGGGACATCTGCTAGCAATGTGACCTTGCACCTGGCCAGGTAGGACTGTGCTAGACCCTAAGGAGGAAGGAGAGAAGGTAGCGTGTGTTGCCCCAGCTGTGGGTGAAGCACAGGATACCTCAATAACCCACCCTCCACTGCTCTCCTCACCCCCAAATCTCAGTCGCCATGTTTCTAGACTCTGATTGAGGGTTATTATCTTTGCTTCAGTTTACTTTATGTTAAGATGAAATATTTGATATACACAATGGAATATTATTCAGCCATTAAAAAGAACAGAATCCTGTCATTTGCAGCAACATGAATGGAACCGAAGGTTATTTTTAAGTGAAATAAGCCAGGCACAGAAAGACAAATATCACATGTTTCTCTCTCTCATGTGAAATCTAAAAAGTGAATTTCATGGAGATTAAGAGTAGAATGGTGGTTACCAGAGGCTGAGAAGGGAAGCAGGGAGGGGAGGATGAAGAGAACTTGGTTAACAGGTAAAAACATACAGTTAGATAGAAGGAATAAGTTCTTGTATTCAGTAGTATAGTAGAGAAATTATAGTTTGCCATGATTGATGGTATATTACAAAAAAGCTAAAAGAGAAGAATTATAATGTTTCCAATGCAAAGAAAAGATAAATGTTTGAAGTGATGGATATCTCAGTCACCCTGATTTCATCATTACACGTTGTATACATGTATCAAAATATCACATGTATCCCCTCAAATATGTACAACTATGATAGGTTAATTTTTAAAAATATTTAAAAATGTATATTAACTATTAGGAGGCCCTAAGGCCTGCCTCTCTCAGCTCATAAAGGGGAGTGAGCATCCTGGGGGCGGTGGCTGGGAACCGCGTCAAGGAGGAGGCAGGAGAAAGCTGCCTTCTTCCAGTCATAAAGGACCTTGCATTTTCCCGTGTCAAAACACTGCTCCGCTTTTGGAACGGAACCAAGTTCTGAAGACCTCTGTACCTGAGGACAAGTTGTGAAAGAAAAGGCAAGCCATAGGCGCTGTGTGTTAAATTACCATCTCCTAACACCAGGTCCAGCAGCCGCAGCCAGACCACCAGGAGGAAGGGTGTCCTCTGTGAGGGCCTGGATGGTCCCCCATGCTGCCAGGACCACCCTTTGGGTCACTGTCCCCTGCTGAGTAGGTCTATGCAAAACTATCCCCAAAGGTCAAAGAAGCTGAGAAGTTGAAAACAGAGACTGACAAATTCAGTGTCTCAGAAAGAAACACTTAATAGGGACTTTACGAACAGAGGTCACATCTCAGGCAGCCACAAGACAAGATGGTGGATCCCTGCTCCGTTACCCCGACGACCCAAGGCTATGTACCATATAGAATTTGTCTAAGGGCAGGATGTATGGGAAATGTGTGTTGACAATAACATCAAGGTCGTTCTGACATAAGGGCAGGAGTTAAGGTAAGTACATGAAAGTAAAAATCTTAGAGGCCTTCCCTGAACTGGGGTTAATCAGGAGTCAACGTGGCAGTTGAGCATCCAAGATGGAGCTGCTTTTGTCTCCACGAGAATGTGCCTGGCACGTACTGAGGCCTCAACATAGATTTGTGGAGAACAAGGCAGAACTAGAGAGTGAAAGGAGGTGCAGGATAAAAATACGCATCACTTCTCCTCCCCAGAAAGCAGTTGCTTCATCTCTTTAATTCCTCCCAAGAGAGCATAAATTAACTTGTTTTAATCGCCTTGTATTTACTCTAACTCAGCAATAGAAAGCTCTGTTTGGTGGGAGCAGGGAGGCAAGGTCTCCATCCTTATCGGAGAGTGGCCCAGTTCCAAAAACAGGGGATCTCACAAGATCTGGGCACACACGGACGTGCAAAAAACACAGTTCAAAGTGTTCTTTGCTGTGTGGATGCGAGGGTTAGGGACAAAGCGAGGCTGCTTTGGCTGCCACAGTGATGATAACCCCCTGTACCAAAGTCTCCAGCATTGATAGAGGAAAAAAGCTTCAAAGCTGTTACTTGACAAGATTCTCTTGGCAAGAAACAGAGCTGTGTTTCTCAATCGACTTTAATTCCTTTGAGCAGGCGAAGCCTGACCCTTGGTTTGCTAGTTCCATGTCAGATGGGAAGTGCTTATTCCACTTCAAAGTCAGAGGCACAAAATCCTATCTCGGGGATAAACTGGTCAAGTGGCTCACTGCTGTCCCCTGAGGGTAGCTGCCCTGGCCTCAGCCCAAGGCCCAAAGGCTGGTAGGGGGTTGTGAGAGTGTGTGATAGCTGTTTTCCCTTCCAAATATTAAGGTTCATCCTTCATCAGAAGATATAATGTTTATTCATATAACTAAACAAAATGTCACATTTTGAGAATGATTCCCAAGTTGGTATAAGGAAACTAATGTTCTTTGTTCAATCAAATCTGAAGTTTTCCTTTATTGTACATGAAACAATGAGTTCGAGACTCCATTAATGTCTGAGGGCCATTGGCATGCTCCATCCAGCCCAGTTCATTACACAGAGTTCTGGTTGAATGCTTTCCTCTGAATTTGACACAATCTCAAACGGAGCTCTCGGCAGCTATCTACGAATCAGAATGCAGTCCCCCACCAGACATTATTAACTGCCAGTGCCTGGATCTTTGCACTTCCCAGTCTCCAGAACTGTGAGCAATAAGTGTTTCTTATTTAAGTCACCCATTTTATGTTAGTTTGTTATAGCAGCCTGAGCTGGCTAAGACAAGACATAATAATAATATCTACAGATAGAGTTACGGAAACAGTTAAATAGATTAATATTGTACACATAACTCAAGAACACTGAGCCTTCTCCTTTCAACCCATCTGAGCTGGTTGTCACAGACAAAGAACACACACACACACACATACACACACACACACAAGAAAGGAGAAAAGGAGGCTACTTCTCAAGAGAAAAGGAAGCTACTTCCTTAAAATCTTCTTTAACCTGAATTTCCTCTCTCTCCAACAACTGCCCCATCTCTTTCCACAGCCTTCTTTGCCAACCTCCCCTTTTGCCACCGGTGAAAAATAGACTAAAGAAGTACAAGAGTTGATGTGGGCTGACTGCAACCTGTTAATCCAGAAGAAGTGGTTTGTTGGATGGACTGAGGTGTGGAAGGTATAGATAAAAAGAAGTGGACCGATTGTAAAGATATAAAGGATGTAAAACTGATGACATTGGTGACTGGGAATGGAGTCAAATGTACAGTCAATCTTCATTATTTGTGGATTTCATATTTGCAAATTTACTTTCTCACTACAATTTGTTTGTAACCCTAAAATTAGTACTCATAGTGCTTTCATGGTCATTCGCAGAAATGCACAGAGCCCTGAGAAATTTGAGTTGCTCTCAATGCACACATTCCTAGCTGAGGTGGAACAAGGTGACGCCCTGCCTTCTTGTTTCAGCTGTCATACTGCATCAAGTATCCTTTTCAAGGTCTATTTAGTTACACAATACATTTTTGCCTTTTTGTGCTTTTTATTGGTGATTTTGCTGTTTTAAATGGCCTCTCAAAACAGAGCTGAAATTCTGTCTTTTGTTCCAAAGTGCAGAAAGGCTATGATTTCTCTGTGGAGAAAATACCAGTGTTAGATAAGCTTTGTTCAGGAGTTAATTACAGTGCAGTGAGTTCAGTATTAATGAATCAACAATGTATATTGAATAAGATATCTTTAGACAGAAACAAATACACAGCAAGGTTATATATTGATCAGTTGATAAAATTGTGACTAGTTGTGCACAGGAACTTAACCCTTTATTTCCTCTAGGAGCAATGGTTTGGTATTCACTAATTCAGTGTTCACGGTGACTTTATAGAACATAACTACTGTGAATAAGGTGAATCAACATAACTTCCAGCCAGTGTTCTGGCTTGAACAATTGGGTGGATACGGGTGTAGTTTGCTGAGCCAGGGCTCACCAGAGGAGGACAAAGTTATTATGCAGGAAGACATGATAAAATCCTGGAATTTTCCCTGGGACTCCGGGACTTTATTTTGGTATCATAAACACCTCTGTAGCTGCAAAAGTCCCATCTTCTTCTGTGATGTTACCTGGATGAAGCAAATCAAGAGATACATTCAAGATACTGTTGTCCCCCCCACCAACTAATTTATGGAGAATACGTTCCAAGACCCCAAATGAATGCCTAAAGCCTCAGACAGTACCAAACCCTATATACTACATATATATCATAAAATTGAATTTATAAATTAGGCACTGTAAGAGATTGGCAACAAGAGGAAGAGGAACAATTGTAACAATATACTGCAACAAAAGTTGTGTGAATGTGTTCTCTGTCTCTCTTTCAAAATATTGCATTATATTTTGCTCATTTATTTTTGAACCAAGGTTGACCATGGGTTACAGAAACCATGTGTATTAGTCCATTCTCACACTGCTATAAAGAAATACCTGAGATGTGCTAATTTATAGATAAAAGAGGTTTAATTGGCTCACAGTTCCGAAGGCTATACATGAAACATGACTAGGGAGGCCTCAGAAAACTTACAATCACTGCAAAAGGCAAAGGAGAAGCCAGCATGTCTTACATGGCTGAAGTGGGAGGAAGAGAGAAAGAGGGGAAGTACAACACACACACTTTTCAACAACCAGATCTCGTGAGAACTCCCTCACTATCATAAGAATAGCAAGGAGGAAATTCACCCCCATGATCCAGTCAACTCCCACCAGGCCCCACCTCCAAAAATGGGGGTCACAATTTGACATGAGGCTTGGGTGGGAGCACAAATCCAAACCATATCCCCATGGAAAGCAAAACTTTGGATAAGAAGGGACTGCTGTACTTCATTGAGTCCAACATCTAATATCATTATCCTCCCTGCCTTCTATCTCATTGAGCTCCCCAATTTAATCTTCCAAATTCAAAAGGATGAAAACTATAAGGAGATGCCCTCAAAAAAATGAGAGCTTTGCACATAGAATTTTGTAATGATCTTGGAGTTCACTAACAGCAAATTAGATAGCAGAAGGATAGGGTGACAGAGATGTGTAGAAGACTACTGGGTAAGACGAAAGAGATGAAACTGTCCTCAACCATGCCAGCATCTTGTAGAAATTAACCCAGGCTGAGTGCCTGGAAGATAGACCAAGAGAAAGGATTCCAGGAGAAGAAAGCATAAATTTGAAATATTAAGGAGAAAAGAAAGGGAGGGAACAAGGGAGAGGGAAAAAAAAGAAAGAAGAAGAACTTACAAAGAGAATTCAAACCTGCCTGCTAAGTTGAAGGGGTATAGTTTTGTCATTTACCTGAAACTCACCTGACCACTGTGAGGTTTATCACCTTGGAATTTTTATTTTTTAATGTTCTTATTTATATTTTTTCTGAGAGACAGGATCTTGCTTTGTCACCCAGGCTGGTGTACAGTGGTGTGAACATAGCTCACTGCAGCCTCAAACTCCTGGGCTCAAGTGGTCCTCCTGCCTCAGTCTCCTGAGTGTTTGAGACTACAAGCATGTGCCACCACACCTGGCTAATATATATATATATATGTGTATATATATATATATATACACCTTCTGTTTTGGTATGGCCCATCAACCGAGAATGTTTTTTATATATTTAATAGTTGAAGAAAAAAAGTCAAAGGAAGAATATTTCAGGACGTGAAAATCATGTGAAGTATAAGTTTAAGTGTCCTTAAGTGAAGTTTTATTGGAACACCACCAAGCTCATTCCTTTGCCTATTGTCTACAGCTGCCTTCAAGCTGCAACAGCAGAGTTGGGAAGTTGAGACAGAAACCACATGGCCCACAAAGCCTAATGCACTTACTATCTGGCCCTTTACAGAAAAAGTTTGCCGACCCCTAAACGGGAGCTTGCCTTTTAAGCAGTACACTAAGTGTATGTTTGGATACCACGCCACAGGAGAAGAGAGGACAGGCCAGGGGACCCAAGGGCAGGAGCTGCGTGCTGCGTGTACAATTGAAAGGCAGGGAGTGTTTGCGTAGGGGGTGTGCATGGAGGGGTTGAGGGTGGCGGGTACAATTCCTTAGGTGAGGTCCACAAAGTCAACATGGACTATAAGCATGGGTATCTTTGCCTTTTTTTTTAATGACCAAATGTTAATTTTTTAAAAAGCTACAAAATAAAATAGAATCTCAGTCCAGCTCTAAAAGTCCTCCTTTCTTTTAAAGAAAGCTTAGTCATTCATTATCCCAGCTGGGAAGGCTGAGACCCCTGCCTGACGTCAAAGCTGGAGGTCATGCTTCTCCCTGCCTGCCTTGGAGTGCAGGCTGGCCCTGCCTGGCCACAGCCGGCTCACTAGCTTGGGCTCCTCCAAGTCAGGTAGGCCTGTATTGAGCCTTGGCCCTGTGGACCAGACAGACTCCCTCCCACAGGCCTGCACTCTACTCTTTCCCATAATCCACTTTCGGTTATCTTACCTTTTGTTTCCTTGCTGCTGGGGTCTAAGTCTCACACAATTCATACTACGGGAATAAACAGCCCATCAGTGTCCCCTGCAAGTTCCTCCTCTGTCCTGACAGTCTCTGCTCACAGGTGGCTACATGATCCCCTTTGATTTTCCACCTTGCTCCTCCTTGGCCTTGGGTTAACTTCATCTGGCTCACCTGTCCATACCTTCTCTGCCTCTCATACACGTCTCCCTGCAGCCACACGCTCACACACAGCACTTTTAATCCGTGGATCTCCCTCTTCTTGGAGCTGTTCCTACAAAAGGTTATAACTTTACAAAATGAGCCTCTCGCTCCACACTAAAACACTACCAGGTTAGTGAAAGCTTTACCTACAGATACAGATATGTATATCTGTGTAGTCAAGAGTCTGTGTGTGTTGGTGTACACATACCTGCATGTCCGTGTACACAGACTCACATGCACATATGTGGGTCTGCCTGCAGGTATGTGCACAGCCCCACATAGCTCACCTGTCAGCTCAGTGTGTTGGATCACACAGTCTCAGCAGCCAGGCTCAGCTCCAAATGCCCATGACACAGGTTTATGATTGATTCATATTTATAGCAAAAAGAGACCTTAAGAATTACCCTATAATTTTTACATTTTTATAATAAAGTTTACATCTTTAAAATAATAGTTTACCAAATTCCCTTTCTGAATGGTTGGCAAGATTGGTGTCCTTCCCTATCTTCAAAAAGAACCGAGGGGTTACAGAAAGGAGAGAGCTGGCAACTTAAGTATGGCCACAGGTGAGGGATGAAGTAAGGGGCGGAGAGAGATGTGAGTTTGAAGAATGTTCATGGTTCAGACTACTGAGGGCTTTATGGTTTGGAGCAACAGGGTTTTTGTTCATTTATGAGTTTCCTGTGCCAAACCACAAATGGGGTAACTTAAAACGAGATAGGCTGGGCGCAGTGGCTCATGCCTGTAATCCCAGCACTTTGGGACGCCTGAGGTCAGGAGTTTGAGACCAGTCTGGCCAACATGGTGAAACCCCGTCTCTACTAAAAATACAAAAATTAGCTGGGTGTAGTGATGCGTGTCTGTAATCCCAGCTACTCAGGGGGCTGAGACAGTAGAATCTCTTGAACCCAGGAGGCGGAAGTTGCAGTGAGCTGAGATCGCGCCAGTGTACTCCAGCCTGGACGACAGAGCAAGACTCCATCTCACAAAAAAATTTTTAAAAAAGAGAAATCGAGCACTAAATCAAGTACTTTAGTTCCTAAGAAAATAAACAGAGGTAGAAATAAGAATTATTCCTTTCTAGACCTATTTTTTAAAAAATAGATAACACTCACTCACAAATATAGGCCCGCATGCAAAGAACATCTTCCATAGCTACCATAGTAGTGCACACAGTTATGAATAAGTTCATAAGTTCATCAGTGCAAGTGCATGTGCATTGGAACACCCAAGGCATATTTCTTTCTTTCTTTTTTTTGTTTTTTTGTTTTTTTGAGACAGAGTCTCCCTCTGTCACCCAGGTTGGAGTACAGTGGCACGATCTCCACTCACTGCAACCTCTGCCTCCCGGGCTCAAGCAATTCCCCTGCCTCAGCCTCCCAAGTAGCTGGGATTACAGGCATGCGCCGCCATACCCCGCTAATTTTTTTGTATTTTTTAGTAGAGACAGGGTTTCTCCATATCGGCCAGGCTGGTCTCGAACTCCTGACCTTGTGATCCACCCACCTCAGCCTCCCAAAGTGCTGGGATTACAGGCATGAGCCATCGCTCCCAGCCACCAAGGCATAGTTCTTATGCTTCAAGTCTGTTTCGTTAGTACACTTTGTTATTTGTTAGTTTTGCTAGCTAGTACACTGACTGACAAATAGGAAGAACTCACATAAAAATTTTTAGAATGCATAGTGGATAGCACTGGCCTTGGGATCAATCGAAAGTAAGGGAGGCCTCACAGAAACCAGTTTGCACTATTAGGGCATTTTTCTAGTGAAGAAGAGTATGAAGGATGGAAGAGGAATGTGCACTCCCTAACAACAGGTTGGGGGATGGGATGGGGAGAAAACCTGGCATCTGTTCAGACACTGGTCCTCCAACCCTGGGCCCTGGACTTAGATCTCAGCCTCTCATGGAGAAGGGCTACAGGCAGGGAGAGAAGCCACCAAGTTTCACCGGATGTGGCTTTGGTGCCAGGAGACCCAGAGTGAAGGCTCCTGCACAAAACAGATCCTACTCTGGCACCCTGAGGGCCTGAGGCAGGCAGTGCCCAGGAGGAGACAGCCTGTTTGGGAGAACAGCAGCTTCACCCAGCGCACCGGCCAGTTGGCAGCCAGGACAGGGGAGGCAGCATTCCTAGGAGGCAGCATCATTTGGGAGGCCGGAGCAGAAGATCAAGACTAGATAGGACCAAATTGCCATTCATGTGAGCCCTTTGGTACCCAAAAGCCAATGAACCTGTAGAAACACAGCTATCCTGTGCCTGTATGTGATGGAGATGCAATGCTATACGATTTTAGGTGCAAATGACATGGCTTTATCAGGCCCCAAGGTTACTGCTTGAGTCCCTTGAAGCTAGAAGTCTGGTATTTTCACTCCCATACTGTCTAGCGATCCCTGGACCCTTAGGGTATCTTGATGGGTGGGGCTCCTAGCAGCTCAGTCCTGGCCTGCGGCACTGGCTGGAGGTCTTGGTGAGTCCAAGTCCCCTGAATGCGGAAAAAGCAGAGCCTGCAGAAGGCTGCTCCTCCATTCCTACCTTGCACGTGACTTTGGGATCTAGATTACCTATTTCAGGGCCTATTTATAAGCAAATTTCTTAGATGGAATTTTTTTATGCCTCAAAATTTCAAAGGATTTTTAGTCAATTAATATCTTCCACCGCCCTACTAGATGGTTTCTGGTTGCAGTGAGAGAGACAGAATGACACAGCCTACAGTGGATTTCTTCAAAGATGCTCAGGAATTAGAGAATCTGTTTCCCCACCTCTTTTTCCTTTCTGGCCCTGTTTTCAGAGCTCCTTCCCATGTTACCAGACACATGCTGGCTTATCATTGCCTTTGACAACTAGCTCAGTACCCGGTAGATGATTGAAAAGAAGTGAAATCTCCTGTCACTTTCCATCTGTGTGGTTGGGCCTCTGTCCCCAGGACCCCACTGAGACACTGAGAACCACCCAACCTGACTGACACTTTTCCACTCAGATCTCACTCCCATCCCTGCCCCCACCGCTCTCTTAGTTCAGGCCTCAATCACCTCTTAATATGTATGTCTTCTGTAATCTCCAAAGTGATGATGTTCTTGACTCCAGTATGGGTCTCTCCAATCCATTCTGTCTTTTATTCCCAGGAAGGTATAACTAATTGCCAACCCTGACTGTAGCAAGCTGAGTTACAGCCCCCAAAGATATGCAGGTCCTAATCCCTGAAGCCTATAAATGTTACCTTATATGGAAAAAGGGATTGTGCAAATGGGATTAAGTTAAGAATCTTGAGATGTGGAGATAATCTTGAACCATGGCCCTAAATGCCATCACAAGTATCTTTATAAGAGGGAGGAAGGGGGAGATCACAGTGGAAGAAAGAGGTGATGTCAGCACAGAGGGATAGTTTGAAGTGTTGCGGCCACAAGCGAAGAAATGCCCACAACCACCAGAAGCAGGAAAAAGCTAGAAACAGATTCTTCCCTAGAGCCCCCAGAGGCTATGCAGCCCTGCTGACACCTGGATTTCAGACTTTCGACTTTCAGAATTGGGAGAAAATAAAATTCTCTTGTTTTAAGTCACCCCATTTGTGGTTTGGCATGGGAAACTCACAGATGAACAAAAACCCTGTTGATCCAAACTACAAAGTCCTCAGTAGTCTGAACCACGAACATTCTTCATACTCACATCTCTCTCTGCCCCTTACTTCATCCTTCATCTTTGGCCATACTTACTTTACCAGCTCTGTTGGAGCTCCTAGTCCTTCCTCTCTCTGAAACTCTCTGATGGGTCACCTGGTGAACACCTGCACATAGCTCCTGTCTGGTCTTAAAAGTCATCACTTCTCTGAAGCCATGAGAGTCTGCTCCCACCTGTTCAATATATGTGATTTTTAGTCCCCTGTGTATCCTATAATTTATTCCACTTGTCTATTTATGTTTTTCTCTTCTACTAGACTGGAGGATCCTTAAAGGCAGGGACTGAACCTTATTTACTTCTGATAACCTCTATTCCTGGTATAATGATTGTCATACAGTGGAAGGCTAGTAAATGTTTTAATGTTTAATGCTTAAATAAAATCACTTCCGTGCAACAATTTTATACAGATGTTCATTCCTTCTTCTTCTTCTTGGAAAATCCTTCTCTGACTCTAGCACACATTCCCCGCTTGGTCCACTGTGACTTTTGTGATTGTCTTTCCTCATTCTCCTTCCCTGGCATTTCGTGTCCTATCCACCTCAAATGGCATTGCTTATAGGTCAATTTTCAGTTTTCCTTCTCTTTTAGCTCTCCCATATATGGTCTTTTTGAGCAATTTTGGTCATTCTTCTATGTTGTTGGCTTCTAAACATGGTTCTTTCCTCTCCTCTGAACTATTTCCTACCTGCCCACTGGAAATCTCTGCACAGATGTCCCACAGACACTTTGAGCCTAATATGTCAAAAACAGTTTTCTCCTCTTCTTTCCTGCCTATTAATCTGGACAAGAAGGACCCCTGGGCTAGAATTCTGGAAGCCAAAGTAGGACATAAGAAGAGTAGGATGAAGTAGAGCAGAAGCCGGAGGCCTTGGAGTCAAGAACACCCAGTGCCAATGTCATGGGATAGTTCAGATGAAACTTTTCTTTGGAAGGCCTTGGCAGAGATGCAGAAACCAGACAGGAGACCACAATCAAGATACCAAACCGGGCCACCAGGGAGGGCCGTCCAGGAAGGAAACAGTGCACGAAAATGTTCTGCAGAGACAAAGCCTCCGGGGTCTTCTTATGGGGCACTCTAAGATGTCAGTTTAGGTAACATCCACTTCTACAATTCCTTTTTCCTTTCACTCAGCTGTTCACATTAGAAACCTCAAAGTCATTCTTTCTCTCACCTTTCCTTTTACCCACTCTGCTTAGCAGATTCTAGGTTAAAGGGAGCTCTTAGTGTCTGTCCTTGGCTTCTGCTGCCCCATTTCCATCATCTCTTCCTGTCTCCTGCCTGGGGCACTCAAAGACCTACAAAGGGCCCCCCCACCCAACGACCCCCCACCGTTTATAGCCTCTTCCCACATCAGTCACTTCCAACACAGCTGCCAAAATTCAAGTGCAATAAAATTGTTGGTGGTGTCCTGTTGCTTCTAGGATGAAATCTGAACTCCTAAGCAGGGCACTCAAAGTCCTTGACACACACCAGCCCTCTCTTCTCTTCAACCTAGTCTGTTGCTGACTCCTGCTCTTACCTTGAACCCAACCTTGCCCAGCAACTTGCAAGCACTTTTATACTTTGGCGTATATCCACCTCCTTACCTTTCCCACCTGCACATTCTTGCTCATCTCTCAGAACTCCACTCCCATGCCACTCCTTCCTTGTATCCCTGCTGAGTGCCTTCTGGTTCATCTCCATTTCTGAGTTCCTGTGTTTGCAGTCACCCCCAATCACTTATCACACTCTGCAGGGGTAGTTATTTCCACATCCATATGCCCCACTAAACAATGGGCTTCTTGACAACAATGATAGTTTCTTATAAACTTTCAAACTCCTAGTGGTCGGTATGGAACCTGGCACATTACAAACACTTCACAATACTTATTGTGAACACTTCAATAAATATTTGTTAAATGAATGAATATGATATAAGCAAAGATGACAACTAAGAACAGAAAGGAAGAGAACATGTTATTTGTTAGACAGGCCTCAATGACTCAGTGCTTTCCCAAGAGCTCCAATTCACTAACTGTTCACTCTCAGGTAGAAAGGTTTTCATAGCTGTTACTGGCAGCTAAACAAGAGATCAGGAAGTAAATTATTCCTGCAATTTGTCCAGGGCTGAACATCAGGCATGATGCCAAACAGACCAACAGAAAGTCAATGAAGAAAGCGAGTGTGGGTCTCAGATCATCAGAGCTGGAAGATTTTCAGCTCTCACCATCCTTAACTTACAGCTGAGCAGACAAGGTCCGGTGAGGCCCTGTGCCTTATCCTAGCAAGTGACAAGGCTGGGGCACAGAGGTGAGGACACAGACACCGGAGAGGGAAATGAATGGAGATGGAGCCAAAAGGAAAACAAAGTGGACTTAAGTGAACCTGAAATGCTTGAGTCATCTTTCCTCGCTTTAGTAGTTATAGATTCCTCATGCACACATATATTAAATTGCGTGTTTGTGCTACTTTATAAAGAGTTTTTTTCAGCCAGGTGTGGTAGCTCACGCCTGTAATCCCAGCACTTTGGGAGGCCAAGGTGGGCGGATCACAAAGTCAGGAGTTCAAGGCCAGCCTGGCCAACATAGTGAAACCCTGTCTCTACTAAAAATACAAAAAATCAGCCAGGCATGGTGGCAGGTGCCTATAATCCCAGATACTCGGGGGGCTGAGGCAGGAGAATTGCTTGAGCCTGGGAGGCAGAGGTTGCAATGAGCGGAGATCATGCCATTGCACTCCAGCCTGTGTGACAGGTGCAAGACTCCGTCTAAATAAATAAATAAAAGAGCTTTTTTCATACATCTATTCGGTAAACAAGTGTTTCTGTCTTTCTCTGACCAGATTAGGAGCTGCAGAGGAAGGGGTCTTCAGTGTTCTTTGGGTTCCCATCTCGCTGCTCTACAGACCCCTACTACACACATATACACAGACACACACACACAGACACACACACACTCACACATGGTCCTAATGTTGGGTCTGCTTTGGCATCGACGTAGACTTACAGATGACTGTCATTGCCACTTTAGAGTAACCCATCTAATCCTGTCTGGTCAAAGGACTTTTCCTCTGTTCCTCTTCTAATTTTAGTTCTACTGACCTGATTAGCCTAATCAATTTTCTGTGGCCTCGCCCTCATTTCCTAGCTTCATTTGGAGCATAATTTCTCCTGCCCCCACCCAAGTCTTCTCTTAGTCTCTAATGTTGCCTTAGAACAATGATACTTCTCCACCACTGCCTAGGCCTAGATAACCTTTCCTATGTTCACACATTTTCATATCCCCCCTACTGCAGGAACTTCCCCCAAAACAGATAAGGTCTGGGGCCAACAGGCTGCACAGCCTGGTGCCTGGGGTGCTGGTCATTTGCCTTTCGCTCTTGGGTCCACCCCTCATTTTCCTCCTACCAGCTCTGCCTCACAGGGAGTTGAGCAGTTCTCCAGAATCATGTGTGCCCACAGAGGTCTTGGCATTACTTGGGCACTAAGCCTTCTTGGAAGATGTCAAGAGCCATAATCAGCTATTTCATGGCTCACTGATGGGATAAAAGGTGCGGCAGAGGCCAGTGCACACCCTCAGAAACCACCCCAGCTTTCTCCAGTCATGCAGCCCTGGGCCTCTGGACCACCTGGACACAGATGTCCTTTCTCTCCCAAACTCTGAAGCATGCAGACACAGATGGCGACAACTTCCCCAAAGTGTGACCACAGCAGCAAACCACACCCTGCCAATGCAACGTTATGCAAATGTGTCCAGAATCTCCATCATGCAGGTTAAGTTTCCTGAGGGAGAATGACACCACGTGGTCAGCGCTAAGGACTTTGTGTGGACACCCAGCTGGAGCTGCTCAGCTCCTCTCAGCAGGCCTCTTCAGCTTCCCTTTGAAGGGAAAGAAGTCAAAGACCTCTTTTGGATTGTGCAGATTTTCTTTATCAGCAACCAAGACTCACAAGAACACACTCTGTGAGATGTATACCTGCCTAGTGGGACTGAAGAAGAATCCAAGGGGCCAAATGGAGTCTTCCCCTCCTTTACCATCCCAGTCTACCTTTGCCCCAGCAGGAGGGGAACTTCACCTCACTGTGTTTTTGAAAGAATTGAAGAACTGAGGAAGGGAACACTGCCTCAGAGGCTGAAAGTGGTGATTTCATCTTATAATTGCACAAAGTCAAATAGCTTACAGAGGGCTTTTGCACATGTCATTTGACATGATCTTCCCACCAACCTGTGAATAAGCTGGGCCGGTCCTGTTATCCCCACCTGATATGTCATATGCCAAAGCTCAGAGGTAAGTGACTTGCCAACGACATTGTCCACTTCAGCAACAGCTTGATAAAGGTACAATGAAGGTCTACTAAGTACAGGTGACCCTTGAACAACACAGGTTTGAACTGTGTGGGTTCACTTATATGAGGATTTTTTCCAATAAGTAATTGGAAAATTATTTGGAGATATTTGACAATTTGGAAGAACTTGCAGACAAAACTTATAGCCTAGAAACACTGCAAAAATATGGCTGGGCACGGTGGCTTAGGCCTGTAATCCCGGCACTTTGGGAGGTTGAGGCGGGCAGATCACTTGAGGTCAGGAGTTCGAGAGCAGCACAGCCAACGTGGTGAAACCCTGTCTCTACTAAAAATACAAAAACTATCTGGGCATGGTGGCGCCTGCCTGTAATCCCAGCTACTTGAGAGGCTAGGACACAAGAGTTGTTTGAACTCAGGAGGTGGAGGTTGCTGTGGGCTGAGATTGCACCACTGCACTCCAGCCTGGACGACAGAGCGAGACGCCATCCCAAAGAAAGAAAGAAAGAAAGAAAGAAAGAAAGAAAGAAAGAAAGAAAGAAACAAACAAACAAACAAACAAACAAACATCGCAAAAATAGACAAGAGAAAAAAGTTTAAAAATAAAAAAAACTTAGGAAGTTTTTTAAAAAACAAAAAAGAAAAACATTGCAAAAAATAAGAAAAAGTTAGGCATGTCATGAATGCATAAATGTATGAGTTGGTCAACTATTTATGTTATTGGTAGGGCTTGATCAGCAGTAGGCTATCAGTCATGAAAATTTTGGGGAATCAAAAGTTATGCTGGGACTGCGCTGAGGGTCGGCCGCCATAAGCCCCATGTTGTTCAAGGGTCAACTGTACTCAAAGTACTGAGAATGCAAGGATAAATAGGACAAGATCCCCTGTCCAGCTGGTATTTGTAGTCCAGTCTGAAAAAGACACACACAGCAACAGGGGCTGTGAGACAGGCTGAACTGAGCAGTGGGGTTGAGGAGTGGATGGAGGATAGGGGAGCAGTGGAGAATCTGCCCTGGACAAGGAGACTCCAGTACACAACCTCAAGGACCAGGGAGATGACTTGACAAGGAGGGCCTGAGAACACATGGCACCCAAGACACAGAGTCCAGAGCAAAAGGATCAGAGCGGGCCCCATCGGAGCACTGTGGAAATGGCGGTAACTGCCTGCAGCACAGCGGAGCACAGAGGGCAGAGGGCAGCTGAGCAGGCAAGTTGGCACCAGGCAGGGCTGTCACAGCAAAAAGTTTGCTGAGGAACAATATTAAGGCTTCAGCAAGGGAGTAGCTTGGCAGATTTTATTTAAGATACAGCCATCATCACTCAGATAACTATTGGGAAAATGGAGTTGAACAGAGTGAAACAAGAGAGAGACCAGTCAGGAAGCTAAATACCATAGACAGGAGAGAGAGAGCAGGAGCAGGAGGGTGGGAGAAAGGGATGGAATTGGATTGAAAAATGTTTAGGAGGTAAAGAGTGAATATGAGAATTAAAAAAAAGGAATGGTTCTAGATGACCTGAGTTCATGATCTGGGGCCACCTTTGACGGAGGCAGGTAATATTGAAGGAGGAGAAGGTCTTGGGAAAATGGTGACTCCGGTTTTGAACATGTTGCATTTGACAGATCTAGGAGACATTTAAGAGGTTCAGGACACAGCTAGAAATGTGAGTATGAAATGCAGGGAAGATACATCCGAGATGGAAACTTAAACTGAGAATGGGCACCATCGCCCAAGGAGACAATACAGTGAGGAGAGCTCATGCCACACTCAAGGCCAGGGAGGAATTGGCCAGAAACGTAGAAGCAGAGATGGAAGCCATGTCAGAAGCCAGGGGAGAGGAGTGAATGATAAGGCCAAATGTGGAAGAGAGGACTGAGAGGCGTCCCCTGGACTGGCCAAAGGGAGCTCACTGGTGACGTTGGACAAGCAAGGTTGAGTGTCGTGACTGAGTGCACTGTGGGTAGATGGGTCTTGAGCTGGAGGTGATGAAGAGGAGACAGCAAGGACAGATTCACTGCTCTTAATGCTGGGTAGAGAAGGTAAGACCACAAATAAGACAGTAGCAACAGGGGACATTTCTGTGCTGTTGTACTTAAGATTGGAGAATTTTGAGCCTCTGTTGATGCTCTGAAAGAATGCTTCAACGCTAGCACCAGGAATAGGTGGTAGGGTTAGGGCTACAAATGAGAATTTTGACTCCTAAATCCAATTTCTTATTCATATTCCAGGATGAAAAAGAGTACTAGGAGGAGAATGGGACTGAAGCAGGCAGATCGTCTCTAAGAGGAAATAGGATTGTACATTACAGTAAAACACATCCTAAGCAAAAAGGAGGCTGCATAATTCTCTGAAAAAGTTGGCAGTTGTCTAGATCTGGGTTCCCAAGGAGTGGGGCATGTCTACCTCAGATGGTGGCTAAATGCTATGCCAGTTTCTCATGACATGATCAAGAACTCGCTGACCCTACACCATGCTTGCTAGTGTGCGACCTCCTGCCTGCTCCATCTGCGAGGGTATTGATCGGACCATATCAAGGTGAAGGTAACTTTGAAAATGGTTTCTTTCCTTGACACTAAATACCTTTTTTTCCCACTACCATTCCCCTCTACCCCTGGCCCTCGGGGCAAGTGTCTTTGTGGGGTGCCCTGCAAGATTAGAGCAGTCGAGCTTGGTGTCTAAGAGCCTGGGGCCTGCAGCTAGAAGGCTCCACTGTCTATTGTTGTGGGACCCCAAGCAAATCATTTTATTGCTCTGTGCCTGTTTCCTCAGGGAGTATAAATACTACCTGCAAGGTACTTAGAACACTGTCCAGGACTGGGGCTCACAGGAAGTCCTATGCCTGTGTTAGGCTATCATTCTGTCTCAGACCTGGGGATCTGCAAATTTGATTCAGTCCCTGCCTGCCTTTCCAACCTACACCATGAAACCCTGGTTAAAATAGAAATCAGATACCAGTTTTCAACTCCAGTTTGATCTCCCAGTATAGACAGTTCCCCACTGAGATGCCAGTGGGTGAAATATAACCAGATTCCTCCATAATTAGTTTCAATTATTACACCATCTTTCTGGGTAATGAAATTATTCTTTGTCCTTATGGTTTTTACTGACAGCTGAAAAATTATTTTCAGTCTTATTGCTAGAATCCTTCAGGTTCAGTCATAGGAATACAATTCCCTAGAATAATCAAATTAATTCATTATCTTAGTATTTTACATATTTTTTACTCTGGGGGATATGAGATTGTTGCTATTTGACTATTTCTGACTGACAAAATGAGTATTTCATATGATTCAACCTAATATTTTCAACCACTGATGGAATTTCTATTTATGCAGGTGGGGTGGGGAAAATGAATTGTTTGCTGTCTAAGATAACAATAGAATTCCTTTTAGAAAGGGAACTATTTTTTCTTTGGGGAAATACATCAATGGGCATTTTGATTTTGCAGAAGATTAGAGATGAGAGAAGACTAAAGGGAGCAAAATCGCTCTGTTAGATCTGAAGATCTCAGGGGTTCTTGTTTTGCTTTTATGATGCGGAGAGTGAGATAGGGAGGCCTTGTTAAGTTTCACCTAAATCTACTTCCCAACATATTTTAGGTTTGGCCTAAAGGTTTCTCCGTACATATGAACTGCAACCTAACTGGATATGTAAATGAACTGTAAGCTACTCTTGTGCCAATCACTGAGTTTTGGTCAATCAAAGGCAACCAACTGTTCAAACCAGGTTCAAATAAGGCAAACATCAGGCTGTAACCAATCCAGCTGTTCCTGTGCCTCACTTCTGTTTTCTGTTCATCACTTTCCTTTTTCTGTCTATGAATAATCTTTGACCACAGGGCAGTGCCAGAGCCTCTCTGAACTCCTCCTGGTTCAGGGGCTGCCCAACTTGTGAATCGTTCTTTGCTCAGTTAAACCCTGTTAAATTTGTCTAAGGTTATTATTTTATCAGCCTAGGCTGCAAGAAAGTGTAGGCCCTGGTGCTAAGGAGGAGGCTGAACAGTGATGCGTGGTGTGGCTACATCATGGCAGAGGCGCTTGACAGGAAAGCCTCAGAGTAGCCATGTCCCCCACACACTCAACTCCAAGTTGAACTCTCCATCTCCACACCCACCCAGCTTTCCTTACTGGCTTAGTAGCATTTCGGGGATGTCAGTACCAGAGTACTGTCTACACTGCAGCTGAGAGAAAGGGCCCTCTTATGGGATGGGACAGGACAGGACTGGAGGGGCGTGAGAAGCAGAGGTTCACACTCAAATTCAAGCATTCCTTGGGGCTGCTCAGAAATAGTGCGTGACTGGGCAGGCGTTGGCCCTCCTGAAACTTCACATGCAGTTCTAGGAGTCTGGGAGATTGGGCGACATCTGGAACTATTCATTCTGAGAACGCAAATCATCTGCACCCTTGAAGCTTACTGTCTACATTAACATGACTTTGCTCTTACATGAAACACTTGTCCAGGAAAATAAAAGCTGCAAATAACTTTGTTTGTTTCAGGAACTTTCTGGAAGAATTCATTCAAATGATCATTAAACGATGAGACTTTTCAATAGATAGCATCAGTGACTATTTATACCTCAAGGTTCTTTGAATCCCTTGCCTCAAAACCCTCACATTACTGCATCCACCAATCCTCATACTATAAACCCCTCCCCTGCTGCACTGAACAACCTCTAAAACCCAACCCCAAAGCCTCATAAGTACCCTGACTTGGATGCCCCATCTGAGATGCTGCTATTCAGACTATCAGGGCAGGGCTCTCCCAGACCACAGTAAGCAATGAATGACTTCTGCTTATTGACAGGTTGTAGAAGGGTATTTTTAGGGAGCTGGATTTTGCTTGGAGTATGTATGCCAGGTGCTGGGGATACAAAGGCGAACAAAACTGAACCCCTGACTTCACAGAGCTGATGTTATGATGCAGCAGACACATTAAACAACTCATCACAAGTAGTTCAATAATTATTTAAACACAACTATGGTACATGCTACAAAAAAACTACAGAGTCCCAGAGGAGTGCAGCCCTGACTGGTGTGGTGGGAAGCAGGGGCTTGGGAAGGAGCAACAGGGGTGCCTGCAGGGGAGGCAGAGGAGGTTACAACACAGTCCTGTACAGACTACATTGTTCATTTCCATGGTGCGGCAGGAGAGGGCCTTAGGCTTATTAAAAGGGAGCCTGAGTTTGTAAAGTGGGAGAAACACTGCCCTAGCCCACAGGGAAGGGAATGCAAAATATGGGCTGTGCACCAAAGTGCCTCAGATGGGAGGTTGGTGCATGACCGAGGAAGGTCTGGGGGACAGGGTTGATGCCGCCACTGCAGGACTCAGCAGAAGTGAGCCACTGAGTGCTTACCTGGTTGGGGGATGCATGGCTGAAGGGGCATTCTGGAGCCAAGTGGAAATTCGTATGGGCCTAGGCTTGGGAGGAGGAATCTTGGAGGGAATGTAGAACAATTGCCATATGGTGCCCTGGGAGGAGATGGAAGGTGAGGGCAAGGGAGGGTGTGGTTTTAAGTGGCCTTAAGTCATTCCTGAATTCCAGAGTCTAGAAGATCATAAAGGTAGAGGCTGGTGCCCTAGGGTATGAGAGATTACAACCAGTTTCATCACAGAGTGCAAGAATTGGCCTCGGAAATTCAGGGACAGCCCACGAATAGAACTGGGCCACTAGGTCTAGACTGACTTGGATACAGCAAGGGAGAAAACCCTACCCTAAATGCGGGGTTCATTCATGGAATAGTAGGGATGAGGCAGGGAAAGTGTGCCAGGGCTGGAGGGAGGAGGGATAGCCACACTTGTCTGTGGACCATTGGGTTGGGGCAGGTGAGGAGCATGTTAAAAGTCATGCGTTAATAAGGGTTACCTGGCATAGGAGGCAGCTCTGCTCTTCCCCAGGCTAAAACAAATCACATCTGCAGCAGGACGGGGTTGCAAGAGGACTGGGACAGGCAGGGAGACACTCCATGAAAGCCTGAATCCCTGGGGTCTCCCGATGGTACAGAAGGTGTGAAGTAGAGGAGGGGTTACTGAGGCCACATGTGGAGACTGGGTTCCTAGGAAAGTGAATATATTGATGACACAGCAGGAAGCCTGGGGGAAGCGGGCTTGGGGAGGTTACAACATCCTCATCTTGGAATGTGCTGCGTGTGAGGTGGTGGAGAATGTAAAGTCCAAGCAGAGATGGACCATAATGAGGCCCAGAGAAGTACCTGCTTCTCCAGCGGACCAGATGCTGAAGGAGTCCCAGGACCAACTGGCTTGCTCCTTGGTTCCTGCAATGCCCAGCACCTGGTCTGTGTGCAGTGGCCTTGGTCAGTGTCTAATGTGGCTGCATTGAGCATCCAAAGGCGGCTGCAGAGGTAATCATGGTGATCTGGTACCACTCACCACACTAGATGCTTGTGTGCATCTCCCCGTCGCTGGGAAGTAATAAGCACTTACTATCAAGCCCACTTATGGATGGGGAGCTAAGCAGTTTATCAGCTAGAAAGTAGCAGAATTGGACTTTGAACCCACTCCCTCTGATGGCAGAGGCTGCTCCTGGCTGTCGGCTTCCTGGGCTCTGTGGACACGGAGCAGAGAGACTGCAGGTTGTAAACCACTAAAAGAGTGCACGAGAAAGGGAGGCAAGACCTCACCCACTCAGTAGAGGCGGAAAACAAGAGGCAGGAGGCCCTCACCCACATGCCCTTCCCATTAACCAGGTAAAAGGAGTGGGAAAAAGTATAATCCTTTCCCTTCATCCTTCCCATCCTTTATCTGCAGGACAGAACTGAGCTACCGCATCGCTTAGGAAATAGATCCTTAAGGGGCCCAGAAGCTTGGAAGCAGTCACTGTGTTCTGAAGCCGGATGACTCACCTGGACTCTCACTACAGTCAAAAGTCCAGGGTGCTGAATGTTAACTCCTTGTTGAGCTCTGAAGGGAATCACAACACAGCATCATTCCTACAGAGGTGACCTTCCAACACCTCTCCTCTCCCCACACACTGCACCCACACACACACCCACACCCACACCACACATACACATCACACACACCCACACAGCACACTCTACACACCACACACACCCCCACACCCACACCACACATACACATCACACACACCCACACAGCACACTCTACACACCACACACACCCCCACACACACAACACACATACACATCACACACACCCACACAGCACACTCTACACACCACACACACCCCCACACACACAACACACATACACATCACACACACCCACACAGCACACTCTATACACCACACACACGTGCCACACACACCCCCCACACACACAACACACATACACATCACACACACACCCCTCACACAGCATACTCTACACACCACACACACATGCCACACACACATCACAAACAACACACATACACCACACCACACACATGCCCTATTGGCACATCATGCAAACATACACCACACTCCATAAACACACTCCCACATACATCACACACCACAAACACCACACACACGGACCACACACACACAAAGACCATACATACAGACCACACACACACACAACACACAGACCACACACACACAGACCATGTATACACACAGACCATACACACAGACGACACACACACTGCACACACAGACCAGAAACACACACAGACCACATACACACGGACTACACACACACAGACCACACACACACACACACACTATACACACAGACCACACACAGACCACATACACATGGACTACACACACACAGACCACACACACACACACACTATACACACAGACTACGCACATGCAGACCATACACACAGACCATACACACACACAGACCACACAGACCACACACACACACACTACACACACAGACCACATACAGACCACATACACACAGGCCACACACACACTGCACACACACACCACACAGACCACATACACACAGACTACACACAAGCAGACCATACACACAGACCACATACACACACACACACACACAGACCACACACAGACCATATACACACAGACTACGCACATGCAGACCATACAGACCACACACACATACACACACACACTCTACACACACACAGGCCACACAGACCACATACACACACACACACACACTGCACACACAGACCACATACACACACACACACTGCACACACAGACCACATACACACAGACTATGCACACGCAGACCATACAGACCACACACACACACACACACACTACACACACACAGGCCACACAGACCACATACACACACACACACACTGCACACACAGACCACATACACATGGACTACACACACGCAGACCATACACACAGATCACACACACACACACTACACACACACACTACACACACAGACCACATGCAGACCACATGCACACTGATGACACACACACAGACCATGCACACAGACCAGACACACAACCATACACACAGACCATACAGACCACACAGACCACACACACAGACACATACATGCACAGACACACACCACACAGATCACACACACACCGCACGCACACACACAGACCACACACACAGACACACAGACCATACAGACCACACATACACACAGACACACACACACAGACCATACACACACAGACCACACAAACCATACACACACACATCGCACCACACACCCCTACATAAAAGAATTCTGGGAGTAATTACAAAGTCTCCTTGTCCCTGGATGCTGTCTTCTATCTGAAACTTAAGCTCCGGCTCAGGATTTCTAATTAGATAGATGTTTTCCTCTACCAGGAGACATTGAGTCATTAGATAATTTTCTGATGATCTGCACGTACCTCTGAAACAGATGTCCCCTGCCACCATCAGCAGCACATAAACATTTAGACGTAGCTGAATTCCCCACAAGTAAGGAGATTAAGCAGGGTTGGGGTTTGGGATGTGTAAGCCATATCCTATCAGAACTAAAAGATAAAGAACAAAATGTATTTAAATCTCCCTTCCCCCTCTTCTGTACTGCTTAAATCATTGCACAGAAGCGTACTTAGAACTAAGCGGTGACTATCACCAGTGTTCTCGCTCTATTTCACCCGTCAAGTTAAGCACCTTCTTATCGCAGCTGAAGTGGTGGTAGAAGAGGCTGGATCTTACACAGCCTGCCCCTGGCGGGATACATCCCCAGGGAGTTGACATACTTAAAGAGTAAAGCAGCTCATTTCATCAGATTAGTTTACACAGAAGGGAAAGGAGACTTCAGAGGCCAGTAGGCAAAGAGCCTTTTTGTTCTTTGTAATCTGACTCTGTAATTTGGTTATTATTTTTGTTTAATTCTACAAGCAGCCTGTGAGAGGAACTGACTCTGCATGGGGCCATCTTGTCAATGTTAACAACTCCCTTATTTATTTGCCTGGGAGAATCCTCCCATTTTGAAATATAGCATGAGATTCAGGGCTTATGTCTGCCTGGCTGCTGCCCAAGACCTTCCTCAATTAAGGAGGCACTTGTCATGAGACCCCCTCCCCGCCCAGGGCAGGGTCCTGTACCACGAGATAGGGACTCCAGGTCCCAGAATCATGTCGTCTACTGTCCCCTTCTTCCCACCTTCCCTCCTCTTCCCAGGACATTCTGAGCTATGGACACCAGACATTCACAGTCCTGTCTCCCGTGTCATTTTTTAACTATCTTACTCTGTCTTGACTCCTTTATGTGCATTTGACATGCCCATGCAACCATGTAAAAAGACTTGCTTCTGGGCAGTCTCAGTGGCTCATCCCTGTAAACCCAATATTTTGGGAGGCCGAGGCTCAAAGATTACTTGAGGCCAGGAGTTTGAGACCAGCCTGGGTAACACAGCAAGACCTCATTTCTATTTCAAAAAACTTAAATTAGCCAGGCATGGTGGCACACACCTGTAGTCTTGGCTACTCAGGAGGATAGCTTGAGACCAGGAGTTTGAGACTTCCGTGAGCTCTGATCACGCCATTGCACTTCAGTCTGAGTGACAGAGCAAGATCCTGTCTCTATTTTTTAAAGACTTGCTTCCTTTCTGCTCATTTTCTGTTCTTAATTATTCAATTTGTTTGGTTTTGTGTGCTTTTGGCTCCTACTTTTGTCTTACTCCTTAGGTGGGCCACCCAACCTGGACCTTAGTCCCCTGGGGACTCAGCACTTCCTTGGACACCAATCATGCCCTAATTGGACTCCACCCTGATTCTCTACCCATTGAGCTGGAGGGGGAGATCTTTTGAAACACCATAGGATGGACAAAGCACTAGGTTTTTCTAGAGTGCTTGTGAAAATGCAGATTCCTGGGCCACACTCCAGACTTCCAGAATTAGGATCCCTTAGGAGTGAAGCCAAGGAATCTGCATTTTACAACCTCCCCAAGTGTGTCTTACGCCTACTGAAGTTTGAGAACCACAAAATCTAGATTTTAGAGAGACCAACTTCTCTAATTTATATCAGATAGGATTTGTGTTAAATGCTTCAGAAGCCCAGCAAAGGCTTGAGATAAGACTGTCCCCTCAACGTCATTGCAGGGGCTTTCTCTAGTTATTTCTGTTCAAAAATGACTCATATTTTTTGAGCAGTTAATATGCCAGGTTAACCCCCAAATTAATCTTTACAACAACCCCATGACATAAGTACAAGAAACTAAAGCTGAGAGAGGTTATATGGCTTGCCCAAGATCACACAGTTCATCATGGAGTTAAAATCACAACTAGATTCTGCCACATATAAACATAGGAAAACTGTATCACGTGGGTAGCCTGGCTTGGGTCAGCCTCTAGTGTCTGCAAATACACAGAATTCTGATTCCTAACTTCACACAGACAGCCCCTTAGCATTTAAGCCCCTTAGAGCTTAAAGCAAGGGAACAACAGAGAGGGAAAGGATGGCCTCAGAAAGATGCTCATGCGGATAGTGTGAGTTCTAAAATCAGCAAAAGGAATTCAAGTCAATCTGTGTGGGGATTCCGGCTGGGCTGGGAGCTAACTCTATCACAAAGCTCTCAAACTGGGCTACCACGCAGGGAGAAGTCAATGTCCAGTGATGTCTAGTAAATTTGATTAGGGTGGAGACCAAAATCAGGAAATTCAATTCAAATAACTGCCCCTGCCATTAAAATATTGCATGTTTTTAGCTGAATTATTCAGAATTTTCCAGATAATCACCCTACGTTATTAATGACCTCAGTATATGTCACTTTTGGCTCTCAATACGTATCTAAGCAACTCATTCTCAGTAACCCTGTAATTCTGAGAGAAGAAAAAAGTGGACCCAAGGAAGTCCATGGGGAAACCTGGAAGAAAAGCATGAGCCAGCTCTGTTTGGCCTTACCCTTGGCTGTCCCAGGGAGACTCATGCGTCTGCTGTGTCACGCCACCAACAGCCATGCATTATGCAAGTCTGACCTACATTATGGTATTGAGACATAACTGCTATAATAGCAGGCAAAGTTTAATGTTCCTTGAAATTTTTTAATTTATATTTTTACCAGAGCAATACAGATATAAAGGTTTTTTGAATTTTTTTTTTCTCTTAAAAAAAAATGAGATGGAACCAGAAGGCAGGGGTGGGCAGTGGTCATGCTATGTTGCCCAGATTGGTCTGGAACTCCTGGGATCAAGGAATCCTCTTGCCTCAGCCGCCTGAGTAGCTAAGACTAAGGGAACACTCCACCAAGCCCAGCTTTGCATAAAGGTTTTTACATTCCAATATACCACAAGTCCTGGAAATTACAAAAGGAGTTTCCTGACACCATTTCCTCTACCCTGAATTCCAACCCCCAGAGGTGACTCTTTTGTTTTGTTTTGGAGACAGAGTCTCAGTCTGTTGCCCAGGTTGGAGTGCAGTGGTGTGAAAACAGCTCACTTCCCGGATTTCAAGCAATCCTCTTGCTTCAGCCTCTATGACTCTTGGCATGTGCCACCATGCTCAGCTAATTTTTTTTTTTTTTTTTTTTAAGAGACCAGGGTGGGAGGGAGGGAGGAGGGGGTGTCTCACCATGTTGCCCAGGCTGTCTTGAACTCCTGGCCTCAAGTGATCCTCCCATCTCAGCCTCCTGAAGTGCAGAGATTATAGTTGTGAGCCACCATAGCTGGCTTCTTTTAGCTTTTCTTTAGAGTTCTTAGGAATTCTCTTAGGAATTTTCCTTTGTATTTTCAAATGATACACTTATATGGCTGTGGGGTTTTTTCCTTCATTTTATAATTTTAAGCATCATCTACTGAATTCCTATTACATAAGATTGGAATCTAGCTCTTATGTCAACATATCCCCCTCCCCACCCACCGCCTGTACTTCCTCACTCCCATCCTCTTAACGTAGTAATGCCACAAATTTTGGCCCAATCAATATGTAATGTTTACATTATTTACAACCATGTGAATATGGCTCAAGGCTGAGTCATATAATGTACTATAAATACATTTTGTTACTAGCACAACGTTGTTTTTCTAGAGATAGTATGTTCTTTTTGTGTAGTTTTCTATGTACCTATCACTTATTCCTAATCAAATTCTTCAAACAAAGCTACAAAATTCCTCTGAATAAAATACAGACAAAGGCATCAGATAATACACCTTTTTTTTTTTTTTTCTTGGAAACATCCCTCCTGAAGCCTCCTATCTTCTTGACCCCACCTGCACAGGCTGTTCCCCAGGCCTGCCCTACATACCTGGGGCTCCACCCATCACAACCTGGGAACTCCCTGTGACTCTCTCCTGTGTGGGACCTGAATCCCAAATCATTTTTCTCAATTTACTTCTTCTTTTGATTAAGTTTACTAAGAAGTGTGCATGGAAAATACATGTTTTTTAGACCTTGCCTGTCTGAAATTGTCTTTGTCATACCATATGACCATACTCAGTTGACTGCATATAGAATCCTAGGATAGATGTCATTTCCCCTCAGAAATTTGAAGGCCTGCTACTCAGTTTCCGAGCTTCCAACAGGACTGTTGAAAAGTCCAATAGCATTTGAATTTTCATTCTCTGTATATGAGCTATGTTTTCCTCTGTGGAGCGTTTTTAAATCTTTTTATCTCAGCCTCTGAGAACACATGCGGACATACCTTGCTGCTGGTGTTTTGCACTCATCGTGTGCTGGCATGTGGTAGATAGACCCTGAGGCCTTGTGTCTTTCATTTCTGAAATTTTTACTTAAATGACATCTTTGACAAACTTGTCCTCCATTTCCCTCATTCTCACTTGGAATTCCTTTTAGTAGGATGTTGGGCCTTGTGGACAGACCATTTAATTTTGTCTTTTTCTCCTATTTTTAAAATGCCTTTGTATTTTTGTTCCAGTTCCTAGAAGATTTTCTCATCTTTATCCTACAGTATTCCCTTTTTTTTTTTCCCACATTAAATTTTGTTTTAATGGGCTTAAAATTCTGAGGCCAATTTTTGGTCACATTGTTTCCATTTTAAAATCTAAAAATTTAATATTGCCGTGAAAGAGCTAGTCCACAAAACATTCTTTTCCTTTTGAAGCTTTTATGATCCACTGTACCAATAGCCGATGTTTTACTCTTGAACACAAATGACTCAAATTGTCCATCAGGACAAATGGTGCCGAGTCAATTCTGGGCCAGATTGAGACTAGGGCACAGATGTGGGATGGAATATTCTTTTAACCTCTGAGATTTCTGGATGTACATTTTGCTTTGCTGCCTCCATCAGCCTTCTTGTTAACTGTCTTCATGACACCCACAGCTGCAGACTCTGTCATATCTTGGACAGCAAAACTGTCTCCGGTCTGAGAAGCTCTTTACACACGTGACCCTGGCAGGAACCACACCAACTGCAATATCATCACCAGACTTCCAGATGTTGTGCCTTTTCCAGCTTCTTGCCGCATCAAACTTCCCCTCGCAAACCACAGAGCAGTATGGCCACTCAGCCTGGGGTTTGGCCAACTCTGATTTGGCCTGGATGGCCCAGGGTTCTCACCTATGCAAAGCTGGAAGCTTCCAGAGCAGGGAGAAGCCATTCCTTCTGCAATGAGCATCACTGATGGACAGGTTTTTGATGCTGAAGCCTATGCTGTCATGAGGCAGAACTTTGCTGTAAGCAAAGCATTTCCATAGAAGTTGCCTCGGTCGTTGTTTTGACTTGGAAAAAGTGACCACCAGATCTGCACCTAGAGTACCAGTCACCACTTGACCCATGGGGACAGTACCAATTGTCCTGAAGGAGTGGACGGAGGCCCTGTCAGTTTCATGCAGTGGGTGGTGCACTCCCACAGCACCAGCATTCTCATGGTGATGTTAGCACACAGCTCCCGCATCTTGTCATCTGAAAGTGATGCCAATGCTACCATGTGGGTTATGGTAACTTTTTTTTTTGGAGGCAGAGTCTCACTCTGTTGCCCAGGCTGGAGTGCAGTGGCACAATCTCGCTCGCTGCAACCTCCACCTCCCGGATTCAAGCAATTCTGTCTCAGCCTCCTGAGTAGCTGGGATTACAGGTGCGTGCCATCACACCCAGCAAATTTTTGTATTTTTAGTAGAGACAGGGTTTTATAATGTTGACCAGGCTGGTCTCGAACTCCTGACCTCGAGTGATCCGCCTGCCTCGGCCTTCCAAAGTGCTGGGATTACAGGCGTGAGCCACCGCGCCTGGCCCTTTGGCAACTTTTAAAAAACATACATGGGACTGCTTTGGTGGCTTCCTCATGTTTCTCCTGGCTCAATGGAATCTGCTTTTTAACACCAGCAATGAAGTGTTTCACACCCAAGGTGTAAGACAAAGAGCACACTCTAGGTCTGCTAATGCTTTGCATTACCTGCTGCAAATTCTTCGACACCACAGCTACAATCAGGAGGGCCAGCCGGAGATGTGCGTATCCTCATGTTTCAGGTAAAGTCTCTTTCACATAGTGTTCTGAGGTATGGTAGGCCAAATAAGAGCCCCCAGAGATGTCCACGTCCTGGTCCTTGAAAACCTTTATGTTATACAACAAAGAGGACTTTGCAGATGTGGTTAAGGTTATAGATCTCAAGATGGGGCAATTATCCAGAATTAACTAGGAGGGCACAATCCATGATCTCTTAAAAGCAGAGAACTGGCTGATGTCAGGGAGATGAGAAGACAGGCGAGATTCAAAGCATGAGAGGGACTCCACTCACTGTGGCTGGCTTTGAAGATGGAGGACGAGGCCAGAGTCAGGGGATGCAGGGGTGGCCTCTAGAAGCTGGGAATGACCCAGCTGATGCCAGCAAGGAAATAGGGACCTCAGTCCTACAATCACAGAGAACTGAGTTCTGCCAATGATCTGAATACTTAAGGAAACAGATTCTCCCCTTGAGCCTCCAGAAAGGAATGCAGTCCTGCTGACACCTTGAGTGTAGTCCAGTGGGACCCGTGGAGAACACACTTCAGATAACTCATTTGTAGCTGGGCACAGTGGCTCGCACCTATAGTCCCAGCTCCTGACGCAGGGGTCAGGGAAGAGGGACTGAGGCAGGCAGGAGGATCACTTGAGCCCAGGAGTTTAAGTCCAGCCAGAGCAGCATAGAAAGATCCTGTCCCTAAAATAAGAAAAAAAAAAAAAACCACACAAAGAAAAGATAACACATTTGTGTTGTTTTAAGCCACAAAATTTGTGGTATTTTGTTACAGCAGTGATAGGAGACTAATACACAAAGCATCCATGTGGTTGCTAGTGGTCGCTTAGTACTTGCTGGTCTCAGACTCCCACATGGAGCCATCAGTGGGGATCCGTGTTCCTGTTTAGCCCTTAATTTATGACCCAAGTGTGTTTGGAAGCCGTTTGCACATGAGGGCTTATGAGGACCCTTCCGGGTTTAACTGGCTTTTAAAAACTACAGACCTCTAGTGTGGGTTTTCTCCTTATTAGTCAGAGTACAGGATTCTATGTGCCTTTCGCTTCTCTTCTATATTAGACTCAGCATCAAGAGGGCTCTGGCTTCGTCCATCTCCCTGATTTTACCGGCACATTACAATGGGTGAGCCCCGCCAGCAGGCAGTGAGGTACAGGGGAGGGGAGGGGGGCGCACTGGACCCTCTTTAGAAGACAGGTGGGTCAAAAGCACTTAGTTCTCCAAGCTTCTCAGGGGTTGGGGGCTTCACATCCCCCATGCCTCCTTCACAGATTGTTGTCAGGAAATTAAATGAGATCATTTATGTGAACATTCTCTCTCTCTAGCTTTCTCCCTCTCTTATTCTCTCTCCCCTTCTCTGTCTCGTGTGTGTGTGTATGTGTGTGTGTGGTAATTCTCTTTTTATTTAACTTTTTAATGAAATGCAAACTATTTATAAAAAAAGTGGGCCGGGCGCGGTGGCTCACGCCTGTAATCCCAGCACTTTGGGAGGCCGAGGCGGGCGGTTCACAAGGTCAGGAGATCGAGACCACGGTGAAACCCCGTCTCTACTAAAAATACAAAAAATTAGCCGGGCGCGGTTGTGGACGCCTGTAGTCCCAGCTACTCGGGAGGCTGAGGCAGGAGAATGGCGGGAACCCGGGAGGCGGAGCTTGCAGTGAGCCGAGATCGCGCCACTGCACTCCAGCCTGGGCGACAGAGCGAGACTCCATCTCAAAAAAAAAAAAAAAAAAAAAAAAAAGTGTACAACTTGCAATGACCTAATTCAAAGTGAATAAACTCAATATCAAAAATAGAACATCTTCAGCACCCCAGATGGCCCCTTCCTGCCCCCACATCACTACCCCCAACTCTAACCAATATAACCACCATAACCACCCCCTATCATTACCCCCAATTATAACCACTACAGCCACCCCCATCCCTACCCCCAACTATAACCACTCTGATCTTCTAACGCCACAGATTGGTTTTGTCTGTTTTTGTTTTGTTTTGTTTTGTTTAGATAACTATTACACAAATAGAGTAATAATATATAATCTTCTGGGCCTGGATTCTTTTGCTCTACTTCATGTTTGTGAGGTACATCCATGTTGTTGTGCATATCTGTCATTATTCTGAATGTTTTAAATACAAAACAATAGATAAAATTGGCTTTTCACTCTACAGTTCAAATGCCATTTAGAATAATAATTTCTTCCACTTATCTTAAAAGCTACCGGCAGGAGCAATGAATTGTTTGTGTTTTAAACATATTCATGTAATAGATCTAAAATTCTTTCCTTTATGCAGAAGAAATGGCAAGGGAACCATGATTTGTCTGTGTCATCATAGCCTGTCAAATTCTCCAGGTGCTTAATGGGCTTTGTCTGAATGTCTCTCACCTGCTTCCCTCCCATAAGTCCTGGGGAGGGCTCCTTTGCTCCAGGCCAGGTAGTCCCTCCCCACAAAGAAGCATCCCCTGATTACCCTAAGAACAGACAGGAGAACAATAACAGTATCCAATCTTAGATGCTGTTTTTAATCTATATTTATATAGCTGTGAAAATTAGCAGGGCCATGCCATCCATCTCCAAGGGAAATATAAAGATTAAACTGAATAGGAACAGTGTAACTAACTACCTGCTCACATCAGAGTCTACCATCCAGTATAGTTATGAGGTCACTAAAATTAATGAAACTTTTCTTTAGCTAATGAAATAGCCTGTGGCCAGATCAAATACCAATGAAATTCATTAACTTCTAATCTAGGGAGCAGGAGAGCCAAATTGAATTTTACATGCTAATGTTTTCTGAAACAAAGCAAAATCAAAAGCCTCGGCAAAAAGAAATGAGACATTTGGAAGCTTATCACTAGGCTGCCAACATTGTCTTTCTCTTTACCCTCACACCATGCACTGTACCTAACTGTTGCACCTTGTCATGTTCTACATTAGCAAAGGAACCCCACGGACACTAAAAAAAATTCTGTAAAGGAGTAAAGTGCCTAGGACAGATACAGTTATTACCTAGCTGGCAATTCATGAGAATAGCAGACAGTTTTTCAGCAGAGAGAAGGCAGATTGATGACAGCTTGGATGAGTGCAATTCACAGATGTTGTGCTGGGTACCCAAGAGCAGGACACGGGCAGCCAGCACTTTCCCCAAACACTTGTGACTTTATTACCTAATTTCTACTCACCTCTTATTATATTTGCTCTAGAAGTCAACACACGCTTGTGGCAATGAATCCAACTCGGTGACTTCCTTTTACAAAACAAATTCCAATCAGTGGCAATATTTGAAGAAATGAGAATGTAACGATACTGACTACAGACCTGACACTAGAGAAAGATGAGACTCTCTCCCAGGGGCATAGCAACACACACTGGGGCCCGCTGCTCCCACAAGCTGGTAATTTAGCCCAGCAGATGCAACAAGGCCACTTGGAAACACCAAACTGCATGATCTTGGCTCCTGGCCCAGCCGCTAATTTGTTGAAGGCAGAAGTGACCCTGTGAACCATTCAAAGGTGTATGTTTCTTTGAGAGGAGAAGTGGAAATACGGACTATAAACTGCTCCCAGGGAAAAAAAAAAAAAATCAGATGAGAGAGAAGGAAAACTCCTATGCTGTGACAGTTTATTTGTAAACAAAACATCTAAACATATGCCTCTGGGAGCTCCCTTTCTTGTGGATCTCAACCACAGATAGTGTACAAGACATAAGTACATATTGGAGTTAAAACTGACAGCTTCCCTCTCACACTTTTGGACCTCCTTTTATTGTTTTCCATTCCAGAATGTTCATGGTAATTTGAATGAACATGGGTTCTGGCTTTCAGATTTTGATTTCTGATGTCTGCCACCATCCCTCCTGAGCACTGTCACCAGATTCGTCTGTGGAGAACAAGGCAACCTGCATCCAACATTGACACAGCAGAATCTCTCCACTCGGAGAAGCGCAAGTTTCTCTGCCAAGCACACAGGACGCTTCACAACCCAACACCATATCTCCTTGCAGTTTCCTCAGTACACCCTAACATAACCCCTCTAGCCCATCCAGCCAGGCCCCTTGCTGTGTCCCCTGCAGACCATGCATGGTTCTAGGTCTGTTCCGTTCCACTCTCCTCACTAGCCTCAATTCTACTGCATTCTGATAACCTTTGTGTTGCAACGCAGATGTTATTCTCTCTGTCCACGGTGCTCCTGGGGCCAGGCAGGCAGTGTAGAAGCATGATACACAAAAAAAAGGACTTCGTTTTTTAGGGTGTTCCAGGGATCAGACTGGACCAAGGGAGACAGTCACCCAGGATGGGTAAAGAAAAAAATCTAAATCCTAGCCGACGAATCGCACGAGGGCATAGGAGTCCGGGAAGTGGCACTAAGCTTCAGGTCCAAAGGGTGGAAGAGGGCACAGCGACAAATCCCCTAGATGCATGGTGGGACTGCACACTGCTCCCGTCTGCCACGTAGGTTAGGTGTGGCCACAGGTCAATGAAATTGGAAGTGATAATCCTGAATAAGTATTATGCCTCTTTGCTGTTTTGCTTTGGTTTACAGACTAGTGGTGCATACCATTTCACTTGATTTTCTTTCTCCTTCTAACTACAGTTGATAAACTTATTTAGTATTTGGTCACACCTGGCCACAAGCTATAGACTTCCTTTATTTTCATAATCTCATGATGCTGAGTGACAGTACTTGAGAGGAAGAATCTGGTGTGAGCAAGGAGCTCCGAGTTCTTGGGTTAATTTTGTGAGTGGAAATGACATGCTCCTCTTTTTGTTTAATTTGCATAAACACTTCTCTTAAGACTACTTTGATTTGAAGAAAAGTTGCGAGGATAGCATACGGAGTTTCCACGTGCCCCTCCCCCAGTTCCTCCTACTAGTAACACCTTACATTTTCTGGCTACCTTTGTCATAGTTAAGGAACCAACCTTGGTGCATTAACTAAAGTCCACACGTTACTCAGATTTCACTAGGTTTCCCCTAAGGTCCGTTTTCTGTCCGGGGTCCCATCCAGGACATCACATCGCATTTGTTTGTCATCTTTTTCTTAGCCTTCTCTGGGCTGTGGCAGTTTCTCAGACTTTCCTCATTTTTGATGACTTCAACAGTTTTGAGGAATCCAGGGCAGGTATTTTGTAAAATATACTTCAGTTTGTGTTTGTCTGATGTTTTCACCATGATTATTAGACTAAGGATATGGGTTTGGGGTGGGAAGACCACAGAGGTGAGATGCCCTCCTCATCACATCCCCATCACATCATGGTACCAACATGTCTCATTAGAGCTGCGTGTAGACTTTGGTCACTGGGCCAATGTGGTGTTTGCCTGGCTTCTCCACTGCAAGGGCCCCACGCTCTACAGGGGGAGTACAGTAGGGCACAGCGCATTCTGAGGGCTGGGCAGCTAACCCACGCTACCTTTGTATCTATCATCTGGAATCCTCCCACACAGGAGGTGTGTCTCTCAGCACTTGGGCCTCTCTGGGATGAAAGTTTTAAGTGCATACAAAGGCTTTGCCAAGCTCTCTCTTCCTGATGCCATGATGACTATAAATGGCAGCTCCATGGCCTGGATCCAGAGGGAGGACAATGACACCATGATGTATAACGTGAACAAGAAATTAATCTTTATTGTTTGAGCCATTGAGACTTTGGGATATTTTTTATGGCACCATAACTTACCTTCCCCAAGGAAGGGTAAAGCAAGGTTATATTCTCAAGGGCAGTAGTCAGGAGGGTGGGGGCCATGAAAGGGCCAGCATGTCTATTAATGGTTTAGGACTGACGCTGGAACACAGTCATACATGGGAGGTCTGCTCTGACATGACATGGCCTCCACAGACTGGGGTCCAGATGGCACTAAACCCTCTTCCAGAGTGCAGCTTCTCCTTCCAGATCTCTCCTAATCACTGCAACACACATTGGTTTTATCACACTTCAAATCTAAAATAAAATCATCTCCCCTCAGTCACAGCCAGTGCCTCCTCCTGACTTTGTATTTCTGCCCCTGGTGCAGTTATCTTCCCTTTCCTGGCTTAAAATCTTAGTGTGATTGTTGAGCACAGCTTCTGTGGTGGTCAGTCATTTCTAGAGATTCTACCCACAATGTGACATTGGCACTCACCTTTTCCATGCCTCCCTCTCTCGAGCTCAGAGCCTCCTCCCCTCTGTCTACACCACTGTGACAGATCCTAATTAACCTCCTGCTCTCTCTTCACCCTTCTCTTCTCCTCCAGGTATCTATCTCTAAACTAAAGACCAGATCAGTTCTTTTTTCCATGTAAACTACCTTCTTGTTCTACCACTGGTCTTCCATCATCTTTTCCTTCCTCATCTACCTGTCCAGTCTTATTTCCCATGAGCCTTTCACCTCAAATCTACACCTCAGATATCCCTGTTAGATCTGTTTTCCAAGTACTTGCAATTCTTTGTAAGAGGGTTACTCTTCCTGTTCTGCCTTAACCTCTCGTCTCCTTCTCCAAGTGGCAAGTTCTGGCACCTCTTCAAGTTCCGGCTCAAATGTCATCTCCTCTATGAAATCCTTACTGACTCGTCCTATTCCAGGCAAAATTAATCATTCCTTCTTCCTTTTCCAATTTAGAAACAATCACGTTCATTCTTTAATGTTTGACTCAAGAAAAACCTCTTATTTTGTTTCTTTCTGTATTAGTTTGCCAAGGCTGCCATAATAAACACCATTGACTTGGTGGCTTAAACAACAAAAATGTATTCCTCACAGTCCTCGAGGTTAGAAGTGTGAGATCAAGGTGTTGGCAGGTTTGGTTTTTTTCTGAGGCCTTCCTTCTTGGTTTGCAGAGGGCCACCTTCTCCTGCATCCTCACACGGTCTTCCCCACATGTGCGTCTGTGTCCTAATCTCCCCTTCTTACTAAGACACCAGTCGTACTAGATCAGGAGCTACCCATATGACCTCATTTTACCTTAATTACCTCTTTGAAAATCCTGTTTCCAAATAGAGTCATACTCTGAGGTACTGGTGGTTAGGACTTCAATGTATGAATTTTGAGGGTGCACAATTCAGCCCAGAACATCTTCCTTCCTTCCTTTTCTCCTTCTCCTCCTTTTCCTTCTTCTCTTTCTCCTTCTCTCTCTCTCTCCCTCTTTTTCTCTTTCATTTATATAAAAAATATAAATTGATCCCTGAACTTTCAGCAGGAATAAAAAGCAGTAAAGACATTATCCTTGTCCTCAAGCAGCAGCTAGCCTCTCACAGGGGACAGACATGGAGGCAAATAAGCCCAAGCTCCCTTCAGAAGATGCCAACAGCCTCTGTGGCACTCTGTCAGGGCCCCATGCCCCAGGTTCCAGTGCAGATCCTCGCATTGTACTAGAGTGCCTCGTCTAGTTTCCTGTCACAGGGATGAATTGTGAGCTTCTGAGGTCAGGGCCACCTTAGTCATCTCCGAATTTACAGTGCCTTGAAATGCACCTGGTACATAATAAATGATTAACAAATATTGGTTGAATTGAACCCAAATAAATTGATATTATATTTTTACTCCTGAAGGATTTTTTGCCGATAGATTAACTTTTTCATCAGACTTAAACAAGGAACAAGTTTCTCTGTTAAAGTCAGCAGCTCAAAAGTGATCAATTACATGGCATTTTGCATTTTTTTTTTTTTTAGAAACAGTCTTACTCTGTTACCCAGGCTGGAGTGCATGGCTTACTGCAGCCTTGACCTCCTGGACTCAAGTGATCCTTTTGCCTCAGTCTCCCAAAATAGCTGGGACCACAGGTGTGTGCCACCATGCCCAGCTAGTGTTTTTTTGTTTTGTTTTGTTTTAATTTTTTTTTTTTTTTTTTTTTTTTTTTTTGAGACGGAGTCTCGCTCTGTCACCCAGGCTGGAGTGCAGTGGCGCAATCTCGGCTCACTGCAAGCTCCGCCTCCCGGGTTCACGCCATTCTCCGGCCTCAGCCTCCCGAGTAGCTGGGACTACAGGCGCCCGCCACTGCGTCCGGCTAATTTTTTTCTATTTTTAGTAGAGACGGGGTTTCACCATGGTCTCGATCTCCTGACCTTGTGATCCGCCCGCCTCGGCCTTCCAAAGTGCTGAGATTACAGGCGTGAGCCACCGCGCCCGGCCTGTTTTAATTTTTTATAGAGACAGGATCTCACTATGTTCCCCAGGTCAGTCTTGAACTCCCAGGTTCAAGTGATCCTCCTTCCTGGGCCTCCCAAAATGCTAAGATTACAGGCATGAACCACCCATAATTTGCTTTTTAAACTGATAAAATTATAAATTAACATCTTTGAAAAAGCAATGTTTCTACCATTTTTGGGGGGAAAATGACTTCTGAGTTTCCTTCTATTTAGGAATCTCTCAGGTCTTTCCTATTGCAATAAGTTGCGTATCTAAAAATTGTAACTGCAATAACAAATTAACATTAGTTGTATTTTGATGCCAACCAAAAATAAAAAGGAGCCTCATACTCTGTGAAAGTGATAAGCAAGGAGAATCTTACAAAGACTTGAAAATATTTTGAGAAAATAAAAACTGCAAAATTAGAAGCATTCAACTTAAGTATTACATAAAGTTTAAACAACTAATGAGTAGCGTTAATGGTCTGTTCTAGTTTAAGGTTATTGGTGACAGCATTTGTAACTGGCTGTTGGCTCACGTCAACGATCTACTGTAATTGGCAGACTGAGAGTCCCACTTTCCTTTTTCTTGGGAGACTAACAGTAATTTTCCCCCAACTTCATATCTACCTTCTCTCTAGGAGTGAGGTTCTGTAGAAGGTCTTCGTGTGACCGCTTGGCTGTCTGTGCCCTGCCGTAGCCTGCGAGGCAGAGCGGAAGCTGGGCGCTGCAGGAGAGGCAACAAGGCCTCACCCGCCGAGAAGCAGAAACCAGGAAGCTGGGCCAGCCACGCCCTGAAGACTCTGCTCCTCCCCATAGGAGTAGAGACCAGGTGTGACTTCCCATGGGGAGGAGTGGTGAGAGTTGAGACAAACTGTCCCTGAAAGTGAAGAGGCCTCAGGCAGGCGGAGCACCACGCACTCTAGAAGAGTGACACAGGACCCACTGGAACTAAAACTGTAATGTGATGAAATGTTGTCAAAGCAAAATAACAACAACAATAAAAATACTAGCAGGCACTTACGTAGCACTATGAGCCGGCGTTCTGGCAGCTTTACTTATATATTAACACAGTATGAACTATGTTTTTGTTTAATATCACACACTTATCAGTTGCAAAAGACTACTAATGCCGACATTTTTCTGGCAAGATGTCGTTTTCCATTAAGGCTCTATAAGGCTGGGTGTGGTGGCTCACATCTGTAATCCTAGCACTTTGGGAGGCCAAGGCAGGAAGATCACTTGAGCTCAGGAGTTAGAGACCAGCCTAGGCAACATAGCAAGACTCTGTCTCTACAAAAAATTCAAAACATTAGCAGATCATGGTGGCTCCTGTAGTGCCAGCTACTCTGGAGACTGAGGTGGGAGGATCACTTGAACCCGAGAAGTCGAGGCTGCACTGAGCTATGATGGCGCCACTGCACTCCAGCCTGGGTGACTAAGCAAGAAAGTGTTTCCAAAAAAAAAAAAAAAGAGAGAGAGAGAGAAAGAAAAGGCTCCTTTAAATCCAGCCTTCAGCAGATGAGGGGAATAAAACGGGCATGCCTTATATTAAGAGGGCTATTCGGGATTGCCCAGCAAATCTTTTTTTTTTTTTTTTTTTTTTGAGACGGAGTCTCACGCTGTTGCCCAGGCTGGAGTGCAGTGGCGCGATCTCGGCTCACTGCAAGCTCCGCCTCCCGGGTTCCCGCCATTCTCCTGCCTCAGCCTCCTGAGTAGCTGGGACTACAGGCGCCCGCCACCGCGCCCGGCTAATTTTTTGTATTTTTAGTAGAGACGGGGTTTCACTGTGGTCTCGATCTCCTGACCTTGTGATCCGCCCGCCTCGGCCTCCCAAAGTGCTGGGATTACAGGCTTGAGCCACCGCGCCCGGCCCAAATCTTTTTTTTTTAAGCTGTTTATGCCACATAATTAAGCTCATAAAATTTTCTTTGAAGAACCAAATAGGTTATATAACCAAAAGCCGAAGTCAAGTGATTCTTATGAGCAAACAACATATAGTTAATCTATAAAATTCTTTTGGGACCTCATACTGTTATACAGTTTTTCCTTACACGGAAACAAAAGCTTCTTCCCATAACATCCTTCTTTATTCTTTATATCTCTTTTGACAGCTCAAAGTGTGTTTGGTCCTCTGAGAAATCCTTGAGCAAATGCAGCAGTCATTTGCCCTGGGTGGTGCCTTTCTTCTTTACTAAACCTAATCAATTCTTCTAACTCTTACTTATGAGAGATGTACATAAAGTATATGTTTATATAAAATATGTTTATAGAAATGTGTACTGTGTAGTTTAGCAGTGGATACTGTTTGTGTGGTTGCTCAAGTACATGATGCATTGATAATTCATATACAAGAAGTGCTTTTGGGTTGGACTCTGGTCGGCGGGATGGGAACACACTATACAGCTGATCTTTGAACAACTGGGGTTTGAACTGCATAGGTCCACTTACACACAGATTTCTTCGATACGAATTACACAGAATGCACTGGCCTCTCCTGCCTCCCCTTCCACCTCCATCGCCTCTTCTGCTTCTGCCACCCCTGAGACAAGACCAACCCCTTCTCTTCCTCCTCCTCCTCAGCCTGCTCAACATCAAGGCGAAGAAAAGGAAGACCTTTATGATGATCCACTTCCACTTAATAAATAGTAAATATATTTTCTCTTCCTTTTGATTTTCTTAATAATATTTTCTTTTCTCTAGCTTACTTTATTGTAAGAATACAATATATAATACATATAACATACAAAATATGTGTTAATTGACAGTTCTGTTTTTGGTAAGGCTTCCGGTCAACAGTAGGCTATTAGTAGTTTAGTTTTGGGGCAGTCATACATGGATTTTCCACTGTGTGGGGGTGTTGGCCTCCAAACCCCACATTGTTTAGGGGTCAACTATACTGGCAGTGCTGGCCTCTTTTCTCTTTGGGGTACAGTCAGCACGCATGTCATTATTGTTTTACTTTCTCCCAAGTGTATTTCATTGCTTCAGTGTTTTTGTCTTTGGTTTGGATTTCTTTTTTCATCAGAATTTATAGACCATCTGCAAAGCGCAACTTTGGAGGGAATGCAATGCTTCTATCAGTCAGCATCCCAGCTGGAAAGAGATGACACGCTCAAAGGGGTCACTGAATGGACTTAAACTGACAGGCTATCTAGAGAAACCAGCAGAGGCTTAAGGAGACGGACAAGCTATGGTAAAGCCTCAGGAATCAGCAACAAGGGAGGCCTTTATCACCCCTCAACCTGTTGGGAAGTGGAAGGCAGGGG
Organism: Macaca fascicularis; assembly: GCF_037993035.2. NCBI lineage: Eukaryota > Metazoa > Chordata > Mammalia > Primates > Cercopithecidae > Macaca > Macaca fascicularis. The sequence continues at coordinate 20,315,432 of NC_088375.1, forward strand.
ACAAATATGAGAACTCAGAGCTCTGGCTATGAAGAGGGGCTGCTCGCAGGATGAGACTCTAGAAGAGAAACAGATTTCTCTTAGGGAAGGAGCAGGCAAGAAACCTCCAACCTCTCTCCACCCTCTTCCATCTCCCCAGTTTCTGCTGCGGACCAAAGCCTGTGAAAAGCAGAAATCTAGAAGATGAAGGGGGGAGGAAATTAGTCTTCCAGGCCACACAGCGGGGTCAGCAGGAGTCTTGAGGGGCAAAGAGAAAATCCAGGTCTGCACAAAATGCAATGGGAGAAGCCTAGTTTCTCAGAAAGCGGGCACTGTGCACTCTGCATCTTTTCATGACCATATCTAGCATCTAGTGCAGGGCATGACACCCATGACTTTCTCAACAAGGGTCTTACTGAATCTGCGAACAGATTAGATGTCAGTTGTTACCTGAAATAGAAGGCATTGTAACTGACAAGAGAGTACACATGAACTCTGACTTTTTTAAACAACCACATATTACTATTATTTAAAACTTCCTCTTCTAAAACAATGTCTTTCTTTTATTAATCAGCTAATATTTAAGGAGAATCTGGTAACTCTGATTTTTCTTTCCATCAACCTGTCCTTAAGCTGCACACAGAAAAACTGTCTTCAGAAGAGAGTTTCTGATGTTGTTAAGCACCTAAAATCTGTATAAGCAAATAAAAGAGCAAAACCCTCCTAAAGAGAGTATCAAGTTTGCGAGGCTTGGCCACGGGAGGCCAATTCCAGTTCCAGTCCTGATTCTACTGCTTGTGCTTCCTGGAGTAGGTTACCTATACTCCGCATGCCTCCATTTCTTCAGCAAAAATAGGAGTAATAACAGTACCTGTCTCTTAGACACTGTTTTCTAGTAACAGTCCTGCCTTCACCGAATGCTATTATCCAGCACTGCATGTTTCAATCAGTCAATAACTTCTATTGCATCCAACAACTCAAAATATCTTGTTTAAATCTGTCATTGTTGGTTCTCTCTAACTGATCCCCTTGCCTGGTTACTAGAATCTACCTTTGTATCTACGTTACATGAACTGACACTTTGGCTCTGTTCTTTGGTTTTGGAGATTGTGATTAAAATAGGGATGCCAGATAGAATACAGAACTTTAAAATCTATATAAAGACAGGTAATATATAGATAAAATACAAAGTAAAAACCTTTGAATTTCAGACAGACAACCAATAATTTTTTAGTATATCTATATCCCAAATATTGCATGGCAACTCTAGATTGGAGGGCACCTCTTGAGTCACCCTCAAGTTCAGGATTCAGCACCTCTCAGTTCATCCCATGCCACATTCTCACCCTTCCCTAGAGCAGCCCTGGGTCTTGAGTACAAATTCAACAACTCAGCTCTTCTTGGAGGGATGTTTAAGTAATTACTGCCCCTGGGAAGAAAGTGATCACTTCCCCTCGCTTGAGCCTTGGCATAGATCTACAACACCAGGATATCCATGCTAAGGCTCAGGTGAGGGGAAATGATCACAATACCATAGATATCCTGGTTCTCAATATTGGATGTGTAGTAATAGCAGAATAAACTGTATGAAAGCCAGTGGCGCGATTCAGATTTAATGGTCACCTTTTGCTCTCTGAGGATCTATCAGAATAGCATCTTCAATGTCCTGAGAGAGAAGCTTCCTCTCCCATCTCTGGTCCAAAAAATGGGCTCTGTTTGCTTTGTAAATGTATGAAAAAAGGGCAAGTCTTCCAGTTTCAGGTCTAATAAGGACTGTTGAAATCTGAAAGGCCTTGTCCAGGTTAATGAGATGGAATTCTGAAGACACTACCTAGAATCTTACCAAATTCAAAGTTAACTATAAATTGTTATTGCTTTCTAAAATCCAAGTACAAGCCTAAGTACCTTTGAGGGAGAATGGGTCTGTTCACTTGGAGGAGAATGGAGGTAGATGCGGCCATGCACCCTACAAATCCAGTGGGACGGTTCCTGACTGACATATGGGAACTCATTGTTTTCATCTTCATTAGCCATAGAAATCTGCCCTAATTGACTGCATAAAGGCAATTGAGCTGGTTAGCAAATTCAAATTCAATAAGGCATCTGGGGAAGATACTTTCTGCCACTCAAAGTTGTTTTTGAAGTTGTGGGCTCTAATTCTTGCCGTCTTATTTATCACTGTTAACTGCAGGAATAATTTTACAAGTCTTATTTCAAAATGTAGTCCATCCTTTTTTTAAGGGTAATCCGTTACTTCCTCCTCCCTGACCCTCTCAGTTACAGACTCTTTCTCTGTGTTTACTTTCTGAATGTTAATAGGAGTTGGATTGTTGAGGCCAATATTCTGGCTGCAGTGGCCCTGAAGATAACTGGTCCTTCTACAACCAGACATTGTTATGACCTCTGTCACATAATGATGTGATTAGTCCAAAAGCCCATCTCCCCTCCCTCCACCTGCCCCACCCACAAACACTGTGACCAGAGTCAAAATCCCTACATTCTTTGGATAAGATGAATGCATGCCCTCTATGCCCTATTTTTTTTTTTTTTTTTTTTTTTTTTTTGAGACAGAGTTTCGCTCTTGTTGCCCAGGTTGGAATGCAATGGTGCGATCTCGGCTCACTGCAACCGCCACCTCCGGAGTTCAAGTGATTCTCCTGCCTCAGCCTCTCGAGTAGCTGGGATTACAGGCATGCACCACCAGGCCTGGTGAATTTTGTATTTTTAGTAGAGATGGGGTGTCTTCTCCATGTTAGTCGGGCTGGTCTCAAACTCCTGACCTCAGGTGATCCACCCGCCTCAGCCTCCCAAAGTGCTGGGATTACAGCAGTGAGCCACTGCACCAGGCCCATGCCCTCTATTTTTTAAAGAATATAAGACAAGTTTCTAATCTCCATTGACAATCACTTCATTTCATCCATTCAAATCCCCTGGCTCTGGGATTTTTCTAGCCATTGGTTGAACTTGGACAAGTAACTTAACCTCTTGAGTTTTCTCAATTTTCCAATGTAGAAAAATAATTAACTTAGAGTAGCCTTAAGGCTTAAATAAAATTATTTCAAACACTGTCAAGCATATACTGGAGGCTAATACTCAATCATGGTTGTCACCACTGAACTGTGAGCTCACTTAGTTGGGATGGCAGCCCCATCTCCCTCTGGGGAAGAGCTTGCAGCCCAGGTGGGAGGAGCAGATGGCCACCAGGGAGCCATTTCAGTTGAGGCTACACTCTTCCCAGCCAGGCAGCCCGCAACTAGTCACCTAGCAGTGCAGAGTACTAGGGCTTGGTTACCCCCGCCCAATGTGGGGCTTCTCTGAAAGGCAGTCTGGCTCTGGACTTCTCCTTGGATCGATAAGAGACTCCCGCATGCGTCACCACCAGGGGTTGCCCTGTCCAGCCTACTTCGTTCCCTTTGTCTTCCCCAGACATCACTCCCCTCTATAAACCTTTTACACCCCTTACCCCATCTCTTTGCTCACTCCCTAGAGAACTCCACAGTGAGGAAGTTTCCCCAGTGTATATCACTCTCAAATACAGGTTAAGTTGGTGATGGTGCCCAGCACTTCTGCGAAAGGAATAAAGGCAACTGGATTGGATTACAGTTGGTCTTGGAACAACACAGTTTTCAATTTCGAGGATTCACTTATACTTGAGTCTTCCTCCGCCTTTGCCATCCCTGAGACAGCAAGAACAATCCCTTCTCTTCTTCCTCCCTTCATCCTACTCATTATGAAGACAATGAGGACAAAGACCTTTATGGTGATCCACTTCCATTTAATGAATAGTAAATATATTTTCTCTTCCTTATGATTTTCTCAATGACATTTTCTTTTCTCTAGCTTATTTTATTATAAGAATATAATATCTGATATATATAACATACCAAATATATGTTAATCAACTGTTTATGTTATCAGCAAGGCTTCTGGTCAACGGTAGGCTATTAGTAGCTTTTTTGAGGGGTCAGTAGTTATACGTGACTATTGCGGGGGAAGCACTGCCTCTAATCCCAGCATGGTTCAGGGGTCAACTGTACCGTTAACAAAGGAAAGACCTACCTGTATATCTAAGAGAGAGAGAGAGAAAAAAGAAAAGACATTTTAGAAGACAACAACACTGAAGAAAGGTGGTGCCCTGCTCCAGGGTTAGCCCCTGGAGGTCCTCTGGCTATGGAAGACCTGAGAGAGTCTCTGCTGAATCGACATTACTTCACCCATGGATTGCACCCCATGCCTGGCTAGAATTCTAAACTGATTTGAACTAAGCCCGTGACTCCACACCCTAGCCAGCTTTGAGCCTCTGAATTTTCCAGCATCTGGCAAGTTTTCAGAAACCTGGTAATCATGTCAACTACTCACAAACATGAGAGATTTTTTTTTAATCTATAACTCCTTCCTGATTCTTTACTCTGTTTTATTCTTACAGTTGTCCTTTAAGGAAGGATTTTTTTTTTCCATTGAGGAAGCTAAGGCATAGAGAAGTTGAGTATCCTGTCCAAGTCCTACGGCAATTAAGTGGTAGAGCCATGGGTTTGAGATTTGTCTGTCTGACCTCTAACCACTCATACATCATCTCCCTATATAGGCATTTAGACCCTAACTAAATCTCTGATGCACAAAACAGTAGGAAGAAACCAAAACCAATGTGGAAGTGAGCAACTGCAATGCAAAACTGCTGCATCTTACTGATCTCGATGTCGATAAAGTCACAAACTGTAGCCTATCATTCCGGGACTGCACTTGCCCCTCGCTTCAGCAGCTCTGCCCATCATCAGCTGCATCCAGCATGCTCTGCACAGGCATCATACAGGCACAGGGCCTTTGGATTTTGTGAACTTGTGGAGTCACAGGTATCCGGACTCTCATATCCCTCTTGAAACTGTCTACAGAGACAAGTTCGGCCAGAATCACCTCGTGATTCGACAGGCCAGCAGAGATGCTCTTTGCCGCTGCTCAGCAGATCATGGTGAAGGGTCAGGACCCATCTTCTGCTAGCTGCCCACTCTGCTGCCAGCCCCCACAACTGCCACAGAATGTTCTGCTTCTGACAGTCCATTTCTCCACAATGAGCGAGAGTGGAAACTGCTGCTCCCATCTGGGCAATGGAGCTACGTGGCTCTTGCACAATTAGTTCAGCTCTTGGAAAACTGTTTACTGAATATTTTGCCAGCTCTACATGGAACTGAAGCTGTGTTTTATTCTTAGCCTAACCACAGCTTAACAGGTCACAAACCTTAAGGGTGTGCAAATCTGTGCTCCCTTCACTCCAGTGGGTGCTTTCTCCCCTGCTCAGGGCTTCTGAGAAGCTGTGCCCAGGGAAAGTTTAGCCTCATGAAATAGAGCCTCACAAAATCCACCTGCCAAAAGTTCACCATGTCTATACAGAAGCCAGCCTTGACTTGAATTTCTTATAATACTGGAAATAAGGAAATGGGGTCTGATAAAATGTCCAATGTTTGTCAATTGTTTGTACAATATAATTGACAGCTACTATGGATAGACAGGGCAGTGGGGACCTCAGTTGTGTGAGGGAGCCACTTCCTGCAGGCCCTGGGAGCACTGGAGATGGGAAGGAGGGTCAGCAGGAGCTGTCTGTGACAAAATCACTTCACAGAACATGGAAAGGGAAGCCACCTCTAACTGTTCTGTTTTTTCCTCCAGGGATCCTGGCAAAATGTGGGGTGAAAAGAAGAGGACACCTGCTTGAAGCTCTCCCAGGAATGCCTCCAAGACCTAAATGCAGATACTGGAGCATTCCCTTGGATTAATGGGGTCTCCTATAATCACTGCCCACTTGCCATTGGGCTCAACAGGGTCCAGCTCTCTAAGGTAATGCCAACCCTGATCTTTCCCTGCTCCCCAAGACCTCATAGGCTGCTCTTGCTACCTACTTAGGACTCCAAGCCTGAGACAAAACCTTTTTTCTATAAGAAAAGGTTCTTAATTTCTAAAGAAAGCACTTCTATACAGGTTTTCCCTGTATATAAGCAGAATAATTTTTAAATGCAAGAAGAGGGAGAATTTGAGAGATAACATAGCAGAAATTCAGTACATTTTGCCTCTGGAATAAATATGAATGACTTTATCTGTTTATGTAAATATCTGGAACAACAGGTCTGTGGTGGGTGCTGACGATTGGTCTGCTCCATTCTTCTGAAGGGTCTTCAAGTACAGGAGAGTCTGGAAGACTAAAAGATGCATTTCCTAGGCTCCCTTGCAGCCAGGATTCTCTAGGGAGATCTTGGGATTTGAAAGGCAGTTGAAGTACAAGTAGTTTCAAGATTCTGGCTCCAATGGCTCTCTAAAGAGGAACCCATACTATGAAGTTCTGAGAGTCAGTCCTGAAAGTACAGACTACTGCTCACCCCTCCAACCCTCCTAATTATTGTGTGAGCACCCAGTTCCCTGTATTAAATATCTTTCCACTTAAGATACATAAAGTGGTTTCATTTCCTGCAGCAAACTCTGACTGACATCAATCCTTTGTCTGAGATCCATTTGGTTTGAGGTTTCTTTTTGTTTGTCTACTTTTGGGTTTTATAATTATTATTATTATTAGTAGTAGTAGTAGTAGTAATGACAGGGTTTTCACCATGTTGACCAGGCTGGTCTCAAACTCCTGATCTCAGATGATCTACCCATCGCGGCCTCCCAAAGTGCTGGGATTACAGGTGTGAACCACTGTACCCAGCCTAGTCTGAGTTTAATAATGTATTTGATCTTTCCTCACTTATTCTCATTTTTACCTCTTGACTTGTTTTTGATGTTCTCTTCTTATCCTGCTTCTCATTTTATTTACCCCTCTTTAGCATATAACTGCAGCTGTAATAATCTAGAGGAAAAGGCATACATTTTAGAGTCAAATAGATCTCATTTTAAAGTCCTGCTCTTTCACTTATAATCTGTGTCACTATAGATGAAGTTTTTAAAGTCTGCAGCCTCTGTTTTCTGATCTCTTAAACATGCCCAGGAATATCTTTCTTATGAGGTGTGGTGCCGTTTAGGTGAGAGGTCCGGGGGGCCCCCAGCAGGACACAGAGCAGGACTGAACAAATCTCAGTTTATTCCCCTCCTCCTCCTCCCTACGCAAAGAATTCTTAGAGTGATCTTCATGCATCATTGACAATCAGTTCCAGTGCTGGGGACAGCCACTCTCCAGACCAAGGAGACAAGCCCAAGCCCCTCTCCATAGCTGGGATGAGTGAGAGCTCAGTGGAGGGTCCTTCCCATCCCCATGACCATGGACTGAAGGACACACACATCAGCCCCAGAGTCATCTCCCCCAGAGCTTCAAGGTCAAACAGCATTTACTCTGTGCTCTTCAGAAATATAAACTCCCATCCCTGAGGATCTGGACTCAAAGGCTTGACCACTCCTAATCTTCCTGGAGTCCATGTGTACAGAACCCAAGTCATTCTTCTCTCTCTCTCTCTCTCTCTCTCTCTCTCTCTCTCTCCCCTCTTAGATATCTCTTTCCTTCTCTCTTCCTTTTTTGTCCATTTCTGCATTCATTTTCTCACTCTCCATGTCTGCTGGTTATTTTGTTTCTCACATCTCTCTTTTCCTCCACATACAGGGTGTTTGGCCTTATTCTGTTGCAACCTCTCTGTTTCACTTCCTGTCGTTCTTTCTCCCCAGATTTTCACTGTTCCCTAACTGCATGTATTCCTGCATCTTTCTCCCCATCTCTGTCCCCCCCATCCCCTGCCCCTGACTCTCCCTGTCACAATCCCGTTCCTGAACTCTGGCTCCTTCCACTTACTAAGTCCCTTCCCTGTCACATTGCTCTTTTTCCCTCCTGGCACCAGGTCTTTCTGCCTTTCGCCGTCCCAGTTCTTTTATTCCCCTCACTCTATAGCTCCCTTCTTCACACCACTTCTGCTACCACTGGTCAAGGTACCTCCTCCCTGCTTTGCTCCGCGTCATCTCTGGAGAGCCCTTTTCAATCCGTATCCTCTTCTGCGTCTCCTGCTGGTTCACCCATTTTCTCTACTGTTAGTCTCTAAGTCCAACCCCTCTGTCCTCTGATTTGTATCTCATTCTTCTCCCTCCCAGACTTTCTAGCTGTCCCTCAGTCTGTCGATTTCTGTCCCCGACCCAGTCCAGTGCACATTCACAGATATGGGGGGAAAGAGGCCACCGCCTGGAAGAATAGTTCTATTTTCCAGTGGTGCTGGGAAGGCAAACGCACCGCAGCCAGCCCAGCCAGGGGAAGCGATCTGTGCAAAAGAAACACCGAGGTCACGAAATAGGTGCAGGTCACCTCCTCCAGCACGAGGGTTGAGGGGTCCCCCAAGGCAGTGAGTACTGTGGGGAGAACTGGGGAGGAGTACGGGTTGACCTGAGAGGTCACAAGGAGCGGGGAGTCTCAAAAGATGGCGCGGTCCCCAGAATTCCAGGGTCGGGATGAAGACTCAGCACCGGGGGCTGCACTGGGTTGGGGGAGGTGGAGGGAGCGCAAAACACTTGAACCCGCCGCCGACTTTATCCCACGCAGTTATGCGAGATGATGGAGGGGGACTGGAGTCACCCAAAAGGAAAACGACGCGGCAGGCGGTGTCTACCTGGACCTCCCTCAGACTGGGGGAGCAGGCCGGCTCAGAGCGATTTTAACCCAAAATAAACGCAGACCAGGAGGGGCGACCAGGCCTGGGAAAACCTCATAGCCATGCAGGACTTCCCGCGGGCCGGGTGAGCCGGCCAAGATATTTCAACACACGCACTGGCTCCTGAACCCCAGCTGCGATGGATCAGGGGTCTGAGGGGTCGCAAAGCACAGATTTGAACCGGAAAGACGGGGCCTTACCCACTGGACTCTGCCCTTGCTCGCTTGACATCTGCCCAGTTCATTCTGAGCCTCTTGCCAACAGCGGCAAAAATAAATCTTTAATTCTTTATCCCCAAGCCCCCGGTGGAATCTGTAACATAGTAAGGCCTCAGCATGAAATAAAGCCGCCTGCCTGAGCCCTTTTCCCCGAGGACAGGCACACCCACTCAGAGTTTGCAGACTCTGAACACTTGGAGCCCAGGCGCCTTTACCTACAAGCTGATCGCTCCGTTTGCATGTCGTCTCCAGGATAATTTCCTTACAGTGCTTTCCAAAAGCAGCTTTTACACATCCTGATCATGTTCCTGAAACACCCCTGTTATTGCTTGTGCCCACCGTTGTCAGTGGATCCTTTGAAGCAAAAATCTGCTTAAAATCAAATTACTCTGTATCTTAGGAAATAAAAATGTGGACAGAAATGACTAAAGAAAAATGTTACATTCAATAGTCAATGTTAAATTACATGTTTTATGGTTCTGAGATATAAACCCCTATCTCCAAAAAATTTCTAGCACACAGCTAATTTGTGTGAATATTATTGGGGGTGAGACACAGGGAGGAAAGATGATATAAAAGTTAATATGCTTTTGGCAGCAAGTAATAGGATGTTTGTCTCAAGAGAGCTTAAACTATAAAGGATTTTTGTTGGCTCGTGAAAGTGGAGACTCAGAATTCAGCCTTTTTTATTTCCTCACTCTGTCCTCCATTTGAGAGCTCTATTCTTACAGAGGCAAGCGGTTGCCAACTGGGACAACATTCTTGACAAGTAGGAGAGAGAGTCTCTTATCTAACTGTGGAATTAAACTTCCCCCTCCTTCAGTCTGACTGGAATAATTTAGTGAATGTACTTGCTCCTGAACCGAGAACTGTCACCAGGGAAATGCCATGCACTGATTGGCTTAAACCTGTTTCCTAAAATGATTCTTGGCAGAGGAATGGAATTATCACGACTGACTCAGGCTAGATCTGGAGTCAATGCCCAAAACCACATTGTTCCTACTCTGAAGAGGAAGGATGAAGCTGATGTTCACACACACGAGAGAGCTAAAGAGAGGGGTCCAGTCCCTCGTTTGGATCGAATTACAATGAAAGACTGAAGAACATTCACAAGACAAAAACAAAGTCAAAATGGACATTACAGCACAAGTGAGAAGTCCACACCAGAAACCCTGAGGAGGTCTCTGAACTTCCCATAGGATGTGAGAAAGGGAGTTGAAGCTGATTTTATCAAAGTCATAAAGCCAGGACAGACCCAACTTTGTCTGGGTAACACCTACAAAATTTGTCTAACAATAAGTAGGCAAGGGGAGGGGGAACAGTGAGGAGGAAACACGGTTGCACAAAAGAAAGTACTAGACTAAAAATGCCAAAATGTGCCAGTGTGGTTGTGTAAGCCTGCAATCCCAGCGACTCAAGAATCTGAGGTGGGAGGATTGCTTGAAACCAGGAGTTCAAGGCTGTAGTGAGCTTAGACATACGCCTGTGAATAACCACTACACTCCAGCCTGGGCAACATAGTGAGTCCCTGTCTCTAAAAAGAAATGAAATTTTTTAAAAAATGCAAAATATAATAGCATCTGCCATTAGGTGATGAAACTATGATTGTTTTTCTCTCTTTTTCAAGTTTTTCTGTTTTTCTAATAATCTTAAAATGAGAATATATTTTTTATAATTAGAAAGTATTAAAGTCGTTAATGGTGGCTTCCAAATGTAACTTCTCCCTAAAATTCCTGTGATTCATTCTTTATTCACCATCCACAAAAGCCACAGGCACAGTAATAATTTTTCCAATATTTGTTAAGCATCAAATTGTCAAGCTCTTCAGAGGGTTGGCAAGATAAAAGTCCCTAATTAACAAATACTCAAGGACTGACACATCTTTTCCGTAATCACGTTGTTGTTTAAATTGTGGAATATTTGTGGTTGGAGGCTATGCTTAATTGTTAAAAAGTTAATTGTTTTTGAGTCAATAAGTGATCACTCTGGCTCCCCAAGAGAGACTAATTAACTTGGAAAATCCCAGTGAGAACCCCAACTCCAAGGGGAAGCACATTTATCTCTAGATGACTTTCCATATGCGACAGAGTAAGTTCTTGAAGGGCAAGGATTCTGTGCGCTGATTATCACATTGGCATGCACAGATAGGTGCATCACAAATGCTTTTCTTGATAGAGATAACAGCAAACTCACATGGGCCATACCCTCTTTAATCAGCTTCATTATTTTCTCTATTTTGTACTATGTGAATCATTTTTCTTCCTAATTTTTACTTTCTTTTTTTTTTCTTTTTCACATTAACCAGGTTTTGATGAGTGAAGATTCCACTCCCTGAACTCCTTGTATATCAGAAAGCGAGAGATTTTGTGTCTTCCTGGAAAACCCTTTATTTATGAAGGACTCTTCCATCCTCTTAAGCTCCAAAGCTACCTCTTCCTTCCCCATCTCGGCAGGGACACTGCTGACGCGCCTCCGACCACGAGCACGTGGCCAGGTCTCCAGATCCATGCCTAGCCCAACTATCTCAGGACATAATTTTTCTCTACTTGGAGTTTGGTGAGAACTACGAATTTCTTAACGTCATATTGATTTTGCTTAAAATGAAAAATCTTAAACCTGTGGAGGTCAAGGGCGAAAAGAATTTTAATTATCTTAAAATAACGGTGAAAAGGAACTGTAGAGATTTCATGACTTTAGCTCCTGGTGAGGTTGAAAAAATTAAAGGCCAAAGAAATTAAACTTATCCTGTAAATGTATAGAGCTGGTCAGTGACAAGGACAGGATGATGATCCCGTCTTCCTGGGGCCCTGGTGATACTGGATGGTCCCCTCAGCTCTGAGCCATGCAGCCTGTCCTGATGTCATTGTGCACATGCTGCCCCACAGCAGTCACTCTCATTTAAGTTCCAAATGTAGGTATATTACAAATTGCCTGCAAGAGAAAAGCAAACTGATATCTCAAAAATGTGGACAGACAGGGCATGTCAGAAGAGCGGTATCAGTCAAAATCAGATGGTGCCATATAGCATCCTGTCGCACAACTACCCATGAAAATGCCTCGGTCAGGGAGCGGGCAGTGTGGAGAATAAAACCACCTTCTGGAAACCAAGTCTTCTGCTTTGGGAGATGACTATGTAATGAATGGTGGAGAGTAGTTTCGGTTCTGTATGGAACACAACTACTGAGAATCATGCTGATAATCATAGCAATTTTAATACACGTTTTTAAAAAGGGCTTCCTATATCCCGGGTGCTATGTTGTTCCAGTTGTCCAAATGAAAGCTGAATTCTGTCCATTCTACAATGTAGGTCTGCCATCTAAAGAAACATCCAACCTCTATCTCAGCCGGCTGCCTCTGCTCATTCAGCAGGGTGCCAACTTTCCTTCACTGGAAGTGTGCACTCTCCCTGTAGAGGAGCAAGATTCAGCAGTTTAGACAACATGTTTTCTCACCCTTTGAATAGTCAGACACTGACTAAAAGAATAAAGGTGACCGATACACCTTTTACCACCAAAAGCCCTGACTTCTAAACCAGTTGTATTCTCCACCTGCACAATCATATGTATGATCCACCTCTCTTCACCCAAGATAGACATGAGCAATGGAGTGCACCAACCCTAGCAGCCATTGCCTCCCTTTCCAACTTGAATCCACTTGGCAGGCCCAAGCAAACATACTGCCCAGGGCTCATGTACTTGTGCAACTTCTTCTCCCCACCCCCACACACCTTGTCTCTGGGCTTGGTTTTAGGTCTGGCTTTGACCCATGAACATTAACAAGCAGGGTGTAAACAGAGGCTTGGTAAACCCTTGCACACTGGAGCTGCCTCTCGTGGTACACTCTGTTGCGAAGTCGGTCTTGTCTCCATGCTATAAAGAAACTCCAGCTAGACTACTGAAGATGAGAGGGCACAGGCAGGGAGCTCTGAAGGTAGAAGCCTTTACATGGTTCACCCCAGTTGAGCTGCACATTATCCCTCAACCACACAGGTACAACTGAGGCAAAAGAAGTGCTTGGCTGAGCCCCGTACACCCACAGGATCACGAGAAAGAATAAGTAGCTGTTGCTCTAAGTCACTAAGTATTGGGGTGGCTTGTTACACAGCAACAACTAAACTGGTGTATCTCTACTGGAGGTTTTAAAGAGTCCCTCTATATCCTCTCTACACAAGAGCAGAAAGGGAGAAGAGAAATTAAGGCTTAAAATATCCTCAAGGAGTAATAGTTCTACCTACCTCAGGCAAAGTTCCTTAGCAAATTAGTCATTTTGTTTCTCTCTCTAATAAGGATAATAGCAACCAATCCTATGTATGTCCACATGTATAGTGTGAGGTTAGAAGAAGTGATATATTTATTTATTCATTTACATCACAACTTGGTCAAGAGGAGATTTAGACAGGCTAGGGTAATTGGTAAAATATTTTTCATGCCCAATAAATGAATGTGGTTCATAAATTTCAGGTATTATAATATTTATTGAAACATTTCTTCACTTATAAGCCCTCACTGCTTCCTGGTCTCCTCTATCAACATTTTTACAAGAAAAAATGTTCATTGCTTTACCTAAATAATTATTAGCCTGATTAATAATTGATCCCTTTCTACCGTTTCCATTTGGAAATAGAAACACTTGGCTTTCAGCAGTACCTGATCAGTTTTGGGGGTGACGGTGAAGTGATTTAGAAAAGGAGCCAGTGTAAAGAAAGGGGCACTGAGTAGGACAACTGGGCCGATTAACCATGTGGCTGGTGACATGGAGGACTGTCTAACTTTCGGTAGGCTCTCAGCCACACAAGGGCCAACCACAAAAATCATTTAAATTTGTCACAAAGGCAATAATTACTCATATAATGACTCCGCTTCATTCTCATCCCTTAGGCTGAAATAAGGTAACAAAGGAGGTAAATTGTGTAGATAAATTAATGCATTGCAAATCCGCTCATCAGTTACTGTGTCTGGTTTTAGATCATTAATGCACAATAATAGCCTATGTGCAGCCCTCCTAGCTTCATGGTCTGTTCTGAGATTTTTATCTCAGAGTAAACATAGGAACCCAGGAAGAGCCAGGAGAGAGAAGGGACACAGGGGGAAGACACTCAGAGTAGGGAGAAGTTAGGGAGTTCTAGATGACTTTTCTGTATGTTTTTTAACCAATAAAACCTTTGATAAATACATGAGTCAAGCCAGTGTAACTATTTCAATTGATACTGCTGTGGTTGGCGACATTTTAGATACATCAGTCCTAAGTTCCTATTGAGTATCTCTTAGTAGAGATACTTGAGCAGATTCAAAACAGAATTCTGACTCAGTCAGCTGGGTCTGGTATAGTCTAAGTCCATGACAAATTGGAGCACAAAGAGTAGTCAATCTTTCTGATTTTCATGGTAAAATCATTTCTTATATTTACTCCTGAAGCACATGAATTGTTTTTCCAACAATACTGATACTTGTCTTAAAGTGAAACCCTGAACCTGCTATTATCCAGCAACTGTCAAAGAGTGACCAATGCAATTGATATTTCCAAAAGCTTGTGTACTAGGGATATACTAGAATGTCTAAGTTCTATTTATGCTTTAAGTTCAGACTATAAGAATACACCCAAAACAGCATGCTTGGACTGTAAGAATACGTGCCCTCATGGGAATGTTTTCCAAAGTGACAATCAGCATATGCCACGTTGATGTTATACCACTTGCTGTTGGATTGAGAGGAAATGCTAGAAGCTGCTATATGGAGAATGTTTCTCCATCTCATGCAAAGCCAGGTAAAAATGTAAAATATTCACATCAACATTTTTGGCACCCAAATTCAAGGGAAGAAAACCAATTCCCCTCTAGAGCCTCCAGAAAGCAACACAGCCCTGCCAACCTCTTGGTTTTAGCCAATGAGACCCATATCAGATTTCTTACCTCCAGACCGTAACGTAATAAATCTGTGTTGCTTTAAGCAACTCATAGCAGCCGAAGGAAGCTAATACAATGAGTTAAGTTGGAAGTACCTGTGGGACATTTAGGAGGAAAGCAGCAAAGGGCAATGAGATCTTCTGCTCTAGAATGTCTTCTCTTTTTAAAGATAAATGTTGGGTTCCCAACAACATGCATCTTTCATGTGCACTCTGTGCCTCTTCAAGACTTGGTTTTATTGTTAATATTGCACATTGTACCAGATAACAGGGGAAACTGTGGTTGGGGGACTCGGGCTGTTAAACGAAGACTGTAAAAATGTAAGAATGTACCAGTCTGCAGCAAGAGCTTCTTGCATGACAAGAGTCAAGAGACAGCCCAGCACAGGGCTAAGGAACACGGCAGATCCGTGACTTCCACATGATGCCTGGGCCACAATCTTGCCTACTGACTCTCTAAACTACCTTTGTACACCGAATTCACAGCTCCCTGCTTCACCATCTGCAGGATTCACTTGTCAGTTTTCAGAGAGGTGGGCCGCCCCCGACAGTTCCACCAGGTCAGCAGCTGCAGCCGCGGCAGCTTTGTTCCACACAGCCAGCCTGTGCAACGAGGAGTGTGATCTATATAATGTTGCTCTGATTTTATAAAATTAGTGGAAATGAAAAAAAAAATGAATGTGCTGTTACCCATTAAAAGTGTAAGCCTCATAAAATTTAATAGAAATGAAGATGGAAATCCTTAGGAATCAATTGTCATCTCAGTGGGATGCCCACAGGGACCCGAGCTCTTGGACTGAGGGTCCTGCTGTGAAGGAAATTAAAGGAATCATTGAAAGGGGTCTACTAGGAAGACCATGCAGAGTGAGCATTTACTGAGTGCTTGCTGTGTACCAGCGCTTTACATCCATAACCTCATTTGATCGGAGGATGAAAGCATCGGCTGATTGGGTAAGTGCCATGCTTATCCACTTGAGAGGTTAGAAAGTTGTTTAGACTCAGAAGGGTTAAAAGGCTAAGGAGCTTAAGGAATCAGAACCAATAAGTGGCAGAGCCAGAATTCAAGCCCAAGCAGCCTGACTCCTCCCCATGTCCCTGGTTGCCACCATCACCTCCCATTATCACCATCTTGACATCATCTCCCTATCTCTCCCTGCACTCCTTTTATCTTGTTCAGACTGGCCTCTGGGACATACCAGATGCCCTTCTGCCTTGGGGCCTTGGAACTTTCTTTCCTTTTAAAACACTTCTCTCCTAGATACTTCTCATTCCTTCACTCCCTTTGAATCCACAAATGCCTCGGTGTAGCACATGGTCACATCTACAGTGGCTGGATGCTCTGTCCATGTGTCCCAGGAAGGCCTGGCCAGGACAGGGGAGACAGCCTGGGACTGGGTGTGGAGAAACCTCTGAGTCCCTCTAGGCTGGGGTCAGCTGCCCTGTGGAGGCCGGGAAACCAACGCCTGGGGTGCTTTCGGCACCCCCCAGCCACGTGTGGAATTAGGTGGTACAGTAGTTTTAGTTGTATGCCATGCAGTCTTCCCATTCACTGTGGCTGAACATCCAGTGGGTACTCCTAAAAGTTGTATCATGGCCTGTGCAGCGCCATGTGGAGCACAGTGGATGGCTCCATCCTTCACAGGATGACCTTGAGGCTGGAGGGTAAAAGCAAGAAACTTCCAGCCCCTCAGAATAGTCGTCTCCCCAGGGTCCCATTTCCCGGAGCCCTCAGTACAAGGGCCGCATCCTCATGGCATGATGAGAAGACTGACTTCAAGAAACTGAAGAAATCACAGAACACAACAGCACCTCTTGGCGCCCTCAGGACCTTGGAACCCTGGTCCTCAGCTCTACGGCTGGTAAGGGCTCACGGTGCCTTTGACTCTAACCTCTTTCAGGTGATTTACAGATCTTGGATGTCTCCTCTGCAGGTTCAGGATTCAGACAGCCCAGTGAGAAAGGCAGTACTGTTTCCAGATGAGGAAACTGAGGCTCAGATCACTGGCTGTCTCAGCTTCATCCCACACTAGTGCTTCTCTGAGCCCGGACTTTTGGCTCCAAGAATAGTGCTCCCTCCAACACACTGGGACATCACACAATCTGTGAGGAACATGTAGTCAGCGGGTGCTTACTGTCAGACTGTGGCTGCAGAATTCAGAGAACCCCATGCTGAATGAATTAGCACTTCAAATTGGTTGGAGATGCATTCCCAGAACGCCTCTCAGTGTATGTCACAATGCCTCCCAACTAGTGCTTCTTCAAGATGTGGCTAAACACCTCCAACAAAATTCTTTGATAGAAAAGGCAAGAGCCATTATTTCCATAGGTCAGAATTTATTTCATACCATCTCATTTATAGCATTTTCAAGTACAACATTCTGCTCAACATCATCTACACTTGAAAACAGAAAAGCACAACTTGGTAAGGCACCAGGTTACGATAGTCTGGAGAGAAAGCCTTGCTCCCATTTTGGCTTGTGTAATACCTGGGTAGTTTCTCTTGAGTCTGTCAAGCAGAGAACAAGGTTATAAAAGGTCCATTTATACATACATGGTAACAAGAGAAAACAAACAGTTTTGAAGTATGCTGTATTTTTAAATTATAACAGTGGCCTACACTTGTAGTTCAGCCAAAGTGGCATTCTCTAAAGCAAAATTTTTATAAAATCTTCTCTGCAATACCAAGCTGCAAGTTTAACAATTTTTTAGCTTTGAAGCAAACCAACTTTATATTTAACTCAAGCACATACTTTAAAAACATTTTCGGCCCCAAACTATGTTCACAAAGAAATAAAAATGGAGGAAAATCTCAAGTATAATCGTACCTTTACTATTCTATAAAATGCAGCAATATATTTTTAAAAATGTTGCATGTAAAGGTCAACCCACTAGATTTTTAACACTAACAGTCCAAGGTGTTATCAACCCCAGTTAAAATTCAACTGTTTGCATAAAGCTTTCAGAACTGGGCCACACAGGTGTGCTTCACTAAGCACTTTCCACCTGTGGCCTAAAGGCAGGAGGTACGGAAGGCCCCTCCAGGGAGACCAACTGCAGCCCCATATACTGTCACATGCATAAAACTTCTTTCAAGTGTTGTGTTCTATCTTAAAAATGAATTTGCACTATACTCCATGCTATTTACTTTAATATAAAAATAGTGTTTCAAATCGCTTACCAGTTAAATAACTCATCTTCCCTCCCACACCTCTGGACACCAGACAGGCAGCGCCCAGCCTGGGAAGCCTAGCTTTCCACAGATAGGTAAGTTGGGCACGGCAAGATAAGACTGTATACGATTAGGTCTATTTTAAGCTTTTCCACAAATCATTTTATTCCTTCAGGTTGTAACTAAATGCTCCAGGAAACTATGACCGACATCAATTCCAATGTGTTGAATAATCAATAGTTAACAGTCTATGTATTTTAGTGGTTTAAAGATTAATCTTTTGTTAAACAAAGAAATTTGTTGATTTTATTTACTAACAGGAATAAATAGAACCCCTAACCTAAAGTATAACCTGAACTTTTACTTTTTCTATAGAAAAACACAAACTGGATTTCTTTTTAATATAAAAAAGACAACGCAAAACCCACAGAAAAATAAAACTCTTCTATCTAACTGGCTTTACAGATTTCCCTCGTTAGTTGTGGAAGTGACTTTGGTGGCTCTGGTTCGCCCACCGCAAGCCCGACACTGTTAACTCAGAGTGTTTAGGCTGCCTTGTGGTGTCTTGGAAGCATTCCTACCAGAGTAAAAACTACTCTCCTGAGACGGCACATTTTCTCCAGAAGATTCGGCCCTAAAAGCTGCCACCTTGAAGGATGTATTTCACTGTCACAGGAAGCAGCCAAGCATGGGGGCCAGGGTCCCGACATGCACCTGGCTGGCCCCACGCCCCGCCCCTCAGGAGTCCTCAGAGTCCACTGGTGTCTGCTGCTACTGCCCTGAAAGTCATCTGTGGCTTTAACTGGTTGTTTTGACAGGTTTCAAGAGATGTTCATTTTATTTTTTGTTTAGTTTTAAGATGTCCTCAAAACTGTATATATTAAGATATACTTAAAAACATACTCTGAATATAATAAAAAAGATGTTGGTTCAAAAAAGTGTCAACAAGAAGAGGAAGCCAAGCTTCCCTAACATCTGTGTTTGTGGCCATGCTTTTCCCCATTAGCTGTGTAAAAGTCTGAATCGACAGCAAAGACAGCCATACAGACCTATGTATCTGTGTGCATGAGTGTGCGTGGGTGTGCACACAGAGACGTACACCTTGGCTGACTTAAGAAAAAACGATCTGTGTTGTGTCCCACAGACATTTGCTGTTGGCCTTTCAAGAGTATTCACCTCCCTGCCGAAGAGACGGCTTGAGTATGGAAGTTTAAAAACAATCCAGATAGGGGCTCCCTGTTGCCGTTGTTACCTAGGATGGAGGCAGCTTGGTGCATGTGTTACGGTACCGAAAGCAAATGTCACTTTCTGATCTCCACAGGAACCACTCCCTAAAACATGAGAACTCCCAACTAACACTTCCTCCACACAGCACTTTGCCTATGTTCATACGTGTCAACACAACTGGTCTAAGAAAGAAAAGTCCCAATCAGCAAGTCTCCTTTTTTGTCTACACAGTGCCAGAGTCAGTGGGATGCTTTTTGCCCGTTGTTTTTAAATCATAAGCAACAGGTATTAGCAAATGACAAAAGTGACTGCTTTGAGGTTTTGTAGGCAGAGGTCTCTCATTTTTCCCAGATTTTTGCTCCTTAAAAAAAAAAAAAAAAAAAAAAAGGCATGGTTTGCATGGAGTTTCAAAGCTAAGAACTGTTCTTACCATGGTTGACCTGTGTACATAATGCACTGTGCATTAAGTAGCCCTTAATCTAGAGAGGGTTAACCATAGCGTTCCTCCCTTTTGCTCTTCTGTACATTATAATGTAGCAGAGCTTCATTCTTGACATCCAGATTTGAGGTGTCTTCTTCATATTAGATATAAATTAACCAGAGGTCTAGAACTCTAACTTTCCAGAGATGTGAAAAAATTTTAATTTACTTCAAAAATATCTTGCATAAGTATTTCATCCCTAAGCTCAAACAAACAACAAGAAAATTAAAGGCAAGAAAGAATACATCAAATTGAGAGCTCCTCCTATAATACATATACACACACTCTCGATATAGGTTCTACACAGTAAAAGAAGTTGTTTCAGCTAATATAGCCACTAATATCGATTTCATCTGAAAATAGCCTTTCTGGGTGTTTTGCCAGCATCATACGAAACAGCAGTACTTCTTCCACCAGGACTTGGAGAGGTTTTTCATTTTATCTGGAGTCCTGCTTTTAGACTTCTTTGGCTGTTGCTGAGTGTCCGAGTATTGAATGCCAGCAACGATGGCTGCATCAAAGACCTCTTTGAGGTTTTTTTGAGTCAAGGCTGAACACTCGATGTAGGAGGCGGCTTTGATTTCCTCGGCGCACAGCTTAGCCGCCTCTTCAGGCACTGGCTTTTCTTTGCATTTGTCCAACTCAATGAGGATTTTGACGTCTTCTCTGAGATCTGACTGCGTTCCAACTAGGATGATGGGGGCTTTGGGACAGTGGCATCGAATCTCCGGCACCCATTTCTCGCTGACATTCTGGAAGGATGAGGGGCTCACGACACTAAAGCAGAGGAGGAAGATGTCCGTGTTGGTATAGCAGAGAGGCCTCAGCTTGTCAAATTCATCCTGTAACCAAGCAAAGTACCCAAAAGATATTTTTTTTAATGAATTCTCATCAGTAAAAAGATCATCTTCACATTTTTCACGAAAGGGTCCGGCAGGTGATAGAAGACCCACTGGTTCTAGAAGGAAGAGCCAGCATTCTTGAAACGATCCTACTGTTTACCCAAGTGGTTCTAGCGCACCAGCAAAGGTGTGGCAGCCATCTGCTTTCAGGGCCAGCTATAGTCTGAACACTGCCAAATACGTTCACCATGTTCATTGACACTGAAGACCTACTTGCAGCTTAACATAGAAAAAGTGCTCAAAGCATGTGGGTTCTAGAAATAAAATGGACTTAAGCTTTCAGCTGAGTGTAACCCAAACTTACTCTCAATTCTTGGTACTTAGCTACTCTTCCAGGATTCAGACCACACCCTTATTGATCCTCAAGACTCCCACTCAACCCCAGTCTATGAACACAGCTCCTCTCTTTACCAATCCAGCCCTGCCTTTTCCCACAACAGCTCTGAGTGATGCCGATTTCATGCCATCTGCACTGTGCACACGCTCCGTCCACACCATGCACAGCAACGCAGAGTAACGATAATCAGATGCAAGTTCAGACCAGAAATGGAGTTGAGGACCTTTGTCAGTCCACTGTCATCAGTGACTCAGAAAACGTGTGCTTCTCAATACCACGTACAGACACTGGTTAATACATCCTCATTCTGGCTGTATCTCCTCTTCCTCCCTCCCTCCTACATTTTCTCCTACTTCCTTTATCCTTGCCAATACCCATGGCCTCCGTGTACAGCGCTTTGGACAGATATGAACTGGAGAATGACCCTACCCTTAAGGTACAGAGAAGTGGATGGGTTAAGTTAGAGTTGATTACAAATAAACCAACGGTTGCGCTGCCAATGCTCTCCCGCAGTCATCCATTTAACAGACACACTGAACATCACCTACACTCAAAGCACAGTGGCAGACGAAGGGATTTGGTTGTGAACAGAGAGATGTTGGTCTCCAAATTACCATTTCTTTATAGAAAACACCCTATAGTTCCCTATAGCACCATATTCAGCTAATTGAAAACTTTCGCTCAACTCTTTTGTAGAAAAATATTTACTCTTTCCTATTTAAAATGTATATCTGTTGGTGCCAACCATCCTCAGGTGTAAATAATTTCCCCATGACAAGAAAATGTTCAATGGCACTCATGTTTTTCATTACTCAATTGACACACTCTGATGATTTACCAAGTACTATCTACATCTACATTATTCTCCAACCGTGGCTTTTTTCTCTTGGTATAAAATAAACCTGTAACTTATTTGAATATACTTTCTTCATTTGAGGCTCCATGTTTCAATTACGGGACGACAGCTGACCAACTAATCACATTAAAGTCAACCAGCTAAAATGTTCAACAATCAATATGGCATTTCAGAATGTCACTTGTGAGGCTTCTGTAAGCGAAAGTTGAAAAAGAATGACTTAGCCAAGTGTGGTGGCATGTGCCTATAGTCAGAGTTACTTGCGAAGCTGAATCGGGGGATCACTTGAGCCCAGGAGTTTGAGACTAGCCTGGGTGACACAGCAAGACCCCTCCCTCTAAAAAAATTTTTAAAAAGAAAAAGAATGACTGACGTTTCTTCATGCCAACTTTGTGATGAATAAATAAACACAGAAACACAGCCAGGTAGACTATGGCTCCAGTTCCGAAGATCTTTTAATGGAATGCTCCCTTTGTTCTTAGAGGGCCTCAAAGAAAGAAGTATAAAACTGAGACCAGTATTAAGGCAGCCCCCTCAGGTAGCTGCACCCCTGGCCGTGCCCTGGTATCTGGGGTTGCGTTACTGAGAAAAATAAAGGCAAGCACAAGGGCTGGGCCTTCTGAGTGGGCTTTGGAAAGCTATCTCCCCAGATCTCTTGAGATTCTGGCTAAGGGGCTTGAGAAGTAAAACAGAAATTAGATCCTCCTGCTCAGCGCCTGACCAGAAACCTTAGATATCTGATGGAATAATGCAATACACACGTGCAATGAGGACAACTGGAATGCACCTTTAAGAAAAGGCATTCTGAGGCCAAGCAATTTGCACGTGCTTGCCAGGTCTGTGGTACAGACACTGCACAGGAGTCTGATCAGGGTGGGCAGGGCAGAGAGACGAGACTGGATTCTATACCCCTCTGGTCTAGCTGCAACTTGATATTTTTTTTCCAGTATAAGAGTTTTCCAAGTACCTTATGGGTCAAAAGGCTGAAGAATTTTCAGCTTCTATTGGCAATTCTCCAGTGAACTACTCCTATTTCAGCAATACTTTTTTCTCTTCTGCCAAAGGTATGTTTTTTCAAGTCTCCAGTCTGTCTCTGATCAATCTGCCCTTGAGTGAGACTGTAAGCCCAGTGTTAAAAACTCCTTTTGACATCTTATAGACTCACCTACCCTCCCTAAAATGAAAAGCCAAAGGTACAAGAAGTGATTTCTTCAGCCTGTAGAGCCATCCATACTCTGCTCCCATCAACTTCTCTGAGAAACCCACTCTCCAGCTCCACATCCCCAAATTCCAACCTATCTGCGCTCACATTGATTCTCCAGGCATCTGAAATGGAGGTCAGTGGAGTCACTTAACCCTCAAGGCTCTCATGTCAACTGCCTAGAAGAGGTACGTGTTCCTTCCTCCGTAAGGAAACATGGCAGGTATCACAGCGAGTCCCCTAAAATGTATTTTATCAGGTCAGGACTAGGGAGAGTAGAAAAGAACTACCATTTTGACCAGCTTGGCTAGTAGTCTAAATAAAGACTAATTTATAAATGGGGGATCAGGAAAACAAAAACAAAACCACAAATACCTGACTTATCTTACCAGCAGTGAATTTTTCATAGTTTTTGAAGTTGGTTTTCTATAAATTTTTCGATGGTGGTCTTATTCATTATTTAATTGGATGTACTCTTCTAACCAGCACACAAAGGTTAAGAAATACAGTAAATCTCATTGAAAATATTGCTGAGGGGCCAGAAGAATAATTTCCAAATAAACTGAAACTTACAAATGTAGTACCAAAACCTTCGTTTTTCCTTAATTATAACTTTTTTGTGTAAAAATACTTCTAAAGTGATGCTTGTGCTTTCCTGATTTTTGCACAGATTATACTAAGGAACAATTTAACTCTTCCTTGATGATTCAGACTCATTTTTGCAAAGTTTTTCTGGTAAAATTCCTATTTGTCTTTCAAAACTCTGCTCAGAGGTTTTCCCGCCAGGCCCAACCAGCCTGCACCTCTGAGCCTGAGCCTCTTTTCTTCCCTTCGCTTGCTCCTTCACAAGCTTCCATAAACTAGTGTGTCTTTCCTCCACACTGTAAGTCTATTAAGGAGCAGGTCCACAACTTAGGTTTGCACCCCCACCAACTGGTCTTGCTCTGGTTCATCCATTCCAAAACCACGAGATTAAGCCCTGCTATCACTCTGCTGGGCACTGGGCACAAAACTCCAGCTCCAGAAGCTGCATCCTGCTTGAAGAGTCAACACTTATGGGGAGTCCAGTGGACAGTGATATTTGAGTGACATCCTGGGGCAGGTAGGTGCACTGAGCTTCTGCTCCACCCTGTAAGCCTCCCTGCTAAATGTGCCTTTGGACTTCCTGTGTTTTCCTGACTTCCGTCTTATCTTCAGGGTCTGACTTCAGTAGGTCAGATGGCTATGTTTACTGAAATGTCCCTCTGCCCGTGTTTTATTTATTTATTATTTTTTTTTTTTGAGACAGAATCTCACTCGGTCACCCAGGCTGCAGTGCAGTGACGCAATCTTGGCTCACTGCCACCTCCGCCTCCCGGGTTCAAGCAACTCTGCCTCAGCCTCCTGAGTAGCTGGGATTACAGGCGCCCGCCACCACACCCAGCTGATTTTTGTATTTTTAGTAGAGACGGGGTTTCACCATCTTGGCCAGGCTGGTCTTGAACTCCTGACCTCGTGATCCACTCGTCTCAGCCTCCCAAAGTGCTGGGATTACAGGCATGAGCCACTGCGACCGGCCACCCGTTTTAAAGCTCAGAAAACCTGACCCGCTGGTAGGCAAAGCATTCTCACTTCATACAAGGAAATGAGTTTGAATTATAACCACCACCATGGCATTCAGAAAGATTTCAGTACTAGAAGTGACGGCATTCTTTGATTTTTCTTTTTTTTTTTTTTTCCCAAGAGACAGGATCTTGCTTGCTCTGTCAGCCAGGCTGGAGTGCAGTGGCACCATCATAGCTCACTACAGTACAGCCTCAAACTCCTGGGTTCAAGCGATCCTCTCACCTCAGCCTCCTGAGTGGCTGGTGGCTGGGACTACAGGCAGTGCCACCACACCAGGCTAATTTTTTTATTTTGTAGAGATGATGTCTTGCTATGCTACCCAGGCTGCTCTCAAATTCCTGGCCTCACGCAATCCTCCCACCTCAGCCTCCCAAAGGGCATGAGCCACCACACCCAGCCTGATTTTTGTTTTCTACAGACGATAGAATACAGACAGTGCTTGGTTTTTCCAAGCTGACGTACTCCCAAGCTATGGCCTCCACCAGCCTGGTGTTCCTTGGAGATCAAGGCTCCCCGGTCTTATGTCATCTTGAGGTTTAAAAAATAAGATCTGTCCTCAGCTCTGAATCTGCTGTCCCAGAGTAGGTGAGCAACTTGGAAGCTCTGGCTTAGATGAGGTTCTGTGGGGCGGTGGCAAGCCAATGCCTTCATAAACATAGATAGTCATGCCATGGCACCTCAGAAAGTGAAGGGGCACTTTCATCTGCCTACAAAGTACCCCCGGAACTTTGCTGAACTCTAGAACACACTAGAGAGACAAGCTCATTAACTATCACTTTGCCAAAATCAAGTACCCCTGGGTGTTCACAAGGCACAGCCTGACTTCAATGACTCGACTACCCACCAAGGGGGGTGGGGGTTCTTCTGGGGAACACAGTGAGGGAATCCTATACTCCCTGGCTATTTTCTTCAAGTGCCCAGCCCTTGAGACAAAGCATTCACAATTTTTTAGAATAAGCCCAGTTAGTTCATCCCTCCAGCTTAGGACTGCTCTGACAAATGTATCTGTGCTTCAAGGGATGGGGCTGGTCCTAGCGAGTCAAACCATAGCTCAGGAAGGGAACTATTAACTCTTACTGATGTAATTCCATCTTTTTCTTGAACAAATTTCTTAAATATCTGACTCACTGGCCTTTAATAAAACGATTATAAGATATCACTAACTTAGTTTGGGAAATGACGACAAAGCATCACTGAAACTTTTTCATAAAAACCAGGGAGTAAATAATAGAAACTCCTATAAGATAAGAGCTGTTCTTGACCGTGCTTCCTCCCTTGCCTGGCTATGCAGAGCTGGGCCAAATCCTGCTTTATTAGTTTGGAGGTATCTTCCTCTGCTTCCTGCCCGCCAACCCCTGGCCCCTGCCCACCCTCAGAGAGGGGCCAACAGCAGGGGTGGGTCCACTTCATGAGGCTTTCGAATGACCTAGTTACTGACTGGGGGAATCAAAGGTTATTTGGAAATCTTTAAAAGGCTGTTTCCTTTCCCAGCACTGAGCTGTAACATGATACTGACCTGTCCGGCAGTGTCACAGAGTTGGAGTCTCACGGGCCGCCCATCCACAGACACCACCGCTAAAAACAAAACCAAAATGGCAATCAGGAGGTGTCTTTTAACTCCTTTTGGAATACTAAATAGTTTTAGCTTTCACCATCATTCTCACTCCAAACACCTCTGCTCCCATTCTAGGTCCTCTAATGAATTAAGGACTAGCCTAAAACAAGGAGGCCCTGTGGAGGCATTTTTGTATACAAACCCAGCGCTGGCAAGTCACTCCACGAACCAGGCAGCAAATCCCTGAACCCTTTGATGGTGCCCCCAGAAAGGCCTATGCTTTTCTCTCAGTCCTGGAAGATTTATTTTCCTGTCACACTTGTTTCAAAGGACCTAAAAACAACACTGGGGGTAAATGGGAAGTAACCCTGCAGTTTTAAATCAGTGGAAAACCTCACAAATGATTCTGTTTTCCCTTGGGAAAGGTTCCCCAACTTCAGGGTTTATCATAAAATTCCAGTTTGTTTTGAGAACATGTGCAAACACAGGCTGCCCGCATTGTGCTGTTTAAAAGTGAGGGCACTCTTTATCTCTATGTCAGGCCAAAAGGAGGATTAAAAAAGAAAAGAGAAAGCCATGCCCACCTTTCCACTGGGATTTGGGGACTCAGGGAGTGTGGAGAGGCCTGCAGCAGGACATGTCGCGGAGGTTTCTATTTTAACTAAGCAGTCAATTTTGTCTCTTTCTACACAACTTTCTAATTGTCTCTCAATGTTTATACTAGTCAGCAGCAGGGGTGGGGTGGGGTGGGGGAGGGGAAGACACAATCCTCTGCGGTGGGAACCCATCAGTACAGCACCCATTTTTCTAGGGTGCCTTTGGGATGAAAGGAAGGTCAGAGAAGCAACCTTTTCTCTTAAGAAGCGAAACAGTTAAATGTTTCCTACTAGCCTCTGTGAATTTCAACTTTTTCTTAAATTTCAAAAAGACCTGAATATCGAGATAGAGAATTCCTTTATCTTTGTATCTACCAAGGCAAATGACATCGCACCCGGTACATAAGAGCTTTAAGTAGCTTAAAGGGATCCTGAAAGGATACCAACAATCAGAATCTGAGCCCATGTGGGCAGGGAAGGTGGTGGGGCTCAGAAGAGAGAAATGGTGTTTACTTTCCAGGTTTCATCCAAACCTAAGCCTTCACGAGGGCCGCTCGCGCTATTTTCACTAAATCAAGTGTTTTCCCGGCGTCTCCGCGGCACGCCCCTTGAGAGCTAAGCCGCCTAAAAGCAAAGGAGCGAGGCTCAGGTAAAGGCACCTGCGCGTCACCTTCTGATTGAAACTGCAGCGGCGCCAGCGACGTCGCCCTCAGGAAACTTTGCTCTACGCAGCAAACTGACCCGGCAGCCAGAACTCAACCTGTTTCACTCCTGCTTATCTGTTGCTTAAATTGTGAGAATTGTGAGATTTTTTTTTTTTTTTTTTTTTTTTTTTGGCAACGGCTCTGACTGCCGCTCAGCCCCCCTCTCTCCAAGCTCTGGTTTTAGGGCTCCCCATTCCCCCGTGGTCCTTTCCTGTTAGCTCCATGCTTGCCCAGTCCCTGACACTTAGGAAACGTCCTACTCGCCTCATTTGTCCGGCTTCCCCGCTGGAGCCGCGCCCGGGGCCCTGCAGCCCCCTTGGGAGCCCCGCGACCCTCGCGCCACCCTCCTTCCCCTGGACGGACCGCGGTCACGCGCCCCCGGCCCCGGCCCCCGGGCCCGCTCACCGGAGAAGTTGTCGAAGGCAGTGGGGATGTACTCGGTGGGGTAGCCGTTGGTGGTGTAGCTCACCACCAGGCTCGTTTTGCCCACCGCACCGTCGCCGACCAGCACGCACTTGACGCCGCGCCCCTCGGCACCCCCCGCGCGCCCTCGGCCCCCCGGCTCCCCAGGCCCGCGTCCCCCGCGTCCCCCGCGCTCCCGACGCGGCGGCACCGGAGGCGCCTCGCAGCGGTCGGGGAACGCGGGGTCCCCCTGCTGCGGGGGCATCGATCCGCGAGCGCGGGCTTGCGGGCTTGCCGGCGCGGGCGAGCAGGGCCGGGCCCGACCGCCCCTTCGCCCCGGAGGGTGGCGGTAGGGAGGAGCTGTCACCGACAGCTGCGGGCGCGTCCCCGGCCCCGGAGAGTGGCGGTTCCAGGCTGCACGGCTAGCAGACAAAGGCGGCCGGGGAGGGTCGTGGCTCCGCGCTCCGGCAGCGCCAGCCGCTCTGCCCCACGCGATTGGAGGACAGCGGTCCGAGCGCCGTGGATCCCAAGCGCTCTGTCTCCGCCCGGCTTCCCGGCGACACGACGCGTGGGGGGCGGGCGGGCGGGGAGGGAAAAGAGGCGGGTCCGGCCGGGCGGCTCGGTCCCAGCGCCAAGGCCACAGCGCCCCCCGCCTGCGCGCCGCGCGCCTGCACCCGCGCCCGAGGCGGCGCCGCGACCCGGCAGGCGGGGACTGCGAACACGGGCGCGGGAGGACCCGGAACAGACGCTCAGGAGGACGCCTCGCACCCGGTCCGGGGAGCGGCGCCCGAAGGAGCCGGGCCAGCCTCGCCAGCCTCCTCCCCAGCTCCCGAGAGGGTGACCACCGCGCGACTGGCCAGGGCGGTTCCGCTTTCTGGCGCCCACACGAGCCGGGAAGCCCGAGCCGCCTCCTATTCCTCTCCGTGGAGCCCCCGGCCGGCAAGGGCTCCACCCAGGGGGGAAGATGAAGTGTCCTGGAGGCCTGTCCTGCGAATGAGATTGAATTAACAGACAGCCTTTTTCCTTAAGTCTTAATTGCAGCTGATCGTGTGATTTTTCTCACTTTGAAGCAAAAGGATGCCAACTCCATTGTGAATGCTCCTTTTACTTTCTCTTTCGGCATGCCGTGAACCTTTATACATGTATGCTCCGGCAATTTTTTTATAGCCCCAATTCCTTCATTTACTTAAAGATAATTCGGAGACAAAGTATTCCGTTTCCCTTTCATTCCTTTCTCTCTCTGCCTTCCTTCTACATCTGGTCAACAGTCCATTCAGAAAAAGGACTGCTCTTCTGAGCCAAATCAGAATACAAACAGTCCTGGGGGTGTATAGTGTGCTGTGAGAAGAGCCACATATTATTAATACACATATTGATGCTAGTGGTAGTAAAAATAACAATAATAAATACTGAGCTTTCATAATGTGTCAGATACTGTTATAAGCACTCTTCATGAACTAATTATTTTAATCTTAACATTACTTACAGCCATTTTACAGATGAGAACACCTGAGGCACAGAGATATTAAGTAACGTTTTGGAATTTCACAAGCTAGTAAGTGGCAGTGCGAGGATCCAAACCCAAACAGTCTAGCCCCAGAACCTGAGCTTCTAACTAAAATCCTGGAGGCAAAAATAAGAGTGTATGATAAACATAGTCTTGAACGTATAGCCATTGTCAGAATGCAGGTGATGGATTTATCAAGAAGTTAGAAGCTTGAAACCAGGACTCCTGACTTGCAAAAGACACTTTTACATTGCTGGGAGATCTAGCAATGTGCACACATGGTAATATGTTTCTGCAAATTTTGAAAAACAAAAGTATTTTAATCACCACCAGTTAAGTTTACTGTCTTTTTTAACTCTAACTTATCCTTATATTGAGTGATTTTGAAGAAGCCAGGTTGTTTGGTGTAATGGGATACAGAATCAGGATGAAGGTGAGATAAGGGGGATGTCAAGGATGCAACATTTATGACAAATTGAGCATTCAGAGGCAATATCAAAAAGTAAAAAAATTAGAGGGCCCTTACTCTTAGGGTCAGGCAAGTGCCAATGTTAAGTTTTGAGCCTCAGTTACCTGGCTTGCCTCTCCCTAGCCCTGGCCATGATGACAGGATATATTTGTGTGGTTTACAGTTCTCCTATGTAGATGTGTTGTTGCTAGCCATCCAGGTATAGGAATGGCTACCACTGACATACCTATGACCCTCTGTGAGAGTCACATTGGTGTCCTCAACTATCTTACTTTCCCCAACACTAGAACGGTTCCAGTAGCAAAAGAGTAGCAGAGCTTGAGATGGGCAGAGCTGGAAGCTAGTCTAGCAATTCTTTCCATCATAAAACACCTAATATCGGCTGGTGCGGTGGCTCATGCCTGTAATCCCAACACTTTGGGAGCCTGAAGCAGTCAGAGCAGATGAGGCCACGAGTTTGAGACGAGCCTGGCCAACATGGCGAAACCCTGTCTCTACCAAAAATAAAAAAATTAGCCGGGTGTGGTGGCTCACACCTGTAATCCAGATACTCCAGAGGCTGAGGTGGGAGGATCACTTGAGCCTGGGAAGTCGAGGCTCCAGTGAGCCCTTGATCAGCCCAGCCACTGTACTCCAGCCTGTGCTAGAGTGAGACACTGTCTCAAAACGAAACAAATAGAAAAAAAACACAATATTGTTAGAGAAGGTTTGACTCTCTCTACTATACCTGATCAAAACGGAAGTTCTCTCTTGTCAGAAAGGTACCTGTACTCTAAATGCAGCAGATACCGTTATAAATGCACCATACATCTTTGAAGAAAAATCACATGAAATGAATGATCTGAATTCCCACGTTTGTAAGAACACGAGGCTGTAATAGTACAACAAAAAGCAAGTTCACCTGTGTGTGAAATAACTTCCTATTGTTCCTATAGAAAATATCTTACAAAACTGAATAAGTCATCAAAGCGTATGTAACTGAAACATGTAAATAGTGTCATAGAAGTGTGTCAAGTAGTTTATTAAAATATGTCTTATGTATTTTGTTGAAGTTTATGGTGTTTGTTAGCCTTTTAAAATTTGTAACTTATTGTGATGCATTTCTCACTTTAAACATTTGTTTTTGTATCTAATTTTCTATTCTTAATTTTGTTTTTTTTTTTTTCTTAATGAAGTCTCACAAATGTGATAAGCCTCAGGCCCTACGAAACTTGGCTTTGCCCCTCCATGTGGCCAGCTGTCAGTTTTTGCGTCCTGTGCCTCCCTCTCTTGCTTTTCCCCCGTCTCATGCTGAATATCATCCCATGCCCACTCATCTGGGCCCATTTTTCTGGACACAACTTAATCAGCTCCCTGCATCCTTATCTAAAATGCCAGAAACTATTGTTTGCCCTATTCATGAGACTGTTCTGTAGACAACATAGGAAATCAGACCCCACGCCAAACAGTTCGGTATTTCATCCAAGTCCAAGAGCAGAAAGATGACAGAATGCCTACCACCGTCGGGGGCTACCAGAAGCCCTTCGAGGTGTGTGGGCTCAAGTTGTATGATATATTTGTTTGTTTATTTGCTTATTGTCTGTCTCCTCTTACAAGCTCCATGAAATAAGAAACTTTATGTTGCTCATTCCTGTATCCCACACTTAGCAGCACGTGGGGCAAGTAGTAGGTGCTTAATAAATACTTAAGCAATGGTAAATATGTAAGTGAAAGTAAAACATGTTTTGAACTTGACAGTTCTGTAAAAAAAAAAAAAAAAAGAAAAGAAGAAGAATGTAAAACATGGACTCTCAAAACATGGACAGTTGTATTTTTATGCTTTCATAAAATATTTTTAGAAAGAATGAAGGAAATTTGACCACTTCTTGCAGCTATTAATATAAAACCATGTCTTTGCTCAGTTTCAAGACAAAAAAATGCATTACACCTCATGTATTCCCTTTTGATTTTTCACCAAGGCGGTACAATGCCTTCCTTCATTGTGCCGTGGGCCTAGAAAATTCTGAAAACTGGGTGCAGATTTTCCGTTCTTAAGATCTGGTCTCTCTGAGGCCCTCCAGCCCAGCTGTGAGCATTCATCCCCCTACCTACCCCCAACACTTCGTCCAGGACTTCCAGCAACCCAGCCCTGGGCCCCCAACAATACGTCAGAGAAGGTGTCCTCCTCGAACTACAGGTCCGTAACCCCTTTCTCCTCCCGTGAACTTGCTCTTTCTCTGCTTAGGTGTCACCTCCTCCAAGAATGTTTATTTTTGTGCCTAATTTTCTATACTTAATTTTGTGTTATTTTTCTTAATGAAGTCCTCAAAATGTGGTAAGCTTCAGGCCCTACAAAACTTGGTTTTGCTTCTCCATCTGGCCATCTGTCCGTTTTTGTGTTCCATAGCCTCACTCTCTTGCTTTACCCCTTTTTATGTTGAACTGCCCCACACCCAGTCATTTGGGCCCATCTTTCTGGGCTCGACTTAATCAGCCCCCGACAGCCTTATCTAAAATGCTTGGAACTAACGCTTGCCATATTCATAAGAATCTTCTACAGGCAACGTAGGAAAGCAGGCTCCCACACCAAATAGATTGGTGTTTCATCCAAGTCCAGAAATGTTCCCTGACCCCTTAGGTGCATATATTTGTGCTTGTCTCTATCACAGACCTTATCTAGTGAAATCATCTACTGATTATACAGCACCTACCCTTGCTCATAATCCCCTAAAAGGGGGGATCCCCAGTTCACAAAACTCTTCCCCCCAGCACAGTATTAATATGTTTTCTAGGATTTTTTCCATCAAGTTATTTTAACTGTTCCACTAGCAAATAATTAATAGTGAATTTGTAGTTTTTTACTAAAATGGTAAAAAAAAAAAAAAAAAAAGTCCTAATAGACTTTCCACTGTGTACCTGTCACTGTTGTATCTTTTGATATATTTAAGAAATAAATAAATTTGTATCTGCTCAACATATTCCTTGCCAGGTGTCATTGTCATCATCATATTAAATATAAAGTTGTTTCTCCTGCTATTGATAACATTTCACCGTTTACTGAGTACCAAATCAGAACAGCACGGTTTTTTTGGATCTTTCATTTTAGCATGTCATATAACTCTGTGTGTTCATTCACTCTTTAAATGGTAACCCTTTGCCTTGGACACATTAATCTAATTTCTTTCCTTCAGCAGTGCCCTAGTTTTTTTAATACCCTGTAAGAGGACATCAGAAGAATAATTCTCTAAAACTGGAGATTCTAAGCTGGGTTGTCTATTGCTAACATGGCTGTCTGCTCCCAGAATTCCCTTCTTTGTATGATTCTGGGCTAAAGTTGTCCAGACACATGATTCTCAGAATTGAGAAGACTGAAGGCAAGTGGAGGAGGGTCATATGGTCAAACATGCCAGTGGATGGACACAGTGATGCCCAGCACGCCCTCACTAGCCTCCTGCTTTGCAGTGATATCATCTCACTGCTGGCTCTTCTGACCCAGAGCAGCCCTCAGTTCTTACCCAGCCCCTGGGCCCCAAAGAGGCTGCAGTCCCTACACCTCATGCCTCAAGCTTCCCTTCCACAGCCTCCTAGGGGCCACATCTGCATAACTTACTATTGGCTTTTCTCCAAGTTCCCATCAGTAAGTACCCTGCACAAGGGTTTCAGCTGGACAAGGTTAGGCACTGTTTCCCTCTGAACTTCCCCAGCAGTTCCCGAACTCGTGAAAGCTCTCCTTCCTTAACCCTGTACCTTGGAGTGGCTCTGATTTCCTGACTGGGCCCTGACCAATAGTTTCTTGTTTTCCACTGGGGATGTCATCCTAGGAAAAAAAAAAAAAAAACGACAAGGAAAATGTCTTGACATGTTTCACTAGAGAAGGTGGGGAAATCACATAAATGTCACCAAAGCACCAAATGGGCCACCAGTGGCTCCTTTCAGGAATCACAGACATCAGTTAGTGTCACAATAAGGGCTCAGACCACACGGTTGGATGTGCTGATACTAGTTTCCCTGCCTCCAGAAGTCCTTTTATCACCTGCCATCACTTTGTTGATAACTAGAATGGATAAATTAAGCTCTCCCATTGGTATCATGAAAGTTTAAGATGTAAAAATCAATCCTTAATTTTGATTGTAAAAATTATTTCTCAAACTGTTTATGTTGTTTTATACTAGTCAGATTAGGCTATGCTATGCTGCAGTAATAAGTGAACTCAAAATTTCAATGTCTAGAAACATAGGAGTTAATTTTTTGGTCATGCAAAATTCACAGCGGATTTAGTAGCTCTCCAAGGCAGCTCCCTTTCAAGTGAAGACTCAAGAATGCAGTCTTCTTGCATCTTGTAACTATGCCACCTGTGACCCTCATCTCTGTGTGTGCGAACCTTGCATTTCTATTCATGAACGTGTGCATTCTTGTCTGTATATGTACCCATGCATTTCTATGAGTGAACACATGGATTTCTGTGGGTGAACAAATGCGTATAATGGTAATTTTATAAGAGCTCAAAACTAAAAACCATATAAATGTCTAAAACAGTAAAATGGATGAGTTAGTTTGGAAATTCATGATATACTACTATTCAGTCAAGAAAATGAGTGAACATACAAGAGTGAATCTCATCAACTAAATGAGAAGTGAAAGAAGCCAGACACAAAACAGTATAAACTATCTTATTTGATTTATATAAAGTTTAGAAATGGCCAAAACTTGGCCAGGCATGGTGGCTCACGCCTGTAATCCCAGCACTTTGAGAGGCCCGGGGGGGGATCATGAGGTCAGGAGCTCCAGAACAGCCTGGCCAATATGATGAAACTCCGACTCTACTAAAAATACAAAAATTAGCCCAGCATGGTGGTGCACGCCTGTAGCCCCAGCTACTTGGGCGACTGAGGCAGAAGAATCGCTTGAACCCAGGAGGTGGAGTTTGCAGTGAGGCAAGATTGCGTCACTGCACTCCAGCCGGGGCCACAGAAAAAAAAAAAAAAGAAAAGAAAAGAAATTGACAAAACTCATCAGTCATCAGTGCTAGATGTCAGAGAAATTGAGGGCAATTGTTACATTCAGGAAGGAAAGGGGTCGTGGGAAGCTTCTATTTCTTGATCTGAGTGGTGATTTTATAGGTGTGCACTGTATAGTAATTATTGGCCATATATTCGTTTCATTCACTTTTGTGAATCGTGTTATATTTTAAAGTTATAAAGATTAAACCAATTCAAACATATAAATCATATTAAATAGAACTCATGGTTATTTGCATTCCAAAGAACTGTTTGCTTTAGCCTAGAACAGTGCTAATCACATATTGTACACTTTTTGAATTAAATAACACTCTTATAAAATTTAAATGTGATTTGAGTACCAAAATCCTATTTATACAAAGTTTTTCCAGGAACATGAGTACTGCACATCATTTACATCTCTAATATTTATTTTTAATGGGAGTATCATCTTCCACCAGGGCTATTTATGTGTTTTAATATTTTAACTAACTGAACTGGTTCTGCAGAATTATCACAAGAAATAAATGGCAATTTATATGCATAAGTTCTGGAAGAAAAATGAAGGCACCAGGGAGGGCTCTTAGAGGGATGGCAGGTAAATTTGCCCAGAGGAGAAAAGCTAGATCGCTGCTGACGTGGAAAACAGATGCTATTCTAGGCAGGCTGAGCTACACTGGTGGCACCTTTTCCGCATTCGTCTTGGTTTATTTTCCTCTGTTAAATCCCCTTCTTTGGGTCTTCTCAGCTGTTGCAATTCTGCCATTCCACCTTGATGAGAAAGGCTATCTCCATTCCCTGGGACCTGGAGCTGCTATAGCAATCCCAATTGGTCTTCCCAGCTGTCTGACCCTCCCTTTGGATAGAAAAGCTTCCTTCCCAGACCTTCAGAGAAACTGGTGTTTCCAACTTCCCTCCCCAAACACACGTCATAGAAACTCCCCAGGTCAAACGTTCCCCAGCTGCCCAAATTCTCAAAGATGATAAGAACTCATTAGAAACCCCTCTTAGCTATTGCAAAACTATGATCTCCCCTAATTGTTCAGTCACCCTGAAGATAAGAACTAGCCATGTAATCATTTCTCAACCACCATAATCACCCTGGTCAGCAATTCTAGAATCATGAGACTGTCCTACTTGCCTCCAGAAACTGCAGCCCTCTCCCTTTTCTAGCTCTTCCAGGCTGAGCACATGAGCACTCCCACAGTCCTGCAATGGGAAGAAGAAAGGTATTTTCACATATTCTGGTAGTCGTCAAAATTCATCGCTGGGTTTGCAATAACAATATAAGACTCAGAATGAATATGTGGACTTCCAAATGTCATATAAATCTGCTTGTCAGTCTGAGAAGAAACGAACCTGAGCAACATGGTAAAACCTCGTCTCTACAAAAAAAATACAAAACTTAGCTGGGCATGGGATCATGTACCTGTGGCCCCAGCTACTCAGGAGGCTGAGGTGGGAGGATTACCTTAGCTCAGGAGACAGAAAGGTTGCAGTGAGCTGAGATCGTGCCACTGTACTTCAGCCTGGGCAACAGAGCAAAACACTGTCACAGAAAAAAAAAAAAAAAAAAAAAGAGACAGAGAGAGAGAAGAAATGAGCGTCCACTGTATCAAGAAGCCTGTTTTCTCTATCATATGCCTCCTAGAAGAATGTATTGAAAGGTAAATACTTATTCTACCATGGAAATCATTAAAGGAATTTGATTTTAGAAGAGCAGAGGTGTAGTCATCAGCTACATTATTTAATGGACCCATCTGACTCATGAACTTAGTGTGAACAATAGTGATCAACACAGACATGCTTAGAGTGTCAAGGAGTTGACAATTCTAGTAAAAAAGAAGATACCTGTAAAATATCTATAATGCAAGACAGTGTATGGTGAGGGCAATGGGATGTGCAAAGTGCAATAGAAAGTCAGAAGATGCCTAAGCACGGAGTTCTGGATGGAGACGCAGTCAACCCTACTCTGACCCAGGTGAGAAGACTTTAGCACAATCTTGGGTCCAAAAAGACCCTCCCCCACCTCACATTCCAGGTGATCACAAATCTACAACAAATTATAACCACATTGATTGTGCATTGTCATATTTAATCCTCACAAAATCTAAACATGCGCTATTATTTCCCCAATTTTATAGATTAGAAGATGGCAGCTCAGAGAAATTAACTTTCCTAACAGAATCAGGACTCAATCTCTAGGGCAGAGATTTTCTTTTTGGAGACGGAGTGTCACTCTCTTGGTCAGGCTGGATTGCAGTGGCGCGATCTCTGCTCACTGCAACCTCTGGCTCCCAAGTTCAAGCAATTCTCCTGCCTTAGCCTCCTGAGTAGCTGCGATTATAGGCACATGCCACCATGCCCGGCTAATTTTTGTACTTTTAGTAGAGACAGGGTTTCACCATGTTGATCATGGCTGAGTCTTGAACTCCTGACCTCGTGATCCACCCGCCTTGGCCTCCCAAAGTGCTGGGATTATAGGCTTGAGCCACTGTGCCCGGCCTTAGAGCAGAGATTTTTACCATACCCTATAACCATTCCATCAAACCATTAGCCTTACACAAGACAACAGAGCAATGAAGTCGTTTTAATAAGTTTGTACTGATAACCTTTAGCAGCATGGTCACTGGACAGAACAACAGTGTGGCACCCTTGATCACTAATTCAGTCTGAGGTACACAATACACACGTGTACGTACGGACCAGTAGTGAAAGACAAAGGAAACACTCCAAGGTTTTCCAGTGTATATTAGGAGTGTGCATAAATAACAAAACGTAAGGAGGAAGGAGAAAAAAAGAGAGAGGAAACCCATGATAATTTGGAAGTATTTAAAAGTTTTTAAAACTCCTCCTATCACCTATTATTTATACATATTAAGATAGTAAGAAGATTGTAAAGGAACCTTAAGTAGTTAAGAAGTAGAATGTTTATCATACCCCATTGAAACATCATTTTTATGCATGTGCCTGCTGATTTGAAATCAGTTTTTATTTACTCACTAAAGTAATTCTGTGAACATTGATTGAGTCCCTTTATTAACTCCAAGATTCGTTAAACAATCAACTACTTTATGTTTAAAATTTGTTTTCTCCAATTCTAAAATTTTATTAATTCAGATGGCTTTCTAATTGGTCAAAATTTGAAAGTCTTAAATTGCATTAAAAATATTTTATAGTTGTGGTGTCTATAGTCATGGACGGCAGCATCCTTAGGATTCATTAGGCAAAGACCATGGAAAGGCCTGTCTAGCTCTAACGGTGCTGCCATCGTTCTGCCCAGGGTGCTCAGCCCCTGGGGAAGTGCTCTGCTCTTTGGCGCTCTCACAGCCTTTGGATGGCGTCCCTTGTTGCTGCTCTCATGGGCTCTGTGGGCCACAGAGGCTCAAGGGAGATGCTCAGGGTTGCTCATCACTAGTCCCATTGAGAGGCTGCAGAAGCCCAGAGGGCCAGAGCCCCAGGACTGCAGCATCCACACAGCCATCCGTGTTTTGGAGGTGAATCTCAGACCTCTGTACCTCTAAAGGATAGCAGAGAATGAGCTTTGGGAACCGCTGAGTAAAAAATTCCTCTGGTCTATTCCTTCCTAGGAATATAGAGGAAGCCCAAATGTACTTGGGCTGAAGTTCCTGTAAATTGTGAAACTCTGCCCCTTGGGACTCTAGGGTGCAGAGTGAATTCCTGCAGCGTATTCCAAGAGGACTCCTTCAAATTAATTAATCTGAAATAACCCAGAAGATGAGTATGAACAACAGGAAGGATTTTGTTGAATAAAAAATACCAATTTTCTTTTCTTTTTGTTCCTATTAGTGTAGTCTTGAGAGAAAAATAAAATAAAATAAATAAATGTCAGAGAAAGACTGCCAGCTAAGAAAGAAGTCAAGGACAAATAAGTGACTTTGTTCTGTTCTGGGAAAGAAAATGAAGCAGATCAATTTGTGTGGAAGGCCTTCTGTGTATCAGTGGGTGTCTCTACTGCCTGTAAGGGTGGAGACCCGCATAACGAAAGAGCACCCATGCCACAGCTTTTCAGCATAAGGAAAACATTCACCTGACTATAGGCCAGAACTTCAAAAGCAACACTTTCCGGATAGAACGTTTTCAGGGTACACAATTTCAATTAGGCAGGAGGAATAAGTTTTAGAGATCCATCATACAGCTTGGTGACTATAGTTAATAATCATGTATTGTATACTTGAAAATGGCTAAAGAGTAGCTCTTAAATGTTCTCACCTTGCTGGGCCTGGTGACTCGTGCCTGTAATTCTAGCACTTTGGAAGGCCGAGGTGGGAGGATCACTTGAGCCTATGAGTTGGGGACTAGCCAAGGCAACATAGCAAGACTCCATCTCTACAAAAAAAAAATCTTACCAAAAAGAAAGATAAGTATGTGAGGTGATGAATATGTTAATTAGCTTGACAATAATGATTGTGGTAATCATGTCATTTGTAAACATATATCAAGCCATCGCATTGTATATTATAAATAGGATTTTTTATTTATCAGTTATACCTTAATAAATCTGGGGGGAACACAATAACTTTTTTAAGCCACTATAGGTTTACCCTTTCTTCTCAGACAGTAGGACTTTTCCATCTAAATAAGATAGATTGTGTAGCAGGAATTGCATTAATTTGCTCATTCAGCAGATATTTATTAAGCACCCACTACATGTGAGGCTGAGAGTAGTTGGGGATACATCAATGAGCACACAGACACTCCATGAAACTGATGTTTCAGTGCAACATTCAAAATAAGTAAATGATGTAACATATTCCAGGATGACTGTCATACAGATGAAAAAAAACAGGCAGGAAGGTGCTCATGGAAGGCCACATGCAGGTCATATTTGAGCAAAGACTTTGGAAGAAGCAAGAGAGCAAGTCCCGTGGGTGTCTAAGAAAGAGCATTCCAAGCAAATGGAACATCAAGGGCAAAAACAGCAATTGACTGCGTGTTGGAGAAGTAGCAAGGAGCCTAGTGAACCTAACGAGGCAGGAGGTGAGGCCGTAGAAGAAAAGAAAAAAGGCAAAAATGTATGTAGGTCAAGGTAAAGCTGGTGTAAATTCTGCAGAAGCCTGGGAGCCATTGGAACATGTGGTAGGAGTTATTCAGAAATTATTTTAGGCAGATAGAGAGGAAAAGTTTTCATTTCTTTTAAAGCAGCTCCAAAAATGTTTCTTGTAAAGGCCCCACTTGTAAAGTCCTCGCTATTAGAGCCTGATGGCAACCTTTGATATGCAAATGCAGGCCATTAGAAACTGGGTCCACCCAAACATGGCGATTCCCACAGCCTCCTTGCCCCTGCCCCACCTGTGCCTGGCAGCATGGCCACTCCCACATATCCTCACGTGTGTAGAACTTCATGGTGCCCACTCAGCATTTGCATATTAAAAGGCTAGGGTAGGAGGGCCAGTTTTTTCAGGGGCTACGTGAATGACATGCTGGGTCAAACCAACTCTGAGTCCTATGCAAATTAGACACTGCTTCCTCCAGCCTCTATATATTCATGGCTGGTTTCCACCCCACTTAGGGTCCCCTCTCCTGGCTTTGGAGCCCCCTCCCTCTGTCTTTGTACTTCTTCCTTCTGTCTTCCTTCTTTCTTGCCTACTATACTCTCCACTCCTTAAAACCACTCCACGAGTGTCCATGTCATTTTATCTAAACTGGCATGAGGACCAAGAGCCCTGGTGTTCCTCCAGTCATTGTAGCGGTATCAAATAGAGCTGAGTAGTAACATCATCTAACTCAGGCTGCCAGATAGAAAGAGATAACTAGGGAAGGGGAATGGAAAGAGGGGCTGGGACCAGGAGTAGCAGAGGCGGTGGTGCAAAGAGGTTGGGTTTTGAACATGCCTTGATGGTAGACGCAGCATGATATACCTGGAGCATTGGGTCTTGAGTTTACCTGTACAAGAGAAGGCCAGGGGCTGGGCATGCTGGCTCATACCTGTAATCCCAGCACTTTGGGAGGCCAAGGCGGGCAGATCATGAAGCCAGGAGATCGAGACCATCCTGGCCAACATGGTGAAACCCTGTCTCTACTAAAAATAGAAAAATTAGCCAGGAGTGGTGGCACACGCCTGTAGTCCCAGCTACTCGGGAGGCTGAGGCAGGAGAATTGCTTGAACCCGGGAGGCAGAGGTTGTGGTGAGCTGAGATTGCACCACTGTACTCCAGCCTGCCGACAGAGCAAGACTCCATCTCAAAAAAAAAAAAAAAAAGGAGATCAGGATAACTCTATGGATGGCCTGACAAACCGAACTCATCATTGACTGAGAAAAGGAAGATTCCAGCAAATGGCAGGTTTGGGGAGAAAGAGTAGGTATTCAGTTTGTACATACGAAGTTTGAGTTGCCTAGGAGATGTCCAAGAGGAAATATTGGGCCGACAATTGAGCATACAACTCTGGAGTTCCAAGGGAGGTGCTGGTGAGAGGTGTAAGTTCAGAGTTTCATCAGCATATGGATGAAGGATGACAGGGCCTAGGAGTGGGTAAAGACCAAGGAAAGAAGAGGCCCAAGGACTGAGCTCTGAGGACTCCCCTGTTAAAGGAAAATAACAGACATTTTAAGAGCTGGAAAGTATTAAGTAAGGCCGAATATCAGACACTGGGAAGGAAGAAATAGAAAAGCTAGCTGCCAAAAACTCTGCCTGTAGGAATAAAAGCTTATCTACACAGGTACCTAGCACCTTACCACAGTTAGCCACTTAGCCCATCTGAACTTAAAACAATTCTTGTTTCCTTTGTTTACAGTGTGGCCAGTAATAAATCTGACACGGCACTGTAGCAACCCTATTGTAAGGGCACCAGGCTCTGCCTATTTGCCAACAAATTATTTCGTTGGTTTCTGGTGCTAGGTTGGATTTCAGTGAAAGAAGTCAAAACTACAGTGGAAAACAAAGGCCGGGCGTGGTGGCTCATACCTGTAATCCCAGCACTTTGGGAGGCTGAGGTGGGTGGGTCACCTGAGGTCAGGAGTTTGAGGCCAACCTGACCCAAATGGCGAAGCCATTTTTGTACTAAAAATACAATACAATTTTACTAAAAATACTAAAAATACAAAATTAGCTCATAGCTGTAATCCCAGCTACTTAGGAGGCTGAGGGAGGAGAATCTCTTGAACCCGGGTGGTGGAGGTTGCAGTGAGCTGAGATCGTGCACTCCAGCTTGGGCAACCAGAGCGAAACTCCATCTCAAAACAAAACAAAACAAAACAAAAGTCTGGGTAGTCATGGGGTTGTGTCCTCAGGATGCAGCCCTGAACCAAACAGTCCGGTTTTCTTTGCCCAGCACACCCACTGGATCTGGTTGTGTCGGTAAACAGACTTGCCCAGAGTTAGTTTTGCCTGATAAGGCGCACGTGTTTTCCAAGTTTATGAGAACCAAAGGGACAAGGGCTCAGCTTTGACTAATAACGAAACTGTAGTCATCTATTTCCTTTTAAAAAGTATTAAAATATCTGGCTTCTTCTTTAGAAAGAAAAATATTCTCTTGAGTCCTCTAAATCATGAGTGAAGCTCTTATAGTTACTGTTTCAAAAGACAAGGTGACAAATTCTATTTTTTATTTTATTTTATTACATTTTGTGATGGAGTCTCTGTTGTCCAGGCTGGAATGCAGTGGCACCATCTCGGCTCACTGCAACCTTCGCCTCCCAGGTTCGAGTGATTCTCCTGCTTCAGCCTCCTGAGTAGCTGGGATTATAGGCACCTGCCACCATGCCAGGTTAATTTTTGTATTTTTAGTAGAGACGGGGTTTCACCATGTTGGCCAGGCTGGTCTCAAACTCCTGACCTCAAGTGATCCACCCACCTCGGCCTCCCAAAGTGCTGGGATTACAGGCTGAGCCACCATGCTGCCCCCAAGGTGATACATTCTAAGCCAGCAGTGGG
This sequence comes from Macaca fascicularis, assembly GCF_037993035.2. Classification (NCBI taxonomy): domain Eukaryota; kingdom Metazoa; phylum Chordata; class Mammalia; order Primates; family Cercopithecidae; genus Macaca; species Macaca fascicularis. The sequence continues at coordinate 20,358,018 of NC_088375.1, forward strand.
AGTTCAGAGGCCAGACATCACCAGGGAGGCAACTGCTGTGCAAACCTGGGAAGGCTGTGGAGATTTCCTTAGAGGAAAGCACTGGTTAATATTTAGTATTTCCCTGGGACCAGAGGTGGGAGATGACTTCGTGGTCAGAGGAGCCTACATGTGATCCTGATAGTGCCACCTGCCTGTGCAAGTCATTTTATTTATCTGACCTCAAATCCCCTCATCTGTAAAATTAGTTTGCTAGGGCCGCTGTAACAAAGCACTGTAGATTGGGTGGTTTTTAAACCACAGAATTTATTTTCTCACAGTTTTAGAGACCAGAATTCTGAGATCAGTATTTCGGCAGGGCTGGTTTCTCCTGAGGCCTCTCTCTTTGTCTCCATGTCCTTCTCGTGTCTTCACAGCGTCCTTCCTTTGTGTGTATCTGTGTGCTAGTTTCCTCTTCTCATGAGGACACCAGTCTCATCGGATCAGGGCCCACCCTAATGACCGTTTTAACTGCCTCTTTAAAAACCCTGTTTCCAAATAAAGTCATATTCTGAGGTACTGGGGGTTAGGACTTCAACATATGAATTCTGGGGAAACAAAATTTATATATTTTGGATATATTAATTCAAAATTCAGCTCATAACCACATGGATAATCCTACTTGTACTTCTTCTATACTTATGCTAGGAGAGTATGTATTATGTATACATAATAATACATATTATATACTGAGAATTACATTTGATAATCAATTTTCTGTTGTTTTAAAATGTTTGTTGTTTGTACACACACAAAAAAAACTGTGCTGAAGTGCCAATAATCTAATAGGAGTCCTTTTTTTCTTTTAATTTTCCGTAGAGATGGGGTCTCACTATGCTGCCCAGGCTGGTCTCAAACTCCTGGCCTCAAGTTATTCTCCTGTTTCAGCCTCCAAAGTTGCTGGGATTATGGACTTCAGCCACCTTGCCTGGCTTCCAATAGGAATTCTTATGATTCTACTGTGAGACCAAATCTAAAAGGGTGCTGATGTCTAACTCTTTTAAAAGATATGGTGATATTTTAATGTAATTTTCTTGGATTATTTTAGGTCTGCTTGGGAGCAATGATAGTATTCTCAAAAGAAGCAATAACCAGTGCAGGTCAGGAGAGAAAGCTACTGAATTAAGAAAAGATAAATTATTTAAAGGTAAATCAAAAGGACAGGCCAACCTGCGTTCAGTTGCAGTTTTATCATTTTTGTTATTGTTGTTGTTTGCTTGTATGTTTTTTGTTTTATTTTAAGACCGAGTTATGTTCTGTCGCCCATGCTGGAGTGCAGTGGTGCGATCTCAGCTCACTGCAAACTCCACCCCCTGGGTTCAAGTGATCCTCCCTCCTCAGCCTCCCTAGTAGCTGGGATTACAAGTGTGCACCACCATGCTCAGCTAATTTTTGTATTTTTAGTAGAGACGGGGTTTCACCATGTTGGCCAGGATGGTCTCGAAGTCCAGACCTCAAGTGATTCACCAACCTCAGCCTTCCAAAGTGCTGGGACTATAGCCCAATTATTAATTGTTTGATTTTGAGCCTCAGTAAATATTAGTTCCCTTTTCCTTGATTAGTGTGATAATATACTCCAGAAACAGAATATTGTACTAATGACTTTTGGAAAACACACGATTTTATAAATTGAAAATCCAACAGTTTTTGTTGTTTCTTTAGAGAATCAAGGCACAAAGTAAATGATCAATAAACATTGGATGAATGCATGGATTGATGAATACATGGATTGATCAGTCAATGGATAGATAGGAAAGCAGAATGATACAAGGATGTTTTTATACAAGTCTCACTTGATCTGAACTCTAACCAAATATCGACATGGCTGGTGAAGCCATCAGGATACTCCACTCCTCCTGCTTCTACTCTCATATATCCCCTCCAATGTAGGTGCTATAGAATAGATGCCATTAAAGGGCTTTATAAAATTAAACCTCAAACCTTTTAGATGGTATATTTCTGTTTTAAAGCCATACTTCCTTTTGATCTCTCAATTATGTCTGATTTGGGTTGGCGCTGACACCAGATTTAGTTCACTCCCTCTCAAAACCTACTTCCCTGCCTAGTAAGAGATGCACTCCCTCCTGCAGTGAGCATCCAGGGTCACTTGCAGTGGACATACCCAGTTCATGTTCTGGCGGAAGTGTTTATAGCAGTCTACAACCAATCTGGTCTTCCTGGTTCACACCTTAGACTCTAGGCCTCTGGATGAGAAAGACAGTTTTCTAACTTCTTTCACATAGTCTGCATCTGAGCTTTAAGCCACCTTGTACTTATTCTGCATATGTTTCCCTCCTTTCAGAAAGTTCCCTAAGACTCTGGGCCTCTACTTGTCTAATACTTGTTCCAACCCATTTCTTTATCCAGTTGATAAAGGCAGTTTTGATGCTTAATGAAGCTCAGCTTTTTCTGCACTCTTCTAGGTTGGCAATGGGCGTATCTAAGACAGCCCCAAGAATCCTGCCTCCTGGAATTCATACGTTTGGGTAGTCCCCACCCACACTGAGTAAGTATGACCCGTGTAAAGAATGGGATATTACAGAAATCACAGAATGTGACTTCTTACTCTGTCTTAGGAAGCCAACTACCATGAGAAGAGGACACTCAATCAGACCTGTGGAGAGGCCTACATGGCAAGGAACTGAGGCTTCTTGCCAACAGCCATACGAGTGAGCCATCTTCCAGTCAAACCTTCAGAAGACTGCTGCTCAGCTGACATCTTGACTGCAGTCTCATGAGTCAGAACCACCCGATTAGACTGCTCCCTAATTCCTAACTCACATAAACTTGTTGTTTTATGTGAGCCATTACATTCTGGGCTAATTTGTTAGGTGGCAATAGATAACTAATATACTTCCCAAGCTCTCCAAACCTTAATGGTAGATTCCATCTGTCCTTGAAACTTATTTGCATCATCCTACCATCTTCCCAGCATGGCTACAAGCAAACTTCTTGACTCTCCCTGTTTCAAAGCTGTTCTTTCTCCTAAGCCCATTCACTGGAAACCAATGGATGCATCTTTTTTGCCGGGTGTGGGGGAACTCAGGATATCACCACTTCCTCTCACCTCCCCAGGTTCTCATTATAGTCTCTAATTTAAGTGTCCCCAAGGAAATGGTCTTCTGGAATCCTATTAAGTACTGAGTTATCTATCTTTCCTATGTAGAGTAAGAACAGACATAATGTTCTCAAAGGAAGTCAGCCCAGATGAAATGATTGTTACATATGTCCTATTCTTTATATTCAGACATGATACTACCCTGCTGGTCCAATGCACTAATGGGGGGCATGGAATTATACCAATTTTTAATTGCATCCAGTTCTTCTGATCTTGAATGAACTTTTTAAATGACTGGCTGGATTCATGGGAGCTGTCAATGGAACAGTTCCTGTGTCCAGAAACACATAACTGGATCAGGTTGAGAAGGGAGTAGGGCGCTACTCTCAATTCAGTCATTAACTGAAATGACTGGTCACCAATAAGGTATCTGCTTATGGTAAGATCATTCCACTAAAGCCGAGTCTCAACTTTTTCCTACATCAAGATGCCAGACAGCATGCCTCCAGCATAACTCAGTAACAGTAGCTCACCTTGGCATTGATGTTTTGTAATGATGAGGTAAGTTGGAGTGGTAAGTGATAAATATGGCTTTCTCCCCCCAATCCTGCCTATCCCCCTCCAGAGCAGAACTAAACATATTCTAAGGAAGTGTGTGTAGATCACAAATTACTTAGATATTCTCCCTAACATCTGAGAATTTCTACACTAAAGTGATACTAACATACCATAGGGCCCAAGAAGACGAGAGGTCATTTCAGTTCTAGAGAATCTGTTGCTTATGAATAGTTTGTGTTCTAGGACTTTCTGGCTCTATCCTTGCAAAATGCTTTGTACTTCTTGGTAGCCAGGAGATTGACGCACGATATTATTATAGAAGCAAACAGAGCATCCATTCAAAGTAGAGTTCCAGGCATCCATGCAAAGTAGATATATCAAATAGGCATTTTGGACAGTTTAAAAGATCTCAAATTCTTTGTTCTTCCAAAAATCATCCCAGTGAAAGGAAATGTTTTTGTTTCAGTGGCCTGGAAAGAGAAACTCTTGACATAAGTTCCTTCCAGCCCTGTCATCCGCACTGATAGCAAGGCCTCACCACAGCCTTCCTAATGGACGGAAGCCAGTGTCATTTCTGGATGCCCACAAGAGTGCCAGCTGGTTCCAGACTTTCTAATCCCTGCAGAGGAAAATAAAAATGAACTCTCTTTGTCAAAGGTGAAAATGAGAACTGGAATTTTTCCTGAATAGAAAATGAAACACTCTCTATTTCTCAGTGACAGCTCCTCATGATGGATTTCAGACTGTGCCTGGGTGAGAAAAAATTCACAGTCAAACTGAAAAAAACATATTTTTTGATGTGTGATTGTGACCAGTTTCCACACACACACACACACACACACATAGAATACATAAAATCAAATAATAAATAGAGACAGGTGTAGATTCATTTAATGTATACTTATTGAATGTCAACTATGTTATGATCACTGTAATAAGTGCTGGGATTTGAACAGTACACAAAACAAACACCATCCATTTTCCCATGAAGCTTATAGATGATAAGCAGACATATTAAACTATAATGTGTGTAAAATGTTAGGAAAGGACAATAAATGGTGATGGTGAGCTGCCTGAGGGAAGTCCCTTGCTTTATTTTCACAACTTCTTCCTCAGTACTTGGAATCATGCCTGGCACATCATAGGAGATTAACGTATATAGAATGACTTAATGAATGTATATATTCATTATGAGAAATGTAAGATAGAGACAACTTGAGTTGTGGGAAGCCACAGTGGACCCCAGTGGGAAAGATAAGTAGGAATTATCCACAGGAAGGGGGCAAGGTGTGGGGAAGCATTCCAGAGAGAAAGTAAAATGGACTTTTTAAAAAAATGTCCACCAGGAGTGGTGGCTCACGCCTGTAATCCCAACACTTTGGAAGACCAATGCAGGAGGATTGCTTGAACCTAGGAGTTCAAGACCAGCCTGGGCAACATAGCAAGGCCCCCATATTTACAAAAAAGATTTTTGTTAATGAACCAAGTGTGGTGGCACACACCTATAGTCCCAGCTACTTGGGATTCTGCTATGGGAAGATTGCTTGAGCCCAAGATGTTGACTGCAATGAATCACGATCATGCCACTGCACTCCAGACTGAGTGACAGAGTGAGACCTTGTCTCAAAAAAAAAAAAAGTTCATACTTTTTAAAAGTCATAAATCACAATGCAGCTATTTGTATCATGAATCACATCAAATAATGCGGAAAAAAAATCCACCACACTTATAAAATAATAATCACAAGAGATGCCAAGAAACAGATAAAAACACATTACTAATGGGAGATTTTAGCACACCACTGGGAATAAGACAGAGCTAGTGAACTAAAATGAAGATATAGAAGAACTAAACAATATAATCAATAAGGTATATCTTAAGAATGAATGGGAAAGTTTTCAGCCTGACAAAAGAAAATACAATTTATTCTCAGGGTACAAGGATCATTCCCAAAATTGATTATATATCAGGTCACAAAGAAAATATCAGTAAGTTCCATAAAGTGGAAATATTACCAAATATTCTACCAATATTACCGAATATTCCATCAAAACAAGTATGTGTTCACAGTGTAATAAAACTAGAAATTATTGACAACAAAAGCAAGCAAAAAAAGCCCTTTTCACCTGAAAATGTAAAAGCTTTCTCTGAGGACTCTTGGATGAAAAGAGAAATATAAAATGAAATTTAAAAATGTCTAAAGCATATTGATAATTAAAACACAATGTATCAGAATATATGAGGTATTTAAAATAAGATTATTTAAAGCCATAACCCTAGGGAAATTCATAGCCTTAATCACATTTATCAATAAAAATAAAAGATTTTAAATAAATGAATTAAATTCCCAGCTCAGAAAGTCAGAAAAAAAAAAAGAAAGAAAACCCAACAAAAGAAAAATTGAAGTTAAAAGAAATTAGTGTGACAGTGAAAAAAAATAGATTTAGTTAGATCTATTTCAAATCAAATTCCTCGTGTTTAAAGTTACTTGGTCAGGCACAGTGGCTCACGCCTGTAATCCCAGCACCCTGGGAGGCCGAGGCAGGCGGATCACGAGGTCAGGAGTTTGAGACCAGCTTGGTCAACATAGTGAAATCCCGTCTCTACTAAAAATACAAAAATTAGGTAGGTGTGGTGGCATGTGCCTGTAGTCTCAGCTCCTCTGGAGGCTGAGGCAGGAGAATCGCTTGAACCCGGGAGGCAGAGGTTGCAGTGAGCAGAGACCACGCCATTGCACTTCAGCCTGGGTGACAGAGTGAGACTCCGTCTCAAAAAAAAAAAAAAAAAAATAGATAATTAACAAAATAAATAAGCCATTAGCTAACTTAAGAAAAAAAGAAAGAATGCAAAAATACAAAATAAGAAATAAGGAGAAATAACTATTGAAACAAGAAAAAATAAATCACAAGAGTCTATTTTGAAAACTCTGTGCAAATAAATTTGAAAAATTAGGTGAAATAGATAACGTCCTAAGGAAATACAGTTAGCCAAAATTGACTTGTTGAGATTTACATAGCTTAAACAGATTAGTATCTATACAATATGTGGAGGAAGTTATCAAGGAACTATCCTCCAAAATGCACGAGACCTAGATCATTTCAGAGGGAAATTCTACCAAAACGTCAAAGATAAGGTAATCTCTACATTGTTCCAGAGCAAATGAAGGATATTTTCCTAATTCTTTTTGTGAAGCAAGTATAATATTGATACCTGAACTTGTTACAGAGCAGAAAAAAAATTACAAACTATTATTATGTACGAAAATTGAGGCAAAATTTTAAAATAAACCATTTATAAACAGAATTCAACACCACATTAAGAAAATAATACACCTTGGCCAATGGCAATTATTCCAGCAATTCAAAGTTGATTCAATATTAGGAAACCCACTAATGTAATTAATACACCATATTAGTTGATCTGAGAAGAAAAATCATACGATTGCTTCCATAGAGGCTATAAAACCTTTTATAATATTTAACATCTTCTGAGAGTACAAAAAACTCAAACTGGTCTTCCTCTACTCACATACTACAATCAACACAGAAGACTTCCATGACCAAATGTGTGGGGATTTCTCCACACAGCAAGCAAGCAATCAAATCTTCAGCAGACACAAGCTGAGTATCCTTCAATTCAGTTCTGACAGCGTCTACCTGGAGATAGGGTCAGATCCCACAGTTGGGTCAGTCCTGTAAGATTGCTCCCACTTCCAATGCCAGTAGCAAACCCCGGGTTGTTTTGTCTGTGCTTCTCACTGACTGGCTATAAAACAGGGATCCTACGATCTCTCGAGTTTGATTAATTTGCTAGAGTGGCTTATAGAACTTACTTATGTTTTTCCAGTTTATTTTAGAGAATATTACAGGCTGGGCATGGTGGCTCACACCTGTAAATCCCAGCACTTTGGGAGGCCGAGGTGGGAGGATTGCTCAAGGTCAACAGTTTGAGATCAGCCTAGGCAACATAGTGAGACCCCCTATCTCTACAAAAAATAGAAATAAAAAAATTAGCCGAGCGTGGTGGTACATGCCAAAAACAAACAAACAAACAAAAAAGGATAGTACAAAGAATTACAGAATGGCAAGGGGAGCAGAGCTTCCATGCCTTCCCTGGGCATGGAAACCACCACATGTTCAGCCATCCACAAGCTATCTGAACCCAGTCCCTTTGGAGTTTTATGGAGGCTTTATTACATAGGCATGATTGATTAAACCATTGGCCATTGGTGATCGACTCAACCTTCATCATCTCCCCTCCCTGGAGATTGGGCAGTGGGGCTGAAAATCCCAACTATCTAATCCTGCATTGGTCTTTTTGGTGACCAGCCCCCACCTGAAGCTACCTAGGAGTTGCCTGCCATAGTCAACCCGATAGCATAAAAAAGACACATCACTTGGGAAATTCTAATTTTAGAAGTTGTGTGCCAGGAAATGGGTCAAACTCCAAATATGTACTCTAAAATATCACAACATTCATCACCCATTCCTGGTTAAAAAAAAGAAAAAGAAAGAAAGAAAGGAAGAAAAAAGAAATTAATCGATACCTTTATGTATATATAGTCAGACTCAGATATCTGACTAAGTCAGGCAGGCACTGGCAGTAAACGGCAATACTGCAGGAGGTGCAAACTCCAGCTTTGGGGATTTTATATACACACACACTATATATATATATAGTAAATATATATACATTTTTTGCAAATATATATATATGTCCTAAAGGTCCAAAAGCCAGCATCTTGCTTAATGGAAAAACACTAAAGCTCTAGAAGCATTTCTAATAGGATTAGAAACAAGGCAAGGATGCCCATTATCACCACCACGTTCAACAGCATACTGGAGATATTAATTAACGATGTAATAGAAATAAATAACAGAGTGTACAGATAAGAATGGCAAAGAAGCTAAACCATTTCTATTTGCAGATGATTTGATCATGTGCCAGTAAAATTCTTGATAATCAATGATAAAACTAACTCAAACAATAAAATAATTCAGCAAAGTAATAGGCTATAATGCTAACATATAGAAATTATTAGCTTTCATATAAACAAACAATAACTAGTTAGCTAATAAGATGAGAGAGAAAATCCATTTACAATAGCAACAAAAAGGATAAAATACCTAGAAATGAATTAAACCGAAAAACACGTAAAATATTGCAAAATTAAGTTCAGCCTAAAGCTGCCTCCTTGTAAGTTTGGCCTCAAGGTTTCTCCATACGTAATGAACTGTAACCTAATGGGATGTGGCTATGCAAACATACTGTAACCTACTCTTGTACCAGTCACTGAGTTCCAGCCAATCATAGGCAGGTAGCTGTTCAAATAAGGCAGATGCCAAGCTGTAATCAATCTAGCTGTGTCTGCATCTCACCCATTTTCTGTACATCACTTTCCTTTTTCTGTCCATAAATCCTCACTGACCACAAAGCAGTGCCAGAGTCCCTCTGAAGCTCTTCTGGTTCAGGGGGTGACTGAATTCATGAATCATTATTTGCTCAATTAAACTCTATTAAATTTAATATCTCTACAGTATTTCTTTAACAGACGGGGTCAGAAGTGGAATCTGAAGTTGAGATTCCAGTGAGTGGAACAAGAGCATCAAGTGACCAAGTAAAGTACCCCTTGACCATTGCATCCATTGCTCTCTCACAGCAGCTGGGGATCATGGGTGAGTTCTCTCTCAGATTCTGAAGTTCCACAGATTTGTGTTTTGAGTTATCTGAGTTTGAGCAAAAAAAAATTTTTTTTTTTTTTTTTTTTTTTTTTGAGACAGAGTTTTGCTCTTGTCATCCAGGCCGGAGTGCAATGGCAAAATCTCGACTCACTGCAACCTCCGCCTCCCGGGTTCAAGCAATTCTCTTGCCTCAGCCTCCTGAGTAGCTGGGATTACAGGCATGTGCCATCATGCCTGGCTAATTTTTTTTTTTTAGTAGAGACAGGGTTTCACCGTGTTGGCCAGGCTGGTCTCGAACTCCTGACCTCAGGTGATCCGCCCGTCTTGGCCTCCCAAAGTGCTGGGATTATAGGCATGAGCCACCGCACCCGGCCCTTGAGCAAATTTTTTATCCAAACTGGGTTTGGAAGCCATGACAGAAACTGGACTGGGTCCAGGATCAGATTGGATCTAATAATTAACTGACTTGGATCCAGTTAGAGGCCTCAGATGTCTGACTTAGTCAGGCAGAAACTGGCAGTAAATGGCAATACTGCAGGGAGTGTGAACTCCAGCTTTGAGGAATTTGCAGGGACTTTTGCATTTTAGCCCCTTTGTTTATTTTTCTTGCAAACCTAGGAAGGGAAAAAAAGTCATTAGCTAAGTCAGTCAAGGGGATCTGAGAGCCAAAGGCATTCAGTGTAAAAATGAGATGCTTAATTTCTGAAGAATTGAATACACCACCTCTTGGCTACACCTACACTTACATGTGTAAGAATTAGGCCCCGAAGAGCCCCCAAAGCAGCAAATGCTTACGGAAATGGCAAAATCTTACTAAAGGTCATTTGAAATTACAGTGGAACATTCCAAATAAACAATACTGTATTTTTAAAAGTGTGTTATTGTAGCAGATTTCACACACACAAACTGCATTTTAAAATGAGGGCTCCTAAAGAAGGCTCTTCCAGGGATGCCTACTGATGTGCAGAAACTTCTAAAAAGATTTCAGTACTTTTATTCCCTCATTTAAAAAAAAAAAAAAAAGTCTTGGCCGGGTGTGATGGCTCATGCCTATAATGTGAGCATTTTGGGAGGCCAAGGTGGACAGATCACTTGAGGTCAGGAGTTCAAGACCAGCCTGGCCAACATGGTGAAACCCCATCTCTAGTAAAAACACAAAAAATTAGGCGGACATGGTGGCGTGTGCCTGCAGTCTTGGCTACTTGGGAGGCTGAGGCAGAAGAATCACTGGAACGCAGGAAGCGAAGGTTGCAGTGAGCTGAGATCATTCCACTGCAGTCCAGTCTGGGGAACAGAGTGAGACTCCATTTCAAAACAAACAAACAAACAAACAAAAAATTCTTTATAAAAGGCAAATAAAAAGCTTAAGTGACTGACCAGAAACAGTGGCTCACCCCTGTTATCCCAGCACTCTGGGAGGCCAAGGCAGGTGGTAACCTGAGGTTGAGTTCAAGATGAGCCTGGCCAATATGGGACACCCCATCGCTACTAAAAAAAAAAAAAAAAAAAAAAAAAAAAAAAAAAAGCTGAGTGTGGTGGTGCGCACCTATAATCCCAGCTACTTGGGAGGCTGAGGCAGGAGGATTGCTTGAACCCAGGAAGCAGAGGTTGCAGTGAGCCAAGATCGTGCCACTGCACTCGCACTCCAGCCTGGGTGACAGGGCAAGACTCTATTTTAAAAACAAAACAAAACAAAACAAAACTTAAGTGACTAATTGGTAAGAAAATTTACCGACATTTTGGCTAAGTTACTATTTATGAACCTATGAATCCCAAATATCTAAGACAGGTCTCAATCAATTTAGAGAGTTTATTTTGCCAAGATTAAGAGCGTGACCATGACACAGCCTCAGGGGGTCCTGACATATGCCCAAGGTGGTCGGCGTACAGCTTGCTTTTATACATTTTAGGGAGACATGAGACATCAGTCAATATGCGTAAGATGTACATTGGTTTGGTCTGGTAAGGCGGGACAACTTGAGGTGGGGGCTTCCAGGTCTTGAAAAAAAAAGGGTTGCATTCTTTTGAGTCCTTGATGAGCCTTCCACTGAATACACAATGTAGTCTGGCTCAGTGAATCTTCATTTTTACATAAACAATACGGCAGAGGAAGCAATCAGATATGCATTTGTCTCAGGTGAGCCTCAGAAGGAGACTCTGGGTCCTATCTTTCTTTTGTCCACCAGGAATTTCCTTGTGGGCAAATTGTGAGGGAGATATGTCACTTTTTATCTTTGTAACTATCTTATTTAGGAATGAAATGGGAGGCGGGGGTGCCTGACACAGTTCCCAGCTTGACGTTTCCCTTGGCTCAGTGATCTGGGGTCCTAAGATTTATTTTCCTTACACATATCCCACCCAAAGGCAAAAAGAAAGCTATCCTGGATAGAGTGTTTATAAAAGGTAGGCCCTCAGGTTAAATGGCCTTGATTCTTTTTCAAAGCTATCCATGCTGAGTCCAGGTATAGAGAATGCTTTAATTGCCCTGTTTCTTAATGAGCTCCATCCTGAACTCGGTAATTTTAGCTAAGAAAAAGTAGCTAAGTTAAGAAGACCACCTATTAAACTAAAACAGTCTCTAAAACACACCTTTCTGGCATTTAGCTGGCTATCTTAAAACACTTTTATAGAAGAAATTTATATCTCTAAAAGAAATTTGCATTTGAAAGGGTGTCTGAGAGGGAGGACTGGGTCACTAGAATCTCTTACTGTTGTTTTAAATTTACATAACATGTCTTGCCTTTGATTAAGGTACTTTTCCTGGCCATGTTGCCTTAATCGGGTCTTTACGTACAATCTTTTCCCTTGGTTTGAGCAACTGATAGTACAATATTTAGGCCTATAATCTCAGCTCTGTGCTTTTGAGAATTTTCTACCTTGTTTTACCTAAGAGTCATCCCTTTAGAAGGCAGATTGTGGAGTAGCTAAAAACTACTTAGACAAATAAAACAGATAGTTCTAAGACTGATAGTATGAACGGGGAAAAGAAAAACTATTTGAAAGCTCACAAATGAGAATTCTTCACGGAAGCTATAAGACCTGCTTGTGTCTATATATCTGTATGTGTATGTGATACCATTTGGTGAAGAAAGCTAGTTTTTAAATTGTTGGTAAAATAAAATAAAAAATGACTTCAGAAGTGTTACTTAAATATAATATAAACATTTATGCCTGAGTCTACTGGTCAGACAGGCTTATGCTATCTCTGCTTCAAGCTTTAAGATCATAAAACTTCTGCTTCTGTTATATTTTTGATATTTGCTTGATTTGACTGTAAGCTTATGTTTTTTTCTCCTCCGAGCCTCTGGATTCTGGGGTGCAGACAGGTGACCTTGGTAACATCTGGGGACATGTCCTCAGCGTCTATATCACCACCTACAAGGCACAGTCGAGCTCAAAATGACCCCTTTCTCCCTGGCCCAGCTTTGCCTCCTGGCCATTCTGTGAAGGGTTGAATGTTTCAGACATCGTCTTCATAGCTGTCTTCTGTCCTGAATTCTATACCTAATATGTAAATTTAGGACCCAGATGGGACCTCCTCTTAGAGCCATCCTAGGTGTCATGTGGCTACTTGAGATCCAGGATGACTGAGAAAAGCATTAGAGAGAGTACCTGTCTCATAGTATTAATATTCTTTCCAGTAATTTAAAATCTTAAAGTCATATTATTTGAAATTAAGTACCAGATAATCATAAAATGTCTGAGTTTTTTACAAGTATGGTAAAATACTAAAACATTAATTATTAAACATAAATTTAAGTTTATATACTTTGGCATCTTATTTTTCTGTGATATAAAAAACCTATATATATACAGATCTGTTAATGAACAAAAATTTGAGCAAACATATTTTCGTAAAAATTATAAAATGGTTTTCATCTATAAATACTGATACAAAACAGTTCAGAATTACTTTTCAGACTTTTACTGAAAATTAGGGTGACTAAGAGTTAAAATTATAGTTAACATATGTAATTAAAACTATATATATAAGATAATTCTATATACAAAGTGTACTAACAAAAAAGATATGCTTTGATGAAAAAAGCTGTAAAAGAACACAAATACATAGCTGTTGAGAAAAAATTATTTTGTCCAGTTTAGAAGTTACTTAAATATTATTTTGTAATAAAAGAATTTTAAAAGATATAAATAAAACTAAATAACATAAAAAGTCAGAAAGAAAAACAATTTTTAAAAATTTTCAAGAGATTATAAAACATTTATGATGTCTCTGCATGGTCAGAAGCTGACTGAGATTAGTTTGTTCATAAGGTTTTATTAAAATCAGCTTTAATATTGATAATTTATTAATACAAAAGTAAACTTTGGTTTTCTATTTTAAGGAAGATTTTTGTAAACTAATAATAAGAGATAATAAAAAATTTTTGTTCACTTTTAGGGACAACTCAAAAAAATGAGACAGCAAGAGGAGAAAAGGAGAGAGAGATTCTGTCTAATGCTGTCTTTATTGGATATTTTAATCTTTTGGAAGTCTGGGTCTCCTCTTTATCAAAGAGTAAAAGTTTTTGCTTTTTAAAACCTTTTAATTATCACTAACAAATGGCTATTATTTTACAATGACCTGTGGTCATACTTTGATTAAATGTTTTAAACCTTTGACATACTTGACAGCCTTCCCAAAATCAAATTTAAAATTCAAAATTAACTCTCTTTAAACCTCAAACTAAATTCGGGATGCTACAGAGGGCCCATACAGCAAGCAAAAGACAAATAAACATGCTTACTTAATTTATTTTAATTTTTTTTTAAATAGGCTCTCACTCTGTTGCCCAGGCTAGAGTGCAGTGGCACAGTCACAGCTCACTGCAGCCTCAACTTCCCAGGCTCATGCAATCCTCCTACCTCAGCCTCTCAGGTAGCTGGGAGTACAGGTGCACACCACCCTACCTGGCTAATTTTTTTGTGTTTTTTGTAAAGATGGGTTCCTGCTCTGTTGCCCAGGCTGATCTTGAACTCCTGGGCTCAAGCAATCCACTGGCCTCAGTTTCCCAAAGTACTAGAATTACAGGCATAATCCACCATGCCCAGCCTAATATGTTAGATTATACAAAAAGCATTGTGAAATAAGAAATGATTTTCAGTTAACTTTCTTTGAGTTATATTTTTATGAATATATTATTATAATATATGTTTGAAAATTGTATAATATTCCTAAAATTCTCATATGTCTTGATATATTTTATCTGTCACAATTATGGTTATTATGTCCTTGGAAATAACTAAATTTTCTTGTCAATTGCAACCTTAATCATGTTCACAGTTAATGGCTGAATTCTGATAGAGTTTCTAAAAGCTCTTTACAAGCAAATAAACTCCTAAAATACTGTGCTTTCAAGGAAGTTCATGAAAAAGATAAAAAGGACTCTGACAAAAATTATTGAATACAGAGTTGTCATGACTAGAATCATGTCATTTAAACTGGGAAAGAAATTCTCAGAACTCTAACGAAGGGGTTGACTGGTTTATGAAACTGCTAACACAAACAAGACAAAAATTAATTGAAACCGAGAAAATACTTTGCCAGATTTTCATGCTAAATCAGCCAGTACTAAAATTGTTTAGATATGCAATTTAAATGAACTCCATTGTTCAAGTCAAATTACCTATGATTACCTATCTAATAAACAGTGCTTTGCACCTAAATTACAGAAACAAAATTGGTAGTTAAGAGGATATAGATCAAATGTTAAGCATAGACTCATGGAGAACCTGGATGGCTACCTGATTCTTCCAGAGTCCTTAAAACTTCCATTATATAAAGCTCTGTATCCATGACTCATTATAAAAAAAAAAAGATAAAACTATCCAAATTATATACGTAACTGTTGTGACTGTTGTAGATTACTAAAATGGTTTTAAGACCAATGTTTGGTTTGTTAAACCTATAATTCTAGAAAGATAATACAAACTTTAGGTATATTCTGCTATCTGCTAGGCCAACTAAACATTTATAGAGTCCCCATTTCACTGAACTGTCATTTTCAGTGCCTGTTTTCTGGTTGCATGGAAGCTTTCCCATGCAGGAAAACTGATGCTATAATAGTAACTAAAAGGTTATTAGGAAATGTTTTTTCCTCATGGGACATTCCTAGAAAAATCTCCACCAATAAAGGTACTTGTTTCACTAAACAAGTTATAAAACCGTTAAATAAGGCACTACAGATACAATTGCATTAGCCAAAGCTAACTGAATTGACTGGATTGCCTTGATCAAAGGTTTTATAGATTAATGACAATCAGATCCTCTTCTCATGGAAAGCATAAGTTGGACTCTTATGAAATAATCACTTGAAGGCCTATGCTTCTAATAACAGAATCTCATGCATCTTCTGCTCCTAAACTCTAATATGACTAAATACTGCAGGCTTTTTTTTTTTTTTTTTTTTTTGAGACAGGGTCTCTCTCGGTCACCCAGGCTGGAGTGCAGTGGTGGAATCATGACTCACTGCAATCTCAACCTCCTGGGCTTGAGTGATCCTCCCACCTCAGCCTCCCAAGAAGACCATAGGCACACACCACCACCCCTAATTTTTTTTTATTAGTTTTTAATTAGTTTTTATTAGATGTAGAAATTGCATCTCACCCTTGTTGCCCAGGTTGGTCTTGAACTCCTGGCCTCAAGCAATCCTCCCACCTCAGCCTCCTGCCTCAGCTTCCCAAAGTGCTGAGGTTACAGGTGTGAGCCACCATACCCAGCCCGGTAAGGCTTTAATACATTATGCCAAAGTATATTTTCACCAGATTAAAAAAAAAAAAAATCTTTTCATAGTCCACCGGCTGAGGATAACCAAACTCTTCCTGATCTACAACCCTGAGATTGGTCTTCTGGAAAACAAAATCAGAGAAACACTACTCTTGCCACCCACACTACAACAAAACTTTTCTACTATCATGACACTCTTAACTCTTAATTTTTTCCTTACTTATGCCTCTATAAACAATAAAACAAGAAAGGGGGTCTTGTATACACTCATGTGGTATACTTTTACTTGTGAAAGATTTTACAGTCAACTTTATACATGAACAATTTCATGCCTTAACAAAGAAAAGATAAAGGGCCGATGTGAGGAAAAAATTTAATGGTACTTTTATTACTTCATAATCAGACAAAATCAAAACATTGGTCCACTTCTCTTAACCTTCGTCTAAGAGAACATTGCCAGGAGGCCTTCACTCTTCTGGATGGGCGTGATTTGTTAGGTCTTTTCTTCCATAGCTTAGAGTAAATGAGACAAAAGTTAGAAATGTATCCCTCACAAATTTCTACAAGGCTCTATAATAGATTCTTCTGCAAAGACTATGGTTACACAACAGACTTCTTTAAATTCTCATACTAAAATGGTGGTAAATAATAGAATTGCTCTAGATTACTTGCTGGCTAAACAGAAAAGTGTACAGTTACTGACACTTCTGGTTACATACAGATAACTACACCAGGTATTATAGAGATTTAGTTCTAAAGTATTAACAAACAGACTGCTTGGTTAAAACAAATAGACTTTGTATTTAGCTCAGTCTTTCATCTATTTAATTTTAGTTGGTTTTGTTCATGGGGATCTTGGCTAAGGAATATACTTCAAACTCTTGGTATCACCTTCCTAATAATCATAATGGTAGTCTCTCTGGTACACTGTGTTCTCTCAAAAGTTTCCAATGTTTTCATACAACTATTCATAAAATGTCAAATGGTCTCCCTTTGACTAGAAAGACAAAAACTCAAAGAAATGCATGATCTGTAAAACTGTACACATAAAAATGTTACAATAGTCAGTTTATGTCATGCGTGTTTTACCAAATAATAAGGAAAACAAACCACCCACAGAATGTCTGACATTACAATTAATCATGGTTTCAACCTCCTAAGTTTTGAGATGACAGATAACTGGAACAAAACTTAAATGATTGCTGTTAAATAGATCAAGCATAGGCTGTCCACCTATTTCATTCCTAAGGATACAGTGACTAAGTAGTCACCCCAAAAATCTTGTGGTACAAAACACTCAGATTACTATTTAGTTATAACTACCCATGAAAATCATTTGGCCACCTTTCCTTTGGTGGGTTTACCGTCCCTGGGATTTCATTGTCCTCTAAAATCAGGGAGTACATTTCTTCCACCAACACCAGGCCCGAGAACAGTGACTACAGAGCTCTTCAAGGATGTGGGTCTTCCCTAGTCGGTGCATTTCTCAGCATCTTGGAGAAGGGGATGTCCTCTGGATTTGGGGACAAAGAGGCTGCCGGTCAGCGTGATAAACCTATTTCAGCATTTTAATCTCTCTGTCCTTTAAATTCTTTCCTCTGCACTGCCCTGGAGAAGTCCTGGCAACTTAAACTTACTGATTTGTGGCCAACACTGTTGGTCAACCAAGCAAGCAGATGCTGAAAATGCTCCCTAAAAATCCAAACCACACATCACATCTGAATCCTGTGCTGGCTCCAGGCCAAGCTTTCCTCTGGGTCTCTATGCCTGTCCTTTGCAGAAAAGAAAACAAAAGGAATGAATATCAAGGGCTTTTGTGCCTTGCACAAGATGAAATTTCATTACAGGATATGCAACTTGCCATTCCTGGGAGAGCTCTGAATCCTAAAGTGAATATGAAAGTGTTGACACATCTCTGTGTTTCAAGCAGTTGCCATGTCTCTTGAAAGACAACAACACAGCATATTCAGCATGCAAAAGGCTGTCAAATGTTTATTTTTATTACATCTAACTGTCCTGTGTTTTCAGTAATACTGGTGACCTGCCAATGTGATCCTGAGCCAGCTAGGATCATCAAACCATCTAGTCAGATCTGGTGGGAGCACTGACACCAGGAATTGGTAGACCTCGGAATTCAAACTTCAGGGGGACTTTTACTCTCTCATGTCTTAAGATTTATTATTTCCTATATGCCAACTTTCTTTACTCATTAATCTCATCAACAATGTCAGTCATTGCTTCTGGCATACTGTGGGAATGATCAAAGATATACCTATGGCCTGGCATGGTGGCTGAGGCCTGTAATCCCAGTACTTTGGCAGGTCGAGGTGGGTGGATCGCTTGAGCCTAGGAGTTCGAGACCAGCCTGAGCACACAGTGAAACCTCACGTCTATAAAATACACAAAAATTAGCCAGGCATGATGGTGCATGCCTGTAGTCCCAGCTACTCGGGAGGCTGAGATGGGAGGATCGCTTGAGCCCTGGGAGGTCAAGGCTGCACTGAGCCGTGATAGCACCGTTGTACTCCAGGCTGGGTGACAGAACAAGACTCTGTCTCAAAAAACAGAAAGAGATATCTAAAAGCACTTGGTTAGACAATAAACTACTAAGAGGAGAAATAAACAATTTCTTAGACATAAACAAATAATACCTTACAAAGCACCTTCCTGCCAAGGAGACAAAAAAAGCAATAGAAATTTTATCAGTTATCTCAACCATCATGATTCAGCTGTTCTGCTAATGAATAAGAAACGGAAAAAACCCTCAAGATTTAATATTTGGAAATCTCTACTGAGTTTGAATAAATTTCTTCTACTTCTCCTTGGATGTAAAGCAGACTCAGACTAAATGTTTCTGAGGGACTTTTTTTTTTTTAATTGTATAGCTTTCATAGACATAAAATAATGCATAATGCAGAAAAAATAGGGGGGAAAGAGAAAAGCAGGGAAAACATGTATCCAAATTCTAACAAAACTACTATTAGTTTGTTCAAAACAGGCTTTCTTTACTCTCTATTTTCCTAAATTTCAAATTGTGATACTGTTAAATATTAACATATATTTGGTTTATATGCCATCTCTTGGCATATAATTCCTAAAATCCCTAGAATCTCCAAAGTGATGTGTCTTTTTATGCTAATGAGTTGACTGATGGCTGGCAGCTTCAGGACTGGTCACCTGAAAGATCAAGGCAGGATTAGAGGGCTGGTACTCTCGGCCCCATCCTCCAATCTCCAGGGAGGGAAGAGGGGCTGAAGGTTGAGGTGGTCATCATTGGCCAAGGGTTTAATCAATCACGCCCACATAATGAATCCTCCATAAAAACCCAAAGGACTGGGTTCAGAGAGTTCCCAGATAGCTGAACAAATACATGGACGGTGACTCACCCTGGAAGTGCATGAAAGCTCTGCCCCTTCCCTCATACCTGCACCCCTTCACACTCTTTCATTTGTATCCTTTGTAATATTCTTTATAATGAACCTGTAAACTGAGTTCTGTGAGCCACGCTAGCAAATTAACCAAACTCAAGGAGGAGGCGGTGGGACCCCAAGTCATAGAAACACAGGTGAAACAACCTGGGGCTTGTGGTTGACATTGAAAGTGGGGGGCAGTCTTGTGTGACTGAGCCCTCAATCTGAGGTTGAGGGATTTGATGCTATCTCAGGTAGTACCAGAATTCAATTGGAGGATACCCAGATGGTGTCCACTGCAGAATTGATTGTTTGCTGGTATATGAGAGATTGGTCACAGAGGTCTTCTGTGTTGATTGTTGTGGAATGAGATCAGAGAAAAAAACAGTTTGTGTTTTTTCTAGGCACAAATGCTTACTCTTACCTGGGCACAGTGGCTCACGTCTGTAATCCCAGAACTTTGAGAAGCTGAGGTGGGTGGATCACTTGAGCTCAGGAGTTTGAGACCAGCCTGGGCAACATAGCAAAACCCCGTCTCTACCAAAACTACAAAAATTAGTCGGGTATCGTAGTGCATGCCTGTGGTTTCAGCTACAAGGGGGGTTGACGTGGGAGGATCACATGAGCCTGGGAGGCAGAGGTTGCAGAGAGCGGAGATCCCACCACTGCACTCCAGTCTGGATGAAAAAGTGATACCTTGTCTCAAAACAAATAATAAATAAATAAATAAAGCCTATTCATTACCATTTATATTCCTCCTATTGTTTTTATACATGATCTTGAAACTGAGGTGTAAAATAATTATCATAATGCTGTACTTAATAAGTAAGGCACCTAGAGGCAGAAATACCATTTGACCTAGCAATCCCATTACTAGGTATATACCCAAAAGAATATAAATCAAAAGATAAATAAATGCATGCATCTATTCACTGCAGCACTGTTCACAATAGCAATGACATGAAATCAGCCTAACTGCCCATCAGTGATAGACTGGATAAAGAAAATGTGGTACATATATACTGTAGAATACTATGCAGCCATAAGAAGGAATGAGATCATGTCCTTTGCAGGGATGTGAATGGAGTTGGAAGCCATTACACTCAGCAAACTAATGTAGGAACAGAAAACCAAACACTGCATGTTCTCACTTATAAGTGGGAGCCAAATGATGAGAACACATGGACTCGTGTGGGGGAACAACACAAGCTGGGCTTATTGAGGGGAGGGGAGGGAGAGCATCAGGAAGAATAGCTAATGGATTCAGGGCAAAATACCTAAGTGATGGGATGATCTGTGCAGCAAACCACCATGGCACACATTTACCTATGTAACAAACCTGCATATCCTGCACATGTACCCCAGAACTGAAAATAAAAGTTAAAGAAAAAAATAAGCAAGACAAAAAACAGGCCACTATTCTAACCATAACACAGATTAGAAATAAAATGATCTCTGTATCTGCATATTATGTCTGGAAGTCTTGGTTTCATTATTAAATGTAACTGTATCCACTCCAATTGCCGAAAAACAATGTGTACAAGTCACCTAGCTACAAAGAAATAATATTGTTCTGAGCTGTAACGATAGCTGATTAAATACTTTATGGAAAGAAATGTCTGTCCTGGGCAATTCAAATGGGTATGGAGTGATGGAAAAAAAACACTGAACTGCAAAGTTTGAGATCTGGTTCTGGCACTGTCTAGAATTAAGATGTTATTTAAGCCAATTTGTAGAACATGGACAATTTCTACAAAAGTCAAATCTTTGATAGAAAAGTTTGTTCCTTCTAGCTCTAAAATATTATTCTGATGCTTTAATTTCATTCATCACCTGTTATTGGGGAAGAAAAAGAACACTTGGTAACAGTTGATATTAACTTTAAAAATCATCTTCTTTTAGTTTCACAGTTGCCAGTTAGCTTAAAATTATTAACACAAGGTGCCGGGCACAGTGGCTCACGCCTGTAATCCCAGCACTTTGGGAGTCCAAGGCGGGCAGATCATGAGGTCAGGAGTTGGAGACCAGCCTGGCCAATGTGTTGAAACCCCGTCTCTACTAAAAATACAGAAAATGAGCCGGCCGTGGTGGTGCATGCCTGTAGTCCCAGCTACTCAGGAGACTGAGGCAGAAGAATGGCTTGAACCCGGGAGGCGGAGGTTGCAGTGAGCCGAGATTGCGCCACTGCACTCCAGCCTGGGCAACAGAGGGAGATTCCATGTCAAAAAAATATATTAACATGAGGTAATGATGGGACTTCTATATTTCAGCTGGGTATCAATGTCTTTTTCTTTGAATGTGTGTTAATATCTTCCTTTACCACACTTCAAATAGTTTGAATCCTATCTGAAGATCAAAGATAAAACTTTGAAGTGCTTTATCAGCCTGGAAACTCATTGTGAGGGCACATAGGCAGCAGTCAGGTCACACTGTAACTCTGCTATGTCACCTCAAGTGGCTGGAATCAGGTGTCAGCGACAAAAATTGCAAATAAGAAACACCTTTTCTTGTACCTGTTTTCACAATGTTTATTCTTATTGAAAAGCCTTTACTTATTGTTTTCTTTCTCTTTTTAAGTCATAGGTTAATAACCCATAGGATTATTACTGAAGAGAATACTTGTTTATCTTGTTAAACTTTCCCTCTGAAAAGGCCCTTGTTGTACCCTTCTTACTGAAAACCAAGACTCACACTAGCAGTTTTGGGGCATCTGCTCAGTGTGTATGGTGAGTGTCCCTGCAAAGCAATATATAAATCTTATTTTCATAAATGTAATTATATATAATAATATATTGGGGAGCTTGATAGTTTAAAGAAGGTCTTTAGTAACAACTTTATCAACAACTATTTTGTTATGTAAATACTCATTTTCTAATTGTTTTATTTGAAGTTTTGATTTTTAATGATACTAGATTTTCTTAAATCAGGGCACATCCATAAACATTGTAAAAAATTATTTCAGGGCTGGACCTGGTGGCTCACATCTGTAATCCCAACACCTTGGGAGGCTAAGGTAGGAGGATGGCTTGAGCTCAGGAATTCAAGACCAGCCTGGGTAACATAGCAAGATCCTGTCTTAATTTTAAAACATTTTTTTTAAAAAAAATTAGAATCACCAGAAAAGAAAAACAAAACAAAAGAACAGAAAAGTAGCATCTGAAACACAAGAAAGTAAAGTCCATTGATGTCTAATCTCTGTGGCCAAGTAAGTTCTTCACTCAGCACAGAGCAGGAACAGGTGGGTGGCAAGTGTCAGGGCAGAGGATCTTCTGTGATATTTTTATGGCAATACAGTTGGGCCAGGGTATGGTAGCAAATAAGAATAATATGAAGAAGACTAGAAAATAAAAGATTTCATAAAGTCTTTGGGCAGTTTTTAAATGCTTAACCTGTAATAATGATCATTAAAAGATGATATTTTAAAAGAATGTATACATTTCGTTAAAACACACATTGGATTTTCTTCTCCAAGTATCTGTTGGCTCTAATTCTACTCATCTACCAGTCTTGGGTTTTCAGTGCTCATCTGTCACCAGGATCTGAATTTAAAATATCTTGGGCACCACCTTGTGGTTCAATTGTTCTACCCTTTGTAAAAGTGCTTATGCAAGCTACTTACTCGTTAATTCATACATAATTACAACCTAAAGTATTTACGGTTAAAAGCAACCACTGCATTTTTGAAGGTCTCATGCAGTCAAAGAGGAAGTTGATGATTGCCTTTAGTCTGTACTTAATGGATACTCTTAGTCTAATCATTCCCAAGTACAATAAACTTTGGATGATACAATTAAATACTTCCACCATGATTCTTGCAACCTTCATATTGACTTTGCTAACGTTTGAAATGGTTGCCTTGGTGAGAGGGGATAGCAGAAACCAGATTTATAGCTGTAC
This sequence comes from Macaca fascicularis, assembly GCF_037993035.2. Lineage (NCBI taxonomy): Eukaryota > Metazoa > Chordata > Mammalia > Primates > Cercopithecidae > Macaca > Macaca fascicularis. The sequence goes on from NC_088375.1 coordinate 20,381,367, forward strand.
TGCTTGGGTCAAATTTTACCCACTGTTCTTAGATACTGAGGATTAAGGATGAAAAAATTATAGCCTGCAAAACTTATGTCCGCACCAAATCTGTACATAGATAATCATAGAAGCTTTATTCATAATTGCCAAAACTTGGAAATAACTAAGATGTCCTTCAGTAGGTGAATAGATAAGTAAACTGTGGTATATCCAGAATATCATTCATCACTGAAAGGAAATAAGCCATCGAGCCTCTAAAAGACATGAAGAACCTTAAATGCATGAAAGAAGCCAATCTGAAAAGGCCACACACTATAACATTCCAATTATACGCTATTCTGAAAAAGACAAAACTATGGAAACAATAAAAAGATCAGTGGTTGCCAGGAGTTGGAGGGAGGGATGAATAAGTGGAGCACAGAGGACTTTTAGGCCAGTGAAACTCCTCTGTGTGACACTGTAGTGGTGGAAACATGTCCTTACACATTTGTCAAAACCCATAAAATGTACAACACTAAGAGTGAACCTCAATGTAAACTACAAACTGGTGATAATGATGTGTCAGCATAGATTTATTGAATGTAACAAATGTACCACTCTGTAGGAAATGCTGATAGTGAGGGAGGCCTGGAGATGGAGGATATGGGAACTCTCTGCATTTTCTGTTCAATTTTCTGGGAACCTAAAAAGGTTCTGAAAAATAAAGTCTATTAAAAAAATTATAAGCTGAATCCTCACAGTTAATTTAGCTTCCTTTCACAACCAAAGTTTTACAAGCAACTGAGTTAAGTCGTTTCCACCCTAATTTAAAGGCACTATTAAATGACAACATAAAAGCACAAAACATAGTACTTAAGCACTATGTGATACACTCTTTTTTTTTTTTTTTTTTTTTTTTTGAGACGGAGTCTCGCTCTGTCGCCCAGGTTGGAGTGCAGTGGCCAGATCTCAGCTCACTGCAAGCTCCGCCTCCCAGGTTTACGCCATTCTCCTGCCTCAGCCTCCCGAGTAGCTGGGACTACAGGCGCCCGCAACCTCGCCCGGCTAGTTTTTTTTTGTATTTTTTAGTAGAGACGGGGTTTCACCGTGTTAGCCAGGATGGTCTCGATCTCCTGCCCTCGTGATCCGCCCGTCTCGGCCTCCCAAAGTGCTGGGATTACAGGCTTGAGCCACCGCGCCCGGCCGATACACTCTTTTAAAACTAATCTTCTGCCGTGTGCGGTGGCTCACGCCTGTAATTCCAACACTTTGGGAGGCTGAGGAGGTCAGATCATGAGGTCAAGAGTTCGAGACCAGCCTGGCCAACATAGTGAAACCCCGTTTCTACTAAAAGTAAAACAATTAGCCAGGCGATGTGGTGGGCGCCTGTAATCCCAGCTACTCGGGAGACTGAGGCAGAAAAATCACTGGAAACCAGAAGGCATAGGTTGCAGTGAGCTGAGATCATGCCACTGCACTCCAGCCTGGGTGAAAGAGCAAAACTCCATCTCAAAAAAAAAACCCAAACAAACTCATCTTCAGCATTTGGTCTCTCAAGTCACCTACTTGGCTCTCTTTCAAGTGCACCTTCCTTCCTTTTCTTCCTTTCCTTACTTCTCTAAAACTTTTGAATAAACTTTCACTCCTGCTCTAAAAAACAAAAACCAACAAACAAATAAACAAACAAAAAAACTAATCTTTTAAATAAAAATCAGTCTGATCAAAAAAAATTACAGCAAGTAGTACAGAGAGGTAGCTCTTTAATGCTTAGTAAATGGCTTAAGTGTATTGTTTGGGGGAAAGGACACATTGAAACAGCATTAAGAGTTGATTCTGCATGCTCCAATTACAATTTTTTAAATTCTGGTTTTATGCACACTGGAAAGGGTGGGAAGAGAAAGTTCTTGCTGAAATCTTGATTAAATTTCCAGTTTCAGGAGACTGACCCAAACATTTCATGGTTCACAGATGGCTTATAACAGCAGTTCCCAACACTTTTGGCGGCAGGGACCAGTTTCGTGGAAGACAATTTTTCCACGAACTAGGGGTGGTAGGGATGGTTTCGGTATGAAACTGTTCCATCTGAGATCATCAGGCATTAGTTAGATTATCATTAGGAGCTAGCAACCTAGATCCCTCACATGCACAGTTCACAATAGGGTTCGAGCTCCTATGAGACTAATAACACTGCTCGTCGGACAGGAGGCAGAGCTCAGGTGGTAATGCTCACCCGCTGCTCACCTCCAGCTATGCAGCCTGGTTCCTAACAGACCACAGACCGGCACCTGTCTGCAGCCCAGGAGCTGGGGACCCCTGGCTTATAACAAAGTAGTCAAGTGATTGCATATTCATTTGTAGCCCTGAAATGACAACAAAACAGAGCAACACTGCAGTCAGGAGACAGTTTCCATAGGGACCAACAGGCAGATTCAGGTTGATTATAGCTACTGATGTCATCGAAGTGTCATTGTCCCAATTATGTTTCTCACAGCAAATGCTCATTACAGCATTTGCTGGGCCCTATCTGGATCCAGAGATTTCAGTGGCCTTTGGATTTACCCTTTCACATTGTCTGGCTTCTACTACAGATTATATATGACCTCTTCAGCTTCTTGGAGGGTTTGGTCTGAGAAACTCAAGGTCCTTTGCCTCTCGTGTTGGAATAAGATGGAAACAACCTACAAAAGCTAGAAGATAGTGGGAACAGAAGCTCCAAATGTGTGGGTTACTCAGGGATGAGGGAGAGGGAAGTGAGAGAAAAGCAGTTTCTGAAGGGCCGAATCAGGCAGAGAAGGAGAGGTCAATGGCGCCTCTTCCCAAAGTCACTTTAAAGTTACTGTCTACTCTGTCTCCCTAGAGCCTCTTCAAAATGCCACCTTTACTGCTGCCAGTCTCATCTCATGCACCCATATGTAGCTTTGTAGTTGTTTCTCTTTCTGTTTGAAAATCAGAAGGGAGGCTGAGGTCTTTGGACACACTCGGCTAAACTGACAAATCCAGCTGACCTGCAAGGACCACAGTGACACTGAGAGAATTCTACCTGCTCTGGTGACCTGTTCATTCTGTTTGACCAGTGAAGCAGAGACAATGACCATTTAGGACAAATATTGAAAGGCAGTATCAATCCTGGGACTTCTTGGTGTTTTGTAAATAACTTTGGGTATCAGCACACACAGCACTTTACAACTGTCTATGGCCAGGCTCAGCAGAACTAATTCATGAGCCTGGGCCAGAACACAAATCAGCAGAAAGGTTTGCAGGAAAGACAGGATTCCCCACACTGGGTGGACTCCCTTGCTTAAGTGACAGCAGGCAGACATGAGAGGAATGGAAGGAGGGGTTAAATAATAGAGCGCGATGCTAAGGAGGTCAAAATGGGAAATTTGCAACCCAAATGGCCTGGAAATCTGCTCCGTTGTGTGGCTGAAGTCCACATTTTTCAGCCCATAGGCTGCCAACTCACAAATGTCTGCTGTTCTTCACACGTGAAAGAGGCAGTGGAAGGATTCGGGAGAAACCTGTGTCAGCTACAGAGAAAAAATTCATGTTCATGTCCTTTAGACAGCAGCTTAACAACATGGCCTGCTTCAAAAGACAGTGGGAGGCATGAGTGGAGAGCTATAACAGGTTAGGGTTGGTTCCAGCTACAGTTCCAGAAAACCCCAAGTCACAATAGCTGATCTTCATGGAGCATGTACTGTTAACCAGGCACTGTTCTAGACATCTGGGGCCCATCCGTGAACAACAGACAAACAGAATCCTTGCTTTTGTACAGCTCACATTTTGTGGGTGAGGGTGGGGCGGAAACAATACTCAAATGGATGGAAGGAAGGAAGGAAGGAAGGAAGGAAGGAAGGAAGGAAGGAAGGAAGGAAGGAAGGAAGGAAGGAAGGAAGGAAGGAAGGAAGGAGGGAGGGAGGGAGGGAGGGAGGGAGGGAGGGAGGAGACGGAGCAGAGGAGGGAGGGGAGGGGAACAATGTGTTAGAAAGGGATAACTCGGCCGGGCGCGGTGGCTCAAGCCTGTAATCCCAGCACTTTGGGAGGCCGAGACGGGCGGATCACGAGGTCAGGAGATCAAGACCATCCTGGCTAACACGGTGAAACCCCGTCTCTACTAAAAAATACAAAAAAAAAAAAAACTATACGGGCGAGGTTGCGGGCGCCTGTAGTCCCAGCTACTCGGGAGGCTGAGGCAGGAGAATGGCGGGAACCCGGGAGGCGGAGCTTGTAGTGAGCTGAGATCCGGCCACTGCACTCCAGCCTGAGTGACAGAGCAAGACTCCCTCTCAAAAAAAAATTCTCCCTTGGTTTTTGGTTGGGATTATCACGGCTTTAAAAGTTAGGAATTTAACATTTTAAGAGCTGACTCTGTTGCCAGACCTTTAAAAAGCCACTGCTTTTCATGGCAAAAACCATAATGACTTTTGTACCGACCCAATACTAAAACAGGGCAAGTGCTTGCACTAAATATCAGTTGTCTCATGGTGTAGGAGAGTATTCCTCTGGATTTCTGAAACTGAAATTCAGAAATATGTTGTTAAACATAATAGGTTTTAAACTGCAAATATGTAATTATTGTATTTTATATATTTTTATTGTTTTTATTGCCATTTTAGCAATTTTAAGCATACAATTAATTATATTCATAATATTGTACAACTATCACTATTTCCAAAATATTTCACCACCCCAAACAGAAACTCTTTATTATAATAATATTAGTTAATAAAACGCATTAAGTAACTACAAAGTACTAATCACTATATAGCTATTGTTTCATTTAAATATCATAGAAACCTCATGAGTTAGTTATTTTTATTTTATTCATGAAGAAGTTGAAGATAAGGGAGATTTAACAAATTCCTCTAAATTTAATAAGTAGCAAAATTATAACTAAAACTCAAATATAACACAACCCTATAAGCAAGTGAGATTTTGAAGTCAATGGACTAATACAAAAGTCTGATCACTAACTTACATTGTGTTTCCTCTTAATGGTTTTATTTCATCTTCCTATAATAAGATGTCAAAGTGTAAAACTCTGATCTTGTAAACTCTGATCAGAATAAAATTACTAAGATTGTTGGCTTTAAAAATGCTTCAATTTACAGATTCTTTCGGTAATAGCTCCGGGGATAATTAAGGGTTGCACTAAATTAACTGTTGAAGAGAAAGGAGTCGGTAGACAAAACGTTCTGAGTGTCAAATGCTACTGATTAAGGGTTTCACAAAAGGAGAACAAAGTGGTTTTTCAATTAGAATGTAAGTCAATGAGAAGATTAATTTTGATTAACAGAAATACACTTAACCTATACATAATTTTAATAAGAAGATAGATATTCACATACAGTCATTTCATGAGTCTCTGAATACTTTAGTTATCTTCTAAAACTCTCAAATTCCCCAGTAAACTCTCAGAGTAGGATCCTATCATTCTTTAGCTCCAAATGCTCAATAGATCTCCATTTTAATTTTTCACAGAAGTCGACCGTCCAGAGAATGGGACTCCATTTGGTTCCAGTTTTGTTTCTCCTAATTTCCCTTTGTGGTCATTTCTTGTTACAGAATTTGCTCTTTCTAGTCTCTCACTCTTAGTTTCAGTTACCAAGTATTTGTTAAAACTCATTCCCAAATTCCTACTGTCAGAGGCATTGGAACCAGAGCAACTCCATCTTAATAGGGGCTGGGTAAAATAAGGCTGAGGCCTACTGGGCTGCATTCCCAGACACTTAAGGCATTCTAAGTCACAGGATGAGATAAGAAGTCTGCACAAGATACAGGTCATAAAGACCTTGCTGATAGAACAGACTGCAGTAAAGAAGCCAGCCAAAACCCACCAAAACCAAGATGGCAATGAGGGTGACCTCTGGTTGTCCTCGCTGCTACAATCCCACCAGCACCACGACAGTTTACAAATGTCATGGCAATGTCAGGAAGTTACCCTATATAGCCTAAAAACGGGACGCATAAATAATCCACCCCTTGTTTAGAATATCATCAAAAAATAACCATAGAAATAGGCAACCAGCCGCCCTCGGAGTAACTGGTCTGCTCTGTCTATGGAGTAGCCATTCTTTTATTCCTCCACTTTCCTAACAAACTTGCATTCACTTTACAAACTCGTCCTGAATTATTTCTTACACGAGCTCAAGAACCCTCTCTTAGGGTCTGGATCAGGACCCTTTCCTGTAACAGCAGCACCACCTTCCATTTTGGTCTGCAAGCCAGAAACTGGAAGTCATCCTTGCGGCTCCTTCTCCCTCACCCTCGCAACTACTCTATTACCAGAGCCTGTGTGTTTTCTCCTGCCTTATCGGGGTGGCTGCAAAATCTAGCACCCAAACAGGAACATTTCTGAGAGTAAAAAGGACTAATGTTAACAGTTATGTCGGCAGGGCACAGTAGATCACGCCTGTCATCCCAAAACTTAGGCCGAGACACGTGGATCGCTTGAGCCCAGGAGTTCAAAACTAGCCAGGAGTTCAAAACAACATGGCAAAACACCATGTCTACAAAAAATACAAAAATTAGCCGGGCATGGTGGTGCACACCTGTAGTCCCAGCTACCCAGGAGGCTGCGGTGGGAGGATCACTTGATCCCAGGAGGTGGAGGTTGCAGTATGCCAGATCTTGCCACTATACTCCAGCTTGGATGACACATGAGACCCAGTCTCAAAAAACAAACAAACTGGCCAGGCACAGTGGCTCACATGGGTAATCTCAGCATATTCGGAGACTGAGGTGAGAGGATCACCTGAGGTCAGGAGTTTGAGACCAACCTGGCCATCGTGGTGAAACCCTATCTCTACTAAAAATACAAAAATTAGACCATCGTGGTGGTGCACACCTGTAATCCCAGCTATCAGGAGGCTGAGGCAGGAGAATTGCTGGAACCTGGGAGGTGAAGGTTGCAGTGAGCCGAGATCATGCCACTGCACTCCAGCCTGGGCAACAAAGCAAGACTCCATCTCAAAAAGAAAGAAACAAACAAAAACCAATCTGCAACCACAGGCATACGCTGGGATTGTATGACCTCCTTGTCCATAGATCCTCATTTTTCTCCATGTCCATAGTTTCTGGTCCATCATTCCAGTTGTCTTCTAAGGATCTGGTTCTCATGAAGGCACACCTACCTTGATCCCTCTCCCTCCCATGCTGCACAGGCAGCCAGACACGGGCATCTTTGCAAAATGTCAACCTGGGGAAATCCATCTTGCCCACCCCCACCGCACAGTTTCTCAGGACCTCCTGAGACCATGCAACTCAGGCTGCCATCACTCATATTGGCTCAGAATAAACCTCTTTAAAAATATTTTGGAAAAATTTGGATTTTGCCATCATCAATTACAATTTGTTAAAGAGTGTCCTTGTTATAGAAATTTTTTTTAATTATGCTGTCATCAAATTTGTATTTTTTCCTTTATGGATTTTGTGGGAGTTTTTTTCTTTAAGTAGACATTCATTAAATCAAGAATTCAAAAACATTTTCCTCTATCATTTTAGTATATTTCCCAAATGGAAAATTTGTTATTCCAACATCACTGATTGGATAATTTATCCCACATGTATCATATGTAAAATTTCAATATCTACCTGATCCCATCTGCTAAGTAAGCTCCATCGACGTATTTGGCTATTCCTACAATAACACCACCCAATATATATCATATTTCTCCTTCTCCCTTTCCAGAATGCAAACAGGATGCTAGGGGTGAAATGCCTGTCTCGTGACCAGAAGACAATAGTGCGGAAGACAGGTGGACCAGTTGCCTCTGTGGCTATCAGAGAATGCCTCCCTCAAACCATGATTAGTTCAGTGACTGCCTATGGGGTTTTTGGTGACTCAGAACCGAGTTAAAATCTTAACTGATCCAAGATCCTTCAGATGTAGTTGGCTCCAGCCCAGATCCCAAGGGTAGCAATTTCTTCTGGGCATTCAACTCAACAAGGATTGATTCACTCGCTGAAATTAGTGGTTGAGAAACAGTAACATCCTCTCCTAATGAGGTTAATCAGAATATGTACAGTATGGGGCTCTTTACCCAACCTTTTCCCCTTTGATTCACTTTTCTTGCTAGAGTATGTCATCTAGAAATTATTTGGGGATTTGGGGGAGAGCAGTCTGTGGATATTACACTCCGTTCTTGAACATTTGAAAGTGTCTTTTTGTTTTCATTCTGTCACTTGAATAACACTTTCATTAGATATTTGAAAAATTATAGAATTCTAAGTCCAGATTACTTCCAGTTAAAATTTTGAAAAATTTGATCCCATTTTCTGGTTTCTAGTGTTGCTGTTAAGAAGTCTTATTTCCATCTTATTCTTCAGCCTTTATAGTTAGCATGCTGTTTCTCTCCAGAATATTTTAAGGTGTTCTCTTTGGTGGTGGTGTTCCAAACTTCCCCTTGCTATGCAGAAGTGTCAGTGTACACGGTGACCTAGAAGAGTGGTCATTCATGGAGTTTCCCTTCAGACACCTGGTAGGGTTTCTCAGCCCATTACCTATTCATAGAGGATTATATGGGGGTCTGAGGGTTAGTTTTCAGTATCTTTTTTCCAGGCTGGTAGCCCCTTTAGTAGTGAAGCTCTCTCAACATGTGGCTTTTATCAATTTGATTTTAGCCAGTGACCTGTGCCAATAGTCACACTCTGATACATAGCCTTCTAAGATGGCCCTCGTGATCCCACGTATTCACACCTGCATGGGTTTGCTAGGGTTACCATAATAAAATACCACAGGTTGGGTGGCTTAAACAGCAGAAATTCATTTTGTCACAGTTTTGAAATCTACATCAAGGGGGCAGTGGCTAGGTAAATCCAAGATCAAAGTGGTGGCAGGGTTGGTTTCTTCCACAGCCTCTCTCCTTGGCTTGCAGATGGCCACCTTCTCTCTTTGTCTTCACATGGTCTTTACTCTGTGCACATACATCCCTGATGTCTGCATGTCCAAATTTCCTCTTAGAAAGACACCAGTCCAGGTGAATTAGATCCCACCAGATAGTCCTAGGGCTCTGTATACATTTTATTCTACCTAAAGTTAGGTATTTTAATTGTGAGATAAAGTCACCTCATTAAAATCACAACATTTCTGAGACAAGGATTTCATATTTATGTGATGGGAAGTTGACTCCCCATCTACCCCAAAAAAACTCCATCAGTCCAGAACTACAGGAAGACAGCTCACAACTGCTGCTAACGTGTGGTGCCCAAGCACAGAGTGGGCCCGAAAACGAAGAGCAATGGGGTTAAAATTCTGAAACAACAAGCAACTTCTTACTTTCTACATTATGAGAATATAGAAGAAAAGCATCATTTTCCTTTTAGTCCTTTTATTTATGTGTTTTTGCCTCCACCCAAGTTGCTGCGCACCAAGCAGCTACGTAACTGCCCAGTGGGTTCATCTTGCTTGCTGCCTTGATAGAGTTCATTTATCAGGGGAAGTGAGGAATCACGATAGAGAAAGAACTTTACACACGTAGAGCTAGCTAAATGAGAGACCAGACTTTTATTACTCAAATCAGTCTCCCAGATAATTTGGAGGCTAGGGTTTCTCAAAGACAGTTTGGGGGAAAGGGGTGGTGGCTAGGAAATGGATGCTGTTGATTGGCTGGGGATGTAATCAATAGGGTGTGGGAAATGGTCCTCATGCCTGCTGAGTTGTTTCTGGATGGGGCCAACAGGAGCAGTTGGCGGGTCCAGGTGGAACCATCGGTCATCAGACCTGCAAAAAAACCAAAAAGACACCTTAAAAGGTCAGTGTTAGGTTCTATAATAGTGATGTGATCTGCAAGAGTAATTGGGGAATTTACATATCTCATGACCTGGGTTTGTGTCTACGCTTTAGCAGAATTCAGGCTGCTCTCATCCTCCTAGACTGGTGGCCTCTCATTAGCTTTACAAAGGCAGGTGATTTGGGGGGAAGGGTTATTATTGTTTAAACTATAAACCAAAAGTCTCCTAAAGTTAATCTGGGCCAGGCCCAGGGATGATTAGGGGCAGTTTGGAGGTTAAAGGCAAGATGAGTTTGGTTGGTTAGATCAGCTCTCTTTCACTGCCATAATTTGCTCACTGTTATAATTTTCACAAGGCAGTTTTGTCAGAGATGTTGGAACCAGGGTAACTCCATCTTGAATAGGGGCTGGGTAAAATGAGGATGAGACCTGCTGGGCTGCATTCCCAGGTTAGGCATTCTTAGTCATAAGATGAGATAGGAGGTGGGTAGGACTGATATCACAAGATACAGGTCATAAATATCCTGCTGATAAAACAGGATGTGGTAAAGAAGCTGCCAAAACCCACCAAAATCAAGATGGCAATAAAAGTGACCCCTAGGAAAGGGACCATACCCAGGAGATCTCAAATACTGTAACACCACACTTATAATTGCTGAAAGCTCAGAGGTTTGGAGAAGAAAACACAGTAGGGATGATCTAAGAAAACTGGAAGCCCTATGTAGGGGGCTTTCAGAATCTAGCCTTTCCTCTTCATCGGAAGTCCCAATGGGAACAGCAAGCTCTATGTAACTACCTTGACACATGGTACTGTAATGTAAAAAATAACACATAGGCCTTCCCAAACATGCCCCCTCATGGAATTCCAAACCCCTGTATGATGCTTGCTAATAGTAGTGGCCTACAAATCTGTGGGCAAAGAGGAGACATGTGGATCGACAGCCTCTGCTGCAAGGATTATCTGAGATTTTGGCCAGGACATATTGTGAGCCTGATCTTTCAAAACCCCATTTGTCAGGTGGACCCTTCTCATTTAGCATGTAAAATTCCAAACAGCATCGTGGGTGGCTATCCTGAGTGTGGATAATCCTATCCCAAAGATGCTTCTATTATATGTAAGAAGGGAAAGCTCCTAAGATATGAGAAAGACCTGCTTGTGTCTCTCACAAGCCACAACTTAGAAACACAGGCCAGGTGCAGTGGCTCACGCCTGTCATCCCAGCACTTTGGGAGGCCAAGGCAGAGGGATCACCTGAGGTCAGGAGTTTGAGACCAGCCTGACTAACATGGTGAAACCCTTTCTCTACTAAAAATACAAAAATTAGCCAGGTGTGGCAGCCCACACTTATAACCCCAGCTACTCAGGAGGCTGACACAGGAGAATCACTTGAACCTGGGAAGCAGAGTTTGCAGAGAGCTGAGATCACACCATTGCACTCTAGCCTGGGTGAAAAGAGTGGACCTCCACCTCAAAAAAAAAAAAAAAAAAAAAAAAAAAAAAAAAAAACTATCCCTTCAAGGGACAGGGCTGTATTCTCTTTGTGGCTCCTGGCTACACTTAATCCTCCCCAGGCACTGGAAGGGAACCTGCACCATAGTGTCAGTGGCCCCTGACCTATTATTTTTAAATTCCACTGACCTGGCAGCATCATCTGGGAACATCCCTAACCTAGTCTCTTTTCTAGAGAGTGCACTATCTTGGATAAACCAAACAAAGAGATCTATCATTTCCATGCCCTAACATGGAGATTTAACTGAAAGAGGATTGGGGAGGAAATGCACACAACAGTCTTATCTTAGAAAAACCATGGATAGGGGATTCTGTAGCCAGACACGTATTCTGGTTTGCTGATATTCTTCTCCTTGAAAGATCAATACTTAATATTTCCATTATGATGCAATGAGGGTGGAAGGCAACAATAGGAGCCATAGAAGTACAACAAAAATTCATAGACTCTTTAGCCTCAGTAGTAGTGCAAAATAGACAGGCCCTTAGGTGTTCTTATGGCTAACATAGGGGGCACCTGTACACTTTTAAATGAAACATGTTGCTTCTAAATCAATACCTCTAGTCAAGTAGAAGAGAACCTACAGATGCTTAAAGATCAAATTAGAATCACTGACAGATTAAGAGAAAGTGCAGGCTGTAGTCCCTGGTGGCTACAATCCCTCCTTAATGGATTCCAGTCTTCTTTGTGGAATTGGTTAGCTCCTTTATTAGGCCCCCTTTTGCATGTGTGCTTTGTACTAATGTTTGGACCTTGTATACTCAATACCATAATTAGAATTGCTTCCTCTCACCTAGAAACTATTAAACTCCAAATGGTGCTGCAGATGGAACCATGCATGGACACACCATTCTTCTGGGGACTCTTAGACTGACCTCAGGAAGAGCCCTAGCTGCTTTAACTGCAGCAACACCCACTTTCAGCAGGAAGCAGCCAGGAGTGGTCATCTTCCACCTTCCCCAACAGCAGTTGGGATCCCCGCTCCCAAGGTGGGGAATGAGAGAGGAGGAAGGAAGAAACTGGTCAGGGAGGCAGTTAGGGGGGATCCTCAGTTGAGTTCTTTCAAGCAAAAAAATAGCCTGCAGGCACAGATAAGGGAACTTGCACAGGGGAGCTTGCCTAAGACATGGCCACAGCTGCATAGACAAGAAAGGCTACACAGGAGACTTGTCCAGACATGCCCACAATGGAAAATTCCCTCCCCTGACACATGCACAGTAAGGGGAACAAAGCAATATGGAGTAACTCAAGCTAGGGGCCTGCACATGCACTAGGAGGATGGGATGTAGCTACCAGAGATTCAAATAAGACACCCAGCAAATAAGATGCCTAGCCTTCATTGGTTTCTTATAAAAGCCTCGATATTCAACTGTGAAATGGCAACTCTTTCTCGGGAGCCCTTTGTATGGCAGAGAGCTTTCTCTCTTTTTTTTGCTTATTAAAACTTCTACTCTAACCTCACCCTTGGATCATCTGCATCCTTGATTTCCTCGGCTGTGAGACAAAGAACTTCGGGTGTCACCCCGGACAATGAGGCCATTACACCTGGTTGTCCTCACTGCTCATTATGTGTTAATTATAATAAATCACCATGCTAAAAGACACTTGCACCAGTGCCAGCACAGTTTACAAATGCCATGGCAACATCGGGGAGTTACCCTATATAGTCTAAACTATATAGTCTAAAGTGTGGAGGCACCTTCAGTTCTGGGAAATCCCTGCTTCTTTCCCAGAAAACTCATGAAAACTCTACCCCTTGTTTAGCATATAATCAAGAAATAACCATAAAAATAGTCAACCAGCAGCCCTCACTTCTGTTCTATGGAGGATCAATCTTTGGTTTCTTTTTTTTTTTTGAGATGGGGTCACCCCAAGCTGGAGTACAGTGGTGCAATCATAGCTCACTGCAGCCTCGACCTCCCAGGCTCAAGCAATCCTCCCACCTCAGCATTCCAAGTAGCTGGGACTACAGGTGCCAGCCACCATGCCTGACTAATTTTTGGTTTTATAGAGATGGAGTTTCATCATGTTGCCCATGCTGGTCTCCAACTCCTAGGCTCAAGGGAGCCACCCATCTCGGTCTCCCAAAATGCTGGAATTACAAGCCCACTGGGCCTTGTTTCTTGACTTTCTTAGTAAACTTGTTTTCACTTTATGGTCTCCACCCGAATTATTTCTTGTGTAAGATCCAAGAACCCTTTCTTGGAGTCTGGATTGGGACCCCTTTCCAATACTCTTTCCAGTAACGGTTTCAGCTATGAGTAATAAAAACCAACAGACATAAAGTCCCTGAAATGCATGCAACCGAAAATCCCTTAAAGCACACATCAGTTCTAAGTCTCTAAGTCTGCTTTTTATTGAGCAAAGACTATGGTGCTGCTGAGGTACCAGCTGTCTGTTGTGCTGGTGGAGTTTGAAGTTGCTGCTTCTTTGGTTTCTGGCTGCTGTCTTTCTGTTTAGAGATCTTCTACATTTCTGGTACTTTTTTTCCTCTTTCAATCACCTCTTTAAGGCCCTATCTCCAAATACAGTAATATTCGGAGGTACTGGGGACGAAGATTTCAACATATGCGTTTTAGGGCAACACAATTCAGCCCATAACAAGGCCTTTGGGGAATACTTTCCCTTTAGGTGTGGGCTAGACCAAGTGATTTGTTTCTGAATAATAGCATATGGCAAAGGTGATGGGATGTCACTTTCATGATTTGGTTGCAAAAGCTGTGACTTTGTGTTGTTAATGACTTGCATGCATTAATTAAGCAAGCCGCCATTTGGAGAGACCCACATGACAAATGAGAGAAGTCTCAGGTCAACTGCCAGTGGGTAACTGAGGTCCTTGGTCCAGCAGCCCATGAGGAATCCTGCTGGCAGCCACTGATTGAACTCAAGAGGGGCTCCCTCCCTAAGCAAGTCTTCAGAGGACACCTCAGTCCAGGCCAATATCATGAGTATGGCCTTGATTCTCTCACACTTTGGGGCTGTGTGTTAGCCAAGGATGTTCCTGAGGTATCAAAGAAGGTTTTAGGGAAAACTCTGGAAGATATTGTGCATGCACTTGAGCTGTCAGCCACCACAGCTGCTCATCACAGGGCACCTAAAATCTGATGTCAGCCATGGAGATGTGGTGTGGCCACTAGAGGCCTTTGCTATACAGAACAATTCCACTCATAAACATGCAAAAATCCTTCATAAAGTATAAATAAAATGAAACTAGTGACATATGAAAAAGGAGACTACACCATGTCTAAATTGAGTTTAGTTCAGAAATGCATGGATAGCTTAATATTTGAAATTAGTATAATTTATACGATTAGCAGAATAAAGGAGAAAAATCATATGACCATCTCAATAGACTTACTAAAAATATTTTATGAAATTCAACCTCCAGTAATGTTTACAAAAAAAAACTCTTAGCAAACTAGACATAAAAGGAAACTTCCCTATTCTGACAAAAACAAACAAAATAAAACTTGAAATCAAACATAAAACTTAATGGTGAAATGTTACCTTCTGAAACTGAAAGTGACTCAAGGAAGTCTATTTTCATCATTCTACTTAATATTATACTGGAGGTCCCAGTCAGTTCAGTAAGTCAAGAAAATTAACTAACAATTAATAATTACATATGTGAGTACACATATGTGTGTGTGTGTGTGTGTGTGTGTATGTGTGTGAGATATATAGATATATAGATATCCACCTATGACCTCGGGTCCTCAGACCAACCAGCCCAAGGAACATCTCACCAATTTCAAATCAGGTAAGCGGTCTTTTCACTCCCTTATCCAGCCTCTCTTGCTACCCTTCAATCTCCCTGTCCTTCCAAGTCCAGTTCTTTTCCCTCTCTAGTAGAGACAAAGGAGACACATTTTATCCATGGACCCAAAACTCTGGCGCTGGTCACGGACTCGG
Source organism: Macaca fascicularis (assembly GCF_037993035.2). Lineage (NCBI taxonomy): Eukaryota > Metazoa > Chordata > Mammalia > Primates > Cercopithecidae > Macaca > Macaca fascicularis. Next base: position 20,396,479 of record NC_088375.1, read on the forward strand.
GAAGACAGCCTTCCCTTGGTGTTTAATCACTGCGGGGATGCCTGCCTGATTATTCACCCACACTCCAATAGTGTCTGATCACTGCGGGGATGCCTGCCTTGGTCATTCACCCACATTCCCTTGGTGGCAAGTCAATTGCGGGGACGCCTGTTAATTATTACAAACTTAAAGAAACTACTCCAGGTAAAGACGAAAACCCAGCCCAGTTCATGGCCTGCTTAGCAGAAACTCTTAGACGCTTTACTGCTCTAGACCCAGAGGGGCCAGAAGGCCGCCTTATTCTTAATATGCATTTTATCACCCTGTCAGCTCCTGACATTAGAAAAAAGCTTCAAAAATTGGAATCTGGCCCTCAAACCCCACAACAGGACTTAATCAACCTCACCTTCAAGGTGTACAATAATAGTGAGGAGGTGGCCACAGCAACACATTTCTGAGTTACAGCTACTTGCCTCTGCTGTAAGACAACCCACAATCACGTCTCCAGCATACAAAAAAACTTCAGAACATCCAAGACACAGCTCCCAAAGGCTCCTTAAAACATCCTTGTGGACCTTGTTTCAAATGCCAAAAGCCTGACTGCTGGGCCTCAGAATGCCCACAGCCCGAGATTCCTCCTAAGCTGTGCCCTGTCTATGTGGGCCCCCACTGGAAGTCGGACTGTCTGACTCACATCTCCACCACTCCTAAAGCCCCTGGAGCCCAAACCCAATGTTCCTTGGCCGACTCCTTCCCAGATCTCCTCGGCTTAGTAGCAGAAGACTGATGCTGCCGGATCGCCTCAGAAGCCTCCTGGACCATCACAGACGCTTTGGGTAACTCTCACAGTGGAGGGTAAGTCCGTCCCCTTGTTAATCAATATGGAGGCTACCCACTCCACATTATCTTCTTCTCAAGGGTGTGTTTCCCTTGCCTCCATAACTGATGTGAGTATTGACGGCCAGGCTTCTAAACCTCTTAAAACTCCCCAGCGCTGGTGCCAACTTGGACAATATTCTTTTATGCACTTCTTTTTAGTTATCCCACCTGCCCAGGTCTTATTAGGTCAAGACATTTTAACTAAATTATCTGCTTCCCTGACTATTCCTAGGCTACAGCCACACCTCATTATCACCCTTTTCCCCTAGTTCAAAGCCTCCTTCACAGCCTCTCCTTGTATCTCCCCACCTTAATCCACCTCTACTCCCTCCTTGGCGACAGATGATGCACCCCTTACCACCCCATTAAAACCTAATCACCCTTACCCCGCTTAATGCCAATATCCCATCCCACAGCACGCTTTAAAAGGATTAAAGCCTGTTATCACTCGCCTGTTACAGCATGGCCTTTTAAAGCATATAAACTCTCCTTACAATTCCCCCATTTTACCTGTCCAAAAACTGGACAAGCCTTACAGGTTAGTTCAGGATCTGCGCCTTATCAACCAAATTGTCTTGCCTATCCACCCCATGATGCCAAACCCATATACTCTCCTATCCTCAATACCTCCCTCCACAACCCATTATTCTCTTCTAGATAAAACTAGTTGACCCCATAAATCCTAAATCCTTTCCCCACTCCCCTTTCCATTCCTTAAAAAACAGCTCTAAAAGCTGCTCCCACACTAGCTCTCCCTAACTCATCCCAACCTTTTTCATTACACACAGCTGACATGCAGGGCTGTGTGGTTGGAATTCTTACAGAAGAGCCAGGACTGTGCCTGGTAGCCTTTCTGTCCAAACAACTTGATCTTACTGTTTTAGCCTAGCCTTCATGTCTGCGTTCTGTGGCTGCCACTGCCTTAATACTTTTAGAGGCCCTCAAAATCACAAACTATGCTCAACTCACTCTCTACAATTCTCATAACTTCCAAAATCTATGTTCTTCCTCACACCTGATGCATGTATTTTCTGCCCTCCTCCACTACATCTCAGCAAACCAAACTCATTGCCTTAACTCGAGCCCTCACTCTTGCAAAAGGACTACGTGTCAATATTTATACTGACTCTAAACATGCCTTCCATATCCTATACCACCATGCTGTCGTATGGGCTGAAAGAGGTTTCCTCACTACTCAAGGATCTTCCATCATTAATGCCTCTTTAATAAAAACTCTTCTCAAGACCACTTTACTTCCAAAGGAAGCTGGAGCCATTCACTGCAAGGGCCGTCAAAAGGCATAAGATCCCATCTCTCAGGGCAACACTTACGCTGATAACATAGCTAAAGAAGCAGCTAGCCTTCCAACTTCTGTCCCTCATGGCCAGTTTTTCTCCTTCTCATTGGTCACTCCCACCTACTCACCTACTGAAACTTCCACCTATCAATCTCTTCCCACACAAGGCAAATGGTTCTTGGACCAAGGAAAATATCTCCTTCCAGCCTCACAGGCCCATCCTATTCTATCGTCATTTCATAATCTCTTCCATGTAGGTTACAAGCCGCTAGCCTGCCTCTTAGAACCTCTCATTTCCTTTCCATCGTGGAAATCTAGTTGAAGGGCTTAAAAAGGCAACTTACCCCTCTCTTCCCTACACATCAAGTTTGGGGATATGCCCCTGCCCAGAACTGCCAAGTTGACTTCACTCACATGCCTTGAGTCAGGAAACTAAAATACCTCTTGATCTGGGTAGACACTTTCACTGGATGGGTAGAGGCCTTTCCCACAGGGTTTGAGAAGGCCACCATGGTCATTTCTTCCCTTTTGTCAGGCATAATTCCTCGGTTTGGCCTTCCCACTGCTATACAGTCCAATAACGAGCCGACCTTTATTAGTCAAATCACCCAAGCAGTTTCTTAGGCTCTTGGTATTTAGTGGCTCCTGGTTTTACCTCAAATTGCCACCCTTAAGTCTCTCTAGAAGTGGATAGAAGATCTACAGTGGCAAGGTACCCTCCAATACTTTTACCCTGATGAAGTCCTATTCTTTACTTTTATACTCACTTTTATTCTGGTTCCTGTTCTTATGCCACCCTCTACCTCTCCCCAGCTATCTCCACCACACTATCAATCTCACTATCTCCTAGCCATTCTAATCCTTCTTTAACAAACAATTGCTGGCTTTGCATTTCTCTTTCCTCCAAAATTGCCGAGGCCCTGACTTACTCACTGCTAAAAATAAAAGGGGGGGATCTCTGTATATTTTTTAATGAAGAGTGTTGTTTTTACGTAAATCAATCTGGCCTGGATATGACAACATAAAAAAACTCAAGGATAGAGACCAAAAACTCACCAACCAAGCAAATAATTACACTGAACCCCCTTTGACACTCTGTAATCGGATGTCCTGGGTGCTCCCAATTCTTAGTTCTTTAATACCTGTTTTTCTCCTTCTCTTATTTGGACCTTGTGTCTTTCATTTAGTTTCTCAATTCATGCAAAACCACATCCAGGCCATCACCAATAATTCTATACCACAAATGCTCCCTCTAACAACCCCACAATATCACCACTTACCCCAAAATTGTTCTTCAGTTGAATCTCTCCCACTGTAGGTTCCCACGCCGCCCCTAATCCCACTCGAAGTAGACCCGAGAAACATTGCCCATTATCTCTCCATACCACACCCAAAAATTTTTGCCACCCCAACACTTTACCACTACTTCGTTTTATTTTTCTTATTAATATAAGAAGACAGGAGTGTCAGGCCTCTGAGCCCAAGCTAAGCCATCATATCCCATGACCTGCGCGTATACATCCAGATGGCCTGAAGCAACTGAAGATCCACAAAAGAAGTGAAAATAGCCTTAACTGATGACGTTCCACCATTGTGATTTGTTTCTGCCCCACCCTAACTGATCAATGTACTTTGTAATCTCTCCTACCCTTAAGAAGATTCTTTGTAATCTCCCCAATCTTAAGAAGGTTCTTTGTAATTCTCCCCACCCTTGAGAATGTACTTTGTGAGATCCACCCCCTGCCCCCAAAACATTGCTCTTAACTCCACCACCTATCCCCAAACCTATAAGAACTAATGATAATCCCATCACCCTTTGCTGACTCTCTTTTCGGACTCAGCCCTCCTGCACCCAGGTGAAACAAAGCCTGTTTGGTGGTCTCTTCACAAGGACACATGTGACAATATATAGAAAGAGATAGAGTCCAAAAGAATCTACATATTGAGAAACTAAAAAACGTTTTCCTTTTTTTTTTGAGATGGAGACTCACCATATTGACCAGGCTGATCTCAAACTCCTGGCCTCAAGCAGTCCTCCCATCTCAGCCTCCCAAAACCCAAAGTGCTGAGATTACAGTTATGAGCCACCATGCCTGGGCAAAAACAAACGAACAAAAAACATTTTTTATCTGAGGAATGTGAACCCCTTTAAATTATCAGGCCCAGAGAGGCATTTAAAATATAAGAGTAAAGTTCAGGCACTGTGGCTTACACCTGTAATCTCAGTGCTTTGGAAGGCCAAGGTGGAAGGATTGCTTGAGGTCAAGAGTTCAAGGCCAGCCTGGTGCAACACAGGGAGACTCTGTCACTTTGAAAAAAAGGTTGGGGGAGGTTACAGCAGTCATAGCTCACTCCCCTTTGAACTAAATAATTACTTCTTGAAGTCACTTGTTATGTGGGCTCTAGACTAACTGAAACAAAGTAGCCATAACATGCCATATATGCTATTTCCGTAAACCAATGAAAATTCCTGATGAACAACTTTTGTAATGGCTTCTTCTCCTAATTTTTCCTTTTTTTCTCTGAAAACTTGAGCTTCTCCTCTGTTTTCTGGATCACTCTCCAAGGCAACCTGAAAGTGTATCTTGGGCTGCAGTCCTAAACCCTAGTCCAAATAAAATCTCTATATTAATTTTGTCTCTGCTTCTCCTTTTAGGTCAACCAAATAAATTCCTGCAAGATCGCTGAATATAAAATCATTATACCAATATGAAATCCAATATTTTTGTTTAGTTTTCATATATGAAATCCATTATCGCAGCAGTAAGCATTACAGATTAAATTACAGAAAAATCTGTTACAATTGTCTTTTAAGAACATCAAATTCTCAAGAATAGGTGTAATAAAAATGTGGAATACCTCTACACAAAAGTGTATTAAACATTACTGAGGCAAATTAAAGAAAGCATAAATAAATGCAATGAACGGGGACGTATGTACTTTGCCTGAGGATTGAAAAAGAGTCACTATGGTAAAGACAAATTTATCTATAGATTAAATGCAATCTCAATCAAAATCCCAATAGTTTTTTTGTCTGTGTGTGGAAATTTAAAAGTCAATCTAAAATTTGTGGAAATAAACAAAAGTAGCTACAAAAATGTAGAAGAAGGAGGAGATACTCGGAGGACTAACACTAGTAAAATTTATCTGGTATCAATACAAGGCTATAAAATAAACTGATGGGAAAAAATAGAGATTCCATAAACAGACCCATGCTCATATGCACACTTGATCTGTGATAGGAGACACTGCAGAACCCTGAGGAAGAATGATCTTTTCAAGAAACAGTGCTGCTTCAATTGCATATCAATAAGGAGGAAAATGAAACTTGAACCCTACTTAAATCACATGCAAACATATCAATCCTTGTGAATTGCAGATCTAAGTTTGAAAAGTAAAACAATAAAGGTTCTTAGAATATAATATAAGGGTATATAGTCATGACCTTGTGGTAGGAAATCATTTATTAGAGGGTACAAAAGGTACTAAACAGCCGGGATGCAGTGACTCATGCCTGTAATCCCAGCACTTTGGGAGGCCAAGCCAAGCGGATCACTGGAGGTCGGGAGTTTGAGACCAGCCTGGCCAACATGGTGAAACCCCATTTCTACTAATAAACAAAAATTAGCTGGGCGTGGTGGCGGTCACCTGTAATCCCAGCTACTCCGGAGGCTGAGGCTGGAGAATTGCTTGAACCTGGGAGGTGGAGGTTGCAGTGAGCTGAAATTGCACCACTGTACTCCAGCCTAGGCTACAATAGCAAAACTCTGTCTCAAAAAAAAAAAAGTACTAAACACTAAGGAAAAGATGTGTATATTAGATTAAATTAAAATCAGGAACTTCAAATGATTGCATTAAGAGAACTAAATGACAAAAGAATGTGTTTGCAGTACATATTTGACAAAGGAAGACATAATAAGAAAAGACAAAGTAATAGAAAAATGGCCAAGATATATAACTTCACAAAAGAGGATATTCAAATGGCCAATGAATGCATGAAAAGGAGCTCATTATCAATTGTTATCAAATTAATGCAAGTGAAAACCACAACACTTCCACTATAGTTCCACCAGAGTAACTAAAATGAAAAAGCCAGTGTTGGCAAGAATGTGGAAAAACTAAAACTATCATGATGGGAAGCATAAATTGGTACAATCACTTTTGACAAATTCTTTGTAAGTATCTACTGAAGTAGAGCATACACATTCCCTATGACCCAGCAATTGCAGCACTGGATACGCCCAATAGAAATGTATTCGCATGTGTTCCAAAAGACATATGCTATTTGGCATAACCTAAAGCTGTAAACACCCTGTATTAGTCTGTTCTTGCACTGCTATAAAGAACTACTTGAGACTGGGTAATTTATAAAGAAAATAAGTCTAATTGGCTCACAATTATGCATGCTATACAGGAAGCACGGCTGGGGAGGCCTCAGGAAACTTACATTATGGCGGAAGGTGAAGAGGAAGGAGGCATGTCTTACATGCCCAGAGCAGGAGGAAGAGAGCGAAGGGGAAGGTGCTACACACTTTTAAACAACCAGCTCTCTTGAAAACTCTCTCATGATCACAAGAACAGCAGGGAGGAAATCCGTCCCCATGAGCCAATTATTTCCCACCAGGCCCCTCCTCCAATACTAGGGATTACAATTTGACATGAGATTTGAGCAGGGAACCAATTCAAATGGTATCACACCCCTAATGTCCCTCATAGAGGATGGATAAATTAATTGGGGTATATTCAAGCAGTTACGAAAATAAACCAACTTACAACTGCAAAAACATGAATGAGTCTCACCAAAATAATGTTGAGCTAAAGAAAACCATCACAAAGAATGCATGCTGTGATTCCGTTTTACAAAGGTCAAGAAAAAGCAAAATTAATGTGTAGTTTAAGGAGTTAGATTAGTGGTGTCCTGTGGAGAAAAAATTAGGAAAAGTGATCAGATGGGGCTTCTGGGATACTAAGAAAGTTCCATTTCTTAATCTGAGTGATGAGTACAAGTGCATATGTTTGCCAATTTGCCAGGTTCTATGCTTAAAATGTTTGCATTTGGGGCATGTATATTTCAATATGAATTTTTTTAATCAAGTAAACATAAAATTGGAAGTTGAGACTACCCTAGCCATTTAGGGTTATTTGTGCCACTAGACAAAAAGTAGAGAATAAGCTGTGGCAACTCATCCCAATTACAGGTGGAAATTGGGCTGCCGCTACCCGCAGGGAGTAAGAAGTAATCTGCCTGAAACCCAGCCAATTCATTGACTTTGTCTCAGTACTCTCTTGCCTGGTAATACTAGGCAGTGGGAAACTGTAGTAGCATAGTAAGACAAAACCACTGAAAAAGACTTGGATGTTATGGCAATGCAAGTTTGGGTCATATTCCCAGACAAAAACTCAAACTTCCTGAGGTGATGGCAAAGGTGATTTATGAAAATAGTGTATCCAGGTAGTTTAAACTAATTTCTTCCCTCCCCACTGCTGCAGTATTAACCTTGGGCATGTGTATCATCATCTTTGAGGGAATATGTCTCATTCTCACATTTTTATCAGTAGCTTTTGACTTAGCTAGAAAGATCAAGCTGACCCACCTAAATTCTAACTTCAAATTTAAATTACAAAGGTTTAAATTTGTGCTATTAAGATTTTCTTTTAAAATATGAAAATGCGGCTGAGCACAGTGGCTCATGCCTGTAATCCCAGCACTTTGGGAGGCCGAAGCGGGTGGACCATCTGAGGTCTGAAGTTCGAGACCGGCATGGCCAACATGGTGAAACCATGGTTCTACTAAAAATACAAAAAATCAGCCATGTCTGGTGGCGGGCATCTGTAATCCCAGCTACTCCAGAGGCTGAGGTGGGAGAATTGCTTGAACTCAGGAGGCAGAGGTTGCAGTGAGCTGAGGTTGCACCACTGTACTCCAGCCTGGGCAACAAGAGCAAAACTCCATCTCAAAAACATACATACACACACACACACACACACACACACACACACACATGAATATGCAATTATATCAAAGTGAAGTCCCTAGATTTTTTGCTCTGCTTTCTAGAAGAATGTTTGGCATATGTGTAAGCACAATAATTTCCATTCACTTAAGCTTCAGGACCTCTTTTATTTTGTGTGTATATGCACCAGTGTGCACACTTACGTAAACATGGTTGACTCCTACATGACAGTTTTCTCTTTGGTATATACATTTATTCAAAAGAATGTATAAGGACAGAATTCAGTTATATAACTAGATAAATGTATGATCACAAGATCTATATTATTTTGAAAAATGGCAATAAATTCATATAAAGTCACTAAGACTACACCTGATGCAAATATGGATCTGATGAACACTTAGTGTCCACTGGTTGGAAATCACAGTGTTAAAGTTGAAAATATTTCCATCAATACTTTTCACTTACTTCTCTTTTTTTTTGAGACGGAGTCTTGCTCTGTCACCCAGACTGGAGTGCAGTGGCCCTCAGCTCACTGCAACCTCCGCCTCCTGGGTTCAAGTGATTCTCCTGCCTCAGCCTCCCAAGTAGCTGGGATTTCAGGCACCCACCACCATGCCTGGCTAATTTTTGTACTTTTAGTAGAAACGGGGTTTCAGTACATTGGCCAGGCTGATCTCAAACTCCTGACCTAAAGTAATCCACTTGCCTCGGCCTCCCAAAGTGCTTGGATTACAGGCTTGACTCACCACCCCCAGGCAATTGTCATATTTTTAAGTTCACATTTTCCATATTTAAAAATAATAAAAATTACCACTTATTTCTTTAAAAATAGACTGTAAGACATCTGTATTAGTCTGTTTTCACATTGATATAAAGAATTACTTGAGGCTAGGTGTGGTGGCTCAAACTTGTAATCCTAGAACTTTGAGAGGTCAAGGCGGTTGGATCACCTGAGGTCAGGAGTTTGAGACCAACCTTGCCAATATGGCGAAAACCTGTCTCTACTAAAAATACAAAAATTAGCTGGGCATGGTGATGCATGCCTGTAATCCCAGCTACTTGGGAGGCTGAGGAAGGAGAATCACTTGAACCCGGGAGGTGGAGGTTGCAGTGAGCCGAGATCACACCACTGCACTCCATCCTGCACAACAGGAGTGAGACTACATCTGAAAACAACAACAACAACAACAACTTGAGACTGGGTAATTTATGAAGAAAAGAGGTTTAATCAACTCACAGTTCTGTAGGCTGTACAGGAGGCATGGCTAGGGAGGCCTCAGGAAACTTACAATCGTGGCAGAAGGTGAAAGGGAAGCAAGCATTTCTTCCCACGGTAGAGCAAGAGGAAGAAAGTGAAGGGGGCAGTGCCACACACTTTTTAAACCACCAGAGCTTGTGAGAACTCACTCACTATCACGAGAACGGCAAGGGAGAAGTCCGCCCTCATGATCCAGTCAGCTCCCACCAGGCCTCTACTCCAACATTGAGAATCACAGCTGAGATTTGAGTGGGGACTTAGAGCCGAACAATATCAACATCTATGCTGGGAATGAGAAAGTAAGAGGATCTCATCCAAGTAAGTCATCATAGAATGTTCCAGAAGAATGTTAAACTGGTCTGTTAAGTGGCTACTCTTTTTATCCTTTTTAGGTTGGCTTTTCCTAACACTTGACCCATCCTGAAGGAGAGACCTTGGGAAGTAAGAGATGGTGTTCACTCTTCAGTTTTCTCTTTTCCATTGGGACGTTCTCATCATTTGTTGGAAGGACTGATTTACATTTTGCTGAATTCCTCCAGTTGATGTTTTTGTTCTCCTTAATTATTAGTGCTCTGGGCAACTGCCCAGCTTATGGAGAGGTCCCTAATCTAGCTCTGCTGAAGAAAGGGGGTGGCGTTAATGATTACCTTGGCTAGGCCACGTTTTTGACAACGATTTGTTCTCAGATTTTAACTGACATTTGAGTTAAAATAAATGAATCTGTTCTCACTTCTTCAGAGAGGTCTTGCCTGACCCCCAGCCCCATCTAAATCAGCCCCACAAGATTCTATTTCATCCTCTTTACTGCCCTTAACAGTACTACCATTAACTTATCTACTTACTATTCTGCATGAGATTCTCAGTAGCAGCAACTTTGTTTATCCTATTGCCAAGAGCAAGGCCAGGTCCACCGTAATGGCTTGATGTTTAACCCACTTGACTGGCTACTGTGTATGAGCCTGGAAGTTTTCAAAAGCAACTAGTTACCTGAACTTCGTGTTTATATTCTGGTAGTCATTCTTTAATCACTCTCTCAGCACCCTTATGATTTTCAGTTTGAAGTGCACCAAAGAGCAAACTGCATCCTTTAAGCATCACTATGACTTTCAGAGAATTCTGGGCAGAAATGCACTTTACAATGAAGTAGCTAAAATGCCATTAATTTTTAGGAAATTATACTCTTCTTCATACTGAACGGTCATGCCATTATTATCAGGTTCAGAAAAAGTACCCGTAAGGTAGACATGACACACCATAAGTCTAAGAATTAGGAGATTTCATCTAAGTTAAAATTTTACTCAAGCAAATTAAGGTCTTTTAGTTCTATTCCAATAACATTTCATAAGTTCTTAACCAGAGACACGGCTTAATAAAAGCTCATGGATTACCTCAGTCCTTCAGTTACAGCCTGCAGAAAGAACATTCTTAGGTTTAGCTGTGCTGGCTCTCAGAAGAAAAAATTAGGAGGTGGGAGCTTTTATTTTCCAAGTTAAACATTCCATCCAAAAAAGCACAGAGGCTTTAATGCAAGAAACATGAACCACCAACACTGTGTTGCTGGCTCAGGCTCAGCGTCACCCAGGCAATGCCTGAGGCCTGGAGGAAGCTGAGAAGTGATGACAAGTGGAGGGAGGAAGCTGCTTGTCCAACTGCTGTGATGAAACCACCAGTAAGAGCCACACTGCAAATGTTTCAGCAGCCCTAGGACCCTGCTAACAGGAAGAGCCAGGGGTTGGGGGACTGGGTTCTTGTGGTGTTCCTTGTAGAAGTTCAAGTCCAGTGTACTACCTAACTCCTGTTTTTTACAAGTCTAGAGAAAACACCTGTTGCCTGTCCAATCCCTGCTGTCCAGTTCCACACAAGCATGGCATTGCCCTGCTTAGTGCCTTCCAGGGACACCCACTTCCTACATGGGGGGATCTTCAGACACCATCAAGTCCCATCCTGCTCCTTTTCATTCAGGCCACCATCTGTCCCTGACTTGCCTGATTCTGCAGCTGGCCCGGGTTCCTGGAGTTCCCCAACCTTCTCATGTCTGTGATAGGACAGAAAGTCAGAAGAGGAGAAAAGTGACATTACGCCAGAACAGGCAGCTAGTCTGCTGGCTCAAGGCTTCCGGGTAGGCCTGGAAGGACAACAGGGAGGTCAAAGTTAGATGAGAAATGAGCAACCTAGAGGCCTGCAGGTGGTAGCAGGGCTGGGTGAGAAGCCAGACACAGCTGTTGAGATGGTGTATGTTATCGATTCTAAGACAAAGCTCTTTTTATAATTGAGTGCTTGTGAAATCAGGATGTGTCTCACAACCAGTGGCATCTTAGCACTGTGTTATTGCTACTACGATCTGTTTCTGCCCACAGAACACTTCTGATGCCAAATGTGTGTGGAGGTTTGCCCTCAACGATCATTTCTGCAACACCAGCTAAGTGTTCTACAATTGAACTCTGGCACTATCTACCCAGAGTTAGTTTGGAACTCACAGGTTAAAGGCTCAGTCCCACAAGACCGCCCCCACTTCACATGCCAATTGCAATTTGGGGCCATCCATCCTTCTCATGAACTGGCTATAAGTTGGGGGTTTCTACAACCGATTTTTTAGGTTGGATATTTGCTAGAAGAGCTCACAGAACTCAGCATTTTACTTACATTTACCAGTCCATTACAAAGGATACACAAGAACAGCCACGTGCAAAGGTATATACAGCAAGGTCCGGAAGATGCTCAAGCACAGATGTTTCTGTCCCAGTGGAGCTGGGGTGTGGCATCCTCCCAGCAAGTGGATGCGTCCACTAACCTGGAAGCTGTTCAACCCCATTGCTTTGGGGTCTTATGGAGCTTCCACTACATCGGCATGATAGATTAAATCATTGGCCATTGGTGAGTAACCCTCTAATCACTCTCGCAACCAGGTCCCATCCTAAAGCTATCTTGGCAACCACCAGGAGTTATCTCATCAGCATAAACGCATACACAGTTGAAGAGGCTTACTATAAATAACAAAAGACTGTCACTCAGGAAATTCCACCAGTTTTGGAAGCTCTGTGACAAGAACCTGGGCCAAAGACCAAACCTTTATTTGTTATTATATGACAATATCACAATTAGGGTTTTTATGTGTCATTTTAAAATAATACAATAAAAAAATCTTGGTGAGTCAAGTATCACTCTAGTTCTACTCCAGTAACTTTTCATAAGTTCTTAACCAGAGATATGGCTGTATTTATCACTTTATTGCTTTATTTAAAAATAGTATTGATCAAAGGTAACATCAAATGTAGTCATTGAAAACATGGGTCAATTTCCCAGAATCAAGTCCAACATGGAGGGATAAATGCAGGTACAGGCCAGAGAGAGGCCTGGAGTCAGAAACTAGGAGAACAAGGAGAGAGAGGGGCTCCCACAGGCCAAACAACTGTGAAGTTCCCAGCGTCCTACATCCCCGACTGCTTGTGGCATGGATGCAAGTGTGTTTAACATTCAGTGCCTCTGCACCTTTTCCCCTGCAGCATCTGCCTCCTCCTGTCTATTTGCCTTTCGAAACTCTTTCAACATGTTAGTTCCTTGAGCTCTTCCTGGACTCCATCAGGCAGTTACTGATCCCTTCCTTTGGGCTTCCACAGTTCTTTAAACGTCTGTCACATGTTTCGTGATTATTGATTTTTTGTTATGTCTACTGTTATTTAACCACTTGCTCCAAGGATGGGGTCAGTCTCTGAATCCCAGCATCTGGAACAGTGTCCAGAATAGAAGCAGCACTTCCATGTTGGTTAAATGAACCTATTTAGAAAGTGTTAAAACGTATCTCTCAGGTGAACTGACAGCAAGCTCGTATCAGTTTATTTCATCCTGACTACAAGGAAACTATTTCCAGCAAAGCCAGCTCAGATTTCCTTCAGTTAGATAGCTTTTGATAGTTTAAAAATAATGATAATAACAGACAAGTGAGGCTAAATTGCCTTGCTAGATGAGGCACCAGAAAGGAACGTTCTGAGCTAAAAGTCACTATGCAAATCTCAGACCCAGGGTCAGCCACCTGAGTTACATTCCACAAAACCAGGTGGGGAAATCTCTGGGAGGGCATTTCTAGTCTCATTACATTCCATGAGGGAATTGCTGTAACGTTTTACTGGAAATGCTGGATATTTATCCAAAAGCACAATAAATTTTGCTCCAGCCTACTTTTTCTCTGATTTTAGTCCTACTTAGTACCCAAGTAGCCTGAGTCTTGTGGAATGGGGACTTCCAAGTCTTCAGTCACAGGGGTGTACATTCCCTGCTGGCTTTCAAACAGGGGCTGCCACACCACCCTGAGCAACAATACTCCTACCCTGGAGGCTGGGAAGGATAAGAAGGGAGGGATATGGAGAGGTTTGTTAAAGGATACAGAAAAACAGATAGGTAAGAGGAATTACTTCTAGCGTTCTATACCACTGTAGGATGACTATAGTTAACAATAATATACTACATAGTTTCAAACAGTGAGAAGGAGGATATTGAATGTTCCCAATACAAAGAAATGATAAACGTTTGAAATGATGAATACACTAATTACCATGATCTCATCACCAGATATTATTTGTATCAAAACATCACTAGGTACCTCATGACTATGTACAACAACTATTTGTCAATTAGGAAAAAATAAAATAAAATTTTAACAAAGAATGCTCTTAGGCCAGACACGGTGGCTCACACCTGTAATCCTAGCACTTGGAAAGGCCAACGTGGATGGATCACTTGAAGTCAGGAGTTCAAGACCAGACTGGCCAACATGGCGAAACACTGTTTCTACTAAAAATACAAAAAAATTAGCCAGGCATGGTGGCTCATGCCTGTAATCCTAGCTACTTGGGAAGCTGAGGTGGGAGGAGGATCACTTGAACCCAGGAGGCAGAGGTTGCAGTGAGCCGAGATCGCACCACTACACTCCAGCCTTGGTGAGAGTAAGATTCTGTCAAAAAAAAAAAAAAAAGAATGCTTCTAAATGTTGGGGTGAAGAAGGCTTTTGTCCATCCTGTGCTAATTATGACCTTTTTATTCTGTTTTTTTGATCCTTTGACATCTTGGGGCCTTGCTGACCCTGGAAGGACTGCTTACTCCCAGGGTAGAAGGTATTACTATTTGAACCACTAGACTGAGTCAAAATGATCTGTCCTCACCAACGTTGATAGGCATTATTCTTCCAATTCCTTGAAGGTCTCAATAGAACAAAAAGACTGGGGAAGGGCAAATTTGCTCTTTCTTCTGGAGCTAGGACATCCAGCTTCAGATCTCTGACATCAGAACTGCAGGTTCTCAATCCTGGGACTCTGGGACTTACATTAGTGTTCCCCATCCCACTCTACTCAAAGATATATTGCTGTTCCCCACCCCACTCTACCCAAGATACCTGACTTGAGTCACTCAGAAGACTAGGTAAGGGTTTATTGAGGGAGCTGGCAACCCACCCCTGACATGTGTGACTCAGCCAGAACCAGAGCATAGGAACCTCATTGCCTTCACCCTAGTGCTGCCATATAGAGCAGCTGGAGCCTCTCCTGTGGACTCAAGCCTAACAGTGGGCGTTCCCTTGGGAAGGTAGGATCATCTCCACCTCTTTCTCTTCGTTTCTTTATCGGTACAGTGGAGATGGTAATAATAGTACCGAAATCTTGGGGTTATCATAAAGATTAAAGTAATTAAAATATGTGAAGTGCTTAGACCATGCCTGGTGCATAGCAGGCACTTTATAATCATTTACTTCAATAAAAACACAGGTACTGGAGCCAAAGGCTTGACCTTAATTGATATGTGAACCAGGTAAAAGTCACTTAGCCATTCTGAGTTTCAGTTTTCTTATTTGTAAAACGAAAGTAAAATAGTACCTATCTTGAAGGGTTTTCATGAAGATTAAATAAGCTAATAGGAAGAAATCACCATAACAGCCTGGCACCACAAATGTTAGTTAATAAATCTTGGCAAGCTGGGCACTGTGGCTCACACCTGTAATCTTAGCCCTTTGGGAGGCTGAGGCGGGTGGATCACCCGAGGTCAGGAGTTCGAGACCAGCATGGCCAACATGGTGAAACCCCATCTCTACCAAAATCCAAAAAAAATTAACCGGGTGTGGTGACAGGTGCCTGTAAACCCAGCTATTCGGGAAGCTGAAGCAGGAGAACTGCTTGAACATGGGAGGTGGAGGTTGCAGTGAGCTGAGATTGCGGCATTGCACTCCAGCCTGGGCAACAAGAACAAACCTCTGTCTCAAAATCAATCAATCTTGGCAACCAACACGGGTTCCACCTGGCAAAGGTTTTGGCTCTGTGGGGTAATGCTGCCCTCTGCCGGACAATTAGGTTTCCTGCTTTGTTTGTTTTAATAAACTGTTGGGTTCGTTCCCAAAGTCCCATCCCACCCAGCAAAAAGGCTAACATTCTTCAAAAAGATTATTTTCTCAGAATACGTTTCTGAGAAAATGAGTACAAATATGATTTGTTGATTCGCCATCCGCAAATGGCTTTCCTCATTTGAGGAACAAATGGGCCACTTGGAAACTTACTTGGGTTGCAATTTTATTTCCAATTTTATCTTTATGAAGAAATCCAGGCCGAGTTCAGTGGCTCACACCTGTCATCCCAGCACTTTGGGAGGCCGAGGCGGGCAGATCGCTTGAGCCCAGGAGTTCGAGACCAGCCTGGGAAATATGGAGAAACCTCGTCTGTACAAAAACTACAAAAATTAGCCGAGCGTGGTGGCGTACATCTGTAGTCCCAGCTACTCGGTAGGCTAAAGTGGGAGATCACGCAAGCCCGAGAGGTCAAGGCTGTAGTGAGCCGTGATAGTGCCATTGCTCTCCAGCCTGGGCGACAGAAGATAAGGAAGAGAAGACAAAGAGGAGGAGAGGAGAGGGGAAGAGAGAGGAGGAGACGGGAGGAGAGGGGAGGAGAGGGGAGGAGAGGGGAGGAGAGGGGAGGAGAGGGGAGGAGAGGGGAGGAGAGGGGAGGGGATGGGAGGAGAGGGGAGGGGACAGGGAAATCCAGCTATGTTGGCTGGGCGTAGTGACGCCTGTAATCCCAGCACTTTGACAGGCCAAGGCAGGCGGATCACTTGAGGTCAGGAGTTCGGGACCAGCGTGGCCAACATGGTGAAGCCCCATCTCTACTAAAAATACATAAATTAGCCAGGTGTGGTGTCGCGCGCGTGTAATCTCAGCTACATGGGAGGCTGAGGCAGGAGAATCGCTTGATCCCGGGAGGCGGAGGTTGCAGGGAGTTGAGATCATGCCACTGCACCCCAGCCTGGGGGACAGAGTGAGATTCCGTCTAAAAAAAGAAAAAAGAAAGGAAAAAAAAGAAAAAAGAAAAGAAAGAAAAGAAAAACAAATACAAATAAAAATAAAATCAGCTATGTTGAGATATTGCTGCTTAATTTTTTTAAAACTTTTCTTTTTCTTCTTAAACTCAATAGTAAGAATATGCTTAAATTTTCAGATTTTCCTTATTATTGCTTTCCTATAAGTTGAGAATATTGTGATAAGTGCCTAATCTGGTAATTTGCACACATATTGTATTCTCTTGGCACAGCTATAGTGTGATAAAATAAATAAATGAAATGTCATAGCAGAGCAAAAAGTAGAGCACTTGAAACACTGCGGTGTGCTAGTTGCCTCACTGTGGTTTGTGATGTGCCCAAAGCAAGGGGAAGTAATGAGAACACCACACAAGGTCTCTGTCCAGACTCTTCAACTCTGATCTTTGGACCACAAAAGCAGCCATAAAATACATAAATGAATGAGTGCAACTGCGCTCTCATAAAACTTTATTCATAAATGTTGAAATCTAAATTTCACATAATTTTCAAATACTACAAAATATCATTCTTTTTATTTTTCTCAATTGTTAACAAAAGTTAAAACCATATACAAAAACAGGCTGCTGAACAATTTGGGCACAGAATCTGTAGTTGTGGACTACACAACTACAGATCTGGTCTAGAGTCATCCACCAAGAGCAGCCAGATCCCAAGGGGACAGAATGGTGATTTAAACAGAAATATCATGGGGACACTACTGCTGCATTCTTTAGACCCTTGAGGGTGTCACTCATCTCTGCTATTCCCCTTGATGCAGTATTTTGTCTTATTCTCTCTCTTGACTAGGGATACAGTTATTTATACACACACACACACACACACACACACATATATATATATACTTTAAGTTCTAGGATACGTGTGCACAATATGCAGGTTTGTTACATAGATATATATATATGCCATGTTGGTTTGCTGCACCCATTAACTCGTCATTTACATTAGGTATTTATCCTAATGCTATCCCTCTCCCAGCCCCCAACCCTACAACAGGACCCAGTGTGTGATGTTCCCCATCCTGTGGCCAAGTGTTCTTATTGTTCAGTACCCACCTATGAGTGAGAACATGCGGTGTTGGTTTGTCTGTCCTTGTGATAGTTTGCTCAGAATGATGGTTTCCAGCTTCATCCATATCCCTGCAAAGGACATGAACTCGTCTTTTTTATGGCCGCATAGTATTCCATGGTGTATATGTGCCACATTTTCTTAATCCAGTCTATCACTGATGGACATTTGGGTTGGTTCCAAGTCTTTGCTATTGTGAATAGTGCCACAATAAACATACGTATGCATTTGTCTTTTTAGTAGCATGATTTATAATTCTTTGGGTATACACCCAGTAATGAGATCACTGGGTCAAATGGTATTTCTAGTTCTAGATCCTTGAGGAATCACCACACTGTCTTCCACAATGGTTAAGCTAGTTTACACTCCCACCAACAGTGTAAAACCATTCCCATTTCTCCACATCCTCTCCAGCATCTGTTGTTTCCTGAGTTTTTAATGATCGCCATTCTAACTGGTGTGAGATGGTATCTCATTGTGGTTTTGATTTTCATTTCTCTGATGACCAGTGATGATGAGCATTTTTTCATGTGTCTGTTGGCTGCATAAATGTCTTCTTTCGTGAAGTGTCTGTTCATATACTTTGTCCACTGTTTGATGGGATTGTTTGGTTTTTTTCTTGTAAATTTGTTTAAGTTCTTTGTAGATTCTGGATATTAGTCCTTTCTCAGATGGGTAGATTGCAAAAAATTTCTCCCATTATGTAGATTACCTGTTCACTCTGATGGTAGTTTCTTTTGCTGTGCAGAAGCTCCTTAGTTTAACTAGATCCCATTTGTCTGTTTTGGCTCTTGCTGCCATTGCTTTTGGTGTGTTAGTCATGAAATCCTTGCCCATGCCTATGTCCTGAATGGTATTGCCTAGGTTTTCTTCTAGGGTTTTTATGCTTTTAGGTCTAACATTTAAGTCTTGAATCCACCTTGAATTAGCTTTTGTATAAGGTGTGAGGAAGGGATCCAGTTTCAGCTTTCCACATATGGCTAGCCAGTTTTCCCAGCACAATTTATTAAATAGGGAATTTTTTTCCCATTTATAGTTTTCATCAGGTTGTCAAAGAGCAGATGGTTGTAGATGTGTGGTGTTATTTCTGAGGCCTCTGTTATGTTCCATCGGTCTCTATCTCTGTTTTTGTACCAGTACCATGCTGTTTTGGTTACTGTAGCCTTGTATCTTGAAGTACTGTAGTTTGAAGTCAGGTAGTGTGATACCTCCAGCTTTGTTCTTTTTACTTAGGATTGTCTTGGCAATGAGGGCTCTTTTGTGGTTCCATGAACTTAAAAGTAGTTTTTTCCAATTCTGTTAAGTCATTGGTAGCTTGATGGGGATAGCATTGAATCTATAAATTACCTTTTCATTGGCCATTTTCATGGCCATGTATGGCCATTTTCAGGATATTGATTTATCATGAAATTCATCAATATCATATTTCATGATATTGATTCTTCCTATCCATGAGCATGGAATTTTCTTCCATTTGTTTGTGTCCTCCTTTATTTTGTTGAACACTGCTTTGAAGTTCTCCTTGAAGAGGTCCTTCACATCCCTTGTAAGTTGGATTCCTAGGTATTTTGTTCTCTTTGTAGCAATTGTGAATGGGACTTCACTGATGATTTGGCTCTCTGTTTGTCTGTTATTGGTGTATAAGAATCCCTGTGATTTTTGCACATTGATTTTTTATCCTGAGGCTTCCCTAAAGTTGCTTATCAGCTTCAGGAGCCTTTTTTTTTTTTTTTTTTTTTTTTTTTAAGACAGAGTTTTGCTCTTGTTACCCAGTCTGGAGTGCAGTGGCACGATACGAGCTTACCGCAACCTCCGCCTACGGGGTTCAAGCGATTCTCCTGCCTCAGCCTCCTGAATAGCTGGGATTACAGGCATACACCATCACACCTGACTAATTTTGTATTTTTAGTAGAGACGGGGTTTCTCCATGTTGGTTAGCTTGGTCTCGAACTCCAAACCTCAGGTGATCCAACCACTTTCCGAAAGTGCTAGAATTCCCAAAGTGCTAGGATTACAGGCGTGAGTCACCAGCGCCCGGTCAGACTAGGG
Organism: Macaca fascicularis; assembly: GCF_037993035.2. Lineage (NCBI taxonomy): Eukaryota > Metazoa > Chordata > Mammalia > Primates > Cercopithecidae > Macaca > Macaca fascicularis. The sequence goes on from NC_088375.1 coordinate 20,416,310, forward strand.
GTATAGTTTTAGGCTTCTGCTTGGCTTTCCTTTTCTGTGATGAATTTCACCTCACAGTCTTAGGATATGGTGAGGAGTTTTAGGCATCGATCTTCATATGGGATATTATTCTACAGTTTTCTCTTGTAAAATCTTTGTCTTGCTTTGGTATCAGGGCAATTGTAGCCTCATAGAATGAGTTAGGGAATACTCCCTCCTCTTCAAGGTTTTGGCAGGATTAACAAGGATTACTATTCGTTCTCTAAATATTTGATAGAGAAGTCAAGTCCAAGGCTTTTTTTTTTTTTTTTTTTTTTTTTGGCAGGAGATATTGGGTTACTGATTCAGTCTCCTTACTAGTTACTAGTCTATTCAGATTTTCACTTTCTTTGTGATTTAGTCTTGGTAGGGTTCATGTTCCTAGGAATTTATCCATTTCATCCAAGTTATCCAATATGTTGGTGTACAATTGTTCTTAGCACTCTCTTACAATCCTATTCATTTATTTCTTTGAGACAGGATCTCATCTGTCACCTAGGCTAGAGTGCAGTGGTGTGATCTAGGCTCATTACAACCTCCACCTCCCAGGTTCAAGCGATCCTCCTACCTCAGCCTCCTCAGTAGCTGGGACAACAGGCTTTCGCCACCAAGATGGGCTGAATTTTCTTCTTTCTTTCTTTCTTTCTTTAATTTATTTATTTTTTTCTTTCCTTTTTATCTTTTTTTTTTTTTTTTTGTAAAGACCGGGTTTGACCATATCTCCCAGGCTGGTCTTGAACTCCTGAGCTAAAGTGATTCACCTGCCTGAACCTCCCGAGTAGCTGGGATTACAGGGGCCTACCACCACACCCGGCTAATGTTTTTTGTATTTTTAGTAGAGATGGTTTCACCATGTTGGCCAGGTTAGTCTTGAACTCCTAACCTCAAGTGATCTGCATGCCTCGGCCTCCCAAAGTGCTGGGATTATAGGTGTGAGCCACTTCACCCTGCCAATCGTTTTCATTTTGACTGGATCCAATAGTAATGTCCCCACTTCCATTTCTGATTTTCGTAATTTGAGTATTCTCTCTTTTTTTCTTAGTCACTCCATAAAGTTTGTCAATTTTATCTTTCAAAAAACCAACTTTCAGTTTTGTTGATTTTCTCCATTTTTGTATTTTCTGTTTTATTTATTTCTGAATTAATCTTTCTTTCTTTCCTTCCTAGGGTTTAATTTGTTCTTTTCTAGTGCCTAAATTGTAAATTTAGATTGCTAATTTGAGGTCCTTTGGGTGTTTTTTGTTTTGTTTTCTTTTGAGAGGGAGTCTCGCTCTTGTTGCCCGGGCTGGAGTGCAATGGTGCGATCTCGGCTCACTGCAACCTCTGCCTCCCAGGTTTAAGCAATTCTCTTGCTTCAGCCTCCCAAGTCGCTGGGATTACAGGCGCCTGCCACCACAACCGGCTAATTTTGTATTTTCAGCAGAGACAGGGTTTCTCCCTGTTGTTCAGGCTAGTCTCGAACTCCTGACCTCAGGTGATTGGCTCACCTCAGCCTCCCAAAGTGCTGGGATTACAGGCATTAACCGCGACGCCTGGCTTTCTTTAGGTTTTTTTCATGTAAGCATTTCACACTATAAATTTCCCTGTTAGCACTGCTTTCACTGCATCCCAAAGTTTGGCTATGCTGTGTTTTCATTTTCATTCATTTCTGAGTACAGCTGAGCCTTGAACAACATGGGTTTGAACTGCAAGGGTGCACTTATACAGGAATTGTTTTCAATAAGTACAGTAGGTCCTCTGATTTCATTAATTCTGCATCTGTAACCAAAGGCAGATTGAAAATACAGTCTTCACAGAGCGCAAACCCTGAGGATACAGCGGCCTAACTTTTTTAATGCCCAGGTTTTACAGGGCCAACTGCAAGACTTGACTCTGTGTGGATTTTGGCCTACTTATGGGGTCCTGGAACCAATCCCCTGTGGATACTGACACCCAACTGTATTTTCTGATTTCTCTTGTGGTTTCTTCTTTAACCCACTGGTTGTTTAAGCAAATATCTGAATCTCTTCAAATACCTGAGACTGGATAATTTATTAAAAAGAGACATTTATTTCTCTCAGTTCTCAAGGCTGGGGTGTCCAAGGTCAAGTCATCAGCCCATTCAGTGTCTAAGGAGGGCCCAGTCTCTCCTTCCAAGATGACACAACGTTGCTTCATCTTTCAGAGGGGAAGAACATTGTGTCCCCACACGGAGGAGACGGAGGGAATGAACCCACTCAAGTCCTTTTCTAAGGGCTCTAATTTCATCCATAAGGACTTCTACCCTCAGGAGATAATCGCCTCCTAAAGAATCCACCTTTTTACCCTTTTTTTTTTTTTTTTTTTTTTTTTTTTGAGACAGGGTCTCATTCTATTGCCCCTACGGCAGTGCAGTAGCCTGTAGCCTGATCATGGCTCACTGCAGCCTTGACCTCCCAGGCTCAACCAGTCCTCCTGCTTCAGCCTCCTGAGTAGCTGGGACTACAGGCCTGCACCACCACGCCCACCGAATTTGGTGTTTTTTCTAGAGACACGTTTTGCCATTTTGCCCTGGCTGGTCTTGAACTCCTGGGCTCGAACAATCTGACTGCCTTTCCCTTCCAAAGTGCTGGGATGACAGCGTTAGCCACCACCCCAGGCCAGTGCCCACCTCTTAATACTATCATATTGGCAAATAAATTTCAGCATATAAATTTTGGGGGACATTCAGACCATAGCAGTGTGTTCTTTACTTTCCAAAAAGAAAACAGGTCAGTTTATCAGTTTTCCTTGTATTATTGATTTTTAACTCGATTTTGTTGTGGTCAGAGAAGACATTTGATAATACGCTGTTCGCCCTTCGCCAGCCTCGACGACTCTGGGTGAGGGGGCAAGAGGGGCCCTCGCAGGATTCCTGAGCGGCCAGGGATCCCAAAGAATACCTGCGCGACTGGGCGGAGGACCCGACGGGGTCCCAGGATCGTGGGCTGTGGGCCCTGACGCCTCGGAGCACTCCCTGTTCCGAGCGGGCCCGACGTGGTGGAAGCTCGGGAGCTCGGCAGCCGGGAGAGGCAGCAGGCGAAGAGGCTCCGGGATCCCGATCCGAGCACGACGACCCCGGGCTGGCGGTGCGGGCTGGAAGCCGGCGGGCATGGCTGGGCCGGGCTCTTGGGGCAGCCAGGCGCCTCTGCCGGCGTCTACGGCCATACCACCCTGAACGCGCCCGATCTCGTCTGATCTCGGAAGCTAAGCAGGGTCGGGCCTGGTTAGTACTTGGATGGGAGACCGCCTGGGAATACCGGGTGCTGTAGGCTTTTTGGCTTGCTTTCTTCTCTTTCTTTCTTTTCTACCTTCCTTTCTTCCCTTCTCTCACTCACTCTTCTTTCTTTCTTTCTTTCCTTCTTTCTCTCTTTCTTTCCTTTCTTTCTTTCTTTCCTTCTTTCTTTCTCTCTCCCTCTTTCTATCTCGCTCTTTCTCTCTCTTTTGCTTTCCTTCTTACTTTCATTCTTTTCTGTTTCTTCCCTTGCTATCTTTCCTTTCTTTCTTTGTCTCTCTCTCTTTCTTTCTTTCGTTCTGCTGTCTTTCCTTCTTTCTTTCTTTCTACCTCTCTATCTTTCTTTCTATCCTTCCTCCTTTCTTTCCTTCTTTCTTTCTCTCTCCCTCTCTCTTGCTTGCTCTTTCTTTCTTTCCTTCTTTCTTTCATTCTTTTCTTTTTCTTCCCTTGCTATCTTCCTTTTCTTTCTTCTCGTTCTTTCTTCTTTCTTGCTTTCCTTCTTTCTTTCTTTCTCCTATCTCTCTGTCTCTTTCTTTCTCTCTCTTTCTCTTTCTTTATTTCGTTCTTTCCTTCTTTCTTGCTTTTCTTTCTCACTTTCTTTTCTTCCTTTCTTTCTTTCTTTCTTCTATTTGCTCCTTTCTTTCTTTCCTTTCTTTCTTTCTTTCTTTCTTTCTTTCTTTCTTTCCTTCCTTCCTTCCTTCCTTCCTTCCTTCCTTCTTTCTTTCCTTCCTTCTTTGTTTCTTTCCTTCTTTCTTTCTGTCTTTCCTTTTTCTTCCAGAAGGAGTCTCGCTGTCACCCAGCCTGGAGTGCAGTGGCAAGATCTCGGCTCACTGCAAGCTCCGCCTCCCGGGTTCACGCCATTCTCCTGCCTCAGCCTACCAAACAGCTGGGACTACAGGCGCCCGCCACCACGCCCGGCTCATGTTTCGTAGTTTTAGTGGAGACGGGGTTTCACCGTGTTAGCCAGGCTGGTCTGGATCTCCTGACGTCGTGATCCACCCGCCTCGGCCTCCCAAAGTGCTGGGATCACAGGCGTGATCCACCGCGCCCGGCCTGCTGTAGGCTTTTGTGGCTTCCCCTCTCCCTCCCTTGCCCCTACTATCGCCATGCTTCCCAACCTCCCCGGACTCTGCTCCCCCCTTGTCGCCCGCCTACACCCCCGCCGCAGCCGGGGACCTCCTCCTGGGGGTCCGCCACCAAAGCAGCACCGGGCAGCGGCATCCCACCGCTTCCGCCTCGCCGCCGCCCGGCCAGGAGCCCGGCTCCAGCCCTGGAGGGCAGGAGGCCGGACCCCAAAGGCGCAGGCGCGGGTTCCCTGCCGTTCCCGGCGCCTTCCCGCTCCCGGAACGCACAGGCGATTCAATCCATTCACCGGGCGGGCGCCGCCGCAACCTTCCAAACCGGGGGAAGGGGCGGGCAGGGCCAGCGGGTGCCACAGACGCCAGCCGAGACCTCCGCTCCAGAACGCAGGGGCTGCTTTATCCGGGGGAAGGACATTGCTTCGCCAGCAACCAGGAAAACAGTCCCTGTGCACCCGGATTCCCATTGCCACCAACTTCGTGTAAACTCCAGTCCCGAGGACACGCCAGAGACCCAGGCCTCGGGCCCCGTGGGCACGCCCGGTGCCACGGCTCCCGCCAAAAGGGCGGGCGCACTCTGCAAATCAAGGGGCCCACCGCACCGCACCAAGAGCACAGGGAGGTGCCAACACAGGAAGGAGCCTACGAAACCCACCCCCAAAGCAAGCAATTAATCCAAGACAAAACCCGTCTCAGCGCTCCGTTGCTCCTCTCGCATGGACGGCCTGGCCACCCTGTTCTGGCCCAGCCCAAGCCCCCTCCACCCTATCCCGGCCTGCTCAAAAGGGCCCTGCCTACGGGAGCAGGGCGCTCCCTCTCCAAGGCTCTATCGCTCTCGCTCTCTAGCTCCCTGCCCCTCTCTCTTCTGGGTTTGCCCCTGCACCTCGCGCTATTTCTGTCGCCTTTCCTCTGTCTCTCCCTCTCTGTCTGTCTTTCTCGCTCTCTCTGTCCCTCTCTCTATCTCTGCCTCTCTGTCTCTTTCCCTCTCCACCTCCCCTGTCTCTCTCGATCGCTGTCTCTCTCCCTCCCTCGGTTTCAATCTCTCCATCTATCTCTTCCTTGCTCTCCTTCAAGCCGTTTCTGTGTGCACGTGTGTGTGTGTGCGTGTGTGTGTGTGTGTGTGTGTGTGTCTGTGTGTGAGCGCGCGCGCGTGTGTGGGTTCCCGCGCGCGAGCGCCCGGGTGTGTCTGTGTGTGGGGCTGTGGATTTGCTGCTGGTGGTGGTGGGGTGTTTCTGGGTTTCTCTCAGCCCCTCTCGCCGGGGATCAGGCTGCCGGCTCTAGTGCCAGCCCGGGGCAAAGCAGGGCCATCCCCCAACACCCCAGCCCCCACGCCCTCTTGCCCACCGGCCGGGTCTTGGTCGGGACAAGCGACCGTGGTGGGGGCGTTGTGAGAAAAAGGCCAGGCGCGGCTGGGCCGGCTGTTCGCCCTTGGCCAGCCCTGACGCCTCTGGGGGGGTGGGCCAAGAGGGGGCCTCGCAGGAGCTCCCCCAGCGGCCAGGGATCCAAAAGAATACCTCCACGACAGGGCGGAGGACCCGCCGGGGTCCCAGGATCGTGGGCCCTGGGCCCTGACGCCTCGGAGCACTCCCTGTTCCGAGCGGGCCCGACGTGGTGGAAGCTCGGGAGCTCGGCAGCCGGGGGAAGGCCGCGGGCGAGCGGCTCGGGGGTCCCGATCCGAGCCCGGCGACCCCGGGCTGGCGGTGCGGGCTGGAAGCCGGCGGGCATGGCTGGGCCGGGCTCTTGGGGCAGCCAGGCGCCTCTGCCGGCGTCTACGGCCATACCACCCTGAACGCGCCCGATCTCGTCTGATCTCGGAAGCTAAGCAGGGTCGGGCCTGGTTAGTACTTGGATGGGAGACCGCCTGGGAATACCGGGTGCTGTAGGCTTTTTGGCTTGCTTTCTTCTCTTTCTTTCTTTTCTACCTTCCTTTCTTCCCTTCTCTCACTCACTCTTCTTTCCTTCTTTCTTTCCTTCTTTCTCTCTTTCTTTCCTTTCTTTCTTTCTTTCCTTCTTTCTTTCTATCTCTCCCTCTTTCTATCTCGCTCTTTCTCTCTCTTTTGCTTTCCTTCTTACTTTCATTCTTTTCTGTTTCTTCCCTTGCTATCTTTCCTTTCTTTCTTTGTCTCTCTCTCTTTCTCTTTCTTTCTTCCTTCCTTCCTTTCTTCCTTCCTCTCTATCTATCACTCTTTCTTTCTTTCCTTCCTTCTTTCTTTCTCTCTTTGTTTTCTTTCTTTCTTTCCTTCTTTCTCTCTCTCTCTCTTTCTCGCTCTTTCTCTCTTTCTTTCCTTCTTTTCTTTTTCTTCCCTTGCTATCTTTGTTTTCTTTCTTTCTCTTTTCTTTTCTTTCCTTCTTTCTTTCTTTCTCCTATCTCTCTGTCTCTTTCTTTCTCTTTCTTTATTGCATTCTTTCCTTTTCTCTTGCTTTTCTTTCTCACTTTCTTCCTTTCTCTTTCTTTCTTTCTTTCTTTCTTTGTTTCATTCTTTCTTCGGTCTTTGCCTCTTTCTTCCTTTCTTTCTTTCCTTCTTACTTTCATTCTTTTCTTTTTCTTCCCTTACTATCTTTCCCTTCTTTCTTTCTCTCTCTTTCTTTCTCTCTCTTTCTTTCTCTCTCTCTCTCTCTTTCTCTCTCACTCTTTCTTTCTTTCTTTCTTTCCTACTTGGTTTCTTTCTTTCTTTCCTTTTTCTTCCAGACGGAGTCTCACTCTGTCACCCAACCTGGAGTGCAGTGGCAAGATCTGGGCCCACTGCAAGCTCCGCCTCCCGGGTTCACGCCATTCTCCTGCCTCAGCCTCCTGAGTAGCTGGGATTACAGGCATGCACCACCACACCTGGCTAATTTTGTATTTTTAGTAGAGACGGGGCTTCTCCATGTTGGTTAGCTTGGTCTTGGTCTGGAACTCCCAACTTCAGGCGATCCACCCACTTTCCCAAAGTGCTAGGATACCCAAAGTGCTAGGATTACAGGCGTGAGTCACCAGCGCCCGGTCAGACTAGGGGTATAGTTTTAGGCTTCTGCTTGGCTTTCCTTTTCTGTGATGAATTTCACCTCACAGTCTTAGGATATGGTGAGGAGTTTTAGGCATCGATCTTCATATGGGATATTATTCTACAGTTTTCTCTTGTAAAATCTTTGTCTTGCTTTGGTATCAGGGCAATTGTAGCCTCATAGAATGAGTTAGGGAATACTCCCTCCTCTTCAAGGTTTTGGCAGGATTAACAAGGATTACTATTCGTTCTCTAAATATTTGATAGAGAAGTCAAGTCCAAGGCTTTTTTTTTTTTTTTTTTTTTGGCAGGAGATATTGGGTTACTGATTCAGTCTCCTTACTAGTTACTAGTCTATTCAGATTTTCACTTTCTTTGTGATTTAGTCTTGGTAGGGTTCATGTTCCTAGGAATTTATCCATTTCATCCAAGTTATCCAATATGTTGGTGTACAATTGTTCTTAGCACTCTCTTACAATCCTATTCATTTATTTCTTTGAGACAGGATCTCATCTGTCACCTAGGCTAGAGTGCAGTGGTGTGATCTAGGCTCATTACAACCTCCACCTCCCAGGTTCAAGCGATCCTCCTACCTCAGCCTCCTCAGTAGCTGGGACAACAGGCTTTCGCCACCAAGATGGGCTGAATTTTCTTCTTTCTTTCTTTCTTTCTTTAATTTATTTATTTTTTTCTTTCCTTTTTATCTTTTTTTTTTTTTTTGGTAAAGACCGGGTTTGACCATATCTCCCAGGCTGGTCTTGAACTCCTGAGCTAAAGTGATTCACCTGCCTGAACCTCCCGAGTAGCTGGGATTACAGGGGCCTACCACCACACCCGGCTAATGTTTTTTGTATTTTTAGTAGAGATGGTTTCACCATGTTGGCCAGGTTAGTCTTGAACTCCTAACCTCAAGTGATCTGCATGCCTCGGCCTCCCAAAGTGCTGGGATTATAGGTGTGAGCCACTTCACCCTGCCAATCGTTTTCATTTTGACTGGATCCAATAGTAATGTCCCCACTTCCATTTCTCATTTTCGTAATTTGAGTATTCTCTCTTTTTTTCTTAGTCACTCCATAAAGTTTGTCAATTTTATCTTTTAAAAAACCAACTTTCAGTTTTGTTGATTTTCTCCATTTTTGTATTTTCTGTTTTATTTATTTCTGAATTAATCTTTCTTTCTTTCCTTCCTAGGGTTTAATTTGTTCTTTTCTAGTGCCTAAATTGTAAATTTAGATTGCTAATTTGAGGTCCTTTGGGTGTTTTTTGTTTTGTTTTCTTTTGAGAGGGAGTCTCGCTCTTGTTGCCCGGGCTGGAGTGCAATGGTGCGATCTCGGCTCACTGCAACCTCTGCCTCCCAGGTTTAAGCAATTCTCTTGCTTCAGCCTCCCAAGTCGCTGGGATTACAGGCGCCTGCCACCACAACCGGCTAATTTTGTATTTTCAGCAGAGACAGGGTTTCTCCCTGTTGTTCAGGCTAGTCTCGAACTCCTGACCTCAGGTGATTGGCTCACCTCAGCCTCCCAAAGTGCTGGGATTACAGGCATTAACCGCGACGCCTGGCTTTCTTTAGGTTTTTTTCATGTAAGCATTTCACACTATAAATTTCCCTGTTAGCACTGCTTTCACTGCATCCCAAAGTTTGGCTGTGCTGTGTTTTCATTTTCATTCATTTCTGAGTACAGCTGAGCCTTGAACAACATGGGTTTGAACTGCAAGGGTGCACTTATACAGGAATTGTTTTCAATAAGTACAGTAGGTCCTCTGATTTCATTAATTCTGCATCTGTAACCAAAGGCAGATTGAAAATACAGTCTTCACAGAGCGCAAACCCTGAGGATACAGCGGCCTAACTTTTTTAATGCCCAGGTTTTACAGGGCCAACTGCAAGACTTGACTCTGTGTGGATTTTGGCCTACTTATGGGGTCCTGGAACCAATCCCCTGTGGATACTGACACCCAACTGTATTTTCTGATTTCTCTTGTGGTTTCTTCTTTAACCCACTGGTTGTTTAAGCAAATATCTGAATCTCTTCAAATACCTGAGACTGGATAATTTATTAAAAAGAGACATTTATTTCTCTCAGTTCTCAAGGCTGGGGTGTCCAAGGTCAAGTCATCAGCCCATTCAGTGTCTAAGGAGGGCCCAGTCTCTCCTTCCAAGATGACACAACGTTGCTTCATCTTTCAGAGGGGAAGAACATTGTGTCCCCACACGGAGGAGACGGAGGGAATGAACCCACTCAAGTCCTTTTCTAAGGGCTCTAATTTCATCCATAAGGACTTCTACCCTCAGGAGATAATCGCCTCCTAAAGAATCCACCTTTTTACCCTTTTTTTTTTTTTTTTTTTTTTTTTTTTTTTTTTTTTTGAGACAGGGTCTCATTCTATTGCCCCTACGGCAGTGCAGTAGCCTGTAGCCTGATCATGGCTCACTGCAGCCTTGACCTCCCAGGCTCAACCAGTCCTCCTGCTTCAGCCTCCTGAGTAGCTGGGACTACAGGCCTGCACCACCACGCCCACCGAATTTGGTGTTTTTTCTAGAGACACGTTTTGCCATTTTGCCCTGGCTGGTCTTGAACTCCTGGGCTCGAACAATCTGACTGCCTTTCCCTTCCAAAGTGCTGGGATGACAGCGTTAGCCACCACCCCAGGCCAGTGCCCACCTCTTAATACTATCATATTGGCAAATAAATTTCAGCATATAAATTTTGGGGGACATTCAGACCATAGCAGTGTGTTCTTTACTTTCCAAAAAGAAAACAGGTCAGTTTATCAGTTTTCCTTGTATTATTGATTTTTAACTCGATTTTGTTGTGGTCAGAGAAGACATTTGATAATACGCTGTTCGCCCTTCGCCAGCCTCGACGACTCTGGGTGAGGGGGCAAGAGGGGCCCTCGCAGGATTCCTGAGCGGCCAGGGATCCCAAAGAATACCTGCGCGACTGGGCGGAGGACCCGACGGGGTCCCAGGATCGTGGGCTGTGGGCCCTGACGCCTCGGAGCACTCCCTGTTCCGAGCGGGCCCGACGTGGTGGAAGCTCGGGAGCTCGGCAGCCGGGAGAGGCAGCAGGCGAAGAGGCTCCGGGATCCCGATCCGAGCACGACGACCCCGGGCTGGCGGTGCGGGCTGGAAGCCGGCGGGCATGGCTGGGCCGGGCTCTTGGGGCAGCCAGGCGCCTCTGCCGGCGTCTATGGCCATACCACCCTGAACGCGCCCGATCTCGTCTGATCTCGGAAGCTAAGCAGGGTCGGGCCTGGTTAGTACTTGGATGGGAGACCGCCTGGGAATACCGGGTGCTGTAGGCTTTTTGGCTTGCTTTCTTCTCTTTCTTTCTTTTCTACCTTCCTTTCTTCCCTTCTCTCACTCACTCTTCTTTCTTTCTTTCTTTCCTTCTTTCTCTCTTTCTTTCCTTTCTTTCTTTCTTTCCTTCTTTCTTTCTATCTCTCCCTCTTTCTATCTCGCTCTTTCTCTCTCTTTTGCTTTCCTTCTTACTTTCATTCTTTTCTGTTTCTTCCCTTGCTATCTTTCCTTTCTTTCTTTGTCTCTCTCTCTTTCTTTCTTTCGTTCTGCTGTCTTTCCTTCTTTCTTTCTTTCTACCTCTCTATCTTTCTTTCTATCCTTCCTCCTTTCTTTCCTTCTTTCTTTCTCTCTCCCTCTCTCTTGCTTGCTCTTTCTTTCTTTCCTTCTTTCTTTCATTCTTTTCTTTTTCTTCCCTTGCTATCTTCCTTTTCTTTCTTCTCGTTCTTTCTTCTTTCTTGCTTTCCTTCTTTCTTTCTTTCTCCTATCTCTCTGTCTCTTTCTTTCTCTCTCTTTCTCTTTCTTTATTTCGTTCTTTCCTTCTTTCTTGCTTTTCTTTCTCACTTTCTTTTCTTCCTTTCTTTCTTTCTTTCTTTCTTCTATTTGCTCCTTTCTTTCTTTCCTTTCTTTCTTTCTTTCTTTCTTTCTTTCTTTCTTTCTTTCTTTCTTTCTTTCCTTCCTTCCTTCCTTCCTTCCTTCCTTCCTTCTTTCTTTCCTTCCTTCTTTGTTTCTTTCCTTCTTTCTTTCTGTCTTTCCTTTTTCTTCCAGAAGGAGTCTCGCTGTCACCCAGCCTGGAGTGCAGTGGCAAGATCTCGGCTCACTGCAAGCTCCGCCTCCCGGGTTCACGCCATTCTCCTGCCTCAGCCTACCAAACAGCTGGGACTACAGGCGCCCGCCACCACGCCCGGCTCATGTTTCGTAGTTTTAGTGGAGACGGGGTTTCACCGTGTTAGCCAGGCTGGTCTGGATCTCCTGACGTCGTGATCCACCCGCCTCGGCCTCCCAAAGTGCTGGGATTACAGGCGTGATCCACCGCGCCCGGCCTGCTGTAGGCTTTTGTGGCTTCCCCTCTCCCTCCCTTGCCCCTACTATCGCCATGCTTCCCAACCTCCCCGGACTCTGCTCCCCCCTTGTCGCCCGCCTACACCCCCGCCGCAGCCGGGGACCTCCTCCTGGGGGTCCGCCACCAAAGCAGCACCGGGCAGCGGCATCCCACCGCTTCCGCCTCGCCGCCGCCCGGCCAGGAGCCCGGCTCCAGCCCTGGAGGGCAGGAGGCCGGACCCCAAAGGCGCAGGCGCGGGTTCCCTGCCGTTCCCGGCGCCTTCCCGCTCCCGGAACGCACAGGCGATTCAATCCATTCACCGGGCGGGCGCCGCCGCAACCTTCCAAACCGGGGGAAGGGGCGGGCAGGGCCAGCGGGTGCCACAGACGCCAGCCGAGACCTCCGCTCCAGAACGCAGGGGCTGCTTTATCCGGGGGAAGGACATTGCTTCGCCAGCAACCAGGAAAACAGTCCCTGTGCACCCGGATTCCCATTGCCACCAACTTCGTGTAAACTCCAGTCCCGAGGACACGCCAGAGACCCAGGCCTCGGGCCCCGTGGGCACGCCCGGTGCCACGGCTCCCGCCAAAAGGGCGGGCGCACTCTGCAAATCAAGGGGCCCACCGCACCGCACCAAGAGCACAGGGAGGTGCCAACACAGGAAGGAGCCTACGAAACCCACCCCCAAAGCAAGCAATTAATCCAAGACAAAACCCGTCTCAGCGCTCCGTTGCTCCTCTCGCATGGACGGCCTGGCCACCCTGTTCTGGCCCAGCCCAAGCCCCCTCCACCCTATCCCGGCCTGCTCAAAAGGGCCCTGCCTACGGGAGCAGGGCGCTCCCTCTCCAAGGCTCTATCGCTCTCGCTCTCTAGCTCCCTGCCCCTCTCTCTTCTGGGTTTGCCCCTGCACCTCGCGCTATTTCTGTCGCCTTTCCTCTGTCTCTCCCTCTCTGTCTGTCTTTCTCGCTCTCTCTGTCCCTCTCTCTATCTCTGCCTCTCTGTCTCTTTCCCTCTCCACCTCCCCTGTCTCTCTCGATCGCTGTCTCTCTCCCTCCCTCGGTTTCAATCTCTCCATCTATCTCTTCCTTGCTCTCCTTCAAGCCGTTTCTGTGTGCACGTGTGTGTGTGTGCGTGTGTGTGTGTGTGTGTGTGTGTGTCTGTGTGTGAGCGCGCGCGCGTGTGTGGGTTCCCGCGCGCGAGCGCCCGGGTGTGTCTGTGTGTGGGGCTGTGGATTTGCTGCTGGTGGTGGTGGGGTGTTTCTGGGTTTCTCTCAGCCCCTCTCGCCGGGGATCAGGCTGCCGGCTCTAGTGCCAGCCCGGGGCAAAGCAGGGCCATCCCCCAACACCCCAGCCCCCACGCCCTCTTGCCCACCGGCCGGGTCTTGGTCGGGACAAGCGACCGTGGTGGGGGCGTTGTGAGAAAAAGGCCAGGCGCGGCTGGGCCGGCTGTTCGCCCTTGGCCAGCCCTGACGCCTCTGGGGGGGTGGGCCAAGAGGGGGCCTCGCAGGAGCTCCCCCAGCGGCCAGGGATCCAAAAGAATACCTCCACGACAGGGCGGAGGACCCGCCGGGGTCCCAGGATCGTGGGCCCTGGGCCCTGACGCCTCGGAGCACTCCCTGTTCCGAGCGGGCCCGACGTGGTGGAAGCTCGGGAGCTCGGCAGCCGGGGGAAGGCCGCGGGCGAGCGGCTCGGGGGTCCCGATCCGAGCCCGGCGACCCCGGGCTGGCGGTGCGGGCTGGAAGCCGGCGGGCATGGCTGGGCCGGGCTCTTGGGGCAGCCAGGCGCCTCTGCCGGCGTCTACGGCCATACCACCCTGAACGCGCCCGATCTCGTCTGATCTCGGAAGCTAAGCAGGGTCGGGCCTGGTTAGTACTTGGATGGGAGACCGCCTGGGAATACCGGGTGCTGTAGGCTTTTTGGCTTGCTTTCTTCTCTTTCTTTCTTTTCTACCTTCCTTTCTTCCCTTCTCTCACTCACTCTTCTTTCCTTCTTTCTTTCCTTCTTTCTCTCTTTCTTTCCTTTCTTTCTTTCTTTCCTTCTTTCTTTCTATCTCTCCCTCTTTCTATCTCGCTCTTTCTCTCTCTTTTGCTTTCCTTCTTACTTTCATTCTTTTCTGTTTCTTCCCTTGCTATCTTTCCTTTCTTTCTTTGTCTCTCTCTCTTTCTCTTTCTTTCTTCCTTCCTTCCTTTCTTCCTTCCTCTCTATCTATCACTCTTTCTTTCTTTCCTTCCTTCTTTCTTTCTCTCTTTGTTTTCTTTCTTTCTTTCCTTCTTTCTCTCTCTCTCTCTTTCTCGCTCTTTCTCTCTTTCTTTCCTTCTTTTCTTTTTCTTCCCTTGCTATCTTTGTTTTCTTTCTTTCTCTTTTCTTTTCTTTCCTTCTTTCTTTCTTTCTCCTATCTCTCTGTCTCTTTCTTTCTCTTTCTTTATTGCATTCTTTCCTTTTCTCTTGCTTTTCTTTCTCACTTTCTTCCTTTCTCTTTCTTTCTTTCTTTCTTTCTTTGTTTCATTCTTTCTTCGGTCTTTGCCTCTTTCTTCCTTTCTTTCTTTCCTTCTTACTTTCATTCTTTTCTTTTTCTTCCCTTACTATCTTTCCCTTCTTTCTTTCTCTCTCTTTCTTTCTCTCTCTTTCTTTCTCTCTCTCTCTCTCTCTTTCTCTCTCACTCTTTCTTTCTTTCTTTCTTTCCTACTTGGTTTCTTTCTTTCTTTCCTTTTTCTTCCAGACGGAGTCTCACTCTGTCACCCAACCTGGAGTGCAGTGGCAAGATCTGGGCCCACTGCAAGCTCCGCCTCCCGGGTTCACGCCATTCTCCTGCCTCAGCCTCCTGAGTAGCTGGGATTACAGGCATGCACCACCACACCTGGCTAATTTTGTATTTTTAGTAGAGACGGGGCTTCTCCATGTTGGTTAGCTTGGTCTTGGTCTGGAACTCCCAACTTCAGGCGATCCACCCACTTTCCCAAAGTGCTAGGATACCCAAAGTGCTAGGATTACAGGCGTGAGTCACCAGCGCCCGGTCAGACTAGGGGTATAGTTTTAGGCTTCTGCTTGGCTTTCCTTTTCTGTGATGAATTTCACCTCACAGTCTTAGGATATGGTGAGGAGTTTTAGGCATCGATCTTCATATGGGATATTATTCTACAGTTTTCTCTTGTAAAATCTTTGTCTTGCTTTGGTATCAGGGCAATTGTAGCCTCATAGAATGAGTTAGGGAATACTCCCTCCTCTTCAAGGTTTTGGCAGGATTAACAAGGATTACTATTCGTTCTCTAAATATTTGATAGAGAAGTCAAGTCCAAGGCTTTTTTTTTTTTTTTTTTTTTTTTGGCAGGAGATATTGGGTTACTGATTCAGTCTCCTTACTAGTTACTAGTCTATTCAGATTTTCACTTTCTTTGTGATTTAGTCTTGGTAGGGTTCATGTTCCTAGGAATTTATCCATTTCATCCAAGTTATCCAATATGTTGGTGTACAATTGTTCTTAGCACTCTCTTACAATCCTATTCATTTATTTCTTTGAGACAGGATCTCATCTGTCACCTAGGCTAGAGTGCAGTGGTGTGATCTAGGCTCATTACAACCTCCACCTCCCAGGTTCAAGCGATCCTCCTACCTCAGCCTCCTCAGTAGCTGGGACAACAGGCTTTCGCCACCAAGATGGGCTGAATTTTCTTCTTTCTTTCTTTCTTTCTTTAATTTATTTATTTTTTTCTTTCCTTTTTATCTTTTTTTTTTTTTTTTGGTAAAGACCGGGTTTGACCATATCTCCCAGGCTGGTCTTGAACTCCTGAGCTAAAGTGATTCACCTGCCTGAACCTCCCGAGTAGCTGGGATTACAGGGGCCTACCACCACACCCGGCTAATGTTTTTTGTATTTTTAGTAGAGATGGTTTCACCATGTTGGCCAGGTTAGTCTTGAACTCCTAACCTCAAGTGATCTGCATGCCTCGGCCTCCCAAAGTGCTGGGATTATAGGTGTGAGCCACTTCACCCTGCCAATCGTTTTCATTTTGACTGGATCCAATAGTAATGTCCCCACTTCCATTTCTCATTTTCGTAATTTGAGTATTCTCTCTTTTTTTCTTAGTCACTCCATAAAGTTTGTCAATTTTATCTTTTAAAAAACCAACTTTCAGTTTTGTTGATTTTCTCCATTTTTGTATTTTCTGTTTTATTTATTTCTGAATTAATCTTTCTTTCTTTCCTTCCTAGGGTTTAATTTGTTCTTTTCTAGTGCCTAAATTGTAAATTTAGATTGCTAATTTGAGGTCCTTTGGGTGTTTTTTGTTTTGTTTTCTTTTGAGAGGGAGTCTCGCTCTTGTTGCCCGGGCTGGAGTGCAATGGTGCGATCTCGGCTCACTGCAACCTCTGCCTCCCAGGTTTAAGCAATTCTCTTGCTTCAGCCTCCCAAGTCGCTGGGATTACAGGCGCCTGCCACCACAACCGGCTAATTTTGTATTTTCAGCAGAGACAGGGTTTCTCCCTGTTGTTCAGGCTAGTCTCGAACTCCTGACCTCAGGTGATTGGCTCACCTCAGCCTCCCAAAGTGCTGGGATTACAGGCATTAACCGCGACGCCTGGCTTTCTTTAGGTTTTTTTCATGTAAGCATTTCACACTATAAATTTCCCTGTTAGCACTGCTTTCACTGCATCCCAAAGTTTGGCTATGCTGTGTTTTCATTTTCATTCATTTCTGAGTACAGCTGAGCCTTGAACAACATGGGTTTGAACTGCAAGGGTGCACTTATACAGGAATTGTTTTCAATAAGTACAGTAGGTCCTCTGATTTCATTAATTCTGCATCTGTAACCAAAGGCAGATTGAAAATACAGTCTTCACAGAGCGCAAACCCTGAGGATACAGCGGCCTAACTTTTTTAATGCCCAGGTTTTACAGGGCCAACTGCAAGACTTGACTCTGTGTGGATTTTGGCCTACTTATGGGGTCCTGGAACCAATCCCCTGTGGATACTGACACCCAACTGTATTTTCTGATTTCTCTTGTGGTTTCTTCTTTAACCCACTGGTTGTTTAAGCAAATATCTGAATCTCTTCAAATACCTGAGACTGGATAATTTATTAAAAAGAGACATTTATTTCTCTCAGTTCTCAAGGCTGGGGTGTCCAAGGTCAAGTCATCAGCCCATTCAGTGTCTAAGGAGGGCCCAGTCTCTCCTTCCAAGATGACACAACGTTGCTTCATCTTTCAGAGGGGAAGAACATTGTGTCCCCACACGGAGGAGACGGAGGGAATGAACCCACTCAAGTCCTTTTCTAAGGGCTCTAGTTTCATCCATAAGGACTTCTACCCTCAGGAGATAATCGCCTCCTAAAGAATCCACCTTTTTACCCTTTTTTTTTTTTTTTTTTTTTTTTTTGAGACAGGGTCTCATTCTATTGCCCCTACGGCAGTGCAGTAGCCTGTAGCCTGATCATGGCTCACTGCAGCCTTGACCTCCCAGGCTCAACCAGTCCTCCTGCTTCAGCCTCCTGAGTAGCTGGGACTACAGGCCTGCACCACCACGCCCACCGAATTTGGTGTTTTTTCTAGAGACACGTTTTGCCATTTTGCCCTGGCTGGTCTTGAACTCCTGGGCTCGAACAATCTGACTGCCTTTCCCTTCCAAAGTGCTGGGATGACAGCGTTAGCCACCACCCCAGGCCAGTGCCCACCTCTTAATACTATCATATTGGCAAATAAATTTCAGCATATAAATTTTGGGGGACATTCAGACCATAGCAGTGTGTTCTTTACTTTCCAAAAAGAAAACAGGTCAGTTTATCAGTTTTCCTTGTATTATTGATTTTTAACTCGATTTTGTTGTGGTCAGAGAAGACATTTGATAATACGCTGTTCGCCCTTCGCCAGCCTCGACGACTCTGGGTGAGGGGGCAAGAGGGGCCCTCGCAGGATTCCTGAGCGGCCAGGGATCCCAAAGAATACCTGCGCGACTGGGCGGAGGACCCGACGGGGTCCCAGGATCGTGGGCTGTGGGCCCTGACGCCTCGGAGCACTCCCTGTTCCGAGCGGGCCCGACGTGGTGGAAGCTCGGGAGCTCGGCAGCCGGGAGAGGCAGCAGGCGAAGAGGCTCCGGGATCCCGATCCGAGCACGACGACCCCGGGCTGGCGGTGCGGGCTGGAAGCCGGCGGGCATGGCTGGGCCGGGCTCTTGGGGCAGCCAGGCGCCTCTGCCGGCGTCTATGGCCATACCACCCTGAACGCGCCCGATCTCGTCTGATCTCGGAAGCTAAGCAGGGTCGGGCCTGGTTAGTACTTGGATGGGAGACCGCCTGGGAATACCGGGTGCTGTAGGCTTTTTGGCTTGCTTTCTTCTCTTTCTTTCTTTTCTACCTTCCTTTCTTCCCTTCTCTCACTCACTCTTCTTTCTTTCTTTCTTTCCTTCTTTCTCTCTTTCTTTCCTTTCTTTCTTTCTTTCCTTCTTTCTTTCTATCTCTCCCTCTTTCTATCTCGCTCTTTCTCTCTCTTTTGCTTTCCTTCTTACTTTCATTCTTTTCTGTTTCTTCCCTTGCTATCTTTCCTTTCTTTCTTTGTCTCTCTCTCTTTCTTTCTTTCGTTCTGCTGTCTTTCCTTCTTTCTTTCTTTCTACCTCTCTATCTTTCTTTCTATCCTTCCTCCTTTCTTTCCTTCTTTCTTTCTCTCTCCCTCTCTCTTGCTTGCTCTTTCTTTCTTTCCTTCTTTCTTTCATTCTTTTCTTTTTCTTCCCTTGCTATCTTCCTTTTCTTTCTTCTCGTTCTTTCTTCTTTCTTGCTTTCCTTCTTTCTTTCTTTCTCCTATCTCTCTGTCTCTTTCTTTCTCTCTCTTTCTCTTTCTTTATTTCGTTCTTTCCTTCTTTCTTGCTTTTCTTTCTCACTTTCTTTTCTTCCTTTCTTTCTTTCTTTCTTTCTTCTATTTGCTCCTTTCTTTCTTTCCTTTCTTTCTTTCTTTCTTTCTTTCTTTCTTTCTTTCTTTCTTTCTTTCTTTCTTTCCTTCCTTCCTTCCTTCCTTCCTTCCTTCCTTCTTTCTTTCCTTCCTTCTTTGTTTCTTTCCTTCTTTCTTTCTGTCTTTCCTTTTTCTTCCAGAAGGAGTCTCGCTGTCACCCAGCCTGGAGTGCAGTGGCAAGATCTCGGCTCACTGCAAGCTCCGCCTCCCGGGTTCACGCCATTCTCCTGCCTCAGCCTACCAAACAGCTGGGACTACAGGCGCCCGCCACCACGCCCGGCTCATGTTTCGTAGTTTTAGTGGAGACGGGGTTTCACCGTGTTAGCCAGGCTGGTCTGGATCTCCTGACGTCGTGATCCACCCGCCTCGGCCTCCCAAAGTGCTGGGATTACAGGCGTGATCCACCGCGCCCGGCCTGCTGTAGGCTTTTGTGGCTTCCCCTCTCCCTCCCTTGCCCCTACTATCGCCATGCTTCCCAACCTCCCCGGACTCTGCTCCCCCCTTGTCGCCCGCCTACACCCCCGCCGCAGCCGGGGACCTCCTCCTGGGGGTCCGCCACCAAAGCAGCACCGGGCAGCGGCATCCCACCGCTTCCGCCTCGCCGCCGCCCGGCCAGGAGCCCGGCTCCAGCCCTGGAGGGCAGGAGGCCGGACCCCAAAGGCGCAGGCGCGGGTTCCCTGCCGTTCCCGGCGCCTTCCCGCTCCCGGAACGCACAGGCGATTCAATCCATTCACCGGGCGGGCGCCGCCGCAACCTTCCAAACCGGGGGAAGGGGCGGGCAGGGCCAGCGGGTGCCACAGACGCCAGCCGAGACCTCCGCTCCAGAACGCAGGGGCTGCTTTATCCGGGGGAAGGACATTGCTTCGCCAGCAACCAGGAAAACAGTCCCTGTGCACCCGGATTCCCATTGCCACCAACTTCGTGTAAACTCCAGTCCCGAGGACACGCCAGAGACCCAGGCCTCGGGCCCCGTGGGCACGCCCGGTGCCACGGCTCCCGCCAAAAGGGCGGGCGCACTCTGCAAATCAAGGGGCCCACCGCACCGCACCAAGAGCACAGGGAGGTGCCAACACAGGAAGGAGCCTACGAAACCCACCCCCAAAGCAAGCAATTAATCCAAGACAAAACCCGTCTCAGCGCTCCGTTGCTCCTCTCGCATGGACGGCCTGGCCACCCTGTTCTGGCCCAGCCCAAGCCCCCTCCACCCTATCCCGGCCTGCTCAAAAGGGCCCTGCCTACGGGAGCAGGGCGCTCCCTCTCCAAGGCTCTATCGCTCTCGCTCTCTAGCTCCCTGCCCCTCTCTCTTCTGGGTTTGCCCCTGCACCTCGCGCTATTTCTGTCGCCTTTCCTCTGTCTCTCCCTCTCTGTCTGTCTTTCTCGCTCTCTCTGTCCCTCTCTCTATCTCTGCCTCTCTGTCTCTTTCCCTCTCCACCTCCCCTGTCTCTCTCGATCGCTGTCTCTCTCCCTCCCTCGGTTTCAATCTCTCCATCTATCTCTTCCTTGCTCTCCTTCAAGCCGTTTCTGTGTGCACGTGTGTGTGTGTGCGTGTGTGTGTGTGTGTGTGTGTGTGTCTGTGTGTGAGCGCGCGCGCGTGTGTGGGTTCCCGCGCGCGAGCGCCCGGGTGTGTCTGTGTGTGGGGCTGTGGATTTGCTGCTGGTGGTGGTGGGGTGTTTCTGGGTTTCTCTCAGCCCCTCTCGCCGGGGATCAGGCTGCCGGCTCTAGTGCCAGCCCGGGGCAAAGCAGGGCCATCCCCCAACACCCCAGCCCCCACGCCCTCTTGCCCACCGGCCGGGTCTTGGTCGGGACAAGCGACCGTGGTGGGGGCGTTGTGAGAAAAAGGCCAGGCGCGGCTGGGCCGGCTGTTCGCCCTTGGCCAGCCCTGACGCCTCTGGGGGGGTGGGCCAAGAGGGGGCCTCGCAGGAGCTCCCCCAGCGGCCAGGGATCCAAAAGAATACCTCCACGACAGGGCGGAGGACCCGCCGGGGTCCCAGGATCGTGGGCCCTGGGCCCTGACGCCTCGGAGCACTCCCTGTTCCGAGCGGGCCCGACGTGGTGGAAGCTCGGGAGCTCGGCAGCCGGGGGAAGGCCGCGGGCGAGCGGCTCGGGGGTCCCGATCCGAGCCCGGCGACCCCGGGCTGGCGGTGCGGGCTGGAAGCCGGCGGGCATGGCTGGGCCGGGCTCTTGGGGCAGCCAGGCGCCTCTGCCGGCGTCTACGGCCATACCACCCTGAACGCGCCCGATCTCGTCTGATCTCGGAAGCTAAGCAGGGTCGGGCCTGGTTAGTACTTGGATGGGAGACCGCCTGGGAATACCGGGTGCTGTAGGCTTTTTGGCTTGCTTTCTTCTCTTTCTTTCTTTTCTACCTTCCTTTCTTCCCTTCTCTCACTCACTCTTCTTTCCTTCTTTCTTTCCTTCTTTCTCTCTTTCTTTCCTTTCTTTCTTTCTTTCCTTCTTTCTTTCTATCTCTCCCTCTTTCTATCTCGCTCTTTCTCTCTCTTTTGCTTTCCTTCTTACTTTCATTCTTTTCTGTTTCTTCCCTTGCTATCTTTCCTTTCTTTCTTTGTCTCTCTCTCTTTCTCTTTCTTTCTTCCTTCCTTCCTTTCTTCCTTCCTCTCTATCTATCACTCTTTCTTTCTTTCCTTCCTTCTTTCTTTCTCTCTTTGTTTTCTTTCTTTCTTTCCTTCTTTCTCTCTCTCTCTCTTTCTCGCTCTTTCTCTCTTTCTTTCCTTCTTTTCTTTTTCTTCCCTTGCTATCTTTGTTTTCTTTCTTTCTCTTTTCTTTTCTTTCCTTCTTTCTTTCTTTCTCCTATCTCTCTGTCTCTTTCTTTCTCTTTCTTTATTGCATTCTTTCCTTTTCTCTTGCTTTTCTTTCTCACTTTCTTCCTTTCTCTTTCTTTCTTTCTTTCTTTCTTTGTTTCATTCTTTCTTCGGTCTTTGCCTCTTTCTTCCTTTCTTTCTTTCCTTCTTACTTTCATTCTTTTCTTTTTCTTCCCTTACTATCTTTCCCTTCTTTCTTTCTCTCTCTTTCTTTCTCTCTCTTTCTTTCTCTCTCTCTCTCTCTCTTTCTCTCTCACTCTTTCTTTCTTTCTTTCTTTCCTACTTGGTTTCTTTCTTTCTTTCCTTTTTCTTCCAGACGGAGTCTCACTCTGTCACCCAACCTGGAGTGCAGTGGCAAGATCTGGGCCCACTGCAAGCTCCGCCTCCCGGGTTCACGCCATTCTCCTGCCTCAGCCTCCTGAGTAGCTGGGATTACAGGCATGCACCACCACACCTGGCTAATTTTGTATTTTTAGTAGAGACGGGGCTTCTCCATGTTGGTTAGCTTGGTCTTGGTCTGGAACTCCCAACTTCAGGCGATCCACCCACTTTCCCAAAGTGCTAGGATACCCAAAGTGCTAGGATTACAGGCGTGAGTCACCAGCGCCCGGTCAGACTAGGGGTATAGTTTTAGGCTTCTGCTTGGCTTTCCTTTTCTGTGATGAATTTCACCTCACAGTCTTAGGATATGGTGAGGAGTTTTAGGCATCGATCTTCATATGGGATATTATTCTACAGTTTTCTCTTGTAAAATCTTTGTCTTGCTTTGGTATCAGGGCAATTGTAGCCTCATAGAATGAGTTAGGGAATACTCCCTCCTCTTCAAGGTTTTGGCAGGATTAACAAGGATTACTATTCGTTCTCTAAATATTTGATAGAGAAGTCAAGTCCAAGGCTTTTTTTTTTTTTTTTTTTTTTTTTGGCAGGAGATATTGGGTTACTGATTCAGTCTCCTTACTAGTTACTAGTCTATTCAGATTTTCACTTTCTTTGTGATTTAGTCTTGGTAGGGTTCATGTTCCTAGGAATTTATCCATTTCATCCAAGTTATCCAATATGTTGGTGTACAATTGTTCTTAGCACTCTCTTACAATCCTATTCATTTATTTCTTTGAGACAGGATCTCATCTGTCACCTAGGCTAGAGTGCAGTGGTGTGATCTAGGCTCATTACAACCTCCACCTCCCAGGTTCAAGCGATCCTCCTACCTCAGCCTCCTCAGTAGCTGGGACAACAGGCTTTCGCCACCAAGATGGGCTGAATTTTCTTCTTTCTTTCTTTCTTTCTTTAATTTATTTATTTTTTTCTTTCCTTTTTATCTTTTTTTTTTTTTTTGGTAAAGACCGGGTTTGACCATATCTCCCAGGCTGGTCTTGAACTCCTGAGCTAAAGTGATTCACCTGCCTGAACCTCCCGAGTAGCTGGGATTACAGGGGCCTACCACCACACCCGGCTAATGTTTTTTGTATTTTTAGTAGAGATGGTTTCACCATGTTGGCCAGGTTAGTCTTGAACTCCTAACCTCAAGTGATCTGCATGCCTCGGCCTCCCAAAGTGCTGGGATTATAGGTGTGAGCCACTTCACCCTGCCAATCGTTTTCATTTTGACTGGATCCAATAGTAATGTCCCCACTTCCATTTCTCATTTTCGTAATTTGAGTATTCTCTCTTTTTTTCTTAGTCACTCCATAAAGTTTGTCAATTTTATCTTTTAAAAAACCAACTTTCAGTTTTGTTGATTTTCTCCATTTTTGTATTTTCTGTTTTATTTATTTCTGAATTAATCTTTCTTTCTTTCCTTCCTAGGGTTTAATTTGTTCTTTTCTAGTGCCTAAATTGTAAATTTAGATTGCTAATTTGAGGTCCTTTGGGTGTTTTTTGTTTTGTTTTCTTTTGAGAGGGAGTCTCGCTCTTGTTGCCCGGGCTGGAGTGCAATGGTGCGATCTCGGCTCACTGCAACCTCTGCCTCCCAGGTTTAAGCAATTCTCTTGCTTCAGCCTCCCAAGTCGCTGGGATTACAGGCGCCTGCCACCACAACCGGCTAATTTTGTATTTTCAGCAGAGACAGGGTTTCTCCCTGTTGTTCAGGCTAGTCTCGAACTCCTGACCTCAGGTGATTGGCTCACCTCAGCCTCCCAAAGTGCTGGGATTACAGGCATTAACCGCGACGCCTGGCTTTCTTTAGGTTTTTTTCATGTAAGCATTTCACACTATAAATTTCCCTGTTAGCACTGCTTTCACTGCATCCCAAAGTTTGGCTATGCTGTGTTTTCATTTTCATTCATTTCTGAGTACAGCTGAGCCTTGAACAACATGGGTTTGAACTGCAAGGGTGCACTTATACAGGAATTGTTTTCAATAAGTACAGTAGGTCCTCTGATTTCATTAATTCTGCATCTGTAACCAAAGGCAGATTGAAAATACAGTCTTCACAGAGCGCAAACCCTGAGGATACAGCGGCCTAACTTTTTTAATGCCCAGGTTTTACAGGGCCAACTGCAAGACTTGACTCTGTGTGGATTTTGGCCTACTTATGGGGTCCTGGAACCAATCCCCTGTGGATACTGACACCCAACTGTATTTTCTGATTTCTCTTGTGGTTTCTTCTTTAACCCACTGGTTGTTTAAGCAAATATCTGAATCTCTTCAAATACCTGAGACTGGATAATTTATTAAAAAGAGACATTTATTTCTCTCAGTTCTCAAGGCTGGGGTGTCCAAGGTCAAGTCATCAGCCCATTCAGTGTCTAAGGAGGGCCCAGTCTCTCCTTCCAAGATGACACAACGTTGCTTCATCTTTCAGAGGGGAAGAACATTGTGTCCCCACACGGAGGAGACGGAGGGAATGAACCCACTCAAGTCCTTTTCTAAGGGCTCTAGTTTCATCCATAAGGACTTCTACCCTCAGGAGATAATCGCCTCCTAAAGAATCCACCTTTTTACCCTTTTTTTTTTTTTTTTTTTTTTTTTTTTGAGACAGGGTCTCATTCTATTGCCCCTACGGCAGTGCAGTAGCCTGTAGCCTGATCATGGCTCACTGCAGCCTTGACCTCCCAGGCTCAACCAGTCCTCCTGCTTCAGCCTCCTGAGTAGCTGGGACTACAGGCCTGCACCACCACGCCCACCGAATTTGGTGTTTTTTCTAGAGACACGTTTTGCCATTTTGCCCTGGCTGGTCTTGAACTCCTGGGCTCGAACAATCTGACTGCCTTTCCCTTCCAAAGTGCTGGGATGACAGCGTTAGCCACCACCCCAGGCCAGTGCCCACCTCTTAATACTATCATATTGGCAAATAAATTTCAGCATATAAATTTTGGGGGACATTCAGACCATAGCAGTGTGTTCTTTACTTTCCAAAAAGAAAACAGGTCAGTTTATCAGTTTTCCTTGTATTATTGATTTTTAACTCGATTTTGTTGTGGTCAGAGAAGACATTTGATAATACGCTGTTCGCCCTTCGCCAGCCTCGACGACTCTGGGTGAGGGGGCAAGAGGGGCCCTCGCAGGATTCCTGAGCGGCCAGGGATCCCAAAGAATACCTGCGCGACTGGGCGGAGGACCCGACGGGGTCCCAGGATCGTGGGCTGTGGGCCCTGACGCCTCGGAGCACTCCCTGTTCCGAGCGGGCCCGACGTGGTGGAAGCTCGGGAGCTCGGCAGCCGGGAGAGGCAGCAGGCGAAGAGGCTCCGGGATCCCGATCCGAGCACGACGACCCCGGGCTGGCGGTGCGGGCTGGAAGCCGGCGGGCATGGCTGGGCCGGGCTCTTGGGGCAGCCAGGCGCCTCTGCCGGCGTCTACGGCCATACCACCCTGAACGCGCCCGATCTCGTCTGATCTCGGAAGCTAAGCAGGGTCGGGCCTGGTTAGTACTTGGATGGGAGACCGCCTGGGAATACCGGGTGCTGTAGGCTTTTTGGCTTGCTTTCTTCTCTTTCTTTCTTTTCTACCTTCCTTTCTTCCCTTCTCTCACTCACTCTTCTTTCTTTCTTTCTTTCCTTCTTTCTCTCTTTCTTTCCTTTCTTTCTTTCTTTCCTTCTTTCTTTCTATCTCTCCCTCTTTCTATCTCGCTCTTTCTCTCTCTTTTGCTTTCCTTCTTACTTTCATTCTTTTCTGTTTCTTCCCTTGCTATCTTTCCTTTCTTTCTTTGTCTCTCTCTCTTTCTTTCTTTCGTTCTGCTGTCTTTCCTTCTTTCTTTCTTTCTACCTCTCTATCTTTCTTTCTATCCTTCCTCCTTTCTTTCCTTCTTTCTTTCTCTCTCCCTCTCTCTTGCTTGCTCTTTCTTTCTTTCCTTCTTTCTTTCATTCTTTTCTTTTTCTTCCCTTGCTATCTTCCTTTTCTTTCTTCTCGTTCTTTCTTCTTTCTTGCTTTCCTTCTTTCTTTCTTTCTCCTATCTCTCTGTCTCTTTCTTTCTCTCTCTTTCTCTTTCTTTATTTCGTTCTTTCCTTCTTTCTTGCTTTTCTTTCTCACTTTCTTTTCTTCCTTTCTTTCTTTCTTTCTTCTATTTGCTCCTTTCTTTCTTTCCTTTCTTTCTTTCTTTCTTTCTTTCTTTCTTTCTTTCTTTCCTTTCTTTCTTTCTTTCTTTCTTTCTTTCCTTCCTTCCTTCCTTCCTTCCTTCCTTCTTTCTTTCCTTCCTTCTTTGTTTCTTTCCTTCTTTCTTTCTGTCTTTCCTTTTTCTTCCAGAAGGAGTCTCGCTGTCACCCAGCCTGGAGTGCAGTGGCAAGATCTCGGCTCACTGCAAGCTCCGCCTCCCGGGTTCACGCCATTCTCCTGCCTCAGCCTACCAAACAGCTGGGACTACAGGCGCCCGCCACCACGCCCGGCTCATGTTTCGTAGTTTTAGTGGAGACGGGGTTTCACCGTGTTAGCCAGGCTGGTCTGGATCTCCTGACGTCGTGATCCACCCGCCTCGGCCTCCCAAAGTGCTGGGATTACAGGCGTGATCCACCGCGCCCGGCCTGCTGTAGGCTTTTGTGGCTTCCCCTCTCCCTCCCTTGCCCCTACTATCGCCATGCTTCCCAACCTCCCCGGACTCTGCTCCCCCCTTGTCGCCCGCCTACACCCCCGCCGCAGCCGGGGACCTCCTCCTGGGGGTCCGCCACCAAAGCAGCACCGGGCAGCGGCATCCCACCGCTTCCGCCTCGCCGCCGCCCGGCCAGGAGCCCGGCTCCAGCCCTGGAGGGCAGGAGGCCGGACCCCAAAGGCGCAGGCGCGGGTTCCCTGCCGTTCCCGGCGCCTTCCCGCTCCCGGAACGCACAGGCGATTCAATCCATTCACCGGGCGGGCGCCGCCGCAACCTTCCAAACCGGGGGAAGGGGCGGGCAGGGCCAGCGGGTGCCACAGACGCCAGCCGAGACCTCCGCTCCAGAACGCAGGGGCTGCTTTATCCGGGGGAAGGACATTGCTTCGCCAGCAACCAGGAAAACAGTCCCTGTG
This sequence comes from Macaca fascicularis, assembly GCF_037993035.2. NCBI lineage: Eukaryota > Metazoa > Chordata > Mammalia > Primates > Cercopithecidae > Macaca > Macaca fascicularis. Next base: position 20,443,147 of record NC_088375.1, read on the forward strand.
CACCCGGATTCCCATTGCCACCAACTTCGTGTAAACTCCAGTCCCGAGGACACGCCAGAGACCCAGGCCTCGGGCCCCGTGGGCACGCCCGGTGCCACGGCTCCCGCCAAAAGGGCGGGCGCACTCTGCAAATCAAGGGGCCCACCGCACCGCACCAAGAGCACAGGGAGGTGCCAACACAGGAAGGAGCCTACGAAACCCACCCCCAAAGCAAGCAATTAATCCAAGACAAAACCCGTCTCAGCGCTCCGTTGCTCCTCTCGCATGGACGGCCTGGCCACCCTGTTCTGGCCCAGCCCAAGCCCCCTCCACCCTATCCCGGCCTGCTCAAAAGGGCCCTGCCTACGGGAGCAGGGCGCTCCCTCTCCAAGGCTCTATCGCTCTCGCTCTCTAGCTCCCTGCCCCTCTCTCTTCTGGGTTTGCCCCTGCACCTCGCGCTATTTCTGTCGCCTTTCCTCTGTCTCTCCCTCTCTGTCTGTCTTTCTCGCTCTCTCTGTCCCTCTCTCTATCTCTGCCTCTCTGTCTCTTTCCCTCTCCACCTCCCCTGTCTCTCTCGATCGCTGTCTCTCTCCCTCCCTCGGTTTCAATCTCTCCATCTATCTCTTCCTTGCTCTCCTTCAAGCCGTTTCTGTGTGCACGTGTGTGTGTGTGTGTGTGTGTGTGTGTGTGTGTGTGTGTGTGTCTGTGTGTGAGCGCGCGCGCGTGTGTGGGTTCCCGCGCGCGAGCGCCCGGGTGTGTCTGTGTGTGGGGCTGTGGATTTGCTGCTGGTGGTGGTGGGGTGTTTCTGGGTTTCTCTCAGCCCCTCTCGCCGGGGATCAGGCTGCCGGCTCTAGTGCCAGCCCGGGGCAAAGCAGGGCCATCCCCCAACACCCCAGCCCCCACGCCCTCTTGCCCACCGGCCGGGTCTTGGTCGGGACAAGCGACCGTGGTGGGGGCGTTGTGAGAAAAAGGCCAGGCGCGGCTGGGCCGGCTGTTCGCCCTTGGCCAGCCCTGACGCCTCTGGGGGGGTGGGCCAAGAGGGGGCCTCGCAGGAGCTCCCCCAGCGGCCAGGGATCCAAAAGAATACCTCCACGACAGGGCGGAGGACCCGCCGGGGTCCCAGGATCGTGGGCCCTGGGCCCTGACGCCTCGGAGCACTCCCTGTTCCGAGCGGGCCCGACGTGGTGGAAGCTCGGGAGCTCGGCAGCCGGGGGAAGGCCGCGGGCGAGCGGCTCGGGGGTCCCGATCCGAGCCCGGCGACCCCGGGCTGGCGGTGCGGGCTGGAAGCCGGCGGGCATGGCTGGGCCGGGCTCTTGGGGCAGCCAGGCGCCTCTGCCGGCGTCTACGGCCATACCACCCTGAACGCGCCCGATCTCGTCTGATCTCGGAAGCTAAGCAGGGTCGGGCCTGGTTAGTACTTGGATGGGAGACCGCCTGGGAATACCGGGTGCTGTAGGCTTTTTGGCTTGCTTTCTTCTCTTTCTTTCTTTTCTACCTTCCTTTCTTCCCTTCTCTCACTCACTCTTCTTTCCTTCTTTCTTTCCTTCTTTCTCTCTTTCTTTCCTTTCTTTCTTTCTTTCCTTCTTTCTTTCTATCTCTCCCTCTTTCTATCTCGCTCTTTCTCTCTCTTTTGCTTTCCTTCTTACTTTCATTCTTTTCTGTTTCTTCCCTTGCTATCTTTCCTTTCTTTCTTTGTCTCTCTCTCTTTCTCTTTCTTTCTTCCTTCCTTCCTTTCTTCCTTCCTCTCTATCTATCACTCTTTCTTTCTTTCCTTCCTTCTTTCTTTCTCTCTTTGTTTTCTTTCTTTCTTTCCTTCTTTCTCTCTCTCTCTCTTTCTCGCTCTTTCTCTCTTTCTTTCCTTCTTTTCTTTTTCTTCCCTTGCTATCTTTGTTTTCTTTCTTTCTCTTTTCTTTTCTTTCCTTCTTTCTTTCTTTCTCCTATCTCTCTGTCTCTTTCTTTCTCTTTCTTTATTGCATTCTTTCCTTTTCTCTTGCTTTTCTTTCTCACTTTCTTCCTTTCTCTTTCTTTCTTTCTTTCTTTCTTTCTTTGTTTCATTCTTTCTTCGGTCTTTGCCTCTTTCTTCCTTTCTTTCTTTCCTTCTTACTTTCATTCTTTTCTTTTTCTTCCCTTACTATCTTTCCCTTCTTTCTTTCTCTCTCTTTCTTTCTCTCTCTTTCTTTCTCTCTCTCTCTCTCTCTTTCTCTCTCACTCTTTCTTTCTTTCTTTCTTTCCTACTTGGTTTCTTTCTTTCTTTCCTTTTTCTTCCAGACGGAGTCTCACTCTGTCACCCAACCTGGAGTGCAGTGGCAAGATCTGGGCCCACTGCAAGCTCCGCCTCCCGGGTTCACGCCATTCTCCTGCCTCAGCCTCCTGAGTAGCTGGGATTACAGGCATGCACCACCACACCTGGCTAATTTTGTATTTTTAGTAGAGACGGGGCTTCTCCATGTTGGTTAGCTTGGTCTTGGTCTGGAACTCCCAACTTCAGGCGATCCACCCACTTTCCCAAAGTGCTAGGATACCCAAAGTGCTAGGATTACAGGCGTGAGTCACCAGCGCCCGGTCAGACTAGGGGTATAGTTTTAGGCTTCTGCTTGGCTTTCCTTTTCTGTGATGAATTTCACCTCACAGTCTTAGGATATGGTGAGGAGTTTTAGGCATCGATCTTCATATGGGATATTATTCTACAGTTTTCTCTTGTAAAATCTTTGTCTTGCTTTGGTATCAGGGCAATTGTAGCCTCATAGAATGAGTTAGGGAATACTCCCTCCTCTTCAAGGTTTTGGCAGGATTAACAAGGATTACTATTCGTTCTCTAAATATTTGATAGAGAAGTCAAGTCCAAGGCTTTTTTTTTTTTTTTTTTTTTTTTGGCAGGAGATATTGGGTTACTGATTCAGTCTCCTTACTAGTTACTAGTCTATTCAGATTTTCACTTTCTTTGTGATTTAGTCTTGGTAGGGTTCATGTTCCTAGGAATTTATCCATTTCATCCAAGTTATCCAATATGTTGGTGTACAATTGTTCTTAGCACTCTCTTACAATCCTATTCATTTATTTCTTTGAGACAGGATCTCATCTGTCACCTAGGCTAGAGTGCAGTGGTGTGATCTAGGCTCATTACAACCTCCACCTCCCAGGTTCAAGCGATCCTCCTACCTCAGCCTCCTCAGTAGCTGGGACAACAGGCTTTCGCCACCAAGATGGGCTGAATTTTCTTCTTTCTTTCTTTCTTTCTTTAATTTATTTATTTTTTTCTTTCCTTTTTATCTTTTTTTTTTTTTTTGGTAAAGACCGGGTTTGACCATATCTCCCAGGCTGGTCTTGAACTCCTGAGCTAAAGTGATTCACCTGCCTGAACCTCCCGAGTAGCTGGGATTACAGGGGCCTACCACCACACCCGGCTAATGTTTTTTGTATTTTTAGTAGAGATGGTTTCACCATGTTGGCCAGGTTAGTCTTGAACTCCTAACCTCAAGTGATCTGCATGCCTCGGCCTCCCAAAGTGCTGGGATTATAGGTGTGAGCCACTTCACCCTGCCAATCGTTTTCATTTTGACTGGATCCAATAGTAATGTCCCCACTTCCATTTCTCATTTTCGTAATTTGAGTATTCTCTCTTTTTTTCTTAGTCACTCCATAAAGTTTGTCAATTTTATCTTTCAAAAAACCAACTTTCAGTTTTGTTGATTTTCTCCATTTTTGTATTTTCTGTTTTATTTATTTCTGAATTAATCTTTCTTTCTTTCCTTCCTAGGGTTTAATTTGTTCTTTTCTAGTGCCTAAATTGTAAATTTAGATTGCTAATTTGAGGTCCTTTGGGTGTTTTTTGTTTTGTTTTCTTTTGAGAGGGAGTCTCGCTCTTGTTGCCCGGGCTGGAGTGCAATGGTGCGATCTCGGCTCACTGCAACCTCTGCCTCCCAGGTTTAAGCAATTCTCTTGCTTCAGCCTCCCAAGTCGCTGGGATTACAGGCGCCTGCCACCACAACCGGCTAATTTTGTATTTTCAGCAGAGACAGGGTTTCTCCCTGTTGTTCAGGCTAGTCTCGAACTCCTGACCTCAGGTGATTGGCTCACCTCAGCCTCCCAAAGTGCTGGGATTACAGGCATTAACCGCGACGCCTGGCTTTCTTTAGGTTTTTTTCATGTAAGCATTTCACACTATAAATTTCCCTGTTAGCACTGCTTTCACTGCATCCCAAAGTTTGGCTATGCTGTGTTTTCATTTTCATTCATTTCTGAGTACAGCTGAGCCTTGAACAACATGGGTTTGAACTGCAAGGGTGCACTTATACAGGAATTGTTTTCAATAAGTACAGTAGGTCCTCTGATTTCATTAATTCTGCATCTGTAACCAAAGGCAGATTGAAAATACAGTCTTCACAGAGCGCAAACCCTGAGGATACAGCGGCCTAACTTTTTTAATGCCCAGGTTTTACAGGGCCAACTGCAAGACTTGACTCTGTGTGGATTTTGGCCTACTTATGGGGTCCTGGAACCAATCCCCTGTGGATACTGACACCCAACTGTATTTTCTGATTTCTCTTGTGGTTTCTTCTTTAACCCACTGGTTGTTTAAGCAAATATCTGAATCTCTTCAAATACCTGAGACTGGATAATTTATTAAAAAGAGACATTTATTTCTCTCAGTTCTCAAGGCTGGGGTGTCCAAGGTCAAGTCATCAGCCCATTCAGTGTCTAAGGAGGGCCCAGTCTCTCCTTCCAAGATGACACAACGTTGCTTCATCTTTCAGAGGGGAAGAACATTGTGTCCCCACACGGAGGAGACGGAGGGAATGAACCCACTCAAGTCCTTTTCTAAGGGCTCTAATTTCATCCATAAGGACTTCTACCCTCAGGAGATAATCGCCTCCTAAAGAATCCACCTTTTTACCCTTTTTTTTTTTTTTTTTTTTTTTTTTTTTTTTTTTGAGACAGGGTCTCATTCTATTGCCCCTACGGCAGTGCAGTAGCCTGTAGCCTGATCATGGCTCACTGCAGCCTTGACCTCCCAGGCTCAACCAGTCCTCCTGCTTCAGCCTCCTGAGTAGCTGGGACTACAGGCCTGCACCACCACGCCCACCGAATTTGGTGTTTTTTCTAGAGACACGTTTTGCCATTTTGCCCTGGCTGGTCTTGAACTCCTGGGCTCGAACAATCTGACTGCCTTTCCCTTCCAAAGTGCTGGGATGACAGCGTTAGCCACCACCCCAGGCCAGTGCCCACCTCTTAATACTATCATATTGGCAAATAAATTTCAGCATATAAATTTTGGGGGACATTCAGACCATAGCAGTGTGTTCTTTACTTTCCAAAAAGAAAACAGGTCAGTTTATCAGTTTTCCTTGTATTATTGATTTTTAACTCGATTTTGTTGTGGTCAGAGAAGACATTTGATAATACGCTGTTCGCCCTTCGCCAGCCTCGACGACTCTGGGTGAGGGGGCAAGAGGGGCCCTCGCAGGATTCCTGAGCGGCCAGGGATCCCAAAGAATACCTGCGCGACTGGGCGGAGGACCCGACGGGGTCCCAGGATCGTGGGCTGTGGGCCCTGACGCCTCGGAGCACTCCCTGTTCCGAGCGGGCCCGACGTGGTGGAAGCTCGGGAGCTCGGCAGCCGGGAGAGGCAGCAGGCGAAGAGGCTCCGGGATCCCGATCCGAGCACGACGACCCCGGGCTGGCGGTGCGGGCTGGAAGCCGGCGGGCATGGCTGGGCCGGGCTCTTGGGGCAGCCAGGCGCCTCTGCCGGCGTCTACGGCCATACCACCCTGAACGCGCCCGATCTCGTCTGATCTCGGAAGCTAAGCAGGGTCGGGCCTGGTTAGTACTTGGATGGGAGACCGCCTGGGAATACCGGGTGCTGTAGGCTTTTTGGCTTGCTTTCTTCTCTTTCTTTCTTTTCTACCTTCCTTTCTTCCCTTCTCTCACTCACTCTTCTTTCTTTCTTTCTTTCCTTCTTTCTCTCTTTCTTTCCTTTCTTTCTTTCTTTCCTTCTTTCTTTCTATCTCTCCCTCTTTCTATCTCGCTCTTTCTCTCTCTTTTGCTTTCCTTCTTACTTTCATTCTTTTCTGTTTCTTCCCTTGCTATCTTTCCTTTCTTTCTTTGTCTCTCTCTCTTTCTTTCTTTCGTTCTGCTGTCTTTCCTTCTTTCTTTCTTTCTACCTCTCTATCTTTCTTTCTATCCTTCCTCCTTTCTTTCCTTCTTTCTTTCTCTCTCCCTCTCTCTTGCTTGCTCTTTCTTTCTTTCCTTCTTTCTTTCATTCTTTTCTTTTTCTTCCCTTGCTATCTTCCTTTTCTTTCTTCTCGTTCTTTCTTCTTTCTTGCTTTCCTTCTTTCTTTCTTTCTCCTATCTCTCTGTCTCTTTCTTTCTCTCTCTTTCTCTTTCTTTATTTCGTTCTTTCCTTCTTTCTTGCTTTTCTTTCTCACTTTCTTTTCTTCCTTTCTTTCTTTCTTTCTTTCTTCTATTTGCTCCTTTCTTTCTTTCCTTTCTTTCTTTCTTTCTTTCTTTCTTTCTTTCTTTCTTTCTTTCTTTCTTTCCTTCCTTCCTTCCTTCCTTCCTTCCTTCCTTCTTTCTTTCCTTCCTTCTTTGTTTCTTTCCTTCTTTCTTTCTGTCTTTCCTTTTTCTTCCAGAAGGAGTCTCGCTGTCACCCAGCCTGGAGTGCAGTGGCAAGATCTCGGCTCACTGCAAGCTCCGCCTCCCGGGTTCACGCCATTCTCCTGCCTCAGCCTACCAAACAGCTGGGACTACAGGCGCCCGCCACCACGCCCGGCTCATGTTTCGTAGTTTTAGTGGAGACGGGGTTTCACCGTGTTAGCCAGGCTGGTCTGGATCTCCTGACGTCGTGATCCACCCGCCTCGGCCTCCCAAAGTGCTGGGATTACAGGCGTGATCCACCGCGCCCGGCCTGCTGTAGGCTTTTGTGGCTTCCCCTCTCCCTCCCTTGCCCCTACTATCGCCATGCTTCCCAACCTCCCCGGACTCTGCTCCCCCCTTGTCGCCCGCCTACACCCCCGCCGCAGCCGGGGACCTCCTCCTGGGGGTCCGCCACCAAAGCAGCACCGGGCAGCGGCATCCCACCGCTTCCGCCTCGCCGCCGCCCGGCCAGGAGCCCGGCTCCAGCCCTGGAGGGCAGGAGGCCGGACCCCAAAGGCGCAGGCGCGGGTTCCCTGCCGTTCCCGGCGCCTTCCCGCTCCCGGAACGCACAGGCGATTCAATCCATTCACCGGGCGGGCGCCGCCGCAACCTTCCAAACCGGGGGAAGGGGCGGGCAGGGCCAGCGGGTGCCACAGACGCCAGCCGAGACCTCCGCTCCAGAACGCAGGGGCTGCTTTATCCGGGGGAAGGACATTGCTTCGCCAGCAACCAGGAAAACAGTCCCTGTGCACCCGGATTCCCATTGCCACCAACTTCGTGTAAACTCCAGTCCCGAGGACACGCCAGAGACCCAGGCCTCGGGCCCCGTGGGCACGCCCGGTGCCACGGCTCCCGCCAAAAGGGCGGGCGCACTCTGCAAATCAAGGGGCCCACCGCACCGCACCAAGAGCACAGGGAGGTGCCAACACAGGAAGGAGCCTACGAAACCCACCCCCAAAGCAAGCAATTAATCCAAGACAAAACCCGTCTCAGCGCTCCGTTGCTCCTCTCGCATGGACGGCCTGGCCACCCTGTTCTGGCCCAGCCCAAGCCCCCTCCACCCTATCCCGGCCTGCTCAAAAGGGCCCTGCCTACGGGAGCAGGGCGCTCCCTCTCCAAGGCTCTATCGCTCTCGCTCTCTAGCTCCCTGCCCCTCTCTCTTCTGGGTTTGCCCCTGCACCTCGCGCTATTTCTGTCGCCTTTCCTCTGTCTCTCCCTCTCTGTCTGTCTTTCTCGCTCTCTCTGTCCCTCTCTCTATCTCTGCCTCTCTGTCTCTTTCCCTCTCCACCTCCCCTGTCTCTCTCGATCGCTGTCTCTCTCCCTCCCTCGGTTTCAATCTCTCCATCTATCTCTTCCTTGCTCTCCTTCAAGCCGTTTCTGTGTGCACGTGTGTGTGTGTGTGTGTGTGTGTGTGTGTGTGTGTGTCTGTGTGTGAGCGCGCGCGCGTGTGTGGGTTCCCGCGCGCGAGCGCCCGGGTGTGTCTGTGTGTGGGGCTGTGGATTTGCTGCTGGTGGTGGTGGGGTGTTTCTGGGTTTCTCTCAGCCCCTCTCGCCGGGGATCAGGCTGCCGGCTCTAGTGCCAGCCCGGGGCAAAGCAGGGCCATCCCCCAACACCCCAGCCCCCACGCCCTCTTGCCCACCGGCCGGGTCTTGGTCGGGACAAGCGACCGTGGTGGGGGCGTTGTGAGAAAAAGGCCAGGCGCGGCTGGGCCGGCTGTTCGCCCTTGGCCAGCCCTGACGCCTCTGGGGGGGTGGGCCAAGAGGGGGCCTCGCAGGAGCTCCCCCAGCGGCCAGGGATCCAAAAGAATACCTCCACGACAGGGCGGAGGACCCGCCGGGGTCCCAGGATCGTGGGCCCTGGGCCCTGACGCCTCGGAGCACTCCCTGTTCCGAGCGGGCCCGACGTGGTGGAAGCTCGGGAGCTCGGCAGCCGGGGGAAGGCCGCGGGCGAGCGGCTCGGGGGTCCCGATCCGAGCCCGGCGACCCCGGGCTGGCGGTGCGGGCTGGAAGCCGGCGGGCATGGCTGGGCCGGGCTCTTGGGGCAGCCAGGCGCCTCTGCCGGCGTCTACGGCCATACCACCCTGAACGCGCCCGATCTCGTCTGATCTCGGAAGCTAAGCAGGGTCGGGCCTGGTTAGTACTTGGATGGGAGACCGCCTGGGAATACCGGGTGCTGTAGGCTTTTTGGCTTGCTTTCTTCTCTTTCTTTCTTTTCTACCTTCCTTTCTTCCCTTCTCTCACTCACTCTTCTTTCCTTCTTTCTTTCCTTCTTTCTCTCTTTCTTTCCTTTCTTTCTTTCTTTCCTTCTTTCTTTCTATCTCTCCCTCTTTCTATCTCGCTCTTTCTCTCTCTTTTGCTTTCCTTCTTACTTTCATTCTTTTCTGTTTCTTCCCTTGCTATCTTTCCTTTCTTTCTTTGTCTCTCTCTCTTTCTCTTTCTTTCTTCCTTCCTTCCTTTCTTCCTTCCTCTCTATCTATCACTCTTTCTTTCTTTCCTTCCTTCTTTCTTTCTCTCTTTGTTTTCTTTCTTTCTTTCCTTCTTTCTCTCTCTCTCTCTTTCTCGCTCTTTCTCTCTTTCTTTCCTTCTTTTCTTTTTCTTCCCTTGCTATCTTTGTTTTCTTTCTTTCTCTTTTCTTTTCTTTCCTTCTTTCTTTCTTTCTCCTATCTCTCTGTCTCTTTCTTTCTCTTTCTTTATTGCATTCTTTCCTTTTCTCTTGCTTTTCTTTCTCACTTTCTTCCTTTCTCTTTCTTTCTTTCTTTCTTTCTTTGTTTCATTCTTTCTTCGGTCTTTGCCTCTTTCTTCCTTTCTTTCTTTCCTTCTTACTTTCATTCTTTTCTTTTTCTTCCCTTACTATCTTTCCCTTCTTTCTTTCTCTCTCTTTCTTTCTCTCTCTTTCTTTCTCTCTCTCTCTCTCTTTCTCTCTCACTCTTTCTTTCTTTCTTTCTTTCCTACTTGGTTTCTTTCTTTCTTTCCTTTTTCTTCCAGACGGAGTCTCACTCTGTCACCCAACCTGGAGTGCAGTGGCAAGATCTGGGCCCACTGCAAGCTCCGCCTCCCGGGTTCACGCCATTCTCCTGCCTCAGCCTCCTGAGTAGCTGGGATTACAGGCATGCACCACCACACCTGGCTAATTTTGTATTTTTAGTAGAGACGGGGCTTCTCCATGTTGGTTAGCTTGGTCTTGGTCTGGAACTCCCAACTTCAGGCGATCCACCCACTTTCCCAAAGTGCTAGGATACCCAAAGTGCTAGGATTACAGGCGTGAGTCACCAGCGCCCGGTCAGACTAGGGGTATAGTTTTAGGCTTCTGCTTGGCTTTCCTTTTCTGTGATGAATTTCACCTCACAGTCTTAGGATATGGTGAGGAGTTTTAGGCATCGATCTTCATATGGGATATTATTCTACAGTTTTCTCTTGTAAAATCTTTGTCTTGCTTTGGTATCAGGGCAATTGTAGCCTCATAGAATGAGTTAGGGAATACTCCCTCCTCTTCAAGGTTTTGGCAGGATTAACAAGGATTACTATTCGTTCTCTAAATATTTGATAGAGAAGTCAAGTCCAAGGCTTTTTTTTTTTTTTTTTTTTTTTTTTTGGCAGGAGATATTGGGTTACTGATTCAGTCTCCTTACTAGTTACTAGTCTATTCAGATTTTCACTTTCTTTGTGATTTAGTCTTGGTAGGGTTCATGTTCCTAGGAATTTATCCATTTCATCCAAGTTATCCAATATGTTGGTGTACAATTGTTCTTAGCACTCTCTTACAATCCTATTCATTTATTTCTTTGAGACAGGATCTCATCTGTCACCTAGGCTAGAGTGCAGTGGTGTGATCTAGGCTCATTACAACCTCCACCTCCCAGGTTCAAGCGATCCTCCTACCTCAGCCTCCTCAGTAGCTGGGACAACAGGCTTTCGCCACCAAGATGGGCTGAATTTTCTTCTTTCTTTCTTTCTTTCTTTAATTTATTTATTTTTTTCTTTCCTTTTTATCTTTTTTTTTTTTTTTTTGGTAAAGACCGGGTTTGACCATATCTCCCAGGCTGGTCTTGAACTCCTGAGCTAAAGTGATTCACCTGCCTGAACCTCCCGAGTAGCTGGGATTACAGGGGCCTACCACCACACCCGGCTAATGTTTTTTGTATTTTTAGTAGAGATGGTTTCACCATGTTGGCCAGGTTAGTCTTGAACTCCTAACCTCAAGTGATCTGCATGCCTCGGCCTCCCAAAGTGCTGGGATTATAGGTGTGAGCCACTTCACCCTGCCAATCGTTTTCATTTTGACTGGATCCAATAGTAATGTCCCCACTTCCATTTCTCATTTTCGTAATTTGAGTATTCTCTCTTTTTTTCTTAGTCACTCCATAAAGTTTGTCAATTTTATCTTTCAAAAAACCAACTTTCAGTTTTGTTGATTTTCTCCATTTTTGTATTTTCTGTTTTATTTATTTCTGAATTAATCTTTCTTTCTTTCCTTCCTAGGGTTTAATTTGTTCTTTTCTAGTGCCTAAATTGTAAATTTAGATTGCTAATTTGAGGTCCTTTGGGTGTTTTTTGTTTTGTTTTCTTTTGAGAGGGAGTCTCGCTCTTGTTGCCCGGGCTGGAGTGCAATGGTGCGATCTCGGCTCACTGCAACCTCTGCCTCCCAGGTTTAAGCAATTCTCTTGCTTCAGCCTCCCAAGTCGCTGGGATTACAGGCGCCTGCCACCACAACCGGCTAATTTTGTATTTTCAGCAGAGACAGGGTTTCTCCCTGTTGTTCAGGCTAGTCTCGAACTCCTGACCTCAGGTGATTGGCTCACCTCAGCCTCCCAAAGTGCTGGGATTACAGGCATTAACCGCGACGCCTGGCTTTCTTTAGGTTTTTTTCATGTAAGCATTTCACACTATAAATTTCCCTGTTAGCACTGCTTTCACTGCATCCCAAAGTTTGGCTATGCTGTGTTTTCATTTTCATTCATTTCTGAGTACAGCTGAGCCTTGAACAACATGGGTTTGAACTGCAAGGGTGCACTTATACAGGAATTGTTTTCAATAAGTACAGTAGGTCCTCTGATTTCATTAATTCTGCATCTGTAACCAAAGGCAGATTGAAAATACAGTCTTCACAGAGCGCAAACCCTGAGGATACAGCGGCCTAACTTTTTTAATGCCCAGGTTTTACAGGGCCAACTGCAAGACTTGACTCTGTGTGGATTTTGGCCTACTTATGGGGTCCTGGAACCAATCCCCTGTGGATACTGACACCCAACTGTATTTTCTGATTTCTCTTGTGGTTTCTTCTTTAACCCACTGGTTGTTTAAGCAAATATCTGAATCTCTTCAAATACCTGAGACTGGATAATTTATTAAAAAGAGACATTTATTTCTCTCAGTTCTCAAGGCTGGGGTGTCCAAGGTCAAGTCATCAGCCCATTCAGTGTCTAAGGAGGGCCCAGTCTCTCCTTCCAAGATGACACAACGTTGCTTCATCTTTCAGAGGGGAAGAACATTGTGTCCCCACACGGAGGAGACGGAGGGAATGAACCCACTCAAGTCCTTTTCTAAGGGCTCTAATTTCATCCATAAGGACTTCTACCCTCAGGAGATAATCGCCTCCTAAAGAATCCACCTTTTTACCCTTTTTTTTTTTTTTTTTTTTTTTTTTTTTTTTTTGAGACAGGGTCTCATTCTATTGCCCCTACGGCAGTGCAGTAGCCTGTAGCCTGATCATGGCTCACTGCAGCCTTGACCTCCCAGGCTCAACCAGTCCTCCTGCTTCAGCCTCCTGAGTAGCTGGGACTACAGGCCTGCACCACCACGCCCACCGAATTTGGTGTTTTTTCTAGAGACACGTTTTGCCATTTTGCCCTGGCTGGTCTTGAACTCCTGGGCTCGAACAATCTGACTGCCTTTCCCTTCCAAAGTGCTGGGATGACAGCGTTAGCCACCACCCCAGGCCAGTGCCCACCTCTTAATACTATCATATTGGCAAATAAATTTCAGCATATAAATTTTGGGGGACATTCAGACCATAGCAGTGTGTTCTTTACTTTCCAAAAAGAAAACAGGTCAGTTTATCAGTTTTCCTTGTATTATTGATTTTTAACTCGATTTTGTTGTGGTCAGAGAAGACATTTGATAATACGCTGTTCGCCCTTCGCCAGCCTCGACGACTCTGGGTGAGGGGGCAAGAGGGGCCCTCGCAGGATTCCTGAGCGGCCAGGGATCCCAAAGAATACCTGCGCGACTGGGCGGAGGACCCGACGGGGTCCCAGGATCGTGGGCTGTGGGCCCTGACGCCTCGGAGCACTCCCTGTTCCGAGCGGGCCCGACGTGGTGGAAGCTCGGGAGCTCGGCAGCCGGGAGAGGCAGCAGGCGAAGAGGCTCCGGGATCCCGATCCGAGCACGACGACCCCGGGCTGGCGGTGCGGGCTGGAAGCCGGCGGGCATGGCTGGGCCGGGCTCTTGGGGCAGCCAGGCGCCTCTGCCGGCGTCTACGGCCATACCACCCTGAACGCGCCCGATCTCGTCTGATCTCGGAAGCTAAGCAGGGTCGGGCCTGGTTAGTACTTGGATGGGAGACCGCCTGGGAATACCGGGTGCTGTAGGCTTTTTGGCTTGCTTTCTTCTCTTTCTTTCTTTTCTACCTTCCTTTCTTCCCTTCTCTCACTCACTCTTCTTTCTTTCTTTCTTTCCTTCTTTCTCTCTTTCTTTCCTTTCTTTCTTTCTTTCCTTCTTTCTTTCTATCTCTCCCTCTTTCTATCTCGCTCTTTCTCTCTCTTTTGCTTTCCTTCTTACTTTCATTCTTTTCTGTTTCTTCCCTTGCTATCTTTCCTTTCTTTCTTTGTCTCTCTCTCTTTCTTTCTTTCGTTCTGCTGTCTTTCCTTCTTTCTTTCTTTCTACCTCTCTATCTTTCTTTCTATCCTTCCTCCTTTCTTTCCTTCTTTCTTTCTCTCTCCCTCTCTCTTGCTTGCTCTTTCTTTCTTTCCTTCTTTCTTTCATTCTTTTCTTTTTCTTCCCTTGCTATCTTCCTTTTCTTTCTTCTCGTTCTTTCTTCTTTCTTGCTTTCCTTCTTTCTTTCTTTCTCCTATCTCTCTGTCTCTTTCTTTCTCTCTCTTTCTCTTTCTTTATTTCGTTCTTTCCTTCTTTCTTGCTTTTCTTTCTCACTTTCTTTTCTTCCTTTCTTTCTTTCTTTCTTTCTTCTATTTGCTCCTTTCTTTCTTTCCTTTCTTTCTTTCTTTCTTTCTTTCTTTCTTTCTTTCTTTCTTTCTTTCTTTCCTTCCTTCCTTCCTTCCTTCCTTCCTTCCTTCTTTCTTTCCTTCCTTCTTTGTTTCTTTCCTTCTTTCTTTCTGTCTTTCCTTTTTCTTCCAGAAGGAGTCTCGCTGTCACCCAGCCTGGAGTGCAGTGGCAAGATCTCGGCTCACTGCAAGCTCCGCCTCCCGGGTTCACGCCATTCTCCTGCCTCAGCCTACCAAACAGCTGGGACTACAGGCGCCCGCCACCACGCCCGGCTCATGTTTCGTAGTTTTAGTGGAGACGGGGTTTCACCGTGTTAGCCAGGCTGGTCTGGATCTCCTGACGTCGTGATCCACCCGCCTCGGCCTCCCAAAGTGCTGGGATTACAGGCGTGATCCACCGCGCCCGGCCTGCTGTAGGCTTTTGTGGCTTCCCCTCTCCCTCCCTTGCCCCTACTATCGCCATGCTTCCCAACCTCCCCGGACTCTGCTCCCCCCTTGTCGCCCGCCTACACCCCCGCCGCAGCCGGGGACCTCCTCCTGGGGGTCCGCCACCAAAGCAGCACCGGGCAGCGGCATCCCACCGCTTCCGCCTCGCCGCCGCCCGGCCAGGAGCCCGGCTCCAGCCCTGGAGGGCAGGAGGCCGGACCCCAAAGGCGCAGGCGCGGGTTCCCTGCCGTTCCCGGCGCCTTCCCGCTCCCGGAACGCACAGGCGATTCAATCCATTCACCGGGCGGGCGCCGCCGCAACCTTCCAAACCGGGGGAAGGGGCGGGCAGGGCCAGCGGGTGCCACAGACGCCAGCCGAGACCTCCGCTCCAGAACGCAGGGGCTGCTTTATCCGGGGGAAGGACATTGCTTCGCCAGCAACCAGGAAAACAGTCCCTGTGCACCCGGATTCCCATTGCCACCAACTTCGTGTAAACTCCAGTCCCGAGGACACGCCAGAGACCCAGGCCTCGGGCCCCGTGGGCACGCCCGGTGCCACGGCTCCCGCCAAAAGGGCGGGCGCACTCTGCAAATCAAGGGGCCCACCGCACCGCACCAAGAGCACAGGGAGGTGCCAACACAGGAAGGAGCCTACGAAACCCACCCCCAAAGCAAGCAATTAATCCAAGACAAAACCCGTCTCAGCGCTCCGTTGCTCCTCTCGCATGGACGGCCTGGCCACCCTGTTCTGGCCCAGCCCAAGCCCCCTCCACCCTATCCCGGCCTGCTCAAAAGGGCCCTGCCTACGGGAGCAGGGCGCTCCCTCTCCAAGGCTCTATCGCTCTCGCTCTCTAGCTCCCTGCCCCTCTCTCTTCTGGGTTTGCCCCTGCACCTCGCGCTATTTCTGTCGCCTTTCCTCTGTCTCTCCCTCTCTGTCTGTCTTTCTCGCTCTCTCTGTCCCTCTCTCTATCTCTGCCTCTCTGTCTCTTTCCCTCTCCACCTCCCCTGTCTCTCTCGATCGCTGTCTCTCTCCCTCCCTCGGTTTCAATCTCTCCATCTATCTCTTCCTTGCTCTCCTTCAAGCCGTTTCTGTGTGCACGTGTGTGTGTGTGTGTGTGTGTGTGTGTGTGTGTGTGTCTGTGTGTGAGCGCGCGCGCGTGTGTGGGTTCCCGCGCGCGAGCGCCCGGGTGTGTCTGTGTGTGGGGCTGTGGATTTGCTGCTGGTGGTGGTGGGGTGTTTCTGGGTTTCTCTCAGCCCCTCTCGCCGGGGATCAGGCTGCCGGCTCTAGTGCCAGCCCGGGGCAAAGCAGGGCCATCCCCCAACACCCCAGCCCCCACGCCCTCTTGCCCACCGGCCGGGTCTTGGTCGGGACAAGCGACCGTGGTGGGGGCGTTGTGAGAAAAAGGCCAGGCGCGGCTGGGCCGGCTGTTCGCCCTTGGCCAGCCCTGACGCCTCTGGGGGGGTGGGCCAAGAGGGGGCCTCGCAGGAGCTCCCCCAGCGGCCAGGGATCCAAAAGAATACCTCCACGACAGGGCGGAGGACCCGCCGGGGTCCCAGGATCGTGGGCCCTGGGCCCTGACGCCTCGGAGCACTCCCTGTTCCGAGCGGGCCCGACGTGGTGGAAGCTCGGGAGCTCGGCAGCCGGGGGAAGGCCGCGGGCGAGCGGCTCGGGGGTCCCGATCCGAGCCCGGCGACCCCGGGCTGGCGGTGCGGGCTGGAAGCCGGCGGGCATGGCTGGGCCGGGCTCTTGGGGCAGCCAGGCGCCTCTGCCGGCGTCTACGGCCATACCACCCTGAACGCGCCCGATCTCGTCTGATCTCGGAAGCTAAGCAGGGTCGGGCCTGGTTAGTACTTGGATGGGAGACCGCCTGGGAATACCGGGTGCTGTAGGCTTTTTGGCTTGCTTTCTTCTCTTTCTTTCTTTTCTACCTTCCTTTCTTCCCTTCTCTCACTCACTCTTCTTTCCTTCTTTCTTTCCTTCTTTCTCTCTTTCTTTCCTTTCTTTCTTTCTTTCCTTCTTTCTTTCTATCTCTCCCTCTTTCTATCTCGCTCTTTCTCTCTCTTTTGCTTTCCTTCTTACTTTCATTCTTTTCTGTTTCTTCCCTTGCTATCTTTCCTTTCTTTCTTTGTCTCTCTCTCTTTCTCTTTCTTTCTTCCTTCCTTCCTTTCTTCCTTCCTCTCTATCTATCACTCTTTCTTTCTTTCCTTCCTTCTTTCTTTCTCTCTTTGTTTTCTTTCTTTCTTTCCTTCTTTCTCTCTCTCTCTCTTTCTCGCTCTTTCTCTCTTTCTTTCCTTCTTTTCTTTTTCTTCCCTTGCTATCTTTGTTTTCTTTCTTTCTCTTTTCTTTTCTTTCCTTCTTTCTTTCTTTCTCCTATCTCTCTGTCTCTTTCTTTCTCTTTCTTTATTGCATTCTTTCCTTTTCTCTTGCTTTTCTTTCTCACTTTCTTCCTTTCTCTTTCTTTCTTTCTTTCTTTCTTTGTTTCATTCTTTCTTCGGTCTTTGCCTCTTTCTTCCTTTCTTTCTTTCCTTCTTACTTTCATTCTTTTCTTTTTCTTCCCTTACTATCTTTCCCTTCTTTCTTTCTCTCTCTTTCTTTCTCTCTCTTTCTTTCTCTCTCTCTCTCTCTTTCTCTCTCACTCTTTCTTTCTTTCTTTCTTTCCTACTTGGTTTCTTTCTTTCTTTCCTTTTTCTTCCAGACGGAGTCTCACTCTGTCACCCAACCTGGAGTGCAGTGGCAAGATCTGGGCCCACTGCAAGCTCCGCCTCCCGGGTTCACGCCATTCTCCTGCCTCAGCCTCCTGAGTAGCTGGGATTACAGGCATGCACCACCACACCTGGCTAATTTTGTATTTTTAGTAGAGACGGGGCTTCTCCATGTTGGTTAGCTTGGTCTTGGTCTGGAACTCCCAACTTCAGGCGATCCACCCACTTTCCCAAAGTGCTAGGATACCCAAAGTGCTAGGATTACAGGCGTGAGTCACCAGCGCCCGGTCAGACTAGGGGTATAGTTTTAGGCTTCTGCTTGGCTTTCCTTTTCTGTGATGAATTTCACCTCACAGTCTTAGGATATGGTGAGGAGTTTTAGGCATCGATCTTCATATGGGATATTATTCTACAGTTTTCTCTTGTAAAATCTTTGTCTTGCTTTGGTATCAGGGCAATTGTAGCCTCATAGAATGAGTTAGGGAATACTCCCTCCTCTTCAAGGTTTTGGCAGGATTAACAAGGATTACTATTCGTTCTCTAAATATTTGATAGAGAAGTCAAGTCCAAGGCTTTTTTTTTTTTTTTTTTTTTTTTTTTTGGCAGGAGATATTGGGTTACTGATTCAGTCTCCTTACTAGTTACTAGTCTATTCAGATTTTCACTTTCTTTGTGATTTAGTCTTGGTAGGGTTCATGTTCCTAGGAATTTATCCATTTCATCCAAGTTATCCAATATGTTGGTGTACAATTGTTCTTAGCACTCTCTTACAATCCTATTCATTTATTTCTTTGAGACAGGATCTCATCTGTCACCTAGGCTAGAGTGCAGTGGTGTGATCTAGGCTCATTACAACCTCCACCTCCCAGGTTCAAGCGATCCTCCTACCTCAGCCTCCTCAGTAGCTGGGACAACAGGCTTTCGCCACCAAGATGGGCTGAATTTTCTTCTTTCTTTCTTTCTTTCTTTAATTTATTTATTTTTTTCTTTCCTTTTTATCTTTTTTTTTTTTTTTTTGGTAAAGACCGGGTTTGACCATATCTCCCAGGCTGGTCTTGAACTCCTGAGCTAAAGTGATTCACCTGCCTGAACCTCCCGAGTAGCTGGGATTACAGGGGCCTACCACCACACCCGGCTAATGTTTTTTGTATTTTTAGTAGAGATGGTTTCACCATGTTGGCCAGGTTAGTCTTGAACTCCTAACCTCAAGTGATCTGCATGCCTCGGCCTCCCAAAGTGCTGGGATTATAGGTGTGAGCCACTTCACCCTGCCAATCGTTTTCATTTTGACTGGATCCAATAGTAATGTCCCCACTTCCATTTCTCATTTTCGTAATTTGAGTATTCTCTCTTTTTTTCTTAGTCACTCCATAAAGTTTGTCAATTTTATCTTTCAAAAAACCAACTTTCAGTTTTGTTGATTTTCTCCATTTTTGTATTTTCTGTTTTATTTATTTCTGAATTAATCTTTCTTTCTTTCCTTCCTAGGGTTTAATTTGTTCTTTTCTAGTGCCTAAATTGTAAATTTAGATTGCTAATTTGAGGTCCTTTGGGTGTTTTTTGTTTTGTTTTCTTTTGAGAGGGAGTCTCGCTCTTGTTGCCCGGGCTGGAGTGCAATGGTGCGATCTCGGCTCACTGCAACCTCTGCCTCCCAGGTTTAAGCAATTCTCTTGCTTCAGCCTCCCAAGTCGCTGGGATTACAGGCGCCTGCCACCACAACCGGCTAATTTTGTATTTTCAGCAGAGACAGGGTTTCTCCCTGTTGTTCAGGCTAGTCTCGAACTCCTGACCTCAGGTGATTGGCTCACCTCAGCCTCCCAAAGTGCTGGGATTACAGGCATTAACCGCGACGCCTGGCTTTCTTTAGGTTTTTTTCATGTAAGCATTTCACACTATAAATTTCCCTGTTAGCACTGCTTTCACTGCATCCCAAAGTTTGGCTATGCTGTGTTTTCATTTTCATTCATTTCTGAGTACAGCTGAGCCTTGAACAACATGGGTTTGAACTGCAAGGGTGCACTTATACAGGAATTGTTTTCAATAAGTACAGTAGGTCCTCTGATTTCATTAATTCTGCATCTGTAACCAAAGGCAGATTGAAAATACAGTCTTCACAGAGCGCAAACCCTGAGGATACAGCGGCCTAACTTTTTTAATGCCCAGGTTTTACAGGGCCAACTGCAAGACTTGACTCTGTGTGGATTTTGGCCTACTTATGGGGTCCTGGAACCAATCCCCTGTGGATACTGACACCCAACTGTATTTTCTGATTTCTCTTGTGGTTTCTTCTTTAACCCACTGGTTGTTTAAGCAAATATCTGAATCTCTTCAAATACCTGAGACTGGATAATTTATTAAAAAGAGACATTTATTTCTCTCAGTTCTCAAGGCTGGGGTGTCCAAGGTCAAGTCATCAGCCCATTCAGTGTCTAAGGAGGGCCCAGTCTCTCCTTCCAAGATGACACAACGTTGCTTCATCTTTCAGAGGGGAAGAACATTGTGTCCCCACACGGAGGAGACGGAGGGAATGAACCCACTCAAGTCCTTTTCTAAGGGCTCTAATTTCATCCATAAGGACTTCTACCCTCAGGAGATAATCGCCTCCTAAAGAATCCACCTTTTTACCCTTTTTTTTTTTTTTTTTTTTTTTTTTTTTTTTTTTGAGACAGGGTCTCATTCTATTGCCCCTACGGCAGTGCAGTAGCCTGTAGCCTGATCATGGCTCACTGCAGCCTTGACCTCCCAGGCTCAACCAGTCCTCCTGCTTCAGCCTCCTGAGTAGCTGGGACTACAGGCCTGCACCACCACGCCCACCGAATTTGGTGTTTTTTCTAGAGACACGTTTTGCCATTTTGCCCTGGCTGGTCTTGAACTCCTGGGCTCGAACAATCTGACTGCCTTTCCCTTCCAAAGTGCTGGGATGACAGCGTTAGCCACCACCCCAGGCCAGTGCCCACCTCTTAATACTATCATATTGGCAAATAAATTTCAGCATATAAATTTTGGGGGACATTCAGACCATAGCAGTGTGTTCTTTACTTTCCAAAAAGAAAACAGGTCAGTTTATCAGTTTTCCTTGTATTATTGATTTTTAACTCGATTTTGTTGTGGTCAGAGAAGACATTTGATAATACGCTGTTCGCCCTTCGCCAGCCTCGACGACTCTGGGTGAGGGGGCAAGAGGGGCCCTCGCAGGATTCCTGAGCGGCCAGGGATCCCAAAGAATACCTGCGCGACTGGGCGGAGGACCCGACGGGGTCCCAGGATCGTGGGCTGTGGGCCCTGACGCCTCGGAGCACTCCCTGTTCCGAGCGGGCCCGACGTGGTGGAAGCTCGGGAGCTCGGCAGCCGGGAGAGGCAGCAGGCGAAGAGGCTCCGGGATCCCGATCCGAGCACGACGACCCCGGGCTGGCGGTGCGGGCTGGAAGCCGGCGGGCATGGCTGGGCCGGGCTCTTGGGGCAGCCAGGCGCCTCTGCCGGCGTCTACGGCCATACCACCCTGAACGCGCCCGATCTCGTCTGATCTCGGAAGCTAAGCAGGGTCGGGCCTGGTTAGTACTTGGATGGGAGACCGCCTGGGAATACCGGGTGCTGTAGGCTTTTTGGCTTGCTTTCTTCTCTTTCTTTCTTTTCTACCTTCCTTTCTTCCCTTCTCTCACTCACTCTTCTTTCTTTCTTTCTTTCCTTCTTTCTCTCTTTCTTTCCTTTCTTTCTTTCTTTCCTTCTTTCTTTCTATCTCTCCCTCTTTCTATCTCGCTCTTTCTCTCTCTTTTGCTTTCCTTCTTACTTTCATTCTTTTCTGTTTCTTCCCTTGCTATCTTTCCTTTCTTTCTTTGTCTCTCTCTCTTTCTTTCTTTCGTTCTGCTGTCTTTCCTTCTTTCTTTCTTTCTACCTCTCTATCTTTCTTTCTATCCTTCCTCCTTTCTTTCCTTCTTTCTTTCTCTCTCCCTCTCTCTTGCTTGCTCTTTCTTTCTTTCCTTCTTTCTTTCATTCTTTTCTTTTTCTTCCCTTGCTATCTTCCTTTTCTTTCTTCTCGTTCTTTCTTCTTTCTTGCTTTCCTTCTTTCTTTCTTTCTCCTATCTCTCTGTCTCTTTCTTTCTCTCTCTTTCTCTTTCTTTATTTCGTTCTTTCCTTCTTTCTTGCTTTTCTTTCTCACTTTCTTTTCTTCCTTTCTTTCTTTCTTTCTTTCTTCTATTTGCTCCTTTCTTTCTTTCCTTTCTTTCTTTCTTTCTTTCTTTCTTTCTTTCTTTCTTTCTTTCTTTCTTTCCTTCCTTCCTTCCTTCCTTCCTTCCTTCCTTCTTTCTTTCCTTCCTTCTTTGTTTCTTTCCTTCTTTCTTTCTGTCTTTCCTTTTTCTTCCAGAAGGAGTCTCGCTGTCACCCAGCCTGGAGTGCAGTGGCAAGATCTCGGCTCACTGCAAGCTCCGCCTCCCGGGTTCACGCCATTCTCCTGCCTCAGCCTACCAAACAGCTGGGACTACAGGCGCCCGCCACCACGCCCGGCTCATGTTTCGTAGTTTTAGTGGAGACGGGGTTTCACCGTGTTAGCCAGGCTGGTCTGGATCTCCTGACGTCGTGATCCACCCGCCTCGGCCTCCCAAAGTGCTGGGATTACAGGCGTGATCCACCGCGCCCGGCCTGCTGTAGGCTTTTGTGGCTTCCCCTCTCCCTCCCTTGCCCCTACTATCGCCATGCTTCCCAACCTCCCCGGACTCTGCTCCCCCCTTGTCGCCCGCCTACACCCCCGCCGCAGCCGGGGACCTCCTCCTGGGGGTCCGCCACCAAAGCAGCACCGGGCAGCGGCATCCCACCGCTTCCGCCTCGCCGCCGCCCGGCCAGGAGCCCGGCTCCAGCCCTGGAGGGCAGGAGGCCGGACCCCAAAGGCGCAGGCGCGGGTTCCCTGCCGTTCCCGGCGCCTTCCCGCTCCCGGAACGCACAGGCGATTCAATCCATTCACCGGGCGGGCGCCGCCGCAACCTTCCAAACCGGGGGAAGGGGCGGGCAGGGCCAGCGGGTGCCACAGACGCCAGCCGAGACCTCCGCTCCAGAACGCAGGGGCTGCTTTATCCGGGGGAAGGACATTGCTTCGCCAGCAACCAGGAAAACAGTCCCTGTGCACCCGGATTCCCATTGCCACCAACTTCGTGTAAACTCCAGTCCCGAGGACACGCCAGAGACCCAGGCCTCGGGCCCCGTGGGCACGCCCGGTGCCACGGCTCCCGCCAAAAGGGCGGGCGCACTCTGCAAATCAAGGGGCCCACCGCACCGCACCAAGAGCACAGGGAGGTGCCAACACAGGAAGGAGCCTACGAAACCCACCCCCAAAGCAAGCAATTAATCCAAGACAAAACCCGTCTCAGCGCTCCGTTGCTCCTCTCGCATGGACGGCCTGGCCACCCTGTTCTGGCCCAGCCCAAGCCCCCTCCACCCTATCCCGGCCTGCTCAAAAGGGCCCTGCCTACGGGAGCAGGGCGCTCCCTCTCCAAGGCTCTATCGCTCTCGCTCTCTAGCTCCCTGCCCCTCTCTCTTCTGGGTTTGCCCCTGCACCTCGCGCTATTTCTGTCGCCTTTCCTCTGTCTCTCCCTCTCTGTCTGTCTTTCTCGCTCTCTCTGTCCCTCTCTCTATCTCTGCCTCTCTGTCTCTTTCCCTCTCCACCTCCCCTGTCTCTCTCGATCGCTGTCTCTCTCCCTCCCTCGGTTTCAATCTCTCCATCTATCTCTTCCTTGCTCTCCTTCAAGCCGTTTCTGTGTGCACGTGTGTGTGTGTGTGTGTGTGTGTGTGTGTGTGTGTGTCTGTGTGTGAGCGCGCGCGCGTGTGTGGGTTCCCGCGCGCGAGCGCCCGGGTGTGTCTGTGTGTGGGGCTGTGGATTTGCTGCTGGTGGTGGTGGGGTGTTTCTGGGTTTCTCTCAGCCCCTCTCGCCGGGGATCAGGCTGCCGGCTCTAGTGCCAGCCCGGGGCAAAGCAGGGCCATCCCCCAACACCCCAGCCCCCACGCCCTCTTGCCCACCGGCCGGGTCTTGGTCGGGACAAGCGACCGTGGTGGGGGCGTTGTGAGAAAAAGGCCAGGCGCGGCTGGGCCGGCTGTTCGCCCTTGGCCAGCCCTGACGCCTCTGGGGGGGTGGGCCAAGAGGGGGCCTCGCAGGAGCTCCCCCAGCGGCCAGGGATCCAAAAGAATACCTCCACGACAGGGCGGAGGACCCGCCGGGGTCCCAGGATCGTGGGCCCTGGGCCCTGACGCCTCGGAGCACTCCCTGTTCCGAGCGGGCCCGACGTGGTGGAAGCTCGGGAGCTCGGCAGCCGGGGGAAGGCCGCGGGCGAGCGGCTCGGGGGTCCCGATCCGAGCCCGGCGACCCCGGGCTGGCGGTGCGGGCTGGAAGCCGGCGGGCATGGCTGGGCCGGGCTCTTGGGGCAGCCAGGCGCCTCTGCCGGCGTCTACGGCCATACCACCCTGAACGCGCCCGATCTCGTCTGATCTCGGAAGCTAAGCAGGGTCGGGCCTGGTTAGTACTTGGATGGGAGACCGCCTGGGAATACCGGGTGCTGTAGGCTTTTTGGCTTGCTTTCTTCTCTTTCTTTCTTTTCTACCTTCCTTTCTTCCCTTCTCTCACTCACTCTTCTTTCCTTCTTTCTTTCCTTCTTTCTCTCTTTCTTTCCTTTCTTTCTTTCTTTCCTTCTTTCTTTCTATCTCTCCCTCTTTCTATCTCGCTCTTTCTCTCTCTTTTGCTTTCCTTCTTACTTTCATTCTTTTCTGTTTCTTCCCTTGCTATCTTTCCTTTCTTTCTTTGTCTCTCTCTCTTTCTCTTTCTTTCTTCCTTCCTTCCTTTCTTCCTTCCTCTCTATCTATCACTCTTTCTTTCTTTCCTTCCTTCTTTCTTTCTCTCTTTGTTTTCTTTCTTTCTTTCCTTCTTTCTCTCTCTCTCTCTTTCTCGCTCTTTCTCTCTTTCTTTCCTTCTTTTCTTTTTCTTCCCTTGCTATCTTTGTTTTCTTTCTTTCTCTTTTCTTTTCTTTCCTTCTTTCTTTCTTTCTCCTATCTCTCTGTCTCTTTCTTTCTCTTTCTTTATTGCATTCTTTCCTTTTCTCTTGCTTTTCTTTCTCACTTTCTTCCTTTCTCTTTCTTTCTTTCTTTCTTTCTTTCTTTGTTTCATTCTTTCTTCGGTCTTTGCCTCTTTCTTCCTTTCTTTCTTTCCTTCTTACTTTCATTCTTTTCTTTTTCTTCCCTTACTATCTTTCCCTTCTTTCTTTCTCTCTCTTTCTTTCTCTCTCTTTCTTTCTCTCTCTCTCTCTCTTTCTCTCTCACTCTTTCTTTCTTTCTTTCTTTCCTACTTGGTTTCTTTCTTTCTTTCCTTTTTCTTCCAGACGGAGTCTCACTCTGTCACCCAACCTGGAGTGCAGTGGCAAGATCTGGGCCCACTGCAAGCTCCGCCTCCCGGGTTCACGCCATTCTCCTGCCTCAGCCTCCTGAGTAGCTGGGATTACAGGCATGCACCACCACACCTGGCTAATTTTGTATTTTTAGTAGAGACGGGGCTTCTCCATGTTGGTTAGCTTGGTCTTGGTCTGGAACTCCCAACTTCAGGCGATCCACCCACTTTCCCAAAGTGCTAGGATACCCAAAGTGCTAGGATTACAGGCGTGAGTCACCAGCGCCCGGTCAGACTAGGGGTATAGTTTTAGGCTTCTGCTTGGCTTTCCTTTTCTGTGATGAATTTCACCTCACAGTCTTAGGATATGGTGAGGAGTTTTAGGCATCGATCTTCATATGGGATATTATTCTACAGTTTTCTCTTGTAAAATCTTTGTCTTGCTTTGGTATCAGGGCAATTGTAGCCTCATAGAATGAGTTAGGGAATACTCCCTCCTCTTCAAGGTTTTGGCAGGATTAACAAGGATTACTATTCGTTCTCTAAATATTTGATAGAGAAGTCAAGTCCAAGGCTTTTTTTTTTTTTTTTTTTTTTTTGGCAGGAGATATTGGGTTACTGATTCAGTCTCCTTACTAGTTACTAGTCTATTCAGATTTTCACTTTCTTTGTGATTTAGTCTTGGTAGGGTTCATGTTCCTAGGAATTTATCCATTTCATCCAAGTTATCCAATATGTTGGTGTACAATTGTTCTTAGCACTCTCTTACAATCCTATTCATTTATTTCTTTGAGACAGGATCTCATCTGTCACCTAGGCTAGAGTGCAGTGGTGTGATCTAGGCTCATTACAACCTCCACCTCCCAGGTTCAAGCGATCCTCCTACCTCAGCCTCCTCAGTAGCTGGGACAACAGGCTTTCGCCACCAAGATGGGCTGAATTTTCTTCTTTCTTTCTTTCTTTCTTTAATTTATTTATTTTTTTCTTTCCTTTTTATCTTTTTTTTTTTTTTTGGTAAAGACCGGGTTTGACCATATCTCCCAGGCTGGTCTTGAACTCCTGAGCTAAAGTGATTCACCTGCCTGAACCTCCCGAGTAGCTGGGATTACAGGGGCCTACCACCACACCCGGCTAATGTTTTTTGTATTTTTAGTAGAGATGGTTTCACCATGTTGGCCAGGTTAGTCTTGAACTCCTAACCTCAAGTGATCTGCATGCCTCGGCCTCCCAAAGTGCTGGGATTATAGGTGTGAGCCACTTCACCCTGCCAATCGTTTTCATTTTGACTGGATCCAATAGTAATGTCCCCACTTCCATTTCTCATTTTCGTAATTTGAGTATTCTCTCTTTTTTTCTTAGTCACTCCATAAAGTTTGTCAATTTTATCTTTTAAAAAACCAACTTTCAGTTTTGTTGATTTTCTCCATTTTTGTATTTTCTGTTTTATTTATTTCTGAATTAATCTTTCTTTCTTTCCTTCCTAGGGTTTAATTTGTTCTTTTCTAGTGCCTAAATTGTAAATTTAGATTGCTAATTTGAGGTCCTTTGGGTGTTTTTTGTTTTGTTTTCTTTTGAGAGGGAGTCTCGCTCTTGTTGCCCGGGCTGGAGTGCAATGGTGCGATCTCGGCTCACTGCAACCTCTGCCTCCCAGGTTTAAGCAATTCTCTTGCTTCAGCCTCCCAAGTCGCTGGGATTACAGGCGCCTGCCACCACAACCGGCTAATTTTGTATTTTCAGCAGAGACAGGGTTTCTCCCTGTTGTTCAGGCTAGTCTCGAACTCCTGACCTCAGGTGATTGGCTCACCTCAGCCTCCCAAAGTGCTGGGATTACAGGCATTAACCGCGACGCCTGGCTTTCTTTAGGTTTTTTTCATGTAAGCATTTCACACTATAAATTTCCCTGTTAGCACTGCTTTCACTGCATCCCAAAGTTTGGCTATGCTGTGTTTTCATTTTCATTCATTTCTGAGTACAGCTGAGCCTTGAACAACATGGGTTTGAACTGCAAGGGTGCACTTATACAGGAATTGTTTTCAATAAGTACAGTAGGTCCTCTGATTTCATTAATTCTGCATCTGTAACCAAAGGCAGATTGAAAATACAGTCTTCACAGAGCGCAAACCCTGAGGATACAGCGGCCTAACTTTTTTAATGCCCAGGTTTTACAGGGCCAACTGCAAGACTTGACTCTGTGTGGATTTTGGCCTACTTATGGGGTCCTGGAACCAATCCCCTGTGGATACTGACACCCAACTGTATTTTCTGATTTCTCTTGTGGTTTCTTCTTTAACCCACTGGTTGTTTAAGCAAATATCTGAATCTCTTCAAATACCTGAGACTGGATAATTTATTAAAAAGAGACATTTATTTCTCTCAGTTCTCAAGGCTGGGGTGTCCAAGGTCAAGTCATCAGCCCATTCAGTGTCTAAGGAGGGCCCAGTCTCTCCTTCCAAGATGACACAACGTTGCTTCATCTTTCAGAGGGGAAGAACATTGTGTCCCCACACGGAGGAGACGGAGGGAATGAACCCACTCAAGTCCTTTTCTAAGGGCTCTAATTTCATCCATAAGGACTTCTACCCTCAGGAGATAATCGCCTCCTAAAGAATCCACCTTTTTACCCTTTTTTTTTTTTTTTTTTTTTTTTTTTTTTTTTTTTGAGACAGGGTCTCATTCTATTGCCCCTACGGCAGTGCAGTAGCCTGTAGCCTGATCATGGCTCACTGCAGCCTTGACCTCCCAGGCTCAACCAGTCCTCCTGCTTCAGCCTCCTGAGTAGCTGGGACTACAGGCCTGCACCACCACGCCCACCGAATTTGGTGTTTTTTCTAGAGACACGTTTTGCCATTTTGCCCTGGCTGGTCTTGAACTCCTGGGCTCGAACAATCTGACTGCCTTTCCCTTCCAAAGTGCTGGGATGACAGCGTTAGCCACCACCCCAGGCCAGTGCCCACCTCTTAATACTATCATATTGGCAAATAAATTTCAGCATATAAATTTTGGGGGACATTCAGACCATAGCAGTGTGTTCTTTACTTTCCAAAAAGAAAACAGGTCAGTTTATCAGTTTTCCTTGTATTATTGATTTTTAACTCGATTTTGTTGTGGTCAGAGAAGACATTTGATAATACGCTGTTCGCCCTTCGCCAGCCTCGACGACTCTGGGTGAGGGGGCAAGAGGGGCCCTCGCAGGATTCCTGAGCGGCCAGGGATCCCAAAGAATACCTGCGCGACTGGGCGGAGGACCCGACGGGGTCCCAGGATCGTGGGCTGTGGGCCCTGACGCCTCGGAGCACTCCCTGTTCCGAGCGGGCCCGACGTGGTGGAAGCTCGGGAGCTCGGCAGCCGGGAGAGGCAGCAGGCGAAGAGGCTCCGGGATCCCGATCCGAGCACGACGACCCCGGGCTGGCGGTGCGGGCTGGAAGCCGGCGGGCATGGCTGGGCCGGGCTCTTGGGGCAGCCAGGCGCCTCTGCCGGCGTCTACGGCCATACCACCCTGAACGCGCCCGATCTCGTCTGATCTCGGAAGCTAAGCAGGGTCGGGCCTGGTTAGTACTTGGATGGGAGACCGCCTGGGAATACCGGGTGCTGTAGGCTTTTTGGCTTGCTTTCTTCTCTTTCTTTCTTTTCTACCTTCCTTTCTTCCCTTCTCTCACTCACTCTTCTTTCTTTCTTTCTTTCCTTCTTTCTCTCTTTCTTTCCTTTCTTTCTTTCTTTCCTTCTTTCTTTCTATCTCTCCCTCTTTCTATCTCGCTCTTTCTCTCTCTTTTGCTTTCCTTCTTACTTTCATTCTTTTCTGTTTCTTCCCTTGCTATCTTTCCTTTCTTTCTTTGTCTCTCTCTCTTTCTTTCTTTCGTTCTGCTGTCTTTCCTTCTTTCTTTCTTTCTACCTCTCTATCTTTCTTTCTATCCTTCCTCCTTTCTTTCCTTCTTTCTTTCTCTCTCCCTCTCTCTTGCTTGCTCTTTCTTTCTTTCCTTCTTTCTTTCATTCTTTTCTTTTTCTTCCCTTGCTATCTTCCTTTTCTTTCTTCTCGTTCTTTCTTCTTTCTTGCTTTCCTTCTTTCTTTCTTTCTCCTATCTCTCTGTCTCTTTCTTTCTCTCTCTTTCTCTTTCTTTATTTCGTTCTTTCCTTCTTTCTTGCTTTTCTTTCTCACTTTCTTTTCTTCCTTTCTTTCTTTCTTTCTTCTATTTGCTCCTTTCTTTCTTTCCTTTCTTTCTTTCTTTCTTTCTTTCTTTCTTTCTTTCTTTCCTTTCTTTCTTTCTTTCTTTCTTTCTTTCCTTCCTTCCTTCCTTCCTTCCTTCCTTCTTTCTTTCCTTCCTTCTTTGTTTCTTTCCTTCTTTCTTTCTGTCTTTCCTTTTTCTTCCAGAAGGAGTCTCGCTGTCACCCAGCCTGGAGTGCAGTGGCAAGATCTCGGCTCACTGCAAGCTCCGCCTCCCGGGTTCACGCCATTCTCCTGCCTCAGCCTACCAAACAGCTGGGACTACAGGCGCCCGCCACCACGCCCGGCTCATGTTTCGTAGTTTTAGTGGAGACGGGGTTTCACCGTGTTAGCCAGGCTGGTCTGGATCTCCTGACGTCGTGATCCACCCGCCTCGGCCTCCCAAAGTGCTGGGATTACAGGCGTGATCCACCGCGCCCGGCCTGCTGTAGGCTTTTGTGGCTTCCCCTCTCCCTCCCTTGCCCCTACTATCGCCATGCTTCCCAACCTCCCCGGACTCTGCTCCCCCCTTGTCGCCCGCCTACACCCCCGCCGCAGCCGGGGACCTCCTCCTGGGGGTCCGCCACCAAAGCAGCACCGGGCAGCGGCATCCCACCGCTTCCGCCTCGCCGCCGCCCGGCCAGGAGCCCGGCTCCAGCCCTGGAGGGCAGGAGGCCGGACCCCAAAGGCGCAGGCGCGGGTTCCCTGCCGTTCCCGGCGCCTTCCCGCTCCCGGAACGCACAGGCGATTCAATCCATTCACCGGGCGGGCGCCGCCGCAACCTTCCAAACCGGGGGAAGGGGCGGGCAGGGCCAGCGGGTGCCACAGACGCCAGCCGAGACCTCCGCTCCAGAACGCAGGGGCTGCTTTATCCGGGGGAAGGACATTGCTTCGCCAGCAACCAGGAAAACAGTCCCTGTGCACCCGGATTCCCATTGCCACCAACTTCGTGTAAACTCCAGTCCCGAGGACACGCCAGAGACCCAGGCCTCGGGCCCCGTGGGCACGCCCGGTGCCACGGCTCCCGCCAAAAGGGCGGGCGCACTCTGCAAATCAAGGGGCCCACCGCACCGCACCAAGAGCACAGGGAGGTGCCAACACAGGAAGGAGCCTACGAAACCCACCCCCAAAGCAAGCAATTAATCCAAGACAAAACCCGTCTCAGCGCTCCGTTGCTCCTCTCGCATGGACGGCCTGGCCACCCTGTTCTGGCCCAGCCCAAGCCCCCTCCACCCTATCCCGGCCTGCTCAAAAGGGCCCTGCCTACGGGAGCAGGGCGCTCCCTCTCCAAGGCTCTATCGCTCTCGCTCTCTAGCTCCCTGCCCCTCTCTCTTCTGGGTTTGCCCCTGCACCTCGCGCTATTTCTGTCGCCTTTCCTCTGTCTCTCCCTCTCTGTCTGTCTTTCTCGCTCTCTCTGTCCCTCTCTCTATCTCTGCCTCTCTGTCTCTTTCCCTCTCCACCTCCCCTGTCTCTCTCGATCGCTGTCTCTCTCCCTCCCTCGGTTTCAATCTCTCCATCTATCTCTTCCTTGCTCTCCTTCAAGCCGTTTCTGTGTGCACGTGTGTGTGTGTGTGTGTGTGTGTGTGTGTGTGTGTGTCTGTGTGTGAGCGCGCGCGCGTGTGTGGGTTCCCGCGCGCGAGCGCCCGGGTGTGTCTGTGTGTGGGGCTGTGGATTTGCTGCTGGTGGTGGTGGGGTGTTTCTGGGTTTCTCTCAGCCCCTCTCGCCGGGGATCAGGCTGCCGGCTCTAGTGCCAGCCCGGGGCAAAGCAGGGCCATCCCCCAACACCCCAGCCCCCACGCCCTCTTGCCCACCGGCCGGGTCTTGGTCGGGACAAGCGACCGTGGTGGGGGCGTTGTGAGAAAAAGGCCAGGCGCGGCTGGGCCGGCTGTTCGCCCTTGGCCAGCCCTGACGCCTCTGGGGGGGTGGGCCAAGAGGGGGCCTCGCAGGAGCTCCCCCAGCGGCCAGGGATCCAAAAGAATACCTCCACGACAGGGCGGAGGACCCGCCGGGGTCCCAGGATCGTGGGCCCTGGGCCCTGACGCCTCGGAGCACTCCCTGTTCCGAGCGGGCCCGACGTGGTGGAAGCTCGGGAGCTCGGCAGCCGGGGGAAGGCCGCGGGCGAGCGGCTCGGGGGTCCCGATCCGAGCCCGGCGACCCCGGGCTGGCGGTGCGGGCTGGAAGCCGGCGGGCATGGCTGGGCCGGGCTCTTGGGGCAGCCAGGCGCCTCTGCCGGCGTCTACGGCCATACCACCCTGAACGCGCCCGATCTCGTCTGATCTCGGAAGCTAAGCAGGGTCGGGCCTGGTTAGTACTTGGATGGGAGACCGCCTGGGAATACCGGGTGCTGTAGGCTTTTTGGCTTGCTTTCTTCTCTTTCTTTCTTTTCTACCTTCCTTTCTTCCCTTCTCTCACTCACTCTTCTTTCCTTCTTTCTTTCCTTCTTTCTCTCTTTCTTTCCTTTCTTTCTTTCTTTCCTTCTTTCTTTCTATCTCTCCCTCTTTCTATCTCGCTCTTTCTCTCTCTTTTGCTTTCCTTCTTACTTTCATTCTTTTCTGTTTCTTCCCTTGCTATCTTTCCTTTCTTTCTTTGTCTCTCTCTCTTTCTCTTTCTTTCTTCCTTCCTTCCTTTCTTCCTTCCTCTCTATCACTCTTTCTTTCTTTCCTTCCTTCTTTCTTTCTCTCTTTGTTTTCTTTCTTTCTTTCCTTCTTTCTCTCTCTCTCTCTTTCTCGCTCTTTCTCTCTTTCTTTCCTTCTTTTCTTTTTCTTCCCTTGCTATCTTTGTTTTCTTTCTTTCTCTTTTCTTTTCTTTCCTTCTTTCTTTCTTTCTCCTATCTCTCTGTCTCTTTCTTTCTCTTTCTTTATTGCATTCTTTCCTTTTCTCTTGCTTTTCTTTCTCACTTTCTTCCTTTCTCTTTCTTTCTTTCTTTCTTTCTTTGTTTCATTCTTTCTTCGGTCTTTGCCTCTTTCTTCCTTTCTTTCTTTCCTTCTTACTTTCATTCTTTTCTTTTTCTTCCCTTACTATCTTTCCCTTCTTTCTTTCTCTCTCTTTCTTTCTCTCTCTTTCTTTCTCTCTCTCTCTCTCTTTCTCTCTCACTCTTTCTTTCTTTCTTTCTTTCCTACTTGGTTTCTTTCTTTCTTTCCTTTTTCTTCCAGACGGAGTCTCACTCTGTCACCCAACCTGGAGTGCAGTGGCAAGATCTGGGCCCACTGCAAGCTCCGCCTCCCGGGTTCACGCCATTCTCCTGCCTCAGCCTCCTGAGTAGCTGGGATTACAGGCATGCACCACCACACCTGGCTAATTTTGTATTTTTAGTAGAGACGGGGCTTCTCCATGTTGGTTAGCTTGGTCTTGGTCTGGAACTCCCAACTTCAGGCGATCCACCCACTTTCCCAAAGTGCTAGGATACCCAAAGTGCTAGGATTACAGGCGTGAGTCACCAGCGCCCGGTCAGACTAGGGGTATAGTTTTAGGCTTCTGCTTGGCTTTCCTTTTCTGTGATGAATTTCACCTCACAGTCTTAGGATATGGTGAGGAGTTTTAGGCATCGATCTTCATATGGGATATTATTCTACAGTTTTCTCTTGTAAAATCTTTGTCTTGCTTTGGTATCAGGGCAATTGTAGCCTCATAGAATGAGTTAGGGAATACTCCCTCCTCTTCAAGGTTTTGGCAGGATTAACAAGGATTACTATTCGTTCTCTAAATATTTGATAGAGAAGTCAAGTCCAAGGCTTTTTTTTTTTTTTTTTTTTTTTTTTTTGGCAGGAGATATTGGGTTACTGATTCAGTCTCCTTACTAGTTACTAGTCTATTCAGATTTTCACTTTCTTTGTGATTTAGTCTTGGTAGGGTTCATGTTCCTAGGAATTTATCCATTTCATCCAAGTTATCCAATATGTTGGTGTACAATTGTTCTTAGCACTCTCTTACAATCCTATTCATTTATTTCTTTGAGACAGGATCTCATCTGTCACCTAGGCTAGAGTGCAGTGGTGTGATCTAGGCTCATTACAACCTCCACCTCCCAGGTTCAAGCGATCCTCCTACCTCAGCCTCCTCAGTAGCTGGGACAACAGGCTTTCGCCACCAAGATGGGCTGAATTTTCTTCTTTCTTTCTTTCTTTCTTTAATTTATTTATTTTTTTCTTTCCTTTTTATCTTTTTTTTTTTTTTTTGGTAAAGACCGGGTTTGACCATATCTCCCAGGCTGGTCTTGAACTCCTGAGCTAAAGTGATTCACCTGCCTGAACCTCCCGAGTAGCTGGGATTACAGGGGCCTACCACCACACCCGGCTAATGTTTTTTGTATTTTTAGTAGAGATGGTTTCACCATGTTGGCCAGGTTAGTCTTGAACTCCTAACCTCAAGTGATCTGCATGCCTCGGCCTCCCAAAGTGCTGGGATTATAGGTGTGAGCCACTTCACCCTGCCAATCGTTTTCATTTTGACTGGATCCAATAGTAATGTCCCCACTTCCATTTCTCATTTTCGTAATTTGAGTATTCTCTCTTTTTTTCTTAGTCACTCCATAAAGTTTGTCAATTTTATCTTTCAAAAAACCAACTTTCAGTTTTGTTGATTTTCTCCATTTTTGTATTTTCTGTTTTATTTATTTCTGAATTAATCTTTCTTTCTTTCCTTCCTAGGGTTTAATTTGTTCTTTTCTAGTGCCTAAATTGTAAATTTAGATTGCTAATTTGAGGTCCTTTGGGTGTTTTTTGTTTTGTTTTCTTTTGAGAGGGAGTCTCGCTCTTGTTGCCCGGGCTGGAGTGCAATGGTGCGATCTCGGCTCACTGCAACCTCTGCCTCCCAGGTTTAAGCAATTCTCTTGCTTCAGCCTCCCAAGTCGCTGGGATTACAGGCGCCTGCCACCACAACCGGCTAATTTTGTATTTTCAGCAGAGACAGGGTTTCTCCCTGTTGTTCAGGCTAGTCTCGAACTCCTGACCTCAGGTGATTGGCTCACCTCAGCCTCCCAAAGTGCTGGGATTACAGGCATTAACCGCGACGCCTGGCTTTCTTTAGGTTTTTTTCATGTAAGCATTTCACACTATAAATTTCCCTGTTAGCACTGCTTTCACTGCATCCCAAAGTTTGGCTATGCTGTGTTTTCATTTTCATTCATTTCTGAGTACAGCTGAGCCTTGAACAACATGGGTTTGAACTGCAAGGGTGCACTTATACAGGAATTGTTTTCAATAAGTACAGTAGGTCCTCTGATTTCATTAATTCTGCATCTGTAACCAAAGGCAGATTGAAAATACAGTCTTCACAGAGCGCAAACCCTGAGGATACAGCGGCCTAACTTTTTTAATGCCCAGGTTTTACAGGGCCAACTGCAAGACTTGACTCTGTGTGGATTTTGGCCTACTTATGGGGTCCTGGAACCAATCCCCTGTGGATACTGACACCCAACTGTATTTTCTGATTTCTCTTGTGGTTTCTTCTTTAACCCACTGGTTGTTTAAGCAAATATCTGAATCTCTTCAAATACCTGAGACTGGATAATTTATTAAAAAGAGACATTTATTTCTCTCAGTTCTCAAGGCTGGGGTGTCCAAGGTCAAGTCATCAGCCCATTCAGTGTCTAAGGAGGGCCCAGTCTCTCCTTCCAAGATGACACAACGTTGCTTCATCTTTCAGAGGGGAAGAACATTGTGTCCCCACACGGAGGAGACGGAGGGAATGAACCCACTCAAGTCCTTTTCTAAGGGCTCTAATTTCATCCATAAGGACTTCTACCCTCAGGAGATAATCGCCTCCTAAAGAATCCACCTTTTTACCCTTTTTTTTTTTTTTTTTTTTTTTTTTTTTTTTTTTTTGAGACAGGGTCTCATTCTATTGCCCCTACGGCAGTGCAGTAGCCTGTAGCCTGATCATGGCTCACTGCAGCCTTGACCTCCCAGGCTCAACCAGTCCTCCTGCTTCAGCCTCCTGAGTAGCTGGGACTACAGGCCTGCACCACCACGCCCACCGAATTTGGTGTTTTTTCTAGAGACACGTTTTGCCATTTTGCCCTGGCTGGTCTTGAACTCCTGGGCTCGAACAATCTGACTGCCTTTCCCTTCCAAAGTGCTGGGATGACAGCGTTAGCCACCACCCCAGGCCAGTGCCCACCTCTTAATACTATCATATTGGCAAATAAATTTCAGCATATAAATTTTGGGGGACATTCAGACCATAGCAGTGTGTTCTTTACTTTCCAAAAAGAAAACAGGTCAGTTTATCAGTTTTCCTTGTATTATTGATTTTTAACTCGATTTTGTTGTGGTCAGAGAAGACATTTGATAATACGCTGTTCGCCCTTCGCCAGCCTCGACGACTCTGGGTGAGGGGGCAAGAGGGGCCCTCGCAGGATTCCTGAGCGGCCAGGGATCCCAAAGAATACCTGCGCGACTGGGCGGAGGACCCGACGGGGTCCCAGGATCGTGGGCTGTGGGCCCTGACGCCTCGGAGCACTCCCTGTTCCGAGCGGGCCCGACGTGGTGGAAGCTCGGGAGCTCGGCAGCCGGGAGAGGCAGCAGGCGAAGAGGCTCCGGGATCCCGATCCGAGCACGACGACCCCGGGCTGGCGGTGCGGGCTGGAAGCCGGCGGGCATGGCTGGGCCGGGCTCTTGGGGCAGCCAGGCGCCTCTGCCGGCGTCTACGGCCATACCACCCTGAACGCGCCCGATCTCGTCTGATCTCGGAAGCTAAGCAGGGTCGGGCCTGGTTAGTACTTGGATGGGAGACCGCCTGGGAATACCGGGTGCTGTAGGCTTTTTGGCTTGCTTTCTTCTCTTTCTTTCTTTTCTACCTTCCTTTCTTCCCTTCTCTCACTCACTCTTCTTTCTTTCTTTCTTTCCTTCTTTCTCTCTTTCTTTCCTTTCTTTCTTTCTTTCCTTCTTTCTTTCTATCTCTCCCTCTTTCTATCTCGCTCTTTCTCTCTCTTTTGCTTTCCTTCTTACTTTCATTCTTTTCTGTTTCTTCCCTTGCTATCTTTCCTTTCTTTCTTTGTCTCTCTCTCTTTCTTTCTTTCGTTCTGCTGTCTTTCCTTCTTTCTTTCTTTCTACCTCTCTATCTTTCTTTCTATCCTTCCTCCTTTCTTTCCTTCTTTCTTTCTCTCTCCCTCTCTCTTGCTTGCTCTTTCTTTCTTTCCTTCTTTCTTTCATTCTTTTCTTTTTCTTCCCTTGCTATCTTCCTTTTCTTTCTTCTCGTTCTTTCTTCTTTCTTGCTTTCCTTCTTTCTTTCTTTCTCCTATCTCTCTGTCTCTTTCTTTCTCTCTCTTTCTCTTTCTTTATTTCGTTCTTTCCTTCTTTCTTGCTTTTCTTTCTCACTTTCTTTTCTTCCTTTCTTTCTTTCTTTCTTCTATTTGCTCCTTTCTTTCTTTCCTTTCTTTCTTTCTTTCTTTCTTTCTTTCTTTCTTTCTTTCTTTCTTTCTTTCTTTCTTTCTTTCTTTCTTCCTTCCTTCCTTCCTTCCTTCCTTCTTTCTTTCCTTCCTTCTTTGTTTCTTTCCTTCTTTCTTTCTGTCTTTCCTTTTTCTTCCAGAAGGAGTCTCGCTGTCACCCAGCCTGGAGTGCAGTGGCAAGATCTCGGCTCACTGCAAGCTCCGCCTCCCGGGTTCACGCCATTCTCCTGCCTCAGCCTACCAAACAGCTGGGACTACAGGCGCCCGCCACCACGCCCGGCTCATGTTTCGTAGTTTTAGTGGAGACGGGGTTTCACCGTGTTAGCCAGGCTGGTCTGGATCTCCTGACGTCGTGATCCACCCGCCTCGGCCTCCCAAAGTGCTGGGATTACAGGCGTGATCCACCGCGCCCGGCCTGCTGTAGGCTTTTGTGGCTTCCCCTCTCCCTCCCTTGCCCCTACTATCGCCATGCTTCCCAACCTCCCCGGACTCTGCTCCCCCCTTGTCGCCCGCCTACACCCCCGCCGCAGCCGGGGACCTCCTCCTGGGGGTCCGCCACCAAAGCAGCACCGGGCAGCGGCATCCCACCGCTTCCGCCTCGCCGCCGCCCGGCCAGGAGCCCGGCTCCAGCCCTGGAGGGCAGGAGGCCGGACCCCAAAGGCGCAGGCGCGGGTTCCCTGCCGTTCCCGGCGCCTTCCCGCTCCCGGAACGCACAGGCGATTCAATCCATTCACCGGGCGGGCGCCGCCGCAACCTTCCAAACCGGGGGAAGGGGCGGGCAGGGCCAGCGGGTGCCACAGACGCCAGCCGAGACCTCCGCTCCAGAACGCAGGGGCTGCTTTATCCGGGGGAAGGACATTGCTTCGCCAGCAACCAGGAAAACAGTCCCTGTGCACCCGGATTCCCATTGCCACCAACTTCGTGTAAACTCCAGTCCCGAGGACACGCCAGAGACCCAGGCCTCGGGCCCCGTGGGCACGCCCGGTGCCACGGCTCCCGCCAAAAGGGCGGGCGCACTCTGCAAATCAAGGGGCCCACCGCACCGCACCAAGAGCACAGGGAGGTGCCAACACAGGAAGGAGCCTACGAAACCCACCCCCAAAGCAAGCAATTAATCCAAGACAAAACCCGTCTCAGCGCTCCGTTGCTCCTCTCGCATGGACGGCCTGGCCACCCTGTTCTGGCCCAGCCCAAGCCCCCTCCACCCTATCCCGGCCTGCTCAAAAGGGCCCTGCCTACGGGAGCAGGGCGCTCCCTCTCCAAGGCTCTATCGCTCTCGCTCTCTAGCTCCCTGCCCCTCTCTCTTCTGGGTTTGCCCCTGCACCTCGCGCTATTTCTGTCGCCTTTCCTCTGTCTCTCCCTCTCTGTCTGTCTTTCTCGCTCTCTCTGTCCCTCTCTCTATCTCTGCCTCTCTGTCTCTTTCCCTCTCCACCTCCCCTGTCTCTCTCGATCGCTGTCTCTCTCCCTCCCTCGGTTTCAATCTCTCCATCTATCTCTTCCTTGCTCTCCTTCAAGCCGTTTCTGTGTGCACGTGTGTGTGTGTGTGTGTGTGTGTGTGTGTGTGTGTGTGTGTGTGTGTGTCTGTGTGTGAGCGCGCGCGCGTGTGTGGGTTCCCGCGCGCGAGCGCCCGGGTGTGTCTGTGTGTGGGGCTGTGGATTTGCTGCTGGTGGTGGTGGGGTGTTTCTGGGTTTCTCTCAGCCCCTCTCGCCGGGGATCAGGCTGCCGGCTCTAGTGCCAGCCCGGGGCAAAGCAGGGCCATCCCCCAACACCCCAGCCCCCACGCCCTCTTGCCCACCGGCCGGGTCTTGGTCGGGACAAGCGACCGTGGTGGGGGCGTTGTGAGAAAAAGGCCAGGCGCGGCTGGGCCGGCTGTTCGCCCTTGGCCAGCCCTGACGCCTCTGGGGGGGTGGGCCAAGAGGGGGCCTCGCAGGAGCTCCCCCAGCGGCCAGGGATCCAAAAGAATACCTCCACGACAGGGCGGAGGACCCGCCGGGGTCCCAGGATCGTGGGCCCTGGGCCCTGACGCCTCGGAGCACTCCCTGTTCCGAGCGGGCCCGACGTGGTGGAAGCTCGGGAGCTCGGCAGCCGGGGGAAGGCCGCGGGCGAGCGGCTCGGGGGTCCCGATCCGAGCCCGGCGACCCCGGGCTGGCGGTGCGGGCTGGAAGCCGGCGGGCATGGCTGGGCCGGGCTCTTGGGGCAGCCAGGCGCCTCTGCCGGCGTCTACGGCCATACCACCCTGAACGCGCCCGATCTCGTCTGATCTCGGAAGCTAAGCAGGGTCGGGCCTGGTTAGTACTTGGATGGGAGACCGCCTGGGAATACCGGGTGCTGTAGGCTTTTTGGCTTGCTTTCTTCTCTTTCTTTCTTTTCTACCTTCCTTTCTTCCCTTCTCTCACTCACTCTTCTTTCCTTCTTTCTTTCCTTCTTTCTCTCTTTCTTTCCTTTCTTTCTTTCTTTCCTTCTTTCTTTCTATCTCTCCCTCTTTCTATCTCGCTCTTTCTCTCTCTTTTGCTTTCCTTCTTACTTTCATTCTTTTCTGTTTCTTCCCTTGCTATCTTTCCTTTCTTTCTTTGTCTCTCTCTCTTTCTCTTTCTTTCTTCCTTCCTTCCTTTCTTCCTTCCTCTCTATCTATCACTCTTTCTTTCTTTCCTTCCTTCTTTCTTTCTCTCTTTGTTTTCTTTCTTTCTTTCCTTCTTTCTCTCTCTCTCTCTTTCTCGCTCTTTCTCTCTTTCTTTCCTTCTTTTCTTTTTCTTCCCTTGCTATCTTTGTTTTCTTTCTTTCTCTTTTCTTTTCTTTCCTTCTTTCTTTCTTTCTCCTATCTCTCTGTCTCTTTCTTTCTCTTTCTTTATTGCATTCTTTCCTTTTCTCTTGCTTTTCTTTCTCACTTTCTTCCTTTCTCTTTCTTTCTTTCTTTCTTTCTTTGTTTCATTCTTTCTTCGGTCTTTGCCTCTTTCTTCCTTTCTTTCTTTCCTTCTTACTTTCATTCTTTTCTTTTTCTTCCCTTACTATCTTTCCCTTCTTTCTTTCTCTCTCTTTCTTTCTCTCTCTTTCTTTCTCTCTCTCTCTCTCTTTCTCTCTCACTCTTTCTTTCTTTCTTTCTTTCCTACTTGGTTTCTTTCTTTCTTTCCTTTTTCTTCCAGACGGAGTCTCACTCTGTCACCCAACCTGGAGTGCAGTGGCAAGATCTGGGCCCACTGCAAGCTCCGCCTCCCGGGTTCACGCCATTCTCCTGCCTCAGCCTCCTGAGTAGCTGGGATTACAGGCATGCACCACCACACCTGGCTAATTTTGTATTTTTAGTAGAGACGGGGCTTCTCCATGTTGGTTAGCTTGGTCTTGGTCTGGAACTCCCAACTTCAGGCGATCCACCCACTTTCCCAAAGTGCTAGGATACCCAAAGTGCTAGGATTACAGGCGTGAGTCACCAGCGCCCGGTCAGACTAGGGGTATAGTTTTAGGCTTCTGCTTGGCTTTCCTTTTCTGTGATGAATTTCACCTCACAGTCTTAGGATATGGTGAGGAGTTTTAGGCATCGATCTTCATATGGGATATTATTCTACAGTTTTCTCTTGTAAAATCTTTGTCTTGCTTTGGTATCAGGGCAATTGTAGCCTCATAGAATGAGTTAGGGAATACTCCCTCCTCTTCAAGGTTTTGGCAGGATTAACAAGGATTACTATTCGTTCTCTAAATATTTGATAGAGAAGTCAAGTCCAAGGCTTTTTTTTTTTTTTTTTTTTTTTTTTTGGCAGGAGATATTGGGTTACTGATTCAGTCTCCTTACTAGTTACTAGTCTATTCAGATTTTCACTTTCTTTGTGATTTAGTCTTGGTAGGGTTCATGTTCCTAGGAATTTATCCATTTCATCCAAGTTATCCAATATGTTGGTGTACAATTGTTCTTAGCACTCTCTTACAATCCTATTCATTTATTTCTTTGAGACAGGATCTCATCTGTCACCTAGGCTAGAGTGCAGTGGTGTGATCTAGGCTCATTACAACCTCCACCTCCCAGGTTCAAGCGATCCTCCTACCTCAGCCTCCTCAGTAGCTGGGACAACAGGCTTTCGCCACCAAGATGGGCTGAATTTTCTTCTTTCTTTCTTTCTTTCTTTAATTTATTTATTTTTTTCTTTCCTTTTTATCTTTTTTTTTTTTTTTTTGGTAAAGACCGGGTTTGACCATATCTCCCAGGCTGGTCTTGAACTCCTGAGCTAAAGTGATTCACCTGCCTGAACCTCCCGAGTAGCTGGGATTACAGGGGCCTACCACCACACCCGGCTAATGTTTTTTGTATTTTTAGTAGAGATGGTTTCACCATGTTGGCC
Source organism: Macaca fascicularis (assembly GCF_037993035.2). Lineage (NCBI taxonomy): Eukaryota > Metazoa > Chordata > Mammalia > Primates > Cercopithecidae > Macaca > Macaca fascicularis. The sequence goes on from NC_088375.1 coordinate 20,483,373, forward strand.
AGGTTAGTCTTGAACTCCTAACCTCAAGTGATCTGCATGCCTCGGCCTCCCAAAGTGCTGGGATTATAGGTGTGAGCCACTTCACCCTGCCAATCGTTTTCATTTTGACTGGATCCAATAGTAATGTCCCCACTTCCATTTCTCATTTTCGTAATTTGAGTATTCTCTCTTTTTTTCTTAGTCACTCCATAAAGTTTGTCAATTTTATCTTTCAAAAAACCAACTTTCAGTTTTGTTGATTTTCTCCATTTTTGTATTTTCTGTTTTATTTATTTCTGAATTAATCTTTCTTTCTTTCCTTCCTAGGGTTTAATTTGTTCTTTTCTAGTGCCTAAATTGTAAATTTAGATTGCTAATTTGAGGTCCTTTGGGTGTTTTTTGTTTTGTTTTCTTTTGAGAGGGAGTCTCGCTCTTGTTGCCCGGGCTGGAGTGCAATGGTGCGATCTCGGCTCACTGCAACCTCTGCCTCCCAGGTTTAAGCAATTCTCTTGCTTCAGCCTCCCAAGTCGCTGGGATTACAGGCGCCTGCCACCACAACCGGCTAATTTTGTATTTTCAGCAGAGACAGGGTTTCTCCCTGTTGTTCAGGCTAGTCTCGAACTCCTGACCTCAGGTGATTGGCTCACCTCAGCCTCCCAAAGTGCTGGGATTACAGGCATTAACCGCGACGCCTGGCTTTCTTTAGGTTTTTTTCATGTAAGCATTTCACACTATAAATTTCCCTGTTAGCACTGCTTTCACTGCATCCCAAAGTTTGGCTATGCTGTGTTTTCATTTTCATTCATTTCTGAGTACAGCTGAGCCTTGAACAACATGGGTTTGAACTGCAAGGGTGCACTTATACAGGAATTGTTTTCAATAAGTACAGTAGGTCCTCTGATTTCATTAATTCTGCATCTGTAACCAAAGGCAGATTGAAAATACAGTCTTCACAGAGCGCAAACCCTGAGGATACAGCGGCCTAACTTTTTTAATGCCCAGGTTTTACAGGGCCAACTGCAAGACTTGACTCTGTGTGGATTTTGGCCTACTTATGGGGTCCTGGAACCAATCCCCTGTGGATACTGACACCCAACTGTATTTTCTGATTTCTCTTGTGGTTTCTTCTTTAACCCACTGGTTGTTTAAGCAAATATCTGAATCTCTTCAAATACCTGAGACTGGATAATTTATTAAAAAGAGACATTTATTTCTCTCAGTTCTCAAGGCTGGGGTGTCCAAGGTCAAGTCATCAGCCCATTCAGTGTCTAAGGAGGGCCCAGTCTCTCCTTCCAAGATGACACAACGTTGCTTCATCTTTCAGAGGGGAAGAACATTGTGTCCCCACACGGAGGAGACGGAGGGAATGAACCCACTCAAGTCCTTTTCTAAGGGCTCTAATTTCATCCATAAGGACTTCTACCCTCAGGAGATAATCGCCTCCTAAAGAATCCACCTTTTTACCCTTTTTTTTTTTTTTTTTTTTTTTTTTTTTTTTTTTTTGAGACAGGGTCTCATTCTATTGCCCCTACGGCAGTGCAGTAGCCTGTAGCCTGATCATGGCTCACTGCAGCCTTGACCTCCCAGGCTCAACCAGTCCTCCTGCTTCAGCCTCCTGAGTAGCTGGGACTACAGGCCTGCACCACCACGCCCACCGAATTTGGTGTTTTTTCTAGAGACACGTTTTGCCATTTTGCCCTGGCTGGTCTTGAACTCCTGGGCTCGAACAATCTGACTGCCTTTCCCTTCCAAAGTGCTGGGATGACAGCGTTAGCCACCACCCCAGGCCAGTGCCCACCTCTTAATACTATCATATTGGCAAATAAATTTCAGCATATAAATTTTGGGGGACATTCAGACCATAGCAGTGTGTTCTTTACTTTCCAAAAAGAAAACAGGTCAGTTTATCAGTTTTCCTTGTATTATTGATTTTTAACTCGATTTTGTTGTGGTCAGAGAAGACATTTGATAATACGCTGTTCGCCCTTCGCCAGCCTCGACGACTCTGGGTGAGGGGGCAAGAGGGGCCCTCGCAGGATTCCTGAGCGGCCAGGGATCCCAAAGAATACCTGCGCGACTGGGCGGAGGACCCGACGGGGTCCCAGGATCGTGGGCTGTGGGCCCTGACGCCTCGGAGCACTCCCTGTTCCGAGCGGGCCCGACGTGGTGGAAGCTCGGGAGCTCGGCAGCCGGGAGAGGCAGCAGGCGAAGAGGCTCCGGGATCCCGATCCGAGCACGACGACCCCGGGCTGGCGGTGCGGGCTGGAAGCCGGCGGGCATGGCTGGGCCGGGCTCTTGGGGCAGCCAGGCGCCTCTGCCGGCGTCTACGGCCATACCACCCTGAACGCGCCCGATCTCGTCTGATCTCGGAAGCTAAGCAGGGTCGGGCCTGGTTAGTACTTGGATGGGAGACCGCCTGGGAATACCGGGTGCTGTAGGCTTTTTGGCTTGCTTTCTTCTCTTTCTTTCTTTTCTACCTTCCTTTCTTCCCTTCTCTCACTCACTCTTCTTTCTTTCTTTCTTTCCTTCTTTCTCTCTTTCTTTCCTTTCTTTCTTTCTTTCCTTCTTTCTTTCTATCTCTCCCTCTTTCTATCTCGCTCTTTCTCTCTCTTTTGCTTTCCTTCTTACTTTCATTCTTTTCTGTTTCTTCCCTTGCTATCTTTCCTTTCTTTCTTTGTCTCTCTCTCTTTCTTTCTTTCGTTCTGCTGTCTTTCCTTCTTTCTTTCTTTCTACCTCTCTATCTTTCTTTCTATCCTTCCTCCTTTCTTTCCTTCTTTCTTTCTCTCTCCCTCTCTCTTGCTTGCTCTTTCTTTCTTTCCTTCTTTCTTTCATTCTTTTCTTTTTCTTCCCTTGCTATCTTCCTTTTCTTTCTTCTCGTTCTTTCTTCTTTCTTGCTTTCCTTCTTTCTTTCTTTCTCCTATCTCTCTGTCTCTTTCTTTCTCTCTCTTTCTCTTTCTTTATTTCGTTCTTTCCTTCTTTCTTGCTTTTCTTTCTCACTTTCTTTTCTTCCTTTCTTTCTTTCTTTCTTTCTTCTATTTGCTCCTTTCTTTCTTTCCTTTCTTTCTTTCTTTCTTTCTTTCTTTCTTTCTTTCTTTCTTTCTTTCTTTCTTTCTTTCTTTCTTTCTTTCTTTCTTTCCTTCCTTCCTTCCTTCCTTCCTTCCTTCCTTCTTTCTTTCCTTCCTTCTTTGTTTCTTTCCTTCTTTCTTTCTGTCTTTCCTTTTTCTTCCAGAAGGAGTCTCGCTGTCACCCAGCCTGGAGTGCAGTGGCAAGATCTCGGCTCACTGCAAGCTCCGCCTCCCGGGTTCACGCCATTCTCCTGCCTCAGCCTACCAAACAGCTGGGACTACAGGCGCCCGCCACCACGCCCGGCTCATGTTTCGTAGTTTTAGTGGAGACGGGGTTTCACCGTGTTAGCCAGGCTGGTCTGGATCTCCTGACGTCGTGATCCACCCGCCTCGGCCTCCCAAAGTGCTGGGATTACAGGCGTGATCCACCGCGCCCGGCCTGCTGTAGGCTTTTGTGGCTTCCCCTCTCCCTCCCTTGCCCCTACTATCGCCATGCTTCCCAACCTCCCCGGACTCTGCTCCCCCCTTGTCGCCCGCCTACACCCCCGCCGCAGCCGGGGACCTCCTCCTGGGGGTCCGCCACCAAAGCAGCACCGGGCAGCGGCATCCCACCGCTTCCGCCTCGCCGCCGCCCGGCCAGGAGCCCGGCTCCAGCCCTGGAGGGCAGGAGGCCGGACCCCAAAGGCGCAGGCGCGGGTTCCCTGCCGTTCCCGGCGCCTTCCCGCTCCCGGAACGCACAGGCGATTCAATCCATTCACCGGGCGGGCGCCGCCGCAACCTTCCAAACCGGGGGAAGGGGCGGGCAGGGCCAGCGGGTGCCACAGACGCCAGCCGAGACCTCCGCTCCAGAACGCAGGGGCTGCTTTATCCGGGGGAAGGACATTGCTTCGCCAGCAACCAGGAAAACAGTCCCTGTGCACCCGGATTCCCATTGCCACCAACTTCGTGTAAACTCCAGTCCCGAGGACACGCCAGAGACCCAGGCCTCGGGCCCCGTGGGCACGCCCGGTGCCACGGCTCCCGCCAAAAGGGCGGGCGCACTCTGCAAATCAAGGGGCCCACCGCACCGCACCAAGAGCACAGGGAGGTGCCAACACAGGAAGGAGCCTACGAAACCCACCCCCAAAGCAAGCAATTAATCCAAGACAAAACCCGTCTCAGCGCTCCGTTGCTCCTCTCGCATGGACGGCCTGGCCACCCTGTTCTGGCCCAGCCCAAGCCCCCTCCACCCTATCCCGGCCTGCTCAAAAGGGCCCTGCCTACGGGAGCAGGGCGCTCCCTCTCCAAGGCTCTATCGCTCTCGCTCTCTAGCTCCCTGCCCCTCTCTCTTCTGGGTTTGCCCCTGCACCTCGCGCTATTTCTGTCGCCTTTCCTCTGTCTCTCCCTCTCTGTCTGTCTTTCTCGCTCTCTCTGTCCCTCTCTCTATCTCTGCCTCTCTGTCTCTTTCCCTCTCCACCTCCCCTGTCTCTCTCGATCGCTGTCTCTCTCCCTCCCTCGGTTTCAATCTCTCCATCTATCTCTTCCTTGCTCTCCTTCAAGCCGTTTCTGTGTGCACGTGTGTGTGTGTGTGTGTGTGTGTGTGTGTGTGTGTGTCTGTGTGTGAGCGCGCGCGCGTGTGTGGGTTCCCGCGCGCGAGCGCCCGGGTGTGTCTGTGTGTGGGGCTGTGGATTTGCTGCTGGTGGTGGTGGGGTGTTTCTGGGTTTCTCTCAGCCCCTCTCGCCGGGGATCAGGCTGCCGGCTCTAGTGCCAGCCCGGGGCAAAGCAGGGCCATCCCCCAACACCCCAGCCCCCACGCCCTCTTGCCCACCGGCCGGGTCTTGGTCGGGACAAGCGACCGTGGTGGGGGCGTTGTGAGAAAAAGGCCAGGCGCGGCTGGGCCGGCTGTTCGCCCTTGGCCAGCCCTGACGCCTCTGGGGGGGTGGGCCAAGAGGGGGCCTCGCAGGAGCTCCCCCAGCGGCCAGGGATCCAAAAGAATACCTCCACGACAGGGCGGAGGACCCGCCGGGGTCCCAGGATCGTGGGCCCTGGGCCCTGACGCCTCGGAGCACTCCCTGTTCCGAGCGGGCCCGACGTGGTGGAAGCTCGGGAGCTCGGCAGCCGGGGGAAGGCCGCGGGCGAGCGGCTCGGGGGTCCCGATCCGAGCCCGGCGACCCCGGGCTGGCGGTGCGGGCTGGAAGCCGGCGGGCATGGCTGGGCCGGGCTCTTGGGGCAGCCAGGCGCCTCTGCCGGCGTCTACGGCCATACCACCCTGAACGCGCCCGATCTCGTCTGATCTCGTGAAGCTAAGCAGGGTCGGGCCTGGTTAGTACTTGGATGGGAGACCGCCTGGGAATACCGGGTGCTGTAGGCTTTTTGGCTTGCTTTCTTCTCTTTCTTTCTTTTCTACCTTCCTTTCTTCCCTTCTCTCACTCACTCTTCTTTCCTTCTTTCTTTCCTTCTTTCTCTCTTTCTTTCCTTTCTTTCTTTCTTTCCTTCTTTCTTTCTATCTCTCCCTCTTTCTATCTCGCTCTTTCTCTCTCTTTTGCTTTCCTTCTTACTTTCATTCTTTTCTGTTTCTTCCCTTGCTATCTTTCCTTTCTTTCTTTGTCTCTCTCTCTTTCTCTTTCTTTCTTCCTTCCTTCCTTTCTTCCTTCCTCTCTATCTATCACTCTTTCTTTCTTTCCTTCCTTCTTTCTTTCTCTCTTTGTTTTCTTTCTTTCTTTCCTTCTTTCTCTCTCTCTCTCTTTCTCGCTCTTTCTCTCTTTCTTTCCTTCTTTTCTTTTTCTTCCCTTGCTATCTTTGTTTTCTTTCTTTCTCTTTTCTTTTCTTTCCTTCTTTCTTTCTTTCTCCTATCTCTCTGTCTCTTTCTTTCTCTTTCTTTATTGCATTCTTTCCTTTTCTCTTGCTTTTCTTTCTCACTTTCTTCCTTTCTCTTTCTTTCTTTCTTTCTTTCTTTCTTTGTTTCATTCTTTCTTCGGTCTTTGCCTCTTTCTTCCTTTCTTTCTTTCCTTCTTACTTTCATTCTTTTCTTTTTCTTCCCTTACTATCTTTCCCTTCTTTCTTTCTCTCTCTTTCTTTCTCTCTCTTTCTTTCTCTCTCTCTCTCTCTTTCTCTCTCACTCTTTCTTTCTTTCTTTCTTTCCTACTTGGTTTCTTTCTTTCTTTCCTTTTTCTTCCAGACGGAGTCTCACTCTGTCACCCAACCTGGAGTGCAGTGGCAAGATCTGGGCCCACTGCAAGCTCCGCCTCCCGGGTTCACGCCATTCTCCTGCCTCAGCCTCCTGAGTAGCTGGGATTACAGGCATGCACCACCACACCTGGCTAATTTTGTATTTTTAGTAGAGACGGGGCTTCTCCAAGTTGGTTAGCTTGGTCTTGGTCTGGAACTCCCAACTTCAGGCGATCCACCCACTTTCCCAAAGTGCTAGGATACCCAAAGTGCTAGGATTACAGGCGTGAGTCACCAGCGCCCGGTCAGACTAGGGGTATAGTTTTAGGCTTCTGCTTGGCTTTCCTTTTCTGTGATGAATTTCACCTCACAGTCTTAGGATATGGTGAGGAGTTTTAGGCATCGATCTTCATATGGGATATTATTCTACAGTTTTCTCTTGTAAAATCTTTGTCTTGCTTTGGTATCAGGGCAATTGTAGCCTCATAGAATGAGTTAGGGAATACTCCCTCCTCTTCAAGGTTTTGGCAGGATTAACAAGGATTACTATTCGTTCTCTAAATATTTGATAGAGAAGTCAAGTCCAAGGCTTTTTTTTTTTTTTTTTTTTTTGGCAGGAGATATTGGGTTACTGATTCAGTCTCCTTACTAGTTACTAGTCTATTCAGATTTTCACTTTCTTTGTGATTTAGTCTTGGTAGGGTTCATGTTCCTAGGAATTTATCCATTTCATCCAAGTTATCCAATATGTTGGTGTACAATTGTTCTTAGCACTCTCTTACAATCCTATTCATTTATTTCTTTGAGACAGGATCTCATCTGTCACCTAGGCTAGAGTGCAGTGGTGTGATCTAGGCTCATTACAACCTCCACCTCCCAGGTTCAAGCGATCCTCCTACCTCAGCCTCCTCAGTAGCTGGGACAACAGGCTTTCGCCACCAAGATGGGCTGAATTTTCTTCTTTCTTTCTTTCTTTCTTTAATTTATTTATTTTTTTCTTTCCTTTTTATCTTTTTTTTTTTTTTTGGTAAAGACCGGGTTTGACCATATCTCCCAGGCTGGTCTTGAACTCCTGAGCTAAAGTGATTCACCTGCCTGAACCTCCCGAGTAGCTGGGATTACAGGGGCCTACCACCACACCCGGCTAATGTTTTTTGTATTTTTAGTAGAGATGGTTTCACCATGTTGGCCAGGTTAGTCTTGAACTCCTAACCTCAAGTGATCTGCATGCCTCGGCCTCCCAAAGTGCTGGGATTATAGGTGTGAGCCACTTCACCCTGCCAATCGTTTTCATTTTGACTGGATCCAATAGTAATGTCCCCACTTCCATTTCTCATTTTCGTAATTTGAGTATTCTCTCTTTTTTTCTTAGTCACTCCATAAAGTTTGTCAATTTTATCTTTTAAAAAACCAACTTTCAGTTTTGTTGATTTTCTCCATTTTTGTATTTTCTGTTTTATTTATTTCTGAATTAATCTTTCTTTCTTTCCTTCCTAGGGTTTAATTTGTTCTTTTCTAGTGCCTAAATTGTAAATTTAGATTGCTAATTTGAGGTCCTTTGGGTGTTTTTTGTTTTGTTTTCTTTTGAGAGGGAGTCTCGCTCTTGTTGCCCGGGCTGGAGTGCAATGGTGCGATCTCGGCTCACTGCAACCTCTGCCTCCCAGGTTTAAGCAATTCTCTTGCTTCAGCCTCCCAAGTCGCTGGGATTACAGGCGCCTGCCACCACAACCGGCTAATTTTGTATTTTCAGCAGAGACAGGGTTTCTCCCTGTTGTTCAGGCTAGTCTCGAACTCCTGACCTCAGGTGATTGGCTCACCTCAGCCTCCCAAAGTGCTGGGATTACAGGCATTAACCGCGACGCCTGGCTTTCTTTAGGTTTTTTTCATGTAAGCATTTCACACTATAAATTTCCCTGTTAGCACTGCTTTCACTGCATCCCAAAGTTTGGCTATGCTGTGTTTTCATTTTCATTCATTTCTGAGTACAGCTGAGCCTTGAACAACATGGGTTTGAACTGCAAGGGTGCACTTATACAGGAATTGTTTTCAATAAGTACAGTAGGTCCTCTGATTTCATTAATTCTGCATCTGTAACCAAAGGCAGATTGAAAATACAGTCTTCACAGAGCGCAAACCCTGAGGATACAGCGGCCTAACTTTTTTAATGCCCAGGTTTTACAGGGCCAACTGCAAGACTTGACTCTGTGTGGATTTTGGCCTACTTATGGGGTCCTGGAACCAATCCCCTGTGGATACTGACACCCAACTGTATTTTCTGATTTCTCTTGTGGTTTCTTCTTTAACCCACTGGTTGTTTAAGCAAATATCTGAATCTCTTCAAATACCTGAGACTGGATAATTTATTAAAAAGAGACATTTATTTCTCTCAGTTCTCAAGGCTGGGGTGTCCAAGGTCAAGTCATCAGCCCATTCAGTGTCTAAGGAGGGCCCAGTCTCTCCTTCCAAGATGACACAACGTTGCTTCATCTTTCAGAGGGGAAGAACATTGTGTCCCCACACGGAGGAGACGGAGGGAATGAACCCACTCAAGTCCTTTTCTAAGGGCTCTAATTTCATCCATAAGGACTTCTACCCTCAGGAGATAATCGCCTCCTAAAGAATCCACCTTTTTACCCTTTTTTTTTTTTTTTTTTTTTTTTTTTGAGACAGGGTCTCATTCTATTGCCCCTACGGCAGTGCAGTAGCCTGTAGCCTGATCATGGCTCACTGCAGCCTTGACCTCCCAGGCTCAACCAGTCCTCCTGCTTCAGCCTCCTGAGTAGCTGGGACTACAGGCCTGCACCACCACGCCCACCGAATTTGGTGTTTTTTCTAGAGACACGTTTTGCCATTTTGCCCTGGCTGGTCTTGAACTCCTGGGCTCGAACAATCTGACTGCCTTTCCCTTCCAAAGTGCTGGGATGACAGCGTTAGCCACCACCCCAGGCCAGTGCCCACCTCTTAATACTATCATATTGGCAAATAAATTTCAGCATATAAATTTTGGAGGACATTCAGACCATAGCAGTGTGTTCTTTACTTTCCAAAAAGAAAACAGGTCAGTTTATCAGTTTTCCTTGTATTATTGATTTTTAACTCGATTTTGTTGTGGTCAGAGAAGACATTTGATAATACGCTGTTCGCCCTTCGCCAGCCTCGACGACTCTGGGTGAGGGGGCAAGAGGGGCCCTCGCAGGATTCCTGAGCGGCCAGGGATCCCAAAGAATACCTGCGCGACTGGGCGGAGGACCCGACGGGGTCCCAGGATCGTGGGCTGTGGGCCCTGACGCCTCGGAGCACTCCCTGTTCCGAGCGGGCCCGACGTGGTGGAAGCTCGGGAGCTCGGCAGCCGGGAGAGGCAGCAGGCGAAGAGGCTCCGGGATCCCGATCCGAGCACGACGACCCCGGGCTGGCGGTGCGGGCTGGAAGCCGGCGGGCATGGCTGGGCCGGGCTCTTGGGGCAGCCAGGCGCCTCTGCCGGCGTCTACGGCCATACCACCCTGAACGCGCCCGATCTCGTCTGATCTCGGAAGCTAAGCAGGGTCGGGCCTGGTTAGTACTTGGATGGGAGACCGCCTGGGAATACCGGGTGCTGTAGGCTTTTTGGCTTGCTTTCTTCTCTTTCTTTCTTTTCTACCTTCCTTTCTTCCCTTCTCTCACTCACTCTTCTTTCTTTCTTTCTTTCCTTCTTTCTCTCTTTCTTTCCTTTCTTTCTTTCTTTCCTTCTTTCTTTCTATCTCTCCCTCTTTCTATCTCGCTCTTTCTCTCTCTTTTGCTTTCCTTCTTACTTTCATTCTTTTCTGTTTCTTCCCTTGCTATCTTTCCTTTCTTTCTTTGTCTCTCTCTCTTTCTTTCTTTCGTTCTGCTGTCTTTCCTTCTTTCTTTCTTTCTACCTCTCTATCTTTCTTTCTATCCTTCCTCCTTTCTTTCCTTCTTTCTTTCTCTCTCCCTCTCTCTTGCTTGCTCTTTCTTTCTTTCCTTCTTTCTTTCATTCTTTTCTTTTTCTTCCCTTGCTATCTTCCTTTTCTTTCTTCTCGTTCTTTCTTCTTTCTTGCTTTCCTTCTTTCTTTCTTTCTCCTATCTCTCTGTCTCTTTCTTTCTCTCTCTTTCTCTTTCTTTATTTCGTTCTTTCCTTCTTTCTTGCTTTTCTTTCTCACTTTCTTTTCTTCCTTTCTTTCTTTCTTTCTTTCTTCTATTTGCTCCTTTCTTTCTTTCCTTTCTTTCTTTCTTTCTTTCTTTCTTTCTTTCTTTCTTTCTTTCTTTCCTTCCTTCCTTCCTTCCTTCCTTCCTTCCTTCCTTCCTTCCTTCTTTCTTTCCTTCCTTCTTTGTTTCTTTCCTTCTTTCTTTCTGTCTTTCCTTTTTCTTCCAGAAGGAGTCTCGCTGTCACCCAGCCTGGAGTGCAGTGGCAAGATCTCGGCTCACTGCAAGCTCCGCCTCCCGGGTTCACGCCATTCTCCTGCCTCAGCCTACCAAACAGCTGGGACTACAGGCGCCCGCCACCACGCCCGGCTCATGTTTCGTAGTTTTAGTGGAGACGGGGTTTCACCGTGTTAGCCAGGCTGGTCTGGATCTCCTGACGTCGTGATCCACCCGCCTCGGCCTCCCAAAGTGCTGGGATTACAGGCGTGATCCACCGCGCCCGGCCTGCTGTAGGCTTTTGTGGCTTCCCCTCTCCCTCCCTTGCCCCTACTATCGCCATGCTTCCCAACCTCCCCGGACTCTGCTCCCCCCTTGTCGCCCGCCTACACCCCCGCCGCAGCCGGGGACCTCCTCCTGGGGGTCCGCCACCAAAGCAGCACCGGGCAGCGGCATCCCACCGCTTCCGCCTCGCCGCCGCCCGGCCAGGAGCCCGGCTCCAGCCCTGGAGGGCAGGAGGCCGGACCCCAAAGGCGCAGGCGCGGGTTCCCTGCCGTTCCCGGCGCCTTCCCGCTCCCGGAACGCACAGGCGATTCAATCCATTCACCGGGCGGGCGCCGCCGCAACCTTCCAAACCGGGGGAAGGGGCGGGCAGGGCCAGCGGGTGCCACAGACGCCAGCCGAGACCTCCGCTCCAGAACGCAGGGGCTGCTTTATCCGGGGGAAGGACATTGCTTCGCCAGCAACCAGGAAAACAGTCCCTGTGCACCCGGATTCCCATTGCCACCAACTTCGTGTAAACTCCAGTCCCGAGGACACGCCAGAGACCCAGGCCTCGGGCCCCGTGGGCACGCCCGGTGCCACGGCTCCCGCCAAAAGGGCGGGCGCACTCTGCAAATCAAGGGGCCCACCGCACCGCACCAAGAGCACAGGGAGGTGCCAACACAGGAAGGAGCCTACGAAACCCACCCCCAAAGCAAGCAATTAATCCAAGACAAAACCCGTCTCAGCGCTCCGTTGCTCCTCTCGCATGGACGGCCTGGCCACCCTGTTCTGGCCCAGCCCAAGCCCCCTCCACCCTATCCCGGCCTGCTCAAAAGGGCCCTGCCTACGGGAGCAGGGCGCTCCCTCTCCAAGGCTCTATCGCTCTCGCTCTCTAGCTCCCTGCCCCTCTCTCTTCTGGGTTTGCCCCTGCACCTCGCGCTATTTCTGTCGCCTTTCCTCTGTCTCTCCCTCTCTGTCTGTCTTTCTCGCTCTCTCTGTCCCTCTCTCTATCTCTGCCTCTCTGTCTCTTTCCCTCTCCACCTCCCCTGTCTCTCTCGATCGCTGTCTCTCTCCCTCCCTCGGTTTCAATCTCTCCATCTATCTCTTCCTTGCTCTCCTTCAAGCCGTTTCTGTGTGCACGTGTGTGTGTGTGTGTGTGTGTGTGTGTGTGTGTGTGTCTGTGTGTGAGCGCGCGCGCGTGTGTGGGTTCCCGCGCGCGAGCGCCCGGGTGTGTCTGTGTGTGGGGCTGTGGATTTGCTGCTGGTGGTGGTGGGGTGTTTCTGGGTTTCTCTCAGCCCCTCTCGCCGGGGATCAGGCTGCCGGCTCTAGTGCCAGCCCGGGGCAAAGCAGGGCCATCCCCCAACACCCCAGCCCCCACGCCCTCTTGCCCACCGGCCGGGTCTTGGTCGGGACAAGCGACCGTGGTGGGGGCGTTGTGAGAAAAAGGCCAGGCGCGGCTGGGCCGGCTGTTCGCCCTTGGCCAGCCCTGACGCCTCTGGGGGGGTGGGCCAAGAGGGGGCCTCGCAGGAGCTCCCCCAGCGGCCAGGGATCCAAAAGAATACCTCCACGACAGGGCGGAGGACCCGCCGGGGTCCCAGGATCGTGGGCCCTGGGCCCTGACGCCTCGGAGCACTCCCTGTTCCGAGCGGGCCCGACGTGGTGGAAGCTCGGGAGCTCGGCAGCCGGGGGAAGGCCGCGGGCGAGCGGCTCGGGGGTCCCGATCCGAGCCCGGCGACCCCGGGCTGGCGGTGCGGGCTGGAAGCCGGCGGGCATGGCTGGGCCGGGCTCTTGGGGCAGCCAGGCGCCTCTGCCGGCGTCTACGGCCATACCACCCTGAACGCGCCCGATCTCGTCTGATCTCGGAAGCTAAGCAGGGTCGGGCCTGGTTAGTACTTGGATGGTGAGACCGCCTGGGAATACCGGGTGCTGTAGGCTTTTTGGCTTGCTTTCTTCTCTTTCTTTCTTTTCTACCTTCCTTTCTTCCCTTCTCTCACTCACTCTTCTTTCCTTCTTTCTTTCCTTCTTTCTCTCTTTCTTTCCTTTCTTTCTTTCCTTCTTTCTTTCTATCTCTCCCTCTTTCTATCTCGCTCTTTCTCTCTCTTTTGCTTTCCTTCTTACTTTCATTCTTTTCTGTTTCTTCCCTTGCTATCTTTCCTTTCTTTCTTTGTCTCTCTCTCTTTCTCTTTCTTTCTTCCTTCCTTCCTTTCTTCCTTCCTCTCTATCTATCACTCTTTCTTTCTTTCCTTCCTTCTTTCTTTCTCTCTTTGTTTTCTTTCTTTCTTTCCTTCTTTCTCTCTCTCTCTCTTTCTCGCTCTTTCTCTCTTTCTTTCCTTCTTTTCTTTTTCTTCCCTTGCTATCTTTGTTTTCTTTCTTTCTCTTTTCTTTTCTTTCCTTCTTTCTTTCTTTCTCCTATCTCTCTGTCTCTTTCTTTCTCTTTCTTTATTGCATTCTTTCCTTTTCTCTTGCTTTTCTTTCTCACTTTCTTCCTTTCTCTTTCTTTCTTTCTTTCTTTCTTTGTTTCATTCTTTCTTCGGTCTTTGCCTCTTTCTTCCTTTCTTTCTTTCCTTCTTACTTTCATTCTTTTCTTTTTCTTCCCTTACTATCTTTCCCTTCTTTCTTTCTCTCTCTTTCTTTCTCTCTCTTTCTTTCTCTCTCTCTCTCTCTTTCTCTCTCACTCTTTCTTTCTTTCTTTCTTTCCTACTTGGTTTCTTTCTTTCTTTCCTTTTTCTTCCAGACGGAGTCTCACTCTGTCACCCAACCTGGAGTGCAGTGGCAAGATCTGGGCCCACTGCAAGCTCCGCCTCCCGGGTTCACGCCATTCTCCTGCCTCAGCCTCCTGAGTAGCTGGGATTACAGGCATGCACCACCACACCTGGCTAATTTTGTATTTTTAGTAGAGACGGGGCTTCTCCATGTTGGTTAGCTTGGTCTTGGTCTGGAACTCCCAACTTCAGGCGATCCACCCACTTTCCCAAAGTGCTAGGATACCCAAAGTGCTAGGATTACAGGCGTGAGTCACCAGCGCCCGGTCAGACTAGGGGTATAGTTTTAGGCTTCTGCTTGGCTTTCCTTTTCTGTGATGAATTTCACCTCACAGTCTTAGGATATGGTGAGGAGTTTTAGGCATCGATCTTCATATGGGATATTATTCTACAGTTTTCTCTTGTAAAATCTTTGTCTTGCTTTGGTATCAGGGCAATTGTAGCCTCATAGAATGAGTTAGGGAATACTCCCTCCTCTTCAAGGTTTTGGCAGGATTAACAAGGATTACTATTCGTTCTCTAAATATTTGATAGAGAAGTCAAGTCCAAGGCTTTTTTTTTTTTTTTTTTTGGCAGGAGATATTGGGTTACTGATTCAGTCTCCTTACTAGTTACTAGTCTATTCAGATTTTCACTTTCTTTGTGATTTAGTCTTGGTAGGGTTCATGTTCCTAGGAATTTATCCATTTCATCCAAGTTATCCAATATGTTGGTGTACAATTGTTCTTAGCACTCTCTTACAATCCTATTCATTTATTTCTTTGAGACAGGATCTCATCTGTCACCTAGGCTAGAGTGCAGTGGTGTGATCTAGGCTCATTACAACCTCCACCTCCCAGGTTCAAGCGATCCTCCTACCTCAGCCTCCTCAGTAGCTGGGACAACAGGCTTTCGCCACCAAGATGGGCTGAATTTTCTTCTTTCTTTCTTTCTTTCTTTAATTTATTTATTTTTTTCTTTCCTTTTTATCTTTTTTTTTTTTTTTGGTAAAGACCGGGTTTGACCATATCTCCCAGGCTGGTCTTGAACTCCTGAGCTAAAGTGATTCACCTGCCTGAACCTCCCGAGTAGCTGGGATTACAGGGGCCTACCACCACACCCGGCTAATGTTTTTTGTATTTTTAGTAGAGATGGTTTCACCATGTTGGCCAGGTTAGTCTTGAACTCCTAACCTCAAGTGATCTGCATGCCTCGGCCTCCCAAAGTGCTGGGATTATAGGTGTGAGCCACTTCACCCTGCCAATCGTTTTCATTTTGACTGGATCCAATAGTAATGTCCCCACTTCCATTTCTCATTTTCGTAATTTGAGTATTCTCTCTTTTTTTCTTAGTCACTCCATAAAGTTTGTCAATTTTATCTTTTAAAAAACCAACTTTCAGTTTTGTTGATTTTCTCCATTTTTGTATTTTCTGTTTTATTTATTTCTGAATTAATCTTTCTTTCTTTCCTTCCTAGGGTTTAATTTGTTCTTTTCTAGTGCCTAAATTGTAAATTTAGATTGCTAATTTGAGGTCCTTTGGGTGTTTTTTGTTTTGTTTTCTTTTGAGAGGGAGTCTCGCTCTTGTTGCCCGGGCTGGAGTGCAATGGTGCGATCTCGGCTCACTGCAACCTCTGCCTCCCAGGTTTAAGCAATTCTCTTGCTTCAGCCTCCCAAGTCGCTGGGATTACAGGCGCCTGCCACCACAACCGGCTAATTTTGTATTTTCAGCAGAGACAGGGTTTCTCCCTGTTGTTCAGGCTAGTCTCGAACTCCTGACCTCAGGTGATTGGCTCACCTCAGCCTCCCAAAGTGCTGGGATTACAGGCATTAACCGCGACGCCTGGCTTTCTTTAGGTTTTTTTCATGTAAGCATTTCACACTATAAATTTCCCTGTTAGCACTGCTTTCACTGCATCCCAAAGTTTGGCTATGCTGTGTTTTCATTTTCATTCATTTCTGAGTACAGCTGAGCCTTGAACAACATGGGTTTGAACTGCAAGGGTGCACTTATACAGGAATTGTTTTCAATAAGTACAGTAGGTCCTCTGATTTCATTAATTCTGCATCTGTAACCAAAGGCAGATTGAAAATACAGTCTTCACAGAGCGCAAACCCTGAGAATACAGCGGCCTAACTTTTTTAATGCCCAGGTTTTACAGGGCCAACTGCAAGACTTGACTCTGTGTGGATTTTGGCCTACTTATGGGGTCCTGGAACCAATCCCCTGTGGATACTGACACCCAACTGTATTTTCTGATTTCTCTTGTGGTTTCTTCTTTAACCCACTGGTTGTTTAAGCAAATATCTGAATCTCTTCAAATACCTGAGACTGGATAATTTATTAAAAAGAGACATTTATTTCTCTCAGTTCTCAAGGCTGGGGTGTCCAAGGTCAAGTCATCAGCCCATTCAGTGTCTAAGGAGGGCCCAGTCTCTCCTTCCAAGATGACACAACGTTGCTTCATCTTTCAGAGGGGAAGAACATTGTGTCCCCACACGGAGGAGACGGAGGGAATGAACCCACTCAAGTCCTTTTCTAAGGGCTCTAATTTCATCCATAAGGACTTCTACCCTCAGGAGATAATCGCCTCCTAAAGAATCCACCTTTTTACCCTTTTTTTTTTTTTTTTTTTTTTTTTTTTTTTGAGACAGGGTCTCATTCTATTGCCCCTACGGCAGTGCAGTAGCCTGTAGCCTGATCATGGCTCACTGCAGCCTTGACCTCCCAGGCTCAACCAGTCCTCCTGCTTCAGCCTCCTGAGTAGCTGGGACTACAGGCCTGCACCACCACGCCCACCGAATTTGGTGTTTTTTCTAGAGACACGTTTTGCCATTTTGCCCTGGCTGGTCTTGAACTCCTGGGCTCGAACAATCTGACTGCCTTTCCCTTCCAAAGTGCTGGGATGACAGCGTTAGCCACCACCCCAGGCCAGTGCCCACCTCTTAATACTATCATATTGGCAAATAAATTTCAGCATATAAATTTTGGGGGACATTCAGACCATAGCAGTGTGTTCTTTACTTTCCAAAAAGAAAACAGGTCAGTTTATCAGTTTTCCTTGTATTATTGATTTTTAACTCGATTTTGTTGTGGTCAGAGAAGACATTTGATAATACGCTGTTCGCCCTTCGCCAGCCTCGACGACTCTGGGTGAGGGGGCAAGAGGGGCCCTCGCAGGATTCCTGAGCGGCCAGGGATCCCAAAGAATACCTGCGCGACTGGGCGGAGGACCCGACGGGGTCCCAGGATCGTGGGCTGTGGGCCCTGACGCCTCGGAGCACTCCCTGTTCCGAGCGGGCCCGACGTGGTGGAAGCTCGGGAGCTCGGCAGCCGGGAGAGGCAGCAGGCGAAGAGGCTCCGGGATCCCGATCCGAGCACGACGACCCCGGGCTGGCGGTGCGGGCTGGAAGCCGGCGGGCATGGCTGGGCCGGGCTCTTGGGGCAGCCAGGCGCCTCTGCCGGCGTCTACGGCCATACCACCCTGAACGCGCCCGATCTCGTCTGATCTCGGAAGCTAAGCAGGGTCGGGCCTGGTTAGTACTTGGATGGGAGACCGCCTGGGAATACCGGGTGCTGTAGGCTTTTTGGCTTGCTTTCTTCTCTTTCTTTCTTTTCTACCTTCCTTTCTTCCCTTCTCTCACTCACTCTTCTTTCTTTCTTTCTTTCCTTCTTTCTCTCTTTCTTTCCTTTCTTTCTTTCTTTCCTTCTTTCTTTCTATCTCTCCCTCTTTCTATCTCGCTCTTTCTCTCTCTTTTGCTTTCCTTCTTACTTTCATTCTTTTCTGTTTCTTCCCTTGCTATCTTTCCTTTCTTTCTTTGTCTCTCTCTCTTTCTTTCTTTCGTTCTGCTGTCTTTCCTTCTTTCTTTCTTTCTACCTCTCTATCTTTCTTTCTATCCTTCCTCCTTTCTTTCCTTCTTTCTTTCTCTCTCCCTCTCTCTTGCTTGCTCTTTCTTTCTTTCCTTCTTTCTTTCATTCTTTTCTTTTTCTTCCCTTGCTATCTTCCTTTTCTTTCTTCTCGTTCTTTCTTCTTTCTTGCTTTCCTTCTTTCTTTCTTTCTCCTATCTCTCTGTCTCTTTCTTTCTCTCTCTTTCTCTTTCTTTATTTCGTTCTTTCCTTCTTTCTTGCTTTTCTTTCTCACTTTCTTTTCTTCCTTTCTTTCTTTCTTTCTTTCTTCTATTTGCTCCTTTCTTTCTTTCCTTCCTTTCTTTCTTTCTTTCTTTCTTTCTTTCTTTCTTTCTTTCTTTCCTTCCTTCCTTCCTTCCTTCCTTCCTTCCTTCTTTCTTTCCTTCCTTCTTTGTTTCTTTCCTTCTTTCTTTCTGTCTTTCCTTTTTCTTCCAGAAGGAGTCTCGCTGTCACCCAGCCTGGAGTGCAGTGGCAAGATCTCGGCTCACTGCAAGCTCCGCCTCCCGGGTTCACGCCATTCTCCTGCCTCAGCCTACCAAACAGCTGGGACTACAGGCGCCCGCCACCACGCCCGGCTCATGTTTCGTAGTTTTAGTGGAGACGGGGTTTCACCGTGTTAGCCAGGCTGGTCTGGATCTCCTGACGTCGTGATCCACCCGCCTCGGCCTCCCAAAGTGCTGGGATCACAGGCGTGATCCACCGCGCCCGGCCTGCTGTAGGCTTTTGTGGCTTCCCCTCTCCCTCCCTTGCCCCTACTATCGCCATGCTTCCCAACCTCCCCGGACTCTGCTCCCCCCTTGTCGCCCGCCTACACCCCCGCCGCAGCCGGGGACCTCCTCCTGGGGGTCCGCCACCAAAGCAGCACCGGGCAGCGGCATCCCACCGCTTCCGCCTCGCCGCCGCCCGGCCAGGAGCCCGGCTCCAGCCCTGGAGGGCAGGAGGCCGGACCCCAAAGGCGCAGGCGCGGGTTCCCTGCCGTTCCCGGCGCCTTCCCGCTCCCGGAACGCACAGGCGATTCAATCCATTCACCGGGCGGGCGCCGCCGCAACCTTCCAAACCGGGGGAAGGGGCGGGCAGGGCCAGCGGGTGCCACAGACGCCAGCCGAGACCTCCGCTCCAGAACGCAGGGGCTGCTTTATCCGGGGGAAGGACATTGCTTCGCCAGCAACCAGGAAAACAGTCCCTGTGCACCCGGATTCCCATTGCCACCAACTTCGTGTAAACTCCAGTCCCGAGGACACGCCAGAGACCCAGGCCTCGGGCCCCGTGGGCACGCCCGGTGCCACGGCTCCCGCCAAAAGGGCGGGCGCACTCTGCAAATCAAGGGGCCCACCGCACCGCACCAAGAGCACAGGGAGGTGCCAACACAGGAAGGAGCCTACGAAACCCACCCCCAAAGCAAGCAATTAATCCAAGACAAAACCCGTCTCAGCGCTCCGTTGCTCCTCTCGCATGGACGGCCTGGCCACCCTGTTCTGGCCCAGCCCAAGCCCCCTCCACCCTATCCCGGCCTGCTCAAAAGGGCCCTGCCTACGGGAGCAGGGCGCTCCCTCTCCAAGGCTCTATCGCTCTCGCTCTCTAGCTCCCTGCCCCTCTCTCTTCTGGGTTTGCCCCTGCACCTCGCGCTATTTCTGTCGCCTTTCCTCTGTCTCTCCCTCTCTGTCTGTCTTTCTCGCTCTCTCTGTCCCTCTCTCTATCTCTGCCTCTCTGTCTCTTTCCCTCTCCACCTCCCCTGTCTCTCTCGATCGCTGTCTCTCTCCCTCCCTCGGTTTCAATCTCTCCATCTATCTCTTCCTTGCTCTCCTTCAAGCCGTTTCTGTGTGCACGTGTGTGTGTGTGTGTGTGTGTGTGTGTGTGTGTGTGTCTGTGTGTGAGCGCGCGCGCGTGTGTGGGTTCCCGCGCGCGAGCGCCCGGGTGTGTCTGTGTGTGGGGCTGTGGATTTGCTGCTGGTGGTGGTGGGGTGTTTCTGGGTTTCTCTCAGCCCCTCTCGCCGGGGATCAGGCTGCCGGCTCTAGTGCCAGCCCGGGGCAAAGCAGGGCCATCCCCCAACACCCCAGCCCCCACGCCCTCTTGCCCACCGGCCGGGTCTTGGTCGGGACAAGCGACCGTGGTGGGGGCGTTGTGAGAAAAAGGCCAGGCGCGGCTGGGCCGGCTGTTCGCCCTTGGCCAGCCCTGACGCCTCTGGGGGGGTGGGCCAAGAGGGGGCCTCGCAGGAGCTCCCCCAGCGGCCAGGGATCCAAAAGAATACCTCCACGACAGGGCGGAGGACCCGCCGGGGTCCCAGGATCGTGGGCCCTGGGCCCTGACGCCTCGGAGCACTCCCTGTTCCGAGCGGGCCCGACGTGGTGGAAGCTCGGGAGCTCGGCAGCCGGGGGAAGGCCGCGGGCGAGCGGCTCGGGGGTCCCGATCCGAGCCCGGCGACCCCGGGCTGGCGGTGCGGGCTGGAAGCCGGCGGGCATGGCTGGGCCGGGCTCTTGGGGCAGCCAGGCGCCTCTGCCGGCGTCTACGGCCATACCACCCTGAACGCGCCCGATCTCGTCTGATCTCGGAAGCTAAGCAGGGTCGGGCCTGGTTAGTACTTGGATGGGAGACCGCCTGGGAATACCGGGTGCTGTAGGCTTTTTGGCTTGCTTTCTTCTCTTTCTTTCTTTTCTACCTTCCTTTCTTCCCTTCTCTCACTCACTCTTCTTTCCTTCTTTCTTTCCTTCTTTCTCTCTTTCTTTCCTTTCTTTCTTTCTTTCCTTCTTTCTTTCTATCTCTCCCTCTTTCTATCTCGCTCTTTCTCTCTCTTTTGCTTTCCTTCTTACTTTCATTCTTTTCTGTTTCTTCCCTTGCTATCTTTCCTTTCTTTCTTTGTCTCTCTCTCTTTCTCTTTCTTTCTTCCTTCCTTCCTTTCTTCCTTCCTCTCTATCTATCACTCTTTCTTTCTTTCCTTCCTTCTTTCTTTCTCTCTTTGTTTTCTTTCTTTCTTTCCTTCTTTCTCTCTCTCTCTTTCTCGCTCTTTCTCTCTTTCTTTCCTTCTTTTCTTTTTCTTCCCTTGCTATCTTTGTTTTCTTTCTTTCTCTTTTCTTTTCTTTCCTTCTTTCTTTCTTTCTCCTATCTCTCTGTCTCTTTCTTTCTCTTTCTTTATTGCATTCTTTCCTTTTCTCTTGCTTTTCTTTCTCACTTTCTTCCTTTCTCTTTCTTTCTTTCTTTCTTTCTTTCTTTCTTTGTTTCATTCTTTCTTCGGTCTTTGCCTCTTTCTTCCTTTCTTTCTTTCCTTCTTACTTTCATTCTTTTCTTTTTCTTCCCTTACTATCTTTCCCTTCTTTCTTTCTCTCTCTTTCTTTCTCTCTCTTTCTTTCTCTCTCTCTCTCTCTTTCTCTCTCACTCTTTCTTTCTTTCTTTCTTTCCTACTTGGTTTCTTTCTTTCTTTCCTTTTTCTTCCAGACGGAGTCTCACTCTGTCACCCAACCTGGAGTGCAGTGGCAAGATCTGGGCCCACTGCAAGCTCCGCCTCCCGGGTTCACGCCATTCTCCTGCCTCAGCCTCCTGAGTAGCTGGGATTACAGGCATGCACCACCACACCTGGCTAATTTTGTATTTTTAGTAGAGACGGGGCTTCTCCATGTTGGTTAGCTTGGTCTTGGTCTGGAACTCCCAACTTCAGGCGATCCACCCACTTTCCCAAAGTGCTAGGATACCCAAAGTGCTAGGATTACAGGCGTGAGTCACCAGCGCCCGGTCAGACTAGGGGTATAGTTTTAGGCTTCTGCTTGGCTTTCCTTTTCTGTGATGAATTTCACCTCACAGTCTTAGGATATGGTGAGGAGTTTTAGGCATCGATCTTCATATGGGATATTATTCTACAGTTTTCTCTTGTAAAATCTTTGTCTTGCTTTGGTATCAGGGCAATTGTAGCCTCATAGAATGAGTTAGGGAATACTCCCTCCTCTTCAAGGTTTTGGCAGGATTAACAAGGATTACTATTCGTTCTCTAAATATTTGATAGAGAAGTCAAGTCCAAGGCTTTTTTTTTTTTTTTTTTTGGCAGGAGATATTGGGTTACTGATTCAGTCTCCTTACTAGTTACTAGTCTATTCAGATTTTCACTTTCTTTGTGATTTAGTCTTGGTAGGGTTCATGTTCCTAGGAATTTATCCATTTCATCCAAGTTATCCAATATGTTGGTGTACAATTGTTCTTAGCACTCTCTTACAATCCTATTCATTTATTTCTTTGAGACAGGATCTCATCTGTCACCTAGGCTAGAGTGCAGTGGTGTGATCTAGGCTCATTACAACCTCCACCTCCCAGGTTCAAGCGATCCTCCTACCTCAGCCTCCTCAGTAGCTGGGACAACAGGCTTTCGCCACCAAGATGGGCTGAATTTTCTTCTTTCTTTCTTTCTTTCTTTAATTTATTTATTTTTTTCTTTCCTTTTTATCTTTTTTTTTTTTTTTGGTAAAGACCGGGTTTGACCATATCTCCCAGGCTGGTCTTGAACTCCTGAGCTAAAGTGATTCACCTGCCTGAACCTCCCGAGTAGCTGGGATTACAGGGGCCTACCACCACACCCGGCTAATGTTTTTTGTATTTTTAGTAGAGATGGTTTCACCATGTTGGCCAGGTTAGTCTTGAACTCCTAACCTCAAGTGATCTGCATGCCTCGGCCTCCCAAAGTGCTGGGATTATAGGTGTGAGCCACTTCACCCTGCCAATCGTTTTCATTTTGACTGGATCCAATAGTAATGTCCCCACTTCCATTTCTCATTTTCGTAATTTGAGTATTCTCTCTTTTTTTCTTAGTCACTCCATAAAGTTTGTCAATTTTATCTTTTAAAAAACCAACTTTCAGTTTTGTTGATTTTCTCCATTTTTGTATTTTCTGTTTTATTTATTTCTGAATTAATCTTTCTTTCTTTCCTTCCTAGGGTTTAATTTGTTCTTTTCTAGTGCCTAAATTGTAAATTTAGATTGCTAATTTGAGGTCCTTTGGGTGTTTTTTGTTTTGTTTTCTTTTGAGAGGGAGTCTCGCTCTTGTTGCCCGGGCTGGAGTGCAATGGTGCGATCTCGGCTCACTGCAACCTCTGCCTCCCAGGTTTAAGCAATTCTCTTGCTTCAGCCTCCCAAGTCGCTGGGATTACAGGCGCCTGCCACCACAACCGGCTAATTTTGTATTTTCAGCAGAGACAGGGTTTCTCCCTGTTGTTCAGGCTAGTCTCGAACTCCTGACCTCAGGTGATTGGCTCACCTCAGCCTCCCAAAGTGCTGGGATTACAGGCATTAACCGCGACGCCTGGCTTTCTTTAGGTTTTTTTCATGTAAGCATTTCACACTATAAATTTCCCTGTTAGCACTGCTTTCACTGCATCCCAAAGTTTGGCTATGCTGTGTTTTCATTTTCATTCATTTCTGAGTACAGCTGAGCCTTGAACAACATGGGTTTGAACTGCAAGGGTGCACTTATACAGGAATTGTTTTCAATAAGTACAGTAGGTCCTCTGATTTCATTAATTCTGCATCTGTAACCAAAGGCAGATTGAAAATACAGTCTTCACAGAGCGCAAACCCTGAGAATACAGCGGCCTAACTTTTTTAATGCCCAGGTTTTACAGGGCCAACTGCAAGACTTGACTCTGTGTGGATTTTGGCCTACTTATGGGGTCCTGGAACCAATCCCCTGTGGATACTGACACCCAACTGTATTTTCTGATTTCTCTTGTGGTTTCTTCTTTAACCCACTGGTTGTTTAAGCAAATATCTGAATCTCTTCAAATACCTGAGACTGGATAATTTATTAAAAAGAGACATTTATTTCTCTCAGTTCTCAAGGCTGGGGTGTCCAAGGTCAAGTCATCAGCCCATTCAGTGTCTAAGGAGGGCCCAGTCTCTCCTTCCAAGATGACACAACGTTGCTTCATCTTTCAGAGGGGAAGAACATTGTGTCCCCACACGGAGGAGACGGAGGGAATGAACCCACTCAAGTCCTTTTCTAAGGGCTCTAATTTCATCCATAAGGACTTCTACCCTCAGGAGATAATCGCCTCCTAAAGAATCCACCTTTTTACCCTTTTTTTTTTTTTTTTTTTTTTTTTTTTTTGAGACAGGGTCTCATTCTATTGCCCCTACGGCAGTGCAGTAGCCTGTAGCCTGATCATGGCTCACTGCAGCCTTGACCTCCCAGGCTCAACCAGTCCTCCTGCTTCAGCCTCCTGAGTAGCTGGGACTACAGGCCTGCACCACCACGCCCACCGAATTTGGTGTTTTTTCTAGAGACACGTTTTGCCATTTTGCCCTGGCTGGTCTTGAACTCCTGGGCTCGAACAATCTGACTGCCTTTCCCTTCCAAAGTGCTGGGATGACAGCGTTAGCCACCACCCCAGGCCAGTGCCCACCTCTTAATACTATCATATTGGCAAATAAATTTCAGCATATAAATTTTGGGGGACATTCAGACCATAGCAGTGTGTTCTTTACTTTCCAAAAAGAAAACAGGTCAGTTTATCAGTTTTCCTTGTATTATTGATTTTTAACTCGATTTTGTTGTGGTCAGAGAAGACATTTGATAATACGCTGTTCGCCCTTCGCCAGCCTCGACGACTCTGGGTGAGGGGGCAAGAGGGGCCCTCGCAGGATTCCTGAGCGGCCAGGGATCCCAAAGAATACCTGCGCGACTGGGCGGAGGACCCGACGGGGTCCCAGGATCGTGGGCTGTGGGCCCTGACGCCTCGGAGCACTCCCTGTTCCGAGCGGGCCCGACGTGGTGGAAGCTCGGGAGCTCGGCAGCCGGGAGAGGCAGCAGGCGAAGAGGCTCCGGGATCCCGATCCGAGCACGACGACCCCGGGCTGGCGGTGCGGGCTGGAAGCCGGCGGGCATGGCTGGGCCGGGCTCTTGGGGCAGCCAGGCGCCTCTGCCGGCGTCTACGGCCATACCACCCTGAACGCGCCCGATCTCGTCTGATCTCGGAAGCTAAGCAGGGTCGGGCCTGGTTAGTACTTGGATGGGAGACCGCCTGGGAATACCGGGTGCTGTAGGCTTTTTGGCTTGCTTTCTTCTCTTTCTTTCTTTTCTACCTTCCTTTCTTCCCTTCTCTCACTCACTCTTCTTTCTTTCTTTCTTTCCTTCTTTCTCTCTTTCTTTCCTTTCTTTCTTTCTTTCCTTCTTTCTTTCTATCTCTCCCTCTTTCTATCTCGCTCTTTCTCTCTCTTTTGCTTTCCTTCTTACTTTCATTCTTTTCTGTTTCTTCCCTTGCTATCTTTCCTTTCTTTCTTTGTCTCTCTCTCTTTCTTTCTTTCGTTCTGCTGTCTTTCCTTCTTTCTTTCTTTCTACCTCTCTATCTTTCTTTCTATCCTTCCTCCTTTCTTTCCTTCTTTCTTTCTCTCTCCCTCTCTCTTGCTTGCTCTTTCTTTCTTTCCTTCTTTCTTTCATTCTTTTCTTTTTCTTCCCTTGCTATCTTCCTTTTCTTTCTTCTCGTTCTTTCTTCTTTCTTGCTTTCCTTCTTTCTTTCTTTCTCCTATCTCTCTGTCTCTTTCTTTCTCTCTCTTTCTCTTTCTTTATTTCGTTCTTTCCTTCTTTCTTGCTTTTCTTTCTCACTTTCTTTTCTTCCTTTCTTTCTTTCTTTCTTTCTTCTATTTGCTCCTTTCTTTCTTTCCTTTCTTTCTTTCTTTCTTTCTTTCTTTCTTTCTTTCTTTCTTTCTTTCTTTCTTTCCTTCCTTCCTTCCTTCCTTCCTTCCTTCTTTCTTTCCTTCCTTCTTTGTTTCTTTCCTTCTTTCTTTCTGTCTTTCCTTTTTCTTCCAGAAGGAGTCTCGCTGTCACCCAGCCTGGAGTGCAGTGGCAAGATCTCGGCTCACTGCAAGCTCCGCCTCCCGGGTTCACGCCATTCTCCTGCCTCAGCCTACCAAACAGCTGGGACTACAGGCGCCCGCCACCACGCCCGGCTCATGTTTCGTAGTTTTAGTGGAGACGGGGTTTCACCGTGTTAGCCAGGCTGGTCTGGATCTCCTGACGTCGTGATCCACCCGCCTCGGCCTCCCAAAGTGCTGGGATTACAGGCGTGATCCACCGCGCCCGGCCTGCTGTAGGCTTTTGTGGCTTCCCCTCTCCCTCCCTTGCCCCTACTATCGCCATGCTTCCCAACCTCCCCGGACTCTGCTCCCCCCTTGTCGCCCGCCTACACCCCCGCCGCAGCCGGGGACCTCCTCCTGGGGGTCCGCCACCAAAGCAGCACCGGGCAGCGGCATCCCACCGCTTCCGCCTCGCCGCCGCCCGGCCAGGAGCCCGGCTCCAGCCCTGGAGGGCAGGAGGCCGGACCCCAAAGGCGCAGGCGCGGGTTCCCTGCCGTTCCCGGCGCCTTCCCGCTCCCGGAACGCACAGGCGATTCAATCCATTCACCGGGCGGGCGCCGCCGCAACCTTCCAAACCGGGGGAAGGGGCGGGCAGGGCCAGCGGGTGCCACAGACGCCAGCCGAGACCTCCGCTCCAGAACGCAGGGGCTGCTTTATCCGGGGGAAGGACATTGCTTCGCCAGCAACCAGGAAAACAGTCCCTGTGCACCCGGATTCCCATTGCCACCAACTTCGTGTAAACTCCAGTCCCGAGGACACGCCAGAGACCCAGGCCTCGGGCCCCGTGGGCACGCCCGGTGCCACGGCTCCCGCCAAAAGGGCGGGCGCACTCTGCAAATCAAGGGGCCCACCGCACCGCACCAAGAGCACAGGGAGGTGCCAACACAGGAAGGAGCCTACGAAACCCACCCCCAAAGCAAGCAATTAATCCAAGACAAAACCCGTCTCAGCGCTCCGTTGCTCCTCTCGCATGGACGGCCTGGCCACCCTGTTCTGGCCCAGCCCAAGCCCCCTCCACCCTATCCCGGCCTGCTCAAAAGGGCCCTGCCTACGGGAGCAGGGCGCTCCCTCTCCAAGGCTCTATCGCTCTCGCTCTCTAGCTCCCTGCCCCTCTCTCTTCTGGGTTTGCCCCTGCACCTCGCGCTATTTCTGTCGCCTTTCCTCTGTCTCTCCCTCTCTGTCTGTCTTTCTCGCTCTCTCTGTCCCTCTCTCTATCTCTGCCTCTCTGTCTCTTTCCCTCTCCACCTCCCCTGTCTCTCTCGATCGCTGTCTCTCTCCCTCCCTCGGTTTCAATCTCTCCATCTATCTCTTCCTTGCTCTCCTTCAAGCCGTTTCTGTGTGCACGTGTGTGTGTGTGCGTGTGTGTGTGTGTGTGTGTGTGTGTCTGTGTGTGAGCGCGCGCGCGTGTGTGGGTTCCCGCGCGCGAGCGCCCGGGTGTGTCTGTGTGTGGGGCTGTGGATTTGCTGCTGGTGGTGGTGGGGTGTTTCTGGGTTTCTCTCAGCCCCTCTCGCCGGGGATCAGGCTGCCGGCTCTAGTGCCAGCCCGGGGCAAAGCAGGGCCATCCCCCAACACCCCAGCCCCCACGCCCTCTTGCCCACCGGCCGGGTCTTGGTCGGGACAAGCGACCGTGGTGGGGGCGTTGTGAGAAAAAGGCCAGGCGCGGCTGGGCCGGCTGTTCGCCCTTGGCCAGCCCTGACGCCTCTGGGGGGGTGGGCCAAGAGGGGGCCTCGCAGGAGCTCCCCCAGCGGCCAGGGATCCAAAAGAATACCTCCACGACAGGGCGGAGGACCCGCCGGGGTCCCAGGATCGTGGGCCCTGGGCCCTGACGCCTCGGAGCACTCCCTGTTCCGAGCGGGCCCGACGTGGTGGAAGCTCGGGAGCTCGGCAGCCGGGGGAAGGCCGCGGGCGAGCGGCTCGGGGGTCCCGATCCGAGCCCGGCGACCCCGGGCTGGCGGTGCGGGCTGGAAGCCGGCGGGCATGGCTGGGCCGGGCTCTTGGGGCAGCCAGGCGCCTCTGCCGGCGTCTACGGCCATACCACCCTGAACGCGCCCGATCTCGTCTGATCTCGGAAGCTAAGCAGGGTCGGGCCTGGTTAGTACTTGGATGGGAGACCGCCTGGGAATACCGGGTGCTGTAGGCTTTTTGGCTTGCTTTCTTCTCTTTCTTTCTTTTCTACCTTCCTTTCTTCCCTTCTCTCACTCACTCTTCTTTCCTTCTTTCTTTCCTTCTTTCTCTCTTTCTTTCCTTTCTTTCTTTCTTTCCTTCTTTCTTTCTATCTCTCCCTCTTTCTATCTCGCTCTTTCTCTCTCTTTTGCTTTCCTTCTTACTTTCATTCTTTTCTGTTTCTTCCCTTGCTATCTTTCCTTTCTTTCTTTGTCTCTCTCTCTTTCTCTTTCTTTCTTCCTTCCTTCCTTTCTTCCTTCCTCTCTATCTATCACTCTTTCTTTCTTTCCTTCCTTCTTTCTTTCTCTCTTTGTTTTCTTTCTTTCTTTCCTTCTTTCTCTCTCTCTCTCTTTCTCGCTCTTTCTCTCTTTCTTTCCTTCTTTTCTTTTTCTTCCCTTGCTATCTTTGTTTTCTTTCTTTCTCTTTTCTTTTCTTTCCTTCTTTCTTTCTTTCTCCTATCTCTCTGTCTCTTTCTTTCTCTTTCTTTATTGCATTCTTTCCTTTTCTCTTGCTTTTCTTTCTCACTTTCTTCCTTTCTCTTTCTTTCTTTCTTTCTTTCTTTCTTTGTTTCATTCTTTCTTCGGTCTTTGCCTCTTTCTTCCTTTCTTTCTTTCCTTCTTACTTTCATTCTTTTCTTTTTCTTCCCTTACTATCTTTCCCTTCTTTCTTTCTCTCTCTTTCTTTCTCTCTCTTTCTTTCTCTCTCTCTCTCTCTTTCTCTCTCACTCTTTCTTTCTTTCTTTCTTTCCTACTTGGTTTCTTTCTTTCTTTCCTTTTTCTTCCAGACGGAGTCTCACTCTGTCACCCAACCTGGAGTGCAGTGGCAAGATCTGGGCCCACTGCAAGCTCCGCCTCCCGGGTTCACGCCATTCTCCTGCCTCAGCCTCCTGAGTAGCTGGGATTACAGGCATGCACCACCACACCTGGCTAATTTTGTATTTTTAGTAGAGACGGGGCTTCTCCATGTTGGTTAGCTTGGTCTTGGTCTGGAACTCCCAACTTCAGGCGATCCACCCACTTTCCCAAAGTGCTAGGATACCCAAAGTGCTAGGATTACAGGCGTGAGTCACCAGCGCCCGGTCAGACTAGGGGTATAGTTTTAGGCTTCTGCTTGGCTTTCCTTTTCTGTGATGAATTTCACCTCACAGTCTTAGGATATGGTGAGGAGTTTTAGGCATCGATCTTCATATGGGATATTATTCTACAGTTTTCTCTTGTAAAATCTTTGTCTTGCTTTGGTATCAGGGCAATTGTAGCCTCATAGAATGAGTTAGGGAATACTCCCTCCTCTTCAAGGTTTTGGCAGGATTAACAAGGATTACTATTCGTTCTCTAAATATTTGATAGAGAAGTCAAGTCCAAGGCTTTTTTTTTTTTTTTTTTTTTTTTGGCAGGAGATATTGGGTTACTGATTCAGTCTCCTTACTAGTTACTAGTCTATTCAGATTTTCACTTTCTTTGTGATTTAGTCTTGGTAGGGTTCATGTTCCTAGGAATTTATCCATTTCATCCAAGTTATCCAATATGTTGGTGTACAATTGTTCTTAGCACTCTCTTACAATCCTATTCATTTATTTCTTTGAGACAGGATCTCATCTGTCACCTAGGCTAGAGTGCAGTGGTGTGATCTAGGCTCATTACAACCTCCACCTCCCAGGTTCAAGCGATCCTCCTACCTCAGCCTCCTCAGTAGCTGGGACAACAGGCTTTCGCCACCAAGATGGGCTGAATTTTCTTCTTTCTTTCTTTCTTTCTTTAATTTATTTATTTTTTTCTTTCCTTTTTATCTTTTTTTTTTTTTTTGGTAAAGACCGGGTTTGACCATATCTCCCAGGCTGGTCTTGAACTCCTGAGCTAAAGTGATTCACCTGCCTGAACCTCCCGAGTAGCTGGGATTACAGGGGCCTACCACCACACCCGGCTAATGTTTTTTGTATTTTTAGTAGAGATGGTTTCACCATGTTGGCCAGGTTAGTCTTGAACTCCTAACCTCAAGTGATCTGCATGCCTCGGCCTCCCAAAGTGCTGGGATTATAGGTGTGAGCCACTTCACCCTGCCAATCGTTTTCATTTTGACTGGATCCAATAGTAATGTCCCCACTTCCATTTCTCATTTTCGTAATTTGAGTATTCTCTCTTTTTTTCTTAGTCACTCCATAAAGTTTGTCAATTTTATCTTTTAAAAAACCAACTTTCAGTTTTGTTGATTTTCTCCATTTTTGTATTTTCTGTTTTATTTATTTCTGAATTAATCTTTCTTTCTTTCCTTCCTAGGGTTTAATTTGTTCTTTTCTAGTGCCTAAATTGTAAATTTAGATTGCTAATTTGAGGTCCTTTGGGTGTTTTTTGTTTTGTTTTCTTTTGAGAGGGAGTCTCGCTCTTGTTGCCCGGGCTGGAGTGCAATGGTGCGATCTCGGCTCACTGCAACCTCTGCCTCCCAGGTTTAAGCAATTCTCTTGCTTCAGCCTCCCAAGTCGCTGGGATTACAGGCGCCTGCCACCACAACCGGCTAATTTTGTATTTTCAGCAGAGACAGGGTTTCTCCCTGTTGTTCAGGCTAGTCTCGAACTCCTGACCTCAGGTGATTGGCTCACCTCAGCCTCCCAAAGTGCTGGGATTACAGGCATTAACCGCGACGCCTGGCTTTCTTTAGGTTTTTTTCATGTAAGCATTTCACACTATAAATTTCCCTGTTAGCACTGCTTTCACTGCATCCCAAAGTTTGGCTATGCTGTGTTTTCATTTTCATTCATTTCTGAGTACAGCTGAGCCTTGAACAACATGGGTTTGAACTGCAAGGGTGCACTTATACAGGAATTGTTTTCAATAAGTACAGTAGGTCCTCTGATTTCATTAATTCTGCATCTGTAACCAAAGGCAGATTGAAAATACAGTCTTCACAGAGCGCAAACCCTGAGGATACAGCGGCCTAACTTTTTTAATGCCCAGGTTTTACAGGGCCAACTGCAAGACTTGACTCTGTGTGGATTTTGGCCTACTTATGGGGTCCTGGAACCAATCCCCTGTGGATACTGACACCCAACTGTATTTTCTGATTTCTCTTGTGGTTTCTTCTTTAACCCACTGGTTGTTTAAGCAAATATCTGAATCTCTTCAAATACCTGAGACTGGATAATTTATTAAAAAGAGACATTTATTTCTCTCAGTTCTCAAGGCTGGGGTGTCCAAGGTCAAGTCATCAGCCCATTCAGTGTCTAAGGAGGGCCCAGTCTCTCCTTCCAAGATGACACAACGTTGCTTCATCTTTCAGAGGGGAAGAACATTGTGTCCCCACACGGAGGAGACGGAGGGAATGAACCCACTCAAGTCCTTTTCTAAGGGCTCTAATTTCATCCATAAGGACTTCTACCCTCAGGAGATAATCGCCTCCTAAAGAATCCACCTTTTTACCCTTTTTTTTTTTTTTTTTTTTTTTTTTTTGAGACAGGGTCTCATTCTATTGCCCCTACGGCAGTGCAGTAGCCTGTAGCCTGATCATGGCTCACTGCAGCCTTGACCTCCCAGGCTCAACCAGTCCTCCTGCTTCAGCCTCCTGAGTAGCTGGGACTACAGGCCTGCACCACCACGCCCACCGAATTTGGTGTTTTTTCTAGAGACACGTTTTGCCATTTTGCCCTGGCTGGTCTTGAACTCCTGGGCTCGAACAATCTGACTGCCTTTCCCTTCCAAAGTGCTGGGATGACAGCGTTAGCCACCACCCCAGGCCAGTGCCCACCTCTTAATACTATCATATTGGCAAATAAATTTCAGCATATAAATTTTGGGGGACATTCAGACCATAGCAGTGTGTTCTTTACTTTCCAAAAAGAAAACAGGTCAGTTTATCAGTTTTCCTTGTATTATTGATTTTTAACTCGATTTTGTTGTGGTCAGAGAAGACATTTGATAATACGCTGTTCGCCCTTCGCCAGCCTCGACGACTCTGGGTGAGGGGGCAAGAGGGGCCCTCGCAGGATTCCTGAGCGGCCAGGGATCCCAAAGAATACCTGCGCGACTGGGCGGAGGACCCGACGGGGTCCCAGGATCGTGGGCTGTGGGCCCTGACGCCTCGGAGCACTCCCTGTTCCGAGCGGGCCCGACGTGGTGGAAGCTCGGGAGCTCGGCAGCCGGGAGAGGCAGCAGGCGAAGAGGCTCCGGGATCCCGATCCGAGCACGACGACCCCGGGCTGGCGGTGCGGGCTGGAAGCCGGCGGGCATGGCTGGGCCGGGCTCTTGGGGCAGCCAGGCGCCTCTGCCGGCGTCTACGGCCATACCACCCTGAACGCGCCCGATCTCGTCTGATCTCGGAAGCTAAGCAGGGTCGGGCCTGGTTAGTACTTGGATGGGAGACCGCCTGGGAATACCGGGTGCTGTAGGCTTTTTGGCTTGCTTTCTTCTCTTTCTTTCTTTTCTACCTTCCTTTCTTCCCTTCTCTCACTCACTCTTCTTTCTTTCTTTCTTTCCTTCTTTCTCTCTTTCTTTCCTTTCTTTCTTTCTTTCCTTCTTTCTTTCTATCTCTCCCTCTTTCTATCTCGCTCTTTCTCTCTCTTTTGCTTTCCTTCTTACTTTCATTCTTTTCTGTTTCTTCCCTTGCTATCTTTCCTTTCTTTCTTTGTCTCTCTCTCTTTCTTTCTTTCGTTCTGCTGTCTTTCCTTCTTTCTTTCTTTCTACCTCTCTATCTTTCTTTCTATCCTTCCTCCTTTCTTTCCTTCTTTCTTTCTCTCTCCCTCTCTCTTGCTTGCTCTTTCTTTCTTTCCTTCTTTCTTTCATTCTTTTCTTTTTCTTCCCTTGCTATCTTCCTTTTCTTTCTTCTCGTTCTTTCTTCTTTCTTGCTTTCCTTCTTTCTTTCTTTCTCCTATCTCTCTGTCTCTTTCTTTCTCTCTCTTTCTCTTTCTTTATTTCGTTCTTTCCTTCTTTCTTGCTTTTCTTTCTCACTTTCTTTTCTTCCTTTCTTTCTTTCTTTCTTTCTTCTATTTGCTCCTTTCTTTCTTTCCTTTCTTTCTTTCTTTCTTTCTTTCTTTCTTTCTTTCTTTCTTTCTTTCTTTCTTTCCTTCCTTCCTTCCTTCCTTCCTTCCTTCTTTCTTTCCTTCCTTCTTTGTTTCTTTCCTTCTTTCTTTCTGTCTTTCCTTTTTCTTCCAGAAGGAGTCTCGCTGTCACCCAGCCTGGAGTGCAGTGGCAAGATCTCGGCTCACTGCAAGCTCCGCCTCCCGGGTTCACGCCATTCTCCTGCCTCAGCCTACCAAACAGCTGGGACTACAGGCGCCCGCCACCACGCCCGGCTCATGTTTCGTAGTTTTAGTGGAGACGGGGTTTCACCGTGTTAGCCAGGCTGGTCTGGATCTCCTGACGTCGTGATCCACCCGCCTCGGCCTCCCAAAGTGCTGGGATTACAGGCGTGATCCACCGCGCCCGGCCTGCTGTAGGCTTTTGTGGCTTCCCCTCTCCCTCCCTTGCCCCTACTATCGCCATGCTTCCCAACCTCCCCGGACTCTGCTCCCCCCTTGTCGCCCGCCTACACCCCCGCCGCAGCCGGGGACCTCCTCCTGGGGGTCCGCCACCAAAGCAGCACCGGGCAGCGGCATCCCACCGCTTCCGCCTCGCCGCCGCCCGGCCAGGAGCCCGGCTCCAGCCCTGGAGGGCAGGAGGCCGGACCCCAAAGGCGCAGGCGCGGGTTCCCTGCCGTTCCCGGCGCCTTCCCGCTCCCGGAACGCACAGGCGATTCAATCCATTCACCGGGCGGGCGCCGCCGCAACCTTCCAAACCGGGGGAAGGGGCGGGCAGGGCCAGCGGGTGCCACAGACGCCAGCCGAGACCTCCGCTCCAGAACGCAGGGGCTGCTTTATCCGGGGGAAGGACATTGCTTCGCCAGCAACCAGGAAAACAGTCCCTGTGCACCCGGATTCCCATTGCCACCAACTTCGTGTAAACTCCAGTCCCGAGGACACGCCAGAGACCCAGGCCTCGGGCCCCGTGGGCACGCCCGGTGCCACGGCTCCCGCCAAAAGGGCGGGCGCACTCTGCAAATCAAGGGGCCCACCGCACCGCACCAAGAGCACAGGGAGGTGCCAACACAGGAAGGAGCCTACGAAACCCACCCCCAAAGCAAGCAATTAATCCAAGACAAAACCCGTCTCAGCGCTCCGTTGCTCCTCTCGCATGGACGGCCTGGCCACCCTGTTCTGGCCCAGCCCAAGCCCCCTCCACCCTATCCCGGCCTGCTCAAAAGGGCCCTGCCTACGGGAGCAGGGCGCTCCCTCTCCAAGGCTCTATCGCTCTCGCTCTCTAGCTCCCTGCCCCTCTCTCTTCTGGGTTTGCCCCTGCACCTCGCGCTATTTCTGTCGCCTTTCCTCTGTCTCTCCCTCTCTGTCTGTCTTTCTCGCTCTCTCTGTCCCTCTCTCTATCTCTGCCTCTCTGTCTCTTTCCCTCTCCACCTCCCCTGTCTCTCTCGATCGCTGTCTCTCTCCCTCCCTCGGTTTCAATCTCTCCATCTATCTCTTCCTTGCTCTCCTTCAAGCCGTTTCTGTGTGCACGTGTGTGTGTGTGCGTGTGTGTGTGTGTGTGTGTGTGTGTCTGTGTGTGAGCGCGCGCGCGTGTGTGGGTTCCCGCGCGCGAGCGCCCGGGTGTGTCTGTGTGTGGGGCTGTGGATTTGCTGCTGGTGGTGGTGGGGTGTTTCTGGGTTTCTCTCAGCCCCTCTCGCCGGGGATCAGGCTGCCGGCTCTAGTGCCAGCCCGGGGCAAAGCAGGGCCATCCCCCAACACCCCAGCCCCCACGCCCTCTTGCCCACCGGCCGGGTCTTGGTCGGGACAAGCGACCGTGGTGGGGGCGTTGTGAGAAAAAGGCCAGGCGCGGCTGGGCCGGCTGTTCGCCCTTGGCCAGCCCTGACGCCTCTGGGGGGGTGGGCCAAGAGGGGGCCTCGCAGGAGCTCCCCCAGCGGCCAGGGATCCAAAAGAATACCTCCACGACAGGGCGGAGGACCCGCCGGGGTCCCAGGATCGTGGGCCCTGGGCCCTGACGCCTCGGAGCACTCCCTGTTCCGAGCGGGCCCGACGTGGTGGAAGCTCGGGAGCTCGGCAGCCGGGGGAAGGCCGCGGGCGAGCGGCTCGGGGGTCCCGATCCGAGCCCGGCGACCCCGGGCTGGCGGTGCGGGCTGGAAGCCGGCGGGCATGGCTGGGCCGGGCTCTTGGGGCAGCCAGGCGCCTCTGCCGGCGTCTACGGCCATACCACCCTGAACGCGCCCGATCTCGTCTGATCTCGGAAGCTAAGCAGGGTCGGGCCTGGTTAGTACTTGGATGGGAGACCGCCTGGGAATACCGGGTGCTGTAGGCTTTTTGGCTTGCTTTCTTCTCTTTCTTTCTTTTCTACCTTCCTTTCTTCCCTTCTCTCACTCACTCTTCTTTCCTTCTTTCTTTCCTTCTTTCTCTCTTTCTTTCCTTTCTTTCTTTCTTTCCTTCTTTCTTTCTATCTCTCCCTCTTTCTATCTCGCTCTTTCTCTCTCTTTTGCTTTCCTTCTTACTTTCATTCTTTTCTGTTTCTTCCCTTGCTATCTTTCCTTTCTTTCTTTGTCTCTCTCTCTTTCTCTTTCTTTCTTCCTTCCTTCCTTTCTTCCTTCCTCTCTATCTATCACTCTTTCTTTCTTTCC
This sequence comes from Macaca fascicularis, assembly GCF_037993035.2. NCBI lineage: Eukaryota > Metazoa > Chordata > Mammalia > Primates > Cercopithecidae > Macaca > Macaca fascicularis. The sequence continues at coordinate 20,518,459 of NC_088375.1, forward strand.
TTCCTTCTTTCTTTCTCTCTTTGTTTTCTTTCTTTCTTTCCTTCTTTCTCTCTCTCTCTCTTTCTCGCTCTTTCTCTCTTTCTTTCCTTCTTTTCTTTTTCTTCCCTTGCTATCTTTGTTTTCTTTCTTTCTCTTTTCTTTTCTTTCCTTCTTTCTTTCTTTCTCCTATCTCTCTGTCTCTTTCTTTCTCTTTCTTTATTGCATTCTTTCCTTTTCTCTTGCTTTTCTTTCTCACTTTCTTCCTTTCTCTTTCTTTCTTTCTTTCTTTCTTTCTTTGTTTCATTCTTTCTTCGGTCTTTGCCTCTTTCTTCCTTTCTTTCTTTCCTTCTTACTTTCATTCTTTTCTTTTTCTTCCCTTACTATCTTTCCCTTCTTTCTTTCTCTCTCTTTCTTTCTCTCTCTTTCTTTCTCTCTCTCTCTCTCTTTCTCTCTCACTCTTTCTTTCTTTCTTTCTTTCCTACTTGGTTTCTTTCTTTCTTTCCTTTTTCTTCCAGACGGAGTCTCACTCTGTCACCCAACCTGGAGTGCAGTGGCAAGATCTGGGCCCACTGCAAGCTCCGCCTCCCGGGTTCACGCCATTCTCCTGCCTCAGCCTCCTGAGTAGCTGGGATTACAGGCATGCACCACCACACCTGGCTAATTTTGTATTTTTAGTAGAGACGGGGCTTCTCCATGTTGGTTAGCTTGGTCTTGGTCTGGAACTCCCAACTTCAGGCGATCCACCCACTTTCCCAAAGTGCTAGGATACCCAAAGTGCTAGGATTACAGGCGTGAGTCACCAGCGCCCGGTCAGACTAGGGGTATAGTTTTAGGCTTCTGCTTGGCTTTCCTTTTCTGTGATGAATTTCACCTCACAGTCTTAGGATATGGTGAGGAGTTTTAGGCATCGATCTTCATATGGGATATTATTCTACAGTTTTCTCTTGTAAAATCTTTGTCTTGCTTTGGTATCAGGGCAATTGTAGCCTCATAGAATGAGTTAGGGAATACTCCCTCCTCTTCAAGGTTTTGGCAGGATTAACAAGGATTACTATTCGTTCTCTAAATATTTGATAGAGAAGTCAAGTCCAAGGCTTTTTTTTTTTTTTTTTTTTTTTTGGCAGGAGATATTGGGTTACTGATTCAGTCTCCTTACTAGTTACTAGTCTATTCAGATTTTCACTTTCTTTGTGATTTAGTCTTGGTAGGGTTCATGTTCCTAGGAATTTATCCATTTCATCCAAGTTATCCAATATGTTGGTGTACAATTGTTCTTAGCACTCTCTTACAATCCTATTCATTTATTTCTTTGAGACAGGATCTCATCTGTCACCTAGGCTAGAGTGCAGTGGTGTGATCTAGGCTCATTACAACCTCCACCTCCCAGGTTCAAGCGATCCTCCTACCTCAGCCTCCTCAGTAGCTGGGACAACAGGCTTTCGCCACCAAGATGGGCTGAATTTTCTTCTTTCTTTCTTTCTTTCTTTAATTTATTTATTTTTTTCTTTCCTTTTTATCTTTTTTTTTTTTTTTGGTAAAGACCGGGTTTGACCATATCTCCCAGGCTGGTCTTGAACTCCTGAGCTAAAGTGATTCACCTGCCTGAACCTCCCGAGTAGCTGGGATTACAGGGGCCTACCACCACACCCGGCTAATGTTTTTTGTATTTTTAGTAGAGATGGTTTCACCATGTTGGCCAGGTTAGTCTTGAACTCCTAACCTCAAGTGATCTGCATGCCTCGGCCTCCCAAAGTGCTGGGATTATAGGTGTGAGCCACTTCACCCTGCCAATCGTTTTCATTTTGACTGGATCCAATAGTAATGTCCCCACTTCCATTTCTCATTTTCGTAATTTGAGTATTCTCTCTTTTTTTCTTAGTCACTCCATAAAGTTTGTCAATTTTATCTTTTAAAAAACCAACTTTCAGTTTTGTTGATTTTCTCCATTTTTGTATTTTCTGTTTTATTTATTTCTGAATTAATCTTTCTTTCTTTCCTTCCTAGGGTTTAATTTGTTCTTTTCTAGTGCCTAAATTGTAAATTTAGATTGCTAATTTGAGGTCCTTTGGGTGTTTTTTGTTTTGTTTTCTTTTGAGAGGGAGTCTCGCTCTTGTTGCCCGGGCTGGAGTGCAATGGTGCGATCTCGGCTCACTGCAACCTCTGCCTCCCAGGTTTAAGCAATTCTCTTGCTTCAGCCTCCCAAGTCGCTGGGATTACAGGCGCCTGCCACCACAACCGGCTAATTTTGTATTTTCAGCAGAGACAGGGTTTCTCCCTGTTGTTCAGGCTAGTCTCGAACTCCTGACCTCAGGTGATTGGCTCACCTCAGCCTCCCAAAGTGCTGGGATTACAGGCATTAACCGCGACGCCTGGCTTTCTTTAGGTTTTTTTCATGTAAGCATTTCACACTATAAATTTCCCTGTTAGCACTGCTTTCACTGCATCCCAAAGTTTGGCTATGCTGTGTTTTCATTTTCATTCATTTCTGAGTACAGCTGAGCCTTGAACAACATGGGTTTGAACTGCAAGGGTGCACTTATACAGGAATTGTTTTCAATAAGTACAGTAGGTCCTCTGATTTCATTAATTCTGCATCTGTAACCAAAGGCAGATTGAAAATACAGTCTTCACAGAGCGCAAACCCTGAGGATACAGCGGCCTAACTTTTTTAATGCCCAGGTTTTACAGGGCCAACTGCAAGACTTGACTCTGTGTGGATTTTGGCCTACTTATGGGGTCCTGGAACCAATCCCCTGTGGATACTGACACCCAACTGTATTTTCTGATTTCTCTTGTGGTTTCTTCTTTAACCCACTGGTTGTTTAAGCAAATATCTGAATCTCTTCAAATACCTGAGACTGGATAATTTATTAAAAAGAGACATTTATTTCTCTCAGTTCTCAAGGCTGGGGTGTCCAAGGTCAAGTCATCAGCCCATTCAGTGTCTAAGGAGGGCCCAGTCTCTCCTTCCAAGATGACACAACGTTGCTTCATCTTTCAGAGGGGAAGAACATTGTGTCCCCACACGGAGGAGACGGAGGGAATGAACCCACTCAAGTCCTTTTCTAAGGGCTCTAATTTCATCCATAAGGACTTCTACCCTCAGGAGATAATCGCCTCCTAAAGAATCCACCTTTTTACCCTTTTTTTTTTTTTTTTTTTTTTTTTTTTGAGACAGGGTCTCATTCTATTGCCCCTACGGCAGTGCAGTAGCCTGTAGCCTGATCATGGCTCACTGCAGCCTTGACCTCCCAGGCTCAACCAGTCCTCCTGCTTCAGCCTCCTGAGTAGCTGGGACTACAGGCCTGCACCACCACGCCCACCGAATTTGGTGTTTTTTCTAGAGACACGTTTTGCCATTTTGCCCTGGCTGGTCTTGAACTCCTGGGCTCGAACAATCTGACTGCCTTTCCCTTCCAAAGTGCTGGGATGACAGCGTTAGCCACCACCCCAGGCCAGTGCCCACCTCTTAATACTATCATATTGGCAAATAAATTTCAGCATATAAATTTTGGGGGACATTCAGACCATAGCAGTGTGTTCTTTACTTTCCAAAAAGAAAACAGGTCAGTTTATCAGTTTTCCTTGTATTATTGATTTTTAACTCGATTTTGTTGTGGTCAGAGAAGACATTTGATAATACGCTGTTCGCCCTTCGCCAGCCTCGACGACTCTGGGTGAGGGGGCAAGAGGGGCCCTCGCAGGATTCCTGAGCGGCCAGGGATCCCAAAGAATACCTGCGCGACTGGGCGGAGGACCCGACGGGGTCCCAGGATCGTGGGCTGTGGGCCCTGACGCCTCGGAGCACTCCCTGTTCCGAGCGGGCCCGACGTGGTGGAAGCTCGGGAGCTCGGCAGCCGGGAGAGGCAGCAGGCGAAGAGGCTCCGGGATCCCGATCCGAGCACGACGACCCCGGGCTGGCGGTGCGGGCTGGAAGCCGGCGGGCATGGCTGGGCCGGGCTCTTGGGGCAGCCAGGCGCCTCTGCCGGCGTCTACGGCCATACCACCCTGAACGCGCCCGATCTCGTCTGATCTCGGAAGCTAAGCAGGGTCGGGCCTGGTTAGTACTTGGATGGGAGACCGCCTGGGAATACCGGGTGCTGTAGGCTTTTTGGCTTGCTTTCTTCTCTTTCTTTCTTTTCTACCTTCCTTTCTTCCCTTCTCTCACTCACTCTTCTTTCTTTCTTTCTTTCCTTCTTTCTCTCTTTCTTTCCTTTCTTTCTTTCTTTCCTTCTTTCTTTCTATCTCTCCCTCTTTCTATCTCGCTCTTTCTCTCTCTTTTGCTTTCCTTCTTACTTTCATTCTTTTCTGTTTCTTCCCTTGCTATCTTTCCTTTCTTTCTTTGTCTCTCTCTCTTTCTTTCTTTCGTTCTGCTGTCTTTCCTTCTTTCTTTCTTTCTACCTCTCTATCTTTCTTTCTATCCTTCCTCCTTTCTTTCCTTCTTTCTTTCTCTCTCCCTCTCTCTTGCTTGCTCTTTCTTTCTTTCCTTCTTTCTTTCATTCTTTTCTTTTTCTTCCCTTGCTATCTTCCTTTTCTTTCTTCTCGTTCTTTCTTCTTTCTTGCTTTCCTTCTTTCTTTCTTTCTCCTATCTCTCTGTCTCTTTCTTTCTCTCTCTTTCTCTTTCTTTATTTCGTTCTTTCCTTCTTTCTTGCTTTTCTTTCTCACTTTCTTTTCTTCCTTTCTTTCTTTCTTTCTTTCTTCTATTTGCTCCTTTCTTTCTTTCCTTTCTTTCTTTCTTTCTTTCTTTCTTTCTTTCTTTCTTTCTTTCTTTCTTTCTTTCTTTCTTTCTTTCTTTCCTTCCTTCCTTCCTTCCTTCCTTCCTTCTTTCTTTCCTTCCTTCTTTGTTTCTTTCCTTCTTTCTTTCTGTCTTTCCTTTTTCTTCCAGAAGGAGTCTCGCTGTCACCCAGCCTGGAGTGCAGTGGCAAGATCTCGGCTCACTGCAAGCTCCGCCTCCCGGGTTCACGCCATTCTCCTGCCTCAGCCTACCAAACAGCTGGGACTACAGGCGCCCGCCACCACGCCCGGCTCATGTTTCGTAGTTTTAGTGGAGACGGGGTTTCACCGTGTTAGCCAGGCTGGTCTGGATCTCCTGACGTCGTGATCCACCCGCCTCGGCCTCCCAAAGTGCTGGGATTACAGGCGTGATCCACCGCGCCCGGCCTGCTGTAGGCTTTTGTGGCTTCCCCTCTCCCTCCCTTGCCCCTACTATCGCCATGCTTCCCAACCTCCCCGGACTCTGCTCCCCCCTTGTCGCCCGCCTACACCCCCGCCGCAGCCGGGGACCTCCTCCTGGGGGTCCGCCACCAAAGCAGCACCGGGCAGCGGCATCCCACCGCTTCCGCCTCGCCGCCGCCCGGCCAGGAGCCCGGCTCCAGCCCTGGAGGGCAGGAGGCCGGACCCCAAAGGCGCAGGCGCGGGTTCCCTGCCGTTCCCGGCGCCTTCCCGCTCCCGGAACGCACAGGCGATTCAATCCATTCACCGGGCGGGCGCCGCCGCAACCTTCCAAACCGGGGGAAGGGGCGGGCAGGGCCAGCGGGTGCCACAGACGCCAGCCGAGACCTCCGCTCCAGAACGCAGGGGCTGCTTTATCCGGGGGAAGGACATTGCTTCGCCAGCAACCAGGAAAACAGTCCCTGTGCACCCGGATTCCCATTGCCACCAACTTCGTGTAAACTCCAGTCCCGAGGACACGCCAGAGACCCAGGCCTCGGGCCCCGTGGGCACGCCCGGTGCCACGGCTCCCGCCAAAAGGGCGGGCGCACTCTGCAAATCAAGGGGCCCACCGCACCGCACCAAGAGCACAGGGAGGTGCCAACACAGGAAGGAGCCTACGAAACCCACCCCCAAAGCAAGCAATTAATCCAAGACAAAACCCGTCTCAGCGCTCCGTTGCTCCTCTCGCATGGACGGCCTGGCCACCCTGTTCTGGCCCAGCCCAAGCCCCCTCCACCCTATCCCGGCCTGCTCAAAAGGGCCCTGCCTACGGGAGCAGGGCGCTCCCTCTCCAAGGCTCTATCGCTCTCGCTCTCTAGCTCCCTGCCCCTCTCTCTTCTGGGTTTGCCCCTGCACCTCGCGCTATTTCTGTCGCCTTTCCTCTGTCTCTCCCTCTCTGTCTGTCTTTCTCGCTCTCTCTGTCCCTCTCTCTATCTCTGCCTCTCTGTCTCTTTCCCTCTCCACCTCCCCTGTCTCTCTCGATCGCTGTCTCTCTCCCTCCCTCGGTTTCAATCTCTCCATCTATCTCTTCCTTGCTCTCCTTCAAGCCGTTTCTGTGTGCACGTGTGTGTGTGTGTGTGTGTGTGTGTGTGTGTGTGTGTCTGTGTGTGAGCGCGCGCGCGTGTGTGGGTTCCCGCGCGCGAGCGCCCGGGTGTGTCTGTGTGTGGGGCTGTGGATTTGCTGCTGGTGGTGGTGGGGTGTTTCTGGGTTTCTCTCAGCCCCTCTCGCCGGGGATCAGGCTGCCGGCTCTAGTGCCAGCCCGGGGCAAAGCAGGGCCATCCCCCAACACCCCAGCCCCCACGCCCTCTTGCCCACCGGCCGGGTCTTGGTCGGGACAAGCGACCGTGGTGGGGGCGTTGTGAGAAAAAGGCCAGGCGCGGCTGGGCCGGCTGTTCGCCCTTGGCCAGCCCTGACGCCTCTGGGGGGGTGGGCCAAGAGGGGGCCTCGCAGGAGCTCCCCCAGCGGCCAGGGATCCAAAAGAATACCTCCACGACAGGGCGGAGGACCCGCCGGGGTCCCAGGATCGTGGGCCCTGGGCCCTGACGCCTCGGAGCACTCCCTGTTCCGAGCGGGCCCGACGTGGTGGAAGCTCGGGAGCTCGGCAGCCGGGGGAAGGCCGCGGGCGAGCGGCTCGGGGGTCCCGATCCGAGCCCGGCGACCCCGGGCTGGCGGTGCGGGCTGGAAGCCGGCGGGCATGGCTGGGCCGGGCTCTTGGGGCAGCCAGGCGCCTCTGCCGGCGTCTACGGCCATACCACCCTGAACGCGCCCGATCTCGTCTGATCTCGGAAGCTAAGCAGGGTCGGGCCTGGTTAGTACTTGGATGGTGAGACCGCCTGGGAATACCGGGTGCTGTAGGCTTTTTGGCTTGCTTTCTTCTCTTTCTTTCTTTTCTACCTTCCTTTCTTCCCTTCTCTCACTCACTCTTCTTTCCTTCTTTCTTTCCTTCTTTCTCTCTTTCTTTCCTTTCTTTCTTTCCTTCTTTCTTTCTATCTCTCCCTCTTTCTATCTCGCTCTTTCTCTCTCTTTTGCTTTCCTTCTTACTTTCATTCTTTTCTGTTTCTTCCCTTGCTATCTTTCCTTTCTTTCTTTGTCTCTCTCTCTTTCTCTTTCTTTCTTCCTTCCTTCCTTTCTTCCTTCCTCTCTATCTATCACTCTTTCTTTCTTTCCTTCCTTCTTTCTTTCTCTCTTTGTTTTCTTTCTTTCTTTCCTTCTTTCTCTCTCTCTCTCTTTCTCGCTCTTTCTCTCTTTCTTTCCTTCTTTTCTTTTTCTTCCCTTGCTATCTTTGTTTTCTTTCTTTCTCTTTTCTTTTCTTTCCTTCTTTCTTTCTTTCTCCTATCTCTCTGTCTCTTTCTTTCTCTTTCTTTATTGCATTCTTTCCTTTTCTCTTGCTTTTCTTTCTCACTTTCTTCCTTTCTCTTTCTTTCTTTCTTTCTTTCTTTGTTTCATTCTTTCTTCGGTCTTTGCCTCTTTCTTCCTTTCTTTCTTTCCTTCTTACTTTCATTCTTTTCTTTTTCTTCCCTTACTATCTTTCCCTTCTTTCTTTCTCTCTCTTTCTTTCTCTCTCTTTCTTTCTCTCTCTCTCTCTCTTTCTCTCTCACTCTTTCTTTCTTTCTTTCTTTCCTACTTGGTTTCTTTCTTTCTTTCCTTTTTCTTCCAGACGGAGTCTCACTCTGTCACCCAACCTGGAGTGCAGTGGCAAGATCTGGGCCCACTGCAAGCTCCGCCTCCCGGGTTCACGCCATTCTCCTGCCTCAGCCTCCTGAGTAGCTGGGATTACAGGCATGCACCACCACACCTGGCTAATTTTGTATTTTTAGTAGAGACGGGGCTTCTCCATGTTGGTTAGCTTGGTCTTGGTCTGGAACTCCCAACTTCAGGCGATCCACCCACTTTCCCAAAGTGCTAGGATACCCAAAGTGCTAGGATTACAGGCGTGAGTCACCAGCGCCCGGTCAGACTAGGGGTATAGTTTTAGGCTTCTGCTTGGCTTTCCTTTTCTGTGATGAATTTCACCTCACAGTCTTAGGATATGGTGAGGAGTTTTAGGCATCGATCTTCATATGGGATATTATTCTACAGTTTTCTCTTGTAAAATCTTTGTCTTGCTTTGGTATCAGGGCAATTGTAGCCTCATAGAATGAGTTAGGGAATACTCCCTCCTCTTCAAGGTTTTGGCAGGATTAACAAGGATTACTATTCGTTCTCTAAATATTTGATAGAGAAGTCAAGTCCAAGGCTTTTTTTTTTTTTTTTTTTTTTTTTGGCAGGAGATATTGGGTTACTGATTCAGTCTCCTTACTAGTTACTAGTCTATTCAGATTTTCACTTTCTTTGTGATTTAGTCTTGGTAGGGTTCATGTTCCTAGGAATTTATCCATTTCATCCAAGTTATCCAATATGTTGGTGTACAATTGTTCTTAGCACTCTCTTACAATCCTATTCATTTATTTCTTTGAGACAGGATCTCATCTGTCACCTAGGCTAGAGTGCAGTGGTGTGATCTAGGCTCATTACAACCTCCACCTCCCAGGTTCAAGCGATCCTCCTACCTCAGCCTCCTCAGTAGCTGGGACAACAGGCTTTCGCCACCAAGATGGGCTGAATTTTCTTCTTTCTTTCTTTCTTTCTTTAATTTATTTATTTTTTTCTTTCCTTTTTATCTTTTTTTTTTTTTTTTGTAAAGACCGGGTTTGACCATATCTCCCAGGCTGGTCTTGAACTCCTGAGCTAAAGTGATTCACCTGCCTGAACCTCCCGAGTAGCTGGGATTACAGGGGCCTACCACCACACCCGGCTAATGTTTTTTGTATTTTTAGTAGAGATGGTTTCACCATGTTGGCCAGGTTAGTCTTGAACTCCTAACCTCAAGTGATCTGCATGCCTCGGCCTCCCAAAGTGCTGGGATTATAGGTGTGAGCCACTTCACCCTGCCAATCGTTTTCATTTTGACTGGATCCAATAGTAATGTCCCCACTTCCATTTCTCATTTTCGTAATTTGAGTATTCTCTCTTTTTTTCTTAGTCACTCCATAAAGTTTGTCAATTTTATCTTTCAAAAAACCAACTTTCAGTTTTGTTGATTTTCTCCATTTTTGTATTTTCTGTTTTATTTATTTCTGAATTAATCTTTCTTTCTTTCCTTCCTAGGGTTTAATTTGTTCTTTTCTAGTGCCTAAATTGTAAATTTAGATTGCTAATTTGAGGTCCTTTGGGTGTTTTTTGTTTTGTTTTCTTTTGAGAGGGAGTCTCGCTCTTGTTGCCCGGGCTGGAGTGCAATGGTGCGATCTCGGCTCACTGCAACCTCTGCCTCCCAGGTTTAAGCAATTCTCTTGCTTCAGCCTCCCAAGTCGCTGGGATTACAGGCGCCTGCCACCACAACCGGCTAATTTTGTATTTTCAGCAGAGACAGGGTTTCTCCCTGTTGTTCAGGCTAGTCTCGAACTCCTGACCTCAGGTGATTGGCTCACCTCAGCCTCCCAAAGTGCTGGGATTACAGGCATTAACCGCGACGCCTGGCTTTCTTTAGGTTTTTTTCATGTAAGCATTTCACACTATAAATTTCCCTGTTAGCACTGCTTTCACTGCATCCCAAAGTTTGGCTATGCTGTGTTTTCATTTTCATTCATTTCTGAGTACAGCTGAGCCTTGAACAACATGGGTTTGAACTGCAAGGGTGCACTTATACAGGAATTGTTTTCAATAAGTACAGTAGGTCCTCTGATTTCATTAATTCTGCATCTGTAACCAAAGGCAGATTGAAAATACAGTCTTCACAGAGCGCAAACCCTGAGGATACAGCGGCCTAACTTTTTTAATGCCCAGGTTTTACAGGGCCAACTGCAAGACTTGACTCTGTGTGGATTTTGGCCTACTTATGGGGTCCTGGAACCAATCCCCTGTGGATACTGACACCCAACTGTATTTTCTGATTTCTCTTGTGGTTTCTTCTTTAACCCACTGGTTGTTTAAGCAAATATCTGAATCTCTTCAAATACCTGAGACTGGATAATTTATTAAAAAGAGACATTTATTTCTCTCAGTTCTCAAGGCTGGGGTGTCCAAGGTCAAGTCATCAGCCCATTCAGTGTCTAAGGAGGGCCCAGTCTCTCCTTCCAAGATGACACAACGTTGCTTCATCTTTCAGAGGGGAAGAACATTGTGTCCCCACACGGAGGAGACGGAGGGAATGAACCCACTCAAGTCCTTTTCTAAGGGCTCTAATTTCATCCATAAGGACTTCTACCCTCAGGAGATAATCGCCTCCTAAAGAATCCACCTTTTTACCCTTTTTTTTTTTTTTTTTTTTTTTTTTTTGAGACAGGGTCTCATTCTATTGCCCCTACGGCAGTGCAGTAGCCTGTAGCCTGATCATGGCTCACTGCAGCCTTGACCTCCCAGGCTCAACCAGTCCTCCTGCTTCAGCCTCCTGAGTAGCTGGGACTACAGGCCTGCACCACCACGCCCACCGAATTTGGTGTTTTTTCTAGAGACACGTTTTGCCATTTTGCCCTGGCTGGTCTTGAACTCCTGGGCTCGAACAATCTGACTGCCTTTCCCTTCCAAAGTGCTGGGATGACAGCGTTAGCCACCACCCCAGGCCAGTGCCCACCTCTTAATACTATCATATTGGCAAATAAATTTCAGCATATAAATTTTGGGGGACATTCAGACCATAGCAGTGTGTTCTTTACTTTCCAAAAAGAAAACAGGTCAGTTTATCAGTTTTCCTTGTATTATTGATTTTTAACTCGATTTTGTTGTGGTCAGAGAAGACATTTGATAATACGCTGTTCGCCCTTCGCCAGCCTCGACGACTCTGGGTGAGGGGGCAAGAGGGGCCCTCGCAGGATTCCTGAGCGGCCAGGGATCCCAAAGAATACCTGCGCGACTGGGCGGAGGACCCGACGGGGTCCCAGGATCGTGGGCTGTGGGCCCTGACGCCTCGGAGCACTCCCTGTTCCGAGCGGGCCCGACGTGGTGGAAGCTCGGGAGCTCGGCAGCCGGGAGAGGCAGCAGGCGAAGAGGCTCCGGGATCCCGATCCGAGCACGACGACCCCGGGCTGGCGGTGCGGGCTGGAAGCCGGCGGGCATGGCTGGGCCGGGCTCTTGGGGCAGCCAGGCGCCTCTGCCGGCGTCTACGGCCATACCACCCTGAACGCGCCCGATCTCGTCTGATCTCGGAAGCTAAGCAGGGTCGGGCCTGGTTAGTACTTGGATGGGAGACCGCCTGGGAATACCGGGTGCTGTAGGCTTTTTGGCTTGCTTTCTTCTCTTTCTTTCTTTTCTACCTTCCTTTCTTCCCTTCTCTCACTCACTCTTCTTTCTTTCTTTCTTTCCTTCTTTCTCTCTTTCTTTCCTTTCTTTCTTTCTTTCCTTCTTTCTTTCTATCTCTCCCTCTTTCTATCTCGCTCTTTCTCTCTCTTTTGCTTTCCTTCTTACTTTCATTCTTTTCTGTTTCTTCCCTTGCTATCTTTCCTTTCTTTCTTTGTCTCTCTCTCTTTCTTTCTTTCGTTCTGCTGTCTTTCCTTCTTTCTTTCTTTCTACCTCTCTATCTTTCTTTCTATCCTTCCTCCTTTCTTTCCTTCTTTCTTTCTCTCTCCCTCTCTCTTGCTTGCTCTTTCTTTCTTTCCTTCTTTCTTTCATTCTTTTCTTTTTCTTCCCTTGCTATCTTCCTTTTCTTTCTTCTCGTTCTTTCTTCTTTCTTGCTTTCCTTCTTTCTTTCTTTCTCCTATCTCTCTGTCTCTTTCTTTCTCTCTCTTTCTCTTTCTTTATTTCGTTCTTTCCTTCTTTCTTGCTTTTCTTTCTCACTTTCTTTTCTTCCTTTCTTTCTTTCTTTCTTTCTTCTATTTGCTCCTTTCTTTCTTTCCTTTCTTTCTTTCTTTCTTTCTTTCTTTCTTTCTTTCTTTCTTTCTTTCTTTCTTTCTTTCTTTCCTTCCTTCCTTCCTTCCTTCCTTCCTTCCTTCCTTCCTTCCTTCTTTCTTTCCTTCCTTCTTTGTTTCTTTCCTTCTTTCTTTCTGTCTTTCCTTTTTCTTCCAGAAGGAGTCTCGCTGTCACCCAGCCTGGAGTGCAGTGGCAAGATCTCGGCTCACTGCAAGCTCCGCCTCCCGGGTTCACGCCATTCTCCTGCCTCAGCCTACCAAACAGCTGGGACTACAGGCGCCCGCCACCACGCCCGGCTCATGTTTCGTAGTTTTAGTGGAGACGGGGTTTCACCGTGTTAGCCAGGCTGGTCTGGATCTCCTGACGTCGTGATCCACCCGCCTCGGCCTCCCAAAGTGCTGGGATTACAGGCGTGATCCACCGCGCCCGGCCTGCTGTAGGCTTTTGTGGCTTCCCCTCTCCCTCCCTTGCCCCTACTATCGCCATGCTTCCCAACCTCCCCGGACTCTGCTCCCCCCTTGTCGCCCGCCTACACCCCCGCCGCAGCCGGGGACCTCCTCCTGGGGGTCCGCCACCAAAGCAGCACCGGGCAGCGGCATCCCACCGCTTCCGCCTCGCCGCCGCCCGGCCAGGAGCCCGGCTCCAGCCCTGGAGGGCAGGAGGCCGGACCCCAAAGGCGCAGGCGCGGGTTCCCTGCCGTTCCCGGCGCCTTCCCGCTCCCGGAACGCACAGGCGATTCAATCCATTCACCGGGCGGGCGCCGCCGCAACCTTCCAAACCGGGGGAAGGGGCGGGCAGGGCCAGCGGGTGCCACAGACGCCAGCCGAGACCTCCGCTCCAGAACGCAGGGGCTGCTTTATCCGGGGGAAGGACATTGCTTCGCCAGCAACCAGGAAAACAGTCCCTGTGCACCCGGATTCCCATTGCCACCAACTTCGTGTAAACTCCAGTCCCGAGGACACGCCAGAGACCCAGGCCTCGGGCCCCGTGGGCACGCCCGGTGCCACGGCTCCCGCCAAAAGGGCGGGCGCACTCTGCAAATCAAGGGGCCCACCGCACCGCACCAAGAGCACAGGGAGGTGCCAACACAGGAAGGAGCCTACGAAACCCACCCCCAAAGCAAGCAATTAATCCAAGACAAAACCCGTCTCAGCGCTCCGTTGCTCCTCTCGCATGGACGGCCTGGCCACCCTGTTCTGGCCCAGCCCAAGCCCCCTCCACCCTATCCCGGCCTGCTCAAAAGGGCCCTGCCTACGGGAGCAGGGCGCTCCCTCTCCAAGGCTCTATCGCTCTCGCTCTCTAGCTCCCTGCCCCTCTCTCTTCTGGGTTTGCCCCTGCACCTCGCGCTATTTCTGTCGCCTTTCCTCTGTCTCTCCCTCTCTGTCTGTCTTTCTCGCTCTCTCTGTCCCTCTCTCTATCTCTGCCTCTCTGTCTCTTTCCCTCTCCACCTCCCCTGTCTCTCTCGATCGCTGTCTCTCTCCCTCCCTCGGTTTCAATCTCTCCATCTATCTCTTCCTTGCTCTCCTTCAAGCCGTTTCTGTGTGCACGTGTGTGTGTGTGTGTGTGTGTGTGTGTGTGTGTGTGTCTGTGTGTGAGCGCGCGCGCGTGTGTGGGTTCCCGCGCGCGAGCGCCCGGGTGTGTCTGTGTGTGGGGCTGTGGATTTGCTGCTGGTGGTGGTGGGGTGTTTCTGGGTTTCTCTCAGCCCCTCTCGCCGGGGATCAGGCTGCCGGCTCTAGTGCCAGCCCGGGGCAAAGCAGGGCCATCCCCCAACACCCCAGCCCCCACGCCCTCTTGCCCACCGGCCGGGTCTTGGTCGGGACAAGCGACCGTGGTGGGGGCGTTGTGAGAAAAAGGCCAGGCGCGGCTGGGCCGGCTGTTCGCCCTTGGCCAGCCCTGACGCCTCTGGGGGGGTGGGCCAAGAGGGGGCCTCGCAGGAGCTCCCCCAGCGGCCAGGGATCCAAAAGAATACCTCCACGACAGGGCGGAGGACCCGCCGGGGTCCCAGGATCGTGGGCCCTGGGCCCTGACGCCTCGGAGCACTCCCTGTTCCGAGCGGGCCCGACGTGGTGGAAGCTCGGGAGCTCGGCAGCCGGGGGAAGGCCGCGGGCGAGCGGCTCGGGGGTCCCGATCCGAGCCCGGCGACCCCGGGCTGGCGGTGCGGGCTGGAAGCCGGCGGGCATGGCTGGGCCGGGCTCTTGGGGCAGCCAGGCGCCTCTGCCGGCGTCTACGGCCATACCACCCTGAACGCGCCCGATCTCGTCTGATCTCGTGAAGCTAAGCAGGGTCGGGCCTGGTTAGTACTTGGATGGGAGACCGCCTGGGAATACCGGGTGCTGTAGGCTTTTTGGCTTGCTTTCTTCTCTTTCTTTCTTTTCTACCTTCCTTTCTTCCCTTCTCTCACTCACTCTTCTTTCCTTCTTTCTTTCCTTCTTTCTCTCTTTCTTTCCTTTCTTTCTTTCTTTCCTTCTTTCTTTCTATCTCTCCCTCTTTCTATCTCGCTCTTTCTCTCTCTTTTGCTTTCCTTCTTACTTTCATTCTTTTCTGTTTCTTCCCTTGCTATCTTTCCTTTCTTTCTTTGTCTCTCTCTCTTTCTCTTTCTTTCTTCCTTCCTTCCTTTCTTCCTTCCTCTCTATCTATCACTCTTTCTTTCTTTCCTTCCTTCTTTCTTTCTCTCTTTGTTTTCTTTCTTTCTTTCCTTCTTTCTCTCTCTCTCTCTTTCTCGCTCTTTCTCTCTTTCTTTCCTTCTTTTCTTTTTCTTCCCTTGCTATCTTTGTTTTCTTTCTTTCTCTTTTCTTTTCTTTCCTTCTTTCTTTCTTTCTCCTATCTCTCTGTCTCTTTCTTTCTCTTTCTTTATTGCATTCTTTCCTTTTCTCTTGCTTTTCTTTCTCACTTTCTTCCTTTCTCTTTCTTTCTTTCTTTCTTTCTTTGTTTCATTCTTTCTTCGGTCTTTGCCTCTTTCTTCCTTTCTTTCTTTCCTTCTTACTTTCATTCTTTTCTTTTTCTTCCCTTACTATCTTTCCCTTCTTTCTTTCTCTCTCTTTCTTTCTCTCTCTTTCTTTCTCTCTCTCTCTCTCTTTCTCTCTCACTCTTTCTTTCTTTCTTTCTTTCCTACTTGGTTTCTTTCTTTCTTTCCTTTTTCTTCCAGACGGAGTCTCACTCTGTCACCCAACCTGGAGTGCAGTGGCAAGATCTGGGCCCACTGCAAGCTCCGCCTCCCGGGTTCACGCCATTCTCCTGCCTCAGCCTCCTGAGTAGCTGGGATTACAGGCATGCACCACCACACCTGGCTAATTTTGTATTTTTAGTAGAGACGGGGCTTCTCCATGTTGGTTAGCTTGGTCTTGGTCTGGAACTCCCAACTTCAGGCGATCCACCCACTTTCCCAAAGTGCTAGGATACCCAAAGTGCTAGGATTACAGGCGTGAGTCACCAGCGCCCGGTCAGACTAGGGGTATAGTTTTAGGCTTCTGCTTGGCTTTCCTTTTCTGTGATGAATTTCACCTCACAGTCTTAGGATATGGTGAGGAGTTTTAGGCATCGATCTTCATATGGGATATTATTCTACAGTTTTCTCTTGTAAAATCTTTGTCTTGCTTTGGTATCAGGGCAATTGTAGCCTCATAGAATGAGTTAGGGAATACTCCCTCCTCTTCAAGGTTTTGGCAGGATTAACAAGGATTACTATTCGTTCTCTAAATATTTGATAGAGAAGTCAAGTCCAAGGCTTTTTTTTTTTTTTTTTTTTTTTTTTTGGCAGGAGATATTGGGTTACTGATTCAGTCTCCTTACTAGTTACTAGTCTATTCAGATTTTCACTTTCTTTGTGATTTAGTCTTGGTAGGGTTCATGTTCCTAGGAATTTATCCATTTCATCCAAGTTATCCAATATGTTGGTGTACAATTGTTCTTAGCACTCTCTTACAATCCTATTCATTTATTTCTTTGAGACAGGATCTCATCTGTCACCTAGGCTAGAGTGCAGTGGTGTGATCTAGGCTCATTACAACCTCCACCTCCCAGGTTCAAGCGATCCTCCTACCTCAGCCTCCTCAGTAGCTGGGACAACAGGCTTTCGCCACCAAGATGGGCTGAATTTTCTTCTTTCTTTCTTTCTTTCTTTAATTTATTTATTTTTTTCTTTCCTTTTTATCTTTTTTTTTTTTTTTGGTAAAGACCGGGTTTGACCATATCTCCCAGGCTGGTCTTGAACTCCTGAGCTAAAGTGATTCACCTGCCTGAACCTCCCGAGTAGCTGGGATTACAGGGGCCTACCACCACACCCGGCTAATGTTTTTTGTATTTTTAGTAGAGATGGTTTCACCATGTTGGCCAGGTTAGTCTTGAACTCCTAACCTCAAGTGATCTGCATGCCTCGGCCTCCCAAAGTGCTGGGATTATAGGTGTGAGCCACTTCACCCTGCCAATCGTTTTCATTTTGACTGGATCCAATAGTAATGTCCCCACTTCCATTTCTGATTTTCGTAATTTGAGTATTCTCTCTTTTTTTCTTAGTCACTCCATAAAGTTTGTCAATTTTATCTTTCAAAAAACCAACTTTCAGTTTTGTTGATTTTCTCCATTTTTGTATTTTCTGTTTTATTTATTTCTGAATTAATCTTTCTTTCTTTCCTTCCTAGGGTTTAATTTGTTCTTTTCTAGTGCCTAAATTGTAAATTTAGATTGCTAATTTGAGGTCCTTTGGGTGTTTTTTGTTTTGTTTTCTTTTGAGAGGGAGTCTCGCTCTTGTTGCCCGGGCTGGAGTGCAATGGTGCGATCTCGGCTCACTGCAACCTCTGCCTCCCAGGTTTAAGCAATTCTCTTGCTTCAGCCTCCCAAGTCGCTGGGATTACAGGCGCCTGCCACCACAACCGGCTAATTTTGTATTTTCAGCAGAGACAGGGTTTCTCCCTGTTGTTCAGGCTAGTCTCGAACTCCTGACCTCAGGTGATTGGCTCACCTCAGCCTCCCAAAGTGCTGGGATTACAGGCATTAACCGCGACGCCTGGCTTTCTTTAGGTTTTTTTCATGTAAGCATTTCACACTATAAATTTCCCTGTTAGCACTGCTTTCACTGCATCCCAAAGTTTGGCTATGCTGTGTTTTCATTTTCATTCATTTCTGAGTACAGCTGAGCCTTGAACAACATGGGTTTGAACTGCAAGGGTGCACTTATACAGGAATTGTTTTCAATAAGTACAGTAGGTCCTCTGATTTCATTAATTCTGCATCTGTAACCAAAGGCAGATTGAAAATACAGTCTTCACAGAGCGCAAACCCTGAGGATACAGCGGCCTAACTTTTTTAATGCCCAGGTTTTACAGGGCCAACTGCAAGACTTGACTCTGTGTGGATTTTGGCCTACTTATGGGGTCCTGGAACCAATCCCCTGTGGATACTGACACCCAACTGTATTTTCTGATTTCTCTTGTGGTTTCTTCTTTAACCCACTGGTTGTTTAAGCAAATATCTGAATCTCTTCAAATACCTGAGACTGGATAATTTATTAAAAAGAGACATTTATTTCTCTCAGTTCTCAAGGCTGGGGTGTCCAAGGTCAAGTCATCAGCCCATTCAGTGTCTAAGGAGGGCCCAGTCTCTCCTTCCAAGATGACACAACGTTGCTTCATCTTTCAGAGGGGAAGAACATTGTGTCCCCACACGGAGGAGACGGAGGGAATGAACCCACTCAAGTCCTTTTCTAAGGGCTCTAATTTCATCCATAAGGACTTCTACCCTCAGGAGATAATCGCCTCCTAAAGAATCCACCTTTTTACCCTTTTTTTTTTTTTTTTTTTTTTTTTTTTTTGAGACAGGGTCTCATTCTATTGCCCCTACGGCAGTGCAGTAGCCTGTAGCCTGATCATGGCTCACTGCAGCCTTGACCTCCCAGGCTCAACCAGTCCTCCTGCTTCAGCCTCCTGAGTAGCTGGGACTACAGGCCTGCACCACCACGCCCACCGAATTTGGTGTTTTTTCTAGAGACACGTTTTGCCATTTTGCCCTGGCTGGTCTTGAACTCCTGGGCTCGAACAATCTGACTGCCTTTCCCTTCCAAAGTGCTGGGATGACAGCGTTAGCCACCACCCCAGGCCAGTGCCCACCTCTTAATACTATCATATTGGCAAATAAATTTCAGCATATAAATTTTGGGGGACATTCAGACCATAGCAGTGTGTTCTTTACTTTCCAAAAAGAAAACAGGTCAGTTTATCAGTTTTCCTTGTATTATTGATTTTTAACTCGATTTTGTTGTGGTCAGAGAAGACATTTGATAATACGCTGTTCGCCCTTCGCCAGCCTCGACGACTCTGGGTGAGGGGGCAAGAGGGGCCCTCGCAGGATTCCTGAGCGGCCAGGGATCCCAAAGAATACCTGCGCGACTGGGCGGAGGACCCGACGGGGTCCCAGGATCGTGGGCTGTGGGCCCTGACGCCTCGGAGCACTCCCTGTTCCGAGCGGGCCCGACGTGGTGGAAGCTCGGGAGCTCGGCAGCCGGGAGAGGCAGCAGGCGAAGAGGCTCCGGGATCCCGATCCGAGCACGACGACCCCGGGCTGGCGGTGCGGGCTGGAAGCCGGCGGGCATGGCTGGGCCGGGCTCTTGGGGCAGCCAGGCGCCTCTGCCGGCGTCTACGGCCATACCACCCTGAACGCGCCCGATCTCGTCTGATCTCGGAAGCTAAGCAGGGTCGGGCCTGGTTAGTACTTGGATGGGAGACCGCCTGGGAATACCGGGTGCTGTAGGCTTTTTGGCTTGCTTTCTTCTCTTTCTTTCTTTTCTACCTTCCTTTCTTCCCTTCTCTCACTCACTCTTCTTTCTTTCTTTCTTTCCTTCTTTCTCTCTTTCTTTCCTTTCTTTCTTTCTTTCCTTCTTTCTTTCTATCTCTCCCTCTTTCTATCTCGCTCTTTCTCTCTCTTTTGCTTTCCTTCTTACTTTCATTCTTTTCTGTTTCTTCCCTTGCTATCTTTCCTTTCTTTCTTTGTCTCTCTCTCTTTCTTTCTTTCGTTCTGCTGTCTTTCCTTCTTTCTTTCTTTCTACCTCTCTATCTTTCTTTCTATCCTTCCTCCTTTCTTTCCTTCTTTCTTTCTCTCTCCCTCTCTCTTGCTTGCTCTTTCTTTCTTTCCTTCTTTCTTTCATTCTTTTCTTTTTCTTCCCTTGCTATCTTCCTTTTCTTTCTTCTCGTTCTTTCTTCTTTCTTGCTTTCCTTCTTTCTTTCTTTCTCCTATCTCTCTGTCTCTTTCTTTCTCTCTCTTTCTCTTTCTTTATTTCGTTCTTTCCTTCTTTCTTGCTTTTCTTTCTCACTTTCTTTTCTTCCTTTCTTTCTTTCTTTCTTTCTTCTATTTGCTCCTTTCTTTCTTTCCTTTCTTTCTTTCTTTCTTTCTTTCTTTCTTTCTTTCTTTCTTTCTTTCCTTCCTTCCTTCCTTCCTTCCTTCCTTCCTTCTTTCTTTCCTTCCTTCTTTGTTTCTTTCCTTCTTTCTTTCTGTCTTTCCTTTTTCTTCCAGAAGGAGTCTCGCTGTCACCCAGCCTGGAGTGCAGTGGCAAGATCTCGGCTCACTGCAAGCTCCGCCTCCCGGGTTCACGCCATTCTCCTGCCTCAGCCTACCAAACAGCTGGGACTACAGGCGCCCGCCACCACGCCCGGCTCATGTTTCGTAGTTTTAGTGGAGACGGGGTTTCACCGTGTTAGCCAGGCTGGTCTGGATCTCCTGACGTCGTGATCCACCCGCCTCGGCCTCCCAAAGTGCTGGGATTACAGGCGTGATCCACCGCGCCCGGCCTGCTGTAGGCTTTTGTGGCTTCCCCTCTCCCTCCCTTGCCCCTACTATCGCCATGCTTCCCAACCTCCCCGGACTCTGCTCCCCCCTTGTCGCCCGCCTACACCCCCGCCGCAGCCGGGGACCTCCTCCTGGGGGTCCGCCACCAAAGCAGCACCGGGCAGCGGCATCCCACCGCTTCCGCCTCGCCGCCGCCCGGCCAGGAGCCCGGCTCCAGCCCTGGAGGGCAGGAGGCCGGACCCCAAAGGCGCAGGCGCGGGTTCCCTGCCGTTCCCGGCGCCTTCCCGCTCCCGGAACGCACAGGCGATTCAATCCATTCACCGGGCGGGCGCCGCCGCAACCTTCCAAACCGGGGGAAGGGGCGGGCAGGGCCAGCGGGTGCCACAGACGCCAGCCGAGACCTCCGCTCCAGAACGCAGGGGCTGCTTTATCCGGGGGAAGGACATTGCTTCGCCAGCAACCAGGAAAACAGTCCCTGTGCACCCGGATTCCCATTGCCACCAACTTCGTGTAAACTCCAGTCCCGAGGACACGCCAGAGACCCAGGCCTCGGGCCCCGTGGGCACGCCCGGTGCCACGGCTCCCGCCAAAAGGGCGGGCGCACTCTGCAAATCAAGGGGCCCACCGCACCGCACCAAGAGCACAGGGAGGTGCCAACACAGGAAGGAGCCTACGAAACCCACCCCCAAAGCAAGCAATTAATCCAAGACAAAACCCGTCTCAGCGCTCCGTTGCTCCTCTCGCATGGACGGCCTGGCCACCCTGTTCTGGCCCAGCCCAAGCCCCCTCCACCCTATCCCGGCCTGCTCAAAAGGGCCCTGCCTACGGGAGCAGGGCGCTCCCTCTCCAAGGCTCTATCGCTCTCGCTCTCTAGCTCCCTGCCCCTCTCTCTTCTGGGTTTGCCCCTGCACCTCGCGCTATTTCTGTCGCCTTTCCTCTGTCTCTCCCTCTCTGTCTGTCTTTCTCGCTCTCTCTGTCCCTCTCTCTATCTCTGCCTCTCTGTCTCTTTCCCTCTCCACCTCCCCTGTCTCTCTCGATCGCTGTCTCTCTCCCTCCCTCGGTTTCAATCTCTCCATCTATCTCTTCCTTGCTCTCCTTCAAGCCGTTTCTGTGTGCACGTGTGTGTGTGTGTGTGTGTGTGTGTGTGTGTGTGTGTCTGTGTGTGAGCGCGCGCGCGTGTGTGGGTTCCCGCGCGCGAGCGCCCGGGTGTGTCTGTGTGTGGGGCTGTGGATTTGCTGCTGGTGGTGGTGGGGTGTTTCTGGGTTTCTCTCAGCCCCTCTCGCCGGGGATCAGGCTGCCGGCTCTAGTGCCAGCCCGGGGCAAAGCAGGGCCATCCCCCAACACCCCAGCCCCCACGCCCTCTTGCCCACCGGCCGGGTCTTGGTCGGGACAAGCGACCGTGGTGGGGGCGTTGTGAGAAAAAGGCCAGGCGCGGCTGGGCCGGCTGTTCGCCCTTGGCCAGCCCTGACGCCTCTGGGGGGGTGGGCCAAGAGGGGGCCTCGCAGGAGCTCCCCCAGCGGCCAGGGATCCAAAAGAATACCTCCACGACAGGGCGGAGGACCCGCCGGGGTCCCAGGATCGTGGGCCCTGGGCCCTGACGCCTCGGAGCACTCCCTGTTCCGAGCGGGCCCGACGTGGTGGAAGCTCGGGAGCTCGGCAGCCGGGGGAAGGCCGCGGGCGAGCGGCTCGGGGGTCCCGATCCGAGCCCGGCGACCCCGGGCTGGCGGTGCGGGCTGGAAGCCGGCGGGCATGGCTGGGCCGGGCTCTTGGGGCAGCCAGGCGCCTCTGCCGGCGTCTACGGCCATACCACCCTGAACGCGCCCGATCTCGTCTGATCTCGGAAGCTAAGCAGGGTCGGGCCTGGTTAGTACTTGGATGGGAGACCGCCTGGGAATACCGGGTGCTGTAGGCTTTTTGGCTTGCTTTCTTCTCTTTCTTTCTTTTCTACCTTCCTTTCTTCCCTTCTCTCACTCACTCTTCTTTCCTTCTTTCTTTCCTTCTTTCTCTCTTTCTTTCCTTTCTTTCTTTATTTCCTTCTTTCTTTCTATCTCTCCCTCTTTCTATCTCGCTCTTTCTCTCTCTTTTGCTTTCCTTCTTACTTTCATTCTTTTCTGTTTCTTCCCTTGCTATCTTTCCTTTCTTTCTTTGTCTCTCTCTCTTTCTCTTTCTTTCTTCCTTCCTTCCTTTCTTCCTTCCTCTCTATCTATCACTCTTTCTTTCTTTCCTTCCTTCTTTCTTTCTCTCTTTGTTTTCTTTCTTTCTTTCCTTCTTTCTCTCTCTCTCTCTTTCTTGCTCTTTCTCTCTTTCTTTCCTTCTTTTCTTTTTCTTCCCTTGCTATCTTTGTTTTCTTTCTTTCTCTTTTCTTTTCTTTCCTTCTTTCTTTCTTTCTCCTATCTCTCTGTCTCTTTCTTTCTCTTTCTTTATTGCATTCTTTCCTTTTCTCTTGCTTTTCTTTCTCACTTTCTTCCTTTCTCTTTCTTTCTTTCTTTCTTTCTTTCTTTGTTTCATTCTTTCTTCGGTCTTTGCCTCTTTCTTCCTTTCTTTCTTTCCTTCTTACTTTCATTCTTTTCTTTTTCTTCCCTTACTATCTTTCCCTTCTTTCTTTCTCTCTCTTTCTTTCTCTCTCTTTCTTTCTCTCTCTCTCTCTCTTTCTCTCTCACTCTTTCTTTCTTTCTTTCTTTCCTACTTGGTTTCTTTCTTTCTTTCCTTTTTCTTCCAGACGGAGTCTCACTCTGTCACCCAACCTGGAGTGCAGTGGCAAGATCTGGGCCCACTGCAAGCTCCGCCTCCCGGGTTCACGCCATTCTCCTGCCTCAGCCTCCTGAGTAGCTGGGATTACAGGCATGCACCACCACACCTGGCTAATTTTGTATTTTTAGTAGAGACGGGGCTTCTCCATGTTGGTTAGCTTGGTCTTGGTCTGGAACTCCCAACTTCAGGCGATCCACCCACTTTCCCAAAGTGCTAGGATACCCAAAGTGCTAGGATTACAGGCGTGAGTCACCAGCGCCCGGTCAGACTAGGGGTATAGTTTTAGGCTTCTGCTTGGCTTTCCTTTTCTGTGATGAATTTCACCTCACAGTCTTAGGATATGGTGAGGAGTTTTAGGCATCGATCTTCATATGGGATATTATTCTACAGTTTTCTCTTGTAAAATCTTTGTCTTGCTTTGGTATCAGGGCAATTGTAGCCTCATAGAATGAGTTAGGGAATACTCCCTCCTCTTCAAGGTTTTGGCAGGATTAACAAGGATTACTATTCGTTCTCTAAATATTTGATAGAGAAGTCAAGTCCAAGGCTTTTTTTTTTTTTTTTTTTGGCAGGAGATATTGGGTTACTGATTCAGTCTCCTTACTAGTTACTAGTCTATTCAGATTTTCACTTTCTTTGTGATTTAGTCTTGGTAGGGTTCATGTTCCTAGGAATTTATCCATTTCATCCAAGTTATCCAATATGTTGGTGTACAATTGTTCTTAGCACTCTCTTACAATCCTATTCATTTATTTCTTTGAGACAGGATCTCATCTGTCACCTAGGCTAGAGTGCAGTGGTGTGATCTAGGCTCATTACAACCTCCACCTCCCAGGTTCAAGCGATCCTCCTACCTCAGCCTCCTCAGTAGCTGGGACAACAGGCTTTCGCCACCAAGATGGGCTGAATTTTCTTCTTTCTTTCTTTCTTTCTTTAATTTATTTATTTTTTTCTTTCCTTTTTATCTTTTTTTTTTTTTTTGGTAAAGACCGGGTTTGACCATATCTCCCAGGCTGGTCTTGAACTCCTGAGCTAAAGTGATTCACCTGCCTGAACCTCCCGAGTAGCTGGGATTACAGGGGCCTACCACCACACCCGGCTAATGTTTTTTGTATTTTTAGTAGAGATGGTTTCACCATGTTGGCCAGGTTAGTCTTGAACTCCTAACCTCAAGTGATCTGCATGCCTCGGCCTCCCAAAGTGCTGGGATTATAGGTGTGAGCCACTTCACCCTGCCAATCGTTTTCATTTTGACTGGATCCAATAGTAATGTCCCCACTTCCATTTCTCATTTTCGTAATTTGAGTATTCTCTCTTTTTTTCTTAGTCACTCCATAAAGTTTGTCAATTTTATCTTTTAAAAAACCAAC
This sequence comes from Macaca fascicularis, assembly GCF_037993035.2. NCBI lineage: Eukaryota > Metazoa > Chordata > Mammalia > Primates > Cercopithecidae > Macaca > Macaca fascicularis. Next base: position 20,542,425 of record NC_088375.1, read on the forward strand.
TTTCAGTTTTGTTGATTTTCTCCATTTTTGTATTTTCTGTTTTATTTATTTCTGAATTAATCTTTCTTTCTTTCCTTCCTAGGGTTTAATTTGTTCTTTTCTAGTGCCTAAATTGTAAATTTAGATTGCTAATTTGAGGTCCTTTGGGTGTTTTTTGTTTTGTTTTCTTTTGAGAGGGAGTCTCGCTCTTGTTGCCCGGGCTGGAGTGCAATGGTGCGATCTCGGCTCACTGCAACCTCTGCCTCCCAGGTTTAAGCAATTCTCTTGCTTCAGCCTCCCAAGTCGCTGGGATTACAGGCGCCTGCCACCACAACCGGCTAATTTTGTATTTTCAGCAGAGACAGGGTTTCTCCCTGTTGTTCAGGCTAGTCTCGAACTCCTGACCTCAGGTGATTGGCTCACCTCAGCCTCCCAAAGTGCTGGGATTACAGGCATTAACCGCGACGCCTGGCTTTCTTTAGGTTTTTTTCATGTAAGCATTTCACACTATAAATTTCCCTGTTAGCACTGCTTTCACTGCATCCCAAAGTTTGGCTATGCTGTGTTTTCATTTTCATTCATTTCTGAGTACAGCTGAGCCTTGAACAACATGGGTTTGAACTGCAAGGGTGCACTTATACAGGAATTGTTTTCAATAAGTACAGTAGGTCCTCTGATTTCATTAATTCTGCATCTGTAACCAAAGGCAGATTGAAAATACAGTCTTCACAGAGCGCAAACCCTGAGGATACAGCGGCCTAACTTTTTTAATGCCCAGGTTTTACAGGGCCAACTGCAAGACTTGACTCTGTGTGGATTTTGGCCTACTTATGGGGTCCTGGAACCAATCCCCTGTGGATACTGACACCCAACTGTATTTTCTGATTTCTCTTGTGGTTTCTTCTTTAACCCACTGGTTGTTTAAGCAAATATCTGAATCTCTTCAAATACCTGAGACTGGATAATTTATTAAAAAGAGACATTTATTTCTCTCAGTTCTCAAGGCTGGGGTGTCCAAGGTCAAGTCATCAGCCCATTCAGTGTCTAAGGAGGGCCCAGTCTCTCCTTCCAAGATGACACAACGTTGCTTCATCTTTCAGAGGGGAAGAACATTGTGTCCCCACACGGAGGAGACGGAGGGAATGAACCCACTCAAGTCCTTTTCTAAGGGCTCTAATTTCATCCATAAGGACTTCTACCCTCAGGAGATAATCGCCTCCTAAAGAATCCACCTTTTTACCCTTTTTTTTTTTTTTTTTTTTTTTTTTTTTTGAGACAGGGTCTCATTCTATTGCCCCTACGGCAGTGCAGTAGCCTGTAGCCTGATCATGGCTCACTGCAGCCTTGACCTCCCAGGCTCAACCAGTCCTCCTGCTTCAGCCTCCTGAGTAGCTGGGACTACAGGCCTGCACCACCACGCCCACCGAATTTGGTGTTTTTTCTAGAGACACGTTTTGCCATTTTGCCCTGGCTGGTCTTGAACTCCTGGGCTCGAACAATCTGACTGCCTTTCCCTTCCAAAGTGCTGGGATGACAGCGTTAGCCACCACCCCAGGCCAGTGCCCACCTCTTAATACTATCATATTGGCAAATAAATTTCAGCATATAAATTTTGGGGGACATTCAGACCATAGCAGTGTGTTCTTTACTTTCCAAAAAGAAAACAGGTCAGTTTATCAGTTTTCCTTGTATTATTGATTTTTAACTCGATTTTGTTGTGGTCAGAGAAGACATTTGATAATACGCTGTTCGCCCTTCGCCAGCCTCGACGACTCTGGGTGAGGGGGCAAGAGGGGCCCTCGCAGGATTCCTGAGCGGCCAGGGATCCCAAAGAATACCTGCGCGACTGGGCGGAGGACCCGACGGGGTCCCAGGATCGTGGGCTGTGGGCCCTGACGCCTCGGAGCACTCCCTGTTCCGAGCGGGCCCGACGTGGTGGAAGCTCGGGAGCTCGGCAGCCGGGAGAGGCAGCAGGCGAAGAGGCTCCGGGATCCCGATCCGAGCACGACGACCCCGGGCTGGCGGTGCGGGCTGGAAGCCGGCGGGCATGGCTGGGCCGGGCTCTTGGGGCAGCCAGGCGCCTCTGCCGGCGTCTACGGCCATACCACCCTGAACGCGCCCGATCTCGTCTGATCTCGGAAGCTAAGCAGGGTCGGGCCTGGTTAGTACTTGGATGGGAGACCGCCTGGGAATACCGGGTGCTGTAGGCTTTTTGGCTTGCTTTCTTCTCTTTCTTTCTTTTCTACCTTCCTTTCTTCCCTTCTCTCACTCACTCTTCTTTCTTTCTTTCTTTCCTTCTTTCTCTCTTTCTTTCCTTTCTTTCTTTCTTTCCTTCTTTCTTTCTATCTCTCCCTCTTTCTATCTCGCTCTTTCTCTCTCTTTTGCTTTCCTTCTTACTTTCATTCTTTTCTGTTTCTTCCCTTGCTATCTTTCCTTTCTTTCTTTGTCTCTCTCTCTTTCTTTCTTTCGTTCTGCTGTCTTTCCTTCTTTCTTTCTTTCTACCTCTCTATCTTTCTTTCTATCCTTCCTCCTTTCTTTCCTTCTTTCTTTCTCTCTCCCTCTCTCTTGCTTGCTCTTTCTTTCTTTCCTTCTTTCTTTCATTCTTTTCTTTTTCTTCCCTTGCTATCTTCCTTTTCTTTCTTCTCGTTCTTTCTTCTTTCTTGCTTTCCTTCTTTCTTTCTTTCTCCTATCTCTCTGTCTCTTTCTTTCTCTCTCTTTCTCTTTCTTTATTTCGTTCTTTCCTTCTTTCTTGCTTTTCTTTCTCACTTTCTTTTCTTCCTTTCTTTCTTTCTTTCTTTCTTCTATTTGCTCCTTTCTTTCTTTCCTTTCTTTCTTTCTTTCTTTCTTTCTTTCTTTCTTTCTTTCTTTCTTTCTTTCCTTCCTTCCTTCCTTCCTTCCTTCCTTCCTTCCTTCTTTCTTTCCTTCCTTCTTTGTTTCTTTCCTTCTTTCTTTCTGTCTTTCCTTTTTCTTCCAGAAGGAGTCTCGCTGTCACCCAGCCTGGAGTGCAGTGGCAAGATCTCGGCTCACTGCAAGCTCCGCCTCCCGGGTTCACGCCATTCTCCTGCCTCAGCCTACCAAACAGCTGGGACTACAGGCGCCCGCCACCACGCCCGGCTCATGTTTCGTAGTTTTAGTGGAGACGGGGTTTCACCGTGTTAGCCAGGCTGGTCTGGATCTCCTGACGTCGTGATCCACCCGCCTCGGCCTCCCAAAGTGCTGGGATCACAGGCGTGATCCACCGCGCCCGGCCTGCTGTAGGCTTTTGTGGCTTCCCCTCTCCCTCCCTTGCCCCTACTATCGCCATGCTTCCCAACCTCCCCGGACTCTGCTCCCCCCTTGTCGCCCGCCTACACCCCCGCCGCAGCCGGGGACCTCCTCCTGGGGGTCCGCCACCAAAGCAGCACCGGGCAGCGGCATCCCACCGCTTCCGCCTCGCCGCCGCCCGGCCAGGAGCCCGGCTCCAGCCCTGGAGGGCAGGAGGCCGGACCCCAAAGGCGCAGGCGCGGGTTCCCTGCCGTTCCCGGCGCCTTCCCGCTCCCGGAACGCACAGGCGATTCAATCCATTCACCGGGCGGGCGCCGCCGCAACCTTCCAAACCGGGGGAAGGGGCGGGCAGGGCCAGCGGGTGCCACAGACGCCAGCCGAGACCTCCGCTCCAGAACGCAGGGGCTGCTTTATCCGGGGGAAGGACATTGCTTCGCCAGCAACCAGGAAAACAGTCCCTGTGCACCCGGATTCCCATTGCCACCAACTTCGTGTAAACTCCAGTCCCGAGGACACGCCAGAGACCCAGGCCTCGGGCCCCGTGGGCACGCCCGGTGCCACGGCTCCCGCCAAAAGGGCGGGCGCACTCTGCAAATCAAGGGGCCCACCGCACCGCACCAAGAGCACAGGGAGGTGCCAACACAGGAAGGAGCCTACGAAACCCACCCCCAAAGCAAGCAATTAATCCAAGACAAAACCCGTCTCAGCGCTCCGTTGCTCCTCTCGCATGGACGGCCTGGCCACCCTGTTCTGGCCCAGCCCAAGCCCCCTCCACCCTATCCCGGCCTGCTCAAAAGGGCCCTGCCTACGGGAGCAGGGCGCTCCCTCTCCAAGGCTCTATCGCTCTCGCTCTCTAGCTCCCTGCCCCTCTCTCTTCTGGGTTTGCCCCTGCACCTCGCGCTATTTCTGTCGCCTTTCCTCTGTCTCTCCCTCTCTGTCTGTCTTTCTCGCTCTCTCTGTCCCTCTCTCTATCTCTGCCTCTCTGTCTCTTTCCCTCTCCACCTCCCCTGTCTCTCTCGATCGCTGTCTCTCTCCCTCCCTCGGTTTCAATCTCTCCATCTATCTCTTCCTTGCTCTCCTTCAAGCCGTTTCTGTGTGCACGTGTGTGTGTGTGTGTGTGTGTGTGTGTGTGTGTGTGTCTGTGTGTGAGCGCGCGCGCGTGTGTGGGTTCCCGCGCGCGAGCGCCCGGGTGTGTCTGTGTGTGGGGCTGTGGATTTGCTGCTGGTGGTGGTGGGGTGTTTCTGGGTTTCTCTCAGCCCCTCTCGCCGGGGATCAGGCTGCCGGCTCTAGTGCCAGCCCGGGGCAAAGCAGGGCCATCCCCCAACACCCCAGCCCCCACGCCCTCTTGCCCACCGGCCGGGTCTTGGTCGGGACAAGCGACCGTGGTGGGGGCGTTGTGAGAAAAAGGCCAGGCGCGGCTGGGCCGGCTGTTCGCCCTTGGCCAGCCCTGACGCCTCTGGGGGGGTGGGCCAAGAGGGGGCCTCGCAGGAGCTCCCCCAGCGGCCAGGGATCCAAAAGAATACCTCCACGACAGGGCGGAGGACCCGCCGGGGTCCCAGGATCGTGGGCCCTGGGCCCTGACGCCTCGGAGCACTCCCTGTTCCGAGCGGGCCCGACGTGGTGGAAGCTCGGGAGCTCGGCAGCCGGGGGAAGGCCGCGGGCGAGCGGCTCGGGGGTCCCGATCCGAGCCCGGCGACCCCGGGCTGGCGGTGCGGGCTGGAAGCCGGCGGGCATGGCTGGGCCGGGCTCTTGGGGCAGCCAGGCGCCTCTGCCGGCGTCTACGGCCATACCACCCTGAACGCGCCCGATCTCGTCTGATCTCGGAAGCTAAGCAGGGTCGGGCCTGGTTAGTACTTGGATGGGAGACCGCCTGGGAATACCGGGTGCTGTAGGCTTTTTGGCTTGCTTTCTTCTCTTTCTTTCTTTTCTACCTTCCTTTCTTCCCTTCTCTCACTCACTCTTCTTTCCTTCTTTCTTTCCTTCTTTCTCTCTTTCTTTCCTTTCTTTCTTTCTTTCCTTCTTTCTTTCTATCTCTCCCTCTTTCTATCTCGCTCTTTCTCTCTCTTTTGCTTTCCTTCTTACTTTCATTCTTTTCTGTTTCTTCCCTTGCTATCTTTCCTTTCTTTCTTTGTCTCTCTCTCTTTCTCTTTCTTTCTTCCTTCCTTCCTTTCTTCCTTCCTCTCTATCTATCACTCTTTCTTTCTTTCCTTCCTTCTTTCTTTCTCTCTTTGTTTTCTTTCTTTCTTTCCTTCTTTCTCTCTCTCTCTCTTTCTCGCTCTTTCTCTCTTTCTTTCCTTCTTTTCTTTTTCTTCCCTTGCTATCTTTGTTTTCTTTCTTTCTCTTTTCTTTTCTTTCCTTCTTTCTTTCTTTCTCCTATCTCTCTGTCTCTTTCTTTCTCTTTCTTTATTGCATTCTTTCCTTTTCTCTTGCTTTTCTTTCTCACTTTCTTCCTTTCTCTTTCTTTCTTTCTTTCTTTCTTTGTTTCATTCTTTCTTCGGTCTTTGCCTCTTTCTTCCTTTCTTTCTTTCCTTCTTACTTTCATTCTTTTCTTTTTCTTCCCTTACTATCTTTCCCTTCTTTCTTTCTCTCTCTTTCTTTCTCTCTCTTTCTTTCTCTCTCTCTCTCTCTTTCTCTCTCACTCTTTCTTTCTTTCTTTCTTTCCTACTTGGTTTCTTTCTTTCTTTCCTTTTTCTTCCAGACGGAGTCTCACTCTGTCACCCAACCTGGAGTGCAGTGGCAAGATCTGGGCCCACTGCAAGCTCCGCCTCCCGGGTTCACGCCATTCTCCTGCCTCAGCCTCCTGAGTAGCTGGGATTACAGGCATGCACCACCACACCTGGCTAATTTTGTATTTTTAGTAGAGACGGGGCTTCTCCATGTTGGTTAGCTTGGTCTTGGTCTGGAACTCCCAACTTCAGGCGATCCACCCACTTTCCCAAAGTGCTAGGATACCCAAAGTGCTAGGATTACAGGCGTGAGTCACCAGCGCCCGGTCAGACTAGGGGTATAGTTTTAGGCTTCTGCTTGGCTTTCCTTTTCTGTGATGAATTTCACCTCACAGTCTTAGGATATGGTGAGGAGTTTTAGGCATCGATCTTCATATGGGATATTATTCTACAGTTTTCTCTTGTAAAATCTTTGTCTTGCTTTGGTATCAGGGCAATTGTAGCCTCATAGAATGAGTTAGGGAATACTCCCTCCTCTTCAAGGTTTTGGCAGGATTAACAAGGATTACTATTCGTTCTCTAAATATTTGATAGAGAAGTCAAGTCCAAGGCTTTTTTTTTTTTTTTTTTTTTTTTTTTTTTTTTTTTTTTTGGCAGGAGATATTGGGTTACTGATTCAGTCTCCTTACTAGTTACTAGTCTATTCAGATTTTCACTTTCTTTGTGATTTAGTCTTGGTAGGGTTCATGTTCCTAGGAATTTATCCATTTCATCCAAGTTATCCAATATGTTGGTGTACAATTGTTCTTAGCACTCTCTTACAATCCTATTCATTTATTTCTTTGAGACAGGATCTCATCTGTCACCTAGGCTAGAGTGCAGTGGTGTGATCTAGGCTCATTACAACCTCCACCTCCCAGGTTCAAGCGATCCTCCTACCTCAGCCTCCTCAGTAGCTGGGACAACAGGCTTTCGCCACCAAGATGGGCTGAATTTTCTTCTTTCTTTCTTTCTTTCTTTAATTTATTTAATTTTTTCTTTCCTTTTTATCTTTTTTTTTTTTTTTGGTAAAGACCGGGTTTGACCATATCTCCCAGGCTGGTCTTGAACTCCTGAGCTAAAGTGATTCACCTGCCTGAACCTCCCGAGTAGCTGGGATTACAGGGGCCTACCACCACACCCGGCTAATGTTTTTTGTATTTTTAGTAGAGATGGTTTCACCATGTTGGCCAGGTTAGTCTTGAACTCCTAACCTCAAGTGATCTGCATGCCTCGGCCTCCCAAAGTGCTGGGATTATAGGTGTGAGCCACTTCACCCTGCCAATCGTTTTCATTTTGACTGGATCCAATAGTAATGTCCCCACTTCCATTTCTCATTTTCGTAATTTGAGTATTCTCTCTTTTTTTCTTAGTCACTCCATAAAGTTTGTCAATTTTATCTTTTAAAAAACCAACTTTCAGTTTTGTTGATTTTCTCCATTTTTGTATTTTCTGTTTTATTTATTTCTGAATTAATCTTTCTTTCTTTCCTTCCTAGGGTTTAATTTGTTCTTTTCTAGTGCCTAAATTGTAAATTTAGATTGCTAATTTGAGGTCCTTTGGGTGTTTTTTGTTTTGTTTTCTTTTGAGAGGGAGTCTCGCTCTTGTTGCCCGGGCTGGAGTGCAATGGTGCGATCTCGGCTCACTGCAACCTCTGCCTCCCAGGTTTAAGCAATTCTCTTGCTTCAGCCTCCCAAGTCGCTGGGATTACAGGCGCCTGCCACCACAACCGGCTAATTTTGTATTTTCAGCAGAGACAGGGTTTCTCCCTGTTGTTCAGGCTAGTCTCGAACTCCTGACCTCAGGTGATTGGCTCACCTCAGCCTCCCAAAGTGCTGGGATTACAGGCATTAACCGCGACGCCTGGCTTTCTTTAGGTTTTTTTCATGTAAGCATTTCACACTATAAATTTCCCTGTTAGCACTGCTTTCACTGCATCCCAAAGTTTGGCTATGCTGTGTTTTCATTTTCATTCATTTCTGAGTACAGCTGAGCCTTGAACAACATGGGTTTGAACTGCAAGGGTGCACTTATACAGGAATTGTTTTCAATAAGTACAGTAGGTCCTCTGATTTCATTAATTCTGCATCTGTAACCAAAGGCAGATTGAAAATACAGTCTTCACAGAGCGCAAACCCTGAGGATACAGCGGCCTAACTTTTTTAATGCCCAGGTTTTACAGGGCCAACTGCAAGACTTGACTCTGTGTGGATTTTGGCCTACTTATGGGGTCCTGGAACCAATCCCCTGTGGATACTGACACCCAACTGTATTTTCTGATTTCTCTTGTGGTTTCTTCTTTAACCCACTGGTTGTTTAAGCAAATATCTGAATCTCTTCAAATACCTGAGACTGGATAATTTATTAAAAAGAGACATTTATTTCTCTCAGTTCTCAAGGCTGGGGTGTCCAAGGTCAAGTCATCAGCCCATTCAGTGTCTAAGGAGGGCCCAGTCTCTCCTTCCAAGATGACACAACGTTGCTTCATCTTTCAGAGGGGAAGAACATTGTGTCCCCACACGGAGGAGACGGAGGGAATGAACCCACTCAAGTCCTTTTCTAAGGGCTCTAATTTCATCCATAAGGACTTCTACCCTCAGGAGATAATCGCCTCCTAAAGAATCCACCTTTTTACCCTTTTTTTTTTTTTTTTTTTTTTTTTTTGAGACAGGGTCTCATTCTATTGCCCCTACGGCAGTGCAGTAGCCTGTAGCCTGATCATGGCTCACTGCAGCCTTGACCTCCCAGGCTCAACCAGTCCTCCTGCTTCAGCCTCCTGAGTAGCTGGGACTACAGGCCTGCACCACCACGCCCACCGAATTTGGTGTTTTTTCTAGAGACACGTTTTGCCATTTTGCCCTGGCTGGTCTTGAACTCCTGGGCTCGAACAATCTGACTGCCTTTCCCTTCCAAAGTGCTGGGATGACAGCGTTAGCCACCACCCCAGGCCAGTGCCCACCTCTTAATACTATCATATTGGCAAATAAATTTCAGCATATAAATTTTGGGGGACATTCAGACCATAGCAGTGTGTTCTTTACTTTCCAAAAAGAAAACAGGTCAGTTTATCAGTTTTCCTTGTATTATTGATTTTTAACTCGATTTTGTTGTGGTCAGAGAAGACATTTGATAATACGCTGTTCGCCCTTCGCCAGCCTCGACGACTCTGGGTGAGGGGGCAAGAGGGGCCCTCGCAGGATTCCTGAGCGGCCAGGGATCCCAAAGAACACCTGCGCGACAGGGCGGAGGACCCGCCGGGGTCCCAGGATCGTGGGCCCTGGGCCCTGACGCCTCGGAGCACTCCCTGTTCCGAGCGGGCCCGACGTGGTGGAAGCTCAGGAGCTCGGCAGCCGGGGGAAGGCCGCGGGCGAGCGGCTCGGGGGTCCCGATCCGAGCCCGGCGACCCCGGGCTGGCGGTGCGGGCTGGAAGCCGGCGGGCATGGCTGGGCCGGGCTCTTGGGGCAGCCAGGCGCCTCTGCTGGCGTCTACGGCCATACCACCCTGAACGCGCCCGATCTCGTCTGATCTCGTGAAGCTAAGCAGGGTCGGGCCTGGTTAGTACTTGGATGGGAGACCGCCTGGGAATACCGGGTGCTGTAGGCTTTTTGGCTTGCTTTCTTCTCTTTCTTTCTTTTCTACCTTCCTTTCTTCCCTTCTCTCACTCACTCTTCTTTCCTTCTTTCTTTCCTTCTTTCTCTCTTTCTTTCCTTTCTTTCTTTCCTTCTTTCTTTCTATCGCTCCCTCTTTCTATCTCGCTCTTTCTCTCTCTTTTGCTTTCCTTCTTACTTTCATTCTTTTCTGTTTCTTCCCTTGCTATCTTTCCTTTCTTTCTTTGTCTCTCTCTCTTTCTCTTTCTTCCTTCCTTCCTTCCTTTCTTCCTTCCTCTCTATCTCTCTATCACTCTTTCTTTCTTTCCTTCCTTCTTTCTTTCTCTCTTTGTTTTCTTTCTTTCTTTCCTTCTTTCTCTCTCTCTCTCTTTCTCGCTCTTTCTCTCTTTCTTTCCTTCTTTTCTTTTCCTTCCCTTGCTATCTTTGTTTTCTTTCTTTCTCTTTTCTTTTCTTTCCTTCTTTCTTTCTTTCTCCTATCTCTCTGTCTCTTTCTTTCTCTTTCTTTATTTCATTCTTTCCTTTTCTCTTGCTTTTCTTTCTTTCTCACTTTCTTCCTTTCTCTTTCTTTCTTTCTTTCTTTGTTTCATTCTTTCTTCGGTCTTTGCCTCTTTCTTCCTTTCTTTCTTTCCTTCTTACTTTCATTCTTTTCTTTTTCTTCCCTTACTATCTTTCCCTTCTTTCTTTCTCTCTCTGTCTTTCTCTCTCTTTCTTTCTCTCTCTCTCTCTCTTTCTCTCTCACTCTTTCTTTCTTTCTTTCTTTCTTTCTTTCTTTCTTTCTTTCTTTCTTTCTTTCTTTCTTTCTTTCTTTCTTTCCTACTTGGTTTCTTTCTTTCTTTCCTTTTTCTTCCAGACGGAGTCTCACTCTGTCACCCAACCTGGAGTGCAGTGGCAAGATCTGGGCCCACTGCAAGCTCCGCCTCCCGGGTTCACGCCATTCTCCTGCCTCAGCCTCCTGAGTAGCTGGGATTACAGGCATGCACCACCACACCTGGCTAATTTTGTATTTTTAGTAGAGACGGGGCTTCTCCATGTTGGTTAGCTTGGTCTTGGTCTGGAACTCCCAACTTCAGGCGATCCACCCACTTTCCCAAAGTGCTAGGATACCCAAAGTGCTAGGATTACAGGCGTGAGTCACCAGCGCCCGGTCAGACTAGGGGTATAGTTTTAGGCTTCTGCTTGGCTTTCCTTTTCTGTGATGAATTTCACCTCACAGTCTTAGGATATGGTGAGGAGTTTTAGGCATCGATCTTCATATGGGATATTATTCTACAGTTTTCTCTTGTAAAATCTTTGTCTTGCTTTGGTATCAGGGCAATTGTAGCCTCATAGAATGAGTTAGGGAATACTCCCTCCTCTTCAAGGTTTTGGCAGGATTAACAAGGATTACTATTCGTTCTCTAAATATTTGATAGAGAAGTCAAGTCCAAGGCTTTTTTTTTTTTTTTTTTTTGGCAGGAGATATTGGGTTACTGATTCAGTCTCCTTACTAGTTACTAGTCTATTCAGATTTTCACTTTCTTTGTGATTTAGTCTTGGTAGGGTTCATGTTCCTAGGAATTTATCCATTTCATCCAAGTTATCCAATATGTTGGTGTACAATTGTTCTTAGCACTCTCTTACAATCCTATTCATTTATTTCTTTGAGACAGGATCTCATCTGTCACCTAGGCTAGAGTGCAGTGGTGTGATCTAGGCTCATTACAACCTCCACCTCCCAGGTTCAAGCGATCCTCCTACCTCAGCCTCCTCAGTAGCTGGGACAACAGGCTTTTGCCATCAAGATGGGCTGAATTTTCTTCTTTCTTTCTTTCTTTCTTTCTTTCTTTAATTTATTTATTTTTTTCTTTCCTTTTTATCTTTTTTTTTTTTTTTTTTTTTTTGTAAAGACCGGGTTTGACCATATCTCCCAGGCTGGTCTTGAACTCCTGAGCTAAAGTGATTCACCTGCCTGAACCTCCCGAGTAGCTGGGATTACAGGGGCCTACCACCACACCCGGCTAATTTTTTTTGTATTTTTAGTAGAGATGGTTTCACCATGTTGGCCAGGTTAGTCTTGAACTCCTAACCTCAAGTGATCTGCATGCCTCGGCCTCCCAAAGTGCTGGGATTATAGGTGTGAGCCACTTCACCCTGCCAATCGTTTTCATTTTGACTGGATCCAATAGTAATGTCCCCACTTCCATTTCTGATTTTCGTAATTTGAGTATTCTCTCTTTTTTTCTTAGTCACTCCATAAAGTTTGTCAATTTTATCTTTCAAAAAACCAACTTTCAGTTTTGTTGATTTTCTCCATTTTTGTATTTTCTGTTTTATTTATTTCTGAATTAATCTTTCTTTCTTTCCTTCCTAGGGTTTAATTTGTTCTTTTCTAGTGCCTAAATTGTAAATTTAGATTGCTAATTTGAGGTCCTTTGGGTGTTTTTTGTTTTGTTTTCTTTTGAGAGGGAGTCTCGCTCTTGTTGCCCAGGCTGGAGTGCAATGGTGCGATCTCGGCTCACTGCAACCTCTGCCTCCCAGGTTTAAGCAATTCTCTTGCTTCAGCCTCCCAAGTCGCTGGGATTACAGGCGCCTGCCACCACAACCGGCTAATTTTGTATTTTCAGCAGAGACAGGGTTTCTCCCTGTTGTTCAGGCTAGTCTCGAACTCCTGACCTCAGGTGATTGGCTCACCTCAGCCTCCCAAAGTGCTGGGATTACAGGCATTAACCGCTACGCCTGGCTTTCTTTAGGTTTTTTTCATGTAAGCATTTCACACTATAAATTTCCCTGTTAGCACTGCTTTCACTGCATCCCAAAGTTTGGCTATGCTGTGTTTTCATTTTCATTCATTTCTGAGTACAGCTGAGCCTTGAACAACATGGGTTTGAACTGCAAGGGTGCACTTATACAGGAATTGTTTTCAATAAGTACAGTAGGTCCTCTGATTTCATTAATTCTGCATCTGTAACCAAAGGCAGATTGAAAATACAGTCTTCACAGAGCGCAAACCCTGAGGATACAGCGGCCTAACTTTTTTAATGCCCAGGTTTTACAGGGCCAACTGCAAGACTTGACTCTGTGTGGATTTTGGCCTACTTACGGGGTCCTGGAACCAATCCCCTGTGGATACTGACACCCAACTGTATTTTCTGATTTCTCTTGTGGTTTCTTCTTTAACCCATTGGTTGTTTAAGCAAATATCTGAATCTCTTCAAATACCTGAGACTGGATAATTTATTAAAAAGAGACATTTATTTCTCTCAGTTCTCAAGGCTGGGGTGTCCAAGGTCAAGTCATCAGCCCATTCAGTGTCTAAGGAGGGCCCAGTCTCTCCTTCCAAGATGACACAACGTTGCTTCATCTTTCAGAGGGGAAGAACATTGTGTCCCCACACGGAGGAGACGGAGGGAATGAACCCACTCAAGTCCTTTTCTAAGGGCTCTAATTTCATCCATAAGGACTTCTACCCTCATGAGATAATCGCCTCCTAAAGAATCCACCTTTTTACCCTTTTTTTTTTTTTTTTCTTTTTCTTTTTTTTGTTTGAGACAGGGTCTCATTCTATTGCCCCTACGGCAGTGCAGTAGCCTGTAGCCTGATCATGGCTCACTGCAGCCTTGACCTCCCAGGCTCAACCAGTCCTCCTGCTTCAGCCTCCTGAGTAGCTGGGACTACAGGCCTGCACCACCACGCCCACCGAATTTGGTGTTTTTTCTAGAGACAAGTTTTGCCATTTTGCCCTGGCTGGTCTTGAACTCCTGGGCTCGAACAATCTGACTGCCTTTCCCTTCCAAAGTGCTGGGATGACAGCGTTAGCCACCACCCCAGGCCAGTGCCCACCTCTTAATACTATCATATTGGCAAATAAATTTCAGCATATAAATTTTGGGGGACATTCAGACCATAGCAGTGTGTTCTTTACTTTCCAAAAAGAAAACAGGTCAGTTTATCAGTTTTCCTTGTATTATTGATTTTTAACTCGATTTTGTTGTGGTCAGAGAAGACATTTGATAATACGCTGTTCGCCCTTCGCCAGCCTCGACGACTCTGGGTGAGGGGGCAAGAGGGGCCCTCGCAGGATTCCTGAGCGGCCAGGGATCCCAAAGAATACCTGCGCGACAGGGCGGAGGACCCGACGGGGTCCCAGGATCGTGGGCCGTGGGCCCTGACGCCTCGGAGCACTCCCTGTTCCGAGCGGGCCCGACGTGGTGGAAGCTCGGGAGCTCGGCAGCCGGGAGAGGCAGCAGGCGAAGAGGCTCCGGGATCCCGATCCGAGCACGACGACCCCGGGCTGGCGGTGCGGGCTGGAAGCCGGCGGGCATGGCTGGGCCGGGCTCTTGGGGCAGCCAGGCGCCTCTGCCGGCGTCTACGGCCATACCACCCTGAACGCGCCCGATCTCGTCTGATCTCGGAAGCTAAGCAGGGTCGGGCCTGGTTAGTACTTGGATGGGAGACCGCCTGGGAATACCGGGTGCTGTAGGCTTTTTGGCTTGCTTTCTTCTCTTTCTTTCTTTTCTACCTTCCTTTCTTCCCTTCTCTCACTCACTCTTCTTTCCTTCTTTCTTTCCTTCTTTCTCTCTTTCTTTCCTTTCTTTCTTTCTTTCCTTCTTTCTTTCTATCTCTCCCTCTTTCTATCTCGCTCTTTCTCTCTCTTTTGCTTTCCTTCTTACTTTCATTCTTTTCTGTTTCTTCCCTTGCTATCTTTCCTTTCTTTCTTTGTCTCTCTCTCTTTCTTTCTTTCGTTCTGCTGTCTTTCCTTCTTTCTTTCTTTCTACCTCTCTATCTTTCTTTCTATCCTTCCTCCTTTCTTTCCTTCTTTCTTTCTCTCTCCCTCTCTCTTGCTTGCTCTTTCTTTCTTTCCTTCTTTCTTTCATTCTTTTCTTTTCTTCCCTTGCTATCTTCCTTTTCTTTCTTCTCGTTCTTCCTTCTTTCTTGCTTTCCTTCTTTCTTTCTTTCTCCTATCTCTCTGTCTCTTTTTTTCTCTCTCTTTCTCTTTCTTTATTTCGTTCTTTCCTTCTTTCTTGCTTTTCTTTCTCACTTTCTTTTCTTCCTTTCTCTTTCTTTCTTTCTTCTCTTTGCTCCTTTCTTTCTTTCCTTTCTTTCTTTCTTTCTTTCTTTCTTTCTTTCTTTCTTTCTTTCTTTCCCTCCTTCCTTCCTTCCTTCCTTCCTTCCTTCCTTCCTTCTTTCTTTCTTTCCTTCCTTCTTTCTTTCTTTCCTTCTTTCTTTCTGTCTTTCCTTTTTCTTCCAGACGGAGTCTCGCTGTCACCCAGCCTGGAGTGCAGTGGCAAGATCTCGGCTCACTGCAAGCTCCGCCTCCCGGGTTCACGCCATTCTCCTGCCTCAGCCTCCCAAACAGCTGGGACTACAGGCGCCCGCCACCACGCCCGGCTCATGTTTTGTCGTTTTAGTGGAGACGGGGTTTCACCGTGTTAGCCAGGCTGGTCTGGATCTCCTGACGTCGTGATCCACCCGCCTCGGCCTCCCAAAGTGCTGGGACTACAGGCGTGATCCACCGCGCCCGGCCTGCTGTAGGCTTTTGTGGCTTCCCCTCTCCCTCCCTTGCCCCTACTATCGCCATGCTTCCCAACCTCCCCGGACTCTGCTCCCCCCTTGTCGCCCGCCTACACCCCCGCCGCAGCCGGGGACCTCCTCCTGGGGGTCCGCCACCAAAGCACCACCGGGCAGCAGCATCCCACCGCTTCCGCCTCGCCGCCGCCCGGCCAGGAGCCCGGCTCCAGCCCTGGAGGGCAGGAGGCCGGACCCCAAAGGCGCAGGCGCGGGTTCCCTGCCGTTCCCGGCGCCTTCCCGCTCCCGGAACGCACAGGCGATTCAATCCATTCACCGGGCGGGCGCCGCCGCAACCTTCCAAACCGGGGGAAGGGGCGGGCAGGGCCAGCGGGTGCCACAGACGCCAGCCGAGACCTCCGCTCCAGAACGCAGGGGCTGCTTTATCCGGGGGAAGGACATTGCTTCGCCAGCAACCAGGAAAACAGTCCCTGTGCACCCGGATTCCCATTGCCACCAACTTCGTGTAAACTCCAGTCCCGAGGACACGCCAGAGACCCAGGCCTCGGGCCCCGTGGGCACGCCCGGTGCCACGGCTCCCGCCAAAAGGGCGGGCGCACTCTGCAAATCAAGGGGCCCACCGCACCGCACCAAGAGCACAGGGAGGTGCCAACACAGGAAGGAGCCTACGAAACCCACCCCGAAAGCAAGCAATTAATCCAAGACAAAACCCGTCTCAGCGCTCCATTGCTCCTCTCGCATGGACGGCCTGGCCACCCTGTTCTGGCCCAGCCCAAGCCCCCTCCACCCTATCCCGGCCTGCTCAAAAGGGCCCTGCCTACGGGAGCAGGGCGCTCCCTCTCCAAGGCTCTATCGCTCTCGCTCTCTAGCTCCCTGCCCCTCTCTCTTCTGGGTTTGCCCCTGCACCTCGCGCTATTTCTGTCGCCTTTCCTCTGTCTCTCCCTCTCTGTCTGTCTTTCTCGCTCTCTCTGTCCCTCTCTCTATCTCTGCCTCTCTGTCTCTTTCCCTCTCCACCTCCCCTGTCTCTCTCGATCGCTGTCTCTCTCCCTCCCTCGGTTTCAATCTCTCCATCTATCTCTTCCTTGCTCTCCTTCAAGCCGTTTCTGTGTGCACGTGTGTGTGTGTGTTCGTGTGTGTGTGTGTGTGTGTGTGTGTGTGTGTGTGTGTCTGTGTGTGAGCGCGCGCGCGCGTGTGGGTTCCCGCGCGCGAGCGCCCGGGTGTGTCTGTGTGTGGGGCTGTGGATTTGCTGCTGGTGGTGGTGGGGTGTTTCTGGGTTTCTCTCAGCCCCTCTCGCCGGGGATCAGGCTGCCGGCTCTAGTGCCAGCCCGGGGCAAAGCAGGGCCATCCCCCAACACCCCAGCCCCCACGCCCTCTTGCCCACCGGCCGGGTCTTGGTCGGGACAAGCGACCGTGGTGGGGGCGTTGTGAGAAAAAGGCCAGGCGCGGCTGGGCCGGCTGTTCGCCCTTGGCCAGCCCTGACGCCTCTGGGGGGGTGGGCCAAGAGGGGGCCTCGCAGGAGCTCCCCAGCGGCCAGGGATCCAAAAGAATACCTCCACGACAGGGCGGAGGACCCGCCGGGGTCCCAGGATCGTGGGCCCTGGGCCCTGACGCCTCGGAGCACTCCCTGTTCCGAGCGGGCCCGACGTGGTGGAAGCTCGGGAGCTCGGCAGCCGGGGGAAGGCCGCGGGCGAGCGGCTCGGGGGTCCCGATCCGAGCCCGGCGACCCCGGGCTGGCGGTGCGGGCTGGAAGCCGGCGGGCATGGCTGGGCCGGGCTCTTGGGGCAGCCAGGCGCCTCTGCCGGCGTCTACGGCCATACCACCCTGAACGCGCCCGATCTCGTCTGATCTCGGAAGCTTAAGCAGGGTCGGGCCTGGTTAGTACTTGGATGGGAGACCGCCTGGGAATACCGGGTGCTGTAGGCTTTTTGGCTTGCTTTCTTCTCTTTCTTTCTTTTCTACCTTCCTTTCTTCCCTTCTCTCACTCACTCTTCTTTCCTTCTTTCTTTCCTTCTTTCTCTCTTTCTTTCCTTTCTTTCTTTCCTTCTTTCTTTCTATCGCTCCCTCTTTCTATCTCGCTCTTTCTCTCTCTTTTGCTTTCCTTCTTACTTTCATTCTTTTCTGTTTCTTCCCTTGCTATCTTTCCTTTCTTTCTTTGTCTCTCTCTCTTTCTCTTTCTTCCTTCCTTCCTTCCTTTCTTCCTTCCTCTCTATCTCTCTATCACTCTTTCTTTCTTTCCTTCCTTCTTTCTTTCTCTCTTTGTTTTCTTTCTTTCTTTCCTTCTTTCTCTCTCTCTCTCTTTCTCGCTCTTTCTCTCTTTCTTTCCTTCTTTTCTTTTCCTTCCCTTGCTATCTTTGTTTTCTTTCTTTCTCTTTTCTTTTCTTTCCTTCTTTCTTTCTTTCTCCTATCTCTCTGTCTCTTTCTTTCTCTTTCTTTATTTCATTCTTTCCTTTTCTCTTGCTTTTCTTTCTTTCTCACTTTCTTCCTTTCTCTTTCTTTCTTTCTTTGTTTCATTCTTTCTTCGGTCTTTGCCTCTTTCTTCCTTTCTTTCTTTCCTTCTTACTTTCATTCTTTTCTTTTTCTTCCCTTACTATCTTTCCCTTCTTTCTTTCTCTCTCTGTCTTTCTCTCTCTTTCTTTCTCTCTCTCTCTTTCTCTCTCACTCTTTCTTTCTTTCTTTCTTTCTTTCTTTCTTTCTTTCTTTCTTTCTTTCTTTCTTTCTTTCTTTCTTTCTTTCTTTCTTTCTTTCTTTCTTTCCTACTTGGTTTCTTTCTTTCTTTCCTTTTTCTTCCAGACGGAGTCTCACTCTGTCACCCAACCTGGAGTGCAGTGGCAAGATCTGGGCCCACTGCAAGCTCCGCCTCCCGGGTTCACGCCATTCTCCTGCCTCAGCCTCCTGAGTAGCTGGGATTACAGGCATGCACCACCACACCTGGCTAATTTTGTATTTTTAGTAGAGACGGGGCTTCTCCATGTTGGTTAGCTTGGTCTTGGTCTGGAACTCCCAACTTCAGGCGATCCACCCACTTTCCCAAAGTGCTAGGATACCCAAAGTGCTAGGATTACAGGCGTGAGTCACCAGCGCCCGGTCAGACTAGGGGTATAGTTTTAGGCTTCTGCTTGGCTTTCCTTTTCTGTGATGAATTTCACCTCACAGTCTTAGGATATGGTGAGGAGTTTTAGGCATCGATCTTCATATGGGATATTATTCTACAGTTTTCTCTTGTAAAATCTTTGTCTTGCTTTGGTATCAGGGCAATTGTAGCCTCATAGAATGAGTTAGGGAATACTCCCTCCTCTTCAAGGTTTTGGCAGGATTAACAAGGATTACTATTCGTTCTCTAAATATTTGATAGAGAAGTCAAGTCCAAGGCTTTTTTTTTTTTTTTTTTTTTTTTTTTTTTTTTTTGGCAGGAGATATTGGGTTACTGATTCAGTCTCCTTACTAGTTACTAGTCTATTCAGATTTTCACTTTCTTTGTGATTTAGTCTTGGTAGGGTTCATGTTCCTAGGAATTTATCCATTTCATCCAAGTTATCCAATATGTTGGTGTACAATTGTTCTTAGCACTCTCTTACAATCCTATTCATTTATTTCTTTGAGACAGGATCTCATCTGTCACCTAGGCTAGAGTGCAGTGGTGTGATCTAGGCTCATTACAACCTCCACCTCCCAGGTTCAAGCGATCCTCCTACCTCAGCCTCCTCAGTAGCTGGGACAACAGGCTTTTGCCATCAAGATGGGCTGAATTTTCTTCTTTCTTTCTTTCTTTCTTTAATTTATTTATTTTTTTCTTTCCTTTTTATCTTTTTTTTTTTTTTTTGTAAAGACCGGGTTTGACCATATCTCCCAGGCTGGTCTTGAACTCCTGAGCTAAAGTGATTCACCTGCCTGAACCTCCCGAGTAGCTGGGATTACAGGGGCCTACCACCACACCCGGCTAATGTTTTTTGTATTTTTAGTAGAGATGGTTTCACCATGTTGGCCAGGTTAGTCTTGAACTCCTAACCTCAAGTGATCTGCATGCCTCGGCCTCCCAAAGTGCTGGGATTATAGGTGTGAGCCACTTCACCCTGCCAATCGTTTTCATTTTGACTGGATCCAATAGTAATGTCCCCACTTCCATTTCTGATTTTCGTAATTTGAGTATTCTCTCTTTTTTTCTTAGTCACTCCATAAAGTTTGTCAATTTTATCTTTTAAAAAACCAACTTTCAGTTTTGTTGATTTTCTCCATTTTTGTATTTTCTGTTTTATTTATTTCTGAATTAATCTTTCTTTCTTTCCTTCCTAGGGTTTAATTTGTTCTTTTCTAGTGCCTAAATTGTAAATTTAGATTGCTAATTTGAGGTCCTTTGGGTGTTTTTTGTTTTGTTTTCTTTTGAGAGGGAGTCTCGCTCTTGTTGCCCGGGCTGGAGTGCAATGGTGCGATCTCGGCTCACTGCAACCTCTGCCTCCCAGGTTTAAGCAATTCTCTTGCTTCAGCCTCCCAAGTCGCTGGGATTACAGGCGCCTGCCACCACAACCGGCTAATTTTGTATTTTCAGCAGAGACAGGGTTTCTCCCTGTTGTTCAGGCTAGTCTCGAACTCCTGACCTCAGGTGATTGGCTCACCTCAGCCTCCCAAAGTGCTGGGATTACAGGCATTAACCGCGACGCCTGGCTTTCTTTAGGTTTTTTTCATGTAAGCATTTCACACTATAAATTTCCCTGTTAGCACTGCTTTCACTGCATCCCAAAGTTTGGCTATGCTGTGTTTTCATTTTCATTCATTTCTGAGTACAGCTGAGCCTTGAACAACATGGGTTTGAACTGCAAGGGTGCACTTATACAGGAATTGTTTTCAATAAGTACAGTAGGTCCTCTGATTTCATTAATTCTGCATCTGTAACCAAAGGCAGATTGAAAATACAGTCTTCACAGAGCGCAAACCCTGAGGATACAGCGGCCTAACTTTTTTAATGCCCAGGTTTTACAGGGCCAACTGCAAGACTTGACTCTGTGTGGATTTTGGCCTACTTACGGGGTCCTGGAACCAATCCCCTGTGGATACTGACACCCAACTGTATTTTCTGATTTCTCTTGTGGTTTCTTCTTTAACCCACTGGTTGTTTAAGCAAATATCTGAATCTCTTCAAATACCTGAGACTGGATAATTTATTAAAAAGAGACATTTATTTCTCTCAGTTCTCAAGGCTGGGGTGTCCAAGGTCAAGTCATCAGCCCATTCAGTGTCTAAGGAGGGCCCAGTCTCTCCTTCCAAGATGACACAACGTTGCTTCATCTTTCAGAGGGGAAGAACATTGTGTCCCCACACGGAGGAGACGGAGGGAATGAACCCACTCAAGTCCTTTTCTAAGGGCTCTAATTTCATCCATAAGGACTTCTACCCTCATGAGATAATCGCCTCCTAAAGAATCCACCTTTTTACCCTTTTTTTTTTCTTTTTTCTTTTTTTTTTTTTTTTTTTTTGAGACAGGGTCTCATTCTATTGCCCCTACGGCAGTGCAGTAGCCTGTAGCCTGATCATGGCTCACTGCAGCCTTGACCTCCCAGGCTCAACCAGTCCTCCTGCTTCAGCCTCCTGAGTAGCTGGGACTACAGGCCTGCACCACCACGCCCACCGAATTTGGTGTTTTTTCTAGAGACAAGTTTTGCCATTTTGCCCTGGCTGGTCTTGAACTCCTGGGCTCGAACAATCTGACTGCCTTTCCCTTCCAAAGTGCTGGGATGACAGCGTTAGCCACCACCCCAGGCCAGTGCCCACCTCTTAATACTATCATATTGGCAAATAAATTTCAGCATATAAATTTTGGGGGACATTCAGACCATAGCAGTGTGTTCTTTACTTTCCAAAAAGAAAACAGGTCAGTTTATCAGTTTTCCTTGTATTATTGATTTTTAACTCGATTTTGTTGTGGTCAGAGAAGACATTTGATAATACGCTGTTCGCCCTTCGCCAGCCTCGACGACTCTGGGTGAGGGGGCAAGAGGGGCCCTCGCAGGATTCCTGAGCGGCCAGGGATCCCAAAGAACACCTGCGCGACAGGGCGGAGGACCCGCCGGGGTCCCAGGATCGTGGGCCCTGGGCCCTGACGCCTCGGAGCACTCCCTGTTCCGAGCGGGCCCGACGTGGTGGAAGCTCAGGAGCTCGGCAGCCGGGGGAAGGCCGCGGGCGAGCGGCTCGGGGGTCCCGATCCGAGCCCGGCGACCCCGGGCTGGCGGTGCGGGCTGGAAGCCGGCGGGCATGGCTGGGCCGGGCTCTTGGGGCAGCCAGGCGCCTCTGCTGGCGTCTACGGCCATACCACCCTGAACGCGCCCGATCTCGTCTGATCTCGTGAAGCTAAGCAGGGTCGGGCCTGGTTAGTACTTGGATGGGAGACCGCCTGGGAATACCGGGTGCTGTAGGCTTTTTGGCTTGCTTTCTTCTCTTTCTTTCTTTTCTACCTTCCTTTCTTCCCTTCTCTCACTCACTCTTCTTTCCTTCTTTCTTTCCTTCTTTCTCTCTTTCTTTCCTTTCTTTCTTTCCTTCTTTCTTTCTATCGCTCCCTCTTTCTATCTCGCTCTTTCTCTCTCTTTTGCTTTCCTTCTTACTTTCATTCTTTTCTGTTTCTTCCCTTGCTATCTTTCCTTTCTTTCTTTGTCTCTCTCTCTTTCTCTTTCTTCCTTCCTTCCTTCCTTTCTTCCTTCCTCTCTATCTCTCTATCACTCTTTCTTTCTTTCCTTCCTTCTTTCTTTCTCTCTTTGTTTTCTTTCTTTCTTTCCTTCTTTCTCTCTCTCTCTCTTTCTCGCTCTTTCTCTCTTTCTTTCCTTCTTTTCTTTTCCTTCCCTTGCTATCTTTGTTTTCTTTCTTTCTCTTTTCTTTTCTTTCCTTCTTTCTTTCTTTCTCCTATCTCTCTGTCTCTTTCTTTCTCTTTCTTTATTTCATTCTTTCCTTTTCTCTTGCTTTTCTTTCTTTCTCACTTTCTTCCTTTCTCTTTCTTTCTTTCTTTCTTTGTTTCATTCTTTCTTCGGTCTTTGCCTCTTTCTTCCTTTCTTTCTTTCCTTCTTACTTTCATTCTTTTCTTTTTCTTCCCTTACTATCTTTCCCTTCTTTCTTTCTCTCTCTGTCTTTCTCTCTCTTTCTTTCTCTCTCTCTCTCTCTTTCTCTCTCACTCTTTCTTTCTTTCTTTCTTTCTTTCTTTCTTTCTTTCTTTCTTTCTTTCTTTCTTTCTTTCTTTCTTTCTTTCTTTCTTTCCTACTTGGTTTCTTTCTTTCTTTCCTTTTTCTTCCAGACGGAGTCTCACTCTGTCACCCAACCTGGAGTGCAGTGGCAAGATCTGGGCCCACTGCAAGCTCCGCCTCCCGGGTTCACGCCATTCTCCTGCCTCAGCCTCCTGAGTAGCTGGGATTACAGGCATGCACCACCACACCTGGCTAATTTTGTATTTTTAGTAGAGACGGGGCTTCTCCATGTTGGTTAGCTTGGTCTTGGTCTGGAACTCCCAACTTCAGGCGATCCACCCACTTTCCCAAAGTGCTAGGATACCCAAAGTGCTAGGATTACAGGCGTGAGTCACCAGCGCCCGGTCAGACTAGGGGTATAGTTTTAGGCTTCTGCTTGGCTTTCCTTTTCTGTGATGAATTTCACCTCACAGTCTTAGGATATGGTGAGGAGTTTTAGGCATCGATCTTCATATGGGATATTATTCTACAGTTTTCTCTTGTAAAATCTTTGTCTTGCTTTGGTATCAGGGCAATTGTAGCCTCATAGAATGAGTTAGGGAATACTCCCTCCTCTTCAAGGTTTTGGCAGGATTAACAAGGATTACTATTCGTTCTCTAAATATTTGATAGAGAAGTCAAGTCCAAGGCTTTTTTTTTTTTTTTTTTTTTGGCAGGAGATATTGGGTTACTGATTCAGTCTCCTTACTAGTTACTAGTCTATTCAGATTTTCACTTTCTTTGTGATTTAGTCTTGGTAGGGTTCATGTTCCTAGGAATTTATCCATTTCATCCAAGTTATCCAATATGTTGGTGTACAATTGTTCTTAGCACTCTCTTACAATCCTATTCATTTATTTCTTTGAGACAGGATCTCATCTGTCACCTAGGCTAGAGTGCAGTGGTGTGATCTAGGCTCATTACAACCTCCACCTCCCAGGTTCAAGCGATCCTCCTACCTCAGCCTCCTCAGTAGCTGGGACAACAGGCTTTTGCCATCAAGATGGGCTGAATTTTCTTCTTTCTTTCTTTCTTTCTTTCTTTCTTTAATTTATTTATTTTTTTCTTTCCTTTTTATCTTTTTTTTTTTTTTTTTTTTTTTTTTTTTGTAAAGACCGGGTTTGACCATATCTCCCAGGCTGGTCTTGAACTCCTGAGCTAAAGTGATTCACCTGCCTGAACCTCCCGAGTAGCTGGGATTACAGGGGCCTACCACCACACCCGGCTAATTTTTTTTGTATTTTTAGTAGAGATGGTTTCACCATGTTGGCCAGGTTAGTCTTGAACTCCTAACCTCAAGTGATCTGCATGCCTCGGCCTCCCAAAGTGCTGGGATTATAGGTGTGAGCCACTTCACCCTGCCAATCGTTTTCATTTTGACTGGATCCAATAGTAATGTCCCCACTTCCATTTCTGATTTTCGTAATTTGAGTATTCTCTCTTTTTTTCTTAGTCACTCCATAAAGTTTGTCAATTTTATCTTTCAAAAAACCAACTTTCAGTTTTGTTGATTTTCTCCATTTTTGTATTTTCTGTTTTATTTATTTCTGAATTAATCTTTCTTTCTTTCCTTCCTAGGGTTTAATTTGTTCTTTTCTAGTGCCTAAATTGTAAATTTAGATTGCTAATTTGAGGTCCTTTGGGTGTTTTTTGTTTTGTTTTCTTTTGAGAGGGAGTCTCGCTCTTGTTGCCCAGGCTGGAGTGCAATGGTGCGATCTCGGCTCACTGCAACCTCTGCCTCCCAGGTTTAAGCAATTCTCTTGCTTCAGCCTCCCAAGTCGCTGGGATTACAGGCGCCTGCCACCACAACCGGCTAATTTTGTATTTTCAGCAGAGACAGGGTTTCTCCCTGTTGTTCAGGCTAGTCTCGAACTCCTGACCTCAGGTGATTGGCTCACCTCAGCCTCCCAAAGTGCTGGGATTACAGGCATTAACCGCGACGCCTGGCTTTCTTTAGGTTTTTTTCATGTAAGCATTTCACACTATAAATTTCCCTGTTAGCACTGCTTTCACTGCATCCCAAAGTTTGGCTATGCTGTGTTTTCATTTTCATTCATTTCTGAGTACAGCTGAGCCTTGAACAACATGGGTTTGAACTGCAAGGGTGCACTTATACAGGAATTGTTTTCAATAAGTACAGTAGGTCCTCTGATTTCATTAATTCTGCATCTGTAACCAAAGGCAGATTGAAAATACAGTCTTCACAGAGCGCAAACCCTGAGGATACAGCGGCCTAACTTTTTTAATGCCCAGGTTTTACAGGGCCAACTGCAAGACTTGACTCTGTGTGGATTTTGGCCTACTTACGGGGTCCTGGAACCAATCCCCTGTGGATACTGACACCCAACTGTATTTTCTGATTTCTCTTGTGGTTTCTTCTTTAACCCATTGGTTGTTTAAGCAAATATCTGAATCTCTTCAAATACCTGAGACTGGATAATTTATTAAAAAGAGACATTTATTTCTCTCAGTTCTCAAGGCTGGGGTGTCCAAGGTCAAGTCATCAGCCCATTCAGTGTCTAAGGAGGGCCCAGTCTCTCCTTCCAAGATGACACAACGTTGCTTCATCTTTCAGAGGGGAAGAACATTGTGTCCCCACACGGAGGAGACGGAGGGAATGAACCCACTCAAGTCCTTTTCTAAGGGCTCTAATTTCATCCATAAGGACTTCTACCCTCATGAGATAATCGCCTCCTAAAGAATCCACCTTTTTACCCTTTTTTTTTTTTTTTTCTTTTTCTTTTTTTTGTTTGAGACAGGGTCTCATTCTATTGCCCCTACGGCAGTGCAGTAGCCTGTAGCCTGATCATGGCTCACTGCAGCCTTGACCTCCCAGGCTCAACCAGTCCTCCTGCTTCAGCCTCCTGAGTAGCTGGGACTACAGGCCTGCACCACCACGCCCACCGAATTTGGTGTTTTTTCTAGAGACAAGTTTTGCCATTTTGCCCTGGCTGGTCTTGAACTCCTGGGCTCGAACAATCTGACTGCCTTTCCCTTCCAAAGTGCTGGGATGACAGCGTTAGCCACCACCCCAGGCCAGTGCCCACCTCTTAATACTATCATATTGGCAAATAAATTTCAGCATATAAATTTTGGGGGACATTCAGACCATAGCAGTGTGTTCTTTACTTTCCAAAAAGAAAACAGGTCAGTTTATCAGTTTTCCTTGTATTATTGATTTTTAACTCGATTTTGTTGTGGTCAGAGAAGACATTTGATAATACGCTGTTCGCCCTTCGCCAGCCTCGACGACTCTGGGTGAGGGGGCAAGAGGGGCCCTCGCAGGATTCCTGAGCGGCCAGGGATCCCAAAGAATACCTGCGCGACAGGGCGGAGGACCCGACGGGTTCCCAGGATCGTGGGCCGTGGGCCCTGACGCCTCGGAGCACTCCCTGTTCCGAGCGGGCCCGACGTGGTGGAAGCTCGGGAGCTCGGCAGCCGGGAGAGGCAGCAGGCGAAGAGGCTCCGGGATCCCGATCCGAGCACGACGACCCCGGGCTGGCGGTGCGGGCTGGAAGCCGGCGGGCATGGCTGGGCCGGGCTCTTGGGGCAGCCAGGCGCCTCTGCCGGCGTCTACGGCCATACCACCCTGAACGCGCCCGATCTCGTCTGATCTCGGAAGCTAAGCAGGGTCGGGCCTGGTTAGTACTTGGATGGGAGACCGCCTGGGAATACCGGGTGCTGTAGGCTTTTTGGCTTGCTTTCTTCTCTTTCTTTCTTTTCTACCTTCCTTTCTTCCCTTCTCTCACTCACTCTTCTTTCTATCTTTCTTTCCTTCTTTCTCTCCTTCTTTCCTTTCTTTCTTTCTTTCCTTCTTTCTTTCTATCTCTCCCTCTTTCTATCTCGCTCTTTCTCTCTCTTTTGCTTTCCTTCTTACTTTCATTCTTTTCTGTTTCTTCCCTTGCTATCTTTCCTTTCTTTCTTTGTCTCTCTCTCTTTCTTTCTTTCGTTCTGCTGTCTTTCCTTCTTTCTTTCTTTCTACCTCTCTATCTTTCTTTCTATCCTTCCTCCTTTCTTTCCTTCTTTCTTTCTCTCTCCCTCTCTCTTGCTTGCTCTTTCTTTCTTTCCTTCTTTCTTTCATTCTTTTCTTTTCTTCCCTTGCTATCTTCCTTTTCTTTCTTCTCGTTCTTCCTTCTTTCTTGCTTTCCTTCTTTCTTTCTTTCTCCTATCTCTCTGTCTCTTTCTTTCTCTCTCTTTCTCTTTCTTTATTTCGTTCTTTCCTTCTTTCTTGCTTTTCTTTCTCACTTTCTTTTCTTCCTTTCTCTTTCTTTCTTTCTTCTCTTTGCTCCTTTCTTTCTTTCCTTTCTTTCTTTCTTTCTTTCTTTCTTTCTTTCTTTCTTTCTTTCCCTCCTTCCTTCCTTCCTTCCTTCCTTCCTTCCTTCCTTCCTTCCTTCTTTCTTTCTTTCCTTCCTTCTTTCTTTCTTTCCTTCTTTCTTTCTGTCTTTCCTTTTTCTTCCAGACGGAGTCTCGCTGTCACCCAGCCTGGAGTGCAGTGGCAAGATCTCGGCTCACTGCAAGCTCCGCCTCCCGGGTTCACGCCATTCTCCTGCCTCAGCCTCCCAAACAGCTGGGACTACAGGCGCCCGCCACCACGCCCGGCTCATGTTTTGTCGTTTTAGTGGAGACGGGGTTTCACCGTGTTAGCCAGGCTGGTCTGGATCTCCTGACGTCGTGATCCACCCGCCTCGGCCTCCCAAAGTGCTGGGACTACAGGCGTGATCCACCGCGCCCGGCCTGCTGTAGGCTTTTGTGGCTTCCCCTCTCCCTCCCTTGCCCCTACTATCGCCATGCTTCCCAACCTCCCCGGACTCTGCTCCCCCCTTGTCGCCCGCCTACACCCCCGCCGCAGCCGGGGACCTCCTCCTGGGGGTCCGCCACCAAAGCACCACCGGGCAGCAGCATCCCACCGCTTCCGCCTCGCCGCCGCCCGGCCAGGAGCCCGGCTCCAGCCCTGGAGGGCAGGAGGCCGGACCCCAAAGGCGCAGGCGCGGGTTCCCTGCCGTTCCCGGCGCCTTCCCGCTCCCGGAACGCACAGGCGATTCAATCCATTCACCGGGCGGGCGCCGCCGCAACCTTCCAAACCGGGGGAAGGGGCGGGCAGGGCCAGCGGGTGCCACAGACGCCAGCCGAGACCTCCGCTCCAGAACGCAGGGGCTGCTTTATCCGGGGGAAGGACATTGCTTCGCCAGCAACCAGGAAAACAGTCCCTGTGCACCCGGATTCCCATTGCCACCAACTTCGTGTAAACTCCAGTCCCGAGGACACGCCAGAGACCCAGGCCTCGGGCCCCGTGGGCACGCCCGGTGCCACGGCTCCCGCCAAAAGGGCGGGCGCACTCTGCAAATCAAGGGGCCCACCGCACCGCACCAAGAGCACAGGGAGGTGCCAACACAGGAAGGAGCCTACGAAACCCACCCCCAAAGCAAGCAATTAATCCAAGACAAAACCCGTCTCAGCGCTCCGTTGCTCCTCTCGCATGGACGGCCTGGCCACCCTGTTCTGGCCCAGCCCAAGCCCCCTCCACCCTATCCCGGCCTGCTCAAAAGGGCCCTGCCTACGGGAGCAGGGCGCTCCCTCTCCAAGGCTCTATCGCTCTCGCTCTCTAGCTCCCTGCCCCTCTCTCTTCTGGGTTTGCCCCTGCACCTCGCGCTATTTCTGTCGCCTTTCCTCTGTCTCTCCCTCTCTGTCTGTCTTTCTCGCTCTCTCTGTCCCTCTCTCTATCTCTGCCTCTCTGTCTCTTTCCCTCTCCACCTCCCCTGTCTCTCTCGATCGCTGTCTCTCTCCCTCCCTCGGTTTCAATCTCTCCATCTATCTCTTCCTTGCTCTCCTTCAAGCCGTTTCTGTGTGCACGTGTGTGTGTGTGCGTGTGTGTGTGTGTGTGTGTGTGTGTCTGTGTGTGAGCGCGCGCGCGTGTGTGGGTTCCCGCGCGCGAGCGCCCGGGTGTGTCTGTGTGTGGGGCTGTGGATTTGCTGCTGGTGGTGGTGGGGTGTTTCTGGGTTTCTCTCAGCCCCTCTCGCCGGGGATCAGGCTGCCGGCTCTAGTGCCAGCCCGGGGCAAAGCAGGGCCATCCCCCAACACCCCAGCCCCCACGCCCTCTTGCCCACCGGCCGGGTCTTGGTCGGGACAAGCGACCGTGGTGGGGGCGTTGTGAGAAAAAGGCCAGGCGCGGCTGGGCCGGCTGTTCGCCCTTGGCCAGCCCTGACGCCTCTGGGGGGGTGGGCCAAGAGGGGGCCTCGCAGGAGCTCCCCAGCGGCCAGGGATCCAAAAGAATACCTCCACGACAGGGCGGAGGACCCGCCGGGGTCCCAGGATCGTGGGCCCTGGGCCCTGACGCCTCGGAGCACTCCCTGTTCCGAGCGAGCCCGACGTGGTGGAAGCTCGGGAGCTCGGCAGCCGGGGGAAGGCCGCGGGCGAGCGGCTCGGGGGTCCCGATCCGAGCCCGGCGACCCCGGGCTGGCGGTGCGGGCTGGAAGCCGGCGGGCATGGCTGGGCCGGGCTCTTGGGGCAGCCAGGCGCCTCTGCCGGCGTCTACGGCCATACCACCCTGAACGCGCCCGATCTCGTCTGATCTCGGAAGCTAAGCAGGGTCGGGCCTGGTTAGTACTTGGATGGGAGACCGCCTGGGAATACCGGGTGCTGTAGGCTTTTTGGCTTGCTTTCTTCTCTTTCTTTCTTTTCTACCTTCCTTTCTTCCCTTCTCTCACTCACTCTTCTTTCCTTCTTTCTTTCCTTCTTTCTCTCTTTCTTTCCTTTCTTTCTTTCCTTCTTTCTTTCTATCGCTCCCTCTTTCTATCTCGCTCTTTCTCTCTCTTTTGCTTTCCTTCTTACTTTCATTCTTTTCTGTTTCTTCCCTTGCTATCTTTCCTTTCTTTCTTTGTCTCTCTCTCTTTCTCTTTCTTCCTTCCTTCCTTCCTTTCTTCCTTCCTCTCTATCTCTCTATCACTCTTTCTTTCTTTCCTTCCTTCTTTCTTTCTCTCTTTGTTTTCTTTCTTTCTTTCCTTCTTTCTCTCTCTCTCTCTTTCTCGCTCTTTCTCTCTTTCTTTCCTTCTTTTCTTTTCCTTCCCTTGCTATCTTTGTTTTCTTTCTTTCTCTTTTCTTTTCTTTCCTTCTTTCTTTCTTTCTCCTATCTCTCTGTCTCTTTCTTTCTCTTTCTTTATTTCATTCTTTCCTTTTCTCTTGCTTTTCTTTCTTTCTCACTTTCTTCCTTTCTCTTTCTTTCTTTCTTTCTTTGTTTCATTCTTTCTTCGGTCTTTGCCTCTTTCTTCCTTTCTTTCTTTCCTTCTTACTTTCATTCTTTTCTTTTTCTTCCCTTACTATCTTTCCCTTCTTTCTTTCTCTCTCTGTCTTTCTCTCTCTTTCTTTCTCTCTCTCTCTCTCTTTCTCTCTCACTCTTTCTTTCTTTCTTTCTTTCTTTCTTTCTTTCTTTCTTTCTTTCTTTCTTTCTTTCTTTCCTACTTGGTTTCTTTCTTTCTTTCCTTTTTCTTCCAGACGGAGTCTCACTCTGTCACCCAACCTGGAGTGCAGTGGCAAGATCTGGGCCCACTGCAAGCTCCGCCTCCCGGGTTCACGCCATTCTCCTGCCTCAGCCTCCTGAGTAGCTGGGATTACAGGCATGCACCACCACACCTGGCTAATTTTGTATTTTTAGTAGAGACGGGGCTTCTCCATGTTGGTTAGCTTGGTCTTGGTCTGGAACTCCCAACTTCAGGCGATCCACCCACTTTCCCAAAGTGCTAGGATACCCAAAGTGCTAGGATTACAGGCGTGAGTCACCAGCGCCCGGTCAGACTAGGGGTATAGTTTTAGGCTTCTGCTTGGCTTTCCTTTTCTGTGATGAATTTCACCTCACAGTCTTAGGATATGGTGAGGAGTTTTAGGCATCGATCTTCATATGGGATATTATTCTACAGTTTTCTCTTGTAAAATCTTTGTCTTGCTTTGGTATCAGGGCAATTGTAGCCTCATAGAATGAGTTAGGGAATACTCCCTCCTCTTCAAGGTTTTGGCAGGATTAACAAGGATTACTATTCGTTCTCTAAATATTTGATAGAGAAGTCAAGTCCAAGGCTTTTTTTTTTTTTTTTTTTTGGCAGGAGATATTGGGTTACTGATTCAGTCTCCTTACTAGTTACTAGTCTATTCAGATTTTCACTTTCTTTGTGATTTAGTCTTGGTAGGGTTCATGTTCCTAGGAATTTATCCATTTCATCCAAGTTATCCAATATGTTGGTGTACAATTGTTCTTAGCACTCTCTTACAATCCTATTCATTTATTTCTTTGAGACAGGATCTCATCTGTCACCTAGGCTAGAGTGCAGTGGTGTGATCTAGGCTCATTACAACCTCCACCTCCCAGGTTCAAGCGATCCTCCTACCTCAGCCTCCTCAGTAGCTGGGACAACAGGCTTTTGCCATCAAGATGGGCTGAATTTTCTTCTTTCTTTCTTTCTTTCTTTCTTTCTTTCTTTAATTTATTTATTTTTTTCTTTCCTTTTTATCTTTTTTTTTTTTTTTTTTTTTTTGTAAAGACCGGGTTTGACCATATCTCCCAGGCTGGTCTTGAACTCCTGAGCTAAAGTGATTCACCTGCCTGAACCTCCCGAGTAGCTGGGATTACAGGGGCCTACCACCACACCCGGCTAATTTTTTTTGTATTTTTAGTAGAGATGGTTTCACCATGTTGGCCAGGTTAGTCTTGAACTCCTAACCTCAAGTGATCTGCATGCCTCGGCCTCCCAAAGTGCTGGGATTATAGGTGTGAGCCACTTCACCCTGCCAATCGTTTTCATTTTGACTGGATCCAATAGTAATGTCCCCACTTCCATTTCTGATTTTCGTAATTTGAGTATTCTCTCTTTTTTTCTTAGTCACTCCATAAAGTTTGTCAATTTTATCTTTCAAAAAACCAACTTTCAGTTTTGTTGATTTTCTCCATTTTTGTATTTTCTGTTTTATTTATTTCTGAATTAATCTTTCTTTCTTTCCTTCCTAGGGTTTAATTTGTTCTTTTCTAGTGCCTAAATTGTAAATTTAGATTGCTAATTTGAGGTCCTTTGGGTGTTTTTTGTTTTGTTTTCTTTTGAGAGGGAGTCTCGCTCTTGTTGCCCAGGCTGGAGTGCAATGGTGCGATCTCGGCTCACTGCAACCTCTGCCTCCCAGGTTTAAGCAATTCTCTTGCTTCAGCCTCCCAAGTCGCTGGGATTACAGGCGCCTTCCACCACAACCGGCTAATTTTGTATTTTCAGCAGAGACAGGGTTTCTCCCTGTTGTTCAGGCTAGTCTCGAACTCCTGACCTCAGGTGATTGGCTCACCTCAGCCTCCCAAAGTGCTGGGATTACAGGCATTAACCGCTACGCCTGGCTTTCTTTAGGTTTTTTTCATGTAAGCATTTCACACTATAAATTTCCCTGTTAGCACTGCTTTCACTGCATCCCAAAGTTTGGCTATGCTGTGTTTTCATTTTCATTCATTTCTGAGTACAGCTGAGCCTTGAACAACATGGGTTTGAACTGCAAGGGTGCACTTATACAGGAATTGTTTTCAATAAGTACAGTAGGTCCTCTGATTTCATTAATTCTGCATCTGTAACCAAAGGCAGATTGAAAATACAGTCTTCACAGAGCGCAAACCCTGAGGATACAGCGGCCTAACTTTTTTAATGCCCAGGTTTTACAGGGCCAACTGCAAGACTTGACTCTGTGTGGATTTTGGCCTACTTACGGGGTCCTGGAACCAATCCCCTGTGGATACTGACACCCAACTGTATTTTCTGATTTCTCTTGTGGTTTCTTCTTTAACCCATTGGTTGTTTAAGCAAATATCTGAATCTCTTCAAATACCTGAGACTGGATAATTTATTAAAAAGAGACATTTATTTCTCTCAGTTCTCAAGGCTGGGGTGTCCAAGGTCAAGTCATCAGCCCATTCAGTGTCTAAGGAGGGCCCAGTCTCTCCTTCCAAGATGACACAACGTTGCTTCATCTTTCAGAGGGGAAGAACATTGTGTCCCCACACGGAGGAGACGGAGGGAATGAACCCACTCAAGTCCTTTTCTAAGGGCTCTAATTTCATCCATAAGGACTTCTACCCTCATGAGATAATCGCCTCCTAAAGAATCCACCTTTTTACCCTTTTTTTTTTTTTTTCTTTTTCTTTTTTTTGTTTGAGACAGGGTCTCATTCTATTGCCCCTACGGCAGTGCAGTAGCCTGTAGCCTGATCATGGCTCACTGCAGCCTTGACCTCCCAGGCTCAACCAGTCCTCCTGCTTCAGCCTCCTGAGTAGCTGGGACTACAGGCCTGCACCACCACGCCCACCGAATTTGGTGTTTTTTCTAGAGACAAGTTTTGCCATTTTGCCCTGGCTGGTCTTGAACTCCTGGGCTCGAACAATCTGACTGCCTTTCCCTTCCAAAGTGCTGGGATGACAGCGTTAGCCACCACCCCAGGCCAGTGCCCACCTCTTAATACTATCATATTGGCAAATAAATTTCAGCATATAAATTTTGGGGGACATTCAGACCATAGCAGTGTGTTCTTTACTTTCCAAAAAGAAAACAGGTCAGTTTATCAGTTTTCCTTGTATTATTGATTTTTAACTCGATTTTGTTGTGGTCAGAGAAGACATTTGATAATACGCTGTTCGCCCTTCGCCAGCCTCGACGACTCTGGGTGAGGGGGCAAGAGGGGCCCTCGCAGGATTCCTGAGCGGCCAGGGATCCCAAAGAATACCTGCGCGACAGGGCGGAGGACCCGACGGGGTCCCAGGATCGTGGGCCGTGGGCCCTGACGCCTCGGAGCACTCCCTGTTCCGAGCGGGCCCGACGTGGTGGAAGCTCGGGAGCTCGGCAGCCGGGAGAGGCAGCAGGCGAAGAGGCTCCGGGATCCCGATCCGAGCACGACGACCCCGGGCTGGCGGTGCGGGCTGGAAGCCGGCGGGCATGGCTGGGCCGGGCTCTTGGGGCAGCCAGGCGCCTCTGCCGGCGTCTACGGCCATACCACCCTGAACGCGCCCGATCTCGTCTGATCTCGGAAGCTAAGCAGGGTCGGGCCTGGTTAGTACTTGGATGGGAGACCGCCTGGGAATACCGGGTGCTGTAGGCTTTTTGGCTTGCTTTCTTCTCTTTCTTTCTTTTCTACCTTCCTTTCTTCCCTTCTCTCACTCACTCTTCTTTCCTTCTTTCTTTCCTTCTTTCTCTCTTTCTTTCCTTTCTTTCTTTCTTTCCTTCTTTCTTTCTATCTCTCCCTCTTTCTATCTCGCTCTTTCTCTCTCTTTTGCTTTCCTTCTTACTTTCATTCTTTTCTGTTTCTTCCCTTGCTATCTTTCCTTTCTTTCTTTGTCTCTCTCTCTTTCTTTCTTTCGTTCTGCTGTCTTTCCTTCTTTCTTTCTTTCTACCTCTCTATCTTTCTTTCTATCCTTCCTCCTTTCTTTCCTTCTTTCTTTCTCTCTCCCTCTCTCTTGCTTGCTCTTTCTTTCTTTCCTTCTTTCTTTCATTCTTTTCTTTTCTTCCCTTGCTATCTTCCTTTTCTTTCTTCTCGTTCTTCCTTCTTTCTTGCTTTCCTTCTTTCTTTCTTTCTCCTATCTCTCTGTCTCTTTTTTTCTCTCTCTTTCTCTTTCTTTATTTCGTTCTTTCCTTCTTTCTTGCTTTTCTTTCTCACTTTCTTTTCTTCCTTTCTCTTTCTTTCTTTCTTCTCTTTGCTCCTTTCTTTCTTTCCTTTCTTTCTTTCTTTCTTTCTTTCTTTCTTTCTTTCTTTCTTTCCCTCCTTCCTTCCTTCCTTCCTTCCTTCCTTCCTTCTTTCTTTCTTTCCTTCCTTCTTTCTTTCTTTCCTTCTTTCTTTCTGTCTTTCCTTTTTCTTCCAGACGGAGTCTCGCTGTCACCCAGCCTGGAGTGCAGTGGCAAGATCTCGGCTCACTGCAAGCTCCGCCTCCCGGGTTCACGCCATTCTCCTGCCTCAGCCTCCCAAACAGCTGGGACTACAGGCGCCCGCCACCACGCCCGGCTCATGTTTTGTCGTTTTAGTGGAGACGGGGTTTCACCGTGTTAGCCAGGCTGGTCTGGATCTCCTGACGTCGTGATCCACCCGCCTCGGCCTCCCAAAGTGCTGGGACTACAGGCGTGATCCACCGCGCCCGGCCTGCTGTAGGCTTTTGTGGCTTCCCCTCTCCCTCCCTTGCCCCTACTATCGCCATGCTTCCCAACCTCCCCGGACTCTGCTCCCCCCTTGTCGCCCGCCTACACCCCCGCCGCAGCCGGGGACCTCCTCCTGGGGGTCCGCCACCAAAGCACCACCGGGCAGCAGCATCCCACCGCTTCCGCCTCGCCGCCGCCCGGCCAGGAGCCCGGCTCCAGCCCTGGAGGGCAGGAGGCCGGACCCCAAAGGCGCAGGCGCGGGTTCCCTGCCGTTCCCGGCGCCTTCCCGCTCCCGGAACGCACAGGCGATTCAATCCATTCACCGGGCGGGCGCCGCCGCAACCTTCCAAACCGGGGGAAGGGGCGGGCAGGGCCAGCGGGTGCCACAGACGCCAGCCGAGACCTCCGCTCCAGAACGCAGGGGCTGCTTTATCCGGGGGAAGGACATTGCTTCGCCAGCAACCAGGAAAACAGTCCCTGTGCACCCGGATTCCCATTGCCACCAACTTCGTGTAAACTCCAGTCCCGAGGACACGCCAGAGACCCAGGCCTCGGGCCCCGTGGGCACGCCCGGTGCCACGGCTCCCGCCAAAAGGGCGGGCGCACTCTGCAAATCAAGGGGCCCACCGCACCGCACCAAGAGCACAGGGAGGTGCCAACACAGGAAGGAGCCTACGAAACCCACCCCCAAAGCAAGCAATTAATCCAAGACAAAACCCGTCTCAGCGCTCCATTGCTCCTCTCGCATGGACGGCCTGGCCACCCTGTTCTGGCCCAGCCCAAGCCCCCTCCACCCTATCCCGGCCTGCTCAAAAGGGCCCTGCCTACGGGAGCAGGGCGCTCCCTCTCCAAGGCTCTATCGCTCTCGCTCTCTAGCTCCCTGCCCCTCTCTCTTCTGGGTTTGCCCCTGCACCTCGCGCTATTTCTGTCGCCTTTCCTCTGTCTCTCCCTCTCTGTCTGTCTTTCTCGCTCTCTCTGTCCCTCTCTCTATCTCTGCCTCTCTGTCTCTTTCCCTCTCCACCTCCCCTGTCTCTCTCGATCGCTGTCTCTCTCCCTCCCTCGGTTTCAATCTCTCCATCTATCTCTTCCTTGCTCTCCTTCAAGCCGTTTCTGTGTGCACGTGTGTGTGTGTGTGCGTGTGTGTGTGTGTGTGTGTGTGTGTGTGTGTGTGTGTCTGTGTGTGAGCGCGCGCGCGTGTGTGGGTTCCCGCGCGCGAGCGCCCGGGTGTGTCTGTGTGTGGGGCTGTGGATTTGCTGCTGGTGGTGGTGGGGTGTTTCTGGGTTTCTCTCAGCCCCTCTCGCCGGGGATCAGGCTGCCGGCTCTAGTGCCAGCCCGGGGCAAAGCAGGGCCATCCCCCAACACCCCAGCCCCCACGCCCTCTTGCCCACCGGCCGGGTCTTGGTCGGGACAAGCGACCGTGGTGGGGGCGTTGTGAGAAAAAGGCCAGGCGCGGCTGGGCCGGCTGTTCGCCCTTGGCCAGCCCTGACGCCTCTGGGGGGGTGGGCCAAGAGGGGGCCTCGCAGGAGCTCCCCAGCGGCCAGGGATCCAAAAGAATACCTCCACGACAGGGCGGAGGACCCGCCGGGGTCCCAGGATCGTGGGCCCTGGGCCCTGACGCCTCGGAGCACTCCCTGTTCCGAGCGGGCCCGACGTGGTGGAAGCTCGGGAGCTCGGCAGCCGGGGGAAGGCCGCGGGCGAGCGGCTCGGGGGTCCCGATCCGAGCCCGGCGACCCCGGGCTGGCGGTGCGGGCTGGAAGCCGGCGGGCATGGCTGGGCCGGGCTCTTGGGGCAGCCAGGCGCCTCTGCCGGCGTCTACGGCCATACCACCCTGAACGCGCCCGATCTCGTCTGATCTCGGAAGCTTAAGCAGGGTCGGGCCTGGTTAGTACTTGGATGGGAGACCGCCTGGGAATACCGGGTGCTGTAGGCTTTTTGGCTTGCTTTCTTCTCTTTCTTTCTTTTCTACCTTCCTTTC
This sequence comes from Macaca fascicularis, assembly GCF_037993035.2. Lineage (NCBI taxonomy): Eukaryota > Metazoa > Chordata > Mammalia > Primates > Cercopithecidae > Macaca > Macaca fascicularis. The sequence goes on from NC_088375.1 coordinate 20,578,791, forward strand.
TTCCCTTCTCTCACTCACTCTTCTTTCCTTCTTTCTTTCCTTCTTTCTCTCTTTCTTTCCTTTCTTTCTTTCCTTCTTTCTTTCTATCGCTCCCTCTTTCTATCTCGCTCTTTCTCTCTCTTTTGCTTTCCTTCTTACTTTCATTCTTTTCTGTTTCTTCCCTTGCTATCTTTCCTTTCTTTCTTTGTCTCTCTCTCTTTCTCTTTCTTCCTTCCTTCCTTCCTTTCTTCCTTCCTCTCTATCTCTCTATCACTCTTTCTTTCTTTCCTTCCTTCTTTCTTTCTCTCTTTGTTTTCTTTCTTTCTTTCCTTCTTTCTCTCTCTCTCTCTTTCTCGCTCTTTCTCTCTTTCTTTCCTTCTTTTCTTTTCCTTCCCTTGCTATCTTTGTTTTCTTTCTTTCTCTTTTCTTTTCTTTCCTTCTTTCTTTCTTTCTCCTATCTCTCTGTCTCTTTCTTTCTCTTTCTTTATTTCATTCTTTCCTTTTCTCTTGCTTTTCTTTCTTTCTCACTTTCTTCCTTTCTCTTTCTTTCTTTCTTTGTTTCATTCTTTCTTCGGTCTTTGCCTCTTTCTTCCTTTCTTTCTTTCCTTCTTACTTTCATTCTTTTCTTTTTCTTCCCTTACTATCTTTCCCTTCTTTCTTTCTCTCTCTGTCTTTCTCTCTCTTTCTTTCTCTCTCTCTCTTTCTCTCTCACTCTTTCTTTCTTTCTTTCTTTCTTTCTTTCTTTCTTTCTTTCTTTCTTTCTTTCTTTCTTTCTTTCTTTCTTTCTTTCTTTCTTTCTTTCTTTCCTACTTGGTTTCTTTCTTTCTTTCCTTTTTCTTCCAGACGGAGTCTCACTCTGTCACCCAACCTGGAGTGCAGTGGCAAGATCTGGGCCCACTGCAAGCTCCGCCTCCCGGGTTCACGCCATTCTCCTGCCTCAGCCTCCTGAGTAGCTGGGATTACAGGCATGCACCACCACACCTGGCTAATTTTGTATTTTTAGTAGAGACGGGGCTTCTCCATGTTGGTTAGCTTGGTCTTGGTCTGGAACTCCCAACTTCAGGCGATCCACCCACTTTCCCAAAGTGCTAGGATACCCAAAGTGCTAGGATTACAGGCGTGAGTCACCAGCGCCCGGTCAGACTAGGGGTATAGTTTTAGGCTTCTGCTTGGCTTTCCTTTTCTGTGATGAATTTCACCTCACAGTCTTAGGATATGGTGAGGAGTTTTAGGCATCGATCTTCATATGGGATATTATTCTACAGTTTTCTCTTGTAAAATCTTTGTCTTGCTTTGGTATCAGGGCAATTGTAGCCTCATAGAATGAGTTAGGGAATACTCCCTCCTCTTCAAGGTTTTGGCAGGATTAACAAGGATTACTATTCGTTCTCTAAATATTTGATAGAGAAGTCAAGTCCAAGGCTTTTTTTTTTTTTTTTTTTTTTTTTTGGCAGGAGATATTGGGTTACTGATTCAGTCTCCTTACTAGTTACTAGTCTATTCAGATTTTCACTTTCTTTGTGATTTAGTCTTGGTAGGGTTCATGTTCCTAGGAATTTATCCATTTCATCCAAGTTATCCAATATGTTGGTGTACAATTGTTCTTAGCACTCTCTTACAATCCTATTCATTTATTTCTTTGAGACAGGATCTCATCTGTCACCTAGGCTAGAGTGCAGTGGTGTGATCTAGGCTCATTACAACCTCCACCTCCCAGGTTCAAGCGATCCTCCTACCTCAGCCTCCTCAGTAGCTGGGACAACAGGCTTTTGCCATCAAGATGGGCTGAATTTTCTTCTTTCTTTCTTTCTTTCTTTCTTTCTTTCTTTCTTTAATTTATTTATTTTTTTCTTTCCTTTTTATCTTTTTTTTTTTTTTTTTTTTTTGTAAAGACCGGGTTTGACCATATCTCCCAGGCTGGTCTTGAACTCCTGAGCTAAAGTGATTCACCTGCCTGAACCTCCCGAGTAGCTGGGATTACAGGGGCCTACCACCACACCCGGCTAATTTTTTTTGTATTTTTAGTAGAGATGGTTTCACCATGTTGGCCAGGTTAGTCTTGAACTCCTAACCTCAAGTGATCTGCATGCCTCGGCCTCCCAAAGTGCTGGGATTATAGGTGTGAGCCACTTCACCCTGCCAATCGTTTTCATTTTGACTGGATCCAATAGTAATGTCCCCACTTCCATTTCTGATTTTCGTAATTTGAGTATTCTCTCTTTTTTTCTTAGTCACTCCATAAAGTTTGTCAATTTTATCTTTCAAAAAACCAACTTTCAGTTTTGTTGATTTTCTCCATTTTTGTATTTTCTGTTTTATTTATTTCTGAATTAATCTTTCTTTCTTTCCTTCCTAGGGTTTAATTTGTTCTTTTCTAGTGCCTAAATTGTAAATTTAGATTGCTAATTTGAGGTCCTTTGGGTGTTTTTTGTTTTGTTTTCTTTTGAGAGGGAGTCTCGCTCTTGTTGCCCAGGCTGGAGTGCAATGGTGCGATCTCGGCTCACTGCAACCTCTGCCTCCCAGGTTTAAGCAATTCTCTTGCTTCAGCCTCCCAAGTCGCTGGGATTACAGGCGCCTGCCACCACAACCGGCTAATTTTGTATTTTCAGCAGAGACAGGGTTTCTCCCTGTTGTTCAGGCTAGTCTCGAACTCCTGACCTCAGGTGATTGGCTCACCTCAGCCTCCCAAAGTGCTGGGATTACAGGCATTAACCGCGACGCCTGGCTTTCTTTAGGTTTTTTTCATGTAAGCATTTCACACTATAAATTTCCCTGTTAGCACTGCTTTCACTGCATCCCAAAGTTTGGCTATGCTGTGTTTTCATTTTCATTCATTTCTGAGTACAGCTGAGCCTTGAACAACATGGGTTTGAACTGCAAGGGTGCACTTATACAGGAATTGTTTTCAATAAGTACAGTAGGTCCTCTGATTTCATTAATTCTGCATCTGTAACCAAAGGCAGATTGAAAATACAGTCTTCACAGAGCGCAAACCCTGAGGATACAGCGGCCTAACTTTTTTAATGCCCAGGTTTTACAGGGCCAACTGCAAGACTTGACTCTGTGTGGATTTTGGCCTACTTACGGGGTCCTGGAACCAATCCCCTGTGGATACTGACACCCAACTGTATTTTCTGATTTCTCTTGTGGTTTCTTCTTTAACCCATTGGTTGTTTAAGCAAATATCTGAATCTCTTCAAATACCTGAGACTGGATAATTTATTAAAAAGAGACATTTATTTCTCTCAGTTCTCAAGGCTGGGGTGTCCAAGGTCAAGTCATCAGCCCATTCAGTGTCTAAGGAGGGCCCAGTCTCTCCTTCCAAGATGACACAACGTTGCTTCATCTTTCAGAGGGGAAGAACATTGTGTCCCCACACGGAGGAGACGGAGGGAATGAACCCACTCAAGTCCTTTTCTAAGGGCTCTAATTTCATCCATAAGGACTTCTACCCTCATGAGATAATCGCCTCCTAAAGAATCCACCTTTTTACCCTTTTTTTTTTTTTTTCTTTTTCTTTTTTTTGTTTGAGACAGGGTCTCATTCTATTGCCCCTACGGCAGTGCAGTAGCCTGTAGCCTGATCATGGCTCACTGCAGCCTTGACCTCCCAGGCTCAACCAGTCCTCCTGCTTCAGCCTCCTGAGTAGCTGGGACTACAGGCCTGCACCACCACGCCCACCGAATTTGGTGTTTTTTCTAGAGACAAGTTTTGCCATTTTGCCCTGGCTGGTCTTGAACTCCTGGGCTCGAACAATCTGACTGCCTTTCCCTTCCAAAGTGCTGGGATGACAGCGTTAGCCACCACCCCAGGCCAGTGCCCACCTCTTAATACTATCATATTGGCAAATAAATTTCAGCATATAAATTTTGGGGGACATTCAGACCATAGCAGTGTGTTCTTTACTTTCCAAAAAGAAAACAGGTCAGTTTATCAGTTTTCCTTGTATTATTGATTTTTAACTCGATTTTGTTGTGGTCAGAGAAGACATTTGATAATACGCTGTTCGCCCTTCGCCAGCCTCGACGACTCTGGGTGAGGGGGCAAGAGGGGCCCTCGCAGGATTCCTGAGCGGCCAGGGATCCCAAAGAATACCTGCGCGACAGGGCGGAGGACCCGACGGGGTCCCAGGATCGTGGGCCGTGGGCCCTGACGCCTCGGAGCACTCCCTGTTCCGAGCGGGCCCGACGTGGTGGAAGCTCGGGAGCTCGGCAGCCGGGAGAGGCAGCAGGCGAAGAGGCTCCGGGATCCCGATCCGAGCACGACGACCCCGGGCTGGCGGTGCGGGCTGGAAGCCGGCGGGCATGGCTGGGCCGGGCTCTTGGGGCAGCCAGGCGCCTCTGCCGGCGTCTACGGCCATACCACCCTGAACGCGCCCGATCTCGTCTGATCTCGGAAGCTAAGCAGGGTCGGGCCTGGTTAGTACTTGGATGGGAGACCGCCTGGGAATACCGGGTGCTGTAGGCTTTTTGGCTTGCTTTCTTCTCTTTCTTTCTTTTCTACCTTCCTTTCTTCCCTTCTCTCACTCACTCTTCTTTCCTTCTTTCTTTCCTTCTTTCTCTCTTTCTTTCCTTTCTTTCTTTCTTTCCTTCTTTCTTTCTATCTCTCCCTCTTTCTATCTCGCTCTTTCTCTCTCTTTTGCTTTCCTTCTTACTTTCATTCTTTTCTGTTTCTTCCCTTGCTATCTTTCCTTTCTTTCTTTGTCTCTCTCTCTTTCTTTCTTTCGTTCTGCTGTCTTTCCTTCTTTCTTTCTTTCTACCTCTCTATCTTTCTTTCTATCCTTCCTCCTTTCTTTCCTTCTTTCTTTCTCTCTCCCTCTCTCTTGCTTGCTCTTTCTTTCTTTCCTTCTTTCTTTCATTCTTTTCTTTTCTTCCCTTGCTATCTTCCTTTTCTTTCTTCTCGTTCTTCCTTCTTTCTTGCTTTCCTTCTTTCTTTCTTTCTCCTATCTCTCTGTCTCTTTCTTTCTCTCTCTTTCTCTTTCTTTATTTCGTTCTTTCCTTCTTTCTTGCTTTTCTTTCTCACTTTCTTTTCTTCCTTTCTCTTTCTTTCTTTCTTCTCTTTGCTCCTTTCTTTCTTTCCTTTCTTTCTTTCTTTCTTTCTTTCTTTCTTTCTTTCTTTCTTTCTTTCTTTCTTTCTTTCTTTCTTTCCCTCCTTCCTTCCTTCCTTCCTTCCTTCCTTCCTTCCTTCTTTCTTTCTTTCCTTCCTTCTTTCTTTCTTTCCTTCTTTCTTTCTGTCTTTCCTTTTTCTTCCAGACGGAGTCTCGCTGTCACCCAGCCTGGAGTGCAGTGGCAAGATCTCGGCTCACTGCAAGCTCCGCCTCCCGGGTTCACGCCATTCTCCTGCCTCAGCCTCCCAAACAGCTGGGACTACAGGCGCCCGCCACCACGCCCGGCTCATGTTTTGTCGTTTTAGTGGAGACGGGGTTTCACCGTGTTAGCCAGGCTGGTCTGGATCTCCTGACGTCGTGATCCACCCGCCTCGGCCTCCCAAAGTGCTGGGACTACAGGCGTGATCCACCGCGCCCGGCCTGCTGTAGGCTTTTGTGGCTTCCCCTCTCCCTCCCTTGCCCCTACTATCGCCATGCTTCCCAACCTCCCCGGACTCTGCTCCCCCCTTGTCGCCCGCCTACACCCCCGCCGCAGCCGGGGACCTCCTCCTGGGGGTCCGCCACCAAAGCACCACCGGGCAGCAGCATCCCACCGCTTCCGCCTCGCCGCCGCCCGGCCAGGAGCCCGGCTCCAGCCCTGGAGGGCAGGAGGCCGGACCCCAAAGGCGCAGGCGCGGGTTCCCTGCCGTTCCCGGCGCCTTCCCGCTCCCGGAACGCACAGGCGATTCAATCCATTCACCGGGCGGGCGCCGCCGCAACCTTCCAAACCGGGGGAAGGGGCGGGCAGGGCCAGCGGGTGCCACAGACGCCAGCCGAAACCTCCGCTCCAGAACGCAGGGGCTGCTTTATCCGGGGGAAGGACATTGCTTCGCCAGCAACCAGGAAAACAGTCCCTGTGCACCCGGATTCCCATTGCCACCAACTTCGTGTAAACTCCAGTCCCGAGGACACGCCAGAGACCCAGGCCTCGGGCCCCGTGGGCACGCCCGGTGCCACGGCTCCCGCCAAAAGGGCGGGCGCACTCTGCAAATCAAGGGGCCCACCGCACCGCACCAAGAGCACAGGGAGGTGCCAACACAGGAAGGAGCCTACGAAACCCACCCCCAAAGCAAGCAATTAATCCAAGACAAAACCCGTCTCAGCGCTCCATTGCTCCTCTCGCATGGACGGCCTGGCCACCCTGTTCTGGCCCAGCCCAAGCCCCCTCCACCCTATCCCGGCCTGCTCAAAAGGGCCCTGCCTACGGGAGCAGGGCGCTCCCTCTCCAAGGCTCTATCGCTCTCGCTCTCTAGCTCCCTGCCCCTCTCTCTTCTGGGTTTGCCCCTGCACCTCGCGCTATTTCTGTCGCCTTTCCTCTGTCTCTCCCTCTCTGTCTGTCTTTCTCGCTCTCTCTGTCCCTCTCTCTATCTCTGCCTCTCTGTCTCTTTCCCTCTCCACCTCCCCTGTCTCTCTCGATCGCTGTCTCTCTCCCTCCCTCGGTTTCAATCTCTCCATCTATCTCTTCCTTGCTCTCCTTCAAGCCGTTTCTGTGTGCACGTGTGTGTGTGTGTGCGTGTGTGTGTGTGTGTGTGTGTGTGTGTGTGTCTGTGTGTGAGCGCGCGCGCGTGTGTGGGTTCCCGCGCGCGAGCGCCCGGGTGTGTCTGTGTGTGGGGCTGTGGATTTGCTGCTGGTGGTGGTGGGGTGTTTCTGGGTTTCTCTCAGCCCCTCTCGCCGGGGATCAGGCTGCCGGCTCTAGTGCCAGCCCGGGGCAAAGCAGGGCCATCCCCCAACACCCCAGCCCCCACGCCCTCTTGCCCACCGGCCGGGTCTTGGTCGGGACAAGCGACCGTGGTGGGGGCGTTGTGAGAAAAAGGCCAGGCGCGGCTGGGCCGGCTGTTCGCCCTTGGCCAGCCCTGACGCCTCTGGGGGGGTGGGCCAAGAGGGGGCCTCGCAGGAGCTCCCCAGCGGCCAGGGATCCAAAAGAATACCTCCACGACAGGGCGGAGGACCCGCCGGGGTCCCAGGATCGTGGGCCCTGGGCCCTGACGCCTCGGAGCACTCCCTGTTCCGAGCGGGCCCGACGTGGTGGAAGCTCGGGAGCTCGGCAGCCGGGGGAAGGCCGCGGGCGAGCGGCTCGGGGGTCCCGATCCGAGCCCGGCGACCCCGGGCTGGCGGTGCGGGCTGGAAGCCGGCGGGCATGGCTGGGCCGGGCTCTTGGGGCAGCCAGGCGCCTCTGCCGGCGTCTACGGCCATACCACCCTGAACGCGCCCGATCTCGTCTGATCTCGGAAGCTTAAGCAGGGTCGGGCCTGGTTAGTACTTGGATGGGAGACCGCCTGGGAATACCGGGTGCTGTAGGCTTTTTGGCTTGCTTTCTTCTCTTTCTTTCTTTTCTACCTTCCTTTCTTCCCTTCTCTCACTCACTCTTCTTTCCTTCTTTCTTTCCTTCTTTCTCTCTTTCTTTCCTTTCTTTCTTTCCTTCTTTCTTTCTATCGCTCCCTCTTTCTATCTCGCTCTTTCTCTCTCTTTTGCTTTCCTTCTTACTTTCATTCTTTTCTGTTTCTTCCCTTGCTATCTTTCCTTTCTTTCTTTGTCTCTCTCTCTTTCTCTTTCTTCCTTCCTTCCTTCCTTTCTTCCTTCCTCTCTATCTCTCTATCACTCTTTCTTTCTTTCCTTCCTTCTTTCTTTCTCTCTTTGTTTTCTTTCTTTCTTTCCTTCTTTCTCTCTCTCTCTCTTTCTCGCTCTTTCTCTCTTTCTTTCCTTCTTTTCTTTTCCTTCCCTTGCTATCTTTGTTTTCTTTCTTTCTCTTTTCTTTTCTTTCCTTCTTTCTTTCTTTCTCCTATCTCTCTGTCTCTTTCTTTCTCTTTCTTTATTTCATTCTTTCCTTTTCTCTTGCTTTTCTTTCTTTCTCACTTTCTTCCTTTCTCTTTCTTTCTTTCTTTGTTTCATTCTTTCTTCGGTCTTTGCCTCTTTCTTCCTTTCTTTCTTTCCTTCTTACTTTCATTCTTTTCTTTTTCTTCCCTTACTATCTTTCCCTTCTTTCTTTCTCTCTCTGTCTTTCTCTCTCTTTCTTTCTCTCTCTCTCTTTCTCTCTCACTCTTTCTTTCTTTCTTTCTTTCTTTCTTTCTTTCTTTCTTTCTTTCTTTCTTTCTTTCTTTCTTTCTTTCTTTCTTTCTTTCTTTCCTACTTGGTTTCTTTCTTTCTTTCCTTTTTCTTCCAGACGGAGTCTCACTCTGTCACCCAACCTGGAGTGCAGTGGCAAGATCTGGGCCCACTGCAAGCTCCGCCTCCCGGGTTCACGCCATTCTCCTGCCTCAGCCTCCTGAGTAGCTGGGATTACAGGCATGCACCACCACACCTGGCTAATTTTGTATTTTTAGTAGAGACGGGGCTTCTCCATGTTGGTTAGCTTGGTCTTGGTCTGGAACTCCCAACTTCAGGCGATCCACCCACTTTCCCAAAGTGCTAGGATACCCAAAGTGCTAGGATTACAGGCGTGAGTCACCAGCGCCCGGTCAGACTAGGGGTATAGTTTTAGGCTTCTGCTTGGCTTTCCTTTTCTGTGATGAATTTCACCTCACAGTCTTAGGATATGGTGAGGAGTTTTAGGCATCGATCTTCATATGGGATATTATTCTACAGTTTTCTCTTGTAAAATCTTTGTCTTGCTTTGGTATCAGGGCAATTGTAGCCTCATAGAATGAGTTAGGGAATACTCCCTCCTCTTCAAGGTTTTGGCAGGATTAACAAGGATTACTATTCGTTCTCTAAATATTTGATAGAGAAGTCAAGTCCAAGGCTTTTTTTTTTTTTTTTTTTTTTTGGCAGGAGATATTGGGTTACTGATTCAGTCTCCTTACTAGTTACTAGTCTATTCAGATTTTCACTTTCTTTGTGATTTAGTCTTGGTAGGGTTCATGTTCCTAGGAATTTATCCATTTCATCCAAGTTATCCAATATGTTGGTGTACAATTGTTCTTAGCACTCTCTTACAATCCTATTCATTTATTTCTTTGAGACAGGATCTCATCTGTCACCTAGGCTAGAGTGCAGTGGTGTGATCTAGGCTCATTACAACCTCCACCTCCCAGGTTCAAGCGATCCTCCTACCTCAGCCTCCTCAGTAGCTGGGACAACAGGCTTTTGCCATCAAGATGGGCTGAATTTTCTTCTTTCTTTCTTTCTTTCTTTCTTTCTTTCTTTAATTTATTTATTTTTTTCTTTCCTTTTTATCTTTTTTTTTTTTTTTTTTTTTTTTTTTTTTGTAAAGACCGGGTTTGACCATATCTCCCAGGCTGGTCTTGAACTCCTGAGCTAAAGTGATTCACCTGCCTGAACCTCCCGAGTAGCTGGGATTACAGGGGCCTACCACCACACCCGGCTAATTTTTTTTGTATTTTTAGTAGAGATGGTTTCACCATGTTGGCCAGGTTAGTCTTGAACTCCTAACCTCAAGTGATCTGCATGCCTCGGCCTCCCAAAGTGCTGGGATTATAGGTGTGAGCCACTTCACCCTGCCAATCGTTTTCATTTTGACTGGATCCAATAGTAATGTCCCCACTTCCATTTCTGATTTTCGTAATTTGAGTATTCTCTCTTTTTTTCTTAGTCACTCCATAAAGTTTGTCAATTTTATCTTTCAAAAAACCAACTTTCAGTTTTGTTGATTTTCTCCATTTTTGTATTTTCTGTTTTATTTATTTCTGAATTAATCTTTCTTTCTTTCCTTCCTAGGGTTTAATTTGTTCTTTTCTAGTGCCTAAATTGTAAATTTAGATTGCTAATTTGAGGTCCTTTGGGTGTTTTTTGTTTTGTTTTCTTTTGAGAGGGAGTCTCGCTCTTGTTGCCCAGGCTGGAGTGCAATGGTGCGATCTCGGCTCACTGCAACCTCTGCCTCCCAGGTTTAAGCAATTCTCTTGCTTCAGCCTCCCAAGTCGCTGGGATTACAGGCGCCTGCCACCACAACCGGCTAATTTTGTATTTTCAGCAGAGACAGGGTTTCTCCCTGTTGTTCAGGCTAGTCTCGAACTCCTGACCTCAGGTGATTGGCTCACTTCAGCCTCCCAAAGTGCTGGGATTACAGGCATTAACCGCGACGCCTGGCTTTCTTTAGGTTTTTTTCATGTAAGCATTTCACACTATAAATTTCCCTGTTAGCACTGCTTTCACTGCATCCCAAAGTTTGGCTATGCTGTGTTTTCATTTTCATTCATTTCTGAGTACAGCTGAGCCTTGAACAACATGGGTTTGAACTGCAAGGGTGCACTTATACAGGAATTGTTTTCAATAAGTACAGTAGGTCCTCTGATTTCATTAATTCTGCATCTGTAACCAAAGGCAGATTGAAAATACAGTCTTCACAGAGCGCAAACCCTGAGGATACAGCGGCCTAACTTTTTTAATGCCCAGGTTTTACAGGGCCAACTGCAAGACTTGACTCTGTGTGGATTTTGGCCTACTTACGGGGTCCTGGAACCAATCCCCTGTGGATACTGACACCCAACTGTATTTTCTGATTTCTCTTGTGGTTTCTTCTTTAACCCATTGGTTGTTTAAGCAAATATCTGAATCTCTTCAAATACCTGAGACTGGATAATTTATTAAAAAGAGACATTTATTTCTCTCAGTTCTCAAGGCTGGGGTGTCCAAGGTCAAGTCATCAGCCCATTCAGTGTCTAAGGAGGGCCCAGTCTCTCCTTCCAAGATGACACAACGTTGCTTCATCTTTCAGAGGGGAAGAACATTGTGTCCCCACACGGAGGAGACGGAGGGAATGAACCCACTCAAGTCCTTTTCTAAGGGCTCTAATTTCATCCATAAGGACTTCTACCCTCATGAGATAATCGCCTCCTAAAGAATCCACCTTTTTACCCTTTTTTTTTTTTTTCTTTTTCTTTTTTTTGTTTGAGACAGGGTCTCATTCTATTGCCCCTACGGCAGTGCAGTAGCCTGTAGCCTGATCATGGCTCACTGCAGCCTTGACCTCCCAGGCTCAACCAGTCCTCCTGCTTCAGCCTCCTGAGTAGCTGGGACTACAGGCCTGCACCACCACGCCCACCGAATTTGGTGTTTTTTCTAGAGACAAGTTTTGCCATTTTGCCCTGGCTGGTCTTGAACTCCTGGGCTCGAACAATCTGACTGCCTTTCCCTTCCAAAGTGCTGGGATGACAGCGTTAGCCACCACCCCAGGCCAGTGCCCACCTCTTAATACTATCATATTGGCAAATAAATTTCAGCATATAAATTTTGGGGGACATTCAGACCATAGCAGTGTGTTCTTTACTTTCCAAAAAGAAAACAGGTCAGTTTATCAGTTTTCCTTGTATTATTGATTTTTAACTCGATTTTGTTGTGGTCAGAGAAGACATTTGATAATACGCTGTTCGCCCTTCGCCAGCCTCGACGACTCTGGGTGAGGGGGCAAGAGGGGCCCTCGCAGGATTCCTGAGCGGCCAGGGATCCCAAAGAATACCTGCGCGACAGGGCGGAGGACCCGACGGGGTCCCAGGATCGTGGGCCGTGGGCCCTGACGCCTCGGAGCACTCCCTGTTCCGAGCGGGCCCGACGTGGTGGAAGCTCGGGAGCTCGGCAGCCGGGAGAGGCAGCAGGCGAAGAGGCTCCGGGATCCCGATCCGAGCACGACGACCCCGGGCTGGCGGTGCGGGCTGGAAGCCGGCGGGCATGGCTGGGCCGGGCTCTTGGGGCAGCCAGGCGCCTCTGCCGGCGTCTACGGCCATACCACCCTGAACGCGCCCGATCTCGTCTGATCTCGGAAGCTAAGCAGGGTCGGGCCTGGTTAGTACTTGGATGGGAGAGCGCCTGGGAATACCGGGTGCTGTAGGCTTTTTGGCTTGCTTTCTTCTCTTTCTTTCTTTTCTACCTTCCTTTCTTCCCTTCTCTCACTCACTCTTCTTTCCTTCTTTCTTTCCTTCTTTCTCTCTTTCTTTCCTTTCTTTCTTTCTTTCCTTCTTTCTTTCTATCTCTCCCTCTTTCTATCTCGCTCTTTCTCTCTCTTTTGCTTTCCTTCTTACTTTCATTCTTTTCTGTTTCTTCCCTTGCTATCTTTCCTTTCTTTCTTTGTCTCTCTCTCTTTCTTTCTTTCGTTCTGCTGTCTTTCCTTCTTTCTTTCTTTCTACCTCTCTATCTTTCTTTCTATCCTTCCTCCTTTCTTTCCTTCTTTCTTTCTCTCTCCCTCTCTCTTGCTTGCTCTTTCTTTCTTTCCTTCTTTCTTTCATTCTTTTCTTTTCTTCCCTTGCTATCTTCCTTTTCTTTCTTCTCGTTCTTCCTTCTTTCTTGCTTTCCTTCTTTCTTTCTTTCTCCTATCTCTCTGTCTCTTTCTTTCTCTCTCTTTCTCTTTCTTTATTTCGTTCTTTCCTTCTTTCTTGCTTTTCTTTCTCACTTTCTTTTCTTCCTTTCTCTTTCTTTCTTTCTTCTCTTTGCTCCTTTCTTTCTTTCCTTTCTTTCTTTCTTTCTTTCTTTCTTTTCTTTCCCTCCTTCCTTCCTTCCTTCCTTCCTTCCTTCCTTCCTTCCTTCCTTCCTTCTTTCTTTCTTTCCTTCCTTCTTTCTTTCTTTCCTTCTTTCTTTCTGTCTTTCCTTTTTCTTCCAGACGGAGTCTCGCTGTCACCCAGCCTGGAGTGCAGTGGCAAGATCTCGGCTCACTGCAAGCTCCGCCTCCCGGGTTCACGCCATTCTCCTGCCTCAGCCTCCCAAACAGCTGGGACTACAGGCGCCCGCCACCACGCCCGGCTCATGTTTTGTCGTTTTAGTGGAGACGGGGTTTCACCGTGTTAGCCAGGCTGGTCTGGATCTCCTGACGTCGTGATCCACCCGCCTCGGCCTCCCAAAGTGCTGGGACTACAGGCGTGATCCACCGCGCCCGGCCTGCTGTAGGCTTTTGTGGCTTCCCCTCTCCCTCCCTTGCCCCTACTATCGCCATGCTTCCCAACCTCCCCGGACTCTGCTCCCCCCTTGTCGCCCGCCTACACCCCCGCCGCAGCCGGGGACCTCCTCCTGGGGGTCCGCCACCAAAGCACCACCGGGCAGCAGCATCCCACCGCTTCCGCCTCGCCGCCGCCCGGCCAGGAGCCCGGCTCCAGCCCTGGAGGGCAGGAGGCCGGACCCCAAAGGCGCAGGCGCGGGTTCCCTGCCGTTCCCGGCGCCTTCCCGCTCCCGGAACGCACAGGCGATTCAATCCATTCACCGGGCGGGCGCCGCCGCAACCTTCCAAACCGGGGGAAGGGGCGGGCAGGGCCAGCGGGTGCCACAGACGCCAGCCGAGACCTCCGCTCCAGAACGCAGGGGCTGCTTTATCCGGGGGAAGGACATTGCTTCGCCAGCAACCAGGAAAACAGTCCCTGTGCACCCGGATTCCCATTGCCACCAACTTCGTGTAAACTCCAGTCCCGAGGACACGCCAGAGACCCAGGCCTCGGGCCCCGTGGGCACGCCCGGTGCCACGGCTCCCGCCAAAAGGGCGGGCGCACTCTGCAAATCAAGGGGCCCACCGCACCGCACCAAGAGCACAGGGAGGTGCCAACACAGGAAGGAGCCTACGAAACCCACCCCCAAAGCAAGCAATTAATCCAAGACAAAACCCGTCTCAGCGCTCCGTTGCTCCTCTCGCATGGACGGCCTGGCCACCCTGTTCTGGCCCAGCCCAAGCCCCCTCCACCCTATCCCGGCCTGCTCAAAAGGGCCCTGCCTACGGGAGCAGGGCGCTCCCTCTCCAAGGCTCTATCGCTCTCGCTCTCTAGCTCCCTGCCCCTCTCTCTTCTGGGTTTGCCCCTGCACCTCGCGCTATTTCTGTCGCCTTTCCTCTGTCTCTCCCTCTCTGTCTGTCTTTCTCGCTCTCTCTGTCCCTCTCTCTATCTCTGCCTCTCTGTCTCTTTCCCTCTCCACCTCCCCTGTCTCTCTCGATCGCTGTCTCTCTCCCTCCCTCGGTTTCAATCTCTCCATCTATCTCTTCCTTGCTCTCCTTCAAGCCGTTTCTGTGTGCACGTGTGTGTGTGTGCGTGTGTGTGTGTGTGTGTGTGTGTGTGTGTGTGTCTGTGTGTGAGCGCGCGCGCGTGTGTGGGTTCCCGCGCGCGAGCGCCCGGGTGTGTCTGTGTGTGGGGCTGTGGATTTGCTGCTGGTGGTGGTGGGGTGTTTCTGGGTTTCTCTCAGCCCCTCTCGCCGGGGATCAGGCTGCCGGCTCTAGTGCCAGCCCGGGGCAAAGCAGGGCCATCCCCCAACACCCCAGCCCCCACGCCCTCTTGCCCACCGGCCGGGTCTTGGTCGGGACAAGCGACCGTGGTGGGGGCGTTGTGAGAAAAAGGCCAGGCGCGGCTGGGCCGGCTGTTCGCCCTTGGCCAGCCCTGACGCCTCTGGGGGGGTGGGCCAAGAGGGGGCCTCGCAGGAGCTCCCCAGCGGCCAGGGATCCAAAAGAATACCTCCACGACAGGGCGGAGGACCCGCCGGGGTCCCAGGATCGTGGGCCCTGGGCCCTGACGCCTCGGAGCACTCCCTGTTCCGAGCGAGCCCGACGTGGTGGAAGCTCGGGAGCTCGGCAGCCGGGGGAAGGCCGCGGGCGAGCGGCTCGGGGGTCCCGATCCGAGCCCGGCCACCCCGAGCTGGCGGTGCGGGCTGGAAGCCGGCGGGCATGGCTGGGCCGGGCTCTTGGGGCAGCCAGGCGCCTCTGCCGGCGTCTACGGCCATACCACCCTGAACGCGCCCGATCTCGTCTGATCTCGGAAGCTAAGCAGGGTCGGGCCTGGTTAGTACTTGGATGGGAGACCGCCTGGGAATACCGGGTGCTGTAGGCTCTTTGGCTTGCTTTCTTCTCTTTCTTTCTTTTCTACCTTCCTTTCTTCCCTTCTCTCACTCACTCTTCTTTCCTTCTTTCTTTCCTTCTTTCTCTCTTTCTTTCCTTTCTTTCTTTCCTTCTTTCTTTCTATCGCTCCCTCTTTCTATCTCGCTCTTTCTCTCTCTTTTGCTTTCCTTCTTACTTTCATTCTTTTCTGTTTCTTCCCTTGCTATCTTTCCTTTCTTTCTTTGTCTCTCTCTCTTTCTCTTTCTTCCTTCCTTCCTTCCTTTCTTCCTTCCTCTCTATCTCTCTATCACTCTTTCTTTCTTTCCTTCCTTCTTTCTTTCTCTCTTTGTTTTCTTTCTTTCTTTCCTTCTTTCTCTCTCTCTCTCTTTCTCGCTCTTTCTCTCTTTCTTTCCTTCTTTTCTTTTCCTTCCCTTGCTATCTTTGTTTTCTTTCTTTCTCTTTTCTTTTCTTTCCTTCTTTCTTTCTTTCTCCTATCTCTCTGTCTCTTTCTTTCTCTTTCTTTATTTCATTCTTTCCTTTTCTCTTGCTTTTCTTTCTTTCTCACTTTCTTCCTTTCTCTTTCTTTCTTTCTTTCTTTGTTTCATTCTTTCTTCGGTCTTTGCCTCTTTCTTCCTTTCTTTCTTTCCTTCTTACTTTCATTCTTTTCTTTTTCTTCCCTTACTATCTTTCCCTTCTTTCTTTCTCTCTCTGTCTTTCTCTCTCTTTCTTTCTCTCTCTCTCTCTCTTTCTCTCTCACTCTTTCTTTCTTTCTTTCTTTCTTTCTTTCTTTCTTTCTTTCTTTCTTTCTTTCTTTCTTTCTTTCTTTCTACTTGGTTTCTTTCTTTCTTTCCTTTTTCTTCCAGACGGAGTCTCACTCTGTCACCCAACCTGGAGTGCAGTGGCAAGATCTGGGCCCACTGCAAGCTCCGCCTCCCGGGTTCACGCCATTCTCCTGCCTCAGCCTCCTGAGTAGCTGGGATTACAGGCATGCACCACCACACCTGGCTAATTTTGTATTTTTAGTAGAGACGGGGCTTCTCCATGTTGGTTAGCTTGGTCTTGGTCTGGAACTCCCAACTTCAGGCGATCCACCCACTTTCCCAAAGTGCTAGGATACCCAAAGTGCTAGGATTACAGGCGTGAGTCACCAGCGCCCGGTCAGACTAGGGGTATAGTTTTAGGCTTCTGCTTGGCTTTCCTTTTCTGTGATGAATTTCACCTCACAGTCTTAGGATATGGTGAGGAGTTTTAGGCATCGATCTTCATATGGGATATTATTCTACAGTTTTCTCTTGTAAAATCTTTGTCTTGCTTTGGTATCAGGGCAATTGTAGCCTCATAGAATGAGTTAGGGAATACTCCCTCCTCTTCAAGGTTTTGGCAGGATTAACAAGGATTACTATTCGTTCTCTAAATATTTGATAGAGAAGTCAAGTCCAAGGCTTTTTTTTTTTTTTTTTTTGGCAGGAGATATTGGTTACTGATTCAGTCTCCTTACTAGTTACTAGTCTATTCAGATTTTCACTTTCTTTGTGATTTAGTCTTGGTAGGGTTCATGTTCCTAGGAATTTATCCATTTCATCCAAGTTATCCAATATGTTGGTGTACAATTGTTCTTAGCACTCTCTTACAATCCTATTCATTTATTTCTTTGAGACAGGATCTCATCTGTCACCTAGGCTAGAGTGCAGTGGTGTGATCTAGGCTCATTACAACCTCCACCTCCCAGGTTCAAGCGATCCTCCTACCTCAGCCTCCTCAGTAGCTGGGACAACAGGCTTTTGCCATCAAGATGGGCTGAATTTTCTTCTTTCTTTCTTTCTTTCTTTCTTTCTTTCTTTAATTTATTTATTTTTTTCTTTCCTTTTTATCTTTTTTTTTTTTTTTTTTTTTTTTTGTAAAGACCGGGTTTGACCATATCTCCCAGGCTGGTCTTGAACTCCTGAGCTAAAGTGATTCACCTGCCTGAACCTCCCGAGTAGCTGGGATTACAGGGGCCTACCACCACACCCGGCTAATGTTTTTTGTATTTTTAGTAGAGATGGTTTCACCATGTTGGCCAGGTTAGTCTTGAACTCCTAACCTCAAGTGATCTGCATGCCTCGGCCTCCCAAAGTGCTGGGATTATAGGTGTGAGCCACTTCACCCTGCCAATCGTTTTCATTTTGACTGGATCCAATAGTAATGTCCCCACTTCCATTTCTGATTTTCGTAATTTGAGTATTCTCTCTTTTTTTCTTAGTCACTCCATAAAGTTTGTCAATTTTATCTTTCAAAAACCAACTTTCAGTTTTGTTGATTTTCTCCATTTTTGTATTTTCTGTTTTATTTATTTCTGAATTAATCTTTCTTTCTTTCCTTCCTAGGGTTTAATTTGTTCTTTTCTAGTGCCTAAATTGTAAATTTAGATTGCTAATTTGAGGTCCTTTGGGTGTTTTTTGTTTTGTTTTCTTTTGAGAGGGAGTCTCGCTCTTGTTGCCCAGGCTGGAGTGCAATGGTGCGATCTCGGCTCACTGCAACCTCTGCCTCCCAGGTTTAAGCAATTCTCTTGCTTCAGCCTCCCAAGTCGCTGGGATTACAGGCGCCTGCCACCACAACCGGCTAATTTTGTATTTTCAGCAGAGACAGGGTTTCTCCCTGTTGTTCAGGCTAGTCTCGAACTCCTGACCTCAGGTGATTGGCTCACCTCAGCCTCCCAAAGTGCTGGGATTACAGGCATTAACCGCGACGCCTGGCTTTCTTTAGGTTTTTTTCATGTAAGCATTTCACACTATAAATTTCCCTGTTAGCACTGCTTTCACTGCATCCCAAAGTTTGGCTATGCTGTGTTTTCATTTTCATTCATTTCTGAGTACAGCTGAGCCTTGAACAACATGGGTTTGAACTGCAAGGGTGCACTTATACAGGAATTGTTTTCAATAAGTACAGTAGGTCCTCTGATTTCATTAATTCTGCATCTGTAACCAAAGGCAGATTGAAAATACAGTCTTCACAGAGCGCAAACCCTGAGGATACAGCGGCCTAACTTTTTTAATGCCCAGGTTTTACAGGGCCAACTGCAAGACTTGACTCTGTGTGGATTTTGGCCTACTTACGGGGTCCTGGAACCAATCCCCTGTGGATACTGACACCCAACTGTATTTTCTGATTTCTCTTGTGGTTTCTTCTTTAACCCATTGGTTGTTTAAGCAAATATCTGAATCTCTTCAAATACCTGAGACTGGATAATTTATTAAAAAGAGACATTTATTTCTCTCAGTTCTCAAGGCTGGGGTGTCCAAGGTCAAGTCATCAGCCCATTCAGTGTCTAAGGAGGGCCCAGTCTCTCCTTCCAAGATGACACAACGTTGCTTCATCTTTCAGAGGGGAAGAACATTGTGTCCCCACACGGAGGAGACGGAGGGAATGAACCCACTCAAGTCCTTTTCTAAGGGCTCTAATTTCATCCATAAGGACTTCTACCTCATGAGATAATCGCCTCCTAAAGAATCCACCTTTTTACCCTTTTTTTTTTTTTTTCTTTTTCTTTTTTTTGTTTGAGACAGGGTCTCATTCTATTGCCCCTACGGCAGTGCAGTAGCCTGTAGCCTGATCATGGCTCACTGCAGCCTTGACCTCCCAGGCTCAACCAGTCCTCCTGCTTCAGCCTCCTGAGTAGCTGGGACTACAGGCCTGCACCACCACGCCCACCGAATTTGGTGTTTTTTCTAGAGACAAGTTTTGCCATTTTGCCCTGGCTGGTCTTGAACTCCTGGGCTCGAACAATCTGACTGCCTTTCCCTTCCAAAGTGCTGGGATGACAGCGTTAGCCACCACCCCAGGCCAGTGCCCACCTCTTAATACTATCATATTGGCAAATAAATTTCAGCATATAAATTTTGGGGGACATTCAGACCATAGCAGTGTGTTCTTTACTTTCCAAAAAGAAAACAGGTCAGTTTATCAGTTTTCCTTGTATTATTGATTTTTAACTCGATTTTGTTGTGGTCAGAGAAGACATTTGATAATACGCTGTTCGCCCTTCGCCAGCCTCGACGACTCTGGGTGAGGGGGCAAGAGGGGCCCTCGCAGGATTCCTGAGCGGCCAGGGATCCCAAAGAATACCTGCGCGACAGGGCGGAGGACCCGACGGGGTCCCAGGATCGTGGGCCGTGGGCCCTGACGCCTCGGAGCACTCCCTGTTCCGAGCGGGCCCGACGTGGTGGAAGCTCGGGAGCTCGGCAGCCGGGAGAGGCAGCAGGCGAAGAGGCTCCGGGATCCCGATCCGAGCACGACGACCCCGGGCTGGCGGTGCGGGCTGGAAGCCGGCGGGCATGGCTGGGCCGGGCTCTTGGGGCAGCCAGGCGCCTCTGCCGGCGTCTACGGCCATACCACCCTGAACGCGCCCGATCTCGTCTGATCTCGGAAGCTAAGCAGGGTCGGGCCTGGTTAGTACTTGGATGGGAGACCGCCTGGGAATACCGGGTGCTGTAGGCTTTTTGGCTTGCTTTCTTCTCTTTCTTTCTTTTCTACCTTCCTTTCTTCCCTTCTCTCACTCACTCTTCTTTCCTTCTTTCTTTCCTTCTTTCTCTCTTTCTTTCCTTTCTTTCTTTCTTTCCTTCTTTCTTTCTATCTCTCCCTCTTTCTATCTCGCTCTTTCTCTCTCTTTTGCTTTCCTTCTTACTTTCATTCTTTTCTGTTTCTTCCCTTGCTATCTTTCCTTTCTTTCTTTGTCTCTCTCTCTTTCTTTCTTTCGTTCTGCTGTCTTTCCTTCTTTCTTTCTTTCTACCTCTCTATCTTTCTTTCTATCCTTCCTCCTTTCTTTCCTTCTTTCTTTCTCTCTCCCTCTCTCTTGCTTGCTCTTTCTTTCTTTCCTTCTTTCTTTCATTCTTTTCTTTTCTTCCCTTGCTATCTTCCTTTTCTTTCTTCTCGTTCTTCCTTCTTTCTTGCTTTCCTTCTTTCTTTCTTTCTCCTCTCTCTCTGTCTCTTTCTTTCTCTCTCTTTCTCTTTCTTTATTTCGTTCTTTCCTTCTTTCTTGCTTTTCTTTCTCACTTTCTTTTCTTCCTTTCTCTTTCTTTCTTTCTTCTCTTTGCTCCTTTCTTTCTTTCCTTTCTTTCTTTCTTTCTTTCTTTCTTTTCTTTCCCTCCTTCCTTCCTTCCTTCCTTCCTTCCTTCCTTCCTTCCTTCCTTCCTTCTTTCTTTCTTTCCTTCCTTCTTTCTTTCTTTCCTTCTTTCTTTCTGTCTTTCCTTTTTCTTCCAGACGGAGTCTCGCTGTCACCCAGCCTGGAGTGCAGTGGCAAGATCTCGGCTCACTGCAAGCTCCGCCTCCCGGGTTCACGCCATTCTCCTGCCTCAGCCTCCCAAACAGCTGGGACTACAGGCGCCCGCCACCACGCCCGGCTCATGTTTTGTCGTTTTAGTGGAGACGGGGTTTCACCGTGTTAGCCAGGCTGGTCTGGATCTCCTGACGTCGTGATCCACCCGCCTCGGCCTCCCAAAGTGCTGGGACTACAGGCGTGATCCACCGCGCCCGGCCTGCTGTAGGCTTTTGTGGCTTCCCCTCTCCCTCCCTTGCCCCTACTATCGCCATGCTTCCCAACCTCCCCGGACTCTGCTCCCCCCTTGTCGCCCGCCTACACCCCCGCCGCAGCCGGGGACCTCCTCCTGGGGGTCCGCCACCAAAGCACCACCGGGCAGCAGCATCCCACCGCTTCCGCCTCGCCGCCGCCCGGCCAGGAGCCCGGCTCCAGCCCTGGAGGGCAGGAGGCCGGACCCCAAAGGCGCAGGCGCGGGTTCCCTGCCGTTCCCGGCGCCTTCCCGCTCCCGGAACGCACAGGCGATTCAATCCATTCACCGGGCGGGCGCCGCCGCAACCTTCCAAACCGGGGGAAGGGGCGGGCAGGGCCAGCGGGTGCCACAGACGCCAGCCGAGACCTCCGCTCCAGAACGCAGGGGCTGCTTTATCCGGGGGAAGGACATTGCTTCGCCAGCAACCAGGAAAACAGTCCCTGTGCACCCGGATTCCCATTGCCACCAACTTCGTGTAAACTCCAGTCCCGAGGACACGCCAGAGACCCAGGCCTCGGGCCCCGTGGGCACGCCCGGTGCCACGGCTCCCGCCAAAAGGGCGGGCGCACTCTGCAAATCAAGGGGCCCACCGCACCGCACCAAGAGCACAGGGAGGTGCCAACACAGGAAGGAGCCTACGAAACCCACCCCCAAAGCAAGCAATTAATCCAAGACAAAACCCGTCTCAGCGCTCCGTTGCTCCTCTCGCATGGACGGCCTGGCCACCCTGTTCTGGCCCAGCCCAAGCCCCCTCCACCCTATCCCGGCCTGCTCAAAAGGGCCCTGCCTACGGGAGCAGGGCGCTCCCTCTCCAAGGCTCTATCGCTCTCGCTCTCTAGCTCCCTGCCCCTCTCTCTTCTGGGTTTGCCCCTGCACCTCGCGCTATTTCTGTCGCCTTTCCTCTGTCTCTCCCTCTCTGTCTGTCTTTCTCGCTCTCTCTGTCCCTCTCTCTATCTCTGCCTCTCTGTCTCTTTCCCTCTCCACCTCCCCTGTCTCTCTCGATCGCTGTCTCTCTCCCTCCCTCGGTTTCAATCTCTCCATCTATCTCTTCCTTGCTCTCCTTCAAGCCGTTTCTGTGTGCACGTGTGTGTGTGTGCGTGTGTGTGTGTGTGTGTGTGTGTGTGTGTGTGTCTGTGTGTGAGCGCGCGCGCGTGTGTGGGTTCCCGCGCGCGAGCGCCCGGGTGTGTCTGTGTGTGGGGCTGTGGATTTGCTGCTGGTGGTGGTGGGGTGTTTCTGGGTTTCTCTCAGCCCCTCTCGCCGGGGATCAGGCTGCCGGCTCTAGTGCCAGCCCGGGGCAAAGCAGGGCCATCCCCCAACACCCCAGCCCCCACGCCCTCTTGCCCACCGGCCGGGTCTTGGTCGGGACAAGCGACCGTGGTGGGGGCGTTGTGAGAAAAAGGCCAGGCGCGGCTGGGCCGGCTGTTCGCCCTTGGCCAGCCCTGACGCCTCTGGGGGGGTGGGCCAAGAGGGGGCCTCGCAGGAGCTCCCCAGCGGCCAGGGATCCAAAAGAATACCTCCACGACAGGGCGGAGGACCCGCCGGGGTCCCAGGATCGTGGGCCCTGGGCCCTGACGCCTCGGAGCACTCCCTGTTCCGAGCGAGCCCGACGTGGTGGAAGCTCGGGAGCTCGGCAGCCGGGGGAAGGCCGCGGGCGAGCGGCTCGGGGGTCCCGATCCGAGCCCGGCCACCCCGAGCTGGCGGTGCGGGCTGGAAGCCGGCGGGCATGGCTGGGCCGGGCTCTTGGGGCAGCCAGGCGCCTCTGCCGGCGTCTACGGCCATACCACCCTGAACGCGCCCGATCTCGTCTGATCTCGGAAGCTAAGCAGGGTCGGGCCTGGTTAGTACTTGGATGGGAGACCGCCTGGGAATACCGGGTGCTGTAGGCTCTTTGGCTTGCTTTCTTCTCTTTCTTTCTTTTCTACCTTCCTTTCTTCCCTTCTCTCACTCACTCTTCTTTCCTTCTTTCTTTCCTTCTTTCTCTCTTTCTTTCCTTTCTTTCTTTCCTTCTTTCTTTCTATCGCTCCCTCTTTCTATCTCGCTCTTTCTCTCTCTTTTGCTTTCCTTCTTACTTTCATTCTTTTCTGTTTCTTCCCTTGCTATCTTTCCTTTCTTTCTTTGT
Organism: Macaca fascicularis; assembly: GCF_037993035.2. NCBI lineage: Eukaryota > Metazoa > Chordata > Mammalia > Primates > Cercopithecidae > Macaca > Macaca fascicularis. The sequence goes on from NC_088375.1 coordinate 20,601,308, forward strand.
CTCTCTCTCTTTCTCTTTCTTCCTTCCTTCCTTCCTTTCTTCCTTCCTCTCTATCTCTCTATCACTCTTTCTTTCTTTCCTTCCTTCTTTCTTTCTCTCTTTGTTTTCTTTCTTTCTTTCCTTCTTTCTCTCTCTCTCTCTTTCTCGCTCTTTCTCTCTTTCTTTCCTTCTTTTCTTTTCCTTCCCTTGCTATCTTTGTTTTCTTTCTTTCTCTTTTCTTTTCTTTCCTTCTTTCTTTCTTTCTCCTATCTCTCTGTCTCTTTCTTTCTCTTTCTTTATTTCATTCTTTCCTTTTCTCTTGCTTTTCTTTCTTTCTCACTTTCTTCCTTTCTCTTTCTTTCTTTCTTTCTTTGTTTCATTCTTTCTTCGGTCTTTGCCTCTTTCTTCCTTTCTTTCTTTCCTTCTTACTTTCATTCTTTTCTTTTTCTTCCCTTACTATCTTTCCCTTCTTTCTTTCTCTCTCTGTCTTTCTCTCTCTTTCTTTCTCTCTCTCTCTCTCTTTCTCTCTCACTCTTTCTTTCTTTCTTTCTTTCTTTCTTTCTTTCTTTCTTTCTTTCTTTCTTTCTTTCTTTCTTTCTTTCCTACTTGGTTTCTTTCTTTCTTTCCTTTTTCTTCCAGACGGAGTCTCACTCTGTCACCCAACCTGGAGTGCAGTGGCAAGATCTGGGCCCACTGCAAGCTCCGCCTCCCGGGTTCACGCCATTCTCCTGCCTCAGCCTCCTGAGTAGCTGGGATTACAGGCATGCACCACCACACCTGGCTAATTTTGTATTTTTAGTAGAGACGGGGCTTCTCCATGTTGGTTAGCTTGGTCTTGGTCTGGAACTCCCAACTTCAGGCGATCCACCCACTTTCCCAAAGTGCTAGGATACCCAAAGTGCTAGGATTACAGGCGTGAGTCACCAGCGCCCGGTCAGACTAGGGGTATAGTTTTAGGCTTCTGCTTGGCTTTCCTTTTCTGTGATGAATTTCACCTCACAGTCTTAGGATATGGTGAGGAGTTTTAGGCATCGATCTTCATATGGGATATTATTCTACAGTTTTCTCTTGTAAAATCTTTGTCTTGCTTTGGTATCAGGGCAATTGTAGCCTCATAGAATGAGTTAGGGAATACTCCCTCCTCTTCAAGGTTTTGGCAGGATTAACAAGGATTACTATTCGTTCTCTAAATATTTGATAGAGAAGTCAAGTCCAAGGCTTTTTTTTTTTTTTTTTTTGGCAGGAGATATTGGGTTACTGATTCAGTCTCCTTACTAGTTACTAGTCTATTCAGATTTTCACTTTCTTTGTGATTTAGTCTTGGTAGGGTTCATGTTCCTAGGAATTTATCCATTTCATCCAAGTTATCCAATATGTTGGTGTACAATTGTTCTTAGCACTCTCTTACAATCCTATTCATTTATTTCTTTGAGACAGGATCTCATCTGTCACCTAGGCTAGAGTGCAGTGGTGTGATCTAGGCTCATTACAACCTCCACCTCCCAGGTTCAAGCGATCCTCCTACCTCAGCCTCCTCAGTAGCTGGGACAACAGGCTTTTGCCATCAAGATGGGCTGAATTTTCTTCTTTCTTTCTTTCTTTCTTTCTTTCTTTCTTTAATTTATTTATTTTTTTCTTTCCTTTTTATCTTTTTTTTTTTTTTTTTTTTTTTTTTGTAAAGACCGGGTTTGACCATATCTCCCAGGCTGGTCTTGAACTCCTGAGCTAAAGTGATTCACCTGCCTGAACCTCCCGAGTAGCTGGGATTACAGGGGCCTACCACCACACCCGGCTAATGTTTTTTGTATTTTTAGTAGAGATGGTTTCACCATGTTGGCCAGGTTAGTCTTGAACTCCTAACCTCAAGTGATCTGCATGCCTCGGCCTCCCAAAGTGCTGGGATTATAGGTGTGAGCCACTTCACCCTGCCAATCGTTTTCATTTTGACTGGATCCAATAGTAATGTCCCCACTTCCATTTCTGATTTTCGTAATTTGAGTATTCTCTCTTTTTTTCTTAGTCACTCCATAAAGTTTGTCAATTTTATCTTTCAAAAAACCAACTTTCAGTTTTGTTGATTTTCTCCATTTTTGTATTTTCTGTTTTATTTATTTCTGAATTAATCTTTCTTTCTTTCCTTCCTAGGGTTTAATTTGTTCTTTTCTAGTGCCTAAATTGTAAATTTAGATTGCTAATTTGAGGTCCTTTGGGTGTTTTTTGTTTTGTTTTCTTTTGAGAGGGAGTCTCGCTCTTGTTGCCCAGGCTGGAGTGCAATGGTGCGATCTCGGCTCACTGCAACCTCTGCCTCCCAGGTTTAAGCAATTCTCTTGCTTCAGCCTCCCAAGTCGCTGGGATTACAGGCGCCTGCCACCACAACCGGCTAATTTTGTATTTTCAGCAGAGACAGGGTTTCTCCCTGTTGTTCAGGCTAGTCTCGAACTCCTGACCTCAGGTGATTGGCTCACCTCAGCCTCCCAAAGTGCTGGGATTACAGGCATTAACCGCGACGCCTGGCTTTCTTTAGGTTTTTTTCATGTAAGCATTTCACACTATAAATTTCCCTGTTAGCACTGCTTTCACTGCATCCCAAAGTTTGGCTATGCTGTGTTTTCATTTTCATTCATTTCTGAGTACAGCTGAGCCTTGAACAACATGGGTTTGAACTGCAAGGGTGCACTTATACAGGAATTGTTTTCAATAAGTACAGTAGGTCCTCTGATTTCATTAATTCTGCATCTGTAACCAAAGGCAGATTGAAAATACAGTCTTCACAGAGCGCAAACCCTGAGGATACAGCGGCCTAACTTTTTTAATGCCCAGGTTTTACAGGGCCAACTGCAAGACTTGACTCTGTGTGGATTTTGGCCTACTTACGGGGTCCTGGAACCAATCCCCTGTGGATACTGACACCCAACTGTATTTTCTGATTTCTCTTGTGGTTTCTTCTTTAACCCATTGGTTGTTTAAGCAAATATCTGAATCTCTTCAAATACCTGAGACTGGATAATTTATTAAAAAGAGACATTTATTTCTCTCAGTTCTCAAGGCTGGGGTGTCCAAGGTCAAGTCATCAGCCCATTCAGTGTCTAAGGAGGGCCCAGTCTCTCCTTCCAAGATGACACAACGTTGCTTCATCTTTCAGAGGGGAAGAACATTGTGTCCCCACACGGAGGAGACGGAGGGAATGAACCCACTCAAGTCCTTTTCTAAGGGCTCTAATTTCATCCATAAGGACTTCTACCCTCATGAGATAATCGCCTCCTAAAGAATCCACCTTTTTACCCTTTTTTTTTTTTTTTCTTTTTCTTTTTTTTGTTTGAGACAGGGTCTCATTCTATTGCCCCTACGGCAGTGCAGTAGCCTGTAGCCTGATCATGGCTCACTGCAGCCTTGACCTCCCAGGCTCAACCAGTCCTCCTGCTTCAGCCTCCTGAGTAGCTGGGACTACAGGCCTGCACCACCACGCCCACCGAATTTGGTGTTTTTTCTAGAGACAAGTTTTGCCATTTTGCCCTGGCTGGTCTTGAACTCCTGGGCTCGAACAATCTGACTGCCTTTCCCTTCCAAAGTGCTGGGATGACAGCGTTAGCCACCACCCCAGGCCAGTGCCCACCTCTTAATACTATCATATTGGCAAATAAATTTCAGCATATAAATTTTGGGGGACATTCAGACCATAGCAGTGTGTTCTTTACTTTCCAAAAAGAAAACAGGTCAGTTTATCAGTTTTCCTTGTATTATTGATTTTTAACTCGATTTTGTTGTGGTCAGAGAAGACATTTGATAATACGCTGTTCGCCCTTCGCCAGCCTCGACGACTCTGGGTGAGGGGGCAAGAGGGGCCCTCGCAGGATTCCTGAGCGGCCAGGGATCCCAAAGAATACCTGCGCGACAGGGCGGAGGACCCGACGGGGTCCCAGGATCGTGGGCCGTGGGCCCTGACGCCTCGGAGCACTCCCTGTTCCGAGCGGGCCCGACGTGGTGGAAGCTCGGGAGCTCGGCAGCCGGGAGAGGCAGCAGGCGAAGAGGCTCCGGGATCCCGATCCGAGCACGACGACCCCGGGCTGGCGGTGCGGGCTGGAAGCCGGCGGGCATGGCTGGGCCGGGCTCTTGGGGCAGCCAGGCGCCTCTGCCGGCGTCTACGGCCATACCACCCTGAACGCGCCCGATCTCGTCTGATCTCGGAAGCTAAGCAGGGTCGGGCCTGGTTAGTACTTGGATGGGAGACCGCCTGGGAATACCGGGTGCTGTAGGCTTTTGGCTTGCTTTCTTCTCTTTCTTTCTTTTCTACCTTCCTTTCTTCCCTTCTCTCACTCACTCTTCTTTCCTTCTTTCTTTCCTTCTTTCTCTCTTTCTTTCCTTTCTTTCTTTCTTTCCTTCTTTCTTTCTATCTCTCCCTCTTTCTATCTCGCTCTTTCTCTCTCTTTTGCTTTCCTTCTTACTTTCATTCTTTTCTGTTTCTTCCCTTGCTATCTTTCCTTTCTTTCTTTGTCTCTCTCTCTTTCTTTCTTTCGTTCTGCTGTCTTTCCTTCTTTCTTTCTTTCTACCTCTCTATCTTTCTTTCTATCCTTCCTCCTTTCTTTCCTTCTTTCTTTCTCTCTCCCTCTCTCTTGCTTGCTCTTTCTTTCTTTCCTTCTTTCTTTCATTCTTTTCTTTTCTTCCCTTGCTATCTTCCTTTTCTTTCTTCTCGTTCTTCCTTCTTTCTTGCTTTCCTTCTTTCTTTCTTTCTCCTCTCTCTCTGTCTCTTTCTTTCTCTCTCTTTCTCTTTCTTTATTTCGTTCTTTCCTTCTTTCTTGCTTTTCTTTCTCACTTTCTTTTCTTCCTTTCTCTTTCTTTCTTTCTTCTCTTTGCTCCTTTCTTTCTTTCCTTTCTTTCTTTCTTTCTTTCTTTCTTTCTTTCTTTCTTTCTTTCTTTCTTTCTTTCTTTCTTTCTTTCCCTCCTTCCTTCCTTCCTTCCTTCCTTCCTTCCTTCCTTCCTTCCTTCCTTCTTTCTTTCTTTCCTTCCTTCTTTCTTTCTTTCCTTCTTTCTTTCTGTCTTTCCTTTTTCTTCCAGACGGAGTCTCGCTGTCACCCAGCCTGGAGTGCAGTGGCAAGATCTCGGCTCACTGCAAGCTCCGCCTCCCGGGTTCACGCCATTCTCCTGCCTCAGCCTCCCAAACAGCTGGGACTACAGGCGCCCGCCACCACGCCCGGCTCATGTTTTGTCGTTTTAGTGGAGACGGGGTTTCACCGTGTTAGCCAGGCTGGTCTGGATCTCCTGACGTCGTGATCCACCCGCCTCGGCCTCCCAAAGTGCTGGGACTACAGGCGTGATCCACCGCGCCCGGCCTGCTGTAGGCTTTTGTGGCTTCCCCTCTCCCTCCCTTGCCCCTACTATCGCCATGCTTCCCAACCTCCCCGGACTCTGCTCCCCCCTTGTCGCCCGCCTACACCCCCGCCGCAGCCGGGGACCTCCTCCTGGGGGTCCGCCACCAAAGCACCACCGGGCAGCAGCATCCCACCGCTTCCGCCTCGCCGCCGCCCGGCCAGGAGCCCGGCTCCAGCCCTGGAGGGCAGGAGGCCGGACCCCAAAGGCGCAGGCGCGGGTTCCCTGCCGTTCCCGGCGCCTTCCCGCTCCCGGAACGCACAGGCGATTCAATCCATTCACCGGGCGGGCGCCGCCGCAACCTTCCAAACCGGGGGAAGGGGCGGGCAGGGCCAGCGGGTGCCACAGACGCCAGCCGAGACCTCCGCTCCAGAACGCAGGGGCTGCTTTATCCGGGGGAAGGACATTGCTTCGCCAGCAACCAGGAAAACAGTCCCTGTGCACCCGGATTCCCATTGCCACCAACTTCGTGTAAACTCCAGTCCCGAGGACACGCCAGAGACCCAGGCCTCGGGCCCCGTGGGCACGCCCGGTGCCACGGCTCCCGCCAAAAGGGCGGGCGCACTCTGCAAATCAAGGGGCCCACCGCACCGCACCAAGAGCACAGGGAGGTGCCAACACAGGAAGGAGCCTACGAAACCCACCCCCAAAGCAAGCAATTAATCCAAGACAAAACCCGTCTCAGCGCTCCCTTGCTCCTCTCGCATGGACGGCCTGGCCACCCTGTTCTGGCCCAGCCCAAGCCCCCTCCACCCTATCCCGGCCTGCTCAAAAGGGCCCTGCCTACGGGAGCAGGGCGCTCCCTCTCCAAGGCTCTATCGCTCTCGCTCTCTAGCTCCCTGCCCCTCTCTCTTCTGGGTTTGCCCCTGCACCTCGCGCTATTTCTGTCGCCTTTCCTCTGTCTCTCCCTCTCTGTCTGTCTTTCTCGCTCTCTCTGTCCCTCTCTCTATCTCTGCCTCTCTGTCTCTTTCCCTCTCCACCTCCCCTGTCTCTCTCGATCGCTGTCTCTCTCCCTCCCTCGGTTTCAATCTCTCCATCTATCTCTTCCTTGCTCTCCTTCAAGCCGTTTCTGTGTGCACGTGTGTGTGTGTGCGTGTGTGTGTGTGTGTGTGTGTGTGTGTGTGTGTGTCTGTGTGTGAGCGCGCGCGCGTGTGTGGGTTCCCGCGCGCGAGCGCCCGGGTGTGTCTGTGTGTGGGGCTGTGGATTTGCTGCTGGTGGTGGTGGGGTGTTTCTGGGTTTCTCTCAGCCCCTCTCGCCGGGGATCAGGCTGCCGGCTCTAGTGCCAGCCCGGGGCAAAGCAGGGCCATCCTCCAACACCCCAGCCCCCACGCCCTCTTGCCCACCGGCCGGGTCTTGGTCGGGACAAGCGACCGTGGTGGGGGCGTTGTGAGAAAAAGGCCAGGCGCGGCTGGGCCGGCTGTTCGCCCTTGGCCAGCCCTGACGCCTCTGGGGGGGGTGGGCCAAGAGGGGGCCTCGCAGGAGCTCCCCAGCGGCCAGGGATCCAAAAGAATACCTCCACGACAGGGCGGAGGACCCGCCGGGGTCCCAGGATCGTGGGCCCTGGGCCCTGACGCCTCGGAGCACTCCCTGTTCCGAGCGGGCCCGACGTGGTGGAAGCTCGGGAGCTCGGCAGCCGGGGGAAGGCCGCGGGCGAGCGGCTCGGGGGTCCCGATCCGAGCCCGGCGACCCCGGGCTGGCGGTGCGGGCTGGAAGCCGGCGGGCATGGCTGGGCCGGGCTCTTGGGGCAGCCAGGCGCCTCTGCCGGCGTCTACGGCCATACCACCCTGAACGCGCCCGATCTCGTCTGATCTCGGAAGCTAAGCAGGGTCGGGCCTGGTTAGTACTTGGATGGGAGACCGCCTGGGAATACCGGGTGCTGTAGGCTTTTTGGCTTGCTTTCTTCTCTTTCTTTCTTTTCTACCTTCCTTTCTTCCCTTCTCTCACTCACTCTTCTTTCCTTCTTTCTTTCCTTCTTTCTCTATTTCTTTCCTTTCTTTCTTTCCTTCTTTCTTTCTATCGCTCCCTCTTTCTATCTCGCTCTTTCTCTCTCTTTTGCTTTCCTTCTTACTTTCATTCTTTTCTGTTTCTTCCCTTGCTATCTTTCCTTTCTTTCTTTGTCTCTCTCTCTTTCTCTTTCTTCCTTCCTTCCTTCCTTTCTTCCTTCCTCTCTATCTCTCTATCACTCTTTCTTTCTTTCCTTCCTTCTTTCTTTCTCTCTTTGTTTTCTTTCTTTCTTTCCTTCTTTCTCTCTCTCTCTCTTTCTCGCTCTTTCTCTCTTTCTTTCCTTCTTTTCTTTTCCTTCCCTTGCTATCTTTGTTTTCTTTCTTTCTCTTTTCTTTTCTTTCCTTCTTTCTTTCTTTCTCCTATCTCTCTGTCTCTTTCTTTCTCTTTCTTTATTTCATTCTTTCCTTTTCTCTTGCTTTTCTTTCTTTCTCACTTTCTTCCTTTCTCTTTCTTTCTTTCTTTCTTTGTTTCATTCTTTCTTCGGTCTTTGCCTCTTTCTTCCTTTCTTTCTTTCCTTCTTACTTTCATTCTTTTCTTTTTCTTCCCTTACTATCTTTCCCTTCTTTCTTTCTCTCTCTGTCTTTCTCTCTCTTTCTTTCTCTCTCTCTCTCTCTTTCTCTCTCACTCTTTCTTTCTTTCTTTCTTTCTTTCTTTCTTTCTTTCTTTCTTTCTTTCTTTCTTTCTTTCTTTCTTTCTTTCTTTCTTTCCTACTTGGTTTCTTTCTTTCTTTCCTTTTTCTTCCAGACGGAGTCTCACTCTGTCACCCAACCTGGAGTGCAGTGGCAAGATCTGGGCCCACTGCAAGCTCCGCCTCCCGGGTTCACGCCATTCTCCTGCCTCAGCCTCCTGAGTAGCTGGGATTACAGGCATGCACCACCACACCTGGCTAATTTTGTATTTTTAGTAGAGACGGGGCTTCTCCATGTTGGTTAGCTTGGTCTTGGTCTGGAACTCCCAACTTCAGGCGATCCACCCACTTTCCCAAAGTGCTAGGATACCCAAAGTGCTAGGATTACAGGCGTGAGTCACCAGCGCCCGGTCAGACTAGGGGTATAGTTTTAGGCTTCTGCTTGGCTTTCCTTTTCTGTGATGAATTTCACCTCACAGTCTTAGGATATGGTGAGGAGTTTTAGGCATCGATCTTCATATGGGATATTATTCTACAGTTTTCTCTTGTAAAATCTTTGTCTTGCTTTGGTATCAGGGCAATTGTAGCCTCATAGAATGAGTTAGGGAATACTCCCTCCTCTTCAAGGTTTTGGCAGGATTAACAAGGATTACTATTCGTTCTCTAAATATTTGATAGAGAAGTCAAGTCCAAGGCTTTTTTTTTTTTTTTTTTTTGGCAGGAGATATTGGGTTACTGATTCAGTCTCCTTACTAGTTACTAGTCTATTCAGATTTTCACTTTCTTTGTGATTTAGTCTTGGTAGGGTTCATGTTCCTAGGAATTTATCCATTTCATCCAAGTTATCCAATATGTTGGTGTACAATTGTTCTTAGCACTCTCTTACAATCCTATTCATTTATTTCTTTGAGACAGGATCTCATCTGTCACCTAGGCTAGAGTGCAGTGGTGTGATCTAGGCTCATTACAACCTCCACCTCCCAGGTTCAAGCGATCCTCCTACCTCAGCCTCCTCAGTAGCTGGGACAACAGGCTTTTGCCATCAAGATGGGCTGAATTTTCTTCTTTCTTTCTTTCTTTCTTTCTTTCTTTAATTTATTTATTTTTTTCTTTCCTTTTTATCTTTTTTTTTTTTTTTTTTTTTGTAAAGACCGGGTTTGACCATATCTCCAGGCTGGTCTTGAACTCCTGAGCTAAAGTGATTCACCTGCCTGAACCTCCCGAGTAGCTGGGATTACAGGGGCCTACCACCACACCCGGCTAATGTTTTTTGTATTTTTAGTAGAGATGGTTTCACCATGTTGGCCAGGTTAGTCTTGAACTCCTAACCTCAAGTGATCTGCATGCCTCGGCCTCCCAAAGTGCTGGGATTATAGGTGTGAGCCACTTCACCCTGCCAATCGTTTTCATTTTGACTGGATCCAATAGTAATGTCCCCACTTCCATTTCTGATTTTCGTAATTTGAGTATTCTCTCTTTTTTTCTTAGTCACTCCATAAAGTTTGTCAATTTTATCTTTCAAAAAACCAACTTTCAGTTTTGTTGATTTTCTCCATTTTTGTATTTTCTGTTTTATTTATTTCTGAATTAATCTTTCTTTCTTTCCTTCCTAGGGTTTAATTTGTTCTTTTCTAGTGCCTAAATTGTAAATTTAGATTGCTAATTTGAGGTCCTTTGGGTGTTTTTTGTTTTGTTTTCTTTTGAGAGGGAGTCTCGCTCTTGTTGCCCAGGCTGGAGTGCAATGGTGCGATCTCGGCTCACTGCAACCTCTGCCTCCCAGGTTTAAGCAATTCTCTTGCTTCAGCCTCCCAAGTCGCTGGGATTACAGGCGCCTGCCACCACAACCGGCTAATTTTGTATTTTCAGCAGAGACAGGGTTTCTCCCTGTTGTTCAGGCTAGTCTCGAACTCCTGACCTCAGGTGATTGGCTCACCTCAGCCTCCCAAAGTGCTGGGATTACAGGCATTAACCGCGACGCCTGGCTTTCTTTAGGTTTTTTTCATGTAAGCATTTCACACTATAAATTTCCCTGTTAGCACTGCTTTCACTGCATCCCAAAGTTTGGCTATGCTGTGTTTTCATTTTCATTCATTTCTGAGTACAGCTGAGCCTTGAACAACATGGGTTTGAACTGCAAGGGTGCACTTATACAGGAATTGTTTTCAATAAGTACAGTAGGTCCTCTGATTTCATTAATTCTGCATCTGTAACCAAAGGCAGATTGAAAATACAGTCTTCACAGAGCGCAAACCCTGAGGATACAGCGGCCTAACTTTTTTAATGCCCAGGTTTTACAGGGCCAACTGCAAGACTTGACTCTGTGTGGATTTTGGCCTACTTACGGGGTCCTGGAACCAATCCCCTGTGGATACTGACACCCAACTGTATTTTCTGATTTCTCTTGTGGTTTCTTCTTTAACCCATTGGTTGTTTAAGCAAATATCTGAATCTCTTCAAATACCTGAGACTGGATAATTTATTAAAAAGAGACATTTATTTCTCTCAGTTCTCAAGGCTGGGGTGTCCAAGGTCAAGTCATCAGCCCATTCAGTGTCTAAGGAGGGCCCAGTCTCTCCTTCCAAGATGACACAACGTTGCTTCATCTTTCAGAGGGGAAGAACATTGTGTCCCCACACGGAGGAGACGGAGGGAATGAACCCACTCAAGTCCTTTTCTAAGGGCTCTAATTTCATCCATAAGGACTTCTACCCTCATGAGATAATCGCCTCCTAAAGAATCCACCTTTTTACCCTTTTTTTTTTTTTTTCTTTTTCTTTTTTTTGTTTGAGACAGGGTCTCATTCTATTGCCCCTACGGCAGTGCAGTAGCCTGTAGCCTGATCATGGCTCACTGCAGCCTTGACCTCCCAGGCTCAACCAGTCCTCCTGCTTCAGCCTCCTGAGTAGCTGGGACTACAGGCCTGCACCACCACGCCCACCGAATTTGGTGTTTTTTCTAGAGACAAGTTTTGCCATTTTGCCCTGGCTGGTCTTGAACTCCTGGGCTCGAACAATCTGACTGCCTTTCCCTTCCAAAGTGCTGGGATGACAGCGTTAGCCACCACCCCAGGCCAGTGCCCACCTCTTAATACTATCATATTGGCAAATAAATTTCAGCATATAAATTTTGGGGGACATTCAGACCATAGCAGTGTGTTCTTTACTTTCCAAAAAGAAAACAGGTCAGTTTATCAGTTTTCCTTGTATTATTGATTTTTAACTCGATTTTGTTGTGGTCAGAGAAGACATTTGATAATACGCTGTTCGCCCTTCGCCAGCCTCGACGACTCTGGGTGAGGGGGCAAGAGGGGCCCTCGCAGGATTCCTGAGCGGCCAGGGATCCCAAAGAATACCTGCGCGACAGGGCGGAGGACCCGACGGGGTCCCAGGATCGTGGGCCGTGGGCCCTGACGCCTCGGAGCACTCCCTGTTCCGAGCGGGCCCGACGTGGTGGAAGCTCGGGAGCTCGGCAGCCGGGAGAGGCAGCAGGCGAAGAGGCTCCGGGATCCCGATCCGAGCACGACGACCCCGGGCTGGCGGTGCGGGCTGGAAGCCGGCGGGCATGGCTGGGCCGGGCTCTTGGGGCAGCCAGGCGCCTCTGCCGGCGTCTACGGCCATACCACCCTGAACGCGCCCGATCTCGTCTGATCTCGGAAGCTAAGCAGGGTCGGGCCTGGTTAGTACTTGGATGGGAGACCGCCTGGGAATACCGGGTGCTGTAGGCTTTTTGGCTTGCTTTCTTCTCTTTCTTTCTTTTCTACCTTCCTTTCTTCCCTTCTCTCACTCACTCTTCTTTCCATCTTTCTTTCCTTCTTTCTCTCTTTCTTTCCTTTCTTTCTTTCTTTCCTTCTTTCTTTCTATCTCTCCCTCTTTCTATCTCGCTCTTTCTCTCTCTTTTGCTTTCCTTCTTACTTTCATTCTTTTCTGTTTCTTCCCTTGCTATCTTTCCTTTCTTTCTTTGTCTCTCTCTCTTTCTTTCTTTCGTTCTGCTGTCTTTCCTTCTTTCTTTCTTTCTACCTCTCTATCTTTCTTTCTATCCTTCCTCCTTTCTTTCCTTCTTTCTTTCTCTCTCCCTCTCTCTTGCTTGCTCTTTCTTTCTTTCCTTCTTTCTTTCATTCTTTTCTTTTCTTCCCTTGCTATCTTCCTTTTCTTTCTTCTCGTTCTTCCTTCTTTCTTGCTTTCCTTCTTTCTTTCTTTCTCCTCTCTCTCTGTCTCTTTCTTTCTCTCTCTTTCTCTTTCTTTATTTCGTTCTTTCCTTCTTTCTTGCTTTTCTTTCTCACTTTCTTTTCTTCCTTTCTCTTTCTTTCTTTCTTCTCTTTGCTCCTTTCTTTCTTTCCTTTCTTTCTTTCTTTCTTTCTTTCTTTCTTTCTTTCTTTCTTTCTTTCTTTCCCTCCTTCCTTCCTTCCTTCCTTCCTTCCTTCCTTCCTTCCTTCCTTCCTTCCTTCCTTCCTTCTTTCTTTCTTTCCTTCCTTCTTTCTTTCTTTCCTTCTTTCTTTCTGTCTTTCCTTTTTCTTCCAGACGGAGTCTCGCTGTCACCCAGCCTGGAGTGCAGTGGCAAGATCTCGGCTCACTGCAAGCTCCGCCTCCCGGGTTCACGCCATTCTCCTGCCTCAGCCTCCCAAACAGCTGGGACTACAGGCGCCCGCCACCACGCCCGGCTCATGTTTTGTCGTTTTAGTGGAGACGGGGTTTCACCGTGTTAGCCAGGCTGGTCTGGATCTCCTGACGTCGTGATCCACCCGCCTCGGCCTCCCAAAGTGCTGGGACTACAGGCGTGATCCACCGCGCCCGGCCTGCTGTAGGCTTTTGTGGCTTCCCCTCTCCCTCCCTTGCCCCTACTATCGCCATGCTTCCCAACCTCCCCGGACTCTGCTCCCCCCTTGTCGCCCGCCTACACCCCCGCCGCAGCCGGGGACCTCCTCCTGGGGGTCCGCCACCAAAGCACCACCGGGCAGCAGCATCCCACCGCTTCCGCCTCGCCGCCGCCCGGCCAGGAGCCCGGCTCCAGCCCTGGAGGGCAGGAGGCCGGACCCCAAAGGCGCAGGCGCGGGTTCCCTGCCGTTCCCGGCGCCTTCCCGCTCCCGGAACGCACAGGCGATTCAATCCATTCACCGGGCGGGCGCCGCCGCAACCTTCCAAACCGGGGGAAGGGGCGGGCAGGGCCAGCGGGTGCCACAGACGCCAGCCGAGACCTCCGCTCCAGAACGCAGGGGCTGCTTTATCCGGGGGAAGGACATTGCTTCGCCAGCAACCAGGAAAACAGTCCCTGTGCACCCGGATTCCCATTGCCACCAACTTCGTGTAAACTCCAGTCCCGAGGACACGCCAGAGACCCAGGCCTCGGGCCCCGTGGGCACGCCCGGTGCCACGGCTCCCGCCAAAAGGGCGGGCGCACTCTGCAAATCAAGGGGCCCACCGCACCGCACCAAGAGCACAGGGAGGTGCCAACACAGGAAGGAGCCTACGAAACCCACCCCCAAAGCAAGCAATTAATCCAAGACAAAACCCGTCTCAGCGCTCCGTTGCTCCTCTCGCATGGACGGCCTGGCCACCCTGTTCTGGCCCAGCCCAAGCCCCCTCCACCCTATCCCGGCCTGCTCAAAAGGGCCCTGCCTACGGGAGCAGGGCGCTCCCTCTCCAAGGCTCTATCGCTCTCGCTCTCTAGCTCCCTGCCCCTCTCTCTTCTGGGTTTGCCCCTGCACCTCGCGCTATTTCTGTCGCCTTTCCTCTGTCTCTCCCTCTCTGTCTGTCTTTCTCGCTCTCTCTGTCCCTCTCTCTATCTCTGCCTCTCTGTCTCTTTCCCTCTCCACCTCCCCTGTCTCTCTCGATCGCTGTCTCTCTCCCTCCCTCGGTTTCAATCTCTCCATCTATCTCTTCCTTGCTCTCCTTCAAGCCGTTTCTGTGTGCACGTGTGTGTGTGTGCGTGTGTGTGTGTGTGTGTGTGTGTGTGTGTGTGTGTCTGTGTGTGAGCGCGCGCGCGTGTGTGGGTTCCCGCGCGCGAGCGCCCGGGTGTGTCTGTGTGTGGGGCTGTGGATTTGCTGCTGGTGGTGGTGGGGTGTTTCTGGGTTTCTCTCAGCCCCTCTCGCCGGGGATCAGGCTGCCGGCTCTAGTGCCAGCCCGGGGCAAAGCAGGGCCATCCTCCAACACCCCAGCCCCCACGCCCTCTTGCCCACCGGCCGGGTCTTGGTCGGGACAAGCGACCGTGGTGGGGGCGTTGTGAGAAAAAGGCCAGGCGCGGCTGGGCCGGCTGTTCGCCCTTGGCCAGCCCTGACGCCTCTGGGGGGGGTGGGCCAAGAGGGGGCCTCGCAGGAGCTCCCCAGCGGCCAGGGATCCAAAAGAATACCTCCACGACAGGGCGGAGGACCCGCCGGGGTCCCAGGATCGTGGGCCCTGGGCCCTGACGCCTCGGAGCACTCCCTGTTCCGAGCGGGCCCGACGTGGTGGAAGCTCGGGAGCTCGGCAGCCGGGGGAAGGCCGCGGGCGAGCGGCTCGGGGGTCCCGATCCGAGCCCGGCGACCCCGGGCTGGCGGTGCGGGCTGGAAGCCGGCGGGCATGGCTGGGCCGGGCTCTTGGGGCAGCCAGGCGCCTCTGCCGGCGTCTACGGCCATACCACCCTGAACGCGCCCGATCTCGTCTGATCTCGGAAGCTAAGCAGGGTCGGGCCTGGTTAGTACTTGGATGGGAGACCGCCTGGGAATACCGGGTGCTGTAGGCTTTTTGGCTTGCTTTCTTCTCTTTCTTTCTTTTCTACCTTCCTTTCTTCCCTTCTCTCACTCACTCTTCTTTCCTTCTTTCTTTCCTTCTTTCTCTCTTTCTTTCCTTTCTTTCTTTCCTTCTTTCTTTCTATCGCTCCCTCTTTCTATCTCGCTCTTTCTCTCTCTTTTGCTTTCCTTCTTACTTTCATTCTTTTCTGTTTCTTCCCTTGCTATCTTTCCTTTCTTTCTTTGTCTCTCTCTCTTTCTCTTTCTTCCTTCCTTCCTTCCTTTCTTCCTTCCTCTCTATCTCTCTATCACTCTTTCTTTCTTTCCTTCCTTCTTTCTTTCTCTCTTTGTTTTCTTTCTTTCTTTCCTTCTTTCTCTCTCTCTCTCTTTCTCGCTCTTTCTCTCTTTCTTTCCTTCTTTTCTTTTCCTTCCCTTGCTATCTTTGTTTTCTTTCTTTCTCTTTTCTTTTCTTTCCTTCTTTCTTTCTTTCTCCTATCTCTCTGTCTCTTTCTTTCTCTTTCTTTATTTCATTCTTTCCTTTTCTCTTGCTTTTCTTTCTTTCTCACTTTCTTCCTTTCTCTTTCTTTCTTTCTTTCTTTGTTTCATTCTTTCTTCGGTCTTTGCCTCTTTCTTCCTTTCTTTCTTTCCTTCTTACTTTCATTCTTTTCTTTTTCTTCCCTTACTATCTTTCCCTTCTTTCTTTCTCTCTCTGTCTTTCTCTCTCTTTCTTTCTCTCTCTCTCTCTCTTTCTCTCTCACTCTTTCTTTCTTTCTTTCTTTCTTTCTTTCTTTCTTTCTTTCTTTCTTTCTTTCTTTCTTTCTTTCTTTCTTTCTTTCCTACTTGGTTTCTTTCTTTCTTTCCTTTTTCTTCCAGACGGAGTCTCACTCTGTCACCCAACCTGGAGTGCAGTGGCAAGATCTGGGCCCACTGCAAGCTCCGCCTCCCGGGTTCACGCCATTCTCCTGCCTCAGCCTCCTGAGTAGCTGGGATTACAGGCATGCACCACCACACCTGGCTAATTTTGTATTTTTAGTAGAGACGGGGCTTCTCCATGTTGGTTAGCTTGGTCTTGGTCTGGAACTCCCAACTTCAGGCGATCCACCCACTTTCCCAAAGTGCTAGGATACCCAAAGTGCTAGGATTACAGGCGTGAGTCACCAGCGCCCGGTCAGACTAGGGGTATAGTTTTAGGCTTCTGCTTGGCTTTCCTTTTCTGTGATGAATTTCACCTCACAGTCTTAGGATATGGTGAGGAGTTTTAGGCATCGATCTTCATATGGGATATTATTCTACAGTTTTCTCTTGTAAAATCTTTGTCTTGCTTTGGTATCAGGGCAATTGTAGCCTCATAGAATGAGTTAGGGAATACTCCCTCCTCTTCAAGGTTTTGGCAGGATTAACAAGGATTACTATTCGTTCTCTAAATATTTGATAGAGAAGTCAAGTCCAAGGCTTTTTTTTTTTTTTTTTTTTGGCAGGAGATATTGGGTTACTGATTCAGTCTCCTTACTAGTTACTAGTCTATTCAGATTTTCACTTTCTTTGTGATTTAGTCTTGGTAGGGTTCATGTTCCTAGGAATTTATCCATTTCATCCAAGTTATCCAATATGTTGGTGTACAATTGTTCTTAGCACTCTCTTACAATCCTATTCATTTATTTCTTTGAGACAGGATCTCATCTGTCACCTAGGCTAGAGTGCAGTGGTGTGATCTAGGCTCATTACAACCTCCACCTCCCAGGTTCAAGCGATCCTCCTACCTCAGCCTCCTCAGTAGCTGGGACAACAGGCTTTTGCCATCAAGATGGGCTGAATTTTCTTTTTTCTTTCTTTCTTTCTTTCTTTCTTTCTTTCTTTAATTTATTTATTTTTTTCTTTCCTTTTTATCTTTTTTTTTTTTTTTTTTTTTTTTTTTTTTTTTTGTAAAGACCGGGTTTGACCATATCTCCCAGGCTGGTCTTGAACTCCTGAGCTAAAGTGATTCACCTGCCTGAACCTCCCGAGTAGCTGGGATTACAGGGGCCTACCACCACACCCGGCTAATTTTTTTTGTATTTTTAGTAGAGATGGTTTCACCATGTTGGCCAGGTTAGTCTTGAACTCCTAACCTCAAGTGATCTGCATGCCTCGGCCTCCCAAAGTGCTGGGATTATAGGTGTGAGCCACTTCACCCTGCCAATCGTTTTCATTTTGACTGGATCCAATAGTAATGTCCCCACTTCCATTTCTGATTTTCGTAATTTGAGTATTCTCTCTTTTTTTCTTAGTCACTCCATAAAGTTTGTCAATTTTATCTTTCAAAAAACCAACTTTCAGTTTTGTTGATTTTCTCCATTTTTGTATTTTCTGTTTTATTTATTTCTGAATTAATCTTTCTTTCTTTCCTTCCTAGGGTTTAATTTGTTCTTTTCTAGTGCCTAAATTGTAAATTTAGATTGCTAATTTGAGGTCCTTTGGGTGTTTTTTGTTTTGTTTTCTTTTGAGAGGGAGTCTCGCTCTTGTTGCCCAGGCTGGAGTGCAATGGTGCGATCTCGGCTCACTGCAACCTCTGCCTCCCAGGTTTAAGCAATTCTCTTGCTTCAGCCTCCCAAGTCGCTGGGATTACAGGCGCCTGCCACCACAACCGGCTAATTTTGTATTTTCAGCAGAGACAGGGTTTCTCCCTGTTGTTCAGGCTAGTCTCGAACTCCTGACCTCAGGTGATTGGCTCACCTCAGCCTCCCAAAGTGCTGGGATTACAGGCATTAACCGCGACGCCTGGCTTTCTTTAGGTTTTTTTCATGTAAGCATTTCACACTATAAATTTCCCTGTTAGCACTGCTTTCACTGCATCCCAAAGTTTGGCTATGCTGTGTTTTCATTTTCATTCATTTCTGAGTACAGCTGAGCCTTGAACAACATGGGTTTGAACTGCAAGGGTGCACTTATACAGGAATTGTTTTCAATAAGTACAGTAGGTCCTCTGATTTCATTAATTCTGCATCTGTAACCAAAGGCAGATTGAAAATACAGTCTTCACAGAGCGCAAACCCTGAGGATACAGCGGCCTAACTTTTTTAATGCCCAGGTTTTACAGGGCCAACTGCAAGACTTGACTCTGTGTGGATTTTGGCCTACTTACGGGGTCCTGGAACCAATCCCCTGTGGATACTGACACCCAACTGTATTTTCTGATTTCTCTTGTGGTTTCTTCTTTAACCCATTGGTTGTTTAAGCAAATATCTGAATCTCTTCAAATACCTGAGACTGGATAATTTATTAAAAAGAGACATTTATTTCTCTCAGTTCTCAAGGCTGGGGTGTCCAAGGTCAAGTCATCAGCCCATTCAGTGTCTAAGGAGGGCCCAGTCTCTCCTTCCAAGATGACACAACGTTGCTTCATCTTTCAGAGGGGAAGAACATTGTGTCCCCACACGGAGGAGACGGAGGGAATGAACCCACTCAAGTCCTTTTCTAAGGGCTCTAATTTCATCCATAAGGACTTCTACCCTCATGAGATAATCGCCTCCTAAAGAATCCACCTTTTTACCCTTTTTTTTTTTTTTTTCTTTTTCTTTTTTTTGTTTGAGACAGGGTCTCATTCTATTGCCCCTACGGCAGTGCAGTAGCCTGTAGCCTGATCATGGCTCACTGCAGCCTTGACCTCCCAGGCTCAACCAGTCCTCCTGCTTCAGCCTCCTGAGTAGCTGGGACTACAGGCCTGCACCACCACGCCCACCGAATTTGGTGTTTTTTCTAGAGACAAGTTTTGCCATTTTGCCCTGGCTGGTCTTGAACTCCTGGGCTCGAACAATCTGACTGCCTTTCCCTTCCAAAGTGCTGGGATGACAGCGTTAGCCACCACCCCAGGCCAGTGCCCACCTCTTAATACTATCATATTGGCAAATAAATTTCAGCATATAAATTTTGGGGGACATTCAGACCATAGCAGTGTGTTCTTTACTTTCCAAAAAGAAAACAGGTCAGTTTATCAGTTTTCCTTGTATTATTGATTTTTAACTCGATTTTGTTGTGGTCAGAGAAGACATTTGATAATACGCTGTTCGCCCTTCGCCAGCCTCGACGACTCTGGGTGAGGGGGCAAGAGGGGCCCTCGCAGGATTCCTGAGCGGCCAGGGATCCCAAAGAATACCTGCGCGACAGGGCGGAGGACCCGACGGGGTCCCAGGATCGTGGGCCGTGGGCCCTGACGCCTCGGAGCACTCCCTGTTCCGAGCGGGCCCGACGTGGTGGAAGCTCGGGAGCTCGGCAGCCGGGAGAGGCAGCAGGCGAAGAGGCTCCGGGATCCCGATCCGAGCACGACGACCCCGGGCTGGCGGTGCGGGCTGGAAGCCGGCGGGCATGGCTGGGCCGGGCTCTTGGGGCAGCCAGGCGCCTCTGCCGGCGTCTACGGCCATACCACCCTGAACGCGCCCGATCTCGTCTGATCTCGGAAGCTAAGCAGGGTCGGGCCTGGTTAGTACTTGGATGGAGACCGCCTGGGAATACCGGGTGCTGTAGGCTTTTTGGCTTGCTTTCTTCTCTTTCTTTCTTTTCTACCTTCCTTTCTTCCCTTCTCTCACTCACTCTTCTTTCCATCTTTCTTTCCTTCTTTCTCTCTTTCTTTCCTTTCTTTCTTTCTTTCCTTCTTTCTTTCTATCTCTCCCTCTTTCTATCTCGCTCTTTCTCTCTCTTTTGCTTTCCTTCTTACTTTCATTCTTTTCTGTTTCTTCCCTTGCTATCTTTCCTTTCTTTCTTTGTCTCTCTCTCTTTCTTTCTTTCGTTCTGCTGTCTTTCCTTCTTTCTTTCTTTCTACCTCTCTATCTTTCTTTCTATCCTTCCTCCTTTCTTTCCTTCTTTCTTTCTCTCTCCCTCTCTCTTGCTTGCTCTTTCTTTCTTTCCTTCTTTCTTTCATTCTTTTCTTTTCTTCCCTTGCTATCTTCCTTTTCTTTCTTCTCGTTCTTCCTTCTTTCTTGCTTTCCTTCTTTCTTTCTTTCTCCTCTCTCTCTGTCTCTTTCTTTCTCTCTCTTTCTCTTTCTTTATTTCGTTCTTTCCTTCTTTCTTGCTTTTCTTTCTCACTTTCTTTTCTTCCTTTCTCTTTCTTTCTTTCTTCTCTTTGCTCCTTTCTTTCTTTCCTTTCTTTCTTTCTTTCTTTCTTTCTTTCTTTCTTTCTTTCTTTCTTTCTTTCTTTCCCTCCTTCCTTCCTTCCTTCCTTCCTTCCTTCCTTCCTTCCTTCCTTCCTTCCTTCCTTCTTTCTTTCTTTCCTTCCTTCTTTCTTTCTTTCCTTCTTTCTTTCTGTCTTTCCTTTTTCTTCCAGACGGAGTCTCGCTGTCACCCAGCCTGGAGTGCAGTGGCAAGATCTCGGCTCACTGCAAGCTCCGCCTCCCGGGTTCACGCCATTCTCCTGCCTCAGCCTCCCAAACAGCTGGGACTACAGGCGCCCGCCACCACGCCCGGCTCATGTTTTGTCGTTTTAGTGGAGACGGGGTTTCACCGTGTTAGCCAGGCTGGTCTGGATCTCCTGACGTCGTGATCCACCCGCCTCGGCCTCCCAAAGTGCTGGGACTACAGGCGTGATCCACCGCGCCCGGCCTGCTGTAGGCTTTTGTGGCTTCCCCTCTCCCTCCCTTGCCCCTACTATCGCCATGCTTCCCAACCTCCCCGGACTCTGCTCCCCCCTTGTCGCCCGCCTACACCCCCGCCGCAGCCGGGGACCTCCTCCTGGGGGTCCGCCACCAAAGCACCACCGGGCAGCAGCATCCCACCGCTTCCGCCTCGCCGCCGCCCGGCCAGGAGCCCGGCTCCAGCCCTGGAGGGCAGGAGGCCGGACCCCAAAGGCGCAGGCGCGGGTTCCCTGCCGTTCCCGGCGCCTTCCCGCTCCCGGAACGCACAGGCGATTCAATC
The DNA here is from genome assembly GCF_037993035.2 of Macaca fascicularis. Taxonomy (NCBI): domain Eukaryota; kingdom Metazoa; phylum Chordata; class Mammalia; order Primates; family Cercopithecidae; genus Macaca; species Macaca fascicularis. The sequence goes on from NC_088375.1 coordinate 20,621,866, forward strand.
CATTCACCGGGCGGGCGCCGCCGCAACCTTCCAAACCGGGGGAAGGGGCGGGCAGGGCCAGCGGGTGCCACAGACGCCAGCCGAGACCTCCGCTCCAGAACGCAGGGGCTGCTTTATCCGGGGGAAGGACATTGCTTCGCCAGCAACCAGGAAAACAGTCCCTGTGCACCCGGATTCCCATTGCCACCAACTTCGTGTAAACTCCAGTCCCGAGGACACGCCAGAGACCCAGGCCTCGGGCCCCGTGGGCACGCCCGGTGCCACGGCTCCCGCCAAAAGGGCGGGCGCACTCTGCAAATCAAGGGGCCCACCGCACCGCACCAAGAGCACAGGGAGGTGCCAACACAGGAAGGAGCCTACGAAACCCACCCCCAAAGCAAGCAATTAATCCAAGACAAAACCCGTCTCAGCGCTCCGTTGCTCCTCTCGCATGGACGGCCTGGCCACCCTGTTCTGGCCCAGCCCAAGCCCCCTCCACCCTATCCCGGCCTGCTCAAAAGGGCCCTGCCTACGGGAGCAGGGCGCTCCCTCTCCAAGGCTCTATCGCTCTCGCTCTCTAGCTCCCTGCCCCTCTCTCTTCTGGGTTTGCCCCTGCACCTCGCGCTATTTCTGTCGCCTTTCCTCTGTCTCTCCCTCTCTGTCTGTCTTTCTCGCTCTCTCTGTCCCTCTCTCTATCTCTGCCTCTCTGTCTCTTTCCCTCTCCACCTCCCCTGTCTCTCTCGATCGCTGTCTCTCTCCCTCCCTCGGTTTCAATCTCTCCATCTATCTCTTCCTTGCTCTCCTTCAAGCCGTTTCTGTGTGCACGTGTGTGTGTGTGCGTGTGTGTGTGTGTGTGTGTGTGTGTGTGTGTGTGTCTGTGTGTGAGCGCGCGCGCGTGTGTGGGTTCCCGCGCGCGAGCGCCCGGGTGTGTCTGTGTGTGGGGCTGTGGATTTGCTGCTGGTGGTGGTGGGGTGTTTCTGGGTTTCTCTCAGCCCCTCTCGCCGGGGATCAGGCTGCCGGCTCTAGTGCCAGCCCGGGGCAAAGCAGGGCCATCCTCCAACACCCCAGCCCCCACGCCCTCTTGCCCACCGGCCGGGTCTTGGTCGGGACAAGCGACCGTGGTGGGGGCGTTGTGAGAAAAAGGCCAGGCGCGGCTGGGCCGGCTGTTCGCCCTTGGCCAGCCCTGACGCCTCTGGGGGGGGTGGGCCAAGAGGGGGCCTCGCAGGAGCTCCCCAGCGGCCAGGGATCCAAAAGAATACCTCCACGACAGGGCGGAGGACCCGCCGGGGTCCCAGGATCGTGGGCCCTGGGCCCTGACGCCTCGGAGCACTCCCTGTTCCGAGCGGGCCCGACGTGGTGGAAGCTCGGGAGCTCGGCAGCCGGGGGAAGGCCGCGGGCGAGCGGCTCGGGGGTCCCGATCCGAGCCCGGCGACCCCGGGCTGGCGGTGCGGGCTGGAAGCCGGCGGGCATGGCTGGGCCGGGCTCTTGGGGCAGCCAGGCGCCTCTGCCGGCGTCTACGGCCATACCACCCTGAACGCGCCCGATCTCGTCTGATCTCGGAAGCTAAGCAGGGTCGGGCCTGGTTAGTACTTGGATGGGAGACCGCCTGGGAATACCGGGTGCTGTAGGCTTTTTGGCTTGCTTTCTTCTCTTTCTTTCTTTTCTACCTTCCTTTCTTCCCTTCTCTCACTCACTCTTCTTTCCTTCTTTCTTTCCTTCTTTCTCTCTTTCTTTCCTTTCTTTCTTTCCTTCTTTCTTTCTATCGCTCCCTCTTTCTATCTCGCTCTTTCTCTCTCTTTTGCTTTCCTTCTTACTTTCATTCTTTTCTGTTTCTTCCCTTGCTATCTTTCCTTTCTTTCTTTGTCTCTCTCTCTTTCTCTTTCTTCCTTCCTTCCTTCCTTTCTTCCTTCCTCTCTATCTCTCTATCACTCTTTCTTTCTTTCCTTCCTTCTTTCTTTCTCTCTTTGTTTTCTTTCTTTCTTTCCTTCTTTCTCTCTCTCTCTCTTTCTCGCTCTTTCTCTCTTTCTTTCCTTCTTTTCTTTTCCTTCCCTTGCTATCTTTGTTTTCTTTCTTTCTCTTTTCTTTTCTTTCCTTCTTTCTTTCTTTCTCCTATCTCTCTGTCTCTTTCTTTCTCTTTCTTTATTTCATTCTTTCCTTTTCTCTTGCTTTTCTTTCTTTCTCACTTTCTTCCTTTCTCTTTCTTTCTTTCTTTCTTTGTTTCATTCTTTCTTCGGTCTTTGCCTCTTTCTTCCTTTCTTTCTTTCCTTCTTACTTTCATTCTTTTCTTTTTCTTCCCTTACTATCTTTCCCTTCTTTCTTTCTCTCTCTGTCTTTCTCTCTGTTTCTTTCTCTCTCTCTCTCTCTTTCTCTCTCACTCTTTCTTTCTTTCTTTCTTTCTTTCTTTCTTTCTTTCTTTCTTTCTTTCTTTCTTTCTTTCTTTCTTTCTTTCTTTCTTTCTTTCTTTCTTTCCTACTTGGTTTCTTTCTTTCTTTCCTTTTTCTTCCAGACGGAGTCTCACTCTGTCACCCAACCTGGAGTGCAGTGGCAAGATCTGGGCCCACTGCAAGCTCCGCCTCCCGGGTTCACGCCATTCTCCTGCCTCAGCCTCCTGAGTAGCTGGGATTACAGGCATGCACCACCACACCTGGCTAATTTTGTATTTTTAGTAGAGACGGGGCTTCTCCATGTTGGTTAGCTTGGTCTTGGTCTGGAACTCCCAACTTCAGGCGATCCACCCACTTTCCCAAAGTGCTAGGATACCCAAAGTGCTAGGATTACAGGCGTGAGTCACCAGCGCCCGGTCAGACTAGGGGTATAGTTTTAGGCTTCTGCTTGGCTTTCCTTTTCTGTGATGAATTTCACCTCACAGTCTTAGGATATGGTGAGGAGTTTTAGGCATCGATCTTCATATGGGATATTATTCTACAGTTTTCTCTTGTAAAATCTTTGTCTTGCTTTGGTATCAGGGCAATTGTAGCCTCATAGAATGAGTTAGGGAATACTCCCTCCTCTTCAAGGTTTTGGCAGGATTAACAAGGATTACTATTCGTTCTCTAAATATTTGATAGAGAAGTCAAGTCCAAGGCTTTTTTTTTTTTTTTTTTTTTTTTGGCAGGAGATATTGGGTTACTGATTCAGTCTCCTTACTAGTTACTAGTCTATTCAGATTTTCACTTTCTTTGTGATTTAGTCTTGGTAGGGTTCATGTTCCTAGGAATTTATCCATTTCATCCAAGTTATCCAATATGTTGGTGTACAATTGTTCTTAGCACTCTCTTACAATCCTATTCATTTATTTCTTTGAGACAGGATCTCATCTGTCACCTAGGCTAGAGTGCAGTGGTGTGATCTAGGCTCATTACAACCTCCACCTCCCAGGTTCAAGCGATCCTCCTACCTCAGCCTCCTCAGTAGCTGGGACAACAGGCTTTTGCCATCAAGATGGGCTGAATTTTCTTCTTTCTTTCTTTCTTTCTTTCTTTCTTTAATTTATTTATTTTTTTCTTTCCTTTTTATCTTTTTTTTTTTTTTTTTTTTTGTAAAGACCGGGTTTGACCATATCTCCCAGGCTGGTCTTGAACTCCTGAGCTAAAGTGATTCACCTGCCTGAACCTCCCGAGTAGCTGGGATTACAGGGGCCTACCACCACACCCGGCTAATGTTTTTTGTATTTTTAGTAGAGATGGTTTCACCATGTTGGCCAGGTTAGTCTTGAACTCCTAACCTCAAGTGATCTGCATGCCTCGGCCTCCCAAAGTGCTGGGATTATAGGTGTGAGCCACTTCACCCTGCCAATCGTTTTCATTTTGACTGGATCCAATAGTAATGTCCCCACTTCCATTTCTCATTTTCGTAATTTGAGTATTCTCTCTTTTTTTCTTAGTCACTCCATAAAGTTTGTCAATTTTATCTTTCAAAAAACCAACTTTCAGTTTTGTTGATTTTCTCCATTTTTGTATTTTCTGTTTTATTTATTTCTGAATTAATCTTTCTTTCTTTCCTTCCTAGGGTTTAATTTGTTCTTTTCTAGTGCCTAAATTGTAAATTTAGATTGCTAATTTGAGGTCCTTTGGGTGTTTTTTGTTTTGTTTTCTTTTGAGAGGGAGTCTCGCTCTTGTTGCCCAGGCTGGAGTGCAATGGTGCGATCTCGGCTCACTGCAACCTCTGCCTCCCAGGTTTAAGCAATTCTCTTGCTTCAGCCTCCCAAGTCGCTGGGATTACAGGCGCCTGCCACCACAACCGGCTAATTTTGTATTTTCAGCAGAGACAGGGTTTCTCCCTGTTGTTCAGGCTAGTCTCGAACTCCTGACCTCAGGTGATTGGCTCACCTCAGCCTCCCAAAGTGCTGGGATTACAGGCATTAACCGCGACGCCTGGCTTTCTTTAGGTTTTTTTCATGTAAGCATTTCACACTATAAATTTCCCTGTTAGCACTGCTTTCACTGCATCCCAAAGTTTGGCTATGCTGTGTTTTCATTTTCATTCATTTCTGAGTACAGCTGAGCCTTGAACAACATGGGTTTGAACTGCAAGGGTGCACTTATACAGGAATTGTTTTCAATAAGTACAGTAGGTCCTCTGATTTCATTAATTCTGCATCTGTAACCAAAGGCAGATTGAAAATACAGTCTTCACAGAGCGCAAACCCTGAGGATACAGCGGCCTAACTTTTTTAATGCCCAGGTTTTACAGGGCCAACTGCAAGACTTGACTCTGTGTGGATTTTGGCCTACTTACGGGGTCCTGGAACCAATCCCCTGTGGATACTGACACCCAACTGTATTTTCTGATTTCTCTTGTGGTTTCTTCTTTAACCCATTGGTTGTTTAAGCAAATATCTGAATCTCTTCAAATACCTGAGACTGGATAATTTATTAAAAAGAGACATTTATTTCTCTCAGTTCTCAAGGCTGGGGTGTCCAAGGTCAAGTCATCAGCCCATTCAGTGTCTAAGGAGGGCCCAGTCTCTCCTTCCAAGATGACACAACGTTGCTTCATCTTTCAGAGGGGAAGAACATTGTGTCCCCACACGGAGGAGACGGAGGGAATGAACCCACTCAAGTCCTTTTCTAAGGGCTCTAATTTCATCCATAAGGACTTCTACCCTCATGAGATAATCGCCTCCTAAAGAATCCACCTTTTTACCCTTTTTTTTTTTTTTTCTTTTTCTTTTTTTTGTTTGAGACAGGGTCTCATTCTATTGCCCCTACGGCAGTGCAGTAGCCTGTAGCCTGATCATGGCTCACTGCAGCCTTGACCTCCCAGGCTCAACCAGTCCTCCTGCTTCAGCCTCCTGAGTAGCTGGGACTACAGGCCTGCACCACCACGCCCACCGAATTTGGTGTTTTTTCTAGAGACAAGTTTTGCCATTTTGCCCTGGCTGGTCTTGAACTCCTGGGCTCGAACAATCTGACTGCCTTTCCCTTCCAAAGTGCTGGGATGACAGCGTTAGCCACCACCCCAGGCCAGTGCCCACCTCTTAATACTATCATATTGGCAAATAAATTTCAGCATATAAATTTTGGGGGACATTCAGACCATAGCAGTGTGTTCTTTACTTTCCAAAAAGAAAACAGGTCAGTTTATCAGTTTTCCTTGTATTATTGATTTTTAACTCGATTTTGTTGTGGTCAGAGAAGACATTTGATAATACGCTGTTCGCCCTTCGCCAGCCTCGACGACTCTGGGTGAGGGGGCAAGAGGGGCCCTCGCAGGATTCCTGAGCGGCCAGGGATCCCAAAGAATACCTGCGCGACAGGGCGGAGGACCCGACGGGGTCCCAGGATCGTGGGCCGTGGGCCCTGACGCCTCGGAGCACTCCCTGTTCCGAGCGGGCCCGACGTGGTGGAAGCTCGGGAGCTCGGCAGCCGGGAGAGGCAGCAGGCGAAGAGGCTCCGGGATCCCGATCCGAGCACGACGACCCCGGGCTGGCGGTGCGGGCTGGAAGCCGGCGGGCATGGCTGGGCCGGGCTCTTGGGGCAGCCAGGCGCCTCTGCCGGCGTCTACGGCCATACCACCCTGAACGCGCCCGATCTCGTCTGATCTCGGAAGCTAAGCAGGGTCGGGCCTGGTTAGTACTTGGATGGGAGACCGCCTGGGAATACCGGGTGCTGTAGGCTTTTTGGCTTGCTTTCTTCTCTTTCTTTCTTTTCTACCTTCCTTTCTTCCCTTCTCTCACTCACTCTTCTTTCTATCTTTCTTTCCTTCTTTCTCTCTTTCTTTCCTTTCTTTCTTTCTTTCCTTCTTTCTTTCTATCTCTCCCTCTTTCTATCTCGCTCTTTCTCTCTCTTTTGCTTTCCTTCTTACTTTCATTCTTTTCTGTTTCTTCCCTTGCTATCTTTCCTTTCTTTCTTTGTCTCTCTCTCTTTCTTTCTTTCGTTCTGCTGTCTTTCCTTCTTTCTTTCTTTCTACCTCTCTATCTTTCTTTCTATCCTTCCTCCTTTCTTTCCTTCTTTCTTTCTCTCTCCCTCTCTCTTGCTTGCTCTTTCTTTCTTTCCTTCTTTCTTTCATTCTTTTCTTTTCTTCCCTTGCTATCTTCCTTTTCTTTCTTCTCGTTCTTCCTTCTTTCTTGCTTTCCTTCTTTCTTTCTTTCTCCTATCTCTCTGTCTCTTTCTTTCTCTCTCTTTCTCTTTCTTTATTTCGTTCTTTCCTTCTTTCTTGCTTTTCTTTCTCACTTTCTTTTCTTCCTTTCTCTTTCTTTCTTTCTTCTCTTTGCTCCTTTCTTTCTTTCCTTTCTTTCTTTCTTTCTTTCTTTCTTTCTTTCTTTCTTTCTTTCTTTCCCTCCTTCCTTCCTTCCTTCCTTCCTTCCTTCCTTCCTTCCTTCCTTCCTTCCTTCCTTCCTTCCTTCTTTCTTTCTTTCCTTCCTTCTTTCTTTCTTTCCTTCTTTCTTTCTGTCTTTCCTTTTTCTTCCAGACGGAGTCTCGCTGTCACCCAGCCTGGAGTGCAGTGGCAAGATCTCGGCTCACTGCAAGCTCCGCCTCCCGGGTTCACGCCATTCTCCTGCCTCAGCCTCCCAAACAGCTGGGACTACAGGCGCCCGCCACCACGCCCGGCTCATGTTTTGTCGTTTTAGTGGAGACGGGGTTTCACCGTGTTAGCCAGGCTGGTCTGGATCTCCTGACGTCGTGATCCACCCGCCTCGGCCTCCCAAAGTGCTGGGACTAACAGGCGTGATCCACCGCGCCCGGCCTGCTGTAGGCTTTTGTGGCTTCCCCTCTCCCTCCCTTGCCCCTACTATCGCCATGCTTCCCAACCTCCCCGGACTCTGCTCCCCCCTTGTCGCCCGCCTACACCCCCGCCGCAGCCGGGGACCTCCTCCTGGGGGTCCGCCACCAAAGCACCACCGGGCAGCAGCATCCCACCGCTTCCGCCTCGCCGCCGCCCGGCCAGGAGCCCGGCTCCAGCCCTGGAGGGCAGGAGGCCGGACCCCAAAGGCGCAGGCGCGGGTTCCCTGCCGTTCCCGGCGCCTTCCCGCTCCCGGAACGCACAGGCGATTCAATCCATTCACCGGGCGGGCGCCGCCGCAACCTTCCAAACCGGGGGAAGGGGCGGGCAGGGCCAGCGGGTGCCACAGACGCCAGCCGAGACCTCCGCTCCAGAACGCAGGGGCTGCTTTATCCGGGGGAAGGACATTGCTTCGCCAGCAACCAGGAAAACAGTCCCTGTGCACCCGGATTCCCATTGCCACCAACTTCGTGTAAACTCCAGTCCCGAGGACACGCCAGAGACCCAGGCCTCGGGCCCCGTGGGCACGCCCGGTGCCACGGCTCCCGCCAAAAGGGCGGGCGCACTCTGCAAATCAAGGGGCCCACCGCACCGCACCAAGAGCACAGGGAGGTGCCAACACAGGAAGGAGCCTACGAAACCCACCCCCAAAGCAAGCAATTAATCCAAGACAAAACCCGTCTCAGCGCTCCGTTGCTCCTCTCGCATGGACGGCCTGGCCACCCTGTTCTGGCCCAGCCCAAGCCCCCTCCACCCTATCCCGGCCTGCTCAAAAGGGCCCTGCCTACGGGAGCAGGGCGCTCCCTCTCCAAGGCTCTATCGCTCTCGCTCTCTAGCTCCCTGCCCCTCTCTCTTCTGGGTTTGCCCCTGCACCTCGCGCTATTTCTGTCGCCTTTCCTCTGTCTCTCCCTCTCTGTCTGTCTTTCTCGCTCTCTCTGTCCCTCTCTCTATCTCTGCCTCTCTGTCTCTTTCCCTCTCCACCTCCCCTGTCTCTCTCGATCGCTGTCTCTCTCCCTCCCTCGGTTTCAATCTCTCCATCTATCTCTTCCTTGCTCTCCTTCAAGCCGTTTCTGTGTGCACGTGTGTGTGTGTGCGTGTGTGTGTGTGTGTGTGTGTGTGTCTGTGTGTGAGCGCGCGCGCGTGTGTGGGTTCCCGCGCGCGAGCGCCCGGGTGTGTCTGTGTGTGGGGCTGTGGATTTGCTGCTGGTGGTGGTGGGGTGTTTCTGGGTTTCTCTCAGCCCCTCTCGCCGGGGATCAGGCTGCCGGCTCTAGTGCCAGCCCGGGGCAAAGCAGGGCCATCCTCCAACACCCCAGCCCCCACGCCCTCTTGCCCACCGGCCGGGTCTTGGTCGGGACAAGCGACCGTGGTGGGGGCGTTGTGAGAAAAAGGCCAGGCGCGGCTGGGCCGGCTGTTCGCCCTTGGCCAGCCCTGACGCCTCTGGGGGGGTGGGCCAAGAGGGGGCCTCGCAGGAGCTCCCCAGCGGCCAGGGATCCAAAAGAATACCTCCACGACAGGGCGGAGGACCCGCCGGGGTCCCAGGATCGTGGGCCCTGGGCCCTGACGCCTCGGAGCACTCCCTGTTCCGAGCGGGCCCGACGTGGTGGAAGCTCGGGAGCTCGGCAGCCGGGGGAAGGCCGCGGGCGAGCGGCTCGGGGGTCCCGATCCGAGCCCGGCGACCCCGGGCTGGCGGTGCGGGCTGGAAGCCGGCGGGCATGGCTGGGCCGGGCTCTTGGGGCAGCCAGGCGCCTCTGCCGGCGTCTACGGCCATACCACCCTGAACGCGCCCGATCTCGTCTGATCTCGGAAGCTAAGCAGGGTCGGGCCTGGTTAGTACTTGGATGGGAGACCGCCTGGGAATACCGGGTGCTGTAGGCTTTTTGGCTTGCTTTCTTCTCTTTCTTTCTTTTCTACCTTCCTTTCTTCCCTTCTCTCACTCACTCTTCTTTCCTTCTTTCTTTCCTTCTTTCTCTCTTTCTTTCCTTTCTTTCTTTCCTTCTTTCTTTCTATCGCTCCCTCTTTCTATCTCGCTCTTTCTCTCTCTTTTGCTTTCCTTCTTACTTTCATTCTTTTCTGTTTCTTCCCTTGCTATCTTTCCTTTCTTTCTTTGTCTCTCTCTCTTTCTCTTTCTTCCTTCCTTCCTTCCTTTCTTCCTTCCTCTCTATCTCTCTATCACTCTTTCTTTCTTTCCTTCCTTCTTTCTTTCTCTCTTTGTTTTCTTTCTTTCCTTCTTTCTCTCTCTCTCTCTTTCTCGCTCTTTCTCTCTTTCTTTCCTTCTTTTCTTTTCCTTCCCTTGCTATCTTTGTTTTCTTTCTTTCTCTTTTCTTTTCTTTCCTTCTTTCTTTCTTTCTCCTATCTCTCTGTCTCTTTCTTTCTCTTTCTTTATTTCATTCTTTCCTTTTCTCTTGCTTTTCTTTCTTTCTCACTTTCTTCCTTTCTCTTTCTTTCTTTCTTTCTTTGTTTCATTCTTTCTTCGGTCTTTGCCTCTTTCTTCCTTTCTTTCTTTCCTTCTTACTTTCATTCTTTTCTTTTTCTTCCCTTACTATCTTTCCCTTCTTTCTTTCTCTCTCTGTCTTTCTCTCTCTTTCTTTCTCTCTCTCTCTCTCTTTCTCTCTCACTCTTTCTTTCTTTCTTTCTTTCTTTCTTTCTTTCTTTCTTTCTTTCTTTCTTTCTTTCTTTCTTTCTTTCCTACTTGGTTTCTTTCTTTCTTTCCTTTTTCTTCCAGACGGAGTCTCACTCTGTCACCCAACCTGGAGTGCAGTGGCAAGATCTGGGCCCACTGCAAGCTCCGCCTCCCGGGTTCACGCCATTCTCCTGCCTCAGCCTCCTGAGTAGCTGGGATTACAGGCATGCACCACCACACCTGGCTAATTTTGTATTTTTAGTAGAGACGGGGCTTCTCCATGTTGGTTAGCTTGGTCTTGGTCTGGAACTCCCAACTTCAGGCGATCCACCCACTTTCCCAAAGTGCTAGGATACCCAAAGTGCTAGGATTACAGGCGTGAGTCACCAGCGCCCGGTCAGACTAGGGGTATAGTTTTAGGCTTCTGCTTGGCTTTCCTTTTCTGTGATGAATTTCACCTCACAGTCTTAGGATATGGTGAGGAGTTTTAGGCATCGATCTTCATATGGGATATTATTCTACAGTTTTCTCTTGTAAAATCTTTGTCTTGCTTTGGTATCAGGGCAATTGTAGCCTCATAGAATGAGTTAGGGAATACTCCCTCCTCTTCAAGGTTTTGGCAGGATTAACAAGGATTACTATTCGTTCTCTAAATATTTGATAGAGAAGTCAAGTCCAAGGCTTTTTTTTTTTTTTTTTTTTTTTTGGCAGGAGATATTGGGTTACTGATTCAGTCTCCTTACTAGTTACTAGTCTATTCAGATTTTCACTTTCTTTGTGATTTAGTCTTGGTAGGGTTCATGTTCCTAGGAATTTATCCATTTCATCCAAGTTATCCAATATGTTGGTGTACAATTGTTCTTAGCACTCTCTTACAATCCTATTCATTTATTTCTTTGAGACAGGATCTCATCTGTCACCTAGGCTAGAGTGCAGTGGTGTGATCTAGGCTCATTACAACCTCCACCTCCCAGGTTCAAGCGATCCTCCTACCTCAGCCTCCTCAGTAGCTGGGACAACAGGCTTTTGCCATCAAGATGGGCTGAATTTTCTTCTTTCTTTCTTTCTTTCTTTCTTTCTTTAATTTATTTATTTTTTTCTTTCCTTTTTATCTTTTTTTTTTTTTTGTAAAGACCGGGTTTGACCATATCTCCCAGGCTGGTCTTGAACTCCTGAGCTAAAGTGATTCACCTGCCTGAACCTCCCGAGTAGCTGGGATTACAGGGGCCTACCACCACACCCGGCTAATTTTTTTTGTATTTTTAGTAGAGATGGTTTCACCATGTTGGCCAGGTTAGTCTTGAACTCCTAACCTCAAGTGATCTGCATGCCTCGGCCTCCCAAAGTGCTGGGATTATAGGTGTGAGCCACTTCACCCTGCCAATCGTTTTCATTTTGACTGGATCCAATAGTAATGTCCCCACTTCCATTTCTCATTTTCGTAATTTGAGTATTCTCTCTTTTTTTCTTAGTCACTCCATAAAGTTTGTCAATTTTATCTTTCAAAAAACCAACTTTCAGTTTTGTTGATTTTCTCCATTTTTGTATTTTCTGTTTTATTTATTTCTGAATTAATCTTTCTTTCTTTCCTTCCTAGGGTTTAATTTGTTCTTTTCTAGTGCCTAAATTGTAAATTTAGATTGCTAATTTGAGGTCCTTTGGGTGTTTTTTGTTTTGTTTTCTTTTGAGAGGGAGTCTCGCTCTTGTTGCCCAGGCTGGAGTGCAATGGTGCGATCTCGGCTCACTGCAACCTCTGCCTCCCAGGTTTAAGCAATTCTCTTGCTTCAGCCTCCCAAGTCGCTGGGATTACAGGCGCCTGCCACCACAACCGGCTAATTTTGTATTTTCAGCAGAGACAGGGTTTCTCCCTGTTGTTCAGGCTAGTCTCGAACTCCTGACCTCAGGTGATTGGCTCACCTCAGCCTCCCAAAGTGCTGGGATTACAGGCATTAACCGCGACGCCTGGCTTTCTTTAGGTTTTTTTCATGTAAGCATTTCACACTATAAATTTCCCTGTTAGCACTGCTTTCACTGCATCCCAAAGTTTGGCTATGCTGTGTTTTCATTTTCATTCATTTCTGAGTACAGCTGAGCCTTGAACAACATGGGTTTGAACTGCAAGGGTGCACTTATACAGGAATTGTTTTCAATAAGTACAGTAGGTCCTCTGATTTCATTAATTCTGCATCTGTAACCAAAGGCAGATTGAAAATACAGTCTTCACAGAGCGCAAACCCTGAGGATACAGCGGCCTAACTTTTTTAATGCCCAGGTTTTACAGGGCCAACTGCAAGACTTGACTCTGTGTGGATTTTGGCCTACTTACGGGGTCCTGGAACCAATCCCCTGTGGATACTGACACCCAACTGTATTTTCTGATTTCTCTTGTGGTTTCTTCTTTAACCCATTGGTTGTTTAAGCAAATATCTGAATCTCTTCAAATACCTGAGACTGGATAATTTATTAAAAAGAGACATTTATTTCTCTCAGTTCTCAAGGCTGGGGTGTCCAAGGTCAAGTCATCAGCCCATTCAGTGTCTAAGGAGGGCCCAGTCTCTCCTTCCAAGATGACACAACGTTGCTTCATCTTTCAGAGGGGAAGAACATTGTGTCCCCACACGGAGGAGACGGAGGGAATGAACCCACTCAAGTCCTTTTCTAAGGGCTCTAATTTCATCCATAAGGACTTCTACCCTCATGAGATAATCGCCTCCTAAAGAATCCACCTTTTTACCCTTTTTTTTTTTTTTTCTTTTTCTTTTTTTTGTTTGAGACAGGGTCTCATTCTATTGCCCCTACGGCAGTGCAGTAGCCTGTAGCCTGATCATGGCTCACTGCAGCCTTGACCTCCCAGGCTCAACCAGTCCTCCTGCTTCAGCCTCCTGAGTAGCTGGGACTACAGGCCTGCACCACCACGCCCACCGAATTTGGTGTTTTTTCTAGAGACAAGTTTTGCCATTTTGCCCTGGCTGGTCTTGAACTCCTGGGCTCGAACAATCTGACTGCCTTTCCCTTCCAAAGTGCTGGGATGACAGCGTTAGCCACCACCCCAGGCCAGTGCCCACCTCTTAATACTATCATATTGGCAAATAAATTTCAGCATATAAATTTTGGGGGACATTCAGACCATAGCAGTGTGTTCTTTACTTTCCAAAAAGAAAACAGGTCAGTTTATCAGTTTTCCTTGTATTATTGATTTTTAACTCGATTTTGTTGTGGTCAGAGAAGACATTTGATAATACGCTGTTCGCCCTTCGCCAGCCTCGACGACTCTGGGTGAGGGGGCAAGAGGGGCCCTCGCAGGATTCCTGAGCGGCCAGGGATCCCAAAGAATACCTGCGCGACAGGGCGGAGGACCCGACGGGGTCCCAGGATCGTGGGCCGTGGGCCCTGACGCCTCGGAGCACTCCCTGTTCCGAGCGGGCCCGACGTGGTGGAAGCTCGGGAGCTCGGCAGCCGGGAGAGGCAGCAGGCGAAGAGGCTCCGGGATCCCGATCCGAGCACGACGACCCCGGGCTGGCGGTGCGGGCTGGAAGCCGGCGGGCATGGCTGGGCCGGGCTCTTGGGGCAGCCAGGCGCCTCTGCCGGCGTCTACGGCCATACCACCCTGAACGCGCCCGATCTCGTCTGATCTCGGAAGCTAAGCAGGGTCGGGCCTGGTTAGTACTTGGATGGGAGACCGCCTGGGAATACCGGGTGCTGTAGGCTTTTTGGCTTGCTTTCTTCTCTTTCTTTCTTTTCTACCTTCCTTTCTTCCCTTCTCTCACTCACTCTTCTTTCCTTCTTTCTTTCCTTCTTTCTCTCTTTCTTTCCTTTCTTTCTTTCTTTCCTTCTTTCTTTCTATCTCTCCCTCTTTCTATCTCGCTCTTTCTCTCTCTTTTGCTTTCCTTCTTACTTTCATTCTTTTCTGTTTCTTCCCTTGCTATCTTTCCTTTCTTTCTTTGTCTCTCTCTCTTTCTTTCTTTCGTTCTGCTGTCTTTCCTTCTTTCTTTCTTTCTACCTCTCTATCTTTCTTTCTATCCTTCCTCCTTTCTTTCCTTCTTTCTTTCTCTCTCCCTCTCTCTTGCTTGCTCTTTCTTTCTTTCCTTCTTTCTTTCATTCTTTTCTTTTCTTCCCTTGCTATCTTCCTTTTCTTTCTTCTCGTTCTTCCTTCTTTCTTGCTTTCCTTCTTTCTTTCTTTCTCCTATCTCTCTGTCTCTTTCTTTCTCTCTCTTTCTCTTTCTTTATTTCGTTCTTTCCTTCTTTCTTGCTTTTCTTTCTCACTTTCTTTTCTTCCTTTCTCTTTCTTTCTTTCTTCTCTTTGCTCCTTTCTTTCTTTCCTTTCTTTCTTTCTTTCTTTCTTTCTTTCTTTCTTTCTTTCTTTCTTTCTTTCTTTCCCTCCTTCCTTCCTTCCTTCCTTCCTTCCTTCCTTCCTTCCTTCCTTCCTTCCTTCTTTCTTTCTTTCCTTCCTTCTTTCTTTCTTTCCTTCTTTCTTTCTGTCTTTCCTTTTTCTTCCAGACGGAGTCTCGCTGTCACCCAGCCTGGAGTGCAGTGGCAAGATCTCGGCTCACTGCAAGCTCCGCCTCCCGGGTTCACGCCATTCTCCTGCCTCAGCCTCCCAAACAGCTGGGACTACAGGCGCCCGCCACCACGCCCGGCTCATGTTTTGTCGTTTTAGTGGAGACGGGGTTTCACCGTGTTAGCCAGGCTGGTCTGGATCTCCTGACGTCGTGATCCACCCGCCTCGGCCTCCCAAAGTGCTGGGACTACAGGCGTGATCCACCGCGCCCGGCCTGCTGTAGGCTTTTGTGGCTTCCCCTCTCCCTCCCTTGCCCCTACTATCGCCATGCTTCCCAACCTCCCCGGACTCTGCTCCCCCCTTGTCGCCCGCCTACACCCCCGCCGCAGCCGGGGACCTCCTCCTGGGGGTCCGCCACCAAAGCACCACCGGGCAGCAGCATCCCACCGCTTCCGCCTCGCCGCCGCCCGGCCAGGAGCCCGGCTCCAGCCCTGGAGGGCAGGAGGCCGGACCCCAAAGGCGCAGGCGCGGGTTCCCTGCCGTTCCCGGCGCCTTCCCGCTCCCGGAACGCACAGGCGATTCAATCCATTCACCGGGCGGGCGCCGCCGCAACCTTCCAAACCGGGGGAAGGGGCGGGCAGGGCCAGCGGGTGCCACAGACGCCAGCCGAGACCTCCGCTCCAGAACGCAGGGGCTGCTTTATCCGGGGGAAGGACATTGCTTCGCCAGCAACCAGGAAAACAGTCCCTGTGCACCCGGATTCCCATTGCCACCAACTTCGTGTAAACTCCAGTCCCGAGGACACGCCAGAGACCCAGGCCTCGGGCCCCGTGGGCACGCCCGGTGCCACGGCTCCCGCCAAAAGGGCGGGCGCACTCTGCAAATCAAGGGGCCCACCGCACCGCACCAAGAGCACAGGGAGGTGCCAACACAGGAAGGAGCCTACGAAACCCACCCCCAAAGCAAGCAATTAATCCAAGACAAAACCCGTCTCAGCGCTCCGTTGCTCCTCTCGCATGGACGGCCTGGCCACCCTGTTCTGGCCCAGCCCAAGCCCCCTCCACCCTATCCCGGCCTGCTCAAAAGGGCCCTGCCTACGGGAGCAGGGCGCTCCCTCTCCAAGGCTCTATCGCTCTCGCTCTCTAGCTCCCTGCCCCTCTCTCTTCTGGGTTTGCCCCTGCACCTCGCGCTATTTCTGTCGCCTTTCCTCTGTCTCTCCCTCTCTGTCTGTCTTTCTCGCTCTCTCTGTCCCTCTCTCTATCTCTGCCTCTCTGTCTCTTTCCCTCTCCACCTCCCCTGTCTCTCTCGATCGCTGTCTCTCTCCCTCCCTCGGTTTCAATCTCTCCATCTATCTCTTCCTTGCTCTCCTTCAAGCCGTTTCTGTGTGCACGTGTGTGTGTGTGCGTGTGTGTGTGTGTGTGTGTGTGTGTGTGTGTGTGTCTGTGTGTGAGCGCGCGCGCGTGTGTGGGTTCCCGCGCGCGAGCGCCCGGGTGTGTCTGTGTGTGGGGCTGTGGATTTGCTGCTGGTGGTGGTGGGGTGTTTCTGGGTTTCTCTCAGCCCCTCTCGCCGGGGATCAGGCTGCCGGCTCTAGTGCCAGCCCGGGGCAAAGCAGGGCCATCCTCCAACACCCCAGCCCCCACGCCCTCTTGCCCACCGGCCGGGTCTTGGTCGGGACAAGCGACCGTGGTGGGGGCGTTGTGAGAAAAAGGCCAGGCGCGGCTGGGCCGGCTGTTCGCCCTTGGCCAGCCCTGACGCCTCTGGGGGGGTGGGCCAAGAGGGGGCCTCGCAGGAGCTCCCCAGCGGCCAGGGATCCAAAAGAATACCTCCACGACAGGGCGGAGGACCCGCCGGGGTCCCAGGATCGTGGGCCCTGGGCCCTGACGCCTCGGAGCACTCCCTGTTCCGAGCGGGCCCGACGTGGTGGAAGCTCGGGAGCTCGGCAGCCGGGGGAAGGCCGCGGGCGAGCGGCTCGGGGGTCCCGATCCGAGCCCGGCGACCCCGGGCTGGCGGTGCGGGCTGGAAGCCGGCGGGCATGGCTGGGCCGGGCTCTTGGGGCAGCCAGGCGCCTCTGCCGGCGTCTACGGCCATACCACCCTGAACGCGCCCGATCTCGTCTGATCTCGGAAGCTAAGCAGGGTCGGGCCTGGTTAGTACTTGGATGGGAGACCGCCTGGGAATACCGGGTGCTGTAGGCTTTTTGGCTTGCTTTCTTCTCTTTCTTTCTTTTCTACCTTCCTTTCTTCCCTTCTCTCACTCACTCTTCTTTCCTTCTTTCTTTCCTTCTTTCTCTCTTTCTTTCCTTTCTTTCTTTCCTTCTTTCTTTCTATCGCTCCCTCTTTCTATCTCGCTCTTTCTCTCTCTTTTGCTTTCCTTCTTACTTTCATTCTTTTCTGTTTCTTCCCTTGCTATCTTTCCTTTCTTTCTTTGTCTCTCTCTCTTTCTCTTCCTTCCTTCCTTCCTTCCTTTCTTCCTTCCTCTCTATCTCTCTATCACTCTTTCTTTCTTTCCTTCCTTCTTTCTTTCTCTCTTTGTTTTCTTTCTTTCTTTCCTTCTTTCTCTCTCTCTCTCTTTCTCGCTCTTTCTCTCTTTCTTTCCTTCTTTTCTTTTCCTTCCCTTGCTATCTTTGTTTTCTTTCTTTCTCTTTTCTTTTCTTTCCTTCTTTCTTTCTTTCTCCTATCTCTCTGTCTCTTTCTTTCTCTTTCTTTATTTCATTCTTTCCTTTTCTCTTGCTTTTCTTTCTTTCTCACTTTCTTCCTTTCTCTTTCTTTCTTTCTTTCTTTGTTTCATTCTTTCTTCGGTCTTTGCCTCTTTCTTCCTTTCTTTCTTTCCTTCTTACTTTCATTCTTTTCTTTTTCTTCCCTTACTATCTTTCCCTTCTTTCTTTCTCTCTCTGTCTTTCTCTCTCTTTCTTTCTCTCTCTCTCTCTCTTTCTCTCTCACTCTTTCTTTCTTTCTTTCTTTCTTTCTTTCTTTCTTTCTTTCTTTCTTTCTTTCTTTCTTTCTTTCTTTCTTTCCTACTTGGTTTCTTTCTTTCTTTCCTTTTTCTTCCAGACGGAGTCTCACTCTGTCACCCAACCTGGAGTGCAGTGGCAAGATCTGGGCCCACTGCAAGCTCCGCCTCCCGGGTTCACGCCATTCTCCTGCCTCAGCCTCCTGAGTAGCTGGGATTACAGGCATGCACCACCACACCTGGCTAATTTTGTATTTTTAGTAGAGACGGGGCTTCTCCATGTTGGTTAGCTTGGTCTTGGTCTGGAACTCCCAACTTCAGGCGATCCACCCACTTTCCCAAAGTGCTAGGATACCCAAAGTGCTAGGATTACAGGCGTGAGTCACCAGCGCCCGGTCAGACTAGGGGTATAGTTTTAGGCTTCTGCTTGGCTTTCCTTTTCTGTGATGAATTTCACCTCACAGTCTTAGGATATGGTGAGGAGTTTTAGGCATCGATCTTCATATGGGATATTATTCTACAGTTTTCTCTTGTAAAATCTTTGTCTTGCTTTGGTATCAGGGCAATTGTAGCCTCATAGAATGAGTTAGGGAATACTCCCTCCTCTTCAAGGTTTTGGCAGGATTAACAAGGATTACTATTCGTTCTCTAAATATTTGATAGAGAAGTCAAGTCCAAGGCTTTTTTTTTTTTTTTTTTTTTTTTTGGCAGGAGATATTGGGTTACTGATTCAGTCTCCTTACTAGTTACTAGTCTATTCAGATTTTCACTTTCTTTGTGATTTAGTCTTGGTAGGGTTCATGTTCCTAGGAATTTATCCATTTCATCCAAGTTATCCAATATGTTGGTGTACAATTGTTCTTAGCACTCTCTTACAATCCTATTCATTTATTTCTTTGAGACAGGATCTCATCTGTCACCTAGGCTAGAGTGCAGTGGTGTGATCTAGGCTCATTACAACCTCCACCTCCCAGGTTCAAGCGATCCTCCTACCTCAGCCTCCTCAGTAGCTGGGACAACAGGCTTTTGCCATCAAGATGGGCTGAATTTTCTTCTTTCTTTCTTTCTTTCTTTCTTTCTTTAATTTATTTAT
The DNA here is from genome assembly GCF_037993035.2 of Macaca fascicularis. Lineage (NCBI taxonomy): Eukaryota > Metazoa > Chordata > Mammalia > Primates > Cercopithecidae > Macaca > Macaca fascicularis. The sequence continues at coordinate 20,640,229 of NC_088375.1, forward strand.
TTTTTTCTTTCCTTTTTATCTTTTTTTTTTTTTTGTAAAGACCGGGTTTGACCATATCTCCCAGGCTGGTCTTGAACTCCTGAGCTAAAGTGATTCACCTGCCTGAACCTCCCGAGTAGCTGGGATTACAGGGGCCTACCACCACACCCGGCTAATTTTTTTTGTATTTTTAGTAGAGATGGTTTCACCATGTTGGCCAGGTTAGTCTTGAACTCCTAACCTCAAGTGATCTGCATGCCTCGGCCTCCCAAAGTGCTGGGATTATAGGTGTGAGCCACTTCACCCTGCCAATCGTTTTCATTTTGACTGGATCCAATAGTAATGTCCCCACTTCCATTTCTGATTTTCGTAATTTGAGTATTCTCTCTTTTTTTCTTAGTCACTCCATAAAGTTTGTCAATTTTATCTTTCAAAAAACCAACTTTCAGTTTTGTTGATTTTCTCCATTTTTGTATTTTCTGTTTTATTTATTTCTGAATTAATCTTTCTTTCTTTCCTTCCTAGGGTTTAATTTGTTCTTTTCTAGTGCCTAAATTGTAAATTTAGATTGCTAATTTGAGGTCCTTTGGGTGTTTTTTGTTTTGTTTTCTTTTGAGAGGGAGTCTCGCTCTTGTTGCCCAGGCTGGAGTGCAATGGTGCGATCTCGGCTCACTGCAACCTCTGCCTCCCAGGTTTAAGCAATTCTCTTGCTTCAGCCTCCCAAGTCGCTGGGATTACAGGCGCCTGCCACCACAACCGGCTAATTTTGTATTTTCAGCAGAGACAGGGTTTCTCCCTGTTGTTCAGGCTAGTCTCGAACTCCTGACCTCAGGTGATTGGCTCACCTCAGCCTCCCAAAGTGCTGGGATTACAGGCATTAACCGCGACGCCTGGCTTTCTTTAGGTTTTTTTCATGTAAGCATTTCACACTATAAATTTCCCTGTTAGCACTGCTTTCACTGCATCCCAAAGTTTGGCTATGCTGTGTTTTCATTTTCATTCATTTCTGAGTACAGCTGAGCCTTGAACAACATGGGTTTGAACTGCAAGGGTGCACTTATACAGGAATTGTTTTCAATAAGTACAGTAGGTCCTCTGATTTCATTAATTCTGCATCTGTAACCAAAGGCAGATTGAAAATACAGTCTTCACAGAGCGCAAACCCTGAGGATACAGCGGCCTAACTTTTTTAATGCCCAGGTTTTACAGGGCCAACTGCAAGACTTGACTCTGTGTGGATTTTGGCCTACTTACGGGGTCCTGGAACCAATCCCCTGTGGATACTGACACCCAACTGTATTTTCTGATTTCTCTTGTGGTTTCTTCTTTAACCCATTGGTTGTTTAAGCAAATATCTGAATCTCTTCAAATACCTGAGACTGGATAATTTATTAAAAAGAGACATTTATTTCTCTCAGTTCTCAAGGCTGGGGTGTCCAAGGTCAAGTCATCAGCCCATTCAGTGTCTAAGGAGGGCCCAGTCTCTCCTTCCAAGATGACACAACGTTGCTTCATCTTTCAGAGGGGAAGAACATTGTGTCCCCACACGGAGGAGACGGAGGGAATGAACCCACTCAAGTCCTTTTCTAAGGGCTCTAATTTCATCCATAAGGACTTCTACCCTCATGAGATAATCGCCTCCTAAAGAATCCACCTTTTTACCCTTTTTTTTTTTTTTTCTTTTTCTTTTTTTTGTTTGAGACAGGGTCTCATTCTATTGCCCCTACGGCAGTGCAGTAGCCTGTAGCCTGATCATGGCTCACTGCAGCCTTGACCTCCCAGGCTCAACCAGTCCTCCTGCTTCAGCCTCCTGAGTAGCTGGGACTACAGGCCTGCACCACCACGCCCACCGAATTTGGTGTTTTTTCTAGAGACAAGTTTTGCCATTTTGCCCTGGCTGGTCTTGAACTCCTGGGCTCGAACAATCTGACTGCCTTTCCCTTCCAAAGTGCTGGGATGACAGCGTTAGCCACCACCCCAGGCCAGTGCCCACCTCTTAATACTATCATATTGGCAAATAAATTTCAGCATATAAATTTTGGGGGACATTCAGACCATAGCAGTGTGTTCTTTACTTTCCAAAAAGAAAACAGGTCAGTTTATCAGTTTTCCTTGTATTATTGATTTTTAACTCGATTTTGTTGTGGTCAGAGAAGACATTTGATAATACGCTGTTCGCCCTTCGCCAGCCTCGACGACTCTGGGTGAGGGGGCAAGAGGGGCCCTCGCAGGATTCCTGAGCGGCCAGGGATCCCAAAGAATACCTGCGCGACAGGGCGGAGGACCCGACGGGGTCCCAGGATCGTGGGCCGTGGGCCCTGACGCCTCGGAGCACTCCCTGTTCCGAGCGGGCCCGACGTGGTGGAAGCTCGGGAGCTCGGCAGCCGGGAGAGGCAGCAGGCGAAGAGGCTCCGGGATCCCGATCCGAGCACGACGACCCCGGGCTGGCGGTGCGGGCTGGAAGCCGGCGGGCATGGCTGGGCCGGGCTCTTGGGGCAGCCAGGCGCCTCTGCCGGCGTCTACGGCCATACCACCCTGAACGCGCCCGATCTCGTCTGATCTCGGAAGCTAAGCAGGGTCGGGCCTGGTTAGTACTTGGATGGGAGACCGCCTGGGAATACCGGGTGCTGTAGGCTTTTTGGCTTGCTTTCTTCTCTTTCTTTCTTTTCTACCTTCCTTTCTTCCCTTCTCTCACTCACTCTTCTTTCCTTCTTTCTTTCCTTCTTTCTCTCTTTCTTTCCTTTCTTTCTTTCTTTCCTTCTTTCTTTCTATCTCTCCCTCTTTCTATCTCGCTCTTTCTCTCTCTTTTGCTTTCCTTCTTACTTTCATTCTTTTCTGTTTCTTCCCTTGCTATCTTTCCTTTCTTTCTTTGTCTCTCTCTCTTTCTTTCTTTCGTTCTGCTGTCTTTCCTTCTTTCTTTCTTTCTACCTCTCTATCTTTCTTTCTATCCTTCCTCCTTTCTTTCCTTCTTTCTTTCTCTCTCCCTCTCTCTTGCTTGCTCTTTCTTTCTTTCCTTCTTTCTTTCATTCTTTTCTTTTCTTCCCTTGCTATCTTCCTTTTCTTTCTTCTCGTTCTTCCTTCTTTCTTGCTTTCCTTCTTTCTTTCTTTCTCCTATCTCTCTGTCTCTTTCTTTCTCTCTCTTTCTCTTTCTTTATTTCGTTCTTTCCTTCTTTCTTGCTTTTCTTTCTCACTTTCTTTTCTTCCTTTCTCTTTCTTTCTTTCTTCTCTTTGCTCCTTTCTTTCTTTCCTTTCTTTCTTTCTTTCTTTCTTTCTTTCTTTCTTTCTTTCTTTCTTTCTTTCTTTCTTTCTTTCTTTCCCTCCTTCCTTCCTTCCTTCCTTCCTTCCTTCTTTCTTTCTTTCCTTCCTTCTTTCTTTCTTTCCTTCTTTCTTTCTGTCTTTCCTTTTTCTTCCAGACGGAGTCTCGCTGTCACCCAGCCTGGAGTGCAGTGGCAAGATCTCGGCTCACTGCAAGCTCCGCCTCCCGGGTTCACGCCATTCTCCTGCCTCAGCCTCCCAAACAGCTGGGACTACAGGCGCCCGCCACCACGCCCGGCTCATGTTTTGTCGTTTTAGTGGAGACGGGGTTTCACCGTGTTAGCCAGGCTGGTCTGGATCTCCTGACGTCGTGATCCACCCGCCTCGGCCTCCCAAAGTGCTGGGACTACAGGCGTGATCCACCGCGCCCGGCCTGCTGTAGGCTTTTGTGGCTTCCCCTCTCCCTCCCTTGCCCCTACTATCGCCATGCTTCCCAACCTCCCCGGACTCTGCTCCCCCCTTGTCGCCCGCCTACACCCCCGCCGCAGCCGGGGACCTCCTCCTGGGGGTCCGCCACCAAAGCACCACCGGGCAGCAGCATCCCACCGCTTCCGCCTCGCCGCCGCCCGGCCAGGAGCCCGGCTCCAGCCCTGGAGGGCAGGAGGCCGGACCCCAAAGGCGCAGGCGCGGGTTCCCTGCCGTTCCCGGCGCCTTCCCGCTCCCGGAACGCACAGGCGATTCAATCCATTCACCGGGCGGGCGCCGCCGCAACCTTCCAAACCGGGGGAAGGGGCGGGCAGGGCCAGCGGGTGCCACAGACGCCAGCCGAGACCTCCGCTCCAGAACGCAGGGGCTGCTTTATCCGGGGGAAGGACATTGCTTCGCCAGCAACCAGGAAAACAGTCCCTGTGCACCCGGATTCCCATTGCCACCAACTTCGTGTAAACTCCAGTCCCGAGGACACGCCAGAGACCCAGGCCTCGGGCCCCGTGGGCACGCCCGGTGCCACGGCTCCCGCCAAAAGGGCGGGCGCACTCTGCAAATCAAGGGGCCCACCGCACCGCACCAAGAGCACAGGGAGGTGCCAACACAGGAAGGAGCCTACGAAACCCACCCCCAAAGCAAGCAATTAATCCAAGACAAAACCCGTCTCAGCGCTCCGTTGCTCCTCTCGCATGGACGGCCTGGCCACCCTGTTCTGGCCCAGCCCAAGCCCCCTCCACCCTATCCCGGCCTGCTCAAAAGGGCCCTGCCTACGGGAGCAGGGCGCTCCCTCTCCAAGGCTCTATCGCTCTCGCTCTCTAGCTCCCTGCCCCTCTCTCTTCTGGGTTTGCCCCTGCACCTCGCGCTATTTCTGTCGCCTTTCCTCTGTCTCTCCCTCTCTGTCTGTCTTTCTCGCTCTCTCTGTCCCTCTCTCTATCTCTGCCTCTCTGTCTCTTTCCCTCTCCACCTCCCCTGTCTCTCTCGATCGCTGTCTCTCTCCCTCCCTCGGTTTCAATCTCTCCATCTATCTCTTCCTTGCTCTCCTTCAAGCCGTTTCTGTGTGCACGTGTGTGTGTGTGCGTGTGTGTGTGTGTGTGTGTGTGTGTGTGTGTGTGTCTGTGTGTGAGCGCGCGCGCGTGTGTGGGTTCCCGCGCGCGAGCGCCCGGGTGTGTCTGTGTGTGGGGCTGTGGATTTGCTGCTGGTGGTGGTGGGGTGTTTCTGGGTTTCTCTCAGCCCCTCTCGCCGGGGATCAGGCTGCCGGCTCTAGTGCCAGCCCGGGGCAAAGCAGGGCCATCCTCCAACACCCCAGCCCCCACGCCCTCTTGCCCACCGGCCGGGTCTTGGTCGGGACAAGCGACCGTGGTGGGGGCGTTGTGAGAAAAAGGCCAGGCGCGGCTGGGCCGGCTGTTCGCCCTTGGCCAGCCCTGACGCCTCTGGGGGGGTGGGCCAAGAGGGGGCCTCGCAGGAGCTCCCCAGCGGCCAGGGATCCAAAAGAATACCTCCACGACAGGGCGGAGGACCCGCCGGGGTCCCAGGATCGTGGGCCCTGGGCCCTGACGCCTCGGAGCACTCCCTGTTCCGAGCGGGCCCGACGTGGTGGAAGCTCGGGAGCTCGGCAGCCGGGGGAAGGCCGCGGGCGAGCGGCTCGGGGGTCCCGATCCGAGCCCGGCGACCCCGGGCTGGCGGTGCGGGCTGGAAGCCGGCGGGCATGGCTGGGCCGGGCTCTTGGGGCAGCCAGGCGCCTCTGCCGGCGTCTACGGCCATACCACCCTGAACGCGCCCGATCTCGTCTGATCTCGGAAGCTAAGCAGGGTCGGGCCTGGTTAGTACTTGGATGGGAGACCGCCTGGGAATACCGGGTGCTGTAGGCTTTTTGGCTTGCTTTCTTCTCTTTCTTTCTTTTCTACCTTCCTTTCTTCCCTTCTCTCACTCACTCTTCTTTCCTTCTTTCTTTCCTTCTTTCTCTCTTTCTTTCCTTTCTTTCTTTCCTTCTTTCTTTCTATCGCTCCCTCTTTCTATCTCGCTCTTTCTCTCTCTTTTGCTTTCCTTCTTACTTTCATTCTTTTCTGTTTCTTCCCTTGCTATCTTTCCTTTCTTTCTTTGTCTCTCTCTCTTTCTCTTCCTTCCTTCCTTCCTTCCTTTCTTCCTTCCTCTCTATCTCTCTATCACTCTTTCTTTCTTTCCTTCCTTCTTTCTTTCTCTCTTTGTTTTCTTTCTTTCTTTCCTTCTTTCTCTCTCTCTCTCTTTCTCGCTCTTTCTCTCTTTCTTTCCTTCTTTTCTTTTCCTTCCCTTGCTATCTTTGTTTTCTTTCTTTCTCTTTTCTTTTCTTTCCTTCTTTCTTTCTTTCTCCTATCTCTCTGTCTCTTTCTTTCTCTTTCTTTATTTCATTCTTTCCTTTTCTCTTGCTTTTCTTTCTTTCTCACTTTCTTCCTTTCTCTTTCTTTCTTTCTTTCTTTGTTTCATTCTTTCTTCGGTCTTTGCCTCTTTCTTCCTTTCTTTCTTTCCTTCTTACTTTCATTCTTTTCTTTTTCTTCCCTTACTATCTTTCCCTTCTTTCTTTCTCTCTCTGTCTTTCTCTCTCTTTCTTTCTCTCTCTCTCTCTCTTTCTCTCTCACTCTTTCTTTCTTTCTTTCTTTCTTTCTTTCTTTCTTTCTTTCTTTCTTTCTTTCTTTCTTTCTTTCTTTCTTTCTTTCTTTCCTACTTGGTTTCTTTCTTTCTTTCCTTTTTCTTCCAGACGGAGTCTCACTCTGTCACCCAACCTGGAGTGCAGTGGCAAGATCTGGGCCCACTGCAAGCTCCGCCTCCCGGGTTCACGCCATTCTCCTGCCTCAGCCTCCTGAGTAGCTGGGATTACAGGCATGCACCACCACACCTGGCTAATTTTGTATTTTTAGTAGAGACGGGGCTTCTCCATGTTGGTTAGCTTGGTCTTGGTCTGGAACTCCCAACTTCAGGCGATCCACCCACTTTCCCAAAGTGCTAGGATACCCAAAGTGCTAGGATTACAGGCGTGAGTCACCAGCGCCCGGTCAGACTAGGGGTATAGTTTTAGGCTTCTGCTTGGCTTTCCTTTTCTGTGATGAATTTCACCTCACAGTCTTAGGATATGGTGAGGAGTTTTAGGCATCGATCTTCATATGGGATATTATTCTACAGTTTTCTCTTGTAAAATCTTTGTCTTGCTTTGGTATCAGGGCAATTGTAGCCTCATAGAATGAGTTAGGGAATACTCCCTCCTCTTCAAGGTTTTGGCAGGATTAACAAGGATTACTATTCGTTCTCTAAATATTTGATAGAGAAGTCAAGTCCAAGGCTTTTTTTTTTTTTTTTTTTTTTTTTGGCAGGAGATATTGGGTTACTGATTCAGTCTCCTTACTAGTTACTAGTCTATTCAGATTTTCACTTTCTTTGTGATTTAGTCTTGGTAGGGTTCATGTTCCTAGGAATTTATCCATTTCATCCAAGTTATCCAATATGTTGGTGTACAATTGTTCTTAGCACTCTCTTACAATCCTATTCATTTATTTCTTTGAGACAGGATCTCATCTGTCACCTAGGCTAGAGTGCAGTGGTGTGATCTAGGCTCATTACAACCTCCACCTCCCAGGTTCAAGCGATCCTCCTACCTCAGCCTCCTCAGTAGCTGGGACAACAGGCTTTTGCCATCAAGATGGGCTGAATTTTCTTCTTTCTTTCTTTCTTTCTTTCTTTCTTTAATTTATTTATTTTTTTCTTTCCTTTTTATCTTTTTTTTTTTTTTGTAAAGACCGGGTTTGACCATATCTCCCAGGCTGGTCTTGAACTCCTGAGCTAAAGTGATTCACCTGCCTGAACCTCCCGAGTAGCTGGGATTACAGGGGCCTACCACCACACCCGGCTAATTTTTTTTGTATTTTTAGTAGAGATGGTTTCACCATGTTGGCCAGGTTAGTCTTGAACTCCTAACCTCAAGTGATCTGCATGCCTCGGCCTCCCAAAGTGCTGGGATTATAGGTGTGAGCCACTTCACCCTGCCAATCGTTTTCATTTTGACTGGATCCAATAGTAATGTCCCCACTTCCATTTCTCATTTTCGTAATTTGAGTATTCTCTCTTTTTTTCTTAGTCACTCCATAAAGTTTGTCAATTTTATCTTTCAAAAAACCAACTTTCAGTTTTGTTGATTTTCTCCATTTTTGTATTTTCTGTTTTATTTATTTCTGAATTAATCTTTCTTTCTTTCCTTCCTAGGGTTTAATTTGTTCTTTTCTAGTGCCTAAATTGTAAATTTAGATTGCTAATTTGAGGTCCTTTGGGTGTTTTTTGTTTTGTTTTCTTTTGAGAGGGAGTCTCGCTCTTGTTGCCCAGGCTGGAGTGCAATGGTGCGATCTCGGCTCACTGCAACCTCTGCCTCCCAGGTTTAAGCAATTCTCTTGCTTCAGCCTCCCAAGTCGCTGGGATTACAGGCGCCTGCCACCACAACCGGCTAATTTTGTATTTTCAGCAGAGACAGGGTTTCTCCCTGTTGTTCAGGCTAGTCTCGAACTCCTGACCTCAGGTGATTGGCTCACCTCAGCCTCCCAAAGTGCTGGGATTACAGGCATTAACCGCGACGCCTGGCTTTCTTTAGGTTTTTTTCATGTAAGCATTTCACACTATAAATTTCCCTGTTAGCACTGCTTTCACTGCATCCCAAAGTTTGGCTATGCTGTGTTTTCATTTTCATTCATTTCTGAGTACAGCTGAGCCTTGAACAACATGGGTTTGAACTGCAAGGGTGCACTTATACAGGAATTGTTTTCAATAAGTACAGTAGGTCCTCTGATTTCATTAATTCTGCATCTGTAACCAAAGGCAGATTGAAAATACAGTCTTCACAGAGCGCAAACCCTGAGGATACAGCGGCCTAACTTTTTTAATGCCCAGGTTTTACAGGGCCAACTGCAAGACTTGACTCTGTGTGGATTTTGGCCTACTTACGGGGTCCTGGAACCAATCCCCTGTGGATACTGACACCCAACTGTATTTTCTGATTTCTCTTGTGGTTTCTTCTTTAACCCATTGGTTGTTTAAGCAAATATCTGAATCTCTTCAAATACCTGAGACTGGATAATTTATTAAAAAGAGACATTTATTTCTCTCAGTTCTCAAGGCTGGGGTGTCCAAGGTCAAGTCATCAGCCCATTCAGTGTCTAAGGAGGGCCCAGTCTCTCCTTCCAAGATGACACAACGTTGCTTCATCTTTCAGAGGGGAAGAACATTGTGTCCCCACACGGAGGAGACGGAGGGAATGAACCCACTCAAGTCCTTTTCTAAGGGCTCTAATTTCATCCATAAGGACTTCTACCCTCATGAGATAATCGCCTCCTAAAGAATCCACCTTTTTACCCTTTTTTTTTTTTTTTCTTTTTCTTTTTTTTGTTTGAGACAGGGTCTCATTCTATTGCCCCTACGGCAGTGCAGTAGCCTGTAGCCTGATCATGGCTCACTGCAGCCTTGACCTCCCAGGCTCAACCAGTCCTCCTGCTTCAGCCTCCTGAGTAGCTGGGACTACAGGCCTGCACCACCACGCCCACCGAATTTGGTGTTTTTTCTAGAGACAAGTTTTGCCATTTTGCCCTGGCTGGTCTTGAACTCCTGGGCTCGAACAATCTGACTGCCTTTCCCTTCCAAAGTGCTGGGATGACAGCGTTAGCCACCACCCCAGGCCAGTGCCCACCTCTTAATACTATCATATTGGCAAATAAATTTCAGCATATAAATTTTGGGGGACATTCAGACCATAGCAGTGTGTTCTTTACTTTCCAAAAAGAAAACAGGTCAGTTTATCAGTTTTCCTTGTATTATTGATTTTTAACTCGATTTTGTTGTGGTCAGAGAAGACATTTGATAATACGCTGTTCGCCCTTCGCCAGCCTCGACGACTCTGGGTGAGGGGGCAAGAGGGGCCCTCGCAGGATTCCTGAGCGGCCAGGGATCCCAAAGAATACCTGCGCGACAGGGCGGAGGACCCGACGGGGTCCCAGGATCGTGGGCCGTGGGCCCTGACGCCTCGGAGCACTCCCTGTTCCGAGCGGGCCCGACGTGGTGGAAGCTCGGGAGCTCGGCAGCCGGGAGAGGCAGCAGGCGAAGAGGCTCCGGGATCCCGATCCGAGCACGACGACCCCGGGCTGGCGGTGCGGGCTGGAAGCCGGCGGGCATGGCTGGGCCGGGCTCTTGGGGCAGCCAGGCGCCTCTGCCGGCGTCTACGGCCATACCACCCTGAACGCGCCCGATCTCGTCTGATCTCGGAAGCTAAGCAGGGTCGGGCCTGGTTAGTACTTGGATGGGAGACCGCCTGGGAATACCGGGTGCTGTAGGCTTTTTGGCTTGCTTTCTTCTCTTTCTTTCTTTTCTACCTTCCTTTCTTCCCTTCTCTCACTCACTCTTCTTTCCTTCTTTCTTTCCTTCTTTCTCTCTTTCTTTCCTTTCTTTCTTTCTTTCCTTCTTTCTTTCTATCTCTCCCTCTTTCTATCTCGCTCTTTCTCTCTCTTTTGCTTTCCTTCTTACTTTCATTCTTTTCTGTTTCTTCCCTTGCTATCTTTCCTTTCTTTCTTTGTCTCTCTCTCTTTCTTTCTTTCGTTCTGCTGTCTTTCCTTCTTTCTTTCTTTCTACCTCTCTATCTTTCTTTCTATCCTTCCTCCTTTCTTTCCTTCTTTCTTTCTCTCTCCCTCTCTCTTGCTTGCTCTTTCTTTCTTTCCTTCTTTCTTTCATTCTTTTCTTTTCTTCCCTTGCTATCTTCCTTTTCTTTCTTCTCGTTCTTCCTTCTTTCTTGCTTTCCTTCTTTCTTTCTTTCTCCTATCTCTCTGTCTCTTTCTTTCTCTCTCTTTCTCTTTCTTTATTTCGTTCTTTCCTTCTTTCTTGCTTTTCTTTCTCACTTTCTTTTCTTCCTTTCTCTTTCTTTCTTTCTTCTCTTTGCTCCTTTCTTTCTTTCCTTTCTTTCTTTCTTTCTTTCTTTCTTTCTTTCTTTCTTTCTTTCTTTCTTTCTTTCTTTCTTTCTTTCCCTCCTTCCTTCCTTCCTTCCTTCCTTCCTTCTTTCTTTCTTTCCTTCCTTCTTTCTTTCTTTCCTTCTTTCTTTCTGTCTTTCCTTTTTCTTCCAGACGGAGTCTCGCTGTCACCCAGCCTGGAGTGCAGTGGCAAGATCTCGGCTCACTGCAAGCTCCGCCTCCCGGGTTCACGCCATTCTCCTGCCTCAGCCTCCCAAACAGCTGGGACTACAGGCGCCCGCCACCACGCCCGGCTCATGTTTTGTCGTTTTAGTGGAGACGGGGTTTCACCGTGTTAGCCAGGCTGGTCTGGATCTCCTGACGTCGTGATCCACCCGCCTCGGCCTCCCAAAGTGCTGGGACTACAGGCGTGATCCACCGCGCCCGGCCTGCTGTAGGCTTTTGTGGCTTCCCCTCTCCCTCCCTTGCCCCTACTATCGCCATGCTTCCCAACCTCCCCGGACTCTGCTCCCCCCTTGTCGCCCGCCTACACCCCCGCCGCAGCCGGGGACCTCCTCCTGGGGGTCCGCCACCAAAGCACCACCGGGCAGCAGCATCCCACCGCTTCCGCCTCGCCGCCGCCCGGCCAGGAGCCCGGCTCCAGCCCTGGAGGGCAGGAGGCCGGACCCCAAAGGCGCAGGCGCGGGTTCCCTGCCGTTCCCGGCGCCTTCCCGCTCCCGGAACGCACAGGCGATTCAATCCATTCACCGGGCGGGCGCCGCCGCAACCTTCCAAACCGGGGGAAGGGGCGGGCAGGGCCAGCGGGTGCCACAGACGCCAGCCGAGACCTCCGCTCCAGAACGCAGGGGCTGCTTTATCCGGGGGAAGGACATTGCTTCGCCAGCAACCAGGAAAACAGTCCCTGTGCACCCGGATTCCCATTGCCACCAACTTCGTGTAAACTCCAGTCCCGAGGACACGCCAGAGACCCAGGCCTCGGGCCCCGTGGGCACGCCCGGTGCCACGGCTCCCGCCAAAAGGGCGGGCGCACTCTGCAAATCAAGGGGCCCACCGCACCGCACCAAGAGCACAGGGAGGTGCCAACACAGGAAGGAGCCTACGAAACCCACCCCCAAAGCAAGCAATTAATCCAAGACAAAACCCGTCTCAGCGCTCCGTTGCTCCTCTCGCATGGACGGCCTGGCCACCCTGTTCTGGCCCAGCCCAAGCCCCCTCCACCCTATCCCGGCCTGCTCAAAAGGGCCCTGCCTACGGGAGCAGGGCGCTCCCTCTCCAAGGCTCTATCGCTCTCGCTCTCTAGCTCCCTGCCCCTCTCTCTTCTGGGTTTGCCCCTGCACCTCGCGCTATTTCTGTCGCCTTTCCTCTGTCTCTCCCTCTCTGTCTGTCTTTCTCGCTCTCTCTGTCCCTCTCTCTATCTCTGCCTCTCTGTCTCTTTCCCTCTCCACCTCCCCTGTCTCTCTCGATCGCTGTCTCTCTCCCTCCCTCGGTTTCAATCTCTCCATCTATCTCTTCCTTGCTCTCCTTCAAGCCGTTTCTGTGTGCACGTGTGTGTGTGTGTGCGTGTGTGTGTGTGTGTGTGTGTGTGTGTGTGTGTGTGTCTGTGTGTGAGCGCGCGCGCGTGTGTGGGTTCCCGCGCGCGAGCGCCCGGGTGTGTCTGTGTGTGGGGCTGTGGATTTGCTGCTGGTGGTGGTGGGGTGTTTCTGGGTTTCTCTCAGCCCCTCTCGCCGGGGATCAGGCTGCCGGCTCTAGTGCCAGCCCGGGGCAAAGCAGGGCCATCCCCCAACACCCCAGCCCCCACGCCCTCTTGCCCACCGGCCGGGTCTTGGTCGGGACAAGCGACCGTGGTGGGGGCGTTGTGAGAAAAAGGCCAGGCGCGGCTGGGCCGGCTGTTCGCCCTTGGCCAGCCCTGACGCCTCTGGGGGGGTGGGCCAAGAGGGGGCCTCGCAGGAGCTCCCCAGCGGCCAGGGATCCAAAAGAATACCTCCACGACAGGGCGGAGGACCCGCCGGGGTCCCAGGATCGTGGGCCCTGGGCCCTGACGCCTCGGAGCACTCCCTGTTCCGAGCGGGCCCGACGTGGTGGAAGCTCGGGAGCTCGGCAGCCGGGGGAAGGCCGCGGGCGAGCGGCTCGGGGGTCCCGATCCGAGCCCGGCGACCCCGGGCTGGCGGTGCGGGCTGGAAGCCGGCGGGCATGGCTGGGCCGGGCTCTTGGGGCAGCCAGGCGCCTCTGCCGGCGTCTACGGCCATACCACCCTGAACGCGCCCGATCTCGTCTGATCTCGGAAGCTAAGCAGGGTCGGGCCTGGTTAGTACTTGGATGGGAGACCGCCTGGGAATACCGGGTGCTGTAGGCTTTTTGGCTTGCTTTCTTCTCTTTCTTTCTTTTCTACCTTCCTTTCTTCCCTTCTCTCACTCACTCTTCTTTCCTTCTTTCTTTCCTTCTTTCTCTCTTTCTTTCCTTTCTTTCTTTCCTTCTTTCTTTCTATCGCTCCCTCTTTCTATCTCGCTCTTTCTCTCTCTTTTGCTTTCCTTCTTACTTTCATTCTTTTCTGTTTCTTCCCTTGCTATCTTTCCTTTCTTTCTTTGTCTCTCTCTCTTTCTCTTCCTTCCTTCCTTCCTTCCTTTCTTCCTTCCTCTCTATCTCTCTATCACTCTTTCTTTCTTTCCTTCCTTCTTTCTTTCTCTCTTTGTTTTCTTTCTTTCTTTCCTTCTTTCTCTCTCTCTCTCTTTCTCGCTCTTTCTCTCTTTCTTTCCTTCTTTTCTTTTCCTTCCCTTGCTATCTTTGTTTTCTTTCTTTCTCTTTTCTTTTCTTTCCTTCTTTCTTTCTTTCTCCTATCTCTCTGTCTCTTTCTTTCTCTTTCTTTATTTCATTCTTTCCTTTTCTCTTGCTTTTCTTTCTTTCTCACTTTCTTCCTTTCTCTTTCTTTCTTTCTTTGTTTCATTCTTTCTTCGGTCTTTGCCTCTTTCTTCCTTTCTTTCTTTCCTTCTTACTTTCATTCTTTTCTTTTTCTTCCCTTACTATCTTTCCCTTCTTTCTTTCTCTCTCTGTCTTTCTCTCTCTTTCTTTCTCTCTCTCTCTTTCTCTCTCACTCTTTCTTTCTTTCTTTCTTTCTTTCTTTCTTTCTTTCTTTCTTTCTTTCTTTCTTTCTTTCTTTCTTTCCTACTTGGTTTCTTTCTTTCTTTCCTTTTTCTTCCAGACGGAGTCTCACTCTGTCACCCAACCTGGAGTGCAGTGGCAAGATCTGGGCCCACTGCAAGCTCCGCCTCCCGGGTTCACGCCATTCTCCTGCCTCAGCCTCCTGAGTAGCTGGGATTACAGGCATGCACCACCACACCTGGCTAATTTTGTATTTTTAGTAGAGACGGGGCTTCTCCATGTTGGTTAGCTTGGTCTTGGTCTGGAACTCCCAACTTCAGGCGATCCACCCACTTTCCCAAAGTGCTAGGATACCCAAAGTGCTAGGATTACAGGCGTGAGTCACCAGCGCCCGGTCAGACTAGGGGTATAGTTTTAGGCTTCTGCTTGGCTTTCCTTTTCTGTGATGAATTTCACCTCACAGTCTTAGGATATGGTGAGGAGTTTTAGGCATCGATCTTCATATGGGATATTATTCTACAGTTTTCTCTTGTAAAATCTTTGTCTTGCTTTGGTATCAGGGCAATTGTAGCCTCATAGAATGAGTTAGGGAATACTCCCTCCTCTTCAAGGTTTTGGCAGGATTAACAAGGATTACTATTCGTTCTCTAAATATTTGATAGAGAAGTCAAGTCCAAGGCTTTTTTTTTTTTTTTTTTTTTTTTTTGGCAGGAGATATTGGGTTACTGATTCAGTCTCCTTACTAGTTACTAGTCTATTCAGATTTTCACTTTCTTTGTGATTTAGTCTTGGTAGGGTTCATGTTCCTAGGAATTTATCCATTTCATCCAAGTTATCCAATATGTTGGTGTACAATTGTTCTTAGCACTCTCTTACAATCCTATTCATTTATTTCTTTGAGACAGGATCTCATCTGTCACCTAGGCTAGAGTGCAGTGGTGTGATCTAGGCTCATTACAACCTCCACCTCCCAGGTTCAAGCGATCCTCCTACCTCAGCCTCCTCAGTAGCTGGGACAACAGGCTTTTGCCATCAAGATGGGCTGAATTTTCTTCTTTCTTTCTTTCTTTCTTTCTTTCTTTAATTTATTTATTTTTTTCTTTCCTTTTTATCTTTTTTTTTTTTTTGTAAAGACCGGGTTTGACCATATCTCCCAGGCTGGTCTTGAACTCCTGAGCTAAAGTGATTCACCTGCCTGAACCTCCCGAGTAGCTGGGATTACAGGGGCCTACCACCACACCCGGCTAATTTTTTTTGTATTTTTAGTAGAGATGGTTTCACCATGTTGGCCAGGTTAGTCTTGAACTCCTAACCTCAAGTGATCTGCATGCCTCGGCCTCCCAAAGTGCTGGGATTATAGGTGTGAGCCACTTCACCCTGCCAATCGTTTTCATTTTGACTGGATCCAATAGTAATGTCCCCACTTCCATTTCTCATTTTCGTAATTTGAGTATTCTCTCTTTTTTTCTTAGTCACTCCATAAAGTTTGTCAATTTTATCTTTCAAAAAACCAACTTTCAGTTTTGTTGATTTTCTCCATTTTTGTATTTTCTGTTTTATTTATTTCTGAATTAATCTTTCTTTCTTTCCTTCCTAGGGTTTAATTTGTTCTTTTCTAGTGCCTAAATTGTAAATTTAGATTGCTAATTTGAGGTCCTTTGGGTGTTTTTTGTTTTGTTTTCTTTTGAGAGGGAGTCTCGCTCTTGTTGCCCAGGCTGGAGTGCAATGGTGCGATCTCGGCTCACTGCAACCTCTGCCTCCCAGGTTTAAGCAATTCTCTTGCTTCAGCCTCCCAAGTCGCTGGGATTACAGGCGCCTGCCACCACAACCGGCTAATTTTGTATTTTCAGCAGAGACAGGGTTTCTCCCTGTTGTTCAGGCTAGTCTCGAACTCCTGACCTCAGGTGATTGGCTCACCTCAGCCTCCCAAAGTGCTGGGATTACAGGCATTAACCGCGACGCCTGGCTTTCTTTAGGTTTTTTTCATGTAAGCATTTCACACTATAAATTTCCCTGTTAGCACTGCTTTCACTGCATCCCAAAGTTTGGCTATGCTGTGTTTTCATTTTCATTCATTTCTGAGTACAGCTGAGCCTTGAACAACATGGGTTTGAACTGCAAGGGTGCACTTATACAGGAATTGTTTTCAATAAGTACAGTAGGTCCTCTGATTTCATTAATTCTGCATCTGTAACCAAAGGCAGATTGAAAATACAGTCTTCACAGAGCGCAAACCCTGAGGATACAGCGGCCTAACTTTTTTAATGCCCAGGTTTTACAGGGCCAACTGCAAGACTTGACTCTGTGTGGATTTTGGCCTACTTACGGGGTCCTGGAACCAATCCCCTGTGGATACTGACACCCAACTGTATTTTCTGATTTCTCTTGTGGTTTCTTCTTTAACCCATTGGTTGTTTAAGCAAATATCTGAATCTCTTCAAATACCTGAGACTGGATAATTTATTAAAAAGAGACATTTATTTCTCTCAGTTCTCAAGGCTGGGGTGTCCAAGGTCAAGTCATCAGCCCATTCAGTGTCTAAGGAGGGCCCAGTCTCTCCTTCCAAGATGACACAACGTTGCTTCATCTTTCAGAGGGGAAGAACATTGTGTCCCCACACGGAGGAGACGGAGGGAATGAACCCACTCAAGTCCTTTTCTAAGGGCTCTAATTTCATCCATAAGGACTTCTACCCTCATGAGATAATCGCCTCCTAAAGAATCCACCTTTTTACCCTTTTTTTTTTTTTTTCTTTTTCTTTTTTTTGTTTGAGACAGGGTCTCATTCTATTGCCCCTACGGCAGTGCAGTAGCCTGTAGCCTGATCATGGCTCACTGCAGCCTTGACCTCCCAGGCTCAACCAGTCCTCCTGCTTCAGCCTCCTGAGTAGCTGGGACTACAGGCCTGCACCACCACGCCCACCGAATTTGGTGTTTTTTCTAGAGACAAGTTTTGCCATTTTGCCCTGGCTGGTCTTGAACTCCTGGGCTCGAACAATCTGACTGCCTTTCCCTTCCAAAGTGCTGGGATGACAGCGTTAGCCACCACCCCAGGCCAGTGCCCACCTCTTAATACTATCATATTGGCAAATAAATTTCAGCATATAAATTTTGGGGGACATTCAGACCATAGCAGTGTGTTCTTTACTTTCCAAAAAGAAAACAGGTCAGTTTATCAGTTTTCCTTGTATTATTGATTTTTAACTCGATTTTGTTGTGGTCAGAGAAGACATTTGATAATACGCTGTTCGCCCTTCGCCAGCCTCGACGACTCTGGGTGAGGGGGCAAGAGGGGCCCTCGCAGGATTCCTGAGCGGCCAGGGATCCCAAAGAATACCTGCGCGACAGGGCGGAGGACCCGACGGGGTCCCAGGATCGTGGGCCGTGGGCCCTGACGCCTCGGAGCACTCCCTGTTCCGAGCGGGCCCGACGTGGTGGAAGCTCGGGAGCTCGGCAGCCGGGAGAGGCAGCAGGCGAAGAGGCTCCGGGATCCCGATCCGAGCACGACGACCCCGGGCTGGCGGTGCGGGCTGGAAGCCGGCGGGCATGGCTGGGCCGGGCTCTTGGGGCAGCCAGGCGCCTCTGCCGGCGTCTACGGCCATACCACCCTGAACGCGCCCGATCTCGTCTGATCTCGGAAGCTAAGCAGGGTCGGGCCTGGTTAGTACTTGGATGGGAGACCGCCTGGGAATACCGGGTGCTGTAGGCTTTTTGGCTTGCTTTCTTCTCTTTCTTTCTTTTCTACCTTCCTTTCTTCCCTTCTCTCACTCACTCTTCTTTCCTTCTTTCTTTCCTTCTTTCTCTCTTTCTTTCCTTTCTTTCTTTCTTTCCTTCTTTCTTTCTATCTCTCCCTCTTTCTATCTCGCTCTTTCTCTCTCTTTTGCTTTCCTTCTTACTTTCATTCTTTTCTGTTTCTTCCCTTGCTATCTTTCCTTTCTTTCTTTGTCTCTCTCTCTTTCTTTCTTTCGTTCTGCTGTCTTTCCTTCTTTCTTTCTTTCTACCTCTCTATCTTTCTTTCTATCCTTCCTCCTTTCTTTCCTTCTTTCTTTCTCTCTCCCTCTCTCTTGCTTGCTCTTTCTTTCTTTCCTTCTTTCTTTCATTCTTTTCTTTTCTTCCCTTGCTATCTTCCTTTTCTTTCTTCTCGTTCTTCCTTCTTTCTTGCTTTCCTTCTTTCTTTCTTTCTCCTATCTCTCTGTCTCTTTCTTTCTCTCTCTTTCTCTTTCTTTATTTCGTTCTTTCCTTCTTTCTTGCTTTTCTTTCTCACTTTCTTTTCTTCCTTTCTCTTTCTTTCTTTCTTCTCTTTGCTCCTTTCTTTCTTTCCTTTCTTTCTTTCTTTCTTTCTTTCTTTCTTTCTTTCTTTCTTTCTTTCTTTCTTTCTTTCCCTCCTTCCTTCCTTCCTTCCTTCCTTCCTTCCTTCCTTCCTTCCTTCCTTCCTTCTTTCTTTCTTTCCTTCCTTCTTTCTTTCTTTCCTTCTTTCTTTCTGTCTTTCCTTTTTCTTCCAGACGGAGTCTCGCTGTCACCCAGCCTGGAGTGCAGTGGCAAGATCTCGGCTCACTGCAAGCTCCGCCTCCCGGGTTCACGCCATTCTCCTGCCTCAGCCTCCCAAACAGCTGGGACTACAGGCGCCCGCCACCACGCCCGGCTCATGTTTTGTCGTTTTAGTGGAGACGGGGTTTCACCGTGTTAGCCAGGCTGGTCTGGATCTCCTGACGTCGTGATCCACCCGCCTCGGCCTCCCAAAGTGCTGGGACTACAGGCGTGATCCACCGCGCCCGGCCTGCTGTAGGCTTTTGTGGCTTCCCCTCTCCCTCCCTTGCCCCTACTATCGCCATGCTTCCCAACCTCCCCGGACTCTGCTCCCCCCTTGTCGCCCGCCTACACCCCCGCCGCAGCCGGGGACCTCCTCCTGGGGGTCCGCCACCAAAGCACCACCGGGCAGCAGCATCCCACCGCTTCCGCCTCGCCGCCGCCCGGCCAGGAGCCCGGCTCCAGCCCTGGAGGGCAGGAGGCCGGACCCCAAAGGCGCAGGCGCGGGTTCCCTGCCGTTCCCGGCGCCTTCCCGCTCCCGGAACGCACAGGCGATTCAATCCATTCACCGGGCGGGCGCCGCCGCAACCTTCCAAACCGGGGGAAGGGGCGGGCAGGGCCAGCGGGTGCCACAGACGCCAGCCGAGACCTCCGCTCCAGAACGCAGGGGCTGCTTTATCCGGGGGAAGGACATTGCTTCGCCAGCAACCAGGAAAACAGTCCCTGTGCACCCGGATTCCCATTGCCACCAACTTCGTGTAAACTCCAGTCCCGAGGACACGCCAGAGACCCAGGCCTCGGGCCCCGTGGGCACGCCCGGTGCCACGGCTCCCGCCAAAAGGGCGGGCGCACTCTGCAAATCAAGGGGCCCACCGCACCGCACCAAGAGCACAGGGAGGTGCCAACACAGGAAGGAGCCTACGAAACCCACCCCCAAAGCAAGCAATTAATCCAAGACAAAACCCGTCTCAGCGCTCCGTTGCTCCTCTCGCATGGACGGCCTGGCCACCCTGTTCTGGCCCAGCCCAAGCCCCCTCCACCCTATCCCGGCCTGCTCAAAAGGGCCCTGCCTACGGGAGCAGGGCGCTCCCTCTCCAAGGCTCTATCGCTCTCGCTCTCTAGCTCCCTGCCCCTCTCTCTTCTGGGTTTGCCCCTGCACCTCGCGCTATTTCTGTCGCCTTTCCTCTGTCTCTCCCTCTCTGTCTGTCTTTCTCGCTCTCTCTGTCCCTCTCTCTATCTCTGCCTCTCTGTCTCTTTCCCTCTCCACCTCCCCTGTCTCTCTCGATCGCTGTCTCTCTCCCTCCCTCGGTTTCAATCTCTCCATCTATCTCTTCCTTGCTCTCCTTCAAGCCGTTTCTGTGTGCACGTGTGTGTGTGTGCGTGTGTGTGTGTGTGTGTGTGTGTGTGTGTGTGTGTCTGTGTGTGAGCGCGCGCGCGTGTGTGGGTTCCCGCGCGCGAGCGCCCGGGTGTGTCTGTGTGTGGGGCTGTGGATTTGCTGCTGGTGGTGGTGGGGTGTTTCTGGGTTTCTCTCAGCCCCTCTCGCCGGGGATCAGGCTGCCGGCTCTAGTGCCAGCCCGGGGCAAAGCAGGGCCATCCTCCAACACCCCAGCCCCCACGCCCTCTTGCCCACCGGCCGGGTCTTGGTCGGGACAAGCGACCGTGGTGGGGGCGTTGTGAGAAAAAGGCCAGGCGCGGCTGGGCCGGCTGTTCGCCCTTGGCCAGCCCTGACGCCTCTGGGGGGGTGGGCCAAGAGGGGGCCTCGCAGGAGCTCCCCAGCGGCCAGGGATCCAAAAGAATACCTCCACGACAGGGCGGAGGACCCGCCGGGGTCCCAGGATCGTGGGCCCTGGGCCCTGACGCCTCGGAGCACTCCCTGTTCCGAGCGGGCCCGACGTGGTGGAAGCTCGGGAGCTCGGCAGCCGGGGGAAGGCCGCGGGCGAGCGGCTCGGGGGTCCCGATCCGAGCCCGGCGACCCCGGGCTGGCGGTGCGGGCTGGAAGCCGGCGGGCATGGCTGGGCCGGGCTCTTGGGGCAGCCAGGCGCCTCTGCCGGCGTCTACGGCCATACCACCCTGAACGCGCCCGATCTCGTCTGATCTCGGAAGCTAAGCAGGGTCGGGCCTGGTTAGTACTTGGATGGGAGACCGCCTGGGAATACCGGGTGCTGTAGGCTTTTTGGCTTGCTTTCTTCTCTTTCTTTCTTTTCTACCTTCCTTTCTTCCCTTCTCTCACTCACTCTTCTTTCCTTCTTTCTTTCCTTCTTTCTCTCTTTCTTTCCTTTCTTTCTTTCCTTCTTTCTTTCTATCGCTCCCTCTTTCTATCTCGCTCTTTCTCTCTCTTTTGCTTTCCTTCTTACTTTCATTCTTTTCTGTTTCTTCCCTTGCTATCTTTCCTTTCTTTCTTTGTCTCTCTCTCTTTCTCTTCCTTCCTTCCTTCCTTCCTTTCTTCCTTCCTCTCTATCTCTCTATCACTCTTTCTTTCTTTCCTTCCTTCTTTCTTTCTCTCTTTGTTTTCTTTCTTTCTTTCCTTCTTTCTCTCTCTCTCTCTTTCTCGCTCTTTCTCTCTTTCTTTCCTTCTTTTCTTTTCCTTCCCTTGCTATCTTTGTTTTCTTTCTTTCTCTTTTCTTTTCTTTCCTTCTTTCTTTCTTTCTCCTATCTCTCTGTCTCTTTCTTTCTCTTTCTTTATTTCATTCTTTCCTTTTCTCTTGCTTTTCTTTCTTTCTCACTTTCTTCCTTTCTCTTTCTTTCTTTCTTTCTTTGTTTCATTCTTTCTTCGGTCTTTGCCTCTTTCTTCCTTTCTTTCTTTCCTTCTTACTTTCATTCTTTTCTTTTTCTTCCCTTACTATCTTTCCCTTCTTTCTTTCTCTCTCTGTCTTTCTCTCTCTTTCTTTCTCTCTCTCTCTCTCTTTCTCTCTCACTCTTTCTTTCTTTCTTTCTTTCTTTCTTTCTTTCTTTCTTTCTTTCTTTCTTTCTTTCTTTCTTTCTTTCTTTCTTTCCTACTTGGTTTCTTTCTTTCTTTCCTTTTTCTTCCAGACGGAGTCTCACTCTGTCACCCAACCTGGAGTGCAGTGGCAAGATCTGGGCCCACTGCAAGCTCCGCCTCCCGGGTTCACGCCATTCTCCTGCCTCAGCCTCCTGAGTAGCTGGGATTACAGGCATGCACCACCACACCTGGCTAATTTTGTATTTTTAGTAGAGACGGGGCTTCTCCATGTTGGTTAGCTTGGTCTTGGTCTGGAACTCCCAACTTCAGGCGATCCACCCACTTTCCCAAAGTGCTAGGATACCCAAAGTGCTAGGATTACAGGCGTGAGTCACCAGCGCCCGGTCAGACTAGGGGTATAGTTTTAGGCTTCTGCTTGGCTTTCCTTTTCTGTGATGAATTTCACCTCACAGTCTTAGGATATGGTGAGGAGTTTTAGGCATCGATCTTCATATGGGATATTATTCTACAGTTTTCTCTTGTAAAATCTTTGTCTTGCTTTGGTATCAGGGCAATTGTAGCCTCATAGAATGAGTTAGGGAATACTCCCTCCTCTTCAAGGTTTTGGCAGGATTAACAAGGATTACTATTCGTTCTCTAAATATTTGATAGAGAAGTCAAGTCCAAGGCTTTTTTTTTTTTTTTTTTTTTTTTTGGCAGGAGATATTGGGTTACTGATTCAGTCTCCTTACTAGTTACTAGTCTATTCAGATTTTCACTTTCTTTGTGATTTAGTCTTGGTAGGGTTCATGTTCCTAGGAATTTATCCATTTCATCCAAGTTATCCAATATGTTGGTGTACAATTGTTCTTAGCACTCTCTTACAATCCTATTCATTTATTTCTTTGAGACAGGATCTCATCTGTCACCTAGGCTAGAGTGCAGTGGTGTGATCTAGGCTCATTACAACCTCCACCTCCCAGGTTCAAGCGATCCTCCTACCTCAGCCTCCTCAGTAGCTGGGACAACAGGCTTTTGCCATCAAGATGGGCTGAATTTTCTTCTTTCTTTCTTTCTTTCTTTCTTTCTTTAATTTATTTATTTTTTTCTTTCCTTTTTATCTTTTTTTTTTTTTTGTAAAGACCGGGTTTGACCATATCTCCCAGGCTGGTCTTGAACTCCTGAGCTAAAGTGATTCACCTGCCTGAACCTCCCGAGTAGCTGGGATTACAGGGGCCTACCACCACACCCGGCTAATTTTTTTTGTATTTTTAGTAGAGATGGTTTCACCATGTTGGCCAGGTTAGTCTTGAACTCCTAACCTCAAGTGATCTGCATGCCTCGGCCTCCCAAAGTGCTGGGATTATAGGTGTGAGCCACTTCACCCTGCCAATCGTTTTCATTTTGACTGGATCCAATAGTAATGTCCCCACTTCCATTTCTCATTTTCGTAATTTGAGTATTCTCTCTTTTTTTCTTAGTCACTCCATAAAGTTTGTCAATTTTATCTTTCAAAAAACCAACTTTCAGTTTTGTTGATTTTCTCCATTTTTGTATTTTCTGTTTTATTTATTTCTGAATTAATCTTTCTTTCTTTCCTTCCTAGGGTTTAATTTGTTCTTTTCTAGTGCCTAAATTGTAAATTTAGATTGCTAATTTGAGGTCCTTTGGGTGTTTTTTGTTTTGTTTTCTTTTGAGAGGGAGTCTCGCTCTTGTTGCCCAGGCTGGAGTGCAATGGTGCGATCTCGGCTCACTGCAACCTCTGCCTCCCAGGTTTAAGCAATTCTCTTGCTTCAGCCTCCCAAGTCGCTGGGATTACAGGCGCCTGCCACCACAACCGGCTAATTTTGTATTTTCAGCAGAGACAGGGTTTCTCCCTGTTGTTCAGGCTAGTCTCGAACTCCTGACCTCAGGTGATTGGCTCACCTCAGCCTCCCAAAGTGCTGGGATTACAGGCATTAACCGCGACGCCTGGCTTTCTTTAGGTTTTTTTCATGTAAGCATTTCACACTATAAATTTCCCTGTTAGCACTGCTTTCACTGCATCCCAAAGTTTGGCTATGCTGTGTTTTCATTTTCATTCATTTCTGAGTACAGCTGAGCCTTGAACAACATGGGTTTGAACTGCAAGGGTGCACTTATACAGGAATTGTTTTCAATAAGTACAGTAGGTCCTCTGATTTCATTAATTCTGCATCTGTAACCAAAGGCAGATTGAAAATACAGTCTTCACAGAGCGCAAACCCTGAGGATACAGCGGCCTAACTTTTTTAATGCCCAGGTTTTACAGGGCCAACTGCAAGACTTGACTCTGTGTGGATTTTGGCCTACTTACGGGGTCCTGGAACCAATCCCCTGTGGATACTGACACCCAACTGTATTTTCTGATTTCTCTTGTGGTTTCTTCTTTAACCCATTGGTTGTTTAAGCAAATATCTGAATCTCTTCAAATACCTGAGACTGGATAATTTATTAAAAAGAGACATTTATTTCTCTCAGTTCTCAAGGCTGGGGTGTCCAAGGTCAAGTCATCAGCCCATTCAGTGTCTAAGGAGGGCCCAGTCTCTCCTTCCAAGATGACACAACGTTGCTTCATCTTTCAGAGGGGAAGAACATTGTGTCCCCACACGGAGGAGACGGAGGGAATGAACCCACTCAAGTCCTTTTCTAAGGGCTCTAATTTCATCCATAAGGACTTCTACCCTCATGAGATAATCGCCTCCTAAAGAATCCACCTTTTTACCCTTTTTTTTTTTTTTTCTTTTTCTTTTTTTTGTTTGAGACAGGGTCTCATTCTATTGCCCCTACGGCAGTGCAGTAGCCTGTAGCCTGATCATGGCTCACTGCAGCCTTGACCTCCCAGGCTCAACCAGTCCTCCTGCTTCAGCCTCCTGAGTAGCTGGGACTACAGGCCTGCACCACCACGCCCACCGAATTTGGTGTTTTTTCTAGAGACAAGTTTTGCCATTTTGCCCTGGCTGGTCTTGAACTCCTGGGCTCGAACAATCTGACTGCCTTTCCCTTCCAAAGTGCTGGGATGACAGCGTTAGCCACCACCCCAGGCCAGTGCCCACCTCTTAATACTATCATATTGGCAAATAAATTTCAGCATATAAATTTTGGGGGACATTCAGACCATAGCAGTGTGTTCTTTACTTTCCAAAAAGAAAACAGGTCAGTTTATCAGTTTTCCTTGTATTATTGATTTTTAACTCGATTTTGTTGTGGTCAGAGAAGACATTTGATAATACGCTGTTCGCCCTTCGCCAGCCTCGACGACTCTGGGTGAGGGGGCAAGAGGGGCCCTCGCAGGATTCCTGAGCGGCCAGGGATCCCAAAGAATACCTGCGCGACAGGGCGGAGGACCCGACGGGGTCCCAGGATCGTGGGCCGTGGGCCCTGACGCCTCGGAGCACTCCCTGTTCCGAGCGGGCCCGACGTGGTGGAAGCTCGGGAGCTCGGCAGCCGGGAGAGGCAGCAGGCGAAGAGGCTCCGGGATCCCGATCCGAGCACGACGACCCCGGGCTGGCGGTGCGGGCTGGAAGCCGGCGGGCATGGCTGGGCCGGGCTCTTGGGGCAGCCAGGCGCCTCTGCCGGCGTCTACGGCCATACCACCCTGAACGCGCCCGATCTCGTCTGATCTCGGAAGCTAAGCAGGGTCGGGCCTGGTTAGTACTTGGATGGGAGACCGCCTGGGAATACCGGGTGCTGTAGGCTTTTTGGCTTGCTTTCTTCTCTTTCTTTCTTTTCTACCTTCCTTTCTTCCCTTCTCTCACTCACTCTTCTTTCCTTCTTTCTTTCCTTCTTTCTCTCTTTCTTTCCTTTCTTTCTTTCTTTCCTTCTTTCTTTCTATCTCTCCCTCTTTCTATCTCGCTCTTTCTCTCTCTTTTGCTTTCCTTCTTACTTTCATTCTTTTCTGTTTCTTCCCTTGCTATCTTTCCTTTCTTTCTTTGTCTCTCTCTCTTTCTTTCTTTCGTTCTGCTGTCTTTCCTTCTTTCTTTCTTTCTACCTCTCTATCTTTCTTTCTATCCTTCCTCCTTTCTTTCCTTCTTTCTTTCTCTCTCCCTCTCTCTTGCTTGCTCTTTCTTTCTTTCCTTCTTTCTTTCATTCTTTTCTTTTCTTCCCTTGCTATCTTCCTTTTCTTTCTTCTCGTTCTTCCTTCTTTCTTGCTTTCCTTCTTTCTTTCTTTCTCCTATCTCTCTGTCTCTTTCTTTCTCTCTCTTTCTCTTTCTTTATTTCGTTCTTTCCTTCTTTCTTGCTTTTCTTTCTCACTTTCTTTTCTTCCTTTCTCTTTCTTTCTTTCTTCTCTTTGCTCCTTTCTTTCTTTCCTTTCTTTCTTTCTTTCTTTCTTTCTTTCTTTCTTTCTTTCTTTCTTTCTTTCTTTCTTTCTTTCTTTCTTTCTTTCTTTCCCTCCTTCCTTCCTTCCTTCCTTCCTTCCTTCTTTCTTTCTTTCCTTCCTTCTTTCTTTCTTTCCTTCTTTCTTTCTGTCTTTCCTTTTTCTTCCAGACGGAGTCTCGCTGTCACCCAGCCTGGAGTGCAGTGGCAAGATCTCGGCTCACTGCAAGCTCCGCCTCCCGGGTTCACGCCATTCTCCTGCCTCAGCCTCCCAAACAGCTGGGACTACAGGCGCCCGCCACCACGCCCGGCTCATGTTTTGTCGTTTTAGTGGAGACGGGGTTTCACCGTGTTAGCCAGGCTGGTCTGGATCTCCTGACGTCGTGATCCACCCGCCTCGGCCTCCCAAAGTGCTGGGACTACAGGCGTGATCCACCGCGCCCGGCCTGCTGTAGGCTTTTGTGGCTTCCCCTCTCCCTCCCTTGCCCCTACTATCGCCATGCTTCCCAACCTCCCCGGACTCTGCTCCCCCCTTGTCGCCCGCCTACACCCCCGCCGCAGCCGGGGACCTCCTCCTGGGGGTCCGCCACCAAAGCACCACCGGGCAGCAGCATCCCACCGCTTCCGCCTCGCCGCCGCCCGGCCAGGAGCCCGGCTCCAGCCCTGGAGGGCAGGAGGCCGGACCCCAAAGGCGCAGGCGCGGGTTCCCTGCCGTTCCCGGCGCCTTCCCGCTCCCGGAACGCACAGGCGATTCAATCCATTCACCGGGCGGGCGCCGCCGCAACCTTCCAAACCGGGGGAAGGGGCGGGCAGGGCCAGCGGGTGCCACAGACGCCAGCCGAGACCTCCGCTCCAGAACGCAGGGGCTGCTTTATCCGGGGGAAGGACATTGCTTCGCCAGCAACCAGGAAAACAGTCCCTGTGCACCCGGATTCCCATTGCCACCAACTTCGTGTAAACTCCAGTCCCGAGGACACGCCAGAGACCCAGGCCTCGGGCCCCGTGGGCACGCCCGGTGCCACGGCTCCCGCCAAAAGGGCGGGCGCACTCTGCAAATCAAGGGGCCCACCGCACCGCACCAAGAGCACAGGGAGGTGCCAACACAGGAAGGAGCCTACGAAACCCACCCCCAAAGCAAGCAATTAATCCAAGACAAAACCCGTCTCAGCGCTCCGTTGCTCCTCTCGCATGGACGGCCTGGCCACCCTGTTCTGGCCCAGCCCAAGCCCCCTCCACCCTATCCCGGCCTGCTCAAAAGGGCCCTGCCTACGGGAGCAGGGCGCTCCCTCTCCAAGGCTCTATCGCTCTCGCTCTCTAGCTCCCTGCCCCTCTCTCTTCTGGGTTTGCCCCTGCACCTCGCGCTATTTCTGTCGCCTTTCCTCTGTCTCTCCCTCTCTGTCTGTCTTTCTCGCTCTCTCTGTCCCTCTCTCTATCTCTGCCTCTCTGTCTCTTTCCCTCTCCACCTCCCCTGTCTCTCTCGATCGCTGTCTCTCTCCCTCCCTCGGTTTCAATCTCTCCATCTATCTCTTCCTTGCTCTCCTTCAAGCCGTTTCTGTGTGCACGTGTGTGTGTGTGTGCGTGTGTGTGTGTGTGTGTGTGTGTGTGTGTGTGTGTGTCTGTGTGTGAGCGCGCGCGCGTGTGTGGGTTCCCGCGCGCGAGCGCCCGGGTGTGTCTGTGTGTGGGGCTGTGGATTTGCTGCTGGTGGTGGTGGGGTGTTTCTGGGTTTCTCTCAGCCCCTCTCGCCGGGGATCAGGCTGCCGGCTCTAGTGCCAGCCCGGGGCAAAGCAGGGCCATCCCCCAACACCCCAGCCCCCACGCCCTCTTGCCCACCGGCCGGGTCTTGGTCGGGACAAGCGACCGTGGTGGGGGCGTTGTGAGAAAAAGGCCAGGCGCGGCTGGGCCGGCTGTTCGCCCTTGGCCAGCCCTGACGCCTCTGGGGGGGTGGGCCAAGAGGGGGCCTCGCAGGAGCTCCCCAGCGGCCAGGGATCCAAAAGAATACCTCCACGACAGGGCGGAGGACCCGCCGGGGTCCCAGGATCGTGGGCCCTGGGCCCTGACGCCTCGGAGCACTCCCTGTTCCGAGCGGGCCCGACGTGGTGGAAGCTCGGGAGCTCGGCAGCCGGGGGAAGGCCGCGGGCGAGCGGCTCGGGGGTCCCGATCCGAGCCCGGCGACCCCGGGCTGGCGGTGCGGGCTGGAAGCCGGCGGGCATGGCTGGGCCGGGCTCTTGGGGCAGCCAGGCGCCTCTGCCGGCGTCTACGGCCATACCACCCTGAACGCGCCCGATCTCGTCTGATCTCGGAAGCTAAGCAGGGTCGGGCCTGGTTAGTACTTGGATGGGAGACCGCCTGGGAATACCGGGTGCTGTAGGCTTTTTGGCTTGCTTTCTTCTCTTTCTTTCTTTTCTACCTTCCTTTCTTCCCTTCTCTCACTCACTCTTCTTTCCTTCTTTCTTTCCTTCTTTCTCTCTTTCTTTCCTTTCTTTCTTTCCTTCTTTCTTTCTATCGCTCCCTCTTTCTATCTCGCTCTTTCTCTCTCTTTTGCTTTCCTTCTTACTTTCATTCTTTTCTGTTTCTTCCCTTGCTATCTTTCCTTTCTTTCTTTGTCTCTCTCTCTTTCTCTTCCTTCCTTCCTTCCTTCCTTTCTTCCTTCCTCTCTATCTCTCTATCACTCTTTCTTTCTTTCCTTCCTTCTTTCTTTCTCTCTTTGTTTTCTTTCTTTCTTTCCTTCTTTCTCTCTCTCTCTCTTTCTCGCTCTTTCTCTCTTTCTTTCCTTCTTTTCTTTTCCTTCCCTTGCTATCTTTGTTTTCTTTCTTTCTCTTTTCTTTTCTTTCCTTCTTTCTTTCTTTCTCCTATCTCTCTGTCTCTTTCTTTCTCTTTCTTTATTTCATTCTTTCCTTTTCTCTTGCTTTTCTTTCTTTCTCACTTTCTTCCTTTCTCTTTCTTTCTTTCTTTGTTTCATTCTTTCTTCGGTCTTTGCCTCTTTCTTCCTTTCTTTCTTTCCTTCTTACTTTCATTCTTTTCTTTTTCTTCCCTTACTATCTTTCCCTTCTTTCTTTCTCTCTCTGTCTTTCTCTCTCTTTCTTTCTCTCTCTCTCTTTCTCTCTCACTCTTTCTTTCTTTCTTTCTTTCTTTCTTTCTTTCTTTCTTTCTTTCTTTCTTTCTTTCTTTCTTTCTTTCTTTCTTTCTTTCCTACTTGGTTTCTTTCTTTCTTTCCTTTTTCTTCCAGACGGAGTCTCACTCTGTCACCCAACCTGGAGTGCAGTGGCAAGATCTGGGCCCACTGCAAGCTCCGCCTCCCGGGTTCACGCCATTCTCCTGCCTCAGCCTCCTGAGTAGCTGGGATTACAGGCATGCACCACCACACCTGGCTAATTTTGTATTTTTAGTAGAGACGGGGCTTCTCCATGTTGGTTAGCTTGGTCTTGGTCTGGAACTCCCAACTTCAGGCGATCCACCCACTTTCCCAAAGTGCTAGGATACCCAAAGTGCTAGGATTACAGGCGTGAGTCACCAGCGCCCGGTCAGACTAGGGGTATAGTTTTAGGCTTCTGCTTGGCTTTCCTTTTCTGTGATGAATTTCACCTCACAGTCTTAGGATATGGTGAGGAGTTTTAGGCATCGATCTTCATATGGGATATTATTCTACAGTTTTCTCTTGTAAAATCTTTGTCTTGCTTTGGTATCAGGGCAATTGTAGCCTCATAGAATGAGTTAGGGAATACTCCCTCCTCTTCAAGGTTTTGGCAGGATTAACAAGGATTACTATTCGTTCTCTAAATATTTGATAGAGAAGTCAAGTCCAAGGCTTTTTTTTTTTTTTTTTTTTTTTTTTTTTTTTTTTTTTTGGCAGGAGATATTGGGTTACTGATTCAGTCTCCTTACTAGTTACTAGTCTATTCAGATTTTCACTTTCTTTGTGATTTAGTCTTGGTAGGGTTCATGTTCCTAGGAATTTATCCATTTCATCCAAGTTATCCAATATGTTGGTGTACAATTGTTCTTAGCACTCTCTTACAATCCTATTCATTTATTTCTTTGAGACAGGATCTCATCTGTCACCTAGGCTAGAGTGCAGTGGTGTGATCTAGGCTCATTACAACCTCCACCTCCCAGGTTCAAGCGATCCTCCTACCTCAGCCTCCTCAGTAGCTGGGACAACAGGCTTTTGCCATCAAGATGGGCTGAATTTTCTTCTTTCTTTCTTTCTTTCTTTCTTTCTTTCTTTCTTTCTTTCTTTAATTTATTTATTTTTTTCTTTCCTTTTTATCTTTTTTTTTTTTTTGTAAAGACCGGGTTTGACCATATCTCCCAGGCTGGTCTTGAACTCCTGAGCTAAAGTGATTCACCTGCCTGAACCTCCCGAGTAGCTGGGATTACAGGGGCCTACCACCACACCCGGCTAATTTTTTTTGTATTTTTAGTAGAGATGGTTTCACCATGTTGGCCAGGTTAGTCTTGAACTCCTAACCTCAAGTGATCTGCATGCCTCGGCCTCCCAAAGTGCTGGGATTATAGGTGTGAGCCACTTCACCCTGCCAATCGTTTTCATTTTGACTGGATCCAATAGTAATGTCCCCACTTCCATTTCTGATTTTCGTAATTTGAGTATTCTCTCTTTTTTTCTTAGTCACTCCATAAAGTTTGTCAATTTTATCTTTCAAAAAACCAACTTTCAGTTTTGTTGATTTTCTCCATTTTTGTATTTTCTGTTTTATTTATTTCTGAATTAATCTTTCTTTCTTTCCTTCCTAGGGTTTAATTTGTTCTTTTCTAGTGCCTAAATTGTAAATTTAGATTGCTAATTTGAGGTCCTTTGGGTGTTTTTTGTTTTGTTTTCTTTTGAGAGGGAGTCTCGCTCTTGTTGCCCAGGCTGGAGTGCAATGGTGCGATCTCGGCTCACTGCAACCTCTGCCTCCCAGGTTTAAGCAATTCTCTTGCTTCAGCCTCCCAAGTCGCTGGGATTACAGGCGCCTGCCACCACAACCGGCTAATTTTGTATTTTCAGCAGAGACAGGGTTTCTCCCTGTTGTTCAGGCTAGTCTCGAACTCCTGACCTCAGGTGATTGGCTCACCTCAGCCTCCCAAAGTGCTGGGATTACAGGCATTAACCGCGACGCCTGGCTTTCTTTAGGTTTTTTTCATGTAAGCATTTCACACTATAAATTTCCCTGTTAGCACTGCTTTCACTGCATCCCAAAGTTTGGCTATGCTGTGTTTTCATTTTCATTCATTTCTGAGTACAGCTGAGCCTTGAACAACATGGGTTTGAACTGCAAGGGTGCACTTATACAGGAATTGTTTTCAATAAGTACAGTAGGTCCTCTGATTTCATTAATTCTGCATCTGTAACCAAAGGCAGATTGAAAATACAGTCTTCACAGAGCGCAAACCCTGAGGATACAGCGGCCTAACTTTTTTAATGCCCAGGTTTTACAGGGCCAACTGCAAGACTTGACTCTGTGTGGATTTTGGCCTACTTACGGGGTCCTGGAACCAATCCCCTGTGGATACTGACACCCAACTGTATTTTCTGATTTCTCTTGTGGTTTCTTCTTTAACCCATTGGTTGTTTAAGCAAATATCTGAATCTCTTCAAATACCTGAGACTGGATAATTTATTAAAAAGAGACATTTATTTCTCTCAGTTCTCAAGGCTGGGGTGTCCAAGGTCAAGTCATCAGCCCATTCAGTGTCTAAGGAGGGCCCAGTCTCTCCTTCCAAGATGACACAACGTTGCTTCATCTTTCAGAGGGGAAGAACATTGTGTCCCCACACGGAGGAGACGGAGGGAATGAACCCACTCAAGTCCTTTTCTAAGGGCTCTAATTTCATCCATAAGGACTTCTACCCTCATGAGATAATCGCCTCCTAAAGAATCCACCTTTTTACCCTTTTTTTTTTTTTTTTTCTTTTTCTTTTTTTTGTTTGAGACAGGGTCTCATTCTATTGCCCCTACGGCAGTGCAGTAGCCTGTAGCCTGATCATGGCTCACTGCAGCCTTGACCTCCCAGGCTCAACCAGTCCTCCTGCTTCAGCCTCCTGAGTAGCTGGGACTACAGGCCTGCACCACCACGCCCACCGAATTTGGTGTTTTTTCTAGAGACAAGTTTTGCCATTTTGCCCTGGCTGGTCTTGAACTCCTGGGCTCGAACAATCTGACTGCCTTTCCCTTCCAAAGTGCTGGGATGACAGCGTTAGCCACCACCCCAGGCCAGTGCCCACCTCTTAATACTATCATATTGGCAAATAAATTTCAGCATATAAATTTTGGGGGACATTCAGACCATAGCAGTGTGTTCTTTACTTTCCAAAAAGAAAACAGGTCAGTTTATCAGTTTTCCTTGTATTATTGATTTTTAACTCGATTTTGTTGTGGTCAGAGAAGACATTTGATAATACGCTGTTCGCCCTTCGCCAGCCTCGACGACTCTGGGTGAGGGGGCAAGAGGGGCCCTCGCAGGATTCCTGAGCGGCCAGGGATCCCAAAGAATACCTGCGCGACAGGGCGGAGGACCCGACGGGGTCCCAGGATCGTGGGCTGTGGGCCCTGACGCCTCGGAGCACTCCCTGTTCCGAGCGGGCCCGACGTGGTGGAAGCTCGGGAGCTCGGCAGCCGGGAGAGGCAGCAGGCGAAGAGGCTCCGGGATCCCGATCCGAGCACGACGACCCCGGGCTGGCGGTGCGGGCTGGAAGCCGGCGGGCATGGCTGGGCCGGGCTCTTGGGGCAGCCAGGCGCCTCTGCCGGCGTCTACGGCCATACCACCCTGAACGCGCCCGATCTCGTCTGATCTCGGAAGCTAAGTAGGGTCGGGCCTGGTTAGTACTTCCATTGATGGGAGAGCGCCTGGGAATACCGGGTGCTGTAGGCTTTTTGGCTTGCTTTCTTCTCTTTCTTTCTTTTCTACCTTCCTTTCTTCCCTTCTCTCACTCACTCTTCTTTCTTTCTTTCTTTCCTTCTTTCTCTCTTTCTTTCCTTTCTTTCTTTCCTTCTTTCTCTCTCTCTCTCTTTCTCGCTCTTTCTCTCTTTCTTTCCTTCTTTTCTTTGTCTTCCCTTGCTTTCTTTGTTTTCTTTCTTTCTCTTTTCTTTTCTTTCCTTCTTTCTTTCTCCTATCTCTCTGTCTCTTTCTTTCAATTTCTTTATTTCATTCTTTCCTTTTCTCTTGCTTTTCTTTCTCACTTTCTTCCTTTCTCTTTCTTTCTTTCTTTCTTTCCTTCTTTCTTTCTTTCTTTCTTTCTTTCTTTCTTTCTTTCTTTGTTTCATTCTTTCTTCGGTCTTTGCCTCTTTCTTCCTTTCTTTCTTTCCTTCTTACTTTCATTCTTTTCTTTTTCTTCCCTTACTATCTTTCCCTTCTTTCTTTCTCTCTCTTTCTTTCTCTCTCTTTCTTTCTCTCTCTCTCTCTCTTTCTCTCTCACTCTTTCTTTCTTTCTTTCTTTCTTTCTTTCTTTCTTTCTTTCTTTCCTACTTGGTTTCTTTCTTTCTTTCCTACTTGGTTTCTTTCTTTCTTTCCTTTTTCTTCCAGACGGAGTCTCACTCTGTCACCCAACCTGGAGTGCAGTGGCAAGATCTGGGCCCACTGCAAGCTCCGCCTCCCGGGTTCACGCCATTCTCCTGCCTCAGCCTCCTGAGTAGCTGGGATTACAGGCATGCACCACCACACCTGGCTAATTTTGTATTTTTAGTAGAGACGGGGCTTCTCCATGTTGGTTAGCTTGGTCTTGGTCTGGAACTCCCAACTTCAGGCGATCCACCCACTTTCCCAAAGTGCTAGGATACCCAAAGTGCTAGGATTACAGGCGTGAGTCACCAGCGCCTGGTCAGACTAGGGGTATAGTTTTAGGCTTCTGCTTGGCTTTCCTTTTCTGTGATGAATTTCACCTCACAGTCTTAGGATATGGTGAGGAGTTTTAGGCATCGATCTTCATATGGGATATTATTCTACAGTTTTCTCTTGTAGAATCTTTGTCTTGCTTTGGTATCGGGGCAATTGTAGCCTCATAGAATGAGTTAGGGAATACTCCCTCCTCTTCAAGGTTTTGGCAGGATTAACAAGGATTACTATTCGTTCTCTAAATATTTGATAGAGAAGTCAAGTCCAAGGCTTTTTTTTTTTTTTTTTTTTTTTTTTTTTTTTTTTTTGGCAGGAGATATTGGGTTACTGATTCAGTCTCCTTACTAGTTACTAGTCTATTCAGATTTTCACTTTCTTTGTGATTTAGTCTTGGTAGGGTTCATGTTCCTAGGAATTTATCCATTTCATCCAAGTTATCCAATATGTTGGTGTACAATTGTTCTTAGCACTCTCTTACAATCCTATTCATTTATTTCTTTGAGACAGGATCTCATCTGTCACCTAGGCTAGAGTGCAGTGGTGTGATCTAGGCTCATTACAACCTCCACCTCCCAGGTTCAAGCGATCCTCCTACCTCAGCCTCCTCAGTAGCTGGGACAACAGGCTTTTGCCATCAAGATGGGCTGAATTTTCTTCTTTCTTTCTTTCTTTCTTTCTTTCTTTCTTTCTTTCTTTAATTTATTTATTTTTTTCTTTCCTTTTTATCTTTTTTTTTTTTTTGTAAAGACCGGGTTTGACCATATCTCCCAGGCTGGTCTTGAACTCCTGAGCTAAAGTGATTCACCTGCCTGAACCTCCCGAGTAGCTGGGATTACATGGGCCTACCACCACACCCGGCTAATTTTTTTTTTGTATTTTTAGTAGAGATGGTTTCACCATGTTGGCCAGGTTGGTCTTGAACTCCTAACCTCAAGTGATCTGCATGCCTCGGCCTCCCAAAGTGCTGGGATTATAGGTGTGAGCCACTTCACCCTGCCAATCGTTTTCATTTTGACTGGATCCAATAGTAATGTCCCCACTTCCATTTCTGATTTTCGTAATTTGAGTATTCTCTCTTTTTTTCTTAGTCACTCCATAAAGTTTGTCAATTTTATCTTTCAAAAAACCAACTTTCAGTTTTGTTGATTTTCTCCATTTTTGTATTTTCTGTTTTATTTATTTCTGAATTAATCTTTCTTTCTTTCCTTCCTAGGGTTTAATTTGTTCTTTTCTAGTGCCTAAATTGTAAATTTAGATTGCTAATTTGAGGTCCTTTGGGTGTTTTTTGTTTTGTTTTCTTTTGAGAGGGAGTCTCGCTCTTGTTGCCCAGGCTGGAGTGCAATGGTGCGATCTCGGCTCACTGCAACCTCTGCCTCCCAGGTTTAAGCAATTCTCTTGCTTCAGCCTCCCAAGTCGCTGGGATTACAGGCGCCTGCCACCACAACCGGCTAATTTTGTATTTTCAGCAGAGACAGGGTTTCTCCCTGTTGTTCAGGCTAGTCTCGAACTCCTGACCTCAGGTGATTGGCTCACCTCAGCCTCCCAAAGTGCTGGGATTACAGGCATTAACCGCGACGCCTGGCTTTCTTTAGGTTTTTTTCATGTAAGCATTTCACACTATAAATTTCCCTGTTAGCACTGCTTTCACTGCATCCCAAAGTTTGGCTATGCTGTGTTTTCATTTTCATTCATTTCTGAGTACAGCTGAGCCTTGAACAACATGGGTTTGAACTGCAAGGGTGCACTTATACAGGAATTGTTTTCAATAAGTACAGTAGGTCCTCTGATTTCATTAATTCTGCATCTGTAACCAAAGGCAGATTGAAAATACAGTCTTCACAGAGCGCAAACCCTGAGGATACAGCGGCCTAACTTTTTTAATGCCCAGGTTTTACAGGGCCAACTGCAAGACTTGACTCTGTGTGGATTTTGGCCTACTTATGGGGTCCTGGAACCAATCTCCTGTGGATACTGACACCCAACTGTATTTTCTGATTTCTCTTGTGGTTTCTTCTTTAACCCATTGGTTGTTTAAGCAAATATCTGAATCTCTTCAAATACCTGAGACTGGATAATTTATTAAAAAGAGACATTTATTTCTCTCAGTTCTCAAGGCTGGGGTGTCCAAGGTCAAGTCATCAGCCCATTCAGTGTCTAAGGAGGGCCCAGTCTCTCCTTCCAAGATGACACAACGTTGCTTCATCTTTCAGAGGGGAAGAACATTGTGTCCCCACACGGAGGAGACGGAGGGAATGAACCCACTCAAGTCCTTTTCTAAGGGCTCTAATTTCATCCATAAGGACTTCTACCCTCATGAGATAATCGCCTCCTAAAGAATCCACCTTTTTACCCTTTTTTTTTTTTTCTTTTTCTTTTTTTTTTTTTGAGACAGGGTCTCATTCTATTGCCCCTACGGCAGTGCAGTAGCCTGTAGCCTGATCAGGGCTCACTGCAGCCTTGACCTCCCAGGCTCAACCAGTCCTCCTGCTTCAGCCTCCTGAGTAGCTGGGACTACAGGCCTGCACCACCACGCCCACCGAATTTGGTGTTTTTTCTAGAGACAAGTTTTGCCATTTTGCCCTGGCTGGTCTTGAACTCCTGGGCTCGAACAATCTGACTGCCTTTCCCTTCCAAAGTGCTGGGATGACAGCGTTAGCCACCACCCCAGGCCAGTGCCCACCTCTTAATACTATCATATTGGCAAATAAATTTCAGCATATAAATTTTGGGGGACATTCAGACCATAGCAGTGTGTTCTTTACTTTCCAAAAAGAAAACAGGTCAGTTTATCAGTTTTCCTTGTATTATTGATTTTTAACTCGATTTTGTTGTGGTCAGAGAAGACATTTGATAATACGCTGTTCGCCCTTCGCCAGCCTCGACGACTCTGGGTGAGGGGGCAAGAGGGGCCCTCGCAGGATTCCTGAGCGGCCAGGGATCCCAAAGAATACCTGCGCGACAGGGCGGAGGACCCGACGGGGTCCCAGGATCGTGGGCTGTGGGCCCTGACGCCTCGGAGCACTCCCTGTTCCGAGCGGGCCCGACGTGGTGGAAGCTCGGGAGCTCGGCAGCCGGGAGAGGCAGCAGGCGAAGAGGCTCCGGGATCCCGATCCGAGCACGACGACCCCGGGCTGGCGGTGCGGGCTGCAAGCCGGCGGGCATGGCTGGGCCGGGCTCTTGGGGCAGCCAGGCGCCTCTGCCGGCGTCTACGGCCATACCACCCTGAACGCGCCCGATCTCGTCTGATCTCGGAAGCTAAGCAGGGTCGGGCCTGGTTAGTACTTGGATGGGAGAGCGCCTGGGAATACCGGGTGCTGTAGGCTTTTTGGCTTGCTTTCTTCTCTTTCTTTCTTTTCTACCTTCCTTTCTTCCCTTCTCTCACTCACTCTTCTTTCTATCTTTCTTTCCTTCTTTCTCTCTTTCTTTCCTTTCTTTCTTTCTTTCCTTCTTTCTTTCTATCTCTCCCTCTTTCTATCTTGCTCTTTCTCTCTCTCTTTCTTTCTTTCTTTTTCTTTCATTCTTTTCTGTTTTTTTCCTTGTTATCTTTCCTTTCTTTCTTCATCTCTCTCTCTTTCTTTCTTGTCTTTGCTTGTTTCTTTCTTTCTTCCTCTCTATCTCTTTCTTTCCTACCTACTTTCTTTCTTTCTCTGTTTTCTTTCTTTCTTTCGTCTTTCTTTTCTCTCCCTCTTTCTTTCTTTCCTTCTTTCTTTCATTCTTTTCTTTTTCTTCCCTTCGTATCTTCCTTTTGTTTCTTTCTCTTTGTTTCTTCTTTCTTTCCTTCTTTCTTTCTTTCTCCTCTCTCTTTCTCTCTCTTTCTCTTTCTTTATTTCGTTCTTTCCTTGTTTCTTCCTTTTCTTTCTCACTCTCTTTTCTTCCTTTCTCTTTCTTTCTTTCTTCTCTCTTTGCTCCTTTCTTTCTTTTCCTTCCTTCCTTCCTTCCTTCCTTCCTTCCTTCCTTCCTTTCCTCCCTCCCTCCCTCCCGGCCTCCCTCCTTTCTTTCTTTCTTTCTTTCTTTCTTTCTTTCTTTCTTTCTTTCTTTCTTTCTTTCTTTCTTTCTTTCTTTCTTTCTTTCTTTCTCTCTCTCTTTCTGTCTTTCTCTTTCTTTCTTTCCTTCTTTCTTTGTCTCTTTCCTTTTTCTTCCAGACGGAGTCTCGCTGTCACCCAGCCTGGAGTGCAGTGGCAAGATCTCGGCTCACTGCAAGCTCCGCCTCCCGAGTTCACACCATTCTCCTGCCTCAGCCTCCCAAGCAGCTGGGACTACAGGCGTCCGCCACCACGCCGGGCTCATGTTTTGTATTTCTAGTAGAGACGGGGTTTCACCTTGTTAGCCAGGCTGGTCTGGATCTCCTGACCTCGTGATCCACCCGCCTCGGCCTCCCAAAGTGCTGGGATTACAGGCGTGATCCACCGCGCCCTGCCTGCTGTAGGCTTTTGTGGCCTCCCCTCTCCCTCCCTTGCCCCTACTGTCGCCATGCTTCCCTACCTCCCCTGACTCTGCTCTCCCTTTGTCACCCACCTACACCGCTGGGGACCTCCTTCTGAGGGTCTTCCATGAAAGCACCACCGAGCAGAGGCATCCCACTGCTTCAGCCTCGCCGTCGCCTTTCCGGGAGCCAGGCTCCAGCTGGATGCATATCTGATTGTCTCCTTTGGGTAGGCTCCTCAAAAGCTCTAAGAATGCAATGGTTTGTCTCTAACCTACCTATGACCTGGAAGCTCCCTGCTGCTTTGCTTTGAGTCTTCCTCTTTGCTTGAAGTTGTCCTGCGTTTCCAGATGCAATCAGTGTACTTCTTACATATATTGATTGATGTCTCATGTCTTCCTAAAATCTGTAAAACCAAGCTGTGCCCCAACCACCTTGGGCACATGTAGTCAGGACTTCTTGAGGCTGTGTCACGTCCTCAACCTTGGCAAAATAAACTTTCTAAATTAAGTAAATAAACTCAGAGTTGTCTCAGATTTTCTGGGTTGACACATACATATAAAGATTACCAGATTGTTTTGTTTCTGCCAAATCTGGACCTGATGTTAAAATTGGATTTTTTTTTTTTTTTTAGTCCGTTTCCTATGAATTAACATTGCCCTTCAGCTACAGGCCAGATGACTCCCTTCCCAACTGTGATGGAGCCTTCCTCACTGAATGGAGGAGGCAGGGAAGAGAAGAAGAATATGAGCTGCTTGTGGGCAAGCCAGCTCTGGAAGAGCTAAACCTCACAGTCTCATCCCCTTTGCTTAATCTTGCCTTAAGATAAATCACTTTCATAGAGAGGGTAAGCAGGAGGTGGCAGGCGGTATGGGAGCATCTGAGCAATGTCATGGAGCCACATGTTGTAGAGCTTGTAGAGACTTCAGCTGTATACATGTGAGACAGAAGAGTGAAAAAGGCAGTACGGTGTAATTATAAAAGTAGTTTTGACCTGAAAGGCCCCTTGATCAGTTTAAGGACTGATGTTCTAATATCAACTGTTGTTCCTTCATGTTTTCTCTGGGCTCACCAGGTGAACTTTTGCTCCCAGAAAGTTCTGGATTGGGTTAGAACAGTTCATGAAAGAAATTAACTCTAAGACCACTCTCTACCCAGAATACAAATTTGCTCTCAGTTCTCTTTTCTAATTCTCAGTTGTGTGCTCTATTGTTCGATTTAGCTCTCCAGACATGATGCAGTGAGCTTTAATGAAAACAGAAATAACCAGTACCAGTTATTGTGCTAGACCCCTATTGACTCCAGTAGTGGTGGCCAGCGTGTCCAGGAGGCCTCAGAAGAGGTCTGGAGCCAGTGAAT
Source organism: Macaca fascicularis (assembly GCF_037993035.2). Classification (NCBI taxonomy): domain Eukaryota; kingdom Metazoa; phylum Chordata; class Mammalia; order Primates; family Cercopithecidae; genus Macaca; species Macaca fascicularis. Next base: position 20,679,399 of record NC_088375.1, read on the forward strand.
GAGACATAGGGTTTATTGAGGACTTACATACAGGGAGGTCCAGGAGTGGCAGGCTGGACAAGAAAAATGCTACGGTTCACACAAAGCATACCGTTATATAGCATTTCCACTTGGCAGCCTCCATCTAGCAACCTGCATTTAGCCCAAAACAAAGGACCTCAGTCCCCTGTACAGCCTGTGTCCCAAGGGATGGGCCAGGGATTTGAATGTGCTTCATAGATAAAGAGCACATCTCTTGGTTGGTACTTCCAGATTCTTTAACTTGGAACCCTGAACATACATGCTTCTTAGACCTAGGGTATTCTCAGGGTATGCTTGAGTTATTGCTATCAGGTGAATCTACCATACACCAGCAATATACAAAATCCCTAAATTTGAACTGCATGCATATGATCTCATTTTAAAATTTCCTGGGACAAATTAATGTCTGAAGATGAAAATTCCTCTCCCATATAAGTTCATGTTTCATTATGTCCTCAAATCATCCTTCCTCATTGCTTTGTCCACTATAGCCATCATGCTCAGATGTTTAGGGTGAGTAGGGCTGTCTCCAGCATCTGTAACCTGAGTAACCTGAGCTGCCTGTTACTGGAATAGCCATTGTGCACTTAGAACTCTGTGACCGGATTAATCAAAGCCCATTCTCTCATCACCGTCTCCTTAAAGAATCTATAGTATGAACAGGACACATAAGATTTTCCCAGCACTAGCCTCACACCCCAGGCACTTAGAAACTACAAACAAATCTTGAGCCCCTATAGCAATCATCCTAAGCCAACTTCAGAACCCACATTGCTATTATTCGCCAAAGATCATAGCAGAGACTTTGTGGTAGAATGAAAAAAACAAGAGAAAAGAGAACATTGTGTGGTTTTTCAGTTTCACTTGTGTTCTTGGCTTCCTGTGCAGCTATCTAGAGTTTAACATATGGAAGAAATCACCCATCGTGAGGTTTACTAAGGCACTTTGCCATATTTGCAAGAAAATGCACCTAAGCATATTTTCTGTCAGAGAATAGCATATGAGACATTTCTTCTAGCAAATTTAAAAAGTTTATGTAGTGGCCAGCCACTATGTCTTTGCTTGCAATTCCCCCTTTCTCTTTTATGCCTATTTAAAACCTTTCACTTCTTTTTCCTCTTAAGTCTTGTGTCCCCAGAATCTTACTGCTGCACTAGACTGTCAAGTGACACGTTTGTGGCTGATGTGCCCCAAGGACTCACCTTGTAGCCTTTCCTTCTCCAAGTCCTGATCTCTTACTCTTTCTTTGGATTTCTTCATTTCAACAAAGTTCAAGACATTTTTGAACTTGATGTGGCTGTGGCCTTTGCCATTGTCTCCTTGCTCTGAAATTTCTTTAGGCCTATAAAAACTTGATTTTAGGGAGAGTCTCTCCCTTGTCACAGATTTACTTCAGCTAGAGAATCATCTTCAGCATATACCTGAACTGAAACTGCTGTTAGTAATTCCAGAGTCTGGCTGCAAAGGACCCAGTGAAGGCCAATACTTGTAGTGCTATGTGCTGCCCAAACTTTACCCTTTCTGCATGTTCGCATGTTTGAAGCTTTGAATAATTTGTACTGGTAGTGCCAAGTCCTGGACCAGTCTTTTGGCTTCCATGCCTTTTCTTTAGTCTGTTTCATCCTCCTGGTACTTTCCTAAGCATGTTCCTTCAAGGTATGTGCTGCAGTAACTTTCCCACTTTCAGTTACTGTCACCTTAACACTTTCCTATTTAATGCTTTAAAAAAAATTTTTTTTTTTTTTTGACATGGAGTTTTACTCTTGTTGCCCAGTCTGGAGTGCAGTGGTGCAATCTCAGCTCACTGCAACCTCTGCCTCCTGGATTCAAGTGATTCTCCTGTCTCAGCCTCCCAAGTAGCTGGGATTACAGGTGTGTGCTGCCATGCCCAGCTAATTTTTTATTTTTTATTTTTTATTTTTATTTTTTTTTTTAGCAGAGACGAGGTGTCACCATGTTGGTCAGGCTGGTCTCGAATGCCTGACCTCAAAGTGATCCACCCACCTCGGCCTCCCGAAGTGCTGGAATTACAGACATGAGCCACCATGCCCAGCCAATGCTTTAATTTTGGTATGCTGAGTTCCTTTCAGATCTGACTCCATCTTATGTAATCATCTAGCACAGCTGTTCTGCAGTCTTTAAGGACTAGTTGTAAATGTGTGTGTAATCATCTCTCTGTAGCTTGAAGGGTAGGGAGGAGTCGTTTCAGTTCGCCTTTCTGCTTCTGTTCAGATTGTTGGAATCTGGTCACTCTTGCTTATCCTATACAAACTGAACTGGAGCTAAGCGAGGTTGGAGTGTATTACCCATTCTTGGGGGCATCTGGAATTTTACTTAAGCCACAATTGTCATGAGAGATTTGAGCTCTTTTTCTATAAATGGGGAATAGGGTAATGATAGAATATTTCTTTCTGAAGGCTCTATTGGCTTTCTTGATGAGAAAGGACCTGGCAAAGAACTAAACAGGACTATTCCTTTAGAAAGTTTATGTTATTGATGCTTGCCCAGTTTCATAGAAGTAAAATAATAGATTTAAGTAGTTCACATACCTCTTATAGAGAGTTTCAGGATTACCTGCATTTTTCCTTGAATTAAACTCATGGTGTGATTACAGTGAAGGGCCCACTGGGCTGTGACTTCCTACCTAGTTAGTGTTTTGTCTAATATCTATTGTATGTGTTGGAGACTCTGAGTTTTAGCTCGTAGATTTTCTTAGCTAGAAAATGAATGGTGCTAAAATAAGACAGAAACACAGCTTCTCAGCTTTTCTGAGAACTCCTTGAGATAAGACACATTCCCCTCTTTGAGGAGAGGGGCCTGGATTGATATTTATAAAATGCTTACCACAGTGTCTGCTATGTGGTGGCTATAGCTATATTTGTTTATTAAAATAAATTAAAAATAAACAATGAGTTGCCAAGAGCTGTGATATTGAGCCTAAGGCTATTTACCTGACCTTTTCTGGGGATGTTATGAACTTCTTATTTAACCACATAAGTAGCACTAGAGGAGATCTGCTTTGAGGGCCAAGAGACTTCCCTACTGCTGCCTGGAGGAAAGAAGCAATAGTCTTCTTTTATTTGGGGCACAAGCAAAACAGGGACTGACTCATTTACATTGGTGTTTTCTAGTCCTCACTTAAAGGAATAGAATGAAGATTAAAATAAATTGGTATAAAAATGCTAATTCATATATAATTAAATATAATGTATATATGATTATATATAGTGTATATTATGATTATGCTTATAATAATTATTATTTAAAATAAATTAACATTGAGATGACAAATAATAAATGTGGTCTCAGGATAAATTATCAATAATTAAAATAAATAGTTGAAAATCAAGCCATTATAAAATACTAAAGCAATTCTGCTGTGGTTAACAAATCACCAAAGATCAAGCAGTGCTTTTAAATAGAGTAAAATAGCTAAAAGCCACCAACATAAGTTTTATGTAGACTGAGATTTTCATTCGGGCAGAACTTATTAGAGGGATGCGACCCTGGGCTAAACATCTCATTTTGAACTTTCCAGCTCCAGTCTTTTTCTAATGACTAGAGCATCTACCTCAAGCTAGAGGCAAGGGATATTGTATCTCTGGGACCGCTTCTTCTTCCCCAATCAGTTCTTAGGTAAAGGCATGGTATAGCTGTCTAATTTTTTATACTACAAGTTTCTGGGAGTAGGGGCTTTCTTTTATATCCTAGGTTCCTTTTACATGATAGACACATAATAGTTGTTGAACTGAAGAGATCTCCTATTTCAAGGAAAATTGACAGAGTCGGTTTAGGACAATATCTTGCATATGAAGATGACATAGTAATTATCTGATGAATCAAGAACCTCATAGTGCCTCTGTCTGTGTCCCTAAGGTCTGTATTCCAGTGTACAGTTGAAACCACCTTTGCAAAAACTGTGCCAGTGAGAGAAATCTAACGTAACTAACTCCATCTGACTTGTAATCTCACAAACCTTGCTCATTCCTGGGTGTAGGCTATGGGAGGAATTTTGTTCACAGTTTAACTTTAAAACAAAGTAGTTTCCTAAAACTAACCTCCTCCTTGCTCAGCGACTTCAACTAACCTTCACAAGGTTAGAATTATGGTTCAGGAGTTATGTAGCCAGAGGTCACAAGCGTTAACCTCCTCAATTGCTCCTATAGATAGCATCACTATTGTAAAAACTAAAACTGGTGTTTGAGGTGTTTTTCACACCTTGCATTTTGGTGGACCAGGTGGTGCCACCTGCACTGGTAGCCACACCAAGAAATTGGCTCAACTGGTCTTGTGACCCCTACCCAGGAACCAACTCAACATGACAAGAGAGCTTCGACCACCTATAATTTTATCTCTGACCCAACCAATCAGCATCCCCCATTCCCTAGCCACCTGCCCACCAAACTATCCTTGAAAAACCTTAGCTTCTGAATTCTCAGAGAGGTAGATTTGTGAAACATCTCCCACCCTTCAGCTTGGCTGGCACTGTGATTATTAAACTCTTTCTCTACTGCAACTCCTGCTATTTTCAGTGTTTGGCACTTTCAGGCAGCAGGCAAGATGAACCCAGCTGGGTGATTACAGGGTGGCCCAGGCACAGTGGTGGCCAACCGTACATATGAAATTCTGCCTCCTTTAATCTGGATGCTGCTGGTGCCGGTCATATTATTGGTGAGTAAGAAATATGACTTAACTATAAAAATGCATTCACTTTGGGTACATAGAAGATAAATTTTAGGTTTGGGGAGCAAAGAAAGCAGATGTTTATGTAAATTACAAGTTTTAGGAGTTTTCAAGTTCATTAATTCTTTACTTTATCCTACCAATCCAGAGGGACAGCATGTAGGAATTTATTTTGCACTCTTGTTTGTACCACATAGTATTCTCTGAGGCAATATACCTCAGCACGTGCCACCAGGTGTAATGCAATTATCTTTGCACTTACTGTCTTTCTTCAACTAGACTTGCTTCCCTCAAGTTGGCTGCCTGACTTTGAGAAACACAGAAATTTGAGACCTTGGGAACATCAGGAACTGCCTTTCTTTTAGAAATTATTTTCTAACATGTGTTCTTCAGCAAAGTAGTTATTCTGCAAGATGTTAGTAGGTAATAATAAAAGCAAGCAAGCAGGGAATAAAGAAACAAAGAGGAAAGAAGGGGAAGGGAAAGAAAGGAATAGTGGAGAAGTAGAAGGGGTAGCAAGGGAAGAAAGAAAGAAAGAAAGAGAGAAAGAGAAATAAAGAAAAAGAAAGAAAAAGAGAAAGAGGGAGGGAGGGAGGGAAGGAAGGAAGGAATGAATGAATGAAGGAAGGAAGGAAGGAGGGAAGGAAGGAAGGAAGGCAGGCAAGCAGGAAAGGAGGAAAATTTCCATAGGAATTTTTCTTTAACTGTGGAACTTGCCAGGATCTTTGCTATGCTAATATGTTACCATGTGTGAGTCCCTAATTGAAGATACAGTGTATCCCAAATGCATTCAAACACAGACTCCTTCTTTGAGGACATCTTGTGGCAAGAATGCTCTATGAAAACACTGGGGGAACTGTTCCTAAAAGCTAAAGGCTTCTGTATATCTTTACTGTTGTTGTTGTAATATTCCTCCTTTTCGACAATGCTTAGAGAAAAGATTAGAAAGGAATATGCTAACATGTTAATAGCATTGTCTCCTAATGCTGGGACCTTGTATACATTTTTAGCTTCCTGTAACATTTTTAGTACTTTCCAAATATCTACAATTAACATGCATTACTTATTACATCCTAAAATAATTAAATAAAAATTATGTTTTTACGACCCTGGTTAAATTAGCAAAAATATTGCTAGTTCTTAATGGGTAACTTATCTTCCTTCCTTTGCTCAGCTGTACTTTTCCTGGTGAATTCTTTCACAGCAACGCCTTACAACAGAGTAGAAGTGTTAGTGCTAGGACATTAGAATCCTTCTTAACATCATGATCCAAGGGTAGCTGCTAACAATCATGGCCCATGAGAAACAAACTTATTTGCCCAACGTTCCTTGTATCTAGTGAGAGAGATCCCAGTGCACTATACTTGCATGCTGGTGTGCCTGTCTCCCATGGCCTCTCTGAGCAGATTCAGGCCCTCACCCAGCATGGGAATGAGTGCTCAATGAGCAGCAGCCCTTCTCTGTGTATCTACAAGTGCCTAGCCCAGTAGTGGCTAGCCTGGAAGTGCCTATTCCTAGTAGGTGCTTCATAAATGTTAGCTGATTAAAATTAAGTAAAAGATTCAGTAAAAGGAATTTGCGTTCAGAATGAGAAATCTTCCACTGATTTTCTTATAAAGTTTTCTCTCCTTTTGAAAACCACCAGGAACATTAATAAGCAACCTATTGAGGGCTCTTACTTTCTATACATTTACAGCATTGGGATACAAGTCAAAGACATGGGTATTTATGCTCAGGCTGGTGCTAAGAGCTCCAAGGGACAGATAAAAAACAGTCACTGGTAATCTGTCTCTCCTCACACACACATTGCAGGGAACTTAAATCTTGGTGAGGATACAAAATTTAAATACAGAGACAAAGAGAGGTCAAAACAAGACCTCCTGATTGTGCTGCTATAAACATACTTGTGCAAGTATCTTTTTCGAATAATGACTTCTTTTCCTCTGGGTAGATACCCAGTAGTGGGATTGCTGGATCAAATGGTAGTTCTACTTTTACTTATTTAAGGAATCTCCACATTGTTTTTCATAGTGGCTGTACTAGTTTACATTCCCACCAGAAGTGTAGAAGTGTTCCCTGATTACCACATCCATGTCAACATCTACTGCTTTTTGATTCTTTGATTATGGCTATTCTTGCAGGAGTAAGGTGGTATCGCATTGTGGTTTTGATTTGCATTTCCCTGATCATTAGTGACGTTGAGCGTTTTTTTCTTATGTTTGTTGCCCATTTGTGTGTCTTCTATTGAGAATTGCCTGTTTTTGTCCTTAGCCCACTTTTTGATGAGAATTGATTGTTTTCTTCTTACTGATTTGTTTGAGTTCGTTGTAGATTCTGGATATTAGTCCTTTGTCAGATGTATAGATTGTGAAGATTTTCTCGCACTCAGTGGGTTGTCTGTTCACTCTGCTAACTGTTCTTTTTGCCATGCAAAAGCTCTTTAGTTTGATTAGCAAAATTGTGGAATCAACCCAAATGCCCATCAATCAATGAGTGGATACAGAAACTCTGATATATATATGGAATATATATATATGGAATATATATATGGAATATATATGGAATATATATATATATGGAATATATATGGAATATATATATGGAATATATATATATGGAATATATATATGGAATATATATATGGAATATATATATATGGAATATATATATGGAATATATATATATGGAATATATATATGGAATATATATATATGGAATATATATATGGAATATATATATATGGAATACATAGTGGAATACTACTTAGCCATAAAAAGGAATGAATTAACAATATTTGCAATGACCTGGATGAGATTAGAGACTATTATTCTAAGTGAAATAACTTGCAAATGGAAAACCAAATATCGCATGTGCTCGCTGATATGTGGGAGCTAAGCTATGAGGACACAAAGGCATAAGAATGGTACAGTGGACTTTGGGGACTTGGGAGGAAGGGTGGGGGGGCGATGAGGGATAAAAGACAGCAAATATGCTTTAGTGCATACTGCTCAGGTGATGGATGCACCAAGTTCACACAGAACTCCACTAAAGAACTTACTTATGTAGCCAAACACCAACTGTACCCCAATAACTTATGGAAAAATAAAATTAAAAAAAAAACAAGACCTTCTGAACTCAAGTTTTGAATTGCTGCTGCTCCAGCAGACAGGAAGGGAGAGCTTCCCCTGAAAAATCATGCATTAAGTGGGACTTGTGCTGAGCCCTGAACATAAAGAAGTTTCAACATAATCTAATTTTTAGTTGGTGGTGATCCTGTTTGGATATCTTTTAACGTGGGATTAGGAGACTATCATCCAAGGCTTCATTTTAGTTCTAACATAATGCTTGGTTGTTCATATGTGAAGGGCATTAAAAAAGTGTGTGTATGTATGTGTCTCACACACAATATACACACATATATATACTCTTTGTTTCATTAATTGTGAAATTTACATTTTCATATATTAACTTCTTTGAAATTGTGACGCATTTTGCAATCAAGAGCATGCCATAGTTTAATTGGCAGCATCCTTTTTCTTTCTTACTAGTACATAAAATAAGGGTGCATCTTGTAAAATTGGCATCCTGGATCAGACGAAATACGGTATAAAATATTTATGTCTATTTACATATGTATAAGTGTACTTGTTTGTGAATATGTATCTCTATACACACATCAATGTGTGAGCTTGTATTACAAATGCAGTTTGCTGCTCCATTCAGTCATTTGAATAAAATGGGCTGCCATAGAAGCCATCAGGCTTAGCCCTTCATTGTCAGTCAGACCTGGGTTTGGATGTACTTGCTCTCCAATTCCATTTGGAAAAGAGGACTCCTAATAATTTTATGCCAAATGATGTCTATAAAATGTGTTGAATTAGTTTTGGCTGAGGGGTCTATTTAGATCCATGTGCTACCATTCCATTTTCAAGGTCCTGGGAGACTAGGGATTCATATGTTTTGGTGACACAGGGTGTGCAAAATTATAGAGCTTTAAGGAAGGAAACAATTGCAATGGGATTCGTCTCCTTTAAATAATTTGCAAGGACATTGTTAATCAGTTTGTCCCATTTCCTTCCTATGGCTTACTTTTGAGAGTGTAAATCACTGAAAAAAATCACAAATGAAGAACATGGGATTTGTAAGGTTTGTTCAGTGTAAGGTACTAGGTGGACAGCACTAGAGCCTCCCTTGGCTCAGGTAGGTGTGAAATGCTGACATCTCCACCTCCTTCCTAGTTACGGCTGGTTCAAAAACAGCCTTAGTCTCTCAATCCACTGACCAAGTAACAGAGTGCTATCAGGCCTTGGGAACAATTGTATCAATATCCCAATATAAGCTATTTTAACATTGTTTAAATGAAGACTTTTAGTAGGGAGACCCCACCTTCTCTGCAAATCCTTGCCGCCCATTCCCTGCCATGCTGCTCCTCTTCCTAACTCCCTAAGCTCCAGCTACAGGGCTTTTCTCTCAGGACTGCCCCCGCCCCCAACCACCGCCTGCCCCCTGACCTGACCCCACCACCATCCCTGCTTCCCCTGCCAAACCCATGCTCCTGCTCCCTAAGGGCCTTTGCTCAGGTTCACCTTCCTTCTGGAAACTCTCTGCTCCTCCCTCCTTCCCTTTTAACTTGCTAATTTCTCCTTACCCCTCAAATCTCAGCTGAAATAACAGGCCCTCATTGACGCCTTTCTTGTCTCTCCTTACTAAGTCAGGCCTCTGTTTTTGGTTTTCTTTGCACCTATGCTTTTCATTCATCATAATTGTAATTAAACAATTAATTGAATTTTACTTCCTTATTGTTTGGCTCTCCTGCCAGAGTAGATGCTCCAAGAGGAGAATTTTCTGTGTTTCCAACCCTGGAACAGGGCCTTTATACAAAGTAGACAAGAGATATGCATTGCATGAACTGCCAAATAAAGGAGAGTATGGTATTAACCAAAAAGAGTTTTCCCTTAAGAAATTCTCTACTTCTTCGTTCATCCTAAAGACCACTGTCACTTTGACCATTACCAGCTATGGTAGTTTGATATAAGAAATGCTGTTTTGAAAGCACTGAAGATGAAGCACAGAAAAAGTCTTCTTAGATTCAGACCAGTCTTCTGCAAGAAAAAAAAAATTCTACAATAAGAAAAGAGAAAATTTATTATTAATTTACAAAAACTGTCTTTTGTCTTGATCACATTCAAGGTTTCTTTCAGTTTAATATCCCCAAGAGCACTTTTGGCTCTTGTAGAGAAATATGATGTGTGATTTATTTGGAGGTTGGGAGGAGACAGAGTGGTGTGTGTGTGTGTGTGTGTGTGTGTGTGTGTTTCACAAATACCCATCTATCAGACATCTTTATTAAATTAGCTTCACAAGCATGAACAAACAGCCTAGAAGTTGGCCATGAGTGCAACAATCATACCTTATTTTCTATTTTCTGTAATGAAAGAACAGCACCAATCACAGAATGGTGTTCAATACAGATATTTGTTGAATGAATCATTCTCAAGCAATACAGCAGTGTGTGTTTTAGCCCCTGGCCAGCAACCAACATGTTGCATATACTATCTTAATTGTGTAACAGAATGCTTAATAAAATTCAACCTCCCCCAGTTGTATTAAAACTGATAAAATAACAAGGAGAGAAAAGAAAGAGATTGATTCTTGGAAGAAAGAGAATGACTTGACTATAGTCACAACATAGGAGTGACTAAAAATCCAGGCATGAAGTAGCTCCTGCCACAGGCAAGATTTTGTCTCCCTGATGTGTCCTGTGCCTCATACACATTGCAATATATTGCCCTCAATCTCCTCTTGTTGACAGTTTCTACCGGACTCCTAGCCACTATCTAATTCTCTTTCTTCCATTTTTTTCTCATTGCTAATCTCTGCCAGAAGGATTGAGAGAGCTAACACAGGTCTCCCAACCTCCAAGTTACTTTCTACATCAAGATAGCGTCTTATGTACAAGTCCATGCAGCAGGTCCAGTGAGCTTAGCGTCCCGCAGCCTTCAGAGTTTGGTTGCCAGGGTGTCCCCAGCAAGAGGGGAAGGCCATTACTCCTTGGATTTTCCCAGTTCTTGGAAATGGCATCATCTTTCATGAAGACGCCCAAGCCAGGGACCTGAACCCCACCTTACCTTCTTTCTTCAGGCCTAGCCAGCCACCGTGTTCTTCCTCTTGACCACTTTTCTAATCTTCCCCTCCTCTTGATCTACACCCTGCCCTCATTGGATCCCTCAACCTCTCTCATGTTAGCCAGACCTACAGTTTTATGCCCTGATTCTTGGCCTGTCCTGGAAGCCCTTTTGTCTGTAGCAGCCAAAAGATGTATATAAATTCCAGAAGTGGCTCTAACCTTTTAAAAGCTCTGAAGTAGCCAGGCCGGGACAAAGTCCAGACTGATCAGCATGGTATGTAAGTAGGTTATTCCATTGTATGCCTTTTGTCCCAGTTTATTTATTTTTTTGATTGTTACTTTTTTTTTGAAGATGGTCTTGCTCTGCCACCCAGGCTGGAGTGCAGTGGCCCGATCTCCGCTCACTGCAGCCTCCGCTGCTGGGGTTCAAGTGATTTTCCTGTCTCAGCCTCCTGAGTAGCTGAGATTGCAGATGCACACAGCCACGCCCGGCTAATTTTTTGTATTTTAGTAGAGACAGGGTTTCACCGTGTTGCCCAGGCTGGTCTTGAACTCCTGAGCTCAGGCAATCCTCCTGCCTCGGCCTCCCAAAGTGCTAGGATTACAAGCGTGAGCCACCACACATGGTCTCAGTTTATTTATTAGGAGCATCCCTTTTCACTCTTGGAAGTGTTCGTTTAGACGGTCAGTTATGTAGTCCCCTCAATATCAAGCTTTTCATTATCTGAATCTCCCACTTCTCCAGCTCTTCAGCACATCCGTTCAGCAGCTTATCTCCTGCTCCTCTCTCCCTGGGCTTCCTCCTCCCCCTGGAGCAGGATGACTGTAGCAGATCTTCCAGACGCAACATCTAGGAAGTCACATCCAGATAGGACAGTGTCTAAAGGATGGAAACAACTGTTTTCTCTGTGTCTATTTCTTAGGAATGGGAATATCTTTCCCAGAAGTCTTCAGGAGACTTCCCTTCATGTCTAACTGACAAGGATTGAGTCACATACTCTTTCCCAAACAGGCCTCTGGCAAGAAGGAAAGAATGACCATGACTGATGTTTATCATTTGCGATAGATGTGAAGAAATAGGTAGCAGCTGTGACTGTAACACCATTTTTTTGTTTAATTTGCTTTGGGGCCTGTTGATTAGAAGGCAAACAAGATCACTGCGTGGGATCTGTGTTCACCCTTAGCCCCAAGCACAGTGCCTGCATCAGCGGGCACTTTTGTTGCCATTGTTGAACTTTTGGATGGACGTAAGCTAGATGGTATCATGTAGTGGGGAGAACAGGGTCCTTAGAGCTAGATAGAAGTAGGCTTGGTCCCCAGCTCAGCACTTGCTGCCTGTTTAGGATCTTGCTGGACTTCTGAAGTTCAAAATCTCTAAGCTTCAGATTTCTCATCTGTAAAATGAAGCAAAGACTACCCCTGAGAACACATGTAACACATATGAACCAGCCAAAACAGCCAAAGATATTTTTCTAGCTTCTTTTTTTTTTTTTTTTCTTTTTGAGATGGAGTTTCGCTTTGTCGCCCAGGCTGGAGTGCAGTGGCCTGATCTTGGCTCACTGCAAGCTCCACCTCCCGGGTTCACGCCATTCTCCTGCCTCAGCCTCCCGAGCAGCTGGGATTACAGGCGCCCGACACCACGCCCAGCTAATTTTTTGTATTTTCAGTAGAGACGGAGTTTCACTGTGTTACCCAGGATGGTCTCGATCTCCAGACCTCGTGATCCGCCTTCCTCAGCCTCCCAAAGTGCTGGCATTATAGGCGTGAGTCACCGTGCCCGGCCCAGCTTCTTAACATTTCTATTTAATTCTAACAATATTTTTGAGTGTGGGTGTGGCAACCTTTTGTGTGTGTATGTGTGCACTTGTGAACAGGTGTATGCCATGTGTATGTGGGAATACCTGTAAGAAAAATGGAGGAAAATATCTTCTAAGGAAAATGTCATTCCTGCTATTGCCATCTGGAATTTATGAGGTCTTTGCTGACTATTTGACCTGTCTTAACTTTCTTTCTTTCTTTTTTTTTCTTTTTTTCTTTTTTTTTTTTTTTGAGACGGAGTCTCGCTGTGTCTCCCAGGCTGGAGTGCAGTGGCGTGATCTCGGCTCACTGCAAGCTCCGCCTCCCGGGTTCACGCCATTCTCCCGCCTCAGCCTCCCAAGTAGCTGAGACTACAGGCGCCCGCCACCACGCCCGGCTAGTTTTTTGTATTTTTAGTAGAGACGGGGTTTCACCATGTTAGCCAGGATAGTCTCGATCTCCTGACCACGTGATCCACCCGCCTCGGCCTCCCAAAGTGCTGGGATTACAGGCTTGAGCCACCGCGCCCGGCCTCTTTTTTTTTTTTTTTTTCTGAGAGGGAGTCTCGCTCTGTCGCCCAGCCTGGAGTGCAGTGGCGCGATCTCGGCTCACTGCAAGCTCCGACTCCCGGGTTCACGCCATTCTCTTGCCTCAGCCTCCCGAGTAGCTGGGACTACAGGCGCCCGCCAACGCGCCCGGCTAATTTTTTGTACTTTTAGTAGAGACGGGGTTTCACCGTGGTCTGGATCTCCTGACCTTGTGATCCGCCGGCCTTGGCCTCCCAAAGTGCTGGGATTACAGGCGTGAGCCACCGCGCCCGGCAGACCTGTCTTAATCTTAAAAAGCCTGTCTTAATCTATTTTTTATTCCAGGAAACTGTTTCTGACGTATGCTTTGTGGATTGTAATAGTCCCTGGAGATGATCTTTGGACAAAGTTTTCACGGTCATATTATTTGGTGGAATTCAGTGTGGTGTGATTTCCCCCTTGACATTCACAGTGACATTAGCATATCAAAGGTTTAGAGAAGTCTCATAGAGAAATTTGTTTTCATTGTTTAACCCAGGTTTCTCCAAATTTATTTTAACCCAGAGTCCTTTTTTTCTGACAGCACCTAGCAAGATCTTTTGCAATACTCTTTGGGAAATTGTATTAGCCTAATTACTGTGTTGCCCAGGCTGGTCTCGAACTTCTGACCTCAGGTGATCCACCCACTTCAGCCTCCCCAAGTGCTGAGATTACAGGTGTGAGCCATTGAGCACTGCCTGATGCTTACCTTGGATCCTACTAGATTCCTGAAAACTAATTGGCTTAGATAACATTTGGTCAAAGAACCAAAAATTTCAGTAATTTCCTAGGAGTCACAGATACATCTTGCCAATTCCAGGGCTGCCATGTCTTTTGGGTAATACAGTTCACTTTCCAGCTCAAGCAGTTCCTCTTCAAATTGGGCCACACTAAAAGGCAGGAGTTTGTAATTCAGAGGCATCCCAAGGTTTGTACTCCAAAGGCAGGCACAGAAATAAAATCTGATTCATGTGCATTAAAATCCATGCATTTTGACTAAAGCTGTAATTGTATTTCTTCCAAATAACTCTGAAGCTCTTTAAAATCCACAAATCAATGGAATTCTAAAAATAACTGACACTACTAGTACTGTTTTCTAAAAAATTAGGTAAATTTCCTGGCCCTCAAGGTGACTTGCTTGAACTTGCCACCTTCACCACTAGAGGGCAGCATTGGTTTACACAGGGTGAACAAACTTTCAATTCTAAACTAACGTTCTTTGGTGGGAAAGTGTTCATTTTGGTGTGTTTTGAAGAAGTAACTTCATACCTTTGAACTGGGGTTAAGCTGGTTAACCCCCAAAATTCTACCAATTCCAATATCCTATGGAAAAACCCCAAAACGACTAGTATAAATAAGATAGTTATTTCTGTTACTAATATAGTTTTGTTAATTTTTTTAGTGATATTTAGGATTAAATGGCAAAGTATGGGTAAGTTGCAGATTACCCTGAGCCAAAGTACATTCTCCTGAGTGTGAATTATTTTCCATCCCTGGAGAGTTAGCTATGAGGCAAAAGGAAAGTCGGTATAGGCTTTCTATAATGAAAGAATGACCCTTGGGAATCAGTTGTTATAAGAAAAAGCCTCTTATCTTACTGCTGCTTGGATAATTAAGGAAAAGTCTTGATTTTAGAATTGAGGTCCCTGTCAAGGCTTTGTATTAAAACTTGTATTAGGGACTTTTTTTTTTTTTTTTTTTTTTTCTGTTTGGTCATGACACCAGTTGTTAGTACTTCTGCTACAGAAACAAAGATATTTGGGGGCAGTAAAACTCAGATCTGCCAGCTTTTGTGTTTAAGAGAAGTCTCACTTGGTTTAGTAAGGGATGGAGTTAGAACCACAAGATAACATGTTCTTAAGTTCCCTGTGATTCCTAGAATTGCCTTATCTTGCTGATCTCTTTCTGTCCAGATTTTTAATTCTGTTCCTATAGACTATGCCAAATGTCATTTTTAGTCCAAACTCAATTAATTTTAGTTTTCTTTATGTTGGGACCCAACTGTATTAGTTGGGGTTATCTAGAGGGACAGAACTAATAGGATAGACATATATATGTATATATGTATATATCCCCATAACAGATATATATAGGGGAGTTTATTAAGTATTAACTTACACAATCACGAGATCCTATAATAGGTTGTCCGCAGGCTGAGGAGCAAGGAGAGCCAGTCTGAATCCCAAACCTGAACAACTTGGAGTCCAATGTTTGAGGACAGGAAGCCTCCAGCACGGGAGAAAGATATAGCCTGGGAGGCTGGGCCAGTCTAGTCTTTTCACATTTTCTGCTTGCTTTATATTCTAGCTGTGCTGGCAGCTGATTAGATGGTGCCCACCCAGATGGAGGGTGGGTCTGCCTTCCCAGTCCATTGACTCAAATGTTAATCTCCTTTGGCAACACCCTCACAGACACACCCAGGATCAATACGTTGACTCAGTCAAGTTGACACCTAGTATTAACCATCACACCAACTTATACTTCATTTTGCTTGTAGTTTTCAGACAGACCTGGATAAAGACACTGCCAAATGTTTTTACCAAAATTTGCTGGGACTTAAAAAAGTGTATTAGGGCTGCCATTCACCCTTAGTTCCCTGAAACATGATCACCTCCCTCCAGCATACTGATAGCTAGCATACTGCAGGTATGAGTGCTTGTAGTGAACTACCATCTGAGTCCTTGGGGGCACCTTCTTTTTATGGCCATTTTTAAAAAGATTGTTGTGGGTCTCAGTGTCTGAATGAGTGTGTACTCCCCAAGGAAAATGAGAGGAAAATCCTCTAAGAAAAAATATCATTCAAATATGAATTCTTATACCTCTTATGTAAAATGTATCTGCTCTTTCATTTAATAGTATCAAAATAATTACTAGCATCACTATTATTCTGCTCATACTATCCTACTTGCTGGAGCTCCAGGGGAAGCCAGGAGGAAAGTAGGCTGAGGTCTCAGTGATGCAGGCAGATGCTTGCTCACTTTCTGTTGCTCTCTCCACAGCTGAATCAGTCACTTGGTTTGGCAATCCTAGCTCTTGTCCTTTAGTTTTGAACCCTTGGTCTATGCTGTTTGCCTCATTTCTTCCACCTCACTATGAACAAATAGTCCTCAGAATATTCAAAAATTTTCCAGTTGTGAATTGCATTGACATCTTTATATATAGCATGCATACATTTTGTTTATCACACATTTTTAAAGTAAGATTTAGTTTTATTAATAATTTTGAGTTGAAAGGGTCCATGCAAGTATTCAGTTTGATTCTGACCAAAATGTGCTACATGTATTTGGAGTCTTTTTATGTGTATTTGTATGTGTTTTCCTTTTACCAGGAAAGTTTCCTCGTTGCCCAGTTTCATGCAACCAGTTCAATGGGATTAAACTTGAGTAGTTCAAAATAATTTAACTAATTACATTAAATTTTGTTTACAATTTTTTAATGATGCCTACTATTAGGACACAGAGCAGCAACATATTCACAATAGTGGTGGGAAGGTGGAAAAGTTAGGGGATAGTTTGCATTATGCCTAATTATGTAAAACATTTTTTTCCTATAAATCTTAAGGGGGCCACACATGCCCCAAGCCACATTGAGATGAGGACCATATAATAAAGACCTGTGTTTCTTATAGTCAGTGTAATTCAGTGCAATGCATCTTTATATAGGTTAAGTTGAAAAATCTCAGTTTGGTGAGGTATAAATATGGAATGGTTATCTTTTCTTACCCCCAATAACTGTGACCAACTTTGCTTAATATTACTTCAGTCTGATCTGATAACTTCCATGCACTTCTGTTCTAAAAGTTTTACTGCCAGTAGATATTCATTTAACTGCATTTAGGTTATTATTACTTATGGTTCTTGTCCAGTTTACAGTCTTCCTTCCCCACCTGGTAGAACTTCTGTTCTACTGCAGTGGCCTCAGGCAGAAGAGGAGGACCTGGCTGCCTGCTCTCCCTTCTTCTGTCTTCAGTGCCTGAATGCCTGATCCAGTAGGTGTGGGTGGAGGTGAGGGAATGAGTTGGTTCATGCAATTGTTCACACACCTCTGGCTCCTCCCCCCGCCTTTTTTTTTGCAATGGTTGCTTGCTATTCTGGTTGTCAATGGTGAGGTTGGGCTGCTGACGTCTGTTTGGACTGGTGCTCTCTGCTTCCCTGGTACTCTTGATGTGAGGGCAAAACACTTGCCCAAGAGTGATTTCCTCTGCCCTTCCTTCAAGGCTCATTTCACCTTGAGAGGAGCTGGTCCCTCCAGTGTTCCTGGTAACAACTTACCCAACCTTCCTCCCACACTGAGGATTGTGAGATCCTTCAGGGTGCTCTTTAGTAGCCTCCAGGACCTGGGGACCCTGGGTGAGAGGCTGAGTCTCTACCTCTGGGAGTTTCCAGCTGCCTCTGTCTCTAGGTGAGAAATGGAATCTCTTCGCATTGAATGAGTTAAGGCAACAAGTCAAAAGCTCCTTCTTCCTCATGGGGGAGGAAACGGGGAAGGGATTATCTGTCCCCAGTACATCTCTGAATGAATGAATGGATGAATGCAATAAAAATGTTTCCTCAAAATTGAAGTATAAATTATCCCTTTTAACCATTTGTTACTAATTTGAATGTTAAAGATTTGTATTTGTAGGGTTGAAAGCATTTCTTAACTGAAAATGAGGGCAGGAGCCATCGGACACGTGTCATTCCCCATCTTCTTTGAGAGGAGAGTATGGGAAAAGAGTATCCTCGTCTTCGTTCCTCATCCACATTCTGGTATGGAGAAAGCTATTTTACTTACCATGAGCCTCAGTTTCTTTATCTGTAAAATGGCAGCAAGTATCTCCCTGATTTTCTATCTCAGAAGGTTTTGTGAATATTTAATGTAATGGTACAGGGTGGAGTTTCCAATCTTGGCACTATTGATGTTTTGTGCTTGTTAATTCTTTGTTTTAGAGGGCTGCTCCATGTATTATAGAATTTATGGTCCCTACCTACTAGACTCCAGTAGCAGCCCCCTCACCTCAGTTGTGACAACCAGAAATACCTCTGGACAGTGCTAGATGTTTTTTGGGGGTGGGGGGGGCACATTTGCTCCTAGCTGAGAACCACTGGTATAAGCACAGTAACTGTGCCTAGTCGAGAGCAAGCCATCCTAGAACACCATGTGCCGTGCGAGGATTAAGGATTTAAACTGTTCTTTAGAATTTAATGAGTTATGCAAGAAAGGCTCCATGCAGCAGCGTTCTCTTTGATTGTGTTAAGTTGTACTAATCAGAGTATTACATCCATTGTATTGAAGAAGGAAAATGTATTAGACTAAATGATAAGAAGATAAAATCGAGGTGGTTAGAAGATTTTTAAATGTATAATTTGTGGCAATGCAGGGAATATTTAAAACAGGATATACTAAAATACTGATTTTAAAAGTGCAGACAGATCTGGGTCTGTCAGATGTATTTGAAGACACAAGCAAGACAGCAAGGAGGAACATGCAGAATGTTCCCTTCTGTAGATGGCAGGAGTGAGGTGGACTTGGAGCAGAGGGCGTGGAACCAAGTAGAACAGAGGTGTGGGCTGAGGCTGGCTCCCTCTGCCTTGTGATGGCCCCTTCTAACTGTGATAGCTAGTACAGTGAAAAGACCCACTTAGTAGTGACAAACCATTCACTCAGGACTCAGCCTTGAGGGAGAATTGTGATGATGATAGGCAAGGCTTGCGTAGAAGGCAAGAAGAAAGACATTTTAGGAAAGAGCTTGTGCAGTTTACAAAGGGGTTCTCTAATTGTTGTATGCCTATTCCTGTTGGCCCAAGCATGGCTGGTGCAAATAAGTTAAGTTTTCGTGAATCAGTTCTGTCACCTGTGGCCTATCTTCCTCTGCTGCTTTGCTTCATGGAAGAAAATCTTGGCAGTAGCAGATTTCTTGTGTTCTTTTCACTATAAAGTATTGTCTCCCCATTGAAGGTCAGAGGCTGGGCTAATGAAACTGACTCTCACATGTTTGATCTAAGCTTTTGTCTTCAGATAGGTGGTAGTGTGGTGTAATGAAAGAGCGTGAGCAAGGAAATTGAGTAGAGGAGAGATCAAATGCTAGACTGCCATCTACTAGCAAGTTGCCACCACTCTTCCCTCAATTTCCTTATCTGTGAAATGGGGATAAAGAAAACTATTTTGCAGCATTGTTTTGAGGATCAGTTGGCATGCTGTGTGGAATGTGCCAGGATGGGGGGAGGTACTGAAAAATAGGAGCTATTAGGAATTGCTATTTTTAAACACAGGAATTCTAAATCTGAATTAAATGAAATGTTTTCAAACTAAATGTACTTCAAATTTATATTTAATGAACTATAAATTAAATATGAATTAATCTTCATTGCAGGCCCTTTGTCATATTAGTAGGTTGGGGTCCTTTATCATTTCTGAGCTAAATAACCTTGTTTCATCAAAATATCCCAGGCTGGGTTACATCAAGTATGGATGCCAGATATGAAATAGGCCCTCAAGTTTATACTTCTGGAATTAAAATTTGTTATTGGGCTGAAGATTTGAATTTATCCAC
The DNA here is from genome assembly GCF_037993035.2 of Macaca fascicularis. Taxonomy (NCBI): domain Eukaryota; kingdom Metazoa; phylum Chordata; class Mammalia; order Primates; family Cercopithecidae; genus Macaca; species Macaca fascicularis. The sequence goes on from NC_088375.1 coordinate 20,699,125, forward strand.
CATAGAGGCATGATTTCTTTGAGACCTATGGTGCAAGATGATTTTCCTAATAAAGTCAGTATAGATAAAAAGTGGTGATGATTTTATTCTACACTTCATTAGGTAGACAATAAGTTTAAATGTGTTAACAAAAAGCTATTGTTTTCTGATGACTTATGATACTACTTATTTTTAGTGTGATATTTGGATCCCTTGAATGGGAAACAAAATCTAATCGATTCTTTTACAATGTAGGCCAAGTCATAGAGGCCTACTTGAAACAATAACTTGTTAACAATGTTAGTACCTCTCATTTTACAGTGAAATCGTTTTGATAGAGTCTGCTATGCATTTGACAGCATGTTGGGAGATGATTAAAAGTTTTTAAAATCCTTTGATTCTCAAAGATACGAGACGGAAAAGATTGTCCATTATTCTTTCAATAGGATTCAAAAAATTTGATAGGAGCAGGTTGAAAGTGGGAAGGTGAAAACTAAAATGGAGCTATCTGTAAATAAAGGAAAGAAGGAAACGGCTTCCAAAGAAAGCACATGGGTGTGGTTAAAGAGCGGGTTTTCTTTGCAGACCATGTTACAGTACATGTTTACAATCGCATTCCTATTCCTACCACTACTGTATATCAAACTAAAAAAAGAGAATAGCTACGCCGTTTTGCCAGCAGGTGGCACCATGAGAATCTCCTAGAAGAAACCGGAAGTCCCTGAAAGCAAGACTCTTACTGTTTTCCCAAGTCCAGTCATCAATATATATTCATATTGTTGATGACATCATAAACACATCCCTTAAAAAGCACTTTCAGAAGATTCATTCCTCCCCTCCTTTTTCATATATTAGCATTGTTCATTCAAGAAATATTATATTCCCGGAAAATAATAGGAAGTTTAAAATAAAATTGTAACTCAATTATGTTTATTTGTTTTTCTCTGTATTGCTTAATATAGCCATTTGAGGAGCACATTTCCTTAGCAATAATGGAATATGTTATTATCAGGCTATGTTAAATGGTTAGAGAGGAAGAAACTTAGAAGGCGCTCTATTTTCACACTCCTCGCCTGCCTTCCAGGGATTCCCCATGCCCAAATACCTCCCCAATGCTAAGCAACCTCTCAGACTCAGGGGGCACCCTGTGCCGGAGATAATGCACATTTCTGGCCTTTGAAAGCAACTCTAAGAAGGCTGGCTTCGTGAACTCACCTTCGAAGCTTCCTGCACATTCCGTGTGATTTGGAGGAATTTGTTTTCCAGTGTTCCCATCTGGCTTTACAGCAACATCTTTTGATCCGGTCTTATCAGCATGTGCCGTTCCACTATTACGAGCTAGGCTGGAACTAGGACCTTGTTCTATGGTGTTGGTGGAAACCTCTTGATTTTGGCATAGAACAGAGATGCCCTTGCTGGAGTCTACTTCCTTAGGTGGATTCACAGAATCTTTCTCTTGGGCTTGTGGTTGCTCTTTCGTGAAGCAGGCAGTTCTGTTATTTTGAGAGAGTAGCTGCTCTTTGCTCTTCATGGAGTCTTTGAGGCCAGGATCATGTGAAGGAGGCAGCTGGGACTTGCTTTTGTATGTGTCTTGGGTCATACGGGTTGCCAATGCTCTGAGAAAGGAGATAAAAGAAAGATCTCTGAAAACCAATAAAGAGGCTCTTCTTTAGATCTTTCAGCTTACTAGAATGTGGTCCTCTTCAGTATCAGCCAAGGTAATATAGGTGGGAATGGGGTGGTGGGTGAAATTGAATGGTAACAATGTAGGGAAAATGTCTCACTTAAGAAGGGGAACGGAGCATTTCTTCAGGAAAACAGTTTAAAGAGGTCAGTTGGGAAGAGGGACTTAATGTCATACCCATGAGTTTAGTAATCAAGTTCTTACCTCATTTTCTTAGCCTGTGGGGCTCTGTGCTGCTGCCCTCCCTGTGGTGAGAACATGAGAACATCTTCTGGTCTCTTCTGAATTCCATTCCCCAAATAAGAGGAGAACTTTTTCTTCATGGTTTTTGCTTGAGTTAATTAAGAAGTGTTATGAGTTGGATTGTGTCTTTACATTTTTTACTTTCAAGTCCTAACCCCCAGTACCTCAGAGTGGGACTTTATTTGGAGATAAGATCTTACAGAGATAACAAAATTAAAATGCGGTCATTAGGGTGGGTCCTAATCCTATATTACTGGTGTCCTTATAAGGAAAGGAACTTAGAACACACAGACACATACAGGGAGAGCACTAAGAGACACAGGGAGAAGACAGCCATCTATAAGCCAAGGAGAGAGGCCTGCAACAGAGCCTTCCTTCACAGTTTTCAGAAGGAACCAACATGTCTGACATATTGATTTTGAATTTCCAGACTCTAGAATTGTAAGGCAATACATTTTTGTTGTTTAAGGCACCCAGTTTGTAGTTCTTTGTTATGGCAGCCCTAGAAAACCAACATAAGAAGAAGAAAAAGAATTCTGTAAACTGGGCTTTCAGAAAACCAATGCGTATAAACCTTGGTGTATATTACACATTAGGTTCATCTGGTGTGATAGATGGAAACGGAAAAATTTAAAGCAGTTTTCCAGTGTTTACCTAGTATATGTTAAAGAGGATTTAGAAACACTAAGATCAGAGGTTTAAACTGGCTAAGCCCGTGGAGGTTTCCTTTGAACATTTTACTTGGCAAGCACAATGTTTTCAAAAACAAAATGACTGGGTGCGAGTGGATTGTCTCCTTCACCGCAATTATGTGACCTCCTACCCAACTGTGAGTTTGCAACTGCCAGCCATGACTAAGTGGACTTTTCACTTGTTGAGTTGATGTTTTAGCATCTTGCAGACATAGCTGCTATGGAGAACTCAATAAGTTTTTAAGACATCTCATGAACTGGTCCTTTAGAGTTGAAAGTCTTGGACTAGTTTTGCTCATGGGACAGAATTCTTTAAATCTACAGTTCGGTTAATAGGCACCAAGCAGAGGGAATATGACCAGATAGGGAACCTAGAATTCACATTGAACTCCTAATACTCTTTCATATGATCGCTTCTTTGTGAAGCGATCAGAACAAGGAAGAGTTCTTTGTGAGCCTCTCATCCTTTGTTTTCTCCTTGGGGTCTTTTGTGGGGGTCTCGGACATGTAAGAACTTCACCTATTCCATATAAACTGAGGGATTTTGAGCTACTTCTCCCAGCAAGGTCTGTCTTCTGAAGTTTAGACCTACGGGGATAATAGGTTGAGAAATGAACATATCTTTTCTTTGAAACTTGATATTTCTCCAATGTTCTCTCTGTGAAGGTATGGTACTTCTACCCACCCAGTTACCAGATTTGACAAGCTCATTTGAGCACCTACTTTGTGCCAGGCAATATACTTTAGATTCTGGTTTTCTTTACCCTTGGACATATATTTAGTCTTAAAGCTCCAACAATTCTACTTTCTAAATATCTTGAGATGCTCGTTTTCTCATTTGCTTCACCTGACCAATGCCGTAGTTTAGGCCTTGAAACCATGGCCTGAACTTTGTAATTCTATCAGGTCTACTCTGACTATAGCCTGAGGTCTGTTTTACCTTAAACTTTGCACCCAGAATGATCTTTTTAACATTTGAGCATGTAATTTTCACCAGTCTCAAACCCTACAGGGTGAACTCTCAACTCTTTTGCAAGACCTGTGAAGTCATTCATGATTGGATTGGATTGGAGACATTGGCTATTTTGCGTTGTCTCTGAAAACTGCACCTACATGTTCTCCTCTTCCCCACTTCCATGTCACGTGCCTGCAGTACTGAGCTATTTGAGGCAAGCAGTGCTCACTTATGTGCCTTTGTACATACTCTTCCTTTTGCCGGGAGTGGCCCCATTCCATATGTCCTCCTGACAAACTTCCCACCCTTTCCCCATTCTCCTCCTCCTCTAAGATTCTGCTCACATACTGTGTCTTTTGGGAAATCTTAGCTAAAGCCCTTTGATAGACACAGGAACCTTTTTATGTTCCTGCCCTACTTTGCGAATAACTCAATTAGCAGTTTTGATAATCATTTTTTATAAGCGGAACTACTCTCCAATGTAAATATGAGTACCTTGAGGGCAGAGACCACGGTTTTTCATATTTGCATTCCAGACTCTACCTGAGTAGCTGTTTTGCAAAGTCTGGTCTGAAAAACACCTGTCCCAGAATAATCTGCCTTAGTATCATCGCAGTTAAAAATGTGGATTTTTAAGCCTAATTTCTAACCTGCTGACTCAAAGGACTGGCAACATGCATCTTTAATAATCTACTCACTGGCATAGAATTGAATCTCAATAACAATTTCATTTAAATGAATCATGGAAAACTATTGCCTAGCACAGTGCCTAAGAAATATTGAGACTTAATACATATTGCTTCCTTCCTGTATCCCTGATTTTACTGTCAAGAAGTCTGAGGCTTAGAGAGAATATGACTTCCCAAAGGATACGGAGGCAGAAGCACCTGAATCAAAGTTTTCTACCTCCTGATTCATACTGTTTCCAATCCAACTCTCTACTCAGCAAGGACAGCCACTTACTAGGGCCTGGCCTTTTGTACACCCTCCTGAGAGTAGCCATCTGATCTTCAGTGTCCTTTTTGAATAAGAGTGGGAATCAACCAAATGCCTTCTAAGACCCTTTTCCAGTATGTGAGCTCTCATTCTAGGTTGGTTTAAGCATTTATTGCAGACAGAGAAATTGAAAGCAGAGGAGTTCGGTTAGTTGCTCAGAGTATCTTTCAAACCCAAAGCTGGAGGTTAGAAAGAATTCCCAGGCTAGACATTTGGCTATTACTCTTGGCATTTATGTCATGTATAAGCTCTGTTGACCTGAAATATTTTATGTTCATTTATAGCACCTGGCCTTCCTCTTGAACATGCTCTGTCCATTTCAGACTCCTGAGTTCTGGCACTTGCCTTCAGTAAGAAAGGATGTAGTCTTCAAGAGCCAAGATATTTCTTTCCTGTGCTGAATTTTTAAGTAATATTAAAATCTAATTATTTTAATGATGAACAAAGGAGAACTAGTTTCTACAGACTGTACAACTGTGACAATTTTCAACAAAAACAGTAGAAGGGTTTCAATTGTGTAACAATTTTTAATGGATAAGAGTGTGCACTTATATAGCACTTACTTTATCCAAGTGCTCACTGAATCCTCAAATAACTTCATAAGGTAGGAAATACTTTTATTTGACATTGGAGGAAGCTGAGGTACTAATTCCAGAGACACTTTTTCTTTCCTTTCTTTTTTAACTTTCATAAAGTGGGCTAGGACAGCGACTTGCACATTAGTAACTGCTCAATAAATTGTTGTTAGATCCAAAAGAGAAAGATCGGATATCAAAAAATGGGTGAAACCAAATCAGCCCAGATAATGAAAGAAAATCAAAATGAAAAATAAAATTTAAAAGAAGAAAACAAAGGATTTAAGCAAGAAAGAGCTAACTTGAATGATGGCAGTGACTGGAAGCCTGAGAAATGTTAGCTCAAGAAGGCTTACAGGTAGGCTGCTGGGGGGGAGCTATGTAATTGACGGGGGAGGGACAAGGAAGGCTAGGCAGCCTAAAATCCAGGCTCTGATCAGAAGCTCTTGCTGTCTTGGCACTCAGGTCTCTGAAAGGGCCTTAGCGGAGTGATGGGCCCACTGCCCTGCTGTGCCTCTGGGGCATCTTCCTCCCCAGTCCTGAAAGTCTTACCTTGCTGCAACTTCTGCAGTTCTTTTTGGAGCTGCCTCTGCTCCCAGGTCAGCAATTTCACATGGTAGAGGCAGATATCCTCCAGTTTCTGCAGCCTTTGGTCCAGTCTGGCTTCAGCCTGCTTGGCATTCTTCCTCTCCAAATCAAAGTGCTTATACAATTGTTGCCTGACCATGTGCCTCTCCATCTTCTTTATGGTCTAGAGACAATAAGGCATCACAACTAACCTGATCAATGGAAGACTGAGATACTGACCCCCAGCTTTTAATCAGAGATCAGTGGTTGAACCTGTGTATTTCTGAAACCACAGGTGCCTAGTCAGATGAAATCACACTATTGTTAAATGAGTTTCCAGAGTAACACAGAAGGATTGAGGGTAGTCATTCCTCTGAGCCTCAGCCTCCTTGTCAATAAAATAGTGATACAATACAATAGGCTCCCCCAACACAGCTCCCAGTCAGATTTGTGTGAAGATCAATTGAGATGGGTAAGAACTACTCTTTGGGAAAAAAAGGTAGCCTATATATATAAGGCATTATTCACCCAATAAGAAAAGCCTCTTTTACTGTTCTTAAAGGCTCCCAAAGAGGCTGCTCAGAGATCTGGAGAGGATTTTGGAATTTAGGACGTGGCCATTCCTTCCCGCACCCTGCCAGTTCATTAATTCACATATGCGTAGGTTCATTCAGCCTATAATCCTACTGTATGCCAGGTGCTATGCTAAAAGCTAAGAGTAATGGTGAATGAGACACAGTTCCTACTCTCAAGGGGCTTTCTCGAAAAGTGGAAGATTGGGGTATCCTGATTACAAAGTAGAACAGCATCCATGATGAGTAGTCTGGGCAACACCAGGGAAGCTGCTTAGATTGGGCAAAAGCTCCTCTTCTCGTCCTCACCCATCTTCTCAGACTTTAGATGCTCTCCTTCCTCCATGTACCCTGATGTCTAAGCCCACACCTGCTTCTTTCTCCTCTAAATAGCACTAAGTAGGGACTCATTTTTCTCTCGTTTGAGTCTCTCTAACACTTTTCTCAGAGCTCAGAGCACAACATGTGCTCAGGATATAAACAGATTGCTGTCAACAAAAGTTTTGGTGATTATAATGCAGAAAAAAAGCTTAACATTAAAAAGGAGGAAAAGGTCAGGACACGGGAAAGAAATACATTTTAAGGTACTTGTTTTAGTGTCTAAAGCATAGACTAAACTTTTGTTAAAGAACAGGGCCAGTAGAACTTACCTCCAAATCCAGGGTTTTCACCATCAGACTATGTCTTGTTTCTTTTGCTATGTTAGGCTGAGTCTGGATTAATGAGCTTATTTTTCTTCAGTAAACTTAGGAGTCTGGTGTTTGGAGAAAGGACAGAGGGAGACCCGTTGGAGAGGGCTGTGAGGAGAATGTTAAATACACTTGAAAGCTCTCTTCATCCCTCCCTACCTCCCCTGGTCAAGAATGCTAGCTCCTTGGGCCATGGCACTCATCCCTGCTGGAGAGGCCAGAGCTCAAAATAGCTCTGTGGGTAAAAGAAGCCTGCCAGCTTCTAGCCTGTCCCAAGAGGGGCCCACAGAGCTCCTTCTGGGCTGTGTCCATGGGAGCCAGGAATGAAAGCAAGGAGTGTCTGTGTTCTCAATCTCTCTCTCCCCCACCCTTTCCTCCTTTCCCTCCTTTTCTTTTTTTCTCTCTTTGCCATACCTCCCTTCCCTAACCTTCATTCCTACTTCTTGAAAACCAGGTCAGCCTCAAAAAGAAAGCACCCTGTTTTTTTTTCTGTCATGACTGTGCCCACTTCGTGCAGGAGAGAAGTTAATTTATTTTGTATTATTGCACACTGTAGTGACCTTCTCCAGGCCTCTCCACGTGCTCAGAGCACTTTGGTGCTTATCAAGATTTTCAAAGTGGTGAAAGCAGCACTAAGCAAAGTAAAATTAAAATCAACTTTTGTGCGCATATTTTGAACAGCTACAGTAGAAGGCTGAGCAGAGCCATTGTTTATATAACAAGATATTGAGTGGGATTTTTACTGTTGCCTTGGAGCTTCATCTGAAAATAAGAGGCACTGATATGCCACAGTCTAAATAGAGCTGCCAACACTGGGGCCTGGTAATCCCCCCAGAGTGTACTGACACGCAGGCAGCTAAACAGGACCTACTAACCACAATCATTGCCCAGCAAATAAGTAATTATAAGGAGATTACGGGGGATAGCAGGGAGGAAGAACATGCTACTCTCGCAGTGGGAGGTAGTTCCTTTCCCATCCTTTCTCATGAGGTAATTCCCTCACCTCCAGAATTTAAATGAATGAGGTGGGATTCCAAGAAAATTATCTGGGAGAATGAGATGCTACACAAGGTGAGACCGGGATTGGGATCATACCCCCAGCTAGAGGCTTGTTGACTGCAGAACAATAGAGCAGTCCCCATTCCATCCCTTTGTTGCCACCATAGCTGATGATAGTGAGGGATTTCTTAGAAAAGCTTGGTTCCTGCATGTCATTTTGAGAGGGAACTGAAGAGGAAAGCCTTGCAGAAATAATCTATGACTGAAGGGCAAGAAGAAGCCTTAGTGTGGAGTGCCTAGGAAAAGAATGGTGGTCAAAGCCATCCTAGTTACTCTCAGCCCTCTGAGAATGTCAGAGAGGACCTGGCTCCATGGGAGGGAGCAGAGGGATTATATGAGGTGGCGGAAACCATGGTATAGTCATCACTTTGCTCTTCTTGGAAGGCAGTGCTTCATCCGGAGGGGAAATGGAATCACAGGCAGGGCCAGAAGGAGGCAGAGACAGAGGGATCTGAGTGAAGATGAACTCCCTCATAAAACCACACATCTCAAAAGCAGAGGACATGAGAACATGAAGAATAGACAGGAAAATCTATCTATGGGAACATGGGAACACAAGAATAGATAGGAAAATGCCAGTCGTGCCTTAGCATCACAAATGTGGCAGTTACAGAGGAAGATCTCTGCCTCCTCTATTCTCTCCTAGCCCATGACCTTAAAATGGTTAGTGTTGAAAAGACAAGGGAGAGGAAGTATACAAAAAGATCATGCCTTTTCCACTCCAAGGGTTGGAGAAGGAAGAATGATACAGCAGATAACCCTCCTTTCCCATCTCCAAACCTCCTGGAGTCCAGTGAAGAGGGGTTTAAATTAGTGTGAAATTGGAACTTCAAAGCAGAATGGATTTTTTTTTTAAACAAAATGTCAAGGAATGTGTAGAATCTGCCCAGGATATTATTAAGGAACAAGAAAGAAAATCAGCAAAGATAGTGATTGGAAGTGTAAAACTATCATTCTCAGATTATGTCCTTGCTTCCACCACCAGAGAAAGAAGTAGTTCAAACTGCTCAGTAAAGTGGTTTTGATTAAAACAAAATTTTACAGAATAGATTTTTAATGCACATTCATGTAGTTTTCTATAATTCTCTCTGTTTTACGTGGAGTCACATCCTTTTGTAGTCAAAACACATCTGGAATCAAATAATCTGCCATTTATAGAATATGTGACTTTAGTCATTAATCGTGTCCTATCCCTTGGTTTCTTTATTTGTAAAATTGGTTAAAAGTATCTGTATCATAGGTTTTCTGATAGAATTGAATGAAATGATGAATTTAAAGTAATTCGTGTATAGTAGATGTCCAATGAAAGTTAGCTCCTGATTTTCAGCAAAGATGGAGTAATGGGAACTAGATTTACTTTTCTACATGAAACAATTTAAAAAGCAGAAAAAAATCATGAAATTAAAAAAAATTGGACATCAGTCAGATAGGATGGTGATCCCTGAGAGAGTGGAAACAAACCAGGGAATCCTTATTATTGCTACAGCTTACTGACTAGAAAGGGTTTCCAGACCACAGCACAAGAATTGAGCAACCAGGCAGGGGTTTCTGACTTGAGGAGACAGAGGTATAAGTTCAGAGAGACCCAGGTATCCAGAATTAGCAGGGTAGAGTAGTAGATCCAAGAAGCTCAATGAGGCCAGGCGCAGTGGCTGACACCTGTAATCCCAGCACTTTGGGAGGCCAAGGCAGGTGGATCACAAGGTCAGGAGTTCAAGACCAGCCTGGCCAACATGGTGAAAGCCCGTCTCTATTAAAAAGACAAAAATTAGCTGGTTGTAGTGGTGGGCACCTGTAATCCCAGCTACACGGGAGGCTGAGGCAGGATAATTGTTTGAACCTGGGAGATGGAGGTTGCAGGGAGCCGAGATCACACCATTGCACTCTTGGGTGACTGGGTGAGACTCCATCTCAAAAAAAAAAAAAAAAAAAAAAAAAAAAAAAAAAAAAAAAAAAGAAGCTCAATGAATCTCAAGCAAAAGATATATGAATTAAACTACTGCAAGGTATATAAAATAAAATTATTTTAAAAAGTAATAAAGAGATACTCTTAAAAACAGCCAAATTTAAAAAGATACGTTATATCCAGAGGAACACAAATAAGAATTACACAGACTTCCTACCAAAAATGATGAAAACCAGAAGACAGTGGAGCAAAACTTTTAAAGTTCTGAAAGAAAAAATCAACCTAGAATTTTATACTCAACAAAAATATCTTCAAGAGCAAAGGAAAATTGAATAATTTTTCAGTCACACAGAAGCTTAAATAATTCTTCAACAACAGACCTACAGTTCAAGAAACGTTAAAGGCAATTTTTCAAGCAAAAGAAAAATTATACCTGATGGAAATCCAAATCGACACCAAGAAATAAAGAGCACCAGAAATAGTAAATCCATGAGGAAGTATAAAGACTATTTTTCTTGTTATATAAATCTCTTTAAAATGTAATTAACTGTTCAAAGAAAAACAAAAAATGTAGTGTGAGATGTATAGCATGTAAACATGTAAACAGCATGGGAACAGCAGTACAAAATTCATGTGAGAATAAATGGAAGTTTACTGTTATAAGGTTCTTATATTTGCAGCATTATGACTTGAAGGTAGACTGTAATGAGTTAAAGCTGTATATTCTACACTCTAAAGCAACCACTAAAATGATATAACAAAGAATTATAATAAATCAACAACTAAGATAACATTGAATTATAAAAAATACTAAACTTGAAATAAAGCAGAAAAATAGGAAAGAGGAAATAAAAGAACTATGAATAAACAAGAAATAAATGGCAAGATGATAGATTTTAAACCCAAATATATTAAGAACCATAATAAATGTAAATGGTCTCAATGCCCCATTAAAAGGCAGAAATTTTCAGATCAAATAAAATAACAAGGCCACACTATATCATGCTGACAAAGAAACAAATCGAAAACACTTTTGCAAAATATGAAGAAATGAGTAGGTTAAGAGTAAATGAATAGAAAAAGATATACCATGATCACACTAAATAAATTAGAGACAGCTATATTTATCCCAAATAAAATAGTATTCAGAGTCAATAATTTAATAGGGATAAAGAGGGTAATTTCTTAATAATAAAGGGATTAATTCATCCATAATAAAATCCATAATATTTTGCACCTAATATGGGAAGCAAAAACGAATAGAATTACATGGCGGAATCAACAAACCCACAGCTATTGTCAGTGGCTCCAACATCCTTTTCTCAATAAGTTATTGAAAAAGTATAGAGAAAATTAGTAAGGCTAAAGGAAATTGAAACAACACTGTCAACCAACTTGATCTACTTAACATTTATAGAATGTTAATTATACCCAACAACAAAATACTCATTCTTTTCCAGTGCACAATGAACATTTATCAAGATAGACCACAGGTGGGCCATGAAACAAGTTTTAATACATGTGAAAAATTAAAATAACAGTGTATTCTGTTTTGTGTTGCTACAATGAAATACCTAAGGCTAAGTAATTTATAAGAACAGAAATTTATTTTGTCAGTAACACAGAGCTGATTTGATGTTTAAAAATCAACATGATTTAACCATATTAACAGAATATAGGCAAGAACCATAAAATCATTTAATTAAAAATCATTTCACAAGATCCAATATCAATTTCATCAAACCAGGAAGAGAAGGAAATATCTTCAACCTGATAATTAGCATCTATAATAAACCCACAGTAAACATTATACTTAATGGGAAAACACCCCCAAAGAATGAGAACAAGGCATAGATGTTTGCTTTTACCACTTCTATTTACTATTGTACTAGAGGACTTAGCTACTTCAGTGAGGCAAGAAAAAGACATACAGACTGGAAAGGAAAGTACAACTGTCTTTACTCACAGATGACATAATTTTCTGTGGAGAAAATAGTAAGGCATTTACATCTTGTGTGATTTCAGCATATATCAGTATACAAAATATGTTTACATATATTAACAAAAATAATGTAAATTAAAAATATCATAATGAATCGAAAACATTTAGAAATACATTTAATAAAATATAGAACTACAAAATGTTTTATAGAGAGATTAAAGAAGACCTAAATAGACCGGGCACGGTGGCTCACGCCTGTAATCCCAGCACTTTGGGAAGTCGAGGCAGGTAGATCACCTGAGTTAAGAGTTCGAGACCAGCCTGGCCAACATGGTGAAACCCTGTCTCCACTAAAAATACAAAAATTAGCTGGGCGTGGTGGTGGGCACCTGTAATCTCAGCTACTTGGGAGGCTGAGGCAGGAGAATCGCTCAAACCTGGGAGGCAGAGGTTGCAGTGAGCCAAGATCACACCATTGCATTCCAGCCTGGGTGACAAGAGTGAGACTCCGCCTCAAAAAAAAAAAAAAAAAGTAAATAAATTAGGAGGTAGATCATGTTTATGGGCTAGAATCCTAAGTATTTTAGACTGCCAATTCTTCTAAAAATTATCTGTAGATTTAATCATAATCAAAACCCTAGCAGACTTTTTTTTTTTTTTTTCTGGCAAATAAAGGTGACTCTATAATTCAAATGGTAATACAAATGACTTAGAGTAGTCAAAATAATTTTGAAAAGAATGAACAAATTATGTTGGACTTAATATTATCTGATTTCAAGACTTATTCTAAAGCTATAGTCAATAAGATTGTGTAGTGTTGGTATAAAGGTGAACATGTAGGATCACTACCACAGAGAAGAGACTTTAGAAGTAAACCCACAATTTAGTCAGTTTATTTTAGAAAAAAACACCAATATAATTTAATGGGGGGAAAGAATATTCTTTTTACAAGTAGTGTTGGAACAATTGGGTATCTATGTGGAAAAGAAATCGAATTTCAATTTTTATGTTACCTCCTACACAAAAATTATTTAAAAATTGATTATATACCTTAAATGTAGGCAAAAACTACAAAACTTCCAGAAGAAATATAAGAAAAGAAAATTTTTGTAAACCTGAGTTTGGCAAAGATTTCTTATATAACAGACAAAAAGACCAAACTATAAAATAAAAAATTTGATAAAATGGACTTAATAAAAATTAAAACCTTCTGTTCTTAAAAAAACACTACAGGGAAAACAAAAGGCAAGCAAGAACTGGTTGGAATATATTGACAACACAAAAAAACCTAACCAAAAAACTGTATCTATATCTAAATAACACCAACAACTTAACATTAAGGACACAAATAATTCTATTTAAAAATGCAGAAGTACTTGAATAGACAATCCAGAAGAATATACAAATGGCCAATAAACAAATGAATATATGTTTAATGTAATTAGTCATTAGAAATTTAAAATAAAAACAATGAGGTATCCATTTTTACTCATTAGCACAATGTAAATATAAGAAAAGTGGTAAAATCAAGCATTGGTGAGAATATGGAGCAATTGGACTTTTATACATTGGTTCTGTGAATGTAAAATGGTACGATCATTTTGGAAAACCGTTTGGCAATTTCTTACAAAATTCAACATATACTTACATATGACCCAGCACTTCCACTGCTGGATACTTAAGCAAGAGAAATGAAATCATGTGCTCATAAAAAGACTTGTATAGAAATATTGTATAGCAGCCTTATTCATAATAATCTCAAACTGGAAACAACCCAAATGACCATCAATAAGTGAACTGGTAAACAAATTGTGGTTCATCCATACAATGGAATACCACTCAGCAATAAAAAGAACAATACATTGATATGGGCAAAAGCATGAGTGAATCTTATAGATAACATGCTGGTGACAAGAGACTGGATAGAAAAGAGAAGTTGATTCGTATATTTGAAATATTATAACATACACAATTAATCTATGATGGCAGAGATCAGATCGGTGGTTGCCCGGGTTGAGAGGTATAAAGACTGACTGCATAAAGGAACGAAAGAACTTTCCTGGGAGACAGAGGTGATGATTACTTGTTGCATGCATTTGTCGAGGCCAACAACCTAAGGACTTAAACTGTGAATTTTAATGAATATAAATTATATCTCAGTAAAGTTGATTTTTAAAAAACTTAATTTCATAGTAAAAGAAAGTCATTTTCAGACAAGTAAACAAAAAATAGAGTTTGTCTCCACTAAATAAAATTCTGCAGGATGTATTTGAAGCAGAAGGAAATGTTTCTAGATTTGGACTAAGATACAAGAAGGAATGAAGGGCAAAGAAAGTGGTAAACATGTGGGTACATCTAAATGAAGATTGAATGTATAAAACTGGGACTTGGAAAATGATTAATTCAAAGTAACACAGCACAGAGCTTTCAAAAAAGAAGAACAGTTCATTGTTCTGAGGTTCTTTTGTTGCTCTGAGAAAGGTAAAGACATTAACATTATGCTTTCATAGATTAAGATTCATGTTGTCAATTGTGAATTTTAGCTCCAGATCAACTGCAAGAACAAACCAGCAATCCCAAGAGGACCCACAGACCCTTTGGAGGAAGTGGACTGCTCCTGCAGGACCCGGTAGATACCCCAAATACTGTGAGTGTCCCAACTGTGGACTTCGGAAAGGGAGACCCTCCTCTCCCAAACGCACACCCACCCTGGAGAAACTGAAGGCCTCTTTGTGGGAGAGGTTACCTGGAGTTGAGTCAATTTGGAGAGCCGAGCGAAATACAGGGGTGGAGGAGGTGGTGGAGAGGTCCTGGGGGCTTACTGCATCTCCTCGCAGGCCATTCCTGCCTGGCACCATGGGGATCCATCAGGAGGGTGACCAGAGGAGCAGGGGGTGGAACTCCATGGGGAGAGGGAAATGTGTAACTGAACTTTTTAACAATTTGGTTGGGGTGAGACGCCTCCTGGTCAGAACTCAGGGAAAGACGCAAATCTGTTGTGCAGACTCCACAGGTGGGGTATGAACCAAGCCCTTTTCTTTTGCAGACGGTAGCCTGGGGCAAGTTTTCAACCCTGTTACAGCCTCCACCTGGAAACAGACTTGGGACTATTGCAGGGGCACGGTGGGCGGGAGATCAGCCCTTCAGTTTGTGTGGGAGCTGAGTGAGGCCTGTGATTGCTGGGTTTCCCCCACTTCCCTGACAACCTGCGTGACTCAGCAGAGGCAGCCATAATCCTAGGTACACAACTCTATTGACCTGGGAATCTCGCTCTCATCCCCCACAGCAGCCACTGCAAGACCCACCTAAGCAGAGTCTGAGCTCAGACATGCCTAGCGCCACTCCCTGCTGATGGTCCTTCCCTACCCACCCTGGTAGCAGAAGACAGAGGGCATATAATCTTGGAAGTTCTAGGGCCCCACCCACTACCAGTTCCTCCCAATACTACCACAACTGATGCTTTCTGGAATGGACCACCTCCTGGCAGGAGGCCAGCAGCACAAAAATAGAGCATTAAACAACCAAAGCTAAGAACCCTCACTCGGTCCAGTGCACCCCGCCACTCCACTGGAACAGGCACTGATATTCATGGCTGAGAGACCCATAGACAGTTCACATCACAGGACTCTGTGTAGACAACCCCCAGTATTAGCCTGGAGCTGCGTAGACTTGCTGGGTGGCTAGACCCAGAAGAGAAACAACAATCAGTGCAGTTTGGCTCACAGGAAGTCACATTCATAGGAAAAGGGGGAGAGTACTACATCAAGGGAACACCCCGTGAGAAAAAAGAATCTGAACAACAGGCTTCAACCCTAGACCTTCCCTCTGACAGAGGCTACCCAAATGAGAAGGAATCAGAAAACCAACCCTGGTAATATGACAAAACAAGGCTCTTCAGTACTTCCCCAAAGTCACACTAGTTCACCAGCAATGCATCCAAACCAAGAAGAAATCCCTGATTACCTGAAAAAGAATCCAGGAGGTTAGTTATTAAGCTAATCAGGGAGGGACCAGAGAAAGGCTAAGCCCAATGCAAGGAAATCCAAAAAATGATACCAGAATTGAAGGAAGAAATATTCAAGGAAATAGCTAGCTTAAAGAAAAAACAATAAAAAATTCAGGAAACTTTGGACAAACTTTTAGAAATGTGAAATGCTCGGCAGAGTTTCAGCCATAGAATTGAACAAGTAGAAGAAATTCAGAGCTTGAAGACAAGTTCTTTGAATTAACCCAATCCAACAAAAACAAAGAAAAAAAGAATAAGAAAATATAAACAAAGCCTCCAAGAAATCTGGGATTATGTTAAATGACCAAACTTCAGAATAATCAGTGTTCTTGAGGAAGAAGAGAATTCTAAAAGCTTGGAAAACATATTCGGGAGAATAATTGAGGAAAACTCCCCTGGCCTTTCTAGAGACCTAGACACCCAAATATTAGAAGCACAAAGAACACCTGGAAAATCCATCACAAAAAGATCTTTGCCTAGGCACATTGTCATCAGGTTATCCAAAGTTAAGATGAAGGAAAGAATCTTAAGAGCTATGAGAGAGAAACATCATCATTCTTCACAGAATTAGAAAAAAAAATTCTAAAATTCATATAGAACAACAAAAACCTGCATAGCCAAAGCAAGACTAAGCAAAAAGAACAAATCTGGAGGCATCACACTACCTGATTTCAAACTATACTATAAAGCCATAGTCACCAAAACAGTGTAGTACTGGTATAAAAATAGGCACATAGACCAATGGAACAGAATAAAGAACCCAGAAATAAACCCAAATACTTACAGCCAACTGATCTTGGACAAAGCAAACAAAAACACAAGGTGGGAAAAGGACACCCTTTTCAACGAATGGTGCTAGAATAATTGGCTAACCACATGTAGGAGTATGAAACTGGATCCTCATCTCTCACCTTACACAAAAATCAACTCTAGATGGATTAAGGACTCAAACCTAAGGCCTGAAATTCTAAAAATTCTAGAAGATAACATTGGAAAAACTCTTCTACACATTGGTTTAGGCAAGGATTTCATGACCAAGAACCCAAAAGCAAATGCAATAAAAACAAAAATAAATATCTGGGACCCAATTAAACTAAAGAGCTTTTGCATGGCAAAAGGAACAGTCAGCAAACAGACAACCCACGGAATGGGAGAACATCTTTGCAATCTACACATCTGACAAAGGACTAATATCCAGAATCTACAACAAACTCAAGTCAGTAGGAAAAAAACCAAACAATCCCATCAAAAATTGGGCTGAGGACACGAATAGACAATTCTCAAAAGAAGATATACAAATGGCCAACAAACATATGAAAAAATGCTCAATGTCACTAATGATTAGGGAAATGCAAATTAAAACCACAATGCGATACCACCTTACTTATGCAAGAATGGCCATAAAAAAAAAAAAAAAAGGTAGATGTTGGCATGGATGCGGGAACACTTCTACACTGCTAGTGGGATTGTAAACAAGTACAGCCACTAACAGCCACTATGGAAAACAGTGTGGAGATTCCTTAAAGAACTAAATGTAGAACTACCATTTGATCCAGCAATCCCACTACTGGGTATCTACTCAGAGGAGAAGAAGTCATTATTCAAAAAAGATACTTACACACTCATGTTTGTAGCAGCACAATTTACAATAGCAAAATTGTGGAACCAACCCAAATGCCCATCAATCAATGAGTGGAAAAAAAAATTGTGGTATGTATATATAATGGAATACTACACAGTCATAAAAAGGAATGAATTAACAGCATTTGCAGCGACCTGAATGAGACTGGAGACTACTATTCTAAGTGAAGTAACTCAGGAATGGAAAACCAAACATCATATGTTCTCACTGATATGTGGGAGCTAAGGTATGAGGATGCAAAGGCATAAGAATGATACAATGGACTTTGGGGACTTGTGGGGAAGAGTGAGAAAGGGCTGAGGGATAAAAGACTACAAATATGGTGCTGTGTATACTGCTGGGGTGATGAGTGCACCAAAATCTCACAAATCACCACTAAAGAACTTACTCATGTAAACAAATACCACTTGTACTTCAATAACTTATGGAAAAAAACCCCGCATGTCATTTCTGGGGTAACAGCTAAAAGGATTAAATAAAAGGATATGACTTACAAACTAGCAGGAGACAAACATTGAAATGATAAAAAAATCTGAAAATGGAGAAAGATAAAACAGAAGGTACAAAATAAGACAGAAATTTAAGTCCAAATGTATCAGTAATTATGTATATAAATGACTAAATATACCAATTAAAAGTCAAGAATTGTCAGACTGAAATTTAAAAAAAGAAGTTCTACTTTATACCAAAATGGTTATGAATATAAATGCAAATGCAAATAATGAAATCATAAGGCATTTCTCAGTTAAATCACAGTTACTGAGATGATCTAAAATATTTCAATATTACTCCCAAAACATGGACTTGAAATATATAAAGTGAAAATTAAAATAACTCTAAGAAAAAAGTGACATCCAGAATTGCATTGGAAAATGTTTCTTTACTTACTTACTTTTATTAATAATTGATAGATTCAATTAGAAATCAGTAAGTACATGGAGTGTTTAAACAATACATCTGATGTATGTTTAAAATCACCTGTGTATATAAAAAATCACCATGTGTTTAAGGAAGGTTCCCAGAAAAGCTGTTACAAGAAACTTGTTGTTTAAAATTTATTGACTTGAACTTATTCACATGGCCACATCTAGCTGCAAGGGAGTCTGGGTAGCCATGTACCCCTCTAAATATTTGGGACTCCACTACTTTGAAAGAAGAAGAAATTTATATTAGGAGTCAACCAGGACTCTCTGGCACAGATACTACTATGAAGATAGAGAGCTAAGATTAGTGTGATGCTCAGTACCCTTAATACGTGACAGACTACACTTAAATAAAAATTAATTGGTACAAACAGTATTATAAATATAAGTGAAAATGCAAAGTTTAAAATCATGTGGCAGTACTACCTTAAAAGATGATTCTACAAACAGTCAGAATATGCCAATGCTATTTTTTTAAAGATTATATTTGAAATGAATTAAATGCACTTGCATTCATACATTCTTGTAGAGGAATTCAAAATGCTCCTCCCTGCCTCATCTATTTATGAAGACCAGTTTGAAGAAAACTGGCTCAGAGAATGATACCAACAAAAGATTTTTCAGGATCTGGCCCCTGCTTCATCTCTCACACTTTTCCACACCTTTTTCCTGCACTGTTGCATTTCTCCATAGACAGTATGAATTCTCAAAGCTCTACGTCTTGTATGTTTTTCTCTTCCTGGCTCCTTTTCCTTACATTGGCCTTTTGTTCCCATTGGAGAAGCAGGAGTGTGCCAAGAGGGTAGGTAGGCAACCTTATTTTTCCAGAGGTAATTAGGCATACTTTTCTCTCTTCCCCCTAATTCACACATGTAAAACATATAGTACACTTGACATTACTAGTATCATCATCATTAAGTCTTTGAACTGTAACCATTATTATGTTGCCATTTAAAAAAATCTCAGTACCTTTACACTGTTTGTCTATTTCCCCGAATGGTGTGCACACTGCTTGATTGGAGGGACTTATTTTATTACCATTCTTGGTATCTTCAGCATATAGCACAATGCCTGGCTCACAAGAAGTGTTCAATACATGTATGTCACATGAAGTATTAATTAGAAAAAAAAAAGTCAGCAAGTTAAATAAGCTTCCTTAGGAACTTAGGTCACTCAATGTTTTAATTTTCCTAAGTAAACACTAAAGTACTCTTTAGTGCTTCTCTTATCAAACTGAAAAGATGAGAGCATTTTAAAAATAATGCCAAATGCCTTACTAATATTTTGAGTTGGGAAAACCATAGTTGACACAGTGTACCATGCTTGTTGTGGTCATCTCACATTCACTGTAGGTTGATTCATTTCCATCCTTTTATACTCCCTCAACTGGCTCATTTTTTATTTAAATCTGAGCTTTTTGCCCTTTGTCTTCCCATTTGTATTGAAATAAACACTTTGTGAGCTTGTCAGTTTCCTGAAAACCAGCAGCCTTCACAAGAGAAGGGCAATGAGATGCTAAGGATGCTTCGTTTCTAGCAGGGATGGTTTGTGCCAGGAAAGAAGGTTGGACGGGCCTCTTTATTTCTGGTTATAAGGCTTTAGCCTTCAGTCACACAGTGATCAGATAACAACAGTGGCCACCCTTATGGAGGAAAAAGTACACAGAGTTATTTTGTGTACTTACCGAGGAAAAAGTACACAGAGTTATCGTGTGAACTAATACACTCCTAATCTCTCCATCTGTTTAATGGGTAACTTTATACAATAGTGGATCTCCATAGAGACATAGTCCTGCAATATTCACGCCACCTGGCAAACTAAACATCTACTTCTTTTCCCCTACTCTGAAGGCTGAACAGGGACTGCATTAATTTGCTATGGCTTCCATAACAAAGTACCACAAACTAGGTGGCTTAAAACAATATAAATTTATTCTCTTACAGTTCTGGAGGCCAGGAATCTGAAATCAAGATGTTGGCAGGGCTGTGCTCCCTCTGGAGGCTCTAGAGGAAGATCTCTCCTTGCCTCTTCCAGCTTCTGGTAGCTCCAGATATTCCTTGGCTGTGGCAGCATAATTCCAATTTCTGCCTCCATCTTCTCGTGACCATCTTCTCTCTGTGTCTGTTGCTGTGTTTTTTCTCCTCTTACAGGGACACCAATCACATTGGATTAGGGTTTACCCTAATTCAGTATGAACTCATCTTAACTTGATTACATCTGCAAAAACCATATTTCTAAATAAGGTCACATTCACGGGCACCAGAGATTAGGACTTTAACATATCTTTTTGAGGTCTTCAATTCAACCCATAACAGCAACTTTGAAAGAAGTCCTGTGAAGCCCTTCACTTTTAGGTCAGTGTCACCCACTTTTTATTTCCAATATTCACAAATACATAATTTGTAGATTTTTACATTAAAAATTGCTGTTATCTTAATCTTTACTGTATTCACTACTAGGAGTCACACTATTTTAATTACGAAACATGTCTTATTAATGTATTGTTACAAAATTTCCAGTAAGATGACATGTGTCTTAATGTACCATCTTCGCTATTTGATTAACTTATTTCTGTTGCCGGTACCCTAATTATTCCAGATCCTTGGGCTTGTCATCATCACTGATCCCTCTGTTTCCCTTGATACATGTATCCATTACTAAGCCCTCTTAACTGCCTCATTACAGTATCCTCCGCTTCCATTTCTTCCTTAATATCAATGCCATCCTCCTTTTGATTCCTTATGTCTAAACCATGATAATGGACTCCTAATTGATTTCTCTACTTTGGTCCCTTCTCACAGTACCAGATTAATCTTTGTGTCATTCCATTGATTAAAACCTTCCAATAGTGTGTCTTTGCTTGAGAAATAAAATTCTTTAGCCTTAGAATTCGATGTTTGATATGGAAATGCACCTCTAGTTGTGGCAGGGGTGACAAAAGGATTCAGACTGCAGATTTTTTATAAGTATTGTGTAATGAAAAATTATATTGACATCGGTGAACACCGTGACCTCCAATGTTCCCATCATCAAAGAAAAATTAAATTTTGTCACCATCTACTATCAAAGGTAGAAAACAGAAATCATTATAACTTAGAAATAAATTGAATAAACACTGATATAAAAGATTTCTTATTCATAATCATGTCTAATATTTACTGAGTATGAAATTGAGATTTGCTTATTGCAAGAAATCTGGAAAATAAAGTTCTGGAAAAATAGTCCAAAAAATCATTGTAATCTCATCAACCTATTATCATTTTGAAATACTCCTGTCTGCTCTTCAAGGAGAAAAACTTGCTAATGAAATGCTTCTATTTTGGCCACTGGGTACCTCCCTTTTTTATTATCCCTAACCCATTTGTCTCAGCCTTTTTTTTTTTTTTAACTCAGCCAGCCCATGGTCATTCTATGCCCAATATTTTTTTACAAATCCTCTTCTTATGCCTGGGAGCCGGGTTTTAGAGGCTTCCTCTTCCCAAACCCATCTTTAGAAGAATTGGGGTCTTAGAAAATTTCCAAAGCATCCCAAGTTTTACTGCGGTACCCGATGAAGAGAAAGGAAGCGGGGAGGATACCAACCAGCAACACCTGTGAACCTTATAGAAGAGATCTTCCAGGTGTGGGGTGCAACAGTATCAGAGAGGAGGGCCATGCCCACTCCCCAGCAAAACCCACAGGTCTCCCCAGAAAGCCTGACCTTCTTTCTTGCTTCAAGGGAGCCAAGACCAGCTACCCTGAGTAGAGAATCTGATGTCACCACCCAATGTTTTATCATCTTATCTGATGCAGTCCCTGAAATTGGCAAACTAAAGATTCCCTTAGCTTCAAACTTCATTTAGTCTTCCCTCCATTAAAGAAGAGAAGCCTGGGAATGGTTTGGAAATGCAAACAGCTGAATCTGAAGCTCTTAAAGGATAGAAGCAACCAGGGCAGAGCACCTGTGAGTGTTCCCCGACGCCACATCCTGGATGTGAAATTTACTGGTTTTTATGCTCGTCACTGTTGTGTCTCTCCCCTTACTTCCATCCAATTCTCATTTGCTCCATCTTTGGCATGGGGGCAGCAGTTCAGGGGCTATGGACTAAATGTTTGTGTCTTCCCAAAATTCATAGGTTGAAACCCAATCCCCAATGTGATGGTATTTAGAGGTGGGGCCTTTGGAAGGTGATATAGGTCATGAGGGTGGAGCTCTCTCTCATGACTGAGATTAGTGCCTTAGAGGAGAGCCCCAGAGAGCTCCCTCCTCCCATTTGTCATGTGAGGACACGCAGGAAAATGGCCATCTGTGAACCAGGAAACACTTTCATCAGACACCAAACACTGTTGGCACCTTGGCATTAGACTTTCCAGCCTACAGAATTGTGAGGAATAAGTTTCTTTTGTTTATAAACTGCCTAGTTTATGGTATCTTGTTATAGCAGCCTTGATGGACTAAGGCAAGAAACTACACCTACTGGGTTATTTCTCAAAGATGTTGCTGAGAAGAAACCTGAGCCCTTTAAGATTGTACGCCTTCTCACATCTGTTAATTTCTAAAGAAGTCCTAGAGCCAGGGATTCTGCTCCAGCCCTTGGTCATCCATTCTGGAATTCTGGCACTGCCATGGTTGGGATCATTTGTAATTAAAACAGAGAAAAGAAGAAGCCAAATTTACTTTAAACACAATAAAGCCAGAATTGTTATTTTTGCAAGCAGAATTAAAGGCAGGTTTTGTTTTTACAAGGAATATGCAAGTTAGTCGGTATGGTCAATGGGAGAAAATTTCTGATTAAGCGAAATGTGTTACCATTTTCAGTAAATTAGGAAGCAATATGATGGAAAGAGTGTGTTAAAGTGGAAACACCTACAGCCCATCCCACATCATTACACTCCCCTTTACAACACCTACACACCCTCAGCCATCGTCCACTTCCTCTCCTCATACCTAGGACCAATGCACATCATTCCCTGACTCTAAATTCAGAAAATGCTGGGCCAAGGAAAATTCTTTGGAAATTCAACAGACGCTTGAGATGGCAGAATTGTTGAGACTCAACAAGGGTTTTGGGACCAGGTTTTGTTATTCCCTGAAGCATGGGCGGTAAAGATGGGGAGGGTCCAAGAGAGGATGAAGAACTGCAGAGAGGACAATCAAGGACAGGAAGACAATTAGGGAATGAGAGGGCTTCCACTTTGAAACACCTGAATCTTTAGGCCACTTGTATAGTCAAAGGAGAACTCACTGTCACTTAACATCATGGTAATGATACCATCCAGTCTCATGATTCTATTTTGCCTAGAGACAGTTTTTAAAGTCATTCAATATAGACAATTAAACCTGTGTTGGAATTCAGTTGCATGGACTAGGGAAATAACCATAGGCTTGAAACTAGGCTATGGCCAGAATTTCAGTTGAGTACTTGTAGTTAAAGTGATTCTTCAGGCCTTGGGAAAACTTGTTGTAGTTTCTGAGTCTGACATGGGGTGGCGCTCCTAAATCACTCTCTGTGTGCTAAAACCTTTGCACAGAAACTCAGAACATTGTAAATGTCTGGGCCCTGGGCATGAACCTCAATGGGGTAAGTCAGAGGAGAGCCTGAGCTCCTGTTTGGACCAACAAGTAGGACCTCTCTCCTTTCCTTCATCTTTCTTTTACATGTAACATTTGCTTCTCCTAATGCCCACAACATGCTGTTTCATTAAAGGGGGTTTTCATTTTTCTTAAGATGACTTGGCTGAAGTTATTTTTTGCATGCTAGAAGTTAAGAAACATTAAAAACCATGCCACGTGATTGAACTCTCTCTTCTTGGTTGCTAAAATGAAATAAAGACTACTTTTCTATGTCGGTCAAAAAATCATTTCTAGAGGGTTCTGCCTGAAGGTTCCTGTCAACTCTTCATTCTGAACCCTAGAAACCATTTTGACGTTAAATTCATAAAATGTGATAATAGAGGGAAAGGACTTTTTTAAAGCCATAGAATGCCAAAGAAATGTGATTTGTGATGACCGTCATTATACAATTTACCTGGGCATGGGATTTAAGTTCTTTTAAATTGCTAAGGGTTTTCTTACTATCGTTTCACTCATTTTGGTCATCGATTCCCTCTTGAAAATGCTTGTTTTCCACTTCCTAATTTGCTGATGCTTATCCTTAACGGAGAGAATGAAGGTGAACAAGAGCTGAGTTGTTCTTCCTTCTCTCTGTTATCTGTCAAGATGACGTCCCTTCCTAAGCCGTGGAACTATCCTTTCTGTCTGTCTGAATATTGGACAATAGCCTATTCCCACTGAGAGAAAGAGCCTCCATGGCTTTCTTTAGTGTTTTCCCTCTGCCTCATCTGGCTCCAGACTTTGGCCTTACTAATACCTGTCCTCACAGCCTAGGCTGCATTGGATGTGACTGAACTTCTTCTGTTTTTTGCTACTTGTAATTGAAGCACACTTCGGAGCACCACATGCATCCACTTTGGTTTGTTTTGTGTTGATCTGTTTTCTTCCCTAATTTTCTATTATTTTGAAGAACTTCTCACTCTCTTTAGACATGTCTCTAAGTTATATATTGCTCTTTTCTGAACTTAAATCAGCCTTCCTAAAGACCCAACTGACCACACAGAATCACCTTCTTTTGTGTTAATAAACTCCTAGACCACAATTTTTTTCCTACATTTCTCTTTCTCGAGCATCAATATTTGTATTTAATTCTATTTCTCTAATTAGTTCTTTTTCTTTGTTAAGTCCTCAACTGTTAGTTTATAGTAGCAATTTTCCTTCATATTTCTGAGAGCTAAACTTGTGAGCCACGAGAAAAATATATGATTTTAAATTTAAAGACTTACTAATTCAAGTAAAGCTCCTAGCACAGTTACCATTCATGAAATGAAAAGTATTATTATTAGTTGAAGTTTTTCAATAAATTTAATTCAATACACTTTCAAATACACCTGTTTAATGCCAAACTCTGTACCGAAGGTGGCAAAAATTAATAAGCTATGATCTTGTTCCTTGAGAATTTCAAAGATGAGGAAAGGAGACAGGCATCTAAACAACTGAAAAGCAATGTGATCCTTCTAATTAGGAATTTTTAGGAAGAATGGTGATATCAAGATGAGAGAAGACTCAAAAAGGTCTTTGCGGAATAATGACGGGTGTCCCTTCTGTGTTTAATGTGGACTAGACACTGTTTTAAACCCTTTACATATATTATCTCTTAAAACAACTTTACAAAGTAAGTACTCTGTAATCCTCCTCCGCATGCTAAAGGAAAGGCACGTAGGCTGGTTAGGATTTGAACCCAGGCAGTCCAGCATTCAGAGGTTGTGTTCTTGACCACTCTTCTGCTTCCAGCAGAGTTGATGAGGAGGGATAAAGCAGGAAGCACATTCCAGGCAGGGGGATGGGCTGTGCTAGTCATGGAAGCAAAAAACATGTGAAGGCTTCAACAAAGCCTGGTGAAGGGCAGCAGGGCACCACTCAGCCCGTCAGGACAGGAATGAGGGGACATTCTGGACTTCTTAGGGCTTTTGTTGCCTTAAGCCTTTATTTTGAACATTAGAGCTGGCACACTGAAGGGAGACCCTGACTCCTCATTGGAAAGGGATGTGCATGTGGGCTCTGTGCCATCCGGAGCAGCGGAGGGTGAGATTTGCTCCTATGCATTCCATCCTCTGAGTGCCCAGCAGCTCCTATGTGGCTGCATCTGGCCTTTCACAGGATCATAGAAGAACAGTGGGAGTGAGAATGGTGTTTTCTCACAGCACTTACCCACTCCTGGCCCTAGTCCCGAGGGCCCCAGGGGCCTCCACATCAGCCTCCTATTCCTGTGATCTAAGGCCTGGGCTCTCTGTGGACCTGACTACTTCTAGTGCAGGCAGCTCTTTGCTTGACAGTGTTAGATGTTCAGAGGTCCCTCACCTGCTCTTGCTTTAAACAAAGCCCCGTTTCTTACAGTATTCATGAGAGAATCATTCCAGGGGTGTATCTATGTGTACGTGCTCCTCACAGGTAAGCAAGGGAAGATAACAGAGCAGGATGTGGGGTGAAAGGAGAGAGCTGCTACACCTTGTTCAGAACCTCATTCTGCCCGCAGCCTGTGTGCCTGTGTCCATGTCCCTGGAGATTTCTCCTCCCTTAGTTCCCATGGGAGAGGTGTTTCTGCACCACACAGATGCTTCCTAAGTGTGTGATTTCAAGCTTGAGACAGCCAGGCTGAGAGAGGCTGGCATTTATAACTAGATTCAGCTGCCTGTTATAGCTATAATGGGCTTTCAGAGACCAGATGGCGGCCCCTTTGGCCAACCTACATCTGGCTGAGAGTGCAGGGAGGCACGTAGCTGGCTGGGGTGCAGGAGATGTCCCTCTGGGGAAAGTGACAATGACAGGAATTTAAGGGAGTGTTTATGCCACATTCTGCATGTGTCTGAGATACTCATCTCCACTCCTGGCACCCTGCCTTCCTCCTCCCCTCTTCCCCCTGACCCCAGTGCACAAAGACCAAAGCTCAAACCAAATATCCAACTCCAGTGCCTCTGATTTTTGTTTCCCTGTCTGTGATGGCAGGATACAGGGCTTTCCTTAGAGAAAACTCGCAAAACTTCCAATTAAACTTAGTCAACATATGTGCTGACAATCATTGTACTCACAGTGATGGCCTTTGGTCCAACAAACAATCTAAAACACCAGATCTACTTCCCATTGACCATGGAGATATTGAGAATATCTTGGATGTTATCAAGCCACATGCAGTCAGTGACATGCAGGTATCCTGTATAATCTGACATGTGGAAATCAGGTTTGGAATGTATTTTCAGGAATGTACCTATTGTGAGGAGCCACAGATTTTCAGAGTAGTGAGATACTTTAGCATTCCTGTCCTGTTTACCTCATTTTCTGTGACTGGAACTGAGATGCAGACGTATAAAATGACCTGCCCACAGTGACCTAGCTGAAACCAGAGCTAGGATCAAAATCCAGATTTCCAGCTCATCACTTGGTATTTTTTGTTTTTACCCAAAGCACACCTAAACTTATACTTTCTCCTCCAGCTGCTATGATAGGCAGGCTATGGCAGACAGACTACAGTCACTGGGAGAGAATAATATGCTATTAAAACCAGGAATACTTTTGAACATACATGCATTCAACAAACCAGTATTGAATACTTATTACATGCAATCCATGGCCGCCCGGTATGCCTGGGCTTTGCAACTTGGTTCTCTGTGGTCTCTCTTGTCCTGGAGAAAGCCAAGCCTGGTTTCAAACAGAATCAGTACCAGAGACATTGTACTGCAGACATCTACGTCTTGTTGTCATACAGTGTTTGGATTTGGCCCCCATCTACGTTTCTGACCCCTGTTATTGTCTATCGATGCCTATCCTTCTATTTATTACATAGATTTTCTATAATTTAACCCTTACTCTAGAACCCTGGTTGGTATTCCTGATGGTTGCCTCCCTGTTTCCTGCACTCTTGGATGCTGCTTGCTTGCTCTGCCATTTCCTTTCTGTCTTTCATTTCCTGGATAGGCATCCTGCTTCCCATCCAACCCAAGACCAGTTAACTACCTGTTCCTCCCATGACCTTTTACTTCACAGATACGTACCTGCCATGTTTTTCTGGGCTCACCTAACTCTCAGGCCTGACATCTCAGAGTTTTCCATTTTGTTGCCACCCAAGGCAAAATAGTACATCCTTTTCTTGAGCTCAAGGAATATAAACCATGACCTGGATTGTCTCTGACTAAAACAGAACATAGAGTTGTGCTTAGAAATAGGCAACCAAAAATCATTTTGAGGCTGACCTACTTGGAAGCTGAAATTAAATGGCTGAGAAAGGTTTTGATTTCAAAACAATGATATAGGTTGATTTAAGAGAATTGAATATTCGAGAGAAAGTTACCGCGTCATACCAAATATTACTCCAAATATCACTTTTAAAACTCATGGTTAAAAACTAGTAGTATTTGCTGATGTTTACTTGGTTCGATAAAGGTGTTTTATTTTTTTTAAAAAGGGTAGCAAATTCATGGTAAAATATCTGCTGGCCTTGAGCACAGGGTCCTCCACATATTCAGTACATGAGAATAGGTTGTTTAACATGTGGCTCCTACCTGTAGCAGTCTATCCATCTAAATTTTTTGCCCACTTTTGACAGGTGAATAACTCCTTGAAAATTTGCTCTTCAAAATGGAAGTGGCTGCAAATGCTAGATACAAGGAGTGATGAGAGGCCTGTGAGGGAATCTATTCTGAACTCAGCCCAGTGGTTCCCAATCTTGGCTGCATATCAGAATCACCTAGAGATCTTATTAAAATCCTGATGCCAAGGTCACACTCCATACTAACTAAAGCAGAATGTCCCTGGGGTGGGGGCAAGGCATCAGTATTTTAAAAAACACCTTAACATACAGCATAATCACCTGTAGGGGCTGTTTAGGCACAGATCACTGGGTCTCATCTCCAGAGTTTCTAATTCAGAAGGTCTGGAGTGGGGCCCAGAAAATTGCATTTCTAACAAGCTCTCAGGTGATACTGACGCTGGTCTAGGGGCTCTACTTTGAAGACCACTGGGCACCCTATATATCCAAAGCAATGGCCCTTATTATGTATAACATTATAGTTATCAGAAAGTTAATGAATGAACTCTGAACGGAATTTACATCTATCTTTATAATATTTTGATGCCGAATCTCTTTTTGTATAAAAAAGGAGTGGTCATACGTCTTACCTATTTTGTTGCTGTGAGGCAGTAATGAATATAAAGGAAAACTTAGACTTGAGCTTTCTTGTCTTGTGTGCATTTTCCCCTACAGGCAAGAGATCTGTCATGCGCTGGTATCACAGACTGGTGTTTTAACAACCAGTTTATTGCTCCTTAGGTAACAATGATGCATTTGTGCTGAGGAAAAATGCTCGTATTTTCTAAAACTAATGTCTTGTGTTTTCAAGTATCTTGATAGAGCTCATGTTTTGGAGAGTTTATGTCGGGATTATCCCTTGCTGGGAATTGTTTTCCTCTTCCCAGAGTTGTGGGCGTTGGGGAGGGAGACATCCATCAGATCCAGGGAAAGTTTATCCACAGCAATTGCAATCTGAGCCCTGGTGATGCAGGGAAGGATTCCAGCTTAACTGGACTTTGATCTTTTTCTTTTTCTATTTTGGTATTACTTGTAAACAGACTAGATCAGATTGACGATATCCATCCTCCAATCACAGCCCGTGGGTGATAAGAACAATACAGCCTGGAATTTATAGAGCAGGTCTGTGTTTTTTCTTTGACAGATCAGAGCTACATCCTTTTGGGCTGTTGCCCATCAAGGGTTCAAACCAGGAGAGTTTCTGAAACCAAGCAGCAGCTTGGCCAAGCTGACCATTTGGATCAATGCAGTCTCTACTGATAGGGATTTGTAGAGATTAGGGGCTGGTGGGTCTCTTTCATGTTTTAAACGGTGCATCATTATTTTGTTTAACCTTCTCTAACCCTATTATTCAGGCCCCAGGGAAAAGAGAGTAGGAAAGTAAGTGGTTGAGGGAGAATGCTGAGTTCTCTGGTTCCTGCTCTGCCTTGGTTCACCCTGATAGGTTTGTCAGCGTGTTCTTGCTCTTATCCAGCTAGAAGGAAAGCAGGGGTCTATAATAGTTACCAATATGGGGAACCATATGGGGGTTCTTGATAAAGTAGGAAAGGGGGCTCACTAGTGTAGATTTTACTTGGAGATTCATGAGGGCTCTGTGGTAAGAGCTTCGCCCAGCATTCAAAATCATGGACAAACAACGAAGTCCAATTATGCTAGAGGGGCTGGTGGCCTGACCTGACTCAGTGCAGTCACAGGAAGTGGCACATTTTCATTCCATAAATAATTACTGACCACCTACTCTGTGTCTGGCACCATGCTCAACCACACAATTACCAACATAAGCTCTGTGTGGTGCCTCACCTTGTGAGGCTCATAGCCTTCAATTATTTGCCGCATTTTGCTCTGTGCTCAAAAACCTCTCAGAAAAATTCTCTAAAACTAGTAGAGGAGATTTGTGTTTTGGAAAAAAAGCCCACATTATTTCACATTATTTACCACATTGTCATGGCTGGTCTATTCCTTCTTTCCTTCCATGAACATTTATTCTGTATCGAATACATTTCAACACTGTGCTAGGTCCTAGAGATGAACCAGATGCATTTCCTGCTATTGAGGGGTATACCATTTGACCCATAGGTGAAACTTACAACCACAAGCCCTTTAGGACTATTAGGACTTTACCGTTTTGTAGGTGGAATTTGGGACCTTTCTTTTTGGAGTAGGGCCACTGTCTAAAGGGAAGAGGAAGCATTTAGGTCTATTTTAACCAGGGTTAACTCTTCTGTTTCTACTAGCAACATCCCCACTCGTTTAGCCAATACTTTTCTGCTTGAGCCACACAGCTGGTTCATTAGAAAACAGAAAGGGGACCAAAAGCTACAGAAAAATTAGGCAGTGCAGGCAGCCACTGTACTTCAAACCCCCAATACAATTATGCAAAAGGAATAACACGTAGACACTGAAATTGTGACATTAAAGACCACTTGAAGCATCATGAAGAATTGTTTTTATCTCTGGATAATCAATAATAATGTTTAGTTCTTGGAGTGGGTGGGGATAAGTGAAATGGAATAGTTTAGTTTGAGTCACAGTTCTTTTAGAAAAGCATACAATTTCTTAGAAAGCTCTCTGTGTCCCACCCTATCAGGGATGACTGACTGTTCAGTGACAGTTTTAGATAGAGATGCTGTGTGTGAATAGATACAACAGGAACCTAAACATACTGGGGAATCAGGTGCAATGAGATACTGTCTTGAGTCATATTTATTTTCTGGAAAATGATGTGGTGCTTAGATGGCTACTCAGCCTGTCTCCTAGACATCATGGCCAAAGATGGCACCTGAAGGTTGGCTTTGATTGTACTTACTTGTTTGTGTTCAGAAAACTATTTCCCTGTTCAAAAATTTGTAAACCTCTGTGTAACTTATTAAATTAATAGGAGTCTTAACCTGGTATTCTTTTATTTTTTTATTTTATTTTATTTTTTTGAGATGGAGTTTTGATCTTTCACTGAGGTGCTGGAGTAAAGGAGTGAAGTGGCACGATCTCAGCTCATTGCAACCTCCACCTCCTGTGTTCAAGCGGTTCTCCTGCCTTAGCCTCACTAGTACCTGGGATTATAGGCACCCGCCACCATACCCGACTAATTTTTAGTAGAGACGTGGTTTCTCCATGTTGACCAGGCTGGTCTTGAACTCTTGACCTCAGATGATCTGCCCCCCTTGGCCTCCCAAAGTGTTAGGATTACAGGTGTGAGCCCCCATGCCCAGTTAGGCCTAGTATTCTTGACCTTCCCCTTTCATGAAAATTTTCCTGAACAGTATTTTCTCTCTTTGTTTCTGGTTGTATAACAAAATTAGACTTTTTATGATTCTCAGGTCTACTTACTCTTATTATCATTATCACGGTGGAGCCTGAGAACAATGGAATCCTGAGGGTATACTTTTAGGAATTTAATAATATATGAAATCCTATGGTGTAATCATGATTTCATATTTGCATGATGTCTATAATGTAATAAGGTAATCACAGATAAGCTACAAACACCCAGACTAATTGGGGTCAGGGAGTCTGACCATGCTTCTGTGGTAAAAATGGGGCTTTCTCTAAAAATAGTTGGTGTTACCAAGGCCAATCATCCTGAGAAAGTATCAGGGCTTACTATGTAATTTGCAGACCCAGTGCAAAATGGAAAGGTGGGCCCTGACAAGGAATGGGGGAATCAATCTCTCCTTGCTATAGCCCATGGCCCTAAATTCTGGTGGGCAGTCAGACACCATGGGATGTGGTGAGAGCCCCTCTTCCCAACCCCCAACCCCTGCCACGCATCCCCAGTCAATTGCCAAGTGCTCTTTGGTGCAGCCCGTCCAGATATGGATGGATGACTGCTGCCTGCTCCAGCCAAGACATTCACTCAGCTCTCTTCTTTTCCATGCTCAGGAGCCCTGGGGACAAAGGGCAATGACAGAATGAATGCTGATCCCCTGCCTAAGTAATGCAGTCATCCTAGGCTGAGGACAGCATTGGTCAGGGGACTGGTATGAGGACAGGGAGGCCCAGAACCTGTCCCAGGGAGGTGGGGAGGTGACAGGGAGCAGGACCTCAGGGCTTCAAACCCCTGGCACATGTTCCCCTGTCCTGTGGGACTTTACTTACAAAACACAAATTGAAAGGTAAAATTATTAAGAATTTCAAGATGGTGACCACAGAACACTAAGTCCCAAGTGTGGGATCTTTCTGAGCATAGGACCCCGTGTGACTTCACTGATCACATACCAATGACACCAGCCCTAAAAGGAGTTAATCTTGGAACAGAAATAGGTAGGCTGGACTCCCTCTTCTTTCTGGGCCAGAATTAGGTCAGATCTAGACTCTAGGGTATTGGGAAGCCTGTAATGACTTTCATTGTATGGTGGAGGGCAAGGAGGGAGGCAGGCTGACATTGTTAAGAGACCCTTACACACATCTAAGCTTTTGCTATAGTTAGGCAGACCTAGGCTGTGCTTGTAATGGCACGACCCAGAGGGAAGCAGTGTTCTCTCCCTGACAAAATAGGGTCTGCGTGGTGCTGGTTTAAGTAGGCTCCCAGCAAGGGTAGTGTAAGGTCTCCACTTTTTGGCAGTTGTGCTTGCAGCATCAGCAATGCAGAGATGCACCTAGCGCAGCTATTGCAGCCTCCTGCAGACCCCAGAGATTACATCTGCATCTTGGCTCCATGCTTGCACTGGGAGAGTAGCTAGGAATGATCTCGTTACACCTGACAGTAAGCACATAGAGAGATTTGGAGACCTCAGGGAAGGGAAGCTGTGGGTAAAATCTGGACTTCTTGTTTGTCTTGGCAGATCAGTAATGATAGCTAACACTCAGGAGGGCTCATTATGTTCCAGAGTATTTTATGCATTCAAAGAGTATTTTATGCATTCACCCAATCCTATAGGATAGGACCATTGTTTTCCTCATTTTACAGATGGACAAACTGAGCTATAGAAAGGTAACTTGCCCAGAGGTCACATAGTTCACAAGTGATGGAGTCAGGATCTGGCTCAGACATCCTGGCTCCAAAGCCTGTACTCTTAACCACTCTTCTATAGGCACTGGGCTAGTGCTTTACGTACACAGCGGGAGTAGGAGTTGTATTGTGGTGTATAAATTTGGGATGTATAAATTTTACCCAAGAAGGTAAAATTGCATCTACTTGTTATATTCTTGATAGTTTACAAGGTATTTTCACATACCTGATCTCACTTCATTCTTCCTGTTAACTATGAGAGCAGTAAGGCAGGATTACAGTAAAGCCTTGGCTCTGCCGTTTACTGCCCTGTGGCATTGGGCAAGTGACTTGACATCTCTGATCATCTATTTTCTTAATTTTGCCTTTGCTTTACAGGTCACTATGCTATCTGTTGAAATATAGGAAAAAATGAGTTTATAAACCTGCATTCTTATCTGGGAAGACCCCTTATGTCCTGGAGTTCCAGAATGGGGAAAATTTCCCTGTTCCAATATAGCATCAATTCCATTATACTTCCAAAGGTTTTCCTTATTGCTACTTTCTTTTTTTTTTTTTTTTTTTTGTTGAGACGGAGTCTCGCTCTGTAGCCCAGGCTGGAGTGCAGTGGCCGGATCTCAGCTCACTGCAAGCTCCGCCTCCTGGGTTTACGCCATTCTCCTGCCTCAGCCTCCCAAGTAGCTGGGACTACAGGCGACCGCCACCTCGCCCGGCTAGTTTTTTGTATTTTTTTTTAGTAGAGATGGGCTTTCACTGTGTTAGCCAGGATAGTCTCGATCTCCTGACTTCGTGATCTGCCCGTTTCGGCCTCCCAAAGTGCTGGGATTACAGGCTTGAGCCACCGCGCCTGGCCTATTGCTACTTTCTTACCTCTCAGGGGACACCCTGGAGTTACTGCCCCCACTGTCAATGGTGGAACCAGGGAGGGGAGGGCACCACAGAGGGCTTTCTGATGTGGTATGAGCAATGTATGATGGAGGACAGGAGGTAATGGAATATGCTCTCAAGTATGGGTTTATTGACCATATCAAATGTAGTTTTGCTTTCTCCAAGTCCAAAATTCAGGCTCTTTTTCTTCTTCATGCTTAATTACAAGTGTTTTTAATTAGATGAATTCCATTAGTGGCCAATTAAGTTTCAATTTAGAGGTCATATATGAACACTGGCAGCCCCATCACAGCTTTGGCTCTCTGCAAAGTGACCTGGGTCTGGGCTTCCATCTGCTTAATGTTGCTTTGCCCATTAAGAGAAGTTAATGCTTCGCTAATTGTTTTCCTTGGGAGAGAAGCCAACTTCTCTCCTTGCCTCAGCAGCCTGCACTTACACAACTATGATAAGAGCTGTTGGCTGGGAAGGGAAGAGAATAAGCATAAGGAGAGGGGCGATCCGGGGTGCTATCAAGAGAGGAAGGGAGCCAGAGGAATGGACTATCAGAAGAATTTAGAGTGGCTGTGGTTTGAGAGCTGGCAGAGACTCAGCTTATGACTATGTCTCATGAAGACGGTAATAGTTTAAGTTCGTCGGGTCAGTACCTGGAGGATGCTTAGGTGGTTTTGTAGGTGATTTGCCTGGTATTAGCATATGCTGCAGGTCAACCGAGAGACCTGGGGGCTGTTGGCGCCATTCAGATTACTGTTTTATAATTCTCAAAATATTGCAACCTGAGGAAGGCAACTGGGGATTTTCCTTAATTAGTATGTATTTACTATGTGATAGATACTGTTATAAGTACTTTAGCTGAATTATATCTTATAATTGTTACAATATTATATAGTAGGTAATATTTTTCTTTCTTTCTTTCTTTTTTTTTTTTTTTGAGATGGAGTCTCGCTCTGTCGCCAGGCTGGAATGCAATGGCGTAATCTTGGCTCACTGCCACCTCTGCCTCCTGGGTTCAAGTGATTCTCCTGCCTCAGCCTCCTGAGTAGCTAGGATTACAGGCCCATGCCACCATGCCCAACTAATTTTTGCATTTTTAGTAGCGAGAGGATTTCACCATGTTGGACAGGATGGTCTTGATCTCTTGACCTTGTGATCTGCCCACCTCGGCCTCCCAAAGTGCTGGGATTATAGGCATGAGCCACCGCGCCGGCCTTTATTTCTATTTTACAGAAGTAACTGAGGCACAGAGAGGTTGAACACTTTTGGAAAGAGTGGGAATGGAATGCAACACCGACTGCAGCTCCATGAGATTTAGGACCATGATGAGTTCACACTAGCACAATGCCTGAGTGATTGAGAGAGTCACGGGTCTTTTTATCTAAAACGGTGAGATGTGTATCTTTGCTTAGTAAGATAAAGAAAGCAAACAGTGGCTTTTTATTTCAAGCAGTGAAGCCACATGGCCACCAACAAATTTCCACACAAACGTAATACTCTAATCTTAGCTGGAGGGAAAGGGGATAAAAGGACACAAAAGGAACAGGACAGGCAGGTACAGAATCCTCTGTTACATACATATTCAACGTTAAATAATAGGGGGTGTTTATTGAAACAGAGAGTAAAAAACTCTATGGCATGTCTTCTCCTTGTCACCATCATTCCTTCTAGTTTTCCTGAAGCAGCATCATTTTTCTGGGGAAATATTTGAGGTTCATTGTCTTGTACTAAGAAGGTGGAAGACAGATACACGAGGAGTAGGCTTAAGAGCAGAAAGTTTAACAGGCTGGAGAAAGAAGAGAGAGCTTCCTTGTGCAGGTGAAGGGGGCCCAACTGGGTTTCAGGGTTTGGGGCAAGATGTGATTGGTTTTATAGAGAAACTTGAGGAGGTGGTGTTTGATTTACATAGGGCATAGTGGATTGGTTGGACCAGGTGTGCCATTTACATAGCCAGAGAAGGGGATGGCCATCCCACCCTAATCTTTTATTATGCAATTAGGGTCTTTACCTGACTGGCACCATGACACCTGCACACATGGCTACAAAGAAAAGGGGAGAGAAAACCTCTATGTTAAACATACCTGGCTTCCAGGTATCCACAGCTGCAAGCTTCTAGCTTGCTTATCTATGCTTGCAGCTTGATATTTTAGGCTTCTTTGTTTTTTGGTTTTTGGTTTTTTTGAGCTGGAGCTTCACTCTTGTCACCCGGGCTGGAGTGCCGTGGTGCAATCTCAGCTCACTGCAACCTCTGCCTCCTGGGTTCGAGCGATACTCCTGCCTCAGCCTCCCGAATAGCTGGAATTACAGGCACCTGCCACTACACCTGGCTAATTTTTTGTATTTTTGGTGGAGACAGTGTTTCACTATGATGGCAAGGCTGGCCTTGAACTCCTGAGCTCAGGTGACCCCCCCCCCACCTCAGCCTCCCAAAGTTCTGGGATTATGGGCATGAGCCACTGTGCCCAGCCCAGGCTGCTTTTTGTTAGAAAAGAAATGATTTGGGGGCTGCTTTTTTATAAAAAGAAAAACATTACCGAAGACTCCCGTACCCTCACTAACTGCCTAAATATATATTTTTTAACTCTTATATCATTCCCTTGTGTAGGCTTTGCAGTTTGCATGCACAAGACCCCGCTAAGTCCCCAGGAATCCTGTGAGGTGTGAGGCACGACCATCCCCATCCCCTTCACACTCTGCTTTGTGACAAGCAACTCAAGAGGCAGAGTCCAGTCTCATTTTACTGCCCAGTAAAGAGAGGAGGCTACTTGCAAGGTAGCCGGTGATGGGGGTGAAGGGAGCTGTGTGGAGAAAAGGAGGTGTCCCCAGGTTGAGGTGGAAATGACAGGTACTGATAGGTAGGAGTACTGGTGAAAAAAACAATAATTTAATCTCAGCATGCAAGAATTTATTCCATGGACCAGAAAAGAGGAAGTATACTTTTGGAATTTGGCTTGAAAGTATTCTTGTTGTATAAACCTGTTTATTTACAAATTTTAAGCAAAATAATAATTAATCTACATCCTGTCATTCCAAAAGTGCTCGAGTACTAGAGTCATAGAAAATCTAAGTATGAAAGTCCTCAGAAGTCGTGACCTCAACCTCCTAAATTTGCAGTTGAATAAATAAAAGCCCCCATAGGAAGGGTAATTTGCCTAACGTTTGAAGCTAGAGAGTGGCAGAGTAAGAATCAAATCCCAGATCTTAGAATGTAAAGCCAGTGTTTACCCCATTACATCACATTGTCTCCAACCCACATTCTTGCACAATGTCTGCAATCTTTCCAGTGAGAGAAAAGAACAGAAATTGCTCCCTACCTCCTAACCACCTTCTCTCCTGATCTCAGGTGTTGGGGGTTAATTTAACTGTAACATCATTGTCAACATAAAAAACAAAGCCCATCTTGTCCCTTTCCCTTTCTCTCATTCCTTCATCCATTTCTCTCCTCTGCTCCTGTACCTCCTATAACTAAGCTAAGGAACAAATAATTTAAATACCCAGAGATCGCTAAGCTAAGGAACCAATAATTTAAATACCCAGTAGCATGCTGTTTAAAATGTACCCTTGGTTGTAAATACCTGATGCTAGATCTCTTGAGAGTGGGTTTCAATGGGAGGAGGAAAAGAGACAGAGAACTGCAGTTGATAAATGGAAGGGGCAAAAGGTCACAGAGATCAAAGGCTGGACCCACTGTGGGCTTCCTTTCCCTTCCTGCATTTCACAGTAGCTCTGACTCCAGTTGTCACATCAGACTTGCATTGTTTTAACTGAATAATCACTGATGGAAACACAAGCATATTTAAGTATTTAGTTAAATTTCAATTTATGAATTTCTACAGTAAGATTTTAATGCCCACTATTTATAGACCATGCTGGTTTCCTGTGCTATAAATAGGTAATTATATAGGACTAAATTAAATGTTGAGCCACAGACTCTCTCATGTTACAACTCGACAAGTACAAAAGCATCACCATAATCAAATTTACAAATAACCTCCTATGTTTCAGGGAACTAAAGGATGTCCGTACCTTTGATAACTCTGCATAATTACTTTTGCCTGTTTTATGTTAAAAATAGGACAATCAAGTCTTCAGAAGTTAAATGCCTTGCTCAAGATAGCATCAGAATCTTGTAGACTGCACATGAGCTTTGGAATTAGACAACTACATTGAAATCCTGGCTCTGCATTTACTTCCTAGTTGTGTAACCATGTTAATTTTCTGAACTTTTCTGTGAGTCTCAGTTTCTTACCTGTAAAATGAGAATAATGATATAGGGTTGCTGTGATGATCAAATTAGAGTATATGTTTCATATATATATATGGTGATTGATGTGTAGAAAGGCTTTGATAAATGCTGTTTTTATTTTCTTTTGCCTCTCTCTTCCATTTAATTTACAAATGAAAACTCTGAGACTTGGTGATGGTAAAGACTTCTTTAACAGCTCTGACACTCACCAGAAAGACCTGGAGACTGTCTTGGTTTAATGACCCTCACCCATCCCTTTCTGACACTACTTAATCTCATGGCTACTCCATAGTAGTTATTAAATGTGGAGAAAGCATGCCTTCTTGATTAAACAACCACTCCCTAAATAATACTCTCATTTTAAGTTTTGGCTAGAGCCTGACTTCCTTGTCAGCCATGGGGTTTCTTCAGACTCCTTGGGACAAATGATAAGAGATGAGACCCAACAAATAATCTTCTTTTTCTTTTTCCTCCCTCTCCTCTATGCTTTCCTCTCCTCTGCCCTTTACCTTCTGATGAACTCTGCAATTCTCAAATTTGTTCAGATCTAAACTGAGGCTTTCTACTCAGAAGACAGGATCAGGGAATATACAACTTATCTGACAACTTTTCTGAGTCACAATAACCCAAAGTGTGATAGAGCATTTGTCCTGGATGGGGCTTTAGTCACTTGGAGAAAGAAGACAATGATTTTCTGCTTTGGCATAAATGGGAATTTGGGACAAACATCTAATTTTCTCAGGATTGGAACCACTGAGGACTTGAAGACTTTAAGGGATTTTCTTAAATCCTGAGACATTCCTCCTGTGCACTAGCATTCCAAGGCAATTCCATGGTATATAAAAGGCTCCCAACAATAAGCCAGTTGTCACCTTCCAGAATGGTAGGATTAAAAGAAAATATTTAGTTTGAGGCAAATGCTCTCAAACACAGTTGGCAGAAGTAGAAATTACTATTATCTATTAGAAGAGTTATTTGGAAATATCCTAAACATGCACATTTTAATTTATTAATTTTTCTTTTATTGGTCCATTTCTGAATTGTTGAAATGGTTATTATTCCAACATTTACATAATACTACATTCACTATGTAGCCCTTTAAGATTGTGTTTTTAAAGACTATTTAATGATGTAGAGCTAAAATTTCATGGCTTAATATTAAATAAAATCAGGAATCAAATTTCTATATAGTGTATGACCCTCACTTTATAAAAACTATACTTGTAGCTAAATAAATACACCAAAAATAATAGGAATTATCTTTAACTGGTAGACTTACTATTGATTTTTTCTTCCATATACATTTCTCTATTTTTCAAATTTTTATTGTAAAAGATGCATTTGTAGCTTACTTAGAGAACGTTATGTAAAAAATGGAGAATTAGAAGGAAGATGTGGTACTTTTCTTTCTGATTTAATGAAATGCAAAATATTTTAGGAAGCTTTTTCAAAATTTTCCCTTATCCTTCCTGTGGAAAATAAAATTGGAATTACAGATGGTTTAGAGATTTAAACATAAAAAATGACTCATAAAATTTCCAAAAGAAAGAATTGGGTAATATGTTGCTAGTCTTGGAATGAGCAAGGCCTTTAAACAAGAAACTTACATAGACAAAGTTGGATAAATTTGACGACATAAAGAAATCTAAAAAAAAAATTATGACTTTAATTATGTCAAAAGCCAAACTACAAACTTAGGAGAAAATGTCTCTTGCCAACATGACAGCCAACGACTATTCTTTTTTCTAAAAAAAAAACAACAAACCTATTTTATTTTCTATTTCAGTGAGTTTTTGGGGAACAGGTGGTGTTTGGTTACATGAATAAGTTCTTTAGTGGTGATTTATGAGATTTTGGTGCATCCATCACATGAGCACTGCCAATGAATATTCTTAATTTATAGAGAGAACATCTAAATCATTGAGAAAAAAAGAGGAGATGACTTACCCATTAGAAAACATGGGCAAGGCCAGGCGTGGTGACCCACACCTGTAATCCCAGCACTTTGGGAGGTGGAGGCATATGGAATATGAAGTCAGGCATTAGAGACCAGCCTGATCAACATGGTGAAACCCCATCTCTACTTAAAAAAAAAAAAAAAAAATTAACTGGGCGTGGTGGCACACTTCTGTAATCCTGGCTACTCAGGAGGCTGAGGCAGGAGAATCACTTGAACAAAGGAGGCAGACGTTGCAGTGAACTGAGCTTGTGCCACTGCACTCCAGCCTGGGCGATAGAGCGAGACTCCGTCTGAAAAAAAAAAAAAAAGAAAAGAAAAGAAAAGAAAACATGGACAAATAGGACTTCTTTTGGTAACAGCTGACTAGGTACTTCAGACCAACTATTGTGCTTTAGGTAGAAAATCTACCTAAAAGGAATAAGAAAACTTGCAAAGTATTGCATAATTAAGGGCAAGATCTGGGATAATATGGAATTGTGGAGGGATGAGCCCATATTTGGAGCCCCTTTTCCCTTAGGGGGACCTGCTGATCTGGAAAGGGCAGCTGAGAGGCTGAGTTTCTGATCGGAACATCTGACAGGGATTTCCCTGAAAGGAGCCTTATTTCAGGCATTTGACAAGACTTTATAGACTGTGGAATCAGAGGACTGCCGCTGAATGTCTAATACATTGGAGAAAGAAGGCTGAGGATAACTGATCACCAATTGAAGGTAAGTTGTGAGAGACAGAGAGTTTCCTTTGTAACAGAAAAGGCTGGAGATAAGGTCCAGGATTTAATGATAAAGGTGGCAGAAGTCCAGAAAAAACAGAATTCCCAACCCTGAGGTATCCACTCTAAGAAGCTTAGATTCCTGGTCAGAAAGAGATGGGACCCTGAGCCTCAGGATGGCAACATCTGGTTATATACACTCACTAATCTTGAATGTCCAGATGGTTCTTGATCCTCGAGACCTATAGAAGTGGCCCATTCCTCCCTGTTGAAAGTTAGCACCTTTGCTTTCTTTGAAGACAGCTCAGAAACCTCTGCCTTGAGAGACAACTGCACGCTCAGAACCTACTCCTATATCCCTTTCCGGGGACAAGCTCAATAGCTATAATAAGTCCCCACATCAACTGTCCTGGAAAATGCTGCACCTGTTAGAGGGAAATACACACTGAAGGAGCTGCAGGACCTAGTCAGCATGTCCAGCAGGAGCTGTGAGAGAATAGATAGGACTGGGTTCTAGAATGCAGGATCATGGGGCATAGAACATAAAGTTGGATGAGAGAGAGGTTTTTTTGTTGTTGTTGCTTTTTTAAATAAGAGAATACTCTTCTGTGTTACAGAATTCAACACCTCGGAAAAGACTAGGAGACAGATCTACACTGTTATAATGCTTTTGGAAGCTTGGAAAAAGTGGTAGCCCACGCCAAGTGAAGTAACTTAGCAAGAACTGTTCTGGAAGATGGTGGAGGAAGGAATAAAAGGCTCAGAGAAATGAGCATGCTAGAGTTGATATGCTACACAAGGTTGGATAACCCACAAGCTATGTTCTGTAGGAGGGCCCAGGCCAGAGGACAATTTATTTGCCAAAGTGACAAAAAATACGAAGGCACCAGCATCACTGAGAAGTTTAGTGATGGCTTCTCCTCTGTTAGGCCAGAGCAGGTGTAAGAGCTGTTGTTACAGAATGGGGCTCCCTGATAGCAATGAGAATGATGTTATTCTGAAAGTACTAGAGTCCAGGGTGGCAGTACCATAATGTCAGGAGCAATGTGAGCCCACTTATTGCCCTTCATGGTGTGGCCAGATTAATAGATTAATAGAGTTCAATATTCCTAGGACAAGATATTTGGCAAGCCTGTAAGAGGACTGCTTAGTTTATATAACTAAACAAATTAAAGATATGTGCTCAGAGGATTCCTTTCCAGTTTCCACAGCTGTTTCCAAACTTAGAACTCATTGACTCAAGGAGAGTCAATGAGTCAATGCTTATTCCTGAAGAAGCATCTTGCAAGGGTGGCAAAGGTATATAGTAATGATTTCCCCAGATATTCCCCCCCAAGGGACCTCTGACAATTTACTTGCGTAGTCATATACTAGGGAAAGGGAAATAACAAGAAATCTAGAGGAGTTTGTGCACAGGGTCTGAATTGACATTGATACATGGGAAAATAAAGTGGCTTCAAGCTCCTATCCCTATCAGAGTGAAGACATGTGAGAACCATGTAGTAAATAGATGCCAGGCCTAAGTCTGTTAAATAGTGAGACCTTTGGGTCCATGGACTCCCCTAATAGTAGTTTCTGTCATATATACATATCTATATATATATCTATCTATATCTATATCTATATCTATATCTCATATATGTCTGGAACGGACATATTTGTAGCTCAGAGAACTCTCACATTTGTTCCTTAATGTATGGGATAAGAGCTAACATGGTAAGGGTGAAGAAAGGTTACGTAAAAGTTTCTGAACCTTCCCCTGTGTCAACCACTCCTGGCCAAGACAGAATAATAAAACTATGTGGTGGCTGGGTGCGTTGGCTCACGCCTGTAATCCCAGCACTTTGGGAACCCAAGGCATGTGGTTCACCTGAGGTCAGGAGTTTGAGACCAGCCTGGCCAATGTGGTGAAACCCTGTCTCTACTAAAAATACAAAAAATAGCTGGGCCTGGTGGTGGGTGCCTGTAATCCCAGCTACTTGGGAGGTTGAGGCCTGAGAATCACTTGAACCCAGGAGCAGAAGTTGCAGTGAGTCGAAATCAAGCCACTGTACTCCAGCCTGGGCGACAGAGTGAGACTCCATCTCTCTCTCTCTCTCTCTCTCTCTCTCTCACACACACACACACACACACAGAAGAAAAGACCTCCCCCCCACCAAAAAAAAAAAATCATTCGTATTCCAGGAGGATTGGCAGAGAGAGTCTAAAGACATAAAGGATGCATGGATAGTGGTTTCCATCAGATCACCATTTAATTCATCAGCCTGTTCCCTACAGAAGTCAGATGGATCTTAACAGATCACAACTCAGCCATATTATATCTGCTGTGCTGGAGCAGATTAACACAATATCAGGTACATAATATGTGACAATTGATCTGACAGATGCACTCCTTTTAATCCCCATTAGAAATGCAAAGCAGAAGCAGTTCATGTTTACATGGAACAGACAATAGTATACATTTATGATCTTGTCTCGGGGTCATTTAACGCTACTGCTCTCAGTTATAGTATAGTCCAAAGAGATGTGAACATTGTGCAGCACATCTCAGTACACATCTCTATTAAGGACATTTTGTTAATCAAGTCAGATTAGCAAGAAGTGGAAATTATGATGAGGGCCTTGGTAAAACGGTGTGCTCCAGGGTGTGGGATGTAAACCCTGAACAGATTCACGTCTGCCCTAATAATAAAGTTTTTAGGGGTCCAGGAGTCTGGGTGTGGTAAAATAGCTTCTCCAAAAAAAGGATAAATTGTTGCATCTTACATCTTCCACCAGTAAGAAGGGAGCACTATACCTGGCACGCCTTTTCACATTTAGAGAATCGTATTTCATACTTGAGAATAGTGCTGTGATCCATTTGCCAAGTGACATGAAAGATTACCAGCTTTCAGTGGAGCCCTGAGCAGGAAAAGGCTCTTCAGAAAATCCAGGCTGCATGAGCAAACAGTCCTAGATTTGGGCCATATGATCTGACAGACTCTGTGGTACTTGAGGTATCTGTGGTAGGAAAATACATTGTGTGTGAAGTTTATATTAAGCTCCAACAGGAGAATCACAACATAGACCCCTAGGGTTTCAGCACACGGCCAAGCCATTTGCAGCAAAGAATTAGACACCACTTTAAAAATAACTCCTGGCAGGCTACTGGGTCCTGGTAGAGATGCAACATCTGACCATGAGACATCAAGTGACTGTGCAGCCGGAGCTATTCATAATGATCTGAGGTTTTTTATCAGAACTGTTCAATCATAAGGTTGGATGAATTCAACAGCAAGTTATTTTAAAATGGGAGGGATACATCTGCAATTGGGCATGAATAGGGCCAGAGGGCACAAGTTGGCTGCTTGAGAAAGTAGACTGACACATAACCCACTGACAGAGGAAGATAAAGCATGA
Source organism: Macaca fascicularis (assembly GCF_037993035.2). Classification (NCBI taxonomy): domain Eukaryota; kingdom Metazoa; phylum Chordata; class Mammalia; order Primates; family Cercopithecidae; genus Macaca; species Macaca fascicularis. The sequence continues at coordinate 20,743,811 of NC_088375.1, forward strand.
ACTTAGTTTATGAATGGGGTGTGTGTGTATATGTGTAGTATGTGTCTTGTGTGTATATATGTGTATATATGTGACATGTTAAATGACACATGACTGTATCTATGTGTGTATATATACCTATATACATACATATACACATATATACACATATACATATATGCATGTACACATACATATATACATACATGTATATACATATGCATATGTGTGTATATACATGTGTGTATATACGTATATATCATATACATATACGTGCATCTATACGTGTGTATATACGTATATATCAATATATGTATATGTGTGTATATGTGTATATACATATATGTGTGTATATACATGTGTATATATGTATATATCCATATACGTATATGTGTGTATGTATATATGTGTATATACATATATGTGTGTATACGTGTATATGTGTATATATGTATATGTATATAACAAAGTTGTGTCATTTAACATATACACACACAGAGGGAGAGACAAAGTCATGCGTCATTTAACATATATACACACACATAGAGGGAAAGACAAAATCATGTGTCATTTAACATTAACAAGGGGGATACATTCTGAGAAATGCATTATTAGGCAATTTTGTCACATGAACATCACAGAGTGTACTTACACAGAACTACATGGTAAAGCCATGCAGCCAGCTACACACCTAGGCTCTATGGTACAACTCACTGTTCCTAGGCTATAAACCTGTACAGCATGTTACCATACAGAATACTTTATGCAATTGTAACACAATGGTATTTGTGTGTCTAAACATAGAAAAGATACAGTAAAAATACATCCTTATAGTTTAATGGAACCACCATTGTATATATGGTCAATAATTAACTGAAACTTTGTTATGCAACACGTGACTGTATGCATGTGTGTGTGTATGTGTATGAATGTATATACGTCACCTGGAATATGTGAATGTGACTTAACTTGGAAAAAGTGTCTTAGTAGAGGGCTAAAATCAAGGGGCTGGCAGGGTTACAGTCCTTCTGGAGGCTTTAGAATCCTGAATCACTTTGCTTGTCTTTTCCAACTTCTAGAGGTTGCCTGCATTCATTGGCTCATTGCTGCCTTTCTCTATCTCCAAAGCCAGCAATGGCCAGTCCAGTCTTTCTCATATTGCATCACTCTAAGACTGACACTTTTGCTCCCTTCTTCATAAACGTGTGTTCAGTGTTTGGCCTATACTAAACGATAAATTATTTTGATAAATTATCTTCATTACTATTAACTAACTTGTCCAAAATCAAACCAATTAGTGGTAGAGCCAAAGAAGACTGTCATGTTTTCAGCAGAACTTCACCGCCTTCTTGAGTGCAGATGGTCAACATTCAAGCTGGGGAAAGGTTGCAAGATACGGAAAAACTGGGTCAGGTATTGGAGAGAAGGGCAAGAAACAGTACAGGCAATAAAGTGTAACATTCAGATAGAGGCATCCATCTTCTGTATTTAAAGACCCTTCTGTATTTAAAGACCCTGTGATTACGCTAGATCCACCTGGTTAATCCAGGATACTCTCTCTATTTTAAGGTCAGCGGATAGGCACCCTTAATTCCACCCACAACTTTAATTCCTTTTTGCTGTGTAACCTCATATATTCATAGATTCCAGGACTATGCATTTAAACAACTTTGGGTGGAGGCAAACTTTATGCCTACCCAAAGACATAAAGTTTGAAGATCTTTATGTTGAATGATACTACCAACTAGAGAGTATCCGCAACAGAAGATAGACTAAACAACCAAATAAACAGATGACTTGGTGAGTTGATGTCAGCAAGCTAATTAATTCTGGCAAAATAGGCTCATGAACTGAGTAGTCACAGCACAGATGGAGGCTGGCCATGCCAGTAGCATCTGTGTACTACTGCTGTTTAATGTCCAAACTTTGAGCCACAGAGATCAAAGCTGAGCCGTTGATTTACAACACCATTTCTTGAGGAAACCCATCAGTCATTTTGTTGCAAATCAATTACAATGGACTCCTGCCCTCTCCCTGCCTGCATCTGAATGTTACACTTTATTGCCTGTACTGTTTCTTGTCCTTCTCTCCAATACCTGGCCCAGTTTTTCCATATCTTGCAACCTTTCCCCAGCTTGAATGTTGACCATCTGCACTCAAGAAGGCAGTGAAGTGCCGCTGAAAACATTACAGTCTTCTTTGACTCTACTACTAATTGGTTTGATTTTGGACAAATTTTAATAGTCACGAAAACAATTTATCAAAATAATTTATCTTTTAGTATGAGCCAAACACTGAACACACATTTATCTTTCTCACAATTATTCATTTGAAAGCTAGAAGAACTGAGATTTGGAGGGGTTTATAAAACATGCTTAAAGAGACACAGCTAGGAAGTGATAGAGTTGGGATTTCAACCTAGATCTGCATCTATTTCAAACATACCCCAGGTTGCCACGGTTAAAACCTGTGAGCCTCACAATCTCCAGCTCGAAAATGTGAATAACAATAGTACCCTCCTGGAATTTGAATAAAGATGAAATGAAATACATGAAAGTGTTTTGTAATTTACAATGCACTCTGTCAATAATCACTAACTATTTACTGAGTGCATATTACATGTGAGGCACTGTTCTAAGAGCAGTATTAGCTCATTTCATCCTATGAAGTAAGACTTCTGTTAAACCCATTTTACAGTTGAGAGCACTGAAGTGCTGAAAGGTGAAGCAATGTTCTTGTGGCTTCCCAGCTTCTAGGTGATGACACCAGGATTTATACTTAAACAATTTTGTTCATAAACAGAGAGCCTGAGCTTCTGGCCAAGATACCTCACTGCCAAAGTAAGACCTTATTTTTTATTAATTTAAATTGCGAGCTTGTATTAGTTTGTGAGGACTGCTATAATTAAGTAATGAAAATGAGGGTGGCTAAAACAACAGAAATTTGTCTCATAGTTCTGGAAGCTATGAGTCAAGATCAAGGCATCAGCAAGGTTGGTTCTCTCAGGACCACGAGGAAAAATCTGTTCCCTGCCCCTCTCCTAGCTCCTGGTGCTTGGCTGGCAATCATTGTTCCTTGTTTTATAAAAGCATCACCCGAATTTGTGCTTATATCTTCACAGAGTGCTCTCCCTATATGGGTGTCTGTGTCCAAATTTCCCCTGTTAATAAGACACCAATCATTGGATTAGGAGTGCACTCTACTGCAGTATAACTTCATCTTAACTAATCACATTTGCAGTGACCCTATTGCTAAATAAAGTCATATTCTAAGATACTAGGAGTTCAAACTCAACATGTGAATTTTAGAGGGTAGCAAATTGACCCATAACAGGGCTTAGGTGAAAAATTTCAGGGTAGTCTTTTGTTGCTGCTTTTCTTCTGTTACTTGCAAAATGAGCAGATTTTCAGCAGATGGTGGTGGTGTTGACAGAAGTGCCTCTTTGTGCCTCCAGAAACTCAGGGTCTGCTCAGGCTTCTTCCTTTTGACTTTTTCAACACCAAGAGGCCAGGCTAGTGGGTCTAGTGCCTGGAGTCACACAGCTGATTGAGAGGCTGTGTACACATCACATGCCCTAAGGGATAAATGTGATTGACATGTTTTTAATCATTTCGGCTTTATTGCTGTTTCTTCTGGTCAACGCCATCATCTAAATTAAGTTCATGCTTTACATAATGTCTCATCACATAAAGTCGGAGAAAGCTTTTTAGTTAAGTCTCTCTACCTTTTAGCAGGGCCTAGTGAAAAGGGATCTGGCCTGAAAGTCTAGAGCCCATGGGCCTAGGCCAGACAAACATGCTTCAAGCTCCTCATTCTGCAGCCTTGCTGGGTGTACATGTGCTCCTCCCATCTTTCTAATCCCTCCTGCTCCCTGCTCTTGCCCACACATCGCAGCTCTCTGTTCCTTCCTCTCTTTAATCCATCCAGACCAACTGAATTTTTATAAATTACATCCCTCTCATTTTTGGGACCTCACATGCAGAGGATTGGGCCTACCTTCATTTAAGGGAAATGCTCATCATTAATCCAGGCAAGGTTCCACACTTGCTTTGTTTACTTATTTTTTTTACATGAATTCCCCTTTACCCTTGCTCTCCCCTGAGTCAATCACTCTCTGATGTGTTTGCTGTATTGTTGGACTTTTATGTATTTACATATATTTAATTTATGAAGAGTATTTTGCTTGAGATTCTCTTAACTTCCCTCTTAGAAGTTATTCTTTGACTCATTAACCTAAAATGGCTTTTTATTGTCTACCAAATTCAGACATTCTAGGTTTCAATAACCCCACTTGATTTTTCAGAAGAAACTGAAGGAACTGGGTCAGTGTCACAGCCCGTGAAGGCAGAACTAGAACAGGAACCCAGGTTTCTGAATCTAAATTATATCTGAGTCTCTCTACTGCCCCTTGAAAACCTTACATCTTTGGACTTTTCAAAGAATTTCTTGTCCTTTGGGGGTTTGCAAAATGTAAGAAATCTGTGTAAAGTAAAATATGGAAACTGAGTTGGGGGAAAGGAAGGATAAGAAGAAAGAATTGGGCATCTCAGAATACTCCCAGAAAAGCTACATCAATTCTCACTTTAGTTTCACTCAGTTTAACAAATATGGGTCAGGCCTTAGGCCAGGAGCTATTAATATAGCAAGACATATTCCTATCCTCAAGAAGCTCACTGTCTTGGAGAGGCAAACTTACAAATACACAGCCAGACAGTGAATTGGGGCTATAATGGAGAGAACTCACAAAACACCATGAGGACCAAAAGGTCAGAGAAGTTAGACCTCCCTGGAGTCCAGGGTTGTTGCCACAGAGGAGATGAGTAGGGGACAAGCAGGTGGTCAAATCCAAAGAGCTCATTCTGTGCAAGTTCAAAAGCACGGCAGACACAGCCTGGTGTGTTTGGGAAACTCCAGATATTTCTTTCTGGCTGGTAATAACAAGGGGATTGTCACTCCCTTTTTTCAGCTTGGATTCATCATCTCAGCAAGCAGGTACTGAAACGACATGTTCCAGCTCTGGTCTGAGGTTGCAGCTTGTGGCGAGCTTCAGCCCAGAAGAAAGGGCTTACTCCAGGGGGATGCTCAGGCTTATCACATTTTGGCCAAATTTTAACCTACATTGCCAAAAAGCTTCATCCAGTTAATGATAGCTGGATGGGTAATGCGTCCTGTGATCTCTGGCTTGGTGCTTAACGATGTCATGGTAAAACCAGCTTCCTCAGCTCATTTAACTTCCCACAGGCCTAGGGAAGGGCACAGTCTTTGTACCTATCTTTAGTTGGTACAACAGCCTCACTGTCAACTCACATGGTTCTAGCCAAGCCATAGCCCAGTACCTTGGTGATAAGCACTAGAGCTGTCAGGCTGTACTGTCTGGAGATGAGCAATCTTTCATCCAGCCTGAGCCAGGTACCACTGCTTTGTTGCCCTGTGCTTTTTGAGCCACTTAAGCTAGACTCTGCTGCTCAGAGGTGAGAGTGTCTCTCTGCTCTGGATAGATCCCTAGGGGGTCATTGTTCTGCTCCCAATAAGGGACACTGCTTCTTCACTGTAGCAGGACACCCACGTGCCCTCCATCTCACGTGATAGACATTAGTGCCTCTGCTTCATTCCCTTTTCTCTTATTTCTGGGATACCTTTTCCCTGTCCTCTCACTGAAAGTGGAAAGAGGACAATTCCACTTTCAGCTGCAGCCCCATTGCCTAGTGAGACCATGGCATGTTGTATTTTCATCCTGAGGCCAGACCCAACATTGCATCACTTGCTTTCACACAGCTCCAGCCCCACAGTGCATTAACAAGAAATGGTCTTTAACGATGGGCCTAATGGGGATGCTGTGGATGCTGTAAAGAGCATTTGCATTGTGCACCACACGACAAGGTTTCTTAAACATTCCTCTCAGACATTAATTTTGGTTCCAAATTTATTTCTGGATGGCAGCTGTCTCATTCTAATTTTTTCTTCCTCTATAGCCTCTAATCTATTCTGCTTATAAGCAAACATCTGCTTGCAGACACACAGAGCACAGCAGAATCCAGCCCAGCTAGCCCATGGCACTGTTTAGGAATACATCTTGGAGGTCTCATGCTCAACTCTATCAATTTTCCAAGATATTTATCCCCCCAAACAGTTCTCTGTTTAGGGGTAAATGAATAATTTGCTACTAAGAAAATATGATGAAAAAAAATCCCAGATTTAGCCTGGTATTTAACTTGCTGCTTTCTGTCCTCAGGAGACTCTCCATGCTGTGAGCTTATAGCTTTTAAGGCCAATGACTCATTCAAGCAATATTTATTGAAAGCCTGTGTGTCACTGTGTGTCAAGCTCTTGATTAGGTGTGGAACCTGTAGGGGTGTTAAGTAAAGTTTTTATCTTTATGAAACTGACCTTCTAGTGGGGGAGATAAACAATAAACATGTAACAAGTAAATGAGTGAGGTAATTAGGGATGATGGTAAGCCTCACTTAGAAATCAATATTGAAATACTTAACTGAGTACCAGTTACTGTGTGCCAGGCCCCATGCTAAGTGCTTTGCCCATTTCTATGATCTGAATGTTTGTGCTTCCCTCAAAGTTCATATGTTAAAGCCTAACTGCCAATGTGATAATATTATGAGATAGGGCCTTTGGGAGATGATTAGGTCGTTTTGGGGGGGAGTGGAGCCCTCATCCATAGGATAAATGCCATTTTAGAAGAGGCCCTAGAGAGCTGCCTCACCCTTTCCACCATAAAAGGACACAAGTAGAAGGTGCCGTCTATGAGGAAATGACTTCCCAGCCTCCAGAACAGTGAGAAATAAGTTTCTGTTGTTTATAAGCCACCCAGTTTACGGTATTTTGTCATAGCAGCCCAAACTTAATAAGAAACTCTTGTTAATTCACTTAATCTTTATGAGATTAAGGTACTACTCTATCAACCTACTTTTATAGCAACCTTCTGAGGCAGGTGAAACAGATATTTTTATCTGCATTCTAAAATTTCATCAGTGGCCAAAGCCACAGAGCTAGTAAATAGTGAGACCAGGATCTGGTTCTCTGTGGTTCTAAATCACACACCCTTAGTCACAACAACACTGTTTCATGTGTTGATGGGTTGATTAAAGAGCACTTTGAAGAGAGAATACTGACCTCTGAGGTTAGAGAGGGCTCTTGTAACATTACTTATCTATATGCTGTAATAGATTGCACATGCGCCCTGGTACTACAATTGTTAGTGTGTGTATCCATTTTTTTTTTTCCTCACAGCTGTAAGCTCATTGAGGAGTAAGAATTGTGATTTGTGCATTTTGTGTGTGTCCCTTCTATTTGTAGCTTGGTGCCTAGACAATGAACATTGAATTGGACTAAAAAGCTGTAGTAGCACTATCCAACAGGAATATCAAGCAAGGCATATATCTAATTTTAAAATTTCTAGTAGCCACATGACAAAGAAGTAAGAAACAATGAAAATTAATTTTAATAATATACTGTAATTTCAACATTAATCAATATGAAAATTATTGAGATATTTTATATTATTCTTTTCATACTAAGTTTTTGAAATCTGGTGTGTAATCTACACTTATTCTGCATCTCAGCTAGGACTAGCCACATTTCAGTTGCTCATTAGCCACATATGTGGTCAGAGACTACAGCACTGAACAGCACAGAACAATATTCATGAGATGAAAGAGGTGTGGATGCATGCCTTTTAGGTGTTAGATATTCAAATTCCAAAACCACTTTGGATCAAGCCCTTGAGACCTCTCATAGGAGCAAAGGGTCTCTTTATATCACTGGCCTTAAAAGTAGGTACCCTTCTGAAGGTAGGAGTCAGTGAGGCCTAATGGAAAAGGAATTAATTTTAGAAAAGTCTCTTACTAATTTTGTGGCTTGGAACAAGTTACTGAATCCTTCTGAACCCATTTTCCTCCTCTGTAAAAGATGGACCCAAAAAATCTCTTGTAGAGTTGAAATGTATTTACATGCCTGGCACCAAAAAAGGCACCCAATAAATAATAGCTTTCATCAAATATTTTATTTTGTACTCTCAGATACATTCTTTATTTACTTGAATAAAAGGTCATTTGCTGACAAATGAGATCCCTAGATGATATGCAATCCAACAAATATTAATAGAGTACCTACTATGTGCCCAACACTGTTCCAGGCACTTAGGACATATCAGTGAACAAAATAGACCAGGAGGATGTGCTGTCCCAGACAATCAACACAAGGCTCTGATGTGAGTACCTCCTAACACAATCTTCAGGCAAAACTAGCATTTTCAATATGAATCTCACATCAGAAGAGAAACAGTGCTAGAGATGCAGCAAGAGCAGAGATCCTTTTGGCCTGTGTGTGGTACCTGTAAGGAAATACTGCACAAGCGCTGGCCCTGCCCTACCCCATGAGTTCTACAAGGGGAGTGCAATGTTGTATGGGTTACTGTAGCCATATTTACACGTGGTGATTCTCCTTGGAAGATCATTTTTATTTTAAGGTAAGTAATTTAAAATACTATTTTAACATGAAGACCAACACAGAAATATTTTAAAGCTAAATGCAAAATTCACATAGAGTTTTATAACATAACATCGACTCCAAAGAAATTTCTTGGTTGTGGTGAGCATAACAGGTCACATGGCAGAAAGATTATGTATTGTGCTTTATTTTTATAAGGATACCTTAGTGGGAAATTCTAGGAAGAAGCACATTATTTATTTTTTTGTTTTTTCTCTAATATATAGAAACTGTTTTGAACTCTGATATTGTAATTCAGGTTGTTTCTTAACCCCTCTGTCAGCAGAGCTATATGGACACCAGATTTAGAAAGAGGGTGTTTTATGGCTTGTTTACTTCAATCTGATGTCATGGGTCCGTGATTAGACTTCATAGGTGCTCCAGTCTCTGCCCGAATTATAAATCAATAGGCTAGGACGTTTTAAAAATTCAATTATACGTCACCTATATTCCTTGCTTCTCTTTTGCACAAAGTGAAATTGCCTAAAAGCTTCTAGAAGAATTAGGAAGCATGACCATGTTCAATAAAAACAAGGTTATCAGAGAGAAAGAACACGGATTATTCAAATCCCCCAGTGCTTGTCTATGCCCACAATTGCAACTGCTGTAGAGAGACTCCCAGCTCCCAGGGAGCCAGTGACCAGAGGATCTAGGTTTTAGGGCAACTTGTTGGAAGCAAGAGGCTATTCTTTATTCTCTAAGCAGTTTTGTGGAGAAATATTCTTCTGTGTTTGCACCGAGAACTTGAAACCTTGGCCAGTAAATGCTGAATTCAAATCCACAGATGATTTTCTAAAACATTTGTTCAGTTAGTGATTGAGTCAGCCTTGTAGGTGGCCCGAGTCCCTATCAACCTGACCAAATGAGGAATAATAATGACTCACATTTGTATAATGGTTTATGAATGGCAAAGGTCTTGCTCACATATTATTCTATTTGGTTCCCACAGCAACCCTATGTGGCAGAGATTGGTACATAGCCCCCAGTATCTATCCCCTTATTCTTCCACTATAACATAAGCTACATTTTTTATATGACTTTTCAGAATAAAGATGCCTCCAAGCCATACATGACCATGGTGTTGCCATGTGTCTAAATTCTTGCCAATGTAATGTGAGAAAAAATGATATGTGCAGTTTTTGTAATTCCTTTGTGATTTCTTCTATAACCTTTTGGTTAGGGGTGTGTTGTTTAATTTTTTCATATTGTGGATTTCCAATATTTCCTTCTGTTACTGATTTATAATTTCATTCTATTGTGGTCTGAGAATATACTTTGTATGATTTCAGTTTTTTTTTTTTTTAAATGTATTGAGACTTATTTTATGGTCTAACGTATGGTTTCTCCTGGATAATGCTCTGGTGCACTTGAGGAGATTGTATGCTCTGCTGTTGATGGGTGGAGTGCTCAGTAGATGTCTATTAGGTCTTGTTGGTTTATATAAGTGTTCAAGTATTCTGTTTCCTTGTTGATCTTCTTTCTGCTTGTTCTATCCATGATTGAAAGTTGGGTAGTCAAATATCTAACTATTATCATTGAATTGTGTCTGTTTTGCTCTTTCATTCTAGAGTTTTTGCTTCAGTAGTTGTGTATTGGTGTTTATGATTGTTATCTCTGCTTGATGAGTTGATTTTTATGATTATAAAGGGTCCCCGTGGCATAATAAGAAAGATGTTTGGCCTTTGCCCCCAGTTTCTGGCACAGAGCTTCTAAGACTCTTGGAATTCTTTAAGTGATACAGATATTGAACTGTCTTTTGTTCTAATGAGGTGACTCTTCTTGGAAGGTCACTAGATAGCTTCAGGAAGGGAGCTGGACTTCAGAACAGCCAAGCTTTAGAAGTTTCAGCCCCACGCTCCAAACTCCAGGGAGAAAAGAAGGACTAGAGACCGACTTAATCACCAATAGCAATGTAACACAGACTATGATTTAATCAGTCGTGCCTATGTAATGAAACCTCCATAAAATAGTCTAAATGATGAGGTTCAGAGAGTTTCCAGATTAGTGAACACATCAAGAAGCTGACAAATTTGCATGCCCAGTGTGGCATGGACACTCTGTGCCTCCCCTCTCCATACCCTGTCCATACCCTGTCCTGTGTTTCTCTTTCATGCCTCAAAGAGTTGTATTTTTTTGTTCCGATGTGTCTCCTTTGTAATAATTGGTGAATAGCAAGTAAAAACACTTTACTGAGTTCTAAGAGTTGTTCTGGCTAATTATCAAAACTGAGCCGAATGTGAGGTCATGGGGGAGGTCATGAGGAACCCCAAATTTGTAGCCATGTCAGAAAGAAGTCTCGGTAACCTGAGGATCTATGACTAGTGTCTAAAGTGAGGGCAGTTTTGTGGGACTGAGCTCTTAAACCTGTGAAGTCTAATGCTAATTCTGTGTAGTTGGTGTCAGAACTAAATTGAATTATAGGACACTTAGTTGTTTGAGAGTTGAAGAAGTGTTATTGCAAAAGACTACACATCTGGTGTCAGGAGGAAGAAAATCTAACAATAATTTTTGGCTTCAGTAACAATTTTTTCTTAAAGTTGGTTTTGTTTGGATTCGCTCAGTCACTCTACTCTCTTTTGATTCCTGGTTGTATGATACATCTTTTTCTAGTCTTTTACTTTCAACCTATTTGTGTCTCTGAATCGGAAGTGTTTTTCTCTAGACAACAAATATTGAATAATTTAAAAATTTGTTCTGTCAATTTCTTTTAATTGAGGTGCTTAATGCATTTACATTTTATATAATTATTATACTTACTAATTATGATTAATGCATTATAATATATATAGTTACTGGTAAAGGATTTATATCTGACATTCTTCACTTTCTACCTGTCTCTTTTTGTTACTCTATTACTGTCTTCTTTTCTGTTAAACAGATACTTTCTAGTGTACCATTTTAATTCCCTTATCAATGTTTACTATTTTTTTTAGTTATTCTGTTAGTGGTTGTCCTGGGGATTACAATGAACATAATTTTTAAAAAAATAATTTAGTTTGGATTAATACCAATTTAGTTGAGACGGTCTGTAATATATATAGCTCTGATCTTTTCTTGTTCCTTTGTGATATTATTGTTCTACCATTTATATTTTTATGTGTTATTTGCCCGTCAGTACAATTTATAATTATTTCTTTATGCAACTGACTTTTAAGTCAAATGGAAGAAAAAGAGCTACAAACAAAACATAGACTTATATTGTGTTTTATATTTGCTTATGTAGTTACCTTACTAGTACTTTATTTCTGCATGTGTATTAAAATTACTGTTAGCCAGGAGCAGTGGTTCGTGCCTGTAATCCCAACACTTTGGAAGCCTGAGGTGGGCAGATCATGATGTCAGGGGTTCGAGACTAGCCTGGCCAACATGGTGAAACCCCTCTCTACTAAAAATACAATAATTAGCCCAGTGTGGTGGCAGGTGTCTGTAATTCTAGCTACTTGGGAGGCTGAGGCAGGAGAATTGCTTGAACCTGGGAGGCGGAGGTTGCAGTGAGCAGACATCATGCCACTGCATTCCAGCCTGGGCAAGAGAGCAAGACTTAGTCTTGGGGAAAAACAAACAAACAAACAAACAAGCTACTGTCTAGCATCCTCTCATTTCAGCCTAAAGGAAACACTGCAGTGTTTTTTGGTAGGGCAGGTGTGCTAATAATAAATTATCTCAGTTTTTATTTACTTGCAAATGTTTTAATTTCTCCTTCATTTTTGAAAAACACCTTTACTGGTCTGCTGGATATGGACTTCTTGTTTAATAGTTTTGCCTTTTTTTTTTCTTAAGTTTGTCAGCACTTTGAATATGTCACCTCACTGCCTTCTATCCTCCATTGTTTCTGATGAGAAATCAGTTGTTAATCTTATTGAGAATCTCTTGTGTATGTGAAAAGTCACTTCTCTTGCTGCTTTCAGAATTCTTTCAGTCATTTGATGGTTTGATTATGACGTATGGGTTTCTTGATGTTTATCTTATGTGGAGTATGTTGAGTTTCTTGGATGTGTAGATTAATGGTTTTCATCAAAATCTGGGAAGTTTTCAGCCATTATTTCTTCAGATATCCTTTCTTTCCTTTTTTTGTTCTACTCTCTTTTGTGTATGTCAGTGAACTTGATGCTATCCCACGGGTTTTTTAGACTGTTCATTTTCCTTATTCTTTTTTTTCCTATTCTTCAGACTAGATAATCTCAATTGACCCATATTCAAGTTAATGGTTTTTTGTTTTTGTTTTTTTTTCCTTCTGGCTGCTCAAATTTGCTGTTGAGCCCACCTAATAGATGTTTCTTTCTCTCTTTTTTTTTTTTTTTGACAGAGTCTTGCTGTCACACAGGCTGGAGTACAGTGGCAGGTGTGATCTTGGCCCACTGCAATCTCCGCCTTCCAGATTCAAGAAATTCTTCTGCCTAAGCTTCCTGAGTAGCTGAGATTACAGCTGCCAGCTACCACACCGGGCTAATGTTTGTATTTTTAGTAGAGACGGGGTTTCACCATGTTGACCAGGCTGGTCTGGAACTCCTGACCCTAAGTGATTCACTCGCCTCAGCTTCCCAAAGTGCTGGGATTACAGGTATGAACTCGTTGTGCCCTGCCAATTTTTCATTTCAGTTTTTATACTTCTCAACCTCAGAAGTACTATTGGTTCTTTTTAATAATTTCTATCTCTTTTGACATTGTCTACTTGATGAGGCACCATTCTCTTGCTTTTCATTAGTTCTTTAGACATGGATTCCTTTAGTTTCTTGAAAATATTTAAAATAGCTGATTTAAAGTCTTTGTCTAGTAAGTGCAATGTCTGGATTTCCTCAGAGATAATTTCTATTGATTGCTTTTTTCTTATTTATTGGTAATATATTCATGTTTCTTTGTATGCCTTATACCTCTTTTTGTTGAAAACTAGGTGTCTTACATAATATGATGTGGTAAAACTGTGGAAATCAGATCCCTGCCTCCTGGCATACACAGGATTTTAAAAAATTGGTGCTGTTTGTTCTAGAAGTTGTTGTTTGTTTACTAACTTTTCACAATGAATTCTGTAAAGTCTGTATTCTTCACTGTGTGGCCACTGAATCTCTGCTTGGTTTAGTGGTCACCTGATGACTAGGCAGGAATTTTCTTAAACAGGCAAAACCAATCTTCTAGTTTCTACGAAAGGGCTCTGTTTGCATGTTGGATCATGCTTTCAACACTCAGGTAGGTAGCTGGCAACTCAGCTTAGCCTTCATTTCCTGCTTGCTCAGAGCTAAAGTGAGAGCTTAGGGCCTTATCAAGTCTTTCATGAGCATGCCCACAACCCTGGGTATGTGCATGGTCCTACACATGCACGTGCCCTTCTATATTCCCCAGAACATGTCATCAGAGACTTTCAAAGCTTCCATGGACATCTTATTTCCCAACTTTTCCTTTGGAGATTCTCAGTTAGTCTATTGTTTGCTCCAATTATAATTCACTGCCTTAGGGAGCTGCAAGTTAAATAATTACCTATAATTGTTTCTAACCAAGGAGCACAGGGAAAAGGCTTTTTATACAGAACAGCTCTGAGTGATGTCAAATACAGACAGCTTTACAAGTGGGGTCCTCCAGGGAAGCACTGGATAGGTTAAATAATGGCAATTCTCTGGGAATGAGACGTTGCGGTCACTCCAGCTCTATGCTGCTTCCTCCAGTGGGTTCCAGGCTGCCAGTTTTCACTGTAAATGCAGGCTGCTAGTTTTCATGGCTACTGTGAAGCTGGAGATAGGGGAATGAGACTAGGGAAAGTTAAAAATGTCACAAAGCTTATGGTTCTTATGGAGATTTTGTTGCTTTTCTTAAATAAATGCTTCCTGGATTGCTGAAAGCCTTTGGTTAGTTTCCAGAGTTCTGAAAAAGGTGATTCTGACAATTTCGCAAGTTATCACATAGCTGTTTTGTAGAAGAGAATTTGTGAAGGTGCTTATGTTACCGTTTTCTCTGATGGTCCTCTCCTGTTTTTAGCTTTCAAAATAGTGTCCTTATAGGCAGGGTCATCTATTTCCTCTGCTCTTTCTTCCCAGCTGTAACCAGAAGGCAGATATCACTGGGAGCAGGTGCAACCATCTTACATCATGAGATGAAAACTGCACACTGGGGATGGTAAGATAACATGTTAGAAAGAGCTCAAGTCTGATGATCGCTGAGCCATCACACCATCCCTGGACCACCTACCTGAACTTCTACATGAGAATTAGGAGTGTTTGCCATTTAAGCCACTGTTATGTTAGGTTTTCTGTCACACTGCACAACCCAAATCCTAATAATGCACTAGTGAAGTAGATAAGGCAGATTTGTTACTGTGCTTTATTTTTCTTAATGTGAAGAAATTAAAGCTGAGAAGTATTAACTGACATTCTCAAGGATAAACAGCTATTATGAAATGGTTGAGTCAAAGTCCATATCCAGGGGTTCTCATATCATAGCTCATCCTCTCTCCTTTTTCATAATATCTCTCTGATGATGTGCATGTAACTAGTTTTCCAGCAGCTAAATACCTCATTAAGGGCCATTCTCCCATAGAAGATGTTGGAGTAGGATGGCCTATGTGTTATGACCTGAGGGGCAGTGGATGAGCTTCTGAAGTCCAGAAATATCTAATCCACAGCTTTGTAATGGGAGAAGGGAAATAGCTAAGGGGAATTCAGAGAATAGAAGCAGCCCTTCTTTCCTCAAGGACATTTGAGATACATTCAGTTGAAGTCTTGTGCAGAAGACATGATATTGTTCACTTGTTTACAACAAGAATATTAGTGGAGTGCAGAAATAGAGAAAGGAATTAGAATTGGAGAAGCTGCCACAGAGGTGATAAAAATGAAATGCAAGGAAACTTTAAAGGGGATGAAAAGAGAGGTTAGAGGAGAAATTAACAGAGTTATGGCTGAGACCCAGCAGAATAAGGAATGAAGGAGGGGAAAAACTTTAGACTTCATTCTTTTTGGATGCTAGCTTTTTAGGGTAACTTTTTTTTTACATGGTACCTACCTATATATGTACCCCGGAACCTAAAATAAAAGTTACCCTAAAAAGCTAGCATCCAAACAAACATTACCTTTGTTATATAGGTAAACTGCATGTCATGGAGGTTTGATGTATAAATTATTGCATTACCCAGGTAATAAGCATACTACCCAATAGGTATTTTTTCTGATTCTCTCCCTCCTCTTAGCATCCACCTTCAAGTAGGCCCCAGTGTCTGTTGATCCACTCTTTGTGTCCATGTGTTCTTTTTGTTTAGCTCCCATTTGTAAGTGAGAACATGCAATATTTGGTTTTCTGTTCCTGTGTTACTTTTCTTAGGATGATGGCCTCCATCTCCATCCATGTTACTGCAAAGGACATGATCTCATTCTTTTTCATGGCTGTGTAGTATTCGATGGTGTATATGTGCCACAGTTTCTTTATTCAGTATGCTATTGATGGGCATTTAGGTTGGTTCCATGTCTTTTCTATTGTGAATAGTGCTGCCATGAACATACACATGCATGTGTTTTATGTCATTGCATGTGAGATGGATCTCTTGTAGACAGTATAATCTTGAGTCTTGCTCCTTTACCCACGTTTCCACTCTGTGCCTTTTAATTGGGACGTTTAGCCCATTTACATTCAAGGTTAGTATTGATATGTGCGGATTTGATCTTGTCATCTTGTTGTTAGTTGGTTATTATGCAGACCTATATGTGTGTTGCTTTATAGTGTCACTGATCTATGTAAGTGTGCTTTTGGAGTGGCTGGTAATGGGCTTTCCTTTTCATATTTACCACTCCTTTCAGAACCTCTTATAAGGCAGGTCTGGTGGTAACAAATTCCCTTAGCAATTGCTTGTCTGAAAGGGATCTTATTTCTCCATCAGTTAAGAAGTTTAGTTTGGCTAGGTATGAAATTCTTGGTTGGAAATTCTTTTCTTTAAGTATGCTGAATATAGGTTCTTGGTCTCTTCTGGCTTAGGGTTTCTGCTGAAAGGTTTGCTGTTAGCCTGATGGACTTCCCTTTGTTGGTGTCCTGTCCCCCTTCTCTCCAGCTGCCTTTAATATTTTTTCTTTCATTTTGATCTTGGATAGTCTTATAATTATGTGTCTTGGGGCTGGTTTCTTTGTGCAGTATCTCACAGGGGTTCTCTGCATTTCCTGAGTTTGAATGTTGGTCTTTCTAGTAAGGGTGAGGAAGTTTTTATGAATGACATCCTGAAAAATGTTTTCTAAGTTACTTGCTTTCTCCCTGTCTCTTTCAGGGATGTCAGTGAGTCATATATTTGGTCTCTTTACGTAATCCCACATTTCTCAGAGGTTTTGTTCATTCTTTTTTATTCTTTTTTCTTTATTTTTGTCGGACTGACAAAAGTATTTCAGACAGCCAGTTTTTGAGCACTGAGATTCTTTCCTTAGCTTGGTCTGTTCTGCTGTTAATAATTGTTATTGCATAATGAAATTTTCGCAGTGTTTTTCAGCTCGGTCAGATCAGTTTGGTTCTTTTTATAATGGCCATTTCATCTATCAGCTCCTGTATCATTTTATTATAATCCTTAGATTATTTGGATTGGGTTTTGACTTTCTCCTGAATCTTGATGCTCTTTATTCCTATCTATGTTCTGGATTGTATTTCTGTAATTTCAGCCATTTCAGCCCAGTTAAGAACTATGCCTGGGGAACTAGTGTGGTTGTTTGGAGGAAAGAAAACACTGGGTTTTGAGCTGGCAGAATTCTTGAGCAGGTTCTTTCTCATCTGTGTGGGCTGGTGTTCCCTTAACTGTGGTATAAATTGAGTACAGTCAGTAGACTTCTATTCTGGATGTTTTTAGAGGGCCATGGCTTTGTGCAGGGCCTTTATGTGTAGCTGAATTCTTGTTCATGGTTTCACAGGGTGTGTTTATTAGGGAAGTGTTTTTGGTGTTAAAGTTTCGGCTGTGATCCAGTAGGTAGGCTGTTGTTCAGCCATGTGGCTCCTCTGTATTTCCTCACGATTGCAGCCACGCTCCCTCTCAGTGCTGTGAATGTGTGGGTTCCTCTCCCACTCGAGTGCTGGCTGAAGATCGTGGCTTGGCACTCCTGGGCTGCCCACTGCAGCTCCGGGGAGAGCTCAGGCTTTATGTTCCCTCTGCAGTTTGGAGGCAGCAGCTCCCCTGCTAAGAAAGGAGCCTTGAGAGTGATTGTGGCAGAGGACCTTTCACTCGTCTCTTGGGGCTCCACCCCAGAGAGATGTGGATCTGCTGTCAATCAGTGGAATTGGCCTAGGATGGGGCAGCTGCCCTGTGGGCCCAAGTGGTGAGGGATGGGGGCCCTGACAAGTGGGGTGGTGGGGGTGAGCGTGGTGGTGGAGGTATCACGTGGGAGACAGACTATCCTTTTCTCCTTAGGGCAACTGCAGCTTGCTAAAAGTGTGGTTAAAGCACTCAGGGTCTTTGCTCCTTCCCTAGCCCAAGGGCAGCAAGGGTAGGACCACTGCAGTGGCAGTGGCAGTGGCAGAGGGACTTTCAGTTGCCTCTGGGAGTTCCACCTCAGAGAAAGGAAGAGCTGATGCTACTGGGAATGTTCAGCCAGGGAGTGGGATGGCTGTGCCGCTGGCCTGGGCCTGGGGCTCTGCTTGTTGAGGAGAAGGAGGTTGAGGGCTCACAGGGAAGAGAGACTGCACTC
Source organism: Macaca fascicularis (assembly GCF_037993035.2). NCBI lineage: Eukaryota > Metazoa > Chordata > Mammalia > Primates > Cercopithecidae > Macaca > Macaca fascicularis. Next base: position 20,761,924 of record NC_088375.1, read on the forward strand.
CTGTTCGGATGGTGACTGTGGTATGCTGGAAGCACAGGTGAGCCTCTCAGGCTCTTTGTTCCTTCCCCAGGGACAGACTCACTGCTGTGGCAGTGGCAGTGGAAGAGGGGCTGTCAGTGACCCCCTGGAGCCCCTTCCCAGGGAAACTCAGAGCTACGACCAGTGGGTCTGCTCAGCCATGGGTGGGGTTGTTCCCTGAACCAAACTGGGTCCGGCTGCATTTTCTCGAGGCCCAATAACGAGAAGCAGACAAACTAGGAAAGAAGGAAATGTATTACTGTAACCAGACACAGGGAGAAGGCCGGAGATAATTCCACCAGACCAACCCAAAGCGTTACAATTTTCTTAGTGCTTATATAGGTTGGGGTTTGTGCCTACGTGCAGTATAGCATTTGCCTAAGTCTATTGGTAACTAATTTTGTTTCAACTAGAAGTACAGAGGCAACAAGAAAAAATCCTTGCTAAATCCAATTAAAAGGGCCCCATTACCTTCAAGGCCTGTCTACTATGGTACCAGAGTGATTATTTCTATCTTATCTCCTTTACAGCTTGGTCTGGAGAGCTGCCTTAGGCTCTCCAATGAATCTATTCAGACAGCTGCCTCTGTTACCTTGACTTATCTCAGATTTTGTCAACCTGAGATGGGTCCTGGCACTAGGAATGTAAGGCTGTCTCTATTATTTTGGCTGGCTCCACAAGGGAGAAACCCATGCAAGGATCCTACTGACCATACGTTTCATTTCTAGCTTTGATGTTTGGGCACCAATTTCCCTAGGTTAAATATTTGCTCAATGTTAAGGCAGTGCTGTGGAAATTTGTTTGTGTAGCTGGGGTGCTATGCAGGCCTGTCTGTGTTATTGTCAGGGAGAATTGGCCTGCCACAGGGTGGCTGATCTGTGATCCTGAACTGGGGGCCCTTCGTGGTGAAGAGTGGCAGGATGGAGGCTCACAGGAAAGAGAAACTGTGGTATGGTGGCTGTAGTGTGCTAGAGGTGCCAGAATAGCAACTAGGCCCTTTGTTGCTTCCCCAGTCCAGAGTGATTAGGGTGGTGTCACTGCAGCTGCACCTGCAAGGGGGCTGTGGGTGGCTCTGGGATTTCCTCCTCAGAGAACTGCAGAGCCACCTCTGACTGAAGTGTTCAGGCAGGAGAAGGGTAGGTGTGCTGCAGTTCCTGGTTGGGAGGCCCTGTCCAGTGAGGAGAAGTGAAAATGGAGAGCTGCATGGAGAACAGTCAGGCCACTTTTCTACAGGGCGGCTGCACTGTACTGGGAATCTGTGCCAGTCTGCAATCACCACACAAACTCCAGAGCCTGAGGGTAACAGCGAGGGCTGCAGGGCAGCAAAGATGGCAGCCTGCCTCTGCCTCTGCCTCTGGGAGCCCTCTCCAAGGAAGTGCAGAACTGCTATCAGCTCACAGCCCAGGAAGGCATGTTTGGGGTCCAAAGTCGGGAGGTCCTGTCCAGTGAGGAGAAGCAAGATTGGAACCCCATGTATAAAACAATCTGGCCACTTTTCCATGAGGCATCTACACTGTTCCATGAGGGATCTGCGCCAGTCCCTATTCAGCCGTATCCTCCAGAGCCTGAAGGCAACAGTGATGAGATGAGGGTTGCAAGACGACAAAAATGATGGCCTGTCTCTCCCACTGGAAGCTCTCTCCCAGGGAAGTGCAGAGCTGCGACTGGCCCAAGAGCCTGTTTGGAGGGTGGCTGGAGTCCCAGGCCAGTGGGCCTTATCGTATCGGGTACAGTGGAGGCAAGGCTTGCAGTCCAGTACTGCTTTAGCCCCCTGGATTCCCCTTTCCTGGGAGTGTGCAAGGCAGACTAAACTCCTGTTGCCAGAGCTGCAGCCACTAATGCCAGCATGCCTGGGGATCCGAGGCTCCTGGGACTCTGCATGTGCCTAAGTGGTGGATCTGCCCAGAATCCGCATAGCTCTCCATGTCAGTCTGAAGGGCCTGGTGGGTGAGCTCATAAAAGGATCTCCTGATCCCAGGGTTGCAAAGGTCCAGGGCAGGAGTATGGGTCCCTGGGGGCTCTCACTCACTGTTTTCCCACAGTGCAGGAGACTCCCCTGGCTCATGCCACTCCTTGGTGGACAATAGTCCTGTGTTGCTCCTCTTGACCTCTGTAGGTTGAAGTGATTCCTTGATGAATCCCAATGTGTCCACTGGATGTTCCAGTTGAAGATCCAGTATTTACTCGCCACTCTTTTTTCTCTCTGTGAGAGCAGCACACACAATTAGCTTCTAGTCAGCTATCTTGGCCCCTCCCCTGCTATCATTGTTTCTTTTAACCAAGAAAGAGAATTTAACTTTAAATTAAGATTTCAAGTTCTAAATTCTGTCTAGGAACTTAATAACAGGAAGGGAATTATATTACGTTATTTGGGATGCTGTATAGCATCCTCTTGAAAAATTGTATAAACTCAAGAGCTGTGGAGTCAGAGTTACGATGTTCAAATTTTTGCTCAACCACTTCTAAGCAAGTCAGGGAAGAGAGGGCTTAGGGCCCCAGCCAAGGAGATGGTTATAGGAAGGTCGGCATCTTATGCCAGGGGAAAGGTCACAAGCTGTAAAACAAGAGCAGAAAACATTCAATGGTGTTTATAGAGGAGTTGTGCAGAGTGGTCAGTATGTAAACAGGGGCCACATAAGGTGTCAGAGGGCATGAGAGCAGCTTTTGTATGTCTCTCTTGGACTTCAGCTTTGACCAGTAATCCTTTGCATATGTGGCCTAGGTCCAACTCTAAAAGGCTCTCTCATGCTGAATTAAAAGACCAATAGGCGATATAGGTGTTTTGATCAATAACAAGGAAATAAAGCAACTGATAGCACAAATTGTCTTCAGATATGATTTTTCAAGACAGTGTCCACTTTATAGAGAGAAAAGACTTTTAAGGGATTACTGGTGATAACAGATTTGGAACCAAAGTATGCACTAATGATCTCTAAGATCTTTCCAATTTTAACATTCTATAAATTAAAAAAAATTTCTTATGACCTTCTTATCAAGGCCTGAAGTAATCCACACATTATTTCTTATTAGGAATTCATAAAGTAGTCAATAACAATGTCCCATCATTATTAACATTATAATTATATTTAAAGGTCATATAGTGAAATAGTATTCTGAAATATTATGGGATTTTTTCCTCCCAATATTTGCAGTTATTTTATAATCCCTCCCTTATTTAGGTGGCTAGATAATAGACATTAACACATATTACACTAGAAGCAGAGAAAAGCCTTGAATTTCAGAAGCCTAGGCTCTGAGAAGATACATAGCACAGAAAATGTGAGATGAATCAGATCTATTTTTCATGCCCCCAAACTATTTACAGCTTATTGGAATAAAGAAGGCAGTGGGCTGCATGAAGGAGGTGACAGTCACAGAGGAAGCTCGAAAGGTCACTATGTTGGTGAATTGGAGCCCTCAACTGCAGGCAGGACCCAGAGCTCCATTCTTGAATGGAGGCCAGTGAAACAAGACTCTCACATGGAAAGATGTGTAGAATGTCTAGTGTGAGAGGCCTGAGAGGCTCTGAAAACTGCTACTGCTCATGATGATATGGGAGCAGAAAATTGAGCCAGAGAGAAGCTTGAATTTGATGCAGGACTATGGTAATCCCACATGGTTTCTATAGCTCATGGGCCATGAGGGCAACAGCACATTCACTCCAGAGCAGGACACTGGGATTATCTGAGAGGGCCCTGGTGACCAAGGATCGTGGATGGAGAAGGAGGGGTGATTCAGCAGGGACCTACACTGAACCAAAGACTGGTTAGGCACAAAACCAACAAACACGTACCTGTTCAGGTGGGTAACAGCCCTCTTCGCCTCCCCTAGGCCCCACTGACCTGTCCCTGAACCTGTTGTTTAGCTTAGCATAATCTGTCCTCAGAAATCAGGTAAACCCTGAGGAAGTTGGGGGATGGGACTGATAACCAAATTGATTAAGTCTCTGCCTGTCAGCAGATTAAAGATACACAAGTAGATTTTGATTTGAGTTATAGAAAAATAAGTTTGAATTGAGTCATAGAAAAATAAGCTTGCATTTAAACACTTTTCAGTTTGCGGATTAAAATTCTTATTTGCTATACCGAACAAGGTTAATACCTTTAACTAAATTATTTAGAATCTTCCCAAAGATCCTGCTGGATTTCTTTCATCCCCACATCACAGATGAGAAATTGTGACCAAGAAATTATGTAACATGCCCAAAGGCACATAATCGGCAAATGGAACGAGGGGAATTTGTCATTTTGCTGATAAAGTCTCTGTTCTTTCTAGAAACCACACAGCTTTGAAGGATATGGCTGCCATGGAAAGGTGGGGTAGGCAGAAAATGAAAGCAACCAATTAAAGGGTGCCAACCCAGAATTTGCCAGTTGCCAAAATCTCTTTGAAATAACTGTGATTCACTCACAAGGAGGAAGGAAGTGGCTTTAAAAGAATCAAAATGTGTCTTGTGACAAGAGGCAATTAAATTCTGTTCCCCTTGAGTTAAATCCTCTTTTTGGCTCTGGTGGACACACAATGACTGAAATTATGTCTAAAGAAAAGGCTGTTTACTCTTGGCTGTATATTGATGTGTTAATCACAGGGCACAGTCTCAGCAAATTTGCAAATACTGTCCTTAGGGTTGGCTCTTTATAGCAGGCTTCTTTGTACATCTATGATTAGCAGAAACAACACCTAGGAGGACCAAAAGCAAGGGTCCCTATTCCTGGTACGATTAAGGACAAACTTACTGCCAAAGCTGATAGAATTATTTGGGGTTTGTTTACTTGTGGTGGCTATTGAAGAGCTTATGGAAGGTGGGGAAGTAGCTGCTGGCTGTTAGTTCATTTCACCAACTCCAGGACAAGGGATGGATATAGCCCCCTTTACTTCAAAAAGCACTGTTAATGGGCATTTAAGTTGCCTGAATAGGCCAAACTATCTCAACAAGTGAATGGGAGGAATAAAGAAAAGAAACACCTATAATTCTGTAGCACCTGCTTCAAGGACTGTTTCACTAAATTGGATTGTTGCTGTATGTGCACTTACAAAGCAATTAAAAAAATTAAACTACACAAAAAAACTTTGCCTTGGTTTATGGTTCAAAAATACATGAATGTTTTTCTTTAGACCTCACAAATAAGTAAGACTTCAGCGTTTAATATAAGGTTTTATTTGGTTCCAATCATTGCTTTTAGTAACCGCCTATTTAATGTTCTGACCCTCCCTGCAGGTCTAGGACACACAGGATGTCCCTTGTGTCTGCAAGCAACACCTTTCATAGTGCTGAATTTTCTGGCTGCCAGATGGAGCTTTTCTTTCACACTAAATTGATTTCTGTGAAAAGTCTTTGTCACTTGCAATATGATGATGCTTCTAAGTCTTTGCACCATCCTAACAGAAGGTCCCCAGGTAGACCTTGAGCCCTCTTTCTGTGATCCCTCTGTGACCTCTCTGTATTGTTGCCCTTTTTTGACATTTCTGATGATCACCTCTGAGACTCCAGCTGCAACATCACCCTCTAGAAGCACAAATTTCATCCTCTGGAAATAAATCCTGGATATATAGTTTTTTAATTTGCTCTCTTTGAAAACTGCCTCTACTCTCTGATTACCTTCTGGTGTGTGTGTGTGTGTGTATATATATATATTTTTTTTTCTCATCTGCTAATATGCCTTCAAGACATTCTAGAACTATTTTTGATTGGATTCTAGTTAATAATAAGAGTAGTAATAGTAATAAAACACTTAAGAGATTACAAAGCACTTTTCTAATACTAGAAATGAAGCTTAAGGGGTCTAAATAGCAGAACCAGGCTACTATATAGTAAGTGGTAGTTAGGTTTAGCATTCCTGTCCAGGAGAGATTTACTCAGGTAGTACTCACTTCAAGGTTGTTTTTCTTTCATCAATAGCCACAGTTGTCTTAATATTTCTCAAGTAAGAAAAAACAGAAACCAACCAACTAACCCATTGACAAACCAAAACATTGCATTAGGCACTTTTTGATGTTGTACTTTGTGGGAAGTGTGGACTCAATAAATTCTTGATTTGCATATTTCTGAGCTTTAAGACAGAAATACCAGCTAGTGCTGAGAACAAATAATTAATGATGACTTTACTTAGAAATTTTCAACAACGACATATGGGAAAACTAAGAGCTCTCTTTTATTATTATAAATAATTCTCTTTTCTCATTCAAAGAAACATCAATTCAGTATAGGCAGGTGTACTGATGAAGAGTAGAGAGTGATCAAATACAGGATGATGACAGTTACTTGTCTTAGTCAATCCAATTGTCTGATTTCCTGCTTACTCCCTGAGAGAAGGTTTTGGAGTGTCCTGGGTGTGTGCATTGTGATAAATGTGTATGTATGCATGTGCATGTATATATAGACACACACACTCTTTTGCATATGTGTGTTTATATTCAAGTACTTTAGTTGTTAGCAAATGAAGATAATAAAAACAGCTAACATTTATTGAATAACAATTTGGCAGGATCTCTGTTTGGCACTTCATATGCATTACCTAATTTAATTTTCCCAAAAACTCTAGTAAATCAAGTCTCTTAACCTTCTTCTCCATGTTATCAGCTGAGAAAAGTAAGTTTTTTTTTTTGTTTACAAAGTTTGAATCCTGTCCAAACAAAGTGAATGTCCAACCTAGGACTGGCATGGGCTCTGCATTAGAACTCATATTATGATATTACATAAGTCATTCTCATTAAACTGCTTTGATGCAGTTTTTTTTTTTTGAAGGCCAAATCAAAACCTCCCGTAAGTTATTATTCTTAAAATGTATCTGCAGCAGGTAGACACCAATAGGTAATAACCCTCAAGATTTGGGTTCCCAGAATGAATGGATCAGAGACATGTTTCCCTTATAAAACAAGGCTGGAATGAATGCTCCTCCTCTCTGTGGGTGACCCACATCACATTTGCACTTACACTGTGTCATCTGAAGATCTTCCCTGCTTTCAGATCACTGTTCGACAGTAGTGTGGCCATCTGATTTACCTTTCTATCTTGGCCATTCCAACCTGACTGTTTCTCAGAATTAAACATGGCAGTCTCAGGTTTGCTCATTTATGGTCACCGATGCTGTGTTGCACTATCCTAGAGGTATCATTTGTATTGCACTCACCATTCACAAAGGAAATTCATATGAATGATGTTCTCTGGATTTGTGCAACCCAGCAGTTCTGCATCTCATTCACCTTCCATCAAATCATTCACAGTCTCATGACAGTTTCCCAATTAAATCTGAGTTCCATGTACTTTCTAGTATCAAATCTCCAACCTCTCACTTTTCTTATATGGATGAATCAGTTGTTTTCCGAAAAGAGGGCTAGTAATTTGTTTATAATTCAGCATTTTCTTCTTGCTTGATCTAAGGACTGACATCTACTGAATTGTCTCGCTACTTAATTGACCCCATAGATAGTCTTTGTAAAGCAGCATTTCCAACTTAAGTTTCTACAAGGCTGTATTTTCATGATCATTGTTTATAGCAAATTCAATATCTGAAGTTTTGATCAGCTTCCATTTTAATCAACATTTTTCTGCATAAAGTGTGAAGATTTTCAATGTCAAATGTCACACTTTATGTACAAATCTGATAATTTTTCTATCCAGTTATAAAACAGGTTAGTCACTTTCTTCCTCTCTCCTTCCTCTGAAAGCCCTCCTTTTCATCTCTAATTTGAATATCTCATTCAGTACTTACGGATCTATATATCTTGTATTATTTTCATCTTTCTTCCTATTAGAGTACATGCCTCTTGAGAACAGAAGCCATTTATTTTTCATTTTGTATTCTTCTATGTCTAGAAAAGCACTTACACAGCAAACATTTGTTAATGTCTTTGTCTTTTTTGTTTATTGTTTTATCTCCAAAAACCTAGAAAAATGCCTGGCACAAATATTTTTTGGATGAACAAGTTGATGGTGTTTGTAACTGGAACTTTAGTAAAGAAGTTGTAATGAATAAGACATTTATATAAAAGGCCAGACAGGTAGTAGACACTCACACACTCTGAATTAGAATCCATGAGATACTTTGTGATAAATTATTTAGAAAATGCAACATTAATAATTCATATTTAGTCCACAATGAAAAATTTGGTGCCTTTCTGAATATTTTCCACTATGGAAACCCATTTCTCTGAAGATTCGTAAGTCATGGAAGAATGATACTGTGAGAACTTTGTATAGTTATCCCCCCCACCCCAACCCACACATATCAAGTTGTTTTCAGCATGGGAGAGCAGAGGAAAGCCAGAGGTTATGTGTGGCATTTTCAGAATACATGATAGCTTCAACTCCATGCAGAACCACCTATATAATATGTGGAGTTCAGTGCAAAGTAAAAATGCAGGGCCCCTTGTTAAAAAAAATTGTCAAGAATTTTAAGATGGCAGCAGCAGAAAATTAAATCAAGCTCAGCACCCTTCTGATGGGGTCACAGCTCACAGGTCCATGAAGCAAGGCTGGGCTCCATGTTAAGATCTGTCACTATAGATCCTGTGGGGTTGGTTTAAATTAATCCATGTAGGAAACAGTAACTGTGCAAGACAGAGGATATTTTTGGTCTCTGTGGATTTTAACACTGGAAGTACTCATGGATCTAAACGAAGTATTTCACAGAGGAGCTGGTATCTGCTAAGGCAGGTCACTGGCTTCCGGGAAGAGAAAGAATTGTTGGCATTATTAAAGGATTGGCAGGGAGGACCCTGAGACCTCATCAGAATAGAACTGTTGGCATTATTAAAGCACTGGCAGGGAGGACCCTGAGGCCCCACCAGAACCAGAGAATGCCTAGACATGGATCCATGTAGGTCTTGATCTACAGAGGACATAGACATGGACCCTCACCTGGGAGCTTGGGAGTGGCCTTGCTTACTCTAAGTTCTCTTAGAATCGGAGCCCCAAGTATCTAAAGTATCCTGAATCCAGTGAAAGGTTTATTTTAACATGAGATCTTGGGTAATAGAAAAAAAGTGTGGCCTGAGAAATAAGAGGTACACATAACTAATCCCCAGGAAAAATGTGCATGATTGCATGATGGGACACCTGGTCCCATTCTATAAATAGAAGGTCTGGGCTACAGCCTGGGCTTAGCTCTAGGCAGCCGTGACTTCTCTGAGTTTCACCTTCCTCAAATGAGGGAGTTGACCCAGCTGAAAGTTACCTTTCAGTATCAGGAGTCAAAAATAAGTCTTGATTCTTTCTGTTGGTGTTGCTATAAAAAGCTCACAAAGCACTTCCATATACAACATTTCATTTTGCAATTGTTTAGGCCTTCTGCTCCCAATTCAGGCTCCTCCCACTTCACCACACTGTCTTCTGGCAAACATTTTCTTCTTATAGGTTAGAAATGAGCCTTCATAGTATTTCCTGTTCATAATGTTCTCATACTCTGGGTTTACTCTACAAGAGACTTCCTGTCTCAAGTGTACAGGCGAGGTAGAGACATTGAAGAGCTGTCTCTGCCTTGGCAGACCTAGGTAGTGTGCATACATGGCCTCTGTGATGCAAGAGGTCTGAGTAAGACTAAGAACAATGGCTGCACTGCAGTCAAGTACAGGCGGAGGTACACATCCGGCATAGCGTGACACAGCGGTATTGGAGCACAGGCGCATAATCCTGTGCATTATACAATCACAGCTTTATAGCCATCACATGGGGGGTGCTCATTGCCTGCCTCTGAGCCACTATTGTCTGTAAGGTGTATAAAAGCAGCACCGACAGTGTGAGGGAGCTGCTGAATAAGCCATGTCCCACTACCTATGGTCTTGTGAGTATTCTTTCAGCTACCTGCCACCCCACAAACTCCCCTCAGACCTTGGCTGGTGCTGGAACCTAACAGTAAGTGTAAGCCAGTGTGCCAAGGGAAAATCTCTGAAAACATTTGGACTCAATTCTAACTTATATTAAATCCTTTACATGACTCCCAGGAAAACAAGGAAATACTTTCTTGCTCCTGTCCCCGAAGGGACAATGAAACAGACCACTTCCACATAACAACAAATAAGTGACAGAAAGAGAATGGCTAACCTTTAGAATCTGATGTGACATATCCAGTGTAGGTTTGGAAATAGCTCAGTGCTCATGAGAAGATATCAGGGAACGACATCAATGCCAAGCCAGTGAGGGAGGCAGGAAGTTGGGCCTCACACAAAGCCCAGAAAGTAAGGAGCTGTGATTTACCACAAGACTTCTAACAAAGTTACTGCCATGCCTAGAATCACTTGCTGGCTGCTGGGCCCATCTGGCCCTTTATCGGCCAAATGTGCATCAGTAGATAAAATTTGTCACTATTTTAATTTAACTAACATCATGGAGAGAGCATGGCCTTTGGATCAGACACATTTAAGTCTGTTTGAACTTATGGGAACTAATGGTCATAACAATGTTACTTGATTCACAGGTTGAGTTAATAATGTTATAATAAAATGCATGTAAAAATTCCTGGACCTTGGGGGTTATAAAAAACTAAGGTTACTATCATTGAAATGCTTTAAAACCTGCAAAGGCAAGAGTAATTTCTCTTTAAGTAAAAAAGACCTGTTAGAGAGACTGCTTTGGCAGTAGAAAGTCTTAGGATGCTAGAACCACAATTTGTTATTAGATTAATAAAATAGAGCCCAGTTTCTTAAAATGGTGGAAAATGAGAACAATACAAAGCACTGGTAGTCATAAGAAAGATGGCAGATCTGAGGATTGAGGAAGGTAATGGATTGCTTGCCCTGTCACTCAGTAAACATTTATCAGACCCTAATATTTGCAGAGCATCTGAAGGGGCCTTCAAGCTATAATCTAACAGGAGACACATGGCATATCACAGACATTAGAAAGCAAAGTGTCAAGAGAGGACCCCTGCAGGAGTTCAAATGGCTAGGGCCTAAAGATATCAGGAGGTTTGCCAAGGAGGTGACATTTGAGGCAGTCCTTAAAGCAGGGCTCTTCAGATTGCGGGTCATAAATTTATTATGAAAGAGATGAGAGACTGCACATTGCAAGGATGAGTATTGCTTTTTGGAATTTTTGATTCAGTTTGTGTCCTAGGTCAAAATATACAGTTCTTATTGTAATTCATGTTCAAAAAGTTTGAAAATCATTGCCTTAAAGGATTAGTAAGATTTGGACACATTTCTGATTTCCTGTCCCTTGCACTGGATTATTTCATTTCTTGAGGGACCCTTCTGTTGCTACTCCCTCTTTCTTGCCTTTCCAACTCCAGTATGAACTGCAAAACTGAGTTTAGGCATGGCCTTTTTCCATAAGATTTTCTCAACTCCCTCCCACTCACCATCTTTACCCTAGTGTGGGTTGAGTACTCCATCACCATGTTCCCACAGCATCCGTGCTTACACATTTCACAGCACTTATATAGTGATTGTTTTTGCTTGCCTGTCTACCCCCAACCCAAGCTTCCTTGGGTCGGGGAGCTCATAAAGTCTGTGTCTTATTCAGGGCTAGTCTTATGGGTATGCAGTCTGTGTAGTCACATAGGGATATGTAGTTAGAAGAGCCCTGTGCTTCTAAAGCACTGTTATCACTGTTTTGAAATTCTTATTTTATAACAGAGTCTGAATTTTCATTTTGTACAATACCTACAAATTATGTAGTCATTCTGTTCTTATTGACCCTAAAGTTAACCAGAACCTTGCTTAGAACAGAGTAAGAGATCCACAAATGAATGAACAAAATATGAAGGATTGAGTGAATAGCATCCATCATCTATTGAGAGCCTATTATGTTGTCTCAGAAACTAGGTTAACAGTGGTCATGTACATCGTGTCATCTAAATGTCTGCAGACTTAGGGACAGGTAGCACCAGGGGAAGGAGGATTATGTGAGCAAAGATGGGAGGTGAGAAAATATAGGATATGTGAGGAAAGTGGGGCACATGGTTTAGTTCAATTTAACAGCAAGAGAAGGCATTAGTGAATGATGAGTCTGGAAAGTAGGTTGAGACCAGATTGCAGAGGGAGAGGTGAAAAGTTGAACTTTGTGCTGATGATAATGGAGGCCAAGGAACATTTTTGAGTAATAAGGTCTGGGCATGAGGAAAGTTTTGGAGCTACTTAATATCTCTTCAGCTCTGGAAGAGTATATGGGAAACCTGTTTATCATTTGGGAAAGGAAATTTCCTAAGGTTCTATGAAGTCACTGTTAGATTGTATTTCATGTGTTTCTCCAGAATTGTGTGAAAATAAAATGTCACGAACCTATTTTAACAATTGATATTTTGAAAGCACTAAGAGAGACAACTATTTCATTATATCCTTTTTTTGAACCAATAATCAATTTTATTTACAACTTTGGGAAGGCATTTTTAAAAATTGTGGCTCATCCCTGATTAGGAAGTAGTTGAACACAGTATAAATTGTATTAAGTCTGTGAAACATGAATGTTCAGTTTCATAAAGAAAAAACATAAATATTGCCATAAAACATATTCATATGTTTGGAATTCATATGGATTGCCATAAAAACATATTCATATTCATATTGGAAATAGTGTCAGCACATTTCCAGGTAAGGAGAACCTGTGTTTCTGACAGAAAGAGATCAGACTGGTCATTCAACATGTGATTCCATCAGATCGCTCAATGAAAAAGCAAACTATGTAGATATGTTGAGGTGAATCCAGGGAGAAATAAATGGAATTGGACTTTTTTCAAAGTCTTTTCTGTACCTAATTCCTTCTTTTAGAAGGGACAAAACTGAGACACCTGCAGCATGCACCTGGCCAAGACAGTCAGTTTGTAGTCGGGTCAGAACCGGGGCAGGACTAAGACTGGTTGCGTTGAACTCTGAAGATTGCTGCTAACTCCAGTTTTCTTGGTGTCAGACACATTTCTTTCAGTGATTAATGCTGATCATAAACTATTGCCTTGGAAATAATAAAAATCTAAATCTTTAAGTCCATCTATATATGTGGTGTGTGTTTTTTCCCTTCTTTTCTCTGCCATAATGGCATGCAAAATAGAACAAACATGTTTTAGATATTCAAACTGTGCCTAGCCAGCAATTTATAGCCATTCCTATGTAAACATTGTCTATCAAATATCTAAATAGAGATCCAAGTCATTTTTCTTTTCTTTCTGCCAGTAGATAAGTAAATAGAAGGGAAAAAATAGCAAGAGAAAAAATAGAAGGACAAAAATACCATTTGCTTAAAGTCAACTAGCTTTTACTATGGCTCTGTGAGATAAGGAAAAAGCATTTTCAGACAGTTGCTCTGGTGATAAATCATGCACAGGAGATTAGAGCTTAAATAGAGATCCGATTGGTACAAGGTACAGGGATTCTTTTCATAAGGAATAGATCTTATTTTTAACCTTGGTAGGTTGCATGCAGCTCCTTCAGCAAATGTTATTCAACAATTCAGACTAACAAGCATTCTTAGGCACTTAAAGTGTGCCAAGCCTTGTGCCAGGATTGGGGATATAGGAAGAAAAGAGGTACATTTTCTATGTTTAGGAGTTCACAGTCTAGTGAGGAAACACAGAGGTAAACATGCATTCATGATATAGAATAAGTGTCATGATAAACTTGACCTCTGAGTATTAGAATGCAGAGGAAGAGCGTGTTTCCAGCATTGGAAATCTGGGAAGGCTTCTGGAAATGATGACTTGGTGATATGGAGATGAAGGGAGGACAGAAAAAGATTTGAGGGAGGAAGGTGTTCCAGGCAGAGAAACAGCATGTGCAAAGTCAGGATGCAGGGAGGTCCCTGCTCATTCTGCCTGTGTAGCTAGGAAAACCCAAAGTGTTTCCCATCTGTTTTTCCCTGTGATAAAACAAAGTGATTCCCTACCCCTTTCCCAATTGAGTAAATTGAAAAAAATAGTAAATTTATTAGAAGACTACACTATTAAGCATACAGAGTCACAGAAAAATATGACTAGAAGTAAAGAGAGGTGTTTCATAGGCCTGATTTCAGCCCTTATTATTTATGTGACCTTCGGCAAGTCATTTATCTTTTAAGGCTTAGTTTTCTTATCTGTTAAGTGGAGATAATTACGCCTGCCTACATCACAGACTCCTTTTTTAAATCGTTGTCAACAAACTACCAAATGCTATATAACTTAATAGATTTTATAGACACCCACACGTGTGTATGTGCACATGATTATATAGTTCATTAGACTGTAAATAGACTATACTAAGTTTTATGACCTAAATGTGTTTCTCATGATTTGAGAATAGATGTCTTCCACACTGCAACCCAACTGTTTAACCAAAAATATAAATCTGATTTGTCATTTTCTCACTTAAATCCTTTCAGTGCCTTCTCTTTACCTACCAATATCCAAACCTCAATATGTGGCCAGTAAGTCTCTGTAGACAGGTCTCCTTCTTACTTCTTAGTTTAATCTGCCACAACCTTTAAAAGGTGCTTTGTATTTTCATAATCCAAGAGACTGAGATGGCCTCTTTCTTCTCCCTTTCTGCCTCCTGTCCTTCTTCCCTTTTTGGTCCCCAGTTAAACTTTTGCCTAGGATTTGTTTCATCTTCTGCTTGCATTAGGGATTGTTTTGAAGTACACAAATGATCTGTAATCACATTTGAAGTTCCTATTGACTATCAAGAAATTTCTATTTCATGTATTCCCCTTATCTGTGGAAACCTGGATAATGTACTGTGGCCAGTAAGTAAAATGGGTCCTAGTGCAAAATCTCATATGCCCCTCCCTTGTCCCCCAGTGTCGAAATATCCTTTTCCATCTCACTGGTGGTGAGAGTTTTAGGTGTTTTTGTTACTGATGATGATCTTGGAATTATCAAATGTAAAGCTAATTTTTGCATTTTAAAACTTCATTTGTCGAAACATTTGATGTCAAATATTTGTGTTTGAATAAAATACTTAAAAAGTCCATTCAGAAACCAAGCCATTTGTGATAAACAGTGTTTTCCGACTTTCTCCATACTATGCAGTCACATTTCTAGTAAAACTCATGTGTCTAAAGGCCACTGTGGGTTATTCTTCTATGCAAAGAAAGTATGCTGTCAAAAGGTGAGTTTAACTCTCCACTTTAAGGAAGCAGAACTGTCTACAGCTTTTCTACAGATGCTGTTTTCTTTCCAATGCCAAACTTTACTCATACCTTTCTTCCTCTCTCTTTCCCAACTTGTCTCTTTTCCTCTGTCTGGCACTAGGAGCTCAGTGGTGCTGCTCTTGCTCTACTGTAGCATACGGACAGACCATCTGCAAAGGCTCTTGTGAACATGGCAGCACATATACGGATTTTTCTCTCTGTGGGGAGAGGGACATAAGAGATTGAAGATTGATTAACTCAGCTCCATGTCTTTCAGAAGAAAATCAAATGCGAGACCTCAGGCATGCACAGAAGCCTCTGGTTCTAATTGTATTGTATTGAATCATTTGTGGGACTTGTTATGAATTCATTTTCATGGTCATGAATGGTAGGCACTATTGGTTAGAAGGAGTTGAAATTCAGTATGTCCCAATAATCTTGCTGCTTAATGAAAAAAAAAAAAAGAAATAAAAAAAGAATAAAGAAAAGAGTAGACCAAATTCTCCCTAAATTTCCACATTTACTATGTTAAATAGACATGTATTAGCAAGCAGGCACAACAGTTTACAAAATTTATGCTGTAAGCTGATTCAAGATCCAGACTCTGTTCTTTTAGATGATTTGGCCATGTCAAATCAAGGCAGGACCCATTTTTACTACCTGGCCATAGTGTATTATCCAGGCTTCCACAGATAAGAGGAATATATGATATAGAAATTTCTTGATAATCAATAGGAACTTCAAATGTGGTTACAGATCATCTGTGTACTATTCTAGAGGCAAAATTATTGTGGGCATTAGGCAACCAGAATTTCCTACAAAATGGCTCAACATAGCTTTTATGGAGCAGGCATCAGCCATGATTTCTAAGTGCACAGGCTATAGATCTTTCTGAATTCTTATATTTAATTTTATATATAAAAAAGGTATCTCTAGAATATTATAGACAATTCAGATGTTTTGAGAACCAGCTTTCATCAGTAGCAACCCAGATCTAGCATATGTTAAGCTAACTAAAATGCTCATACTTTCACCAACGAAATATTCATTTCTAGCATTCATTATGCTAAAAAGCCTCTGGAGTTAATGGGCAATAATGATAGCTATAATTGTTGGTAGTAATTTCCTATGAAGTTTGGCTTTTTAAACTAAATATTAGCTGGCCCCTGTCTTGTAAATATAGAACTGACTACAGCAACTGATTGTCTCTACAGTATAACTTAAACTAATCTACATCTAAAATCTTATGATAAAGTAGATTACAGACAATATAGTACTCTGGGTTTAGAAGATATAGCAAACAAACAAACAAACAAAAACTTAACAGAGCTAATTTTGGGACCAGACTTCTAAATAGGGTTAAGGGTTAAGTTGCTTAGCTGAAGGTCTTCTTTCCCCAAATAACTTTGTATAAATTGCTAGAAAAGCAGTTATATTTTCTGAGATCTCATTGACTCTAAAGATCACATCATCTTTAAAAATATAAACATATCTGGAAAAGTTAAAGGGCCATCAGTACTTATTCATTCAATGAAATTTAGTGAAAGTGGTTTGGTGGAAATTAATGTTACTTAAGTGTTTTACCTCTTCCTCCCCATGCTGGGCTGGACAAGTGAGCAAGGGAGTAAGCCAGAACAGGGCTGGGGCCCTGGGGACCATGTGGAGTATGGTATCCTGAAGTCTGAAGTGTCCTGTCTGAAGAGATCAGAGTGAAAAAAGCAGAATGGACAATGTGAGCTATGTTTTTGAGGAGCCATAGAAAGAACCTAGAAAGCTGCCTTGGTAAGGACTCACCAGGACAGTTTGCTTTGTGGAGACTGGGACCTTCCAATTGGATGCTGTTTCACAGCAACACTTTGCTCATCAGGTTATCCTCAAATGCTGACCTATGCAAGTTGGTTATAATAGAGCAGTTAGAACTTAGAAGATGATTCTGTGTTTGGAATGCAATGGTCTGCTTGACTCTAAGTTACATATTTTCAAAGGATTGGTAGATTTCTTGCACTTGAATAGCCTAGGACCTGAAGGCTGGTCACTCTCAATGAGAGTCAGGACAACACTGAACTGGATTTATGAAATGGACAGTCCAAATGATCATCTCTCTGAGCTAAATGGAAACAACAGGAAATGCCAAGATGACTTGGGGAAGGCTACATTAATAGCAAAGGGTCATAGCCTATGCCTGGTACCTCTACTCCAAAGCTCATGCTCTTCCATACTAGGGAATGGAGGGAGGATAAATGTGAGAGGAAAAATGGGGTCAGGGAAAGGAGTTTAGAGGCTTTTTCAGTGGTCCAGATGAGAGATAACAGTATCTATGTCAGGAGCAGTGAAGTTGCAGAGAGGTAGACAGATTAAGAACAGATATTAAAGGTAGAACAAACAAAATTTTATTGTGGTTTGGATGTGAAGGGTGGGTAATAAAGAAAAAAAGAGCAATTAACTCTGAATTTTAGATTTTTGACTTGAGCAACCAAAGTGGATGATGTAGCATTTTGTGAAAAGGGGAATGGTTTTAGGGGAAAAAAAGATTTGGGCAGGGCAGACAGGAATTTAAGGAGGAAATTTAAAGAGAATTTTGTTTTGGCCTTATGTTTTTAGAGGCATATTAGACGTACATGTGAGATGGCAAGATGGCAGAAAGGTAATCATGAATCAATGTAATATTCTTATGAAACTACCAAGTCAAGTTTGTTTCAAATGTAATTCTCAATAATCAAAGATTGATTATGCAGTATAGAACTTTTGGGGTAAGGCAATTACATTTTGGAGAATGTCTTGAAGACAGTATGATTTGAGTCTTAGAGAAGTTTGTGGTAAACCATTCTTTCTGCCAGTAGTTTTGTAACAGGGTATATTGTCTATTGAGCCTTTATTCTTGTACGTTTGACAAGACAAGAGGTTTTCAAACATCTTGTTTAAGGCTTTTTCTGGATCTGTCACCTCACTTAGGCAACTTTTATTTCAACTTCTAGGAACCTGAACAAAGACTTTTTGTATTGAATTTCATTTTACCTACTTGTGAAATGACCTCCATGGTCTAACCTGGAAACCGATTTATTCCTTAGAACAGTTTTTATTTTATTTTTTAAATGAAAAAGTATGTTATAAATTCCAAACAATCCATTTAAATAAGATTTGGGAACATAGCCTGCTAGTAAAAGAGAGACTGCCTGTACTTCCTTTTTGTTACTTTTCAATCCAATTTTCAGTTAGGAAGAACTTGAAGGGAGGAGGATATGTGGAAAGGACTCAGCTGTGTATCTAGCCAGCATTTTAATTGGAGTGTGAATCATATTTAGATAGAGAGAACCTGATATAAGTCAGGTTCTCAGAAACCGAAACACCTGTGTTGGAAATTTTAGAAGTGAGACGCTCAGGACTCCTGCACTGCACATCCCCCAAAGCACCACTCACAGTGAGAATTACATTTCTTTTCTTTTCTTTTCTTTTCTTTTTGAGACAGAGTCTTGCTCTGTCGCCTAGGCTGGAGTGCAGTGGCATGATCTTGGCTCACTGCAAATTCCGCCTCCTGGGTTCACACCATTTTCCTGCCTCCGCTTCCTGAGTAGCTGGAACTCAAAGTTGTGCAACAGAAAGGCCCTGGAGATTCCCAAAATGCCATTATACAAACAAGACATAGATGAAGTACTATGGAAAGGACTTGAAATTTAACATCATGTAAGTCTAGATCTCAGTCACGCTTTGCTACTTACTAGTCATATGGCCTTAACCTATGCAAGAAAATCACTTAACCTATATGTGTTTTAGTTTTCTTACCAATAAAATGAAAGTAATAAAAACTGTCTCATTAGATTAGTTTGTTTGTTGATTTACTCATTCATTCATTCATTCAACAAATGTTTTTTGAGCATCTACTAGGAATCAGCTATGTGTTAGGTGCTAGAGATACAACAGTGAGTAAGGTGGACATGCTTTTTCCTTCCATGGATCCAGATGGCAGGTCACTACATAAGCAGTTGCCATAAAGTGGAATCATTTGCCAATTAGAGGAAAGGGATATTCAAGTACACGACAGGAAGACCTTACATAGCCTTGGAGGATGGGGCTCTGGAAAGACCACCTAGAGATATAAAAGACTGAGTTGGCCAGATAAGGAACAGAGATGCAGGCAGACCATCTCCCTGTCTTTTACTCCTTGTATTTAATCACCCATGCCCTGTTGCTTCTCTCTTCCTAATACTTCCTTCATCATTCTTTCTTCTCCAGAGAGAAAAATCATTGGCAATTAGGCCAATCTCATAAAATAGTTTCTAAGTATTATACAATTTAGCTTTTTGAGCTGCTTTCTCCTCCTGCCTCAAATGGTAGGAATTCACCAAGGTCAATTCTGTTGCCCTTTCCTCTTCTCTCCTTCAATGAGTCAATCTGACTCCCATCTTTAACAATGATTTTCATATTGGTGACCCATAAATTTGTGTCCCCCAATAACACATAAATTGGGGGATTAGGGCAATAAGTTCCACCAGGAACAGCCTAGGGCAATTTTGTCCACTGGGAACATTTGACAACATCTAGAGACTTGATTGTCAAGACTTGGGAGGAGATATGAGGCTATTGACAGCTAGTGGGTAGAGGCCGGGAATGCTGCTAAATACCGTACAATGCATAGAATGGTCCTCACAACAAAGAATTATTCAGTCCCAAATGTCCGTAGTTTTAAAGTGGAAAAACCTACTCCATTTCTGTAAATACCTATGGGCTTACACTCTCATATTTCTGTCTGCTTTCTGTCTCTTTTTTCTGCAGCTGCTGTCTGCTTTGTTAATCTAGACAGAAAACTCAGTCTCTGAACAGGTTTACCCAATAAAATGCACTTACATCAGACATTCTTGGGTTTATTGTATTTCACTGAAAATGTCTGAAGAATCATAGAGAATCCAATTGCACAATGCAGCTTTTCTCTTTATCTTTCTCATCTCTGTTCCCATCTGGTTCCTCTTGGGTTACCTGAAAAAAAAAAAAAAAAAAACCTCTAGATTATTCTCTGTCTAGTGGAAAAGCAACTTCCTTATCTGAAACTTTGGCATCCACTGATCCCTGAAGACCTGGTTGGGGGTGGTGGTGTTGACTACTACTAACACTAACACTTATCCACACAGTTTTCCAAATAAGATAGTGGTATTCCTAAGTTAGTTTCTGATGTGTAAAATCTCTTTGTTTTAAAATGTGTGATTTTAAATTAATTTAAACCTTATTGTTTTCAAAATGCTTTTTACTGGTGAGATTAAAAAGTATATTAATTAGGATATAGATTCAGTTGCCCAAAACAGAGGTGTATAATTACAGGGACTTAAACGAGACAGTTTAGTTCTTACACTCTTAAACACCTAAACTAGTATGGCAGCTCCATTCTGGGAAAAGCAGGGGCCTCAGGGTAGCCCTTCTCAGCATAGTTCACAATGGTCCTCTACCACATCCTCATTCCACTGGAGGAAGGGGGAAAGAAAGTGAAAGGCGTGGCCCTTACTTTTAGTCTATTTGTTTATTTAAAAAAATTTTTTTCTTGGCCCTTGCTTTTAAAGGTAAGACCTGGAAATTCTCCATTACTTCCACTCCAATCCCATTGGCCAGAACTTAGTCATTGGCCAGAACTAGGGGTAATGGGTGGTGGAGAATGTAATCTATATTCAGACTCATTGTATGTGTAGCTAAAACTCAAAATCCTTCTTCATTGGATGAAGAGGAGGATGGCTGCAGTGGAACAATTAGGAATATCTGCCTCAGAGGGGACTTGGCATCAGGAGTACCTGAGAACAGTGGGAATGCCTGTGAAAACTTTATCTGTGTTTTCTTGATTCTTTATAACATTTCTCCTCCATGCACCTGCCAGAACTCAAATTCCTTCCTTATGCCAGCACTATATTATTACAGTCAGTTCCTATCAGTCTCCCTAGTATAATTCTCCTTGCTTCACTCCCTTGCCCAAACCCTTGTCTTAAAACAGACCCCTATCCTACCAATAATGACCCTCCCACTTTTGACCTCTACTTCCCAGTCTTAATTCTCTTTAACACATGTTGCTTCCCTCTTTTCCCAGTCTTTCCAGACTATAGAGACATATCTCTTCTCTGAACTCTAACAACCAGTAGAGGTTGCGCTATGCAGTTTCACAGGTGATAACTTACGTGCATGTGCATATGTGTGCATGAAGTGCGTATGTGTTGGGGGTTTGGGAAGGCTGTTTTGTGGGTATGTTGGGAGTGAGTGGAAGTGAATGTGGATAACTAGGAAGGACCAGTATGTGAGGATCTTGTTAAGAAACACGTTAACCTAAGACACAGAGGCATTATCAAACACTCCTGGGATGATGGCATCAATAATTTATACTGCAAGAAATGCTAATTAGGAAAGAGTAATCAGACAAACTGCTCTTTGATCTCAGTGAATACTTGTTCAGCGCTAAGGTAAATCTCAATGAGATTAGAAGCTCAGGACAAATATGTAGAGACCTTGAATTACATGTAGTAACAACAGTGATGAAATATTAATTGATTTGCTTGTTTTCCTACATAGAAATACTTAAGAGAGTAGATTATGATATTCTAGAATTCCAGAAGGGAATATTTATTAATAGGCAGGCTAGGATTCCCTAGAGAGGGACAAAAGTAGAGAAGTACAATAGGATGTCTAAAGAGAGAGAGAAGAAAAAGACTGGCTTCTTTTTCTTCTTTCCTTCGTTTCTACTCCTCCTTCTGTCTCACTTTGCAGAGGTGGGCTATGACCTCTAGCGTTTCCAAAGCATAAAAATATGCTCCCTTCTGTCAGTATTTTAGGAAACTGTGCTTCCTCCAAACAGATTCAATTTTTGCTCCTCATCCTCAGATCATCCAGCCTTTATCTCATATAATCATATCAGGGGTCTCAGTTTGAATTTAAACTTTAATAACCCTAAGATTTAGATATGTTGTGGTGATGAAATGGGCCTGAGAAGAAGAGGTCCTATATATGAGGGGCTCAGGAGCCTCCATAAAGCGTAGGTAAGAAAAAATGAACGCTAAAGAAAATAGTGTTATCCACCCCTTGTTCAAGGCCAGAAGGCCAAGGTTGAAGAAGAGAAGTGATTTTGAGAGGTACAGGCTGCAAACCAGCCCAATCCACAAAGAACTATGCCTGAGTCTTAGAATGAATTAGATATAGTTAAAGTATGGGTAAAGAAGCTGTCTCCCTAAAAATCTCTGTGGTACATTGCGAGCCCAAGGTATAGCAGCAGCATTCTCTAGACCTGTAGTGGCAACCAAAGATGTTGCTAGTGACTTTAGCAGAAACCATTTCATTGCTTATGAACTCAGTCACTAGCAGCCTTAGGTGTTCAGCATATTAGTGGGTCTTGGCATATATAGCAGTCACATTTGGCATCAGCATTGGTAAGTACAGAGGTATCACCTCTGAGCCCCCAGCAGGAGAGGAAAATCATGGAAGACCAAAGTAACCAGGGCAATTAATTCACAAGCAAATGTGAGACATGCCCTTGGGCCACGGTTTCCAAAATAGAGTGGGTCTGTAGGTCTGAAGTTAGCCTCGGGATCTCTGAATTAGAGCCTATGGCTAGATAGCTGGACTTCTGAGGCACTTAAAGCCATCCAGCCTAGTCCTTTCATTTGATAGAGGAGGAATCAAAGACCTTTGAAAAGTTAAAGATATGCTCCAAGTCAGAGGGAGAAATTAGACCCCAAATGTAGGTCTTCTGATTCTTAGTCTGGTGCTTGATACTAAACACTAAATAGTTATCTTATTAAACGTAAGTCTTTATGACAAGAGCTTCATTTTCAGATGTGTTATTCAGATTCTTTGTGCACAAAGGGGTACCGAAGAAATGCTGGTTAGAAAAGAAAAAAAACCAAACAAACCTTCCATACTTGGGGTAGGATGGACAAGTCTCACAGTCCCACATAGTCATGCCTCTCATCCAACCCAGGTCTTGAGTTATGTTCTTGGATTTTGACTTAGGCTAGCTCTTTCCCAGGGAGTTCTGTAGCCCAGCTCCCGCTACCAAGCCTCTCAAGAGAAGCAGGCATGCCTAGGTCTCTGGTGAACACAATTAGGCTACAACAGAAACACCTATTTAAGTTGGTGCAAAAGTAATTGCGGTTTTGCCATTACTTTTAATCTTAGCTCAAGCTGTGGGAGCTGGAAGTCCTGGGCTTTGAAGAAGGATGGCATTGGAGGAGGAAGTCTGGACCCGCAGCAGCAACACCTCAGTGGGGTACTGACAGGAGGGACTTGGGAGCAGTGTCTCCTGGATATTGGGAGTCTCAGCCCATGTCTTCTACAGAGGAGGATGGACTGTGGTAGCTTTCTCCTTCCTTATCCTGCTTTTTCTTCTATTCACCGTCTAGGTTGTTCTATTACCTTTCCCTTCTATCACCCTTTGATCTCTTACTTAGTTCTAAATTGGAAACAAGCCATTCCAATGGGATAAATCCTCTTTATTCATTTAAAATTACCATAAAGTATAGAATTCTCACTGGCAAGAAGCTTAAAGTTGTACAAAAAATTTATAATATAAAAATTCATGCCCTTACAAAGGTCAAGCTACAGGGACAAAATATGTACTTGCAATCAAAAGTATCCTGGGTACAAACTAATATAATATCTGGTAGGTGCTATTTTTAGAATACATTTCTAAAATGCAATGCTGTGCTTATATGCACTGTCTCATTTTGTTTTTATAATCTTTGTATGTGATTTGTAATTTCTTAATAGATGTGGAAATCGAGGTTAAAAGAAATAGAGAAACTTACCCAAGTTCACACACAGCAAATAAGTTCTGGAGCTAAAATTCAAACTTCAGTATTCATGGAGATCTTCCACCACCCTCAAGTTGAGTACGTTATAGCTAAGGACCACAGATATTATTGGCAATCATGAGTATGTGTGTCCTGGAAGAAAAGAAGTGAGCACTAAGCTCTGATGGTTGTGAAACTTTCTCCTAGCACCCACTATGTGTCTACTGGCTGCTTTGCATATAGTATCTTATTTAGTTCTAACAATCTCATGTAACCAAATATTTCAATTTTCACCTTATTGATTAAGAAACTGAAGATTGAAAAAGAAAATTAAGCAGGGATGGTCCTGCAGCTAAAGATCAGTGTGGATTCCAACGCAGTCTCCTCCCAAGTGTGTGACTTTCACAGAGGGGACAGAGAGGGAATTTCAGCTGAGAAAACCATCAGGAGCATTAGTACTAGGGTAGAGAAATAAGTCAAATATACAAAGACAGAAAGAAAAATTTGATAAAAGTGAAACACTGTTATCAAAAAGGGAGAAGTAAGGAAAGAGAGTGAAGCATTGGGAGAGGGAGTCACGGATAGGTCTTAAAGCCAAAGTAGAGGAATTGGGGTTTGATATTCCTGGCCCAGGGAATCTACTGCATGGTCTTGGGCAGGTTGGGAGATGGTAAGGTAGTGGGCTGAAAGATGGTTTTACTCTCTGTGTGCCAGATGGAAAAGAGGAGAGTGACTAGAAACTGGGTGACTGCCTGGGAGATTTTCCCCAGTGTCCCCAAATTAATGATGATGGTGATGGCTGTCTTTCTTGGAAAGTGTCTATGCACTCAGCTTTGATCTATGCACTTTACGTGCATTTACCTCCTTAATATTCTCAATTAGTTTATGAAGTACCATTATCATCATTCCTATGTTATAGATAAAGAAAGTGAGGTTCCAAGAACTAAGGAACACGTAACAATTAAGTGGTAGGGCTAGAATATAAGGCGGTCTGTGTGACTGCTCAGAACTTAAGCTTTCTCTCATACCATGCTGCTTCTCACTGCTCTCCCTGTCACTCAGTAGCAAGAGTATCCTCATCAGCGCAGCTTCCTACATAAAACCATTTAAGTGCAGCTGAAAAGAGGCAGCAGCAGCAGTGACTGCTAACACTTCTCTTGTCCCAGATGTTTGACTGTCCTGTACACGTGAGCACTAGCTCAGATGTTAATGTCTCTGCCTGGGCTAAGAAGTTCTTGGCATGAGATGTTTCAGGCTGAGTTTGAGATTTAGACAGGCTGTTCTGGGTGCAACGGATGGAGACTTTCTTTGACACAACTGTAGCTTAGTAAAATCTTCAGTAAAGGTGCTAATTGTGTACAATTTACCTGCAGAGGTTTCCCTTTCATAAATATTTTTTCCTTCAAGGAAACTGACTAACTTCTAAGAGCCAAATTTCATTGTGTAACGGCAGAGACTTTAAAATACATCAAAGAGTGTGTCAAACTTTTCCACTCTCCTAACTGCAGGGGAACTAAATGGAAACTCTGTGGGAGCTGGGGGTGGGGTGAGGGGTTGGAAAAGAGTAGGTTAAGAACAAGACATTTCTTTGAAGTTTCATGTTTCATCTTAAGAATTTGTGTGAAGTTTCCATTCCCACAAAAGACATCTGTGTTTTAAAATTAAAATGTTTTCCTAAAACTGTGGGTTTGCAAAATAAAATTAAAATGTTTTTAGAATTAGAGAGAGGCACCATGATAATCCAGGAGTTTCATGTCCTCCCCAACATAGCATCTCTTAATCCCAAAGTCAATGAAATCCATATGAGACACCCAAACATAACAATTTGCAACTAGATCTCTGTGGCCATGGGAATAGATTCTTCCAATCCTGTGTCTTCTCTGCTGGCAAACATAGTCAGAAGGTCATAACTCACATAAATGTCATGCACAGGACAGCTGCACCAGGCAGAGATTAAGTTTGTAACCAAATATACCATAAGGGCTCCCAAAATACCTGAAGGTTAGTATAGCATAGTGGTTAAGGACAGAGCTTTACACTTAAAGAAACAGTGTTCAAACCCCAACTTGGCTGGTAACAGCTGTAGCACCTTGAGTTAGTTATTTAGGCACTCAGAAAGGTTAAGTCCATGAATATGCATTATAGTGTTTAGAAAAATGCATGGCATATTTTAAATGCTCAATAAATGATAGCTTTAATTATAGTTAATAATTGTAAGATCATGAGATTTATTGTTTGAATGTAAAATGTAAAATATATAAAAGTATTACAAATTATTATTGTTTCTTAAGAGAAAAATAACCTTTACACACAGAAAATATTTGATTATCTGTTAGGTCTGGAAACCTGAAACAAAATTCTAGGTTAAATTTTTAAAAATGTACACTTACATGATCCCTGCCCTCTAGGATATGGAAAGAAAAATTGTGATGCAGAAAATCATACAGAAAAGTTATGAAAAAGCAATCAATGAACTAAAGCGATTTTCCATCTCTTAGGAAAGTATCAAATTATTCTTATACACTAGTCTGGATGCCCAATACTTGAGAAACAGTATAAAGTTTACAGAAAAAATGAATATATGAATACTTAATGAGACTAGAAAATAGTAGAGGCAAAATCTGAAAACTGAATAATCAAGGAATGCCAATCGAATGAATATTTATTATAATAATTGAATAGTAGAAAATATAATGAAGTCCTTTAGACCCAGTATTCTGTTCTTGGGCTGGTGAGGAGTGTGGAATCTTTAATTTTTCAATCTACAAAAATTTATGGATTTATTGATCTAGATGTTTTGTTACACTCTGGACTAGAATGTGTCAGAGTGCATTCTCAAGGAACCTGCCATGAAAGACTGTGGCAGTGTTTTTCCTTTCTCTTGATGGAAACACAGTAGTCTGATCCTCCAAGTTTCTTCTGATTCCTCACTTATTAGATCTATGATTTCTTTTGTTAGGTCTCCAGCCCTTGCTAATTGGACAACTATGATGCTGCAAAGATATCACTTCAGAACACCCTTCCCCTTCTGATAAATTTATTTCAGAGATACTCTGAAATAGAGATATCCAGAGGCAGTTCAGAATAAAAAAAAATATGTTGATTAGAGACTCCTGCAGCTACAGACACATATTTCTTGACTGGATTAATGTAGGTTGGTGAGAAAAAGAGAAACTAGCACTTACTAGATCCTCTCTCCCCAAGATGTGGCCAGAAGAACTGCAAGAGTTGTTTGGTGACCCAATTTTTAGAGGCATTATTATCAACTAAAACAGGTATCTGCCCTTAAGGGAGATGAATCAGACCCAGAGGGCTCCACTAGGCTTCCTACCAGAGACCCACTTCCAGAAGCTCTCCCTGCAGTATGCAAATTTGATCTAATGGGTAGCAACTCAAAGAAAGTAATCAATTTCTATGATTCTTTCATAGTCACACACCGGACACATATTTAGGGAATTGTCATAAATATTAATATTTAGGGAATTTCCATGTATATTCAGTGAATGGCAAAAAGATCTCCAGATAGTGCTCGTGGAGTTCTCTGCAAGCTCCATCTCAGTAAGGGACAGATAAGGGGAAGTGGTGGAGGTAGATAAAGAAAGATAAAACAAGCTTTCTGTGCAACCCTCTGAGTTGATGCGCCATCTTAGCTGAATTTGCAGGAGTATAATCCAAGCCAGATGGCTGGCTGTCCTCTCTGACACATCTAATTAGATGTGGATTTATGCTTACTTCATTCATGATGCTTGATCTCTAATATTTAGAGTTCATAGAGCAGGAAGCCCTTGAAGCCCTTCAGATGTTCCTGTGTAGCCCTTGAAGTCAGGGTGAAGGGAAAAACATAACATTATGAATTGTTTTGATGCTGAGATTAAGTGTAGTTTTATTTATCCTTGAAGGCCTACAATGATTTCATCCAGGAGATGCATGTTGGCATTTGAATCATCATTCTAAGTAGTATGAAAAGTAGATTAAGATATTAGCAATTTCTAATTATACTTTTGGTTTTAAATGTTCATGTTAACATTTATACATTTATGACATTAAGAAAAAAATTATACTATAATCCCACTACTCAAACTCCCAAAATATATCTTCCTCTTTGACATCATTCAATGTATACTTAGACATACAGATGCTTTTTGTATAGATATCATTATAGCACATACACAACTTTGGGGTTTTATTTTGCTTAATATTGTTTGAGATAAGCTGTTCTCTGATTCTATTTAGGTTGGTGCAAAAGTAATTGAAGTTTCTGCCATTACTTTCAATAACAAAAACTGCAATTATTTTGCACCAACCCAATACCATATAATCTGAATTAATGAGGAATTAAAACAATAGTGTGGCTAAGAATTTATGATGGAATTTACTTTGTAAGTAAAGAGTTTACTTTGTAAGTAATTTGTAAGGAAATGGAATTTACTTTGTAATTTACAAAGTAAGAATTTACTTTGGTCAAGTTACTGATATTCTCCGAATTTTAGTTTCTTCATCTGTAGAATATAGATAATAAGATCTGTCTATAGAGAGTGTGTATAGACTAAACGAGATAACACATGTGAAAGACTATACAGGGTCTGGCTGACAGTAGGTGTTCAAGTCATGGATATTACTATAATTATGTTAAAGGTAGATTTCACCACCACGATCCACAAAAGGCAGTAATAACACAAGGCTCCTATGTATGCAACAGCTATTTTTGAAGTCTTTATTTTCCTAAGTCTCTATTCTTTGCCTATTGTAAATGTTATGGGTTGAATTTTGCCCCTCACCCTGATTGTTGAAGTTGAAGTTCTAACCCCCATTAACTCAAAATGTGGCCTTATTTAGAAATAGGTCATTACATATGTAATTAGTGAAGTTAAGATGAGGCCATTAGGGTGGCCCTCATCCAATTTGACCGGTGTCTTTACAAAACAAATACCATGTGAAGAGACAAGCATATAGGGAAGATGATGTGAAGACACAGGAACAAGGCATTCACCTACAAGCCAAAGAGAGGGCCTGGCACAGATTCTTCCCTCACAGCCCTCAGAAGAAAACCACCCTGCCAAGACCTTGATTTTTCACTTTTAGCCTCCACAACTGCGAGTCAATGAATTACTGTGGTTTAAGCCATCCAGTTTGTGGGTATTTTTTACCACAGCCCTAGCAAGCTACTACAATAAGGCTGTCTTAGTGGCAATTTGAAGAAAAGTCTCAACATTATTTCATTGTTTTATAACAAGAGCACCTATTCACTCACTTAAAACAGAATTGAATTCCAGATCACAGAGTGAGACTAGACCAATAAATACAGTATTTAGGGTAGTTGAACTAAACCTCAGCTATTCACACATTCACAAATGCATGCTGCCTGACAATATTTATCATGTGAGCCAGCATTATTACCCCCTCGCCTCTCTCCTGTGATATATTTTCTGTATGGTTGCCAGAGTGATATTTTGGAAATGAAAATCTGATTATCCCTCATTTCTGCTCAATAGCCTGCAGTGGCTTCATGTCACACTAGAAACAGAATTCTAAGTTTAAGAGAGTTTCCGTCGCCCTACAGGATTTGATCTTTGGTGAATCCTCCCACTTCATTCTTCCTCTCTCATCCTAGCTCGCTGCACTCCAGGCATGTAGGACTATTTGTCGTTTCCTCAAATTTCCAAATGCCTCCTACTTCAGAATCTTTGCACTTTCTGGCCTCTCTGACAGGACCACTCTTCACCTAGATTATCTCTATCTATCTATCTATCTATCTATCTATCTATCTATCTATCTATCTATCATCTATATCTCTGTGCTTTAATCTCTCACTCTATTCAGTCCTCCATTCAACAGGTGCTTCCTTACAGAGGCCTTCCCTGGTCATCCTATAAAAAATTCCCCCACACCTAAAACAGTGCCTGCAATGTAGCAGGTATTCAAACACTATTTGGTAAATGAATGCATGAATGAGTGAGTGAATGACTTCGGACTAGACCAATCTCATTTGCCCTGGGAGTAACTCTGAGGCATAATTTGTAAAATCATAGAACTAGAAGAGAGTTGAGAAATGAACTTCTACCTCCCTGCCTTTAGATGGATGGAATTGTCTGAAATTATAAATGTCACTCATTCATTGCTCATGAACCCATTGCTTATTATTTCAGAACACTGAAAATATTAAGGAGAATAAAAAACAAATCGAAGCTTTTATTAATGTTGATGATCTTATAATCTAAATACATGCATACTTAAGAGAACTTTAAAGAATGGCCAGGTGCAATGGCTCATGTTTATAATCCCAGCACTTTGGGAGGCTGAGACAGGTAGATCATCTGAGGCCAGGAGTTTGAGACCAGCCTGGCCAACATAGTGAAACCCCGTCTCTACTAAAATCACAAAAATTAGCCGGGTGTGGTGGCGGGTGCCTGTAATCCCAGCTACTTGGCAGGAGAATTGCTTGAGCCTGGGTGCTGAAGGTTGCAGTGAACCGAAATTGTGCCACTACACTCCAGTCTGGGTGACAGAGTGAGACCCTGTTTAAAAAAAAAAAAAAAGTATAAATTAGCAAGTTTATTTAGAGCAGGAAGGAGATAAGAGGATACAACTCCTTATAGTGTTAGGCACTGGTAAAACACAAATTGCCAGGCTTCAAATTCATGGTTTGACACTAGTTAGCTATACTTAGAAAACTTACTTAACCTCTCTAAGCCTCAGTCTTTTCATCTGTAAAATGGGGGTAATTATAAGGTTGCTATGAAGGCTAAATGCATTATTATTTATAAAGTAATTAGAATAGGGTTTGCTAAATTGTAAGCTTAATTTAAATTTGTTAAAGCTAAAGAATAATGTACATCTATATTTCAGTACTGCAAATGTTATCTTCTACTTGAAAACACTTTTAATGTCAATTTGTATTGAAGTAAGATACATAACAGAGGAGTGAACAAATTATCAAGTTATAGCTCAATATATTTTCACAAAGTAAATTCCATTGTAAATACCTCTCAGATCAGGAAATTGAACATTACTAGCATCCCAGAGGCCATCCTCCTATTTATTCCATGTTGCTATGTCCATCCCAAAATTACCATGATGTCTATAACTCTTGATTAGTTTTGCTTGTTTTTGAACTTCATGTAAATGGAATAATATAATATGTGCTCCTTCATGACTAACTTCTTTAATCAGCATCATGCTTATTATATTCACTCACGTGATACCATGTAGTAGTGATTTGTTTATTTTCATTGCTCTGTAGCATTCTATTGTGGGAATGTGTTATGGAATATACTGTTTTACTGTTGATGGGTATTTGAGTACATTCTAGTTTTTGGGCATTATGAATTGGTCAGCTTTGAACATTTCTATATATAGCTCTTGATGGATATATGTATTCATTTTATTGAGTATCTAGAAGTAGAATGCTTCTTTGGGTCAGAGTAAAAGGCATATATGCAATTCTATCAGTTTTTCAAAGAATTACATCACTTAACAGTATGTAATAGAGTGGAATATGTCTATAACCTATAAGAGTTTTCGTTGGCCTAGGACCTTTGTTAACACCTGCTATGGTCAACCTTTTTGATATTGGCTATTCCGGTGAGTATGTAGTAATTTTTCATTGTAGTTTTAGTTTGCATTTTCTTAATGAGTAATACTATGGACCGCCTTCTCATGTGCATATTGGCTGTTTGCTCTCTCTCCCTCAGTAGCTTAAGTATTATTCTTCCTGTGAAAGAAGGATTCGGCATGGGGTGGCTGTGAAGTAACAGCCAATTGACTCCTGCAGACTTGTTCCACTTAGAGACTAGGGATCTCTCTCATGAGAACCAGTAGAGGCCCATAAAGAAGAGCCTGTGAGTGAGTATAAACTCTCAGTGTCTGAGGCCATCAAACTGACATGCTGTTCACACTTGACCTCCAACAATTCAGCCACCTGGTTCTTTCATGCTCTGCCATAGGTGACTCAGTCCATACATCCCATTACCTTAGAAGGAGTCTATTGTTCCTTGCAATTAGGCAACTTGATTGCTCTGTTACCTTAGCTCCTTAGTGGGCTTGGAAAAGTTATGATTTCATAGTTTCTTTGGCTTTTTCTCACTGTTAGGGTGAAAGCAGCATTATGTTAAATTTTTACATCCAAGGTGGAAGTAGAAATCCTGAATTTCAATGTTTTCATGTATAGTCAAGTCTAGTTCACTCCCACTCCTTGCATGTAGCATTCCAGGGACTCTAAGTGTGAACCTATGCTATTTGCTAGTCAGCAGTGTCTCCAGTCAGGAGTAGGCCCTGAACTCCGATTTTCATTTCCAGAGTATCATGAGGCTCCCCCAAACACTGCCATGATTTTTAGTTACTTTCTGTTTGACTTCTTGACCTTCTGTTCTAGGTAGCTTAAGAACCACCAAATTCCCCAGGAAAGAACTGGTGATCAGTGGTGGAAGTTTTCTGCATCTCCTTTCTCTTGGAGATTTGGGGCCCTCGAGTCTGGATGGCTTGCCAACCAAGAGCTCACATTTTTGTCTTCTCAATCTCATACAGTTGCTGCAAGCTCCGCTGCCTCTCTGCCTCTTAACCAGCTGTCTTTTGGCTAGCTCCTCAGCTTTCCAACTTGAGTCAAAATGTGGCAAATATTCCAAGGGAAAAAGTGGCAGGCAGACAGTTGAGCTTATCTCAATGAGCTTTCCTTCTCTCCAGGATATTGTCCTCAGTGGTTGTAGCTAATGTGACGGTTCTCTGATGCTTTTAAAAAGGTGATTTTTTTGTTTTGAATTTTAAAAATATTATGTGTGGCTTTTCTTATTGTTCTCATTGGGAGCGTTAGATTTTTGTTAAGCCAGGAGAGGACGTTTCGAATGCATTCTTGCACTCAAGGATGTGAAACACAGAAGGAATACTGGCTCACTAAAAAATGCTTTTAAAACTTTCTGGAGGTAACTAGGTTTCAGTGTCTACCAGATGATCGTTTTAATCATTATTAACAAAAAGATTTACACAACAAATGAATGCCATTTGATTTAGTTTCTTTAAAAAAAACCATGAATTGGTTTTAATAGGGAGATAAATAAAGAAGAAAAAGATCAGACTCTTTCTCTTTAAAAAGATGCAATGATCTTTGGCAGAGCCTCTTGGAGTGAGCTGAGGAAGAAGAGAAAGAAGGGCTATTTGGTCAGGCCTTATGTCCTCCAAGCATATTATCAAACGCAGCTCTGCATATAGATATTACATGTTTTATGTTAAAAATTTTGAAATGTTGAATATAAGTGTATCACAATGTTTGTAACCCTATTTTGTTATATTTAATTTTTAACATACTGTGAGTCTCAAAAACTGAAGATGGCTCGGGTGAGCCCCTCTCAATCTCTGAGAAACCTTGGTTCTCAAAGTTGAGAGGTTTATCTTAGACCCAGTCAAATCTCTCCTATTTGCAATATATGTTCCTTTCTTTTAAAAGAAAGCCCTCCTAGGATATACATACTGTGATGCAGACAAGAATTTTCTCAACATTTCCACATTTCTGCCTTTAGCGCACAGGAGAGCTGTAGTTTATTTCAAAGTTGTTGCTGATCGGGGTCCTGCACCTGTAGAAGAGAGTAAACCAAGTAACAGGAAATAGCAGATTATGTGTGCATAGCTTATTCTTTTTATTAGATGGTGATATTGAGGCAAAAGAAAGTGCGATTACATTTCTTGGCTCAAATAGCAAATTTGCATCTCAATAGGAATACAAATCAACTGCCATTCAGAATGATTACTTAGTTAAATATATTTTAAAGGAAAATACCGTTGCACAAATAAACAGTATAACTCAAGTATCTCTGGATTAGCAAAATACCGGGGTCTCCCATAGGCCAAACTGCCTGGGGCACTCAACACTCAACAGGTGCTGCTGCTGGTCTAGTAGCACACAGGTGTCTGATTCTGGTGGATGACTGAGCTCAAACAGGCAGGTGTCACAACTTTACTATCTGTTGTCAACTAGATGAAAGAAATGATGGCAGAAATGGTATCCTGCAACCCTAACTGCTCCACCTTAATCCATTCAGTTCTTGCTATATTAACTCTTTATTTTTGAAAATCTCATTGTGAGGGATGGAGAGAAACATACAAATAACTAATTGTAGGTCAATACATGCAATAGAAATGTCCCAGTGGCTGAAGTGGCCATGTGGAAGAACCAGAGTAGTAAAGGAAATGAAACGAATAGAAATGACTCATACTTCAGTATCTGGGTGGATGGTATTGCCCAAATGGAGACAGAAAAGTCAAGAAGTAAGAGAAGAAGCAGGACTTATTCAGCACTAAGAATGGTGTGGTTAACAAAGCTGTAGGGCATATCAATGGAAATGTTTAGTAGGCTGATAGGTGGATCTGTTACTCAGATGTAGATCTGGACTAAAACTGGAGATTTGTGAGCAATAGACATATAGGAGTTAGTTGAAGCTATGGAAGGAGGTGAGATTTTCAGAGAGAGTAAAGTGAGGGTAGTAAATGGCTGAGAATGAATATTCGGAAGAAACAGAGGAATAGGAGCAGGGAGCTAAAGAAAAGTCTGCTTTCTTGGCCGGGCACTGTGGCTCACACCTGTAATCCCAACACTTTGGGTGGCCAAGGCCAGTAGATCACCAGAGGACGAGATCAGCCTGCCACACAGGGTGAAACCCTGTCTCTATTAAAAATACAGAAATTAGCCAGGTGTGGTGATGCATGCCCATAATCCCAGCTACTCAGGAGGCTGAGGCATGAGAATTGCTTGAACCCAGGAGGCTGAAGTTGCAGTGAGCCGAGATCCTGCCACTGCATTCCAGCCTCCAGTGAAGGAGTGTTCAAAACAAGGAGCATTTTCTGTTTTGTTTCAAAACAAAACAGAAAAATCTGTGCTCTCAACCCAGGAAAGAAGCTGGGGTCCTGTCCAAGGAATCCTAGGAGATATCTAAACATATACTGACTTCTCCCCACCCTCCCCTTCCACCCTCCCACCCTCAACCCCCTACCTCATCTTCCCACTCCCATATCTCCTTCTCTAACGCCCTCTATATCCCCCTCCACGTTACATGCATCTCTTGCTATACTTTCCAGATGCTGTTTGCCTTTATCTGCTTGCACTTGCCTCATTCACTCAGGATATCCACTGGCTGAACTGCCTGCCCCAGAATTTTTTCACCAACCTTGCTCTCTGGGCTTACCTTGTTTCTAATCCTGCTTTCTCTGCATCTGGCCTGTGACACTCACTATAGAACTTGGAGCTGCCTAATCTACAGCTCTACTGATTGCCATTTTAGTTTGGGTGGCATAGTGTGCATATGTGCATGTGTATGTGTGTGTGCACATGTACATTTTATTTAAAATAGCAGAGACTGAATATGACTACAGTGGAATTTTTTTTTTTTTTTGAAATGAAATTTTGCTCTTGTTGCCCAGGCTGGAGTGCAGTGGCACGATCTCGGTTCACTGCAACCTCCACCTCCCGAGTTCAAGTGATTCTCCTGCCTCAGCCTCTCTAGTAGCTGGAATTACAGGCACCCACCACCACCAGCTAATTTTTTATTGTTCGTAGAGATGGGGTTTCACAATGTTGGTCAGGCTGGTCTCGATCTCCTGACCTCAGGTGGTCGACTTGCTTTGGCCTCCCAAAGTACGACTATTTACAGGCGTGAGCCACCATGCCTGGCCAACTATAGTGGATTTTCATTTTCTCTATATATTATTGTATTTTTTGTGTCATTCTCCCACCTCTAAGTACAGGCGTCTGTATGAAAAACCTATCACAGAGAATGTTTTTTGGTGTTTCTTTTTTTTTTTCTTGTGGTAAAATGCATCATTTTCTCTTCAGTCTCTTATTTTCAATCATGTTATTTCTGATTTCCCCCTTGGGTGTTTACCAAAAACATCAGTGATATAAATAAACATGACATTGTATTATCGTGTGGTTTATCTATCTGCTTTTGCATCTGCCTATGAACTCTTAACTTCAGACTTCATGCTTTGCTTTAGAGGATAACTTGCTCAGAATGGATGCCTTATTTCGTATGATGAATTGATGTATCATTTTACTTTTAAAAGCTTTTTTTCCCCATCAACAGTCATTCCATAGACTATTCATTCCTTCAACAAGTATGTCTTGAGTATCTACTGTTTTCGTATGTGTATGTGCATTTGTGGTGTATTCTCACACTGACGTAGTTGAACTTCAGAATAATGAAAAAGATGGGGCTAGTAACTGACCCATTGAGTAACTGAGCTGGGTGACATGAAGTGACTACCCAAGGTTCACAGAGATAGCTATTGGAGATAATGTCAAAACTCACTTCCCAAGCCTCCTTTCCTAGCGTCCTTTTCAGGAGATGAGGTCTGCAACCTAAAATGTGAGTCAGAAAGTTATCACTATGGACTCCCTCCAGGGTCTCAGATTAACAACAATAGTAATTGATATGGTTTGGCTGTGTCCCCACCCAAATCTCATCTTGAGTTATAGTTCTCATAATCCCCATGTGTGGTGGGAGGGACCCGGTGGGAGGTAATTTAATCATAGGAGCAGATACCTTCATGCTGTTCTTGTGATAATGAATGTGTTCTCACGAGATCTGACGGTTTTGTAAGGGGCTTTTCCCCCTTTCCTCAGCACTTCTCCTTCTTGCTGCCATGTGAAGAAGTAAGTGTTTGCTTCCCCTTTTGCTGTGATTGTAAGTTTCCTGAGGCCTCCTCAGCCCTGCAAAACTGTGAGTCAATTAAACCTTTTTCCTTTAAAATTACCCAGACTCAGGCAGTTCTTCATAGCAGTGTAAAAATAGACTAATACAATAATAATGAAAAAAATAATAAAAAATCAGCTAACATTTATTGAATACTCATTATGTTCCAGGCATTATTTTATTATTTTTTCATTATTATTGTACTAGTTCATTTTTACTCTGCTGTAAAGAATGATTACATTATTCCACGATTACATTATTTCATTTATATTTCATTTGAGATATAAAGAAACAAGACTTTGAAAGTTTAAACAATTCTGCAACAGTTCATGGCAGAATCGAGGGTAAAAACATGAAATGAATGTCTTAACAAGAGTTATGGAGCAGTAATGATAATGAGTCATTATCTTGAGTAATGACTCAAGGTAAGGCCATGGAATTTTAAAGTTAGAAGGATTGTAGCCGCTATGGTCTGAATATGTATGTTCATATACACATATGCATGCCTTCCTAAAAACATGTTGAAATCCTAACCACCCCTGTCCCACACAAAGTGGTTGTTTGAGGAGGTGGGGCTTTTAGGGGTGATTATGTCATGAAAGTGAACTGCTCATGAATGGGATTAGACCACTTATAAAAGATGCCCCAGAGAGACACCTCACCTCTTCCACCAAGGGAGGGCACAGTGAGAAGACTGCTGTCTAAGGAAGTGGGCCCTCACGAAGACACCAAATATGCCAGCACTTTAATCTTGGACTTAGCCTTCAGAACTGTAAGAAATAAATTTCTGTTGTCTATAAGCTATCCAGTCTATGGTATTTTGTTATAGCAGCCCTAATGGCTAAGACAATAGGTAACAACAAGTATTTGTGTGATACTATATTAGGGTAAATCTGTATCAGTTGGGCTTCAACCAGGGAAATAGAAGCAGTAGGGTATCTATCTGTATCTGTATCTATGTCTACATCCATGTCTATCTATATTATCTATATCTATGTCAAAAGAGATTCATTTCAAGGAATTGGCTTATGTGGTCATCGAGCTGGAAAGTTTTAATTCTGTGGGGCAGCCCACTGGCTGTAGATCAACACTGTAGGTCACAGGGAGAATTTCTTCTACTTTTGGGAAACTTCAGTTTTCCACTTAAGACCTTTCAACTGATTGGATGAAGCTCACCCAGATTATGGAGGATAATCATCCTAACTCAAAGTCAACTTACTTCTGCGAAATAGCTTCACAGCAGTGCCTAGATTAGTGTTCAATGAAATAGCTTGTATTTCATGTGTCAAATTTACACATGAAACTCACCATCACAGGTGCTTTATAGTTAATGAAGTGCTTTCACATATCTTATCACTTTGGGTTACCAATAATAAATAATACATGGTCCTCCCCTTAAGGTACTACAGAAACATGTAGTACCTTGTATTGGAAGACAGAAACATGTAATTATAGAACAGTGTTAGAGATGTTATAATAGAGATATTGCAAAGTGCTATGGGAATATGGAGAAAGAATAACTTGGAGGCCTTTAAGTTATTCTTAGACTAGAAAAAACAACCATTTTAGCATTGTGCTGGGATTTTACATCCATTCGTTTATTAAATTCTTACAACTCTGTGAGTTTAGGTGGTATGATTCCCATTTTACAAATGTGGAAAGTAAGAATGACCCAGTAACTTTCCAAACATCTCGTAACTTGTAAGGTGCTGAGTTAGGACTTGAAATGATTCTGATGCCAAAATCTATACCTTTTCTATTGTGTTATCATAGAGACTGTTAAACTCATCATTAAACTTCTGATACCAATGAACAGCATGCCCTCCATGTGCCTGGCACTCCTTTGATGTTAATTAAATTACAACATTGAGTTGAACTGGACTGAACTGAACTGAGCAATCACTGAAGTGTGGTAGATAGGTCTAGAAAAACTGTTACCCTTGCTTACTTGGGGTCTTTGATATCCCCTCCCTCTATGTCTCATCTGTGCAGTGAGAGTTTGAAGATGATGTTGAAATTTATTTCAGTTATTAAAGGTTATTTTTCCATGAATTGGCTTCCCTGAGATCACACAGCTAGAGGGTGACATTACAGTGAAGTATTTTCTCTTGATTTTTATTATAAAAATGTCGCACATATAACCAGAGATGAAAAGGCAGTAAAATAAGTGCAACAAAACAAAATACCATGAAGGAAAGAATGAGTAAATAAATGTTTTTCAGCTGTCATTACTAACTATTTCCTGACTAAAGCAGAGGCAAAGTAAAATTATAATAGGAACGCAATGAGCTGCGTTTTATTTTTTGAGTGATATTGATTTTAAATGTTCCTGTCCCCAGTTCTTTGGGCAATTGCTGTTTTTGAGTGTCCCAGGTGACCACTTTTGTTACCTGGGCTCCCAAATCTTGAATGAATTGACCCCAGTGAATGCTTCCATCCAGCACAAAGCTGCCCTCATGGTGACAACAGGGCATATTTAGCTCTTGTTTTAACCTTTTCATCTGATTGAAGTAGGTGCTCAAAAGCCTGGGAGGACAAAACTAATTGCTTTAGATTTTTCAGCACAGGCTGTTACCAACATAGGGGAACATTGACCGTGTTTATGGGATGCAGAATGATCTCATGCCCCTGGAATTGCTTAATTGGCTGTTCTTCTCTGAAATCAGCTACTGAGAATCTCTGCCATCCTTTCTTCTTGAATACTCTTAAAGAGGTCGTGCTCACCAAGAAATCCACTGAATTCACATTTTCTCAGGTGAGTGTTCCTAGATCACTATTCCCTCTCATCGCATGTTTAGTATTCTAGGTTCTGACTTCTTGTTTTTCTGGGAAAGGGCTTGTACTATCTAATTCTGAGGCATCTTTACATTACTGGCTATTTGGTCTCTGGTGCCATTTGGTGCTCTCTGTATAACCCTGTGGTGAGCTGAGGTGGGCAATCTATCTCAGTGTAATTTAAGGTAGGAAAATGAATATGTTGTTTATTTGTGACTAGTGTGGCCTGGAAGTTATTTTGATGTTCCTTTCTAGCTCTTTCCAGAAGCTTCCGAGGGCTACCTTTTCCCTGTTTGTCTCGTCGGTTCTAGGAGCACCATCAATGGTGCTTCCCATTTGTCCAGCTCACCTTTCTAACCTGGTTGCTCCCTGAAGGCAGATCTTTGTGGGCAGCATTGACCAGCTCCCTCCTCTGCCCACTGGCTTTCAATCCCACCAGTGGGAAGCATAGGCCCATGAGGGAGAAAGAGAGAGATGTTTTTCTCCCGGATCCCCTCTCCAGGGTGTCTGCTTGACAGGGGCTTTTTCTTTTACTTAAGCTAATTTCCTTGGTCTTCTCTTATAGTTACAAGCGTCCTTGAGTTCTAGTAACCAAACTTCCCTTTGCTCTTTCAGGCCTAAGGATGGCAGTGGCTTCCCACTTTCTCTTAACTCTGCCAAACTTTTGTATAAAGTCTCTTAATAAATAGTTTTTAAACAACCCCTTTTTGAGGATTTTGTTTGTTGTTGCTGAAACCCTGACAAATACAAATACACAGCAGCAGAAGTAGGTGTTGGGTGCAGAGTTGTGGGCAGAAACTTCCATGATGGTCTCCATTTCTTTCCTCCAGCCATATCCCTGTTGATCAGTCTTGCCTGTAAAATGCAGTTTTTAAAAGAAAATACAAGTTTTCTTCACAGGTATGCAAGCTGTGTAGTTTCAAAGGA
Source organism: Macaca fascicularis (assembly GCF_037993035.2). Classification (NCBI taxonomy): domain Eukaryota; kingdom Metazoa; phylum Chordata; class Mammalia; order Primates; family Cercopithecidae; genus Macaca; species Macaca fascicularis. The sequence goes on from NC_088375.1 coordinate 20,802,102, forward strand.
CCTAGCACTCAATAGGACTCTGGGCTTGGTTAAATGCTCTGCTGCTGCTATCTTGAAATTCTTCATAGTTTTTGAGCAAGAAATCCTGCCTTTTCAATTTGCACAGGGCTCTGCAAATAAGGCAGCCAGACCTATGAGCAAACATAGAATAGAAGGAGAGGACAGGTTCTTAGTGTAAAGGTAAACTGAGGCTGGAGCCGAACTGGGAATGAAGACACGATGCAAATGGCAGTGAGAATAGCCTTTTATTAGGACTCGCGGGGTTGTGCAAACAGGGCCTGGGGGCGGGTCTTGAAACTACTAGGGCAGGATTTGAGTAAGGGTCATGAGGAAAGGGTCTTTGGAAACTTAACCGAAACTGCTGTTTATGAACTTGTGGAATGCAGGTGAGCTGCAGGTCATGGGGGAGTGTGGTTGCCCAGCCGGAACTCTGACGCATGTAAGTCTGTGGGTGTGTACAAGGGTGAAGGGAGTCTTTAACAAAAGGCCTGCTACGCCGGGTAACGCCGCCATGTTGGGTCTAGATTCCTGCCTAACACTTAGCTGCTCTCTTTTTCTAAGTGAAAGTTCTTCCATATTTCTCTCATTCTTCTCCCCAAAAGACGAAATACTAATTTTATTTTAAGGTTGTTCCTGCATCGCATTTACTCCCAGGAATAGATACCATGGCTTTCTTTGCTTCTTGTTGTTCCAGCTGCTCTTCGCCTGCAGGCTTTCTCTCTCTGTTTTCCCCTTCCAAGTGGCCTTTTGAAGTAATAGGGTCCAGACTATAGGAGAAGGAGGAAGAGTCTGACATTGAGAGATCTCCCTCTTTTATTCTATCAATATTCCCAGACACTTATCTCTTTGACACCCTATCCCTTGTGACTAACTGGAAATCTGGGGTTTGGGCTTAAGAAGATAAAGGAGCCTCACAAATTCATTTTTAGGCCTTGGGCTTAAGTCGATTAGATCCGTATTATTTATCGAAACTATCATAACTATCATAGTCCTGATTAGGAGTTCCAACTATAATCCCTGCTAATAATTTCCTTTGCCACTGTTCATGCTCATCCAGAACCTCATAGGTAGAAGAATTACTTCTTAGCAAATGAAACAAAATGGGGAAACTCTCCTTCATCTCCCCTCTATTCCTCATTACTAGTAGAATATTCTGGCATACATTCTTCCAGACTCCCTGTACATTAATGTTCAAATATATACATTTACATACCCATTTGAAAATACAATTGAAAAATATGACCATATAGGTATGTTTGCATAATATCCATATATGTGATTTTTATATTTAGTAATACATCTTGAAGATCTTTCATGTCACTACATGATGATCTACCCCAGTTATTTTTTCTATCTGAATAGGATTCTGTAGAATGGGGTTGAATTGTTCCCTGTTAGACATTTATGTTGTTTACAGCTCTTTGCTATTATATGCAATCATCATTGTACTTGTATGTCTATAGATAAAAAAATTCTTTAGAACAAGTTCCTAGAAGTAAACTTGATGGATCATAAGATTTTCATCTTAATCTTTGGTAAATACTACTAAGTTGTAGCTTGAATAAAACAATATTGCATAAGCAATTTCTGGCTATGCCATTTTCTCAAAACATCAACTCTTGACTTTTGATGTCATTTGATTTTATTTTTTAAATATTTGTAAATACAGTGGCAAAATTATATCTTAATTAGCCTTTTTCTCATCACTTTTGGAAGTCAGCACCTTCTCATATATTTGTCATTTATATTACTTATTCAGTAAATTGCTCATTTCCTTTTCTCTTTTTTAATAGAATTATATATCTTTTTCTCATGTATTTTAGTTTGCTCTTTATTCTAAATGCAGATCCATTGTCACATACTTTGCAAATGTTCCCAAGGGTATATGTCTTGTCTTTTAAGTTTTCTTTTTTCCTTTTGTTTTTTCTGTAGGCCTGGGTCAACCTAGAGTCTTTTAAGTTTTCTTATGGAGCCTTTTGTTATTTAAAGGAAGAAGCTAATCAAAGTAATAAGATACATGATCAGAATTACAGTATCATTTCCTGTTTTCTCTTTTCTCTGTTGTCACCTTCTGAAATAAGGTGGAATTTTTAGGTCTATACTGAACATTTCCTAATTCTACCATACTTTCTAGTCTTTGAGTGTTATTCAGTTTTTGGGGGAGAGTTTCATTATATTATCTTCTAGCTTATTGATTCACTCCTCAACTGTGTCCATTGTGTTTTTTTAATTCAACTATAAAGCCCAACTTTATACTTCAATTCTCAAATGGTTAATTTCCACAATTTTTATAGTTAATTCCTTTAAAATCTACTTTATAAATATATACCTTTTAAATATGCAGTTTAAGGAATTTCAAAAAATTTCAACAATTTTGTAATTATCGCCAGTCATGATATAGAACATTTCCATCATTCCAAAATGTTCCCTCATGCCTCTTTGTAGTCAATCCTCTCCTCTCATCCCTAATCCCTGACAGCCACAGGTATACTTTCTCTTACTAGAGTTTTGCCTTTTCTAAAATTCTGCATAAAGGCAATTATATAATATGTAACATTTTGAAACTAGCTTTTTATCACATATATCTCAGTCACATAATGCTTTGAGATTCATGACTTTTGTTATGTATTTAAGTGGTTTCTTTATTTTATTGTTGAGGAGTATTCCACTGCATGGATATACCACAATTGTTTATCCATTCACACATTGATGACTGGGTTGTTTCCAGTTTTTGGTGTGGACATTCATGCCTGGTCAATGGCTGCTTTTGCATTACAGTGGCAAAATTGGGCAGTTCTGACAGACACCACCTAGCTTTCAAATCTAATAATACCTGTCCTTTATTCAATAATGTCACTTTTGCAGAAAGTTTGCCACCCCTTTTTGCAGAGTATATTTATATATGCCTTTGATTGTTAATTCCATCATTCTGTCATTTATAAGTTTCTTCTAATTGATTATTTTTTCTTTGTTTATGGGTCACATTTTCCTTTTCTTTATATGCCTGGCAAGTTTTTACTGGATTCTGGTCATTGTGAATTTTATGTCACTATGTGCTGAATTTTGTTGTATTATTTTAAATAGAGTTGGAATGTGTAATGGCATTTGATTACATTACCTGGAGTCAGTAAATTTTTTTCAAAGTTACTTCTCACCTTTGTTAGAGCATTTCCAGAGTTGCCTTTGGTCTTGCAAAGAAAAATTCGAAAATCTCAGGCTCCCCAAACTCCTTAGGCCAAAGGAAAGATTAAGTCTGGAGTTTTGAGTCATGCAACACCCTCTTCCAAATCAATAGCTGTTACTAGCATTATGTATCAGCCAGATCCCCATGGAAATACAAAAGGCTTCAGGCATCTACAAATGACTGCCACCACAGATCATTCATAAGTAAATTCTTTGCTGGCCCCGCATAAAAAAGGACATGCCAAGGACATTGTAACTTTAGGTCTATAAACTAAGCCTAGCTTTGGAAACAAAAGTCTGTTCCATTACACACTGATGATGTCTTCCCAGGTGTAGAACAAAGGCAAGCCAAGGTCAATAATTTCTCCACCCACCTGGAGATATCTACATAATTGATTCTTCCTTTACTCCTTTTTTTTTAAATCTTAAAACATTTACCTTATCTTATGTAAAATGTAGAGCTACTGAGCACTAGCTAAAGTCCCACAACAATGTAACTATTCACCTTCTTGCCTACCTGCCCGTCTTTCTACTTGCCCCTCCTCACCCTTTAAGGAAATGTACAAATACTAAATCTCCTGACAAATCTCTTCAGGAAATAAAACCACAGATGCATCTCATATTTTTCCCAGACATGCCCTAAAGCTGGCTCAATAAACCTCAACTGATTGAGATCTTTCCCTCAGTCCCTCACTTTGGTTATCATTCTAGGGAAAATCTAACACTATTAATAAAGCCACAACCTTCTAAAGACTACCGGATGTCACTTGTCTTATGAGGTCATTTCACTCAAGCTTTTGGGAACATAAACCAATCCCGGCCCTGTGTGACGTATGGAAATTATCTAGTGGACTGTTTTTTCCATTGCTGTTTCCCTAACCTTGGGAAGTTTCCTCTCACTCACGCAGAGATAAGTACTCAACCAAAGTGCCAAGGAGACTTTTCTACAGATCTCTGAAGCTTTCTTTCTGTGCATCTCCCTTATTTCTGATATTCTTTTTCATTAAATCTAGCTGACTTGGTCTCCTTGAACTCCCATCTGTGTCTCCTTAAGTCAGTAGTAGTGCTGGACTTTGAGTTTTTCCCTTCTGTATGGCCACCTGGAAAATGCTTCCAGTTGTTTTCCTCTTTCTTAGAGATAAGGGACCTTTCCTGCTTATGTTTCAGCATTTAAGAATCATTATTTCATATAGTCTGCTTCATTTTGTATTGTTGTATGTGGAGGATAAACTCAGTCTCTGCTACTGCATTATTGTAAGAAATGGAATTGTAGCATTGAAACTACCTTTGCAAAAATGATAACTGTGAGAAAATTATGACAGTGAAAGAGATCTGATGTAACAAACACCCACCTCTCATGCTTTTAAGCTCCAAACTGCTCTTAATCATTCCTGGACTTTGGCCAAGCTAACTTTGGGAGACATTTAGTTTATAGTTTAAATGATAAAACTATACCAACTTTGAAAAGCTAATGAAAGACCACCAGGTTAGGAGGATGAGAAGAGCCTGAATTCTGCTAAGGTGTAGGTATAAATGACTATCAGTCTTTATTCTGGAGGTCACAAGATTTGCAACTTCCCCAATTACTCCTGCAGATAATATTACTATTGGCCTTTTGAGGTGTCCTTTTCAGGTTTTTGCATTTCTGATGACCAATGCCTCTACCTGGACCCATCAACTAGTCCTGTGGCCCCACCCAGAAGTGGACTCAGGCATCCATAAGGACCATTTTCCACACCCCTATGATTGCACCCCCAACCAATCAGCAGTACCCATTCCCTGGCCTGCCAAACTATTTGTGAAAAACCTAGCCTCTGAATTTTCATAGAGACTAATTTGAGTCATAAAGCTCTGGCCACCCATTCACCTGGTCCTGCATGAATTAAACTCTTTCTCTATTGCATTTCTGCTGTCTGGATCAAATGACTCTATCCAGGTAGCTTGAAAAATGAACCTGTTGGATGGTTACAGTGTTGCCTCTCTTTATTGCTCAGTCCTCCTTTTACTTGCTTGACTTCATCTTCTACGTGGTGGGCCAAACAACAGTGGGCAGCTATTTCACCCTCCTGAATATCCAAACCCCAGAGAATTTCTTTCCTTACATGGTCCACTAGAAAAGTCTCAGTAAGAATTCTAATTTGCTTGGTTTGGTTCATGTTTGCGTTTTGGCTTTTTTTCCCCCATCTCTATTGTGTTGTGTTTTAAGAAATTATCCTTACTTGATGTTCTAGTCCTCTAATTCGCTGCTTATCTGTCTATTGAGATTTTTCTTTTCTTTCTTTCTTTTTTTTTTTTTTTGACAGCGTCTCACTCTGTCACCCAGGCTGGAGTGCAGAGACACGATTGGCTCACTGAAAGCTCCACCTCCTGGGTTCACGCCATTCTCCTGCCTCAGCCTCCTGAGTAGCTGGGACTACAGGCGCCTGCCACCATGCCTGGCTAATTTTTTTTTTGTATTTTTAGTGGAAACGGTGTTTCATTGTGTTAGCCAGGATGGTCTCAATCCCTGATCTCGTGGTCTGCCCGCCTCCACCTCCCAAAGTGCTGGGATTACAGGCATGAGCCACCACTCCGGGCCCACTTTTTAACTATTGATCTGTAGTCTCTCTAAAGTTGATTTGTTATGAATATAACATTATTTTATGTATTTCCAAAGATATTTATATTCAAGTGACTGCATTACTTTAATCTACCTCCTCAAGTATTTAGTTCTTCAGCTTGGGGAACTTTGTTTTGCCTCTTTTTAGCTGTTTTAGTTCTTCAAGTGTCTTATGATAGTTGGTTGCTCAGTTATGTTTTTGATAATCCTTGTTTGATTTGAGGGAGGTGTCTGAATAGCATGAAATGGATTTTTTCTTTTATAACAAGGGAGGTTCTTTACCTGTTTAAGGGGTGGGAGATAGGTACAAGATGGACAATAACAATAAATATCCAACATGCTATCTGATATTGTCTCCTAATGATTGTACTACTTAATCCCCAAACTCATTTGATTTTTCACTTTTTTTTTTCAATGCACCCTGTGTCAGGCCTCTGAGCCCAAGCCAAGCCATCGCATCCCCTGTGACTTGCACATATACGCCCAGATGGCCTGAAGTAACTGAAAAATCACAGAAGAAGTGAAAATGCCCTGCCCCACCTTAACCAATGACATTTCACCACAAAAGAACTGAAAATGGCCAGTCCTTGCCTTAAGTGATGACATTACCTTGTGAAAGTCCTTTTCCTGGCTCATCCTTGCTCAAAAATCTCCCCCACTGAGCACCTTGTGACCCCCACTCCGGCCCGCCAGTGAACAACCCTTCTTTGACTGTAATTTTCCTTTACCTACCAAAATCCTATAAAACGGCCCCACCCTTATCTCCCTTCGCTGACTTTCCTTTTGGACTCAGCCACCTGTTCCCAGGTGATTAAAAAGCTTTATTGCTCACACAAAGTCTGTTTGGTGGTCTCTTCACATGGACGTGCATGACACCCTGTGCTTCTTTCTACCTTCACAGCATTGATCATGATGATTGTCCTGCCTAACAGGCCATTTTTCCTTCTCTCTACTTGCCAAAATCCTGTGTAATCTTCAGGCTCAATACAAGACTCACCCCATTAAAAAAAATTCCTAAGTACTTTAGCTCTTTTAATTAATGTGTCTTTTTTGCTTAATGCTGATTAGAAATGTGACTTCAAGTTCATTTCAATTGCAATAATTGCTATGACTCTGAGGGCTCCTAATACATGCTAAGCCCTGTAGTGGATATGTCCTGTATACTATATCATTTAATTCTTATTTAATGGGATGAATGTTATTTTCCTATGTTATAGAAGAAGGAACTAAATTTTGGAGCAGGAGATCATCCAGTTCAGAGACCCCTCTCCCCAAATCTGGACGGTCTCTCAATGCTGGCTGCTCTCCCATACTCCTGCACTTCCCTCCACTCAACTCATGTCCTTGAGCCACATACTTGCAGAGTCTGCCAAGACTCCAAATCCAAAGAGGCATGGTAACCTCAGGATTTGCTAAGAAGATCAAAGGTATCTAAATCAAGCAGGCAAAGTCATTAACCTTTTCAGAACATGTTGGAAAAAGACTAGTATGATAATATTTATTCTGGTATACTGCTCCAGAGCTATTGACACTGCTCCTTCTTATCAGGACAACTTTCTTCTTCGTCTGGCAAGAATATAATTGAGCAAGATACTGTTCAGAAAACATGATTTTAAATGAATCTTTCACTTCGTTCAGAGATTTCTTTAGACTGAACCTCTGAATTTGGAGATAAGTTAAAAGCACAAGTCAAAATGGTTTGCTTAGGTTTATTCCTAGTGATTTAAAAGCGATATAAAGGATAAAAATAATTATGTTATAGACTTCAGAGGTAAAATAGTGGAAAGTACAAGCCAATATTGTACTGTCTAGTTTGCTTCAATCAGCAGACACCTCATGGCTCTCCTCTATGGAAAGGGACTTCAAAAGCTGCTGCCCACAACTTCAAGTCTGTAAGCCGAAACAGGTCTAATGCCAAACTAGATTCTGTTTCTTTTACATCATGTTCTCCTCGCTAACTAAATTTCCAGGTTAGTCAGAAAGTGTTGACAACGAGTAGAACCATAAAGAAAAAACAAGTCTCAACAAACACAAAATGTTACTAATTACAGTATTAGAGTGCTTTCCAGTTTGCCAAAGCACTTTTATATGTATTCTCTAATTTGTTCTTCACAACTGTGTGTTGTAGAAATTATTCTGTGCATTCTACAATTATGAAATCGAGGTATTTGATGTAACTCATATTAGGTTGTCCAGCTAGAAATGGCCAGAATCGAGAATTAAACTCAATTCCAAATTGTAACTTCTCCTCCACACCAGTGCTCATGGATGCTCAGGTGCACACATACACATCACTGTTTCTGTCGATGTTTAATGTAGCATTGTCTCTAAGCAAAATAATAAGGCAAAAAAATTATTTAAACACTTCAGCCAATATTTATGTAGCTCCCACTATGTGCTATATACTGTCCTATACGCTTAAGATAAAGCAATGAACAAATAAAAACAAACAAAAACCCCTGCCTCCTGCAACTTATGTTTTGGTGGGTAGAGATAGGCAAAAAATATATATGTAATAGATAAGAAAATAATAAGGTATTCTAATAAATAATAAGTGATATGGAATTAAAGAAGAGGTGGGGTGGGCATGGTGGTTCACACCTGTATTCCCAGCATTTTGGGAGGCCGAGGTGGGTGGATCATTTGAGCCCAGGAGTTTAAGACGAGCCTGGGCAATATGGTGAGACCCTTTCACTACAAAAAATTAAAAAAAAAATTAGCAGAGCATGCTGCCATGCACCTGTAGTCCCAGCTACTTGGGAGGCTGACATGGAAGGATCACTTGAGCCTTGAAGGTTGAAGCTTCAGTGAGCCGAGACTGCACCACTGAACTCCAGCCTGGATGACAGCGAGACTCTGTCTCAAAAAAAAAATTAAAAATTAATAAATAAATAAAAGAGAGAGAGAAAGATCAAGGTTGAGAAATTTAGCATTAGGATTTGGAGAAGAGCAGGGCAATTTACAGCATTAAGTAGGATGGTCAGAGTAAGGCACTTCCAGAAGGAGAAATTTAGGCAAAAGCTTGAAGGCTGTGAATACCTGGAGAAATATTTTTCCAGGCAGACTGCTAAAATGTGAAAAGATGTGACAGGCATAAAGAAATCAAAGAGGCTAGATCAGAGGACATGAGGGAGAGGAGAAAAATGTGATTAGAGGCCATAGGAAAGAGAACATGCAGGGCCACATAGACCTGTATATTAGGAGGACTTTGCTGTTCTTCTGAATGAGATGGAGAGCCATGGGAGAGTTTTGAGTAGTGACATTTGAGAATGTTGAGTTGTTTTGAAGTGACAGGGCATTATTTACAGCGAAAGGATTATTTGGGCTGCTCCGCTGAAAATAAATTTAAGGGCCAGGAGGAAAGAGTAGAAGCAGAGAAGAGTTAGGAGGCTATTGCAGTGTATTAGTTTCCTGGAGCTGCTGTAATAAAGTAACACAAACTTGCTGACTTAAAACAATAGAAATGTATTATCTCAGGGTTCTGGAGGTGAAATGTCTGAAATTAAGGTATCAGTCAGGCCGTGCTCTCTCTGCGGCGTTTAGGTGAGGCCCTTCCTTGCATCTTTTAGCCTCTGGTAGCTCCAGGTAATCCTTGGCTTGTGGCAGCATAACTCTGCCTCTGCCTTCTAATGGCTGTCCTCTTCCTAGGTGTATCCACATCATTTCCCCTCTCTATGTGTCTCTCTGTATCAAAACTTTCCCCTCCTTTGAGGATACCAGTCATATTGAAAGAAGGTCCCACCCATGTGACCTCATCTCAACTTGATTCCATCTGCAATGACACTGTTTCCAAATAAGATCACATTCTGATGTCCTGAGGGTTAGGATTTTAACACATTTGGAGAAAGCAGAGAGGGAAGGGGGAGAGAGAAACACAGTTTAAGCTATAACAGGCAGTAATCTAGATGAGAAATAGTGGAGGCTTAGAATAGGATAGTAGCAGAGGGATTATGATGAGTGACTAGATTCTGGATGCATTTTGAAGCTAGAACCAGCAGAAATTGCTGCTAGATTGGATGTAAAGAGTGAGAAAGCTAAAGAGGACTCCAAGATATTTTACCTAACAACTGGAAGGATAGCGATACCGGAAGGTAAAACAAGTTTTTGGAGAGATAGGAGGATTAGAAGTTTAGTTTCTTTTAATGTTGAGTTTGAAATATTTATTTAGAAAAACAGAAGTGTTGAATGGGAAGTTAGATATACAAGTCTAGAATTTGGGAGAGAGGTCTGGGTTGAAGCTATAAAGGTTTAAATTTGTAAGTCTTTAGCATATAGAGGAAACTCAAAGCCAAGTAACTGAGATCACCAAGGAAGGGAGTACAAATAGAAAAGATGACCAAGGTCTGAGCCCCGGGCCACTCCAGCATGAAGAGGTCATAGGAGAGGAGGAACCCATAAAGGAGAAACCGGTGAGGTAAGAGAAAAACCCAGAGAGTGAGGGGTCCTGGAGCCAAGGGAAGAGTGTAATAAAAAAGGGGGAAGTGATCAACTGTATTAAAGGCTGCAGATAGCATGGGTGACATGGAGACTGATAATTGATGATTAAGTTAGAAACAGAGGCATTTGTATGATTTTGACAAGACTTGCTATGGGGTGGTGGTGGAGAAAGCCTTTTTAGCATGGGTTCAAGAGTGAATGGGAAAAGAGGATTTGGGAACAGCAAGTAAAAAGAATGTTTTCGAGGAATGGAACGGTAGCATGTAAGAAAAGTGGAGTCAAGCAAGGTTTTCTTCTCTTTTTTCAAGTGTCGGAAAGGAGATTGCCACCCCACCCCCTTTTCTGGTTGTCGTTCTGTTCTCCCGATGCTCCTTGTCCCCTGACCCTCAGGCACCCTTGCTCCTGCCTGTGTCTCTGAGGCTGGCTCTCCTGGCTCTTCCATGCTCTGGGCTACCCTCCCCACACCCTGACCTCCACCCCTCGTCTTCATTTGTTTTTTGTTTCAGTTCCTAAAAGTTCCAATTTATAAAACTGCATCGTTTCCACTTCTAATGATGCTAAAATGGCATCATTAGATAATTTCTCTGCTTACGTCACTGGGTTTAGGGAATGATGGGCATCAGATCATGAAGATGAAAGTGCTCTGCTGACTCTAGAACCATCCACACATTGAGTTCACTGTAAAAATAAGATTTTAAAAATCTATCAACAGCATTCAGTGTCTTTATGAGACAGAAGATTTTTCCTCTCACCCTCATGGTCTTAGTCTTGGTCAGGTCTTCATCTCTTCTCCCCTTGTCTATTTAAGTAGTTTCCTATATAGTCACTCCTGGCTCAGATGCTTGCTTTTTCTCTTCCACATTTCACACCACCATCAGAATCCCCTTTCTAACATGCAAAGCTGACCCTATACCTTCTGCTTAAAATCTTTTATTGGCTGAGGCTATCACAAAATGGTCATTATCCTCCACACATGTACTTGGCATCTCTTTATCTTCTTTCATACTTTTTCTTCGTTTGGTCTGCCCTTTCCTTGTGTTATTCTGTGCCTAAAATGTGTTTATATTTATCCTTCATTGCCAAGTTCAAGTGACCTCTTATTCATGAAGACTTTTCTGAATCCTCCACCCAGCCCCAGGTAGAACTGATTGCTCATGTCTCTATCTGCCTAAATGGTTTTATAAATAAATATCTATAGTAGTTTTTAAAGTGCGTATCTATTTTTTTCTGTTACACTATGCCATCTGTGAAGGTGCAGACTCTGACCAATTCCTTTCTGCTTTCACACTACCTGGTATTATTCCTGGCACACAACAGGGGTGGTATGGTTTGGCTGTGTCCCCACCCAAATCTCACCTTGAATTGTAGAAATCCCCACATGTCAAGGATGGGGCCAGGTGAAGATAATTGAATCATGAGAGCAGTTTCCCCCATACTGTTCTCATGGTAGTGAATAAGTCTCATGAGATCTGATGGTTTTATAAATGGGAATTCTCCTGCACAAGCTCTCTTGCCTGCCACCACCTAAGTTGCTCATTTGCCTTCTGCCATGATTGTGAGGCCTCCCCAGCCATGTGGAACTGTGAGTCTATTAAACTTCTTTCCTTTATAAACTACCCAGTCTTGGGTATGTCTTTATTAGCAGTGTAAGAACAGACTACAAAGAGTTTCACAAAATTTGTTAAATGGATCCTTCTCATTAGCTGACTGTGCTCCCCAGGGTTGGTGGGCGTTGTTGTGGGGACTTCCCTTCCTCTTCACCATATGCTCCTTTTCTGGAGATTCTATTTACCTGGAGGTAAAGATCAGTATATATAGGGTCCTTCTCTTCTAATAAAGATGTCCCTGCCACTATCGTCCTGGCTTCTCATGTTGTAGCAATGCTGTGAAAACCACATGAAGGTCATTACTGTCCTTGGGTCAGTGAAGAAATATTTCTCGAAGGTCATGAAGACCAGAGACAGAGTGCCAGTGACTAATGTGAAGGTAAAGAGTATATTTTTGGTGTGAATAGCTTGTCTGCTCCTTTGCAGATGAGCAGAGACTCATTTACCCTTTCTGCATTTAAGAAACAGGTTCTCTTTGTCCCTGACAGGGTCAGCAAATGAAATTTCTGTGTTAGAACTCAGCCAGCAAGACACAAAGCTTTTGTCTGTTAGTAAAAACGCAGGTTCCAAATGCAATTCATAGCTTGAGTTATTTTCACTGCCCCAGTCCTCCTTCTATTTCACATGATGGGGCTGACTGCTCTGAGTGACCTTTAAGCCATCCCTGCTAATTAGCAAGGAGCCACAAACACCGCAACCAAACCAGAAGCACTGCAGACTCCCAGAATGTCTACTATCCTGGAACAGTCTAAAATTAGGCCTCATGTTTGTGTATTTGAATTATTATAGATCCCTGGTAGCCTCGGTCATTTAGCCACTGTATATGTGATTTCTGTGACCAAGGGAAATAAGGCAAAGGGAGACGTACAAATTTGGTAGGACAAAAGGGTTTAAGAGGCTGCAGCATAACATGATCTTTTCATCAAGGTCGCATTAGGATGGGGTCCAGCCGTGGCTTTTTAAGAAGGATTTTTAGCTGGGGAATGTGAAAGTTATTGGCATCTATTTATCTTTAGAAATAGAAATTTCTTATGCTGATTTTTCTCTTTATCTGGAGCCTGCATCACTGAATTGTTTCATGCAAGAAGAGGTAGCCATGTGGCATGACTGAGAGAGTAGTGGGCTTGAGTCAGGGGATTTGGGTTTGAGTACTAATTTTGTCTCTTTCTTACTGAATGACTATGAACAAATTATTTATTTGCTGTGAACCTCCATCACCTCTTTTTTTTTTTTTTTTTTTTTTTTTAATTTATTTATTATTATTATACTTTAAGTTGTAGGGTACATGTGCATAACGTGCAGGTTTGTTACATATGTATACTTGTGCCTTGTTGCTGTGCTGCACCCATCAACTCGTCATTTACATCAGGTATAACTCCCAATGCAATCCCTCCCCCCTCCCCCCTCCCCCTTCCCCCCTCCCCCCTCCCCATGATAGGCCCCGGTGTGTGATGTTCCCCTTCCTGAGTCCGAGTGATCTCATTGTTCAGTTCCCACCTATGAGTGAGAACATGCGGTGTTTGGTTTTCTGTTCTTGTGATAGTTTGCTAAGAATGATGGTTTCCAGCTGCATCCATGTCCCTACAAAGGACACAAACTCATCCTTTTTGATGGCTGCATAGTATTCCATGGTGTATATGTGCCACATTTTCTTAATCCAATCTGTCACTGATGGACATTTGGGTTGATTCCAAGTCTTTGCTATTGTGAATAGTGCCGCAATAAACATACGTGTGCATGTGTCTTTATAGCAGCATAATTTATAATCCTTTGGGTATATACCCAGTAATGGGATGGCTGGGTCATATGGTACATCTAGTTCTAGATCCTTGAGGAATCGCCATACTGTTTTCCATAATGGTTGAACTAGTTTACAATCCCACCAACAGTGTAAAAGTGTTCCTATTTCTCCACATCCTCTCCAGCACCTGTTGTTTCCTGACTTTTTAATGATCGCCATTCTAACTGGTGTGAGATGGTATCTCATTGTGGTTTTGATTTGCATTTCTCTGATGGCCAGTGATGATGAGCATTTTTTCATGTGTCTGTTGGCTGTATGAATGTCTTCTTTTGAGAAATGTCTGTTCATATCCTTTGCCCACTTTTTGATGGGGTTGTTTGTTTTTTTCTTGTAAATTTGTCTGAGTTCTTTGTAGGTTCTGGATATTAGCCCTTTGTCAGATGAGTAGATTGCAAAAATTTTCTCCCATTCTGTAGGTTGCCTGTTCACTCTGATGGTAGTTTCTTTTGCTGTGCAGAAGCTCTTTAGTTTAATGAGATCCCATTTGTCAATTTTGGCTTTTGCTGCCGTTGCTTTTGGTGTTTTAGACATGAAGTCTTTGCCCATGCCTATGTCCTGAATGGTACTACCTAGGTTTTCCTCTAGGATTTTTATGGTATTAGGTCTAACATTTAAGTCTCTAATCCATCTTGAATTAATTTTCGTATAAGGAGTAAGGAAAGGATCCAGTTTCAGCTTTCTACTTACGGCTAGCCAATTTTCCCAGCACCATTTATTAAATAGGGAATCCTTTCCCCATTTCTTGTTTCTCTCAGGTTTGTCAAAGATCAGATGGCTGTAGATGTGTGGTATTATTTCTGAGGACTCTGTTCTGTTCCATTGGTCTATATCTCTGTTTTGGTACCAGTACCATGCTGTTTTGGTTACTGTAGCTTTGTAGTATAGTTTGAAGTCAGGTAGCGTGATGCCTCCAGCTTTGTTCTTTTGACTTAGGATTGTCTTGGAGATGCGGGCTCTTTTTTGGTTCCATATGAACTTTAAAGCAGTTTTTTCCAATTCCGTGAAGAAACTCGTTGGTAGCTTGATGGGGATGGCATTGAATCTATAAATAACCTTGGGCAGTATGGCCATTTTCACGATATTGATTCTTCCTATCCATGAGCATGGTATGTTCTTCCATTTGTTTGTGTCCTCTTTGATTTCACTGAGCAGTGGTTTGTAGTTCTCCTTGAAGAGGTCCTTTACATCCCTTGTAAGTTGGATTCCTAGGTATTTTATTCTCTTTGAAGCAATTGTGAATGGAAGTTCATTCCTGATTTGGCTCTCTGTTTGTCTGTTACTGGTGTATAAGAATGCTTGTGATTTTTGCACATTAATTTTGTATCCTGAGACTTTGCTGAAATTGCTTATCAGCTTAAGGAGATTTTGGGCTGAGACAATGGGGTTTTCTAAATATACAATCATGTCATCTGCAAACAGGGACAATTTGACTTCTTCTTTTCCTAACTGAATACCCTTGATTTCTTTCTCTTGCCTAATTGCCCTAGCCAGAACTTCCAACACTATGTTGAATAGGAGTGGTGAGAGAGGGCATCCCTGTCTTGTGCCAGTTTTCAAAGAGAATTTTTCCAGTTTTTGCCCATTCAGTATGATATTGGCTGTGGGTTTGTCATAGATAGCTCTTATTATTTTGAGGTACGTTCCATCAATACCGAATTTATTGAGCGTTTTTAGCATGAAGGGCTGTTGAATTTTGTCAAAAGCCTTTTCTGCATCTATTGAGATAATCATGTGGTTCTTGTCTTTGGTTCTGTTTATATGCTGGATTATGTTTATTGATTTGCGAATGTTGAACCAGCCTTGCATCCCAGGGATGAAGCCCACTTGATCATGGTGGATAAGCTTTTTGATGTGTTGCTGAACCCGGTTTGCCAGTATTTTATTGAGGATTTTTGCATCGATGTTCATCAGGGATATTGGTCTAAAATTCTCTTTTTTTGTTGTGTCTCTGCCAGGCTTTGGTATCAGAATGATGTTGGCCTCATAAAATGAGTTAGGGAGGATTCCCTCTTTTTCTATTGATTGGAATAGTTTCAGAAGGAATGGTACCAACTCCTCCTTGTACCTCTGGTAGAATTCAGCTGTGAATCCATCTGGTCCTGGACTTTTTTTGGTTGGTAGGCTATTAATTATTGCCTCAATTTCAGAGCCTACTATTGGTCTATTCAGGGATTCAACTTCTTCCTGGTTTAGTCTTGGAAGAGTGTAAGTGTCCAGGAAATTATCCATTTCTTCTAGATTTTCCAGTTTATTTGCGTAGAGGTGTTTATAGTATTCTCTGATGGTAGTTTGTATTTCTGTGGGGTCGGTGGTGATATCCCCTTTATCATTTTTAATTGCGTAGATTTGATTCTTCTCTCTTTTCTTCTTTATTAGTCTGGCTAGTGGTCTGTCAATTTTGTTGATCTTTTCAAAAAACCAACTCCTAGATTCATTGATTTTTTGGAGAGTTTTTTGTGTCTCTATCTCCTTCAGTTCTGCTCTGATCTTAGTTATTTCTTGCCTTCTGCTAGCTTTCGAATGTGTTTGCTCTTGCTTCTCTAGCTCTTTTAATTGTGATGTTAGAGTGTCAATTTTAGATCTTTCCTGCTTTCTCTTGTGGGCATTTAGTGCTATAAATTTCCCTCTACACACTGCTTTAAATGTGTCCCAGAGATTCTGGTATGTTGTATCTTTGTTCTCATTGGTTTCAAAGAACATCTTTATTTCTGCCTTCATTTCGTTATGTACCCAGTAGTCATTCAGGAGCAGGTTGTTCAGTTTCCATGTAGTTGAGCGGTTTTGATTGAGTTTCTTAGTCCTGAGTTCTAGTTTGATTGCACTGTGGTCTGAGAGACAGTTTGTTATAATTTCTGTTCTTGTACATTTGCTGAGGAGTGCTTTACTTCCAATTACGTGGTCAATTTTGGAGTAAGTACGATGTGGTGCTGAGAAGAATGTATATTCTGTTGATTTGGGGTGGAGAGTTCTGTAGATGTCTATTAGGTCTGCTTGCTGCAGAGATGAGTTCAATTCCTGGATATCCTTGTTAACTTTCTGTCTCGTTGATCTGTCTAATGTTGACAGTGGAGTGTTGAAGTCTCCCATTATTATTGTATGGGAGTCTAAGTCTCTTTGTAAGTCTCTAAGGACTTGCTTTATGAATCTGGGTGCTCCTGTATTGGGTGCGTATATATTTAGGATAGTTAGCTCTTCCTGTTGAATTGATCCCTTTACCATTATGTAATGGCCTTCTTTGTCTCTTTTGATCTTTGATGGTTTAAAGTCTGTTTTATCAGAGACTAGTATAGCAACCCCCGCTTTTTTTTGTTCTCCATTTGCTTGGTAAATCTTCCTCCATCCCTTTATTTTGAGCCTATGTATGTCTCTGCGTGTGAGATGGGTCTCCTGAATACAGCAGACTGATGGGTCTTGACTCTTTATCCAGTTTGCCAGTCTGTGTCTTTTAATTGGAGCATTTAGTCCATTTACATTTAAGGTTAAGATTGTTATGTGTGAACTTGATCCTGCCATTATGATATTAACTGGTTATTTTGGTCGTTAGTTGATGCAGTTTCTTCCTAGCCTCGATGGTCTTTACATTTTGGCATGTTTTTGCAATGGCTGGTACTGGTTGTTCCTTTCCATGTTGAGTGCTTCCTTCAGGATCTCTTGTAAGGCAGGCCTAGTGGTGACAAAATCTCTAAGCATTTGCTTATCTGTAAAGGATTTTATTTCTCCTTCACTTATGAAACTTAGTTTGGCTGGATATGAAATTCTGGGTTTAAAATTCTTTTCTTTAAGAATGTTGAATATTGGCCCCCACTCTCTTCTGGCTTGGAGAGTTTCTGCCGAGAGATCTGCTGTTAGTCTGATGGGCTTCCCTCTGTGGGTAACCCGACCTTTCTCTCTGGCTGCTCTTAAGATTTTTTCCTTCATTTCAACTTTGGTGAATCTGGCAATTATGTGTCTTGGAGTTGCTCTTCTCGAGGAGTATCTTTGTGGCGTTCTCTGTATTTCCTGGATTTGAATGTTGGCCTGCCCTACTAGGTTGGGGAAGTTCTCCTGGATGATATCCTGAAGAGTGTTTTCCAACTTGGTTCCATTTTCCCCCTCACTTTCAGGCACCCCAATCAGACGTAGATTTGGTCTTTTTACATAATCCCATACTTCTTGCAGGCTTTGTTCATTTCTTTTTCTTCTTTTTTCTTTTGGTTTCTCTTCTCGCTTCATTTCATTCATTTGATCCTCAATCGCTGATACTCTTTCTTCCAGTTGATCGAGTCGGTTACTGAAGCTTGTGCATTTGTCACGTATTTCTCGTGTTATGGTTTTCATCTCTTTCATTTCGTTTAGGACCTTCTCTGCATTAATTACTCTAGCCATCAATTCTTCCACTTTTTTTTCAAGATTTTTAGTTTCTTTGCGCTGGGTACGTAATTCCTCCTTTAGCTCTGAGAAATTTGATGGACTGAAGCCTTCTTCTCTCATCTCGTCAAAGTCATTCTCCGTCCAGCTTTGATCCGTTGCTGGCGATGAGCTGCGCTCCTTTGCCGGGGGAGATGCGCTCTTATTTTTTGAATTTCCAGCTTTTCTGCCCTGCTTTTTCCCCATCTTTGTGGTTTTATCTGCCTCTGGTCTTTGATGATGGTGATGTACTGATGGGGTTTTGGTGTAGGTGTCCTTCCTGTTTGATAGTTTTCCTTCTAACAGTCAGGACCCTCAGCTGTAGGTCTGTTGGAGATTGCTTGAGGTCCACTCCAGACCCTGTTTGCCTGGGTATCAGCAGCAGAGGCTCAGTTGAAAATGCAGAAATCACCGGTCTTCTGTGTCGCTGGCGCTGGGAGTTGGAGACTGGAGCTGTTCCTATTCGGCCATCTTGCTCCACCCCCCCATCACCTCTTTTTAAAATAGTGATAGGAATGACTGCCTACTGCAAAGGTTTGGGATGAGGTTTCTGATGCTGCTCTGTTTGTGAGCTGGAAAGTGTTGTTCTCATCTAAGCCATCATGAGTAAGAAGCTGTGGGTCTTTTTCTGGTGGAGTATCCTCTGTCTCTATGAGGCAGCAAGGGCTTGGCCATTACTGTGCCCATTTAATAATGAAGCTTGAGTCATAGATCAAAGAGGTCACTTGAGGGGTTAATCCATACTTCTAAACACCATATTACTATGCCCCCCAATTCACTCTGAGGGTACGTGAAGGTAGACTGATTCAGCCAATACCATTTTCTATGACTCTATTCTCTGTCATTTGGAAGAATCAATATTATTTTGCTTTTGAAAAGATTCTTGTCCTTGAGAATCTTTAAGGGTTGAGATACAAATAGTTGAAGCACACAGAATAGGCAGTCCACAAATTTGCGCCACAAACTGACAGCATGAGCCAAGGAGTTAAGTATTAATTGGAAAGCCTTTTTATTTATTTATTTATTTATTTATTTATTTATTTTTTTGAGACGGAGTCTCGCTCTGTCACCCAGGCTGGAGTGCAGTGGCCGGATCTCAGCTCACTGCAAGCTCCGCCTCCCGGGTTCACGCCATTCTCCTGCCTCAGCCTCCCGAGTAGCTGGGACTACAGGCGCCTGCCACCTCGCCCGGCTAAGTTTTTGTATTTTTAGTAGAGACGGGGTTTCACTGTGTTACCCAGGATGGTCTCGATCTCCTGACCTCGTGATCCGCCCGTCTTGGCCTCCCAAAGTGCTGGGATTACAGGCTTGAGCCACCGCGCCCGGCCTGGAAAGCCTTTTTATAAGAGAGAGAATTTAAGTCAGGTTTGACAAAAGATCATTGCAACTCATAAGTTATGTGACCTTGGGGAAGTTACCTAATCTCTCTGAACATTAATTTCTTCATATAAAAATTCAAATATGAATATATTCTGATTAGGGTTATTATGGGGTTTAAATAAGATAATGTTGATAAAATGCTTCATAAAGAGAATATAATAAAACATATAAATGAACAACCAATACCACCAAATTAAATAAATAAAAATACAAAATACAAAATAAAACTTTAGAAAATAACAAAAGTTAAATACATAGACAATTGATGGGAGCCATTATTATGAGCATCAAACAACTTTATTTTGTTCGATATTATTATTATTTTAGGTGCACAGAGGTGGGTGGGAGTCTGCAGGCTGAACAGTGTTTTGGAGATCAGTCCACAGACAGTAGAGCCCATATATTGGCTAAAGTTCAGAAGAGAGAAGAATGATAGAGAGGACAATCTGGTCAGGAAGATAACTCAGCCAGGACCTAAGAGCAAGGACCAAGGCCAAAGATCAGTTCTAGGGACAGGACCGATATAACAGGTGAGACGACATGAGGATTGGGCAGGCCCAACACCCAAGGTCTAAAAGTCAGCTGCTGTGATTTAGCGGCAGATGGAGAGGGGTCAGGGCTGTTGCCATGCTGTTGGCCTCACACTGAATGGGCCGGGGGCTGAAGAAGCATGGCACTTCCTTGCTGGTGTGGAGAGAAGGAGGCCCAGCTGAACAGAGAGGGGCTGATAGGAAGACATTGCTGGCAGGAATGGCAAGAGCAGAGAGGTGTGCATCAATGAGTTAGTAGCAAGGAAGAACAAATCCATAGGCATGGTTGGAAAGGAGGGTGTGTCCTAAGGTGGAGGAGTTTGGATTTTATCAAATTGGTCAAAGGAACAGTATAGGGGTTGAATAAAGAAGAAGGGAGAGACAATGAAAAACCTGGCTTGATGAAGACTAGGTTATTGGCTGTGAGATAGTTGGATTACAAGTGTAGAGACAAGGAAAAAACAAAAAAAACAAAAAACAAAAAAACTAAAGGACTGCAACTGGGGAGATCAGGGAGGTTGTGATCAGTTCTAGATACAAGTGTGAAAAGTAAAACATTCAGAACCTAGGCCAGAGTTGGAGCAGGACAGGTCTCTGAGAGTTAGTTCAAGACCCTTTTTTTGCTTGGTCAGGTACTTATTCCATTCAATTAATCTTGTGCAGAACAGAGGCTTCCAGAGAGGTCTCCTTTGGATCTACCAACAAAACAGAACTTTTGGTTTGCAGAACTAGGAAGGAAACATCATCATGAATGGAGGCTCCAGAGGGTTCTTCGTCCCTTTTAGAGTCTCTTACCTCCCAAAGAGCCCACATTCCTGCAGCTGAGGAGCAAAGACACCTGAATGGAGTGTGAACCCTTCAACCTCTTTCAAACAGCCAGGACTCTCTTAACTGGAATCTCCCTTTGACAAGATGTTTGAAAATGCAGTGGGAGAGGGGAGAAAGTTTGGAAGGATGTTAATGAGAGAAAATTAGCTACCCGGAAGGGATCCTTTTCAGCAGAAGTTAGAGGGTGGAGAAGAATAATTGCAGAATATAAATATGCCTTGGAGTGTTAAGTTACAGGATTTTAGCCTCTCTCAAATCATAGGCATCTTCAGGCATTTCTGAGATGCTGTCAACACCCACTCATCACTATTTGTTTTTCCCATGTTGTAGGGCAGTTGGAAAGTGATTTAATAATTATCTCTACTTCCTTACTAGATAGAAAAGTTTTATTGAAGCATAACATGAAATATTAGATTCTCCATAAGGATAGTCTAATACAGTAGACAAGACAGAAAATTATGACTTGAGTTCTAATCTCACCTGGATCCTTTGTAAGTACTAGGACTGTAGTCGCACATATCCCTCTGGACTTTTGTTAAATCCATAAAATCATGTTGAAAGATTTCTCATAATTTCTACATTCTATAATTTTGAAATTGACAAAACTATAGAAGGAAAAACACAATGGGTCAATATTTTCAACTTAAAAATGGGTCTATTTGCCTTCTTTTTATGAAAAAAAGGTTTGGAACTCACTAAAATTCAATTTTACCCATGGAATGAAAGGAATTCTGCTTATGTCGTCGTTTCTAACCTCTGGGTTATTACTTCCTTATGACTCATCAGACTAGTAAATGCACCAGAAAGATAAGATGATTTGATTTTTTTTTTTTCCTATTTTGGATTTTTGTCCTATACTCTTGTTGAAGATAGATGTATCTTGATTTAAGCTGATTCCAGACTACCACCAGGAATCTTGATTGAGTCTTAAAGGCAATGAATTTCAGTCTCAAAAAGTATGGATTCTAATTATTTCCAAACTGATTCCACTTTATTGTAGCTACTATGACTGGAGTTCAAGTTATTGGCCTTGTTGTTACCATGGTAATGATAGCTCACATTACTCAACCCAGAAGGAGGCAATTTCACCATATACTAAGTATGTTTTGGAGATTAAAATACTCAAAAGAAAACGTGGGCTTTGAGACTGAGCTCTGGAAGATATATCTATTTTTCCTATATAATTTTCTACTTTAAATTAAAATATATTCAATCTGTTGCCATGACTTCTTTCTCTAGGCAATATAAAGTAATTTATAGAAACTCAGTTTTGATTCTTACCTTTATTATAGAGAAGCTGTCTCTGTGAATTTCTTACATTCAAATGGAAATATACTCTCTTGGTTCGAGTGTTCACTACGTGCAAAAATTCACATACAGTGCCTCGTACGGATTATCTTATTTAATTCTGCAATAGGCCCAGAAGACGCGTAATTAAAAAAAATCATTTCGATATTACAAATAAAGTAGCTGAAGTACAGAGATTTTAATTTACTTGTCCAAGGTCACATAACTAGTAACTGGGGGTGTTGGGATTTGAACCCAGGAACTTTGTCATCACTGACCAGAGCCCATAAACTTAACCACCTACAGCAATGCCTCCGGTAAAAGTCCAGCACGTGGCTGTCAACAGCTGCGATTCACCAAGAGCTCATACCTTTTGGCATCCTTTTGCCATGAGATATAGCATGGTAGTGACTTGGCAACAGAGTATATTTACTTATGGATTAATGCATCTTCTGAAAAAGCAAAGAGCCTAGGAATTTGTGTTTTGTGTATGAACTATGGCTTTCCCTAATTAGAAAACTCTTATCATAAATATTTTTCAAGACAGAAAATAGCTGGCTAGTGATCTTTATGGTATGTGTGTATGTTGCTTGAGGAGTTGGAGAACATGAAAAGAGAGAAGAGATGCTGAAGCTCTCCCCAGAGCCCAAATGCCCACCACATTTTGAGTAGCCCAAATTGTTCATCTCTTCCCCACGTATTGAGCAGAAAGACAGGAGTTGGGAATGCTCTTGCAGGCACAGTGCTGGGCTTCAGGAGGCCTACTAAGTCCAATATCCAGCTCTGCAATAGTTGCATACATAACCAAGGATAAGTCACTGTACCTCTTTGAACCTCAGCAAAATGGAGGATGAAATTCGCTGGTGTATAAGTACCTTTTTGTCACTAACAATCTCATTTGTGCTTCTAAATGCCCTCTTCCTTATGGTAAAGATGACGAGGGTGATGAATCTTGAGTAGGAATAGGACTGAAACTCTGGGCCTCTTCACCAGCTTCATTCCTGGCGTCTTTCAAAATACCTCTCTGTCTGTCTGGTCGGGCACACATATTTGCCTATTGATGGTAGTGTGGGCCTAATTGTTTCTCAGAACTTCTATGATGCTGCAGAAAACAGTTCTAGTAAGAACAGCAGTGAATTGGAAGCAAAAATTTTGTCCCAACTTGTAACTTTGGGTAAGCCCCTTCCTTCAACAAGGCTGATTCCTCCTGACTGTACAATAAGGAGTTTGATCATATGCTATCATGAGCTCTTTAGAAGGTTATCTTATGATAAACATACCTATTAAAAGTCCATGGAAGTACAAGAGAGTTATCTTTGGAAAATTTCTCTCTAGAAGTGTTGAAAAGGCTGACTCTGACATCTCAGTTAATTGTCACATTCTTTGGATGTGGGGTGTCAATAATCAATTACCTAAGAGACATGTTTAAGAATAAGATGCATAGTCATTCCAGCCCCCTCGTCTCATATGTGGCCAATTTCTTCAGACTACTCACTTTTCTTCTAACTCTTTCTGACTTGTGCTTGCCTTCTACATTGCCACCAATCCTCTTGCCTTAAATATAAATCTGATCATGTTGCTTCCATAATTAAAATTGCTCAGTGATTCACTAGTGATTCATTGTCTATAGGGTGCGTTCAAACCTTTTAACAAGGAGGAATGGGCCCTTCACCATCCACGTTTTTACTTAACTCTATCTTTTGCCACCACCACTCTCTCCATTTCACACTGAAATAGTCATCATTCTTGGAAACCACTGCTATTTATCATTTCTCTATATGTGTTACCTACATTAATTTTCCCATCTGTAAAATGGGAATGCAAATACCCACATTCTTTATGATTATAAACTTAGTAGAGATATAATAGGTTTTTACTTTAAGAGGTATGCTTAGAATTTCTTTTAGAGAGTGAGAGCTCTCATTGTTTAAGAAGCAGCTTATTATGGATGTGGTTAGTGGGAAGGTGAAGTTTTTGGACATAACTTGGATTGGCTAGAGTGAAACTAGATAGCTAAACTGCCTTACTTAAAAGGTAATCTCAAAAGGAGAATTAAGACACATTAAAATTAAATGCAACGTGTGGACTTTTATAATTCTGAAAATTTGGAGAGCAATTGGATGTTTCATGACGTTAAGAAATTATTTTATTTTTAGATGTGCTAATTTTTTTTGATGTCCCTATCTTTTGGAGATACATTCTGTATTAGTCAGTGTTCCTGAAAAAGAACCAATAGGATATATGTATGTAGATAAATAGATATGTGAAAGGGAGCTTATTAGGAGAATTGGCTCATGCAATTATGGAGGATGAGAAGTCCCTCGATAGGTCATCTGCAAGTTGAAAGCCCAGGGAAGCTGGTGGTGTTTCTCAGTACAAGTACAAAGTCCTTTAAACCAGGCAAGTTAATGGTGTAACTCTCAATCTGAGGCTGAAGGCCTGAGAAGCTGGTAGCTGGTGCAAGTCCCAGAGTCCAAAGGCCAGAGAACCTGGATTCTGATGTCCAAGGGCAAGAGATAAAAGTACCCCTGCTTCAGGAGAGAGAGAGTGAATTCACCTTTCCTCTGCCTTTTATTGTATCTGGGCCCCTAGATACAACGAAACTACATTGGATGGTGCCCATCCACACTGAGGACAGCTCTTCCCCACAGAGTTCACTGACTCGCATGCCAGTCTCCTCCAGGAACACCCTCACAGACACATCCAGAAATAAAGCTTTACCAGCCATTTAGGTATCTGTGTTAGCTAACCAGTGCTGTGTAACAAATTACCACACACTTAGAGGCTTAGAACAACACACATTGATTATCTCACAGTTTCTGTGGATCAGGTCTGAACATACCTTAGCTGGGTTCTCTACAAGGCTGTAATTAAAGTGTCCAACAGGGCTCGGGTCTTGTCCGAGGCTTAACTGAGGAAGGATCCACTTCCAAGCTCATGCAGTTGTTGGCAGAATTCAGTGCCTTACAAGCTAACAGACTGAGGATCTCGGTTTCTTGCTGGCTGTCAGCTGAGGTCGCCCTCAGTTCCTTGCCATATAGCCCTTTTCACTGGACACTCACAATGTGGCAGCTGGATTTTTCCAATCAACAAGGGAGAGAATCTGCTAGAAGGATGGATATTACAGTCTTATGTACACACAATTGGTTAGGGAGAAGTCACACATTCTGCCCACACTCATAAGGAGGGAACTACACAAAAGTACAAACACCAGAAAATAAGAATAGTGAGAATCACCTTGCAGTCTGTTCACCATACACACTGAATTTTTAATGAATGAAGTATTATTATTCCTGGGAATAATAATGTGTCTAAGGTTTTCTTTCAAATGATTCAGTTATGGTAAGAAATGGCATTGATTTAAAATTGTAATCACACATTGGCCCTTGTTGAAGTTAAATACTGGATTGCACTCTTTTCTTTTGCATCTGTTTGCTACTTTTCATAATAAAATGCAAGGCAATATCAAATACATTATTTGGGAGAAGGAACTCAGAAACAGGAGAAGTTACAAGGAATATGAGCACCCTAAGAACCCTTGGAGATATTGAGAAGGACCCCAAGTTTCCTAATGAACCTAAGATGGACATTCAAGTCCATTTTTACTTAAATGTTAAAAGACAAGACGACTTCAAAAAGCTGGAGAACTTAGGGACAGTCAGGGGCTGACATTTAGGTTACACAAGGCTTAGAAGAATCTATGAAAAACACCTGGTATATGATAGGTCTTAATGGTGGGTCACTCTTGTTACTTCCTACAGGGTGCTATTGGAGGTATAGAAATAAGCCCACATGGATCTTGTTCTTCTTGAAGATTCTCTCCTTGCTCTTTCTTTCTCTCTCTGCCAACCTCCATATCATATATTGTTTTTATGCCATCTGTAGGATCCACATGGCACTAAATCTATTGTAAAGACTTGGTATAATTGAGTCCACGTAAATACACCAATATAACAGAGGAAGTGCTTCTACTGCCCCATAAGTGACATTCAATTGTGGCCTCTTGATCTCTGACATTCTCACTAAGATGCAAAGTACCAGAGACGAAGGTTAGTTGATCAGCTAGTGATCAGCTCTGGCCCTCCACGCCGCCCTCTCAGTCTCTGGAAGAACAACAGATGGGATCCAGATGGCCATGTTAGTCCACAGTGCTTTAATTAGTGGTACAATCCTACCAGTAGAGGAGGAAATTTTATAGATATTCCTTAGAAGGCCAGCGTTAGGGGAGGGAGGAAAAGGAATGAGGCCTTGTCTCATCACAGAAATCCCTCTCAAATCAGCAAGAACATAAACATGGGTAATTAGAGGAAATGCATACTGGAGTGCTCGTTGTTATTCCCGTGGCTGCCTGTTAACTTGCGGCACTTATCTCATTAGCAGACGGTGAGAGAGAATACTCTGTCCCAGGGTCTTGCACATCCTGGAACTGATGTGCTTTCAGAAATCAACTGAGTGCTGAGAAACTGATCCAAACAGGAAGGAATCAGATGCATTTCGAATCAGAATCTCTGATGTGTTCCCATGTGGCTTCATTACTTAAGGTAACCAGAGAGTGAGAGGGTGGGAAACAAGGAGGCAGGGTCCTCACTTTAAGAAAAAATGTCATCAAGAACTCAAGGACTCTGGAAGTGAGTCAAATCCCATTGAAATCGCTAATTTGCACATTCAGATTAATCACATGTGAAAAAAATGGAACAGTAAATAGTCTGCAGTGACCTAGAAAGAATTATTTAATGACTTACTGTCTCTGTAAACTAAATGTTTAACTTGTGGATGGGAGGGAATTTGATAGAGATTTCACAGTATCCCCTATTGTCTTCTTCTTCTTCTTCTTCTTCTTTTTGAGATGAAGTCTAGCTCTGTTGCCCAGGCTGGAGTGCAGCGGCGCGATCTTGGCTCACTGCAAGCTCCACCTCCCGGGTTCACACCATTCTCCTGCCTCAGCCTCCCGAGTAGCTGGGACTACAAGTGCCTGCCACAACGCCCGGCTGAGTTTTTGTATTTTTTTTTTTTTTTTAAGTAGAGATGGCGTTTCACCCTGTTAGCCAGGATGGTCTCGGTCTCCTGACCTTGTGATCTGCCTGCCTCGGCCTCCCAAAGTGCTGGGATTACAGGCGTGAGCCACAGCACCTGGCCTCCCCTACTGTCTCCTTATCCCTCATCACACACACACACACATACACACACACACATTTACTTTTTTCCCAGGTTCTCAGTGACTTCTTTGAATTGAGAAATTATGTATTTATCTATTACCAATCTATTAATTTCTAACTACTCATTTATTTCCACAAACATGGATAGAGAGCTTGATATGTGCAAGTTATTCTGACAGAGGTTGGGAAACAAAGATGAATGAGACATTGACTCTGATTTTTAACAAGCTCATCATCTAGGCAGAACTTATACTTTACCATTTTTTTGTTTGCTTTTGAAGGTTTCAAATTTATTTCTTCAATAATGCCATATCTTAAGGGTATATAGTGCTTTCACTTGGCATCAATTATGATATATTTTTAAACAATTCAGTAGTATACCAGCTGGGATGATTACTGATCTCTCCATTCCTTTAGGGTGACTCTGCCAACAGGGGACAGGTTCCCTATTATTCCAATTTGTGTTGCTACATATGTCCATACAGCAATACAGAAAGTGTCTCCATTAGCTAATACAGCATTACCGCCTTTGTCATGAAAATCAGACGTACGTTTCTGGTGGCTCTGCCTTGCCATTATTTGCTGAACGCTTGGAACATGGAGATGACTCAGTGAAGTTTTGACCAAGGGAAACATTGTGAAGGTGAAGATAGAACTGAGGCAATGCAGCTGCTGCTTTGGTGCAAATTCACTTCAGGTACCTTTGAAGAGTGCTGAAACACAAAAGCTACTCACACTTTACTTTTTTTTTTTTTTTTTTTTTGGGACTGAGTCTTCCTCTGTCACCCAGGCTGGAGTGCAGTGGCGTGATCTCAGCTCACTGCAATATCCACCTCCCGGGTTCAAGCGATTCTCCTGCCTCAGCCTTCCAAGCAGCTGGGATTAGAGGCACCCAACACCACGCCCAGCTAATTTTTTGTATTTTTAGTAGAGACAGCGTTTCACCATGTTGGCCAGAGTGGTTTAGAACTCCTGACCTCAAGTGATCTGTCCGCCTTGGCCTCCCAAACTGCTGGGATTACAAGCGTGAGCCACTGCACCCTGCCTTCAAACTTTACTTTTAAGGAATAACATGCACCACCAAAATAGTACTTGTTACTTATTGTGTGCCTACAGTAGATAAGGAACTCACATGTTGTCTCAGTTAATCCCCAGACAGTCCTACAAAGTATTGGTAAAATGATAAATGATTCCCATTTTACACATGAGGAGACAATTATTGGTAGATTTGGGCAACAGTACTAAGAACATTGGCTCTAATATAGTAAGTGCTTATATCTTAGTTGAAGGACATGCATGGGTAAGTCACCCAGCAAGTGAGCCAAGACTCTGAACTTGAATCTGGTTCTACCTTCCCGTGCTTGTTTTATGACCTGCCATTGTTTCTTACTCCATCATCTGAATGCTCAGGATAGATGAGGACTTAAACAAAAAGGGGAAAATGTCCCTAAAATTCCATCCTATAGAAACGTGTGAGTACTCATGACCAGCAGAGTCACCACACAGCCAATTGAGGTGACACTTTGAGCAGTAACTTAGTGGGATTCTTTTGCTGTAGGTTAACTAGAGTCCAAGGGGCATCCAGCTGTGGAAAAGATGATTTAGTTAATTTGTAGTAAAAGAGAACAGAATAGAAATACGCTGTCAGTCTATAAACACCTTCTCCGACTCCCTTAGCAAAAGACTTCCCTTCTTCCATACCCACCTCTCATACTACCCTTTAGTGATAAGCGTTTTCTTTTTGATTTCCCTGATAATAATTGAAAGCAGTTTACATGTTTGGATAAGTGTAAATCTGTGGGAGCAGAGAGACAGCTACAGTATGCTCTGTTCAGGGAATCTCACATTCTATCAAGTTCCTGGGCCTGACCCAGAGAGACTCGTAATTCAGCCTCCACAGAAACCCTGCTCTGTGGTCAAGCAGCTCAGAACAATAAGCAGATTAAACCAACAGAAGTCAAGATTATTTGTTGAGGGAGTCTAGGCTTTTCAGAGGCTTAGGTTTTAGCACCAAGCAGAACATAAAGAGAAGAAAAGTACAGAACGTGAGAGGTCTGTTTTGGCTCTACCTATTTGTTTTCTTTTTCATTTTGACTGTCGTTGGGCCCCTTTAGAGGTGCCATTGTGGTTCCTTTTGGGTCTTGCTGTTTACTGATGATTAGCGATGATATAAGGTGAAAGTTGGTAAGACTTAGGTCTCCCAGAGGTTTGGTATAGAAAAACTGAGAACAAAAGGCTTTGAGACCCAAAGAGTAAAACTCCAATAATGAACTAATTAGGATAGATATTTGGAACAAAGGATTTACCCAGCACTTCTTTAAGTCACACCATGAAATTATCTGTTTGATTACAAAATCACCTTTCTCATAACTAATATTTTAAGCCCAGAGAAAGAGAGGCATGGATTAAGCAAAGAACTCAGAGTCGAGACACCTATGTCTTGTCTAGACACCTATGTCTTGTCTAGACTCTGCTTCTAACTAGCTGTATGTCTTAGGTGCTGTGAAACCTTAGTTTTCCACTTTGTTAAGTGAGTATATTTGACTGCATGCTCTAAAATGAGCACATTCTCAAATTTTTGTTGTCAGAAGCAACTAATGGAAATTGTGGGTATCTGGCTCTATCTTAAATTGTAACTGTGACAATTTGAAACCATCTCTTTTTACCATGCCTCAGTTTTCTCATCTGGAAAGGATGACTTTTTAAAAATTCCTTCTTTCTATTCCTGGACTCTTAGTGGTAGACCTACGTAGGGAAAGGCCCATAAGTCGTCCTGACCTGGCTGACAGTTCTGTTAACAAGCAATCATACAGGTCTGGCAGTCCTCGCCACTCCTAGATGCTCTACGTAAAAGAGCAAAGAGTTCTTGCCTGCATAATTATCTGGAAGATCTGCCATTTCCCTAACAACACAGGAACATTTAACAGGAATCTAAGTGTTCTATTTGATAAAGATCAATTCAATTCCAGATGATTTTGACTACATAAGACTCCTCCCTATTGCATTAACAAGAGCGTGTTCTGCCCTAGAAATCCTTTAATATCTACCTGAGACCATCAATTTTCAAATACAAGCTTGGATCAGAGCTTTGGCAGGGCAAATAGGAGAGACATGCTTTTGCATAAACAGGAGCTTATATTTGGGAAGAATACATTAACCTTTCCCAATGCAAATGATAAATGCTTTCCACAATCTTGTAACAGTCTGAGCCCTTAAAGGGGCAAGGGACAGTAATTGCCCTCAAAGTATGCTCTGTGCTCTGCGAGATGACCTTAAGGCTAAAAAGGAAGGTTTCCATAATGCCATGTCACTGGGCCAATTTCATTTCTCCTTTTCATTAATGAAGAGTTTATCAGTTCACCAGTATCAATAAGTCTTTCAGGAATTTTTTTGAATTCAAAGATGGGGATTGTGCAAGACCTGATTCTGGAAGGATCGTAAGAGAGCAACTAAATATGCTTATTAAGAAATAGAGGACCCACTTCTGCAAAACTGGTAATAAAATAGTTTCATGTAAATATGTATTTTTAAAAAATTAGCTCTTGATATATTATGTTATATTATTATTAAGATCCGAATAACCCAATGAGCATAATTCTCAAATTCTGATGCAGTTAACTATTCCCTGTCAGAGGTAAGTGGATGACGCATACACTCATTTCCCCATTCTAGAAGATCCACGTTATTAACTTTTCCTTTATGGACCTTTCCTCTTGACTCTCCTATGCAGATTTCTAAGGGCAATGAAAAGTGGAGGACTTTTGTGGCATCTGACTACTAGTATGATCTCCTTCATTTCAGAGCAGAGGGTGGTATGTAAGAGTGCTGGTATGTGTTCATTTTGGATGAGGGAGAGTTTCTAACTACTCACTTTTGAGTGTAAAAAATACAGATCAGAAATGAGTGACAACCATATTCGGATCATCAATGAATGCATATTAATGGAAGCACAAGGCTCAGGGAAGTTTCTCTTATCATGTGTGACTATAGATTAGACCAGTGGCTCTCAAAGTGTGGTCCCTAGACCAGACCAGCAGCATCAGCATTACCTAGGAATTTATTGAAAATGCAAATTATCTGTCCCCACCTAGTGAGTCAGATACTCTGTTGGTGGGGCCGACAATCTGTAGCTTAACAGGCCCTCCAAGTAATCCTGATGCATGCTAAAGCTTGAAGTCTTACTCTTTTTGCTCTTCTAGTTTTTCACATCTATCTCACTGTCCTCACTCCTCCTCATCACAGTGGCTCATGCTACACAGCCAGGGTCAGTGGAAATCAGGAATATTGGAGCCCTAGTTCCTTCTCAAACTAGCTCTAAATCTTTGAGAGAGATTATGCAAACTTCAGTTTCCTTAGCACAAAATAATATCATGATAACATCTGTTTTACTGACCTTATAGACTCATATTAGATAAGTATCAAATAAGACACATGAAAGCATTTTAAACAGAAAGGGGTGAGACAATATATGGTAAGAATGATGCCAGTCATGGTTATTGTGTCTACGTTCTTCTTACACAAAGACCCAGATAAACCCTTCATAGGAAATCAGTCTACATGTATTATGCAGCATATATTAATATTATTTAAAAGACAGTGCTAAAAACTAGGGAGTCTAGAGATAAAGAAGACATATGACTCTTGCCTTAGCAGAATTTCAAAACTAGTTGGTGGGAGACACTATAAGCACATACCATGTATCTTCAAAAGACCCACAACAACACATAATTATTGTGCAGATGGGATGTAGAATCAGGTATGATTCATTCATTCCAATGTTGCAGCCTTCTTTGGATCATAGACCCACCCTTTGAGAATCTGATTTTTAGAATTGTTTAGCACAATAATTCTAGGGATCCTTTACCTAGAAAAGTGCACATATGCATCATGACTCAAAATATGTGTAAAAAGACAATTTTTAGATATTGATAGACTCTCTTGAAATGTACTTACAGACCTCTAGATTAAGAACCCCCCTGGTTTTGAAACAGATAAGAGACAATGATTAGCAAAAAGAAGGAAATTCCCTGCAGGCTTTTTGAGAATCCTGTGGTTGATAGTCTCTGGGCTTCTCTTGTGACTCACTTTAACCAACAATAATGGTGGAGTTAATATGGTGCCTCTTCAGGACTTAAGCCATAATAAGGTGTGGAAACTATGCTTTTGTGGTTTTGGGAGCCCTAAGCTGCCATATAAGAAGTCTACCTTGCTAGAGAGAACATCTAGAGAGGCCAAGTTAAGAGAGAAAGAGAGAGACTCAGCCCTATCAACATCCCAGATGAACCCAGCTCTTCATCATCTCCGCCAAAGCATGTGAATGAGCCATCTTAAATGTTCCCAACAGTGACGTCACCAGATAACTACGGCCCAGCAGACTCCATGTGGAGAAGAAATGTCCAGCTGGACACCCAGTCAATTCATAAAATCATGAGAGATAATAAAAACTATTCTTGTGTTAAGCCACTAAGTTTTGGGGGTGATTTGTTATGCAGCAGTAGATATCAGAAACAAATGGCTAGAACAAAAATAAGAAACTGGGAATTAAATGAATTGTGTTCAGAAAATAATGTGAAGATTAATGGGCCTAGAACAGTCAACACAGAAATTTATGTGAGAAGTAGGATAGTAGAAATGAGGCATGCCAAGTTCATCCTAGGCTTTAAGAGTTACAGGAAATTACTGTGTTCTCAGGCATCTCTTGTATCTGGAAGCAGGATGTATGTCCCTTTCTAACATTCTTATCTTTTGGGTGAGGTGGAGTAGAGGGTATTAAGTGAGAGGCAAAAACAATCACAGTCTACACTGATTCATATGTGAAACATGGAACACTGACCCAGGCTTGCCCTAGCCTAGGGAGAGCTTTGCTTTGTGAGCCCTGGGGAGGCAGGAAGTATCTGATACCTCTTTGGGTTCCCTATTGGTTCTCACTTGTTTATTCCTGTAATTATCAGAAAAAGACCTTGCTTCTAGCTTTTGGAAAATGGAAGAAACATTCCTCTTTGGAGTAATTCACAAAGACTTATTGATTGCCTATGTTGGAGGCCTTGAAAGAGGAGACAGGAAAGGCAAAGACTAGAGATCTATTCTTTCATTTGGAATGGAACTCTATCATCAATTACTTTCACAGGAATGGGGCACTCCCAAAACTAGCACTGAAATTGGCCAAACTAAGCACCTTACCAGGGCCAGCATTATATGCAAATTTGAAATCGGAAAAGGGACAGTGCTTGGGATGGCATAAAACTAGGGACAAAGTCAGAAATTCTTGGATTCCACTTCTAACATCCTGCCACAACCACAGCTTCTGAGAAGCTACATGGAGTAATGGCAGAAGTCTTACTCTCAGAGACACTGGAGTTTTGTTCTGGAGCTATTATTAATCTTCAACAAGACCATTAGCAAGTCACTTCTCTTCTCCAGGCTTCAGTCATCTTACTTGTAGAAGCGTTAGACCACACTAATGCTTCTCAAACTTCAATGTGCAAACAAATCACCTAGGGATCTTGCTAAAGTGTAGATTCTGATATATTAAGTCTGGGGCAGGGTCTGAGATTCTGCATCACTGAAAAGCTTCCAGATTATGCCAGTGCTGCTGATGAGAGGATCACACTTTGAGTAGAAAGGGACCAACCAGCAGATTCCCTTAGGCCGTCTTTCAGGTTGGTGATTCTGATTCCATTGATTCTTCGACTCTTGAAATCATGAGCACTCAATTTCCCTACTACCTCCTATAAAACACAAACATTTCACCAAGTAAAGATGCTTATGAAGTTTCCAATGTTTGTCAAGCTTAAGAAACCAAGCTCTATACTTTGATCACATGCAAATGTGTAGCTCTTACCCTGACCTACATGGGCCCTGAGATGTGTGTCTCATGAGAGATAACATTTGGATTCTTTCCCAGGCAGCCAAACCATACCACGCAAAAATAATTTGAATCCAGAAAGACAATGAAAAACTTTTCCTTTAGCAGATCAGCTCAGCAGAGCAGCACCCAACACTGCAAGTTATCCTCTTAGCAATTAGCATGCAAATGACTTTTGACACTCATTTGCTAATGTCAGCTTAATGCAGACATATGGGAGGATATTGAAGTAGAAAGTTACTGCCCTTTTAGATGACAGCAATTATTATTACATTTCCAGGAACTCCTTTCTGTGTTCCCATAGCAACTCCGATCAATTTAGCTTTACTGATACACTGAACAGGTTTGGTTTTGGAGAGGGAGTAGTAAGGCCATCCTCAAGTAGAAATAAGTAGTTGACCGCACAATCTGTCATTTCACCCCCACTTTGACCCTACTCACCTTGTTTGAAATTCCCTCTTTTTTTTTTTTTTTTTTTTTTTTTTTTGAGACAGTCTCGCTCTGTCGCCCAGGCTGGAGTGCAGTGGCGCGATCTCGGCTCACTGCAAGCTCCGCCTCCCGGGTTCACGCCATTCTCCTGCCTCAGCCTCCCGAGTAGCTGGGACTACAGGCGCCCACAACCGCGCCCGGCTAATTTTTTGTATTTGTAGTAGAGACGGGGTTTCACCGTGGTCTCGATCTCCTGACCTTGTGATCCGCCCGCCTCGGCCTCCCAAAGTGCTGGGATTACAGGCGTGAGCCACCGCGCCCGGCCGAAATTCCCTCTTTTTTATGGGAGTTGGGATGCTGCTTTTTAGTTCGGGCCACACATATTTTAGTCTGGTAAAAATACTCATTGTTTATTCCAGAACCTTGCCGCCGTTTCACCAGCACTTTGGAAAGCTGCTAAGTTATGTTAGTATAGACAGAATACAACTGTTTCTTCATTATCTTGTCACTTATTGAACTTGCATATTTTCTATTTCACTTACTTGGAGCTTGAAGGATTTTCTTACCTGTGAGAGTTCCCGTTCCCAGTGTATATGCTGCTGCGAAGAGATTTACTGAATCAGAGATAGCTCTAGGCTGGAAGTCAGGATACTGTGGTCTCACTTGGGTTTCATAACTGAGGAGTGGTGGTATCTTTCTGGAATCAATTCCTTCTCAGCCTCCTGCAAAACGGAAATATAGGAATAGGTCTTGCTAGAGTATCTCCTTTCTGCTAGTAATATCTCCTGACTGTAAAACAGCAAATATTAGCATTTGGGATGATGAGGTCAAAGTATGCATTCTCATGGAAGAAGAAATGTAGAAAAAGATTCTGTACCATCCCCTCTGTCTCTCTCCATCTTTACCTTGCCACTCTTTCTCTAACCAGAATCTCCTTCTACATTCCCAGTTACATAGCAACATTTCCAG
This sequence comes from Macaca fascicularis, assembly GCF_037993035.2. Lineage (NCBI taxonomy): Eukaryota > Metazoa > Chordata > Mammalia > Primates > Cercopithecidae > Macaca > Macaca fascicularis. Next base: position 20,837,559 of record NC_088375.1, read on the forward strand.
TTCTACTGACAGAAGCAGCTTAGCTTGGGAGGGAATGTATGGGGAAGAGGGGGTTACTGAGAGCATATAGACCCCATACTGAAATGCCCTGTAGCATTTAGATGTTTGGAAAATCAGTTACTCAAATGTAGATTGGGGATATTGAATGGTGTGAGTATGGGTATAGACGCAATCATGTGGGCTTCTTTGATCACTCATCAGAACACCAGTTTTCCTGTCTGTTTTATTCCTGGCTCAGCCTAAACATAGGAGTAGCTATTTAACCTTTTTTCCCTCAAATCTTAAATGGGTATATGCACCCTCTGAAAACCCAATTTTGCTATTACCCTGTACTTGGCATCCATAATTTAAAACTGACATATAAATTAGGCATCTCTTAACAAGGAACTCAGGGCAGATTGAAAATCAAAATGATCTATTCCATTACAAATTTAGGCAGTATAATAACAGAATTCATCATTATCTCCTATATGCACAACATTTTTTTTCTGTTTTTATGTGTATCACTAGGCATAGCACAGTGATTAAGCAACCCCCTACTTCCCTGCAGCACCCCCATTAGTGTGGGAGAGTCCTGGGGGGTCTATGGCAACATATTTTATTTTCTCATTTGATCCTTACTTCAGCCTTTCAAAGCTGTGTTCTTTTCTTCAGCCTCAAGGGAATTCAGGGTACTTAAAAAACTAGGTCACAAATTGCATCCATCTCTTAGAAGAAAGGAGTGAAATGACATTGTTGTTCTCTCTGCTCCTCTTATCCGGAGATAACAGTGAATATGTGCTGCTTCAGAGGAGTAATTATGAATGTGTGAAAATCTACTGTGATTCAATGACAGTGCACATTAGTCAAAAACCCTTTAGAGGAGCTGAAGCTTATGGCCTACCTAAAGGCAGAAACCTCTAGACCTGGAGACTGAATGGATAATGGAGTTTAATCACAGTCATCCTGTGAGTCAGAGGTGAATAAGCTTGCAGCCCTGGGAGTGATCCAGGTGCTTGTGGCCTGTCTCAGGCAAAGAGTTCTCTTCAGCAGCTGTGCGGTGAGAAGGGCTCCTCCAGCTCCTCTCCCTCTTAGGATTTTTACCTATACCAGCATGATCCTCATCTCATGAAAGTGAGATTCCAAGGAGCTTCTCCTCATATTGCAAATTAAGCACCTGGTAACACTTGATATTTTGGATATATCTCAGTGCCCTGGCCCATATGCAGAGTCCTGGTTTAAGAAAAGTTTGCTATTTTGGAGAACTTCTTTGACTAATAAGGGTGAAGAAGGAAAAGGAGGGCCAAAGTGTCTTACCCGCCTGGCCCTTCTCCCTGGCTCCTTCTGCCCTTTGAGCACAGAGCCTAGGGTACTTCGGAGAGCCCACTCAGGGTCCCCCGCCACAGCTTTCGATTACAGCCATACAGCCATCTTCATGATTAGCTCTGGACAACTATGTTCCTGTTTCTGAATGCCTTAAAGGGACCCTAGGAGAAGGTCAAGCAAGGTGGGGCACCCATGTATGGTGGCAAGATGTGTGGGTACTCTGAACTATGCTATCTGAAAAGCCAGGTTGCCGTTTGCTAGTAGGCAGCACAGGGTAGTGGACTCAGCAGAACACCCAGCTATGACAGTAGGCTTTGGAGAGTCAGGTATAGAAGTGCCTCATGACAAAATAGCCACCAGTTATACCTGTGTGTATATGTAACTTATCCAAGGTCACTAAGTAGTGGCTGTGTTTATTCTAGTTAGAAAACCTCCTGAACTCACTATCCTGTGAGATTTCTATTAGAATTTTAATTGCAATTGGCTTAGAGCATTCTAAAGCAGGATGGTTTTGTGGAATGGGGTGAGGGAATCTGTCTGTCACATTAGGGTAATTGTTTTCAAAGCCAGACTTTGCAATTCCTTCATCAGACCCTGTTCCTCCACCCTTAGACTGGATTCCCCAGGTGATACTAACGGGGAGTGAGGTAAAAGAAGGTGTCATTACAAGTTTCCCACCTCCAGGGGATGGTCTATCTTGGAAAAAGACCTGCAGAACCCTCTGAGGCACCTGGTGGATTTTAGATCGGGGACACTGCTGCCCCCAACATGTGTCCCATGAAAGTAGAGAAAACGATTGATCTCAATATCCTTTCCCATCCCCGGGGCATTGGGGTCCTGGTTGTTTAAAGATCAGATAGTTTCCAAGTAGTTTAGAATTCCTGCTTATCTCTCCCCACTTCATCATTCAGCTTTAGAATGCTCTAAACCAATTGCAGTTAAAGTTCTAATGGAAATCTCATAGGGTAGTGAGTTCAGGAGGTTTTCTAACTAGAATAAACACAGTCACTACTTAGTGATCTTGGAGAAGTCACATACTTTTTTGCAGCGATTTTATACAATGTCAAGCTTGCAGGATTAAAACAGAGATAAAATCCTTACCACTTCTAATATCCTACAAGTGTAAATGATCATTCCCATGCAACCCCCTACAAACCCTCATCACCACCCCAAATTCAGCTCATCAAAAAGAATTAGCACATACTTAATATTTATTCCTCCTGTTTTTTTTTTTTTCTCTTGAAGAATTGTGAAGTTATAGAACTTGAGAGTTGAAATGGGTCCCAGGAAGAAAATGGCAGTAGCTGTGCAGTGGATATCTCCCTCGCTGTGTGAAGAAAATGGGTATCTCCAGATCAAAGAGGCAAGAGCCGGTCATCATTGCCAGTTTTCACATCAGGAATTGGAGGACTTTAGAAGAAAGCACAGGTGCCTTCGTACCCCTAGGACAGGTCATGGCGTTTTCCTCTGTCAACCACAGTCTCTTGTTGAGCTATTCCCCTAAATAGTGATTTCTTCTCCCCAACCTATATTCTCCCTGCTCCAGCCAAATCCTCCCCACTCCAGTCTTGCTGTGGATAGCACAGACAAACCCTGTGTCCAATGTGGGATCCCAGTGAAAAGACAAAAGGACTCGATGTTGCTTTTTTGGACTCATTCTCTTAAGCTGAGGGGACATTTCTGGACTTTTGTTAAATGTTGTTATTGCTTTGGCGCCTTCCACACTGAGAGTAAAAATGCTGACTTCAAGGTTCTACATTTTAGATGTTCTTTTTAATCTCACTAAACATGTATTTGAAGAGCCCCAATAATTCACATTTCTAAAGAGACACATTGCCCTTGTCCTAAAAACATGGGTCCAAAAAAGCAACATCGAATCCTTTTGTCTTTTCACTGGGATCCCACATTGGACACAGGGTTTGTCTGTGCTATCCACAGCAAGACTGGAGTGGGGAGGATTTGGCTGGAGCAGGGAGGATTTCTGTGGAGAACCCCATGCTCAAATATGGATCTGCCCCTATAATGTGTTCCCTAGGCATGAAATGAGGTTAAATTCCAAAGCCCTCAGTGTAGAGTAAAATTTTAATGCATATACTTTAGTTGGAAGGAAGAATTTGTGCAGGGAAGGGCCTGAGAGTAGATTTTAGATGGAGCAGGGCAAAGAAGAGAATATAGGTTGAGGAGAAGAAATCACTGTTTAGGGGATTAACTCAACAAGAGTTGAGTGGTTGACAGAAAAAAAAAAATCTGAAGTAATGTGGTGAGTGGAAATGGAGGCAGATACTCTGTTATGTGAAGGCTAGAAGACAAATTAGTTAACTTCATGTGTGCAAATGTGGAGAGGTTCAAGAAGGAGAGTGGGGGGAGGCAAAGCAGGCAGAAATGGGAGTTAGAGAAAGCAGATAGGAGAGGCGGCAGTGGGAATTGAATCTTGAAGGTTAAACAACAACTTGAAGAGTACTCCAGCTAGAGTTCTCTAGCTGGGGAGATACTGGTGCTGCAAACAAGAGGTATAGGTACTGCAAGCAAGTGAAACAGCATTGCAGATCTTCAGGAAACCACAAAAGGCCCAGCAGAGCTGGAGGGGCCGTTTGGTGTGACATGGGTTAGGGCGACAGGCGATGACCTGCCCCATGGGCGTGCTGTGGCAAGAAGACTGGAATCTCTGCGGAGTATTAGGGGTCTCATTAAGCAGGTGAGAGAGAGATGTAGAAAGAAGAGTGGTGCTGACACACTTTGATGCTGTCACAAGGTTCCCCCAAATAAGAGTTCTCAAAGGGTAGCCACTGGACCAGAGGCATTAGCATCATCTAGGACTTTTAGACATACCACCTCGTAGCAGACTTGCTGAATCAGAAACGCCTGTGCTGGCACCCTTCAGGTGACTTCAGTGCATGCTTAGATTGGAGAGGCATTGGTCTAAATCAGTCAGCTCTTTTAAAAAGTTTAGATGGGAAAGGCAAATAAGCAAGGCATTGGAAAGGTTAACTAGAACAAAGACCTCATTCTATTTGTTCAATTTCAGACCAAGTTACAGAATTCTGCCAGTAAGTGCTTTAAGAATAAAGCAAGAAGGCTTTATGAGGAAACATTATTTGAACAATGGGTGCAATTTAGAAAGACAAAGTAGACAGGGAATATTTAGTAGATAAAGTCACAGGCCAATAGATAATTAGATATTCAACAAATAAATAAATCAACGCGTTTAACAAAAGTTGATGGAACCCCTATCTCGAGCAACCCTCTATCTCAGGAGCAAGAGAAGCATAGAATGAGACATGCCTTCAAGGAAATAAACCCGTGAACAATTATTGAGACTCCTATAATTCTCTCTTGTGATTATTTATCCAGATGCAATGGAAATTTTCTGGCTATTGCCTTCATTATTCTTGGGGATAAAATAGAATTAATTTAGGCCACAGAATCTTCGGCTGCCTGTTCTTTCACCCAGGAGTCGTGGGGGGGATGGGGGGCGGTGGTGGAGGAGGCTCAAGCCATTCTCCATGTGACAGTCCTTGCACGTGTGTGTTGCTGGTTAGCAGCAGCTGCTGCAAAGAAAATAATTATTTTCTTGAACTGCAAACCTATTTCCTCCAGGGATTAATCAAGACAAAAGTAATCTAAATCCTATTAAGACTATTTAATGATCAATCTTTCCTTCTGTTTTCCCTGATTATAGGGAAGTGAATTGCCCCAATTCTTCTTTATCACCCCCCTGCTCTGTTATATTCAGCCATAGCGGAAGCTTATTCTCATAGAGTCAGGGGTTGGCATGCAGTTACTAGTTACTCTTGGTGAGACTAGTGAAGACGAGTGAAGGAAAGTGTTGCATAGGTGAAATCTCACAGCCACAAATAGGTGATTGTGAGAGTAACAATAAAAGAAAGTCATTCTCATACTCCAGTAGATGACTCATTTTCTCCTCATTTTTTTTCAAGGAGTTCTCTGCAATGGTTAACCTAGTACCAAAAATCCTTCTCTTTTTTCTTGGACAAACCTTGTTCAAGTTAGTTAGCATAGCATTTACTATGTCCGAGACATTGTCCAGATGCTGTGGAAAATACAGACTCTAAGTAAACAAAACAGAACCTTGTTACTAAGAAGCTTACCATACATTAAATGTAGGGGCTTATAAACAGACTAACCATAAACTGAGGCCAAATGAAATAATTAGTAAACATAAGTATAAAGGACTACTATTAGAGAAAAAGAAAGAAATGCCTTCTAATGCTGGGAAAATCTGAAGAAGACTTCCTGGAGGAGGTAGCATTTGAGCTGGCTTTGAAGAGATAGAGAAAATTTAAATGGGGGATAAGAAAGGAGAAAGGCATTCCAATTGGAGAGAATACGGAAAAGTCACAAAATCATGCAAATCTATGTATGTGTAGTTAAAGTGTAGTAGTATGACAAGATAACATAGTAGGTGGGAAGTATAAAGAGAGAGATGAGGCACGGAATAGCAGTTGGATTTTGATTGAGGAAGATCTTGAATACAATGGGTTGTTACTAAACTGGGAACAACAGAGAGTCTTTTTCTTACTATTTGCTCCTGAGAATGTAAATCATGTTTTATGTTTTTGAACTGAAATGAAGAATTTGAGCTTTAGTACAGTACTCTTTGGTCCTATAAAATTCCATTTAGTCTATGGATCCCATTCCAGCCCAAACATCCCAGTTTCTTCCCGTAATAAAAGGTATCTGATCTCCCCCTCAAAGAGCTTAGGGGAGAAACAGCTTAGGAATGGGGGCTTCTGTATCATTTTCCTATGCCTCTTACTACAGGAAAAATACTTCTTTTTGCTTCCTAATTCACTTTGGAGAAACAAATTGGTCTCCAGCTGTTGCAAAACAAGAATGTGATCCTTAGAAATGCAGCCGTTATAACAAAAATTTTATTATGTGGAGTTTGAGCAGTATCTGATCTTCCTTCTCATTTCTGTGAGCTGAGTCTCCAACCTTAGGGATTCATAGTCTCCATGTGACACTCCTTCCACGTGTATGAGATCTGGTTGCTAAGCCACAGAGCAAGTACAACCTAATGCTGTTTTCGAAAGATCAATTATTGTTTATCCACTCTTGTATCTGTGTCCTTCTAAAATATAATACAAACAGATCCTTCTCTACCAGGATTTGTATGAGGGACAATCTGTCCCTGCTGACACACCCAGAGTAACATTAAAGTTGAGAGCAACTTTACATGGCAGAGTGAGGAGTCTTTTGAACTTACTAGAGAATATACATTGTGTGTGGACCCAAGTCTATATAAATTTGAGGGAAGCCCATGAGACAGGGTGGGTATAATCAAATGTGAATGGAAGTAGAGATCCTTAAAGGTGTTAAGATCAGAAAAGACATGGTGTTGTCCTATTTCTAAAAAAATATATATCATTACTTGGTGGTGGTGGTGGTGGAGGGGTGTGTGTGTCAATGAATGGTGGTATAGTAAACAGACATAGAAAATTCTATTTTAGGAATGAGATCATGTCCTTTGCCGGGAAATGGATGGAGCTGGAGGCCATTATCCTTAGCAAATTAATACAGGAAAAGAAAACCAAATACCATATGGTCTCACTTGTAAGTGGGAGCTAAATAATGAGAACACATGGACACATAGAGGGGAATAACACACATTGGGGTCTTTCAGAAGGTAGAAGGTGGGAGGAGGGAAAGGATCAGGAAACATAACTAATGGGAACTCGGCTTAATACATGAGTGATGAAATTAATGTATACAACAAACCCCCATGACACAAATTTACCTATGTACCAAACCTGCCCTTATACCTCTGAACTTAAAAGTTTAAAAAAAAGATGAAAAAAATATCTATTTTAGGAGGTTTCTCAAACAGTGAGTCTCAAACTTGTCTGAACATTAAAATCATTGGAGGAACTTTAATAAAGCCCTATGCCCAACCATATACTGAGAATGCCAAGTGAACACTGGTGCAGACACTTTTGAAAAAAAGTTTGGCAGTATCTACCAAGGCTATACCTGTGCATCTCCGATAATTCAGCAATATCATTCCTAGGCATCTACTCAGAATAAATGCCACAATCTGTTTTGCCAAAAGACACATACTGGAACGTTCACAGCAGCACTGTTATATAGGTCAAAACTAAGCACAATCAAATGCCCATTGCTGTAATACTAAACAGTAATGAGAAGGAACTAAAACTATATACGTGAATATGGATGACTCTTAAAAACATAATGTTGAGTGAAAGAAGCCAGACACACAAAAAATGCATATTCTGTGATATTTAAATAAAAAATTTAAAAGGTATAACTAACCAATGCTATTGGATGTCAGGATTGTGATTATCCTTGGAAAATGTAGAAACTGAAGGGAGAAAGGGAGCTTCTGAGGTGCTGCTAATGCTATTTTCTGATTTGGGAGCGGATTTTGCAGATGTGTTCACTTTGTGATAATTCATTGAGCTGTACGCTTGTGCTTTATTCACTTTTGATGTGTATTACATTAACATAAAAAGTTGAAAATAATTCCAAAAAGCTTTATAGTGGCAAAAGAATAAACACATAGACCAGTGGAACAGACTGAAGAATCCAGAAATAGGCCCACCAAATATAGTCAACTGATCTTCCCCAAGTGAGCAAAGGCAATTCAGTGGAAAAAGGATAATCTATCTTTTCAACAAATGGTGCTGGAACAACTGAAAATCCATATTCTCCCAAAAAAGAATGTAGACTCAAACCTTATACCATTCACAAAAATTAACTCAAAATGGATCACAGACCTAAATGTAAAATGCAAAACTATAACATTTCTAGAAGATAGCACAGGAGAAAATCTAGGTGACCTTAGGCTTAGTGATAAATTTTTATGTACAACAGTAAATACATGACCCATGAAAGAAAAAATTGAGAAGCTGGACTTCATTAAAATTAAAATATTTTATTGTTTGAGACACAATTAAGAGAATGAAAAGACAAGAAACAGACTGAGATAAAATATTTGCAAAACACATATCTGACAGAGGACTTGAATCCCAAATATACAGACTTTTAAAGCTCAACAATAGAAAAGCAAACCACCCTATTAAAAAATGGGCAAAAGATCTGAACAAATATTTCACCAAAGAGAATATACAGATGGGAAATTAACATAAAAAAGTTTCATCGTTAGACATCATTAGGGAATTGCAAAATCAAACAACAAGGAGATACCACTACACACCTATTAGAATGTTTAAAAATCCCCAAACCTGGCAATATTAAATACTGGGAAGGATGCAGAGGAACAGGAACCCTTATTCATTACTGAAGAGAATGCAAAATAAGTCAGCCATTAAGAAGACAGTTTGGCAGTTTTTCACAAAGTTAAGCATAGTCTTATGCAATCAAGTGATTGTGCTCCTAAATACTGACCCAGTTGAGTTTAAAACTTAGGTCCATGCAAATTCCTGGGCATAAATGTTTATGGAAGCTTTATGTATAATCATCCCAAACTGGAAGTAATGAATATGCCTTTTAATATGTGAACAGATAAACAAACTGTGGTAAATTCATACAATGGAATATTGTTCAACAATAAAAAGATGTGAGCTATCAAGACATGAAAATATACGGAAGAACTTAAAGGCACATAGCTAAGTGAAAAAAGCCAGTCTTAAAAGGCAATATACTCTATTATTCTAATTATATTACACGCTGGAAAATGGTGAATCTATAGAGATAGAAAAAAGATCAGTGGTTGCCAGGGATTTGGGAGGTGGGTGGCAGATGGTGGCAATGAATAAGTGAAGCACAGGGGATTTTTTTAGGGCAATAAAACTATTCTGTATGATACTGTAATATGGATACACGACATTACGCATTTGTCAAAATACGTAATACTATACAACATAAACAGTGAACTTTAAAGTAAGAAAAATTTTACAAATATATTTAAGTGGTCTAGGATCACCTAATAGACTGTGACAAGAGAATCTAACTGTATTACAAATATATGAAGCAACCTCACTAAAGAGGCTGTGGAAAAGGTGCTAACCTAAGTGACTTCAGGAATAAATGGAGTTTGTAAGACTAAAGGCAAAACTACAGATAAGCACTTTATCCTTGTCGATAAAATTGTTTCCTATTGAAGGTACAGGTTAAAAATTTTGATACCATGTACATGTATACTTTGAATTGAACAATTAAGTAAATGGCCTATGGTGGGAGCCAGGTTTCTAACTGTTGGAATTGGAGGTTAAAGACAAGCAAAGTGGGGAGGCTAGAGGTGTAAAAGAACTCCCAATGTCCAAATATGGAGTAATTTGAGCAAGAAAGTACTGTTGGATTAAAACTCTAAGTATGAAGTAAATATCCATTAATCCATATTGACATAAATAAATATTTGAAAAAAAAGCTAGTGAATAGAGGAAAAGAGACAAATCTGTGCAGAATTCCAAATAAATTATGTGTTGAATTCCAAATAAATTGCTCCACCAGTGAGGAGGGTAAGCATAACTCCCTGTTCCTTAGGTTTGGGATGATCATATTAACATTCTTCCAAAGACAGTATGGCCAGAGGGAACACATTTTACAATGGAGGAACCTGACAAACACTACTTTAGACAGGTCATCAATATCAACATCAACAGACATTTATCATGTTGATATTATATACCCTTAATAGAATGTGATGAAAATGGCAATTTACCTCTGTGATCTTCCTCCTCAAAACCATAACTCCAGTCTCACCATGAGGAAAACATCAGACAAATTCTAGTAGAAGGGCATCCTACAATATACAAGACAAATACTTCTCAAAACTGTATAAGTCGTCAAAGATAAAGAAGGTCTGAGAAACTGTCTGAGCCAATAGTAGCCTAAGAATGCACGATGACTAAATGCAATGTGGTAACCTGGGTGAGATCTTGGAACAAAAAAGAAAATTAAGTACCAAGAAAATTAAGTAAAAACTAAGAAAATTTGAATTAAGTATAACTTTAGTTGTTAAAAACGGTGTCACCATTGGTTTGTTAGTTGCAACAAATGGATCTTATAATATACTCATAACAGGGTAAACTGTCTGAAGGGGGTGATGGTATATCTGTACCATCTGTACCATGTATAACTCTGTACTAGTAGCTTAATATTTTTGTTTTTGTTTTTGTTTTTGTTTTGAGACAGAGTCTCGCTCTGTCGCCCGGGCTGGAGTGCAGTGGCCAGATCTCAGCTCACTGCAAGCTCCGCCTCCAGGGTTCACGCCATTCTCCTGCCTCAGCCTCCCGAGTAGCTGGGACTACAGGTGCCCACCACCGCGCCCGGCTAATTTTTTGTATTTTTTAGTAGAGACGGGGTTTCACCGTGTTAACTAGGATGGTCTCGATCTCCTGACCTCGTGATCCGCCCGTCTCGGCCTCCCAAAGTGCTGGGATTACAGGCTTGAGCCACCGCGCCCGGCCAGTAGCTTAATATTTTTAATATTTTTGGTAAATCTAAATAACTCTAAAAATAAAGTTTATTAAACATTTTTTTAAAAATAAAGTGTATTAATTTAAAAAAATCTCAAAACTCAGGCTATACCCTAGACCAATAAAATCTGAATTTCTGGTGTTGAGATTCAGGCACCAGTGTTTTTTAAGCTCTGTAGGTGATTCTCGTGTGCAGCCATGGTTGAGAACAACTGCACTAAAATCAGTTTTGCTGCAGCAGAAGATCCCAAGACCCAGGTGATTCTTGAGTGTTGTTTGTTTGTTTGTTTGTTTGTTTGTTTTTTGAGATGGAGTCTCGCTCTGTCGCCCAGGCTGGAGTGCAGTGTTTGTTTTGTTTTGTTGTTGTTAGCTAACAGGCACCTTTGAAAATTCAATGAAATCTTTATATCCTCTTTATAGGGAGAAAAACAGAATGTATGTATATCACCATATTTTGTATACATGAAGGGGTCTACACGGCCCTGGAAGTCCATCCATAGACTCCCATATTCCTCAAGTAAAAAAAAAAAAAAAAAAAAAAAAAAGCTGCTTTGGACTATGAACACTTTGAAGTCAAGAATTATAATTTATTCATCTTTGTATCTCTAGCACATTCCCTGACAGAGTAGATGGTCAATAGCCATTTGGTGAAGACAAGGTTTTCAGAATGGAGGGTGAAAGATGAGAAGGGCAGCCAGGGAGAGGTAGATGAGAAGGGAAGAAGGCTTTGTCCAATAAATAGACTTGTTCAGTTACAACCTGTCAGGGTAGGGTGATAACCAAGGGCTGGCCAGAATGGGCCAGGATGCAGTGTTCAGTTATCTGGAGGGGTCTCAGAGAAAAATAAAAGGAAATAGAAGGAAGAGATAGACCTCATAGATTTGGGCAAGCAGAAGTACAGATGTTTGAATTTCAGAGTAGCAACTCGAAGGAGATTCCAATGCAAGTGCAACCAAAGGCAGAAGTTACTAGTTCACAGCCCTGTATTGTGCTTCATTCCGAATGTGGTGGCTGTAAGACGGCAAGCATTAATTTTAGCTAGAAGGAGGTAAGATTACTACAAATGAATACTTCTGTTGGCAGAGGAGTCATAGGCCCCAGTATGGTGTTTGGCAAATAGTAGGAATGATAAATATTTTTGAATGGAAGAATAAGTAAATATAAAAGCATCCCTTTCTCTGTCCTTTGCCTACTAGTTTAACTGTCTAGTTTTATTGTATTTTTCTACTGTAGGAAAACAAAAATATTTTTAAAAAGAGAAAGAAAGGCAGGCAGAAAGGAGAAAAAACATTTTTAAAAAAGAAAATTAAAATCCATGTAATGTCCAATATCTGCTCTGCTGTATGTGTAGATCTTTCTATATACCAGCTCATTAGCCTTATTTTACAGGTGAGGAAAACGAGAACAAGAGTCCTTGTTACTTGACCAAGTTCACACAGCGAGATTACACATGGTAGAACCAATATTAGAACCTAGGTGTATACTTACTCATTCAATATGTACAATAATTGCAAAAGTTTTCATAGGTCTTATTATGTATCAGGCACTATAAATGCTATGCATGTGTCAACTAATTTAAACCTAAGCAATATTATAAGGAAGGTACTATTATAAAAATCTCAGCCTTACAGGTAAGGGAACTGGAATAAAGAGATGTGAGGTAATGGCCCAAGGCCACACAGCCAATAACGGCTCACGATTTTGAATCCAGCACAGTCCGTCTTCAGAGGCTATACTCTTAATTACCATGCTTGGCCTAGGGTGACCATACATCGCGGCTTGTTTGGGGGAGTCCCAGTTTTATATTTGTTGTCCTGGAGCATCGTTAATAGCATGTTCTTCTACCTGTAAATGTCCTTGGTTTGGACAATAATGATAGTCATCCTAGCTATAACTGGCTCTTTCCATTTGGTCCCTTTTTACTGTAAAATGCCATCCTTTAATCCTAATGCCCAAAGTGGTCTAACTTTTGGCTCTTTGTATAAAATAAATTTTGAACTAACCAGGGATACCGTTTCCTGTGGCTAGTAGCTCTCTGTGTTCTGCAAGTTGGGTGCATGTTTATACATCAGTAGACCAGTTGCATTGATCAAGAAATATTATTACACCCTTCATTGTGCAGCACGGCTGAGTTCTCAGACATGTAACCAAAATCTCAATGTCAGGTGTCCCTAAAAGAAATAATTCTAAAATAAAAGTTCTTTTATTCTAAACCCATGTTACATTTTTACCTAAGGCTATAGTCAATTAAACTTGATACCTTTTTGTTTTGTGTGTAGCTATTGAGCTATTTTTTCTTTAGCATTCTGAAATTGTACAACTAGATTTTCAACCAAACCGGACGGGGAGGTTACCTGTATGTATGGTATATTTTCTCTTGTTGTATTGGCCTATGATTAACAATTTGCTATGTTGGATATCACTCCAGCCTAAAGTATTAGAAAACTGTCAGATAATGTATTCACCTATTTTCTTGCCTTGTAATTATTATTTTATAAGCATGTCATCAACTTAATGTAATAAGATGATATTAATTATTCTCATTAAACTTGAGAATAAAATTGTTAAATAAGATATGACTATACCGAATGTGATCTGTTTGCCCCCACACTCTCCTCCTTCCCCTTGCTCTGTGCCCTGGGAGGCTGGTTCATTTGGGCGGCATCAACAGACTCCCTTGCGCTCTGACTTCCAGAGGGTTCTGCTCATTGCCTCCCATTGGGGGCACTTGTTAGAGACCTGAGGTCAGAGTGTTTATCCCTCTGGCTCTGTCCCTGCCTTATTTCCAAGGCCAACGACTATAGCTCCTGCCAGCAGTCCTGCTTTAGGTTTGGGTAACCATCCCCTCCCCTTACCCTTTCAGGCCTGGGGTAGTGACAGAACCAGCTCTTTTTAGCCCCTGGGGTAGTGCTCTGTTCTCTATTGGTTTACAAAAAAACTTGCGACATATTTGTAAATATCCCTTTATTAAACTCTCCTTGAATTACCCAGTTGATTATGCCATTCATTTCTTTCTGGGACTCATTTTGATACAATGGCTAAGACGAGAACCCTGAACTGACCGCCAGATACATCCTCCTATATCCTAACCACACTCTAGGTTTAGGACCTCCAGTTCAGCCACCTATACAATCACCCAGCCCAGGTGAAGCTGATTTTCCTCTTGGCCCTGCTTTCTTTTCATTTTATTCCTTCTCCTTGTTGTGATATCATTGCCTCAGCCATAATCATGCACTGAAGACCCTTCCTTCCTCGCTTTCCCTCAAGCCTCCTTATCAGTTCTTCACATGAAAGAGTGATGTTTTCAAAACCATCATGTCACTTCAGCATTTAAACTCTTCCACAGGCTCCTGTGGTACTTAACATCCAAACATCTTATTACCTGTAAGGTCCTACAGGCCCTGGCTCCTGACTTCCTCTCCAGCCTCAGGACACTGTCCCATTGCTTACCTCTTGCAGCCACACTGCCCTTCTGTTCAGTTCCTCAAACCAGCTGACATTTTCCTGTCTTGGGTCTGTGCCCTTGCTAGTCCCTCTGTCTCGGATGTTTGTCTTACCTCCACTCTGTGCTGGGTGGCATCTTCTCATTCTTCATGTCCCAGGTTTAATATCTTCTGAGTGTGGTCATTCGAGACCATGTTGTAAATAGGAACTATACTGTATTACCTTGGAATGTTTGAAGTTTTATTTTAATTAGGGCATTAAAAGGAAGCTATGCTAGCACTAACAACATAATTTCTTCCTCTAGAATTTGTCTTTGTTTAAAAGGAAAGACAACCTTGAGTGTACATATTGGTTCCTCCACTTAAAAGCCATAATATCTTGGCCAATATTTTTCACTTTTATGAATCTTAGATAGAAAGCATTCAATATAAAGCATTTCAGTATCAGTCAAGTGTTATCAATATTTATCGTATAGCAAGCATTAGGCTCTGAGAGTGGAACAGGACAGACACAGTTCCTGTCCTCCATCCTTCAGAATTTAGAGCATAATGGAGAGACAGACATGAATTCAGTCATCACTCACATGAGTAAATGTATGAGTGGGCAAGTGTGCTAGATGCTGTGATGGAAAGACACAAGGTGTTACAAGAGTATATAGCTGGGGGCCTATTTTAAATTATAAAACTGGATGTATCAATTAACTATGGTTATGGAACACTTCATTCCTAACCTCAGTGCCATTTTCTTCACTCAATATTTTTTTAAATTGCCAGATAACATTGTATGTATTTATCACGTACAACATGACATTTTGAAGTATATAAACATCGTAGAATGGTTAAATCTAATTAACATATATATTACCTAGCATTGTTGTCAGTTTGTGGTGACATCACTCTCTTTGCATTTTTCAAGGATACAATATATTTATCTTTAACTATAGTCACCTTGCTGGGAAATAGATCTCTTGAATGTATTCCTCTTATCTATCAGAAATTTTGTATCCGTTGATCATATCTCCCCATCTCCCCATACTCATACCCCACCCCCAACCATCCCAGCCTCTAGTAAGCATCATTCTACTCTTTACTTTTTTAGATTACACATATGATTAAAATCATGTAGTGTTTGTCTTTCTGTGCCTGGGTTATTTCACCTAACATAATGTCCTCCAAGTTTATCCACATAGTCACAAGTGACAGAATTTACTTCTTTCTTCTGGATGAATAGTATTTCCTTGTACATATACACCACATTGTATTTATTCATTTATCCACTGATGGACACTTAAGTTGATTCCATATCTTGCCTATACTGCAATAAACATGCGAGTGCAGATATTTCTTTGATATACTGATTTCATTTCCCTTGGATATACAACAAGTAGCGGAATTGCTGGATCATATGGTAGTACTATTTTTAGTTTATTGAGGAATCTCACACTGTTTTCCACAATGGCTGTACTAATTTACATTCCCACCAATACACTAGGGTTCCCTTTCTCCACATCCTTGCCAACACTTGTTACTTTTGGTCTTTTCAATAATAACCATTCTAGCTTGAGTGAGGTGATATCTCATTGTGGTTTTGATTTACATTTCCCCGATGATTAGTGATGTTGAACACTTTTCCATTTTCTGTTGGCCACTTGTATGCCTTCTTCTGAAAAATGTTTATTCGGGTCCTTTACCCATTTTTTAATTGTGTTATTTGTTTTCTTGCTATTGAGTTGTTTGAATTTCTTATATATTTTGGATATTAACCCCTCATCAGATGTATAGTTTGCAAATGTTTTTTTCTCATTTTGTAGGTTGTTTCTTTACTTTGTTGATTTTTTTCCTTGGCTGTGCAGAAACTTTTTAGTTTGATATAATCCTCTTTTTCTATTTTTGCTTTTGTTGCCTGTGTTTTGAGGAGATATCAAAAAAAAAAAAAAAATCATTGCCCAGGCTAATGTCATGGGGCTTTCCCCCTATGTTTTCTTCTAGGAGTTTTATAATTTCAGGCTTTACATTTTAATCTTTAATCCATTTTGAATTGATTTTAGTATATCATGAGAGTAAGTGTCTAATTTCATTCTTCTGCATGTGAATGCCCAGTTTTCTGACACCTTTTATTGAAGAGACTGCCCTTTCTGCGTTGTGCGAACCTCAGTGTCTTGTAAGAACAATCATTTATTACCTCTTACATGCTGCAGGTCAGCTGGAGTCCACTGATCTTGGCTGAGCTCTGCTGGTTGCCATGACTAATTTTAGCAGAACTTTCTCTGGTGTCTGCTGGTCAACTAAGGGTTGGGTGGCCCAAGCTGGGCTCCACTGCTGTGGCTGTGCTCCACATGTTCTTCCTGCTCCGTGGACCAGTGTGCTAGCCAAGGCATCTTCTTCTCATAGAGTTGTTACAGGTATCAGAGTCAAGCACAAACTCATTGTGATGGTTAATTTTAGGTGTCAACTTGGCTAGCCATGATATCCAGTTGTTTGATCAAAAACTAGTACAACTGTTGCTGTAAAGATATTTTGTAGATTAACATTTACAATCTGTTGACTTTAAGTAAAGCTGATTACCCTGTGTGGGTGGGGTCTAAGAGCCAAGATTGATGTTTCATGGAAAAGAAGGAATTTTGCCTCGAGACTGTAATATAGAAATCCTGCTGGAGTTTCCAACTTGCTGTCTTGCCCTACAGATTTCAGACTAAGACTGCACCCATCAACTCTTACCTGAATTTTCAGCCTGCTGGCCTGCTCAGAACATTTCAAGAATCAAAAGCTTCCACAATTAAATTCTTACAATCTCTGACTCTTTCTATATAGATGTATATGTGTGTGCACGCATACACACACACACACACACACACACACACACACACACACGATACTGGTTCTGTTTCTCTGGAAAACCCTGACTGACATACCCATTGAAATCTCTTAAGACCTGGGCTTGACCTAAAAAATTGTCACTATTAGACAAAGTAAGTCACATAACTAAGCCTGAAGTCAAAGGCAGGGAACATTCTCTGCCCATGATGAGGACATAGACAAGGGATGGATGTAGGAGGGAGAAAATAATTTAGGTCAATAATGCACTCTGTCATGCTAGGGAAGATTTTCTTTCTAAAGAAGCCACACTGAATTTGAGGCCTAAAAGATAAGTAGCAGTCAGTGCAGAGAAGAAAGGGAGAAGAAAATTCCAGGCAGAAAACATGTGATAGAATGCAGGAAAGGCTCGAGGAGGGAAAGAGTGTATGTCAAGAGACTAGTGATTCTAAGGAAAGGTGGGAAATGATGCTGGAGAGAGAGAAAGGAACCAGATGCCACAGAGCATGGTATCAGATGAAAAATTTCAGGATTTATTCTAACTGTAAATAGAAACCATAAAAATGTTTTAAGTACAATACTGATATGATAAATTTGCTTTTTGAAAATTATTACTCTAGCTGCTATATGGAAATTATATAGCAGGAGATCATTATATTAAAATTATCTTTAAAGTTATTGCAATAGTTCAGGCAAGAGACACATTTTTTTAGACTGGTTTAGTAGTAGTGAAGGAGAAAATGAAAATATGAGATACATGTTGTAGAAAAAAATTAATAGAAATTGGTAACTTCTGGAAGATGTCACTTTCTGAGACAGAAAACATTAGAGGAGAAACATATTTGGAGAGACTGATAAGTGAAACTTTCATTTAATTAGTAATAATTACTTAAGAGATAGGTTTCATTTTAATCAAGAATATCATTTATTTATAAGTGTTAAAAAAGAGGGGATACTAGCACACTACTAGCTTGAATAAAATCTCAAGCCTATTTTTCCCATTACTTAATGAAATTGAGTCTGGAAAATTACTTTTAATGTGCAATTTGATATCAGTTAATATAAGTGAGCCTAAGCTAATTTAATAATTTGTTGGTATGCATAATGAACTAGAATCTTATGTTATATAACTGTTTCAACAAAGTGATCCTATTTAAAGGCGATTAATAAAAGATGGTAGCACAATTGAAAAATACCTTTGCGAGGCTCCAGGGCAATGGACTTCAGTATGGTCATTAACTCCAGATCTTTACAATGAGTTATTCACAGCTGTTTCCATAACAGCCATTAAAATATTTACAACACAAATGCTTTAAGGTAGGCAGGTGTCATTGAGTATATCCATTATTAATAAGACTGATAGCAAAACAAAAATGTAAAAAGTGCTAAAAGAAGAAATAGAACATCACTGTGTTTTCTGATAATCTCTAATTGCACATACTATCCATACGCTTTGCCTGAAAAATAAATTTCCCGCAAGTTACATGATTTCTTTTCTCTTTGTTTAGGAACTTTAAGAGATGTTAGCTAGTCAATAGAAATAGCATCACTATTTTTAGTTCAAATCTTGCTATTAATACATGTTTTGCACTGACATATTTTCATAAATATTCAACTTTGAAAATTTTGAAAAAATTCGTGCATTTCCATTTATAGGAAGCGAACACCCAAGAGAAGTTCCTACACATAAAAATTAAAGAAGGAATAGATAAATAGGTAGATCTCAGTTTCGTGTGGGAGGGGAAACTGACTGGCAATGGAGTGGCAGGCAGCTAGCTCCTAATGTTCTATTTTAAATGCGTTGGAAGTCATAATTAAAAACAACAGATAAGATAAAAAATGTTCACATTTGACTACGGTACGTATTTATATATGTGACTTTCAGATTTTATTATTTTGAGATTTTGGAAATCAACAGTATTTCCAACAACGTAGTGGAAGTACAATGTGAATACTTGCCTTTGGATAAAAAGGAAGCTGCCTAGCTCTTCTCCGTTCTCCGAGTCTCTGTGGCAGCCATGATGGAGTTCCTCTCAGATCTCCCTTCTAGAGAGAATGTGCCAAACGGAGGGCAGTCAGTTTACAGCCTGCAGAACCTTCAGGATCCATTGCAGAATTCAAGCCTAAGACACAGTCTGCTTAAGCAGTGCTAACCAGTGCCTGCGCATAGTGAGTGTATTAGGGATTGCTCATTTCTGTGCCATGTGGAAATCCTCTAAAGGATAATTTGCTCTGGAGCTTCATTTTCGGCTGGCTGAGACCTCAAAGCTGTTTGAGCATCTTTCTGCCCAATCTTCCTTCCTACCCTCTCTATTTTCATAGGTATTGAAAGTCTGGAAAGTTCCTTGCTTCCCCTTTCTTATCTTTCACAAGGATTGTCCCCAGTGATCTACTGGACTTTTATCTTCTTCTTGGCATCTGCTTCCTAGAGGACCTAACCCGCACAATCCCTGATTTCTTTGGTGTGTGAATTCCCTCCTGTGTAATTCACTGTCACTGCTGGAGCCCTGCCTTAAAGCCTGTATTTAGTTGAGTTAACTTTCTTTTCAAGACATGTAAGTGACAAACATAAATAAGGCACTGTGCTAGGCATGATAGAAATACTAAGATGGTGCTTATCATTGACTTGCTCTGTAGTAGTGTTTATTGCATATCACATGCCGTAGGATGTCTTACTTATTTGTAAAAAAAAGTATTGTTTAAATAAAAAAAAAAGAAATACTAAGATGGTATGACACAATATTACTTTTAAGAAGTCTATATAATTGGGGACAGCAAACATATTAAAAAAAAAACAGTTAAAATATCCAAAAGGGGCTTTGAAAATGCAGAAAACACTTAGAATATCCTAGGAGAGAAGATGCCAAAGCTAAATCCCAAAGATAAGCAAGTGTTAAGCAGGTAAAGAAAAGTGAGAAGGACATTCCAGGCAAAACATGAGCAAAATTGCAATGTCCTGGAGCAGCAGGGAGTATGAGGAGCATGAAGCGTAGAGTGTTCAGGGCTAAGTATGTTCAGGGTCAAACATGTTCAGGGCTAAGCATGCCCAATACTAAGTATGTTCGGTGCTAAGCATGTTCAGTGCTGAGCAGCAGGAACTGTTCAGTGCCAAGTGTGAGAGTGGTAGGAGATGGATGGTGAACTAGATGCCATGGGAAAGGGATGGGAGCACCATGTACCTGACCAAGAAAACAGTACTTTGTTTCTAGGTCACAGGGAGTCACTGAGAGTTATTGACCAAATAGATGCATGCACTTCCATTTTCAGGCAGACTGTACCCTAAAATTATATGATCAGATTGGAATTTTAGGTAAATTACTCTGGCCATAGTGTGGCAAAAGGATTCGCAGAGGGGCCTGATCAGAACCAGTGAAAACAGGTTAGCTCGGCTGGGCGTGGTGGCTCACACCTGTAATCCCAACACTTTGGGAGGCTGTGGCGGGGGGATCACTTGAGGTCAGGCGTTCAAAACCAGCTTGACCAACGTGGAAAAACCCCATCTCTACTTTAAAAAAGAAATTAGCCAGGCATGGTGGCATGCACCTGTAGTCCCAGCTACTCTGGATGCTGAGGCAGAAGAATCACTTGAAACTGGGAGGCGGAGGTTGCAGTGAGTTGAGATTGCACCACTGCACTCCAGCCTGGGCAACAAAGCAAGACTCCATCTCCAAAAATAAAAATAAAAATACAAATAAAAACAGGTTAGCTCAAACATTCTTCCATATCCTGAGAAAACTGTAATTTTCTCCCATGATTTCTGCAAATTCCTGAGCTTATGGTGGAAGGCCTGTATTTTCAGTCACCTCAGATTCTAAACTTCTGCTTTGATTAGATGAGTTTAGTTCATCAACTGTCCTCCTGTCCACACTCTGCTTTCTTCATTCCACGTTGTATCCAACCAGACAGGCATTCAGTTTCCAGTTCACTTCCTGCCACCTCCATTCCCAAAGACCACTCCACATTCTTACCTTTCAACACATCCATGCAAACATGGCTTTTGGACATATAGAAAATTTTGCTTAAATATTTTTTTAGAAAAGTGGAGGGGAGGGATTTGAAGTGGAGCTACTTTCTCTCTTTTTTAAATTATATACTTTAAGTTCTGGGGTACGTGTGCAGAACGTGCAGTTTTGTTACATAGATATACATGTGCCATGGTGGTTTGCTGCATCCCTCAACTCATCACGTACATTAGGTATTTCTCCTAATGCTATCCCTCCCCTAGCCCCCCACTCCCTGACGGGCCCCAGTGTGTGATGTTCCCCTCTCTGTGTCCATGTGTTCTCACTGTTCATCTGGAAGTGGAGCTACTTTCTTTGAGCAAAAGAAAAAAAAAAAGCTTCTTTTAAAAAATCCCCTGATTGACAGTTTCTTATGAAGGTAAAATACTCTTACCATTTGATCCAGCAATCACATGCCTGTTTACCCAACTGAGTGACAAACTTCTGTCTGCACAAAAACGTGCACATGAATGTTTATAGCAGCTTTCTTTAATAATCACACAAAACTGGAAGCAATCAAGACATCTTTCAGTAGGTGAATGGATAAACAAACGTGGTACATCATACAATGGGATATTATTCAATGCTAAAAAGAAATGAGTTGTCAAGCCATGAAAAGACATGGAGGTGGCCAGGCGTGGTGGCTCAAGCCTGTAATCCCAGCACTTTGGGAAGCTGAGGCAGGAGGATCACCTGAGGTCAGGAGTTCGAGACCAGTCTGGCCAATATGGCAAAACCCTGTCTCTACTAAAAATACAAAAATAATTGGGTATGGTGGCGCACGCCAGTAATCCCAGCTACTTGAGAAGCTGAGGCAGGAGAATCTCTTAAATCTGGAAGGTGGAGGTTGCAGTGAACCAAGATCGCGCCACTGCACTCCAGCCTGGGTGACAGAAGGAGACTCTGACACACACACACACACACACACGCACACTCACACAAAAAACATGGTGGAAACTTACTCACATATTGGTAAGTGAAAGAAGCCAGTCTGAAAAGGATATATACTGTATGATTCCAACTATATGACATTTTGGAAAAGATAAAACAATAGAGATGGTGAAAAGATCAGGTGTGAGGGGATGTGAGAGGGAGGGGAGAAAGGAATAGGTAGAGCACAAGTGATTTTAGGACAGGGAAACGATTTCATGTGAAACCATAATGGTGGATATATATCACTATGCATTTCTCTAAACCCATACAATATACAACACAGAATAGAACTTTAATGTAAAGTATGGAGTATAGTTAATAATCTTCAATATTGATTTACTGATTATAACAAACGTTACAAATGTCAGTCATTATTCTTGGTCAAAGTCTTGAAAATAGGAGAAACTGCAGAGGTGGGAGATGGAGGGGATGGATGTATGGAAGTCTCCATTCTATCTACTCAGTTATCCTGTAATTCTGAAACTCTACTAAAATATCTATTAGTATTTGGTAATAATCTACTGCCCATTTCTACCAACTTAGTTGCAGACTTTTCACCTGAAAATTTTTTATTTAGTTTGTCCTTGTACTTTCTGTTCTCCTTGTTCATTTATCCTTAAAAGCAGCTTCGTTATATACTTTAATCCTATCTGTTACCAAGCCATGCCCAAAGAGTTTTAGCTTCTTTCCCCAAATATTTATCAGAGTATTTTCTTAAACTGATTGTTACTTCCTAACAAAAATATTGGTGCCAGCTGAAAAGACAATTTTTTTCACCCTGCTACATATGTATGCTAACACTCTACCCTGACAAACTGATGAAGTGTGACTTTGATGACTTAAGAACAAGTGATACTGGTTATGTCATCAAACGAGCAAAATTGGGAGATTGGATGATCAGATATAGTTTACCTGTTTGAAGGTTTATTAAATGTTAAAAATTTTCTGCCTCTCATTTCTTTTTTCCTTTCTGGTTGCCATTTTTTTTTCTGAACAATATCCTTTTTATTCAGTTTGCTTTGAATAACAGTTAAGCTGTTCTGCCCATAGAGTAGCCATTCTTTATTCCATTACTTTCTTAATAAACTTTCTTTCACATTAAGAAAATAAAAAAAGAGTCAGGCATGGTGGCTCACGCCTATAATCGCAGCACTTTGGGAGGCCAAGGCAGGTAGATCACTTGAGCCCAGGAGTTCGAGACCAGCCTGGGCAACATAGCAAGACTCTGTCTCTATTTAAAAAGAAAACAAAAAGTTAAGATAATAGTCACTATAAGTTTCCTTCAATAGATGTTGACCATATCCTCCATACCTCAATTAATGTGGCTCTTCTATTAGTTTCTCTTGAGTTCAAAAAAATTTGTGTATATATTTATTGACAAATAAAACTGTATATTTTTATCATGTGAAGGATGATGTTTGGAACTATGTATGGTAGACTTAATCAAGCAAATTAACATATGCATTAACATATATTTGCCACTTTTTGTGGTGAGAACACTTAAAATCTACTCTCAGTAATTTTCAAAATACATTGTTATTTACTACAGTCACGATGCTGTGCAATAAATCTCTTGAATCTATTTTTCTTACCTAACTGAAATTTTGTATCCTTTAACCAACATCTCCCAGACTTGCACTCTTCTACCTGCAGCCCTTGATATTCACCGTTCTACTTCTATGAGATCAACTTTTTTAGATTCCACATACAAGTGGGGTCATATAATATTTGTCTTTCTGTGCCTGGCTTATTTCTTTTTTTTTTCTTTTTAAAATTTCAATAGATTTTTGGGGAACAGGTGGTGTTTGGTTACATGAATAAATTATTTAGTGATGATCTCTGAGATTTTGGCGCACCCATCACCTGAGCAGTGTACACTGTATCCAATGTGCAATCTTTTACCTCTCACTCCCACCCTTTCCTCTGAGTCCTCAAAGTTCATTGCATCATTCTTACGCCTTTATAGCCTCACAGCTAAGCTCCCACTTATAAGTGAGAGCATATGGTGTTTGGTTTGCCATTCCTGAGTTACTTCACTTAGAATAATGATCTCTGATTCCATTCAGGTTGCTTCAATGCCATTATTTCATTCCTTTTTGTGACTGAGTAGTATTCCATGGTGTGTGTGTGTGTGTGTGTGTGTGTGTGTATAAGTGAGTGTGTGTGTATATACATACATACATATATATATATATATAAAACAATTTCTTTATCCACTCATCAATTGATAGGCATTTAGGCTGGTCCATATTTTTGCAATTGTGAATTGTGCTGCCACAGACATGCATTTGCAAGTATCTTTTTCATATAATGACTTTCTTTTCCTCTGGGTAGATAGATACCAAGTAGGGAGATTGCTGGATTACATGGTAGTTCTGTTTTTAGTTCTTTTAAGGAATCTCCACACTGTTTTCCATAGTGGTTGTACTAGTTTACACATCCACCAGCAGTGTGAAAGCGTTCCCTTTTCACCATATCCATGCCAATATCTATTTTTTTTTTTATTATGACCATTCTTGCAGGGGTAAGGTGGTATTGCATTGTGGTTTTGATTTACATTTCACTGATCATTAGATGTCGAGTATTTTTTCATGTTTCTTGGCCAATTGTATATCTTCTTTTGAAAACTGTCTATTCATGTCCTTAGCCCGCTTTTTGATGGGACTTTTTTTTTCTTGCTGATTTGTTGGCATTCCTTGTAGATTCTGGATATTAGTCCTTTTGTCAGATGTATAGATTGTGAAGATTTTAATCCATTCTGTGAGTTGTCTATTCTACTGATTGTTTCTTTTGGTTTGCAGAAGCTTTTTCATTTAATTAAGTCCCATCTATTTATTTTTGTTTTTGTTGCATTTGCTTTTGCGTTCTTGGTATGAAACCTTTGCCTAAACCAATGTCTAGAAGGGTTTTTTCTGATGTCATCTTCTAGAATTTTTATGGTTTTGGGTTTTAGATTTAGGTCCTTGATTCATCTTGAGTTGATTTTTGTATAAGGTGAGAGATGAGGATCCAGCTTCATTCTTCTACATGTGGCTTGCCAACTATCCCAGCACCATTTGTTGACTAGGGTGTCTTTTCCCCACTTTATGTTTTTGTTTGTTTTGCCAAAGATCAGTGGGCTGTAAGTATTTGGGTTTGTTTCTGGGTTCTCTATTCTATTCCATTGGTCTGTGTGCCTATTTTTATACCAGTACCATGCTGTTTCAGTGACTATGGCCTTATCACATAGTTTGAAGTCAGGTAATGTGATGCCTCCAGATTTGTTCTTTCTGCTTAGTCTTGCTTTGGCTCTGAGTGCTCTTTTTTGGTTCCATATGGTTTTAGAATTGTTTTTTCTATTTCTATGAAGAATGATGGTGGTATTTTGATGGGAATTGCATTGAATTTTTAGATTGCTTTTGGCAGTATGGTCATTCTACCCATCCATGAGCGTGGGATGTGTTTTGATTTGTTTGTGTTGTCTATGATTTCTTTCAGCAGTGTTTTGTAGTTTTCTTTGCAGAGGTCTTTCACCTCCATGGTTAGGTATATTCCTAAATATTTTATTTTTGCAGCTATTTGTAAAAGGGACTAAGTTCCTGATTTGATTCTCGATTTGGTCACTGTTGGTGTATAGCACAGCTTTTGATTTGTGTATATTAATTTTGTATCCTGAAACTTTGTTGAATTCATGTATCAGTTCTAGGAGCTTTTTGGCCATGGGGTGTCAAAAACCTTTGTTTTGTCATATCACCAGAATTGTTATTCTGGTTCCTTCTCATTTGGGTAGACTATGTCAGAGAGAAGATCTGGGACCCGAGGGCTGCTGTTCAGATTCTTTTCTCCCACAGGGTTCTCCCTTGATGTAGTGTTCTCCCCCTTCCCCTAGCGATGTGGCTTCCTGAGAGCTAAATTATAGTGATTATTATTTCTCTTCTGGATCTAGCCACCCAGCAGAGCTATTGGTTTTCGGGCTGGTACTGGGGGCTGTCTGCACAGTTCTGTGATGTGACAGGTCTCTCGTTCAGGTCTCTCAGCCATGGATAGCAGCACCTGCTCCAGTAGAGGTGGCAGGGGAGTGAAATGGACTCTGTGAGGGCCCTTAGTTGTGGTTTTGTTTATTGCACTAGTTTCATGTGGTTTGGCCTCCTACCAGGAGGTAGCGCTTTCAGGAGAGCATCAGCTACGGTAGTATAGGGAGGATCAGGTCATGGGTGGGGGCCTAGAGCTCCCAAGAGATTATGTACTTTGTCTTCGGGTGCCAGGTAGGTAGAGAAAGACCATCAGGTTAGGGGGGCAGGGTTAGGCATGTCTGAGCTCAGACTGTTTTTGGGTGGGGCTTGCTGCAGCCGCTGAGGGGGATGGGGTTGTGGTTAGGAGGCCAGTGAAGTTATGTTCCCAGTGGGATTATGGCTGCCTTTGCTGTGTCATGCAGGTGGCCAGGGAAGTAGGGGAAAGTCAACTGTTAACAGACCTCACCCAGCTCCCACATAGCCCAAAAGGCTGGTTTCACTCCCACTATGCCCCCGACCCCAACAACACCGAGATTATTTCCAGGCAGTGGGTGAGCAGGGCTGAAAACTTGCCTGAGGCCACCAGCCTCTTGGCTGAGAAATCAAGTAGGGAGCTTTCAGATTTTGCACCTCCCTGCCTGCTGTAGCTTCTGTGCTATGTCTGCACTCCTGATTCACCCCCTCCCCTGAGTTCTGTCCAGGAAACTCCGTGTTTGGTCAAAATTATTACAAAGTTCAGTTGGAAGTTTCCTTTTCCCTGTGGCCTTTCCCAGTTTTTCTGGCAACCCTCCCCAAGTACTTCTGCAAGACAAAGTCAGAAATGGCTTCCTTAGGGACACAGAGAGCCCACAGGGCTCTTCCCGCTGCTTCCTCTACCCCTGAATTTGGCTTGGCTCTCAAAATTTGTCTCAGCTCCAGGTAAGGTCAAATGCTTTTCCCATGATCTGGACCTTCAGGTTCCCCAGTGAGGGTGTGTTTTGGAGGGCAGATGATTCTTTTTTCACAATTTCACACTTTGGGCACTCACAGTTTTTTGGCTGTCTTCCAGGGCCTGCATGGTTCACTTCTTTAAAAGGGTTTATGAATTCTCTTGGTTTTCCTGGTATGTTCCTGTGCTAGTTCTTGGAGCAAAAGTTCACGATGTGAGTCTCTATAGGCTGCTCTGTCTGTTTGAGTGGTAACTGCAATTTAGTCCTGCCTCCTATCCACCATTTTCCCCAATTTCTCCCCATTGGCTTATTTCATTTAAACATAATATCTTTTAGGTTCATCCGTGTTGCAAATATGAAGTTGTCCTTGTTTTTAAGCCTGGGTAGTATTCTATTTTTTGTGTGTGTGCGTACACACATTTCATATATATATATATCCATTCATCTCTTCATGGACAGTTGGATTGATTCTGTATCTTCGCTATTGTGAATAATGCTGCAGTGAATATGGGGATGCAGGTATCTCTTCAACATGCTGATGTCTTTTGGATATATGCCTAGTAGTAGGATTTCTGGATCACATGGTAGTTCTATTTTTAGTTTTCTGAGGAACCTCCATACTGTCTTATATAATACCTGTACTAATTTGCAGTCACACCAAGAGTATTCAAGAAGTCCTCTTCTTTTCACATCCTTGTCAATACTTGCTATCTTTCATCTTTTTTATAGTAGCCATTCTAACAGGTGTGAGGTGATGTCTCATTATGGTTTTAATATGCATTTCCCTGATGATGAATGATGTTGAGCATTTTTTCATACAGCTGTTGGTCATTTGCTAGTCTTTTTTAGAGAAATGTCTATTTGGGTCCTTTGCTTAATTTGTTATCAGAGTTTTTTTTGTGTTGTTTAGTTGTTTGAGTTTCTTATATATTTTGAATATTCACTTTTCATCATCAGCAGTATGATTTGCAAACACTTTCTCCCATTCTATAGGTTGTTTCTTCACTCAGTTGTTTGTTTCCTTTACTGTGTAGAAACTTTTTAGTTTGATGTAATTCCATTTGTCTATTTTAGATTTTGTTGTCTATGCTTTTGAGGTCATAAGCAAAAAAATTATTCTCCAGACTGATATCATAAAACATTTTTTCTATGTTTTCTTCTAGGAGTTTTACAGCTTCAGGTCTTATATTTCAGTGTGTAATCCATTTTGAGTTAGTTTTTTATATAGTGTGAGATAAGGATCTAATTTTACTCTTCTTCATGAAGATATCCTGTTTTACCAAAACCAATGATTAAAAACACTGTCCTGTCTCCATTGTGTGTTCTTAGTACCTTTGTTGCAAATTAATTGACTAAATTAATGTGTATATTTATTTCTGTTTTCTATTTTGCTCCATTGATCAATGTGTCTGTTTTTATGCCAGTGTTATGCTGTTTTCATTACAATAGCTTTATAATATATTTTGAAATTGGGGGTGTGATGCCTCCAGATTTCTTCTTTTGCTCAAAATTGTTTTGACTATTTGGGGGTCCTTTGTGATTCTATACAAAGTTTACAGTTGTTTTCCTATTTCTGGGAAAAATGACATTGGAATTTCGATAGGGTTTGCATTGAATCTGTAGATTGCTTTGGTCAGTATGAACATTTTTAACAATAGTGATATATCTTTTCATTTATTTATGTCCCTCTCAATACTTTTCATCAATGTCTTACAGTTTTCTGTCTTTCACCTCCTTGGTTAAATGTATTCCTAATTGCATTGAAAAAATGGACTCTGAAAAAATATTCCTATTTTATTTTTGTAGCTATTGTGAATGGGATTGTGTCTTAATTTCATTTTCAAATAGATTGCTGTTAGTGTACAGAAATACCACTAATTTTTATATATGGATTTTGTAACCTGCAACTTTTTTGAATTTATTTATTAGTTATAACAGCTTTTTGGTGGCATCTTTAGGTTTTTCTATATGTAAGATCATGTCATCTGCAAACACTAACAATTTAACTTCTTTCCTTCCAATTTGGAAGCGTTTTATTTCTTTCTCTTTTCTAATTGCTCTAAGACTTCTAGTACTATGTTGAATAGAAGTAGTGAGAGTGAACATCCTTGTCATATTTCTGATCTTAAAAAACTTTCAACTTTTCACCATTATGAAAAGTTGATGTTAACTGCAGTTATTTCATAGAAGGCCTTTATTGGATTAAGAAATATTTCTTCTTATGTCTAATTTGTTAAGAGTTGATATTGAATTTTGTCAAATTTTTTTCTGAGGTGATCATATGGTTTTAGGCTTTGATTCTGTTAATATGGTTTATTGCATTTATAGAATTTTGTGTGCTGAACCATCTTTGCATCCCTTAAAAAATCCTACTTGATCATGCTGTATGATTCTTTGAAAGTGCTATTGAATTTGGTTTGCTAGTATTTTGTTGAGGATTTTTGCATCTACATTCATGAGGGATGTTGGCCTATAATTTTCTTTTCTTGTAGTGTCTTTGTTTAGCTTTTTAATCAAGGTATTGCTGGCCTCATAAAATGGTTTTGGAAGTATTCCCTCCTCTTCAATTTTTGGAGGAGTTTTTAAAGGATTGTTGTTAGTTATTCTTTAAATGTTTTGTAGAACTCAACAGTGAAGCCATCAGTTCCTGGGATTTTCTTCGATGAGAAACTTTTTATTACTGATTTAATCTCCTTACATATTATAAGCCTGTCCAGATTTTTTTATTCTTCATGATTCAGTCTTTTATTTCTTCACTATGTGTCTAGAAATTTATCCATTTCTTCTAGGTTATTCAATTTGTTATCATATAGTTGTTTATAGTAGTCTCTTAGGATTCATTGTATCTTTGTGGTATCAATTATAATGTTTCTCTTTGATTTCTGATTTTATTTATCTGAGTTTTCTCTCTTTTTTCATAGTAAAATGTTTTTACTAAAAGCTTGCCAAATTTGTTTACCTTTTCAAAAAACCAACTCTTAGTTTCATTCACCTTTTCTATTGTTTTTCTAGTCTTACTTTAATTCTGCTTGATCCTTATCATTTATTTCCTTCTACTAACTTTGGACTTAGTTTATTCTTTTTCTAGTCCCTTGAGGTGTAACATTGGGTTGTTTATTTGAGATCTTTATTCTTTTTGGTGTAGGCATTTATTGCTATAAACTTTCTTCTTCAACCTGATTTCTTACATCCCATAAGTTTCAATATGTTGTGTTTCCATTTTTAATTGTTTCAAGATATATTTAATTTTCCTTTTAACTTCTTTGATTCATTTGTTGTTCAGGAGCATGCTGTTTAATTTCCTTGTACTTGTGAATTTTCCAAAATTCCTCCTGTTATTATTTTTACTTTTATATTAGTGTTGTCAGAAAAGATTCTCAATATGATTTCAGTCTTTTTAAAATAAATATTAAATACACATTATATCTTATTATTAAGAGTATCTATCTCATAGATTAGATATAAAGGTTGGATAAAATAAATTTGTGTAAAGTCCTTTACATAATAAATGCTCAATTGATGTATTTCTGTATTTTCAGGACACTTGCTTCCCCTCCCAAGGAAGAGGTTGTAAAAACATTCCACTTATAGTGCACGATATACTCTTTTAAAAAATTAAAGACAGGATCTTGTTATGTTGTCTCCAAGCTGGCCTCAAAATCTTGGGCTCAAGTGATCCTCCCACCTCAGCCTCCTGAGCAGCTGAATAATGTTCTTAAAATAGCCTTTCTTTTAATGAAAACCCAAAATCAACCCCATCTGTGTACTATTTATCAATTTAGCTGAGGTCTTTTCCACAAGAAACTTACAGGTTAATGGTTGTTGACCTGTTTTCTTTTTTCCCTAATGTAATACCCCATGGATATCATTTTTCTCCTAAGAAGCCATGATTTGTTTCTTTAATGAAAGTGTTGTATGTGTTTAGGTGTGAAAATTCACACTAGCCAACAGAGACTTGCACTTAATGAGTTATTTAAAAAGAGACTGTTCGTGTTCTTTCATTATTGCTAGCATACTATTACTATTACTATTTTTGAATCCTGGAAACCAACTTAAATTAATAAAGGCCAAGTAGTTGTCATTTTCTTAGTTGACTCTTGCTTATACTGGTTATCAAGCTCATTGCCTGAGAATACTTACTCACTATCAGATTTTCTCCTAGAATGGAGGACTCTGTTATGCTGTGAACACTCATTATTTTAGACATTATGCTGAGAGAGAGCAGAGAAGGCATTTGGGGAGATTGCTTTCCCACATGTCATTGGATCATCTGATTATTGTTTTTTGCTTTATTGATCCATATAGATTCTCTTTGCAGGTATGAACAGTTGCTAAATTCAATAAAGATAAAATTAAAAGGCCCACCAAGAGCTAGAAAGATAATAATAGAATATCTCATTTTGCTGGTCCTGGGAAATGTCCCACTAACTTGTCTATTTCATTCCCCACACCCTTCTCAAGTATGCTGCATATTCACAATAGTAAAGGCATGGAATCAACTTAAATGCCCATCAACACTAGACTGGATAATGAAAATGTGCTATATTATACACCATGGGATACTTTGCAGTCATAAAAAAGGAGATCATGTCCTCTGCAGCAACATGGATGGAGCTGGAGGCCATTATCCTTAGCAAATAAATGCAGGAACAGAAAACCAAATACCACATGTTGTCACTTATAAGTGGGAGCTAAATTATGAGAACACATGGAAAAATGAGGGGGAGCAACAGACACTGGGGCCTACTGGAGACTGGAGGGTGGAGGATGGGATGAAGGAGAGGATTAGGAAAAATATTAATGGATACCAGGCTTAATAACTGGGTGATAAAATAATCTGTACAATAAACTCTCATGATACAAGTTTACCTATGTAAGAAACCTGCACATGTACCCCTGAACTTACAAGTTAAAAATAAAAATAAAAATATTTTTGCATCATAAAAAATTATAGTATAGAGGAATTTTAAATTGAGAAATATTCTTAGCAATTATCCAAATATGAACTCCAGAGAGATATTGTAATTTGCCTAGGGTAGCACACCTGGTAAGTGGAAAGGCCTGTGTGTTCTCATTAGCTCAATACTTTTTTCACCAACCACTCAACAAGTCATGTACCTGTTTGTTAGTAAAATAGAGTTTTCACTCCTTGAAAAAGAAAAGTAATTAAAGTCTACATTAATATACTAACCTTTGGAAGATTCAAGAATCTCCAAATTCATTGCCATATATATGAAGAAGCTTGACTTCTTTTCTTAGCATATTCAGCAACACACACACACGCACACACACACATATGTACACATGTACACTACCAACTGGTTGAAGTGGTGATTTCAATATAGATGTTAATAAAAGTGATGGTGATGAAAGAAAGAAACTCGTGAACTCCCTTCAGCTACACAATTCTATGAATTCCAATCTACTTACATGATGATATACTCAAAACACTGTTACCCTCATCCACAGAATGAGTTTCTTAACTTTTGTTTTACTTAAAAATTAGGATCATTTTGTTCATGGTTCATTTCAGTGTATGGTGATAGGAATATTCTAGAAGGATTATCAGCACTGACCACTCTGATGTGGGAATTGGAAAAATGAATGTCTTGAATATCATGCATTGGTAGTAAATGTTACTCTGGCATGATTAATTGTTTCCAGGAATTGAAATATGAGAGATTTGGTTTTGCTGGAAAGAAAGAACACTCAATCTTAAATTGGTTAAGGCATGTTCTTTGCCTAACTTATGCTCTATTTTGAAGAATATACTTGACAATAATATATATTCTGTGGCTGTTGGAGGAAATATTTTGTATATGTGTTTTAGAACTTTTTGGTTTAAAGTGTAGTTTATGTTTAATGTTTCTTATGATGTGTCCATTGTTGAACATGAGGTTTTGAAGTTCTGTATTATTATTGTATTATAGTCTACTTCTTTGTTCATAGCTATTCATATTTGCTTTATATATTTATTGTTGATGTTTGTGTGTATATATAGATAGATTAGATAGATAGATATAATTGTTATATCCTCTTAATGAATTGACTTCTTTATTACTACATAATTATCTTCTTTGCCTCATTTGACAGTTTTTGACCTAAAGTCTATTTTATCTAATATAAGTATGGCTACCCCTCCCCCTGCTCTTTTCTGGTCTCCATTTGAATGGACTATCATTTTCCATCTCATCACTTTTAGTCTATGTGTGTCCTTAAAGGAGAAATTAGTCTCTTATAGGCAGCATACAGTTAGGTTTTCTGTAAATTTATTCAGCCACTCTAGGTCTTTTGATTGGAGACATTAATTCATTTACATTCAAGGTAATTATTGTTAGATAAAAACTTAATACTGGCATTCTGTTAATTGTTTTCTGGTTGTTTTACAGCTCTTTGTTCCTTTCTTCCCCTCTTGCTGTCTTCCTTTGTAACTGGGTGATCTTCTCTGGTGGTATGTTTTTATTCCTTTCTTTCATCTTTTCTGTAACTATGATAGGTTTTTGTTTTGTGGTTACCATGAGGCTTCCATAAAATGTCTTACAGTTAAAATATGCTATTTTTTGTTCTCATTTATTTGTGGGAGCTAAAAATTAAATAATTGAACTGAGGGAGATAGAGAGTCAAAGGAGCCTTGGAAGGATAGTAGGGGGTGGGAGTGGGAAGTGGAGATGGTTAATAGGTTCAAAAATAGTTAGAAAGCATGAATAAAACCTAGTATTTGGTAGTGCAACTGGGTTACTATCATCAAAAATAATTTAATTGTACATTTTAAAATAACTAAAAGGGTATAATTGGATTGTTTGTAACACAAAGGATAAATGCTTGAGGAGATGGAAACACCATTTACCCTGATGTAATTATTACACATTTCATGCTTATATCACAACATCTCATGTAACCCATAAATATATACATCTATTATGTACCCACACAAATTTAAAAAATTAAAAAATAAATAAAAATAAAATATGCTGTTTTAAACTGATAACACCTTAACTTTGATCATGTTTTTAAAACTTTACACTTTTACTCTCCTCTACATTTTATTTTTTCAATGTCATGATTTAGATATTTTTATATGTATCCCTTAACATATTACTATATGTATTATTTTTAATAGTTATGTCTTTTAACCTTTATACTAAAGTGATTTACCCACAACCATTACACTGTTAGAGTATTCTGAGTTTGACTTTGAAATTAATTTTCCCAGTGTTTTTTATGTTCATTTTTTCATTCATTCATTCATTCATTCATTCATTCATTCATTCACTACCTACTAGTGTCCTTTTCTTTCAGCTTGGAGAATTCCATTTAGCATTTCTTGTGAGATAGGTTTGGTGGTGACGAACTCTCTCAGCTTTTGTTTGTCTGGAAATGTCTTTAACTCTCCTTTCTGAAGGATAATTTTGCTAGGTACAGTATTCTGGGTTGGCAGGCTTTTTGGCTTTTGTTTTGTTTTGTTTTATCCTTCAACCCATTGAGTATAACATCCTATTCTCTCCTGGCCTGTAAAGCGTCTGCTGATAAATTGGCTGCTAGCCTTATTGGAGCTCTGGTACATGTGATTTGCTCCTTTTCTCTTGCTGCTTTCAGGATCCTCTCTGTTTGTTTTCTGATAGTTTGATTATAATATGTCTTTGAATCTGATTAGAGACCTTTGACCTTCCTATACCTGGATATTTATATCTTCCAATTAGTAAGTTTGCTGCTATAATTTCTTTAAATAATCTTTTTACCTCTTTCACTCTTCTTTCTCCCTCTTGAATTCCTATAACTGAAATATTTGCTCTTTTGATGTTGTCCCTTAAATCAATAATATTTCTTTATTTTTTATTCTTTTTTCTCCTCTGACTGTATATTTTCAAATAACCTGTCTTTGAGTTCACAGATTTTTCTGCTTGATCATTTCTGTTGTTGATCTCTCTATTCCATTTTTCATTTCATTTATTATATTTTTCAGCTCCAGAATTTTTTGATTTCTTTTTTTAAAGCTATTATTTTAATGTCACTGACAAATTTTTTATTTTCGTTGTTCATTGTTTTCCTGATTTCATTGAAATGTTCTGTATTTTCTTGAAGTTTACTGAGCTTCTTTAAAATATTTGTTTTGAATTATTTGTCAGGCAGTTCATTTATCCCAATTTTAAAGGTCAGCTACTGGGAGATTATTGTATTATTTTAGTGGTGTTTGCATCTCTCTGATTTTTCATGTTTCTAGTCTTATGTTGACTTCTACACATTTAAAGAAGTAGAGATTTACTTCAGTCTTTGCAGGCTGGATTTGTCTGGGAAATCTCTTTACCAGTCATGTTGTTCAGAGATTCTGAGAAGGCTGTCTGGCATGGTTCATGGGCAAACTTGCTGCTGGAGTCTTCAGACAGGCTGGCCTGGTGCTTGGCTCAGTGGGTGAATGAGACTAGCACCTGGATATACTAGGCTAGATCTGTTAATTCGGTGCACATGGATGGGCCTGAAGCCTATATCTGTAGGGGCCAGCCTGAAGCCTGGGTTTTTGAGGGCTAATCTGGCCCTGGGGTAGCCCCTGAAGCTTAGTTGGCAGAGTGCAGCCAGATGGTGACATGGTGAGATGGGCTTGGCACCTGGGTTTACTGGGATGAGCTGGAGCCTGAATTCATGGGGGCTATCCTGATGCTGGGATGAGTCTGGGGACTGAGTTCACAAAGGTGGGCCTGAGTCCAAGGTTTGCAAGGGTGGCCCTGGGGCCTCAGTCTGTAGGGACTGACCTGACACTAGGGTCTGCTGGGAGGGACTTAGACCTTGGGTTTGCTACAGAATACGTGTACTCTTAAGTCTACTAGATCATTGAATGGCAGGGGCTGGCCTGGAAGGTAGAGCAACAGGGACCAGCCTGGCACTAGAAAGACTTGGACCCTCTGTCTATGCATTCTGGCCTAGTGCCTGAGGCCAGGGATCCCAACCTGCCACTAGGGTGGGCCCAAAGCCTGGGTCTATGTGTGCCAACATGGCCCTGGGCTGGTCTGAAACCTGGAGCAGGCTTAGAGCCAGGGGCCGTAGGGGCAGGCTTGACAGTGGGTGGACCTGTATCCTATATCCACAGGGATTGTCCTGGAGTCTGGGTCTATGAGTGCTGGCCTGACGACTAGGGCTTTGGGAGATAGCCTGGTACTGGGGTGGGTTTGAAGCTTGGACTAGGGCTAATCTGAAGCCTGAGACTGTTGGCTCTACTCAGCAGTGGGGAAGGCCCAGAGACCAAGTCTACCAGGCAAAGCCTGGAGCCTGAGACCTTTGCAACAGTTTAATTTTATTTGCAATTATCTTAAAAATCTGTTTCTCTGAGGCTTGTCTTGAAACCCTCCTGTCAGGTATTTAGACTCTTATTTGCTTTTAATACTTCCATTGTCTTGAATTCTTAAATCTTTGCAGCATCTTGAATTATTTAATTTCTTTGGGTTCTGGAGCCTGAGGCTGCAAAATCCTGTCTGGCACCAGGGAAGGCCTGGAAGCTTAATCTTCTGGTACTGGCCTAGAGTCTGGGGCTAGTGGCGGCCTGCATGGCACCGGATTTACTAAGATGGGTCTGGTACTAGGGTCTGAGGCAACATCTGGTGCTCACTTCCTTCTCATTTTCCCACACAGAGGGTGTCTCTTTCTATGTGTGCTACCTGAAATTGAGGAAAGAGTCATTCAAACATTGTAAAACTGTCCTTTCTACCATCTTCAATGTATCACTTTATTTCTGTGCTACATCTAGGTACAGTAGTCTCTCACCTATTTCCTTTAGCTCTTATGAATGCGATTTTTTTTGTGTGTGTGGATAGTTTTCAAATTGATGTTTCGTAGGGGACTGAGCATTGGAAAGTCTTATTCTGCCATCTTGCTGACATCTTTCTCCAGTCACTTTTGTATCTCTTTTTTTACAGAAAAGCGCATTCACACAGACACACATCCACACAGCACAAAACATACACATTTCCACAATAATTCTTAAAACTTAACACATATTAATAATTATCAAATTAACTATAGTCAGTGAGGCTAGAGAAGAGCAAGTCTGGGCCATCTTTTAGTAAAGTTTGAGTTTTGCAATAGTTTCATTTTATTTGCATTTCTCTTCAAACTCTGTTTTCTCTGAGGTTTGTCTTTAAACCCTACTGTTGGGTATTTAGATTCTTTTTTGCTTTTAATATTTCCACTATCTTGAATTCTTAAATATTTACAGCATCTTGAATTCCTCAATTCCTTTGAATTAGTGATATGGTTTGGCTCTGTCTCCACCCAAATCTCATCTTGAATTGTAATCTCCATAATTCCCATGTGTCTAGGAAGAGACCTGGTAGGAGGTGATTAGACCATGGGGGCAGTTTCCTCCATGCTGTTCTCATGATAGTGAGTAAGTTCTCATGAGATCTGATGGTTTTATAAGGAGCTCTTTCCCCTTCGTTCCTTGCTTCTTCTCTCTCCTGCTGCCCTGTGAAGAGGTGTCTCCTGCCATGATTGTACATTTCTTGTGACCTCCCTAGCCATGCAGAACTGTGAATCAATTAAACCTCTTTCCTTTATGAATTACCTAGCCTCAGGCAGTTCTTTATAGCAGTGTGAAAATGAACTAATACAATTAGTATTCTGGTCATGTAGAAAACATGTTTTTACTTTGAACATAAGTTCAATGTGTTGCATTCTGTGGTCACATTTAGATAGTAATAAGCTTAGCCAAAAACGTGGGCTGCTGAGGATATTGTATGCCTTGTTTGCTCATTCATAACATCAGAATGTTACCTAAAATTTCCAAGCAGGGTTCAACTGGTACCCAGTATAGAATAATGATTATGCATGCAGTGCTTGTGGACTTATGATTTTGCAATGGCAATGAAAAGATGAAAGAATGGAGAAGGACAAACCCAAACCATGAAATGACAACAAAAGATATTTTACTAAAGTATAACTATAATCTAACAATCTCTAAATAGTAAACAACGAGGTTCTGCTTTAAAATTATTAATGAAAACCCTTAGCCAGTTGTGGATAAGGAAAAGCCTATGCTTTCTTCCTATATTGTTGTTTTTCATTACTTACGGCCCTGAATTGCCTATTTCTTTTAATAAATCTATATACTGTCCATTGCAGATAACTATTTCTGCACTTTGAAGTAGCTCAAGTTCTAAGATTTTAAATAAAATGGCCCATCAACTTGATTTCTGAGGAAGTTTTGCTTCTTACATTTTATAAAATGTAGGTCTCCAATTAATTATTGTTTTGGGATGGTTTCTCTCTTCATTTACATAAACCTGAAACCCGAACTTGCTATTTTCCTCTAAATATGACAGGACTGCTACCTCTCTATTTTGCCACATACGACTTGTTCTTTCTTTCTCTTTAACTTCTTTTGCTTTGAGAGAAATGATCTACAGATCGATAAGGATGAAAAGGCTTCCTTGGGTTTTGTTTCTTTATATATAAAACAACTTTGTAGCTCTCTAATCTCTTGGCCTTGCTTTAATGATCCTTAGTTTTAGATCATCTAGTCATTCTCTCTGGTCCTGGTTCAATAAAATTTGGTTCTTGTTTCTTTTATCTTTTCAAGGAGCAAGCCCCTGCTGAGCCAGGTGGAAGCTCTGTGGCAGGTCATGGTCATATCAATGGTGGCGGTGAACCCATCTCTCATGGTGCATCTTGCTTTTGATTCTGTCCTGGGATGACTGACAAGGAGTGAGAGGCCAGCCTCTGAAACTGCAGAGTCCCAGTGTTTGGTTTCCATGACCACCCTGCCGCGTCACCATTTGCTCCTGCACCACATGTAGTTCATGAAAGGATTTTAGCACACTATACCCATCCTGGTTCTGGGGGAAGTAAATAGATTCTCTGGAGGCTTGGCATATCTATTAATCTTCTGGCACAGAGACTTTAGAAATCTGTTGTCTGAAAAGAACATACTTCTCCTCAGTTAATATTCTATTTGCTAATTAATATCCATACCTTGATTCATTGTGAGTTGGTCACAGTACATAATTGCTGTTTCTGAAATTCCTGTGACTCAAACACCAAAAAAATGTGTGAATTTCCTCCTGTTAAAGAGGAGAGGTTAATGACACTGAGTCACCCAAGAGCATAGAGGAAATTTCTTGGAGCATCTGGCACCTCCAGGAAATTGAGTACAGCATTTCTTGAGCTCCTGCTAAATACCTTTATGAGTGCCAAGCAATTTGTGGTAGACAGAAAAATAAAAGATAGTCCGTGGCTGTAGACTACAGAGTTAAGGATACAATTCTAGTAAGTGGAAATCAGCTAGATAATAATTTACTGTGGCACAATGTGTTAAATAGTGCTGAGAACTGGCTAGTAAAGAAAGCTTTATGGGTGAGGTATGCCACAGAAGAAAGGGTGCAGGCCTTGGAATTGCAATGGTGTAGATATGATTTTCCACTATCTAATCCTCGATTAGATCGAGGATCTTGGGCAAGTTATTTAAATTCTCTGAGCTCAGTTTCTTCAATTTCAAAATGCAACAAATCATAGTTACTTGTCAAGGCTGTGAGAATTAAATGTGACAATTGTAAAGTATAATTAACAGATGGTAATTAAGCTTGAGGAGGTAATATTAGAAGTGCACCACAAAGGCTTGATAAGTAAAGCTGAATATAGATTGATGGGGAGGGAGTCAGAGAGTGTCTTGTGACTGTTCAGATTTGAGTCATTATTAGTTATTTCAGTTTTGTCTAAGTTAGCATTTTCCTAAGTATGGACCACCCACACAAGATTAACCCCAATCATGTATCTCTGTGTGTGTGTGTATGTATGCATGTGTGCTTGCATGTATATACTTATATATTCCATATATATTCACATAATGTATATCTATAAATACATACTCTGTATTCATTTTTATGGCATCCATTGAAATGATGTATTTGCATGTCACTTTCCCTCTGAGTTCCTTAACCTTAGATCATTCATCTTATCTACAATCCCTTGGAAATTGTAGTGGTTCAGTGAATGTTTGGGGAAAAAAAGTAAGGGAGAGAGACAGAAAGCCAGTAGAAGGAAAGAGAGAGAAAGAAAGAAGGATAAGTGGAATAGAATGGAATGAAAAGAACAAAATTGAATAAAATTAAATGATATATTATAATCTGATGGTCAAGAATTTGTACTCTAGAGCCAGAGTATCTGGTGTTAAATCATAGTCTGGCTGCCATGAGATAGCTATGTGGTTGGGGGAAAGTTATTTATTATCCTCTTTCATCTCTGAAATGAGAAAAATAATAGTATGTACCTCATAGGGTAGTTATGAGGATTAAAGGAATTGAACATATAAAGCACTTAAAATAGTGCCTAGACTATAATACACACTCAATAACTTTTGACTATTATAATCTGTTCTTAAAGATTTAGTCCAGGAAGCAGCAGAGCATGTAGGAAGAACATGGAATTTTTAATCAAATAAACTTAGTGTTGAATCTCCGGTTTGACAGTTACTAGTTTAGGAGCAATTTTTGGCCTCCTTAATATTTTCCTAATAATTGTAAAAGTGTGGGGGATAGTAATTAATAAGCTACCACTAAGGTTTGATATGAATATTAAATAAAATAAGGTGTGTAAAAATGTGTAATAGACTTGGCACATTATAATGCTTCATTTTCCTAAGACATATCATTGTTCCGTCACTTATCCACCATTCCATTCTGATATTTAGGAACACTGACATCTAAAATTGCAGCAATTGATTTCCTTGTCTTGTCTACTTATAGCAATGTATTAGTTTTCATGCATGCATTGATAGATACATTATTTTCCTACCTCAACAGGGAGAAGTAAATGTGACATTATAATTTTTACCTATATTCACGGAGGCCCTTCTGTAATTAACAATTTGTGGCAGGGGAATTCACAAGGGAGCCATAAGAAAAAATAATTTAAGTTTATTCATTATGTTCTTGTTTTTGCCTACGTTGTCTAGGAAATTAGTCTCCAAACTATTAAAAAAGCAGATGATTAGATACTTCCCCAGTGCTTACAACTCTAGCTTTCCATCAGTGTGGAGAAGGCTCTAGAAATTTCCAGAGAAGCAGTCGCTCTTGAAATGGAAGCAGACACTGACTTAGTTTTGGTGGGATTTGGACATGAGGGTGGTGGAAGGAAAAATAGTAAGAGAAAGGTGAAATCAAGTTAAAATAGAAATGAGCAGTAAGGGTAACTCTGAAAAGCATAGGAGGTCACAGAGATACAGCTCAGGAGAGGGGATCTGACTGTGGAGGAAGGGGAACATTGTGAGAGGGATTATGTAGACTGTACACTGAGTGGAGTCCTAGCATTTTTCATGTCATCTTAAGGACCCACATCTCTACTCCCAGCCTACGACAGCTGCTGATCACTGGGTGTGGAAAGTGCTTCTCCCAATAGCTTGCTTGTCTGGGCACTGAGAAGCTTCAGGCAGAGCAATGAAT
Organism: Macaca fascicularis; assembly: GCF_037993035.2. Classification (NCBI taxonomy): domain Eukaryota; kingdom Metazoa; phylum Chordata; class Mammalia; order Primates; family Cercopithecidae; genus Macaca; species Macaca fascicularis. Next base: position 20,878,818 of record NC_088375.1, read on the forward strand.
GGTTTAAACAGAAGAGGGATATAGTTGGGAAATAAAGAAAATCTACACCCTGGTTTTGCAAAAAACTAACATTAGACTTTGGGCAAGTTATTTAATCTCTTTGGATCCAATTTCCTCATCTTGGGGATGAAGAGATTGGAGTCCATGACCTCTAACGTTTCCTCCAGATTTGTGAGTCTTTGTTTCTAATGTATTTCTCTTATCCACCTACTCACATTATCTTCTAGATTTAGGATTTGTGGCATTTCCAACTTAATGGAGGGTATTTCTCATCTAGAGCCCTATACCCCAAAACTGGTTCCCGACTCTTTCTCTGGGAATGAAAGAGTTCTGTCTATACCAAATGGCTATTTCATAAGCTTATTTGGTCAATCTTCAGTGGTCTTAAAAAAATTTTTTTTATAAACCCCAAGAATTAAATTTTTGTTTATTTTAAGCTATTGTTTGGAATGAAATCCACCGAATCTTACTCCTTATTTTGTACCCAGTTTAAGGCAGTGGTTCTTACATATTAAAATATGCCTTTCAGATATTCAATATTTAAACAAATAAAAAACTTTTCTCTCTTCTTTTTTTCTCCCAATTAAAATGTGTTTTTTATTTTTGTTGACATCATGCAAGCGGAATTTTTTCCAAAATATTTTCAAAAATCTGCCTCAGATCTGAGATTACCCTTCAAAAACTGGGACCAGGATAAATAAGTACGAGCAGCCAAAATAGAAAATGTTTTGCAACCTTAATTGCAGCATCTGCTAAATTAGGCTGCAGGTTATAGAGATTCCTTTGCCCAGTGTAGTCATAGCTGTTACCCTCCCACTGCCTCTGCTCTGATTAGACTCTCATCCTCCCACTTTGATTACCAGAACAGTCTTCTTGCTGGTTGCCCTGCCTCTAGTCTCCCTTGCTCCCAGGCACACACTCTTTTGCTCACACGTCACCTACCTAAATCTGTAGACTCCTGTCACTGAGTGTAAAGGCCTTAGAAAATGATCACGCAAAAATCACATACATCTTTTTCCCAAAACCTGGCAGTGAATCTACAAAAAACAACTGAGTCCTTACCACAATGTTTAGGATTCTACAAGATTCAGCACGGAGCTGAAGCTAGCTTTCCAGGTGCTTTTCAAATTTTTCTCTAAAAGCCTTCACTCCCTGCTGCATAGAGAATTCTTAAACCCCAAATCTATCATACACTATCTCATATACTAATCTTTTCCATTCCCAGAGCCCAGAATGCTTTTTTTTTCACTTGCATATAGTTCGCCTCTTCTTCAAAGCTTAGCTCAAATGCTTTATTTTCCAGAAAGCTTTCTTGATGGCCACAGATAAAACAATTGTTTCTCGTTATTTATTTCCAAACCACACTGCTGTTTAGCACATATTTCATTCCAACTTGTCTTAGAATTGCTTTTATTCATTTTTTTCCTTACTTGGAAGTCAGTAAACTCCACACAATAAGGGTACGAGTATGCCACAATCATTTCCACGTCCCATGGGACTTAGCGCAATGTCTGAAACATAGTGGAAGCTCAAAAAATATTGATTGAAATTTAAAGCTATTCCTTAATTCCAACCCACTTCCTCATCTCATTGCACTCATTAAGAAAACAGGAGAAAGAGAAGCAATAACAAACGGAGATTAGCAGGGTCTCTCTTGGGTGGATTTAGGAAACAAACAGGGAAGATTTCTGGAGAGGAGCACTAAAGAGAAGACACTAGGGCAAATCAACAGTGGTCCTGACAGGAGGTCTCAAAGTCAGAGAGATTAAAAGGCAAGTGTTGATTAAGCATCATGACATTCCAAGGTTGAGAGAGGGATTTTAAGTAGTGTTGGTAATGTGTGGGTGTCCTAACAGGAATACTAACTATGCAGTGAACCTTGGCAGTCAAGAGGTGACAGAGAATATATGCTGAGTATGGTGTCAAGGAAGAGGTTGGGGAAAAAGTCGAGCCTAAACTAAGTAAATTGCAGGGGATGAAAGTCGTAGAAAACAAGCTGCATTTAGGAAGGAAAAGCAAGTCAGAGGTCAGCCTTACAAACAAGACTCGGCCCATACCATTTGAAGGTGGGAGACAGAGAGGGCCAACGGGGTGGTCATACTCAAGACCTATCTTTATCACACTGGATGGTGTCTCTGGCCAGTGAGTTGAGGTTGCGATTGTATTATTTTCCAGGCAAAGATATGCTTGAATTACTTAGTGGGACAGAGCATAATGTAATAGGCTTCAGTGATTGGAGCTAGCAAATCTGAGGAAGGTAGGGACTGGTGGCAGTGCTCAGCTCTGACTTCTTCCAAGGTGAATTATAAACTTAAATGTCAATCGATCAGGTTTTAAATTGTATTCTAAAACCTCCATGCAACAGCTATGGTGATGATAGAAAATTTTCCGTTAAAAAAGTAGGAAGTACTAAGGATTGTGTTAAAATTTAGACAGAATTTTCCACTTCTTAATTCACATTTAGCAGAATTTTTCCACTTCTTAATCCATACTGCTCTACAGAATAGATATCTCAGCTCTGTTGGCACCATTGTCCAGAGAAAGTAACAAATAAGAGATTTACTTTTCTGTGAATTTGTTGCCTGTATCACATCTGCTTATTTTGAGGCTTTTTGCCTTTCTCTTCTTGGAAATGACCTGAAGTTCCCCTGATGTAGTTACTTAGCTTGGCTGAAAGGACAAGGGTAGCCTTGTGTCTTGGTTTCATTGATTATCTGTGAACCCGCATAAATGTCTTAATCATGGCAAGATTAAGTTTTCTTATCTGAAGCATGTAGACACTACTCAATTCATAAGATTGCTGTAAGGACAAAAATAAAATAAAATAACATGATCTGGTTGCCATAATTGTGACTATTACTGATAAAGGCTCCATGAAATTCTGCTTTTAAGTAACCTATGCAAGTAAGTATTTGACTACAGGATTCTTTTAAAATAACACCTTTTTATACTTTGCATAACTAAAGTTTAATGCTCCATTTTTACATAATACAATTATTACCTTGCTAGCTTCCTGAGCCCCAGTTTTTATAACAGTGAAGTGAAAATAGAAAGCCTAGCAGGCTTCTAGAATGTTAAAACTTGGCCTTGTAATTATTTCTTATTCCATATTTTAGTCATTTCGCTTGTTCAGCCAATGACTAAAACTTTTTTTGAATACAGACAGGAATACAAGTTCCTTATATGCAATGTACAAAATGTAGAAAAATAAAAAGAATAAAATTTAAATATCGTATATCCACTGTTAACATTTAGATTTACTTTTTATTATTCTTTTTTATATTCCTACATATAAGTATATTTTTACAAACATTCATTTGTATACCCTGCTTTCCCCATTCCTTAACAATTTTCCTACAATGTAACAGTCAATGCATGCAAATATTATGTCCTAAGAATATGATTTAATCAATCATTTAATTGATTGTTCTCCTACTCGGCATACTTTGGAGCAACTTTCCATTTTTACGAATAAATTCCAGATGTTACTCAGGATAATTTACATAAGACTTTCTTGACTTCCTCTCTCATTTTCACATCTTGTGGAAGTTACAAGCTGTTTCTCTATAGTGTTGGACAAATTTCTATGGAGATCACATTCTCATGGCCAGCTTTGGCTCTCTGCTGTTACAGATACCAAGCTAGCTTAATTTCTGGGTAACTTTATTCTCTCCCCTCTTTTCACGCCTCCCCCTCTTCATGCCTTTAACTCTGGCAAGGAGCTTAGGCCTCTTCTGGGATGTACACACAGACATGGTACACCCCTTCTGTTCCAATGTGTGATAGCAGATCTAGCTGAAGCTATGCTGGAACTTCTTTAGTGTTCTTCCAGAGATGTAGTTAAAACTGGCACCAATTTCAAATACATTTGTTTTCTGGATTATATGTCTTTGAATGCGACGCCATGGTGAAATGAAGAGGCCCCATGAGGCCCGGGTCTCTCTTTAAATTACATTTGAGATAGCCTGTATAAATAAAATTGTTTGGCAAAAGGCTACGATTTCTTTTTTTTTGAAATGGAGTTTCACTCTTGTTGCCCAGGTTGGAATGCAATGGTGTGATCTTGGCTCGCTACAACCTCTGCCTCCCGGGTTCAAGTGATTCTCCTGCCTCAGTCCCCCAAGTAGCTGGGATTACAGGCCCCTGCCACCATGCCCAGCTAATTTTATTTTATTTTATTTATTTATTTTTTTAGTAGAGATGGGATGCCACCATGTTGACCAGGCTGGTCTTGAACTTCTGACCTCAGGTGATCCACCCACCTTGGCCTCCCAAAGTGCTGGGATTACGGGCATGAGCCACTGAGCCCAGCCAGCTATGAATATTTTTATGTCTATGGAAACATATTGCCGAGTTCCTTTCCATAAGTGTTATATTAATTTAGACTCCCACTAGCACTGAGATTGTCCATCTAACAGCCACTGACTCTTAAAATAAGCTGAAACTCCCACTACTTGTTTCCACACTTAGCCCTCTGAAAGTATTCGCAATTCTCACAAGCAGGACTCACATATTTTTCCTTTGTGCACCCACTGCTCTGAGTACACAACTTGTGATAGAACTAATCATGTGGTATCAAAATTATTTGTACATCTAGCTTCTTTAAAACAAATCTCTCAAGGTCAAGGTCAAGGTCAAGGTCAAGTCTTTCTCTCCTCTGTGACCTTAGCACAGAACATAAGTGCTGACTGGAACTGGTCAGGTCTTCAGTGCACATTGTTGTTAGACATAGAAACTGATCTGATGAGTGTGAATCAGCTACTTCTGAACTCTGAGAAGTATCCAGTCTACTTAAGGCCATTTCACAGCACAGTTGTACTTTTCCTGTAAGTCCAAACCAGCATTCTCCCTAGCCTTCCTGCAATACTTGAACTCACTTGCTTGGCTTTCTACCATTCTCTCTCACACCTACACACCAATCACATGCTGTTTCCTTTGCTCGGAATGTCCTTCCTTCCATTTCCCACATGACAATTTCCCCTTTATCCCTTAAGACTCAATTCAGAGTGCACCCTAATGTTGCCCACCCCAACATCCCCCAGGAAGAGTTAGTCTTTTTCTTTGCAGTTCAAGGGCTCATTGTTCATACAGCTTTTGGAGTATTTCCATATCATATTGAATTTATCAGTTTAATGGCCTTTCTTTTTCCATAGATGTGTGTTCTTAAAATTATAGGTCACAACTCATCAGTACCTGGAATTAATTTTAGTTATGGCATTCCACATTAAAAGGAAGAACAGAGTAGAATACATAGAAAATATCAGAGTACATTCCATAGAGTAAGAATAAATATTTCATAAAATTTTGAGTGTGTTGTGTGAGTAGGAAGTGTATGGGGCTGCAATATAAAATGTATTTTTTGAGTTTTATTTTTAATTGACAAATAATAGTTGTATATATTTATGGGGTACAAGGTGATATTACAATACATGTGTACATTGTGGAATAATCAAATCAGGATAATTAGCATATGAATAATCTCAAATATTTATCATTTTTTGGTGGTGAGAACATTTAAAATTCTCCCTTTCGGCTGTTTCAAAATATACAACACATTATTGTTAACTATATTCACCTTCTTCCTTTGGGTTGTGATTGAATTACTTAAAATCAACTGCTCTATCTATGAGCCTTTAGGATAGGGATGCTGCCTTATTATCTTTGTATTCCTAGGGTCTTAAATAGAACCAATCCAAAAATTCTTAATGGTACAATGAAAGAATGAACTCAAGACTGAATGAATATATATATAACTTGCCTTCAAGCCAGAGGAAGTTTCTTCCTTAAGATCGAAACACCAAGACTGGAGACTATATTTGGCTATGCTTTAGTCATAGTTATAGAATGAAATGCCAGCTAGAGATCCAATCCCTTTAGCAAAACCAGTATCTTCAAACACATGACTGATTGGCAGCAGCAATTCCATCAGATAACTGACCATTTTATGCTTTAGAATTTCAACTTTCCTACTGGTATTTGGAAAATCTATTAAAACCGTATGTGAGAATCCCCAGCCATAGCACTGGAAGTCAGCCCACTTAAGAAAGTTGGCTTTCTTGACACCCTGCCTTGGTGCAAATCCTTGCTTTGCTGCTTATTAACTTGTCCTCTTTAAGTCTCTGTTATATCATCTCTAAAAGGAAGAAGAGAGTACCTACATCATAAGCCCCAAATGCTTATGTTAATAGTAACCACTCAATAAGTGTTAGCTATTAGTGTATCATAATAGCTAGTTGTAGCAGAGACTACTGATTGCTTGCTTAATATCAGTTCTCTCCTTCATCCTTACTAACATATTTGGGGCAGCATTGTACCTAATTAAAATATTATATTTCTCAGTCTTCGTTTAAAGTTTTTTTATTTTTAATTATTATAGATACATACTAGTTGTACATATTTTTGGGGTACATGTGATGTTTTGATATGAGCATATAATGGGTCATGATCAAATCAGGGTAATTGTGTGTTGCCCTTTCCTTCTACCTTTCTTTATTCTGCCTGGAATTTGCATATGATAGCTGTGGCTGAAGCTGTCATCATGGGCCATTAGGCACTCTTCAGCATGAAAGCAATGTGCTAAAAATGGCGGATCAGAAATACAGAAGCAATTTTGAGTCTCTTCTATGGAAACCAGCCCTGGACTATAATCCTTCAAATTTCTCTTACATGAGAGAAAAATTAAACTCCATCCTGTTTAAGCCGCTGCTATTTTATTAAGTACACTGCTGGAACAAATTCAAAGTAACGTAGAACTCATAAATATATTTTTTTTTTCAGATTTTAAAACAATTTTAAAGTGAAAAATGTAGCATTTAAATTAATACCCATTATGTGAAAGGTACTGAGATATATATATATTTTTCTGTTTAGTTTTCATAAGATTCTAGAGAGAGATGAAATTGCAATTTTCTTTTACAGATGTTAGGAAAGTTGCAGTTCAGGGATTAAATGACATGAGCAAAAATATGTGACAAGCAGATCAAAGCCAGGTATGCCTAATTCAAAACCTCCTTTCTATCCAATAATAATTGAATATGCTTTAGGGAATACACACAGCTCATTTTCCTAATCAACAGATATCACTGAAAATACAGGGAATACAAATTTTTGTACTATAACCAACACAGATGAGTCATAGAATAGGATTTAAAAATCAAAAAACAAAATAAAAAAATAAAAAAATAAAAAACAAAAATCGTGGATTTTAAGAAAACACGAGACACCAAGTTCAATTTGTAGGAAGACACATCTGATGTTAGGAATTCTTAGGAAGTAAAGTTTGAGACACACATTATTCTGCCACCTCCTGAGGAACATAGGTGGTTCCTTGAACCACCTCAAAGTTCCTTGAAAAATAATCAGCCTCTGGTGGTGGGTGGGACATTTCCATGGGTGATTTGCTGCTGAATCATCAGCCCATAATTCACTTACCTCCACTTCCGGCACTCTCCTCATCTCTGGAGAATTTGCCTCCTCCTATCCATTTACTCTTCCTTGGCAATAGAAGTATCTTGACCTCAGTGTGGGAAATGCAGTTTCTGAAAAGCCTCAGTTTTGTCAGACAATGAGAGCTGATGTTATCATCATTAGTAAGAGAAAGCAATGTGCACCCTCATGGTTGATGATGCTTCATCCTCAGATACTGTCTCAGCCTTCTGCCTTCCCTTCCATGGCTCTCTGCCACCTCTCACAGAGGTTTCCCTTTGTTTGATGGAAAGCAGGGGGGCCATTAAAGCCTGCCCTTGGGAACGTCAATGTGCTGCAGAGAAGCCTTGATTCTGCTCAGAGGCAGCATGGTATAGAAGAAAGAACCTGACTCATCTGTTACTGTGTCTCCTAAAAAGCAAATTACTTTTTAAAGCCAATGTTACAAAGTTACTATTAATTATTTTTATTACAAAAGTAATACATGCTATTATACAAAAATAAAAGTAAAAAGTAAAAAATAAAAAGTAAAAGTTAACCTTGCCCTCAAAGCCATTTCTCTCTACTAGAAACATCCACATCCACATCCTCTTATTGTCCATAAATTCACGAGTGGATATAAGTATGTGCATAAGTGCTTTAGTGGGGAGTCTACTATATATATAATCCTGCCATTTTCTAGTTCACTTAACGATATATTTTGAGCATCTTTCCAAATCAGTCCATTGCCTTTTTCAATAACTTCTATAACAGTTGTGAACTAGAGTATCACAGACTGGGTAACTTATAAAGAACATAAATTTATTTCTTACAGCGCTTGAAACCGGAAAGTCAAAGGTTAAAGACCCATATCCAGATAGAGTTTTCTTGCTTTGTCATTCCGTGGTGAGTGGCAGAGGAGTGAGGGAGTGCACACAAGAAAGAGGGGAAAGGGGCTGAACTCATTCTTTTATCAGAAATCCACTCCTGTGATAACTCACCCATTTCTACCACAGTGATATTAATCTACCTATGAAGGCGGAGCCCTCATCCCTAGTCACCTCTTAAAAATCCCACCTCTCAAGGCTGTTGTCTTGGGGATTAAGTTTCCAACACATGACCTTTGGGGGACACATTCAACCATAGCAGTATCTCATTGTATGGATATACCTATACCATAAATTATGAATTCATTTTCCATTGATAGAGACCTAGATTGTTTTCAGTTTGTTTTAAATTCACAAAAATATTTGCCAAATACTTAATAGAGTCAAGTTGTCTTTGACAAATAGCCAAAGAAAAAGAACCCCAAAGGAAAGCATATAACATGTTAGTTAAAAAGAAAAGACTCTAAAGTGTCCAGTATATGTATTAAAAAGTTACTAAACCTCATGATTCAGGAAATATAAACTAAAGAACCCTTAATGGGATGTCATTTTTGCCCATCAAAATGGAAAAAAAATAAAGTATATAATAAACAGTATTACCAGGGTGTGGGGGAAAAGTCACAATCGATTTTGTGCAATCCTTTTTGAAGGGCAATTTGGTGGAATCTGCCAAAATTTTATGTGAACATAGGCAGGAATATATAAATACATGTATGTATGTGTGTGTATATATATGTATATATGTGGTTGATTGTACTGGGTCAAGATGAGATCCTTGAGCCAAGTCTTAAAGGATGAATACATATTTGCCAAGTAGACAAATTGGGACCATCTCCAAGAGTAATTATTTGACATAATTTAATGTGCAACAACATCATCATCACTTTCTTCCAGATATTTCACAGTTGCAGTCAGTGGAAATTATGTGACTACTTCAAGCCAATAAACATTATTGCATTCCAACTCATTGGGAAGAAAAGGAATCATGGAAACACAGTCATCATCCTAAAGAAATTAATAATGTAATGATGAGAAAGGCATATAAAAATAACTCTAACAAGCAGGAAAAAACTATGTATGCTATTAATAGAAGTTTAAGGTGTTATGGAAGCACAGAGGAAATAGTTTAACTTTGATTTATAAGAATGAGTTAGGGGAAGAATTCAGAGGAGGAGGCGGAGATAGATGCAACTGATCATTGCCCTAAATTGCTTTTATATGCAACTGAATTATTTTGCTCACTCCAGGCCAGCAGCTGAAGCCATAACAGACTGTTAAAGTAGAATATATAAAGGCTGAATGAGGTTAGTTTTTTTTTTATTACCCTTCAGATGACACATTTTTACTCCTGTACTTGCTTTTACTAAGACTCCATTGACAGGCAGGACTCACAGAGAAAACATTATGGGAAGGACAGATTATCTCTCATTAACATTTGGAATTTAAGATTAGTAAAAAGGAAGAGTTAGAGTTGCTTTAGAGTTCCCCATTTTAGTTTACTGGTGGGAAAGAAAGGGTTCCCTTCTATCAAGCTCACTTAATGTATCCAATTTTTAGAGTGTTTTATGCTTTACAGATTAGTTTTGATTACTCAGCAAGAACTTAATGCTACCTTCCTTGGGTTAGGAACAAGACAGAGTCTTGAAGGACTGGTACAACATTGAATTTAGTCTGACCATCTGAGTTTATAGAGAGAAAACTGTGGGTCAGAAGCAATAAAGGATTTGACAGAGTACTGCCTTTAGACCCAAGAAAAAGAGGGAAGAGGTCTTTTGTTGATTCAAAGGGCTCTGCTATGGCCTTTTTCTGACTTATGTTCCTCTGGGAGTGGAGAATCTACAAGGGTAGAGGAGAAGGGCCCAGCTGGTACCTGTGCCCCTTTGCCTTCTATCTAGACTAAGCTGTGAGTACCTTGGATTTCTTGCCCAAATGGTCCAAATCCTGGCTCCAGGGCCTACATAGGTTTCTTCAAAGTGTCTCTCTTTCTGAGAGTGGATGTTGCTGTAGATATGCATACCCCTAGGCCCGAAAGGTGGCCAATAGGTAGCTGTTTGCAGCAGGTGGATATCTGCTTGGACTTGTGATCTGGGTATTCACCTGCATACCCTCAAGACCCCTTGTAGTCCATGGAGAAGAAAAGGAGGACAGGCTTCAGGCTGGGGGGTAATGGCTGGCTCACCCCGTATTCTCATATTCCAAGGTAGTTTTCTGAGGAGTCGAAGCATTTTAAATTTAATTCTGAATTGTCAAGATAGGATAATAGAACATATTCTATTTAATAGTGTGTTGGCTGGAGTTTTTGAAAGTTTTCGGGCTTAGGCCCCCTTTATACTCTTAAACATTATTGAAGACCTCCAAAGTGCTTGTTTATATGTGGGTAATATCTATTTATATTTATCACATTAAAAAGCAAAATTAAAAATTTTAAATATTTACAATGTATTTATGTAAAAAGCAATTCAGAACTTATAGTTGATATAAATAACATATTCTTAAGAAAGATACTGTATTTTTCAATACAAAAAGTTAGAAAGAAGAGTGGTATTGTTTTACATTTTTGCAACTTTATCACCTGCTTTAAAGAAGGACAGTGGATTTTCCTGTCCACTTCAGCAATCAGTCTGTTGTGGTAGGTAGTCTCAATTGACATATTTGAAGAAAATATGGCTTCACGCAGATACATAGTTAGAAAAAGAAGCAATATTTTTATAGCCTTTTTACATAATTGTGTATATTCTTTTTTGCTTCCATACCAAAACTGACAAAGAGTAATTTCTTAAAGATATTTCCCAGTGTAAATTCTGAAACCATGTCAAATAAATTTTAATACTTGTTACATTATGCATTAATTAGTCTTTTGGTAAATATTGGTTCACCGAGTTACACAGATCTCTCAAACATTGATATATTTCCTTATACGATATTTCTTCAGCCACTTTATTGAGGTATGATTGACATGTAAAAAGTGGTACATATTTAAAGTGTACAACTTGATAAGTATGCTCCCATGAAACTATCACCACAATCTACGACATAAACCTATCCATCACCTCTAAAGTTTCTCCCACCTTTTTATTTATTATTACTATTTGTATGTATGTGATAAGAACACAACATAAGATCCACCCTCAGCATCTTTTAAGTATAAAATATAATATTGTTAACTATAGGGAGTATATGGTACAGTAGATCTCTAGGACTTATTCAATTTGTACATCAGGAACTTTGTACCTTTTGACTAATACCTCCCTATTTTCCCCTTCCTCTGTCTCCTGGCCACCACCATTTCACTTTCTGCTTCTGTGAGTTTGATTATTTTAGATTCTTCGTGTAAGTGGCATCATGTAATATTTGTTCTTCTGTATCTGGCTTATTTCACTTAACATAATATCCTTCAGGTTCATCCAAGTTGCCACAGGTAGCAGAATTTTCTTCTTTTTTTTTTAAGGTTAAATATTGCATGTATACACTGTATTTTTTTTATCCATTATTCTGTCAATGAACAATCAGTTGATTCCATATCTTGGCTGTTGTGAATAATGCTGCAGTGAACACGGCAATGAGGATACATCTTTAAGCTTCTGATTTCAATTCCTTTTGATATATACCCAGAAGTGGGATTGCTGGATCATATAGTAGTTCTATGTTTAATCTTTTTAAGAAACCTCCATATTGCTTTCCATAATGGCTGTACTAATTTACATTCCCATCAACAGTTTACAAGGATTCCTTTTCTCCACATCCTCATAAACATTTGTTATCTTTTGTTTTTTGGTAATAGTCGTTCTACAAAGTGTGAGGGGGTACCTCATTGTGGTTTCCAATTGCATTTCCCTGATGACTAGTGCTGTTTGACACCTTTTCATGTACCTGTTAACCATTTGTATGTCCTCTGTGGAGAATGTCTATTCAGTTTGTTTTGTCCATTTTTAAAATTGGGTTATTATTAATATTATTTTGCTATTGAGTTGCATGAGTTTCTTGTATATTTTGGTATTAACCCTTTATCAGATATGTGCTTTGCAAATATTTTCTCTCATTCCATAACTTGCCTTTTTATATTGTTGATTTTTTTCCTTTGCTATGTAGGAGCTTTTTAGTTTGATGTAACTTGTCTATTTTTGCTTTTGTTGCTTGTGCTTTCAGTGTCATATCCAATAAATCATTGCCAAGACCAATGTCAGGAAGGTTTTCCCTGTGCTTTCTCTTAGGAATTTTATAGTTTCAGGTTTTATGTTTAAGTCTTTAATCCATTTTGAACTGATTTTTGTTTGTATTGTAAGGTTATAAAATAAGAGGTTAATTTAATTTTATTTTTCCATGTGGATACAATTTTCCCAACACCATTTATTGAAGAGACTACTCTTTTTCCATTATGTGTTCTTGGCACTCTTGTCACAATTCGTGACTGTATATGTGTAGGTTAGTTTATTTCTGGGCTTTTTATTCTGTTCCACTGGTATATTTGCCTGTTTTTATGTCTGTATCATACTGTTTTGATTACTGTTGCTTTGTAATCTATATTGAAATAAGGAAGTATGATGCCTTGAGCTTTGTTCTTCTTGCTCAAAATGGCTTTGGCTATATAGGGTCTTTGGTAGTTCCTTTGGTAGTTCCTAAAATCCTATGAATTTTGGGATTGTTTTTTCTATTTCTGTAAAAACTAGCATTGAGATTTTGATAGGGATTGCATTAAATCTGTAGATCTCTTTAGGTAGTATGGATATTTTAATAATATTAATTTATCCAATCCATGAACACAGGATATCTTTGCATGTATTTGTGTCTGCCTTAATGTCTTTCATCAGTGTTTTTTAGTTTTTAGTGTATAAGTCTTTCATGTGTGTATTAATTTTATTTGTAAGTATTTATTCTTGATGATGCTATTATAAATGAAGTTGTTTTCTTAATATCCTTTTTGGATTAATTCATTGTTAGGCTGTACAATATTTTAAAAATCCACTAGTTGTTAAGTACCAACCCTGAAAGAAAAGAAAACACTAATATAACCACTCATCTCATCAGAAAAGTCATTCACTATAGGGAAGCTGACAAGCTCATGGTAACGATACAAGTTTTCTATAATTTTATTTTTACTAAGGGTCCAATTTTATCTTAGGAAACAAATACTGCCAGTTATTTTCTTTGAAGTGACAGGTTCATTTAGTTCATATTTGAGATAATTTCCAACAAATACGCAAGTCTAAATTGCTATAGTTTGTCTATTGGTCATTTTTTCAGGTGAAAATATTTCTTAAATATGGGGGATGAGGAGTAAGTCACCCCACCACTCAAGCAATTGCACAAGTGCTTTTCCTGCAGGTAACATTTATTTTAGGCTGCAGCAAAGTGCTTTATGAGAAGTTTCCATTTCATCTTACAGTATGTTTAAAAGATCTTACAGAACATTTTAAAGACAAGCACTCAAAGATTAAGATTTAATAAAATTAATTTTACTATTTACTGTTTTTACCAAGGAAAATTTTTAGAGAAACCTGCTTTTTATTTCTTTTCTGTGAGTAAAGAATATGACTACAAGAACAATTTGGTGCCTCGATTCATGCAAAGATATCAGCACCTTTATACAATATTTCTTTGCAAGCAGCAGTTTAAATGTCAACAGAGTTAAAAAGGACTCAGGGGCCCCTAGGAGTCTGTGGACCAGAGGCTGATTTAGACACATAATATTTGTGCTGCCGTTTGTATTTTTGCCCTAAGCCATGAAAAGAAATGTTAGGGTTTGAGCCTGTTGCCAAAGGTGGCTTACAGAAAGTCAAAATCAACACATACAATATAATTAAATGTACATATTTTTACTAACGTATGTACTGTATGCATTAATAAATTATATGTGTACACATATATTGTATGAACATATACAATATAATTAAATAATAAGGATGTACTTTGCCATAGTGTTGGTTATAAGCAGAACCGAATTTAAAGAATAGCAAGATCAGCATGGACTGGAGTATTTGAGAGAAAGTTCAAGAATAAATGAAACTTTATCTGGATCTTCGTAAAGATAAATAGGATTTAGAAAAGTGAAAGAGCAAAGGAAATGAGAGGAGGGAAATAACTTTTATAGTACATATATTAAGATTTCCCATCCTGTTTTCTCTCCCAAATTCCAACACCCCATGAGTATTTCCACTCAATATTCAGACAACTCAATCTCAATTTGTCCAGAAGTAAAATCAGCATCCAGGACAGTTCCTAGAATGCTTCCCCTGTGTGCCTATCTAAGATCCCTCCCTTTCACTCAAAGCTTTTTGATTGGATCTTACTTCCCCTTCCCTCTATTTTCTCTCCTTACCCTCCTCACTAATAAGATGCTATTTCCAAATAAGGATCAGATGTATGTCATTTTCTTGTTTTCTGGCTTCGACTCTTATTCTCTTACTGCAGTTCTACCAGAGATATCATTCTAAAGCATAAAACCTGAAGGTGAACGAGGAACAAGTCTGTCCTTCCTTCCTTCCTTCCTTCCTTCCTTCCTTCCTTCCTTCCTTCCTTCCTTCCTTCTTTCCTTCCTTCCTTCCTTCCCTTTTTTCTTTTCTTTCTTTCTTTTTTTTCTTCTGATGGAGACTCACTCTGTTGCCCAGGCTGGAGAGAAATGGCGTGATCTTGACTCGCTGCAACCTCTGCAGCCCAGGTTCAAGCAATTCTCCTGACTCAGCCTCCCAGGTAGCTGGGATTACAGGTGCACACCACCACGCCCAGTTAATTTTTTATTTTTAGTAGAGACAGGGTTTTGCCATGTTGGCTAGGCTGGTCTCAAAGTCCTGATCTCAGGTGATCAGCCCATCTCAGTTTCCAAAAGTGTTAGGATTACAGGCGTGAGCCACCGTGCCCAGCCCATGTTTCTTAGCTTGCTGTGTCTGATAGACAAACCATGTAGACTAACCTGCTGCTCTACTCTTGCCTCATGATCTAAACAGTTCACCATTCTCTGAATACACATGCAGTTCAATGCCTTTTGCCTTTCCGTGGAATGCTTCCTGTCTGAAATTTTTTTTTTATTTAGGTTACATATTTGGAAACATCTGACTGTGTTTTAGAACTCAATGCGAGAGTCACATCCTTAGAGGCAAATTACTGACCATTATCTGAGCCCTCAACTGTCCCACTCCTGTGGCACCTTATTAATTTTCTTGACTTCTTGCCCCAACTAGACTGTGGTCTTCTTGATTTGAATATGATATCTGATTGGTCTTTGTAATCCCAGTACTAGGGTAAGTACTCAGCAACATTTTTAAAAATAAATAAATAGTATCAAGTTCTTTTCTGATTTTCATGGGGCTAAAGGGGCATCAGAATATCTAAAGGGCATGGAGGAGAGGATGGAAAACAAAGTTGGGAGACTTCCTAATGTTGCCAAGTTTCCCATGTGTGTGCCCTTTATTTTAAGTGGGAAGATAGAGGTTTCAGTCCCGGAGCCATATAAACATTGAGAAGCACTGCCTTGAGCCTTTTGACACATAACAGTAAACTGAATGGATTAAGAATGTATTATAACTTCATTTTTTAGAGCATAGTTCACTTTGCTTAGAGAACACTTGGTATTGAGGCATTCTTATACGGATGGGGTCAAATTTGAGGACTGGGCAGGGATAATAGATATTGAGATATATGGGGGGATATGCCTGATGATCCGGGTTGATTTTTTTAAAGCAAGATGTCAACTTCCCCTTAAGAAAGTTAATAAATTGTACAAAGAAGAATTAGTGATTAATTACATGGAATAAATGAGGTGAGATTATATTTAGGGCAATAATGAAAGATAAATACCACGTTGCTAACTATAATCAAGTTCTGGGTTAGAGCCGAAGTTGAACATTAGAGAAATCAGTTTTGCATAATGCTGTTAAGTGATAGTCCTAATTTTTAGATAGATAAACAGGCTTAGAAGAGGAAGGAGACTTGTTAAAGGTCATGGCAGTTCATGACAGTTCCAACACAGTCCAAATTCTTAGACTGGAGTCCATTCCAATGTGCTTTACTATTCCCTTAGTCACTGCACTGTGCTTTCTGACAAGCTAGAGTCCCACGAGGCATGAAACAAACTACAGGATGTTCCTGAGGGCAATGTTTGTGTTTGGATGACAGCTTTGGAAACCAAACAGAAAACCAACAGAACAAAACTACAATGACATTCTAAAGGCAGTACCTAGTGACAATTGTGGCTGCATTGTTTCAGATAATGCTGATCATAACTTCTGCTTTTAATCTCCCCTGTGGGACCACTTCTTTAGGAATAAAAACACTTTGTAGCACATCTTACATGGCTAAAAAAGCCGGGATGATAGTCCTGCAAATATAGGACCACAATTTATTCTATCAGATTCAACTTTGTAAAGTATCACTGTAGTTGGTCTGTCTCTAACATGATTTCCTTTGATTTCTCCGAACTTGCACAGGTTCTGTTTGTCTCATTTCACAGACTGTAACACAAGTATAAAATTGGACGTAGAGTGTCCTTTGATCAGTGGTCCCAGCAAAAAGCTGTTAATCCCAGGTCAGAGAGGCTTGACCTCTATAAGCAGGAAATTATGATGACCTAGTCAGTTGTTGTGGGTGGTATTCTGCCTTCAAAAAAGATACGTTTAAGTCCTAAATCCCAGCATCTTGAATGTGACCTTATTTGGAAATAGCATCTTTGCAGGTGTAATCAAGTTAGATGAGGTCATATCAGGTTAGGGTGGTCCCTTAGTTAATATGACTGGTGTCCTCATAAGAAGAGAGAAATGTGGACACAGACGCAGAAGGAGAATGCCATGTGACAATGGAGGCAGAGATTGGAGCAATGCATCTACAAGCCAAGGAATGTCAAGGATTGCGGGCAAAGATCAGAATCTAGAAAAATAAGGAAGGATCTTCCTTTACAGGCTTCGGAGACAGCCTGGTCCAGTTGACACTTTGATTTCAGATTTCTAGCATTTCTAACTTTGAGAGAGTCAATTTCTGTTATTGTAAGTCACCCCGTATTTTGTTATGGCAGCCTTAAGAAATGAATACATCAGTATATTCTTATGAGCAGTTATTGGGTGGTGATATATAGCTGATCCTTAGGCTGGGATAATCATGCCTTTACTAAAAGGAAACTGAGAGCCAGTAGAGCAAGCTCCCCGACACCTAGAAGACAACATTGAAGCTCCACACAAGGTCCTCTAAGATGAAATTCCTATCTACCTGCTCTGCTTCGTGTCTTACCACTCCCCCATGCTCTAGGCCCTTGGAGCATACTTCTTCCCATACGAGCTATGCCCTTTCACACCCCCAATATATAACACTCATTCTGCACTCTTCTTGGAACACCTGACCCTTCACTTGTGCACCTGAAGAGTGTCTGCCTACGTTTCATGTCTCAGGTTGAGCATCACAACTTTTATGAAGGCAACTTCCTTTGATTCCCTAGACAAATATTGTGTTTCCTATGTGTCCACTGGAAAGTTATTACATCATTTTATGATACTTCTTATTTTTCTGTCCACTATGTAGTGTTTCTTGTGTGTTGACACCCACAAAGGGCTCTAATGAAACAAAAATGTTCAGATCCCTCCCAGGCATAGCCTTGTGTTCTACCTGACTGAAGACCAGGAAGACTTCAGTGAACTGAATTCCATAAGTAGAGGGTACATGCAATACTATCCAGCGTCTGAGAATCCACAGGATTTGTCTAAATCTGCAGGTTTGTTCTCAACCTAAACCATGTTGATATTTTGGACAGGAGAATTCTGCGTTGTGGGGGCTGTGGTGTGCATTGCAAGATGACTAGCAGCATTCCTGGCCTTAACCCACTAGATGCCAGTAGCACTCCCCTGTTGTGACAACCAAAAATGGCTCCAGACATTGCCAAATGTCTCCAGGAAAGCAGCAGTGAGACTCACCGGTTGAAATGAATAGATACAATTGTTAAAGAGCTATAGAGTATACCAAAGCAAGGCAGGGGGAATGAGCTATTGGCCCTTTCATATCTTAAACATACAAGCCCTCCTTAAGTAAGGCGGCATGGTGTAACAGAAAGAATGGGCTTAGCCAGCCCAGAGTTTATACTCCAGCTCTGTGATTTAATAGCCATGTGATTCTGAGACTTTAACTTCTGTGAGTCTCAGTTTCTCATATTTGTTATCACGAGGATGGACTAACTGATAAAATACCTGAAGTGCCCGACTAAAGACCTGGCACAGGTCTTTAGCGAGTGTTCGATAAATACCAGTGGTTTTAAAATTGTGTTGGGAGGGAATGGAGGATAAAGCCCAGGGAATTAGATAGTCTCTTTGGCAGCATTCTCCTGGGATGAATAAGCAATTCAAGGAGAGAGTTCTAGATTTCCGGGGCCCAGAGGATGGGAAGGTTAGCAGTGGCGCCTGATTGGGTGGGTTGGAATGCCAGGCATTAGAAATAGAAGCAAAAAACCTTTCAGAAGCCTTGGGAAATGACAATCTGAGTCAGAGGGAATTGGAACAAGCAATATCGAGATGCATTTGAATTTAATTTAAAAAGAAAAAACAAGGCACAAGCAAATATTGTTCCCATACATGTACTCATAACCCCCGAGAAGCGTAGTTTGAGTTTGTGCGTGTATCTTACAGTCCCACATCTTCTTTTGTCATATCTGCACTTGAGTGGGAGTTTGCCATATGGTGCCACTTGCTAAAGGGTATTGGGGGGCAGGAACTAATTAAAAATGCTACCCCCATGATACCCACATATCACATACACATGCATACACACAGAGACACAGACACAAACACGCACACGCTCATTGCTCTAGGGAGATTTGCTATATTAGGCAGAACCTGAGAGTACAAGGCACAACAATAAAATGGTAATCATTGGAAAATGACTGCATGAAACAACGCAGACTCACTGCTCTACTTACCTAATTACTCTGCCCTTGAGATATTTTTGTTTAAAATCACTAAGATAAGAGTGGCATTGTCATAGCAACCTTACGTTGGATGTTGTTCAGTAGTCTCCGAGCAGATTAAATCACTCACAATTCTCATCAACAATGCTCTAGTGGCATAATTTCTAATAGCCTAGTGCATTTTCCCACTTGATCTTTCTGTAAAGTAGAGCGGAAACTGGATGGTCATTGTCAAAATGTCCCTGTCATTTCTGTTTGTCTCTAACAGGGCTTCCAAGAGGCCTCATTTCGGGTAGCAGCTATAATTTACTGGGAGGAGCACTGGAGCTGGAGTCAGATGATCTGGACCTCAGTTTTACTAGCTCAGCGATTTTCAGTAATCCCCAACTTAACCTCCTTGAATCTCAGATTCCTCAGCTGAAAAACAGTCTCAAGATGGTTTTACATCCTCTCACCGCACTCCTAGCCCACAGCTTGCTGTGAAAGCTTCATGAGAATATGTGTGCAGAAGCACGTGAGCACTGTGCTAGGGCCTGGGTCAGGGCAGAGGAGGTAGCTTTCCTGACATTTATGCCAGTTTTCTGAACCTATAAGACATGGCCCATGTATATTTTTTCTTTTTTTGGGATCTCTAAAGATACCTCACTCCATTTTGTTTATAAGTTTCTGTCGAAGCCATTCATTCTTTCTCTGACTATTAAAAGCAGATGAAAGACTTCATACAGAATAAGAAAAATCCCCAGTTTGCTTTTTTGGATGAAAAATCAAAGACTAATGCACTTCCTCTTCAAATATCTCCAACAGCAAACTCATCTCCATTTCCTCCAAAGGAGGAAAAATAGACACATTTCCTTAATCAAAGTGCGGAACCATCTTGGAAATGGAATAAACACTGAAAATGGCAAGGGGCTATTGTTACTGGTCTCTTGAGACAAGCAGTCTCTCTCTTCGGAAGTTGGAAGGACCTGGAACATACTAGATGCTCAATAAATGCCTATTCTTTGGAGAAATAGCAGTGATTAGGGTCAGAGAAAGAAAAATAGGTGTCTAGATTAGCCGAGGGGAATGGAGTGCTTGAATAAAAGTAGAGTTTGGAAAAAAAAAAAAAAAAAAGAGAGAGGCAACAAATTTCTCCCATTGGTAACACTTTCTCCTTTCATCGCACCTTTTACCCAGAATGACACAACAGAAAGAAAAGGAATAAATAAAATAATACTGGAATTAATAACTTCTCTACCTCTGGGTTTGAGTAAGATACTAACTTTGCTTCTGGAATCATGAAAGGATTTAAAATTGGAACTCATGATAGCATCGATGTCTAGATGAGACATTTGAGGTTATCTGTATCACATTCTGCTCACATTCTCAATGTTCCTTCTTTCCCTCCCTTTCTTTTCATGTCACTATTTATATAAATGTCTATTTTTGAGATTAGGAGCCCTATCTTCTTTGCCTTCAAAACAGCCATGAAACTTAGCACTGAACTTTTTAGATAGAATTAGACCAGGAAATATAGTTAATAATAATCATGGTCACATTTTTCAATTACCTGACATTTAAAATGAAAAACATCCTAGCTTCAAGACTTATTACCAAATATCTTTCTAAAATGCATTAGTCCATTTCTGCCTTAAGATGGAAAATGTGGAAAGCATAATTGAATCTCTGGTGACTCAGTGGCTTGAAGGAACATTAGCATGAATGTGAATTCTCATTTATCAGTGCAGTAGGGTCCTCAGAGGTAGGGTGAAGGGCCCAGAGATAGAGCTTGGGCCAACTATATGCTGATTTTAGATCCCTCTCTGGGTTTTAAAAAATAAGTCTCTGATGGAAATATTTTCCCCCATGACCTGCCTTTTTCTTCCAAAAGTTGAATACTGCTTCAACAGTACAACAACAAAAATAAGGTATATAGAATTCAGTAAATACAGGTTTTACCTGCCCCCTTTCTTATTCCAGCTCATGAAGTGCAGTCATTTCTGTTTCTCTCTTGTATCCAAATAGTGCAGTCCCTACACCACATACTGTAACACCTACTGAAACCTGGTAGGACAAACCTACACAGAGTATCCTTACACGTACTGTCAGTCTTTACTTATTCTTCTCAGCTTCCAATTAAACTTCCTAACACAGACCTCAGTGATGCCCCCTCTATTTTCTTAGGACAGAAAAGGTATTTCTTAACAGGTGAGTCCCCCCATCTGCCCCTACCCCAAACTTAGTCCTTTGAAAAGAATTCTGCCCCAGCCGTTGTACTTCTCAGGCTTTTGTGAAGCAAAACCAGATGACAAGTGCTTCAACTGGTCAAAGAAAAAGAAGGAGCATGGGAAAGAAAATATCAAGGTTTTTGAGACAGCTAGGTTTCTGGAGAGGATGTAAGTGGAATAGATGAAGAGTTCAAAGTTGCTGAGGATGTAAGATAAGTGGATAGCAGAGAAAGGAGGACTCTAATAAATGCAGCTGTTGGTTATAAACTGGATAATGTTCAAGATCGGAATTTTCAATAATTTTTTCCTTGATTTTCTGTGGATATTTAAAAGTGGCACCAAGAGGGGCCCTGGGATTAAAGTTTTATGTATATATAGTTATCATTATATACATATAGTTATTTAGGTAGGTATCTATCTATATGTGTGAATATATATATGGTTAGAGATCTATCTTTATGTGTGTGTGTGTATATATATATGTGTGTGTGTGTGTGTGTGTGTATATATATGTATATATGCTCTATTTCTTGAAATCCTAGTCATACTTCAAGGACTACTTAAAATGACACATCGATGAAGTCCTTTCTGTTGTTTTCTAAATGGGTATTATCTCAATCTCTCTCTTTCTCTTGCTCCATTGAACTCCCTTAGCATTTTGTACCTATCTTATGACACTCACCTGATACTGTTCTGTATTGTGTTATTTTATTTATTTATTTATTTATTTGAGATGGACTCTCATTCTGTCACCCAGGCTGGAGTGTGGTAGTGCGATCTCGGCTGACTGCAACCTTCACCACCCAGGTTCAAGCACTTCTCCTGCCTCAGTCTCCCGAGTAGCTGGGATTACAGGCATGCATCATTATGCCTGGCTAATTTTTGTATTGTTTTAGTAGAAATCGGGTTTCATCAGGTTGGCCAGGATGCTCTCGGACTCCTGACTTCAGGTGATCCATCTGCCTTGGCCTCCCAAAGTGCTGGGATTACAGGCGTGAGCCACCGCGCCCAGCCTGTATTGTGTTATGTTTAACTTTACTTGCTACTTCTTCCTGTCATAAGACTGTAAAGTGCTTTGGAGGACAGATTGCAACTGCTCATCTGTGTAGTCTGCACTATAAAACTATTGAATTGAATTTAGTTAAAATGGGCAAAGGTAAATTCTGATACAGTGTGGGTGTGTTGCAGGCTCTCTCAAACTAGCTTCTCATCTCGTATTCCCTCAGTAAATAGTACTTCTATCCATTCAACTGCCCAAGTTTGCAATGTAGGATAATTTTTTGATGCCTCATTTTCTCTCAGTTCCCAAACACAATAGATTAAAAATACAGATTGATTTTACCTCCAAACTATTTCTTTGATCTAACCAGTTTTCCCCATTCCCATTGTCATTATTCTAGTCCATGATCCACACATATTTTCCTTCAAAGGATCAGACAGGGAATATTTTAGGGGTTCAGAACCACCTATGGGCTCTGTTACATATTCTTCTTCATTTTTGCTGTTATTGTTTTCCCAATTGTCTTAGTCAATTTGGGCTGCTACAACAAAGTACCAGAGAGTGGGTGGCTTATAAACAACCACAATTTATTTTTTACAGTTCTGGAAGCTGATAGTTCAAGATCAGGGTGCCAGCATGGGCAGTTCTGATGAGGACCTTCTTCTGGGTTGCAGGTTTCCAACTTCTCTTTGTGTCCTTATATGGTGGAAAGAGGGTGAAAATCCCTTCTGGAGTTTCTTCTGTAAGGGCACTAATCCCATTAATGAGGGTCCCATCATCATGACCCATTACCTCCAAAAGACCCCTCCTCCTAATAGCATCACACTGGGGGCTAGGGCTTCAACATATGAATTTAGAAGAGGCAGGTCACAATTATTCAGTACATTGCAACAGCCCTTTAAAAATGAAAAATTTTTCTTTGTCCTTGGGCCATACAGAAACAGGCTGTAGGCTATGGTTTGCTGACCCCTGCTTTAGTCTGAGCCACCCTAGTCCCACACTAGACCAATGCATTACTTTCTATCTGCTCTCCCCTCTTCTATGCTACCCTGCAATTCATGTTCCAGAATGATGTTTTAAACATGCAAATCTGATCCTTTTGTCTCTCTGTTTAAAGTCTTACAATGGCTCTTTACTCTTAAGGAAAGCTGAAACTCCTTAGCACAGTCAACCAGGCTCTTCATAGTTGGCTTCTTTCTTCATCTATCACTACATTCATTATTAATTGCTCCTTTCTTTGACTCTGACATTCTCACTCTTGCCTCCTAACTTTTTAATATGATATTTCTTCTACCTGGAACATCCTGCCTCTTCCATCCTTTTGCCTATTAATGTTTACTATTCTTTCAAACTTCAACACAACTGTTAACGGTAATTGATTAGATTCATTTATTATGTATTCCCGTGGAGCCCTTGTCATTACATTGGATTCCAGAGAAGCAGACCCTGAGATGAGGATTCATGTGCAAGTGCCCGCAGGAGAAACCATAAAGAAGTGCGTGTGAAGAGTAAGGGTAGGGAAGCCCAATGTGTTCGTCTGGATCCTCTGAGGAGCAGATGCCAAGATGGAATTAAGCATCTGAGGATTTTATCAGAGAAATGCTTATAAGAGTAAATTGGCAGGGGGTCATCAGAATGGGCTGGAAAAAGCCATAAGGCTGTGATACAGGTCTGAGTCCATGTGAAGGAAGAAGGCAATGAAGGGTGGTGGGAGCATCCTAGACTCCTCTTCAGTGTAAGAAAAATTGACTGAGGCTCTCAAGTAATTCTTGAGCCAAAGTTACCTGTCATAGGAATCCTGGGCCTCCTGGGAATGGACCTGTCTTAGTGTCCCTGCCACACTCAGTCGTTGGCTGGGAACAGCCTGGGGGAAGTGCAGCCCTGGGACAAACTCAATGATGGAGTTCAGAAGCAGCAGCTGGGGCCATCAGTCAATTATGCTCTTTATAGCTGGAGGTCGGTGAGGTGCATTCTTAATGGCCACAACATCCAGCAAGGGTTCAGTCATCAAAGGCTCATGCTCAGCCTGATCAAGAGAACTCTGTAGTGTAATTGTTGCCCCTAACTTTGTTTTCCCAGAAGGCAAGAAGGCTGGGATTTTAGACTCTCCTACCAATCACTGGATAAGGGCACTTAAACTCCTAGGCAACTCCCACTTTCTATGCCTGCAGGCAATCCGCTCCAGTGTTCTGAAGGCAGCTGTCCAGAAAACGATCAGGTGCAGGCAATTAGAAGCAAAGGCCTTCAGAAGCTGGGAGAGAAGTTCACAGAAACAATTCCAGGGTTTCAGAAGAATCTTGTCAGAGCACCAATAGTGTCCAGTACAACTCTGGTCCTCCTCTTTTGTTTTCAACACCCTTGAAATGATGTGTTACCTAATGTCTGTATTTTGTGCTACATTATAATCTCCATGAGATTAGGGATTATATCTATCTTGTTCTCTGGGCCTAATGTAATACCTGAAACAGTAGAAACTCAATAGCTGTTGAATTCTTCATAGAACTAGCCAGAAACCTGCTCTGATTATACTGACTAAATTGAAGTAATTTGCCATTGATTGGAAAATTAATAAATTTAAAAAGATATATGAGCAAAGGCACCCTCAGCCTTATTATGTCTGTCTAATCCTTGTGCTATCAGGCATCCCCAGGCCTTTTCACTCTTGAATGCTGGTAATAATATTTGGAGTCCAGTTAATGCAGTTGGAGCTTTATTCCATTTACTGCATTCTCACTGCTTCTAGCATCCCCTTAAGGCAATCAACAGTCAAAGAAGCTGTCACTTCATGTATTTCCATCTATGGCCACAACAGTTGACTCTCCAATACTGATATACTAAAAGAACTGACCTTAAGAAATCACTTATCTCGTTTGTTCTCCACCTCTTCAGATGTTCTTGGCTGCTGGGTCAGTTAAGGGCATCAGAGTTCGGTTGCTTCATAGTCACTCCATTATTCCCTCTGATAGTCTGCTTTATGATGAAATGAAGAGAAACTGGATTTATAAGTCAAATAATCTCCTTTCAAGTTTTCATCCTGTCACTTGCTAGTTGTGTGATTTGGGACAAATCATTTAACTCCTTGTAGAGGGAGAGGAGGAAGGCTGTAAAAAAAATTAAATAATAGGCCGGGCGCGGTGGCTCAAGCCTATAATCCCAGCACTTTGGGAGGCCGAGACAGGCGGATCATGAGGTCGGAGATCGAGACCATCCTGGCTAACACGGTGAAACCCCGTCTCTACTAAAAAATATAAAAAACTAGCCGAGCAAGGTGGCGGGCGCCTGTAGTCCCAGCTACTCGGGAGGCTGAGGCAGGAGAATGGCGTGAACCCGGGAGGCGGAGCTTGCAGTGAGCTGAGATCCAGCCACTGCACTCCAGCCTGGGTGACAGAGCGAGACTCCGTCTCAAAAAAATAAATAAATCAATCGATAAATAAAAAGATAAACTCCTTGTGGTATATTTTCTTGTTGTTCAAAAATATTTGTTGCCCCTCTTAGGATATATTAGGTCATTCTTGCATTGCTGTATAGAAATACCCAAGTCTGGGTAATTTATATAGAGTAGAGGTTGAATTGGCTCATAGTTCTGCAGGTTGCACAGGAAGCATCGCACCAGCATCTACTCACTTCTGGTGAGGCCTCAGAAAGCTTTTACTTATGACAGCAGGCTAAGTGAGAGCAGGTGTCTCACATGGCAGAGGGGGAGCAAGAGAGAGACAGAGAGTGGGGGGTTCCACATGTTTTTAAACAATCAGATCTCATGTGAACTCACTCATCAACAAAGGGATGGTGCTAAGTCATTCATGAGAGATCCACCCACTTGATCCAAACACCTCCCACCAGGCCCACCTTCAACACTGGGGATTACATTTCAACATGGGATTCGGTGGGGACACAGATCCAAACCATATCATAGGGGAAAGATTCTGTTTACCTGCCTTTTTGACATCAAGTTTGTCCAGTGAAATATATAATGAAATATAAGCAGAACTAATGTCTGTTCCTTCTAAACAGAAGCTTTCAGAGACAATGCATATTGCGCTATGCCTTCTCTTTGTGTCTGCTATGAGTATCAGTCCTGTTTCAGACAGAGGCTGTTCCGGTAGCCTGGACTCTGCAGCAAAGACGACAATGAACAACACAGTCATATTTGATATAAAAGGACATGCAGTGAACAAGAAATGAGCCTTTGTTCTTTTAAGTGTACTGTGATTTGGGGGTTGTTTGTTACTGCAGTTTAAGCCAGTTTGTCCTGATTGATACACATCTCATTTCTTAGTTTTCTCCTCTGTAAAACATGTTAAAATAATTATTAATCTTCAAATTTGTTCATTCAGCAACTCTTTAGCTTGATCTTACTAAATGCAAGACACACGCTAGAAACCAGTAGGTTCCACAAGATTGAAATGGTGTCAGCCTCTTGTTATCAATAAGTTTATAAAATAACAAAAAGAACAGTAGTATATACATAATTAAATATATGTCAGAAATTGCTCAATCCCACCAGATAGGAATTGATAAAAATGCTTTGGGAAATTAAAAGAAAGAGGTCCCTTTTTAACTGATAGCTTCAAAAACTCTTCCTATAGGGGTATTGAGTTTGAAGGTTGGATAGCACCAAACTTGGGAAGATAAAGTGGAGGAGGTTTTTCCTTCTAGTAGAAATGACTTGGGTATCAGGAAGCACAGATAATTTAAAGAGAAAAATATTTTAGAGTGTTTGTGAAGGGAGTAGAAATTAATGTAGAATAGTACTTGGATGTCATGTTTTGGATAGTCTTAGCTAAGAAATTTGAACTTTATTTTGGAGAAACTTAGTAGTATTAGCTTTTTGAGGCAGAGTATGACAATAGTTTGTTTAATTAGAAAGAGGGAAGTCAACATGGAAGTCCATTTAGAATATTATTGCTGTTTTGTAGACTAGCAGTCATCATTTTTTGTTTGTAAAAGGCCAGAAAGTAAATATTTTAGACTTTGTGAGTCATATGGCCTGTGTTGCAACTTCTCTACTCTGCCATCATAACATGAAAGCAGACATAGACAAAAAATTAAATAAATTGGCATAACTATGTTCCAATAAAACTTTAGCACTTTCAGAGAATGTCCTGAGGGAATGGAAAACTCCCCTTGACTTCCTTCCCTCCAGTGGCTTCATGTCACTCTGTACTATGCACTAACGTTCTGCATGAAGACTTCCTTTAAAACACGGTCATTTCTGCTTAAAAGAGAAATGATGACATCTGTTCCAGGGGAGAAAGTCTAAAAAGTAAAGAGAGTCTAAACTAGGGCAGTGAAGGATGGAGAGGAGGAACAGAGTGAGAAACACTGATAGAGGGTGGATTTACGGGAATAAAGAACACTAAAGGCAGAGTAGCTTTGAGAGGGGGAAATCATTTCAATTTTGAACATATTGAGTTTGATGTGAAAGGCAAATGAGATAATGTAGTAAAAGGTGCTTCACAAACTGAGAAGTGAAATGGAAGGGTTGTTTTAAAAGGAAATGACTGAAACAATTTTATGACTCAACCCAAACCCAATCAACACTCCTGCAAAAACAATCAAAGCGCATCAGCTATACAGATTGTGGGACAGTCCTATTAAATTTCTAGGTCAGCATCATGGCATTATGATATTATTTTTATCACTACTATTTCCTTTGAAATGAAGGGCAGCTGTTCCTATAGACTGATGTAGGTGAATACATTTACCTGTTTACACATGAGCCTAGATAGAACTGCTAAAAGAGTTGCAAAGCTATTTGTCTGCAAATCTTTAGTGGGTGAGATTTTTAGTTCAGGAGTGAGGGATAAAATTTGATAAACCCTCCTCAGCTTGGTTCTCCTTATTAGGTTTTTTTTTAGTGTTTCTTTAAAACTTGACCTTTATAGAAACAGATAAGATTATTTCTTCATACCTTAATTATCAAGTCAAACGATAAGTTAAAAAATGCAGCTTTTAAAGATTTGTACTCATAGGAATTCATTTACTGGGAAGAACTACTGTATGAATTTGTCAAACTTAAAGAATTGTCTTTTCCTTTTTATCTTGCCTTACGTTTACTTTTTAGTTATATTAATGCCAGTTGAAGACTGAAGATTAAAGTCATTAGATAATTCACTGACACCAGAGACGTTGACTCCATCATCTTGCTTCCCTGAAAGGAAGGAAGCAATGTACACATGCTAACTATTTTTAGAACGAGCAAGCTCATGAGATAGGAAACTTCTAATAACTTATTATGGCTAGGCAGAGAAGCAAAACCAGCAACAGGTAGAATTACATGGTGGTTAAGAGCCTGGCTTCTGGAGCCAAGCAGGTTGAGCTTGCCCTGTTATTTCTTAGCTATGTAACTGTTGAGCAAATCACTTAACTTCTTTGTGCCTCAGGTTCATCATTTGTTAAATAAGAAAATAATACCTGGTCAGGTGCAGTAGCTCACGCCTGTAATCCCAGCACTTTGGGAGGTCGGGGCGGGTGAACCACTTGAGGTCAGGAGTTCAAGATCAGCCTGAGCAACATGGTGAAACCCCATCTCTACTAAAAATACAAAATTAGCCAGACATGGTGGTGCACGCCTGTAATCCCAGCTACTTAGGAGGCTGAAGCAGGAGAATCACTTGAACCCGGGGGTGCAGAGGTTGCAGTGAGCAAGATCATGCCATTACACTCCAGCCCAGGCAACAAGAGCAAAACTCCATCTCAAAAAAAAAAAAAAAAAAAAAGGGAAAGAAAAGCATATATATATGTGTGTGTATATATATATGTATATACGTGTGTGTGTGTATATATATGTGTGTATATATATATGCTCCAGAGTGCATAAGAGGTAGCAGTTCATTACCACTGGGGACAGAGGAAAAGAGAGCTTGACAGCAGGGTATTGTGAGAAGAATATTTCAGGTTGATGGCAAATAGTAGGGGAAATACATAAATGTGTAATAATACCTATCCTGTAAATAATATAGAGGAGATTTATTATTGTGCCCTATAAGGACTAACTATTATTATGAGTTGCTGAGAGCAACAGAACAGTGTAAACCTAAAGGATGGGCCAAGGGTTTAAATGTTACAGAAGAGTGGCTAAGATTTCAAAGCTCAGTGCATGTGGCAGAGGCATGGTGGAGGGTGTGCCCAGGTTCATATATTGCATTAAATGTGAGAAACCCTGGACTATGAACCAAGAAAATGCAAAAGCCGGAAGTGATGGAGGAAACGAGACACAATAATGAAGATATGGAGAGGAGAGTGTGGGCCTAGAGTGAAGCTTTTCACTCCAGTACGTCTTTTGAAGGCCCAGCTCTCTTCTCTCTCAGGGGCTCCTTCATCTGTCATAGAGTCCACAGCTTTTAAGGGCCAACATTTGAAGTCAGCCTGGTTCTCTTGTTTGAGCTGGATAGAACATTTTAGAGCACCGTCTATTCTTAAAGAGGAAGTTTAAAAATAAAAGAACCTTGAAGAGGAAAAAATGTAGACACTCAATCTAACCTTTTCATTTTACCAGCCAAAGCTAAATAGAAGGCAGGTTACCTGTTTTTCAGTCAGGCACCATCATTTCCTAATTGCTATAAAATTTATTATTGTTGTTGTTATTATTATTATTATTTGCCATAAGAAGCTTCCTGTATTCTTTTAATATAACAAAAACACAATTCACAAGCATTATAAAACCCATGGTGTCTGACTATTATAAAACTTAAGTGGCGCACACTTGTCCCAGCTACCGGGGAGTCTGAGGAGGGAGGATCACGTGAGCCCAGGGGATCAAGGTTGTGAAGAGCTATGATTGTGCCACTGCACTCCAGCCTGGGTGACAGGGCAAAACCCTGTCTCTAAATTTTTTTTTTTTTAACTAACCTGGTTTTATTACAGAGATTCCAGAGACAGCTACACGTAAAAGGGTGATATGCCCCAGATTAGCTACCCAGGGAGGCGGCATGCCAACTTAGGTGGTGTCACCACTACTAAAAATTCTCCAAGGCAATCAAAACTGAGAACCTCCTAGGAGCTTAGCATTTTGCAAAAGCAGCATAAAACACTTAAACAAGTCGCAGTTGTGTTGGAATGGGAAGGCCTGGAAATATAAACCAAACAGTGTATTGTCTAAATTGATAGAGATTACAATTGTCTGAAAGAAAAAGTTGACTTTTAACTAGAGTTCAGAGTAGGTTTACAGAAGAAACTCTTAAATTGGGTTCCAGTGGATTTGTCAATGCTTTGGAAGCTGGTGGGGTGGGAGGGTTGGAGCGGGCATAAAAAGTCATGTTGGTGTGCTCTGCTCAAGTCTCCATTTTGTTTCCTCTCCCTCTTTTCAATGCCATGTCCCATTATTTCACTATGGGCTTCCCTTTATCCAGGATCAATATGCCACCTCCTGGTTGTCTTTTACCTACTTCTCCACCTCACTATGGAATCTTCTCTGGCTAGCTCCTGTGCTTGGGATCTTTCACTGGCACTTTTCTGATGCCTTGATTCCAGCTTTACTCCTAAAACTTAAAGGCTGAGGGGCCACACCAGGACAGTGGTAGGGATGGGAATGGGGGTCTTGTAACATACTACACAAACTACACGAAACTCAACATATTTGCAAGACTCAGTTCACATCCATGAGGATCTCATGCTTCTGCCTCCTGCTCCCCTAGCACACGTGATTATCTCTATTTGGAAATGTCTGGCATTTTTGGTGAAGTGAATGGTTCAATAACTTTCTCCATCAGAACAAAAGCTCTTTAAGGTTAGGGATGGGATCATATTCACCTGTCTTGTCCTAGTCCCCACCATCCCTTATCTAGACAATTGCTACAGTTTCCTACACACTCTCCTAACCTCTTGCAGTCTATTTTTCATAAAACAGCTAGAGAACTTTGAGATGTAAGTCACAAAATAGAACATGTCGCTCCTTCCCATTGTTTTTGAAATAAAGTTCAACCCCCTTACCAGGGTTGACAAGGCCCTGCAATGATCTGGTCCCGTCAAAAATTCTTCAGCCTTAACACATGCTATTCTTCTGTATACTCACTGCATTCCAGCCATTGTGGTTTCTATGCATCAAATTTTTTTTGGTCCCAGGACTGTGCACATCCTTTCTTCTGGGTAGAATGCCCCTTGATTTGTATAATTAGCACCTTCTTCATCATTTAGGTCTTAGTATAATGACTACCTTCTTAGAGAAGCTCTGCTTCTTCATCCTATAAAAAAGTAAAATTCCTTACCCTGTTATTTTTTGAGTAATCCGTGTTTTATTCTGTTAAAGTACTTATCACAATTTATCATTATTTTATTTACAGTCATGTGTCACATCACAATGTTTCAGTCACGGATAGAGCACAAATGTATCTGGCCCCATAATATTATAAAAGAGCTGAAACATTTCTATTAACTAGTGATATCACAGCCATCATAACTTGTAATGCAGGACATTACCTTTTCTATGTTTAGATATGTTAGATACACAAATATATTTCATTGTGTTGTAATTTCCTACAGTATTCAGTAGAGTAACATGCTGTACAGGTTTGTGTCCTAGGAGCAACAGGCTATACCATATAGCCTGGGTGTGTAGTAGGCTATAACCATCTAGGTTTGTGTAAGTACATTCTATAATATTCCCACAATGATGAAATCACCTAACTACACATTTCTCAGAATGTTTCACTGTTGTGAAGTGACCCATGACTGTATTTTCCTATAT
The DNA here is from genome assembly GCF_037993035.2 of Macaca fascicularis. Lineage (NCBI taxonomy): Eukaryota > Metazoa > Chordata > Mammalia > Primates > Cercopithecidae > Macaca > Macaca fascicularis. The sequence goes on from NC_088375.1 coordinate 20,910,874, forward strand.
ACTTGATATTTTTGTGCATCTGCCCATGAGAATGTAGTGTAAGATCAAAGGATGCAGGAATGGGTTCTATCCAGTGTAGTACCCACTACACTAGTGGATGTCAATATGTATTTGTTAGATTAATATCTCAAGAACAAGCACCTTTCTCAGACACATAGAAGACGCTCAATATAAATGTTGAACTGAACGTTACTGGCAAATGTAACATGATCAGATGTAAAGAGGAGCAAAACAGAGGTCTGGCTCAAACACCATACTTCCAGAGTGCATAACAGGTAGCAGTTGATTACCATTGGGGACAGAAGAAAAGAGAGCTTGACAGCAGGGTATGGTGAGAAGGACATTTCAGGTTGACAGCACAGAGTAGGGGAAATACATAAATGTGCGGGAATATTCAGTGGTCTGGGATGACTACAGAGTAGAATATAATGAAGAAAAGAGTGGAAGGGAAAGATGGAAAGTTGGACTGGGATTGAATTATGAAAGTGCCAGAATGTTATGCTAAGGAATCTAGATTTTAAAATGTGAGGGCAAATTGAAGTCCAGGGCATGTTAGAAAACTAGAGGTCATAAAGTTTACCTAATTTACCAAGATTTCCTAGAGGATCTAGAATTGGAATCCAGATCTGCCTCTCTGTAAAGTTCAAGCACTTTCCATGACACCATACTGTTTCTTTCCACCCGCACAATGCAAATGAATTCTTATGAAACTGCTATTTCTATTCAGGGCTAAATGCTTCAGAAAAAAGATTTAATCTTTGGGATAATGCTATTTTGGGTTTTCTCCTACTTCTTGGGAAAAAAGGGTTTTTTTTCCCCTAGCTAATTAAGTGTGGTATTGTTCTTCCAGGGAAATCAGTGATGCATCGCCTGCTGCTATCAAATGTCAGGGTTAGAGTTCCTGATTTATTGCATGTGCCCGCAAAGCTTGGTGCAGAGAATCAGACACATTTCCCAAAAGTGAGACATATTGGGAAGTCCCCATTTACCTTCCTGGTATACAGCCCCATATGTTTGCTTTTTAGTCCTGAAAATCAATAACTGAACTCTCATTGATGTCTAGGCCATTGTAGTAAATAAAGAAGGAGGGAGGCTTCTGAGAGCTGAGAGGAAATTGTCATTTGAAGTGGTGCAAGCACAGCCTGGGGCTGAGCCTTGGCCTACATCCTGCCCAAGTGGAGGAGCAGTGCCCCATTTAACATCTGGTAGAAGTAAAGGACACAACTCCTGCCACAATGACTTATTTCCTTGTATTTGATACTGTCAATCCTTGAGAAATGTTTTCTTTTGTTCTCCCTGAGCAAAGGCTGGAAAAATTCCAAATTTACCTGGAGACCACACATAGTTCACATCCTGCTGTGTGGTTGAATATCTGTCCCCCAGTAGGAAACAGTTCTTCTAAAGCCTGTTGTCAACAATACCTTCCAGATGTTAGCATTTTACAGTTTAAGGAACTTAAAATAGCCTTCAAACTTTTTGCAAGTTTCTCTCATATCCAATCTATTCTTTTACTCTGCCTCCCAAGCTTTCTTTCTAGAATAGCAACCTGATCGGCTTAAGTACCTGAACTACCTCTTCTCCCCCATCAACTACAGAGTAAATTCTGGTCTTCAGAGTAACAAGAAACACACTTTAGTTCTCAGCGTATCCATGCACTTTCATTTATCTCTCCTTCTCTCTCAAAGCTGCAGTAGGGGTGAAGATGTGTGATACATTTTCTCTTCCATCATAAGGGTCACAACCAACACTCCTATAATAAAAGGTTAATAAGAGAAAAACATAACAAATTTATTTAATCCAAGTTTTACATGAAATGGGAGTCTTCAGAAATGAAGACCCAAAGACCCAGGGGAAACTGTCTGTTTTTATGCCGAAGTTCGATGAAGAATGGATAGCCTGTAGCCATGTAGATTAGACAAAAAGATATGAGTTAGTGGTAATGGACTCAGGGGGAAACACAGCAAGGCCTGTCCAGATTCTTCTTGATCTCTCTCTCTGTGTAGCATTCCTTCCTCCTGAGTATGGGGCAGGACTCTTTCACAATGAGGGTCTTCAAGGGAGAAGGGAGAGAGTGGCCTTTCTAGGTTTTATGGCTTACTTCGGGGAAGAGGAGTTCTAGTTTCTATGACCCATCTTGGAGAAGAGGAATTCTGGTTTCTGTGACTTGTTTTCGTGAAGAAAGAGTAGTAAGAGGCAGAGGGCAGGAGATGGTCAGGAAGAGACTTGGCTGCTTCTGAGGGCTTCCATTCTCCTTTAGTTCCAAGTACTTAGCATGCCAAAGCACCATACTTTGGCATACAGTTTCCTGAGCTCTAACACTGCAATCATGCTAAACTCCTCTATGGCCTTCAAACATTGCACTTGCTTTTATTCTTTATGGTTCTGATGACCTAGAGGTCAATAGCAAAGACCCTGGAGTCAAACTGAGCTGGCATCACATTACCACCATTTAATCAATGTGTAAGCTCAGGTAAGTACTAAAGTCCTCTATGCTTCATCTGCAAAATGAGAATCATTGAAGAACGTTCTCTCAGGATGGATCATGAGGAATAAGTGAATTAATTGGCATAAAGTGCTTAAACCAGTGCCTTGCTCAGTTAGTGACCAATAAAATAATCTGCTATTACTCTACCCACTATTGTGATGCTCTTCTCTTCTTTGTACAACGACTGCATCTCTAGTTTCCATTTTAGGGTCTCCTTGTGAAAAACCACTCCAGATTCAAAAGGTTGAGTTTAATCTCTATCTTCTGTGCTTTCCTGGAGTTTTGTAAAGTAAATCTTCACTTGACATCATGGATAGGTTCTTGGAAACTACAACTTCAAATGAAACGACATAACTAAACCAATTTTTTTCCCATCAACGTTATAATGAAATGACATTGATGATAATGAAATGACATGATGGCATTCAAGGACCTGCTGTACATTGTTTCACTTAAAGTCACAGTTTTCAATAACCTACTGAGGACATTGAGGACTTACTATATAATAATAAATATATATATAATTGACGAAACAGGATTCAAACTGCTAACTCTGCTAACTGGTCTCCCTGCTTCCACACTCTGCCCACTCATCTCAGTCTTTCTTTCACAAGAGTCAGAATGATCAGATGATGCCCCTTCTCTGCTTCTGTTTCTTCCGTGGATTTCCACTGCACTCTGATAAAGTCCAGCCTCTTGACCACAGCCTACAAATCCTTGCAGGATCTATCGTCTACCTTTCCATCTCCTTTTATGCTACTTTCATCTTGTTCTCAATTCTCCCGCTGGCCCCCTCTTGTTCTTTCCCAATTTTTTTTAATTTTTAGATTTGTGTATATTTATGGGTTATAAGTGAAATTTTTTTACATGCATAGATTGTATAGTGGCAAAATCAGGGTTTTTAGGGTATTCATCACCTGAATGATGTACATTGTACCCCTTAAGTAGTTTCTCACCATCTGCTGACTTCTTGCCCCTCATCCTTCTGGGGCTCCATTGTTTATCATTCCACACTCTATGTCTATGTGTACACATTATTTAGCTCCTACTTATAAGTGATAACATGCAATATTTGTCTTTCTGTGTCTGATTTGTTTTACTTACGATAATGGCCCCCAGTTCTATCTAAGTTGCTGCAAAAGGTATGATTTCATTCTTTTTTATGGCTATGTTCTTTCCCAATTTAGATAAAGAACACTGGCACTTGCTCTTACTTCTATTTGGAATACTAATTCCTAGGCTTCTTGCGTTGCTTTCTCCTTCTCACCCATCAAATCTCATTTGAGATACCACCTCTTCAAAGAGGCCTTTCCTGACCACCTTAGCTAAATTAGCCCTTCACCATCTGATTACTCTCTAGCACATCACCTGCCCATTTTATTCATGGTACAGGTCAAAATCTGGAATCACCTGATTTGTTTGTTTTCTGACTCCTTCTACTGGGATGAAACTCTACTACAGTGGAGATTTTGTCTGCTTGTTCACCATGCTAAATACAGTTCTTCAAAGAGTACCTGACACAAACTAGGTAGTCAAAAGATATTTCTTAAACAAATGCATAAATAAAAAGTAGATCTTTTGAGAGTAAATCTCTTCCACACTACCAGAGTCATTCAGGAATGACAAATCACAGAATAACAGAATTCGATGCTTTGTGCATATCAGAGAAAGAAAGTGGAAGGTTGTCAAGGTATCATGATGTACCAGTCCTCGCCTCCTCAAACACAATCTGCAAGTCCCACAGTGAAAAAATAAGTTAACTCATGTGAAGCATTTTACAAACACTTTTAAAAAAGTTTTAAAACTCCTAGGAAAGCAAGATTTAATAGTCAAAGAAGTGAGTAAATATGAAATGCCTGAACAGAGTAATGAGCTAAGCACAAAGTTAGAGACCTGGTTTTAATAGGGAACCACCACATTGAGGTCTGCAGCAACTCCTGCTTTCACGGAGCAAGAAATTGGGCAAGTGAACACTCCTTGAATAAAATATGTAAAATTAATTTTGGCTTATGTTCTATACTGTGTATAATAGAATGATAAAAATTATTTGATTAGCACTTCACTTTGTAGTTTAGAAATATCTCTATTTACACAGTTTATCTCATTTGAAAAGACGGTTGAGTGATAGGGTAGCATGGTGGACAATCCACATAACTGAGTATCGAGACACCTGTATGTGGACCCAGCTCTGTTAGTGAGAAGCTGTAACCTCAGCAAGCCACTTTCTCTTTCTGGGTCTCTATTTCCTTTTTGATGAAATAAGGGCGTTAGGCTACATTGCCTTTAAAGTCCCATTTTGTCTTTAAAGTCCCATCTATTGCAGTGATTTATATTTAACTCATGACAAATCAGGCTTCTCTTATTCTAAGTCCAAGAGATAAAGCTCTTATTGTGGAATTTCAGGCATCAGTAAACCTTTTCGGGTCCTCACTTATGTTCCTAAAATCAATCTGTTTGAGTGATCACTCTTTTAGGTGTCCATGTAAACAAAGAAGGCTGTGGTCTTTCTTTGAGTGACCTTCTTTCCCTTTTAATTAGTCTGTCCTCTTTAATGTCAGTTCCAACTGATTCCTCTCCCTGGTCCATCTTCCTTGGTCTAAGGGCCTCCCTAATTTCACATTGCACTGCAGTTCCTTCCACACCACCATCAAGAATGGCTGTCAACATTCACTTGTTCTATGTTATAATTCAAGGAAGAGTTGCCCAGTATCTACTCTAATAAATGTCTTTCTATCTTTATGGGCGGCTAGAGGCTTTTTCCTATAATTTAAATGCATCTTCTGTAGATTATGGTCCCTCCACCACCTTACATTTGTCTGCTGTCTCCTTGCTCTGCTAGTCATGGAAGGTGTTGGTAGTGGGAGCAGTGTGGGATGTTCAAGGGCACGTATTGGGTCGGGCCATGTATGGGCATTGCTTTGTGACATTCTTTCTATATTTTTGGTATTTTGCATTTCACTGGAACCTAACTATTTTTCATCTCTTCCACCTAAACCATTTGATGCCTCTGTTTCTTAAATATAAAGTACAGCTCACTGTAGCCTATGATCAGGAACCTATCTGCTCTCAAAATGAAAGCTGTTTTGGTCAGATCTAGCAATTAATTCTCTTCTTCCACTTATAGCTTTCCTCTGTAACTCTGGTGTAGGTATTTGATATATGGCTATAAGATGTGAAACACCTGAATGATTCTCTCCATGCAGGCGTTTCAGTTTATGATATTGTATGTAAAAGATACTAATTGTTCAGGTGTTCAGAAACACCTATAGGGCTTAATATTCTTAATGATTCGTTTTAAGGCTGGTGATACGCAAAGCAAACTACGTATTTTTCTGCCTGCTCTGTCTCTTTCTCTCTACATCCCTCTTTCTTTATCTTTTGAAATATCAGTTTGGAGACTTAGAATTACATAAGACATAAACCCATTGGATATAAGAATTGCTGTGTATATTTGCTCACCTACTCCCTCCTTTGGTCCTCAAGCTGCTGGTTTAGACTTTTTACAGGACACAGGCATGTAAAGGAGAAACTGTCAGTGCTAGGCTGAATTCTGTTGTTACCAAGATTTCTAGAAAAGTATTCCTCAGTCAGGTTGATTACGGATATAGCAAATCTATTTTTCCTAGGGTAGTTTCTCTATGCAGCCGGGCTTATAACTGTCTGTCATCCAGCTATTTCTCTCCACCTTCTTGTTTGCATAACAACCAAGGCAACTTCTGCAAATCACTGCGTGGAGACGATGATCCTGCCAGCTCCCTTTTGGAAATCGTGAGGATCAGATCTTGGACCATGTATCATATGATGCTTCTAATCCAAAAGAGGAAGGGCACTGGGAGTCAGCTCCTAAGTAAGCTTCAGAATTCCTGCTGGTACTTTTCCTTCCAGGAAGCAACTTTCCTTGATATTGTTTTTTACAGAAATATGAATGAATACTATATTTTGCAGCATTGTACACTTTTTTCCTTTTCTAGAAATTCTAAACCTCTGACACTGGTAGAGACATTGAGTACATTTTTTTCCATATCCCTACTTTGCTGAAGGATTTTCTCTGCTCGTTCACTTAGCATTGCTGATGCGTCAGTCTTTTCCTCCTCATCTCTTTCAGGGGCTGGAGAGGCAGAGGGAGACAGAGGAGCTGGTACTGCAGAGCTGTCGTCTGATTGGCTGGACCGTCGTAGCTGGGCTATAAAAGAGACCCCTACAGGCTTAGGAGGAAGACGCTCAGAGGATTCTGAAAATATCTTTACCGGAGAAGAGGCAAAGTACGCTCAAAGCCGAAGCCACAGCTCCTCCTGCCGCATTTCTTTCCTGCTTGCGAATCCCAAGCTGTTAAATAAGATGTGCAAAGGGCTTGCAGGTCTGCCGGCTTCTTGCTTAAGGAGGTAAGATTGCTTTCAGTCATTAACCGTATTAAACTTTTGGATAGACTTTCTCAGTTATTTACATGTTGTACTTACTAACCTAGTTCTGTGCAATTAGAAACAGTGTGGTCAGGAGAGCACGACTTTCTAACTTTCCTCCAAGACTAGCTAGATACTGTGACTTAAGACATGTGCTCCCCAAATTTCAGTCCTTATGTATTGTTTCATGTGACCTCAGTTTTGAGAACTGTTCTTTAAGCCAGGTCTAAGCAAGCTAGTTTTAATTAAGAAGTGAGATGAGGCTTGAGGCTATGTATAGTGGTCTGCAATATCTCCATCTGTGATTACTGCTGTTATTTAAGCATCCCTGGAGTACATAGAAGCCTGGGTCTGGGTTTTCTGATTGTATGCTACATCTTGTTTCAGGAAAGGTACCCCAGAATGAGGTTTGGCTCCATCATCAGAAAGGCACTATGCTTTCTGTGTAGTGCTGCAGTATCTTTCACTCTCTATGTTCTTATAAGCAAATGTTACAATGAGATATGAGTTCCAAAGCCAGATCTTCCTTATCTCTCTGCCCCATCTCTAGTTCTTAAAGTGTCTTATATGAGTGTGGTTGAGAAGTATTGATCATTACAAATCAGTTAACAGTTTTGTAGATCTCACCTTAAAGATATTGTTTTGTTAATATACTCTCTTGATTTTTTAAAAAGACTTTACAGACATACAGCTATTCATTTGTTTTTCGTTTGTTCAAAAAAGGTATAAACAAATGCATTCAGAGAATGATCGTATAGTAGTCAGTTGAAAATTAAACACAAAATGAGTGCATATTACATTACTTAATCTTGCAGTTAAAGGTAAAAAGTCAATCTAAAGGTGTACTACCTGCTTTCTTATCGCGCTGCAAATAGAAATTACCCCAAATTTTATTTTGGAAATAGTCTCAGAAAACATAATTTTTAATGTACTATTAAAACATTTACTTTTCAAATATTCTGTCATTCAGGAGTATGGAAGTATCTATGGCTTCTTTAAAATGAAGCAGGAGGGTCTGGCAGAGAGTATCTATGAAATAAGTTCCTCTGACCTTCACGCTTAATTTTCTGAATGGAGTGGAGCAAATTACTTCAAGCTTCAGTTAACTTACATATGAAATGAACTATACAAAAATACAAGAGTGTCAGGAGAAAGTTATGCCCTGGTAAATATTTTGCAAAACAGATAAAAGTTAATACTAGAGCTCTGTCCTCAAAGAGTTAAGCAGCTAATCTAAGGAGGTAAACTCTATGTCAGCAGAATGAACTGCTCTTCCCTTTCCTCACCAGTAAATTGCAAATCGTCTAGTCCAACATCTTTGCCACCAGTGCCTGAGGCTCCACAGGAGCCATCGCCTGCTCAAGGTCACATAGGTTGGTGGGTGAATTAGGACCAAATCTAGATATCCTGACTCCAATAACTTCTGAAGTCATTTTGGTTTTTATTTTTATGTTTTTTTTTTTTTAAATAAGAATACTTGCTAAGCACACTTAGCCCCTGCATTGATCAACAACTCTCAGATCTCAGGTGGATCCAGCACATAGAAATATGAATTCATTTCTATTTGGACTTCATGATATACTTATATTATCACCTTGGAATCACCCTAACATTCAGGATTATATCCTGTTATCATCAAAAAGGATGTTGCATCCCCTGAGCAGTCATCAGTCAGGGAAGCAGAGGAAGGAAAGTAATCTTGCAAGGAAGAGAAAATACTATTTAAGGGGCAGTCAGAGAACATAATGGAATTCAAACTTTCTGGGAAAACCTACATACATAAATTTATTAGGGGCTATGTTAAATGTCTTTCTATCTTTGAGGCTTTATTTTCCCCACTCCAAATAGACACATTTAGTTATTCATTTCTCTTAAAATGGTATTTCTATTTTTAAATTATTTGTTGGCCTTTTTAATAAAAGAGATGCAAGCAAGAGGATATTTAATAAAAAGTAAGAGAGTTGAGCTTAAGGCTTATTAAAAGACCCCCTTTTTCTAGTTAGTCAGGAGCCCTATTGTGCCAGGCTACCTATTAAATGGTGGCAATAAATGGTGGCAATAAATGGTGGAAGCTCAGTGATGACTCTAGCCTGCTTCTCCTAATAGCTTTTAAGCCTCAAATGCCCTTTAGAGTGTGTATGTCCTTTAAAGTAGCATTAAAAAGGAAAGCAGCAGCAGCAGATACTGTCTGGAAAGAAGCCCCAAGGGGCTGAGGTTTCAGCTTGGGCATTTGCTTTCACCGTCCCATGTTGCATTTCCCTCTGCTGGGGCTGCGCACCTCAGTGTATTCTTCCTCTATACCTCATAGCAGGAACTGCGTGGCCCCCACATACATGACTGGAACTGAATAGACTTTTACAGTTCCCTCTGCCTGCAGGGGAACAGATGGAAATAGCAATCACCTGCCAGAAGGTGGCGTGCAGCAAGGATGTGCATCTTTTGCCGCTACTGCTTTCCAACTCCTAAAAATTACTCAGAGATCACTCATGTTTTCAGTGATTCAGGTTCTACTGAAGATACCAAAGGTATTCTGTTGGTCAAAATGACAGGCATATAAAGGCTTCTGAGGTTTCTGAGGTAAACTGAAGGGTCAGAATTCCAGTTGTGAATAAAGGAACTAGTGTTACGACTCTGCCTCAAGGTTTTGTAGCAAGTCGTAGGGAACCAAAAGAGGAATCTTGTTTTCCTGAGAGTTCATGCCAACTCCAACTCCCATTCCCTAAACTGTCTCTGAGCCATAGACTAGTAATGGACTCTTCAAGCTCTATCATTAGGTATCTTTTAAAGAAAGCTGGTTATCACTATTTATTCATTATTTTTCTCTTCTGTGCAGTGCAAAAGATATGAAACATCGGCTAGGTTTCCTGCTGCAAAAATCTGATTCCTGTGAACATAATTCTTCCCACAACAAGAAGGACAAAGTGGTTATTTGCCAGAGGTAAGAGAAAAGGCCTTGGTGAAGATCTACTGAGTATTAACTATCTGATGATAGAGATGTTCTGTAAGAGGGAAGTTGTGCTCCTAGTTAAGCCAGATTTGGATCAAGATAGCCTCCATTTTCATGGAGATCTTAACTACATTTGAAATGTCTATACATTTAGTGAAAAACTGCCCTCATCAATAACATATTTTGTCATAATGATGGAAAATAAAATCTCTGCCTTTATTCGGGATCTTAGATTTCTTACCCCAATTTTTTATCATGACATTCCAATTATTCTGTTTCTCTCTATTTTTTCTAGGGTAAGCCAAGAGGAAGTCAAGAAATGGGCTGAATCACTGGAAAACCTGATTAGTCATGAATGTAAGTCTGACAGCAACCTGGGATGAGGTACTCTGGATAAGACAAGTTACATTATGCCGGTCTAATAGAAACTGCAGCAAGGCCTGGCTTCTTTCTGATGTTCAGACTCAGGAGACTCTTTAGGTCTTAAATTCAGTCTGTTTATAATTTTAATATGCCCTAGAGCCTTGTGATATACAATGAAAAGTTTAAGCAGGAACCATGTGGAAAACCATCTCTCTCATCACAAGGAAAAAGGGAAGAGAGAGAAAAAAAAATGATAAATATCGATGCCTTCTTGCAAAGTCAATCTCAGTTTCTCTTTCCCAAATCAACCTTGGTAATTGATAGCTGCATAGGTATTTCAGAAACAAAATACTTTCTTGAAAGAGGCTTCCAACTTGGGTAAGAATCATTAGGTAGAACTGGGATCCACTAGATATCAAACACAGATTAGGTTTACCTGACTCCTAAGTGACTTGAAAAAAGTGGGGGAAAAAGGAATTGCTTGAACCTACGCTTTATCCCCCAAGTACCTCAGCTTTATGTGAAATATCATATCCAAGAGGCTAGCCAGTGTGATGACAACTGTGGTCCTTTCTCCTGTATCATAGGTGGGCTGGCAGCTTTCAAAGCTTTCTTGAAGTCTGAATATAGTGAGGAGAATATTGACTTCTGGATCAGCTGTGAAGAGTATAAGAAAATCAAATCACCATCTAAACTAAGTCCCAAGGCCAAAAAGATCTATAATGAATTCATCTCAGTCCAGGCAACCAAAGAGGTAGGTTTTTTATGGATACATAAAAATTGTACATATTTGTGGAGTATGTGTGATATTTTGATACATGCATACAATGTGTAATGATCAAATCAGGGCAATTGGTATACACATATCTCAAACATTTATTATTTCTATGTGTTGAGAACATTCCATATCTCCTCTTCTAGCTATTTTAAACTATACAATAAACTATTGATAACTATAATCACCCTAATGTGCTATCAAACACTAGAACCTATTTCTTCTACCCAACTTTCTATCTATTCCTTCTACCCATTAGCCAACCTGACCAAAAAGGTAAGCTTTTATGGCAGAGAAATCTCTGGATCTTAGTGAAGGTTCCTAGAATATTGGAGTTGACTATCATAACCTTGACAACTCCAAATAAATCAGTTTTTAAAAAAATCTCTTCTATCCAGGTGACTTACCATAACCTCCCTTCATGAAATTTTCTGATGAATCTCCCCAATTTGTTAGACAGAACGGATCTTGCCCTGCCCACTCTAGAGCAGAATGAACCTTTTATACTCTCGCACATGTGCCGAGGAGGAGCCTAATGTCACTTTTTTTTGCTTCTGAAATATGGAGGGTGCACAGTCACTTACAGGTCACTACAAAGCATAGAGCCTTGCATCCTCAACAGGGATATAGGTCTAATGAAGCCTTGGCCTTTGCCCCTCAGGTGAACCTGGATTCTTGCACCAGGGAAGAGACAAGCCGGAACATGCTAGAGCCTACAATAACCTGCTTTGATGAGGCTCAGAAGAAGATTTTCAACCTGATGGAGAAGGATTCCTACCGCCGCTTCCTCAAGTCTCGATTCTATCTTGATTTGGTCAACCCTTCCAGCTGTGGGGCAGAGAAGCAGAAAGGAGCCAAGAGTTCTGCAGACTGTGCTTCCCTGGTCCCTCAGTGTGCCTAATTCTCACCTGAAGGCAGAGGGATCAAATGCCAAGACTCTATGCTCTGGAAAACCTGAGGCCAAATATTGATCTGTATTAAGCTCCAGTGCTTTATCCACATTGTAGCCTAATATTCATGCTGCCTGCCATGTGTGAGTCACTTCCACGCATAAACTAGATATAGCTGTTGGTGTTTGAGTGTTCATCAGGGTGGGACCCCATTCCAGTCCAATTTTCCTAAGTTTCTTTGAGGGTTCCATGGGAACAAATCTCTAAATAAAGGCCTGGTAGGTCTGGATTTTCAAAGATTGTTGGCAGTTTCCTCCTCCCAACAGTTTTACCTTGGGATGGTTGGTTAGTGCATGTCACGTGACATCCACATGCACATGTATTCTGTTGGTCAGCACGTTCTCCAGACCCTAGATATTTAGATGAGGTTGATCTATGGTATGCGCTTGTGTGTATGTCTATGTCTATATATATTATATTATATATATTACTCAAGTTGGAATATAATATATATTATGTATATATTATATATAGACATAGACATACACACATATACATTATTTCTGTACATAGATGTCTGTGTATACATATGTATGTGTGAGTGTATGTATACACACACACACACTTTTGCAAGAGTGATGGGAAAGACCCTAGGTGCTCATAACTAGAGTATGTGTATGTACTTACATGCATGTTTTCATCTCTGTTCTTTCATACTACATTTGAACAGGGCAAAATGAATTAACTGCCATGTAGGCTAAGAAAGAAATGCTAACCTGTGGAAAACTGGTTTTGTAAAATTCCATGGATCTTGCTGGAGAAGCATCCAAGGAACTTCATGCTTGGTTTGACCACTGACAGCCTCCACCTTGAGCACTATTCTAAGGAGTGAATAGCTTAGCTCCTTTGAGCTGGTTTTCACTGATGGCACATTTGAGCTCCTAAGCTGCCAGCCTTCCCTTCTTTTCCTGGGTGCCCAGGGCATGCTTATTAGCAGCTGGGTTGGTATGGAGTTGGCAGACAGGATGTTCAACTGAATGAAGAAATGCAGTTAAGGCCTTGCCAGCAACACCTGCCATAAGTTACTGGCTGAGCGAGGGCACAGAAGTTAAAGGTTACTGTTTTTATCCTCTATCCTCTTTTCCTCTCCTGATCAAGGTGCTCTTCTCATTTTTTCCTGAGAACCTTAACCATCAGATAAGGCTCCTTAGTTTATTGTGGTTGGTTGTTTTTCTTTATAATGGCTCTGGGCTATATGCCTGTATTTATAAACCAGCAGCAGGGGAAAGATCACAGTTTATAAGAGGGAAACAAGTTTTCACAATTTGAAAAGCCCACATAAGTGTTCTCTTTTAAGGTAGAATCTTGTTAATTTCATTCCAAACATCAGGTCTAACAGAGACTGGAGGCATTTCTTTTTAGGCTCTGAGACTAAATGAGAGGAAAAGGAAAGAAAAAAATGATTGTCTAACCAATTGTTAGAATTACTGTTTGAAACTTTTCAAGGCACATTGAAATACTTGAAAACTTCTCATTTGTGTTATTTATGATGTTATTTTGTACGTGTTATTATTATTATATTGTTTTATAAATGGAGGTGCAGGATATCACCTGAATTATTTAATGAATGCCCAGGAAGTAATTTTCTTCTCATTCTTCTAAAACGACTGCCTTTGAAAGTGCACACACACATCCACATATACTGCATTCATTGCTCCAGTATAAATTACATGCATGAGCACCTTTCTGACTTTTAAGCCAATATAATGGGCTGCAAAATGAAGACACCAGAGTGTGTGCATACAAATCTCACTGTATTAAAGATGTAGGTTTTCTAATTGTACCCTTCTTGTCTCTTCGACAATCTTGCCCTTAATATCCCTGGAGTTCCTCATCAGTGTCATTTTCTGTTATACACAGTTCCACAGTTTTGTCTCTAGTTGACTTCAAATGTTTAACTTTATTGGTCTTGCCCTACTATAATTGTCATGACTTTCAGATTGTATCTGAACTCACAGACTGCTGTCTAACTAATAGGTCTGGAAGGTCATTCTGAATGAGAAGTAAATTATTTTATGTAATACATTTTTGAGTGTGTTTTTCAGTTGTATTTCCCGGTTATTTCATCACCATTTCTGATGGTGAGCTTGCCTGCTCATGCTCCCTGGACAGAATACTCCTTCCTTTTGCATGCCTGTTTCTATCATGTGCTTGACAGGCCTCAAAGCTGATGCTTCCAGTGAAACACATGCATCTTAATAATAAGGGTAAATAAACGCTCCATACAAAACGATTTGCTTGGAAACACATTAATGATCCACAGAGACACGCTATGAGAAACATCAGGGTGTAGGGTGACTTTAGAAAAATACTCATACTGAGTCTTTAATCTCTCCTATGCCAGTGAACTCTGGGAAAGAAAGGACAAACTGAATATTGTTTATTCTTTAGTTCATGCCACTGCTCTGCTTGACTCAACTCATGGAACCAAGGCAATCTTAGCTTCAGAGACTGCTAAACAGACTAAGTGATTTGCTTGCAGATTCTCTATCGATTTTCAATGGATAGAGTTCACCTTCTAGAGCCATTCTTTTATTTCCACTTAACTGTCTGTTTGAGAGATGGTTAGCAGTGGGAAATCGAGAGAGTTGAAAGGAGCTGTAGATTCTTACCCAAACTTCAAAATCCTTCCCTCCCTTTTGTTAATTCTCTTTCCTGGAAAAGAGGTCATAGAACGTTCACATCCTCAGTAATAGGCCTTGCGCTGTGTCTGTTATGTCATGAGACTCCCATTTCCTGAACTTTCTTTCCCATTGGAAGAGTAGTAGTTACAAAGTGTTAAGGTTAGATGATCTTCAACACTTTTGAGTAATAGATCCTTTTAAGGATCTGGTAAAAACTATGGACCGAACTGTCTTTTAAGAAAAAATTGAGAGAGGAATCTAAATCTAAATTTTGTGTGTTTTGAGGGGAAACTCTCAGAATCTCCCCTCAAAACACACAAAACTATCATTCTTCTCTTATACTATAGGTGTGTCAGACTCTCACTGAGTCTGTATAGTTGCTGCTCCCTGTATTTGATAATATCTATCAAGAACTGCAGGGTAATTCAAAGTCACTGCTATTAGCAGCAAGTGTGAGCAGTGTTGGTGTGAGCACCTCCCTCATTCTTTCTTTCTTCTTTACAGTTGTCTGTTAAAGAAATAAAAAAAAAATTGGCTGACCCTTTTTCTGAAGATAATGTATATCAAGGACCACCTTTTGAAAAACACTTGTTATTGCTTGTTCTGTGAATGGTCTTTATATGAATAACACACTTAATTCTAACAACAAACTTAAGATATCTATGCCAATCACGAGCATTTCCCCTGAAAATTTTTATAGATGGGGAAACTGAGGCACAGAGACATAACTTGCCAAGGTGCCTCAGGCTATATTCTGGCACTCCACGTTAATAATGCATAGATTTTTAAAGTTGGAAATGTGATTACAGAAGTATGAAAGAGGAAAGGGGAAGGAAAATAAATAAAAAAGAAGTATCTTGATGATAAAATCAACTACTTATCAGCCCATGCCAAACATGTGGACAAAAAGAAAAGCATCAGAGCAAAGCCAGTCAGATAAAGCGGCTCATGTAATGAGCCAGACTCAAAAACACATCATAAAACTAAACTGCACCATTTATTTAATTCAGAGGCTGAGTTCAAAACATGAATCTGCTTAGGCCATTAAACCACAAGATGACCAACTAAATTATCTGATGTTTTAATATGCATTGTTTTGCTAATCCAGATGTCACATGGAAATATGACATGAGGAAGGAAAATACTGGGTTTTCTTCTGTTTATTATATAAATTGCAAAAAAACTGATGAGATGACTTAGAATCCATTTAGAATTAGAATACAGTTTTCAAAAATTTTGCTGCCCAGCTAACTCAGTCAGTAGAGCATGAGACTCTTAAAATCTTGCATGCAAAGAGATTATTGGGAGATTTGAGATCAGGAATTATTCTATTTCTAAGGCACCCAAATGGAGGCAAACAATGCCTAGAGAGCGAGCTAGGTTTCCAAAGGAGACTTAAAATTTAACAGTAGGGCTTGGTGCAGTGGCTCACACCTGTAATCCCATCCTACTTGGGAGGCCTAGGCAGGTGGATCACTTGAGGTCAGGAGTTTGAGACCAGCTGGCCAACATGGTGAAACCCCGTCTCTACTAAAAATACAAAAATCAGCTGGGTGGTGGTGGGGCACGCCTGTAATCCCAGCAACTCGGGTGGCTGAGCCAGAATCTCTTGAGCCTGGGAGGCAGAGATTGCAGTGAGCCAAGATCACACCACTGCACTCCAGCCTAGGGGACAGAGTGAGACTCCCTCTCAAATATATATATATATATATTTAACAGTAGTATCTTATACTATGTCCTGCCTATGCTGAGTGCTTTGCAGCTTTACATTATCTTATTAAATCCTTATAACAAAACTCTAAAGCATATGGTATTAATATAGTTTCATTGTAGATGGGGAAATTTTGATATAGGAGAATTTAAAAATTTACCCAAGATCATATACAAAAGAAGTGGTAGAGCCAAGGTTAAACCCAGAAATTCACCTCCACACGGCACACATTTGAGTACTCTAGTCAAAGAAGCCAGAAAAATAGGGACAAATAGAAAGAAGGAACAAAAGAAAGTAAAGGAAGAATAACAGGAAGAAATGGAAATGGAGAGAAGAGGTAAACAGATGAAAAGACTGGAGAAAAGAAGGGAAGGAAAGAAGGAAAAGACAGCAAAGAAAATGTGGAAGAAAAGGACATGAAAGAGAAGAAGGAAAGGAAATGAAGATACAAGTGGTAGGGAAGGACAAATGCCAAATATGCCCAGGTCCTCATGTCATAAGTCAGCTGTGCCTACCCTAGAGCACCATGCTACTCCTGGCTGGTCTCCATGTCCTACCTGAGCTGGGGCAGGTAAGAAGGTTCCCAAGGACTAGTGAAAAGTAAGTTTTGGAAGCAAGAAATAGACACCAAGGCCAGATTCCTCTCAGAATCACTTTTCTGTATCCTTTTCTTTCTCTAAGTTTGCTAGATATTGAACAATACACAGAGTGACTCTTTTGCTGTTGCTGTTGTTTAACACCTGAAGGAAAAAGAAAAAAGGATAAAGGAATACCTCAACTCTCCTTGATTTTATTTTACCACTGTTTGGGGAGGTATTTTACAGGGAATCTGAGTCAGTCAGTCACTCCAGGAATTACACTCAGACAGCATCCTGGCAGGAAATAGGCACTCGGCACATGGTCCTGGTCACATTGTTCCTGTTCCCCTTCTTGGAGGGGAGCCAATGGTGACCAGAGGGTTTGAGTCAAAGGGAATTGACCCCAAACACACACACACACACACACACACACACACACACACACACACGAGTCCCATAAAGGCAACAGCATGTGCAAATCAGTGGTAAGTTAGACCGTGATAATTCGTGAGTAGTGACCTCTTGAGAGTGACTTTGTAGGGTTAACTTTGAAGTCGTTGCTTCTGAAAAAAAGTAAAAGAAATTTTTTGTTGATTTTTTCAAGTATTATTTGTAAAACTCCTAGATTATTCCACGAATCTATTTGGTCTTTGTGTAGCTATCTTCTTCCAGGACAGGATATCCCTGAGACATCTCCTCAATATCAACAAATTATGGGGAACACATTCTAGTGAAGTCACATAAGACAAGATTTGCTTATCTTTTTCTCTCACCACCATACGTTTGAGATCTGCCTGCCTTCTGTTCTTCTTGTTTCTCCCCTATCAGGCCATAGTATTTTTACTACCCATTGCCTTCTAGGAGAAGGTATAACAAATAGGAAATATTCATATTTTTAATGCCTTTGGGGGTGTTAAAAAGCACAACTGTAAGGACTGTTTGTAAATTCCAGGTCAGATGTTGTTTCTCCTTCTCTCTTTCCTACCTTGATGATGGCATGATGTTACATGGAGTCACTCCAATTACAAACCACAGAATCATCCCTAGTTCCTACTTCTGATTCACTTCATGCACTCAAAAGTCACCAGACTCTGCAGAATTTCTCTAGAAAAACCCTATGAAAACCTATTCCCTCCTCTCCAACTGCATAGATGTAGTTTCATCCAGCCTCTTATGGTGCATGGCCTGGGTTACTGCCTTATCCTTTCTCCTGGCCTCTCAATCTCCCATCTGATACCCACTAATGTACTCCAAATAACTACCAGTCTGCTCTGAGATGCACATTTGGTCTATTACCTGCTTAAAATTTGCAAAACTCTCAACTCTAGGCTAATATTCAATACTCTTTATGATTTTGAATCTCTCTTTTTGGCCTCATCTTCTACAACTCCTCCTTTGATTTAGTCATGAAGATTTGCTGCTCCTGAAATAGCATGTTCTTCATTGCTGCTGTCATTGTCCAGCTCGGTCTTCTGATCTTTTCCTTTATCTAGCTAACCCCTGCTCTTTATTTTAAACTCAAATCAAGACTACTCACATTGAGAAGCCTTCCCCCACTTTCTGGCATGATTTAAATGTTCCCTTGTGGGATTCCTTTAATACTCTGGCATGCTTTTATTATTACTAGCACATTGTCCTGTGACCATTAACGTATAATTGTATCTCAAGAGACACCGCCAGTTCCTCAAAGTTATGAAACATGTCTCATTTGATTTGCATCAAGACGTGAGCCTAGTACACAGAAAATGACTATTTGTTGACAGAGTAACTGACACCAGTTTACGTACTCCTAGATGCAAACAGGAAGTTTGCATCCTCCCACTTCCTGAGTGCTTACTGTGTACTGAAGTTTACGTGACACAGTCCTGTTACAGTCTACTATATTCCTGCCATTTCCCTCTTGAAGAATACAAGGATATTTTTCCTAGCCTTGTGCTGGGGGATGGGGTAGAATAATCAGAATAAGGAAGATCCGGTTGAAGCCACTTTACAGAGAAAAGATTTTAAAGACTTTACCAGAGAACAGTGTCTTCATGTAGTTATTTTATACATATTATAAAAGTTTACATATATTTTATACAATTATTTATATATATTTTACAATAATATGATTCTTTATATGTGCAACCTTCTCATTTATACCCACAGCATAAAATCACTACAATTTATTATTTAGTCTCTACTAATACCACTTGAACCAATTTAATACACAGGACAACTCTTTGATGATGAGCCACTAAAATGTATTATCTTCCTTTTACAAATGAGAAACTGAGGCACAGAGGGGCAAGTTTACTCCAAGACCTCATGGCTCATAAGCAAAGGAGCTAGGACTTGGCCCCAAGGCCATGTGGCCCCAGAATTCATACTCCTTGCTAGACTGCATCTCACACAAGCCTGGAATTTTGTCCACATGGTGATTACTCAAAGAGTGTGGATTAATTGACCACTCTTTCCTAAAAAATTATTTCTCTGAAAGTTTCTTCTGTTAATCTTGTACCACACTCATTTCTGGGTATACTCCTATTTCTGTTTTTATCCTCTATTTCTCGTAAATTTTTAAATAGCTGGCTTAAGATTATCATCGAATACTCCACTCCATGCTGCCTTCTAACCCTCCTATTGTGATCTCCACAGTATATTCTTATCATTGGAGTGATAGTTAGGACTTCTAAAACCAAACTAAATCTGCAGCGGTGATATACTGGCATCCCCAAGACAGCTGGCTCTTTAAGCTGTCTCCTTAATTTCTACATCCCATTGACATCTGAATTCGGCCCATGGAATAATTATAGATTGCAGGTGGGGCAGCCTCCATACCTGCCTCCAATTCTGTTCACTGATTTATGACTCTTTAGCAAATGGATAATTGAGAAAATAAGT
Organism: Macaca fascicularis; assembly: GCF_037993035.2. Taxonomy (NCBI): domain Eukaryota; kingdom Metazoa; phylum Chordata; class Mammalia; order Primates; family Cercopithecidae; genus Macaca; species Macaca fascicularis. The sequence continues at coordinate 20,930,590 of NC_088375.1, forward strand.
TGGGTATTCTGTGACCTCAGCACTAAAAATGAGTCCTGAAAATAGGCTCCTGGCACTGTTTACTTTTCAGGATGAAATATTTTGGGAAGTTTGAGTCAGATGAATAACTTAATGTATAAATAGAAAGCTCCATGCAAAGCAAAAGGAAATGAGGGAATAATTACAGGTAAATGTTTAAGTCTATATTTTAAGGTAATAATAGTAGTTTTTGTTTACTGGGGACTGCCATTAAATCTATCTCTGGAATTGTGCTTTACATATGTTATTCCACTCAATTCCCCCAATATTTTTACCTTGCATATTAATAAAACTATTCAGAGTTGAGTGAGGTTGAGTCATTAGCTCAACATCTCACAATCAGTGAGCAACAGATTGGAGATTAAAGGTCAGTTTGAATTCACAGCTTGTTGGATAAATTATACTTTTTTCAATAATCAATACCAAATGGCTCTCTCAAATAAGAGGTACCAGCATTTGAGGGTAACTCATCTAGTTACTCATCTAGTTCTAGAAAACTAATCTGGGGCCAGAGAAAATGTTTGTCTGAAGTAGAAACTGGGGAAGCTTTATATAAATGATAGGTTCCTAGGCCCCAACTCCAGAGATTTGGAGTTTTAGGGACAGGTACCTAAAACAAAACAAAACAATGTAACAATATCTCTGTTGAGTTTGGAAACCATTGATCTAGAGGACAAAGCCAAGAACCAGGGGACAGAGGTTCTATATTCATTCATATTAGGTAAGTTTCTACCACTCTTTGTGTGTTAGTTTCCCCACTGGCAAAATAAGCTTAAAAATAACCCACCACATCACCTACACACAGGAACTCTGCAGAGGAGAGCAGTTTGCATGAAGTACTTGAGGGATCATGGTAAAGGGCATCTGTCCAGTAATTTACATTGATAATTACTCTCAAGCATAGCATATTAGAATTCACAAAGCACATTGGCTCATTCAACATTCACAACAACCTGTGTAGTCAATATTATTTTATGATGTCCATTTTTCAGATGAAAAAACAAATTTACTTAGCTAATAAGTGGTAAAGTCTTCAGTCACCTAATTGTATGTTTTTCTTATGACACCACACCACTTTCTAAATTATAATTGTTGTTTCCTGGATAAATTAATAATAATAACATAAAGGAAAACTTGATAGGGCAATTACGTGACAGTAAATTGAGATGATAAGGTTGTTGAAGAACTTCAAAAGTCATTAATCTTTAGGAGTAAACAAATCCAAAAATTACTGGCTTATGTCATGCACCTTTGAGAGACAAGTTTTGAAAATCAAGGATATAATGTGGGAAAGCTACTCAGAATGCCTATTCTTTCCAGTAAGGTCACTCTAGAACCATTCATGAATAATAATAAAGTCCCTTACTGAATGTTGAACAAAAGTGAAAGGAAGTTAGTTGAAGACAGTATTTCCTTGAGTTGGCTAACCATGCTCATAGAAATGTATCTGCTTGGAGGTCATTATGAGACTTTAGGATAATACCTGTTATATATAATAATTGTTTAATAAATGTTGTCAATTATTATTATTGTTATTGTTATTTTACCTGGAGACCACTTCCTTTGTGAAGTTTAAACTTTAGAGATCAAATGACAAATTATTACCCTGCAGATCTTTTTGCTATTCCATAATGGCTATTCTTTATGTCTCCTAATTAATGCATTTTCTCTCACCTATTTCCATAGCATAATCCACCCTGTCATTAAAGCTGCTTTTGTGTGTGTTTTCCAAAATTTGGGGAAAAAAATTATTAGCGATGAGAATGTGTGGCCAGGATCCACCTGTTCTTCAGAAGTGCTAGGAAAATGGCCCAGAGGATGGCAACAAGCAAATGCATGCTCTAAGAGGCTAGAGTTTGGCTTTGAGTCGTATTCCCGACAGCAGTGTGCAAGAATTTCCTTTGATTCACATTTTTGACAACATTTAATATGATTAGACATTTCAGTGTTTGCCAATCTGCAAAACAGGGATTGATGGGTCATGATTTCAAGTTGCACTTCCCTGATAACAAACATTGCACATCTTTTTGTTTCCTTGCTTTGTGATTTTTCTTCTGCAAAGTAGCTGTTTCAGTTTTTGTCCATTTTTTTCTATTTTGTTTTATTAAATAATGATTTTTAAAAATTTCTATATATCGTAGATGCTAATTCATTGTCAGTTGTACATATAACACACATTTTCTTCCAGTTTTTGTTTCTTGTTTTTTCCCCAATATTTATGATGTCTTTTAAAGAGCAGAAATTTTTATTTTAAGGTAGCTGAATATATCAGTTTTCCCTTTATGGTTTATCTATAATGCTAAGAGCATATATATTTTTTCCTATATGTTTTCAAAATTATGTAGCTATTCATTTCATGTATAACACCTCTAATCCATAGGAAATTGATTTTTTTATTAAGTAGTTGATTAATATTTTGTTTTGCATGTATCCAGGTAAACATTTACTGAAAAATCAATTCACTCGACACTAGGTGTGAGTGCTAGGTGTGTCATAAATTAAATTGCCATATGAATAAGGATTTATGTCTGGAATATTCTATTCCATTGGATCGTTTATTTATCCACCTTTCCTAACCTCATTCCCTCAAGCTTTTTTTTTTTTTGTTTTAAGGAGTGTCTTGGCTATTTTTGAGTCCTTATTCTTCCATCACCCTTGGAATTAGCTTGGCAGATTCCCCAAGAAATTTTGATGAAACAATTCTTAATGCCTTGACCAAAATTTTAACTAGAATTGAGTTATACTTACAAATTCATTTGAAGCTAATTGACATATTTAATATTCAATATTCCTCTTTATGAACATGGCATTCCTTCTCTTTGCATCTTCTTTTTTTTTTTTTTTTGAGACGGAGTCTGGCTCTGTCGCCCAGGCTGGAGTTCAGTGGCGGGATCTCAGCTCACTGCAAGCTCCGCCTCCCGGGTTTACACGATTCTCCTGTCTCAGCCTCCCGAGTTGCTGGGACTATAGGCGCTCGCCACCTCGCCTGGCTAGTTTTTTGTATTTTTTTTTAGTAGAGACGGGGTTTCACCATGTTAGCCAGGATGGTCTCGATCTGCTGACCTCGTGATCCGCCCGTCTCGGCCTCCCAAAGTGCTGGGACTGCAGGCTAGAGCTGCCGCGCCGGGCCATGCATCTTCTTAAAACCTTTCAAAAAGTTTATAATTTGTCTGTAAAACAAATCCATACTTTCTAAAGGTGTATTTCTTGATGTTTTATACCTTTACTGCTAGTTTGAAAGCACTTTTAAATTACATTTTGTTATTGATAAGAAGTGCATTTGAATTGTAAATACTAATTTTATATTCAGTGTTCTTTCTAAATTGCCTCATTAATTCTAATAATTTATTTGGAGATTCATTTGGATTTTCTCCAAAGATAATCACGTAATTTGCAAATACTTATAATTAAATTTCATCTTTAACGATTTTAATGTACTGTATTTATTTTTCTCCCTTTACTCCAGGTTTAATGAAGGTAGTAATAGTGGTCATCCTCACCATGTTCCTAATCTTAAAGGGAATGCAACTTAATGCCTGCTTTAGGCTTTTTGGGGGTACTCTTTATCAAGTTGATGCAGTTCCCTTCTATTTCAAGATTTCCAATACAACCATAAATGAATGTTGAATTTCAGTGAATAATTTTCTGAATTTATTGAGATTATTTAGTTCCACCTATTTTTGCTTTATATATTTGAGCCTATATTATTTGGTACTATCAACTTTAGAATAATTTATATCTTCTTGAGATCTAAATATATTATCTATTAATAACTCTTGGATATTTGTTTTTTTTCCTGTAAAGTCTTTTTATCTGATATTAATATAGTTACATGAGCTCTGTATTGGTTATTACTTATCTAGTCTCTCTCTCTATGTGTATATATACACGTATATACATATATATGTCTCTATATAGACATATATACACATATATATACATGTATATTTATATTATTTTAATTTTATCTATTTTATATCCATATATTGTCAATGTGTTTTTAAATATAATTTAAACAGGGTATTACATGTAATTTGATAATATTTTCTCCTTTCAAGTATTTTAGTAGAATATACATTAACTCCTGTTGCTGATATATTTCAATTCATTTTTACCACTGTTTTGGGGGTGGGGTGGGGTCTGTTTATTCCTTGCTTGTTTATTCTCGTTTTAATTGTTTTTCTCTTTATTATTTTGCAAGTTAAAATTTCTACTCCAATTATTTTCACATTTACTCGGTATACTTTAACACATACATTTAACCAAGCAATATATTAACTAGTATTTGCCCTTTCACTGGATACAGTCATGTGTCACTTAACAGGGATTCATTCTGAAAAATGCATCCTTAGGTGATTTCATTATTGTGTGAACATCAGAGTGTATTTACACAAACCTAGATAGTATAAGCCTACAAGACACCTAGGCTATACACTATAGCCTGTTGTGGCTAAGCTAAAAATCTGTGCAGTATGTTACTATACCGATACTGTAGGCTGTTGTAACACAATGGAAATTATTTGTGTATCTAAACATAGAAAAGGTACGGTAAAAATGCAGTATAAAACATTAAAAACAGTACAACTTTATAGGGCACTTACTGTGAGGGGAGCTTGGAGGACTGAAAGTTGCTCTGGATGAGTCAGTCAGTGAGTAGTGAGTGAATGTGAAAGCCTAGGATATTACCATACACTACTCTAGAGTTTGGAAACACTGTACACTTAAGCTACACTACATTTATGAAGAAAACAATTTTCTTTCTTTAATTATAAATTAACCATAGCTTACTATAACATTTTTATTTTATAAGCTTTTAAAATTTTTTAACTCTTTGACTTGTAATAACACTCAGCTTAAAACAAACACATTGTACAGCTGTACAAAAATATTTTCTTTATGTCCTTATTCTATAAGCTGTTTTCTATTTTTAATTCTTTATTTTACTTTTTAAACTTTTTTTGTTAAAAACTAAGACACAAACATGCACTTTAGCCTAGGCCACAGGATCAGAATCATCAGCATCACTGTCTTCTACCTCCACATCTTGCCCCATTGGAAGGTCTTCAGTGGCAATAACATGCTTGAAGCTGTCATCCCTTGTGATTAAAATGCCTTCTTCTGAAATACCTCCTGAAGAACCTGCCTGAGGCTTCTTTATGTTTGCCTTTTTTTTTTTCCCTCTAGATCACGGTTTCACAGTGCTGAGGGGGCTACATTTTTCACATATGTAAGTAGATGGAGTACACTTTAAAATAATGTTTAAAAGTATAATACAGTAGATATATAAGCCAGTAACAGTCATTTATTATCCTTATCAAGTATTATGTACTGCAAGTAATTGTTTGTGCTATACTTTTATATGATTAGCAGCACGGTAGGTTTGTTTATACCAGTATCACCACAAACACATGAATAATGGTGCTGCACTGCGACATTATGACAGCTACAATGTCACTAGGCAATAGGAATTTTTCAGCTCCATTATAATATTATGGAGCCACTATCATATATGTAGTCCTGTTGACCAAAATGTTGTTATGCAGCAAATAACTGTATTTCAAAGACCTTGGAATATTTTCAAGTCTGATTATCTTTACCCCAACTTATATGGCATGGCTGTCCATTGCTTTAATTTTATTTTTTTCAAATACTCCAACCTGAATATTGTTGTATACTTATACCAACCAATATTGTGTACTGAGTTTTTTGTTCAACATTCCTTCCTGCTGAAATAATTTTCCTTGTACTCAATATAAAGCCCTTAGGTTTTCCTTAGGGGAAATCTGTGAGTGGTAAATTCTCAACAAAATTTGTGATCTAAAAGTCTTTTAAATTTATTCTCATTCTTTAAAGAGAATTTCACTGGATATAAAATTTTAGTTTGAAGTTTCTTTCTCCTTAACACATGAAATATAATCTTCCATGATCTTCTGATGTCCCCCATTGCTGCTAATGGAAAGTCAGCTATAAGCGTAATAGTTTTTCTTTGTTTGATAATCTGCCTTTTTGCTATCAGCTTTTACAATTCTCTTGTCTCCAAATTTTTTTTTACTTGTAGATTTATTCATTCTATAAGAAGTTAGTAGGACTTGTTAAACTGTCTTTAATTAATTCTGGAAAATAATCATTATGTGCTTGATAATTAATTCTCCTCCCACTATCTCCCTTATTTTATTCTGGAACTCCTTGCACTTGTTGATCTTTACATCCTATATTTTATGCCTTAACTCTCTGGCATTCTGAATGATTTCTTCAGATCTGCTTTCCAGTGTACTAGTTTTTCCTTCTACAAGTGTCTAATGATTTGTTTAAGCCAATCTCTTGAGTTTTTTCTTGTAAAATTATTTTATTATTTTACTACTTTTGCATTTACATTTAACATACATAATTTATTTTTATATACAGTGTACTGAGAAAAAAGTCAGAAAATAAGATTAAAAAATCTTTGTATGTAATGATCAATCTGGATACCCAGAATCCCAAAGTTGCAGTAAAATCTATTAGAATGAATAAGATTTGGTCAAGTACCTTCTTAATATATCTGGTATGAATAACTTTTCCTTTCTATACCAAAACGTGTCGGTAGATGGAAATGAAAGTATTTTACTTAGTATGTTACCTTTAAGAACAAATTTAATAATAAGTTATCTAATAAAAACGTTATCAGAAACATATAAAAACTGTAAAATATTATCAAACGTATAAAGTAAGAACTAACTAGAAAGATTCATAGTAGTGGAGAAGAACTCTTAACAACATCCAAAAATCAATTTTCCCCAAATTAATTAATAAATGTAATGCAACTGCAATTACATTCCCAATAAGATAATTTTGAAATTGCATAAAATGTTCCTGTCAAATGGGAAAAATGCTCAAAAAATAGCAAGGAAAAAAGTCTGAAAAACGAGAACAGTGAGGACAGAACTTGTCCTACCAATATCAAATATGATGTGCTATATTCATATCAGTAACAACTAATATAATGTATATTTTGTTTCAATAGGAAAATATTACATCCTCTTTCATCTTCCTTTTTCACATTTCTATCTGTATTTTCTAATCCAAGTGATGTTTCACTCTTCTAGGAAAATATTAATGACCCCTATTGGTTTTAATGACTCACTTCTGTATTTCCAAAACACATAGCTTTAATCAAACTCAGTTCTACCTACTTTATGTCATTCTGATACAGAAGGGAAGCACTGGGAAAGGAAGGACATGGTCCCTTTAAGTGATATGGAAAGTGGGAAGGGAAGTGCTGGGTAGAGGAGGGCGTGATCCCTGGCTAGGGTTCCACCCCAGGGCCTATGCCCATAGACCTAAGTGAAGACAGCATTTTTGTTTTCCTGCCCAAATGTTGGATTTCTCAAGGCCACCCTGGACTGCCGTGTCCCCATCCTATGCCTATAAACCCCGCACCCCGCGCCCCTAGCAGGCAGACACACAGGCAGCTGGACATCGAGAAGAGCACATCAGTGAAGGAACATACAAAAGTCTGGAAGTTGAAAGGAACGCACCGACATGACTTCACACCGGCAGGCCACTGACCAGCAGCAACAGAACCATGTGGAGTTTGATCGCGGCAGTTGGAGGAGAGCCCGGGCCACCGAGCAGCCCAACTCCAGGAGAAAACTATCTCCCTTCGGACTCCCCCATCTGCTGAGAGCTACTTCCGCTGAATAAAGCCTTGCATTCATTGTGCAAGCCCACATGTGATCTGAGTCTTCCGGTACACCAGGGCAAGAACCCCCGGGTTACAGACAGCCTTCTGTCCTTGTGATAAGGCAGGGGTCTAATTGAGCAGATGGCTAAACTAAAAAAGCACCCTGTAACACATGCTCACTGGGGTTTCAACTGTAAACATTCACCCTTAGACACTGCCATGGGGTCAGAGCTACACAACCTGCCCATCTATATGCTCCCCTAGAGGTCTGAGGAGTGGGCACTGAAGAAGTGAGCCATTCGCCCTGTTGCATGCCCTGTGAGGGGGGCAAGGGAACTTTTCCCCTTTCAATTCTGTGATGCTTTCCTAAATTCCTGTTTATTTTTTCAAAAACAAAAATAGGTCTTTGAAGGCAAACCCCATGTGGAAGATTTCTTCTGTATATGCTATAGCTCTAGAACGTTGGTAGGCAGAGAGACTAGTGTTCAGCAAGTGTTTACAGGTGTAGTGACATTGATGTGCAAACAGTTAAACTTAAGATGTGATGTTATTTAAGGTGATTCCCATGCAAGCACCAGAACTCATCGGAGACATATCTCCCTCTTCACATCACCGCAGGACTCTAAGCTCTTGGAGCTGAGTCATATTATTTTCTGGAAAACCCAACGGGGGATAGGAGTAGGTATTCAACAAATGTTTGCTTATTGAATAAAAGAAAACTGAATACAAAAAAATTTTTTTAATGAGTCAGACAAAGAGAAATATAGGAAGGAAGAAAGGGATGGGAGGAAGGGAGAGAGAGAGAAAGGAAAGAAAAGTTGATTGATGTAGTCCCTGATTGATTTGTAACAATAGAGTTTCAGGGAAAAGAAAGGTGAAATTTTTAAAAGCCAATATAGGAAAACAAAAATACATCAGAAAGCATATTTAAGTCAGAAACATATTGTGCTTGGCAACCATTTGGTGCACAAATGAAAGCACTGTTGCCCAGTCAGCTAAATGCACATTAGACACAGTTCAATTAAGAGGTGTTGTCGGATAGCCAGTTTTACTGGAAAAGGTGTTTTGGTCAGCTGAATTTTCCCTTCACAGATCACTGGGAGAAAAGAAGTCCCAATGGATCCAGTCAAGCAGATGTACTTGGATTAGCTTCTTCCAGGAAATGGACTATTCCAAATAATTTTTAGGCACATTGGACAGTTACATTGTTTCTTGCATGTGACACGTTGTCCTTTAATTAGTTCTTTCTCTCAACAAGAGACTGCTGACTCCAAACTGGGAAGAAACCCATTCACCAGCAAAATGCTGCTGAATTCACTCTGATAGTTTTTAAATCTCTCATCATATGGCAATGATGAAGCCAGTATTGTTACCACAAGACTCAGATATATCTATCTCCCAAGATGATTTCTCTTTAAGATGCAATAAAAGGGACCCTTTCTCCCCGTTTATTAGCATCTGAGATGAAATGAAAGCCAGAGAAACAAAGGGAGGAAGGAAAGAGAATTTACTACCTTTATAAGCTGAAATTGGAACTATATTTCAATAAATCTCTTTTATTGCTTATACTTCACCAGTTTTAATTCAGAATGGGATGAGGTCAGTGATGGATTAAAGATAAGTAGACCTTGTTTAATCTTCAATGAGTCATGCTTATACAAAAATACCTGCTATCTGGGTCATTTAGCCATGACCAAATTATCATCCTTTCTTGTTAGCAATATTTCTCAATTTTATCTTCAGTTCTTTAAATAGGATCAGAAACTTCTTGCAATTTATGTCTACAGAGTAATAATTAAAGTGAAAGTAATGTTGCAAAGGCTCAAGGGTGATGTTTTTATCTGTGCCTGCCCCACCTCCCCAGAAATATGAAGAACCCTTTATCTGCAGCCTGAAAAAACCAGAAAAAAAAATAGACAACAGAATCTATATTTTCCAGAGACTGGTAACAATGTATTAAGAAAAATATTCAGAAATTAGCAGGAAACCAGTTTTAAGGATTTTTTTAAAATATTTTTTTTCTAGAGTAGAATCAAAGAAGACAAGCTGACACTTAACAGGCTATCCTGAGAACTAAATTATCTATTGGCTGTGAAGCCCTTAAAAAGCATTGTGTGATTTACTTATGTAAGGTGCTATAGTTAAGCCTGTGAGGAAAGGGAGAGTGTTGGATGGCCCCAAGTAAAGGTACTCCAAAGTCTGATTACAAAATTCAAACATTTTATTTATAGAGTAGGTGTTCACAATATTCAATAATCAATGAATTAATGTAGTTAAGGTCATTATGGTTTAGAAATAGTTTCTTAAAAAGAAAATCAGGCACCTTCTGATTTAATAAAACTTTGATGCAAATTGGAACATGATGTAATATTTTAATATTGGGATCCTTGGGTAACTTGCTAATAGAAAATATTGAGAGTAAGAGGATAAAAAATTATCTAGGCCATTCAAGAGGTGAGAAAACTGAGAACTGTTTTTTTTTCTTTTGTTTTCGTGCCTCCCGAGTGACTGGTACTACAGGCGCATGCCAACATATCCAGCTAATTTTTGTATTTTCTTTTGGTAGAGATGGGGTTTCACTGTGTTGGCCAGGTTGGTCTCGAACTTTTGACCTTAAGCAATCTACCCACCTCAGCCTCCCAAAGGGCTGGGATTACGGGTGTGAGCCTGCGCCTGGCCCAGAGAATGGTTAATGATCAATTGTCTTTCCTTCACTTCATGTGTTCCTGGTGATGCCATCAGTCTTAATAGCCTGACCCCTCCTTCTCTCCATGAGATTGATCTCATGAAATCAGCAAGGCTGTCAGACTCTGGTGATCTAAATGTTAAGAATAAAACTGTCTCTGAGTTTATGCTGCTAAATCAGTTCCCTAGTTTTGAACTTCTCAGAGTCTGATAACTCAGTTATTCCTTTAATTTTGTCAACTATATAATACAGTACATACTATACAACTACAGTACATTCTTTTTGAGTCTTCTTGAGTTTGCCAAAGTTGATTTCTGATGTTTAAAATCAGAGGTCACTATTGCTAATAACACTGTCACCTGCAGAAATGTGTTCTGGCAGGTGGGTATTTCATAAGAGTCTTAAACTCTCTTTATTTAGATTTCTTGTATTTACTCTAAGCAACTTCTGATTACTACTTTAGTTTCCTTATTTCTTGACCATTGGAGGCAGCTCTTCAGAATGCTATCATTTTTTATTAAATTTTTATATCAGTTCTTGCTGCACAACAAACTGCTCCAAAACTTGAAACTTAATGGCTTAAAACAATTAATCTCACTTTCATGCTTAGGGAACTGCTGAGGGTCCTCTGATCCAAGCCAGGCAAAGCTGGCCTCGTCCTCAGGCTACAATGTTGTGCCTAGTTCTTCTCCACAAACCTTCTATCCTTGGCCAGCAGGCTATCCATGCTATGTTCTTCTCAGGGAGAAGTGCAAGATAGCAACACTCACTGTGCAAACACCCTTCGAGTCTTTCCTATAATAATACCCCTTCTACTGACATCACATTAGCCAAAAGGTCACATGATCAAAGCCATGCTGGGAAGCTATATTAGGAAGTTCTTTTTACCTATGGTAGAAGGAAGAAGAGAGTGAATATTTGCTGTAAGGCATTCTAAATTATCACATTCCACCTTGCATGCATATTTTAATATCTTTCCACACACAAATGTGGGTCCCCCACGAGCATTCCCAAGAGTCTCATTCAATCCCAGCCTCAAGATCAAAGTCCAGAATCACGTTCTGGTCTACATCACGTTCGGATGAGGCTCATATTCTACAGACCTAAAAACTTTCAAGACAATCTGCCCTCCACACACTGATTATACAATGGGATGGAAACAGAATAACCGCAATATATGCTCCTATTTTGAAAGGGAAAGCATGGAAGGCACCTCATAGTCACTAGTCCAGAGCAATTCTGAAATCATGCATTCCTACTTAAATTATACAAACAGAAAAGTTCTAGGTCGAATGGACAAAAGACAAATTTTATTTATAAAAACAGAGAATCATGGCCCCCCAATCAGCTTCCAGACTTAAGCCAGTTTGCAGACCCAGAATCCCTTGAATGAGGGGGAGGCTGGGTCCCACTGAGGAAGGATTTCACTTCATCACTGACAATTTGTGCAGTGAATCACTCTCACACCCTTCCCCAAGGAGACGTCCGGGTTTTTACCAGGGTAACTGTGCAGTGGGGAAAGGGAAATGATCAGACATTTCAGGGACTACTGGACACTGGCTCTGAGCTGATGTTGATTCCAGGGGACCTAAAATGTCATTGTGGTCCTCCAGTTAAAGTAGGGACTTATGGAGGTCAGGTAATTAATGGAGTTTTAGCTCGGATCTGACGTACAGTGGATCCAGTGGATCCCCGGACTCATCCTGTCCTCATTTTCCCAGTGCTGGAATGCATAATTGGCATAGACACACTTAGCAGCTAGTAGAACCCCCACATTGGCTCCCTGACTGGTAGGGTGAAGGCTTCTATGGTGGGAAAGGACAAATGGAAGCCATTAGAGCTGCCTCTACCCAAATTTACTATTACTAGAAAATTTTCTAGAAAAATTTTCTACAGTTTTCTAGAAAAATAGTAAGTCAGAAACAATATTTCATCCCTGCAGAGATTGTGGATATCAGTGTCACCAACAAGGACTTGAAAGATGCAGGGGCGGTGATTCCCACCACATCCCCATTCAACTCTCTCATTTGGCCTGTGCAGAAGATGGATCTTGCAGAATGACAGTGGATTATCATGAGCTTAACTAAGTGGAGACTCCAATTGCAGCTGCTATACAAGGTGTGGTTTCATTGCTTGAGCAAATTAACACAACTCCTGGTACCTGGTATGCAGTCATTGACTTGGCAAATGCCTTTTTCTCCATTCCTGTCCGTAAGGCCCACTAGAAGCAATTTGCCTTCAGCTGGCAAGGCCAGCAACATACCTTTGCTGTCCTACCTCAGGGTGTATCATCTCTGGCTTTGTGTCATAATCTTATTCGGAGAGACCTTGATCACTTTTTGCTTCCAAAAGATATCACACTGGTCCATTACATTGATGATATTATGCTAATTGGATCCAGTGAACAAGAAGTAGCAAACACACTGGATTTATCGGTGAGACATTTGCATGCCAGAGGATGGGAAATTCAGGGACCTTCTACCTCAGTAAAATTTCTTGGGGTCCAGTGGTGTAGGGCTTGTCCTTCTAAGGTGAAGGAAAAGTTGCTGCATTTGGCCACCCCTACAACCAGGAAAGTGGTACAATGCCTAGTGGGCCTATTTGGATTTTGGAGACAACACAATCCTCATTTGGGTGTGTTACTCTGGCCCATTTATCAAATGACCCAAAAGGGGGGTCCAGAACAAGAGAAGGCTCTGCAATGGGTCCAGGCTGCTGTGCAAGCTGCTCTGACACCTGGGCCATATGACCCAGCAGATCCAATGGTGTTTGAGGTGTCAGTGGCAGATAGGGATGCTGTTTGGAGCTTTTGGCAGGCCTCCATAGGTGAATCACAGCAGAGGGCTCTAGGATTTTGGAGCAAGGCCCTCCAATCTTCTGCAAATAACTATTCTCCTTTTGAAAGTCAGCTCTTGGCCAGTTACTGGGCTTTGGTGGAAACTGAACATTTGACTATGGGTCATCAAGTCACCATGTGACCTGAACTGCCTATCATGAACTGGGTGCTTTCTGGGCCATCTAGCCATAAAGTGGGTTGTGCACATCAGTATTCCATCACCAAATGGAAGTAGTATACATGATCAGACTCGAGCAGGTCCTGAAGGAACAAGTAACTTACATGAGGAAGTGGCTCAAATGCCCATGGTCTCCACTCCTGCCTTCTCTCCCCCAGCCTGCACCGATGGCCTCATGGAGAGTTCCCCATGATCAGTTGACAGAGGAAGAGAAGACTAGGGGCTGGTTCACAGATGATTCTGCATGATATGCAGGCACCACCCAAAAGTAGACAGCTGTAGCACTGCAGCCCCTTTCTAGGACCTCCCTGAAGGACAGGGGTGAAGGGAAATCTCCCCAGTGGGCAGAACTTCGAGTAGTGCACCTGGTTGTGCCCTTTGCATGGAAGGAGAAATGGCCAGATGTGTGATTATATACGAATTCATGGGCTCTGGCCAATGGTTTGGCTGGATGGTCAAGGACTTGGAAGAAGCATGATTGGAAAATTGGTGACACAGAAATATGGAGAAGAGGCATGTGGATGGACCTCTCTGAGTGGTCAAAAACTGTAAAGATATTTGTATCCCATGTGAGTGCTCACCAATGGGTTACCTCAGCAAAGGAGGATTTTAATAATCAAGTGTATAGGATGACCTGTTCTGTGGACACCACTCAGCCTCCTTCCCCAGCCACCCTTGTCATCTCCCAATGGGCTCATGAACAAAGTGGCCACGGTAGCAGGAATGGAGGTTATGCATGGGCTTAGCACATGGACCTCCACTCACAAAGGCTGACCTGGCTACAGCCACTGCTGAGTGCCCAATTTGCCAGCAGCAAAGACCAACACTGAGCCCTTGATATGACACCATTCTTTGGGGTGATCAGCCAGCTACCTGGTGGCAGGTTGATTATATTGGACCTCTTCCATCATTGGAAAGGGCAGAGGTTTGTCCTCACTGGAATAGACACTTACTCCAGATATGGATTTGCCTATCCTGCATGCAATGCTTCTGCCAAGACTACCATCTGCAGACTCATAAAATGCTTTATCCAACGTCATGGTATTCCATACAGCATTGCCTCTGACCAAGGCCCTCACTTTACGGCTAAATGAGTGGGACAGTGGGCTCATGCTTATGGAATTCACCGGTCTTACCATGTTCTCCATTATCCTGAAGCAGCTGAATTGATGGAATGATGGAATGATCTTTTGAAGTCATAATTACAATGCCAACTAGGTGACAATACTTTGCAGGGCTGGAGCAAAGTTCTCCACAAGGCTGTGTATTCTCTGAATCAGCATCCAATATATGGTATTGTTTCTCTCATAGCCAGGATTCATGGATTCAGGAATCAAGGGGCAGAAGTGAAAGTGGCACCACTCACCATCACCTCTAGTGATCCACTAGCGAAATGTTTGCTTCCTGTTCCTGTGACATTATGTTCTGCTGGCCTAGAGGTCTTAGTTCCAGAGCAAGGAACACTACTATCAGGAGACACAAGAATGATTCCATTAAACTGGAAGTTAAGATTGCCACCTGGACACAGGACTCCTCCTACCTTTAAATCAGCAGGCTTAGAAGGGAGTTACAGTGTTGGCTGGGGCAATTGATCCGGACTATCAAGATGAAATCAGTCTACTACTCCACAATGGAGGTAAGGAAGAGTATGCATGGAATACAGGAGATCCATTAGGACATTTCTTAGTATTACCATGCCCTGTGATTAGGATCAATAATGGGAAACTACAACAGCCCAATCCAGGCAGGACTACAAATGGTCCAGACCCTTCAGGAATGAAAGTTTGGGTTCCTCTGCCAAGACAAAAACCACAACCTGCTGAGGTGCTTGCTGAAGACAAAGGGAATACAGAATGGGTAGTAGAAGAAGGTAGTCATCAATACCAGCTATGACTACGTGACCAGCTGCAGAAATAAGAACCGTAACTGTCATGAGTATTTCCTCCTTCTTTTGTTAAAAGCATGTTTGTGCATGTTTACATTTGTACTAAGAAAATATCTTCATTTTATTTCCCTTTCCTTTATCATGTGACACGAGATTTATTGACTTCATGTCAGCATTTAAGTATGTTAACTTCATGTAATAATATTTGGGTTGGGGATCGGTGCATTTCCAGTTGTACGAAGGATAGTTGTATTATGTTAGGCATAATTATGACCTCATTGTTGTCTTTATTTGAAGATTATGTATGATCTCAGGAGATGTGTATGGGTTCGGGTTGACAAGGGGTTGACTCGTGATGGTTAACACTGAGTGTCAACTTGATTGGATTGAAGGATATGAAGTATTAATTCTGGGTGTGCCTGTGAGGGTGTTGCCAAAAGAGATTAACATTTGAGTCAGTGGGCTGGGGAAGGCAGATCTACCCTTAATTTGGTGGGCACAATCTAATCAGCTTATGGATACAAAGCAGGCAGAAAAAATGAAAAGAAGAGATTGACCTAGGCTCCTAGCCTACATCTTTCTCCTGTGCTGGATGCTTCCTGCCCTGAAACACCAGAATCTAAGTTCTTCAGCTTTGGGACTTGGACTGGCTCTCCTTGCTTCTCAGCTTGCAGACAGCCTATTGTGAGACCTTTGTGATCATGTAAGTTAATACTTAATATACTCCCATATAGAATATATATATGTTATATATATAATATATACATCCTATTAGTTCTGTACCTGTAAGAGAACCCTGACTAATACAGAGTTCTCCATCTCTTCTTCAATTCAGTAAGCAAAATGGTACCTACTTTACAGTGTTTCTGTGAAGATTGAATAAAATTGTGCACTAACAATTGCCTAACATAGGACAGTGGATTTGCTCTGCCAACAAGGTTCTGAACCCCTTATAAGCTGCCTTCCAGTCCTGCTTAGCCTGGGAAACCAAAGAATTATATCCCTCATAATCCACTGCAGCAAAATTTCTGAATGTGAGTTGAACTTCACCAATTGGATACGATTGTATGAATCTTTAGTGTAGAAGGGAGATAAATAGAAAGAGAGCCGGAATATGACGTGGTTATTTTGCTGGCGAGGATCATGGCAACGGTGGTAAAATTCTGGATCTGGCACCTCTAGTGGTGACTTCCCTGATTCAGCAGCTTTGTGTTCATGGCCGAGGTGTTGACAGGAGCCATGTCAACTACTTTCCTGATTCTGCAGTTCCTTGAAAGTGGAGAGAGCAGCAGCTCCTTGGCAGGCCAGTTCTTTGGTGTGGTGTTAAAGTCATTTCTGGAAGCTCAATCCGAGTCTGTTTCTTCAGCCCTGCCAATAATTCTGTGAATGGTCTGTAACTGTTAATAAATCCATTTTTGCTTAAACTAGCTATAGAGGATTTGGTTTTTACAATTAGGAACCGTGATTAATATTGTAAGCAATAAGCTTATGAGTTACGTCTAAAGATATGTCTCATGGAAGGCATCCTTTTAGGGAATAAGTTTTGGTTTAGTGGGAAACTCATGGCTTTGGGGGACATCGTATATTCAGATCCAGATGCCTTGTGAGTCATGGAACCCCAGGCAAATTATTACCCTTGTCTGAAGTTCGGGCTTCTCATCCGTAAAATGTTGTTAATAGTATCAATATAAATGATTTATTATTAAAATATCTATTAACTGTTTACTAAATGTCAACTCTTTTTTTAACTTTTAGGTTCAGGGGTACATATGCAGGTTTGTTATATAGGTAAATTGCATGTCCTGGTGGCTTGGTGTATGGATTATTTCATTACCCAGGTAATAAGCATAGCACATGATAGGTAGTTTTGCAATCCTCACCCTTCTCCCACACTCTACCCTCAAGTAGGTCCTCATGTCTGTTGTTCCCTTCTTTGTTTCCTTATGTACTCAATGTTCAACTTCTACTTATAAGTGAGAATATGCAGTTTTTGGTTTTCTGTTTCTACGTTAGTTTGCTTAGGATAATGACCTCCAGCTCCTTCCAGGTCGCTGCAAAGGACATGATCTCACTATCTTTTCTAGCTGCAAAATATTCCATGGTATATATGCACCACATTTTTTAATCCAGTCTACCATTGATTGGAACTACATGTCAACTCTTTAAAAAAATTTTTTTGAACCAAATAGACTAATGCCTGTTTTCATAGAGCTCAAACTCCAGTGGGAAGATAAAGACAATGAAATATAGAAATAACGATACATACTCTGTCAATAAGTACTTTGAGAAGAAAAATAAGCTAGAGGAAGAGACTGGAGTACAATGTGGGGCAGGTGGATCCTGTTTCATGTAGTGTGGTCAGGGAAGGCTACTTTGAGTTGAGACCTGAAGGATGTCAGAGCAAAAGAGACGTGGATATCTGAAGTAAAAGAGTGCTAGGCAGATGGAAAGCATGCTTTTCACATTTAAGGACCAGCTGGAAGGCCAGTAAGTGATGGAAAGAATGGTTGGCAATGAGGCTAGAGTGTTAGCAGGTTAGAACCATGAACCAGATCGGGGTTCTCAAAACACTGAAAGGCCTTCGTATTTCATGGGGATTGACAATAAGATATAGGGTTGGTCACAATGGCTCATGCCTGTAATCCCAGCTTTTTGGGAGGCCAAAGTGAGAAGATCACTTGAGGCCAGGAATTCAAAAGTAAGATATAAAATGTCCACCTCCTAGCCTGGCACAACCGAGTTCCCTTTTCCTTCCTCCACAAAGGTAGTTTAATACTATGATATAAGTGGGACTCTTAGGCACCACTGCAGTCTTATTTTTCCTGTGCATTCTTCTCCTCTCTCCAGAAAATTGTAAAAATCTTACTCATCTTCACAGGCTACCAATTTATTTTTCTTAGAACAGACCAGTCTTTAATAACCCAGTGAATATGAGGTGTGTAAAGGGAAAGAAAAGTATAGAAAGTAAAAAGTAAGAAACTAAAGAAAAATGTTGATGTCGTCCTCTGGACTGACATCCTGACACTTCACAAGAGAACAGCTTTGACAAATATTTGTAGCATGTGAGAAAAGTAATTTATCAGCTGTTCTGCTAAAGTCAACAGACTTCTCTGCATTGCATCTTTGACACAGAACAGAACCAGCTGTCTCCTGGCCTTGTCTCTCTTGTCAGACCTTTATGTGAAGCCCTTCTTCTGCTTGTGATGTTTCTTCTCTCTGGATTGACCTTGCTTCTTTTTGCCTGACAAAATCTTTTTGATTTTTTTTTTAACAATAATTAAGACCTAGCTTCAGTGCCTTCTTCTCTGTAAAGCCTTCTTTGATTCCCCAGGGTAGTGTTGGTCAACTCTGCTCTCTGTTCTCAGAGCATTTTCTTATCTTTATTGTTATACTTAGTCTTTCCTGTCTCTCCCACTAGGCTGTGAGCTCCTCGAGACATGATTATGTCTCATTTATATTGGTTTCCTCATCATCTTTTCATTATTATCATTCGTATTTATTTTGAGTGCTGGCAAAAATGTTTGTTGACAGATGATTGAAAAGAAGAAAAGGAAGGGAGGAAGGAATGAAGGAAGGAAGGAAGGAAGGAAGGAAGGAAGGAAGGAAGGAAGTTTGGTTATTTATATTCTTTGTTGCATGCCTTTCAAACACTTTTTGAAAGAGACAGAATATTTTAAACATTCAAGGAAGCATAAAACCCTTAGAAAACTATAAACATATGTGGGCATTTGGTGATGATGACAACCAAGGATTCTTGCTGGAGATAGACAATTTTAGAGAGATCACATTTTCTATAAGAAATACTTCTTTTGAAAAACCTTAACATTCCTAATTCACTCTGCCTGAAATTATGCTAAATTTCTTCCTGTTCCCTAAAAAGAAAAAAAATAGATTTGCATATTTTCTTTAAGATGAGCAAAAATTTCCTAATTATCTTTATTCAAACAAAACATTGATCTGAGAAATCTGACTTGCCTAATAAAACGCTAAGTCCTGATTTATCTCATCACTTGGTATTCTGGCAGATGCAATAAAGACAATTTCCACTGAAGGACAGTTTTCTTTTTTTCAAGTTGTTTTGTCTGTTCTGAGCTTTATTTCAACAAACCTGAATCAAAGATCTGAAAAGAGCCAGAACATTGTTGATAATAATAAAGCTCATATTTATATAAATCTTTTTTCTGGAAGGTTAGTGGATCAGATCATATTATCCAATCATTTTTTTGAAAAAGAGGAAACAGATTCAGAAATTACACTATTAGTCTGACTTGTATAGTATAATTCTATACTGGAACAGTGAATTTAAGCATTTGGGAAGTGTTACTTTGCACCTAACATTTTCACTTACTTTTAATTGTTAGTTTTGTAGTTACACTCTCTTTATTTTAAAACTACATTATTCTTAACAACACATTTTATCAATTTATGGATATTAGGCAGGGCTTAAGCGGGCAAGGAGAGTCCTGGTAATAATCAGGTTTGTGGTCTATATTTAAGAGAAAAGATGGTATAAGAGTGAAAAAAAGGTAGATATGGTCAGATCACTCAAATTTTTGAAAACGTAAATGATTCAAAAAAGATGAGAAGTTCTAAAACATGAGTGCCAACAAGGTGAAAGTTCAGTAGTGTAAGACACATGACAAAGTTTTCTAGGAAATAATAACTAAGTTCTAAAAGAGTGCATACAGTGGCATTTATTTTAGGGAATTCAACATAATTTTAGCAAGCTTAACCCCTGCCTAACACCTAGAAATCAGTAAGATACTATTACAAAACAGTGGCTATATTTTCTATCTCCACATCTGGCTTGCTGCCATTCATAGCCTAGTGTGAATGTTTTCATAGCTTCAACCTCTACAAAATGCTAAACAGAGAAGATTAAATTTTTCTCTCCAAAATAGTTATAATCCCCACTAATGTAATTAATGGATTATGAAATTTTTGTAGAGAACCAACCTGCCATTTGAGCCAAGAATTACAAAAGCAGAGAAGAAATTAGCGGAGAAGTGTCATTCAGCCAGAAGCAACAGAGTTAGTAATTTCTCACTTGGCCTTGATAGCAATCCCACTGCGGAGAAAAAAAATGCTACCCTCAAGTTAAGAAAGAACTTGTGATTAAAGTCAGCAGAATCTTTAAATAATAAGATGAACTGAGATTAATTTAAGCCCTTATTATGTAGCTAGAAAGGTAATAAGCACTTTGGCAAGTATGTATCTTGTTTAATTATTGCTGTTTTAATGATGTTATTATTATCTCCACCTTACAAAAATTAAAATTGAGGCTCAGAAAGACTAAATAACTTGACTGAGGTCCCAGGCAAGAGGGCAAGCATGGACACAGTCAGATTTATGACCTATGCTTGAACAGAGAAGATAATATGGAATCCAAAAGAAAAGTTGGTATGATTTGCTGTCCCAGACATTTTTTAAATAGAAAAATGACTCAAAAGAGAGGGGATACGGACAGGCGCAGTAGCTCATGTCTGTAATCCCAGCACTTTAGGAGGCCAAGGTGAGCGGATCAACTGAGGTCCAGAGTTTGAGACCAGCCTGGCCAACATAGTGAAACCCCCTCTCTACTAAAAATACAAAACTTAGCCGGGCATGGTGACAGGTGCCTGTAATCCCAGCTACTCAGGAGGCTGAGGCAGGAGAATCATTTGAACCCGGGAGGAAGGTTGCAGTGAGCAGAGATTGTGCAATTGCACTCCAGCCTGGGTGACAAGAGCCTAACTCCATCTCAATAACAACAACAACAACAACAACAAACAGAGAAGGGAAGCAAATGAAAGCTATCAGTATAGAAGTTGAATAATATAAGCACGTTACAGGGTTCTCCAGGAAAGAATAGCTGAATGCTAAAAAGTCCCATGGTAAATTTAACATGAATTAGGAGATGAACCTCCACTTCATAGGTTCAAAGAAGACCGGTCAATAATCTGAGTTAGTTCTTTTTCTTAAAAAAGGTCAACTTTTATTTAGACTTGGGGATCAACGTGCAGGTTTGGTACGTGGGTATGCTGTGTGACCCCCGTTCCTCTCTCCCCCAACTAGTAGTCCTCAATGTCCATTGTTCTCAACTTTATGCCCACGTATACTCAATGTTTAGCTCCCACTTACAAGTGAGAACATGCGATATTTGGTTTTCTGTTTCTGTGTTAATTTGCTTAGGGTAATGGCCTCCACCTGTATGTTGCTACAAAGAACATAATTTTATACTTTTTATGGTTGTGTAGTAGTCTGTGGTGTATGTGTACCACATTTTCTTCATCCAATTCACCACAGACAGGCACCTAGGTTGATTCCATCTGAGTCAGGTCAATTCGAAAAAGGTGACTCATAATGATAGAATTCACCTGAGACTTACACTCTTCATAAATAGCATGCCAACTAATGTATGAAAATGCTCATTGGAACAAGGTATTTATGTTCACTGGATTGGAGCATTATCCTCCCATAGACAAGGAAAAAAAATCAAAATATCATGAAACTCAGCAGCTCAAATCATCTCCACTAATCTCTTTAGTTATCTCCATCTCCATCTCCACTTTTTTATGTGTGCTAATGGGCTTACAGTTTACAGTCAGTTCTGCCTCATGATTCATTCTTTCGCTGGTTACCTACTTAGAATTCCTGTAGCTCTTTCTTTCTCCCTGATCAAGCTATCCAGAATAGGAAACAATCTCTTGTTCTTAGATTCCCCTCTACCATCATACACACACAGAACAAGGCTAAAGGGCAAAGATTCGCGTATAAGACTTTACAGAAGGTATTGGGAGGCTGACAGGGTTTTCAATATAAGAAAACATAAAACTTGTAATTCTAAGTTAGGTAACCATGTTCTTAAAAGTACTTTGGCCACTCTACCAAGATGCCCAATAATATTTTCTCCTCTACTCACCTCTCTTCCCTGATTTCCCCAGTATCCAGATTTTAGTTCTTTGTTTCGTTGATGCTATTTTTTATGAATTTTAAATTATACACAAGTGACACATTGTATTAGTTTGTGTTTATGCTGCTGACAAAGACATACCCGAGACTAGGAAGAAAAATAGGTTTAATTGGACTTACAGTTCCACACGGCCGGGGAGGCCTCAGAATCATAGTGGGAGGTGAAAGGCACTTGTTACATGGCAGCAGCAAGAGAAAATGAGGAAGAAGGAAAAGTGGAGACTCCTGATAAACCCATCAGATCTCGTGAGACTTATTCACTATTATGAGAATAGCACAGGGAAGAACAGCTCCCATGATTCGATTACCTCCCCCTTGGTCCCTCCCACAACATGTGGGAATTCTGGGAGATACAATTTAAGTTGAGATTTGGGTGGGGACAGAGCCAAACCGTATAATTCCACCCCTTACCCTCCAAATCTCATGTCCTCACATTTTAAAACCAATCATGCCTTCCCAACAGTCACCCAAAATCTTAATTCATTTCAGCATTAACCCAAAAGCCCACAGTCCAAAGTCTCAGCTGAGACAAGGCCAGTCCCTTCCACCTATGAGCTTGTAATATCAAAAGCAAGCTAGCTACTTCCTAGATACAATAGGGATACAGGTATTGGGTAACTACAGCCATTCCAAATGGGAGAAATTGGCCAAAACAAAGGGGTTACAGGGCCCATGCAAGTCCAAAATCTAGCAGGACAATCAAATTTTAAAGCTACAAAATGATTTTCTTTGACTCCAGGTCTCACATCCAGGTCACACTTATGCAAGAGGTGGATGCCCATGGTCTTGGACAGCACTGCCGCTGTGTCTTTGCAGGATACAGCCTCCCTCCTGACTGCTTTCATGGGCTGGTGTTGAGTGTCTGTAGCTTTTTCAGGTGCATAGTGCAAGCTGTTGGTGGATCTCTCATTCTAGGGTCTGGAGGACGGTGGCCCTCTTCTCACGGCTCCACTAGGCAGTGCCCCAGTAGGGACTCTGTATGGGGGTTCTGACTCCACATTTCCCTTCTGCACTGGACTAACAGAGGTTCTCCATGAGGGCCCCGCCCCTGCAGCAAACTTCTGCCTAGGTATCCAGGTGTTTCCATACATCTTCTGAAATCTAGGCGGAGGTTCCCAAACCTCAATTCTTGACTTCTGTGTGCCTGCAGGCTCAACAACACATGGAAGATGCCAAGGTTTGGGGCTTCCACCCTCTGAGACCACAGCTCAAACTCTATGTTGGCCCCTTTCAGCCACGGCTGGAGCAGCTGGGATACAGGACACCAAGTCCCTAGGCTGCACACAGCATGGGCACCCTGGACCTGGTCCACAAAACCACTTTTTCCTCCTGGGCCTCCAGGTCTGTGATGGGAGGGGCTGCCATGAAGGTCACTGATATGGCCTAGAGACATTTTCCCCCATGGTCTTGGGGATTAACATTAGGCTCCTTGCTGCTTATGCAAATTTCTGCAGCCAGCTTGAATTTCTTATCAAAAAATGGGTTTTTCTTTTCTACTGCATCATCAGGCTCCAAATTTTCTGAACTTTCATGCTGTTTCCGTTTCAAAAATGGAAGCTTTTAACAGCATCCAAGTCACCTTTTGAATGCTTTGCTCCTTAGAAATTTCTTCTGCCAGAAGAATCATCTTCCTCAAGTTCAAAGTTCCACAAATCTCTAGGGCAGGGGCAAAATGCCACCAGTCTTATCTAAAACATAACATGAGTCATCTTTGCTCCATTTTCCAAAACTTCCTCATCTCCATCTGAGACCACCTCAGCCTGGACCTTATTGTCCATATTGCTATTAGGCTTTTGGTCAAAGTCATTCAACAAGTCTCTAGGAAGTTTCAAACTTTTCCACATTTTCCTGTCTTCTTCTGAACCCTCCAAACTGTTCCAACCTTTGCCTGTTCTAAAATTACTTCCACATTTTTGAGTATCTTTTCAGCAATGCCCCACTCTCCTATTACCAATTTACTGTATTAGTCCATTTTCATGATATGGACAAAGGCATACATGAGACTGGGTAGAAAAAGTTCACATGGCTGGGGAGACCTCAGAATCATGGCAGGAGGCAAAAGGCACTTCTTACATAGCAGCAGCAAGAGAAAATGAGAAAGAAGCAAAAGTGGAAACCCTTGATAAACCCATCAGATCTTGTGAGACTTACAATCATGAGAATAGCACAGGAAAGACCGGCCCCCATGATTAAATTACCTCCCCCCTGGTCCCTCCCGCAACACGTGGGAATTCTGGGAGATACGGTTCAAGGTGAGATTTGAATAGGGAAACAGACAAACCATATCACACATTAATACATCCACCTTCAAAAACAGCACAGAACATTGACAATAAAGATACTTCCCAACCTCAGCCGGGAGTGGTGGCTCAAGCCTGTAATCCCAGCACTTTGGGAGGCCGAGACGGGCGGATCACGAGGTCAGGAGATCGAGATCATCCTGGCTAACACGGTGAAACCCCGTCTCTACTAAAAAATACAAAAAAACTAGCCGGGTGAGGTGGCGGGTGCCTGTAGTCCCAACTACTCGGGAGGCTGAAGCAGGAGAATGGCCTAAACCCGGGAGACGGAGCTTGCAGTGAGCTGAGATCCGGCCACTGCACTCCACCCTGGGCGACAGCGCGAGACTCTGTCTCGAAAAAAAAAAAAAAAAAAAAAAAAAAAGATACTTCCCAACCTCAAATAATTTGCTCTTTATTTCTGGAGCAGAGAACTTTATTTCTTTGGTTTTCTTGTTGTTGTTGTTGTTGTTTTTGAGAACCAATACTTATAAGATCTCACCTACCAATTCAACCTCATCAACTTATTTTCCAAACAATAATAGTTTCTTCCTGAAGAGATACTCTATTTCCAGCTCTAGGAATAGTTTTTAAAGCTTGTGATAATCAGATTTCATAGTAAGCATGGAATCAAAACATGAGAAGGTTATTTATATTTTCAAGCGTTTATGGGGTTTTGTCTCTGATACACACAAATAGACAATGACATGACAGAGCTCTTCTCACTTGGCCATTGATTATGGGTGCTGCTTATATCTGCCTGGATCATTCTTCTTATTCTAATCTTCCGCTGCATGAATTTTATGCTTTCAAATGAGTTCAAGTCTTCATGTTCAAGGGAATTCTATTTCAGAGTACTAAAAACACCAGAACGATAGCCAATAATTTTGGAAAATTTGATGGAATGAAAATGGTACTCAAATGGAATATTCTTAAAGAAACTAATGAAGAAAAAAGAGGTTTTAGCTGTACTAGAGACTAATCAGTTCAATACAACTTCTAAAAAATTTTAAGAAGTTGATTATGCAGATGGCTTGGTAAGACATTTTAGTGAAAGAAGTAGTTATTACTGGAAAAAAGCATTGATTCATAGGAAACAAGTATTGCAAATGGGTCTCATTCTTCTTTTTTGAGTAGATTTACTGGCATATCAGAGAATGTCAAAGCAATATATTTAGATTCCAGCAGAATTTTAATATATATTTTAAAATACTATTGGATACCAGATTGAAAAATATGGAAAAAGCCAACAGTTTAGTTAAGGGAATGTGTAGTTAATCAAATGGGAAATATACATGCATATGTGTGTGTGTATGCATGCACATGTGTGTATATAATATTGTGTAAAGAAAAATAAACAGAGTAAGAAAATAGAAAGTGGCAATGTAATATTTTAGGTAGGTGTTAGTAGAAGATCAGAGAAAGGGACATTTGAACGAAAGCTTTAATTGACCTAAGAATGTGAGCCTTGTGTATATCTGGCAGAAAAAATCCAAATACTTTATTATTTTATTTTATTTTATTTTATTTATTTATTTTTTTTTTAGATGTAGTGTTGCTCTGTCACCCAGACTGGAATGCAGTAGACCAGTCTTGGCTCACTACAACCTCTGCCTTTTGGGTTCAAGTGATTCTCTCACCTCAGCCTCCTGAGTAGCTGGGATTACAGGCACCCACCACCACTCCTTGCTAATTTGTTTGTATTTTTATTAGAGACAGGGGTTCACCATGTTGGCCAGGCTGGGCTTGAACTCCTGACCTCAAGTGATCCGCCTGCCTCCCAAAGTGATGGAACTACAGGTGTGCACCACTAAACCCAGCCCCCCAAATCCAAACATTTTAAATAAAATAATAGCAAGCACAACGTCCTAGAGAAAAGAATGTGTTGAATGTTTGAAGAACGTTGAGGTGGATAATAAAAAATGACTAGGGCAAGAGTGGTAGAGAAGGCGTTTGGAAGATGAGCATTAGATCATATAAGATCATGGTAAACATTTTAGATTTTATCCTGAGTCTTATGGGAAACCATCATATGGTTCTTAACTGATTTAGGTTTTTAAAAAAATCACGTTGGCTGCAGTGTGAAGAATCGAATATAGTGAATTAAGAAAGCGAAGGCAAGAATGGAAGCAAAGAGACAGTTAAGAGGCTATTTCAGGAGCCCAGAAGAACATATTGATAGCTTGGACACAAGACGATAACTGTGGAGGTGGTGAAAAGTGGTCACATCCTGTATATATTTTTGAAGGTGACACAATAAAATTTGTAGAAGGAATGGGCAATTGGTTTAAAGAAAAGAGGAGTAAAGGATGAGTTTAAGGTTTGGTTTAACAAATGGATGACTAGTGGTATCATTCATTGAAACAGGAAACTTTGGAGAAGGGACAGAGGAGGGTGAGTTTGAGAACAAAATGTCTGACTCTAATTTTGGCTATATTTATTTTAAGATGCCAATTTTCTCTGTGATGAAGATAACATCTCAAATCAGAAGAAAAAAGTTGATTATTAAATAAGTGGTTCGAGGACAAATGGATAGCCATATGGCAAAAAATAAAGTCTGTCTTGGACTTTACACTGGAATAAGTTCCAAATGAATCAGTTTTAATGGTAAATGAAACTATAAGATTGTGAGGAAAAAAAAAATTGGAAAATTAGATAATCTTAATTTAGACAAAGTCTTCCTATGACGCAATGTTATTTTTAAACCCTCAACACTGTCAAAATCTCTGCTTTAGCAAATGCAAGATGCATTCTGCTTGGTTTCATAGCCTCCATACCAGGCATGTGCAGCTTAGGAATCTATCACTGACATAGGAGGAACTGAATTCAGAATTTTGGCTAATTTCTCTACCATTTCTTCCCTCTCAATGATATTGGCTCCTCAGTCCTGGCTGCTCCCAATGTTTGTCCCTCAGCCCACTGATACCACTGCAAACTGTAGGGTTCTACTACTCTCTTTTCAGAATTTACACTCCATGCCAAGAGTCAACAAATTCTCTGGGGGAAAAAAGCAATAGATAAATGTAGGACTTATCTCAGTACATTTTTCTTCACTCTAGGATCTTATCATTCAATTACTGACTGTTTTGGGTGCATTTTGATGACCTCATATGGCTATTTTTTATTTCTTCCACATATTATAGTTGTTCTCATTAGGAGGGTTTGCATGACACAAGTTACTCCTCTGTCATGGACGACTGTTCCTTCTCTTAGTAATTAATTGATCACACAAACAATACATCAGTAAGAATTTAGATGACTTAAAAGGTACAATTTATACATTTGAGCATTTATAAGCTTAACATGAAAACCAACAACTGGAGAATGTACATTCTTTTGAAGTTATCTTGAAAAATCTTCAAAAATTTACCATGTGCTGAGATATAAAATGAACCCCAACAAATTTCAATGAATTATTTTCATAAATAATACCTATAATTAAACAATATAGGTAGGTTATGAATCAAAACCAAGAATGACTGGAAAAATACATTTGAAGATTTAGAAACATACTTGTAAATAATTAAAGGCAAAATTATAATAGAAAACAAAATTTTCTTAGAATTAAATAATTATGAAAACACTATGTATCAAAACTTGTATAACAGAGTTAAAGCAGTACTTAGATTTATTATATAGCATGCAGTAAACATCAAGACAGTCTAAAAAATAATGAGCTAAACATCCAACTTCAGACATTAAAATAAGGAGAGCCAGATAGACCACAAAAATAAAGAAGGGAGTCATAAAGACATAAGCAGAAACTAACCAAATAAAGAAAAATTACATAAAAAAGATTTGTAAAGCCAAAATTTTTTTAAAAAGAAGCCAATAAAATAAACCAAACTTTCAGATAATTATCAGAAGAATTCAGAATCAAATAATATTTAGAAAAAGTTGTGTGCATGTGTGTGTGATAACTATGGATCCTAGAGATTAAAAACAATGAAGGATATTTTAAATTAGCATGTAATATGTAAAAACATATACAAATAAGTTTTTAAAAAAATGTTAAACACAAAAGAGACTAACTTGTGAAAAATTAAGAACCCAAGGAATCCAATAACCACTAACAAAACTGAATCAGTCTCAAATGGCTTTTACTGATAAATTCTACCAAATATTCAAGGAACAGGTAACCTCCATTACATATAATTTCTTCTGGAAAACAGAAAAAGAAAGAATTTTTCTCAACATATTTAACAAGGTTATCATAATTTTGATACCAGTATCAAAATTAAAGGCAGATCTCACTCACGCAAATGGAAACAAAAATTTAAAAATACATATTTACACAATACACTTCACAAGAAAATAGAGGAATACATTATGACTTAAATTTATTCTAGAAATTTGAAGTGATTTAACACTAAAATCAGCATGTTTTAACCACATTACGCAATGAAAGGGGGGAAGTATATAAGTGTCTGTTACGCATAGAAACATATTTGATTAAGAATTCTCTTCCATTAAAAGGAACAAGATCATGTCCTTTGCAGGGACATGGATGGAGCTGGAAGCTATTATCCTCAGCAAACTAAACACCAGGGAGAGAAACAGCAGGGAGAGAAAACCAAACACCACAAGTTCTCACTTAAAAGTGGGAGCTGAACAATGAGAACACATGGACATAGGGAGGGGAACAACACACACTGGGGCCTGTTGGAGGGTGGGGTTGAGGGAGGGAGAGCATTAGGGAAAACAGTTAATGCCATGTTGGGCTTAATGCCTAGCTGATGGGTTGATAGGGGCAACAAAGCACCGTGGCACACGTTTACCTATGTAACAAACCTGCACACCCTGCATATGTACCCTGGAACTTAAAATAAAAATAAAAATTAAAAATAAACCAGTATCTTAATCACATTAAAAAAGAATAATTCTCTTCGTTTATAGTGAAATCTGGCAAATTAAAAACTGAAAAGCATTTTCTTTATCTGATAAGTGACATTTACGTAAAAACTACAGTGAATGTTATATCTAAATATGAACTGTTAAAAACTATTGTCTTAAATCAGAAAAGGGCACTTCTTAAATTCAACATTGTACTAAAAATCCTAGCCATCACAATAAAATTAGAAAAATAAGATATTTTCTAATTTTGGAATTGGAAAGAACAAAATCTACAATTTTTTTAGTTGATATAATTATCTGTACAGAGAAACTCAAAAGAACATACAAATTGTTAAACTAATAAAAATATATCAATACCAAAACTCAATGGATTTTCTGTATGCTATACACAAATAGTTAAAATGCAACAAAATATTAGTTTTCTAGAATTACCGTAGCAAATTATCACAAACTGTGTGGCTTAACACAATAGAAATTTATTTTCTCACAGTTCTGGAGGCTAGATGTCTGAAACCAGGGTGTTGGCAGAGCCATGCTTCTTCTTAAACTTTAGGAAAGGATCTCTCTTGATTTTTTTGGCTTCTGGTAGCCCTAGGCATTTCTTGTCTTGTGGCAGCTTAACTCTAATTTCTGTGCTTCACATAGCTGTTTTCTCTTTGTATGTCTCTCTCCCCTCCTTATAAGGACACCATTTACATCGGATTAGGTTGTACTCTAATTGAGTGTAACTTCATTTTAACGTGATTGTATGTGCAGATAATCTATTTCCTAGTAAGATCACATTCACTGATACTGAGGTTTAAGACTTTAACATATGTTTTGGAGGGGTGCATTTCAACCCATAACAAATGCACATGGACTTTATGAAGACAATTGTAATGATCTGTTGAAATATAATAAGGAAGATATTCCAAAGTGGAGAGATATGTCATATTCATGGATAAAAACTTGCATTATCAAAATAATGGAATTCAATCTCAAGTCAGTGATTCAATACAATTTCAATAAATCAATGGTTTTGTTTGGTGTTTTCTTAGTGAAACTTGATAAACTGTTCCCAAAGTCTGTATGAAAAAGTGAAACAAAAAATAATCTATGCATTTCTTAGGAGAAAACTGAGGCTCAGAACTTGCTCTGCTAGTATCGATTTTAATTATCTTATTTCCTCAAATCTAAGGTGGCATAAATTGTGAGATATATTACTATTTATGTACCATTAAGAAAGAAAAACACTATCACTATGAGATGAAGCATGATAGACTTGATGATAGGCTGCATAATGCATGAATGAGTCACACTAGCCTTTCAATGCTTTGGAATTTCTTTTATCTATTTGAGATTAGACCATTTCTCCTGTCTTTTGATTAATTACTTTGTGATAGAAAAATTGTTGCATGTATCTTAATAAATAAAAATAAAATAGTGTCATCTACTTATGATTATCTTAATTTATTAGGTTCTATTAAGCATTTGATATTGTCTTTAAAAATATAAAACTATGGTTATTTCTCCAACAAGAATTTTTTTTTGCAACTTTATGCCCAACTGCTATGTTTGGGAGATGTTATGAATACAAAATGAATCCTCCTTTCAATGAGAAATCATAGCGCAAATTTTTTAAAGAAATTCAAGTAGAAATTGCAGACATCACATATATAAGTCATAATGCATATAACTTAATGTGACTACAGTATGATCATGTATAATTAAATTTGCAGTTGCTTAGGAAAAAAAAAATCTACATTATGACTGCCCTCTGGCCAAGTGATATTCCATCATCAGATGGGCTAAATGTAAACTAAACATGCATCTTATAATTTATTAAATGTAGTATAAAACTCAAACAATTAAGATAATATGGTACTAGCACAGGAGAGAAATATAGACAAAAGGAGTACTGAAACAGACCTACTCACATACCAAAAGTATGATAAATAACAGATTAGGTAATTAATCTCAGTGGAAAAAAAGACTAATCAATAAATTGTGCTGGGGTAATCAAGTGTCAAAATGAGGATGGGAACGGAAACCAGTCATAACATTTACAAAATCCATTCTTGACATACCTCAAATATTTAAATGTGAAAGCAATACTTAAACATAATTAAGAGAAAACAATAGAAAATATGAATTTTAGATAGGAAAGATATTAAAAACAAAAAGTACAGGGCTATTAAGGAATAGATGGGCATATTAAACAATATCTTTTTTAAAAAAATTCTATTTATCAAAAGGCAAACTCTAGGCCAGGCACGATAGCTCATGCCTGTAATCCCAGCCCTTTGAAGGCTGAGGCAGGCAGGTTGCTTGAGCTCAGGAGTTTGAGACCCACCTGGGCATAATGGCAAAACCCTATCTCTTCAAAAAATACAAAAATTAGCTGAGTGTGGTGGCATGTACCTATGGTCCCAGCTACTGGAGAGGCTGAGGTAGGATTGCTTGAGCTTGGGATGTTGCAGTGAGCCATGATTGCACCAATACACACCAGCATGGGTGACAGAGTGTGACACTGTCTCAAAAAGAAATAAAAAGGCAAGGGTTGAAAAACTACCTTTCAAGTACTCTGCTCAGTACCTGAGTGACAGGATCAATTGTATCCCAAACCTCAGCATCACACAATATGCCCAGGTAACTGAACCTAAAATGAAAGATGAAAAAAAATTAAAATGATATTTCAAAACGATAAAAAAGAAAATTTATTCTCTCCCCTTAGGACACTGAAATAATCTTTTCTATTATATTCTAAAAGTTGCATTGCTTTGCCAATTACTGTATGTTTTTGAATGCCAGAAATGATATCCATCTATGGATGGATTAAATGATAACAGACAAATATTCCCATTTATTTGTCTTCAACATAAGGCATTTGGTATTTATGAAAAAGACCTACTGTTTTGTTTAGTGTTTGAAAACAATTTTTTTTTCTTTTTCTTTTTTTTTTAGATGGAGTCTTGCTCTGTCACCCAGGCTGGAGTGCAATGGCATTATCTCAGCTCACTGCAACCTCCGCCTCCCAGGTTCAACCGATTCTTCTGCCTCAGCCTCTCAAGTAGATGGGACTACAGGTGTGTGCCACAACGCCCGGCTAATTTTTGTATTTTCTTTTTAGTAGAGACAAGGTTTCACCATATTGGTCAGGCTGGTCTCAAACTCCTGACCTCGTGATCCGCCCACCTCAGCCTCCCAAAGTGCTGGGATTACAGGCGTGAGCCACCACGCCTGGCCTTTCTCTGTATATTTTAACTGCTTAGAAACAAAACATTTGAATCTCTTAAAAAATAAACATTATATTGTATCCCATAAATTGTTTGTCAATTAAAATTAAAATTGAAAAAAGTTTATGATAATAAACACTACTTCATGTTTATTTTATGATGAAGTTTTAAAAAATAAAAAAGCAGTTCTATAATTATAAGAAAGCGACAAAAAAGAAAGGCACAAAAGACATGACTAGGCATCCCACAGGAGAAACAAGAATAGTGTATAGATAAATGAAAGCGTATTTTTAAAATGCTCAAACTCAATAATAATCAGGGAATGTAAATTTAAACCATAATAAAATAGCATTTTTTACCCTAAAGGCTGGCAAGAATTAATAACTCACCTACATGCCCAACCAGGCTGTAGGCAGCTCACCCACACACTGTCTCCCACTCTATCCACGGTCTTCACATGCCTCAGGCAAAATATATATAATTCCATTTATGTAAATTTCAACAACAGACAAAATTAAACAATATTTTGTTTAAGGATACATGAACATAAAATAAGGATATATGAACATAACTTAAAAAGAAAACCAAAGTGTAATTAACAAAATCTAGGATAACAGTTGGAGAGGGTAATACATCATTTAAGATTAGCATATAGGGAACTATGCAGAGATACATTATTTGTGTATTATTCTTTAAATGGTGCCTATAGTTTGTATTTTCTATTCCTAAATATGTTTCTAAAAGCCACAAGCAAATTCAAAGACAAAAGATGAATGAAAGAAAAGTTTGGATCATATTACAATGGATGAATTTTCCTCATCTATAAAGAGTTTATATGAATCAATAAGAAAATTACCAACAATCTAATGGAATGAATATGAAAAGTTCACAGAAACGAATATACTGTACATGCATTAATTAAACATAGGAAAAGATGTCCAACTTCACTCAAAATAAGAAAAGTGCTAATTACAATTTCTGAAAGATATAATATTTTTACTTATCAGATTGATAAGATAAAACAGTTTAATACAACATTATAGGCAATGTTAGCAAGGGTGTGGGAAAACAAGATATTTCATACATTGCTAATGGGAATATAAATTTTTGAAATCCATATGAAGGACAATTTGTCAGAAATCGATCACAATTAGAGTTGCTTCTCTCCTTTGACTTAGAAATTCCACTTTTGGAATCTATCCTAGAGATACACCTGCATAGGTGAGAAATAGCATGTGTATAAAGTTATTCATTGTGGTATTGTTTGTAATAGCAAAAGATGGAGACAATCTAAGTGCTAATCAGTAAACAATTGATTAAGCAAATTAAGATACAGCTATATAATAAAATATGCAGTAAAAAAGAGATAGATGAGAAGGATCTATGTTTACATGCTGTAATGTCCAAGATGATATATAGTTATGGACAAAAATGTACAAACTAGCAAGCTATCATTTGTATAATGAGGAGGGGAAGATGTATGTATTTGCTTATACATGAATAATCTATCTCTGAAAGACTGAAAGGCTGGTGGATAGAAAGAAGACAAAATTTTTCAACTTAAAGCAATGTAAATCTAGTTATTTGTTCAACAAATGCATGATACAAGGTAAAATGTTCAGGTCCATAGATACTTACATTTTTAAAGTATTTTAAAGCTTGAGATCCTTATTCTATTACATAAGTGAAGGTTGGAGATAACATATTTTGGTGTTATCTATGTATGGATTATATTTAAAGCTGTATGACTGTATGTAATTCAGTAAGGAAGAGGAGGAAGAAGTCCAAAAACTGAGCCCTCGAGTGCTTCTTCATTTGAAAGTCAGAAAGATCAAAGTAAGGACACTAAGAAGTGGACAGTAGAAAACAAAGAAGGTAATACAGCCTAAATCAAGTTAACAAAGTGATTGACTGTCAGATGCTGCTGACTTTGAATAAGGCAGTATCTATGGGTTCACTGTTAGATTTGGCAATGTGGGAGTTAGGGGGTGATGCTGACAAGAATGATTTTAGTGGAATTATTAAGATGAAAGCTTGACCAGAACAGTTTCAAGAGAGAATAAAAATAAGTTTGTGGAGACTGAAAACCCTTTCAATATAGTAGATCATACCTAAAGGAGGATAATTGTTTTACTTTTTCGAGTTGCTGTTTTGAAAAAAGGGAGATATGGCATCATGTTTGAATGCTGGTGGAAATGATCCAGACAGAAGGTAAAAATTGATAGTGCAGGAGAACTGGGGTACAATTTGTAGAAGCAAAGTGACATTTGACTGCCCCCCACCCCAGCCTAATGTTTTTCTTAGGACAAACTAGGCAAAATTAAAAGAAATAGGATTCAAAATTGGGGAACTATCAATACTTCTACACTTAGCCCTATAATTCCCATCTGGAGAATTAGGCCATGGATACCACTTATTCCTATTTTCTGTGGATGACCAGAGCACAAAAACGTGCTGCAAAAAAAAAAAAAAAAGAAGTTTAAAGCTGGATGGAAAATGATCTAAAAATAAAATTGTATATTGTATGGAGACCAGTTGAGCCTGGAGGAATGAGAACTAGGGAGAAAATGAAAAAGTAACCTTCAAATAGATGTCATGTGAAAGAATGAGTGCATCGACTTTCTAAACATGTTTTTAAAAGGAAAAGTAGGATAAAAAAATCACAGTAGGTATATTTTGGTTAGTTATGTTTAAAAAGAGTATCCATGTGTTTTGTACATGTATGAATGTTTAACAATTAAAGCTTTCAGCATTTACAGAATTATAAATATGTTATAACTAGATATGTGAAAACAAAGTTTAAATATTTTTCCCATTTGTATTTGGTCATTTGTTCTCTTACTGCTGTTTTTCAGTGTTCTTTATGTATTCTGGATGCACTCCTCTATCAGATATATAATTTGAAAATATTTTCTCCCAGTGAATTGTCATTTTATTCTCTTATGTTCTTTTTTATGATCTTGTTCATTCCTAATTATCCCTTTCCAATTTCGGTTTTCTCTCTGTTTTTCTTGTTCAGTTTCATTAGCCTTTATGAATAACAAACTTTTAACATTCTTGATTCATTTGATTTTACTTTTAAATTCTACCTAGTTATTTTTTATTCTAATTTTCACCTTACTTACTCCAACTACTATCTTTAAGTTTATATTTTTTTTCTATTGCTTTCTTTTTCAGATATCTGCTTATACCATTGTTATATTTAGATACTATTTCGCTCTAGTATAAGCATCTTAAGCTGTAAATTATTCTTTAAACGTAGACTTGGCTGCATCTCACAAATTTTATGTCATAGTTTTGTAATTATTCAGCTAAAATATTCTCCAATTTTCTCTAGTTTTATTTGACTCATGGATTATTTAGAGGTATATTGCTCAGTTTCCTAAAATCTGAGAATTTTTTAGTTATCATTACTTAATTCTGATAACTGCATGATTTTAATATCTTGAAAAGTTTTGAGGCTTGATGCATCTGCCAGTTTATGGTCATTTGTGCTAAATAATCCATGTCCACTTGGAAAAAAATACACTTCATTTTAGTGGCATATGGTTTATATAGGATAACTAAGTCGAGTTTATTCAATACATATTTATGGCAAATAAGCATATGTAAAGATGTGGAAACTGCAAATAAAGACAACAACGAGGTACTATTACATACTTATCAGAATGGCTTACATTAAAAAGCAAGAAACCAAAATTACAATATCAAATGCTCTTAAGGATGTGGAGAACAGGAACTCATATTTACTGCTGGTGAGAAATACAAAATGGCACAGTAATTTTGGAAAACAGTTTGTTTCTTATAAAGTTAAACATACACTTACATATGACCCAAGAATCCATTAACTGTGTATTTACCCAAGTGAATTGAGAACTTATAATCATACAAAAATCTATATATGAGTATTATAGCAATTTTTTTCATAATAGTCAAAATTGGAACCAACTAAGATGATTTTTAATAGGTAAATAGATAAAGAATCTGTGTAGCAATGCATACAGTGAGATACTATAAACTATACAAATAAATGAACTATAGATTCATGTAACATGGATAAATTGTAAATTCATTTGCAGAGGGAAAGGAGCAAGATCCAAAAGACTACATATTGGATGATTCTATGTGCTTGATATTCAGGAAAAGGCAAAATTATACAGATGGAAAACAGATCAATGGTTGTCAGATGTTGGAAGAGGGTGGACAGAGTTTATTGCAAAGAAGCCCCATAAGAGAAATGTTCGGGTGATAGAACTGTTCTGTATAGTACTGTGATGATAGACACACAAGTCTATGCATTTGTCAAAGGTTATGGAATAATGCAACTCAAAAAATGAACTTTATTGTATGCAAGTTTAAGAAAACTTCAACCAGAAGTTTTTAAATAATAATAACGGAGGCTTCCTATTTACACCATTCTGGAATAGCAGGTATCAGATTTACCTCCCTGTCTTAAGCAAGTATAAAACTGGAGAAAATGTATAAAGCAACTAGTTGCAGACATTGGACACAGACAGTGGTTCTATGATCATGGAGAGAATGGAAACGTACAAACTGAGCTCTTCTTTCACCCCAGCTTTCTGCTGAAGAACATTTTCTTTTTTTTTTCTTTTTCTTTTTTTTTTTTTTTTTGAGGCGGACTCTCCCTCTGTCGCCCAGGCTGGAGGGCAGTGGCGCCATCTCGGCTCACTGCAAGCTCCGCTTCCCGGGTTCACACCATTCTCCTGCCTCAGCATCACGAGTAGCTGGGACTACAGGCGCCGGCCACCGTGCCCGGCTAATTTTTTGTATTTTTAGTAGAGACGGGGTTTCACCGAGGTCTCGATCTCCTGACCTCGTGATCCGCCCGCCTCGGCCTCCCAAAGTGCTGGAATTACAGGCGTGAGCCACCGCGCCCGGCCCTGAAGAACATTTTCTAAACTACAGTTGAGGAAACTGAAATCAAAATAGAATGCAATGGTTTTTCCAAGTAGAAGAAAAAAACTGAGTTCGAAACTTCTACAGAGGCTGTAAATTACAGATTGTAGTACTCAAGAGTAAGAATTGCCAAAAAAAGAGTTCCAGAAATCTGAAAATTAGTCTCATTGAGTCTCCAGTCAAATTTAAAACTGAGCATGCACAAGGGGATACTACACAAGACTGAGAGGAAAACCACTGGCGGGGCTGTGAGCCAAACAGATATTGTGGAGTTCACACAGTTCTAGGGTTATTAGAGTTTTGAACACTTAAACAATCCTGGTATAACATGTGGGATATATAGCTGAAACTGCAGAAGGGCCACAATGCTGAGAACAGCTCAGAAGTAAGGGGTATTATTTGCCTGATCCTAACAAAGCCTAAAGCAAGCCTCCACACACACAAAAATGCCAATCTGCCAACAAATTATCTGCTTACCAGTAAAATCTCAACACTGTCTAAAAGAAGACAACATCAATCAGACTCTCAAAAATGGGGCACTCGTAATGCCAGGCAAATACGACAGGAAAATAGCTATAAATTAATGACAAAAAGAAAGAAAAGACAATTGATGCACAAAGCTAAGATTGACTACTGGCTTCTTATAAGAAGTAATTCAAATTACAAGACAATCCAAAACAACAACAAACAAGAAGTAAAACAAAACAAAAAAAGCATTTTCTAATGTATAATTCTCTTTCCAAAGAAAATATACACCAAAAAAGAAGACAAAATGAGACGTTTTAAGACCAAAGTGGCAGACGTATTACTAGCAAATATACACTACAAGAAATGCTAATGGCAGTTATTTAGGCAACTCATACCTAAATAAAGGAATAAAGAATGCTGAAAGTGATAAATATGTGGGCAACTATAAAAGTGAAAGCAGGAAAAAATATAAAATGTAAACTTTATTGAACAGCAGAGAAATCAATGAAACCAAAAGCTGGTTCTTAAGATGTTTTCTTAAGCAATAAACATCTCACTAGACAAATCAAGAAAAAGAGAAAGAAAACACAAATTATTAATCAGAAATAAAAGAGGAAATATCTTATATAGCATATAATACCTATGTCAGCAAAATCAATAGCTTAGATGAAGGAGGAAAAGCCCTTAAAAATGGAAACTTAATAAAACTGGCATAAGATGAAATAGAAAACTCAAATAGCCCATATCTGTCAAGAAATCTTCAGGCCCAGGTGACTTCAATATTATGTTCTATCAAACATTTAGAGAAGAAATAATACTAATTTTGTAAAAATGTTTTCAGAAAATAAAAAAAAAAGGTCTATCAGCAAGATGGAAGAATAGGAGGCTCCCTGCTCAAATTCCCCCACAGCAATAATTTAGCAGGCCATGAACAAAGTGCCACTGTTGGAACATTGAGATCAGGTTAGAAAGTTGCAAAACCCTTGTGGACCCCAAGACCAAGGACAGTAATTCTGAGAAAGCAGATCTACTCCCAGGTAACAGATTGTGATCCCAGGTACAGACCCAGAAATACCCCTGTCCCTCTATGGACTCAGCTATAGTTCTGTTTGGTTTTGCTCCTGTCACCAGTAGCATCTGACTAGGTACTCAGGGGAAGTCATGCCCACCTATACTATGTATAGCAGGCCTGCCAACCTCAGTCTTAGTGACAGATCCTGAAGCAGCCTGTGACCAGGCTCTGGCCCCTCTCAGTTGCAGTTTTGGGGCATTTTTGCCTTCCCAGGAACTTGACAGAAGGCACACCCATTTGTACCCCCAGAGTCCGACCTGTAGACCTTTGTTCCAGCTGTGGACTCTGAGGCAGCCCTGCGACTTGGTTCGAGTTCCTTTTAGCCACAATCCTACTTTCCAAGAACCTGCACAGTGACCTGCAAGGAGGCACCAAGGATAGATAACAAAGAAAGGGTAGTATTTTCAATAAATGATGTCAGAAAAACTGGATATCCATAGGTAATAGAATAAAATTGGCCTTTACCTTATACCATAAACAAAACTTTACTTGCAATGAATTAAAGATTTAAATATAAGAACTTAAATTGTAAAACTCCTAAAAGAAAACTAAGAAAAAAGCTCCAGGACTTTGGTCTTGACAATGACTTATTGGACGTGACACCAAAAGCACAGGCAACAAAAGCAAAAATAAACAAATGAGACCACATCAAACTAAAAAGTTCCTGCACAGCAAAGGACTCAGTCAACAAAATTAAAAGGCAAAATTAAAATGGAAAAATATATGTTATTATTTTACAGATAATGCACTAGATAAAAGGAATCAATCTTAATTTGGAAGGGTATTGTCAGAATATCTCCATTAATCAGTGACCCTTCAGTTGAGCCTTTAAAGAATGGCTCATCTGGGAGAGGATGGAGAAAGTTCATGCAGGTAAGGAGAATGCATTGCATGAAGAATGAGGAGAGTAAGAGTGATTGTGTGCAGTGCAGCACCTGTTTAACTCATTCAAGTAGGAGGTAAATGGTAGTGACAATGTGGTATGGATATACAATCAAATTCGTCTACTGTGCTGCACTATACAGGGAGTGCCATTTGGGGCCCCCTCCTTGAGGATTCCACAATCATGAGCTCTAGCATGTCACTTATCACATTATGTTGGAACTGTTTATACATATATCTTTCCAAATAAATTCCAAACTCCTTGGAAATCAGGGATTGGATTTACTTCATATTTGTATTCCTAACTTGCATAGGACTTGGCACATGGTTGGCATTCAATAAAGGCATGTATATTAAACAACTGTGATATAATTCTATACTTGAGTTCAGAACAAAGTCTTAAGGTGCTGAAAAGCAGGAAGTTACTGGCTTTGCTGAGTGTTAGCAAAGGTTTCCTAAGCAGTAATATCCACAATGATCAGATCAAAATCTTTTTGTTTATCCTACTAGACTGCAACTTTCTAAAATAAAACATTTTAGGCATAATGTGACTTATTACATTGATGCCTCAGGATCTAGAAAATTCAGCTGCTTGTCTCTTGAAGCTTAGGAATGCATGTTTCTACAGCTGCTGACTTGTTAACATTATTAGGGTCGTATGAACTTGGTCTCTCTGGGTTGAGTTACAGCTGGGCTGGAAGAAATATATTTTCAAAACTCAAAATTAGAACACATAGTCTGACATGTGTATTTCTGGAAAAAAACAGAGTAAGATATTTAAAATGGCAACTGTCTTGGAAAATCTCTGTAACCTCCAGTTGCTATTAGCATAGCCTGTTACTTGCTTGTGCCTAAGAATGTGTGAATCCCTTCGATTCCTATAGGATATAGTCTGCGGTTGATAAGAGTGAAATTGGAGCTGGATAGGATTCAGTGGAATGTGAATAAATGAGGAAGATCAACAAAAAGTGGATAGGAAGGGAAAAAAGAACAGGTACTCTGCTCATAAAAATTACATGTTTCTGAAATAAGTAAAGGAGAAAATATAGGGCTTCTTCAGTGTAAAATAACCTGTTTGAAGATCAAAAAAAGGAGTAATAAAATTAAGAGAGGAAAGAATGGAAAACAATAAACTCAGTGTTGATAGCTCCCATGTATCCAGTTTGGCTGTTTTCTAGCTGCATGAACATGGAATTATCACTGACTCTCTCTGAGGTTTAGTTCCTGATATAGGTCTTGATGTTTGTCTCCTCCAACTCTCATGTTGAAATTTAATCATTGATATTGGGGATAAGACCTGGTGGGAGGTGTTTGGGTCAGGGGAAAGACATCTCATGAATGGCATGTTGCCCTCCTTAGGGTAATGAGTGAGTTCTCATTCTATTAGTTCATGTGAGAGCAGGTTGTTTAAAGAGCCTGGCATCTCCTCCCTTCTCTCTCTCTTTCTCCTGATTTTGCCGTGTTATGTGTCTGCTCCTGCTTCATCTTCTGCCATGATTGAAAGCTTCCTGAGGCTCTCATCAGAAACTGAGCAGATGTTGGTGCCATGCTGTGTAGCCTGCAGAACTGTGAGCCAATTAAACCTCTTTCCCTTATAAATTACCCAATCTCAGGTATTTACAGTAGTGCAAAAAGCAGACTAATACAGAAAATTGGTACTGAGAAGTGGGGCATTGCTATAAAGATACCTAAAAATGTGGAAGCAGCTGTGGAACTGGGTAACAGGCAGAAATTGGAAGAGTTTGGAGGGCTCAGAAGAAGACGGAAAAACCAAGGAAAGTTTGGGATTTCTTAGAGACTTTTTCAATGATTGTGACCAAAATGCTGATAGAAGTATGGACAGTGAAGTACGGACAGGCTGAGGAGGTCTCAGATAGCAATGAAGAAGTTATTGGTAACCAGAGCAAAGGTCTCCCTTGTTATGCCCTAGCAAAGAACTTAACTGAATTCTGTCCACATCTTAGGGATTTGTGGAAGTTCAAACTTAAGAGTGATGACCTAGGATATCTGGCAAAAGAAATTTATAAGTAGTAAATCATTCAAGAAGTGACCTGGCTGCTTCTAACAGCCTACAATCATATATGGGAGTGAGGAAGTAACTTAAAGTTAAGATTTATATTTAAAGTGAAGCCGACCATAAAACTTTGGAAAATTTGAAGCCTGATCACATGGAAGAGAAAGAAAAAGCATTTTCAGGAGGAAAATAAAAGTTGGTTTCAAAGCACCCACTTGCTAGAAAGATTAGCATGACTAAAAGAGAGCCGTTTCTAATATCCAAGACAATGGAAAAAAGGCCTTGAAGCCAATTTAGAAGTCTACAGGAAATGCCCTCCCATCACAGGCCTAGAAGCCTTGGAGAAAAGAATGGTTTTGCCAGCCAGGCATAGGGGGCCACTTCACTGCTCAGCTACAGGATGCTGTTCCCTCATCCTGGCTGCTCCAGCTCCCACTGTGGGTCAAAGGGGCACTGATACAGCTTGGGCTGCAGCTTTACAGATTGAAAGCCACCATAAGCCTTGGCATCTTTCGCATGGTGTTATATCTGCTGGTTTGCAGAATGCCAAGAGTGAAGGAGGCTTAGCAGCTTCCATCTAAATTTCAGAGTCTGTATCAGAAACCCTGCCACAGAAGCAGAGTCCCCATGGAGAGACTCTACTAGGACAGCACTAAGAGGACCTGTGGGGTAGTCCCTAAATAGAGTTCCCACAAGAACACTCCCTATTTGAGCTGTGGGAAGTGGGCAACAACGCTTCAGAATGATAGAGCCATCAGCATCTTGCATCTGGAATCTACAAAAGCCTTAGACATTCAATTACAACCTGAGAGAGCAGCTATGGGGCCTGCACCCTGCAAAACTAAAGGGGCAGAGCTACCCAAGTGTTTGGGTGCCCACTTCTTGCACCAATGTGCCCTGGATGTGGACATAGAGTCAAAGGAAATGATTTTGGAGCTTAAAGATTTAATGACTACCCTGCAGAGTTCCAGACTTGTATGGGGCCTACTACACCTTCTTTTGGTGAATTTCTCTCTTTTGGAAGAGAATGTATATTCAATGCCTGTACCACCATTGTATCTTGGAAGTAAATAACTTGGATTTTATTTTGCAGGTTCATATGTGGAAGGAGCTTGAGCTTGCCTTGAGTTTCAGATGAGACTTTGGACTTGATGTTGGCCTGAATTAAGACTTTAGGGGACTGTTGGGAAGATATTACTATATTTTGCAATGGGAGGCAGATGTGAGATTTGGAGGGCCAAGGGCAGGATGATATGGTTTGGATGTCTGTCTTCTCCAAACCTCATGATGAAATGTAATCCGTAGTGTGGAAGGTGAGGTGTGGTGAGTGGTGTTTGGGTCAGGGAATACTTCATGAATGGTGTGCTGCCCTCCTCATGGTAATGAATGAGTTCTTGTTCCATTAGTTCACACGATAGCTGGTTGTTTAAAGAGCGTAGCACTTCCTCCCTTCTCCTCTTCTTGCTCCTGATCTTGCCATGTTATGTGCCTGCTCATACTTCAACTTCAGCCATGGTTGGAAGCTTCCTGAGGCTCTCACCAGAAACTGAGCAGATGTTGGTGCCATGCTTGTACAGCCTGCAGAACCATGAGCCAATTAAAGCTCTTTTCTTTATAAATTACTCAGTCTCAGGTATTAATTTACAGTAATGCAAAAATGGACTAATACAGTTTCTCATAAGAAAAATGGAGTAAAAATTCTAGTCTCATAAAATCACATGTGCAAGATATCTGGCATAGTATCCAACAAGAATATAAGCAAATTAAATTTGAAGTAAGAAGGAATTTCTACCATAGAAATTAAAAATAAGTAGTAGAAAGGACTCAAGTAGTAAAAAGAGGAAGTTCAGAAAAAGATGGGAAAGATTAAGCCCAAGAATAAA
This sequence comes from Macaca fascicularis, assembly GCF_037993035.2. NCBI lineage: Eukaryota > Metazoa > Chordata > Mammalia > Primates > Cercopithecidae > Macaca > Macaca fascicularis. The sequence goes on from NC_088375.1 coordinate 20,974,391, forward strand.
TGATATAAACATATCAAAAACATAGAATTGTGGATCATCAGAGACAGAGTAGCTACAAAGACTCTGAAGGAAGAGAAACTGGACTTTGGAAGCCAATGTAATAAAAAATGTAGAAATGATTTGGAAATGTAAAGGAAACATCCAGATGTATGAAGTCATTAAATACTAAAGCGAGACAACCATGAACAAAATGAGCCAATATTAGGCTTCCATAAGTGGACATTAAAGCATAACCTCAAATGTTAGTAAAAAGTTCCAGACTTTGGGGAAACAAGAGTGACAGATGGTCCAGCTGGCTGTAATCTGAGATCAAACACCTTTTTTAAACAAAGAAAGCTAGGCAAAGGCTTTGTATGCAAGCCTGAATGGCAGACTAAAGGACAGTCCTTCACTTATGTGCTACTATATCTTTCTCTTTTTTCTTGACCACTTAGATAAACTTTGAACCTGTTAGTGTTAATCTCTAATGAGAAGGATTTATTATTGTTATTACTATTATTATTGTTTTTAGAGCTGGGGTTTTGCTCTGTCACCCACACTGGAATGAGGTGGTACAATAATAGCTTACTGCAGCCTTGAACATCTGGGCTCAAGTAGTCCTCCTGCCTCAGCCTCTTGAACAGCTAGGACTACAGGCACACACCACCACACCCAGTTAATTTTTATTTTTTATAGAGATAGGGTCTTGCTATGTTTCCCAGGCTGGTTTCAAACTCCTGGCCTCAAGCATCCCTCCCACCTCAGCCTCCCAGAATGCTGGGATTACAGGAATGAGAAACTGTGCCCAGCGAGAATAACTCTAAAAGATTATATATATGTATATGTGTGTGTGTGTGTATATATATCATATATAAAATATATATTATCTAATATATGCATATTAGAGAAATGCAAATCAAAACCACAATGAGATACTGTATGTATAGTATGCATACACACACATTTATACCACAGATCTCCAATACAGAGCACACAGATGTCATCCAAGATTTTTTGTGTCTCTATTCCCAGCCCTGAAAAGATGCTATAATGCTGAGTTTGTTAGCAGCATGCTACAGAACCTGGTATAAGGAAGGAACTCCAGAGCTGGAGGTGGAGACCCATGCTCTAGGCTCAGCTCTGCCAGTACTATCCATGTGACTTTGCCAAGTCCCTTAAATTTTCTGAGCTCCAGACTTCTTACATGTGAGATGAACACTTGAATCCTACCTACTTTAACCACATCACAGTGTTGTGATGACGATCAAGTGAAATACCATAGGGAAAAGTTACACAAATAGTAGTTATTATTAGGTCATCGAGTAGACTGTGGCACTGAGGAGGCCAAAGCATCTGCAGTAGATGTCCGGTAGACCAGCTAACTGTCCATAATTATGTGTCAACTGGCTAAGTTATGTTCTAGGCTTTCAGAGCACAAGAACACCAGGAATAAGGCATGGTTCTATGTCTTTTTCTAGCTCACACGTAGGAAATGGCGGAGGGAAGGGGGTGGTGGCATGGAAATAAGGACATATTACTGCTATCTCTCCTGGTGATACCTGCTGCTTACTTTCTCTGATCATGTCCTAATGATTTACACCAGGAAGATAAAAAAGGAAGCAAATTGGCCTGGACGAGGATCTGAGAAAATAGCCTTATTCTATAGGTTATAAAACCTTTTTATCTGTTGTATCTCATTTATTCCTCATCACCTCACTGTGTTATAGAAATCTAGGTAGTTTCATTTTTGCAAGAAAAAAAAGAGGTTCGGGAGTTAAGTTACTTGTGCTGCCCAAGATCACATAGAGAAAGAATCTACCCTACAACTAAAATTTTGTGACTCTGAGCCACATAATACTAATCCAACTAGAGGGAGATGATGGTGGTAATTAGAAAAGCCATTCTTTCATCCTTAAAGCCTCATATTACCTATACGCCATTTAAAAAAAATTTTTTTTTAGTTTTATTTTAAGATCTGGGGTACATGTGCAGGTTGTGCAGGTTTGTTACATAGGTAAACGTGTCCCATGATGGTTTGCTGAACCTATTAACCCATCACCTAGGTATCAAGCCCAGCATGCATTCGTTATTTTTCCTAATGAACTCCCTTCCCCCAACCCCAACCCCTGACAGGCCCCCAGTGTGTTGTTCCCCTCCCTGTGTCCATGTGTTCTCATTGTTCAGCTCCCATTTATAAGTGAGAACACCCAGAGTTTGGTTTTCTGTTCCTGCCTTGGTTTGCTGAGGATAATGGCTTCCAGCTCTATCCATGTCCCCGCAAAGGATATGATCTCATTCCTTTTTAAGGCTGCATATTCCACGGTGTATATGTACCTCATTTTCTTTATCCAGTCTATTATTAGTGGGCATTTGGGTTGATTCTATGTCTTTGCTATTGTGAATAGCACTGCAATGAACATATATGTGCAAGCATCTTTGTAATAGAATGATTTATATTCCTTTGGGTGCATACCTAGTAATGGGATTGCTAGGTCAAAAGGTATTTCTGGTTCTAGATCTTTAAGGAATCACCACACCATCTTCCACAATGGTTGAACTAATTTACATTCCCACCAACAGCATAAAAGCATTCCTATTTCTCCATAACGTCACCAGCATCTGTTGTTTCTTGACTTTTTAATAATCATCATTCTGACTAGCATGAGATGGTATTTCATTGTGGTTTTGATTTGTATTTATCTAATGATCAGTGATGTTGAGCTTTTTTTCATGTGTTTGTTGGCTGCACAAATGTCTTCTTTTGAGAAGTATCTGTTCATGTCATTTGCCTACTTTTTAATGGGGTTGATTGTTTTTCTTCTTGTCAATATGTTTAAGTTCCTTATAGAATCTGGATATTAGAACTTTGTCAGATGGATAGATTGCAAAATTCTTCTCCCACTCTGTAGGTTGCCTGTTTGCTCTGATGAGAGTTTGTTTTGCTGTGCAGAAACTCTTTAGTTTAATTAGACCCCATTTGTCAATTTTTGCTTTTGTTACAATTGCTTTTGGTGATTTTGTTATTGCAATCTTTGTCCATGCCTATGTCTTGAATTATATTGCCTAGATTTTCTTCTAAGGTTTTTATAGTTTGGGGTTTTACATTTAAGTGTTTAATTCATCTTGAGTTAATTTTTGTATAAGGCATAAGGAAGGGGTCCACTTTCAATTTTCTGCGTATGGTTACCCAGTTCTCCCAGCACCATTTATTAAATAGGGAATCCTTTCCCCAATGCTTGTTCTTGTCAGGTTTGAAGATCAGATGATTGTAAATCTGTGGTCTTATTTCTGAGTTCTCTATTCTGTTCCATTGGTCTGTGTGTCTGTTTTTGTACCAGTACCATGCTGTTTTGGTTACTGTAGCCTTGTAGTATAATTTGAAGTTGCATAGCATATACACCATTTTCTGATGTCTGTACCTACAGTTCAAAGAGTCACTGATTTAGTTTTTACTAAAATATGCCATCTATATCTTTGAAATCTCTTTTAAGTCTGTTGCCTATCTTGAGGAAGTAGGTTCTGAGTAAATTCATTCATTTGGATTTCAATTGCCTTTATCTTCACAAGCAAACACTTCACAAGCCTACAGGCTGCTAATTAATAAAACACAAGGCCCTTCACACAAGCTAAAAATACATGTTATTTTGTTTCCTCTACCTATATTTAGTCATTCTAGAAAGATTGGACTGAGAAAATGTGGCAAAATGAGAGACACAATTCCTAAATATCATTAAACCTTTTTAGAGAAATAAAGTGCAGTTTCAAAGGAGTAAGATGATCCCCCTATAACTGCTCACCCCCTTAAGTGAAACAGAATGATATTAAAATGGAAAGTCACAATAGCTACCTGCTATAAAGTAATAATAAATAGCTCATTTATTTTCTCTATTTTTTTAATGGTTAGCAAATTGGCTGGGGATGTGCAGGGATAAAGAATCCAATAGGTATCTAATCTACTTATCCAGAAAAGGAGCAAAGCCACAGAGTCAAGGAAATTTGATACACAGCTACTTTGAAGGAGACAGAGTAGGTAACTATCTGCCTGGAGTGGTTTGGGGTTATCAATGGTCCCAACAGCTTCCTGTGTGTCTTGGTACCAGCCTTCCCTCCTCTCTGACTTGGTATTCATCACATTGGATAACATTGGGATGTGGGAGGGATGTTGTTTCCTGAGGGCAGTTAAAAGACATAGTAATTTTAATTTCTTTTCTTGGCTTATCTTCCTAGGAACTTAGGAGGAGATGGGTTACTGAAAGTTTACACGTCCAGATTTTTTTTTTCAGAAGTTAAAATACTAGACATTGACTCTTTCAATACACACTTCAAAGAGAATTCTCTAACCATCTCAAACATTTATCTTATCTAATTCATAGAGACATATCTTTAGTGAAAGTATGCCAAACTAGAGGAATATCACCCATTTTGGCTAGTTGGGGTCTGATGGTGTGAAGGAAGTCTTCCTGGGGAAAATGACATCTGTGTGCTAAGTCTTAAAAAATATGTAGGTGTTGGCTAGGTGAAATAGAGGGAATATAGTGAATAGTACTGGCCTGTGTATAGCCTACAGCGTGAGAAAGCTTGGTGCATGTGGAGAGCTGCAAGAAGTTGCTGACAACTGGCTGGTTTAGAGAACTTTATCTCTCAGGCTGAGGATTCAAGACACCATTCTCCACAGCAATGGTAATCAAAATTTTAGAATTATAACAACATTTTAAGACTAAGAGTGGTTTTTGAGGGCATCCATATATGATTGGCTATAATATCATTATCTGTTCACTTAAAATATTCAAAATGCAAGCTGACAGAAATTCAGAAGTTTCTAAAGTGAATTTGTATTTTACTATCAACAATTGAACCTGAGTGAGTTTAAAATAATATATGGGCTGGGCATGGTGGCTCACGCCTGTAATCCCAGCACTTTGGGAGGCCAAGGTGAGAGGATCACCTGAGATCAGGAGTTCAAGACCAGCTTAGCCAACATGATGAAACCCATCTCTACTAAAAATACAAAAATTAGTCAGATGTGGTGGTGCATGCCCATAGTTCCAGCTACTTGGGAGACTGAGGCAGGAGAATCACTTGAACCCGGGAGGCAGAGGTTGCTGTGAGCCAAGATTGCACCACTGTACTACACCCTGGGTGACACAGTGAGACTCTGTCTTAATAATAATAACAACAATAATAATAACATATAGATACGTGAGGTGTTATTCAATCAATGGATAGTGAAGAGTACCCACAGGGATTTATAGACTAGACAAGTCTTTCTCTGTCCTCGGTGTCTGAAGACTACAGGAGGCTGTAAAGCATGGAAAACTATTGAAAGGTTTGAAACAGAAGAATAATATAATCAGATAAATGCTCTAACTTATTTCCTCCCTTGTCACAAAAAGCAGTTAAAGATTATATATAAAATTAGATTTTATATATATAATTATATATTATATATAAAATTATATATATAAGATTATATATAAAATTAGATATATAAAATTAATGTTACCTTTTTATAAGGATTTTCATTTAAGGGAGAATTCTTAAGTGATGGACAATGCTTAACAAAATGGAATAAATTGCAGATGACAGTTTGCAATGGGTAGTTGGGAAATTTAGTATGAGAACTCTGTCAGTTCGTCGAATCTCAGTAAAGAATAAAGCAAATACATGATCGTTGCTAGAGTAATATTTAGGATAAAAGACTTATGTGTGCATAAATCTTTATTTATTACCTGGTGGTGTCAGAGAATGGGGATGTATATAATGTATATGAATTACCAATTTTCATAAAGTAACACTACGATAGACAGACCTCTCTCTTCCTCAATCAAACCAGTCTTCTCAATCAGAACACGCTTTGTTTCTGGGCTGTCTTCAGAAAGATTTTAAGAAGCAAGCAATATGTGTCATCCTGTTGGAATTATTTACATTAAAGAATGAATGGCTGTTAACTTCCTAATAGAACATTTTACACTTAAAGGAGTAGTTTGCTAACCCAAAAGGATAGTTAGTTGGGAAAATTATTACAGAGATACAGGAGAGGAGTCTATTTTGAGAAGCAGAGTGTTTTGGGGTCAACTCTATCCTATCATTTCTCTAGTGTCTTATAGTTCTTTGATATCAACTTTAAGAATGTCCATTATTATGGTTATAGATATGTAAATGTGACATAAAATGAATTTTATTCCAAAGAAAAAAAACCACCCACAGAAGGAATCAGATCATATTGTAAATATTATGGCATTATACAGATGTGTAACTCTGGACAAACGTTTCACTTCTATGGGCCTCAATTTCCTCATATATAAAATGGAGATTGGACTGGGTACGGTGCCATTGTAGGAGGGCAGAGTGGTTTTTCATGTGTGATGACCATTTCCTGACTGATCACTATTAGTAATTTGGCTAATATGACTGTTCAGGCGAGTAGGTTCCTCCTTTGTTCCCTGGACTCTAAGTGTCTGTGCCTGCCAAGCTGCTGGCATCTAAGCTGAAAAGAATCTGCACAGAGAGGAGGAGTGAACTTTCATCCTGGGCAAATGAGAGCATTTGTAATGTCTATTCCAACTCTGACATTTTCTGTATCTGGACTGGACTTTTTCTTTTCTTTTCTTTCCTTTTTTTTTTTTTTTTTGAGATGGAGTCTCGCTCGCTCTGTTGCCCAGGCTGGAGTGCAGTGGTGCGAAGTCAGCTCACTGCAACCTCCGACTCCCTGGTTCAAGCAATTCTCCTGCCTCAGCCTCCCAAGTAGCTGGGATTACAGGCACGCACCACCACTCCCAGCTAATTTCTGTATTGTTAGTAGAGATGGGATTTCACTATGTTGGCCAGGATGGTCTCAATCTCCTGACCTCATGATCTGCCCGCCTCGGCCTCCCAAAGTGCTGGGATTACAGGCGTGATCCACTGCACCCAGCCTAGACTTTTTCTTTATCACCTTCCTTGCTCATTGTTAGTTGAATTGCTTGAGAAACTCGAATAGTATAGAAGTTAAGGCTTTTGTTTAGTGAAATTAAAATAGTCAAAATAAATGTTCAGTTAAAAGAAATAAGGGAACATTAATCTTCATTCATACTTCTTCATGAAAGCGTCTAGGCTCCAATTTTTGTTTAAGTGTCTCTTCTGTTTTCCAAGAATTCTGCTTGGAAGCAAAGAGGCTTAGGGCATTTAGCAGCAAAATCTGAGGCAGGCATCTATTTCTCACTTGTCACAGACAGTTCCATCTAGGGGCAGTCACAAGGCATCACTTTTTCAAAGCATAACTGACCTTCAAAACTGCCTATGGGCATACCCACCCCTGTACCCCTGTCATCAACAGCATTTTTCTATGGTGAAAGTGACTTGAAAATGTGACCTCATTAACAGAGACCAGGCTAACCTGGCCATGAAGACTGGCTGCCAAAGATCGAACAAAAAGGTTTGCTTTTAAATAAAATTTTCATGGATATCTTTTATTGCTTTAACAAGTTAAACTGTTAAAAGAGGGCAAGATTTGACCAAAAAGTGGAAAGGCATGGAAAGTGTTCTAGGAACTTGCTAGATGAGACTAATTCAACAGCAGAATGCAGTGGAGGCATTGGGAAGCCATCTGAAAAGGTAATGAACTTGGTAAGTGGTTTATGGGCAAAATAATTTTCAAGGTACTACTGATTTAGAAAATGTAAAACTGGTACAATATGCTTTAGAAATCTGATAACTTGGAGAGCTTGGCCTACCTGACTTTGACAGATGGTAGAATGGTTTCCTGCTTGGAGAGTGGTTAATTTAGCCTCTTTTGCTCAAGTTAGAGCCAATAACCCTAATGTCGTGAGGGATTATAAGGGGTTACTTTTGTTTATCAGACCAAACGGGCATCTGAGAGACAGTCAAACTGATCTCTAATCTCTGTTCTGTTCTGCTACTGATTTGCAGAGTGACCTCGAGAATGTCACTTCTCTGTAGGGGAAACAAAGAGGTGTTGATGATCTTTGCTCTAATAATAGTTATTGGTGAAAACTCTTGGAAACTCATTCAAGATAATTAAAATAAAGAGAGAGTAGCTGGTATTGAAATGATTCAGGGGCATTATATCTATATTAAATACAGCTAGGCCTCATGGGACCTGGGAATAAAAATTAAGAAACTTACCAGAGACCAAGACAGACACTCTCTTTAATCTCTCTTTGTCTGTCTGTCTGTCTCTCTCTCTTTCCATGGTTTCTCCTTGTAAATCTTCTTCTAATGCTTCTTTCTGAATATAAACTTTCCCCTTTTACCCAGTCCCAATCCCACTAGTTGTATGATCCCCTTTTACCCAGTCTCAGTCCCACATTATCTTAACTACCTGAGCACCAAATCTATGGTCATAGAATTAAGCTGCTTACAGTGGCATCTGGATTTCAAATCTTTCAGATCTTTCACCAGGGGAGGAAGAGAAAGGAACTACTATACTCACTGAATATTGCAGGATCCAAGTGATATAATATGTTCAGCCAGTTTCTAACAGTGATGGCAGCTGAGTCAATAAATTATTGTCACCTAAATCCAAGGGAAAGTAGTCAACAGAGTTTATGAAAATGGGGCACTTTGTATTTCCCTGAGTTTTGCATGTCAGGCTGTATTACAGTTATCCTTTATTAGTAAGCATCTTCCTAATTCATCAAGAGCTCACCTGGTGTAAGAAGCATGGTGAAAGCACAAGTCTATCTTAAGGAATAATGTTTCATATAGAAAATACTTGGGAGTCAAGAAGGACTCACATGAGGCTGTTATATAGATATATATTTAATATAATATGTGTGATTGTGGTTACAGATACATATTTGGTGCTTTATTTATCCAGAAGCATGAGTCACATAGTACATAAAGTATTGAATACAAAATTCTAAAGATAAACACAATTGTTCTTGAATTTAAAATGTATGGGATAAATGCTTACAAATGGATTTATAAACCTTTCACTTCTACTTCATTCTCCTGGCTGTGTCTTCTGAAGATGAGTTGCTAGGTGCAACATTAAGAAGATAGCTCCTTCAAATCCTGACACTATATGACACAGAAAGAACTTTTGGCAAATATTTATTCAGCTTACTTGTCTCCAGTGGCAAATTTCTCAGCATTTCTCTTTGTTTTGTCTATGCCTTAGCCTGTACGTTTTTCTAGAAAGGAAGTTAAATGCTTTTAATGTATTAATTATTACATAATTGAAGTTAGACCCAAATATGTTAAATATTTCCTCTTGCAAAGGGAGAAGAGGAATGGAGAAACAGGGGTAAGGTGGGGAGGAAAAAATACCTCAGGTGGGAGAACAAGTAACTTGCAAGAGGCTTATTAAACTGTATGTAAATGTTGAAGAGGCTGATTTGTAGTTTCTCTACTAGAAAAATAATAAGATCTATTATTAAACCGTGAGTTGAGAATAATATTCCAAATGTTTGTTGTTGTCGTTGTTGTTGTTGCCTATTACTCTCTGCTGTAAGTTTCCATTCAAAGCCAAGAGTGTTTTCTCAATTGGAAGAGTTGATCTTTTTAGATTCGGGATGGGTAAGTGATGCTGGGAAAGCCTTTCTTTAAATATTAATTGCTCTTGTTTGCCTTAGAATCTATTTGGTGAAAAGTGTGTTTAACATAACAGTAGCTGCTAAATTGTTAACTAAAGAGCCTTGTGCAAAGCAAGTGTTCAATACATCCTTGTCTGATAGAATGAAGAGACTATAAACCAGAGAGGTTTAATAGCAATTGAGCCAGGATAAACCAAGATGCACCAAACTTCATGTCCAAAACCTACATAGAGTTGCCTAGTCCTTGCATTTGGATGCTTGGATGTTGGAAATTGCATTTTCCATTCTCTGCTTTCTGGCACATGCAGCCAAATATGGACAGGAGACCCTCAATATTTATTCACTTTTCTGGTCAAGGCTTTCTAGGATGTTAAAATCAAATTTTACATCTAGCTGCACTGCAAGTCAGGAAGTACTTTCCTGCAAATATGGAAGATGACAAAAGCCAGTTTCAACCAAGATGAGCTGCTCTTAAATATTTCCTAGCAAAGGGATTAATTTCATAGGTCTGGGCACTTACTTTTTAACCACTTCCCTTCTCCCTTTCCTTTTCTTTTCATGACCATTCCCTCCTAAACTTGCTAAATTCCCAGGAAAAAGGAGAAATGACCCGCTAGGGGGAACAGTTTCAATAATGAAATCATTTCTCTGAAATATAACTGGCTTTTTCAATGATTCTCAAATTTGTTATTGGATAGGCAGTTTGGTAAACCTAGAAGGGAATGCTTATTAGTTTATCTATTTATTTGTTAATGGCCCAGTTTTTATTGAAATGTTTGCATGTCTGTTACTCTTTAGAAAATAATTAACAGCTCCATCCTATTCAAATGGCTTGTGTACAGAGCACACATCAACCAAATAAAATCCATGGCTTTGTAAAGGATAAAAATAAAAATAATTTCTTTCACCAAGTTCTCCTTGGCACTGAATTCTACTTAAAGCATAATTCATACAGTAGGGAATTGGAGTACATGGGGTATGGAGAGTAGGGCACAAAATGTTTCCATACATTTGACTTTATTGATTTGAAAGCAAAGTCACTGAAATGCCTCAGTTAGTTCTGCATTTTAAAAGGTGTATACCTGGAAGAAACAAAAAAAAAAAATGTGTACGTGTGTGCGTGTGTGTGTGTGTGTGTGTGTGTGTGTGTGGCGGGGAAGATGGAAGGTTATTCACATGCTTGAAGGCTATTCACACTGCTTTAACAAATAAACATGGAACATACCTCCTAATTAACTGTAGAGTTAATAGTCTGTCTCTTTGTCCTGATGTAATTTAGATCTTAATCTAACCCCAACTCTAAACTATATCAAACCCAGGCAGAAAAACTGAAGTTACAGGCAATCACCTGGGCTAATCTTAGTTTTTTTCTCAACAGTGAGAACCATATTCTCCTATTTCCATTGACCACAATTTGGTTCCACCACCTTTCTACATCCTCAATGCACTCCCAACTGTAGTTACATTTTCACAGGGGAGGAAAACTCCAGCACAACAGTGTTCTTGCATCAAGCTTCATGCTTTCCCAGACATTTATTTACTCAAGGGAACGTGGAGAGGAAGAGGAGGAGGGAATGGAGTGATAAGTAGATGTTACACATGTTTTTCCTGGAAAGATCACCCCACTTTTTCTAATTTCCCAGAATTTAAAAAATGTATTTTATCTCTATTACCATGGAAATTACTAGTAACGGGATTTTTTTTTTCTCTTTTCTAAGTTTCCAAAAACTTTCAAAAGTGTTCAAAGAAATTTTCTAGAACAATTTTAATATGTTGGATTTCTCATTTGGGGCTGGAATGTTTGTATGCTTTTTAATTTTATTACTTCATATATTAGAAGAGTTTCTAATATGTGTATGAATACAATTTTAAATGTAAGATTATATAGATGTAGATACAGATAGATAGATATATGTAGATATATAGATATAATGTCACAATATCACTATAAGGCATTCCTTCTTCCATTCTTTCTATATCTCCACAGAACTGCTCTCATGGTGCCCTTTCCTGCCCTCTACCTCCCACATTCAGCTTATTAAAAGGTAAAAGCCCTTCTTATTTTCCACTGAAAAGTCTACCCACTTTCCTAGGGTGTCCAGTCAATTTGTGAGTACAGTCCATTGGAGTCTTCATAACATCAGCCCTCTAGGTGAGATCTGTAATAGCTAGTTAATTATCTGGGAATTTTCAAACATTTGGATATTTCAAATAATGTGAATAAAATACTTGAATTTTAAATAATTGTTTCTTCAAATGTTTTCACATTAATGAAAAAATAATGCACCAAGATTTTGGATTTCTAGCTGTATGAGAGAGTAAAGGGTTGGCACTTTATTAACTTGGGGGCAATGTAGACAGATGTTGAAGCTGGTACTGGAAGTGCACTCTGGAAATTTTTGTCTGAGTTTCTCATCAATCCTACAGAATTGCATGCAATGAGAACGTCATGACTGCAGTGTTGATCTGGCCTAGCTCTGGACTGCTTGATGAAGGAGTGTCTCTAAAGTGAGCAATACTGGCAAATATGAATGAATTCATACCACTAGCAATTGTTGGCAGAACACCCAGCCACTCTACCCATTTTCAGAATGTGAAATGGCAAGTATTCAGCAGGGCAAATTATCCTTGAAGTCACAAAAATAGGGAAAATCCAACAAGCACAGTCAGTGTTTACCTGAAGAATACAGTCTCATAGTTGCTTCACTTTCAACATTCTTAGGAAATAACCAAATAAATGAGCTACAAATATGGGAAACTAAGAGTGTGTGAATGAAAAAGAGCAACAGAAGGAGGAAATACAAGACTAGACAATGTAGTCTTCTACTTAACATTTCAGAATTTTATTAATCCTTTAAAAATCACCCTCTTTCTTTTGAGTTAATATCCTCATCTCGACTACCATCATACATGGTTTAGTTTGATTCTGTTACTAAATTCTGTGAATCATTATTTAAGCAAATCTACTAAATATTAGAAAAAATTCTAGCAAGACTTATAATCATGAAATACAGAATTAAAAGTTTAAACCTACCAAAACTCCTATGGCCTATCATTTAGCTGTGAATGAGGCATGTCAGGAGTATAAATCTGCACTTTTGACTGTAAGTAAAATTTACTAATGCAGGAAGCAAAACAGTGAGGGAATACTGGGGTTGCTAAAAGGTTACTTTTTTTTTTTTTTTTTTTTTGCAAAATGCAGTGTACCTTAAAAGTGTCTCACTTAGAAGGCCTCTACCTGTAGTCACATTTATTTTTCTAAAGACAATTTTGTGTTTTGAAGATAAATGTCATTAGTTTATGATAATAGCATGATAGGACAATTAGCCATTTTAGACTTGACCATATTTTCTCTTGTTAGTGTATAGCCGTCTTGATATTTAGGTGGGAGACTGCTCCAATGGAGCAACAGTTTCATTTTATATGATTGGATTTAGAAATTCATGAATTTTAAACACATAAGAATTTTAAATAATTTGAAAATGGAAACATTTGACCTATAGTCTAGGAGCATAAATGCATTTATAAAATACTTCATTGTTCACCTTAGGTCATTGATTTAAAACAGAATTTGGTAACTATGGGCAGGCGGAGGGGGCCAGTGAGGAAGGTATAAAAGAGAAATCTATATGAATTGTGCTCAGATTGATTTTGTATAAACACAGTATATTCATGGTTGTATCTCTTATTAATAATACCCAGCTAACATGAAGGTGGTGCCAGGGAAGGATCAATATTTTAAATAACGTATTTGCTTAAAATACCATACAGTGGCTGCTTCATAAAAATCTTATAATCTTTTATTAACCAAGTTCAGAAATAATTAGAGGGGTGATCTCCCTGGATCAGAACTGAAACAAGTGAGATCAATTAAGCTCCTTTGAAATAGGTCTGTCCACACTTATATTCTGTTTTAGACCAATTTAGGTGGAAATCTATTACCTAAACCCACATTCACTGATATCATATTCTTGTCTTATATTTCTTTGCCTTAGGCAGGATTTGTCTGTGATTCTGACTGGGTCTGACTACAAACTGAAGATATCTTAATTAATAACAGGGCAGGAAGAATTGAGTAGGGAAACAAGGCCTTTGGACGGTAGATAAGTATCCAAATCTATGTGGGCAAAAAGAGTAAGCAACGTCCCCTGGGATTTTTCCATGTGGGTATCATTGAGCAAAGCTGCTGTGGGAAGATATGTAGATTAATGGGAAATGCAGGGTTATTATGGAGGAAATAACTCACAGGATGATTTCATAGCCTGGCTAGATTACTACTTGATTAACTCCTGATAAAACTCAGAGCGCACAAAGCGAGGCAGAGAATCCTTTTCCATCAGGGCATGGATTCTTTTCTGGGCCATGTCAAAGCTGCTCAGGGAAGGTTCCACCAGGTTCTTCATTGTGATGTCCTTAGTGAAGTGGTCAATATTCACCTGTGGGCCAGGAAACAGGGTCACTACATAAGCCTAGGTTATAGAATTTGACGAGGCATGAAGAAGGAGGTAGAATTTCTTGTCAATAAAACATAAGAGGGGAGGAAAGTCATTAAAAAGTGAGACATGTCACTTCTCACTTCATAGGCAATGGGTTAAGACAGCTGATGTTCCAACAGATGCATCCAACCGGTGTTAGACACCCACCAGGTGTCAGACCTCCCATAGAAGCTAACACACACATTACTTATTTAATCCTTGACAACAATCCTGAGAATGATTCTTCTCTTTTATAGAAAAAAATACGTGTATGCAGAAGGTTAAGAGGCTTCCCCAAGATCACAGAACTGATATGTGTATTTGAATCTAGAGAATCAGAATTTGAATCCAGGTATCCTGGTGCCTTTTTTTTTTTTTTCTTTTCTTTTCTTTTTTTTTCAGATAGAGTCTAGCTCTGTCACTCAGGCTGGAGTGCAGTGGTGCCATCTTGGCTAACTGCAACCCCTGCCTTCCGGGTTCAACTGATTTTCCTGCCAGAGCCTCCCGAGTAGCTGGGATTACAGGCATGTGCCACCACACTGGGTTAATTTTTGTATTTTTGGTAGAGACGGGGTTTGCCATGTTGGCCAGGCTGGTCTCGAACTTCTGACCTCAGGTGATCTGCCTGCCTCGGCCTCCCAGAGTGCTGGGATTACAGGTGTGAGCCACCGCATCCGGCCCTGGTGCCTAATTTTAAAATTCTAACACAATATTGGGTTTCACATCTAATGGAGGAATTGAACAGAGAGAAGTAAATTCTCACTGGGGATCCAGGACCTTTTTCATGGCTCCAGAAGAACAAGAAAACTTGTTCTTTCCAAAAACAAACCAGGAAACAGTCATTCTGACAGAATAATAATGAAAACAGCTAAGAGCAATTAACATTTATTGAGTGCTCGGTCTGTGCCAGGCACTTTGCAAGGATGAACTCATTTAATCTTATAACTCTATGAGGTATAATAGATGCTGTCATCTACGTTTTACAGTTGAGGAAACAGATGCACAGAAATGTTACATGATTTACTCAAGGTTCATCAATGGTAGAGAGAAGATTCAGAAACCCAGTGATGTGGCTCTAGTAGACTCCAGCACTGGGATGCGCTGTGGCTTACATGTCCTGAGTGCAGGGCCTGTACATTGCAACCATACTAGGGTCTATGTGAATGGTTCCCCTGGAGTTGTGCAAGGTACAGCCTGTTTGAACTTGGCTAACTATGAGTTTAAAGGAATCTTTATACTCCAAGTTGTAAGATTTAATGATTCTTAAGGATTTTGAGTGTAAAAGAGACAGAAATAGAATCCAAATCAGCCTATGGTTGTGAATTGAAATGTTGATAAAGGTTTTGGGTCTCTCCTGGGCTGTTAGAGGTTCTTGGTACTGAATAGAGTTCTTTGGGCTCAGAGAATTATGAAGCAGCTATTAGTTAGAGTTGGAGACAAAATACATGATTCCCTGAGGAGCCAGGTCAGAACAGACAGCAGGAATGAACTGTGCTTCGAAGTCCAGGATGAAGGGCGTTGAGCTACAGTAAGATTTTCCAGAGGTGAAAGGGGTCAGTGTACTTTATGTAGGCCTGGTGGAAGACCAGACTGTCAGAATTGGGATCAGCGTCAGAGCCAATGAAGTCCAATGTCTGCCTTTAAATGTGAAGAGCTCAAAGAGCTCAGATTACATGCCCACAAACAGCTAGTGCGAATTAGAGGTGAGACTGTAACATAGATTTCTCTGTTCTCAGTCTATTTTCTTCCCACCACACTGAAAGCAATGCTTCTTCCTTCTCTTATATTAAATATATATCTGCATTGAGCTGAGTAAACAGGCTTATTCCAAATGATTGAGGTTCTAAAAATTATAAAAGTAGCTCCTAATCTTATTTTTTAAAGGAGTGATGCATTTTAAAACCTCTAGGACATAGTATCCACCGGCAAATAGCAGCTATTTCTCTTATTATTTTTATGTGCTTAAGCCTTCTTTAATGAGTCATTCTGATACATATTTATCTATTTAGTTATCCAGAAAAAATATTATTTCATTAATTTGAAATATAGTCAAATGATAATTTGCAATGTATAAATTATCTACTTATTGACCTCCACATGGCCATTTCTCTTGTTTAAATTTAGTTCCAATTCTTACCATTGTATCTCTCAGTCAGTGTCTTGTATTAAAGAGTTGAGGTGAGTATTCAGAGGAACAAAACTCAGATTACTATTTGCCTGGGTAATTAATCTAGGTCTTATATAGGTCAATTTCACCAAAATTAAATAGTAAATATTTACATCAAAATACAAAATTCGGAGAATTTTTTAAGTAATAAAGGCTATGATTTAACATACTTCAGGTGCACGTACATATATACAAGATGTTTACAGTTAGAAGAACTGAGGATTAGAGAGCTATAGCTAGAGACTTGCCCAAAGTCCCACATCTAAGAATGTCTGAAGTTGGATATTTTCATGCTTTCCTCTCAAAAATATTTCTTGAATGCTTTTCATGTGCTAGGAGTAGGATTCACATTCTCTCTAATGCCCAGCTCAGGATCATTATTCTACATAATCCTGGGATGCCTGTATTTGGGGTCTAATGTATCCTATTGTAACCTTGCATAAGCATAGATCATTTAGAATGAAGGGCGAGGCTATTTTAATTATAGTCTTGCCACTAGTCACCACAATTTATTTGTAACTCAGCGAGCCATGGTATTATTTATTTTAAAATTATATTTTAGATTAATGTCTCATATTTTCATAATAACCAATAATGTCTTCCCAGAGCTCAGAGTAACTAACAGTTATCTGAGTGGGGTTTCTACCATTTGTAGGTATTTCGGCAAATCCTAGAATTCTGTGAAGAGGAAGTCAAGTGATAGGAAGGTAAGTTGGAGAATCCTTTGAAATGGGGAAATGCATGTCCAATTTAATATTAAATTAATCTTCTTGTCAGTATATACAGAGAAATAACATGCTGACAGAAGAAAGGATGGCCCAGCACAAATGATAACAGAAGTAGGGTAGAGCTAACATATGTGCTTAGGGTGGAGGTTGAGGAGAAGAAGGGGTGATCTGGAGAGAATTTCAAGATCAATATCCACATCAAAGCTAAATCTAGCTTCTTTCTAGGACCTTTTCATTTTTGTGGCTTTGACCCACAGTACTCTACATTCGCATACTCCTAACCTCCAACCCTGTGTCACGGAGGAGGCACATCTACTAGTACCAAGGTACATAATTTGTCCATCCACTCAAACACATTTAGGGTAACTCATAACTAAAGAAATACATATCTAATGGTGGAACTCCAGGAATCTAGAGCGTCTGCGGTAGAAAAGGGATATTTGGGAGTTTTTTTCTCTCAAACATCTTAAGTAGATTGCTGCCTACTCACAAGGCTTGCCCAGATCACCTCTGTGCTTGACTCCAAACCTTGATGAAACATTCAATTTCCTGACTGGATTAAAAGAAACAAGTGAAATTAGAGCAACCTGACCAAACTCTGATGAACAGGGCTTGCTGTGGCCATCCTGAATTCCACAATAGGCTTTCAATGTGGTTTTATAAATAACAAAGAAAAAAGCAGATCAACTTCCCCAAAGTTTCTTTGAAATCAACAGAAATCTGGGCTTTAGTAGTCTGTCAGTGGTATATTGGCTTTCAACATCTCTAGCACCGCTTTCTTGTTATATTTTGATTTTCATGAGTAAATGTACCATTGTCCCAACTACAGTGTAAATGACAAAGTCCAAGTGGGAAAATAAAGGATAAAGAAGAGTAGAGAGGGCAAAAAAGAGAGGTGTTTAAAGGAAAGAATAGGAATGGGAAAAGAAAAAGGAACAAAGAAAAGTTGTAGAAATACTCATTAGGCATTAATGAGTTCAGACACTGAGATACTGGTTGATATAGTTTGGCTGTGTCCCCACCCAAATCTCACCTTAAATCGTAATAATTCCCACATGTCAAGGGCAGGACAAGGTTGCAATAATTGAATCATGGGGGTAGTTTCCCTTACACTGTTCTCGTGATAGTGAGTGAGTTCTCACGAGAGCTGATGGTTTTATAAGGGGCTTTCCCCTTCACTCCACTCTTATCCTCTCTCCTGCCACCCTGTTAAGTGGTGCCTTCTATCTTGATTGTAAGCTTCCTGAGACCTCCCCAGCCATGCAGAACTGTGAGTCAATTAAACCTCTTTCCTTTATAACTTACCAAGTCTTAGGTATTTCTTCACAGCAGTGTGAGAAAGGAATAATACACTGGATGAATATCACGGAATGCTTGGGACCAGAAATGTTTCAGATCTTGAATTTTTTTGAGATTTTGAAATATTTGCATATACATAATGAGATAAGATATCTTAATATGAGACCCAAGTCTAAACACAAAGTTCATTTATGTGTCATATATACCTATAAATATAACGTGAAGATAATTTTATGTGATATTTTTAATAATTTTGTTCATGAAAAAAGTTCTGGCTGTATTTTGACTGAGACCTATCACATGAGGTCAGTGGAATTTTCCACTTGTGACATCATGGTGCTGAAAAAGTTTCAAACTTTGAGGCATTTTGGATTTTGAATTTTCAGATCAGAGACGTTCAACCTGTATAAATTTTTATACCCACTATTTAATTTAATCCTGACAACATCTCCATAAAGTAGTCTCCATTATTCTTATTTTCACAAAGGAAGAAATGAGACTCAACAACTCATGCAAGATTTCACATTGGTATGATCCCCACTGGAGGTTACATGCTAGTGAGGTGAGACCCATAAAACTGGAAAGCGGTCTGAACAGGATTCATGTTCATATATACTTGACCATATTGCTCTGTCTTTGTACTCAGTGGGTGCTTAATAAGGTGGCTGACTCACAAATAGGACTAGCCTTTGGCTCCCAACGGGTGGTCTGTGTCTCAGATGTAAATCCTTCCTGAGAGCTAATGAGCTGCCCTTAACTGACCCACCTACCCACAGACCAACCTCTTTAGGAGCCTCCGTTTGAATGAATTCTTCATATATTTGCTTTGCCTTCTCAGCCATCTTGGCAGGGGACTTGATCTTCTTGTAATCCTCACAGGCAATCCAGAACTCAAGGTTTTCCTCACTGAATTCAGACTTCAGGAAACTTTTGAAACTGGCAAGTCCATCTAGAAAGAAAAAAAAGTCAGTTGGAGAAATGTATTAATTTACTTAACAAATGGCATACCCTTCTATATAGCCTAGTCTTACTTAACGTTGTTCTGTCATTTACATAAGAATCTTACAAATGTTAACTCATTTAATTTTCCTTAAAAACCTAAGAGGCAGGTGCTATCAATATCCCATTCCCTAAATGAGGTCAGAAAGATCAAATGACTTTCCCATAAATAACCAGCTGCTAAGTGGCAGAGCCAGAATTCAAACCCAGGGAAGTCTGACTCAAGAGTTCGTGCATTTTTCCATTATTCTAAGCTACTTCTCAAGAGGTGCATAATTCAGCTTCTTGGAAAAGAAACTGTCCAGTAATGACTGCCTGCTTTCTACTGCACTTGGACTGGGAGAAAAATACAAGGCCAACACAAATGTTATATCCGCGAGAGAAAGGGAAAGGGCTTACCAATACTATTCTATGAACAAAGTTTTAGCTCATTCATGTCTAGCTTCCTTTACTCCTTCATTCGAATGCAGAAGGAATGAGACAGAGATGGAAGACAGACAGCAGAGAATACCGAGCTCAAGCCCTGCTCATCATGCAGAGCCATATGGAACTCTAGAACTAGATAGAGAGATTTACCATATTGTCTTTCCAAACAGTCAAATGCAATGTCTATTTAAGTGACAAATGTTTACCTATTTACGTATCAAGGAACACTGTTAACACTAATGCCATTCTGGATACTTAACAAACTACCAAGGAGAAAATAATACATTTAAAACTTGGCTGGTCTATATAAGTAATGTTAATGTTAAGTATCACTATGAACTACTTACAATTCTTTATTTTCTCTTGTACAGATGATTTTTGTTTAACTATTATGTACCAAGCACTATGATAAGTCACAATGATAAGTAAAATAGACATGGTTCCTGTCCTAATGGAGATTATAGATTCTGGAAAAAGTAGAAAGAAAATGAAGAAACAGAAGAAACATTTACACAATGAAAGGAAAACTGTATGAAAGGTAGCAACCGAGTCAAAGGAGAGTCCTGACTTTATTTTAGGCTAAGGGAAAGCAAGGAAGTAACATTCAATTTGAGACCCAAAGGATGAGTGGGAAAGGGCCAGATGAAGTTACCCCATGTAGTGTACTTACCATGTCCATCAATTATACATCAGGTTTTTTTAACATGTTGAACTTAATATGATTATAGCTATTATGATTCTGTTTCCGGTGTACAATTGCTCATGTAGGATAAACTTTAGTTTATAATTTTAAAACTATATCTATATATAATATATAGATATAGTCCATATAGATATAGCCTATTATATATAGATATAGTTTTTAGTTGTAAACTAAAACTATAAGACTAAAATTATAAAATTATAAAACTATGTATATGTAAGGATTCTTGGGCCTGATCCAATATTTCCTTCTCCTTAATGCTGAATATATATATGTATTATTCAGCATATATTACACACACACACACACACACAAAATATATATATATATATTTATATATATATGTGTATATATATATATATACACACACACACCAAAATTCTAAACAATGTATAGGGAGAGAATTCATGTTTATTTAATATCTAAGAAAAGTAAAGATTTCAAATGAGAGAAAATACTCTAATTTTCCAGAGGCTGTGTCAAAATCACAGACCTACCCTCAGTAACACGTTTCGAATGTCGCTTTGCCCCCCCGGGCAGAAGGCAGGATTATTGTCACCAGTACTTTAAAGTCTAGTTTTCTCTAATTTGCCCCCACCTGGAGACACTTCTGCAATACATTAGTTGTGCTTAGGGATGATATTTACATTCTGAATTCATTTCCTTTGGCCTAATTTCCATTTATTCTTTTTCCCTATTCTTTTTATAGGCTCTAAATTTGTATTTATTAGTCATTGCCAATACATTGATTTCACACAAGCATAAAATGTATGCAATGATAAAAACAAAGACACTTTATATAGTTTTCCATTTTCAATTTACCTCCTGTATAATTTTACTGTTCTCATACCCTTCACAGTACCCTGAAACCATACCCAATTTTAAAGAAAAGAAATGGCTAGGATGATCATTAACTTGTATTAGGGTCACCATCAATTTCAGGATCCAAACAAGATACTTTGCAATTTGATCCCTTCTTCCTGTACTTACCTTAAATACATTTTCAATCGATTAACAATACAAATATATCTAGGAGCAATGGTAGGTATAAAAAACAATTTTCAACACTTGTGAAAAGAAAGGAAAAGAAAAAGAAAAAACCATAATTTTTTTCTAGAAACTTGGCCTTAAGAATTACTTTAAAACCATTTGATAACCTGTTAACTGGATAAAATCAGGTGTATTTTCTCTCTCTTCTAATATTTCCTACTATATTTCCAGCACTATTTGTCTTAACTTAGTGACACGAGAGTTAATGTAAGTGCTAAAAGAAAAATATAAGACTTGTTTCTCTCTCTGTCATGGTAAAATGTCCATTGTTTCTTAAACAAAAGGTGTCAGATAGTCTCTGTTAAAATGAAAACATTCTCAGGCACGTTTTAGCTTCCAGGAAATGAAGTCTTACGAGCTCCCACACAATAAGGTCTAAGACGGTGTAGGCAAAAATAATTCCACAGACTAACTCTGTGACAAATTTATTCTCATTAGCCCCATATCCCCACAACTTCTCTCTGAATCACCCATTCTGCATCTTTGGAAAGCGTAGAGACAAAATCTCAGTCCTCCCAAACATTCTTATTTGTGACCCGGGGATGTATGTCGGGATTCCGCAGAAATGTTCACATTTACTGTCTTTCCAGGGAATAAGCTTGCAAAATAACTTTCCTGTGCAGCAAGTCCATTTCCTGGATACTAATTTCATAACTTTCATTAAATTCCACAATATTCCTTTAACCTTTTTGTTCATGTATGACTCATAAAATAGCTTTACATTGCATTGGTCTGTAAGATGTGTAAAGCTATTCCTTCTCTAAATCTGTGCCCTTGGCTTTTGGGCACTCTCTAGAGGGTCCCTCTAAAGCCACCCCTGAGACACCTTCTCCTCTTTAGCCTCTGGTTGTCTGTCAGTTCCTTCCTCAGCCATTCTCTGTGTTTAGTTCCTATCACCCCTGCGGACATCCTATTGGGTCAAAGTCAAACACAATCCAGGCCAAATGTCTCTATTCTGCAAAGAACACCCATTTCTTCTTTGCCCTACCACCATTCCTCTACCCACTCCAGTGAAGCCTCAGCACACCTCCCCGACAGATCACCACATTCTTCCCTGCTAGGCTTGCACGGAACCTCTCAACCCACCTCTCCAGGCATCCACTATCTAGAAAGCCAATGAAACCCACATGATTATCTGGTCTTAGGGAAACGCTCTGGGTTGTAATCTACATTACAATTCCAGAGTTTGCCCTAATGAATGATGTCACTTTTGACATCCATGTAAACTAGCAGCCAGCCCTACCTAAGGACAAGATGAAAATACCTATAAAATCCCTTTGAAAATTAAAGGAGCATTAGACAAATCCAAGTCAGTTTGCTACAAAGGAAAAAAAAATTAAAAACTGATTAATGCAAATCTCTTCAACCAGGGGGAATAAAAATGAAGTCATTGATAGTTGATAAGCACCATTTCTAACTTATTGGTTCAAAATTATATTATTGCAATAACTTGAGCAAGTCATCAAATCTCTCTGAGACTCTGTTGCATCATCTGTGAAATAGAGATACTAATGCAACCTATCTGATGGGGTTGTGCTAAGAAATAAATGATTCATATAAAGTTCTTACATGGTACCCGACATAATTATCATTATGTAGCTCAATACATGTTGGCGTTCATTATCGTTATTCATTACAAATTTAAAATTAATATTTTAATTAATTAAAAGCCCAACTCCAATGTTGCCTCATCTGTGAGGTAGTCTTTACCTACTACCATTGACTTGCTCTTGAGGATTTTTATCATTATGAGAGAAGCAGTCACTTTCTGTTCTTTTGTTGGGATTGTTTGCTTCTATATCTTTTCCATGAGGCTGTTCATTCTTCGAGTTCAAGGTTTGAGTTTCACCTGTTTGCTCCTCTTTTGCATCCCACCTCCCAGTCTAAATCTGCACAACTAACATTTAATAGAGGTTCCCACAGAAATAAGACACATTCAGGGAAGCATTTCCTTCCAAGTGACAGAGTCAAACAACACTAACTTTAAAAAAAGTAATTTATGGATTTTGCTGTTATTATAGCATTTTATTTCATGGGCAAGTTGCCTAATCCCCCTTAATCTCAATTTCATTTTCTGTTGTGATGGCACTCAAATCCTAAAATTATTGCAATCATTAAATTAGCTAACATATGCAAAGTGCTTAGAACAGTGCTTGGCACATGATGAATAATAAGTGTTAGCTATTGCTTTTATTATTATAATAATTATTTTCAAGGAAATTATGGTTGCCCATGAGGAAGATAATGACAAAAATGAGCCAGAAATGAGAAGGAAGAAAACCAAAGAGAAAGAAGCAAAAGGGTAGTGCAAAGATAGAAACAAAAAGATGTGTCTGGATCCAGGCTCCTTCAATCCCCATGGACAAATAAATCGCAAGGGTGTCTCAGGGAGAGCTCTGACCTTCTGGAACTCCTCGGGAAGGGAGATTCACATAAAAACTTTGCTGCTTTTGGCTTGTTTCATTCTTCTCTGCTCTTAAAAATGGTTATGTGGGGAACTATTAAATGTCACTGTCTTATTTAAACTCCCATGTGCAATCTATTTTTGTGTTTGAAGAACAACACACTGTTTATACACCCCACGTGCCTACAAAATGAAAACAGATGGTGCCACCTAAAGAATTGAAGGCAAAACATGTAGGAAGTTGATGTACTTTCAGAACATACTCACATATACTGGATGACTAAAATTTACTTTAAAAATGAAGGAAGGTGAGAAGAATCTTGTTAGAAGAGATTGAGTAGCAACTTAACTGTCTTATAATTTTTAGAAGCTTGGTACCAATTAACTTCATTTTCACTCAGTAAAAATTAAGAAAGATGTGAAAATAAGGAATTCTTGGTGAACTACTTAACATACCAACTGTGAAAGTCAATATCGTACATTAACATCACAATGCCAAATTTCCCTTATAAATTGACAAAGATGCTACTACTCCTCAAGGTTAAATGGTTTAAATTTATCAAATCAAACATGCAAAAACAGATTGTGAAGTGGTTTGTCTTTATTTGTTTTTATAGCAACAGGGTCTCTCTCTGTGGCCCAGGCTGGAGTGCAGTGGTATGATCCTGGGCTCAAGCCATCTTCCTGTCTCACACCAGGCTAATTTTCTTTTCTTTTCATTTCTTTTCTTTTCTTCTCTTCTTTTCTTTTCCTTTCTTTTCTTTTTGAGATGGGGTCTTTTTATGTTGCCCAAACTGGTCTCAAACTCCTGGCTTCAAGCAATCCTCCTGCTGCAGTCTTCCAAAGTGCTAGGATTACAGGTATGAGCCACTGCACTTGGCCCCAATTGTGCAGTTTTCAATACATATATGTCCCAAATGTATCTTTCTTCATTACCTGTTTTGCATCAGCCACAGCTAATGTTGGGTAATTTCTGATTATAGACTACTAGTTTTTGTGGATTCAAATAAGAACTTCCCAGAAGAACTGATTTGTCTGCTAACTCTCAGGTTTATTGACAATAGCAATAAATACCTGTGCTCAGAGTACTAGTATTCATAATTTATCAATAGGTCAACTGTCAATCTGCTATTGGCCAAGAAACCACTGGGACAAGATAATAAGTCCATTAATAAACATAAATATTATTCTACTAGTTGACCTTGTGGGATTTTTAGGTCCAAGAAGCAAAATGAATTAGTTCATTCACTTATTCACTACATAAATATTCACCAAACCTCTTACGTGTGTCAGGGCAGGGTACTTTGTTTAGCATAAGAAAAAAAGAGAGAGAATCAGAAATGAATAAGCTAGAGAAAGTTCCAAATTAGAGACTGTGGTGTTCTGTCTCCAGAAATAAAAGATTAATTGTATTGCAGGTAAGCAGAAAAGCTTATGACACCAAAAGCAAGACATAAGGAATGTTCATATACAATTCAACATATATTCTTTGTCATCTATTCTGTGCCCACTAATCATAATGGTCTTGTGAAAAATATTTTGTAAATCCTTATTTTTGCAAAGCATGTAACAAAGTTCTATATTCCATTCTTGTTATAAAGATGGAGAAATATAGGTGGGGTATTTTAAATTGACTCATACTTTTAGAGTGAATTATTCAACAAATATTTGTTTTCCCTATACTATATACTTCCTGTTGTGAAACTATCTACATGAAAAAGACTAACTCTTGCCCGTTGGTGAGTTTATAACCTATCATAGAAGGGAGCCAGCTATGAACAGAACACAAGGCAACAAGTATTAAGTGGCATAAAAGATGTGCAGACAAATGACTTTGGAAGTTCAGAGGGTGCATAAATTGTTCTGGATGGTCAAGGAACACTAGGCATTTCTTATTTGAATTATCTATTATAGGAGAGGGAGAATTTGAAGAGAGAGAGATATGAGTAAAAGATATTCCAGTCAAGGGGACTATATGGAGAAATCCTGTATGGAACAGAGAACTGTTCAATTTGCCTACAAACCAGCCATATAGTCGTGGTGATCTTGAACATCAGAAATTTGAACTTGGTACTGTAAGTCATGGGAATCAGTAAGGATTTTGGATTGGGGAAAGGCACCTAGTTCTTATTGATGCACTGGTATTAGCTTGGAAAAGAGTCTGCACTGATCATCACCTTTGTCATTTCTTGAATGAAGATGTAAGAAGCATGGTGCCAGAAGAGGAAACTGAGGCTGGGGGAGATAACAACCCATGTCAGGTCACAAGAGCAGTTGACTGTATAATAGTTTGAACTAGGATGACTTGAACTCATGACTTGTTAGCGATCTTTACACTGTTATATATGATCTTTATTAATTTATTATGAAGCTAAGTCAGAAAACGTAGTTTCTCTATTTTACTGATGAGAATGTTGAGGAGGTCAAGCCATGTGTTCCGGCTCACGCAAGTAAGCAGGACAGATGGGAACACAATTGCAATCATGAGTCTTCAGAACACCTTATGTTCACATTCCCCCATAGTGCCACAGACCCTCCTTTTCTTGTGAACTGGATAATCACATACCCGCAGCCCCCTTCCCTTATTGATACCACCTTCAAAAATTGAAGAAGTGTCAAAATTGGGGAAGAATAACACAGGTAACACAAAAGTGTTTTTTGTTTCTGTCCCAAACTTGACCTTTATTTAAAAAAAAAAAGGAAACTTACAGTTGTTCTGCAGGAGTTTGTCCAGGGAATCACGCCACTGCAGGGCCTCGTCCAGCGAGGGTCTACATCAATTATAAGGAGAGAAAAGGGGTATGGCATAAGTAGGCATTGAAGCACATGTACCAGCAATAACTACTTCCTGTTTCTCTCAGATGGAAATGACATGACTGCTGGTCTATCCTCAGGATAAGGAAGTTTGAGTTATTTTCTCTCTAACAATTGGGTTTGATGAGCTGGGTTTGCTTTCATACATCTTTATTGCATATCTTCATCTTCTTTGAACATTTTGGTTAGGTCTTTCCCTTTTTAAAAGTAGAGTTTGTTTGACATTAAGTTGTGTCTTGATATTCTTTTTTAAAATATTCTCTCTTTTTTTTTTGTTTTCTTTCTATTTTGATTCATTCCTATTTTCTCCTTCTGGTTTTCTTGAATTGATATTCTTATATATCCCATGAAAGTTGTTACAATTGTGGTCTTTTTTCCAAATATAACTTCATGAAATCTAGTTGTCCCATTACAGAGATTGAACTCCTGTTTTCTGCCTCACCAATACTGCATGTTAACCAACTAACTGAATCAGCAGGGGGCATTGGGGTTCCATATCCACATCCCAAAGCCGTCTAATTAAGGCTAGTGGAAGATATGAGTGTATAATACTTTCCTTATGTTGGGATTGTGATCATAGCAAATTTATATGTTAAAAAACGTAGGTGCATTTTTCCTACCCACTTAGAACAGGATCAGACTTTTTAAAAAAGATTTACTCTGTCTAATTAAAAAAAAGTGGTTAATATATCCTGAATTGGAATGTTACACACAAATGTTCGAGATGCTGACTCAAAAGGAGAAGGTTATAGCCAACATATAATTTCTCCTTAGGCTGTTTCTATTTTAACATTTATGTATGCAGAAACCCTGCAGCTATTTCATCTCAACCACCAATTTTTCTCTCACAGCAGGATGTGTCAAGTGGAGCTGGTATTGTCTGGGAAAAATGGCTGACTGCACACTCTTCGGCTCACCCGGCTCGAACTCTTGCATTATGATGTGAATTCTTCATTGTCAAAGCAAAACAGACTGACAAAGCATTTACTAGAATAGTAAGGCCAATTCAGGTGTTTTTCCTAAACTGGAATTTCCTTAGCTCTTAATTTGTTTATCAATTGGCCAGGCAATCAAAAAAAATTTCTACTTCTAGTTTTTATACAATGATATTTCGGGGCGGGTTAGTTATTCAGATTAGTAGCTTTGGTTGATATGACAGTTGCTTGTTCTACTTTTCATTTTGCTGTCCCAGATGCAGAATCAGCCTCACTTTATTTATGTAAGGAATCCAAGACGGCAGTAGGTTTGGGCTAAAGTATTATGAATAATCCCTTTACTTCTCTATTCCTCACTGCAGAACATGCATAGGTTTTGAGTCCTGATTATATGATTTTTCATAAAATTTTATGTGTTCACTCTTTGCAAGTTAAACTTGCCAAATTGAGGGTAACAAACCTGGTGAAATAATCTTGGGTGGTTTCTGTTTTCCTGGCTAGAAACACAGGCATCATAGATGGAAAACATACTAATGCCTCAGAAATTTATTTCTGACACATGAGCTACCCATCCCTCTTCCCATTTCCTCTGGCTAGTATAAAGGATCACACGAAGAAAAAAATGGCAGGAACGGGGTGATTATAAGTATGTCTCTATAGCATTCTGGTTCATTTTATTTCTAACCAGAAAAGGACCTGTCTACTAGAGGTCAATAACTCATCTTGGCTCTTTTATATTACTGCAGGTGGAGAACTGTTTTATGTGCATATTATTTCATACCTACATGTTTAGCACAAGGTCTTACACATCTTATATTCTTCACTATAGTAGGTTCAATGTTTTGCACATAATAGACACCCACCAAGTCCCTATTCATTGTTCACAGAAGCGGCAGGATATTAAATTATTAGACGAAAGAAAGTAGCTCAGAGCAAGAGGAAGGCTGGTTTACTCACAGGATCTCCTGATTTTATAAATATTCTCATTAAATAAAATCACTTTCCTGCCCCACTTTTCCTCTGGTTAGTATAGAGGAGCAAAGGAAGAAGAAATGACATGAGCAGGTGCACCAAACTTAAGCATGTTATCCAATCTGATTTGTCCCAAATGGTCTTGTTGGAACCAGGCTAATGGTCAATAACAGCAGCACATCACAGCCAAGATTAAATTCCTGAAAAGGAAATGTGCAGAGCCTGCTTAGGGGTGAAATTGGTTCAAATTGATTTAAGGGCACAGTCAAGTAGGACACATCCCCCACAGCATGAAGCCCAGTGTTTTGATTACCAGCCTAGGAGTTAACAGAGGTTCATCCTGTCCTTATTCTCAGAATTTGCGAGTCCTCATTAGGTCTGACTTCATTGGAAACAAGATAGATGCAGATCTAAATGGCCAATAAATGTCCTGGTTTGCAAGGTCATAGCTGACCACAGAGGATGGGTATGGAGTTTCTGTGTGTGGGAGTGTGGGGGAGAGAGAGGAAGCTATTTCAAATGAAACTCAAAATAAACATTTATAGAGATGATTAACCACATGTTTTATAATGCCTAGTGTAAATGCCACCTGGCCCAGGAAGTGGCCATCTCTGCTGGAAGCACTGTCTCTCTTTATGCTCTACTCTTACTGCTTTTACTCACTGAATCTCTCACATGGCAATGATGCACTCACTGCGAAAGGGTATAGGTTGTCATGCACAGAGAACTTTTCCCATTCCACCCTATCCCATGGTGTATCAATCCACCTTGCAATAAATGTGTGTCAGACTAATAAGTAAATGAATGACGGTTTTGTCCTGAGTTAGCCTGGTTTATGAAAGCCACAAATAACCCCAAACTCAGATTTTAATGACCAGTCCCATGAACCATTATTACTGCTATTGGCAATGCTGGCACTTACTAGCTATAACCTCAAGTGCCTGTGGTGGGTTTTTTGTTTGTTTTTGGTTTTTGTTTTGTTTTGATTTTTAATCTGTGCAGTGCCTGGCACATACTTAAATGTCTTAAAAATGTTCTTACACATTGATGCTCTTAACAAGGAAAAGAAAATTCAAGTTATTTACTGTGAATTAGATGTCCCCTCTCCCTTCCTGCCTGACAGTGAAGGCTGCTCATGACCAGGCTCAAGTTTATGAGCATTTATTGAGCCCTTACCTGATACCCAGTGGTGACCTGGCCACCATGGTTGGGCATACAGACTTAAGAACAAGTAAAACATGTCACTTTTTGACATCCATATGCAGACCTAAAATTGTGCATAGATCCTTAGTCTTCACAACCAGGCTCACTCTAACCAGGTGAGCGTATGCAGGACAACTTTCTGTAACTGTTTGCCACTAGCACAGGCTAGGTACTGTTTATGTGTGGAGGTCATTCTTTAGTATAAAATGATCACTACAACAATAAACCAGAAAAAGGGGTTAAAAATTGCTGACATAGGCAGGGGAAAGGGGGACATTTATAATATAAAATAAACTACATGAATATCTATATCAGCTCCTAACATTTTACAATTGATGATATTGTAAGCCATGATAACAGTTATCACAAACTAAACCTATGTGGTTGATTAATGTTCTCTATTGTTTCTTGGGAGGACCTACAGCAGAGCCTTAAAGAATGCTCACATCCAGAGGGTGAGCAACAGTGGGAGCACTTAGAGAAAGAGAAGGCAGGAGGGGAATGCAGGACTAGAAGTCAAAGAAGAGAGTTTTAAGAGTAGGTCAACTGGGCCGGGCGCGGTGGCTCACGCCTGTAATCCCAGCACTTTGTGAGGCTGAGGCGGGTGGATCACCTGAGGTTGGGAGTTCGAGACCAGCCTGACCAACATGGAGAAACCCGTCTCTGGTAAAAAGTACAAAATTAGCCGGGTGTGGTGGCGCATGTCTGTAATCCCAGCTACTCGGAAGGCTGAGGCAGGAGAATCGCTTGAACCCAGGAGGCAGAGGTTGCAGTGAGCCGAGATCGCGCCATTGCACTCCAGCCTGGGTGAAACAGTGAACTCCGTCTCAAAAAAAAAAAAAAAAAAAGAGTAGGTCAACTGGTGAGCCATCAAATGCTGCAGACAAGTCACAGATGGGGCCTTAGTTCGGGTGAGGTAGTAAGGTCAAAGCTGGATAATAAGGAGATACAGAAAAGACTGAAAGCCATGAGTACAGACTTCTCTTTCTACAGTTAGCCAATAAAAGTAAGAGAAAGGTAGAGAAGCAGAAAGAGAGAAAGGCGGGGAGAGAATTTTTCAGCATGGGACGTGGGTACCTGTTTGCTCCTAGGGAAAAAGGGTCCACAGAGCAAAAGGGCAACTAAAACTGCAAAAAGGGGAACGGAGCTGTCTTTAGGGGCTAGGAATATAAGCACTTATTTCTGTTTTTCTCAATGGTCCATTTTTTTTAAAAAAATGAGAACTCAAAACTACATGTTAAAAAATAGAAAATGTTTTTTAAAAAACAGATTATACTGATGTCAGTAACCCAAAGAATATGAGAGGGGTTAAAAATACCTCCAATCAAGAGAAGAATTATTTTCCCCTCTGAAAGAAGAACGTGAGTTAAAAATACAGAGAAATTTTAAAGTGAGAGAAGAGACAGAGAGATGGAGCTGATGCGGAACACAGTATTTCCTGTCAGATAAATGGCATAGAAAGTTGCCAAACATGAGGAGGTGGGATGGGGTTTATGGATTCAGAAAAGAGTGGGAAACTTTTTTACTGGTCACTGTTGAAAATGCAATGGACACAGAATTATTCTCTAGGGAGATGAAGGAATTTTCCAAAACAATTTAGGCTTCTGGAGGAAGAAAGAGGATGGAAGACAAGAGAAGTAAATAATCCAATAAATGGTCAGCCCCAGGGTTTCTTCCAAAACAGCTTCTCTCTGAATCCCTTTTAACCCCAACAGTTTAAGGGTCTACGTGAATGTTAAAGTAGAGATTTAAAGCAGGAAACGTAGTACTCTATTTTTTTAAAGTTAATTCCAACAGATCAATAAATTGTCACGTTGTTTACTTCAAAATAGATGTTTTGATCTGTTGCTGCTATGAAATGTGGTTCTTATTCTCCACTACTGCTCGGTGCCTGCTGCTCCACACTGAATTACCTTCTCCTTTTCAAATGCAGAAAACTCAATTATGCCTCATTTCCTGTTTAGAATCACTTTGAAGTAATAAAAAAAAAATGGAAAAAGATTAAAAAAAGAAAAAGAATAACTCATCTCTTTATCTCCCAATCAATCCAGCTACATTAAGTTGAGGTCATTTGGACAAAGGATAGGCTGGCCAATTTACACAAATATTCCATTTAAAAAGAGAAATGGAGGTTAAAGAGACTAATATATTTTTACCACACTTCTGTGATATCCTCAAAGCTCTAAGATAGCAGAGTGAAGGAATTTGAATGCCTTGGCCTTTTCTTCTTCCCATTTTCCTTTCTTGATTTTCCTGGGTATCTCTGTTTTAATGGGAAGATGGAGTGTATCTGTCTAGGTAGCGACAGCCTCTGCAGCTAGCAGGGATGATAACGAACAATGGGAATGCTGGGAGTCATGTTCCTGAGTGAAAACAGGGCCAACGCACACCGTAAGACCTGGATTCACTGCCATAACATCATGACTCTTTAGAAGTAATAGCTCCCTAGGATGCCTGAATTGACAGGAGGAATATGTAGGGAGAGGAGAATGGGGATGAGGGAGGACTGCAGAAATCCAATCAAGAATATGAATTTATGAATTGGGAAAAATACCTGGTGTACATTAAATAGAAATAGCTAGTCAAGTGTTCATTCTTCACGTAAGTAACAGACTTTGTTCCTCTGTTAGACCTTGAGGGGCACCATCTTGGAGAAGAAATGATAAGGCTGAAATTGTCTGCCTTGTCCTTATATCTTCCTGAGGGAAATGTTCTCACATCCTCCTGCTGAGGAAGCAGCTTTAGATGGTTCATCAGCAGGTAAGCATCCAGGGCTCATAATTAACTGGATCAGGAGTGGTTACCAAGGCAGTAAATGAGCAGGTATTTTTACCACACTGCAGTAGTGGCTGGTATCATTTTATAAGTATGGTCTGTCTGTTTTATAAGTATGTCTGTCTCTCAAAAATAAGGCAGAGTCTTATCTTTTATTTTTTAAGTATTCTGCCTGTGTTCAATAAGATGCTCCAGACATGAGATAGTTAAAAAAAAAGAGCTTATTTGCAAACCAATGCTCTGAGGGCTCTTATGATCCTTAATGAGTAATTGAAGGGGGGTAATTCTACAGATGAGGAATGGTGCTAAACACTTGAAAAATAGCCATCCTCTGGAGGAAATGAGTGGAATCCATATTCATGACTCACTTATGGGTCTTGGCTGGTTTCTCCGGCTTCTCATTGTAGGGAATGACAATGTCACCAACTGAGTCTGGCTTCTGGAGGAGAATTCCCAACTTGATCTTAATCTCCTTGGCCCTGAAAGAAGAGACACAGGGGAAATGAGGACACCACATGTGCATACAGATTTTAAAAAAAGATTTCTTCCTGTGTCAGAGAAACAAAAATGAACAAAATCCCATTTCACTTGTGTTTTTCTTGTGGCAGAAAGAATACTAATGCAGAAATTAGAATATGTAAGTTCTAATAAATAGCATTTACCAAGCTCTTAGTATGTCCTTCATTAATTTGCACTACATTTTAATCCTCATTATTGCTTTATATGTGTTCTCTCATTTTATATCTGCAGATACTATAGTATTATTTCCATTTTGTAGATGAGGTCACCGAATGAAAGGAGTTTAAATAACTTAAGATAACCAGCCAGTATTTGGTGGAGACAGATGTGAGCCCAAGCTGTCTGATGCTAGAGTTCCCAGGTAGAACTCCTCATGCATTGCCTGCTAGTCTTCTGAGGGCTCTGGTCCTCACTATTATTAGATATATGACATTTGGAAAAAATCATCACTTTTTACTGCCAGACTTCAGTTCCCTCATCTGTAAAATAATGAAGTTATTCATCATTTTAGATGTTTTTTGAGCCATTTCCAGCTATAAGATTAAATAATTCTACTTGATTATTTATTTCTCCATAAAATTTTTGTTTCCAACTCCTTATCCATTGTTCCCTATGGCTGTCTATCTTATGTGCAGTGAACCTTGATAAATGAGTTCTAATTGCCAAACGACAAACTACAGCAGAATTTACTACTTCTTTGTATCTTCAGTATTTTAGTGAGTAGATATGGTCAGAATTCTGGGTACTCCTCCATCACAGGATGCAACTATTTTCATGCTCAGCTTTAAAACTAACCTAATCTATCCATCACTTTATCATAATTCTAAACTGGAAAAGCACCAGGCAAATCTTAAATATTAATCCATAGGACAAGCTGTTGAATATTGGGAGACCCAAAAAGCTACCCTTTCCCGGTCACCTTAGCACTTGCTTACCCATGCTTTTAAGAGATGGTTCATCATATTGCATTATGGTCATTGACTTACATTTCTATTTCTCAACTTGGATATGAGAACTTTTTGATGGTAGGAATTTAGTCTTAAATACCTTTTAACCCCTGTGCCTAGCACAATGCTTGGCAACATAGTAGACATTTAAAAATATTTGCCAAAGTGAACTAAAACATCTTGATTTTGTTCCTTACAAATCTGCTAACATTTACCTCTCAGTCAATGCTAATCATAACCAAAGTCTTAAAAAGATGTGGTGAAGTTCACATGGTGGCCAAATAGGATTTTACTATTGTATACATACTTTCCTCATTTGTTCACAGGGATTGTTCACTTACTGATTTACTCATTGGTCATGTTTACTGTGTCGGGCAGTATGCAGTAAATATACAAACACCATTAGGTTTGCTCCTTGCTTTCAAGGTACTTTTAGCCTGGAGAGGTCTTAGATGTGGAAACAGTCACAAACAGGTGCTTAAAGACAGACTGTCCAGAAAGCAGCAGGGCTCTGGCAGAGGAGCACAAGTGTCCACAAGGGCAAATCAGGGGGAACTTCTCAGAGGAGGCAAAGGAGGCAAAAGAGGAGGCAGTGATGAGGCAATTTAAGTAAATGCCTAAGATTCGCAGTTATGGATATTAGGAAGAAAAATGTAAGGAGACCTACTTTGGTAACTTATAAAAACCCCACAAATACCTAATTATCATAACATATTTTCCTTTAGGCTAGTAAATATGGTTTTGAAAACTATGTTTTAGGAGTAGTCATCTCTACAGCGTCATTTCCTTTTCATTTCATTCTGCTTTCATTCTTTCCCTAAGACCCTCTCACTGACTAAAGCCAACTCAGGTCCCACAGTACCTCAGATCAAGCTCAGCATGACATCAGGGTAAAAATTGGGACTGTTCTGCAGAGGGAGCTTATATAACACTGTGAA
Organism: Macaca fascicularis; assembly: GCF_037993035.2. Lineage (NCBI taxonomy): Eukaryota > Metazoa > Chordata > Mammalia > Primates > Cercopithecidae > Macaca > Macaca fascicularis. The sequence continues at coordinate 21,009,260 of NC_088375.1, forward strand.
TTAGATTAAGTGTCGCTTTAATTCCAGGCGTCGCAAATTACTTAAATTATCTAATGTTTAGTTCTTTTGCCTAGAAATTGGGACTGATAAAATAGTATATCCTAAGACTTGTTGAGATGATTAAATATATGAATGCATATGAGTCACTTAGCACAGCATTTGGCATAGAATACGGCTTCTTCAAAGTTAGTTCTAACTACACAATCATTTTTCCAACCCACCACCCATGTTCCCTAGCTTCGAACATTACATTGAAACATACAAAAAATTCCCTGCAAGTTACTAAGGAGTTACTACACCCACAACCTTCTATATTCTACCTCTGGGGACAAGAATTGCCAATTTTATATTTATCTGAAAAATGAAGAAAACATTAAGTGGGGAGGAGAAATGCATGCAATATTTTTGGCTGCCCTCTGCTGGCTAACGTGCAGTATTACAGTCAGAGATACAAGGTGCACTAGGACACAATATTCCACCCAGTCCGTGAAAAACTTCAGCCATAATCACGTCCTCCTGGCTCCATAGGTCCCTCCCTTCCTGTACATCTGTGGAATGCATGCTGCAACTCTTTGCAGTTTCAGCCTTGACCCAATAGTCCACTCACCAATATTTAGATGACAATGATGTAATGAAAGTCTCTCATGTTTAGGTTTCTGTTCGGTTGGTCCTTTTGGTTTTAACTTTATCCCCCCTCTCAACTTTATTTACATTTTTTTTCTATCTCTTGCTCCATTTGAACTTTTTGCTTTTGTAAAAGGCAGAAACATATTTGTGTTTGATTTCCTGATGCAAGAATAATAATTGGAGATTAAGGGATAATTAGAACAAAGAAATTGAAAGTATGTAAAAGAGTTATTAGTTAATTCATTGATTCCTTACTGATTTACTCATTGGTCATGTTTACTGTGTCTGGCAGTATGCAGTAAATATACAAACATCATTAGGTTTGCTCCTTGCTTTCAAGGTGCTTTTAACCTGGAGAGGTCTTACATGTGGAAACAATCACAAACAGGTACTTAAGGACAGACTGTCCAGAAAGCAGCAGAGCTCTGATGGAGGAGCACCAGTGTCCACAAGGGCAAATCAGGGGAACTTCTCAGAGGAGGCAAAGGTGGAACTAGAGAATGAGTAGCAGTCAGTCAGTTGGGCTAGAAAAGAATGACCTTTCCAGACAGAAGGGTGGGTGCGTGTTATTTGAAGGGATGTAAAAGTAGTCTGTACTGCAAAAGGGTGAAACGTGAGAGAGCAGAAAGCCAATTAAATGAACTTACTCTGTCTCCCTTCTAGATAAAGGGATGGATGTTGGCGGGACCTCTATACAGGACCTAGCTTGCAGTAAAGTTGGTATGAAAACAAACAAGAGATAAAACTATAGAAAGGTGCCTTTCAAAGACTCTGTATGTAAAGAAGTGGCATCCTATCATATGAACTCAATGTATCTCACATTTTCTTTTACTATTTCAGGATGCACCTTCTGTGAAAACACCATTTATAAATGGTAGTTACATGCTCAAGACATGCCACAAAATCCTTTTAAAACCAGGATGAATCAGAGCCCTACTACTATTTTATCTATATCACTGCTTAAATAGAGTATTTCTGTGGAATGATCTAGAAATCAACTATCATTTACAACATTGCCTAGAGAAAATCATATTCCATTTCCTCAGAGCAGACAAACATACCAGAACATCAGGTTACTCTTTTCCTCATATTTGCCCTGGAGATGTAAGGGAGAAAAGATATTCAGTGCTTTGGAAAACACTTCTTTCTACAGCTTCAATTTCTGGCTTGGTATAGGCTCAAGTATAGAGCATTACAAAGTTAAGAGTATTTAAGTTGTGAAGTCCATTAAATTTAATTAAGAGTTCGTTATTCAGGGAATGAATAGTATTATTGCATTTCTGCTCATACAACAGTAAAGTTTAAAGGCCGAGGAGTTAACAAATGCTGAAGTTCAAACCACTTTAAACATTGCACTCTTTTCACAAGACTAAATAATGTTAGATTTGTTTCTCTTCTCAAGAATTCCTGGAATATTATTTCATTCCCCTTTCCCTTTCCTCCCTACCATAGCCTCACAAACATATGAAAATGAAACAAACCAAATGAAAAATTCAAACAAAACAATAGCGCCAGCCTACCAAACTATTTTCCCTTTATAGATAAACTTGAATGTATCTGACATTAACTTAACATCAAAAACAACACTATCCAGAGAAGATAATTTTCTAACTTGTTTACAATTTCATGCTCGGTCTCAGGCTCTCTTTGACTGCACCCTAGACATTTTTTCCTGGCCACATTACGTTAATGCTAGTTAACAAGAAGCTATTTTTATCTCCTCTCATCTCTCCTCCTCCTGTTATTCCGTTGTTTTACAAAGAAAAACTTGTTTTGAAATAAAATCAATTGAAAATGCTTGAGTAAAAGTTTAATTAAAGGCTCAGAGGAAGATAATTCTTTGTCTAGATGACTCACACTAGTGATTTCAAACTGAAAATTATTTGAATAATTGTGGGGCTGTGCAATTTTAAATCTGCTCCCTGTGTGGGTATGCTGCCTGGCTGGGAAGTCATAATTCAAAAGGCCACGGACCACCTCAGTCCTTCCTGCTAGTGCGTGAATTTAGTGGGTTATCACCTTAAGATGCATAAGTGTGGAAAACAGGCACAAGCAATCACTAAAAACAGAAACATAGTTAAATTTTGAGAAATATATTCCACCAGAATGTGTGAAGAACCAATTATATATAAAGTCTTATACTAGGTGTTTCAAGGGTTACCGAGTTGTTTCTCACTTCAGAGCCACTTGGAACAATTGAATATAAAACACATACATGTAAACTGTATAGCAGATATTTTTCCAGTCATTGATGAAGGTAGGTGGAGTATAAAAACAAAAGAACACAGGCCGGGCACAGTCACTCATGCCTGTAATCCCAGCACTTTGGGAGGCTGAGGAGGTTGGATCATGAGGTCAGGCATTCAAGACCAGCCTGGCCAAGACAGTGAAACCCCATCTCTACCGAAAATACAAAAAAAGTAGCCAAGTGTGGTGGCAGGTGCCTGTAATCCCAGCTACTTGGGAAGCTGAGGCAGAGAATTGCTTGAACCCAGGAGGCGGAGGTTGCAGTAAGCCAAGATCGTGCCACTGCACTCCAGCCTGGACAACAGAGTGAGACTCTGTCTCTAAATGAATAAATAAAAGAACATAGACTCTAACCTCAAGGAGCCCTAACTTCCCAATGTGCAATGGGAGACACTATATACCTAAAAACTGCTCCTAATATATTCTCAGAGCCCTCTGAATTTTTCATTCATGGCATTTTTTGATTTGCATTTATATCTCCATATGTATATGTATATGCGAATATTGTCTATCGTTCCCATTAAAGTGTCAGGTCCCCAAGAGCAGAGTGAACATCTGTTTAGTTCACAATTACAGCTTCAGCACTTAGCACAGAGCCTGGCATTTAATAGCATTCAATAAAGATTTGCCATGTAAATTGATGATTGAGCAAATGAATGAATGAACTGAATTGCTAGGTTATAGTAAAGCTGCATTTTGGGGTGGAGTAGGTGAAATATTGGAGTGCAGCTTAGAATGAGTCACTGAGGACTAAGATGTCTCTAATTTGCTAACTGGACAGAGGTAACACCATTAAGTGACTATAAGCACTATAAAGTAAGTGAATTCAATTTCTGTCCTTGAAAGAGATTGAGAATGGTCAAATGGGGCATTTAGTTCCTCATATTATATAGGACATATGCTAATGAGAAGAGGCAGGGAGGATAATTGCAATCACTAGCAATCTGAAAAGAATCAATTATGAGACCATAATTTTTCAGGATATAAAAGAAACAGAAGTAGCCCTGGGGCATAGGTTATTCCTGTGGTTGAAAGACTTTTAGCAATCACAAACAGGTTTCGCTGTAGACGCCAGACATATGTCAGGAAAGAGAAGGAAGAAGAGATGGAGGAAAGTTGAGAAGCATAAGGCAAGATTTTTACAACACATTTCCAAAAGAGGTGTCCTAACGGGATAATCCCGTTTAAATTCAGTGCAATTAAATCCGCGTCTCAGATGCCCCCTGCTGGCCGTGGGAAGGCGTGAGCTTTAGCAAAGAACTAAGCAGAGAGCAGATCGGTTGCAGGCTGCTTCCTTCTGAAGAAACACAACGAAGCTTCTTTCCACGGACTAAAAAGAACATGTCTGGAACAGATACCCAGGAAAGATAAACACAAGCTTCTAAAACACTCACTAGTCGTCGATGTCTACAGCCGAGAGTAAGGCATTTGCCGGATTGGAGACCAGAGGAGAGGAGCTCCTCTGAGTTCCCTGCAGCTGAGAACTAATCTCAGAGGCAGAAACCAGCAGAAACTGACAGAGTTTGAAAGGGGCCCAGAGGGTCCCTGCGCGGGCCCGTCAAGAGGGATGCATTTTGTTGAAAGCTGGAAAAGCCTTCTCCCTGGCTGCTCATTTAAAACTTTAGATCAGTGGAGTTTGCTCCTCGTAGGTGGCTCCGAGACAGGGTAATGGATGATCTTGAAAACCCTTAGGGGAAGTATAAGAGTATGATAGTGGAAAGTCAGCTCAGTTCTGGGACTGAAATCTTCAACTTCCCAGGAACCTCAGCATGGCCCCTAAAATCAAGATGGACTCTTAACTGCAGGGAAAGGCAGTGCCGGGTGATTGCGGTGGAAAGAATCTATCGTTTTGGCATCTACCATCTACCCTTTTTCTGAATTAACCTACTTCAATTTGAACTACAGAAAATTCACTCATTGTTTGTGCTTTAACAGCATATGAAAGAGTTTAGTAATGCAGTGTGATATCATGTTAAAACATATTTATTTTCTTACTTGATTTATATAATTAATATATAATACATGATGGAAAATGACTCTATGGTTAGTTAATATGAAATACTCCTCAGGTGCTCCAAATGATAAAAAGGTGAAGAAAAATGCTAACGAATGTATAGTAGTAGTAGTATTAATTTGTTATGATATGACTTCAGAAATGACAGCTCTGTTTCTAAACACAAGTGAGTCATTCCCTAGCAGTGTTTTAGGCTTTCGCTCATACTAGTAATTACATAATAAGCCCCTTCAAACTATAAGATGGCTGAAAAGATGAAACTGACAATGTCATTTGTGTCAAATATATTCACAGAAAAAACGTTTATCTATTATACCCTTTCAACTCTTGATATGTTCGAACGTTTCCCTTCAGCAGATTGTCTTAATAACAACTCTTTTCATTTTTGTGTTCAAGCTGTTACCTCAACTGCCCCAGGTTAACTCATTGTCAGTAAGGGACCATCACAAGTAACCTGCAGTAACAGACTAGGAAGTCTCCCAGGGTTCTTGTTTAAATAAGCTGACTTAATTTCTTAGGACCATGGTGGACACGGAAAAGCCTGTGCAGGCCGGGTGCGGTGGCTCACGCCTGTAATCCCAAAACTTTGGGAGGGCAAGGCAGGTGGATCACCTGAGGTCGGGAGTTCGAGACCAGCCTGACCAATATGGTGAAACTCTGTCTCTACTAAAAATACAAAATTAGCCATGTGTGGTGGTGCATGCCTGCAATCCCAGCTACTCAGGAGTCCGAGGCAGGAGAATCCCTTGAACCCAGGAGACGGAGGTTGCAGTGAGCCGAGATCATGCCATTGCACCCCAGTCTGGGCAAGAAGAGCGAAACTCCATCTCAAAAAAAAAAAAAAAGAAAGAAAGAAAGAAAAGAAAAGAAAAAGAAAACCCGGTGCAGCCTCTCCTTTTGTTCATTTATTTATTCAACAAATTTAAAGTATGTTTACTGAACGCCTACCACATGCTGTACACTGTGTTCTGATATTTTCAATGAAATAAAAAAAGATAAGGTCCTCTCATTGACTTTATGTTTAAATTGGGCAAGACAGATACAAAACAAGAAATGAAAAACAATGAAATAAGACATTTTAGCTGGTTGTAATCACTACAGTATGACATTATGTACGTCATAGTTAATTCAGCTACTTGCCCTAATCAAGCATTCACATCTCAATGGTGGTCAGCAAGCTCTTTAGAAAGACCATGCTCCAAAGGCGGCTGCTGTAGCTGCCTCAGCTATCCCTATCGAGATCGACATCAGATGCTCTGCCAACTAGCAGAACGCGTGCTAGAAGTGAGTGTTTACACGTAGGCTTCTTCATTAGATAATGGGCTCTCTCCAGTCACAATAATAATATTCAAGTCATTGGGACTGGTGACACTATTGTGGAAACCCTCACCTATTCCATAGAAAGGTTTTAAAAATGTAATTTGCTTTTAACCCTTAGAGATGGCACCTGTGGCTTGATTCCCACATAGTCCTCTATCCAGACATTGATGCTAAGATTTCTTGTTGCCTGATACCAACTAAAGAATCCCAGCTTAGAATATTATTGTATCTGAGCAAACCTTTCATACAAGGTGTAGTCAGGGCAGAAATAACTAGGACTTTATTGAGATTATAGAATAAGTCACACAAACATTTTACATGAGCTTATTAATAAGTATTTGTCCAAAAAGTATGGCACAGTTGGATTTCGTTATACGTAGGGTGGTCTTGCTTTCATAAACCTGGCCCTACTCGTTGGGCATCCTCTTGCTCAGTCACCTGGGGGAGAAACAGACTTTATCTCCCCAGATCCCTGATATATCCAAGTGTGGAGGACCACATGAGGTCACCAGACTTTCATTTAATCATACAGTTCCTGAATCCAGGTGCAAGGACTCCACCCATGATCACGCAGTCACCCCTCTCAATGGCAAACAGGCAGAAAACAAGCGATCTGTAGCAACTCTTAAAGATAATAATAATAGCTTAAATACATATTAATGTATCAGGTGTTAATTCATGTGTTTCTCCACATGTAATTTTTCCTCTTTAAAGACTGTAGCCAGGCATTTCATGCTTTCTTGCCCCTGAGGGAGTTGTGTTGTGACGTCAAAGGCAAATGATAATTGACAAGAGTATCCCATTTTCGTATTTGTTTTCCAGAACCCCCAAATCACTGAGATACGCCAGCTTGTTTCCAGAGAGAAAGACTGAAAGACTACTGTATTTGATGAGTGGTAAAGAAAGAAACAGAAAGCCTGAGCGTGGTGGCTCATGCCTGTAATCCCAGCACTTTAGAAGGCCGAGGCAGGTGAATCACCTGAGGTCAGGAATTCAAGACCAGCCTGGACAACATGGTGAAACCCCACGTCTCTTTTAAAAATACAAAAAAAAAAAAAAAAAAAAGCCAGGCGTGATGGTACATGCCTGTAGTCCCAGCTACTGGGGAAGCTGAGGCACAGGAATAGCTTGAACTCAGGAGGCGGAGGTTGCAGTGAACTGAGATGGTGCCACTGCACTTGGGCCTAGAAAACAAAAGGGAGACTCTTGTCTCAAAAAAATTTTTAAAAAACCTAAAAATTTAAAAATAAGTAAATAAATAAGTAAAAGAAGTAGAAAAATAGGGAAAAGAGAGAGAATCCCTGAGAAAATGTCAGAGGACAGGGATTTAGGGTTCAGTAACTAATCAAATCCTCATCTTCTCTAGCCACATACACCTTTTCAGGAGTCCATGGAGGTGGTAGGCACACAGAAGGGGACAACTATGTGGTACCCCTAATGAGACTTGATCCTAAGCACCAAGATTCCTACCCTTAGCCAAGATGATACCTAAACCCACACAAGGAGCTCTAGCTTCAAGAGATTATGAAGCTTCAAACAAGAAACTGATGAATAATGATGCATTTACAAATTTTCAAAACCCAGCCACCTATAAGTGTGAAAGGCCCCTACCCCAACACACGTACATACACACACACGAAGATTGCTTAAACTTAAACAGGAAGTGTTCAGGAGAATTTACCATAAAATGATGATGAAACCATGGAAATTGTGAACAATAAATGTGGTGAAGTTTCCACTACAGAAGAAAAGTCATCAAGAAAAGACTAGCAACCAGTTGTTTTGGATAACTAAGTCATATGACCACCTGGATCTGTCCAAGCAATATCATAAGATACTTTCCAGATCCCCATTCCATTACTACAGTCACAAGTGACATGTTGAATTGCGTTAAATCTTTCCCACACTTGGCAGAGAAAGTGTCCAACTCCCAACCATAGCAAAAATCCTGCCTCAGATTATATAACTGGAAGTTTGTAAAGCAAATACTATACATGTTAAAAAGACTGTTCCTAGAGAGAAAGTCAAGTGAAATATTGAACTCTTAGAAAATCCATTTAATACCAAAACTAAACTCTGTTTTCTTAAAGCAAGAGACAGAATAACATAGTGGTAAAGGGCATGGATATTGGAGCCAAACTGCCCAGATTCATCTTACTACATGTGTGACTTTTGGCAAGTTTTAAAACCTTACCTTGCCTTAGTTTTCTCATCTGTAAAATGAAGATAATAATGGTATCTATATCATAAAGTTCTTGTGATTAAGTGAGTTACTATATATGAAACACTAATATTAGTGCCTAGCACATGTACTACGGCACTCCATAAGGGGCAAGGTTTATTATTATTATTACTTACAGAAAGTCCTGTGCCAACAAAGGAAAATATCCAGCTTATTATCAGAAAAAAAATGACAGCTGTCAACATAGAACGTAACATAGAGCATAACAATTGGAAATAGAGGAAAAAAACCACAACAGTACAACAGCAAAAGATTTGCCCTTGACTAAACCCTATTATCAACTCAGTCAGTACTTTTCTGGGTGATCTTGAATATGTTATTTGAGCTCTCTTGTTTTCTGTCAAAAAAGAAAAGGAAAAGAAAGAGAAAGGGAGGAAGGAAATCAGTTTAGTGAGAAAACCTCTAATAGCTCCTCCAGCTATAAAAAATTAAGATTTCAAGAGTATCACATTTAATATATTTACTATATAAATGAGAACAATCAAGGACCTGAGGTGTTCAATGCCTTGTGAATGGCACCATGTATTCCTTTTTACTCAACCCTTCTTCCCAATATCCCATTTTATGTAACTATAATATTCTCCTTACTCTCACAATTTATAAACTCTCCAATCTACATTATTTAGACTGTCTTCTTTATTGTCAATAGCTAATCTCTCACAAGTGTTTTTCTGTCTTCCCAGAAAATCCTTTTATTTTTACTTTTTGAGACGGTCTCACTCTGTCGCCCAGGCTGGAGTGCGGTGGCATGATCTTGGCTCACTGCAGCCTCCACCTCCTGGGCTCAACCAATTCTTCCAACTTTTGTATGAATATTTTTTGTAGAGATGGCATTTCACCATGTTTCCCAGTCTGGTCTCAAACGCCTGAACTCAGATGATCCACCCACCTCCGCCTCCTAAAGTGCTGGGATTACAGGCGTGAACCACTGCACCCAGCCAAGGAAATCCTGTTAAATGTGTCCTTGCTTCTTCATACCTACATTTACCACCTTTCTCCAGGTCTGAATTACTGTAACATCCCACCTGCCCATTTCCTTCTTCCTACTGCAGTGCCTTCAGCACTCCCTATCAGACCAGCCTTGCAGAGACAATTTCCTCCTCACCTCTAATGGTTCTCTGTATTAACCACAGTAGTTCTCAACTTCAGTGTGCACCCAAATCACTTGGAGGTCTGGTTAAAACACAGACACTGGGCTTCACCCCAAAGTTTCTTTTTTCCCATCTTTTTTGGGTGTATAAATGTATGAGTTTTAACACATGGATTATTGCTACAGTTAGGATACCGAACAGTTCTGTTACCCCCAGAAATTCCCTCATGCTGCCCCTTTATAACAAAGCCCTTACCCTGTCCTTATCCCTAGCAACCACTGATCTGTTCTCCGTCCTTACAGTTTTGTTTTTTCTCATATACATAAGATCATATGGTATGCAACCTTTGCCTCTGGCTTTTCTTCATTCAGGAGGTCTGAGGTGGGGCTGGAGGATTCACATCTCTGGTTCAGGACCACACTTTGAGAACCGCTGATCTACCATATCTACTTCAAACATCACTTTCTTCCTTCTAATATCCTCCATTGCTAACCTTATTTCCCATTATTCTCCACAACCACGTGTACACCTACTCCTGTTGGCCTCCTCAGTATCTCCCAAGCACACCATCTTTTTCTCCCTCCACCTCTATGCCAGTTTAATACTCCAGGACCAGAACAAGTCTCACTCTTTTCTTGAAACCTCTGTAACTACTCCATCCCAGACTGTTTTATCACTTTTCTATTATAAAATCACAAAACAGAGGCAAATTTAAGGGACCTCAGAGAGCTTTAAATTTGCACCTCCCCATTTTAAAAGTGGAAAAACTGAGATTTACAGAAATTAAAAGACTTTTCCAAGTTCTCATGGCCAATAAGTTACAGAGCAAAGAACAGAACGCATTTCTTCTTCTAAAGTTATGGATAGCACGTTTTCAAGCAATGACTCTAGCTTTTTGTAATGTATACCTAAGAGTCCCATATTATGTACTTCCAGTGAGATAGCAAGCTCCATGAGGATGGGCGCCATGTCTTACTTCCTTGGTCTCCCCAAAGCATCTTAAAAATAACTAAGTATTGTAAAGTTGCTTTAATTCTCAGGATGACATAGATGATAAGACCACAGGTCCACACTGCTTGGGTTTATATTCCAGCTCTTACTTACCAACAGAGTGACACTGGGCAAATTACTAAAATTCCAACCCTTCATTTTTCTATGTAAAAATGGTGATAATAGAATTTCTAACTCATAGATATGTTGTGATGTTAAAGTATGCATTAAGAGGTTTAACATGGAACTTGGTGTATAGTATTATCAATACTCAATAAATGTTACCTATTTTTATTATTGTCACTATCATATTTCTCCTATCCCTATCATCGTATCTCGCATATATGTGTTGATTAATATATGTTAATTGAATTGATGAATGGATAGGCTAGCCTAGGACAGGATGGGATAGGATAGGCTCAACAAAGGTCTATTTGACTAATATTCAAGGTAAACTCCTTTCAGAAGATCTCCACCTCATAATGCAACCAATTCTGATAGCAAAGAGAAGATACACTGCTGGCCTCTTCATTGGGAACTCCTGTGGAGTGACAAAGAAAGCCAGTGTGGAGACCTCCACTGCTGCCTAGTTCAGCTCAATTACATTGTAATATCACCCCCCTGGTGCTGTAATTTTACTTTAGTTTTAAAAAGAGTATTGTTTTTCCCAAGCACTGGCCATTCCCTACTCAAGGATTCCCGTGGAAATTGAGATATTTCCCATGCTTTTCTGGGCTGTCTCTGACATGCTCATCCCTCAGAGTAGGCTACTGGGGGTAAGGAAGGAGACAGTGGAGGGACAAGACCAATAGGACAGAAACAGTTTATTTCCCTTTGACCTTAAATTCCCCCATCTTATTCCAAATGTTGTTGGCAGGATGGCCGGACTTCTGGCAATTCATTTTGGAAGCCAGATAATGAATAGTGGGAAAATTGTCCTCAAGTCAAGGAAGACAGGCATTTATGGTTTATTTTGGTTTCCAAAGGTGGAGGGGTCAGAAGGGATTCCCACGAGAGCTCCTCTGAACACTGCAGTCATCCAAGGCCTTGGAGTGTCTCCATGTCCTTCTGCTTTGGATTATACAGAGGGGCTTTATAGACTGAAAGTTTCTTATTGTACATGGCTCTATTTTAAACTCATTTTATATATCATGAAAATGTAAATGAAAGTGGTAGTAAAAGGTATTGGAGAAGGAGGGAGGGAAAGAAGAGAAAGGTAAAGTTAATTGAGATCTTAATAAACATTAACATGTATTACATCACTTAATAAAACTACAGTTCCCAGAACTTTAATGTGTCCTCTCACAATACATTTACATAAAAGATACAAATTCATTACTGCAAACAACAATACTTAGTCAACATTTATCTTTGCCAGCTTTTTAAAAGAGTTTGCTGAGGAAAATAATAACATAACAATGAGGAATAAGAGGACTGTTTCTGAAACATAGAATTAGATCTCAAACCATTTCTTCTTTCTCCCCCCAAAATTTAACAGCCACTTATTATTCCCAAGATTTCTATTTTCAGGAACAATCTGTTTACTGATTCATGCATTCAATTCATTTCTGTATTCATTTACTTGTCAGATTTTAACAAAGCAACCACCAAATTTGTCAGGCACTGTACTAGATGCTATGGGGTTGTTTTACAAAATTAATAAGCAATTATTCCTGACCTCAAATTGCTTTCATTTTACAAAGGAGACATGTATAGATGCTTTTATTGAGATGCAGCTGTGATATGGTAGAGCCCTTGGTTTTTGAATTAACACACCTGAAGTTAAGCTCAGGGTTATGGAGTGTATTTTCTGTCCTTGGGCCAGACATTTAACTTATTTGCTGGTAAAATAATAATGTTGATAATACCTACCTTGGAGGACTATGCTAAGAATTAAATTAGATAATATCAAATACACAGACAAGTTGACTGAGGAAAATTGAGTAAAAGTGATATAAAATACAAGAATAATTGAAAAGTTCTTTAAGAGTTTATAGAATGAAGGGATAGTTTCTCTCTGAGGGAGATCTTGCTGGGACCTTGCATGTCAGAGAAGGAAATGGTATTGGTTTGCATCCCAAAGCAGGCACCCTCTTCCTGTCTTTCTCCCATCTCTCCAGTGATTCCTTCCAATGTTTAATATGGAAGTTCACATTTCCCTAATAAGTTTTCTGAAACTTTCAAATAAGTTTTCGGGTTCCATGCAAACCACATTCCCGGAAACTTCTCCTCAGCATTCTTAGAATATTCCTTCCTTTTCATCCCGATGAGCCATGCAGTCTGCCCCGTTGTTCTTGCACATTGAGGACTAAAGAATAGAAACTCCCCTAAATTGTGTAGTTACTGGAACAGGAGTCACTAAGTTAGAGATCTGGGCTTAATGGAGCAACAAAGTCTAGGAACCAAGCAAAAGGTCACCCTGTTGCCACAAGACAACAGGGTGTCTTTGGGCTGAGTACACTTTTCTAGACTGTAGACATGAATCATTTTAAACAGATAGAAATGTAATTTTATGTACTTCAAATGCAAGTCACAGGTGACAGGAGATCATCAGTTATAAAACATATCACCAAGGGGGAAAAAAAGAGCCCTGAGAACTTGGAGAAGCCACAGAGAGTGCTAGGAACCTTTACTGACCACCCCATCCCTCCAAAAAAATAGGGGAAGAACAATGTCTGTTAAATGAAAAAGTATCTAGGTCACAGAAGAAGGGTTAGCAAGGCATAGAAACAGAAATAAAAGGAGAAAGGGGAACAAGTCAGATGGTCAAAGTTACATCCCCACATCGCCCTCCGTGGTGGCAGAAGGGACTTCTCAGAAGTGATAAAGTTAAGGATCTTGAAGTGGGAATTTATCCTGGATTATCTAAGTTGTCCCAAAGTAATTACAAGAATCCTTGTAAGAAGAAGGCAGCAGGGTCAAGTCTGAAGGCAATGTGACAATGAAAGCAGAAAGAAAGATTTAAAAATGCTATACTGCTGGCTGTAACATGAGTCAAGGAATGCAAGTGGCTTCTAGATGTTAGAAAAGGCAAATAAATCAATTTTCCCCAGAACCTCCAGGAAGAATGCAGCCCTAGGGATCCATTCTCGATTTCTGACTTTCAGAACTGTATGAGAATGAATTCATGTTGCTTTAAGTGACTAAGCTTGTGACAACTGTTATAGCAGCAAATATGAAACTACTACACCTCATTTAGCTTTTGTTTTTTAAACTTAGTTAACTATAGAAAATAGACTTAAAACCAGTCAGACTGTTCTCTGATCCTCATTCTACCATTCTGTTTTCAGTTAATAGATAATCCTAATTCTTTTAACTTCTTTTGAATTATCTGTTTCCCAGCCTTATCTAATCTTCCTCTCCTGAACCAGCTATTTGTTCCAATATTGCTCCTTCTCTACTAAACCCAAAAGCTCAAACCAGACAAGACAGTGTCCTATAGTCTTTATACACACACACACACACACACGCACGCACGCACACACACACACGCACGCACGCACACACACACGCAGAGGGGTGTGGGTGGGCTTCATTTTTATGGCCATGTTACCTATGAATTATTCCCTGGAGTCTTGCATATTGGAGTCATAGCTGTTTTTGAAATCAAATTAATAACTAACAACTATAAAATTGTCCAGGAAGATCAGGGCTTTTGACTTGAAATCATCTAAAAATTCCTACAAGACAAGGTGAGAGTTCAGAAGAATGAACCCATCACCGGCTACAAATACCTTCCCTTTCACATAATCATATTCCGTCAAGCGTCCAGTTATCCTCTCAACCCCCCAGGCTCAACTTGGTTATCTGTGATCCTCCCTTCTCTCCTTCCTCCTGTCATCCAGTTGTCTCATTTACTTTCTTATGTTCCTTGCAAGGGGCCCTTTCATGGGAGTCCCATTCTTACACCTCTGTAGGGAACTGAAGATAACTCCTGATGCTTTCCAGTCCCCTGTTCTAGATCCATTCTGAGGTTGGGCTGCAAGGCTGTCGCAACCTGAAGATAACTAAGGAAAAGCAAACATTAAGAGAAACCACACATTTCTCAGTTAACTGCATGGTTCACTCAACACATGCAATGCATAAACTTATTTAGTGCTCACAATAATCCTGTGAGGGAGGTATTACTGTGACCTCATAGAGAACTTAGATGATTTGCTCAAATTCACCAAGTAAAGGATAGAGGTATAATTCAACCTGAGGTCTCACGTCAGCATATGGGCTTTTAATTATTATCATGCAATATCACCTCTCTCGTGTTGCTCAGGTATTCTAACTGGCAGTTATATGCATCTGGCAAATAGAAATAGAGAAAAAAAAAAGTCTTTTTTTTTTTTTTTTTTTCTGAGACAGAGTCTCGCTCTGTCACCCAGGCTGGAGTGCAGTAGCGTGCAACCTCTACCTCCACAGGTAGGTATCCTGCCTCAGTTATCCTGCCTCAGCCTCCTGAGTAGCTGGGATTACAGGTGCCTACCACCACACCTGGCTGATTTTTGTATTTTCAGTAGAGGCGGGGTTTCACCATGTTGGTCAGGCTGGTCTCGGACTCCTTGCCTCATGATCTGCCCACCTCGGCCTCCCAAAGTGCTGGGATTACAGGCGTGAGCCACCGTGCCCAGCCCCATTTCTTTTTAAAGATTGCAGTGTAGTAACCAAAACTTTGTGAAAGATGTGCTAACGGAAGAATAAATATCTTAAAAGAAAGACAGACAAAATTATGAATATATGACCAAAATTCCTAAATAAAAGTTTATCTGATAAAATAAAATGAAGATTAAATGTAAATCTAGAGGCCTTGCATAAGCTCAAACTCACAACTATGTGACCTTGGACAAGTCCCCAAAACAGTTTGGACTTGTTTCCTCATCTAGACAAGAAGAAATTGGGCTGGGCGTGGTGGCTCCCGCCTGTAATCCCAGCACTTTGGGAGGCCGAGGTGGGCGGATCACGAGGTCAGAAGATCGAGACTATCCTGGCTAACAGGGTAAAACCCCGTTTCTCCTAAAAATGCAAAAAAAAAAATTAGGCGGGCATGGTGGCGGGCACCTGTAGTCCCAGCTACTCGGGAGGTTGAGGCAGGAGAATGGCATGAACCCAGGAGGCGGAGCTTGCAGTGAGACGAGATTGCGCCACTGGACTCCAGCCTGGGCGACAGATGGAGACTCCGTCTCAGAAGAAAAAAAAAAAAAAAAGGCCGGGCGCGGTGGCTCAAGCCTGTAATCCCAGCACTTTGGGAGGCCGAGACGGGCGGATCACGAGGTCAGGAGATCGAGACCATCCTGGCTAACACGGTGAAACCCCGTCTCTATTAAGAAATACAAAAAAAAAAAACTAGCCGGGCGAGGTGGCGGGCGCCTGTAGTCCCAGCTACTCGGGAGGCTGAGGCCGGAGAATGGCGTGAACCCGGGAGGCGGAGCTTGCAGTGAGCTGAGATCCGGCCACTGCACTCCAGCCTGGGTGACAGAGCGAGACTCCGTCTCAAAAAAAAAAAAAAAAAAAAAAAGGAAGGAATTGGTTTGTTACCCTGAATCAATTCTCAGTCTGTGATTCTAAACTGGTCATATTAGAGAAAGGGGAAAAAATTCACATCCCATATAAGGAGCAGAATCTATCAATTCCATTCAATAGACTTTTATTACATGCCTCTGTGTGATCAAAATTGTGCTAGGCACTCATTCCTAGTCTGTCATAATTGTCAACTGTCTTTGGTATTCTTTTCTTTTTCATGCTCTTGAGCCAGAATCCATTTAATAAAATCTTTTCCATAAGTAGCTAATGGCAGTTACGTATCCCTTTCCCTCAGCTGCACTCCAGCCATCTGCACTCACATTTCAGCATAATTACAAACATCAGGGCCCCATCTGGACCAGGAAGGGAGATAAAAACTGAGCTATACTTAGTGGATCCAGAAGATAACAGATTAGAGGGAAATTTTTAAAAATAAAATAAAAGTTATTTTAACTCTTAGATTAGCATTTGAGAAAACCTTATTTGCATTTTTCTCAATCTTGCCAGCTAAATGAGAACGGCTATGGCCCCCTAGTCACCTATATTGGTTTTTTGTCCAAGGTTCCCGGTTCATAATTCCCATAGCCCTTGTTACAGTCTTTTGTGATAATGGGTGTGTTAGGCCTTAGGAAACAGAATCTCTTTCCAGCCTTCCTTTCACCTACCACAGGCAGGACTCTAGTCTTCTCCCACCTTTGTGACTGTGGGTCTTAAGACACTCCCCTGAGAGGTCCCGCCTCATACCCTGGCATAAGAAACACTTCTTATAAAAGCCCAAGAGAAGTGGGTTCAGGGAGCTTCCGGATAGCTGGACACCTGGAGGTTCCCAGAGGGTGGCACACCAGGGAGGGCATGGGAACTCCGCGCCCCTCCCCCATGCCTCACCCTAGTGTCTCTTCTTCTGTATCCCTTCCAATATCCTTTATAATAAACCAGTAAACGTTAAGTGTTTCCCTGAGTTCTGTGAGCCACTCCAGCAAATTAGTCGAACCCAAAGAGGGGTCCTGAGAACCTTAACTTGAAGTCAGTTTGTCAGAAGTTCCAGAGGTGCAAACTTACCACTGGTAGGGGGAGCGGTCTTGTGGGACTGAGCCCTCAACCTGGGATTTGACACTATCTCTGCGTAGATAGTGCTGGAATTGAACTGGAGGACACTCAGCTGGTGTCCAGTGCTTGATGTGTGGGAGTTTTGCCAGAAGTCGCAGGAGTCGTCTTGATGATTGTTGTGGTGGTGTGAGAGCAGACGGAAAACACAGCTTGAGGAGAGTTTTTCTGACATAGTATGAAACTGCAGCTGCACTGCACTCAGTTGCTAAAAGCCAGAGTTATCAATGGAGTTTAGAAATGGTGGTAGATCTGACTCCTGAGGAGCTGGTTCATTGGATATGTAAGGAAATACAAACTAAGAAGAGGTATGCTAAGCATACAATCCCCTGGTCATTGTTATCTTTAATAACTAAATTCAAAGTGCTGGGTTAGATCTCAGTGTTGGACCAAGTTTAGGCATGAGTTTGTCTGTGCTTTAGCCACTATCCTGAAAGGCACCCACAAAAGGAAAAATTATGCAGAACAACAGAACTACCTGTGAGCCCTCTGGTAACCCAAAAGATAGTCAACAGGGAGAGGGCACAACCCAGGAACTACTGAAACCAGGGAATATAGTGTGAAGGAGTTCCTTCATTTTGTAGATTGGTATCATCAGCTTCCTGAAGAACCTTTACTAAAATGGATTTGGGGTCGATTCTGGACCCACAGCTCATGATGAGATAATCACAAAAGGTAAAACAGGATCCAGAGACACAGGAGGTTATTCCTGAGGGAAGAGGCAACCTGGTGAACTAGAGAAAAGCTACTGTGGCTGGGCGTGGTGGCTCACGCCTGTAATCCCAGCACTTTGGGAGGCCGAGCTGGGCAGATCATGAGGTCAAGAGATCAAGACCATCCTGGCCAATGAGGTGAAACCCTGTCTCTATTAAAAATTCAAAAATTAGCTGGGCATGGTGACACACGCCCATAGTCTCAGTTAGTTGGGAGGCTGAGGCAGGAGAATCACTTAAACCCGGGAGGCAGAGGTTGCAGTGAGCCGAGATCACACAACTGCACACCAGCCTGGCAACAGAGCAAGACTCCGTGTCAAACAAAAAAGAAAAAAGCTACTGTAAGGTTGTAAGGTCTGTCTGTCCCAAGAAAATGAACTGTTCCTTTCCCCACATAAATGACATCTAGAACAGCCCAGATGAAGCAGCTGCTCTGCTTAGAGTGAGAGCCATGTGGGACTGTCTGGTGATAATCAGGTTATTCACTCACTGAATATGCCTGGGTTCCCAGGACATGGTAAATGCTGTGGGTAAGAAAGCACCATTTGCATGGGCACTCCATATAATCTTACTGTGGCAAAAGTAAACGACAATCTAGGAAGATTTATTGAATTTGCTATCTTGGCTTCCCCTCATGGGTTGTACATATACTAATAAAAATGATATGAGTAGTTAACAAGAGGACGGCAAAGGGCAGAAGGAAGAGTCAAGGAACTCATCCCAACTCTTCCCAACAAGGTAAAAATGTTTAAAATATTAAGACATTAGGTGATTAAATGGAGCAAAACAAACAGAAAAATAAAGAGATGTAAAATGGGACTCATGCAAGCATGATAAAATCTTTAGATGGTTATTAAGAAGTGCAATGAATACAGCAAACATTGATGGGGTTAAAACAAGGGTCTTAATACAACACTGTCAAAGTTTGTGATCAAAGCGATCTCTGGTGATTAAAGAGCCCTAACCAAGTCCTTCCATCTACCCCAGTTAGGAGAAGTTTAAAAAGCCAGAAGACTAAGATTACAAGGAGAAATATGACCTCCAATTGCTTGGAGCAAAAGTGAGACCACTCAATTGAGATAAAGATTGACAAAGGGGTCAGGGTCTCCAGGCTCGACCCCCTTGTGGGAACCCAAAGCCTTTTGCTATGAGTGGGTAAATGGTCAGAGAGTGGAGAAGAAAGTTTCCAGAGCTCCTAGAAACAGGAGTCTTATGCACCGTGGTACCAAAACCCACTGGTAATGTCCTCACTTAGGCTACAATGAAATTGAGAGAACAGAAAAATTTGAGATTTGATAGAATTGAAATTTGATAGAATTATGAGAATATTTGAATGTGATAGAATTAGGAAAGTTGGAATGTTTAAGCAGGCTCTGTGTGAAGTGGTTATATTATGGGGATCAACATTGTATCTGACTGGAGAGTATTTCCCCGACCTAGTATTGTAACACAGAAGACATGTAAATCTGCTTTCCAAACAATGCTAATTGAACATGCTAAATTAGAACCAATAAGATTGCTCAAGCCCAAGCAATATAGAGTAGAGGCTGAATGCACAGAGACTTTGTTTGAAAGCCCTATACAGAGCATAGACTAAGGCTTATAGCAAAAGCCTTTGAGTGCCTCCCCATGACAACTACGAGGACTTTGGACTACAGAATTTCCATTTGAGGGTCAATTATTAGCTTGCTATTGGACATTAATTGAAACTGCCTCTATAACTGAAGGGCATAAAATAATCTTGAAACCTGAAATACCCATGGTGTCTTGGTGATATCAGAGAAACACTCTAACGGGGATGGAAATGCCTGGAAAAGTTCCATAGTAAAATGAACAGGATCTTACACAGGATCATACTACCTGGAGAATGCAAGGAGAAGATACCAGCAGGGAGCCCCTTTTACCCTAGGACTGACTGTGGAACTGTGTGAGGAGCTGCCAAACTCTATCATCATTTAGACAATACCCTATAAACAGTGCTCGACTCACTAACAGAGTTATTTGGTTTGTGGACAGTAGTTCCAAGGTGTATGGACAGCATCCTGTTGGAAAACTGTCACTCCTATCAAAGAAGATAAAAATAGGTGAGCCCAGTGGGCTGAATTGCATGTTGTTTTCCTAGCAATGATGGAATAATTTAACAATGATTAAAGCCTCTGTGTTTCAGTTTTTACTGACTCATGGGCAGTGGCCAATTGCCTGGCCATATGGTCAGTGGAAGCCTAGCCCATTAAAGGGATGCCCACATGGGGCACAGCTCTATGGAAACTACTATGGGAATTCAAGGGGTTCATTAAAGTACAACATGCTGATGGCCATCAGAAGTCCCTTTCAGGTTTGAAAGGTGATTGGATCAATACATATATATATCCCTGTGTGCTCTCCTGTGGTGGCCACCTGGGTCCATGAAATGAGTGGATATGGGAGTACTACAGCAAGGCAGAGATGGACTAAATCTGGACATACTCTTCTTGCACACTCTGAAAAACAAAATGCCAGTAAGAACTGTCCAGTTTGTCAGCAAAAGAGACAGAGACTGCCGATGGCTGTGGCAGATTCCCTGGTGGTAAGGGCATGGACATAGCTGGCAAGTGAGACTGATGCCAGTAGCCTTGGAGGGCTACAAATGGGTCTTGACAGGAATAGCCTCTGACCCTAGAGAGCGTTTCACTTATGAAGTGTCAGATGCAAATGCTCAAAATGCTATTTAAAAAAAAAAAAAGAAGATAGTGCAGCAATTTGGGTAGCCAGCCATCATTTATTCAGACCAACGAACACACTGTATAGCCTGTAATGTCCAACAATGAGCAGATAGATATCCTCCTCAGAGTAACAGTTTAATGGAGAAGTGAAACAAGTAACTGAAACATTGGTTGTCTAAAATGGGAGCAGTGAAGGCATGAAGGGCTGGCTTACTACCTTCATGAGTGCGTTTCTTATTATGCCATAGTCTAACCCCGGTCTCTGGCCATAAACTCCTGGCACAAAGTTGCTAAAACTCTTCTAATTTCCTGACTGATAAGGGTGCTAGGAGCGTCTTTTGTTCTAATACTTGGTTTTTGACCTTGGTTCTTTACACAGAGCTCCTAAATCCCTTGGAAATTCCTGGGTAAGAGGACTGTGTTTTGCTCTAATGAGGCAACTCTTGGTGGCCTCCTGGATAAGGGTTGGTCACTAGAAAAAACAAACCATGATTAGAAGCTTGGAGCTTTCAACAAAGCTTCCTCTGGGGAGAAAAGAGGGGCTGGAGATTGAGTTAATAATCAATTATACTAAGTAATGAAGCCCCCATAAAAATCTCTAAAATGCAGGGTTCAGAGAGCTTCTGGGTTGGTGAACAAGAATGCATCAAGGGGCTGGGAGGGTGCTGTACCCGAAGAAGTCACAGAGGCTCTGTGCCCCTTCCCATATACCTTGCTCTGTGTACCTCCTCATCTGGTTGTTCAACTGTATCCTTTGCAATTGTATCTTTTGCAATAGCCCTTATGATAAATCAGTAAAAGTAAAAATGTTTTCCTGTGTCTTATGAGACATTATATAAATTATTGAAGCTAAAGAAGGGATTACAGGAAACCCCAATTTATAGCTGAACTTGCAACTGGCATCTGAAGTAGGGGCCAGTCTTGTGGGGCTGAGCCCTTAACCTGTGGGATATGACGTTAACTCCAAGTAGATAGCGTCAGAGTTGAATTGAATTGTAGAACACACGGTGCCTACAAAAAGCTGGAGAATTTCTTGGTGGGGAAAATCCACACATTGGGTGTCAGAAGTGAAGTGTTGTGTGAGGAGAGAAAAAAAGTTTGTTTTTCCCACTTACTGTAAAATCCAAACTATGAAGATAGAAAATACCTATTTGCCTAAGGTGGAAAAACTTCCCATCAATCTACATTCATCTTTGTGAAAGAAAAAATGTTTCTTCCTACCAGGCCCAGCTACACTTTCAGTTTGTGTGCACAAATCTCTGATTTCAACAAAAAATGCATCTTTTATCCAAGTCATAAACAATATTGAGGGTACATGTGTGTAAGTGTGTGTGCATGCACATGCATGTGTGTGTTCAAATGACATCTTGTTTTGCACTTCGGTGATTCAGAAGCAAGATTTAAGACTCTGGAAGCTTGTCATCCAGAAAGCATCAGACCACCAGATCCTCTGGGAAAGTCTTCAGTGTGACCTGCATTGTTGACCTTGTCCCAAGTACACAGGTTATGTGGTCTCACACTCCCATTCACTGGATATCTCTCATAAACTATCACTTAAAATAACTTGCCAAAATACAGGAAGCTATTTTTTAATGGAACATCTTGATTCTTTCTAAACTTCCTGAATCCCATAGACAAGTGCCTCATCAAGAAACAGATGTTCGGCACAAGAAAATATCAAGAAGTGGAAGCTTGACCAAAACAGCTCCACACACTTTGCTAATAATAACAAACACTTGCGAAGGAGAGCCCTTCACATTTTTACAAGTACTTTATTTTGTGTTGCTTTTCTTCTTCTGACTCTAATATGATAGTTCCAATGTCTTTCTAGAATGTAGAGTTTTAAGTCTCTAAATGATCTGTTCAGATGGGCTAGGTGCTGTTTTGAGCAGTGCCTGGGGAAACAGGAAGGAAAACATGGAGAATATAGAATAAAGGTCTTAGCCTCACTTACTATTCATGAAACCAACATGATCATCAAGTATCTACTGTCCAAAGTATTCAAAAGCTGCTTGGCCAATTCCTTTAAACATTGAAATATTTTCTTTTTGAAGGAGAAAAAAAAAATCAGGTTGTTATTTTACCTAGGCATGGCAATTGAATGGAACGCCTTGCAAATAAATACTCTGGACTTTTCAGGAGCTCTACAGTCAGGGTAAATAAGCCTAAAAACACACATGGATTAGCTGTGTTGATAATGCATGCATCCTATAATTAGGTTGACCACACCTACAGATTTTCCAGGAAAGACCCAATTTCTAATGCCTAGTCTGGAGGCAAACTATATGTGCCTAACCTGGTTGGAATTTGCAGTTGCTGAGCATATACACGCCTGACATGGATTTATGCAGTCAGCAGTCTTCACAGCACTTCCAAGAATTGTCAGTACTCCATGATCTACCCAGATGGCAGATGAAAATTGGTTAATTATGTAAAGGCCTAGAAACCCTGACATACCCTTCTCATCCCATCCTCTAAGATGAAAACTTTTCCACTGTTAAGGCAAATGACAAGTTTACCTCTAAGCAGCATTCAGAAGGGCAGGAGTGGGCCACCATTTCCCACTGGAGAAAATGTAGTGTTGTATAAATGTAGTCAGTGGTGTCACACCCCCGAAGTCAGATGCGTCTGTGTTTACTTTTTTATCTTGCCCTCAATGACCTTACACACTTGAAGAAGAAAAAATGAAGTTACTGTAAATGAAGTGCAAGCATCATACACTGTTAGATTCAGATTCTAATTCATCCTCAAATTGTACAAGAAACTTTTTCTTCATAGAATTCACCAAAATAAAACAGAATCACTTTCCACTGCATATTAATATATACTTTTCACAAATTGGGAGTATATTCTGAACTTATCACAAGTCTTTTAAAGACATATGGGGTTCTTAATTGAGTCCATTGAGATTTTTAAAAATTATGGGAAGAAAATTGCACATATTTAATTGATTGCTTTTTTTTTGTTTTGTTTTGAGAGAAGTCTCACTCTTACCCCCAAGTTTGAGTGCAATGGCTCAATCTCAGCTCATTGCAATCTCTGCCTCCCGGGTTCAAATTATTCTCCTGCCTCTGCCTCACAAGTAGGGGGTATTAAGTCGCCTGCCAACACGCCCGGATAATTTTTGTATATTTTAGTAGAGACAGGGTTTCACTATATTGGCCAGGCGGCTCTCGAACTCCTGACCTCAGGTGATCCGCCTGCCTCGGCCTCCCAAAGTGCTGAGATTACAGGCATGAGCGACTGTGCCCGGCCGATTGCTTCTTTTAAGCTACATTTGGAAGTTTGTTTCCCAGGCCTTCCTATATGACTTAGATGAGATACGAATTTAGAATAAAAATGGATTATTTTCTCAAAATTCATGGTGTCCCAATTCAGAATAAGTAGGTGTTGGAGCTAGAAGGAGTATAAAGGACCATATAATTGATCACGTCTTATTACAAATGTAATAGTGATACTTGGAGAGGGGAACTGGCACATGACTTATCCTCCACCGGGTAGTAGAAGCCAGTGTTACAGCTCAGATGCCTGTATTCCCCATCTAGTACCTTTCCCACATGTTATATAGCCCCTTAGGCTTGTGTCTAAAAAGACTGTGTTTTACGAATAAATTGCAAAGAAAGAACAATGAGATCACTTGGACTCGGGAAGGGGGACATCACACACCGGGGCCTATCATGGGGAGGGGGGAGGGGGGAGGGATTGCATTGGGAGTTATACCTGATGTAAATGACGAGTTGTTGGGTGCTGATGAGTTGATGGGTGCAGCACAGCAACATGGCACAAGTATACATATGTAACAAACCTGCACGTTATGCACATGTACCCTAGAACTTAAAGTATAATAATAATAAAAATAAATAAATAAATAAATTTAAAAAAAAAAAGAATAAACAGGAAGGCTATTGACCAAGAGAGATATAAGATTAAGAAGTCTCAATGTGTGAACATTTTGGGGTCATAATACAAAAAATCCAATTGAGAAAAGAGCATTGAAAATATTTTGATTCTTACTGGATATTCAGTGAATTATAGAATTATTGTTAATTTTTAAGTATGATCATGGTTTTTAATGAGTCTTTATTGTTTTGTAAAGAGTTGATATGTTTTGTAAGAAGAAATATATGTTGATAATTAAAAAGACAAAAAACAGGCTAGGCGCGGTGGCTCACGCCTGTGATCCCAGCACTTTGGGAGGCCAAGGTGGGCGGATCACGAGGTCAGAATATCCAGACCATCCTGGCTAACACGGTGAAACCTCGTCTCTACTAAAAATACAAAAAAATTAGCTGGGCGTGGTGGCGGGCGCCTGTAGTCCCAGCTACTGGGGAGGCTGAGGCAGGAGAATGGCGTGAACCCGGGAGGTGAAGTTTGCAGTGAGCCGAGATCCGGCCACTGCACTCCAGCCTGGGCGACAGAGTGAGACTCCATTAAAAAAAAAAAAAAAAAAAGTCAAAAAACAGTAGATGTTGGCACTACTGTAGATGTTGTGATGTAGATGTTGGATGTGGTAAAAAGGGAACACTTTTACACTGCTGGTGGGAATATAAATTAGTACAACCTCTATGGAAAACAGTATGGGGAGTCCTTAAAGAACTAAAAGTAGAAGGCTGGGCGCGGTGCCTCAAGCCTGTAATCCCAGCACTTTGGGAGGCCGAGACGGGCGGATCACGAGGTCAGGAGATCAAGACCATCCTGGCTAACACGGTGAAACCCCGTCTCTACTAAAAAATACAAAAAACTAGCCGGGTGAGGCGGCGGGCACCTGTAGTCCCAGCTACTCGGGAGGCTGAGGCAGGAGAATGGCGTGAACCCGGGAGGCGGAGCTTGCAGTGAGCGAAGATCCGGCCACTGCACTCCAGCCTGGGCGACAGAGCGAGACTCCGTCTCAAAAAAAAAAAAAAAAAAAAAAAAGAACTAAAAGTAGAACTACCATTTGATCCAGCAATCCCAATCCAGTGTCCGCCCAAAGGAAAAGAAGTCATTATATGAAGACATATGCACATGCATGTTTACAGCAACACAATTTGCAGTTGCAAAGATATAGAACTAACCTACATGCCCATCAACCAGCAAGTGGATAAAGAAAATGTGCTATACATACACCATGTTGTATATTAGAATGGAATAATGTCTTTTGCAGCAATTTGGGTGGAGCTGGAGGCTATCATTCTAAGTGAAGTAACTCAGGAATGGAAAACCAGATATTGTATATTCTCACTTATAAGTGGGAGCTAAGCTATTAGGACGCAAAGGAATAAGAGTGATATAATGGACTGTGGGGAATCAAGGGGTAAGGGTGAAAGGGGATGAGGGATAAAAGACTGCCTATAGGCTACAGTATGCAGTGCTTGGGTGAAGGGTGCACTGCAATCTCAGAAATCACCACTAAAGAACTTATTCATGTAACCAAACACCAACTGTACCCCAAAAACTACTGAAACAAAAGTAACAATAATAATTTTAAGACTATATATGTTGAAAAAATACGGGTAAAGTATTTTTAAAATACTGTACTATTTTATAAATTTATCTTTATTATTTTTAAAAAGATGAGGTTATGATGAGGAAGGATAAAAAGAAGTAAGTTTTATCAAAGGCTTTGGCACATAATTGACTGACTTAATTATGTTTTCTTCACTGCCTACAAAGGGGAAAAGAAAGATAAAAGGAAAATAATTATTTAACAGGGGTCCTTCTACTAAAAACTAGTCACCTTACATATAATATTTCATTTATTTCTTTTAGCACAAGATAAATATCCTCATTCACAAATGAGAAAATGAAGTTCAGAGAGGTTTGGTGACTTCCCAAAGTTCACACAGTAAGGAAGAAATAGAAGTGAAGTTATGACCACTGTTCTTTCTACCCCACACATTACAGTTCAAGGGCTGGTCTTGAGGCCGGGGTGAAACTGTGAGCTCACATCCTTCCTTACTCTGCACATGTTCTTTCCTGTTCCTGAATCCTGTAATCGTAAGAGTAACTTTCTCCAATGTTTAGAAACAATCATGCTTTCACGGTCTTTATCCTCTGGGTGACTCAGCCTTCAAAGTAGTGCAGATACAATGTTATCTGAGAACTGATTAGAACTTTAAAGGAGGAAAGAGATAGGAAACTGTTATCTTCTGGCCTCCAGCCATATTCTGGTTCCTGTTACTAATTATTGATCCTGACTGAATTAATTAAAATTTAGCCCCTTTGCTCTCTGGTCAGCAGTACAGACAAAAACCATTAACACTGGCTCCGGAGACATAAATAAACTCTCACCCTAGATATCATCTATCCCATAATATTGTGTAGTCCTTGCTAGAGAAGAAGAAACAAATTAGATAACCTTTCAGGGATGTTTCAAAATGTAAGATTCTGGGATCTAAAAGTGTTATGAATTGATATGTGGTGATTCAGCATAACCCAGACTAAATGAAAGAAAGAATAGAAAGGGGCAACTAGCTGGAATACAGAATGTAATTCACTAAAGAAGCTTCCACAGTAACTGCATGAGGAACAGCCCAGGCAGTACAATTTCCTAGAGCTCACCTAAGGGATACCATCATTACAGCTAAAAGAAGACTCACCTCTTTAACAAGGCTTTCCTCCTTATAGACATGCAGACAGTCTCCTTCACTTTTCTTTTTCTCCTAATCCCCACTCCCCTTCTCCCATAGCAGACACCTGTCTGTATCTAGCAACACACACTCTTTTTCCCATTATGGCCTAAAATGTCACTACTGATACTGTTCTTGGTCTCCCCAATACCCCAGGAAAGCAGAGAAAACACCAAGCTGTCCTGGAAGTGCTCCTGTCTCTATTTGCTGTAAATTCATTCACGCATTCCTTCAACAAAATGTTTATTTGGTGCCCACCATGCCAAATAAAGTCTATCTTTTTAGTAATTGAATCATTCAGGCAAAGGGGATGACCATCTTACCCCTGAATAAATCTCTTCCATCCTCAGAGTTGGGAACAGATGAGCACTGGGGAAGTTCCCAGAGAACCATATGCAGGGCGTGCTGCCCAGGAGGTTAACTGTGGTTAGAAACTCAGTGGTTTCCCTCCTTGCTGGCCTCTGAGAGATAATATAGGTTGTACATAGACGTCATAACATCAGCCAGTTTGGCTACACCCTCCCATCTCTGGGTCTCTGCACATACAGGCCTGTCCCCTTGTCCTACATGGCCTTCCTTCTCTCTCCTCTTCCTGTCTAGACCTGGTTAACTCCTCTGTCCTCTTAGACTTTGTTCAAGCATCATCCTTGAACCTTATAAATTCTTCCCTGCCCACCAAAAGCTCTAGGGGCCCCGCCTACTACCCCAACTTCTGTGCTTCTTAGCACTTTATGGATATATTCCTTCATAGTGGATTGCAACACTGAGCATTAATTTTTTTCTTATTTATTTCCCTAACTGGGCTTCAATTTCCATGGGAGCAGGGCATGGGTCTTTCATCCATATGCCTAAGGCAAGTATACAGGTTTGAAAGGCAATCTAGAGAAATCATTGATATTGTTTCATCAGTAGGAATCAAAATAAATGGGTTTCTTAGTGATCTCCCTCCACATTTTATGAAATAGTTCATTCACTTTCTTAACATTCTAAAGTTTCACTGCAATGTTTTCAAGACGTCTCTAGAATATCAGCTACAGTAAGCTTGAAATTCATACTTATTCTCAGCAAGCATGATCCTAAACCCAACCAAAGGCTCTGCTAGGACCTCTCTCAGGCTTCTTTGATGGTCCTCAATTCACTCCAATTGAGCTATCAGTTGTTCAAATTAATTGCCAGTCTTTAATTCAGTTGGTGCTTGCCTTTTCTCTACAATTAGCCCAAGGATGTGCTCATGCCTTTGGAAAAGGCTGTATTTATTAATCCTGAAAACCCAGAAACCTTGACTCACTCTAGTGCTTTTAAAGGTTGAATAGCCTCAGAAGATTAGTTCATTAGTAGTCCTGCTTATTAGCTGCCTTTCTATTCTAAATTGTCCACACTTGACCCACATAAATCAGAGAACATGGGGGAAAATGATTGTTTTGTAAAATAAAAATACATTTTAAAACCAAAATTTTTTAAAACGAAAAATTTAAAATAAATTTAAAAATAATAAATGTTTGAAAACTACCTTTCCCATTTACTTCCTATTGCTTCTGAAATTCCTCGCATTGACACACCCTTGAGATGGCCAAAAGCCCCTGTGTGAACTGTGGATTAAGCACATTATACCCTTAGCAACCTTTTTAGTCTGAAACAGAAAGCAGATCTGTGCCAGTCACCCAGAGTAGCAAAGGGCTTGTAGCTCTTTAAAATATGAATAACTGCACTGGTTCCTTTATATGATGATGATATTTAGATTTTTGAGACCTATTGTTCATTAAAATTTTAAGTAGGCCTCACATACTTTTATATATTTAAAGAGACAAAAAACTTTTGGGCAATGAATAACTATAAGCACACAGTTTTAAGCCTAACATTCAAAGCTGTAATCATAACATAAAGCAACCAGTTCAATTATTAGTATTTTCAGTTTTTTAAATAACCCTCTTTTTTCAGAGACGGGGTCTCACTCCATCACCCAGGCTGGAGTGCAATGGTGGCAATCACAGCTCACTATAGCCTCAGACTCCTCGGCTCAAGCAATTCTCTCACCTCAGCTCCTGAATAGCTGGCACTACAGGTGCTATCCACTGTGCCTGGCTAATATTTGTGGTGTTTTTGTTGTTGTGGTTGTCTGTCTTTTTGCTTTTTGTTTTTTTAGAGACAGGGTCTCCCTGTGTTGCCCAGGCCGGCCTTAAACTCCTGGCCTCAAGTGATCCTCCCACCTTGGCCTCCCAAAGTGCTGGGATTACAGGCAGGAGTAATGTGCCTGGCCAATAGTAACACTTTTTGTTTCATAATACATTCATCTTTTCCCAAAGAGGACTATTTACTTTAAAATGTAAACTTGTTTAGAGAAATTCAACAGACTCTGAAAATAAAATAAAATTTCAAAAGAAGCCTAAAATTCAAACTTGAAAATCATGGGCAAAAATAAGATCTTCAATTGATGCAACTCTTTTCTTTTTCATTGACAGTATAAGATTCTCACCCATGTAGTACAGGTTTCAATATGCCGAGGGCAGAAAATGTGTGCTTATGGTTATTCATTGCCCAAATGTTTGGATTATTTGCCTCTTCAAACATATAAAAGTATGTGAGGCCTACTTAAAATTTCAATAAGCAATAGTCTTAAAATCTAAATAAATAAAGAATAGTTTATTCAAATATATCAAAGTTGACTTTGGCTGAAAGTTTCCCTAAACATGCAGAAAGGAATATTTTTTAGGATTAGATTTCTCCTTACATGTCATGAAAAAGTGAGTCTTTGTTAATTGTTGAAATGTTCTTACCTTATGTGGCAGATTTTGGATATCCTCACCCATTATATATATTCCACCTTTTAATCTTATGGAAAAAAACTTCTCTTTTTGTTGTTAAAAAAAAGTTTATTTTGTATTCTTTGCTGATAAAGAGTTGCTGTCAAAAACAATTCCCTTTACAAGAAGCAAATTATTCTCATAATTGCTTTCTTACAAATCAGCATTAGAATCACTGAGCAGGTTGCTTCTGCCATGGCCCAGTGGTTTCAGCACAGGGCTGGGTCCTTGATTATTTTTCATTATTTGATTCTTCATTCCTCCCAAACTTTATTTTTATTTTACATTAATTAATTGATTGATTTTTAGAGATAGGCTCTTGCTCTGTTACCCAGGTTGGGGTACAGTGGTGCAGTATGACTCACTGCAGCCTCAAACTTCTGTCCTCAAGGGATCCTCCTGCCTTAGCCTCCCAAAGTGTGGGGATTATAGGCATGAGCCACCATACCCCACCTGGTCTCAAACTTTTATAGAAACATAGGAAAATTTTCCTTTAATCACATCTCTTAGTAGTCATTGAGACTAAGCGTACCTCACTTCGTTTACATTATGTTAGAACTGGAAAACATATTAGAGAACAATGAATCCAACTTTTACCTATTAAATTAGCAAATTGAGTCCTGGGAAAGTGAAATAACTTGCTCAGGGACACAAATTCAGATAACGACAAAACTGAGTCTGCACCTTACTCCTTAACTAGTACTGTTTCCACTATGATAAATAATGATATGCTATTCAGATTTTTGTAAACTGAATTTCGTTTCTAATGCCATATAGAAGTTAGAACTGAACTCTTCAGCAGAGCTTTTCATTTAAAACAGATTTTTCATAATGCGTGTTTTTTGCCCTAATTTATTTTTTATGAATTTTAAAATATTTTTGCCTAAGCATTGAAGCATATCCATGTTCCTTTTGTGGCTTGGAGAGAAGAAATGCAAAGGCAGGAGCCTGTGTGGGGGAGGAAGGTGGGAGTCAGAGAATAGAGCCATGGAAGGCAGATTTGGAAGCATTTATTCAAGTATCATCTTCCCCTTAGAATAGACAGTGTTAAACCCTTTCCATGGGTACATGCTAACAGCTTCACAGCTCCACAATTCCATTTCTCCAAAACATTCTTCTCAGGCAGCATTGTAATTAGAAATTACAATGACCCTGTCTACATTCAGAACAGATTATGAAATAACATGTAACAGCGCACAATAATTGCAGTATTCTACCACATTCCAATAAATAAAAGACTCAGTGAATCTATGAGGAAAAAAGCTCACTCCTTTACCACTCACCACTCTTTAATATTCTACATGAACATTAGTTATATCCTGGTGCATAAGAATTTACTGTGCATTAAAAGATAAAGTGATCCAATATTAATATTGCTAGTGAATCAGATATAACATAGTAATAGGAATCATTGAAAGAAATGTACCATCCATATATCCCAGTGAATATTATGTATATTTATGAGAACACATAAAGCAAAATAATGAACATGGCAAATTTCAACAGAAATGTTATTGATTTCTCACCAAATGCCAAGCAATGTGTCATAGAATCACAAAATGCTTGGCAAACTGATGTTACAATCATTCTAAAGTCAATTGTTTGCCAATTAATAAGGTAAGATTTATTCACTACATAAGAGTACACAATTTCAAACAATAAGTAGGCACAGAAGGCACAGAAAATGCTCCCTATTTCTTAGGCTTTCTATATAGTAAGTAAGAGGAAAGAACAGGCTAATAGCAATAAATAGTATCCACCCTTAAAACCTATCCTCTTCCCCGGGATTGGTACAATGGACAATATTGATCCCCTAGTTACAATCTAACTACTACAACTTAACAGCTACAAGTTTCTTTTATGTAAATTTAAAAACAATAATAACATTCTATGCTTTTATTTAATTATCAATATGTAAGTATGCACAAGGTCATTAGGTAAACTATATTTCTTACTATCAATCATAATTTAAATAAAGTTTTAAAGTCATTAATTCAAAGAGTAAGTCTCCCTGGAGGTTTCATATTCAGTTACTAGATAGTATTGTTGGGAGAAAAAATTATATGCTACAATGTTATGTCCTTAAAAATTATTTTTAGGTTATTTCTAGAGTGGAAGTCATAAAAAAGAAGACCTGAACTTGTACGAGACAGAAGTCATAGATGGCCCAGTAAACAATAAAATCTTCTGAGACAAATATTGCTAATGGCTTTAGGGATGAACATCTGTGCAAGGATCTTCTTTATTTACTTTAAATAACAAGGGATCAAACCCAATTTAACCAAATACATTCTTAATAAAAAGAGAAGCATCCCTACTTGGTTAAGTTTTCTAACAAGTAAGATATTTGTTCTTCTATTTGCTTAGCCTAGATATCTAGGATTCTCCAGAATATTGTCCAGCCTAGGGGAAACCAGGGTGCCTCTAAGATTTTGATGCATTTATCTGAAAAAGAATGCTAGCTAATAAATAACCCCTGTGTCCCAAGGGCTTTTTCTCTGTCTAGCCATCTAGCTACTTCTATCTAATGAGGTCAGAGAACAAAGAACAATGGGAAATTTCCTCTTCCTCACTGCAAACTTGCCTCCCTCTCTCAGTCCCTGTACATTAATAAAAACTAACATTTATACAGTCCTACTAGGTGCCAGACATGGTTCTGAGTGCTTCATATACAATTAATTCATTCAATCCTCATAACCAGCCTGTGAGGTAGAGAACGCTTAGTATCTCCATTTTACAGATAAGGAAACTGAGCTATATCAAGGTTAAATAAATTGCCCCAAGCCACACAAATAGTAAGTAGTAGAGCCAGGATTCTAATCTAGACAGTTTGATGTTGGAATCTATATCCTTAACCATACAGTTTTTACTCTAAATAAGCACTTATAGAATAGGCGTCTCCTTGAAGGAAATGATGTTCTGGATATTAAATGATGTATGAAATACTCTACATTGTATTAATCTCCTAGCTTGGATCTTCCAAAGTCTCTATATTGTTTACAGAGAAGAGATAATACCCAGTCTACAGTCAAGCACCTGTTTCACCTCAGCTCAGCCACAAACTACAATACCTCTATTACCTCTGGACAGCCTCCCTTGAGTAAAGATTCTCCAAATCTGCATCTCTTAAACCAAAATAACTTGGTTCTCACCTTTCCAGGCATGAGTGGGGCAAAGCTGCAAGTCCTTTGCACATTTTGGCAGGTGGCTTAGCTCCTCCGCTTTAAGTACAACTTCTTAACAGCAGAGCCAGTCTTTGAAAACTTCAAAACTGTCCGGGACGCCTTTCCTTCTGAGGTATATATAGAAGCTCTTTCCCAGCCCTCTGTTGCTCTTCCAGCCAATCCAGAGCCTTAGAGGAAACTGCAGGCTGGAGAGCAGCAGCAGTGGGGCCTGAGGTGGAGGAGGGAATCCTTTCTCTGCTGCAGGCACTGCTGTGGCATAAGGCTTTCATCTGCTCGTATCACAACACACTCTTGCTGACCGGCCAGGGCGGGGTTAGGCCCTAAACTGTGCACAGGTCATTGGTCGTTTGAACTCCTAATCTCAGGCCAATCACAGGGAAGATGTGAGCTTCCTGTGAAGCAAAGTGCCTTGGACCACTTCAGATCGGTCAAAGTCATAGATTCTGAGGACTGTAAGGGCTCCTGGAGATCGTTTAGCCCAACTTGTTTCACAGTGAAGGAAATTGAAATCTAGGGAATTCAAGGAATGTGTACGTGAGTACTTACCATGTGCCAGGCACTCAGCTGGATCCTAGGAATTCAGAGAAGAAAGAGAAAGCTCCCTGCCCTCAAGACCCCAAAACACATTATAAGTGAGTGATGGAGGCCAGGCTGGGATGTTGTGAGCCTTCAGGGAGCACCAGGCAAGGTTTTCTGGAGCTGAGAGACAAGATCACTGTTTATATAAATCAAAACAAATATGAATAATTACTATACATTCTTTATGAATCCATATGTCTGTGAAGTTACTAGAAAAGTGACCTGAGAGACCAAACACCAAAATCTTAATAGGGATTGAGTATAATGATATTATCCCTGAACTCTGTTAATTCTGTCAGTGGTCTTCTGATTATTCTTTGCTTGGATGACTAATGCTTTGTAATTCTTTGGACCTCCCCACCCTAGCCATCCTTGCCTAGGCTTGTCTTCCCTTCCCCTTCAAACTTTTCCAACCTCCTATCACTCAAGGAATATTTACTTGAATATTTACCAATATTTACCTGAATTGTGTCTCATCCTGTCGGGGCCCAAGGTGCTCATAAGTTAATCTGTAAATGTAAATATCTGAGGTAGGCATGAGTCCAAGCTAAAAACAAGTGGCACTGCATAATCCATAAGAACAGCTCTGAATTTGCAATTAAAGATTATTCTCATAATTTTCTCTGTTATCTGAAATTAGTTGTTTTAAATGACTCCCTCTTTACCCTTTTTGCAATGGTTGATCAACGGCTGTTACTGGCTTGTAAAGTCAATGCAGTGTATTATGACCTGATGCTTTTAATGAAACAAATCGAATAGACAAATATCCAAGTGCATTGGATGTAGAAGGTTAGTATTGTTTTCTGAAATTTTGACTTTATCAAGACGTATTTGTGCACAGGGTCATCAGGTAAACTGTATTTCTTACTATGGATCATAATCAAAAAAGTTTGAAAGTTGTAACTCTAAACCACACACACACACACACACAAACACACACACACACACACACACATATGTTTTTGAGACACAGTCTAGCTCTGTTACCCAGACCAGAGACTGGAGTGCAGTGGCATGATCATAGCTCACTGCATCATCAAACACTTGGGCACAAGCGATCCTCCCACCTTAGCCTCCTAAGTAGCTGGGACTAAAGGCTCATGCTACCATACCTAGTTAGTTTTAAAATTTTTTGTATAGACAGGGTCTAGCTTTGTTGTCCAGGCTGGTCTGGAGCTTTTTGTTTCGAGCAATGCTCCTGCCTCCGCCTTCCAAACACTAAGCACAATGTCAGGCACATAGACATCTGTAAATACTGAATGAGTTAAACAAACTGTCCAAGTTCTGCCATCTACCGACTGAGTAAACATCGGCAAATCAATTATTTAACATTTTTGAGAGATAGGGACACTGTTGTTGACCATTAAATCTAATAATGGGAATATAAAACCAGTAGAAGAGACTCCTTGGGACAAGAGTCTAAATCACTATTTGATACCAAGGGACCTTGCGGAGATAACAATATGGAAAAGAAAAACCCCAAGTTTAATGTAGAGCAATGGAGGGTCATGTCTTGGCGAGGGCTAAAAATCAAAGCGTGTTTCTGATTGTCGCAAAGGAGATCACGTGATGGACTATTCAAGCATAAAAGTTATCTCGATTTACTAAAACATGGAGTAGAACCCAAAATGTAAAATTCTATAGAAATAATATTAAATCCAACACTTACTTGTTTTTAAAACTTTGTAAGGATGGGATAGCCAGAGAGTATGTAAAAGCGTGTGCTCTAGAAGCAGAAAGTAAAATAGTGATTGCTAGAGGTTAGAAATGGGGCAAATGGAGGAGTTGCTATTCGATCAAGTTTCAATAGGTATAAAGTTTCAGTTATGCAAAATGAAAAATTTCTAGGAATCTGCTGTACAACAGTGTGCCCATAGTTAGCAAAAATGTACTGTACACTTAAAAATCTGTGAAGAGAATAGTTTGTATTGTTTTTTTAACCACAGTAAAAAAAAAAAAAGAGAGTATTCTATGTAAAATAAATTTGAAGTCTTTGAAAAAATAAATTGAACTATTTTGAAATCTCCTTTCCCTCCTGAGAATCCTTCAGAAATGACAGTAAATACATGAAAAAGGTATAAATCTGTAATAGCGAAGAAAAAGAGAAACAAGCCATCGTGTTCTGAGTGATTTCAACCACTTCTTCATGGAATGTGAAAAGAGGTGATTAGGACTGGTACCTAATGAAACAGGGAAAGGAATTCAGGGGGTGCTTCAAAGAGATACCCATCTGCCCTGGAGGATGCCACAGGGGTTCGGGCTCCAAAGCGCTCGATATTACAGTTCTACAGAAGGCAGGAGTTAGCTGTACAAGTGGAAGCAGTGAGAGACACTGAACATTTTCATCAGATGAAAGAGTCTCCTGCCCATACAACTGCTCTGATTCAGCTCTAATTTATTTCCTTAAATCGTGTGTAAGTGTCTTTATTTTAACTATTATTAGCAATATATTTATTGAGATGCATTTTATCACTTCCAATTTGGGGACCTCTGGGACTACGTCATCCATTGTGAACAAGCGTCTCCTCACTAATCTCCCTACTCTCAGTAAGAGTCTCGCCCTAAAGCCAGCTGGGAGCACATGGAGTAAACAGAGGCAAGGTCTTCACCTTCATGTTGCTTGATTTCTCTTTCTTTCTGATAAATATTTTAAACCGCATGCAAGCTCAATTTATAATTCTACCACTCAGAAATATATACTGTCAATAGGTTGTGATATTGCTTCCATGCCTTTTTTTATTTAAAGAAATAAAGAGGCAATGGATAAAACTAAAGTCCCTGGACTTTTTATTAAATATAGTCCTACTGAACCTGCTGGCACCTTGATCTTGAACTTCCCAGCTTCCAGAACTGTGAGAAATAAATGTCCACTGTTTATAAAGTATCCAGTCTCAGGTATTTTGTTATAACAGCACAAACTAAGACAATATGGGTTCATTAAAAGTATATAGTTTATTTTGCCTTTTTATTTTTTTAATGAAAGAAAGAGGACTCTCATGTCCATTATTTTCCCCCTTTCATCACACTCAGGACCTGTTAAGATTTTCGTGTATGGTCTTCCAGATCATTTTTTAATGTCCTCATATACATATGTACTATGATCTGAATGCTTCCCCCAAAACTCATGTGTTGAAACTTAATAATCATCAATGTGATAATATTCAGAGGTGGGGCCTTTAGGAGGTGATTAAGCCATGAGGTCAGAGCTCTCATGGATGAGATTAGAGCCTTTATAAAAGGGCTTGAGGGAGGGGGTTCATTTTCTTCTGATTTTCTGCCATGTTAGGAGACAGCAACAAGGCACCATCTTGGAGAAGCAGAGAGCAGCTCTCATCAGACACTGAACCTGCTGGCATCTTGATCTTGAACTTCCCAGCTTGCAAAACGGCAATAAATAAATTTCTTTATTTATAAAGCACCCAGTCTCAGGTATTTTGTTATAGCCGCACAAACTAAGACAATATGGATTCATAAAAAGTATATAGTAATTATTGGTATGTATTTTGATTTATATAAATATAATCTGCATCTTTTATTATTTAAAATTATGAATTTTTGTTTTTGTTTTTAGATTATAATGACAATTACATTATTGAATAATTTCTATGTATTAATCACCTTTTAAAACACTTCGTATATTTCCACAATCACAACAAAAGCACGAGGTAAGTGGTA
Source organism: Macaca fascicularis (assembly GCF_037993035.2). Lineage (NCBI taxonomy): Eukaryota > Metazoa > Chordata > Mammalia > Primates > Cercopithecidae > Macaca > Macaca fascicularis. The sequence continues at coordinate 21,046,666 of NC_088375.1, forward strand.
TAATTTTTGCTATTTCAAAGAGAAAACACCTGATCATATAAATGGATGAAATTGTTTAGGATTAAAAACCATCAGTATTAACATGGGAAGTATAAAGTCTATACCTCTAGTTTATGCTTTTTAATTGCTGGAAAGAATTCTGTCATATGAATCTAAGAATCATTAGAATCAAAGAATCTAAATATAATTGCATTTCTTTATAGACCCATTGTTAAATAGGTCATTTCTAATTGCTTCTGGCAAAACTACTTAAATTAATATTCCTATATATGTCTCCTGGTGCATTTATCTATAATGTAGTTCATAAAATGAAACTGCTGAGAGGTGTAACATGCAAAATTATCACGCAATCAGACCAATTTAGACTCCTAACAGAAATGTATGAGAGCCTCATTTTCCCCAATATACAACACTTGCCAAGCTTTAATTTTTTCCAGTGACAAGCAAAAAATACCAAGTATTTTTCATTTGTACATTTCTAATTACTAGGGAATTTGAGCTTCCATTCACATACATATTGGCCATTTTAATTTTTCTTCCATTAGTTGTATATTCCCATGCTTTAAACAATTTAATTATCTGACTTTTTAATATTGGTGTGCAAGAATTCTGTATAAAAATAATGAAACTAAATATGGAAGAAAGGAGAAAAGAAAAGTAGAAATAGATCATTGATTGTTGTAGAAGCTGTTAAAGAATACCAATAAAATTGGATAAACCAGATAACAGGCTAAATAAGAAAACAGGAGATGAAAGGCACTAAGAAAAGTATATATACAAAGGTAACCGTTAGAACAGAAATATAAATCCTCCTAAATATCAAAAAATAAAAAAAGAAAGATTAAAAGACAAAGAATAAATAGTTCATAGAGAATGAAATATAGAAAATATCATAAAAGACACACAATTATACAATATTGTGTGATAGAATTTTAGAGGAAACATTTATCAGTAAATGTAAATGTTCATAAATTTTCCATTAAAAGAAAAGTTTTAGTTAGGCTTACAAATAAAACCCAGCCTGGGTAACAAAGTGAGACCCCATCTCTACAAAAGTAATTTTTAAGAAAGGTAGCCAGGCATGGTGGTGGATGCCTGTAGTGCCAGCTACTCAGTAGGCTGAGGCAGGAGGATTACTTGAGCCCAGGAGTTCAAGGCTGCAGTGAGCCATGATAGTGTACACTCCAACCTTGGGTAACAGAGCAAGACTCCATCTCCATTTAAAGAAAAAAAGTAAGAAGTAAGACCTAACTATGTTCTGCATACAAAGGACATACCTAAAACAAAGTTATTTAGAAAGATTAAACATAAAGAAATGGACAAGGGTATAACTGACATAAACAACAAGAAAGCAAGAGAAGTAAACCTGACAGAAGATAAATCCAAGCCAAAATGTACTGAACATAACAAAGGCAAATACTTTTTAAGGCTTAAAAGCCACAACTTAAAATGGAAATATTAAATATAAATATTTTTGCACAAAATAACACAGCGACTACCTTTCTGGTACATAGAAACACACTAATAATCAGAGACTGGCCTGCCTTATTCTTAGTACAAGAAAGAGAACAAAAAATAAGTATTATGGTCAAACACACACACACACACACACACACACACACACACACACGTAGTTCTTATGGATATATATCAAACTCCACACCCTGCTAATAGAGAATCTAACTTCTTCTCAAATACCTGTGAAATATTCACAGAAAATTAGGGTATAATAATTCAAAAAGAAAATTAGTAAGTCCAATTAAGTAGAAATATTACAAACAATGTTCTGTGATTGCAATGAAATAAAATTAGCTGTGATTAACAAAACTTAAAAGCCCCTTCCTCCTGGAAATTCAAAAACTTTCTATTAAATAACTGAGTGAAAAGAAGAAATACAAATTGAAATTACAGAATATCTTTATCTTACGCTAAATTTCCATGTGTACTTAAGTCTATTCCTGGACTATTCTTTTCCACCAGTATATTTGTCCTTTCATATACCAGTAGAATACTGTTTTAATTATGCAAGATTGGTAGTGTGTTTACTGTCTAGGCATTCATGTATGTTCATTCTTTTCAAGTTGAACCTTAGTATCAAGTCATTTTACTCCCTAAAAAACGCTTGTTGAAATTTTTATTAGGACTGTGTTAAATTTATAAATGAATTTAGGGAGAGCTGACATCTTTATAACATTGAGTGAGCCTATCCAAAGACAGGAATATCTTACCATTTGTTTGAGTCTACTTGTGTATCTGCCAAGAGTGTTTTATAATTTTCCTTTTGTTGGTTTTATATGTTTCTTGCTAAGTTTATCCCTAAGTATTTAATCTTCTTTGCTTCTATTATAATTGGAATTTTCTCTACCATTATGTCATCTAATTAATTTCTTATTAATTGTGTGTATTAATCGTGTGTGTGTGTATATATATAGATATATCTATCTAACAATATATATATATTTTGAGACAGAGTCTCACTCTGTTGCCCAGACTGAAGTGCAGTGGCATGATCTTGGCTCACTGCAACCTTCGCCTCCCAGGTTCAAGCAATTCTTCTGCTTCAGCCTCCCAAGTAGCTGGGACTACAGGCACATGGCACCATGCTTGGCTAACTTTTGTGTTTTTAGTAGAGACGGAGTTTCACCATATTGGCCAGGCTGGTCTCAAACTCCTGACCTCATGATCTGCCTGCCTCAGCCTCCCAAAGTGCTGGGATTACAGGTGTGAGCCACTGTGCCTAGCCTATTAATTGTATATTATGATACCTCACTGAATTATATTATTGTTCAAGGTAGTTTTATTGTCAATTCTCTATGGTATTTGAGGCCTGCTGTCATGCCTTCTGCAAAAAGGGATGGTTTTCTTTTTCTTTACCGAATTGTATGACTCTAATTGATTTTCTTTGATTATGTTATCTAATATCTATAGTACAATATTGAGAAGGGCATGTTTTTGCCTTATTCCTGATATTAGTGAACATTTTCTAGTGTTTCCTTGTTAAGTATGATATTTATTTTAAAATTACAACTGTAATTTTCTTTTTCTTTTCTTTCTTTTGTTTTGGTATGTCTTTATTTTATTTATTTATTTAGAGACATGGTCTGGCTCTATCAGCCAGGCTGTAGTGCAGTGGTGCAATCTCAGTTCACTACAACCTTTACCTGTCAGGCTCAAGTCATCCTCCCACCTCAACTTCCCAAGTTGCTGGGACTACAGGTATGCATCGCCATGCCCAACTAATTTTCTTTATTTTGTTGTTGTTGTATTTTTTGGGGTACCGATAGGGTTTCACCATGTTGCCCATGCTGGTCTCGAGCTCCTGGGCTCAGGCAATCCACGTGCCTCGTCCTGTCAAAGTGCTGGGCTTACAGGCATGAGCCACCCACCACACCAGGCTGTATGTCTTCATTCTTAGTAAAGAATTATCAATTATTTCTGAATTAAACATTTTAATGACTATACATTTTATTTCTAAGATTTCTATTTGGCTCTTTTGAATAACTGTTCTTGTTCTAGTTTTATGAATATAATGGCCTGGCTTAGTTGCCTTGAATTTTTAAAAAACACTTTTAAAGGATTCCAGTGACTTTTTAGGAGGCAGTATAATATAGTGGTTAAGAGTACGGACTGAAGAAAGAGAAAAAGTGTCCAATTCAAACTATAGTTCTATCACTTTCTAACTGTGACACTGGGCAAATTACTTAACATTTGAGCACCTCAGTATTTTCTATAAAGTGAAATTAAAGGAGACAATGCCTAAAAGCGTTTATAACAGTGCCTTACACACAATGAGCACTCAATGAAGATTTGCTATTGAAATTACCATCGTGCTATTTAAAATTTTTTCCATGACACTGAATTTACTCATGGCTGTTAATTTCTGTCTAGGGTTTTATCTTTTGTGGAACTACCTCCTGTAAGAGTTTTCTCCCAAGATAGACTACATGAAGGTCAGGTCTCTACATTGGCTATGCCTGACTCTACTGTGTACACTGGCTTTTTAAACCTGGTCGTATGTTGGTGTCTTGGTTGGAATCTGGAGAATGGAGTAGGGGAATGAATAGCTTAAATCTGGATTATGCATATGGAAGACCCAAGCTAGGAGCATTTAGGAATCCTAAATTAAGCCAGGAGTAAACAGGGGTGAGATGGGTACGGTTTGATTCAGGTTTATCTAAGCTAGTTGACTGAAAAAGTATCTTGAAGATTATGATGTCGGAGAAGTTGTGGGTGCAGAACTCCATTTGTAAGAAATTTGCTAGTGAATGGGAGTTGAGGTAGTTAAAGCAATGAGCAAAGATTTCTTTTTTCAGGAGGTTAAGGGTGATTGGAAGGAGAGAAATGATGTTAACTAAAGGAGCCATAAGGTTAATTATTTTTAATAGGAGAATGAGATGTGAGCAGAGTGAATGGAGTGGGAAGGCTGAGGTTTGGAAATGTGTAGGTCCATTCTGAGACAAAGTGAAAAGAAAATTAATAAAATGATTATTCTAAGAAAACTTATTAAGGGAACAAAAGGTGAGGGGGCTGGGGTTTTTTTTGGTAACTCCTTAGTTGAGGAGGTGGTGAAGGTATAGAAGCTTTAGAAGGATTCTCACTGGCTGTCTTTGCTTGGTTCATGAAAGAATTGTGACTGGAAAACTCATATTTTGTTACATTATTAAATGTTTTGATAGAATTTTCTCTGGGGGGTGGCCTCACTGTATCTAAACCCCACTCAACTATAGAATAAGATAATTCTAATGGAAATTCCAGGAATCTCTCACCACATACGATATATGAGAAGTAGGATGGAGTTGGGTTCAGGCTCCATGCTTTTTGCCTCTGGATAATATTTATAAACAAGGAGTCCTACTCTGTCTCTAAAAAGAACAGTCAACATAGTTTTATGAGAGCTGCTTTTCTGGTATAATTACTCTAATGTTGTATTTATCCTCAAGGTCAGTAGTGGCCATTAAAAAAGCTGTCCCTTTCCCTGGAGAACAGCATCCTCCCCCGACAAATAATTTCTGTTGGAAGAACATTCTGTAAGTCCATGTTCTCACTACAAATATTATCCAGTGTAGCACTGAAGGACGTTTTAAAAACAAAGTCCTTTTGGATCTCTCTGAGCCAAAATGTCTTAGACTTAATTCCTTTTCCACAAAATAAGAAACATCTTTTGGATTGAGGATTAGTCTTGCAATTCCTAATCTCCTTCTTCACAGATGTTTTTATTTAGTTTTGGTCCCCGTGTCTGAATGAGGGATTTGAATAGATGGCCTCTAAGTTCCCTTCCATTTCTAACATGCTGACTCTTTGAGTCTGGGTGATTACAGCTATTGTGTCTTATTTCCTTGGTATACACTAAGCTTCTTGAGGATAAATAGGGAACATGTTTTATTTGTCTTTGGGTCCCCCAAAACATGTAGGCTGGAGAGCCTGTATAAGTAAATCTCTGTTACTGAAAAAAAATGTAAGTTAATTAAATAAATAGGAATACCCACAAATATCATAGCATAGCCTAGAAATATTTTCTTAATGAGAAGTAGAAAAGAAAGGCTCTTCCAGGTGGACAAAACACCTAAGTACATGGTTTGATTCTCAAAGCACCAAGGCAGAGGCACTGGCTCATCAGATAACCAAACTCTTCTGGCCGTGTGCTTTTGTGCAGAACCCAACCTCCATAACTGTGCTGGGCATGCCTGCCACTGACACACAGCATCTTAGCTCCAGTGAAGCCTGAGGAGCAGGCTTCCTCATAGCTCCCTCATGGTTCTGCATGTAAGTCAAGGGGACAGCTGTCCTGGGAGCCACTACACCACTAACCTAAGTATCTAGACCACAGCCACAAAATGATATACAACCTCCTCCAATATACTGTTAGGGATCAACACCACCCTATATTATGTCTCTGTTTACCTCAGACACCGGCAGAAGCCTCACCATTCCTCAACTATTAATCTCACAGTATTTTGTTCCAATTCCTTTTTCTCTTATATCCATATCACTGGTCCTCCTATATCTGTGTCTTTATGAATTAGCTTACTCTCCCTATCTTTTTCTTCTTCTCTTTTCATTTCTACCACTTCCTGGACTTCAATGAAATTGAACTGTACCTCAAATAAGAAAAAATAAATATAGTTTTCTTTACTTGTATCCTGTGGATCTCAGGATCAAAAAGTAATTTAGTCTTCCCTTTTGCTATACATGGTTATTTTCAGATTAACAAGCCTCCTTGGTTTCACAAAATTAATTTATCCATTAAAACTCACGTCCTGGATATAACACATGGCAGATACTATTAGTTGCTACGCATTCCTTGCTTTTCTCCAAAAGAAAGAAAACTGATTTTGAATGGAGCAAAAATATGCCCAGGTTTAAAGGAAAAATTAAAATTTAAATTGAAGCTAAGACTAGCTATGTCACATGGTTTTAGTTAATGTGTTGAAAACAGAAAATACTGGACAGAATTCGCAAGAACTCACTTGAAATGGGGGAAGAGTCAGCTGGCTCTCTCATTTTGTACCCCTCCTCTCTGTTCTTGCTGAGTGTAATGCTAACTTGATGATGGATCTTGATAACCATGAGGCAGCAGGTGTGGAGGCAAAAACCACAAGCTAAAGATGGTTTAAAGGAAGGATAAAAGGAGGCTATTGCCATAATGTGGCTACTGTTATCAGCCTGGAGAGCTTACATCCAGGCTTCTGGTTATGCAATGAAAACAAAACTCTTTCTTTATTTAATCCATGTTTGAAGCTAAATAAAACAAAACTGTCTTCTCCCTCCTGGCTTTTCCTCCTATGCTCCAAGAACTTCAACTGCAAGATCACAATCTTCCATTCATTGTGTCATCTGTATTCAGGGGAAAGCCCCCCTGAATCTCCCTTCAGTTGACATTTCCACCAGGGATTTAAAAACACTCATTTATAATTAGCTTTGCGTCAGTCACTCCACCAATGATTCACTCAGAATTTCATCATTACCAGAAACTTCTCCACCTGCAAGATCTCAAATCCAAACCTTCCGTTTTCTGACACCATCTCCTATTGTTTGAGATTAACTGATCAAGCAATCCCATTAAAATAATCTTTTGACCTCATCAGATAATCAATTGATTGAACTCTACTTTCTCATCAGTCTTCAAATCGCTCTTCTATTTATTTTCCTACTTTAGTCCCATGGTTGGGCTCCATGGGACTAAAGTATGATTACTCTTGCAAACACTCTCTTGACTCCCGATTTCTCCAATGTATTCTTATAGCAAAACCTAATTCTAATTTCACCAAGCAACTAAAAGTTCTTGAAGAGAATCATATAGGTTCTCACACAGGAGAGACAGATTTCATGTTAAATCTGTGATCAGTAACTTCAAATGGGTACTTGGCCCTCCCCAGAAATTCTACTAGTTTGCTCTACTAAGTTCAGTTTCCCACTTGCTGAAATGACTATCTCATACCTTCTCCTCAAGGCCTTGCACCGCATCCATACTTCACTTCAGGGTGAATCCTTCAGAAACAAACACCTTCACATTTCTATTACTGCATACATGTACCCTTGCTCCCAGATACAGGGCTTTGCTCCTTTCTATATAATCTCCCTCTATCTTCATCATCAGTTTTTCCCTTCCTTTTGGCTCATTCTCCATGATCACATAACCATGCTCCAGTCTCTCTTCAAGAACCTACCCTTAATCTCACCCCTACCACCAACCACAGCTCCCTATATCTCTCTCCTCCCCATTATGGCCAAAGGTCTTTTAAGAATTTTTCCATATCTAATCTCCATGCCTTCGCCTTCTATTTACTATTCATATTTCTTTTTCTTTAATTTTTGTGTTATTGTTGCTATTTGCTTTTTGGAATTGAGCTTTAAAAAGTGTTTGCTTTAGTGCAGTTGGTAATATAGCAAACATTCATGTACTCATGACCTAGAATCAAAAATTGCCAAATTTTGTCTGTTTTTTTTTCCCAGATTCTTCATTACTTTGTGGTTTTAAACAAAGAAATCATTACAGGTGAAGTTGAAATCTCCTTTGTTCTCTACCCTAGACACACTTTCTTCCATTATCAAGAAAACCATTATGATGCATTTAGTTTGCTTTCAAATAACCTTTTATAATTTACTACAAACACACACACATATATCCACAAACAATCTAAAGTTAGTTTTGCATATTTATTTTAAAATATACATAAAATGGAATGATTCTGAAGCTTTCTTTTTGCCTTAACCTTAGATTCTTGAGATCTACCCATGTTGGTTCATATTGATCTATGTCATTCATTGTAAATGCTGTATGTATTTCATCTCATATGGTCAAAATCATTTATTTGAAAGACTGCATAGTATAATGGTTGAAAGCAAGTATTCTGGAGCCATGCTGCTTGGGTTTACTCCAAACCCATGTTGCTAACTAGCTATGTGACCTTAGGCAAGTCATCCAAACTCTCTGATGTCAGTCACTTCATCTATAAAATATAGTTAATGGATGTAGCTACATTTTGGGATTAAATGATTTAACTCATCTAAAGTACCTAGAATCTTTCTGTCTCATAGTAAACATGCAACACTAGTGTGTCAGTGGGAAAACATATGGCACACTCGAATTAGGATAATTGGAAGAGGGTTTACTTATAAAGGAGCAAATTACAAAAGTGTAGTTAGAGAATAGGAGGAACACAAAGAATAGTACCTTTACCCATGACAGCAGCTGCGAGAGGGAGCTGTTAACATTTCTATGCCAGAATGAAAGCAAACATTAGAAAACAAATTAATCCTATAAATAAATTGAAATCTCTTCCCCAGTCTTCTTTCCCCCACTTTCCTAAGGGAATTATTAGGCATTTGGGTTATATCCAAACTACATTTAAAAGTTTTCAGGCCAGGCACAGTGGCTCACACCTGTAATCCCAGCACCGTGGAAGGTCGAGGTGGGAGGATCACTAGAGGCCAGAAGTTAGAGAACAGCCTGGTAAACATAGTGAGACCCCATGTCTATTCATTTAAGTAATAATAATTAATTAAAATAAAATACAAATTTTATACACACTCCTACATGCAGACACCTAAACCTTTTTAGAGAAAAAGGTTGCCAGAGCCAGGCAGAAGTCATGTAATGAAGGCCTCCCAAAGGCATGTTCAGTGGAGCACTGATTCTGTAGGATGTTAGTGGGTTTCTTGCCAAATAAGCTTATAAACAGTGTTTAAAAGAAAATTAAACATTTTTTTTTTCACCAGGACTTCTTAGAGTTTTACCTGTGCTAATGTGGGAGTCAGGAAGAAACCCATGAAGAGCGCTCCTTACCCATCACATCCCCTTGTCGAAGGTTGCCAAATGCACGGGAGGCAGGGAGGATTTGCTATCCTGAAGACTTGCAAAGTCAGGAGAGGGGGACATGAGGCACCATTTGAGCTTCAACTCTCTTGCAGCCTAGTGGGCCTAGTGAAACCTCTTGGCCTGGGAAATTTGAACCACGTGAAAAGTGACAGTGCAAAGACTCACAAAGCAGATGGGCTCCAGCCCTCACAGATTTCCCTTACTGTCTTGTGAAGGAAACAAATCAATAAGATCCATAAATAAACATTTTTTACTTTGTCTCCTTACAGATCAACTCTATGGTGTGTAATAACTAGGCAGATTGACTTCAGCTATAGATAGCACGGTGGAGAGTTATAACCTGTCAGCAAACTACTTTTAGGAGATTTTTTATAGGTCGTCATTTGCAATCACAAAAACTGTGCTGAATATAAGAACAGTTACTCTAATACTGAATTCACTGAAGATATTATCATGTAAGACTCAAATAAGTGTCAAGTATTTTGCAGATAACTTTGTAGGACCATTGTGAGCATGCTATGGGCTCCAGGGTTCTCAGCTTGTGATTGGCCCTGAGAAAGGGTAGATAAAGTTACTTTAAAGTCATTTTAGATGAAATTCAATTTGAAATAAATTTTGATTCACAGTGACCTTGCCAACTAAACTTCACAACCCCCAAGTATTCACGTTACAGTTGGCTTCATAAACTCCACTGGGTTTTTAATGTCCACTCAAAGTGTGGTCCTTAGCTAATGCAGAAACAGAAAACCAAATACCACATGTTCTCACATGTAAGTGGAGGATAAATGATGAGAATGCATGAACACAAAGAGGGGAACAACAGACACAGGGGCCTACTTGAGGGACGGGGTAGAAGGAGAGGATTAAAAAAAATAACTATTGAATACTAGGCTTAGTACCTGGTTGGTGAAATTATTTGTACAACATACCTCAATGACACAAGTTTACCTATATCACAAACCTGCACATGTATCCCTGAATCTAAAATAACAGTTAAAAAAATAAAAAGACTCAACTGTTCAGTTCACCTCCCCTATGGAACAGAACCAAAACAATCATGCCTTTACTCTGAGTTTTTTGCATGAAGGAACACTGTTGAAGAATGGTCCCTGAAAGACATCAGCACGGGCACTTTTCCTCCCATCAAAGAGAAGGAATTTGGGCCCTAAAACAGAGCACTATTGGCATCCTTCCACAAAATGACTATGCACATTCTTTCCTATAAATTATAACATTAAACAAAACCATTATTTAAGACTAATATTTGTACATACATTGATATGCCAATGAACACTGTGCATCTGTAAGATGAGAATACCCTGTGAAATGTTTCCTGAGGATATTTTTCACTGAGGTTTTGTTACTTTGTTTTGTCAGACACTTCTTTCCTGGGCTAGTGTTCCTTAGACTTTATTTTGGGAAATAATGCTGAGAGAAGAGCAGAGAACCTGCAACCTTGATGACATTGTTGAGCTACTGATTAAAGTATCCTGAACCTGACTTCTACCACTGCATGAAACTTCTGATATGTGGTTTATTAAATCTTCTTATTGGTTAACACTGTTTGAATTGGGACTTATGTTATTTGGAACATAAACTAACAAAGAGAAAATTGGTACACAGATTAGGGTACTGTGAGTAACAGATTGTAAATTGCAGAAGTGATTGGATGCAAGAGGTAAGATATGGAGCCATGAGGAACCCTCTATTTATAATGTTGATTTGTGTTGACGATTTATCATGCCTGGAATAGAGACAAGCTTGGGCTAAAAGTGACCTGTCTACAAAAAAAAAATGTGGGAAATATGGTTTTGCCATACTTAGTCCACCTGCAGCCAAGTGAACTAAGCATCTGACAATTTGGAGCTATGCAGGTTTGAAAAGCTAAGCGTGACCCATGAGTTCTTCATCAGGACTCCACGTGTGTTGGGTGCTTTGAGAGCCTGTTGATAAAACTGAAAGCATATGTGAACTTGAATGAGAGAAAAGTGATATCTTTCTTTTCATTAACCTCTAACTGAAATTTAGCATTTCCTATAATTATAAATGTGGAACCAACAAACCCACAGATGGATATTTGTAATTTGTCACCAACAGAATTCACAGATGTTTTCATGTCACATTATGGCTGTCACAAATATCTTAAAATATCATTTACATTTAAAACTATTTTTTAAATTTTAGTAGATCCACGGCTACATATTAATTTTGCATATCTTAAATATTAATTTACATGAATTATAGACACCTATATTATATCATGTGTTTTTAATAGTTTCACAACTATATTTCAATTTATTTTTTTTCTGTGCATTATGCATTTTATTTTATGCAAAATAAAATATGTAAAAATAAAAATAAAAAATATAGAAAATAGTAAAAAAAATTTATGTAAAAATATCATTCTGAGAAAGAGTCTATAGGCTTCACCTACATTCCCCAGGTGTTTGTGGCATAAAAAAGTTTAGGAATCTTTACCCAAGGTAAAATTAGTGAGAGAAACTATGGGAAAATAGGAGATTTAGGAATGGGATTATGGTAAAAGACAAACAGATTGCCTCAGGATATTCTCCAGCATTTCCTAAGAAGTGTTCTCTACCTGACAAAAGGACCAAATGTATCTATTGTGAAGATGTAATTGGGAAACAGCTGGGGATCAAGAAGCAGATTATGGTAGTGCTTCTACATCCAAACTATTGTCTATAATTGCGTGAGGACCAGAGGGATGGGCTGGAGTCAAAGCTTGTTGCTGGGAGACTGGAATTCTCAAACTCAATGACTCTTATCTGGAAAGAATTTATGGCTCTCAGTAAAGTAAATAGATCAGCAGCTCACTACATTTTTATTATATTTTATTTATTTGTCTTACTCTTTATTGAGGTGTAATATGCATACAGAAATGTATTACAAGTGTAGAGCTCTATGGATTTTCACAAATTTAACACACTCGTACAACCAGCACCCAGATTAAGAAACAGCACTAAGAGCACCCCAGAAGCCCTGCCTGTTCTCCCTCTTTGTCCTATTCCTGTAGTATGTTGACGGTAAAAAACACAGTTTAGTTTTGCTGGTCTTGGTTATTTTCATATAAATGGTATTGTATAGTATGTACTCTTTTGTATCAGGCCTCTTCATGAAGCTTGGGAAACGAATCCATACTTTTGCATCTTGTAGTTTTTTCATTTTCATTGTTATATAAGCAGAGATTTAAAAAAATGTGATCTGGGGACTCCTGAGATTCCTGCAACCTTTTCCAGTGTGTTCACAAGATCTAAACCATTTTTATAAAATGGTACTATATAATATGTCTCTTCATTCTCATTCTCTCATGAGTGTACAGTGGAGTTGTCCAGAGGCTACATGATATGTAGATGGTGTTCATGCATTCCTGTTTTCAAAATTTTCTCAGTTTTAATTTCCAATATGATAAATGCCATAGATGCAACAAAATATAAAATATATAAACAAAAGTTCCTTGGGTTCTGCAAAAATTTTTTAAAAACATGTCCTGAGACCAAAAAGCTTGAAAATCATTACTGTAATTTTGTGACTATACCACAATTTATTCTTCATTACATTGTTGATAAGCATTGGGTTTTTCTAATTTTTGGCTATTATGAATTCTGCTTCTATGAATGTGTCTTTTGGTGAACATATGGACTCCTTTCTGTTGGCTATATATACCTAGGATTGGTATTGCTGGGACATGGAGTATATATTTAGTTTCTAGTAGATACCACCAGTTTTTCAGAATGTCTGTACCAATTTACACTCCCATCAGCAATCTATAAAACTTTCACTTGTTCTACATTCTAATCAACACTAGATACTGTTTATACTTTTAGCTATTCTTTTGCTTGTTAAGTGGTATTATATCAGGGTTTTAATTTGCATTTCTCTGAAACAAGTGAATTGAGCACCTTTATATGTGCATATTAACCATTTAAATATTCTTTTGTAAATTGTTCTGTTATTCTATTTTTCTACTGGGTTGTGTACCTTTTTCTTACTGAGTTGTAGGAGTTCTTTTCCTTTTTAAATGTCTTTTTCTGCATCCATTAAAATAATCATATGTTTTTCTCTCAATATTGATATAACACTCATTCAATCCACAGACTCCATTCAAATTTCACTAAGTATCCAAACTTTCTATTTCAGAATCACGTGTGTGTTGCATTTAGTCATCATATTTTATGGATCTCCTTCAATCTGCAATAGCTCCTCTTTTCCTCTCTTTTACGTGTTTGACAGTTTCAAAAAGTCCAGCTCTTTAATTCTTTATGATGACTTTCAAACTTAGTCCATCCGATATTTCAACACCACCAATTCTATAACAAGCCACAAAATTGATGCTGTGCTCTTGTGGTAGTCTGAATGATGCCCTCCTCCCTCAAAGATGTCCATGTCCTAGTTCTAAGAACCTGTAAACATGTCACCTTATATGGTAAAAGGGATTTTGCAAAGGTGATTAAGTTAAGAATAAGAATCTTGAGACAGGGAAATTAACCTGGATTATCTCAGTGGGTCCAATGTCATCACAAGGTCTTTACAAGAGGAAGGCAGGAGGATCAGAATTAGTAGAAGCAGATCTGATGATGGAAGTAAAAGTTTGGAGTGGTGCAAGGAAGCGGTCATGGAAAGCAAGGAGCCTTTAGAAGCTGAAACAGTCCAGTAATCACTCTTCCCGATGTCTCTGAAAGGAACACGGCCCTGTTGTGACATTCACTTTAGACTTCTGAGAATAAATCTGTGCTTTTTCAGGCACTAAGTTTGTGGTAATTTGTTACAGCACTAGTAGGAAACTAATAGGTTCTTTTTAGTGAATTACATCAGGAGATGCTCTGTGTCAGCCCTTCCCACCATTTGTACATATGTATGCAAAATGATACCTTTTATGGCTATCAGCCAACTTCTTTCCTCAGTGTAATGCTGTAGGGAACAAGAAGACTATTAAGATCTCTGTAGAGACTGGGTACGGTGGCTCACACCTATAATCCCAACACTTTGAGAGGCCAAGGCGAGAGGATCACTTGATGTTAGGAGTTCGAGACCTGCTTGGCCAACGTGGTGAAACTCCACTCTACTACAATACAAAAATTAACTGGGAGTGGTGGTGTGTCCCTGTAGTCCTAGCTACTTGGGAGGCCAAGGTAGAAGAATGGCTTGAACCCAGGAGGCAGAGGCTGCAGTGAGCCAAGATCACACTAGCCTGGGCAACAGATCAAGACTATGTCTCATAAATAAATAAATAAATAAATAAATAAATAAATAAATAAAATCTCCATAGAGTGTATTATGGCCGAAGGCAGTCAAACTGATATAGCCTTGAGGCAAGATTGTGAAGTTTTACTCTTAGTCATACCAGATAAAAAGAATTTGCTTCTGATGTTTGTTGCAAATTAGTGTAGAGAAAAAATATTTGCCAGCTCACTTGCTGCATGCCACTTATCAGGGAGTTGTGCTGATTTATTTTAGTAAAGTTACTATATCTAGAAGAGCAGCTGCAATTGGAGTTGCTTCCTGATCAAGTTTATAATCTACAGCCATTCTCTAAGATCCTTTTGCAAATGCCAATCATGTGACTTAAATTAGAATAACAGAGCTGTCAACATCTCTACATCTTTTAAGATTTTTATGATGAGGTTAACCTCTACAGTTCTCTCAGAAACCCAGTATTTTTATGATTTACTAACATAGTAGAAAATAGAGATTCCATAGGTTTTCACTTGGCCCTTCCTATAATAATGATCTTTACTCAAATGGTCAGATATCCAATGTGGGGTATCTGCCAGTTGCCAATACATCTTTTTTTTCAGTTTTTTATTCAGGAAGCAGAGAAATAATGATGGACTTACTTGGCCAAAATTCAATATATTACCTCAGGGGTCCCCAACCCCCAGGCTGCCTGATCAGTACCAGTTTGTGACCTGTTAGGAACCGGGCCACAGAGCAGAAGATGAGTGGCTGATGAGTGAGCATTATCACCAAAGCTCCACCTCCTGTCAGATCAACAGCAGTGTTAGATTCTCATAGGATCATGAACCCTATTGTGAACTGTGCATGCGAGGAATCTAGGTTGCACACTCTTTATGATAATCTAATGCCTCATGATATGAGGAGGAACAGTTTCATCCCAAAACCACCAACCCCCCACCCCACTTACATGGAAAAATTGTCTTCCATGAAACCGGTCCCTAGTGCCAAAAAGATTGGGGACCATTGTATCACCCGACCTCCATAAGCCACTACCATGACTGGTGAACCAAAGTGGTGATTGGATCCTCAACAGGCAGTATTTAGTAATTCCTAAAAGATCTGGGTTCTCCTTTTCTCCATGTATAGCTATCTTATTAAATAGCCACAGGTCCCTTTACAGAAAGCTTAGAAGAATCTTTACGGTGTATACTTGTGACAGAGCAACAGAGAAGATTCTCAAGGAGACCTGACCTCTCAGCACTCAAAGGACTTGGACTGTGAACTGGCTTAGGTGTGGAGACTAGGTTAAAGACCCCTGTCTTTGTTGAGATGACCAAAGTCAGGTTTCCGACCAACAGAACTGGAATTTTTCCTATTATGTAAAGCAAAATTTTAGTGAGCTGCTTCTCTATTTATATTTTTATTTATTTATTTATTTATTTTTTGAGACGGCCTCACTCTGTCACCCAGGCTAGAGTGCAGTGGCATGATCTTGACTCACTGCAACTTCCGCCTCCCAGGTGCCTCAGCCTCCCAAGTAGCTGTGATTACAGATGTGCACTATACACACCAATATACTAATTTTTGTATTTTTAATAGAGACGGGGTTTTACCATGTTGGCCAGGCTGGTCTCAAACTCCTGACCTCAGGTGATCCTCCTGCCTCAGCCTCTCAAAGTGCTGGGAATACAGATGTGAGTCACTGCGCCCAGCCTCTATTGATTTCTTCAAGATTAACTGGCCACTACAAAGTCTTCTGAGTCAGAAGAATTCTGACCACCACTGTGTCCCTGTTGCCTATTACAATAAAAGTACCCACTTTGTCATATGTGATAAAGCATTGCCAGTTGACCACTTCTATCCCAGGACTCTTAACAATCTCAATGAAATCAGAGAGTCCATCTTAATGGTGGCATCTCCCACTGCAATCACAGGGTGATAGGGTACAGATATAGTTCAAGCTGTTAAGGATGCTGCTGCTCCTCCCACTAATGTATTAATGCCATGGGGAAGAAGAAATTGCTACCTGAACCCCATTAAGGGATGAAGTATAGGGGTTGGTGGGTGTGTAAGGCACAAATGATAAATCTTTTTCAGCATTCCTATATCTCCAAACCTTTGGCTTCCTTTCTCTTTAAGCTGGGAAAGATCTAATATCTCACCCTCATAAGACATAGCCCAAGTTTTAATCAATCCACCAAATACACTTTTATCACTACTTCCAGCTGTACTGTAGAGTATCTGGCAGGAGAACTCATCAATAAATTAGACACAACCCAAGGTTATATTCCATACTCCTTGATCTACACATTCTGCCAATTTGAATTACATAAATTAGCAAAACCTTGCAATTATCTTGGCGTATAAGCTATTTCCTCCCAGGTCAGACTTCACACTTGCCGCCATCCAAATTTGCTGAGATTGAAGTCTATTTATGGGTCTGGGAGCAACATAAGGTCATGGTGGTAAGACTTTTTGAATTTTATTTTGTTTTTAATGAATACATAATAATCTCACATATTTATATGGTATAGTGTAATGTTTTGGTACATGTATACGTTGTGTAATGATCAAATCATGGTAATTAGCATGTCCGTCACCTCAAACACTTGACATTTCCTTGTGGTGAAAACATTCAAAATCCTTTCTTTTAACTGTTTTGAAATATGCAATACATTATTGTGAAATACAGTCACCCTACTGTGCAATAGAACACCAGAACTTATCCCTCCTATCTAACTGTTAACCAACCTCTTTCCATGCCCTCCTCCTCCCTCCCCTCCCCAGCCTCCAGTAACCACTGGTTTCCTCTCTACTTCTATGAGATCAACTTATTAGATTCCACATGTATGAGACCATGTGGTATTTGTTTTTCTGTGTTTGGCTTATTTCACTTAACATAATGTCCTCTATGTTCATCCATGTTGTTGCAAATGACAGGAGTTCATCCTTTTAATTGCTGAATAGTATTCCATTGTGCATATATACCACATTTTTTGTATCCATTCATCTGTTGATGGACACTTACATTGGTTCCATATCTTGGCTGTTACAAATAGTGCTGTAATAAAGATGGGAGTGCAGATATCTCTTCGACATGCTGATTTCATTTCCTTTGGATATATACTCAATAGTGGAATTGCTGAGTCATATGGTAGTTCTATAAAAAGGAACCTCCATACTGTTGTTTGTAATGGCTGTACTAATTTACATTTCCACCAACAGTATATAAGAGTTCTCCTTTCTCCATATCCTCACCAGCATTTATTTTTTATTTTTGACAACAGTCATTCTAACTGAAGTGAGGTGATATTTCATTCTGCTTTTGATTTACATTTCCTTGATGATTAGTGATGTGGGACCCTTTTTCATATATTCTTTAGCCTTATGTGTCTTCTTTTGAGAAATATATATTCAGATATTTTGCCCATCAGATTTATTTTTTTGTTATTGAGTTTTTTGAGTTTCTTATATATTCTGGATACTAAGCCCTTATAAGATACATAGTTTGTAAATATTTTCTCCCATTCTATAGGTTGTCTCTTCACTCTGTTGATTGCTTTCTTTGCTGTGCAGAAGCTTTTTAGTTTGATGAAATCCCATTTGTCTATTCTTACTTTTGTTGCCTATGCTTTTGGGGTCTTGTTCAAAATATCCTTGCCTCGATCAAAATAATGAAGTGTTTCCCCTATGTTTTTTTCCTCTATGTTTCATAGTTTCCATTGGGGTGGGTTTTGAGGATAATGAGCATCTAATTAAGGTTATTAAAATTTATTCAAGCAAGAGAAGACTAGCTTCCTCAGATACAAAAGGGAAGACTGTTCCCACTATCAAGGAAGAGTCACAGTGAGTCAGGGTTCAATATGCTGAGATAGCTGAGTCCATCCAGATTTACCCATCCTCATGGATCCATTACTTTCCAATGGATCCATGGAGGCTCAAAGTTTCACATGAGAAACTTGGGGAGGCTATGACACTTCTGCAACCTATAAAATTAAATCTTGTGTTTGGTTTTTGAAAATATTGACCTTCTGGCTACAAAATTAGAGACTTTTTTAGGGCTCTCTCACCATGATTCAAGCTTAGTGTTTAAACATCTGAGTTTGTCATTCTCTTGAACTGCTTGAATACACCCACCCACACCCCCTACCCACCCCCCACGCACACATATCATAGTCCTTGCAGAACTTACTACTAAGTAACTGCCATAGAGTTAAGTGTATGAGATACTTGGTACCCTGAGGCACTTGCTGCACTAGACACACCAGTCCAATCAATCACAAATAATAATTTTACTATGATGACACTGAATTTCATAAATTACCAGCATCTCATTTCCCAAGGTCAGAATCTCAGCACTGAATTCAAGTCCAAGGAATTACCAAACCAATGCCAAAATTCCATCTTCAAAGGACTATGTCCTGAGACAATATTGATTCCAATTTCTGATTCAATTCAGTCAGAAGGTCAAAATCACAAGTAATTTTTTTTTTTTTTTTGGATATGGAGTTTTGCTCTGGTTGACCAGGATGGAGTGCAATGGCACAATCTTGGCTCACTGCAACCTCCGCCACCCGGGTTCAAACGATTCTCCTGTCTCAGCCTCCCGAGTAGCTGGGATTACAGGCGTGCGCCACTATGCCCAGCTAATTTTGTATTTTTGGTAGAGATGGGGTTTCTCCATGTTGGTCAGGCTGGTCTTGAACTCTCGACCTCAGGTGATCCGCCCGCCTTGGCCTCCCAAAGTGCTGGTATTACAGGCATGAGCCACCGTGCCTGGCCAGAGGTCAAAATCACAAGTAATTTTAACAGAAAAGATTCAATATGAAAAACTGTCAATTAGGTATAAAAATTGTTCACTGGGTACATTTAAAAGCAAAAAAGTAAACACAAAAGTATCACTAGGGTAGAAACTGCAGGAAGCAGCTACCACCTCTAGAGTTGGGGGAATAAGGTATCTGGTTGGAGTTAAACTTAAAAGTTTGAATGAGTGGCCCCTTGGACCTGTAGCCCACACCTTTGAGGAGGAAGCACAGCTCAACTGATGCTAGAGTCTCTAGTCTCCAAAAAGGAGCATGTTGGGATTGGGACTAAGACTTCTGAAAAACAAACCTGTTCCATAAATCTGTTGTGGTTTTTGAGATGCACCACCACCCTAATAAGGATGCTCAATATATTAACCAAAGAATGTTCCAGAACTCAAATTTGTTCATAAAGCAAATGCCAACTATGGGTACAAAGAAGAACTAACTAGAGAATTATCTTTTCTAATCAACAATAGAAGCATGATTACAAATAGGGCTAAGTTTTATGTGATGTGTGAGTCTTTGGAGATGATTGCTATTATATCCAGTGGGAAAAAAGTGTTTCAAGTAATTAGCATTTTATTTTTATCTATGCATAACTTCTTTACTCCATAAGTACCCTTAAAGACCAAAAGTTGTTTTGCATTTCTCGTCCACTTGAGTTTTTAAGGATTATCATTCTAAATGTTGGGCATTTTTAAAAGTGATATAACAAAGTAAGAGGAGTGATAGCCCTAAGTGACAATTAGAAAAAACTACTCTCACAACCTCCAATGCTTGATAGCATGGCCCAAGATATCACCATCTTTCCTTTGAGTTAATGATTTAGCCTCTTAAATGTTTACCATTCCTACACACTTGTCTTTTTTAGTCTATTCTTAACACACCCATCAGAGTGATCATGTTATGGGAAGAGCTAAGTCACTGTATGGTCACATCTTTGCTCAAAACTTCCTGATGGCTTTCCATCTTGCAGAATATAAGGTGTATTTGCTGTTCTCATGCTTCTGTGAAGAAATACACAAGAGTGAGTAATTTATAAAGAAAAGAGGTTTAATTGACTCACAGTTCCGCATGGTTGGGGAGGCATCAGGAAACTTATAGTCGTGGCACAAGGCACCTCTTCACAGGGTGGCAGGAGAGAATAAGTGCAAGGCAGGGAATACCAAATGCTTATACAACCATCAGATCTTGTGAGACTTATTCATTATCGTGAGAACAGCATGGGGGAAACCACCCCCATGATTCAATTACATCTAGCTGGTACCATTCTTAAAACATGGGGATTATTACAATTCAAGGTGAAACCTGGATGGGGACACATAGCCAAACCATATCATTCCACCCCCGCCCCTCCCAAATCTCATGTCTTCACATTTCAAAACACAATCATGCCCTTCCAACAGTCCCCCAAAATCTTAACTCATTCTAGCATTTACTCAAAAGTCCAAGTTCAAAGTCTCATCTGAGACAAGGCAAGTCCTTTCCACTTATGAGCCTGTAAAATCAAAAGCAAGTTAGTTTATTCCAAGATACAATGGGGGTAAAGGCACTGGGTAAATGTTCCCACTCCAAATGGGAGAAATAGGCTGAAACAAAGAGGCTACAGCCCCCATGTAAGTCCAAAATCCAATAGGGCAGTCATTAAAACTTAAAATTCCAAAATGATCTCCTTTGACTGCATGTCTCACATCCAGGTCACCATGATGCAAGAGGTGAGCTCCCACAACCTTGGGCAGCTCCACCCCTGTGGCCATGCAGGGCACAGCCCTATTCCAGGTTGCTTTCACAGGGGGCACTAGGTGCCTGTGGCTTTTCTAGGTGCACAGTGCAAGCTATTGGTGGATCTACCATTCAGGGGTCTGGGGTCTGGGGTCTGGAGGATGGTGGCTCTCTTCTCACAGCTCTAATAGGCAGTGCCCCCGTGGGGACTCTCTGCGGGGTCTGCAACCCTGCATTTCCCATCCTCACTGCCATAGCAGAGGTTCTCCATGATGGCTCTGTCTCTGCAGCAGACTTCTGTCTGTACATCCAGGCATTTCCACCCATGCTTTGAAATTTAGGTGGAGGTTCCCAAACCTCAGTTCTTGACTTCTGTGCATCCACAGGCCCAACATTACATGGAAGCTGCCAGGGCTTGGAGCTTTCACCCTCTGAAGCAATGGACTGAGCTGTACTCTGACCCCTTTTAGCTGTGGTGTGGTTAGAGTGGCTGGTATGCAGGGCACCAAGTCCCAAGGCTGCACACAGCAAGGGGGCCCTGGACCCAGCCCAGGACACGATTTTTCCCTCCTAGGGCTCTGGGCCTGTGATGGGAGGGGCTGCCGTGAAAATCTCTGGCATGCCCTGGAGACATTTTCCCCATTGTCTTGATGATTAACATTTGGCTCCTGTTTACTTATGTAAATTTCCGCAGCAGGCTTGAATTTCTCCTCAGATAATGGGTTTTTCTTTTCCATTGCATCGTCCGGCTGCAAATTTTCCAAACTTTCCTCCTCTGCTTCCTCTTCAATGCTTTGCCACTTTGAAATTTCTTCCACCAGCTACCCTAAATCATCTGTTTCAAGTTCAAAGTTCCACAGATCTCTAGGGCAAGGGCGAAATGCCATCAGTCTCTTTGCTAAAGCATAGCAAGAACCACCTTTGCCCCCATTCCCAAGAAGTTCCTCATCTCTATCTGAGACCACCTCAGCCTGGACCTTATTGTCCATATTACCATCAGTATTTTGGTCAAAATCATTCAACAAGTTTCTAGGAACTTTCAATTTTCCCACATCTTTCTGTCTTCTTCTGAGCCCTCGAAATTGTTCCAACCTCTGCCTGTTACCCAGTTCCAAAGTCGCTTCCAAATTTGTTAGTATTTTTACAGCAGCGCCCCATTCTATGGATACCAATTTACCGTATTAGTCCATTCTCACGCCACTATAAAAAAGTGCCCAAGACTGGGTAATATATAAAGGAAAGAGGTTTAATTGACACACAGTTCCATATCGCTGGGGAGGCCTCATGAAACTTACAATCATGGTGGAAGGCATCTCTTCACAGGGCGGCAGGAGAGAGAATGCCAGATTTTTATAGAACCACCAGATCTCTTCAGACTTACTCATTATCATGAGAACAGCATGGGAGAAACCTCCCCTGTGATCCAATTACCTCCACCTGGTCCTGCCCTTGACAAGTGGGGATTATTACAATTCAAGATGAGATGTGGATGGGGACACACAGCCAAACCATACCATCAGGCAAAGTTGGAGTAATAACATTCAAGGTCTCAAGACTGACATATGTTCCCTCCATCCCTAGGTCCAATGACTGCTACCTCTCTGACTCTGTCTTCTACTCCCCTTCCTCTCACTCTGTCCTCACCACACTAGTTTCTTTGCTGTAATTCAGGGCATTTGCCCTTGCAGTTCCATCTCCCTGGAATGCTCTCCTCAGACAGCTACATGGCTGTCTCTCTCACCTCCTTCAGACTTTTACTCAAATATTGTCTTTTCAATGAGACTTTTCCTATGGTTCTAATTAAAATTTCAACACATACACGATATTCTCCTTATGTCCTTCCTACTTTATTGTCTAATTCCTCCCACTAACATTTGGGTTCCTTAAGGGCAGAGCTTTCCATTCCTTTTATTCATTTCTAGATTCCCAGCATCTTCCAGATACCTGATTCATAGTAGGTCATTAACAAATATTCACCAAATTAATAGCTACATGAATGAATGATATAAATAAAATAAACCTGGACTTTATATCTAATTGTTGGCTGATTAGAAACAAGCCTCTCTTCATCTCTTTTTACTTGATTTATTCCTCTGTAAACTAAGGTCATAATACTCCATCAAACTCATGGCTTTCACCATTGATTGTGAATTCATGACATTTCTTAATCAAAAGCATTGAAAGAGGAGATGTTTATAATTAGAGAAAAAATTCAAAATTTTGATCTGGGAGTCAAAAGACCTGGGTTGAAGACATGGAAAAGAGATCTTTGCATTTCATATTAACATAACCATAATTTCCCTTTCTACCTCATAAGATTTTTGTGAACTTTGAAGGAGAGCAGGGAACATAGTAAGTATACAGTCAATATTTGTTTAAATCCTATTTTCTCCCCTATTAGCCAGGCCAAAAAGAGAAAAAATGTTATAGTGATAATGCTAACAACATCAAGAGGAGCTATTCTTACTTTGTCTCTGGGTGGTTACCTTAGTTGTAAGATACTAAGCTTTTGGTGGATGTAGTACACATAGGCTGATTTGTTTAACTCAGTTTCATCTTCATTGACTCTACCCACACCTTGGCCATACCTGACTATCAATGAAGGCTGTGTCAACTCATGCCTTTCTCGTACTACTTTTAAAAGCAGTCTAAAGTTCAGTATCTGATGACAATTCATTCAGTGATACTATTCTGCCACTAAATTACTTTTACCATTAATTAACTCTGTAAAGGCTAAAAGATTTACAATACTTGATCATTAACCTTCGGGAGCTCATAGCATATTGGATTTATATAAAAAGAAGTGCATAATACATTGACTAATTAGAATAGGGTCCTCTTAAGACAGTTAGCTGATTATTTGTAACAAGTTTCTATAAGCCACATAAGAGGCACAACAGGATATGTTAATCAGATGTCCTTTTAAAAAAATCCATAAAGACACATTACAAAAAATTCAATTCCATTTGTAGTCACTTTTCCCATTATTGATTATAAGATGGCAACAGTAGACTTTCAATGCACTTTGCACAAGTGATTGACATTTGTTTGTCTGGCAAAGTCAAGTCAGTCTCCATTCTCTGGCCAATACAGCAGAGTGGAGGTGGAGTGAGAGAAACTGCATAAATGTCAGAAGCTGTGGGAGACCAGAGGGACAGGCTAAAAGTACAAAGATAACATTTAGAGAAACTTTTCCCACATTTTTATCTTTTTAATATTAAATTACAATTAAAAAATGAAAAAAATTACCTCTTAGCAGACTCTGACAACTATAATAATCCTGTGCATTTGCACACATTTATGTACTTAGAGCTGCACAAAACCCATGAAATAACCAGAGCAGTTATTATTCCCATTTTACAGGCAAGAAAACAGAGGCATGGAAATGACAGTTGGCTGGTTAAATTTGTGTATTGGAAAAAGACAAGAGTTTGTGTTTATGTTAGGAGGGACTCGGAGAGCAGTATGTTTTGGGGGAGTAACCCAGGAGAACCTTAGCTTTTGTGATCCCCAGAAGTAATCTCCTAGGAAAAACACTTTGCCTGGAGAATTTAACAATAGTAAACTAAACAATGTTCCAGGAATAAACATTGGGTCTATTTTTAGTCCAGTGGTATGCACAAGGCTAGAGTAAGCCTGAAGGAATGTTTTGTGTGATGGAGAATAAACTGAACTTATTTGGTGCTGTTGCCTTTTGTCCAAGCCCTTGTCCTAGAGTCCCCAGGACCATTTATGCTTATTAGTCCTCCTTTATCTGGTGCCCTGGGAAGAAACAAGTGGTAAAAATTTAAAAAAAAAAAAAAAAAAAAAAAAAAGGCTAAATAGGACATGTTCTTATCTTCAGGGTTAAAATTGTTACTTCATTCAAAACAATTGGGAAATAGCAGGCCTTTCACCTTTCCTTGTTATCACTATATGTGCAGAAGTAAAGTACTCCCACTACTACAGTAGTTGCTAGAACCCAAATAATGTAGTTTCTGTATTTAAGAGTAAAATCGGAGAGGCTGATATGCAAAGAAAATAAACCAAAAAAACCCAGAAGTTATGAGACCTGGACTATAGAGACATTTTTTCCCTCTAATTGTATACCCTTGGGTGATTAATTTACTTTTATTAGTACTCCATTGCTTTGTTTTGTTTTCTTGTGAAATGTAAAGATGGCGGGGCTGGGGAAGGATGGGCACTGAACTAAGTGATTGCTTATACTTGATATAGCACTCTAATTCTTTGAGAGTTTTTTTGCTAGAAGGCTATGGGATGAAGATTGGTCAATTGTCCATTTAAAGTAGAAGCAATTTTCTGAATTGCTTATTTGTGATGAGCAGAGACACACAACCTTAGTGTCTCTTCATTCATCGTTCATAGTCAATGAGTTTCCTGTGCCTTCTGAAGCAAATAATGTATATCTGATACATTTCTGGCATTCCGTTCACCGCACTCTTAAAGATAAGTATAAACTTTTTGTAGGAGATGTAGTTATATACACAGTAAGTCTGGGTGAAATATTGGCTGTGGTTTGAAGTTCGCATATATATTAGTGTAGATTGCTTCTTCAGAGATTAGGAAATCTCTCAAGGAGGAAATGTCTCAAGGAGGAAAGGGAGTCAAGTAACAGGTAGAAATGAATGTTATTAAACAGAAGACACGCCCAGGTACAGAACCCTGTCTCTTCAATCTGTTAATATGATGTGCCTTCTATTTCATTAACTTATCAATCAATATAATAGTGTGTTACATACATTAAATATTGTAAGAATTCTGCAGCGGGAGATGTGCATGTGGGCTAGGGTCATCAGAACAGGTTTCAGAGAAGAGATAATTCTACAAGGAATTTGAAGATAAGCAGAAAATGCATAGACAGAGAAAATAAGAATGATTTTTCCAGTATGAAGGATAGTATAGACCAAAATTTTAAAAAAACAGAGTATCTCTTTTAAAACCATTGTATATTGATCAAACTTAGAAAATTTAACATCAAGAGAATAATATTATTTACCATTCAGCCTATGTTCAAATTTTATGTCTTCTGTATCATTTTTTTCCTCTTATTCAAGATCCAATCCAAAATCAATTTCATTATTGTCATGACTCTAATTCCTCAACCTTTATGATGCTGATATTTTTGGAGACCAAAGGTCAATTTTTAGGATTTCCTTTAATTTGGATTTTTAAAAAATATTTCTCCATGGTTAGATCTAATTATGAATCTTGAACAGGAGCACTACTTCAGTGATATTTTTTCTTCTCTGTGCATCATATCAGGAGGTACATGATTAATGACATTAACTTTGTGTCATTGTGTGTCTAGTCATTGATGACATTACTTTGACCACCTGATTAAAATGAGATCTATGGGGTTTTCCCATTTTTCTCTTTGTAATTAATGTGATCTGTAATAGGAGATGTTTTAAAATGATGTAAGCATCCTGTTCCTCATTAAACTTTCCCCAAATAGCTTTCCCATTCATTGAGCAGGCTATTCCTTTGCTTTAAAAATTTCCAGTGGGAGTAGGATTCTTTGGAAATTTCAATCTAAACAGACACATTATTTTAAAATAAATATTTAAATCAATAATCAGTGTCACATGCATCCATGTTAAGAGACCAACAAACAGGCTTTGTGTGAGCAATAAAACTTTTTAATCACCTGGGTGCAGGTGGGCTGAGTCCAAAAAGAGAGTCAGCAAAGGGTGGTGGGATTATCATTAGTTCTTATATATTTGGGATAGGCGGTGGAGTTAGGAGCAGTTTTTGCGGGCAGGGGGTGGATCTTACAAAGTACATTCTCAAGGGCGGGGAGAATATTACAAAGTACCTTCTTAAAGGCAGGGAAGGATATTACAAAGTACCTTCTCAAGGTTGGGGAGGGTGTATTGTACAAAGTACATTCACAAGGGCAGGAGAATATCACAACGTACATTATTGCAAGGGCAGGGACAGTATATTTTCACAAAGTCAATTGATCAGTTAGGGTGGGGCAGGAACAGATCACAATGGTGGAATGTCATCAGTTAAGGCAGGAACTGGCTATTTTCACTTCTTTTGTGGATCTTCAGTTGCTACAGGCCATCTGGATGTATACGTGCAGGTCACAGGGGATATGATGGCTTAGCTTGGGCTCAGAGGCCTGACAATCAGAACTTATTCATTTCCAGTCCCTGAACCTTTGTTTCTGATTCTTGACCTACTGCTGGCTAGGACTTCAAACACAATGCTGAATAGAAGAGATAAGATCACATATCCTTTCCTTGTTTTCAATTTTAGAGAGAATGCATTCTATTAGCTGTAGAATTTTTATAGATGTTCTTTACCAGAGAAAATTTCTTTCTATTTCTATTTTTCTTAGTACTTCTTAATCATCAGTGGGCACTGGATTTTCAAATTTTTACACATCTATTGAGATGATTATATTTTTTCCCCTGGAAAAATCTTCCATTCTTAGAATACAATCCACTTGGTACTGAAATATTTTCCATTTTATATATTGCCTGATTCAATTTTTCAATATTTTCTTAGGGATATTTGTACCTATAATTATGAGGAATAGTGAACTAAATGCTTTTTTTTCTTATAAGAAATGTACTTGTTTATTATTTACATCACAGTTTTGCTGATCTCATAAAACTAGACTTTAAGTGTTCCTTCCTCTTTTGTCTTGGGGAGTATTCATGGAATGGTTTTATTCCTCCATAAAGATAATAGAATTTGTTTGTAAAGCCATCGAACCAGTTTTCTTTGATGAAAGATTTTTTATAACGAAGTCAATCTCTGCTTTCGTTATCTATTATTGTGTAATAAAACACACAAAAACTTAGTGGCCTAAAACAATAACAATCTATGATCTTTTCACATTTCTATGAATTGGCTGGTTTTGTCTGGGCTGCCTTCACCCGGAGGGTTGGCTGAGCTGTGAGCCCCAAGATGCCCCCACTTCCAAGTCTGTCAGTTGGCTCTGGCTAATGGCTCAGGCTTTCTCTCTGTGTTTTCTTTCATCCTAGGAAACCTCAGGAAACTCTTCAAAAAGATTGGAGGTAGAAGATACAAGATATCACCGTGCCAGGCTTCAGAAACTGTACACCATCACTTCTGCCACATTTTGTTGATCGAAACGAGTCACAGAGACATCCCAGATTCAGGACAGGGGTACAAATTCTGCCTCCAAACAGGAGGAGGGGCATGCAGAATATGCGGAGTTGTTGCAACCATCTTTGAAAACAATCTACCACAGCCAATTCAGGCCAGAGTAATTCATATTCCCTCTACATTCTCATTCAATCAGAGCATCAGGCTCAAAATTCTTGATCTCATCATATAAATCTGGTCCAGATACTGATGAGGCACTTTGGATGTAGTTTCTCAAGCACATCTTTGATACCACTCCTCTTAATCTAGATACCTCTGAACAAAAATGACATCATCTCCTCCAATACCTACAATATGTAATGTTGAAAAAGTAGTAGGATATTGGCTACAAACACTCCCATTCAAAAGGTGAAGGACAAGAAACTCATGGAAGAACTGGTCTGTAGCCATTCTTACCTCCAGCCATGGACATGTTGCTCATTTCACCTTCCACAGTAGGGACTATTTCTCGATTAGGGCCCAGTTCTAATCCCTGAAAGTATTAATAGTTCCCTAACCCATGGTTCTTCTCATCTCTTGTTTTTCTCTATCTGGGTCTTTCTTGCTCCGGGTCTTGGTTCTACCCTCTGGAACATCTTTTTTCATAAGCAATGGCTGTGTTGGCAGCTGAGTAGCTCTCTCAGCAAACTTTCAGCCTGTGGAAAGTTAGAAGCCGAGAAGTCTCTTTGATTTTGTAGTATCTCTGATGTTTTTAGTTTAATGTAATGCATCTCTCTTAAAACTTTGTGGGGGTTCTATTATCTATCAGGTTATAGTTCATCTTACAAGACAAAATCCATTCCAACAATTCATTTTTCGGACAGGTTTCTCTCCACTTTAGACATCGTGTCAGGATAATGCCTTTAAAATTCTCAGGAGCTTTTTTGCCAAGCTAAGAGAGTCTAGCAAGCATAGCCATAAATCTTTTCAAGGATTTTAACAAAAGGTTTATAGTCTTGCCCTTGATTTGATCTAGATTCTGAGGCTATTTCTTACTTTGAGAATATTACATCAGTTAGAGAGATACGAGATGTGAAAAAGTTTCATCTTCCAATCCAGCATAATTGGGGCCCCTCATATTTCTTCTAAATTTTGTTTATAAATTGAATAGCTACTACTTTAAATTGCCTCTTTCTTCTCATACCGTATTCAGTCAAAAGCAAAAAGTACAACAAAATTTCCCAAAACACCTCATTGACACTTTCAACCTTCTGCTTGCATGACCCCTTCTCCTTGCCTCCTCACAGTTAATTATCCATACAAACGACAAAATAATCCTTATCAAGATCTACGGCAGTGGTCCACCATTACCTCAAGTGGTGTTTCTGAGCGAAGTAGAAAAAAAATTGTTTCTTCCTCAAAATATACTGTTATATCAAGGAAAACTGTAACAAATATACATACCTATGATGACTATAAATGTGAATGGCAGCCCCTAAAATTGCACAGAGCAAATTCTGCGTAACTAAACTACTGGCTTTGCCTTGTTCTGAACCTTCTGATGGCTTTCCTTCACAGTTAGAAAATTGTATAACCTATATGGATCTATAAAGAATATATAAATACCTCCTACATACCAGTAATATAATAGGCAAAACCCTTGAACAGACTCTCTACAAAGAATGATATAAAAATGGCCAATGGGCCAGGGGCAGTGGCTCATGCCTATAATCTTAGCACATTGGGATGCTCAGAGGGTGGCTCACGAGGTCAAGAGATCGAGACCATCCTGGACAACATGGTGAAACTCCGTCTCTACTAAAAATACAAAAACTAGCTGGGCGTGGTGTCACATGCCTGTAATCCCAGCTACTTGGGAGGCTGAGGCAGGAGAATCACTTGAAACCAGGAGGCGGAGGTGGCAGTGACCTGAGATCGCGCCACTGCACTTCAGCCTGGGCGGCAGATTGAGACCGTGTCAAAAAAAAAAAAAAAAAAAAAAAGGCACATTGAAACCACAATGAGATGGTTCTATGCACTTACAAAAAAGATTAAAATTTAAAATGACCGATGACACTAAATGTTGGGTAGGATGTGGAAGAACCAGAACTCTGGAACATTATTGAAGGGAATGAAACATGGGTGCGGCATCGGCGGGGTCCCTGTAAGGCTGCTGACGTTCTCTCCCGATGCTGAGACCCGTGTATCCTTGGCACAGGCCAGCGTTGAGCTGTAGTTGTAGTAGTCTGCCTTCCGAAGCAATGTCTATTTACAATGAAGTGGCAGTCTCCATAATTCCAGTCACTTTTCTCAGAAGGATTGAAGAGTTTGACAATTTAGTTGTGAAAGAGAATCATGAATTAAGAATAGCAGAGGGGGCAGGTGTGGTGGCTCACCCTGTAATCCTGGCACTTTGGGAGGCTGACATGATGGACAAATTGCTTGAGCTGAGGAGTTCAAGACCAGTCTGGGCAACATGGCAAGACCCTGTCTCTACAAAAATTAACCAGGCACGGTGGCACGCACCTGTAGTCCCAGCTACTCAGGAGGCTGAGGCAAGAGAATCACTTGAGCCCAGGAGGTGGAGGTTGCAGTGAGCTGAGATAGCAACCCTGTACTCCAGTCTGGGTGACAGAGACCCTATCTCAAAGAAGAAGAAAAAAGAAAAAAGAAAAAAGAAAAAAGAAAAAAGCAGGAGGGCAGGAACAGTGAGGGGTTTATTCAATGGACTAAAGCCTGGAAATGTAGACTTTGCCAACACTGCCACTCCTACTCAGATGAAGACGATGTTTCAGGCAGCCAGGATTTGGATGATAAACAACAAAGGAGAAGAGCGCAGAACAATTACTGCCAGGCTTCACAAAGAAAATGTTAAGATTACTACACTAGAGATTGATGTTGCCACTGATGGATGATATGCTGAAGTCGAAGTCACAACTGACCGGCAGAAAGATGCTGAACACAAGGCTGTCCCTGTAAATTCTGTTTTAAGATTTTAATGATACCTTATTTGATGACTTTAATGGTTATGATTTAAAAAATAAGAAAGTTAGATTTGTTGGACATGCCAAACAGAAATAAAAGAGGATTATCTTATACTTTTAAGATATTTCAGGTTTTATAAGAGTACTGGCTTTTTAAAAATACTTGTACGGATCATGACTGGCTGATAAATACTCTTACTAATTAAATCTTATAATTATTTACTTATATCCTTGAAAATAATAACAGGAACTGCAAATAACATTATTTGGAAAGGTTCAAACACCTTAGAGAATTCAGTGTCAAAATCATATTAATTGCCACACTCTGAACAGGATAAGTTAGAACAAAATCCAAATGTTTTCTTTTAACTAAACATGAAAATTGCAGCAATATTCAAGTTCAAATTTCCAAAATGCTCCAGGAGTTGCAGAAACTCTCACAGTGTTGATTGCTAAATTAAAATAAGAAACTCATGAGCTTCCACTTAGCACAGGTTGAACTTTCCTCTTAATATTCTTCCCAACTTAGCTAGACCTTCCTACACTTTTATGGGACAATTGTAGAGCAACCTGGTGACCACGGTCCTGAGACTTTGTAAACAATTGCAGAAAATGCAAAACGCTTGGCTGGAATATCAGGAATGACGATTTGGGTGGAACTGAAAAAAAATTTGTTGGTAACCATGTAAATCATTTGATTCCCCTTATCTGTGATCTTGATGTGGCTCCTTATGTAGGTTTACCTGCTAATTAAAGTTTAGAAGAGTTTAATAAGGTCAGTAAAAATGTTGAAAGTTTTTCACCAAAGTCAATGACTCTTTTTGCCTCATTATTGAAATGATAGGATGATGTTGCAAAAGTGGATTTGAGGTCGAAGACTGCACCAAAAGAGAAAAGCCTTGGATTTTTTATCGTTAAAAATATGAAAAATTTAGTTAAAGCAACGGATAGTTCAGAACCATTAAAACTCGATTAAGACTTCATTATAGGTTCTAGGGAACGTGATGCAACTACTTGTGATGCAACTACTTGTGTATGTGAGCTACTGAGGTACCAAGGAGAGCACTGTCTCTGAAAGGAAATGCAGCAGTGGTGAATCCCATTTCCTGCAAGTGTCACGACGTCAGGAAAGTGGGGATCTCTTCAGGGAAAGAAATTGGGGTTCTGTTACCACGGCTGGGAGAACAGTGGGAAAAAAACGGTTACCGGCCGGGCACGGTGGCTCATGCCTATAACCCTAGCACTTTGGGAGCCTGAGGTGGGTGGATCGCCTAAGCTCAGGAGTTCAAGACCAGCCTGGGCAACACGGTGAATCCCTATCCCTATTAATATCCCCCCCAAAAAAAAAAAATTAGCCGGGGGTGGCGGCCTGTGCCTATAATCCCAGCTACTTGGGAGGCTGAGGCAGGAGAATTGCTAGAACCTGGGAGGCAGAGGTTGCAGTGAGCTGAGATTGCGCCACTGCACTCCAGCCTGAGTGACAGAGCAAGAATCCATCTCTAAAAAAAAAAAAAAAAAAAGAAAAAGAAAAGTGGTTACCAAATGGAAAAAGATTGCCTTCTAAATGGCATAAAGAAGACATAAAACTAGTGGCTACTAAAAGTCAGAACATCTTAAATAAGGTTTTTTTTTCCTTCTCCCTCTTAGTGAGATTTTGGAAATGACAGTACAATAAAAGCCAGTTTAAAGGACCTCTTAAACATAAAGGTCTTATTTTATGAATTGTATTTCAGGAATTAAACTGAAGTTCACCTCCTCTTGATCTGATTTATATTACTGAAACAGTTTTGTTGAAATACTTCCAACTGAGAAAAGCATAATTGGCTTCTACTCTCTTAATCTATTTAGACTTTTTTTTAAATTTAGTTTTTGCATAAGGTGGCACTCAGATTGATCTGAAAAAGTGTTAACTGTCTTGAAGAAAAAATATTTATTAATTGCAATTGAGATAACTGAATTACTTTGTACAATGACTGTCTATGATGTGTTTGTTCTTATCTGAATTCCAAAATAAATAAATGAGTGCCTCAAAAGAACTTGAAAAAAGGTACAACTATTTTAGAAAACTGTTCAGCAGGTTTTTTTTTTTCATTAAAAGGAAAAAATACACTTGCCCTATGCCCCAGCAATTCCACTCTAAGTATTTACCCAAGAGAAATACAAAGATATGTCAACACAGTGAGTTATTAAAATAATATCTTTATTCCTAATAGTCAGAAATTAGAATACATTCAAATGAATATCAACAGAAAAATAGATAAATAATTGTGGAATGGTCATATATTGGAATATTAACTAATCAGCAGTTAAAAAAAGAATTGACTAATAGTGTACGCAAAAACATAAATAAATCTAAAAACATATTGAACAAACAGAGCCTTATCAAAAGAATGTATACTCTATGGTTTCATTCATATGAAGTTCTAGAATGGGTGGAACTAATTCGTGGTGGGAAAAAGAAAAACTAGACCATATGCATCAGGAGACAGGGTGGAGATTGACTGGAAGTGGAGATGAAGGAACTCTTAGGGATAATTGGAAAAAAAAAATTAGAGAGAGGGTTTCACTCTCTCACCCAGGCTGCAGTGTTGTGATCACAGCTCACTGTAGCCTCAAACTCTAGGGCTCAAGTGATCCTCCCACCTCAGTCTCTCAAGCAGCTGGGACCACAGATGCATTCCACTGCATCTGGCTAATTTTTAAATGTTTTGTCAAGACAGAGTCTTGCTATGCTGCCCAGGCTGATCTTGAACTTCTGGACTCAAGTGATCCTCTAGCCTCTGCCTTTGAAAGTGCTGAGGTTACAGGTGGTGAGCCACTGCACCAGGCCAAAATAGAAGTATTCTGTGCCTTGTTTGAGGTGATGGTTACATGAATGAATATACTTGTCAAAATGTATCTCAGCCAGGTGTAATGGCACATACCTATAGCCCCAGCTACTCAGCAGGCTGAGGCAGGAGGATCTACTGAGCCCAAGAGATCGAGGCAATAGTTCTCTACAATTATTCCTAGGAAAAGCCATTGCACTCTGGCCTGGGCAACAAAGTGAGATCCTATTCCTAAATTTTAAAAAAGCTATCTAATCCTAAAATCTATGCATTTCACTGTATGTAAATTTTACCTCAATTATAAAAGTATCTGTGCTTGGGTCTAACATGATCTTCTTCCTGGCTACCTCTCTGATCTTATGTTCAGTCACTCTACCCCTAGCTCACAGTGCCCCAGGCACTATGACTTTATTGGTTGTTCCTCAAACCCACCAACCACTCTCACCCAGTCTTTGTACTTGTTGTTCTCTTTGCCTGAAACACTCTTCCTAAGATCTCTTCATGGCTTGCTTCCTTGCCTCCTTTGGGTTTCTGCTCACTTGTCTTCAGGTAAGAGACCCCGACCACTCCCTCTGAAATTCTATCTGTTATCTGACTTATCCCCAAATGCTAGATGTCTTGACCCTACTTTACTTTTCTTCTATAATAACTGATATTGTATTATGTGTTCATTTGATTATTTTCTTCTCAGATTAGAATGTAAGTTTAATAATGGCAGATTTTTGTTGTTGTTCTTAACTGTATCCCCAGTTCTTAAAATGGTGCCTGGCACAGAGCAGGCCTTGTTAAATGAATGAATGAAGACCTCTGTGGCTTACTTGAAATATTATCTTCTGGTCTGAACATAGCTGGGAGATTCCCTTCCACTGCTCTAAACTCTTGTTAGGTATAGTTGCATTTTGTCTCTCTCTAGAAGGGCCTCCCCTGCCTGAAGAAACTGGGAGTAAAATATTTTCTTGTGATGAAACTATTTTTCCACCCCATGTTTCAGACTATGGTTATTCTGGTTTGCGGTTTCCTTCCAGGTAGGTATGGATCACACTTATGCAACCCACGGTCGTTTATTCTCACATTATCTGATTTCCAAACCAGCTTAACTCAGATCATTAAGTTGCTGATCCAATTCATTCTTTAAATTAAAATGACTGAAATGATCAGGCTGACCAGACTTTGGCATGGCCATTCCATTCTTAAATGTTTAGTTTAAGATAGAGAACAGTGACATACACAGATATTCATGCATAAAAATAATATATAAATATTTAAAATAGAAAAAGACACACTATTTTCACTGGTAATGAAGTTTTGGCCAGTGACTGTAAGTGATGGAGAGCTGTGGTTGACTTCCTGGGGATATAATCAGTCTTTGTTAGGAAAATGAATGGCTACATAAGTATAGTACTTGTATTAAGTATTCTATGCTCAAGATTGAACTAGATTAATTGTCCATAGAGTATTAATCTCAAGCACCTCAGGCTACTTCTTCACGTTTCACAGCTAGCACTGGAATAAAGGAAGTGAGGCATTGAATTAAACCTCTTCCTTGTATAGAAAGAGCTTTCTTAAAATAATAACTTTTTAAAAATTTTTGATTCATGTCTTATAGATGAGATATATAAAAGTTTTGACCTAAACATCTGAGTTAGTGGCTCCTTGAGGATAGAGAGATAATGGATCAAACATGGCATATTTTTAAATATGTCAGAAAAATATTTACATTTTGGCCATTTCATAGCATAGGTACATTCTTTGCACTGGTGGAATGAAGTAGTTATAAAAATAAATAACATTAGTGAATATTTGCTTCAAGTTAACCAACATTTTCTGAGCATGTGTTAAGCATTATGCAAGAAATTCTAAAAACAAAAAAACCAGGTGTTCTCGTGCTTGAAAGGAGCACAGGTGGAAGAGAGTTGTGAGATAAGATAGATGCATACACAAGTGAGTATTATGCTCTAAGGCAAACTTTAAAACACACCATAATCAAATGTAATATTTAATGAGAAAATAAGGCAGATTCTGTTCTTAAGTGTTTTCATCTGGGTCTTAAAAGATGTTTAAGACTGAGGACAAGTATTGAATGTCAGGCAGAAGGGACAGCATGAAAAAAAGATACACAGTCAGGAAACTGTGTGTATACTGGTGGGAATGATGGTAGCCTACTATAAGAAGAGCTTAGAATTGGAGGGAAGATGTAATGAAATATAGGATTAGAAAGTTCAGCAGGGGAGATGTTTACAGAGGGCTGAGGAGTTTAGGCTTTATTACATTTTCTATAGGGAACTTCTAAAGTTTTCTGAGGGCAGTAGTGACATCATCAGATCTATTTAAAATAAAGTTACTTCTGCAAAGCTGTATTGGTTGGACTGTAGGGAAGAGAGAATAAAAGGAGTCTCTATAGCTGCAGCTCACTGTGAGTGGTAATAGTTCTACTACATGTTTGCAAACATTCTATACTCAGAAGTGCAAAGATACATTTGTATAGGTGTCTTTATACATAGAAGGATGCATTTACTGCCCATCAATGATAGACTGGATAAAGAAAATGTGGTGCATATACACCATGGAATACTATGCAGCCATGAAAATGAATGAGTTCATGTCCTTCGCAGGGACATGGATGAAGCTGGAAACCATCATCCTTAGCAAACTAACACAGAAACAGAAAACCAAACACTGCATGTTCTCACTCATAAGCAGGAGATGAACAGTGAGAACACATGGACACAGGGAGGGGAACATCACACACTGGGACCTGTTCGGGGTTGGGAGTAAAGGGGAGGGAGAGTATTAGGACAAATACCTAATGCATGCAGGGCTTAAAACCTAGATGACAGGTTGATAGGTGCAGCAAACCACCATGGCACATGTATACCTTTGTAACAAGCCTGCACATTCAGCATATGTATCCCAGAACTTAAAGTAATATTTAAAAAAAAGAAGGAGGAGACATTTACACACATTCACA
Organism: Macaca fascicularis; assembly: GCF_037993035.2. Lineage (NCBI taxonomy): Eukaryota > Metazoa > Chordata > Mammalia > Primates > Cercopithecidae > Macaca > Macaca fascicularis. The sequence goes on from NC_088375.1 coordinate 21,083,550, forward strand.
CAACACACACACATATACATGTGTTGGTTTGAAAAAGACTCTGAATCTGAGAGATAGAATATTGTATTGGTTAAGGACACAGGCCTTAGAATCAAACAAAAGACTGGCTCCTTCACTGTGTAACTTTGCTTAAGATAATTAAACTCTAATATAAAATGGAGTTAAAATGTTTAGTTTTAAGTTTTGTTAAACACTAAATGTAATAACCTATGAAAAGGATTTAGTATAGTTCTGACCTACTGTATGCACACAATAGCTGAGAGCTAACATTACTACTATTGCCATTTTCACTATTGTTGTCAATTTGAGATGTACTTCAAGTCAATGAGTAATTTGGTAATAGCATTTACTGGAAACAGCTTGAGGTCTAGAGTCAAGAAGATAAAGCCCATCATCTCCAAAGCTATAATTTTGCCATTTTAACAAAAGAAGACCCAGAAACAGAACACAGAATCCTCTAAAGTCTGTTCCAAGTTTCTTTCCCAGAAATTACTTCAATGAGTAAACACTTTCCATCTCTCCTGAAGTTTCACTATATACTTACTAATGCATTATGCTACTCCTGCTCAGGAATGATCTCCAAAGCATTTAACACAGTAGTTTATCAAACATATTTTTCCCAACTGCTTGAGGTTTATCATACAGTAGCGTCTACAACTCATGAAGAAAACAAGCTACAAGGATTACAAGTGATTTTTTAAATTTTTTATCTTGACAGATGTTTAAAAACAACATTAGCAGAAACAATGACATTTGCAACAAATGAAAAATAAAGTAAATTAAGGGACTCAGAAAAGACAATGAGGGTAATTTGTTCACAATGGTTGTTGACTCACTGGGTGATTGGTGCCAAAAAGAGTAAACAACCAAATATAGTCACCGAAAACAGTAATAATCCACGAAAGAATGAAGACTTGTTCTGTGATGAATCACAGAAGTCAGTGTTACACAGAATCATTCAGAGGGTTTAATTAACCAGAAAGCCATCATTATAGAAGCTCATCTATAACAAGTCTAATGGCATGGACATTGAAGACAGCATTGTCCTGGGCTCCATTGTTGGGAAAGGCCTGGTTTCATCTAGAGTTCTACTTTTCAGATAACACCCACTTTTCATATGCCATAAGGGCTCATAGATCTTGGGTTTCCATTCTTCTCCCTGGCTTCCATATTATCTAGATAGATAGGAGGTACTGGAAAGAGAAGGTCTGAGAAATAAAATCTTAGGTTACATTATTGAATATAGTCTGCTGAGTAAATTTCCTCAAAACAACAATGAAAAAGATTTTTTCCCACTAAGAAATCCTGAAATACACCAGAATATTCATAGCTTTAAAATTCTTCCTTTTGTGTGTGTTGCAGGATAGGTAGTCTGTGGTCTTGCTCTTTTCATTTACTTCCACTTTTCCAGCTTAATCCTCTCCTATATCCCTCATGTACTGCACCATGAACTCTATTCAGCCACCTACCCATGGATATCTGAGCAAAGCTCACATACTTGTACCAGAACACTTGCCTGGAGTTCTCTTTTCCCCATGATAACTTGTTGAAAATATTTTCTTTTGAAGTTTCACAAAATTCCAAGAAACCTATCTATATTTTTTCTTTTTAAATATTGCTGTAAGATTTTGCTTCTAAAACTTTAGCATTGACATCATTTTGCTTTCATAAATATCTGATTCTCCAAGCATATTGTAAGATCTTAAAAATCAGGAATCAAGGCTTTTGTATTGCCTCATCATCCGAAATGCCTGGCATAGTGATTACTGTATCACAATTGAGAATGCAAAAGCAAATCCTAGTTTTACCACTTAGTACCTGTGTAAATTTAGATGTATTATTTTACCTCTTGGAATTTCTGATTATGCATCTGTAAAAATGGGTATAATAATACCAATTTCAAAGTTTTATGAGGATTACTCATGATAATACATAAAAAGCATCTAAAATGGCACTTGATCCATTGTGTGTGCTCAATAAATAGTAGCTTAAAAAATAAAGTAGCTTGAAAAATAACTCCACTTCGCTCTGTGGAGTTGAGGTATAATAATCTTCTTCAGATACATCACTCAGATTATGCCTTCAAGTTGGCCATCAGTTAAAAACAAGCAGCCATTTGTGAGAAAGGATACCCAAGCACAGGGCCAGGTGTGGTGCCTCACGCCTATAATCCCAGCACTTTGGGAGGCCAAGGAGGGCGGATCACGAGGTAAGGAGATCGAGACCATCCTGGCTAACACGATGAAACCCCATCTCTACTAAAAAATACAAAAAATTAGCTGGGCATGGTGGCGCGCACCTGTAGGCCCAGCTACTCAGGATGCTGAGGCAGGAGAATCGCTTGAACCCAGGAGGTGGAGGTTGCAGTGAGCCGAGATTGCGTGCTGCTGCACTCCAGCCTGGGCGACAGAGTCAAACTCTCAGAAAACAAACAAACAAACAAACAAACAAACAAACAAAAAAACCCCAAGCACTTTACTACAACTCTTATCACTGGGAAGAACAGTTCTTCTTACAGTGATATATTGTTACAAAACCCACTTGTGTCTGCGAGCAATCTATGATGAGTCTAGTTTTACCTGCTGATTCCTCTGGAATTTATTGCAATGATAAACTTTCCAAAAATTAGAAAGTCATTCCAATATACATAAAATAGTCATCTGCATGGAATCAACCTAGATTCTCATCCACAGTGGACCGGATAAAGAAAATGTGGTACATATACACTATGGAATACTACATAGCCATAAAAAGAATGAAATCATGTCCTTTGCAGCAACATGGATGCAGCTGGGGGCCATTACCCTAAGTGATTTAATGCAGGAACAGAAAGCCAAATACTGCATGTTCTCACTTATAAGTGAGAGCTAAACATTAAGTACACATAGACACAAAGAAGGGAATAATAGACACCAGGGCCTACTAGAGGGTGAACGGTGGGAGAAGGGTGAGGATTGAAAGCCTACGAGGATTGAAAGCCTACCTATTGAATACTACTATGCTCATTACCTAGGTGAGAAAATAATCTGTATACCAAACCCCAGCAACACATAATTTACCCATGTAACAAATCTGCACATGTCCCCCCTAAATCTAAAATAAAAGCTGGAAAGAAAATAATCATCTGAATAATTATAAGAAAAGAACTGATAAGAAAATGTGAGTTTTGTTCTAGTCAAATGAATTGTTGAGCTTTCAAGGTTTTTCTCAGCCCAGTGATGGTGCCATTCTTAAGCTGTATGTTTCTAAGCATATTATCTGTGACAGGGGTAACCTGCTAATTTAGATCAATTTAATATGCAATCAGTAACTATTAAGATTCACTATCAGGCAAACAAATCCAATTAAATTGCATTTACCTCTACTAAAAATATTTTTAAATCACCTATATATGCCACTTTAAATCACCTATATATGCCATATTCCAGTTATGGAAATTACATTGCAATTGAATTGGGTAAAAGTTGATATATATATATATATATGAATGACATATATGAATATATAGGTTTTATATATAACCTTTTTGATATATAATTTATATTACATATAACTTTTTGATAGTGATGTTCTGAATCTTTTCTTCTAGAAAAATGGGCACTCCCCACTCAGTGATCTTGTTACATCTTTTACAATGTTCTCTAATAGAACCATCAATATTTTATTGCTCCTAAAGGATGAGAAAGGACTCATGTTTATTCATATTTTTAATCCCACTCTTACAGCCTAGTACAATGTTGGCCCATGGTGGATGATCAATGAATGTTCTTTCAATCAATTAACTCATTTTCTTAGTTTTTCCTACTCCAACTTGCTCGGTAACTTTGAGCATATCATCAATCTCTATGGGCCTTGACTGTTTCTTCCATGGAAAAGAGACATTAGACACAAAGGGTATCTCATAAATACGTAGTTAGGACAGCTGGTGCTCAACTTTCCAGATCCCACTCTCTTCTCACCCTTATTACCTCCCTTAGTACAGAGAGTGACAGTGTTAGTAAAAGCAAAGATAAAACCACTTTCTTTATTAGATCTGGGTAAGGTCAGCAGGCCCAGGAAACATGCAGAGTCAGATCTGCCTAGGTTTTAATAGGGTTAGAGAGCATAACTGGATCTCATCCTCTGTTTTTTTTAATGGACTATTACCAGGCCCCGGGATCAAAGACTCCTGTTGTTTATCTTTGCTCTTTTACTTTAATAACTGCTGACACTCCATCAGGGTGTCCTGGAGGCCCAGAAGGAGTTTTGATTGTCATTCAAGATGAGATGATATAAAACTCACCAGGCTCTGTACATATCCTCTTATGAGCCTAAGGGGGTAGAAAATAGCATTACTCTTGTTTAAAATGAGCTATCCTTAATCCTTATTTTACAGATCAGGAATCTAAGGCTCAGAGAGACTAACCCATTTCCTTGTTCTGGGCACTGATTAAACAGAGAAGCAGAGTTTGCTCTAAATATCAAGAATACCCATTTCCCTGGAAAAATAAAAAATAAAAAATAAAAAACCACAGCTCAGTGAATGTGAACCTTGTATTTCCATCCCCACTGGTGCTTCTCTTGGGTGCTAATAACTCGTCTTCTCCTTAGCACCCTAACAGGTCTAGAAAGATAGACGGAAGAAAGAGTCAGTTTTATTGTTGGCTGTCAGTAAAACAAAATAGACAGCTTCTTGGTGAAGCTGGATTTGAGATTGTAACTGGGGTTGACTTGTGACCATCTTTATACCTCACCCTAAATGTGGACATCGGCACCAATGGGTGGGAACATTTGAGCCCAATTTACTCATCCAAAAGTCAAGGAGGAAGTTGAAGAATAGCCCACCTCAACCAAGTGGGAGAACAACTGCCCCTCTGCCTGCTTCATAATGGGAGGAAGAGGTGAGAAAGCCCTGTTCCCTCTTAAACCCAGGGCAGAAAACACAAAAAGGTACAAGAGAAATGTGCTCATATTGCCATTCAACTGAATAAACTTTCCTTAAGTGAAGTCACCCTATAGGGCATGAGGTGCTTAAATGTCAAATCAGCTATCTCTGCTCCCTGAGTTGGAATAAATATAGGTGAAGATGGAGAGACTGGAAGTATTCACTTCAATATTATCTTCTCTATGAGGAGTACAGTAGAAGTGTCTCCTTTATGGAAATGTAAGGAAGAAAGAATAAGTTCTTCCATATAGAAGCTTTTAAGTCTCCATCATCTTCCCACCTGCGCTATGGCAATAGTCTCTTAATTAGTGTGTTTGTTATCATTCTATTTATGTTTTTCACAAAATGAAAGATGATTAAACTGTGACTCCAACCTTCTGCCAAACCCTTAATATTTATTTGAGAAAATCACTCACTCTTTCCATGCTGCTGTTTCCTTTTTAATAAAATGAGGAATGTCAGGCACGGTGGCTCACCCCTGTAATCCCAGCATTTCGGGAGGCCAAGGCGGGTGGATCACCTGAGGTCAGGAGTTGGAGACCAGCGTGGCCAGCATGGCAAAATCCTGTCTCTACTAAAAATACAAAAGTTAGCCGGGCATTGTGGCAGTCGCCTGTAGTCCCAGCTACTTGGGAGGCTGATGCAGGAGAATCGCTTAAAGCCAGGAGGCAGAGGTTGCAGTGAGCTGAGATCACGCCACTGCACTCCAACCTGAGCGACAGAGCAAGGCTCCATCTCAAAATAAATAATAAAATAAAATAAAATGGGGAAGATGGTAATTGCCATGCAAGCTTTTGGTGATAGATGAGTTAACATCATAAAGCACTAATAATTGCTAGTTATGATTCTCATCTATTTATCTTTCTCTGCCTTCTCTCAGCTGCCCTGGCTCAGTACGTGGTATTCCTGTTGTTAGGTACATCACTGCCACAGTTCTTAGATTAATATGGGCTTGAGGCTGGAAGTACTCAGCTAATTCATTTAACTTAATACCACCTAATGAATCTGGGCTGACTCAGGACACAAGGCCCCAAAGATGATCATTGGGTTCTCCAGTTGGTCCCTGAGCTTTTCTTAAAACATAGCCTAGGCTTTGTTGGTACAGAGCTACTTACTGATTATCCAGAACTGAGCATTAGAGAGAGAGGAAGACTGGGGATACAAGTAGCAGATTTAATCTTTTGGAAGCAATCACTGCAATGATCATAACTGAGTGCAAAGAAAAAAGAGAGCCAAAGACAAATATGTAAAGAACATCTGTATTTAGGGCAGTGGCCTTTAACCATCAATATATCTTGAACCCACTTGTGAATATTGTCTCAGATGTTCCCACAGCAAAATTATGAGATGCGAAGGTGATGTGGTGATTATAGCATTATAATCGAGTCATTACAGCTTTGAGATTAAATGATTTGTCTACGAGCAGAACCCACATTCCCTAAATCTCTGCTAAAGAAAAGCTACTAAAGTCAGGTATGGTGGGAATGGAGAAAGTCTTACATTGGCTGATGCAAATCTTGATGTGAGCTTTCAAGATTTGGCCTTCGGAGAGGAAATGCCTTTTACTGCCTACCTCATTACTTTTTTAAGCTCTTGGCAGAAAAACTCCCAAAAAATAGAAAATATTATTAGTGTTAGAAAAGTGCCAGTTTCAGCTAAGCTCTGTTGAGTCAGTAATTCAACATAAGAGGATTGGTAGAGAGAGTAAGAATAAATAACTTCTAGGGTTGTCTGAGCAGCTGAATTTATGATCTATAAAACTCCATCCATAAAAGGGAAAAAATTTGAACATATAAAAATTATAAGCAAGTTCTGCACAGAGCTCAGTTACTGGCAAAAGAGTTTTTCCTAAATGTAGCATTTGGGTTTTGGGGGATTTTAGCAGACAAACATGTTTCAAATTTTATGGAACTTTACTAAATGGAAAGCGTTGTGCAAAGAACTGGATAGATACTGTTCCTGACCTTATGAAGCTTAGAATCTGGAAGAGGGAAAATTCAACCCTGAAGGTTATCTAGTAACACATTTTATAATTTTTCTTTTTTCCTCAAGTTACATTTATGTAAGACAATGCAAACCTATACGAGATGAACTCGATCCTCTATCATGCCTACTGAATGCCTTAGCTAATGTATTCCTTAAATTAACAATCTTTTTCTCTGTGAAGAATATTGGTTTCTCAGTGGAGGTGAAGTATATAAACAATCCCAAATAAAGACATAGATTTGCTCTGTCTTCAAGGAGTTTACAAACACATCAAAGAAGAGAGATATATTTGGATCTTTTAAAAAATTTTTCAAGTAATAAAGCCACAGTAAAGAAAATGTAAAGAGAAATATCACCCCAAATCTCACCACTCTAACACTCTCTGGCCATGTCTTTTAATATCTTATGCTGATCCCTCCTTTTCTTGTGGATTCTTAATGTATCAGAACCCACAGTTTGGTCCTTGGACTTCTCATCTTTTCTATCTTCACTTATCCCAAAGTGATCTCATCCAGTCTCATAGCTTTAAATGCTATCTGTATGCTGATGACTCCCAGATTTATAACTCCAACCTAGATATTGTGCTACTCCTATAGTTACACTGAGCTGTGCCCTTGGTCTTCAGCAACCACTATCTCTAGCTTTACAATTTTGTCGCTTTGAGAATGTTATATAAATGGAATCATACATACGATCATGTATAATCTTTCGAGATTGACTTATTTTCACTCAGCGTAATTCCTTTGAGATCCATCCATGTTGCTACATGTATCAATTGACGCATTTTCTGTGCTATGTATATACTGCCATTTATTTAAACATTCATTCATTGAGAAGCATTTGAGTTGTTTCCAATTCTTGGCTATTACAAATGAAGCTTCTACGAATATTCATATACATGTATTTTTGTGGATGTATGTTTTCATTTTTCTGAGATTAACACCCAGGAACATGATTGCTGGGTTGTATCTTAAATATATATTAGTTTACTAAGTAACTGCCAAATTATCTTCCTGAGTAGCTGTACCATTTTACAGTCCCATCAGCAATGTATGAAATATCTAGTTTCTCCACATCCTTCCCAACACTTGGTATTGCATGTCTCTCTGATTATAGCCATTCTAGTGGGCATGTTGAACATCATTAATAATTTTGCATTCATATATTCTTGATGAAATGTCTTTCCTGTCTTTTGCTCATTTTCCAAATTTTACTGTTGAATTTTGAGAGTTCTTTATATATTCTACATAAAAGTCTTTTGTTAGGTATTTGGTTTGCAAAGATTTTCTCCATCTGATCTTGTTCTTTCATCCTCTTTACAGGGTCTTTTGTGGAGCAAAAGTCTTTAAAAAATTAATTTAACTACATTTCGACATTTCTCAATTGATTTGACCAAGATTATCTCTTTTTTTGGTCCATAATTCACATCTTATAGATCACAAATGTTCTGCAAAACACATACCTGAAAATATTGTTCTAGGAAGTTCCTTTCACTCCCAACATCCAAGTGTTCTCAATTCTCTCAGAATTCTACTTTCTACTAAGGATCAGAAACTACTCTAAGAACCAAATTTATGGCAATGAATGCTATAAGAATGTACAATTCTTCCGACTTGCATATTGATGCTTTGCTTGGGGTTTTCTGGGGACAAATGTAAAACAAATAAGAAATGAATTTAAGGGTGGGAATTTTAGTCTTCATAGGAGCTGTTTGGAAAACACCATTATATTGCTAACACATGGCCACTAGACATTGGATTCTAGCCTTGGATTTACCATTAATTGTTTGTGTAACTTTGGATAGGCCACTCTATCCTGAGCCCGAATTTCATCATCTACAAAAATGAAGAATCTGGAGCACATTTGACATCCTATAATTCTAACTCATATCAGTACTCTATCCAGTTGCAGATGGGAATCTCATCTGTGATGAAAGTGTTGCATGATTCTGATTGGGAACACCAAACAATAAGTATGATTTGAGCACTGAGTGTGTTTAAATGATCCTGAAAATTTCACTAGGATGAACCAATGTTTTGCAACACCTTCCTAATAAAAACACAAGGTGTTTTCTGCTTTTTCTAGAATCAAAGTGTTGAAGCAGTCCTCCACTGCTCCAGGTTTCCTGTGTCAGAGTACTCTGAAATCTACATATCAGTTCTCTGATCATTTCTTTCTAATCTCAATCAAAACTGAAAATCTGTGATCATGATCAGGAATAAACTAAGACAGACAAGACCATTTTTATTCTTTTTTTTTTTTTTTTTGAGACAGAGTCTCACTCCATTGCCCAGGCTGAAGAGAAGTGGTATGATCTCAGCTCACTGCACCCTCCGCCTCCCAGGTTCAGGCAATTCTCTTGCCTCAGCTTCCCATGTAATTGGGATTACAGGTACATACCACCATGCCCGACTAATTTCTTTTTTTTTTTTTTTTTTTTTTTTTGTATTTTTAGTAGAGACCAGGTTTCACCATGTTGGCCAGCCTGGTCTTGAACCCCTGACCTCAGACAATCCACCCAGCTCGGCCTGCCAAAGTGCTGGGATTACAGACCTGAGCCATCATACCCGGCCAAGACCATTTTTCTTAAAGTTAAGTGGGGTTTGGAGGTAGGAAGGGAGGAGGAGTGAGAAAGAAGGAGGAAGAAGCTGATGAATAGACTTGTGATGATTTATTAATCAATTGGCAGATACACATTCATCCAGTAAGAAGAATATCATTAAAACTGGGTTATAATTAATTGCAACAGCACCCTTGCTTAAAAGGAACTTCACAAAGAAAAGTACATCTCCTAGGCAATTTGGAAATCAGTTTAAAAGATGCTTTTCTCCTAACCTGTCATCCTAAGACTAGGGAACAAGCAATCATTTATAGATACAGAGGGAAGAGAAGGATGAATGTAGTAGTCAGCCAAAGAATGCTGATATCCTGGGTGCTGGAGAGAGAGGCAGAAGTGTAAGTGCAAGAAAGAGGTAAGCGTGTCTGAGAACACAGTGGTGAGGGTGGGTAGGGAAGAGGATAGTCACAAAATCACAGATATTTAGAAAACCACTTGGTTAAGTGAATCGATAAAAGTTTAACAATCTCAGATTTGCAGAGGATTTGAAAGGTAATCTATTGTCAACCACCTTTCCCTTTTATCTGTGCTCAAATTTCTTTTTCATCATAATCATTCACTTTCCCATTTACTCAGCACGTATATTTTTTGAGGTTTTATTATGGGCTTAGTACTGTCATGGGTCTGGAGAACACCAAGGTGATTCAGATAGCATCCTTTTCATCAAGTAGTTGACATTCTAGTCCAGGCTAGTCTAGTTAGGACAACTAAAGAAGTAGTTATTAAAGAATAAGATGTGGTTTTTTGCAGATATGTACTAAGGGTGATTTAAAGCAAAAAGGAAGAATACTTATTTCTATCTGGGCAAGTGAAAAACCCACAGGAGGGGTACCTGGGGTTGGGGAGGGTGGGATCAGAAAAGGCTTCATAGTCAAAGAGGATTCTTTAAGTCTAGGGTCCTCTTTGGGTTCTTCATAGTCAAAGAGGATTTTAAGGGTCCCATTTGAGGATCTAACATCACCAGTTTTGTTCTCTCTGAGACACAAAGTTTGGATGTAGGGTGAGAAGTGAGGTGGATAGAGAAGCCCAGACTCCCAGCCCGCAAATTTTTCCCTCTTTCTATTTCCATGTTACTACTTTTTCACACATTTAAAATTAATCTTGTTTTATGTTCTCTTTTGTATCTATTTTGCTTTTAATCCAGGGGACTTTAGTTGAAAACAGCACCACAGAATTTCAACACTAGAAAGTATCTCACAGAATGTAACTAGAAATGACATTTCCTAGAAGGAAACTGAGGCCTAGAGAAAGAGACCAACACACACTGGAATATTGTAACACAACTGGGTCTAAACTTCTAATCCAGTTCTTTTTTCTTTTTTCCATTATCTCTGCCGCCTACTTCTTTTTCAGGCTATACTTACAATCTCCCTAGGGTGCCAGATAATACTTGTATATTCCAGCTATTTTCATTTCTGCATAATTTTCCCATGAAGATTTTGTCGTTTCCTCTTTCAGACATGACCCAAGAACCTCAGTCTGGCCTAATTAACTGATCCCTATGGCACCTTAAAAGACACTGCTCCCTCGGGAGATGAAGGGCTCAGGATTGCTGGGCCTCAGCTGCTGCGTTCCCACCAGCTCAGGCCCTCTCAGCACGGCTAGGATGCAAGCAAGTTTCATCCTACATTGAAAAAAATATGAATGCCTGTAGCTGGTCTGGTTTCTTCCAATGTCGTTTACAACCTTTGTGGTTTGAATCTGTTCATAGAAGAATTAGTTGATGGTTTTGAATGTTATTAGAGAAGAACCCCAACTAGTTTCTCAAGGCATTCTTCTGGGAAAACTGCAGCTTAATGAAGACAGTATTCCACATCGTCTCAAGGAAACAACTTGTCAAAACAATGCCCTTTTCAGACTTTAGTTGTGGGTGGATGGAATATGGATATAAATCTGGAGTAAATAGAAATGCTTAAATGTGGCAAAGCCCTTTCCCCTTCTGTGTCTTTGCCTTTGTACAATGACTCATTCAGGATCCCAGAGCCAAAACTGGTATTGTACACAGAGGCGGAAACATTTACATGTGATTTGGGAAAGCTAAAAGCTAAAAAAAAATCTGCTAAAAAGTTTCTCTTTCCACTGAAGCTTCCTGTGGCTTGGCCTGGTAAGTTTGTCTATTAGATGTTCACCATAACTTATTTAACCGAAACATCCACTCCCTTATCTTCAAGAGGAAAATGCTAAAATGTGTGTGTGTACAATTTTTTTTGAGCCAGTCTCTCTCTCTGTTGCCTGGGGTGGAGTGCAGTGGTGCAATGATAGCTCACTGTAGCCTTGATCTACCAAATTCAAGCAAGCCTCAGTCCTCTTGCTTCAGCCTCCCTAGTAGCTGTGACAACAGGTGTGCCACCATGCTTGGCTAGTTTTTTTTTTTTTTTAACTTTTAGTAAAGACAAAGTCTCATTATGTTGTGCAGGCTGGTCTTGAACTCCTAAGCTTTTGTGATCCTCCCATGTCGGCTTCCCAAAGTGCTGGGATTACAGGCGTGAGCCACCATGCTCCACCAAAATGAGTATTTTAATACATGTAAGATCACTAACATAATGCTAGGCAAAGAGCCAAGGTGTTCCATGTACATAACATGACTATGATGCTAGTTTATTTCTTCATTTTGTTGAACAAGGTACCTGACCTCCCAGTTTACATCAAGCTTGTAGTTAAAAGATAAAATAAGACACAGTCTTAATTTTTTTTTTTTTTTTTTTTTGAGACGGAGTCTCACTCTATTGCTCAGGCTGGAGTGCAGTGATGTGATCTCAGCTCACTGCAAGCTCCACTTTCCAGGTTCACGCCATTCTCCTGCCTCAGCCTCCCAAGTAGCTGGGACTACAGGTGCCCACCACCATGCCCAGCTAATTTTTTTTTTAATCTTTTTTTTTTTTTTTTAGTAGAGATGGGGTTTCACCGTGTTAGCCAGGATGGTCTCGATCTCCTGACCTCGTGATCCGCCTGCCTCTGCCTCCCAAAGTGCTGGGATTACAGGCGTGAGCCACCACACCCGGCTACACAGTCTTAGTCTTTAAAGACCTCACAGTCCCTGAGGAAAGACAGATCCATAAACAAACTCACAATACAGTATGGTAAACAATTTTAATGGAAGGAACCACAGGTATGTTGAAAGAACATCAGTACAGCTGGAGACAGGGAGGGACCATATGATATGTAACTCCTAAAAGCCAGAAGGGGTTATTATCACATGATTTCTGGGTGCTACAGAAGTTTTTCATCACTCACTAGTATTACATAATTTGCTAGGAATCTATTAAGAAACTTCAAGTAGCCTGATTAGAAGAAAAGCAAGTCTCAAGAGTTGGAAAGGGGAAAGAACATGGCATCAGAAAATCCAGAGTGGCTGGCAGCAGGGGCAGAGACTTGCTAGAGAGGACTGCAGGTGGAGCAGGAGTTCTGAGCACTGGGTACTGAGGTAACATACTGACTGTATCCTCCTCCAGGAAGGCAAGGTTCAGAAGTTAAGTGCTGGAAAAAGAAGGCCACACACAAATTCCAAAAGAGAACCCTGAGGGCACCCTCTAGATATTCAAAATATCCCATGCTCCACTATGATCATAAGCAATGATAATCCATATAAATCATTTCCATCTTCAGTGTTGTATGTAATACAGGGATACAGAATTCAGCTTCAAAGCCTATGCTTTTTTCTCATGATGCCATAACACTGCATGAACCTTGAGTTTGAAATTAATTTGAATTTGAAGTAATAAAAATAAATTTAGTTCTTGAGTGATTTTTGTTTTTACTTCTCTTGCTTTGCAGTTAATTGATGAAATCCTTGGATGGTTTGCATCATTTTTTAATCCTATATAAATATTTGTTTCTCTCATTTGCCTATTTTGGCTTTCTTTAGAAAATGGTCTTAGTTTATTGAAATTATCGCCAGTGCTTTAGAGAGTATGACTTCCAGTCAATTCAGTTCCACAGTTTTATTGAGCAAATATCATGGATTCAAAATGAATGCACACTCTAACCCAAAGTCATACAGAGTGGTATAAAGAACTTTGTAGACTCAGCAGGGGGAGGGTGGGAGGTAGCATAGAGATAAAAGATTGCATATTAGGTATAAGGTAGACATTACCATAATGTAATGGGTGTACTAAAATCTCAGAATTCACCACTATATAATTTATTCATATAACAAAAAAACACTAGTACCTCAAAAGCTATTGAAATAAAAATGAAAAAAAACCAATATTAATGAACAATCTAGATATTCCACTTGCTTTGATTCATATTTTTTACTGCACTTAACCACTACCTAACATGTCATGTATTTGTTCTTTTGATTATTGTCTGTTTCCTGTACTAGACTGTGAGCTCTATGAGATCAAGAACAGTCTCAGTTTTGTGCAAAGATGTGTCTTCAAAAACTAAGTAGTCCTGGAAACTTATAGTTTCTCTACAAGTATCTGTTTAAATGGCTGTGTGACCATGAAGTGCTGAAAGGAATGAAAGAATGTGTAAGGCATTTAGTCTCAGGGTATGCATCTAATTGGAAACTCAAGATACAAATGAATGAAGTTTACAACACAGCGGCAGTTAAGCTTGCATAAATCTGAGGCCTCAAATTCAGATGTGATTGAAATTTAACTTTTGTGCTTTGACTTAAACTGGATTTCAAGCTCACATTCCACTGGGATGGTACAAAATTTGTGTGCTTCCTCTCCTTTCCCCAGTTTGAATCTAAGATTAGTTGGGGAGCTTATATCGGCCAAGACTGGTAGGGATGCTGTCTGGACCTCATGCATCCATCCACACCAGTCATGACTGTGATGCCCATGGTCCTCTCTCCGTGGCTCTTCTAGGTATGGCAGTTTTCTCTGCCCCTTCCTTCTCATACATAACGACACAAGAATTCTTGTGCTACTTTTCAGCCATCTTCTAAAGATTGCCTTTGGTCCTCCCTGCATAGTCTAAACATCCTCATTTAGGAAACTAGGTCCATCCTCTGATCTCGAGACCACCACAGACCTCAAACCACCTTCCTGGGCTTATATCAGATTAATAAAGGAAGAGGGTCTTTCTCTTTCTTGGGTCCACAGAACTCTCTGTTCTCAACAACTCCCTTCTAGTACTCTTTCCCTTCCCAAACCTGGAGGAATATTTTTCTAGTGTGCAGTGGGAAATGCCTCACCCCTCAATCTATACATTTCCCAAACATTTTGGATCCTCTCCATTCTTTCCTGAAAGGTCTTTGAAAAACAAACCAGGATAAAGAGGCTCACAAGCTTTTTGTCCATTCCTAGAATGACAAACACTGACAACTGTTGGCTTATATAGAACTATTAACTTGTAAAGAAAATGGCGACACATGATGGAGGGGAAGGATAATATTTCAAAAAACGTTATTTTATTATATTCTTCTTTTAGTAAATCTTTGCATTCCTATTTTTTTAAAAAAGTATTTCTCATTCAGTTGTTCAACCTATCCTCCTTCCTCAAGGTGAGATGATCTAGGTCTGTGTCACAAATTGGCATCTAGGACAATGATATTCTTGAGCAAAGCAATCCACACAATATCAGATAATCTACTCCATAATGGAGGCAACAATCTAGAGGCAATGAGGCAGTAGTCAAACTGGCTGACATGCTTAGTACTGGAATTGAGAAACCAGTCTATATCCCGGAAGAAGAGCTGATCACACTGAGTTTTGAAACTTTTTGCATTACTGTTATTCCACCAAAGTTCTTTCTGACCCTAGGCATCTCCATGGGCTGGAGATTCCTGCATCTATTTGAGTAGTGGTAAATTCTCTACTGGGCATGGAGGTGAAATTAATTTCATAAACTGGTTGGGCAGCATCTGACTGAAGTTCAGCTCTCAGCTAAGTCACTTCCTACCCACACCCAAACCCACATCTTATGAAATAAAGAACCTCAGGGACTTCATTGCTTGGGCTTTACAGCTTAAACCCTTTTCAAGCAATCTGGGCAGCTGTAACTTGCTTAACATTTTTGGATCTTATAAAAGATCTTCTGTAATTTCAATTTTCTCCTGGCTTGCCATCTATGGGCCCACTCCAAACTCATGGTAATATGCCCACTAGGCATTTCCCTAAAAGAGGACCCTTTCCTGATTCTTCCAAATACTCACCTCTGTCCATATTCAAGAAGGAATGTTGCTTCTTCAGATTCTTGAACTAGGTTCTTTTCCCTTTCAAAGCTCTCTAAAAATGTTTTTTTGAGTATTTGAATCTCCCACAGTTGGAATGTTTTCTCTGCTAATGGTCAATGCCCTCAATTAATTATTAGGCTAAGTATAACTTACTTACCATTTGTTAACACCTGCCATATTTTAACTACTATTACTGGGTAGGAAAGGAGCCCCAACATCTCCCAAAGACCAATCTCATTCCTTCACTGTTTTTGTAATGTATGAACTCTAGTAGCAAAAATTATAGGAAAGTGGGAAAGAGTATTAAATCTTGTTTTCCTGCCTTAATAGTTATGTTCAATCAAACAGAAGAAAGAACTTACCATAACGTTGTCTAAAAGCAGGGACTCTGATTCTTGTTCCCAGAAAGATTTGGTGCTTCAGGAATATTTTGTTTAAATTATTATCAGTACTTTTGTCTTTGAGAGGAAATGAGAATCATGAAAGATATGAACAATAAGACCTGAACCATCCATTTTTTATGTTGTTTTTAAGTAGGATATTAAATGCTCCATGCCTTATTTCCTGATCCCTTCACCTGACACTTTTACCCAGGTGTAATTGAGTTAAATTGAATATTAAGAAGCACCTATGCTGTATGGCTGAGAGTCGGTTCTGCTCTTTACCTTGGAGCAGCTGAGGACAGGTTTTGACTGATGTATGTATGTAAGCCTTTCATTTTCTTTGGCACAAACTGGGGGAAATTCTTTTCTTCAACCATTGCTTCCGGGAAAGCAACCCTTACCTAGTAAGAGGTCTTAAATTTCACATTTGTATTATTTTTTGTTTGGTTTAAGGGTACTCTAAAGAGTACCCTCTGTTAAATGTGTGCCCCAAGGGGTACGATTTCATCTCAGCTAAGATAGTGTGTTATCCTGGAAAGAACATGAGATCTGCAGTCAGAAAGTATGGGCTTGAATTCCAGCTCTGTCACTTACTAACTTGAGTGATGTTTGTTTGGCAAGTCCCAACTTCTATCTCAGTTTCCTTGTCTATAAAATTAGACTAATAGTCATGTCTACTTGATAGATTGTGAAAATTAAGTGAAATAATATATGTGAATACCACGCTGTAAACTCTAAGTTGAATAAAAGCTCTTTTGTTCATTATTTACCCTCTATCCTACACCCCACACATTTCATCCTTGAGCATTCTGGTGTGACTCAATTTGCATTTCTGTCCAAACTCTTGCCAAGATCACTCATGATTGTATCACGCACATGCATGACTATCCAACAAACTTATCTTAAACTTTTTGACTTCAAAGTCCTTCTTCCACTTTAATAATTTAAACACATGGCTGAATCTTCACCTTGGAGTACCCTCATCTCTGAAATGGTAAATTCCAATACTTCAATATCGGATTATGATCTCTTATCCTTAGAGTCACTATATTTCCCTATGTCAACTTGCTCTTTAACCTCATTGAGACATAGTTCTTTAAATCTTCCTATCTTCTCCAAGTTCATCACTCTCCTGATGACTTCTCTTTTTTTCCTAACCAATCTAGATCCATGGTGTATCTCTTATACTCACCAGCACTCCAAAATCCATAGACCCTTACCCCTCTGAATCCACCTTGTGAATTTACCTCCATAGTAAACCCAGACACATGGCTTCACCACTTGTGCACTTGGAATGCTGAACATTGCAAAAGCACATTACATACTTGTGTATATTACTGCCCCTAGAAATTTGTGGACTCCAACTCAGTAGTATGCCCTGTAATGTTTGACAAACCTTTCACCATCACTGCTCCAGTGTCTCTTCTGTCTCCCACAAAGGTTAGTTCATAGTTTCTTTAAACTTCATAAACTGTTAAGTGTAAAGATGGATCCCTACTCCATCTCTGCTGCAACTTCAGTGATGATCATATCCCTTAAGTTCACAGGGAAAAAAAGGCCAGTAGATATGAACCCCCTTACCATCTTACCTTTGATCCTACAATCTTAACATTTACTTAAATATATATTCATCCCCACTATTTTCAATTCTATATCAAAGGAAGAGGTTTCTCTTTTCACTTCAATGCTAGTTTATTTTCATATTTCCTACATCTGATCTCCTAGTCTTGTAAGGCAACTTACACCTTTATCATCCTCTTCTAACCTGCATTTACTATTTTCTTTTTAAACTCCTTTCAAGCAGGCTATAAATAATAGTAGTAGTAATAACAATAAATCTTCTTTTTGAACTTTGCATACTTCTCTAACTAAACCCCTATATCTCTCCTTCCTTTTACTCAACTGTTCAAAAGATTATATATTCTTTTGTCAATGCATTTCAACCTCTCAGTTACTCTTCAGGGTTCTGTTCCCATTACCCTTCGGAAACTGTGACTCATTTCAAACTGAAAGGATCTTTCAGGTTTCAATTCACTTATCCTCACTGTTTCTATAGAACTCTTCCACATAATCATGCCTACCTTAATAACCATTTCCTTTTCTGGCATCTCATCTTCTTGCCTATATCCATCCTATGCAACTCTCTCATGCTTTTCCCCTCACATTTATATGTCATCCAAATTGAAAGCATCTGGAGGCCCAGGATTGAGTCTGATTATAAATTGTGCCCCCTAGAGTTGAGCAGTTGACAATCCATATACCACAAATGGCACTCCTATTGTGAATCTGTTCCACAGTTGCAATATATACAGCCAGGTTAGTGTCATTGGGAGATCATTCAAGTTTTATAAGGGTTAGAGAGTGGGAATACAAATTCAGGGGCATAGATCATAAATAGAAATCATGAAGTGAAAATGACATTTTCTGAACTTTTTTTTCTGTGTCGTGGATGGTAGTCTGAAAAGAATACTTCTTAAGTTACCTAAGTGATGCCTACCCTTCATAAATTTCATTCATTCACAGACATGCTTGTAACCATATTTGGCAAATTACTCAAGGAGTTGAATAATAAATTTTCTCCAATTAAAATAATAGCTTGCTCCCAGGTGATTTATATATAAATAACTATACCGTATCTGACCCAATTGGTTTGCATTCTTTTAGCAAATATGAATGAGATTTGGCTGACACTTTCCCCACCTCCTAAGGTTTCTGTGGCTTTACTAGGTAACAAAAACGTTTTATCTGCTCAGCTCCTAATAAGGAAAAACACATGTAAATGAGACACTAAATATTTTGGTGGTTGGGTTATTAGCCCATCTCCTTTTAAAAATACACAGTTGTTCCAGACAAAAACAATACCCTCCTTATCGGGACAGAGCAGTATTTTAACTGTAGCAATTACTCACTGGCATAAGAAGTAGCATGAAGCACAGAACCCAGAGCCATGGGATTTTTCCCTACAGTCAGAGACATACATTAGAGGTGACTTCATTCAATATTTTCATTTTACAGACTAGAAAAAAGGTGTGAGAGTTGAAGTGATTTGACTAAAATCTGTGTTGACTATGTCTTGTTTTCTGTATTCTTGATGCTCTGGCATTTAAGGCATTGATCCTGGAGCGACTGCCCCACACAGGGCTAACTAATTCCTAGAGAAAGCAAACTCCCCAGCATGTGTGTCTTGGATATTTAAACCTACCAATCCAGAATCCACATCCCCAACTCTATGTTTTATCAAACTCTCACATGCCAAATCAATATTCCCCCTGTCCTAAATCACCTCAGGGTCACCTACCTGACAGCTAGGCACCACTACTACAGCCCACAACTTACCAAAATTACTCAAACTATCCAATCTTAAAGTGTTTCCTTGCCCATTCCTTCCTAAGAAAACACTAATAAAGCCTCTGGGTAATGCTCTCCCCTCTTCCTTCTGCCTTCTGACTGGTCTGGGTGTTGTCGCTTGTGACCCTGCATGGCATGGTTTATCTCTTATTTTTAGGAATTTGTTAGTATACTTCTTTCTCATGACAATAATTTCTATGTCTGCTGTTTTACCACACCTGATTAAAACAAATCTTAGGTACATTTTGAATGAGGTCAAATACGTTAGTTGTAAAAGTTAAATGGCTATGACCAGAGACTACAGATTGCTAGACCTCTGTACTATCGACTACTCCCATGTAGTATCTTCTCCTGCAGTCCTGAAAGGAATAAAGACCAGGGATTGCATCTCTGGAGAGAACCAAATTTGCTTACAAAGATAAATTGCTCTTGGAAAATAATTTTTAAAGTTCTATGCAAATATAGTATATTACAATTGTTTGTGGGGCCATCTAAAGAAATCTAGGAAATATTTATGAGTATACACATATATGAAAAGGGGTTAATATAAAATTGGGCTGGTGCTAGAGAAGGGCACCTCAGTTTGCCCATCTGTGTTTATTTCTTAGCTAATGGGTATCTGTGTAGGCATGGTGCTAAGCATAGCTGCAAACAGAAGGTCACTGGGCCCAGTTATTTTCTATGGGAGCTTTCAGTTTAGATAACACATATGCATCTCTCCAACATAGCAGGGCCAGAGGGGTTTAAGTGAAAAGACACAACAGGATTCAGTGGGGAAAAAAAAATTCTGGTTGGGACAATCAAAGAAAGTTCTATGTTCATTTTTATGCACTCTAGGGTTGGTTATAGGACCAGGAGACATGTTATTTGAGATTGGCTACATATTAGTTTTCTTGTCTTATCATCAAAGTAGGACCATGCAACTATTACGTTACTAAATCCATTGAATATATGAAGAGAAAAAGGGAATTAAAGATTTTAAATGCCTAGAATTTAAAAATCACAGTTATTACTAACAAAACAAGCTTCAGTTTTCTGACTTCTGATCTGTTATTTGCCTCATTTGGTTTTGTTTTTAAACTACTATTTGGAAGACAAAAGAATAACCACCAATCTGCATGCATATAAAATTGAATTGACTGTCTTTTCTAGAATGATCTCTTTCCCTCAATAAACTCAATGAATAAACCATTTATTCTGACATTATACAGAACCTGTCAAATCTAACTGAAAAGGCAGACATAAACTTAAACACAGCAATTAAATAGAAGATCTCTATTATTAAACTCTAAAGAATTCACAGCTCCTGTTAACTCATTTTTTTTCCTAAGACTGAGTCTCACTGTCACTCAGGCTAGAGTGCAGTGGCATGATCACAGTTCACTGCAGCCTTGACCTCCTTACGTAAGTAGTATATAACTATTTATAACTTCATGAATGTAGAGTCAGCATGTATGTACTTGGGGTCACTTCACCTAATCGCTCAGAGATGTTTGAATTCTTGACACAGTTCTTTTTCTTTGCCTGAAGAGTTCGCAAGGGGCTGGGCATGGTGGCTCACACCTGTAATCCCAGCACTTTTGGAGACTGAAGCAGGAGGCTTTCTTGAGCCCAAGAGTTAGAGACTAACCTAAGCAACATAGGCAGAACTCATCTCTATTGGGGGGGAAAAAAAAAAAAAAAAAAAAAAGCCAGGCCTGGTGGTACACATCTATAATCCCAGTTACTTGGGAGGCTGAGGTGGGAGTATTGCTTGAACCCCAGAAGGTCAAGGCTGCAAGGAGCCACAGTTGCACCACTGCACTCCAGCCTGGGCAAGAGAGAGACCCTCTCTTTAAAAAGGCGGGGGGGGGGGACGGGGGGGGAGGGTACACACGGACCTTATAAATCAGTAGTTAATTCAATTTGTGGAAGCAAAATGAACTTACCTGTTGAGAAGACAGATTATTGGGAAATTAAATAAAATTACTGACAATCTGTCCTCAAAAGTTTTTTTCCCAATTCTACAGTTTTCATTATTAATGAAATTCATGCATCTGTTATTTGGATGTTTCTCCTCCAACATAACAGAAAATTCAAAATTCTCTAGGGAGTTAGGCATCTAAATTTCCCATGAACTTTTCCTTCTGAAAGTAGAGTTAATCAAGTCAGACAATGAGAAAGAAAAATAATCACTGTACAGCTCAGTCTTTATCTAAATATGCAGAGCCAGACCTGACCAGAGGCCTTGGTCTTTCCCATTCCTTGGGGTTTTTTAAAGCTTTTTAAAATACATACAGCTTTTTTGAGGTATAAATATTTTATCTACTCTAAGTATACAATGCAATGATTTTTAGTAGAGTTATAGTTTTGCGTTATCACTACTATCCAGTTTAGAACATTTGTTATTGCCTCCAGATTTTCCTAAAGCCCATTTGCAGTGCACCATACCCTCTGTCTCCAGTCAAGCACTTCTTCCTGCCTCTATAAATTTGCTTTTTCTGGCCATTTTATAAAAATGGAACCATAGAATACATTGTCTTTTGTATCTGGCACCCTTGACATAATATTTTTAAAGTTAACTAATTGTTTTGGACTGCATGTTTGTGTTTCCTGCAAACTAACCCCCAATGGAATGGTACTAGAAGGTGGGGCCTTTGGCAGCTACTTAGATTTAGATGATGTCATGAAGGTAGAGCCCGCATGATGGAATTAGTGTTCTTAATAATGAAAAAGAGAAAGAGACTAGAGCTTGCTGTCTCTGCCATGTAAGGATACTAGTTGATGGCCATCTGCAAACCAGTAAGAAGGCCCTCACCAGATAGAGAATTTGCTGGCATCCTGATCTTGAACTTTGCAGCCTATAGAACTATGAGAAATAAATTTCTGTTGTTTAAGTCACCCAGTCTATGGTGTCTTATTAAATCAGCCCCAAATGACATCCATGTTGTAGCATGTGTCACTCTTTTACTTTTCATTCCTGAGTAATATTCTGTTGTTTGGACACACCAAATGTTAACCCCACCCCCACAACACCAGAAAAAAAAAAAAAAAAGATCTGACTTTTTGTAGGTCTTTTGCATTTCCATATAAATTTTAGGATCAGCCAGAAATTTTCTAAAACAACAACAACAAAAAGACTGCTGGGATTCTGTAAGGGATTGTGTTGAATCTGTAGGTCAATTTATTGAAAATTGGCATTTTAACAGTACTGAGATAGTCAATCCTTGAAGACAGAATGTTTCTTCATATATATATATCGCCTTTAATTTCTCTCAGCAATCTTTTTCAGTATATAAATAATGTACTTATTTTCTTCAATTTATTCCTAAGTATTGTATCCTTTCTGATGCAATTGTAAATAAGCTTTTAAAAATTCATTTTCAGATTTTTTTGCTGACATAGGGAATATGCCAATTTTTATGTTGCTTTTGTATCCTGTAACCTTATTATACTTCTTAATTTGTTACAGTTGTGTGTGTGTGTGCGTGTGTTCATTAGAATTTTGTACATATAAGATTATATCATCTGTGAGAAAGGCAGTTTTTACTTCGTGCTTGCTATTCTAAATTCCCTTCTTTTGAATTTTTTTCCTTACTGTACAGGTGATTTTTTTAGGATCAGTAGTGATGCTGATCTTTCACTCCTGACTTTGGTAAATTGTGCTTCTCTCTTATTATCTTCTTCATTCTAGCTAGGAATTTGTCAATTTTGTGGGTCTTTTGAAGAATACATTTTTGGTTTTACTGTTTTTCTTTATTTTTAAAAACTATTGATTTTTTTTTCTCAGATCTTTATTATTTCCTTTGCATTTGATTCCACCTTTCTAATTTTTAGGGTAAGAGTTTAAGCTTTTGACATGATACTGTCTTAATCAATTTTCTGTTTCTGTAACAGAATACCAAAGACTGGGTAATTTTTATTTTTTAAAGTGCATTTAGCTCATGGTTCTGGAATCTGGGAAGCCCAACAGCATGATGCCAGCATCTAGTAAGGGCCATCTTGTGGATAGGCAGAAGGGCAAGAGCCTGTCAGCTCAGGTCGCTCTTCCTCTCCTTCTAAAGACAGCAGTCCCAGGCTAAGCGCAGTGGCTAACATCTGTAATCCCAGCACTTTGGGAGGCCACCAGCCTGGACAACATGGTGAAACTTCATCTCTACAAAAATACAAAACAAACAAACAAATAGCCAGGTGTGGTGACGCATACCTGAAGTCCCAGCTACTTGGGAGGCTGAGGTAGGAGGGTCACCTGAGCCTGGGAAGTCGACACTGCAGTGAGCAGTGATTGCACCACTGCACATCAGCTTGGGTGACAGAGCAAGACTCTGTCTCAAAAAAAAAAAAAAAAAAAAGACATTAGTCCCATCATGGGGGACCCACCCTGATGAATTTATCTAATCCTAATTATCTCTCAAGGGCTCCAACTCCAAATACTATCAACATATGAATTTTGGAATCAAGTTTTCAACACATGGAATTTAGGGGGCACATTCAAATCATTACTTTCTGATACAGTTTTTGAAAGCTATAAATTTCCCTCTCAATATGGCTTGAACTGCATCTTATAAATTTTGATGTGCTGTGGTTTTGTTTCCATTCATTCACAATATTTTAAAATATTTCATTGTGATTTCTTTTTTGAATCATGAGGGTTATTTTTTTCATAAGTATGTCACTTGATTTCCATATATTTGACATTTTCCCAGATTTGTTTCTATTATGGATCTCCAATTCAATTTTGTTGTGGTCAGATAACATACTTTATATGATTAATTTTCTTCAAAAAAATGCATTGAGATGTATTTAGTGGTCCAGTATGTCATCTATCTGCAGAATTTTCCAAATAAACTTGAAAAGAATATGTTTCTGAACTATTTGGGTGGAGCGTTCTGTAAATGTCAGTTATATTAAGTTGGTTGATAGCATTGCTCAAATTTTCTTTACGCGAGCCAATTTACGGTCTAGGCATTCTCTCAATTATTAAGAGTGCGTATTGAAATCTCCAGCTATTATTGCTGTCTATACTTTCAATTCTTAGTTTTTTGGCTTCACATATTCTGGGACACTGTTTTTAGGTGAAATACACTTAAAATTATTATATCTTCCTGATTCTTTGACTTTTTATTTTTATGAAATATTCTAGTAATATTTTAACTTCAGAATTTCCAGTTGGTTCTTTTATATGATTTTTATCTCTGCTGAAATTTTCTCTTCATTCGATCATTGGGGTCATTGCTATCATACTTTCCTTTAATTATTTAAACATCATTTTCATTAGTTCTTTGAATAGTTTCTTTGAAGACTTTTTCTTCTAAATCTAACATATAGGACCACTCAGAGACAGTTCATATGAACTGTTATTTTTTCCAGAGTATGTGCCACACTTTCTTGCTTCTTTCTATCTGTCTTGTTTATTGAATACAAGACATTTCAGATAATATATTGTATACCAGTATCTTGGGATCTTTATTTTCTCCTCTGAGATTTGTAGTTAATGTTTTGCTCATTTAGTAACTTGCCTGGATTAAATTTGGGAAATCTGATTCTCTGGAATGTATGGTTGATAATGTCTTTGGGTTTTTTCTTGTTTTTATAGTTAAGCCTGGCTTACTAAGGTCACCATTGTGTCTGCATAGCTTAATGTTTAGCCAAAGATTGGTCAGAGCCAGTAAGGTGTCTAGTCTCTGCTGATGGATTTGTGTGTGAATTGGCATGGAAATAAAAATATGTTTGGTCTTGGCCCCTGGTTCCTGACACAGAGCTCCTAAACCCGTAAAATTTCCTGAGTGATAGAAGTGCCTTTGTTATCATAAGGAGCCCATTTTGATAATGACACCTGAGTGTATGCTAATCAGGTGACAGAGTGAGACTACCAAATAGCCTCAGAATAGGGCTGATTACCAGAGAGACAAGAAATTAGAGGGTTGAAACTTTCAACTCCACCCACTGACCTCCTGGGAAAAGAGAAGGGAGCTAGAGATTGAATCTATAAAACTCTTGAGCAATAAGACACAGAGAGCTTCTATGTTGGTGAATGCATTCATATGCCAAAAGGGTAGTAGACCCCAAGTTTAGGGAAAAGAAGCTCCTGTGCCAGGATCCCTTTCAGACCCTGTCCTGTGCACCTTTTCATCTGCTTATTCATTTGTATTATTTTTAATAAACTGGCAGGCAAATGTAAGTAGAGTGTTTTCCTGAGCTCTGTGAGCTGTTACAGCAAATTATTGAACCTGGGGATGGATGTGGGAACTCTCAACTTATAACTTGTTTGTCAGGACACCTGGCCTGAAACTTGCAACTGGCATTTGAATTGGGGGCACTCTTGTGGGACTGAGCCCTTTAAGTGAAGGATCTGAAGCTAGCTCCAGGTAGATAGTGTCCGAATTGAATTGAATTGTTGGATATCAAGTTGTTGTGAGAATAAGATAATTGAATTGGTTAGTGTTAAAAAACACCTCAGAGCTAGAGATGCATTCAAAGTTCAAGGTGGCCTGGTATGGTGGCTCACACTTGTAATCCCAACATTTTTGGAGGCCAAGGTGGAAGTATTGCTTGAGCCAAGGAGTTTAAGACCAGTCTAGGCAACATAGGGAAACTCCATCTCTACAACAAATAAAGAGTTAGCGGGGCATGGTAGTGCACACCTGTAGTCCCAGCTACTCAGGAGGCTGAGTTGGGAAGATCACTTGAGCCTGGGAGTTTGAGGCTGCAGTGAGCTGTGATCATGCCACTGCACTCCAGCTTGTGAGACAGAGCAAAACCCTGTCTCAAGTACAAAACCAAAAAAGTTTAGGCTGTTCTCAAGTCTTCTCTGGTTTTTATAAACCCCTAACTTTTCACACATCTCCTCTGTGTGCATGGCTCTGTCTTCTAGGGATGTATGGTAGGCTTGAGCCCATTCCAGTCCCTGCTACCCATGGCCTCCGATCAACCTACGACATGCAATAAATCTTCTTAGTGTCCCCATGTTTAGCTCATGTCCAAGATTTCACTGTTAAATGTCTGGCAAATCTGCTACTCCATCGCATGGTCCCCAAACAGGGCTATAACATCAGCCTAGTGAAGATGCTGGCTCATCCTGTTCACTCTTATGAATATGAGATTGTATGAGATCAACACTTTAAATAGTAAAGTCCAGATTAAGGGGGGACACCTTCTAGCAGTGGCAGCTAAGTTGTTGATTTTCACAGCCTGTCCTACTCTGGTTGAATTACTATGCCAACAAAGCTGATATAGTAATTTTCAAGAATAAATGTCAAGACTAAATGTTATTCAGTTTATTGGAAACTTGGGTTACTTCCAGAGAACTGAAATGGTTATTTTTTTACATTTCTTTTTAGCTTTATAATTGCTTTTTCAGGAGAGGATGTTAATCTTCTCACTACATCATGGCAGAAATAGGGCTAATTTGAATAAAGATTACTTTAAAGAAAATAGATGCTCAGGATATATAATAAGTAAGGGAGGGAGGAAGAAAGGAAGTAAGGAAAGAAATAAGTACAATTTTCAAACCATATGTATGGAAATTGTAAGGGCTGGTTCTGAGGGATAGAATTAGTTCAGGCCCTTCAGAGCCTCCAAATCCTCTAAATCAAGAATGGGTACACAGATGCCTAAATAGCTGGTAAAATAAGAGTCTACCTCCTGCATTATTATGTGGTACATTCTTTTTTGGAGTTTCACTCTTGTTGTCCAGGCTGGAGTGCAATGGCACAATCTTGGCTCACTGCAACCTCCACCTCCCAGGTTCAAGTGATTCTCTTACCTCAGCCTCCAGAGTAGCTGGGACTACAGGCATGTGCCACTATGCCTGGCTAATTTTGTATTTTTAGTAAAGACAGGGTTTCTCCATGTTGGTCATGCTGGTCTCAAACTCCCAACCTCAGGTGATCCACCTGCCTAGGCCTCCCAAAGTGCTGGGATTACAGGTGTGAGCCACCACACCTGGCTATGAGGCACATTTTTATCCATCTCAGCCATAAATAATTTCCTCCTTCCTGTAGGATTAAAAAAAATAATTACTGAGAGGATAAAGATACTCATGACAATACTTACTGGGTATAATACTCCCAGTTATGAGTTGTGCAGATAAATATATATTAAAAATTTTTTTTCATAATGATGTTTATGTTTGCATATCTAATTGCTATAAGTCTGTAACTAAAACCAAGATTATAGTAGCTCAACAAATAGAAGTTAAAGATAAGTCAATTTTGTAGCTTTGCTTTGACTTTTGTTTGTTGGTTTTTATATTACTTACACATTTTTAAAGGTTAATGAATGGCTGTCCATGTCCATTCCTGTCTGACCTAGAACATTTAAATTGGCTATCTTTTGACTCTAAGTCTCTTGGCCATAAGCATCCCAACAAGGGACAAGATGAACCTGAAGCCAGCAGCTATGCCACCCTGGCAATGCTATGGGACAAAATAAAAATGTGGTGGCCATTAATGTTGACTCTGGCAAATCTTGGCCAGAAGGGGAAGACTGTAAACCAAGAATAAAATTCCAGCTTTTTGAACCTACCCCTCCTCTCGGCCAAGGGCATTCCAAAATTAACCTAAGAAACTAGTACACACAGGTCATGACAGGAATTGGAGTCAGACATGCTTCATTATATCCTGCTCCCTTTTGGAATTCAGAAAAAGCTGACCAGGATTAACATCAACGAAGACCTTTAGTCTGATAAGAAACATTTACAATCTATTCTCTCTGAAGTCTGCTACCAGGAGGCTTCATCTGCATGATAAACTTTGGTCTCTTTGGTCTCCATAACTGCTTACCTTAATCCAGACATTCCTTTCTATTGATTCCAGGTCTTTAGATAATAACTTAACTCTTTCAACCAATTGCCAATCAGAAAATCTTTAAATCTATCTATGACCTGGAACCTCCTGCTTGGAATTGTCCCACCCTTCCAGATAAAACCAATGTACATTTTACATGTATTGACTGATGCATTATGTCTCTCTAAAACGCATAAAAGCAAGCAGTGCCCCAACCACCTTAGGCACATGTCAGGACCTCCTGAAGGCTGTGTCACAAGTGCATCCTTAACCTTGCCAAAATAAACTTTCTAAATTGATTGATACTTGTGTCAGATACTTTTTGGTTCACACAATGAATGACAACTAAACCCCTGGCTCATCCTTTAAAATGTAGGACATACAGAGGATTAAGGCCTTTTGTTTTGGGTTAAATGGGTGTTGCAGGGTGAAGAAAGCTAAGTGAAAATGCTACATAAACTGGATGATTTTTACAAATGGTAATGGTTCTTCTGCCAAGCCCATAACCACTGCACCTTCAATAAAGTCCAACTTAGTAAGTCTTGTGTCTCATTTGTTGTCTCTGGGTCTCTTCTTTGGCCTCTCTGACATGGTGCCATCCCTATTAGAATCAACAGGGGTCCAACATGAGAGGAACACAAATGGATAATTCAAAGAAATCAAGGAAACAATTCATGATCCAAATGAGAATTCAATGAAAAGATAGATATCACTAAAAAACCAATCAGAAATCCTGGAACTGAAAAATTCAATAAATGAAATTAAAAATATAATTGAGAGCTTCAACAATAGACTAGATCAAGCAATAGAAAGAATTTCTAAACTTGAAGAGAGGTCTTTTGAAATAACCCAGACAAAAAGAAAAAAACAAAAATAATAGAGAAAGCCTACATTCTGAAATTTTAAACATTTGCAAAAAAACATGCAAATGTTTAAAATTTCAGAAAAAGAGATGGAAAAGGACATAGAAAACCCATTTAATAAAATAATAGCAGAAAATTTTCTGAGTCTTGCAAAAAATATAGACATCCACATACAGGAAGCTTAAAAATTCCCAAATAGATTAAATCCAAAAAGGTCCTGTCTGAGGCACATTATAGTCAAAAGTCAAAGACAAAGATAAAATTCTAAAAACAGCAAGAGAAAAACATTAAGTTACATATAAGGGGATCTCTATCAAACTAACAGATTTCTCACCTTACAGGCTGTGAAAAGTGCTGAAAGAGAAAACTGCTGGAAAAAAATACTATACCCAACAAATCTATCCTTCAAAAATGGAGAAATACAATCTTTCTCAGACAAGTAAAAACCGAGAACATTCATCATTAGACTGGCCACGAAAAATGCTCAAGGAAGATCATTTTCAGGACCTGAAAATAAAAGAATGATCTCTATTATCATGAAAACACAAAAGTATTAACTCACTAGTAAAGCAGATACACAAATGAAAGGAGGGTAAAAAATCAAATGTTATCACTACCAAATCACAAAGACAAAAAATTAGAGAGTAAGAAAGGAATAAGAAATAAATCAATTAGACACAAGTTAATAAAGTGATAGGAGTAAGTCCTCACCTATCAATAACAACCTGGAATGTAAGTGGTTTAAATTCTCCAATTAAAAGATAGTCTGGCTAAGTGAATTAAAAAACAAAACTCAAATATATGCTGCCTACAAGAAACTCACTTCTCTTGTAAATATGCACATAGACTGAAAGTGAAGAAATAGAAAAAAACATGGCATGCAAATGTAAACCCAAAACACCCAGCAGTGGCCATACTTATACCAGATAAAATAAACTTCAGGTTAAAAGGGACAAAGAAGGTCACTATATAATAATAAAGGGAGTAATTCAGCAAGAGGCTATAACATTGTAAATACCTGCATCCAGAGATATAAAGCAAATATTATTAGAGCTAAAGACAGACCTAGACCCTAATACAACAATAATTGGGGACTTCAACAGCCCACTTTCAGCATTTGACAGATGATCTAGACAGAAGATCAACAAAGAAACATTAAAGTCTACTATAGACCAAATAAATTTAGTAGACATTTATAGAACTCTTCATCCAACAGTTGCAGAATACACATCTTTCTCATCATCACATGGAACATTCTACGGGAAAGACCATGTTAGGTCACCAAACAAATATTAACAAATATAAAAAACTGAAATAATATCAAATATCTTCTTGGATCACAATGGAATAAAACTAGAAGTCAATAAAAAGAGGAACTCTGGAAACTGTGCAAATAATAGAAACATAAAAAAAAATGCTCCTGAACAACAATTGAGTCAATTAAGAGATTAAAAAGAAAATTTAAAAAATGTATTGAAACAAATGAAAATAAAAGCACACATATCAAAACCTATGGGACATAGCAAAAGCAGTACTAAGAGGAAAGTTTATAGCACTAAACAACTACATCAAAAAAACTGAAAGATTTCAAATAAACAAGGCACCTCAAGAAATTAGAAAAGCAAGCAGGAGCCAACCCCAAAATTTGTAGAAGAAAAGAAATAGTAAGTTCAGAGCAGAGCTAAACAAAACAGGGACTTTAAAACACAACACAAATGATAAACAAAATGAAAATCTGGATTTTGATAAGATAAAGAAAATTGACAAACCATTAGCTTGACTGAGAAAGGAAAGAGAAGACACAAATAAAATCAGAAATGAAAAAGGAGGGATTATAACTTGATACCAGAGAAATACAAAGGATCATTAGAGAGTATTATGAAAAACCACACCAACAAATAAGAAAACCTAGAAAAAAAAATAGATAAATTCCTGGATACATATAACCTACCAAGAATGAGCCTGGTAGAAATAGAAATTCTGAACAGAACAATAATGAATAACAAGGTTGAATCAGTAATAAAAAATTTCCCTTCTCCCTGCAAAAGTCCAAGACTAGATGGCTTTACTGATGAATTCTACCAAACTTTTAAAGAAGAACTAATATCAATTCTTCTCAAATTATTCCCAAAAATTGAAAAGGAGAGAATTATTCCTAAATCATTTTAGGAGGCCAGCATTATCCTAATACCAAAACCAGACAGGCACAAAAAAAAAAAAAAAAAAAAAAGCCTACAAGCCAATATTCCTGAGGAACATAGCTGTAAAAATCCTCAATAAATTACTAGCAAACAAAACCCAATAACATCAAAAAAATAATACATCAGGACCAAGTGGAATATATCCCATGAATGCAAGGATGTTTCAATGTATGCAATTCAATAAATATGATAAATCACATCAACAGGATGAAGGCCAAAACCCACATAATCATCTTAATATATATATAAAAAAGCATTTCATAAAATTCAATACCTTTTCATGTTAAAAACTCTAAAAAATTAGCTATAGAAATCAAAAAGGGAATCTCATTAGTAATAGCTTTAAAAAATACCAAGAAATAGACTTAACTAAAGAGGTGAAAGATCTCTACAACAAAAACTGTGAAACACTGAGGAAATAAATTAAGAGCACAAAAAAAGTGAAAAAAAAATTTCCCATGATCATGGACTAGAAGAATCAACATTGTTAAGATGATCATACTACCAAAGCAATCTACAGATTCAGTGCAGTTCCTGCCCAAAGTAATCTAGAGAGTCAATGCATTCTTCACAAAAGTAAAAAAAAATCCTAAAATTTATATAGAACCAAAACAGAGCCTGAATAGCCAAAGCAATATTGAACAAAAAGAACAAAACTGGAGGCATCATACTATCTGACTTTAAAGTATACTACAAAACTGTGTTAGTACATTTGCATTAGTATAAAGAAATACCTAAAAATGGGTGATATAGTTTGGCTCTGCATCCTCACCCAAATCTAATCCTGTAGCTCGCATTCCGATGTGTTGTGGGAGGGAGCAGGTAGGAAATGATTGAATCATGGGGGCGGGTCTTTCCTGTGCTGTCCTTGGAATAGTGAATGGGTCTCATGAGATCCGATGGTTTGAAAAATGGGAGTTTCTCTGCACAAGCCTTCTCTTTGCCTGCTGTCATCCATGTAAGATGTGACTTACTCCTCCTTGCCTTCCGACATGATTGTGAGGCCTCCCCAGCCATGTGGAACTGTAAGTCCAATAAATCTCTTTCTTTTGTAAATTGCCCAGTCTCAGGTATGTCTTTATCAGCAGCATGAAAATGTACTAATACATTGGGTAATTTATAAAGAAAAAAAGGTTTATTTTGACTCATGGTTCTGCAGGCTGTACAGGAAGCATGGTGCTAGCATCTGCTTCTGGTGAGAACCTCAGGAAACTTACAAGCATGGTACAAGGCAAACAAGGAGCTGCATATCACATAGCAAGAGCAGGAGCAAGAGAAAAGAGGGGGCCAGCTAGGCTCCTTTAAACAACCTGCTGTCATGTAAACTAACAGCAAGAACTCACCCATCACAAAAGGGATGGCACTAAGCCATTCATGAGGAATCCATCCCCATGAGTCAACACCTCACACTAGATCCCACCTCCAACATTGGGGATCATGTTTCAACATGAGATTTGCAGGGGACACACATCCAAACCATATCAAGAACTATAGTAACCAAAAGATCATGGCATTAGTATAAAAAAAGATACACTGACTAATGGAACAGCATGGAGAACCCCTAAATAAATCCATGTTTGTAGAGTCACCTCATTTTGGACAAAGGTATCATTGACATACATTGGGAAAAGGACAGTGTCTTCAATAAATCATGCTGGGAAAGCTGGATATCCACATGTATAAGAATGAAACTAGACCCCTATTTCTAACCGTATACAAAAATCAACTCAGGGTGAATTAAAGAATTAAAGATAAGACCTGAAACTATAAAACTACCAGAAGAAAACAAAAGGAAAATGCTTTAGAATATTGTTGTAGGCAAAGATTTTATGGGTGAGACTTCAGAAGCACACACACACACACACACACACACACACACACACACACACACACAAATAGACATATAGGACTATATCACACTATAAAGCTCTGTACAGCAAAGAAAGCAATCTATGGCATGAAGAGACAACTTGTAGAATGGGAGAAAATATTTGCAAACTATTCATTTGACAAGAGATTATCAATATCCAGAATATACAAAAAACTGAACAGCAAACAAACAAACAAAAATCTGATTTTAAAATGGAAAAAGATCTGAATAAACATTTCTCAAAAGAAGACATATAAATGATCAACAAGTATATTTTAAAATGTTCAACATTACTAATCACCAGGAAATTCAAACCACAGTGAGATATCATCTCCCTCCAGGTAGGATAACTATCATCAAAAAACAAAAATATGCCAGATGTGGTGGCTCATGACTGTAATCCCAGCACTTTGGGAGGCTGAGGCAGGAGGATTGCTTGAAGCCAGAAGTTCAAGACAAGTAAAGGCTAAGTGAGATCCTGTCTCTACAAAAACATTTAAAAAAAATTAGCCTGGCATGTTTGCACTTGCCTGCAGTCTCAGCTACTCAGGAGTCCGAGGTGGGAAAATCACTTGAGCCCAAGAGTTCAAAGCTACAGTGAGTTATGATGGTGCCACTGCACTCTAGCCTGGGGTCAGAATGTGACACACCTGTCCCTAAATAAATAAACAGATAAATAAATAAAAATCGAACTATTATATTTTCCAAGAATCCTACTACTAGACTACTGGGTACATATCCAAAGGAAAGGTAATTAGTATATCAAAGAGATACCTGCACCCCCATGTTTATCGCAGCACAATTGACAATAGACAAGATATGGAACCAACCTAAATGACCATCTACAGATGAACTGATAAAGAAAATGTGGTATATATACATAACGGAATACTATTCAGCTATAAAAAATGAAATCCTGTCATTCATGGCAACATGGATGAGACTGGAGTACATTAAGTGAAATAAGCCAGGCAGAGAAAGACAAATGCCACGTTTTCACTCATATGTTGCAATTTAAAAAATGAGATAGAACTAGAGAATAGAATTGTGGTTATTAGAGCCTGGGAAGGATAACGGGGTGAAAGGAAACAGGGAGGTTGGTTAATGGCTACAAAGTTATAGCTAAATGGGAGGAATAAGTTTTAGTGTTCTGTAACGCTGTAGGGAGAATATTATTAACAATAATTTAGTGTATGTGTTAAAAATCCTAGAAGACAGGATTTTGAATGTTCACAACACAAAGAAATGATAAATATTCAAGGTGATAAATATACTAATTATCCTGATTTGATCATTACACATTGTAAACATGTATCAAAATACCACTCTATATCCCATGACTATGTACAATTATTTGTCACTTAAAATGGAATAATAATTATCTTTTTATATATGATCATGATAATAGTACAGATTCTGTGATGGGCAGCCTCTAAGATGTCTCCCCTATCATTACTGTATCCTGATTTCATACCTCCATGAAATTTCCACTCCGTGAGTGTATGTAGAATCCAATGACTTGCTTCTAAACAATAAGATATGGCAATGGTGATGGGATGTCACTCTCATAATTACATTACGTTATTTAAGACTTGATCTTCTAGCAGACTCACTCTAGAGACTCCTTGACTCTCCTAATTCATCTAGAGGCTTGATAAATTAAGCTGCCATGTTGTGAAAACTCAACATTGCAAGGAACTGAAAACAGCCTTTAGGAGCTGAGGGCAGCCTCCAGCTAAGAGGTAATAAGAAGCCAAAGCCTTATGTTCCATAACTGCAAGGAGATGAAACTCTGCCAATAACGAGTGTATTTGGAGGTATTCTTTTTCCAGGCAAGCTTTCAGATGAGAATGCAGCCTGGCCAACACCTTGAGTGCAGTCTTGAGACCCTAAACAGAAAATTCACTTAAGCCATATCCAGACTCCTGACCAACAGAAACTATGAGATCATAAACATGTGTTAGTTAAGTTACTAAGTTTATAGTCACTTGTTATGTAGCAATACAAAATTAATACAGATAGCATTCTGCAATGGGCTTAAAAAATGTCACAGTGTATTTTGGATCTTTTTCTTTATGATTAAATAGTAGCCTGAATCCCTGTTTTAAGAGAATCTGGCCTATAACTCTTTTGTTATTGCATAATAAGTGAAATCCTTGGCCCAACATTTCACTTACCAGTTTATTCGCCAACCGTGCCCATTAGATTTGTTAGCCCATCTCTTGTTATCATTCAGCAACCATATGCCTCATTCATAAAGTCCCTATTTGATTATTTTTCATAGTTATCTATTAATGCTCATGGCTACAGTGTCACTTACTCTAAGTCTTAAGATACTGTTCAATTACTTGTTTATTTAGATGTGCATTTTAAATGTTTGTTGTTTCAGTTTCACAGTGCAGACACTATTTAAATGTCTTTTTCTTCTTACTGTGAGCATATCTTTTCCATTGAGATTACCGGGATATAAAATTCATGAATGCATATAACATTCTTAAGTCTTGGTTTCTTTCTCTCAGATCCTTTATGGACTGCTACTATGTTCTCATAGTGAATAGAGCTTTAGAGAATCCTGGGGCCAACCCTATTTTTTTGCTTTGTAGGTAACTTTTGTTTCTACTTTGCAGGCAATCTATGTCTTCTGGATGGGCAAGACATCATGTATCTCCAAGAGAATCTGTCCTCCCTCTTTCCTTTACTCTTACCCTCTCCAGCTCCCTCTCTTTGTCCCTCCCTCTCTTCTCCCCTCCCTCCCCCTCTTCCCCTCCCTGTTTCATTATTTCTTTCAAGTTCAAGTTATTTCACTAGGATATGTCCCATGGTAACAATATTAGTCAGTTTTTATGCTGCTGATAAAGACATACCCAAGACTGGGTAATTTACAAAGAAAAAGAGGTTTAATGGACTCACAGTTCCACATGCCTGAGGAGGCCTCACAGTCATGGTAGCAGGCAAGAAAGAATGAGAGCCAAGTGAAAGGGGAAACCCCTTATAAAACCACCAGAGCTCATGAGACGTATTCACTACCATAAGAACAGTATGGAGGAAACCGCCCTCGTAATTCAATCATCTCCCACTGGGTCCCTCCCACAACATGTGGGAATTATGAGAATTACAATTCAAGATGAGATTTGGGTGGGGTCACCACCAAACCATATCAGCAAATTATTCTGTATTAACTTTTCCTTGGACAAGTTGCCAAGGACAATCCCCTTTAAAGTACTGACATGGGCTGGGCACAGTGGCTCGTGCCTGTAATCCCAGCACTTTGGGAGGCCAAGACAGGTGGACCACTAGAGGTCAGGAATTCGAAACCAGCCTGGCCAACACGGTGAAACCCTATCTCTACTAAAAATACAAAAATTAGCTGGGTGTGGTAGCAGGCACCTGTAATGCCACCTACTCAGGAGGCTGAGGCATTGTTTGAACCCTGGAGGCGGAGGCTGCAGTTAGCGGAGATCGCACCATTGCACTCCAGTCTGGGCGACAGAGCAAGACTGTGTCTCAAAACCAAAACAAAAACCAACAACAACAAAATACATACATACATACATATATATATATATATATATATATATGGTTTAGCTCTGTGTCCCCACACAAATCTCATGTCGAATTTCAATTTCCAGTGTTGGAGGAGGGGCATGGTGAGAGGTGACTGAATCATGGGGGCAAACTTCACCCTTGCTGTTCTCTTGATAGAGTTCTCAAGGAATCTGGTTGTTTGAAAGTTTGTAGCACCTTCTCCTTCTCAGGCCATGTGAAGACCGTGCCTGCTTCCCATTTGCCTTTGCTATGGGTAAGTTTCCCGAGGCCTCCCAGAAGAGGAATCCTGTACAGCCCACAGAACCATGAGCCAATTAGATCTCTTTTCTTAATAAATTACCCAGCCTCAGGTATGTCTTTATAGCAGTGTGAGAACAGACTCATACAAGTATTTATGCACACACACATGCATGCGCGCGCACGCACACACACATACACACACACACACTCCACTCTCTCTCTCTCTCTCTATATATATATATATACAGTCAGCCCTCCATATCCACGCGTTCTGCATCTGGAGATTCAACCAACCATGGATCAAAAATATTTGGAAAAAACAAAAACCCAATAAAACAATGACAAAATAATGCAAATAAAAAACCAGTACAATAATTATTTAGACAGCATTTACATTGTATTAGATGTTATAAGTAATCTAGAGGTGATTTAAAATATATAAGAAGATGTGCATAGGTTATGTGTAAATACTGCCATTTTACATAAGGGACTTGAGCATTAGTAGATTTTAGTATCCACAGGGAGTGGGGAGTAGGGAGAGTCCTGGAATCAATCTCCCACAGATACTGAGGATGATCACACACATATATGTAAATATCATTTAATTACATAGGTAAATTAATTTATGCACATATAATATACAGTATACATGTATATGTAAAGTCTCTCATTATTTTTTCCTGTTTTATCTTTTTATTATTTATATTTGATGTCATTTGTCTATTTTATAAAATGATTATCTCCCTAATCTCATTTTCCTTTTACTGTTTCTTGTTTTGTTTTATAGTATTTTATCAAGCATACTCTTTTTATCAATTATCATATTTTCAAAAATAATTTGGATACTTTTTGATGCTTCTTACTTTCCTTTTTGGTAATGTTTTACCTTTATCTTCCATTTTTTCTGTAATCTCTGCCAGCTCAATACTCATTGTTTTTAATTTCTTATTTTTAGTTCATATTTGCAGTACCATATGCAAATTCTTTGGTACATTTAGAAAAAAATTTTTTTTTAAGTTTTTGTTCCTTTGAGAGGGGATAATGTTATTCTATCCTTTACTTTCATTCCTTTCTTCATAGTAATTATACATATTCCCTGTGCTGTTTATAGCTTATCTTTGAACAGGAAATGCATTTTGTGAAAGCAAAGTGTGTGAAGTGGGGTCAATCTGGGGAAGATAAAAGCTTAAATGTAGGTACTATTTCAAAACACTTTTTCACAAGATCTTCATTGTTCCTCTGCTCTCGGATCATATCTCTCAGTTTTCATTTATTTCCTGTGCAATAAGTAAAAAATTAGTAATATTGTTCATACTGAAACTATGTATTCCAAAGTTTTCCTATGGATAAATTTTCTGATTTTTGGTCAACAACTGCAAAATTGTTTGTGTTTCCCTTCTTACCTTTACTCTGCCTCAACACTAGACAGTTTCTCTTTGTAGAATGCTAGGACAAAGAAAATAGCAGAACAGTTCCCCTTTGAGCCTTATTCTCCTTATAGCCTTTATCTGGACACTGGGCTTTATAGACATACTCCCAGGACTTCACCTATTCCCCTACCCCTGCTACTCATGCTCCTTCACGCATTCACACTCCTGGCTCTCACTGGTTCATTAAAGAATCACCATGAGCTTTCAGGACCATGCCATTCATTTCCTAAGTAAATTTATACACTGGCAGATGTCTGAAATAATCATTACCCACTCTCAGCCTGTGCAATGGACTTGCTTGGCCCATGCCATTTGATTGTATGTTGCAACTGGTGGCTAAAAGCATGAAGTTTCTGAGATAAACTTATTAGTCCTTTTGGGCCAAAGGTCCACCTGCCAAATTTCTTCCATATGCTTTCTGAATGGGTAAGACATTATGTTTGTCTTTAATATGACTCCTCCAATACTACCTAAATTAACAGAATATTCATTCAACCTATTTACATCTTTACGTAATTCTGCTGGTGGTGTCCTATTTGGGCAGCCACTTTCCATGAACTTTATTACATTTCACCACAGCTTTCTCATTAATTTGTCCTAATGTTCCAGCATTGAGTGGATTGCCTTTATATTTTAAGGTTTCCTCACAGACTTTTCTTCAGTTATGCCACAATTTAGTTGTAATTTGCACTGCATTCCCTGAAGGGAGGCCTTTAGTCTGTCATTGTAACTTGGAAGTCCCAAAAGTGATTTTTAATATTTCTAATAATCTTGATAGTTGAACATATTGTAAAACATACAGCCAGAAAACATATTAATTTTTTTCTAGAAATTAAATTTAAAAGCACACTACAGTTTTTATAAGGTCTTTCTTGACCTTGGTACTTTTCACTTTTTTTTTTTTTCAGGTAATGGATACTGTAGAACCTACAAATTTAGATCCAAAAAAGCACTGAACACAAAGCTCTGAAGTTACATTCAATAATTCTCTATTGTATTTAAACAAAAAGACATAATAATCTGCAAATGGACTTCAGGTAGTTGGCAGAGAGTAGAGAGGAAAGAGCTTAAGATAAAGTTTTGACAATGTGGTACACTGGAAAGAGCTCTGGATTGGGAGTCACTGCCAGTCATCTATTGTTCCACTGTGCAACGTGATGTGCAGCACATGGTTCTGCAAAGATTACCAAACATGCCCCTATGATCAAATCCAACTATGATTTTCAAAATCTTTTTGAATCTCCCTGAAGCATTTGATGTTAACCACTCACTTCTTGAAATTGAATTCTCTCTTCAGCATATATACAAATGCTCGATTGATTCTTTTTTTCCTCTCTGATCATTTCTCAGTAAGTATGTGTTTGTGTGCGTTTTGCAGGCTTTTAGCAGGGCCAATAGGCTTCATTATTTATATAATCTTTTAGTGATCTCATTCACTCTCATCATTTCAACTAAGTTGCTGACTCCCACATATATCGCCCTAGTCTGACTCTATCATGAACTTTAGCCTCACATGTCCTTCCGCACATATCAACTTGGATGCCACACAGGCACCTCAAACTCACTGTGTTCAAATGAAATTTATTGTTTTATTACAAATGCAAATCTATTTTGCTCCAATACTTAGGCAACACCATCTATACAGCCACTCAATTAGAAATCTAAAAGTAATAACAGACTCCTCAACTCTGACAATTCTCATCTTTCTTGAATCTTCCCCTCCTTGGCATTTTTATGTTAGCATATTCCAGTATGACCACTGTTCTAGATCATGGCCTCATCACCTCTTTCCTGGGCTACTCTAGTTACTTCCTAAGCAGTCGCTTTTTCTCCATATTGCAACCAGAATATCAAATAAATTCACATTTATATTCTCAGTTTTGAAATCCTTTGAATGTCATATATTACTGTTCTATAGAATAAAACCCAAGTGCCTGTCAATGTTGCCCTATAAGACTTAGTTCCTACCTAGCAAAGCTCTTGCCACTTCCTGCCTCCACCCTTTTCTGCTTGTTTGTTCATATATACACAATACCGCTACACCTTTGCTCCTGCAGTTATCTTTCTCTGGAATGCCTTTCCTACCCTTCTTGGTGTGTCCAACTCATGTGCCATCTCCTCCAGAAAGGCTTTTCAGAAACAGCAAATCAGATACTTTGTATACTCTTATCATCGTACTATAATACCATACTAAGTTTTCAAATCTAGAGAACACATGTAAGGAATAGTTCTCTAATGAGACAGTAAGATCAAAGGTAGGATTCACCTTTTTAAATATATTTGTTCCCTGAATTTCTAAGAACCTGTCACATAGTAAGTGCTCAATATATTTCTGTTCCATTAAACTGAATTGTGATATTGACCATGACCCAAACTAATCTGACTTTGAAAAAGTCAATCTTTCGGAATCTTATATTTTATAGTTAAAATGCTATGTTTGGGTTAATTTATCTTTTAGGTCCCTTCCTGATATAAAATTCTGATTATATAATTTCATTATCTTCTAGCTCAGTGCAAATATAAGCCATTTCACATTGATACAGGAGCTAGAAATTATTTAGGCAGATACTGAGGGTAAGAGAGTCCTCGGTAAGGTTTCCATTTTATAAAAAGCAGCCCCCAAATTATTTCTTTTCCAGCAAAAAGCAGCCTGAGAAATCAAGCTGCAAGCATAGGTAAGCAAGCTAAAAGCTTGCATAGGTAAATGCTGGCAGCTATGCCAATAGAAAAGGGATACCTGGAAGCCAGGTATATTCAGCATGGAGGTCCCCTCTTCCCTTTTCTTTGTTGCCACATGTGCAGTAAAAAAAAAGCAGGCAACATGAGACCCCCATCTTCACAATAAAAGATTAGGGTGGGATGGCCAGCTTCTTTGTACGCTATGCAGACAGCACACCAGGTCTGACCAATCTCTCATGCCCTATGTAAATCAGACACCAGCTCCTCAAGCTTCTCAATAAAACCCCATGCATTTCACCACAGAAGAGCAAGACACAGCTGGGAGCCCCTCTCTCTCTGCAGGAGAGAGAGCTTTTCTCATTTCTTTTGCCTATTAATCCTCCGCTCTTAAACTCACTCCTTGTTTGTGTCCACGTCCTCGATATCCTTGGTGTGAGGCAACAAACCTTGGGTATTACCCCACACAAATGACAACTCTTCAATATTTAATCTTACAAACAATATTTGACCATTATTGCTTTCTGTATAATTCTCGCCAAAACTATTGCATAACATTTCTTCATTGTTTACTAAGTCATCTCAGTGTGTTTATAGAGAAGTTTCTTTAGAATAATCCAATTATGCCTTTATTTGTTGCCAGCAGGGGTTTATTCTCTCAAAATAAACCCCACATTAATATCACATTTTCTCTCTCATGGCAAGCAGTCCATATTTAGCTATCTTATCCAGAAGACACCTGCAGCTCATAAAAAAAAAAAAAAGATGAATATTTCAAAGATCTCACACTTTAGGGCTTCCATAGTTAGAAGAAAAAAGACTGGATTTCAAATATCAGAAAACGTGCTTCTCTTGATTCCTCTTTCATATCTTCACTAAATAGAGGATACATTTGATATTATATGAGATCAACCAATCTAAAGTATTTTATTTATAACACAATCCTAAACTTGGTGGTTATAATAAGAAATATTATTTGAAGTAAATTCCTTGGATTTAGCATTAGAGAGAAAAAGGCCAACATTATTTGTAAATGCCAACCACAGGAGTTTAATAATTTAAAATAACAGAACAGTTCAGTCAAACTGTTCTCCTACTACATAGACTTCACTGGTTTAATTAACTGAATCAAAAGATTTTGTTTATATCATGTGAATTCCCAGTACTGCAGACAGTTTCATCATTTCAGGGCATCCATTCTGAGAAAGATAAATAAGCCCACTTATAAAAACAAAACCAAAAAAAGGTTCTCTGTAGAATCATAAAATCTCTATGCTACTTTATGTCAAATCTCTAATGAAGTTTCCTTATTTTATTTAATGTGTTGTGAATTTTTGCCTTTGCAAAATTTATAAGTGAGAAAATTATGGCCGAGGGGGATCTAATCTAGCCAACCCCCATCATGCCTTTACCCTTCAAGCTGCCCTTAGTATTTCGGGTCTATGGCAAGCTAACTTTGGGAGACATTTAGTTTACAGTTTAAGTGGTAATAGTACTTACCCCAAACTCAACCACCTTTGTGAAGTTAATGACAGACCACCAGGCTAGGAAGATAGAGGAGCCAGAATTCTGCTAATGCGTAGATATAAATGATAGCCAGCCATGATTCTAGAGGTCACAAGATATGCAACTTCCCCAATTACTTCGGCAGGTAAGATCACTATTGCATAACCTAAGGTTGGTCTTTTGAGATAGCACTGCAGGTTTTTTGCATGTCTGACAACCGATAGCTCCATCTGGATGCACCAACAACTCCTGTGGCCCCACCCAGAAGTGGCTCAGTGAAAGAGGCCAGCTTAGACTCCCTATGATTTCATCTCTGACCCAACCAATCAGCACTCCCCATAGCCTAGCCACTTGCTCACCAAACTGTCTTTGAAAAACTCTCCAAGTCTTTGAGGAGACTGATTTGAGTAATAACTCCATTTCCTGAGTGGTGTGGCCAGCCTTGTGTTAATTAAATTTTTCTTCACTGCAATGACATGGTCTCTGTGGCAATTGATTTTGTTTGTGCAGTGGGTAGGAAGAACCTGTTGGGATAAAAGGCATGGATGTGCCAATATAATTACTTTTCAAGCCCAAATAGAAATGATTTTTTTTTTAAATTTTCAACTTTTAAGTTCAGGGGTACATATGACGGATGTGCAACCTTGTTACATAGGTAAACATGTGCCATGGTGGTTTGCTGCACAGATCATCCCATCACCCAGGTATTAAGCTGAGCATCCATTAGCTATTCTACCTTATCTTCTCTCTCTTCTACCCCCCACCCTCTGTCAGGCCCCAGTGTGTATTGTTCTTCAACATATATCCATTTGTTCTCATCATTTAGCTCCCATTTATAAGTGAGAACATACAGTATTTGGTTTTCTGTTCCTGCATTAGTTTGCTAAGGATAATGGCCTCCAACTCCATCCACGTCCTTGCAAAAGACATGATCTCATTCCTTTTCATGGCTGCATAGTATTCCATGGTGTATATGTACCACATTTTCTTTATCCAGTCTATCATTGATGGGCATTTAGGTTGATCCCATGTTTTTGCTATTGTGAATAGTGATGC
This sequence comes from Macaca fascicularis, assembly GCF_037993035.2. Lineage (NCBI taxonomy): Eukaryota > Metazoa > Chordata > Mammalia > Primates > Cercopithecidae > Macaca > Macaca fascicularis. The sequence continues at coordinate 21,127,091 of NC_088375.1, forward strand.
ATTGAACACACACATGCATGCGTCTTTATAATAGAATGATTTATATTCCTTTGGGTATATACCAGTAATGGGATTGCTGGGTCAAGTGGTATTTATGCCTCTAAGTCTTTAAAAAGTCACCACACTGTTTTCTACAATGGCTGAACTAATTTACATTCTCAACAACAATGTAAAAGCATTCGTTTTTCTCCACAACCTCACCAGCATCTGTTGCTTTTTGACTTTTTAGTCATAGCCATTCTGACTGGTGTGAAATGGTATCTCATTGTGCTTTTGATTGGCATTTCTCTAATGATCATGGTGTTGAGCTTTTCTTCATATGTTTGTCAGCTACATGTATGTCTTCTTTTGAGATGTTTTGTCATGTCCTTTGCCTACTTTTTAATGGGGTTTTTTGGTTTTCTGGTAACTTCGTTTAAGTTCCTTATGGTTGCTGGGTATTAGACCTTTGTCAAATGGATAGTTTGCAAAAATTTTCTCCCATTATGTAGGTTGTCTGTTTACTCTGTTGATAGCTTCCTTTGCTGTGCAGAAGCTCTGTAGTTTAATTAGATACCATTTGTCAATTTTTGCTTTGTTGTAATTGCTTTTGGTGTCTTCATCAAGAAATCTTTGCCAATGTCTATGTCCTGAATGGTATTGCCTGGGTTGTCTTCTATGGTTTTTATAGTTTGGAGTTTTACATTTAAGTCTTTAATCCATCTTGAGTTGAGTTTTGTATATGGTGTAAGCAAAGTGTATTTGTTCATTTTCACACTGCTATAAAGTACTACCTAAGACTGGGTAATTTATAAATAAAAGAGGCTTAATTGACTCACAGTTCCACATGACTGGGAAGTCCTCAGGAAACTTACAATCATGCCAGAAGGTGAAGGAGAAGCAAGGCACATCTGACACGGTGGCAGGAGAGAGAGCAAGGGGAGGAACTGCCATACTTTTAAACCATCAGATCTTGTGAGAACTCACTATCATGAGAACAGCATAAGGGAAACTGTCCCCATGATCCAATAACCTCCCACCAGGTTCCTTCCTTGACACCTAGGGATTACAATTTGAATTACAATTCGAGATGAGATTTGGGTGGGAACACAGAGCCAAACCATGTCATTCTGCCCCGGTCCCTCCCAAATCTCATGTCCTTTTCACATTTCAAAACACAATTATGCCTTCCCAACAGTCCGCCAAAGTGTTAACTCATTCTAGCATTAACCCAAAAGTATAAGTCCAAAGTCTCATCAAGATAAGGCAAGTCCCTTCCACCTAACAAGTCTGTAAAATCAAAAACAAATTAGGTACTTCCAAGATACAATGGTGGTACAGACATTGGGTAAATGTTTCTGTTCCAAATGGGCAAAATTGGCCAAAACAAAGGGGTCACAGGCACTTTGTTTTCAAGTCTGAAACCTGGCAGGGCACTCATTAAAGCTTAAAGCTCCAAAATAATCTCCTTTGGCTCCATGTCTCACATCCAGAACACAGTGATACAAGGAGTGGTCTCTCAAGGCCTTGGACAGCTCTGCCTCTGTGGCTCTGCAGGGTATACCCCCCACAGCTGCTTTCACAGGCTGGCATTGAGTGCCTGTGGTACTTTCAGGTGCACGGGGCAAGATGTCAGTGGATCTACCATTCTGGAGGCTAGAGGATGGTGGCCTTCTTCTCACAGCTCCACTAGGCAGTACCCCAGTGGGGACTCTGTGTGGGGACTCCAACCCCACATTTCCCTTCTGCATGGCCCTAGTAGAGGTTCTCCATGAGGGCTCTGCCCCCATAGCAGACTTCTGCCAGGACATCCAGGTATTTCCATACATCCTTTGAGATGTAGGAAGAGGCTCCCAAAGCTCAGCTCTTGTGTTCTGCGTACCCACAGGCCCAACACCACATGGGAGCTGCCAAAGTTTGGGGTTGGCACCCTCTGAAACATGGTCCAAGTTGTACCTTGGCCCATTTTAGTCATGACTGGAGGTGGAGCAGCTGGGATGCAGGGCACCAAGTCCTGAGACTGCACAGAGCAGCAGGGCTCTGGGCCTGGCCCATGAAACCATTTTTCCCTCCTAGACTTCTGGGTCTGTGATGGGAGGGGCTTCCATGAAGATCTCTGACATGCCCTGGAGACATTTTCCCATTTGTCTTGGCTATTAACATTTGGCTGCTGATTACGTAGCAGGCTTGAATTTCTCCCCAGAAAATGGGGTTTTCTTTTCTACTACATGGTTGGGTTGCAAATTTTCCTAACCTTTATGCTCTGCTACTTACGCCACAGCAGGCTTGAATATCTCCCCAGAAAATGGGGTTTTCTTTTCTACTGCATGGTTGGGCTGCACATTTTCCAAACCTTTATGCTCTGCTTCCCTTTTAAACATAAGTTCCAATTCAAACCATCTCTCTGTGAGCACATATAACTGCACACTTTCAGAAAAAAAAAACAGATCACGTCTTGAATGCTTTGCTGCTTAGAAATTTCTTCCTCCAGATACCCTAAATCATCTATTTCAAGTTTAAAGTTCCACAGATCTCTACGGCAGGGGCAAAACACTGCCAGACTCTTTGCTAAAGCATAGCAAGAGTCTTCTTTGCTCCAGGTTCCAATAAGCTCCTAATCTTCATCTGAGACCACCTCAGCCTGGACTTTATTGCCCATATCACTATTAGCATTTTGGTCAAAGTGATTCAACAAGTCTTTAAGAAGTTCCAAACTTTGCCACATTGTCCTATCTTCTTCTGAGCTGTCCAAACTTTTCCAATCTCTGCCTTTTACCTAGTTCCAAAGTCACTTCCACATTCTCGGGTATCTTTATAGCAGCACCCCAGTCTACCAGTACCAATTAACTGTATTAGTCTGTTCTCACACTGCTAATAAAAGAAATCTTTATTAGCAGGGGAGGTATTCAAACTGAAAAAGATGTTTAAGGCTTTCTTGACTGGCTGCCCTCCAAACTAAAAAACTAGGTTATAATTTATTCTAACTATTAACCTTTTCCTTTTGTTTTCATAAAAATGGCCTGGGTCATGGGATAATCCACCAACTCAGTTTCTGGATTGTGAAACTTCTTGGGAAAGTTTATACCCTTAAAATAATTATTTGATGTTATGACTATTATATTCCTCATTTAACAAGGTGGCTGATTTTAACCTGGTCAGAGAAGCTGGCATTAACCACTACACAATATTGGTTCCCAGATGAGTACATGCACATTGTTCTCTCTCCCTCTGGTCTTCCTCTCTCTTTCCAAGGTTCTTTATACTTTTTCTATCCTCTGTTTATCCCCACACCCAATGCCAAGTACTTGAATCCATCCTGAAGTGGAATCTTCAAAGGCATCAAGGTTTTAAGCAAATATCCTGGCTTCAGTCTGAGGGGTGACATCAGATTGATATTGTGAATCTTCCAGTGAGGCTTTGAAGTCTTAATTTCTTTAAAACATGGTATTTATTAGACCAAAACCCCTTACTCTTGCTAATATTGACTGCCTGTTATTATGCTGAATATCAATCTTTTTTTTTAATCAACTCTCTCTTTTCACAGAGATAGGCAGAGTACAGAAAAAGGAGTGACAGGAAAAAAAATTTATCCTGCTACAATATCTGATGGCAAGTTCTTGGGTTGGCATCTTAGTCTTATGATGCTTTAAAAAGTCCAATCTGAGATTTCTTATTAAAGTTCCAGTGAAGCCAACTTAAAAAGAGCCTTTATGGTTAATCACTACTCTTGCTATACTTACTTAAATAATCAGGACATGACAACAGTAGACTTATTTTGTAAACTAATTATTCTTACTGCAACTATCTTTGGCAGAAGTAGGGGTGGCTGTAGACAGAAAAATTATGTTCCAGTAGAAAACTATGGTACACCTGTTATTAGACTCTACTCCTGTTTATTGTCTCTGAGGTTTTGCTATCTACCTATAAACTTCAACTGACCCTGAATTCTTCTAATATTTGGCTAAGACTTTGCAAAACTCTTAAAACTAACATTTCAAATTTTCTTCCACCTTTCTGACATGGAATCACAAAAAACAAAGACTGCCCCTTTACTAAAGCCCTGTGAGCTAAAACTGGACTACTTGATATAAACTACAGATAAATCATCGTAACAGCTCATGTATGGACAACCTTCATGCTTGTTGCTGTGGGCCACTCAGCCATCACTGGAGGTATTCAAACTGCAAAAGATGCTTTAAGGCAAACATTTAGAAACTTTCTTGACTGTCTGCACTCCAAACTAAAAGACTAGGTTACAGTTTATTCTAACTATTAACCTTTTCCTTTTGTTTTCATAAAAAAGCCCTAGGTCATGGGATAATCTACCAACTCAGTTTCTGGATTGTGAAACTTCTCAGGAAAGTTTTAAACAGGAATATGGCAGTGCTCAAAGTACATTACCCCAAAATATGACTGTAGAAGAACAGAATATGTCACCCTAAATCTTTGACATATTATTTTGAATGAGTTATTTTGAGAAATACCAGACACAGAATCGGCCCTAAAAAGTTACTTTTTTAGAAAGAGAAATTTACATCTGTAAAAGAAAACTTTATTTGTAAGGGTCTTTCTCCCTGCATCAGGAAGAAAAGGACACTAAATCACTAATGACTCTTAAACAAAATGGAAAAGGTATTGACTTAAATTTGCATAATCATCCTTATCTGTTGCAGATGGTGACTATCTGGGGCCGGTGCCAGATGGGTGGTTAAAATAATTTACCAACACAATTGGAGGTAAAGAAAGGCAGATTTACTAGAGAAAGTAGGAAAACACATTGTAAGACAGCCGCGGGCAAATCAGCAAGAGAGGAGCTGACTACAAAGAGACAAAGGCTTGTTGGTGATTTTATAGCATAGTGCTTGTGCTGTGTGCTGAAGAGGGCTTTGTGCAACACAGATAACGGGTCAAGGTTGCAGTGAGCTAACTTGCATTTTTTGATCAACAGAGTCTGGTGATAGCTGGACACAGGAAGATTGTGAGTTATTTGTGTAGGAGAGCTATGTGTTCTGGACCACGAAGAAAGGCAGAGTTATAGCTTATCTGCTTTTTCTTTTTGCTTTCCCTTGGTCCCACCAGCCTGACTCCCTTTCCCTAATTAGGATTCCCCATTACCTTTGTTTAAGATACTTTTCCTAGTCATCTCCTCTGAGCTGGGTCTTTCCCTGCATCCTTCTTTCTTGTATCAAAAAACAATGGCATTTATCCTAAAGTTTAAACTTTCTTTGAGATTTGCTGCACAGATGAACTCATTTCTCTGGATCTTCTCCCATGTAACATGTAACATGAAGTATATATTTTAATAAACTTCTGCTTGTTGATTTGTCTTTTGTTACCAGGAATTGCAGTTAAGAACTACAGAGTACAGAGAAAATTAGTTTTTCTTCTCTACAAGAACAAGAAACAAAATGAAATATATTCCCAATGGTTTCACAAAACAATTAAATCATAACTAAATTTATAATGAACAAATTATTTTTGAAGACATTCATAATGATAAAGGTAATGTATTGTTTTATCTTTTTTTAATTTTTTGAGCTGGGAATTGTTGACTGCTAATGAAAGGACACAAAGATAGATGTGTACCCGCCCCCCACCCGCTACACCCTTGTTCTGCTCTCTAATCTTTGCACGTACCAGAGGTTTCGTAAGTTCTGTAAGTACATGTTTCTCTTTCTGAGGCCAGGTCACAAGGAATGTTTAAGTAAGATAGCCAGGTCACAAGGTGTGTTTAAGCAAGATAGCCATAAACTGGTCGTGCAACCTGATGCAATATAATTAACTGCCTTTGTGTAAAACTGCTCTTCCGCCTCAAGGGTTGTACTGAAATATCAGAAATGGCGGGAACCAATCATAGTTTGCCAAATCGCTTTGTTCAAACTCCAGCCAATCATACCTCTAATTTGTATAATGATTCTATGCCTACTTTCCTTAGACTATATAACATTGTTCGGAGCTCAGTAGGGGAGCTCTCCTGCCCGTCTCGTTTCACGAGCAAGTGAGAGCTCCAGGTTCGAACCTGTAATAAAGATCCTTGCTGCTTAGCTTTGACTCTGGACTCTGGTGGTCTTCCTCGGGGAATAAACGGTCTGGGCATAACAAATGGGGGCTCGTCCGGGATTTCCCCCAAGCCCACCAGACCCCCAAGTCAACGGATCTTAATCTGTAGGTAAGCCGGCTTTGTCACTGTCTCTGTCTTTGTCTCTGTCTGTCTCCCTGAAATTTCGCGAAATCCGTAATCTGTAATCTGTATTGGTCTGTTCTGTAAGTGGCACGGTCTTGGCGGACGCGCTAGAAGGCAGCCACTCGGGACTGGTGGGAGACGTTCCCCAGTGCCCATCTGGGGGCCTCCATCCTTGGTTGCCCCGTCTGACTCAGGTCGGAAGTCCGACACGCGCTCGCGAATGCTCATCGTTATTACTGTCTGTCCGTTATTGTTAAGTGTTAAGTGTAAGCCCAGAACGAAACATAAAACCTTTTCTTCCCCCTCCAGGACCGGACCTGTCGGATACTCCCCTCTGCTTCACACTCATTTTCGTCCCCCCTTCTCTTTGTAGGAGCAGTCCAAAGATGGGCAACAACCAGAGCACGCCGCTCTCACTCCTTGTTACCAATTTTAAGGATGTGAAGGCTCGGGGGCGTAACTTAAGCGTAGAACTAAAGAAGGGAAAGCTAGTTACTTTCTGCCGTGCGGAGTGGCCCTCTTTCGGCGTAGGGTGGCCCTCTGAAGGAACTTTCTGTCTCTCTATTATTACTAAGGTAAAAACTAAGATTTTCCTGCCAGGGCAGTCAGGACATCCTGATCAAATTCCTTATATTCTAGTGTGGCAGGATCTTGTGGAAAACCCACCACCCTGGATAACTCCATTCATCCTTGAGCCCTGCAAAGTCCTAGTAACGCGACCTACAAGACAAAAGACTCCCTCTGCTCCCTCGGCCCCTGTGCTGCCGGACAGCCAGGACCCCCTAACGTTAGAACCCACATTTCCCCCACCATATCAGCACCTTATCCCACAGGACCCAGTCCCCCAGGGTGGTGCTTCCGTAGAGGGAAACCGAGAAGCGGAAGCAGCCGAGAGTGAAAGTAACCTGGGGGGGCCGGCCGGCGGAACACGAGGCCGTGTACAGCGGGACCAAGCTTCCCGACTCCCTGACTCCACTGTAGCCCTGCCTCTCAGAGAAATAGGATCGCTCGATGATACCGGGCTCTCCCGTCTCATGTATTGGCCTTTTTCCACCAGTGATTTATACAATTGGAAGTCCCAAAATGCTCGGTTCTCAGATAATCCCAAAGATCTAACCTCGTTGTTAGACAGTGTCATGTTTACTCACCAGCCGACCTGGGATGACTGTCAACAGCTCCTCCGAATCCTGTTCACAATGGAGGAGCGGGAAAGAATCCAAGTTGAGGCCAGAAAACTGGTTCCAGGAGATGACGGCCAGCCAACTGCAAATCCTGACCTCATTAATGCGGCTTTCCCTTTGACCCGGCCCAGATGGGACTACAACACGGCAGAAGGTAGGGGACGACTGCTCATTTATCGCCAGACTCTAATGGCGGGTCTCCGGGCTGCAGCTCGCAAGCCCACCAATTTGGCTAAAGTATATTCTGTGTTACAAGGTAAGACAGAAAGCCCCGCTGTGTATTTAGAGAGATTAATGGAAGCCTTCAGACAGTTTACCCCTATGGACCCGGAAGCACCGGAAAATCAGGCAGCGGTAGTAATGTCCTTTGTAAACCAGGCAACACCAGATATTAAAAGAAAACTCCAGAAATTAGAAGGTTTAGAGGGAAAGCAGATTCAGGACCTCCTTCAGATGGCCCAGCGAGTTTATAATAATAGGGATACTCCAGAAGAAAAACAGTTCAAGGCAACCAAAGAAATGACCAAAGTCTTAGTAGCAGCTTTCCCCCAGGCAGGAAATGGCCAAAACAGAAAGCAGAAAAAGCAAGGCCCTAGGCAAGGATTAGAAAAAGATCAGTGTGCTTATTGCAAGGAACGTGGCCACTGGATTAAAGACTGCCCAAAGAAACGGAGACCAGCTAACCCTACCTCCGTACTCGTTACCCAAGACTCTGACTAGGGAGGACGGGGTTCGGACCCCCTCCCCGAACCCAGGGTAACTTTGCAAGTGGAGGGGTCCCCAGTTCGCTTCTTGGTCGATACTGGGGCGGAACGCTCAGTCCTAACCAAACCAATTGGAAAAATGTCTAAGAAAACATCCTGGGTGCACGGGGCCACAGGCATCAAAAAATACCCCTGGACAACCCAGAGGACTGTAGACTTAGGAACGGGAAAAGTCTCCCATTCCTTCCTAGTCATCCCAGGGAGCCCCTGCCCTCTACTAGGGAGGGACTTGCTGACAAAGATGGGGGCCCAAATCCACTTTGAGCCAGAAGGGCCCAAGATAACTGATTCCCAAAACAGGCCAATATCTATCCTGACTGTCACCTTAGAAGATGAGTACCGACTCCATCAAGAGCAAAAGCCCCCTGATCAGGGAATTGACTCTTGGCTCCAGCGTTTCCCTGAAGCGTGGGCAGAAACTGGGGGCTTGGGGCTAGCTAAACATCGACCTGCCATATTTGTGGAAGTTAAGCCAGGGACGGACCCCGTTCGGGTTCGGCAATATCCTATGCCCCTGGAGGCAAGAGAAGGAATTACGCCCCATATCCGCCGACTCCTAGACCAGGGAGTCCTACGGGCTTGCCACTCATCCTGGAATACTCCACTGTTACCTGTTCGTAAACCCAACAGTACGGACTACAGGCCAGTACAGGATTTAAGAGAAGTTAATAAAAGGGTCATGGACATACATCCCACTGTGCCCAATCCATACACCCTTCTGAGTGCCTTACATCCCAAAAAACAGTGGTATACCGTTCTTGATCTAAAAGACGCTTTCTTCAGCCTTCCTCTGGCTCCCAAAAGTCAAGAACTCTTTGCATTTCAATGGACGGATCCTGAGAGGGGCATCAACGGTCAGCTAACATGGACCAGACTGCCACAAGGGTTCAAGAACTCGCCAACTCTGTTCGATGAAGCCCTTCATGAAGATCTGGGTGAGTACCGGCGGCAACACCCTGAAATAACTCTTTTGCAATATGTTGATGATCTCTTAATAGCGGCCAGGTCCCCGGAAACTTGTGTTCGAGGGACTGAGGACCTCCTGAAGACTCTGGGGGAGCTAGGCTACCGAGCCTCAGCAACAAAGGCTCAGATCTGCAAGTCGGAGGTAACTTATCTGGGGTACCTATTAAAAGGGGGGCAACGCTGGCTAACCAAAGCCCGAAAGGAAACAGTCCTACGCATCCCTAGACCCCAGTCAACACGGCAAGTGAGAGAATTCCTGGGGTCGGCAGGGTTCTGTAGGTTATGGATACCCGGATTTGCTGAGTTAGCCAAGCCCCTATACCAGGCAACAAAGGAACGGCAGCCCTTCAATTGGACGGAAGAGGCTGAGCTGGCCTTTCAGCAAATCAAAACTGCCTTGTTATCAGCCCCCGCGCTGGGGCTCCCTGATGTCTCCAAACCCTTCCACTTATACGTGGATGAAAGTAAGGGTGTTGCAAAAGCCGTGTTAACACAGTACCTAGGCCCCTGGCAGAGGCCAGTTGCCTATTTGTCAAAAAAATTAGATTCAGTGGCTGCTGGCTGGCCACCCTGCCTCCGGATAATCGCGGCGACCGCCCTAATGGTCTGAGACGCTGATAAACTTATCATGGGGCAAGAGTTGCGCGTTATAACCCCGCATGCCATTGAAGGCGTCCTCCGGCAGCCGCCGGACCGATGGATGAGTAACGCCCGGCTCACCCACTATCAAGGACTGCTGTTAAACCCCCTCAGAATAACTTTTCTGCCCCCAACCTCTTTAAACCCTGCTTCACTGCTGCCAAATCCAGACTTGGACGCCCCGTCCCATGAGTGCACTGAGATACTGGCTCAGGTGCATGGGGTGCGGGAGGACCTGCAAGATCGTCCGCTCCCCGACACAGAACTCACCTGGTTCACTGATGGCAGCAGCTATGTCCACCAAGGCCAGCGGTATGCAGGAGCGGCTGTAACGTCAGAGACTGAGGTAATCTGGGCGGAACCCTTGCCTCCAGGGACATCGGCCCAAAGAGCCGAACTGATAGCCCTTACACAGGCCCTCACCCTAGGGGCAGAGAAAAAACTAACAGTATACACGGATAGCCGCTATGCTTTCGCTACTGCGCACATACATGGGGCCATCTACAGAGAAAGGGGACTATTAACAGCCGAAGGCAAAGAAATAAAAAACAAGCAAGAGATCCTAGCTCTATTAACTGCTTTGTGGAAACCAAAGAAATTGGCTATTGTACATTGCCCTGGGCATCAGAAACCAACTACGCCAATTGCTCGAGGCAACTTCTTAGCCGACCAAACCGCAAGGAGCATAGCAAAAGCTCCCAGTCAGCTCCTCGCGCTCCAGCTCCCCGATCCTGGCCCGCGAAATTTGCCATGTTTTCCCGACTATACCGAACAGGATCGCGAATGGATGAACACGCTTCCACTAAAACAGGTTAAGAATGGGTGGTGGACTGATATAAATGACCAAACCATCCTACCAGAAAAATTAGGACGGCAGGTGTTGGAACACATCCACCGGACAACCCACCTGGGTGCCCGGCGAATGATGGACTTAATCAGGCACGCCAAGTTTAGAATCAGGCGCATAGCTGAACTGGCCAGCGATGTCACAACAAATTGCAAAGCCTGCCAACTAAACAACGCTTGCCCCCAAACCCAGACCACCACAGGAATTAGGTGTAGAGGAACTAGGCCTGGTATCTATTGGGAAATAGACTTTACTGAGATAAAGCCTGGAAAATATGGGTATCAGTACTTACTTGTCTTTGTAGATACTTTTTCAGGATGGACAGAAGCGCTCCCAACTAAGAGAGAAACTGCTCAGGTTGTAGCAAAGAAAATTTTGGAAGAAATCCTCCCCAGGTATGGCTTTCCCGTCCAAATAGGGTCAGACAATGGACCAGCCTTCGTTGCTAAGGTAAGTCAGGATTTGGCTTCCATTCTGGGGGCAAATTGGAAATTACATTGTGCTTATAGGCCCCAAAGCTCAGGACAGGTAGAAAGGATGAATCGGACTCTGAAGGAGACCTTAACTAAATTGACCATGGAGACTGGCGCTAATTGGGTAGTACTTCTCCCCTACGCTCTGTTCCGGGCCCGAAATACCCCTTACAGACTGGGCCTCACACCATATGAAATCATGTATGGCAGACCCCCACCCCTGGTCCCCAGTCTAAAAGATGACTTACTCAAACCTGAAACTGAAAATGTCTCTGAGCTCCTGTTCTCCTTACAAGCCTTACAGAAAATTCACCAGGAAATTTGGCCCAGACTACGAGAACTGTACGAGGCAGGACCTCCGCCGACGCCTCATCCGTTCCAGCCGGGAGACTGGGTCCTAGTCAAGTGCCACCGGCAAGAAACTCTTCAACCCAGGTGGAAAGGACCACTGCAAGTACTCCTGACTACTCCCACCGCTCTCAAAGTAGAAGGCATCGCTTCGTGGATCCACTACACACACGTCAAACCAGTGGACCCAACATCCGACCTTCTCGAGCCGTCTGGAGCACCGGTTACATGGACTGTAGACAAAGCTAAGAACAATCCCTTAAAGCTAACCCTGCGCCGTCATCCCCATAGCCGTAACCATGTCTAGCTTACCTATGCTTTTATGCCTTATGCATCTGACTCTCCTCACTGCTGCGCCATCTAATCCCTATGTCTGGAGGTTCTGGCTCTATGAAAACAAAACTCACCCCGGGGAAACCCCCCAAGCGGGTAAACTGCTAGCTAGCACAGACTGCCCCCCCTCAGGGTGTAATACTATAGTTTACCTCAATTTCACTAGGTTCCAGATTGCCCAACCAGCAACACCCATGATCTGTTTTGAATATGATCAAACTGAATATAATTGTAAAAATTATTGGTGGCACCAGAGTGCAGGTTGCCCATATAGCTACTGTAAGACGCACTCTGTCCGATACTGGAGAGAACGACAAGGGTGGTATTTTTACAAAACTGAGTCTCCCGTCACTTACACTTGGATAATTAGAGACCCATGGGACTCTCGGTGGACAACCCCACAACATGGGGGAGTATATTACTCATCAACTAGTACCTGGCCCAGTAGCCATTTATATCTGTGGAGAAGTCTAGTCCAGATTCAACCCTTCAACAAATCCACAGGCAAGAAACCAAGTTATCACAAGACTTGCAGCCCTTCTCCTGGCTAACTCTATTACGGGAAGGGCTAGCATTCGCCAGCCTCACTGGTTTAGGCGACCTGTCCTCTTGCTTTATGTGTGCAACCCTAGGAAGACCACCATTAACGGCTGTTCCTCTATCCTCCCCTCCCACAAACTATACAGGTTTTAACTCATCGATAGTCACGATACCCGATGTAGCCCTGTACCGTGACCCATACCAAGAGAAATACCCCTATTGTTATTCAGCATTTAGCAACAGCCTCTGCAACCAATCGGCTACATACCCTAATAGTCCCATATATGCTCCCCCTGGTGTGTTCTTCTGGTGTAATATGACTCTGTTAAAAACTCTGTCCAAAAGCATCTCTGACGGACAGTTGTGTATCCCTGTTACCCTAGTTCCCCGACTGACACTGCTAACCCCGGCAGAGTTCATAGGCTGGGCAGGGACCGCCCCAACTAAAACTGCGCGACATAGACGAGCAGTTTTTCTACCACTAATTGCCGGAATATCCTTAACCACCTCTGTCGTCGCAGCGGGGTTAGCAGGAGGGGCCCTACAACACTCCATGATAGAAAACGACAAGCTGTTACAACAGTTCTCTGTTGCTATGGAAGACTCCGCCTATTCCCTAGCCTCCCTTCAGCGGCAGCTCACCTCCCTAGCACAGGTCACCCTTCAAAACCGCAGAGCCTTAGACTTACTCACGGCTGAGAAAGGAGGTACCTGTATGTTCCTCAAAGAAGAATGCTGTTTCTATATAAATGAGTCAGGGTTAGTTGAGGAAAGAGTCCAACGCCTACACGAACTAAGCTTAGAAATGAAAAAGCAACAATTCACTACAGCCACTAACAATTGGTGGAGCTCTTCAATGTTTTCCCTTCTGGCACCCCTTTTAGGCCCCCTAATGTCTTTACTACTTCTATTCACTATAGGCCCCTGTGTGGTAAATAAAATTTTACAATTTGTCAGAGAAAGGTTTGATACCATCCAACTAATGGTCCTCCGTAGCCATCACCAGCCTCTCCTGCACCCAGAAAGTGAGGCTATATTATAAGACTCTGGAAATCCAAGATTGGACATCCAGTTACTTATGAGAAGGGAGAAATGAAAGGACACAAAGATAGATGTGTACCCGCCCCCCACCCGCTACACCCTTGTTCTGCTCTCTAATCTTTGCACGTACCAGAGGTTTCGTAAGTTCTGTAAGTACATGTTTCTCTTTCTGAGGCCAGGTCACAAGGAATGTTTAAGTAAGATAGCCAGGTCACAAGGTGTGTTTAAGCAAGATAGCCATAAACTGGTCGTGCAACCTGATGCAATATAATTAACTGCCTTTGTGTAAAACTGCTCTTCCGCCTCAAGGGTTGTACTGAAATATCAGAAATGGCGGGAACCAATCATAGTTTGCCAAATCGCTTTGTTCAAACTCCAGCCAATCATACCTCTAATTTGTATAATGATCCTATGCCTACTTTCCTTAGACTATATAACATTGTTCGGAGCTCAGTAGGGGAGCTCTCCTGCCCGTCTCGTTTCACGAGCAAGTGAGAGCTCCAGGTTCGAACCTGTAATAAAGATCCTTGCTGCTTAGCTTTGACTCTGGACTCTGGTGGTCTTCTTCGGGGAATAAACGGTCTGGGCATAACACTAAGTCATTAGGAAATATCTCCAAGACTGATTTTGTTTGAAAACTGTTGACTTGTTTCTCTGAAAGAAAAGTACAGCCACTATTGTTTACTATTGATAGGTTTGTAGAACTTTTCATTCTTTCATTTCCTTTTTGTTTAACAAATATTTATTTGAACACTAACAATACACAAGGCAAAATGCAAGGGATGGAGGGAAAACAGGACATAGAAATATGAAATATGTATTTTATATATATATATGTGCATATCACTTCATTTGGAGTGATAGAGTGAGAGGACATATGCGTGTATATAAATAAAGATAACTAATGATATAAAACAACAAGTAAAATTCCAAATTACTCTTATAATTATGTAGGGGAGAGAAAATTTTCTATCCTCTGAAGGTTCAATAATTGAATCTACGAAATAAACTGACAGTAGACAGTTTAGTAGGAGAAAAGCTATTTTAATTACACATAGGAGTCCCACAAAGTAGAGGACTTGAAGAGGGGCCAGATGATAGAAGTTTTTATAGAATCCCGAGCTAAAGAAAGACGTAGGGGTTGGTGGTTTATGGGCGGTGGTGTCTCTACAAGTTGCAGGGGAGTAAGAGGAGGGAATGCATGGAGAACAAAGGTTGTCTTGTTATACAGATAACATCTCTCAGGTAATAAACATTGTCTCCAAGGATCTCATCGGAAGAAGAGGTGATGGATAGTTTGTGACAAAGTCTTTCTGGAGGGTGGTGTCTCCTGTGAATTAATCTTCCTTCACTGATGAGACTCCCAGGGAGGATACCTATGATAATTGTGTTACTTTTTGGAGGCTCTATCTTCAGGCACTTAAGGGAGTTCAGAGAGAGCCCTTTCCTGTATTTGCTGTTTCCCAAGTGCCCTTAGTTTAAATAATTAGCATACCAAAATGGTACATTTTCAGGTTTTCTGAGCCCCAACAACTGCTACTATGCAGGTTAAGTAGATAATTACCTTGAAGCTGCTGGAAGAAAAAAAAAATCCATGCTTGCCTTTAGAGAACAATCAAATTTCTGTGATAGAAGCATATATATGAGAGGATGGCCATTTGTGTTTCTTGCAATCCTGCCTCTTAAATTCAAACACTGTTTCATGGGAATTGTTTAGCCAGTAGTATGTTGGGGGTAGGCACCACAGAGATGAGAAAAGGAGCTGAATAGTATAGACATGTGAAACATGCAATTTAAGTAGGCAGTGCAGTTTTACAACCTTATAAGAACAAATTATATTATACAGGAGGAGTAAATTTGAGCAACAGTTCAGTGTTTAAAATGTTAGTCTTCTGTCCTTTATTGCTGTTTTTTATATATTAGGAGGAAAAGCCTGTGGAGAAGCCAGTTGAGGAATGATAATCTAAGTGCCTATCTTGTACTTGCTTGTCTTTTCCAAATTTGGAGGGCTTCAGCCATACCACAGAAGAATAACAATGAAAAACTCAGGGAGTCCATTGAAGACAAATGGAGGTGGCCTTTGGCAAGGACTTTGGGTTTTGCCTTGGTTCTGCCACCATCAGCTAAATATATTGTGAAGGTCCCTTAATGTCTGAATCTGAGCTGCCTCGTTTGTAAAATGAAGCTAATAATGTCAACACAGGGTTATTACTGTAATAAACAATTGAGAAACAAGTGAAAATGCTTTGAAAAGCTGGAAACACAGTATATGTGAAGGTACTGCTGCTTTGTATTGATGACAACTCAAAAACAAACACTGGGATATTTCCTCACGGAGGGAAACTATCTATGAGTCATGGAGATAAAACATTCTGAGAAATGATAGTTTAAATTATCTGTTTTCTAATAGCCAGTACTACAGTTTCTGAGGAAAAAAATCATTTCGATCAAGTAAATATTATTCTTTCCTGATTGAAAGACAAGAATATACAGTTTTCTTTCACCAATGGTGCCTCTAGTGTTTTGTCACAATTTTTCTCTGCAATTATTCTGAGAATATTTTGGAGAGGTAGCACAAATCAACCTTTCTAAAATGACTCATGTGTGTTTTCTTTTAAAAAGGAGCACACATTACCACAGGGTATTAGGTCCTACTTTCAACTTTATAGCTTTCAATGTTTGCTTCATCTATCATTTATATTTATCGTTAACTTTCATGTTTCCCGAGGTAAACAGTGAAATTCTGTCTTTTCTAGAGGCAGAAAGATGAGCAGGAAAGAGGGGATCACTCTGATATATCATTCCTGACGTGTGAATGATGTTAGTGAATCCCATGATGGCCTAAGGCTTGGAGAAAAGATGAGATAGAGGGCAGTGGTCTTGTGATTCTCACCTCAGTCTCACTGGGATGGGAGAGTGTCCTCTTGCAGGTGGAGGTCACCACAACAAATGAGAGCTAAGTTCTAAAGCAGCCTAATCTTCTCATTGTTCCCAGACATCAAGCCCAAGATGTTTCTGTTCTGAATATGATTGATTGTGTTTCTATCTTCGGTAATTTAGCTTCCTTCACTTTCTCCATCTTACTTTAAATTCAAAATGTCTCTCAGTGCACAAGTACTAACCAGGTTATCAAGTCCTAAACCAAATCACTTGATAAAAATGTGTGATATGCCTGACCATTTGCTCTTCTTTCATGTTGCAGTCTTAATTTTCTAGCAGCTCTTTTAAGACTGAAGGTACTCCAATAGTTAACAAGTGATAGCTGTAATTGGCCTAAAGAGGATTCATGAGTCTCATGGGAGATTCTGCTTGGCGAAGGGGAAGGTCACCTTCATCTAATCTGAAATAAATTTGAGAGTCTCACAAACATGAATCCAGAATATTAACAAAAACAAAGAAAGAAGCACTGCCAAAAATGTTACCCAAGCAAATCACTCAAGGGCTAGTCTTCTGGGACTGATAAAATCACGTACATTTGCTTAAAGCCTGTAGGAATCCTACTGTGTCACAGCTGTGCACTTACCAAGTTTATTGACTCCGAATACGAAGTATGAGAATAAACCTAAGATACAGCTCACGTTGTGCTGTGCATAGGAATAAGTTTGAAAGCAGGCTATAGGCCTGGTATGGGAAGACAAGGGAATGAGTAGTTCTTCAGCTGCAAATCTATTTTAGATACTCAGCAACGAGGTTGAGGAGAAAATATATGAATAAAGGCAGGTACTGGTGATAATTCATTTTTGAAAGAAAAATGCCAAAATAGGGAGGTGTTATCTATAAACACATAATTTCAGCAATGGTGGTTATTTCAGCCTTTGACACGGCACAGGACACTTTGGTAACCGTTCCTCTAGGTGCTATGTCAGAGAACAAATGTATCATCAATCATTGTGGCCTATTTTAATGGACAAAGACACAACTGAGATGGAGGAAAAAATCAGAATTCTAGAGAAAAAAATCAGAAACAAGGGCAATTATTCAGAATGAGTCTTTTTTTTTTTTTTTTTTGAGACAGGGTCTTGCTCAGTCACTGAGGCTGGAGTGCAGTGGCACCATCTTAGCTCACTGCAGCCCAGGCCTCTTGGGTTCAAGTGGTTGTGCCACTTCAGCTTCCTGAGTAGCTGGAACTACAGGTGCATGCCACCACACCCAGTTAAGTTTTGTACTTTTTGTAGTGATAGGGTTTCACCATGTTGTCCAGGCTGGTCTCAAACTCCTGAGCTCAACTGATCCTCCCATCTTGGCCTCCCAAAGTGCTGGGATTAAAGGCGTGAGACACCACGCCAGGCCCAGAATAAGTCTTTATAAAGAAAAAAAAAAAATGAGCCTATTACTGCTCAATTCTCCCCTTCACTCTGGCTTTCATGGGCCATGAGCCCCCTGCTTTGTTATTCCTTTAAGTACACAGGATTCGTGAGACTCCCTGGTTCACCTGCTGACCTAAATTCTATACTATTTGGTCAGGCTGTAAATAATTAAATAGAAATTCTTGCTTTCACTTCATAATTATCGAAAGATACCCCAGCTTTTCCCAGGGTTCCTGGTTTAACCATGTGATATACCAATTAGGAAGAAAATCTTGCTTTCTCTAGTATTGAAGAAACCAATTTAAAGTAAGTATTTGGACCAAATTTTCCAAATACTGGCTTCTTAATTTTTCCTTTTTTTTTTTTTAAGTTCAGATAGATATGTTGTTTTTTACTTTAAGAAAAAGATTTTTTTCATAAAAATAAAAATATTTTGAAAAAAATTTTTTTAATCTCTTGGGAGCATCTTCACCTGCTACAATAAAATAAGATACTCTGAAGACTAGAGGAGAATAAGTAATAAGTAAATAATAACTCATGTGGCAATTAGTACTTAGTGAGCTCCTAATATATGCCAGGTATACAGTGGTACTTATAACTTCCAAGCATAATGAGAGCATTTGTAGTCTTTTGTATATGCAAGGAACTGAGTTTCAGATAGGAAATAACTTACAATCATACAGAAGGAAAATGTAGATTTGAACCCAGAATCTTTTCATACCTAAGCTTGTGATTTTCCCACTTACCTATATTTCCTTTTCACCTAATATGTTTCTTAAGCTATGTGTTAAAAACTACACTTCCAAGTTTTTCTTGGAAGTGATTCATTTGGGATGATTCTTTACACCCTCCCTTGTCGCTATTGGCATGCAGTGTCACCCTGGATCAAAAACCTTCAAGCATCAAATCAAATGCCTTTGCTTATTCAGATTTCTAGCCTTCATCCCTCCTACCTCTGGCTCCCTTGGTATGCCCCTGCCTTCCCTTTCTAATATTTTCTGCTTTAATTTCCCTTTACCCAATCAAGCCACAGTCAAACCAAATGATTAGCTCTCCTCTCTTCCTCTGTGCTTTCCCATCTCCATGCTTTTACTCAAGCCGTTCACTCTACTGGAAATGACCTTACCTCTTCCTCACACCACATTCAGAAGCCTTGATCCTGCCATCTTTCTCAGCCCAGCTCAAGTTCTTCTCTTGCTTTTGTAGCTGGAAGTAATTTGTCCCTCCTGCAAAACCTTTATAGCACTCTCTAAGGGTATTTCTCATGAACTCATTTTGTAATATCATTATTAATATTTGACTCTCATTTGCCCCTCTAGACTGAGTGAAGGATCTATGACTGATACACCATTTTGTCTTCCACAGAGCGTAGCTTCTGTATTGAAGCTAACATAGATGTAAGAATGCTATATTTTGAAAGAACACATAGTTAAACTTTAATTTCAAATGGAGAACAAATAAATTTTAAGTATATTTGGATATTTTTACATATTCAAATATATGAAACATACTTACATTAAAAATCTTCATTCTTTATGTGAAATTCAAATTTAACTAGGTGTCCCATATTTTATCTAGCAATCCTCCCAACAAACCCTTATCAAGTAGTTTTTAAATAAGTGAATTGCATCTCAGTGGTTCAAATCTGTGACTACGGTATCATTAGCACTGACTGAAGTAACTTCAAATAGTCGTAAATTAAGATAGCTTTGAAAAGAATCATAGTGGTAATTTAGTCCAATCTTCTAGTTTTTGGATTATTTTTTTAAAAAGAGATCTTGCAGAGACTTGCTCCAAATTACACAACTAGCACTCAATTACACACATTGCATTAAAATTGGAACTTAAAAATACAAAGTAGAATCATCAAAACTTCAAAGAGCTACAAGGATGAAGAGAACTTCTGTATACTTGAACTGTACTTCTGTATTTGCTCATTCACTCATTTGAGGCTGGCATTAGCAGCTCTATCAGCCCTTGTTTTACTGGTATACAATCAGGGGTTCCCAACCCCCTAGCTGCAGACAGGTACTGGTCTGTGGCCTGTTAGGAACCAGGCCACACAGCAGGAAGTGAGTGGCGGTCAGTGAGCATTACCACCTGCCTGAGCTCTGCCTCCCATCAGATCAGCCGCATGTTTGATTCTCATAGGAGTGTGAACCCTATTGTGAACTGCTCATGTGAGGGATCTAGATTGCACACTACTAATGAGAATCTAATTAATGCCTGATGATCTGAGGTGGAACAGTTTCATCCTGAAACCAACCCCCTACACATCCAACGCCCCTAACAAAAACTCCTGCTCCACCATCCCATCCCGTGGAAAAACTGTCTTCCAAAAAAGAGTCCCCGGTGCCAAAAAGGTTGGAGACCGCTGGTCTACGTGTCTCTCTATACATTTGTACACATTGTTTCAAAGCATAAAGTCTTTTTTTTTTTTTTGAGACGGAGTCTCGCTCTGTCGCCCAGGCTGGAGTGCAGTGACCCGATCTCAGCTCACTGCAAGCTCCGACTCCCGGGTTCACGCCATTCTCCTCCCTCAGCCTCCGGAGTAGCTGGGACTACAGGCGCCCGCCACCACGCCCGGCTAATATTTTGTATTTTTTAGTAGAGACGGGGTTTCACCGTGTTAGCCAGGATGGTCTTGATCTCCTGACCTCGTGATCCGCCCATCTCGGCCTCTCAAAGTGCTGGGATTACAGGCTTGAGCCACCGCGCCCGGCCTCAAAGCATAAGGTCTTGAGAGTCAGTGACTGTCCTATCTGGTCACTGATTAATCTTGCCTGGTTAATGAAATGTGATTATAAAAGGACACCCGAGATATATTCACAGAACCAGAGAAGACATAAGTAAAATGATCTAGGTCATAATTTTTATTTCCTGCCCTTCTGGCAGCAATTTTCTTCCCTAAATCGCTGGTACTTCTCCTTAGGATACTCAGGGGATCCTGCCTGCCCGGCTTCTTTCCTTGCAAGGCATTCTCTCTGTGGCACTTCTTCCTTTCATCAGAACTTTCCTGTCCTGCTCTTATCTGCTCACCAGGTGGAAAAACAGGTCAAGAAACTAATCTGAGCAAAGGTGTTAAAGGCTGATATGGATTTAATAGGTTTAATATGCATCTCCTCTAAGAAGCAGGTCAAATGTCATACTTTCTGTGAAGACTACTCATTTCCAAGGATGCCAACTGCTTCCTCCTGGGAGCTACCACCACACTTCTGTCAACCTTCTAGTATAGTACTTCTCTGGCTGAAGTTTAATTCGCTGTATATTAATATGCACACACAATGTCTTCTTCATATTTATACTGCCAACACCTACTATAGCATCTACTTCATAATTGGCAATCAATATATATTTGTTAAATAAGTGTTTTGTTAATTTGATTTAAACAGGGGATCCCGAGATGTTTAACAGCCAATACAATGATTCTTTAATGATTACCAGCGCCACATGTTGGGAATAGTCAGTAAAGAAGTTCTTAAGGTCTTGCTCTAACAAGTAGTCTTCAGTTATGTGTAGCATTTCAACACTGAAGATGTCTTCCAGTAATAGCATTATTATTGGTTCGAGAGTGTTTATAAGACAGGGCGTTATATAACTTGAAGTACTTGGTTTCTTCCAATTATTGTCTCCAACCATGCTATCTTAAACTTTTCTCTCTCATTTTCTTTAATGCCATCCTGGACAGACCATATAACTTTCTGGTTACTTTTAATAATTAAAATATAGATTTGTCCGGTTTAAAATAGAAGGGGAGAAGGTAAAGTATAGCACGCTCTTTCACTCCTCCCTTCCCTCTTTCCAGGTCTGTTTCTCTGAAGTTAGGGGCAGGAAGGAGGAACAGAAAAATCATAGGTCATCTTACAAAACCATCCATATACTAGACTGGGATATAAAGCTTTTCTGGAATGATCCTGGTTTGGAATTTTGGAATGGCTGTGTGCTGTCCTGGTGGCTTCTGTTGGTTTGGTGTCCTCACTTTCAGAAGTCCTCACTCTCAGAAGTGTCTAGTTGTCCTAAAAGTACTAGCCCTCCATCCCTGCTGCAATCTTTTTTTCAGTGTAGGGGTTCCCTCTCTTTGCCCTGTGGCTGTATGAGCTGCTCTAGAGATTCTGCACCCCACCCCGACCACTGTATCTTTTCACACAGAGCTTCAGAAAAGATTGGTTCTCTTCCAAGTAGTCTTTACTTTGGTGGCTTGCAGCCCTACAAATACAGCCTACACTACTAAGCTTTCTGCCTGCAGAACATCTAAATGAGAAGTAAATACTTTTCCCCATGTTTGTAAACACACTCTTCCCCTAAATTCCTTGGTAAGCTCTCCTAAGGATTCTCTCTTCATGCTCCACTGTGCTCCAATGGGAGCTCTACAGTGAACCTGCAGGTTCTACAGATCAGAAAGGAACAAGAAGACAGACACTCCCTTTTGTAGGCATCTCTATCTACCATGATTCTCTTGTAGCACATTCCCTTCACTTGACTATCCTCTTAGCCAACTCTTCTTAAGTAGGGTCACTAGTCCTCAGCTGGTCAGCTGGGAGTACTGCCCCAAAACTGTGCTCCAGGGTACACCTTCTGCTGCTGGTATACAGCTACCTTCAGACCTGCTATGGAGTGTATAGCACAGATTATTAAAAGTTGGCTATACATCTGTTTCTTTCTTTTTTAAATCTTTTTTATGGCTATACATCTTAAACATGTTCACTATTAGAAAACTATCATGTTATCTGAAAACTCAGGGCTTGGGCACATTTTAATCATTTCTAAACTGCTATTCCATTATTCTTATTTCAATTTTATCTTGTATATTCACTACATGCACAGCTTTAGAATTCACATTGTCAGTCCTGGGTAAATGAGGATAATCCTCTATGTGTTGTTGACTGAAACCTTACCTTCCTCTGTGAGAGATCTGAAGTGTCACCGATTCAATTAACTTTCTCCTTTTTCCCTCTGAAGATATCCAGACAGTGCTTTTTAAGAGCTCTGTTTCTAAGAAAAATAAAATGAATCACATGTACTCAGCATGTTGCACTAAAAGAGCATTGGTAATACAAAAATAAGTAATTAGTACTCAGTTTTCAAAGGAGGTAAAAATCCAGGAATTGCATTTTGTTCTGAGGCAAGCTGGTATATTTGTCCCGGTTTGAGCCCTCAGGCTATTTATATAGATCCTGCCCAGGAAGGCTTCTGGCTCATGATGCTGTGAACCATGTTTTATGGGTTGAATTGTGCCCTCCAAAAGAGATATGTTGAAATCCTAATCCCCAACACTTCAGAATGTGATCTTATTTGTAAATAGGGTCTTTGTAGAGGAAATCAAGTTAAACTGAGGTCACTAGGGTGGGTCTTACCCTAATAAAATATGATCAATGTCCTTATTAAAAAACAGAAATTTGGATATACAAATACACACAAGAATGCCATGTGAAGATAAGTACCACAAACTAGGTAGCTTAAACAACAGAAATTCATTGTCTCACAGTCCTGGAGCCTAGAAGTACTAGATCAAGATATTAGCAAGGTTGATGCCTTCTGAGGGCTGTGAGGATGAATCTGTTCCATGCCTCTGCCTGGCTTCTGGTGGTTTGCTGGCAAATCTTTGGCATTCCTTGGCTTGTAGATGCACCACTCCAATATCCTTTGTTATGGCAGCCCTAGCAAACCGATGCATTATACCTTACTTCGAATCTCCCAATTTCTGAATTATATATATTCTGAATATATAAAAAGAGCTCACCTCCCACTTGGGAACAACTCCTGTAAGAGGTGTGGCTGAAACACAGGGAAGAGCTACTGAGATTCTGATATGGGATAAGGTTCCTCAAAGCATGGTTTTCCTGCCCTTAGATCTCTAGCTGCTATCTCTCTCTACCACATCCCTTTTCTAAGTCAAAGAGATGACAATGTCAAGTAAAAACTGATTCTAGTAGATTCTCTGCTTATTTTCTTCTCTGAAATGAAACAATTTTCTTCCACATAAATCTAGGAGCCTACATTGGCAAGTGGTAAAATAGTGGGAGAACTTAATAATGTCTTCTCAATTTTATGTGTGACATGAAAGTGAGAACTTTTTTTTTTTTTTTAACAGAAAGGATATATCAAATCATGTGAAAAAGTCCATCATTTTACTAAGTAGGAAATCAATACCCAAACGATTTCTAGTCCATTAATTCTTCCACTGGGTCCCATGCGGGTTAAGGATGGGAGAAGCAGAAGCCTGGGGATTAGGAAAGTACTGTACTTCTGCAACTTAATAGCAAGTGAGATAACTTTGGTTTCAAGAGTAATAAAAAAAAAAAAAGAAAAAGAAAGAAAGAAAGAAAAGGAGCTTTAGTAACACATGATTGGTTCAGTGATGAGATCTGCGGCCAAAAGCAATGTCTAGTACATGAATCAGAAACTCTTTACACTACCCATCACTGAAGTACAACGGAATTTCAAAGGAAGGAAAAGAAGTAAATTAATAATTATTGACCACCTTCATTGTAACACTAGTTTATATCCATTATCTCATTTAACCTTCACCACAGCAGCCTTATTAGTAACCATATTTTATAGAAGAATAAACTGAGACTTAAAGATGTTTAGAAACCTTATCCAGGAAACAATGACCAGTAACTGGCAGAAATGAGATAGAAACTTATATCTGTATCAGCCTGCTAGGATAGCAGTTGTTCTTAACTCCGTGAAGCATCTGCATCCTAATCACTTGCAGAACTACTTTAAAGTGTGAGTTTAAAGTTCCTAAACCCAGAGATCCTGATTCAGTTGGTCTGTGGGTGGGGTCCAAAAATTTGAGTTTCAAACAAGTTCAGCAACACACTTAATTTTTACACAAGTCAGCAGTGTGCTACATTTAAAAAAGTTATTCTTTGAAAATGATTCTCAAGTGATTCTTAATCTTTTACATATTAGTTCAGATTAGTCACTATACCATAGAAACTGTGCCACTCTAAAATAGAACGAAAGTAACCCCTCCCCATTTCAGTGTTTACCAGGATATTGTGTGACACAATGAGTATTTAATAAGCTCCGACTATGAGATTATTTGAATGAGTACAAGGAAAAGTTAGACATTGACACAGGATTGACAATGTTGTACTTTGACAAATAGAAACATTTAAAAATTATCATCTATTATAATCATCTAGAAAAAGAGATAACTTGACACAAAAAATATAGGAAGGGTATAATATTAAACTGTTTTATAAACCAAATAAATTTAGTTTTATAAAAAAACTTACTTCACTGTCCTTATTTTTCTCATTTAAATTAACAAAACTTCATCAGGAACCAAAACGGGTCAACGTCTTGAGCCATGTCAATAGTTCACTGTCATGAGAATACACAGTCCAAAGACTCAGTCTTTGACTTTAAAGGTATTGCAATTTAATTAAGACACTCAAATTTACATGCATGAAATGACTCAAAACCAATATAAAATAGTATATAATTATGTATAGGCATACCTCAGAGATATTGTAGGTTCAGTTCCACACCATTGCAATAAAGTGAGTATCACAAAAAAGGGAATGACACAAATTTTTTGGTTTCTTAGTGCACATAAACAGTTATGTCTACACTATAGTCTGTTAAATGTGCAATAACATTATGTTTAAAAATATACAAATCCTAATTTAAAAATACTTTATTGCTAAAAAATGCTAATGCTCATGAGTCTTTAGTGAGTGATAATCTTTTGCTTATAGAGGGTCTTGCCTTGGTATTGATGACTACTGACTGACTGATCAGGGTGGTGGTCGATATGCCGGGTGCAGTGGCTCATGCCTGTAATCCCAGCACTTTGGGAGGCTGAGGCAGGAGGACTGCTTGAGCTGGGGAGACAGAGGTCACAGTGAGCTATGGTGGTGCCCCTGCACTCCCACTTGGGTGACAAAATAAAAGCAGGGGCTGGTGGTTGCTGAAGGTTTAGGTGGCTGCAGCAATTTCTTAAAATAAGACAACAAATGAAGTTGGCCACATCAATTGACTTTTCCTTTCATGGAAGATTTCTCTGTAGAATGTAATGGTATTTGATAGCATTTTACCTATAGAACATCTTACAAAATTGGAGTCAGTAGTCTCAAACCCTGCCACTGCTTTATGAACAAAGTTTTGTAATATTCTAAATCCTTTGCTGTCATTTCAACAATGTAACAATGTTCAGAGAATCTTTACCAGCAATACATTCCATCTAAGGAAACCTTTTTTTTCTTGCTTATCCACAAGAAGCAACTCCTCATCCACTCAAGTTTTATTCTAATATTGCAGCAATTGAGTCATATATTCAGGTGCCACTTCTAATTCTAGTTCTCTTGCTATTTCCATCACATCTTCAGGTACTTCCTCTACTAAAGTCTTGAAGTCATTCATAAGGCTTGGAATTAACTTCTTCCAAATTTCTATTATGATAAATTGACATTTTGACCTCCTCTCACAAATCACAAATGATCTTAATGGCATCTAGAATGGTGAATCCTTTCCAGAAGGTTTTCAGTTTACTTTGCCATATCTATAAGTGGAACCACTGAAGCAGGTCTAGCCTTATGACGTATATTTCTCAAATAATAAGATTTGAAGTTTGAAATTATTCTTTGATCCATGGGCTGCAGAATAGATGTTGTATTAGCAGGCAAGAAGCAATATTAATCTCCTTGTAAATCTCAATCAGGGCTCTTGGGTGACTAGGTACATTATTAACAAGCAGTAATATGAAATAAATCTTTTTTTCCTGCTCTCAACAGAGTCTCAATAGGGAGCTTAAAATATTCAGGAAACCATGCTTTAAATAGATGTGCTGTCATCCGGGATTTGTTGTTCCATTGACAGAGTAGAGGCAGAGTAGATTCAGCATAATTCTTAAGGGCTGTAGAATTTTCAGAATCTTCAATGAGCACTGGCCTCAACTTAAGTCATCAGTTGCATTTTCCCTAACAAGAGTCATTCTGTCCTTTGAAGCTTTGCAGCCAGGCACTGTCTTCTCTTCTCTAGCTATGAAAGTCCTAAATGACATCTTCTTTCAAAGGAAGGTGTTTTGTCTACATTGAAAATCTGTTGTTTAGTGTAGTCACTTTCATCATCTTAGCTAGAGTTTCTGCATAATCTGTTGCAGCTTCTACCTTAGTACTTGCTGCTTCACTTTATACTTTGTATTAGTCCATTTTCATACTGCTATAAAGAACTGCCTGAGACTGGGTAATTTATAAAGGAAAGAGGTTTAATTGACTTACAGTTCAGCTTGGCTGAGGAGGCCTCAGGAAACCTATAATCATGGCAGAAGGCAAAGGGGAAGCAAGGCACCTTCTTCACAAGGCGGCAGGAAAGAGAAATGCCGAGCAAAGGGGGAAGAGCCCCTTGTAAAACCATCAGATCTCATGTGAACTCACTATCAGAACAGAATGGGGGAAACCACCCCCAGAGTCCAATTACCTCTACCTGGTCTCTCCCCTGACACGTGCCTTGCTTCCCCTTTGCCTTCCGCCATGATTGTAAGTTCCCTGAGGCCTCCTCAGCCAACCTGAACTGTAAGTCAATTAAACCTCTTTCCTTTATAAATTACCCAGTCTCAGGCAGTTCTTTATAGCAGTATGAAGGGATTAGGGGGATTATAATTCAAGATGAGATTTGGGTGGAGACACAAAGCCTAACCATATCACACTTTTATGAAAGATGGCTTCTTTCCTTAAGCCTCATAAACCAACCTCTGATAGCTTCAAACTTTTCTTCTTCCTCCTGTCTCTCAGCCTTCATATAATTAAAGAGAGCTACTGCCTTGCTCTGGATTAGGCTTTGGTTTAAGAAAATGTTGTGGCTGATTGGATCTATCCAGACCACTCAAACTTTCTCCATATCAGCAATATGACTGTTGTGCTTTCTTATCATTTGTGTGTTCACTGGACAAGCACTTTTAATTTCCTTCAAGAACTTTTCCTTTGCATTCACAAATTGGCTGTTTGGCACAAGAGGCCTAGCTTTTGGCCTATCTTAGCTTTTGATATGCTTTCCTCACTAAGCTTAATCATTTCTGGTTTTTATTTTAAGTGAGACATTTGACTCTTTCTTTCACTTGAAGGCTTAGAGGACATTATATGGTTATTAATTGGCCTAATTCAAATATTGTTGTATCTCAAGAAATAGGCAGGCCCAAGGAGAGGGAGAGAGATGGGAAAATGGCCGGTCAATAAAGCAGTTAGAACACACTCAACATTTACTTATTAAGTTTGTTCTCTTATATGGGTGTGGTTCTTGGTGCCCCAAAACAATTACAATAGTAACATCAAAGATTACTGATTGCAGATCACCATAATAGATACATAATTAAAAAGTCTAAAATATTGAGAGAATTACCAAAACATGACAAAGACACAAATTGAGCACATGCCACTGTTAACAATGGCACTAACAGGCTTACTCAATGCGGGGTTGCCACAAACCTTTAATTCGTCAAAAACACAGTATCTGCAAAGCATAATAAAGTGACGTGTAATAAAACAAGACTTGCTTATATACAATTGATATGGTTTGGCTTTGTGTCCCTACCCGAATCTCATTTTGAATTGTAATCCCAGGTGTTGAGGGAGGGAATTGGTGGGAGGTGACTGGGTCATGGGGGTGGTTTCTCCCATGCTGTTCTCATGATAGTGAGTGAGTTCTCATGAGATCTGATGGTTTTATAAGGAGCTATTCCCACTTGGCTTCCTTCACTTGCTCTCTCACCTGCTGCCATGTAAGACATGCCTGCTTCCTCTTCCACCATGACTGTAAGTTTTCAGAGGCTTCCCCAGCCATGCAGAACTGTGAGTCAACTAAACCGCTTTTCTTTAAAAATTATTCAGTCCTGGGCAGTTCTTTATAGCAGTGTTTAGAACGGCTAATACAATAATTATGTGGAAGAGATAGTAGTTATATATAATGGGAGACTAAGTAAAAGAAAGATCTGTATGAAGTGAAGTGGAAACTGAAGGACTGGTGAAAGAAGTGGTAGCCGAACTAAATTTGGCTAGGTTGAAAAGAGGGCAAAGGGAATCCTAAATGGAAAAGGAGCAAGGCGCACAGAGTAGAAGTAAGCTACTAAAAACGACAGCTATATGAACCAGGATTGTGTAAGGAAGCTAGCCTGATTAAAGCAGAGAATACATTTTAAACAGTACTGGATGATTATGTCAGATAAAAAAGGTAGATTGTGACGATGTGAAAAATGGATTACTAGACAGGAATCTGGACTCAAGCAGATATAAGAGCATTATAGTTTCTCACACAGGGAAGAATCCAAAGTGAAAACATTATTTTGTACTGGTAAGTAATGTGTCTTAACTTTTGGTTGTGAAAACACAGGGTCTGACAAGTGCAAGTATTCCATGAAGTCTGGTTGATGGCGTGATGGCTGCTGTATTTGTAATCCACACAAAATCTCTGCAATACCTGCCAAGTCTGATTTATCTTGAGATTAGAATCTTAGTTTAAATTTCTACTTTCTACTTAGCTAACCACCTGCATTGTTTCCCATTCTGCTTTCTGTCTTTCAACCTAAAATAAAAATATAACAGGGTGAAATAAAATGTACTAATTCCCCATACACCGTTACACCTGGGCTGTGGTAAGGGGATCAACAGTGACTTCAGGTAAATAGTTCAATATCAATCAGGGTAGAAATGGCTCTTAACACAATATAGTCTGGTTTGTTCTAAAGAAATAATGGCACAATTATGTTATTATAAATTCCTTATGTAGAAAAATAGTTATTTTCTTTAAAAAATTAATCATCAGGGTAGAATAAATAGTTAGAAGTGTTTTGTTTTAGTTAATATTAACTCTAGGAGAAAATCTTTAGACGAGCCCTAGTCAATGAACGGAACAAGAGGCAACTAGCAATCAACAAATCACTAAACTGTGAAATGTTTAAGACAAAGGAAGAAAACTGAGAACTTTATTCTCTCTTTGGAGTGACAGGTTCTAGGAAAGGGATAGGGGAGACCCTAGAGGCTGCCAGAAGAATGTAAAAGAGTCAGGAATGAGAAAATACATATGTAAGACATTTCTGAAGGCCTAGAAGGTCTGTGTGTGACTGCCAACCCACCCAAAGGCTTATCGAGGGAGAGAGACACATAATCCCTTGAACAACAAAGCATAGCAAAGAAATTCAAAGTATCCAATCAACTAAATTCTTCCCCACGGAACTGAGGAACCCTTCACAGGTCTATGTATTTTGTGTTGTACTGTAGGGAAGTGGTAGAATAGTAGGTATCCGGGCATATAATCCTTTCTAGAAGGATTCAGGGATAAAATCTGTAGAACATAAAAAGGGTCTGCTGCACAGATTACAAAAATTAACACTGCCTCCTCCAGTGTAAGGGTTTGAAATTAGGAAGCACAGTAGAGGAGCTAGGCACAGAGCTTCTAACATTAATTACTGGGGTTCAACTTTTGTCTTCCTGGTTTCCTAGATATATGACCTTGAGCTAGTTGTTCCAGTCTTCTTAAAGTAAATATGATATATGTGTATATGTGTGTGTGTGTGTGTGTGTGTTTATAAATGGAATGGGAAGAAAAACTACTTCATGCAGTTGTTGTGATAATTAAATAAGGTAATACATGGAGAAGACCTGGCGCCTGGTACATCTTCTGTAAATATGCACTATCATTATTATAAAATATTGTATAAAAGGTGAATAAATGTAAATTATCTTAACAGATTGTCCCAGGAACAATATTCAGGTATTAATTTTGAATATATATGGTCAACCTATGTTTGCCAGGTTGAATTTGCTTAATAAAGAGTAAAGAAAAACTGGCGGGTGATTTTTCCAAAGACTAAAGATGAAATGAGATAATATTACTTGGTACTTATATAGAAATGCATAGACTCAGACCCCTTTTTGAGAAAACAGAATTAGAAAAAGATGTAGAGAACTTAGAAGCGATTTTCTCCTAAGGGTCCATATTAGAAAATTCACTCTAGACAATATAAATCACTATCATAAAGAATTCATGAGAATAATAACATGGCACCAGAACTGTGACAAAACACCAATGAAACAAAACAAAACAACAACAACAACAACAAAGAAACCTACTTATCCCCAAACTTTTCTGATTTGTGAGTTATTATGGGTTTCACTTTTTAAAAATTCCCCTTCTGCTATGGCATGAATGTTTGTGTCTCCCCAAAGTTCGTATTTTGAAATTCCAACTCCCAAGGTGGTATTAGGAGGTGGGGCCTCTGAGAAATGATTAATTCATGACAGGAGCCTTCATGAATGGGACTAGTGCCCTTAAAAAAGAGGTCCAACAAAGCTCATTCATGCCTTTCATTATGCAAGGGCACAGCTAGATGTCATGTATGAACCAGAAAGCAAGCCCTCGCCAGATATCAAATCTGCCAGAGCCTTGATTTTTCTAGCCTCCAGAACTGTGAAAAATACATTTCTGTTGCTTATAAGGTACCCAGTTTGTGGTAGCTTGTTAAAGCAGCCTGAATGAACTAAGACACCTTTCTAAAATGTGTTATAACTGACTAATTTAAAAATTAGAGTACAATCACTGCTCGGGTGACAGGTGCAATAAAATCTCAGAAATCACTAATAAAGTACTCAATCATGTAACCAAAAACTACCTGTACTCCAAAAACTATTCAAATAAAAAAATTAGAATACATTAATATCAGTATTTTTCCTGAGAATCTCATTAACTCCTTTGAAATAACTGAAAAATAGCACTAGATATTGTAATATGGATATTGAAAATATCCAGAATATAAAAATTGAATTTAGGCTGGGTAAGTTGGCTCATTCCTGTAATTCCAGCACTTTGGGAGGCCAAGACAGGAGGACTGCCTGAGGCCAGAAGTTCAAGATCAGCCTGGCCAACATAGTGAGACCCCATCTCTGCAAAAGAAAATTGAATTTTAAAAAGTCACATTAAACAAAAATTTTGAAGAATATTTAATTTGTTTCAGCTGATAATTCCTAAGATTCTCTATACTAACTATATTAAAATAATAGAACTTGCTGGGAAAGTTGGGAAAATGATACTAGAGAGGTTAGAGTATAATATAGCAACTTTTTGCTTCCTCAGATCTTATTTAGAGTTCATCACAAATTAGCAAAGAATAGGTACTTTATAGTTCCAAACTAAGAATTCCATGTGAGTCCTTAACAAAGATACTGTATTACAAATGTACAGCTCAGTTCTCAAATCCACTAAAAAAGATGAACACAGCTGAGAAGTCAAGTGGATTAACAGGCTTGTAATGATTAAAGGGTAATAAAAAGCAGATAGCTATTTTGAATTCAATGCTATTTTTCTTCTTAAGCCTGGGCTCTAAACATGTATTCTAATGCCAATAAATTTAGAATCTATTTTTTTTTTTATCCAGAACATTCTGTTCAATGTTTATCACTCTAATTTACTTATATAAAAGAAAACAAAATAAAACTTTCAAAATATGTAAGGTTAACATTAATGCAACAGCGCCACCCAGTGAATATGCTGTATATTCAAAAGTGTTACTAGAATTTACTATTTTCTTTAAATACTAATGTGTACTTTCAAAATATCTATGGCCTCAACCATTTATATAAAATTATACACTACAATACTAACTCAAAAATATATAGAAGCACTATGCATTTTTACTTTTCCATTTATAACTACAGTTAAGATGTGCTTTCTGATACTCGTGATTAAAGGGTTTTGAATATTAAATGCTACCTATGTTGCTACCTATGTCAGCAAGCCAGAAATGCTGGCCGATAGGAGAGATGTATCATTATTTCCTCTTGTATGAAATGTTACGCAGGCATAAAACAATGGCACTTGTTTGCTTTTGTAGATTTTGTATATATCTGATAATACAGTACATAGTTTCAAAGATTTTCTGTCTCATGCCCTTACTATAAAATGTGTGTTCATAATTTCACTACCTCTTGCTATTACTATTCCTAATTCATATAAGTGAATTGAATGATGGCATCAATAATACAACCACAGAATTTGTAAACCAATCAATAACGTAATGTGGTGCTTCAGCACAAGAGTTTGAGGCTGCAGTAAGCTATGATGACACCAACCTGGGCAACAGACTGAGACTCTGTCTCAAAAAAAAAAAAGCTAATATGATATAATATCAGATAACATGTTAATATTCTACTCTATAGTGACTAGAACATAGTTGGAGTATTGCTTTTGGTATTAAGTCCATATAAATCTACTAGAACACTTTTTATGTCATCTTTTTATTTCTCATGAAATAGAAATACATTGGAGGAAAAGGCAAAAGGAACTAAAATATATTCAACAAAATGAACATTTCTTTTTCACTCTGACCTGCTAGATTCCCTCCTCAGAAGCTACTACTATTACTTTGTTAGATGCATCATGTCTCAAAAGGAGTTCAGTTCAACAACAAACACTGATTGGGTGTGCAGTTTGTACCAGGCATGGCGTTGGGCATTAGAACATCAAAGGTCATTAAGAACCAGACCTGTGTGATAGTGGAGACAGGCACAAAACAGATCATTTCAATATAACATAAACTTTTATTTTTTTAAGTATGCAAAGAATCCATCTCAGACCTCTCTTCTTGAGTTTCAGAATCATTCATCCAATTGCCGTGTATCTGGACATGGTATGTTTCACAGGCATGTTAAGCTAGACATGTTCAAAACTGAATCACCAGTTACCTCCCAACTGAGTCTGCCTCTATGTTACCTAAATCAGAGACTGGCATCCCATTTATCTGGGTACTCAAGCCAGAAAATTTCATTTGTACTTATCAAGCATCTCCAGCGTATAAAGATTTGTGCTAAGCTGTGAATACATGACAGCAAATGGGGTAGTCCCTGTCTTCACTAAAGCTTGTTGAAACTCTGTCCTTGATTTATCCCATTTCTGCCCTCACAATTCAGCCAGTCACCAAGTTTTGCCATTTCTACTTCCTAAAATTCTTCTGAGATCTATTTCTACCCACACTGGCAATGCCCCAGTATAAACTGCCATCTTTCTTTCCCTGGTTTACTACAATTATCTCCTAACTGGTTTCCTTCTTGCTGGTATTGCCACCCTTTGAGTTCTTTTTCTCAGAGTAGTGATTCATCATTTAAATACTAACCTAATCATGTTGATACCATTCAAAGGTACTATTAGCCTTAAGAAGGAGTCCAAAGTTTGTTACATCATCACTAATGCTCTTCATGATCTGGTCCCTATTTGCCTCTCCACCCCTGTCTAGAATCTCTCAGTTCCTAGACTGTGTTCTTCTTCATAAACATTGTTAGCCTCTATCTAGAACACTTGTCTTTTACCCTTTCAATTCCTAGCTATTCTCAAGCATGGAGCCAGTAAGACTGAACTGCCTTTTTTTGATTTTTTTTATTTTTTTCCCTATGAGAACGTAAACTCTGTCAGGAAATTATTAGATTGGTTATTGCCATATTTGCTTTTTCATTATTACATTTCCAGTATCTAGCTTAGTATCTAGCATAAAATAAGGGTTCAATGAATATTTTCTGAATGAATCCATGAATGTCAAGAAAGCAGAGAAAAGTCAACTAACTCAGACTATGGAATAAGGAAAGGCTTCTTAGAAGAACCCTAAAAAATTAGTAAGGATAAAGAAGAGTCAGCCAAAGAAAATAAAGACAGTCCAGACAAAGTCAACAAGAATGTGAAAGGTCTCAGGTGTAAAGCAGCCTCATGAATGCGAAGTGGGTAGGATGGGAGATGGTACTGGAAAGGGAAACAAGACTGGGAAGGAAAAGAGTGGCAAGATGATGAAGACCCTAGCACACCAGGCCATGGAGGTGGACTATCTTGAAGGTGACCGTGGAGGGAGATCAGAAATTTAAGGAGGCAAGTGAAATAGATTTACATTTGAGACTGGTCATTCTGGCTGCTACTTACAAGATGGATTTGGTGGTGTAGGTGGGGGTGGTAGTAGTTACAGCTGGAGGCAGTGAGATGAGATAGAATTGGGAGTACAAATGAAAGCAAAGGACAAAAAGAGTTTGAAGGGCTCATGAGCCTCCCAAATGTCTGAACTTCAAAGAAGAGGTTAGGAATAGCAGTAGTTTTAGAATCCATGAGCAAATAGGTTAAAACAATGAGTAGATAGTCCTCACAGGGAAGACACAGACAGAAAACAACTCAAGGTTGGAACTTTGGGAAATACTATTTAATGGGTAGGCAGAGGAAAAAAAGACCCCCAAGAAGCATGAGACAGGTAGAAAAAGATGGGAAAAATGCAAAAGGAGTTTCAAGGAGGGTTTGATCAATGACACCAAATGCAGAAAAGAGGTCTAGAACAAGAAACAGTGGTCATACATTAGTGGAGGAAGTACGTTACATTTTCTGAGACAGACAAATAAGACAGGTGGCTATATGTGGCATTGACAGAAGTGGAGAGGGAGGAAGTTATATATTGTATGATGGCTTTAATTTTCTCAATTAACTGGGAAAAAAGTATTGGGATTGTCTGTGGCCCCTACGGAATCTCTATTCATAAGAATGGGTGCCTGATGGCAAGTAGAGTGTAGGACCCAATCAGTATTTCACCTATTCCTACATTAGACCAAGTGAATCAACTTTTTGTCCCTATTGATCTGTTAAACAAAGTAGATATAACAATTTGGAAACCCTGTCACTTAAAAAAAGAGATTTGTTTAAAGCACTAGATATCACAGCATCACCACTTGGTGAAACCCTGTCTCTAGTAAAAAATACAAAAAAACTAGCCGGGCGAGGTGGCGGGCGCCTGTAGTCCCAG
This sequence comes from Macaca fascicularis, assembly GCF_037993035.2. Taxonomy (NCBI): domain Eukaryota; kingdom Metazoa; phylum Chordata; class Mammalia; order Primates; family Cercopithecidae; genus Macaca; species Macaca fascicularis. The sequence continues at coordinate 21,162,457 of NC_088375.1, forward strand.
CTACTCGGGAGGCTGAGGCAGGAGAATGGCGTAAACCCAGGAGGCGGAGCTTGCAGTGAGCTGAGATCCGGCCACTGCACTCCAGCCTGGGCGACAGAGCAAGACTCCGTCTCAAACCAAAAAAAAAAAAAAAAAAAAAAAAAAAAAAAAAGATAAAGTCCTAGGTGCAGGCTGCCATGGTCTCTTTGGAACACCCCCCATCTTGTCACTCAAAGGTCCACTCAGTCCTGATAGGTCTGTCATCCAGAATTTAAAGTGCAGTCTAGAAAAGGAACATGAAATTAAAATTAGAAAGGCAATAGACACAACAAATTGCAGATGCATATGAACGTGTTATGTGCTTGAAACATACCTTTAAGACTACTCTGGTCACTTTCTATTAAAGAGAGGAATTTAGGCTGGGAAGAGGAATGAGGAAAGGGTAAAGTTTGTGAGAAATCACTGAAAGTTACAGGAAAGGGAAATTACTGATGATAAATTAAGGGCTTGTCAGGAATCCGGGAAAGAGCTGAAGATAGAGACTGACAATCTGTCATATGTCACTTTGTGTCATTTTCTCCAGTGTTTCCAGTTAAGGATTTATAGACAAGATTCAGGGACAAGATTTTGACAGGCACCTGGGTCAGAGGCATCAGACACAGGAAGTTTGGATGCTGATAAACCATGTAGACTAGGCTGTGAAGGGAGGTATTAGCAGGAGGGCTGACAGGGAAAATGAAATAGAAGGGCAAATGTAGCACATGTGAGGGTATAAAATTATGATGCTACAATCATAAAGAACACTGAAGTTTTCTGCAATTGTCAGTGTTTTTATAGGTGATAACAAAACTCTTAGACTAATGTCTAGGGTGAGAATTCTGATGTTCTACCTTCTATCTTACACTGACCAGTATCAGGCAATGAAAAGTTTTTAAAAGTCAGATTTAACCTTCTATTTAATTAATTTGAATAAACACTCATTTTTTAAACAAATAATGTACTTCTAATATAACTATTTATCACATCAATAGTAATATTAACCCCCAAATAAACAATATTTATTGTCGATACAACAAAATCGTCATCTTGCTCTTTTCTTCCTTTGCCTCATTTTTCTCTTTCTCCAAGTTCCATTCTAATCTTGGCTTTCACATAAATCGCTTGGTTTTTTTGTCTCGATTCTCAACAACAACTTAGACATTTGTTAAGCACTTGCCACTTGCAAGATATTTTACTAGGGACCATGTATAAATAATAACAGTCAAAATAACAGCTAATATTTATCAAGTACTCATAATTTTGCCAAGCACTTAATTAAGCACTCTACGGGAACTAATTCACTTAATCTTCATGATACCCTATAAAGTAGAACTGTTATCCCTATTTTAAAGATGCAGAAACCAGCTCAGTTAGGTTAAATAGCTCGCCTAAGTCCACCTGGGTAGTAAATGGTGTAATCAGGGATTTCAATCCAGCTCCCTCTGACCGTAGAGATGTGCTCTCAGTCACTACACTATGGTTCCCTTCCCTGCCTCTAAGGACATATGATTTGGTGGAAGTTATGCACGTATAAGTAATCAATTTGATTTGGCAAGTGTCAATAAGACAGGTCTCTTTTTTCTGCTTTCCTCACTGACTCTAATATTTTTTAAAAATCTATTTTCTTAACCTCCTTTTGAGTCTTACTAGATTCCGACTTTGAGACTTACATCAGTAAATAGACATTGAAAGATAAAAGCCCTGAACTAATGAATATGAAATGTATTTTTATTTAAAATTGGTATAGACTTCACTATCAGGTTTGGTCCTTCAACCCACAGGACAAAGCACCGGTATTTGTCTACATTCAACACAAGCTTTCTAGCACTTTTTTCACATAATTCAGTTCAGGTTCCCCATCCAACACACGACTGTCACCAGATGATGCTATACCCTGTGACCAGATACAAGTTCTATTATGTCCTCTCGTGTCCCAAACCTCAATAAAACTTAATGGCTTTCTCCCCTGATAACTAGGCCTGCCGTGGTTTCCTAACTTGTATTAAGTGCAGTGTTTCCATTCTTGCCAAAACAAACAAAATACCATGTAAAAAAATACAGATTTCAGGGCCCCTTATCTGAAGAATGCAACTCACTCAGGAATGTTGAAGTTTGGGGAACAGTTCAGTGGTGGAAAGCACCTGATGTTCCTGGCTCCTCCTGAGGGCTGATCGAAGAGGGAGAAGCTAAAATCACGAGACCTGGTTTCTACTTTAGACAGTACCACCTACTGTATAACTTCTAACAAATCACTTCTCACTGAGTCCAGTTTTCTTATCTGTAAAAGCGAGAGGATTTGACCAGATGAATGTTACGTTCCTTCCACCTCTTGAAGTCGTGCTTATGAGCACAGAGTCAGAGGATGTGTGTTCACATGGAAGCTATGCTACTTGTGCGCAGATAACTGCATTCTCTGATTCAGAGCCCTCACCTGAGGGGATGATAGTATCTCTCCACTCTCCCTTTTCTCCCCTTTAATGAAATCTAAATGAGATGATGCTGATAAACATCTAACAGAACCCGGCACATAATCAATGTTCAACAAATTATTATTACTCTGGAATTCTATAAATTACCTCTGCACTTCCTCCCTTGTCACCCTGAACTTAGTGAAGTTTCCTCCACTTGGTTTTTGCCCTTCAACTCGGACCCAGAAAACGCGCTCAACGCCGGCGGAAGTCACGCTAAGCTGGGCTATAAATGCTCAACCCCGGTCTCTTCCCCGAAACCCCGGCGCTTCCACTTCCCGCAGTCCGAGGTTCCGACTCGGCGCCAGCTCCGCGAGCAATGGTTCCGCGCTGCGCCCTGCCCATTCCATGACAACTCCAGCCCCACCTGCCTGGCGGCTCTTGAGCCCAACCGGCATCCGTCGCGGTTGGACGTGGGCTTGCCGGAACGAGGCGGGACTTCCAGTAGGAGGCGGCAAGTTTGAAAAGTGACAACGGTCGACGTTTGCTGATTTTTTACTTTGCTTGTAGCTGCTCCTCGAACTCGCCGCCTTCCTGTCGGCGGCCGGCACTGTAGGTGAGCGCGAGAGGACGGAGGAAGGAAGCCTGCGGACACCTTCGCCATCCCAAGGCGCGGGCAGGTGTCGGGACGCAGGGCTTGGCGGTGTTTTTGTTGTGCTCAGCGGTGGGAGGAGGCGGAAGAAACTAGCGCCTGGGAGGTGAGGGGCGGGCCCATCGTTACTTTTTATTTGATTTTAGTCCCAGAAACAACCAGAGTTCAGTTCCTAAGAAACTAATGGGTGTTTTCTGGTGCAGCATAGACCAAAGAAGACGAGCTTGAGCTGAAATTGTTCAACTTAGGCATACATTTATGTGTGATTTTTGGAAAGGAGGTGGTGATGTGGCTTCTTTGGCTGCAGATGCTTGTCAGCTTTTTACACATCTCCGTTGCCAAACGTTTCTTAACCAAATCCAAAACCATGAATGAAAGGACAAAAATATCACTTTCAATGCACGTTCAAAATTCAAAGGAAGAGAGCAGCGTATATATAGCACTACGCATGCGTAACGCTATCATTTTTTTTTTCCCCTTTTTAAAGTTCAAGGAACGTTTTACTTAATTCATTGAAGTTGGGAGTCATTTCTGTTTATTTTTGTTTAATCTCTGCCTCCTGGAACTGTGATGTCCACAAATAGTTTATTTTAACAAAACAAAGTGTGTAAAATTTAACTGATAATACTTTTAGTATCTACTCTGCTCAGCATCGTGGTGCTGCAAGTAAGTGAGAAACCAGAGGAATAATTAGCAGTTAATCTCTGCTACTCGTTAGACAGAGTATTACTGCGTATATATGAAGTCATTTATATACTTTATCCCACCCAGGAGCTCAAACTGTGTAGTTGGAAAGTGTCTTTCTTCATCTCTCGTTAATGAATAAATTGTAACTGAAATGGTACTCCGAAAGAATGATAGAATTTGGATATTGGAGGAGGTTCCAAAAGGAAATACTGGAAGTTTGGGAAAGTTAGGAGACTAACTTGGAGCACAAATTTCATTCAATTATTAAAGGTTTTGGAAGCCTAGCAGAAAAATTTGAATTTGATGTGGGTAAGGTAATTGAAGTATTTTCGTACAAATATTATATGATGCATTAAGTGTTTTTTATAAGGATTAATCTGATAGTAGAGTGCCAAATATTAGAGAAGAGAGGAACGAGTGATAATAATTTTGAAGATACTTTACACCTATGCTTTCTATTGCAATATTCTGTAATTCAGATGCAGGTTCTTTGGAAAAGTGACTTTTTCTGAAGTCTTTCTTTGGTCCAGTCCTTTTATAAACAACCTCTAAGTCTATGACTTACATGAAAATGTAGAATGCATATTTATGCCAAAGGGGACATCTGATATGTGATGCATCAGAATCCAAAAGATCCCAGCTCTATGGCCTGGCAAGGTAGCTCATGCTTGTATCCCAGCACTTTGGGAGGTTGAGGTGGGAGGATCACTTGAGCCCAGGAGTTCAAGACTAGACGGGGCAACATAGACCCCATCTCCACACACACGCAAATTAACAGGGCGTGGTGGTGTGTGCCTGCTGTAGTCCTGGCTACTTGGGAGGCTGAGGCAGGAGGATAGCTAGAACCTGGGAGATCGAGGCTGCAGTGAGCTGTCATTGTGCCACACTGCACTCCAGCTTGGGTGACAAACTGAGACCCTGCCTCAAAGAAAAAAAAAATTAGACAAAAGGTCCTAGCTCTAACAGGAAAGCTTGCAATCATGAAATTTAATGGTAGAAAGTCCAAATTCTTGCTTAAGGTTCAAATGATCAGTTTATACAACAAGAACACAAGTGACCCAGCAGATGTGACCAAAAAAGAGGAAAAGAGGGAAAAAAAAGAACAGGGAGAAGCCGTCTTGATACAAGATGGTCATGGTGAAGTTCTTGGAGTTTCAGTTGATCAACAAGTGCTACAGCAGAGGCCATTAATACTGTGCCCTAGACAGACCATGTCGTATTCAGTTTGGGCACTACATTTTAAGAAGACATTTACAAAATAGTGTGTGTTACAGGAAGATGAATAAGATAGTAGTTTCTAAAACAATGTCGTTATAAGGAGTATTTTAAAGTTACATATAGCCAAACATAAACAAATTATACTTACTTTAAAAAAGGGAGGGCTTAGCAGAGGTGTAATAGCTTTCTTCACATTTTTGAAAATGGTGTCATGTAAACAGAGATTAATATATTCTATTTAGTTGCAGTGACTGGACCGAGAGGTAAAATTACAACAAAACATATTTCCACACACTGTAAGGAAGAGTTATTTAATTTGGAATCATAATAAAGTGGGAAAAAGTTGCATTGAGAGTGAATTCTGTGATGATGTCACATGTTCAAACTGAATTGGGAAGTTATTTGTTAATCATTATTTAAAATGGCTTCCATTTATTAGAGGTTAGGCAAGTTGCCAAAGCTCCCGTTTTTAACCCTAAAATTCTGAAAAACATTAGGAGCCTAAAGAAATAGATTCTCAGAATTGTGGGCCATTTCAATGTATTTGCAAAATTGAATATATTCACATTGGGTCTCTAAGATCATTTTGCTTCACTGGAGAGTAGGGGATCTGAAGGTAACACAACAGGTATTTAAGGGAGTGGCTGAGCAGTGGCTGCTATTGCTGCTCATTTCCCTCTTGCTGTTACTACTGCTATTTTTGTGGTTACAGGGAGAGATACGAAGAAAATGAAAAGATCCTGGAATCTCACAATGTAGTGTCAGAGTTCTTTAAACATAGTTTTGGTACGTTGCAACTAGTATCATAACAGGGTTAAATGCAAGGCTCTAGGACAAGGTTTTCTTTCTTTCTTTCTCTCTTTCTTTCTTTCTTCCTCCCTTCACTTCCCTCCCCTTCCCTCCCCTTCCCTCCCCTCACCTGCCCCCTCCCCTTCCCTCCCCTCCCCTTCCCTTCCCTCCCCTCCCCTTCCCTTCCCTTTCCTCCCCTTCCCTGTCCTCCCCTCCCCTCCCCTCCCCTCCCCTCCCCCCTCCCCTCCCCTCTCCCCTCCCCTCCCCCACCCTCCCCTCCCCTCCCCCACCCCTCCCCTCCCCTCCCCTTCCCCACCCCTCCCCTCCCCTCCCCTTCCCTTCCCTTCCCTTTTCGACACAGGGTCTCTATCACCCGGGTTGGAGTGCAGTGGTGCAATCTCTGCTCACTGCAACCTCTACTTCCCAGTCTCAAGTGATCCTCCCACCTCAGCCTCCCAAGTAGCTGGGACTATAGGCATAGGCCACCATGCCTGACTAATTTTTAGGTTTTTTGTAGAGATAGGGTTTCATCATGTTGCCCAGGCTGGTCTTAAACTCCTGGGCTCAAGCGATCCACCTGCTTTGGTCCCCCTCAAAGTGCTGAGATTACAGGTACAAGGTTTTTTAACATCAGCATTTATTGACCTTTAGAACTGGATAATTCTTTGCTGTGGGGGCCACCCTATACATCACAGGACGTTTGGCAGCATCCCTGGTCTTTACCCACTAGATTCTAGTGGCACCCACACTCCTGTGCTGACAACCAAAAATGTCTCCAGCCGTTGCCAGATGTGCCCTTGAGGATAAAGTTAGAGAACTACTACTCTAGGGGGACACAGATAGGAATAACTCACTACATGAAGACATTAGGAGATATGGTTTTTCGTTTTCTTGAAGTTCTCACTCTGGTGATAGGAATTGCTACCAATTATATAATCTATTCTTATTCAGTTGTTTTTCTCTCTTCTGTTTGCATCTACAACCTGATTAGCCATCTCACTATATATGTATTGAATAGGATGTCAAAACTGAATACAATTTTTTATGCTCTATATTATTGTTGTTTATATATGGCTTCTGCTGATAATGTTGCCTATATGCCTTGCTTTGAGAATTAATTATTAGGATTGGTCTTGTTAAGCTCCTTGGCCCTCACATGTAAAAGAAAAGCACATGGTTCCCATCTATGTATTCAACCAAAGTCCTCCTTCCTAAATGTGTTTTTCTCTTCCTACAAAAGAGAACAACACTAGGAAAATTAGTAGAAAATAACTGTGTCACCTTAGAATAAAAGTAATTTTAGGATACATAGATAAATATTTGTCTTTATTTTACTAAGATATTTGATGATAGTTAACACTACTATGAATAGTTCAACTTTGGCTCTTTCATTTTGTCCTAATATTTATTAGTTTCCAGATAATGAGAGCTACTGATTATGTGATATTTCTAATATTTTTTTCGTCCTTCAGATTAACAGGAAACTTCCAAGATGGAAACTTTGTCTTTCCCCAGATACAATGTAGCTGAGATTGTGATTCATATTCGCAATAAGATCTTAACAGGAGCTGATGGTAAAAACCTCACCAAGAATGATCTTTATCCAAATCCAAAGGTAAAAGGTGGTTATGTTTGCATGTGGATAATGGTATTTAAGAAAAAAGTAAGCTACTAGGTCTATAGTGTGGCAAGAAAGGGATATGCCCTCCTATTTGATAGAGACCATTTTCATCGAGAGAGAATCTCTCACCTAGTGTAATTTAAAAATAACACCAAGTTTATATGTGTGGTGACTTCTACATTCCCATTAGGATTCAACTCTTTAATATAGTCATTTTCTTTAAAAAAAAAAAAAAAAGAAAACCAGCTTCTAAAGCATATTAAAGTATATTCAATTTTTTATTATTATTGGAATGGTGGTCTGAGAGTATCATTTATTGGTAGGGGTTGAAGGAACTTATTCCAAGTGGTTTTCAACCACAAAAAAATGCTTAGAAATAATCCTCTTTGGAAGCTTACAGATTAATTTTCATGCATTATGCCCCAGGGGGAATTGACTTGTTTTGACAGGTACTGTTTTTCCTATCTTTAGTTATTAAATACAAAATGAACTATTTATGTGTCACAGAAAATCCCAAAGTCTCCTTCCAGTTTCTTGTGTTGGACTTGAAGTGATAACATAGTAAAATCTGGTTTAATGATGTAGAACTCAAACTTTCTGACATCGCTACCCCCTTTGATTCTTGAAAATGGAAGAAATACTTTTAGAATAACTGATGTCTTCAAACTGAGTAAATTCAGCTTTCTTAAAAGATTACCACGTTTTCCCTATATTTCTCGTCTTTCTGCTCACCCAATACAGTTGTATTACTACATGGATCAGAACAGATTCACACGCCTGCATTTAGGAACTGCTGTTTTAGAAGATCCAATTTTTAAAATAATATATAACCCTATTACATTTATACCTCCTGATCAAGGGTTCCCTTAAACTTCACATCTAAGGAAACCTTAATATCTGGGCAGCAAACAAGGTTTCCTGTGTTCTTTAAAACACACACACACACACACACACACACACACACACACACACACACATTTTCAATGTGCCATTATTTCTGCCACATGCCTGACAGCCTGTTTGAAAGACTAACTCTTCTTCTTCCATTTCCTAAGGTGGATTGGGTTGCTTGGATTGGATTTGGATATACTTGCCCTCTCATTCTTAAACAGCTGATACCTTGACCACTTATGTATGAGCAAACTAAGCATCTTGTGTTAAATTTGGAAAAATTAAGGAGTATTTCAAGGGAAATGGAGTAATTTTGTTGCCTTTTTCTTCTTTGCTTTCATTGACTATAATACTGTATGGTAATGATGATAGTATGAGTTTATCATCATTATGATAAACTTTAGAGTTATGCATCAGAATATTCAAAGTTGTTTTTGCTGTAGCCTGAAGTCTTGCACATGATCTACATGAGAGCCTTACAAATAGTATATGGAATTCGACTGGAGCATTTTTACATGGTGAGTTTAAGATGAGGCAAAATTATGGGGGTGTTTTTGTTTGTTTGTTTTTTTGTTTTGCTGCAGTTCTGCTTACAATGCATACTGGCTTTTATGATGGGAAGTTATTGACTTTATTTTTAACAAATTAAAAGACATAGAAAATTAGTGTCAGTTACATTGGGATCTTATGCATAATAATGGTTTATATCCATAGCTTTAGTAAGATGAAAACCATAGTAAAAGACTTAAATGACACAGATTATTGATGCTATGCAGTTGTTAAAAATTTTTAGGTTTGTCTTCAGAGACTATAATAAACAATAGCTAAGTCTTCCTATTGTTCTCTTCTCTGGAAGAACTCCCAAATTAGAGTAGAAGATATGCAGTAAGATTGAAACAATTGAAATGAAGCAACTGAGCTTTTAGCAAATTAAGTATTTGCATAGTACCTGATATTTAGTAAATGCTAACCTTATTCCATTTTAAAAATTCATTTAAAAATCTTTATTAAGCACCTACTATGAACTTAGCATTAATAATAATGAAAACTCTGTATTTATACTAGAATATATATTAAGGTCTTTAATGATAATAAGTTAATATATTTTGATCTTAGCTGAAGATTTTTCTCATTTTGTCTAATGCGTACGGTTGATTTTGTGGTTTCTTGCATTTAGATGCCAGTGAACTCTGAAGTCATGTATCCACATTTAATGGAAGGCTTCTTACCATTCAGCAATTTAGTTACTCATCTGTGAGTAAAGAGTGATTTTATTGTCTTAGTCTACATTCATATTTATATTGCATTAAGTTTTCTTAAAGACATAATTTTCTTTGGGAAGGAATACCTACTATGTTCCTCTTCATTTCATCCCATATACATTCAAAATTTCAAAATTGTAGACTGCCACCAAACAGAACTGCCTCCAACTGTGCCACTTTCTCAGCATATTTTCAGTTGAACTTGTAAGATACTGTAAGTCTAAAATTGTTTACCATCTTTGTGAAGAGGTTTGAGTTCTTAAAAGAGTCTTAGTGTCACCAAGTTTATGTACTGTTTATTAGAATCTATAACTATACTTTAGTATTGCATGACTATGTGATTAATATACAGAAAAAATAGATTTCAGTGCTGTAGGGTTATACATTATAGTAGACTTCTGGCTTCATCCCCTGACCTTAAGAAGTATATCCAGAAATCTCTTTCTGAGAATAAGATGTTTATATCCTATGGCTTAGTATTTAATGTGCAAAATACTTTTCAATAGTCTTTTTGTACTTCATCTTCAAGGGACTCATTTTTGCCCATCTGTCGGGTGAATGACTTTGAGACTGCTGATATTCTATGTCCAAGTAAGTGAGAATTCAAAACAATTTTAATGTCTGGCTTCAATCTACCATTTCACCTTCACCTTTCCATCAGTAAATGTAAAAAAAAAAAAAAAAGAAAAACAACTTCAAGGAAATTGCCTTTAAAAAGTATATCCCATTTTTAAGTATGAATTTTTAATATCATGTTGGATTTTTTTTTTTCCTTTTAAGAGCCACAGAAAAGCTGTTTATTTGATTTTTTAGAAACTCTTTCCATTTAAAAATGTTCTATAAATTTGAGAATATGAGTACCAAGAATGTGTAAGTATGATGTTGCATAGTGGATTCATCATACCAATTTTATGAAATATAGCAATTACTATTTACTGTAAAGAAATTGTCTTTTATCATTAAAAGAATAGTCATGTTATATCAGAATGTAAAATTCTAGCTTTAATTGTCCCTTAATTTGACTTTGATATTTATCCCTCAAGTTATTGTAAGTTAAGAGATTTGGTGTATGTATTAGGCTATTCTTGCATTGCTATAAAGAAATACCTGAGATTGGGTAATTTATAAAGAAAAGAGATTTAATTGGCTCACCGTTGTGCAGGCTATACAGGAAGCATGATACTGGCATCTGCTTGCTTCTGGGGAGGCCTCTGGAAGCTTAGTCGTGACAGAAGGCAAAGGGGGAGCAAACATGTCACATAGCCAGAGCAGAGCAAAAGCACAAGGGGGAAGGTGCCACACACTTTTAAGTGACCAGATCTTGTGAGAACTCACTCACTATAGAGAGGACAGCATCAATCATACTCTTACTTTACAATCCAGCAGTCATGCTCCTTGGTATTTACCCAAGTGAATTGAAAGCTTATATTCACACAAAAACTTACACATAGATGTTCAGAGCAACTTTATTCATAATTACCAGAACTTGAAAGTAGCCTAGGTGAATGAATAAACTGTAGTACATCTAGAGAATAGAAATTATTCAACACTACAAGGAAATTAGCTAGCAAGCTATGAGAAGACATAGAGGAACATTAAATGCATATTATTAAGTGAAAGAAACCAGTCTGCAAAGCCTACACAACTATATATCATTCTGGAAAGGGTAATATTGTGGAGACAGTAAAAAGATCAGTGGTTTCCAGGGGTTAGGGGTGAGGGAGGGATGAATAGGACCCCTTTAGCACTAAGGATTTTTAGGGCAGTGGCAGTACTCTGTATGCTACTCTAATGGTAGATATATGTCATTATGCATGTGTCAAAACTCAGAATGTACAGTACGAGGAGTGAATTCTAATGTGTACTGTGGATTTGGGGTGATAATGATGTGTCAGTGCAAGTTCATCAGTTGTAACAAATATACCACTCAGGTGAAGGAAGTTGGTGGAGAGGAGTTTGTACATGTGTGGGGACCCAAGGTATATGGGAACTATCTACTTCTTGTTCAGATTTACTTTGAACTTAAAACTCCTTTAAAAAAGGAAGTCTATTAAAAATTAATTGACTATATATTTATATGTGTCTATTTTTGAGCTTGCTATTCTACTGCATTCATCTGTATGTCTATCGTTATGTCAAGCAGTACTTTGATTACTTTAGCTTTATAGTAAGTCTTGAAATCAGTGTTATTTCTCTTTCTTCGTCTTTTTCAAGATTATTTTGGCTATTCTGGTCCTTTGCATCTCTGTATGTATTTTAGTATTTTCAGCTTGTCACTTTCTACTCTTCTTCCCCCTGAAAAAGCCATTTTGATTGAGATTACTTTGAATGTATTGTTCATTTGGGGGATATTTGACAATTTAATAATATTGGGTCTTCTGATCCATATGCATGCTATATCTCTGCATTTATTAAGGCTGTTAAATTTCTCATAATGATGTTCTATAAATTTAAGAGTGCAGGCCTTGTATAATAAATGTTGTTAAATTTATGCCTAAATCAAATTTTTAATGGTTCTGTAAATTAAAATTTTCTGATTAGTTATTGTTAGTGTAGACAAATACAATTGAGTTTTGTATATTGACTATGCTAAAATCACTTATTATTTGAGTAGATTTTTTCTTTTTTGTAGATTCCTTAGGATTTTCCTTATTGACAATTCTCAGTCTTTGTTTGAGAACAAACTTTTTTCCTAATCAAGATGCCTTTATTTATTCATTTATTTATTTTTTTTACTGGCTTGGACTTCTAGTATAATGTTGAATTGAAATGATGACAGCAGTCATCATTACCTTGTTCCTGATCATAGGGGGAAACCATTTAGTCTTTCATTATTAAGTATTAGTTGTAGGATTTTTCTTAGTTTTTTTTATCAGAACGTGCAACTTTTACTTTATTTCATGGAGAGTTTTTATCATGAAGGGCATTAAATGCCTTTGTGGCCTCTAGTGAGATAATCATGGGTTTTCTCTTTTTTAATCTACCAAATTACATTGTTTGATTTTTGAATATCAAGCCAACCTTGCATTCAGGATGTTCCCTGATTGGTTATGATATTTTTTAATATATTGCTAGATTTGATTTGCTAATATTTTATTAAGTGTTTTTGTCGTGTTAATGATGGATATTGTTCTGCAGTTTTCTTGCAATGTCACTGCAGTGACTGATCTGAATATCAGGATATACCAGTCTCATAGAATACATTTGGAAAGATTCCCTCTTCCGTTTTTGGGAATTGTTTTGTAAAATTTGTATTATTTATTTCTTTTTTGAATATTTGGCAGAATTTACTGGTGGATCCATCTTGGATTGGAGTTTTCTCTCTGGGATAAATTAAGAATTCAATTTCTTTAATAGGTTAAGGGCTATTCTGGTTGTTTATTGTCAAAACTCCTGAGTTAGCTTTGGTGATTTATATTTTTAAAGGAATTTTTAGGTTGGCAAATTTGTTAACATAAAAGTGTTCATTATATTCCCATATTATTTTAATGTCATTGTGGTAGGTAATAAAATCTTCCCTTTCATTTTTGTCATTAATAATTTGTTTCTTTATTCTTTTTTTTTTTTTTTCCTAACCAGTCTGGTTTTCAGCTTATCACTTTTCAAAGAACCACCTTTTGACTTAATTGACTTTTCTATATTATACGTCTTTTTATTATTATTGAATTTTGAACTTATTGTTATTCTTTCTTCATGGTTATTTTGGGTTTCATTTACTCTTTTTTTTCTAGTTTTTTTTTTTAAGGCAGTAAGCCGAGTCCATTAATTAGATACCTTTCTTCTTTCCTAATGAGTATGTATTGCTGTAAATTTACCTCTAGTGCTGCTTTAGCTGCATCCCCCAAACCTTGATATGTTGTATTTTCATTTTTATTAGGTTCAAGATATTTTCTAATTTCCCTTTTGATTTCTTTTTTTCATGTGCGGGTTATTTATAAGTGTGTTGTCTACTTTCCAAATATTTGGGGATTTTCCCACAATTTTTTCTGTTACTGATTTTTAAGTTATTTCTTTTGTGATCAGAGAATATACTTTGTATCATTTGAATCCATTTAGATGTATTCAGACTTATTTTATGACCCAGAATATGGTCTGTATTTGTTCACTATGGTGGTTGTAATAAATTACCACAAACTTGGTGACTTAAGATAACATACATTTATTCTCCTATAGTTCTAGTGGTCAGAAGTTCAAAACTGGTTTCACTGGGCCAAAACCAAGGTGTTACTAAGGTTGCACTCCTTCAGATGGCTCTAGGAGAGAATCAGTTTCTTTGCCTTTTCTAGCTTCTAGGGTTGCATTTCTCAGCTCATGACTTCTTTCTGTCTTTGAAGCCAGCAGTATAGCATATTTAAATCTCTTTCCACTTTCATGATCACATTGCTTTCTACTTTCTGTGTATAGTCCAATCTTTCTCTACTTTCCTCTTATAAGGACACTGTGATTGCATTTAGGGCCCACCTAGTTATTCTATAATAATTTTCTCACTTCAAGATCTTTAATTATACTTATAAAGCCACTTTGCAAATAAGGTAACATGCACAAATTCCAAGGAGTAGGACCTGAACATCTTTGGTTGCTATTATTCAGCCCACCACATGGTCTACCCTTGTAAAAGTTCCATGAGCACTGTTGTTGATGAGTGGAGTGTTTTAAACATGTTAATTGGATCCAGTTGATTAATAGCGTTGTTCAAGCCTACTGGGTCCTTACAGACTTTTTTTTGCTGGTTGTTCCATTAAACTGTTGATAGATGTTAAAATCTTCAGCTATGATTGTGAGTTTGTCTGTTTTGTCTATTCTTTAAATTTTTGTTTTATGTACCTTGAAGCTCTAGTTTTAGAAGCACACACATTTACAATTGCTATATCCTCTTGATGACATAGTCTTTGCTCTGAAATATACTTAATTTGAGATTACCATAGCTACTTCAGGTTTTCTTTTCATTAGTGTAACCATGCCATATCATCCTTGTAACTTGTGTCTTTATATTTAAAATGGGTTTCTCGTAGACAGCATATGGTTGGGTCTTTCTTTTTAAATTCAACATCACTATCGCTGTCTTTTAATCAGTCTTAGACCATTTACACTTAATGTTATTATTGATATGATTGGGCTTAAATCCACCTTTATACTATTTGTTTTCTCTTTGTCCTGTTCTTTAGTCCTGTTTTCTCCATTTCGTGCCTTATTTTGGTTTATTAAAATAAATTTTATTTTATATAATACTATATATGAAAAAGATATTCTACCTTGTCTGTTATTGGCTTATCAGCTATATGTCTTTTTCAAATGGTATTTGCTCCAAGTTTTAGTATATATGTATATATCTTTAACATGCCATTATCTATCTTCAAATATAGTATACCTTACAATAATATACTTTTATTTTCTCCACTACTGGTCTTTGTGCTATTGTGTCATAAATTTTACTTTTAAAGATATCATAAACCCCTTAATCGATATTAGATTTGTGTGAAACAGTTATCTTTTAAAGGATTTTCTATTTTGACATTTAAAAAATACACGTAGAGGGTACAAGTGCAGATTTCTTGCATACATATATTGTGTAGTAATGAAATCTCAGCTTTTAGTGCACCCATCGCTCAAGTAGTGACCATTGTACCAAATCAGTAGTTTTCCAGCCCTCATCCCTCTCCTGTCCTCCCACATTTTGGAGTCTCCAATGTCTGTTCTACTTTGTATGTCCATGTGTACCCATTGTTTAGTTCCTGCTTATAAGTGACAATGTGCAGTATTTGACTTTCTGTTTCTGAGTTATTTCACTTAGGATAGCCTCAAGTTCCAACCATATTGCTGCAAAAGACATTATTTCTTTAGTGGTTGAGTAGTATTCTGTGGTATGTGCACACCACATTTTAAAAATCTAATCCTCCAATGATTGACACAGGTTCATTTTATATGTTTGCTATTATGAATAGTGCTATAATAAACATACAAGTGCATTCATTTTTTTGATATGATTTCTTTCTTAAAGAGGTTTTTTTTATATGAGGAAAAATGTCTTTTATGTTATCTCACATTCTTTTAAGTACACCAAATTTCCATCTGGTATGATTTTTCTTACACATGAAGCATTTTATTTAACACTTCTTGTAGTGCTGTTAAAAAGCCTTTATTTCACTTTAATTTTTGAAAGGTATTTTTCTTGAGGCCAGGTGTAGTGACTCTCACCTGTAATCTTATCATTTTGAGAGGCCAAGGTGGGAGAATTGCTTGAGTCCAGGAGTTTGAGACCAGCCTGGGCAACATAGCAAAATCCTTTTTCTACAAAACAAACTTTAAAAATGAGCCAGGTGTGGTGATGGATACCTGTAATCCTAGCTATTCCAGCAGCTTAGATGGGAGAATAACTTGAGTCCAGGAATTTGAGACTGCAGGGAGCTATGCTATGATCATGCCACTGCATCCCAGCCTGAGCAATACAGTGAGACCCGCTTCTTTTTGAGAAGGAAAGAAAGAGAAATGGATAAATAAAAGGTATTTTTCTTAAGCACTCAGTGGATATGAAAAGTCAAGTTTTTAATCCATAGTTGGTTGTATCTGCAGATGCACAATGCACAGATATGGAGGGCTGACTGTACTATGCCATTTTTTGTGTGTTTGTTTTGTTTGTTTTTTCGGGTTTTTTTGTTTTTGTTTTTGAGACGGAGTCTCACTCTGTCACCAGGCTGGTGTGCAGTGGCACAGTCTCGGCTTACTGCAACCTCCACCTCCCAGGTTCAAGTGATCCTTCTGCCTCAGCCTCTCTAGTAGCTGGGACTACAGGTGCACATAACCACACCCAGCTAATTTTTGTAGTTTTAGTAGAGAAGGGGTTTCATCATGTTGGCCAGGATGGTCTCGATCTCTTGACCTCGTGATCCACTGGCCTCGGCCTCCCAAAGTACTAGGATTACAGGTGTGAGCCACCGCACCCGGCCACTGTGCCTGGTGTAAGGGACTGGTGCATTCACAGACTTGGGTTCTGTAGGCATCCTGGAACCAATATCCAGCAGATACTGAGGGACTACAATATAGAATTCTTAGTTGACAGTTTTTTCAGTGCTTTAAATATATTGCTCCATTGTCTTCTGACTTGCATTGTTTCTGATAAGTCTGTTGCTTTTCTTATCTTTGTTTCTCTCTCTATAATGTGTTTTGTTTTCCTCTGGCTGCTGCTAAGATTTTTTTTTTTGCCTTCTAAGTTAGTTATTAGCAGTTTGAATGTAATGTGACTTTTCGGTGTTTTTTGTTTGTTTGTTTTTCTGTTCTTTCTTCCCTCCCCCTCCATCTCTGCCCCCCATTTAGGTTTGTTCACTTCCTTGGATATGGTTATTGTTTTTATACAATTTGGAAAACATTCAACTATTCTGTAAGTTTTTTTGTCCCTTCTTTTTGTAGGATTCCAATTACACATTAGTTATGCTGCTTGATACTGTCTCTCAGCTCAGATATTGTATTCATTTTTTTCTCTCTGGCCTTTATTTTAGATGACTTCTATTATGTCTTCAATTTCATGAATCCTTTTATTTTAGGTCTAATCTGTTATTCCTATCAGTGTAATTTTTATTTCAGGTATTTTTCAACTCTTAATTCAGATCTTTTTAAAAATATCTTTCCTTTTATTTCTTCATATGGCTGATTATTTTCTCTGCCCCCTTTATTTATTTATAAAGACTGTTTTCACATTCTTATCTACTAAATCTATCATCTATTTATTTGTGTTATTTTTTAATATGTTTCTGTTGACTGATTATATTTTCTTATGGATCATGTTGTCCTTTTTGTTGGCATGTCTGGTTATTTTTAGCCCATGCCAGACATTGTGAATTTTACATTGTTAGTTGCTGGATTTTTTTTATTCCTTTAAATATTTTTGATTGTTTTCCTGGCCTCAGTAGTTTCTTCCTATTCATGAACTAATTAGTACTTAACTGAGAACTTGAGGGAATTCCTCTACAGATTTCCAGAACTCTTTCTATTTACAGTTTCCTCGTCTCAATACTCAGTTCCATAAATCCTAGTTGCTTTGGCTTCTACTAACTCTAAACTCTGTCTTCTTGATCCAGCAAGATTCACAAGTTTTATTTGTGTTCTCTTTCTCTGGAGTACAGCCTGAAAACTCTTCAGTCATAGGCTGGTGCAGTAATAGAGTTCACCTCATTTGTTTCTCTTAGAGATTGCTCTACTGTATTGCCTGTTGTCCAGCATCTAAAATTTGTTGCTTCATGTATTTTTATTTGTTTTTCTAGTTTTTTAATATGGGAGGGTAATTCTGGTTTCTGTTATTTCTTCATGACCAAAAGTGGTTTGCCTTTTTTTTTTAAGTTATTAATACAAAGATAATTCTTACCTTTAAGTTTGAGCAGATTTTCTACACTTTATTATAACCTATACAGTTTTATTTTATATATTATGAGCAGAATATATAGTGGAAGAAGATGAATTTTCATTTTCATGTTATGTTAGTTCAAAGGTTTATTTAAAGAGTGTTGCTTTCTATTTTAGAAGCAAAACGGACGAGTCGGTTTTTAAGTGGCATTATCAACTTTATTCACTTCAGAGAAGCATGCCGTGAGACGTATATGGAATTTCTTTGGCAATATGTAAGATTTAAATATGTTTTGGGGTTACATGCCAGATCAGTAACATTATTTATGAACTTATAATCTGTTTTGAAATGATTGCCATAGATAGCAAATTGCTGTATTGCCTTTAGAATTGAATTCATTTTTATATTTCTGTAAACTTGCAGATTTTAGTTACTGGAAAGCATATCTCAGAATCGTATTTTCTTTGAAATTTGGTAACATTCTGGAGAGGCTGAGTTCTGCTTGTTTTAAAATCTTGTAGCTGAGGCTTGTTTTCCTTTATGAGGAAATGTTAGGGAATATTGATATGTTTACATTTTTTTCTTTGAAGTTTGCATAATGTAGCTTTTATTAAATAATGGACATATTTGAGGTTTATATTGCCTTTTAAATAATGGCATAATTGGACTGTTTGTGGTGGTGGTTATCATGGTTGCTCAGATTCAGTCCAAGGCAATCTCTTTAACAGACAGAAACTCATTTTCCTTTCATCAACAATTTAGAGAATTTGGGAAGATTATGAGTCATCTGTGTGATTTTTCCCATTTGTCTTCAGTAATGGGGTACCATACTCTTAGAAAAGCACCAGAGTAACTCCAAACACTTAGACCCTAGGCTCCAGCTTCACTGAGCTATATGGATCCATACTTCTTTGCACAAATCATGCTAAGCTTATACCTCCTAAACATCATATAATCTTCAAAGCTTACCACATTCATGTGCCAACATACACACACTCTCATAATTTTGCTTGGTTAAGTATCCACTATCTTTAAGACACACCTCAGACATCTATCACCTCTACGATGTCCTATCACCCTTCTTCCCAGCCATTACCCAAGTTGGGTTAGATGTCACTCTTGTTGGTTCCCATTATATTAAAAACAACAAGCTATTTTGTGGGTTTTTATTCTTGTATCTGGCTCCTCAAGGAGACTTAGCTACTTAAGTTCAAGGCCTATAAGTTAGTCTTCTTGAGAATTCTCAGTACTGAGCTCAGTGCCTATGATGAGAGCCCGACATTTGTGTTGAGTAAAGAAATTCCTAATTCATTTGTCATGAAGGCCTAACTCTATCTTAAATTTCTTATTTCTGATGGTTCAAACTATAGTATGAGTAAGCATTTTGGACACTCTGATTGTGTTGAAATGCACTAATATGAGATGATTAAAATTGCTTTAATAGAAATCCTCTGCGGACAAAATGCAACAGTTAAACGCCGCACACCAGGAGGCATTAATGAAACTGGAGAGACTTGAGTAAGTGGGAGATTTACAAGTAAAATAAATGCAATTTCAAAATGCAAAATGAATTGTAAGTAGTATTTTACAACCCTGTAGTCCACCTTAAGTCTCTTTTATCTCCCTTAATAAATAGCAGGGTATTTGAGTTTGCCTTTTCTAAAAAAAAAGAAAAAAGAAAAACTAGTTTTTCTTCTAACTCTTAATTATGTCATACATCCTTTGGCTTTTTCTGTTGTTGATGTGTTAGCCTGATTTGTTTAAAGCCTTTAGCTTACTCTTCTAATTTGTGTCTGGAATATCATCTTATGTAAGTGAGCAGTAACTGCCTGGACTATGTTCCTTCAGATCAGTTGATTCCATCCAATGTTTACTCCTACAACAGAGTTTTTTGTCTATTTGTTTTGTTTTTGACTTATAGGTAATGTAGGGAAAAGAATCACTCAACAGTTGTGATTTCTTGGCCTTCCTCATATATGTATTGATTTTGAGCAGGATTTTTGAAATCTTTTCTAATTTATAGAGATGTCTTTGAGGTTATCTATTTTAGGTGAGAGATTTTCTAACCTGCCCCTGGTTAAAATTGCCTTTACAGGCAGCAGTAAGCTGAAAAGACTGGGGACAGGCAGACATTAGACTGTAACAGGGTAAAAGATACCACAAACTAAATCAAAAGAAGAATGACAAAGTGGAGAGAATATATGCAGCACATGCCACAAAGCCTTACAACTCTAATAACAAAACCCATGTAATATTCCTAATATACAAATATAATATACAAAACTATAAAGTAGCCCTATAAACTGATAGGAAAAAGTATAACTTTAAAAAAAAATAGACAAAGGCTTTAAACAGGGAGTTTATATAAAAACAGCTAATATATCAGATAGGCAAAAACTAAATTTGAAAACATTCATATAGAAGAGACTTGAACACGTGTAAGTGTTGTAAGGAAGGACTAGTAGTGGAAGAATGGATGATATGGGAGTAAGAGATGTGAGGCAATGATAGCCAGTACAGAGGTAGAGAAATCAGCATTACCAGAAGGAATACAATATGCATTTTATTAGGAGTGAAGTTAGAAAGGGTAGGTATGTATGTGGATGGATCCATAGATTTGATAGTAGAAAACTGAAGGAGCTCATTTGATTTTTATTTTTTGCCTGTAGTAGAGGCCAGATCATTCATTTTAAATGGTTGCCACATGAAAGGGTGTAATTCAGAAACATAAAAGTAGACGATTTCTTCATCTAAGTTATTTGAGGACAGGTATTTCATTTTAGCCTTTCAAAACTGAAGGGCGGTATTTTAATCTATTTTGCTGTGTTAAGTTCTGTTCCAGTTGAAGAGCAAGAAGAGTTCAAGCAACTTTCAGATGGTATTCAGGAGCTACAACAATCACTAAATCAGGATTTTCATCAGAAAACGGTATCTGTTGTGGGGCACCTTAAACTTTAAAAAATAAAATTTGTTTGTAGATGTGGTGGGACATATAGTGGAGGTAACAGCACATTGCTTTCTCTATTACCAAAGAAATAGAATATATTTCTGTGCCTATTTGTGCCCCTTATAATGGATATATACTTCTCTCAACCATCTAGAACCATGATGGGTTTTGTTGGCAAAGTTTTTTGTTGTCTTATTGAATATAATTTTTTAGGGTTTTCCTAGGTCTAGTTTTGCTGCTTCCAAACCATGTACTGTGGCGCCCTGGATACTGCAGTAAACTCTCAAGAATGCCTCAAAGTATCTTGAATTTTCAAGGGAACCACTGTAGTACTCAGCATCTGTCATATCCTTATTGAATTCAAGGAAGTTCACAGTTTCAATTTTTGGTCACATTCCTTTCATATCCTTGTGAAGCTGGGGTTTGGCATTTGCTGTGGTAAAAGCAAGTACAATGTAA
The DNA here is from genome assembly GCF_037993035.2 of Macaca fascicularis. Classification (NCBI taxonomy): domain Eukaryota; kingdom Metazoa; phylum Chordata; class Mammalia; order Primates; family Cercopithecidae; genus Macaca; species Macaca fascicularis. The sequence goes on from NC_088375.1 coordinate 21,183,744, forward strand.
AAATCACTGTGACACCGGAAATGAGAATTCTATAATCTGAAATATACGCTCCAAGGTACATGAATGTATGCAGTGCCCAGTAGGTACATACATCTAACTAGGAAGTACTCGAGGTTATTTAAAAACAAAATAAAAAATTTTTATTTCAACTTATATGTATTATTTTTCAAAGGGCTACAATGTTAGGACATAAATACTTAGGCCGTTATTTGGACTTAACTATTTAGTAAAGGAGCTCTTAGATATTTCTTTTGGCTTAGGAGCATCATGAACAGAGAAAGTTTAAAGAATATCTGATCTAACACATTTAACTCCTTTCTTACCTTAATTTTATGAGACAGCAGTGAGTGGCTAAATCTAAATGTTTTGAATCATTATAAAACATGTGTTTGCTTTTTCTCTTAGATAGTGCTGCAAGAGGGAAATTCCCAAAAGAAGTCAAATATTTCAGAGAAAACCAAGCGTTTGGTAAACATCTTTTCTTTTCACTAGCATTTAAAGTTTGAATATATTGTGTAGAGGAGTATTTTAGCTGTGTGTGTTATTATTGTCAAATGTTTCTCCCTTTTTTCCCTCAAAATGAAGCAATCTTTTTCAACTTAAATATAATAGATGACTATTGTTTTAAAAAATACCAAAACACAGAAATGTGTGAAGAAAGTAAAAATCACCTGAAAGCTCACTATACATTCTGATGTATATCAAAGATTGTATTTGCTATGTATATGTAAATATACGTGTGTAATTTTACATAAATGATATTAGGCTCAATACGTCTTACCTGCTTTTTTCCCCATTTAGCAATATAACACAGGTATGAGTTTTAAATAGATCCTCATTATATTAATGCTTGCTTCTAGTTGTGCATTATATGTATGTGCCGTCTTGTAGATCCTTTTAATCCCCTACTGATAGACTTTCACATTGCTTCTAATTTTTTGCTATTAAACAGAAATATATGTATGTGTGTATCATATGCATACATATGTACATACATACCTTTCTGCAACACGCTGCTTTTATTTAAAATAATTTTTTTTGTTTAGGATTTTTGGGTCATAGGAAATACACATGTAAAATTGACCAATGCAGCCAAACTGATTTCTAGAAAGATACCAATTTATATTACTAGCAGTAGAATAAGAGACTGTCCCTTTCCCTATACCCTTGCCAAAATTGGATGTTTTCAGGCTTTTAAAATCTTTGTTACTGTTATATTGAAAAAAAAAAATTCTCATTTTATTTTTATTTATTTAATTTATTTATTTATTTGAGACAGAGTCTCACTCTGTCACCCAGGCTGGAGTGCAGTGGTGTGATCTTGACTCACCACAACCTCCACCTCCTGGGTTCAAGCAGCTCTGCCTCAGCCTTCTGACCAGCTAGGACTACAGGCGCGTGCCACCATGCCCAGCTAATTTTTGTATTTTTAGTATAGGCAGGGTTTCACCATATTATGCAGACTGCTCTCGAACTCTTCACCTCGTGATCTACCCTCCTTGGCCTCGCAAAGTGCTGGGATTACAGGCATGAGCCACCACGCCAGGCCAAAATAATCTCATTTTAATTTAATTGCTTTAATTCTAGTGATTTCGGCCATCTTGCTTAGTGATTTCTTGTAATTTCTTATTTTGTATGTTACTTGTTTGTGTACCTTGCTTATTTATTTATTTTATTTATTTATTTATTTATTTATTTTTTGAGATGGAGTCTCACTCTTTTGCCTAGGTTGGAGTGCAATGGCATGATCTCAGCTCACTGCAACCTCTGTCTCCCAGGTTCAAGGGATTCTCTTGCCTCAGCCTCCCAAGTAACTGGGATTACAGACATCTGCCACCACTCCCAACTAATTTTTTTGTATTTTTAGTAGAGACAGGGTTTTACCATGTTGGCCAGAGTGGTTTTGAACTCCTGACCTCAAGTGATCCACCCACCTCAGCCTCCGAAAGTGCTAGGATTACAGGTGTGAGCCACCGCACCTGGCCACTTATTTATTTTTCAATAAACTCCATGAATTAGGGATTTTAGCTCTCCATTTATTTGTCTGTCAAATTTATATATTTTTTGCCCATTAAAAGGTTTATGTTTTTATGTAATAAAATTTATAGATAAGGCCTTTATGGTTTTTGGCTTTAATTATGTACATAGAAAGGACTGCCCTATTCATCAGATTATTTTTTAATACTATATTTTCTCATTGTACTTTTATAGTTTCCTTATTATTTTAGCATGTATTCTTTAGATCCTTGAGAAACTTACTGCAGTATTATATTTCCCTTATTTTTCTATCATTTTTTTAATTGGGAAATGCTTTCATCTAAGTAGTACTTACTATTGCTCAATTTTATTATTTACTTATTTCTGTCCCATTTAAATCCAAGTTAAAACAAACACTTTGTACTTATCAAGTTTAGACCTTTTATAAAGAAGAGAAAAGTGATGAAAGTTAACACTATTGTAAGGAAAATAACCTCTAATCTTGTAGAGCATTAAAAGAGAGTAGATAATGTGATTTGCAGAACTCTAAGAATGAAATAACAAAATATACAGAAATTACAGGAATACATTATATCGAACATGCAGTTTTGGCCTCTGAGTTAGCTGATCAAAAAAGAATCTTTTAAGTTAAAAATATTTAGACAAATTACACAACACAGTAATACATTCTTGTTATGAAATATTCTCTCTTTACATACACACACACGTATATATATGTATATATAGAGAGAGGAGTATACATATATAGAGAGAGAGAGAGAGAGAAGGGTACGAAATGTGAAAGGTCTCCTCTCAGCCCATTTTACCTTGAGGTAATACTATTCCCTTCCTTTTTCCGACACCATATGTATACACATATAGAGGCACATAATCGTGTCACTATTTTGTTCTGTTTTTATAGAAATGTATTTATGTCTTATATGTTGATCTGTGAATTGGTTCTTTCACTTAATATATCTGGAAAATCTTTCCTGTTAGTACATAGAGTCATCGAGGGTCCCCAGACAATGTAAATACAACTTACCAACAAATATCTGAGAAGAAAATTCATAGGAATTTTTTTGACATAATTTCAGACTTAAAACAACAAACTTTCAAGATAATTTCCAGCCACCCTTCACTTCGATTCTTTGAATAGTTACATTCATTTTTGAAATTCAGGAGAAGGGAATTTGTTTTCATTCAGCAAGCATGTAGTGAGCACCTTCTCAGTGCTATAACTTTATTTGGGTACTTGGAAAACCAAGATACATTTTCACAACTCCAATTTGCTCAGTCTTATGAAACACATATTAAGTACATAATTATAGAGTTGCACGTACAAATTGTACTATTTAAAGAAGAAACATAGAGAAAATGGGAGCAGGATTTTCAGGGATCAGTACACATTTAGCAGGTAGACAGGAGTGGGATAATGATATTCTAGGAGGACCCTACTGGTCAAAGAAAGATCACTTATACTTGTCTAAACATAAGATCAGAATTACCAGATTGTAGGGTGCAGTAGGGAACTGGTGGGAGATGAGACTAGACAGGATGAGAGTAAGAGCCATGTAATGAAAGGCTTTGAATGTCCTGCTAAGGAGGAGCTTGATCTTTGGCCTACAGGCAAATGTGAGCAATTAAGTAGGTAAGTGATGTGTTCAGAATTTAATTTTACCCCCATTACAGAGAACATGGACCTAATTTCTTTGTTCTTTCCCATTATACTAGAATGGTAAATCACCAAGTTTATTATATATAATATATAAAAATGTTTTCTCAACAGAATGAACTAAAATTGTCAGTGGTTTCTTTGAAAGAAATACAAGAGAGTTTGAAAACAAAAATTGTGGATTCTCCAGAGAAGCTAAAAAATTATAAAGAAAAAATGAAAGATACGGTCCAGAAGCTTAAAAACGCCAGAGTGAGTTTTCTTTTTATTTTAATGCTTTTGTATCTTTTAAAAAAAAAAAAAAAAAAAAGCAAATTCTTGTTATTTTTTGGATTTCTGAATTATCTATACTTCCTCTTAAACTTTTTTTAACCTTATTTCTTTGTAGCTTTTCTCTAGAGTGGATATGGGGAAACTAAATATAATTTCAAGACATATGTTCAATTATGCAACAAGCCTTTGCTCTGGGAGATCAAAACAGAAATGCTGGGTCGTGAGATTTAATTACTTTATTACAAGGGAGAAAAGTATTAAGTAATTTTACAAACAATTGTAATTATAAATTATAATATATACTATGACAAAGTATAAGGTATGCATGTGTGTGGATAGGGGTATATGAGAAATCTCTGTACCTTTTGATTAATTTTGCTGTGAATGTCTTAACTGCTTGAAAAATTAAAATCTATTAATAGTATCAGAAAGAGGAAAGGAAGTATAGAGTGCTTTGAAATAATGTAATAAGGGGAGCCCAGTTTAGTATTGGGCTGGAAGTACAGGTGGAAGAGGGAAGGAAGAATGCTACCATTCTTCAGATGCTAGCATTAAAAAAAGATACTTTTCATTTTAAACATAGCAGTACCAAGGCCCAATTCATTGTGTATGGAGGAACATGAAAGGCAGAGGGAACAGCATATGTGAATTCTGTGAGGTAGTAGGGAGTAAGGTATGTTCAAGATTATGGGTTATGTAGGAGATGGATTGACGTGGTGCAATACAAACTTAGAAGTGGGCAGACAATTTACCATCTTTTGTGAAGCATTGTTTTAAAACTATTAATTTAAAAAACATATGTGGTTTGTCTTTGAATTTGTTATCCAATTCTTTCTTGAAAATTAAGATTATCACACAAGAATAGACAAAGATCACCAGAACAGAAATGAGAATCCAGAAATAGATTTGAGTATTAATGAGAAAAGGATGATTTATTTAAGAAACAGTTCTGGCTCAATTAGCTATTCATCTAGAAGAAAAGGGTGTTGGGCCTACACTTTGCTCTTTTACAAAAATACATTTTATATGTATTAAAATTTACCTTAAAAAATTTAAGTTTTACTGATTTTAGGAGAACATTTATATAATCTTGGACTAGGATAGATTTTTTAAATTAAGATTGGAAACAGAAAATCTTTAGAGAAAATTAGACATACTAGAACATAATTACAGTGCATATGACAGGTAGAGGGATTATATCCATGATTTGCAAAGATTACAAATTAGTAAGAAAAAGAAAAAAATAAGGTAGATCGAGGGGTAGGCTAGTGAGAATAAGGGAAGGAGTCTTTGTATTGTTACCATGGTTGTAGGAAATATATGTTCATTTTGTAATTTTAGATGAGGAGTTAATCTTTTTAAAAGAATTAACTGTAGTAGCCGTTATTATACAAATGAATAGGAAGATTATGAGTAATACGATTGATAGCCCAGGAGTAATCAGAAATAGTTTGAATATTAGCAAAATAAACTATTTTAATATCATCATTAATAACTTTTGGAAAGTATTTCATCGAGTAATTTAGTAAAATTATGGCAATTTTCCTTTGTTTGAAGATACTTGGCAATTAAAAAACAATTATTTGTGCTTAAACACATGTCAATAATAGTGCTGTATTACTGACCTAGAAATTTAATTATTCCCTGCTCTTAAGTTTCAGTATTAAATGCAGAAATTATTTAAGAGCAAACAAATTGATATTACTGCAGCTTCATTAAGAAGAATATCAAACTGTGGTCTTTGTTTTTTGTCTTTCAAAGCAAGAAGTGGTGGAGAAATATGAAATCTATGGAGATTCAGTTGACTGCCTGCCTTCATGTCAGTTGGAAGTGCAGTTATATCAAAAGAAAATACAGGACCTTTCAGATAATAGGGAAAAATTAGCCAGTATCTTAAAGGAGGTTTGTATTGTATGGAATTTTTATGTCTTTGTTATATACAGTTTACTATAGTTCTTTGGATTTTGCTTTCACTTTTTGTTACTGTTTTCCTAAAGAAAAGCAGGGTCATTCTACAATATAATAGATGTGGCAGTGTATGCTATGAAAATGACACTTTTCTTTTTAAATATAGCAGTAGCAAGACCCAATTTTTAACCTTCAGATGAAATTAATAATAACTAACCCAATACATTGCTGTGTATATTTTGGAAAATAGTACAGTAGCTCCCCCTTATCCTCGGGATTCATTTCAAGACCCCCAGGGCATGCCTGAAACTGTGGATAGTAACAAACCCTATATATATGTTTTTTCCTATACATACATACCTATGATAAAGTTTAATTTAAAACTTAGGCACAGTAAGAGATTAATAATAATTACTAATAAAAGAGCATTTATAGCAATATACTGTAATAAAATTTACGTGAATGTGGTCTCTCTCTCAAAATATCTTATTGTACTAAACTCACCCTTCTTGTGATGATGTGAGATGATAAAATGCCTAGATAAATAATTGAAGTGAGATATTGCTAGGCTGCTGTTAACCTTCTGACCATACATCAGAGTGAGGATCATCTGCTTCATGTGATCCTAGATCCTCAAGGCACTATGATGTTGACAGTTGGATGTTGATGTCTAGAGAGCCAGTAGTGTATACAGCATGAATCTGCTGTGCAAAGGGATGATTCACTTCCAGGGTCAGGGCTGGGCATGGTGGCTCAAGCCTGTAATCCCAGAACTTTGGAAGGCTGAGGAGGGAGGACCATTGAGACCAAGAGTTGGAGACCAGCTTGAACAACATAGCAAGATGCTATCTCTACAGAAAATTTAAAAAGTTAGCTAGCTATGATGGTATATGTCTGTAGTCCCAGCCACTTGGGAGTCTGAGGTGGGAGGATCACTTGAGCCCAGGAAGTCAAGACTACAGTGAGCTATGATCGTTCCGCTGCACTCCAGTCTGAGTGACAGAGTGAAGCCCTATCTCAAAAGCACACACACCCAGACATCCAGGGTGGGATGGAGTAGGATGGTGCAAGATTTAGTCACAGTACTCAGAACAGCACACAGTTTAAAACTGATGAATTGTTTATTTCTAATACTTTCCATTTAATATTTTTAGACCACAGTTGACCAGGGGTAACTGTAACCATTGAAAGTGAAGCCATGGATAAGGGGAATGAACTACTGTCATGGGATTTTAAATTTGTTCTACCAGTTGGAAATGATGTTAGCATCAGAAAGAAAGTTCCACCTTAGTGCCCAACACTGTATCTAGGACCTATGGAGAAATTTAAAGTTTATGACATAGTCCTCTGCCCTGAAGAAATGAGAGCTAATGGCAGTTTCTCAGGCTACAAGCTTGAAAATCCTTTTTTACTTCTTAACTTGATCATCTTCATCCAGACTGCGCCTCCAGGATAACTAACATTACATTTGATAAACAATTTCCTTTTTGAGATAAGTAGGGATTAGAAGGTGAGATTGCCCCAGGTATTCTTTCCCAACTACATAGTCCCCTCATCTGCCATCGAGTCACCCAAAAGAGATGTGTATCTACTGCTTTGAATTGTTTCTCACACCTACCCTTTTCCCTTTATTTTTACTACTTTAGTTCAGATCCTAACCCCCTCAACTCGAGTCTCTTAGCTAATCTTCTTAACATGTCTCCCTTTCAGTCTATGCTGATAGAATAACGTGATGAAAATACCTCTCTAGTTGTCATGTCCTTTCTCAGTATCTCTGGTGCCTCCCTGTTGTCTCTTCTGGTTCGTCTGCATTTTTCTGCCAGGCTTTCAGGCTTTAGAGTTTTATCTCTTTTAAAAATTGTGTTTAATTATAGTTCATCCTAGAAAATACTCTTTCATTTTATTTATAAATCCTCATTGGTTATGTTGACTTTAAATACTTCTTATAAAATACAGAGCCTGAACCTAGAGGACCAAATTGAGAGTGATGAGTCAGAACTGAAGAAATTGAAGACTGAAGAAAATTCGTTCAAAAGACTGATGATTGTGAAGAAGGAAAAACTTGCCACAGCACAATTCAAAATAAATAAGAAACATGAAGACGTTAAGCAATACAAACGCACAGTAATTGAGTATGAAGTTGTTTTCAATTTTAGTGTATTAGAAAGCGATTATGAAAAGCAAATACATTTTTCCCCCAGGATTTCAAAACCTCTGTTTTCAAAAAGAGTTTAAACAGTTTTATCTTTATTTCACCTTTAGTTGACTAAAACAGATGAGTTAATTATAAAACTTATACTGCTAGGTCTAGATATAGAGATGGCTTAGCTACTCTTTTCCTAGATGTACAGTTCCAATTCCTTTGCATCATTCTTCAGAAGGGTTCTGATGTTACTGATTATTTCAGTGCACTTTAGAGATAGTGGTTTAGCTTGCATCAGAATGAACTAACTGGCCTATCTTATAGTCCAGCTGGTCTGTAGAGTTACAGCATTTGTGTTTTGAGAAAAAGTCTTATATTCAGGTAAGAAGTAATACTTTCCTAAGTATGCAAGTATGTTTTTAGCCAGTATGTTAGGGTCCTTTATTGGTGAAGTACCCATCAGTTGTAAGAATGTGTTTTTAAAATACCTGCCCCAGATATGTCTATGATGTCATTCCTTCAGTTCCTAAAAGGTATGTTAGCGATCATTGAGTGTTTCCTTCATACTGCCTCATGCAGATGAAAAAGGGCAGAACCTAAGGATTTTATATTTGTTGCCAAACTGCCTTGTAGAAAAGTTAAACTGATTCACACCTAAGTGTGCACAACTGGGGAAATGTAACTTAAAAAATCTTCATTTAAAAAATGTGTTTATTTATTTATTTACTCATTCACTGACTCACCAATGAGGAAAAAAAAATCTCATTAATATATTGAGAGAAATGATTCATGCTATGTTATGATGTGATTATAGCACCACTCTTTGGGGTTTTCGTGCCTTTGCTTTTATATCTTGAGAAGAGTTTTAGGTTTGTCAAACAAATACTGACACATGGTCACTGTGGAATCAAAACTAGAATTGTGTTTGCCTTTTTAGTTACTGAGGAGGATTAAATATTAGCTGTCTTGATTTTCTTTTAGGGATTGCAATAAAGTTCAAGAAAAAAGAGGTGCTGTCTATGAACGAGTAACCACAATTAATCAAGAAATCCAAAAAATTAAACTTGGAATTCAACAACTAAAAGATGCTGCTGAAAGGGAGAAACTGAAGTCCCAGGTGAATATGTGTTCAGAAGAAGTTAATTTCAGATAATCTCATATGTATTTGAGTTGTTAACTGAAACAAAACAGCTTACTTGGTCTCTGTGTGTAATGAGACTTTTAATGATACCTAAAATTATTTACTCTTTATTCTTGTTTTGAATATATTTACTGTAAAGCTTCATAAACAGTCCTAAGTTTAATGAGAACAGGCATCTTGTCTCCTACATTTTTATCTTTAAAAATGCTAGTACAATGCTAAACATAAAAGGTTTACCTGTTTCTATCCTTTTAACTGCCAGTGTCTCTAACAAGTAGTCTATTTCTGATATATTTATTATTTATTTATTCTCTCCTTATCTTTTGAGTTTGATTTATATCTTCAAGAGTGTTCTACCAGAACAATAATTCAAACTGCTCTGCCAGAAACCACAAAAAATTGCTATTTATTATGCAAAATCCCTTAGCTTCTTTTTTTTTTCATTCTTTACCTTGTCTACATTGACAACTTACATACAGATTTCTAAAACCGCTGATACCTGATAAATATTTAAACATCTGCTGCCATTACTTTCTGCTATCCACACCCAATTTGTAAAAATTCTTAATACTAACAGAGCCACAATACACAATTCCCTTATCTGTTCTCAGTACCTTATCCCTCAGAAAAATTGTGTTGTTAGCACTTGCACATGTGAGCATTCTCTTAAGGCTATGTTAAAAGGAAGGAAAGAAAAGGGAATAGAGCAAGGAAAGGAAGAGGGGAACTGGATGTAAAAGAAATAAAATGATTGGGATTTCACTTCCATGGTCTTCCCAATACACTGGCCTGCTTTTTTCTGTTTTGTTTTTGTTTTTGTTTTTGTTTTTGTATACCTCAACTACTTTTCTTTTTCCTGCCTCTTAACTTGATATTCACCAAGAGTCAGTCTGTCTAGTATGGCGATTAGAAAGACTTAGCAGATATTTAATCCTGCTTCTTAACCAAATCTAATCAACAAATATTTATATGTTATAACGTGGTCTAGGAACAGTTAGTGAACCAGTTACTAACAAATTAGTAACTAGTTACTAACTCAGATTCGAGGCATCTTTGTCTGTCAGTTATGAGATACCCATGCCTACCTTATATTACTTTGAGTTTTATGCCTGTATGTCTTGCCAGTTACATTTTCCATTTCTTAACAGTAGCAACTGTCTAATGTTAACCTTAGCATATCATGTCAAACCATTCCTAGAATGCTGCCTTATGTGTAGTATGCTTTCCATAAATATTTATAGAATTGAAAGGTCATCTAGCATGGTGTTTCTTAAAACTAGCTGTGTATTCGAATTCAGTGAGGAATTTTAAAATGAACAAATCCTCACCCAAACACATTGATTAGCATCTCCAGCAATGGGGCCCATGAAATTGTGTTTTTTAATGTGGCATTTGAGAACCACTGATAGGCTTGGCTTAATTGTTTTCAGTGGTATAGTTTTCAATGGGTATGGTCACCCAAGCTGTTCTACTAGGGCAGCTTTAATTGTTAAAATTCTGTCTCTTATTTTGAGTTTAAAATATTTTTTTCTGTACTCTGTAGTCAGCCCAGGTCTTCTCTGTGGAGCAAATGTGTACCCTTTTCTGCTTAATAACCCTTCAGACATTTGAGGATAATGATCATGGTTTCTTTCAGCCTTCTCATATTCAGGATAATTAGTCCCAGTTTTCCACCATTCTTTATATAGCTTCATTTTCAGATTTATTACTGTCCTATTTATTGTCATCTCTATTTCCTAGTTGTCATTATTCTGCTTAAGATTTAGAACCCAGTGCTAAACACAATCTTCCAAAATAATGATGTGACCAACAAGACCCAAAGCACATTTTTAATAAAGCATAATATTGGGGTGGATTTTTAGCAGCAGCATCTTGCCTTTGACTCATATTGACCCTGTGATCAACTAAAGGACTCTGTCTTTTCCACATACAGTTCTGCCATGTTAAGAGTTTTTTACCATACTTTAGTGCAACTGTTACTGTTAATTCAGAATTTTACTATTTTAGGTTTTATTTTATTTTATTTATTTCAACCTAGATTTCAAAATGTCAAGGTTAGTTTAAATCTATCATTCCACCGTAACTATTTCTCATTGCTTAGTGTCACCTCAGATTTGATCTGCATGCATTTTTCTTCAAAATAAAAATGTTTACTAGAACAAGATCCTTTGCTGCATTGCAATTTTTTCATCCTAGAGGCATAGAACTATTGAACAAAACTTTGGGTACAATTGTTCAACTTGCTAAGTTGTTCTTACCTACCTTGATTCAGGCTACATTGTGATATCTATTTGTTACACAAATGAGAAGGTCTCTAAATACTTTGGTAAAATCAAATACTTTGTGTCAAAGAACTCTCCTTAGCTTACTTTATAATCATCCTTGAAAAAGAAAAAAGGATATATTATGATTGCCAAATTGTTCTTTGTGCAGTTCTGTTGCATTTTGTGATCATCATAGTCTTTTTTCATTAAATGTTCTTTCCCATAGATAATTTATCTCTTCTAGTTTTAATTATTATCTTCATTTGGATAGCTTTCAAAAATCTATGTTTCTTGTTCTGGCCACTCACAACAAAAATAATATTTTAAAATTACATTCAACATTTTCTCACATCTGACCTCTTCTTCACTTTCTGTCTTTCCCTTTTCTTTTTCTCTCTTTTGCTCAACTTCTTCATAAATTTCTTTGTATTTCTCAGTGGCATCATTTTCTATCACAAAACATTGAAATTTTGGACTTGCTTTAGATAATCCTGACATCCAGATAATCACCAAGTTAATTTCATGATTGCTTTTACATGGTGGTACTCTTCATACATGTACATAGCCCTTCATACATACAGCGCTCTTACTATTATACATCTATCACATAATTTTGTAGTAGTCATGGATTACAGCAACATTTGCCAAGTTTCTTTGATTTTAGATTCTTCTGCATCAAATATGCCTTGAATACTAAGTACTACCACATTTATCCTGCTAAAATATTATTCTCAATACTACACTTTCTTGTTCAAAACAAGGACCATTTTCCTTCAGTTCCTTCATTCACCCAGTCAGTATTTCAACAAATGGCCAATGTATCTGCTAGGTGTCAGGCTTCACACTTGATTCAGAGAGTAAGTTGTGAACAAGGCAGGAATGATTTCCACCTTAGGACTTTTAAAATTGTCTATCTAAGCTAATCATTTCCATTATTTAAGGCCCAGTAGAAATTATGTCTTCCACATAACTTTCTTTTATTTCTTTGAAGTATCTTTCTCTCCTCTCTCAAATACTATAGCACTCTCAGTCTATTTCAAATAATCTGGATCTGTGCTGTCCAGTGGACAGCTATTAGTAATATGTGGCTATTTACATTTACATTTAAATTAATTACAATGAAATAAAATAAAAAGTTTTTGTTCTTTATTTGCACTAGCTATATTTCAGGTGCTCAATATCCAGTCTGTTCTGGTTGTATGTTCATTTAGGAAAGAAAGCATAACTGGCGTCTTTCATTGTACTATTGTACTATTTACAGTGCTACTTATACAAAGTACCCAATAATATATTGGGTTAATTTATACATATGTGATAAATGGCTACACTGGCTATAAGACTCCATGGATAGTGTATAGTCTTAAATATTTCTGATTTGAAAAGTGAGATAGTTATCTAGACTGACACTGTCCAACAGAACTTTCTGCTGTAATGAGAATGTTCTTCTGTATTGCTCAATACTGTAGCCAGTAGGCATATGTGGCTGTTGAGTCCTTGACGTGTGGCTGGTGCAACTGAGGAACTGAATTTTTAATTTCATTTGATTAAATTAAATTTTATTAAATTTAAGTAGCCACATATGTCTACTGGTTGCTATATTCGACAGCACAGAACTAGCCTTTGAGTTTAAAAATATTTAGCTTCAATGAGGCCATCACAGTAAGACTTATTATATGTGAATTAGGGTGGATTAATATTATAAAATTCCACTTGGATATAGAATTTAATTGAAAATGCTGAAATACATAGTATTTGTCAGGGATACGATCTGTCACCATTAAACATCTTGTGAGGGTTGGCTTAGAACTTCAGATGTTTTTGTCTCTGCGCCTGTGCCACTGGAATTGGGCCTTAATGTTTCATTCACTTGTGGCTCTACCAGCAGGATTTTGCTCCTCCTTGAGAGTGTTATTTGTTCTCAGAAGGAAAGTATTCCTTTGGGTATTTTGAAATGGTTGGTTCAGATACGTACAGATTGTATATCTTAATTTAGTCACACTTAGTTTTGATAGTTTCTCATAAGTAATATCTTTCTACCAAATTTATTCAGCTTTCTTTTTTGGAATGAATAAACATATACTCATATAGAACTAGAAAATTAAATTGATTTATAGCTGCTGAATGTGCTTTTTTTTTTTTTATAATGGCATTCACACAAGCTAGCAACTAATTCACCTTATTTTTCCTACAAGATTTAAGAAATAAAGCCTTCAAAAATTTTGATTTATTTTCCTATTGGTTCATATTCTATCATAGTTGTAGTAATTTGATACCTGCTTAGATCTCAGAAATATAAACACACTCTTCTATTTTTGTGTTAGGATTTAATAACTATGTTTGGATTTTTGGAGAATGTTTAGTCTTAAGCATATATTTACATTCACTTAATCTGTAGTAATAGCTCTCAAACTTGCATAGGTGGCAGAGTTGCTGGAAATAGTGTTCTTTTTTGGAACACTGAATTTATACTATATCAAATTATAATCTATGTAATTTATTCAGATAGTATCTCTGCTAGAATTTAAACTAAGATAAATAGTAGCCAAAATTATAGGCTTAAGAAAAATTTAGTGGGAGAGACACTTAAAATTGAGAACATTGTATTCATATACTGCTTTTCTTCCCCCATTGGAAAAAGATGGCTATTTTATTTCAGTGGCAAAACACATCCTATAACCTTGTAAAATACCAATTTCTTGTGGTATTATGTATATTATAGTTTGAGAATTGTTTTGTCTAGGAAATAAATAATGAAAGGAGGATCAATATTATATTTGACAAGTATGAAATGGAAGAAAATGTGTACAGGCTAATTTGCTTCTTATTTAATCTATAAAAATTGTTTTTTTATTTTTTAAAATTCTTAGCACATCCATATAGGCTTGAACTATCTGATCAGTTTATTCAAACAACTCTAAAAGGTATTAATATATTTTTCAGTCTTATAGATTGCTTATTAAATCTGTTTGCATACCTTTTAAATGATAATCAGGGTCAAATGCAGAGAGTATAGTTATCTACAGTAATGTAGTTATTTTCCATGTTTAACATGGAAAGCTCTAAAGTAAATTTTTCCTTGATAATTATAAATATGTTTGTTCTTAATATATTATAATCCTAACCATTTGTCTCACGTCTCTCCTTTGTTCTTTAAGTAGCAAACTTTTTTGATGTGTTTGTACAGCTTATAGAATGAATTTTTAATAAAAGCAGACATGGACATGCACATTTGTATGTGTGTGCATAAGAGTTTAGGCTTTAAAATATTAATAAATATGAATAAACTTGGAATTCTTATAACTCATTTGTAGTTTAGGTTGTTGCATGGAATAATTATTATTCTGTTTCATTTTCTACCTAGGAAATATTTCTAAACTTGAAAACTGCTTTGGAGAAATACCACGACGGTATTGAAAAGGCAGCAGAGGACTCTTATGCTAAGATAGATGAGAAGACAGCTGAACTGAAGAGGAAGATGTTCAAAATGTCAACCTGATTAACAAAATTACATGTCTTTTTACAAATGGCTTGCCATCTTTTAATTTTCTATTTAGAAAGAATAGTTAAGTTGAAGCGAATGGAAGTAACAGAAGTACCAAAAAATGTTGGTTTCATCAGTTTTTATATACTCTCATAAGTAGTTAATAAGATGAATTTAATGTAGGCTTTTATTAATTTATAATTAAAATAACTTGTGCAGCCATTCATGTCTCTACTCTGCCCTTTGTTGTAAATAGTTTGAGTAAAACAAAACTAGTTACCTTTGAAATATATATATATATATATCATTTGATTCTTACTTAAGCAATTTTTTTGCTTAAGTAGATATTTTTATTACTACATAGATAAAGTAATTATAAAGGTCCTAAAAGATCAGATAGCTGAAGCAAAATTTGAACTCTACTCTGTATGATATTGAAGTCTAGAATGTTTCAATGTACCACACTTTCCAAGGTAGTTAATTGAAAGAGAAAGTTTGAGTTTAGTAGTCAATTTCTTCATTGATGCGACTGGCATTTTTTTCAAGAAAAACGAGTTAATATATGTAAAGTGACTAAAACAGTGCCTGGCACATGGTAAACACTCGATAGCTCTTATCTATTAGTATTTAAGGTCATGGAAGCTCTAGGTACTTTCCTTTGTCAGAGATAATAAAATGTTATTTTAGGGAGTGACCAGGCTTTCAATGAAAGGGAAAGCCCTGGAATGGAAGGAGCAGCAAAAACTGGGTGTGCGGGGAAGAACAGATGGGGATACAAAATTGAGCTATTGCCTTTTCCCTTCCTAGCTTCTCTTTAAATATTCATGAGTTTTCCTTCAGAGAAAGGGCTGCCTCTAAGGCAAGGTAACAGGTATAAACATCACCAAATATCTCTTGTATTTTAAAAAGTTTGACCCCTTGAACCTATCTCCACCTTTAACTACTGCACCTTTTTTCACAACCAGATCTCTAGAAAACCTAATCTATACTTGTGAATTAGTTTCATTCCTTGTTCATCACAGAAATGTCATTTCTATCCATGCTAATCTTCTGAACTTTCTAAGGTCACCAAAAAATTCCTAGTTACCAAAATTTCATGCATACTTTTTAAGCTTTCCTCAAATTCTACCAATCCAGTGCTTTTTTCATTTTGTCTCAGTAACACCTCTCTGTTGGTTCTCTTAATTCCCTGTGAATTTTTCCACCCTAGAGCCTCATTCTGTTTTCACCTCTTGTGTTTCTGTTCTGTGTGCTTCCACCCTTGCCTCTCCTTATTGTAACCTCTATATTCCTCCTTGAAAATTTTTATCTATACCCACAGCTTCCAGCACAAGTTAAACACCTGTAAACTTAACTACATTTATGTTTCTTTTATCATATCTCCTGATTTTCAGACTTGCATATCCAATGGCCAGTAGGTGTATTTAACTTATTGGCATTCTGATGAAGCTTAATAATGGACCCTTTCAGAATAATGGGTTTAATGCATGATATAAAATACAGGATAAAAAGGGAAACCAATTAGATTCAAATATGATTATCAAATATTTAAAAACATATTATGGTTACTAGTATCACCAGCTACACTTGTGCCATGTTGGGAAAGGGACTCATCCACTTTCTTATGCTACTACACCTCACTCCCTTATATCCATTTAGTTAGCAAGAACTACAGATTAGTGTACCCAAATCTCCCTTTCACATCTCCTTTGCTTATGTTGCAAGTTGCATCCTCGTCATTACTGTACTGGCAATAATCTTACCAGGCTCCCAGTCTCCAACCCATTTCTATAAAGGCATTCGAGTATTCTATCATGCAAATTAGAAAGTGTCTGTGATCTGTGCAGTTTTTTAGCTTTTCAAATTGTCCTGCCAGGGTACATTAGTGAACTCACAGGGGAATCATGGAATATTTTAAATTTCCAAAGGAAACAACATATTTGATATTTGTGGGACGCCGTCACAAACTACTAGTTCAAGGTCATTCAGAATTACAATGTTAAAGCATGCTACATTTCTTTCAATGACATCATATTGAGAGGTGACAATGTGCTAGCAGCCCTCTCAGCGCCTCCTCGGCCTCCGCGTCCACTCTGGCGGTGCTTGAGGAGCCCTTCAGCCTGCCATGGCACCCTGGGAGTCCCTCTCTGGGCTGGCTGAGGGCGAAGCTGCCTTCCTCTGCTTGTGGGGAGCTGTGGAGGGAGAGGCCTGCCTCTGAACCAGGGCTGCACACAGCGCTCGCGGGCCCGTGCGAGTTCCGGCGTGTGCGGGCGCTGGCTCGGCGGGCCCGGCACATGGAGCGGCCGGCTGGCGCCGCCGGCCCGGGGCAGTGAGGGGCTTAGCACCCTGGCCAGCAGCTGCGGAGGTTGCACCGGGTCCCCCAGCAGTGCCGCCCGCCGGCGCCGCACTCAAATTACTCAAATTCTCGCTGGGCCTTAGCTGCCTCCGGGCGGGGCAGGGCTCGGGACCTGCAACCCACCATGTCTGAGCTCCTCCCCCTGCGGTGGGGTCCCACGCGGCCTGAGCCTCCCCGAGAAGGGCGCGGCTCCCTGCTCTGTGGCGCCCGGTCCCATCCACAGCCCAAGGGCTGAGGAGTGCAGGTGCAGCTCCGGACTGGCGGGAAGCTCCACCTGCAGCCCTGGCGCAGGACCCACTGGGTGAAGCCAGCTGGGCTCCTGAACCGACTGGGGACTTGGAGAACTTTTATATCTAGCCGGAGGATTGTATGTGCACCAATCAGCACTCTGTGTCTAGCTCAGGGTTTGTAAATACACCAATCAGCACTCTGTGTCTGGCTGAGGGTTTGTGAATACACCAATTGGTACTCTGTATCTAGCTAACTCTGTGTCTAACTAACCTAGTGAGGACTTGGAGAACTTTTCCCTCTAGCACTCTGTATCTAGCTCAAGGATTGTAAACGCACCAATCAGCACTCTGTCAAAATGGACCAATCAGCTCTCTGTAAAATAGACCAATCAGCAGGATGTGGGTGGAGTCAGATAAGGGAATAAAAGCAGGCTGCCCGATCCCCGCAGCAGCAAGCTGCTGGGGTCTCTTTCTGCTCTGTGGAAGCTTTGTTTTTTTGCTGTTTGCAATAACTCTTGTTGCCAGCTCATTCTTTGGGTCCACGCTGCTTTTATGTGTTGTAACACTTACCGGGAAGGTCTGCAACTTCACTCCTGAAGCCGGCGAGACCACAAGCCCACCGGGAAGAACGAACAACTCCAGACGCGCTGCCTTTTACAGCTGTAACACTCACCACGAAGGTCTGCAGCTTCACTCCTGACAGCGAGACCACGAACCCACCAGAAGGAAGAAGCTCCAGACACATCTGAACGTCTGAAGGAACAAACTCTGGACACACCATCTTTAAGAACTATAACACTCACCGTGCGGGTCCGTGGCTTCATTCTTGAAGTCAGTGAGACCAAGAACCCACCAATTCTGGACACAATATCTTTGTGGAGCTGGGTTTGGAATTTGAGGAGGTAAGCAAGTATCACATGAAAATCATAGAATAGGAAATGAAGATAACGATGTTCAGTCTGATTCCAAGGTTTGAGTAGTAGTAAGGTGCCCAATGGGCACAGATACCCAATTAGTAACTGGTTAAGAGTAAAAATAATAAAAATATTCTTTCAGTTTGTGTTTTATTTTAAAACATTGTTAGGACATAAATGCTTATTAAGTTTTCTGGACCTAACTGCTTAATAAACAGAACGATAATTATTTTGCTTAGGAGCATTCCCTTATAGGATAAAGTAAACCTGCAGGAATTTGAAAACTCTTCATAATCTAGACTTTCTCACCTTTTCTCTTGTCACTTCTCACTTGAACTTTGTCCTTGAGCAATACTGTGCTATTTGGCATTCACAGTACTTCACCCTTAATGTGTTTACATGTGTTTTTTTTTTGTTTGTTTTTTTGTTTTTTGTTTTTTTTTTTTGCCATAGTTTATAATGTCTTTCCTTTGTTCAACTGGAAAATACTTGTTTTTCAAGTCTAAGACTTGTGTGTGTGTGTGTGAGAGAGAGAGGGTCTTGCTCTGTCGCCCAGGCTGGAGTGCAGTGGCACAATCTCGGCTCACTGCAACCTTTGCCTCCTAGGTTCAAATGATTTTCGTGCCTCAGCCTCCCGAGTAGCTGGGACTACAGGCACACGCCATCCCACCCAGCTTATTTTTGTATTTCTCGTAGAGACAGGGTTTTGCCATGTTGGCCAGGCTGGACTTGAACTCCTGACTTCAAGTGATTCACCTGCCTTGGCCTCCCAAAGTGCTGGGATTACAGGCATGAGCCACCGTGCCTGGCCAAATCTAATACTTTTTTAACTGTCAGCTTTTCCTTTTTACTTTTATTTTTACTGTAATTTGTATCATTGTATTGTATTCTTTTTACACATGTTACACCTTGCTGGACTTTAAGGTCAGTGACTCATCTGTTTTAGTATTTCTCCTCTAGCATGGAACCAAGCACCTGGTAGTCACTTAAATGTTTACTTAAGGAATAGCCATCTCTCTCCTATGACCAAAGCATATAACCTTGAGGCCAGGTGTATCTTATCCCAGCAAGAAACGTTATCTTTTAGGCATATTTTTATGCCGAGTAACGACATATGTTTCAGCAGTTTGATATTTTCACTTCCTATTTTTGCCCCCAAAGAGGTAAAAAGCCTTATTTAAGAGGTCTTCAGTATAATCCACATTTGGCTGTTTTGACTAAAGAATAACTGAGTAAATTTAGGATTTTCCCCAGCACCTTCTTGAAAATGACTACTTGGACCATGTAATCTTTTAAAGTTTATTAATGTGGGAAAATCAATACTCTGCAGAAGCAAGTGGCCTCATGGTATGTGGCATGTGGTGAAGCCTGATCTTAAAGGAAATACTGTGCAGACACAGACTTTAGTTATCATTTATGAGTTCAGGTACTTAGCTATATGTAGAGCAAATATTTAATTTCAAGTTCAACTGACATATTTCAAGGAGCTAATCCATTTTATGACAAAGCAAGGGAAATTGAAATATGCACCTTGCAGGCTGAAGTTAATACATCTGATTTTAGTTTAACGGGATGTTTCCTATTTTTAGTAAGACCAGAAAAGTTTTATATGAAATTCCATTTCAAATTCTGGGCCTGCCACTTACTTGAATTAAGTTGGCACTCTCTCTCCCTTTGATTGAAATATGCTTCTCATCTTTCTCTCCATATTGCCACCAGGGGGCATAACATAACTTGCATAACCAATGCTAAAATAGCTGTGGATTTTAAGATTTGAAACTTAAAAACTGAAAATTTTTTAAATTATAGTAACAATGCAAAAAACAAAAGTGTCAGAATTTAGAGATAGTCTGTTTAAAGTTGAAATAGGTTCTAAATCATATCCTAAGATTATTTTAAAATTTTGCTAAAAGGATGACTCATCTCAAGGCTCCAATTCTGACCTTATGTTTATTATCTTTTAAAAATTAGTTTGGCCAGGTGCGGTGGCTCATGCCTGTAATCCCAGCACTTTGGGAGGCCGAGGCAGGTGGATCATGAGGTCAGGAGATCGAGACCATCCTGGCTAACATGGTGAAACCCCGTCTCTACTAAAAATACAAAAAATTAGCTAGGCATGGTGGCATGCGTCTGTAGTCCCAGCTACTCGGGAGGCTGAGGCAGGAGAATCGTATGAACCCGGGAGGCAGAGGTTGCAGTGAGCCGAGATCATGCCACTGCACTCCAGCCTGGGCTACAGAGTGAGACTCCATCTCTCTCTCTCTCTCTCTCTTTATTTATATATATATATATAAATAAATATATATAACTAAATATATATATATAAAAGATTATATATATATATAAAAGATTATATATATATATAATCTTTTAAAGATACACATATGTAATCTTTTAAAGATTACGTGCGTGTGTGTGTGTGTGTGTGTATATATATATATTATTTTTTTTTTTTTTGGTCTAAATCATCCTCTTAGTAATTGGTTCAGGATTTCTAGTTCAGATTCCGTGTAACTCTTAAAATTGAATTTTTCTGAGACAAGAATTTGAGATTTCATACAACAAGCAAATCTCTTAGGAAATGAAACTAGAATATCACCTGGGATTCTCAGTGTAACATTCTTTTCTTCTGGTAATCCTATAAAGTAAGTTCCTACCACCACCAACCTCTAATCCATTCTTACTGCCATGACATAGAACTTTCTAAAATACAAACTTGATAATCTCTCCTCACTGCTCTACAAATCTTTGATGCTAACGCATAATACTTTAAAGCACAATATTTTGATGGAGACCATATAGTGTGGTATGGCAGTTCTCAAACTGTAGTGTGTGTAAAATTTTCCTGGGAAACTTGCTAAATATGCCACACCCCCGAGAGATTTGATTTGGTGGGTTTCTGGGGTTCTACATATGAAACAAACATTCTAAATGATTCTAATAAGAATAATCCTTGGAGATTATTTTAAGAACTGCTGTGTGACTAACAGCATAAACTAGAATAAGTCCTCACACTACTTCTAGTATAACAAATACGGGAATAACAAATAACAGTTGAGTGCTGAACAATGTGACTGATGGGGGCACCAACCCTCCTCACAGTGGAAATCCACGTATAACTCTTGACTTCCCCGAAAATTACTAAAAGCCTACTGTTGACTTACCAATAATGTAAACAGTCAAGTAACACATATTCCATATGTTATATGTATCATATAGTGTATTCTTACAATAAAGCTGAGAACTGAAAATGTTAAAAAATTATAAGGAAGAGAAAATACATTTACTATTAAGTGGAACTGGATCATCACAAAGGTCTTCATCCTCGTCTTCATGTTGAGTAGGCTGAGGAAGAGGAGGAAGATGAGGGGTTGGTATGGCTGTTTCAGGGGAGGCAGAGGCAGAAGAGGTGGATAGGGTGAAAGGGGAGGCAGGCAATCTAGGAGTAACTTTTATTGAAAAAGATCCACATATAAATGGTCCTGTGAAGTTCGACCCCATGTTGTTCAATGGTCAAATGTGTATCTCAAGCGTGAAAACACTGAGTGAATTCTGGAAAACAATTAGCAAAGTGCCTGCCACACCTCAGACACTCAAATGGTAGGTGATGCTGTTAGACTGCTCTGGGGCCAATTTGATATGGTTTATATCTTCTGCACTACTTCTGCCACAATTCTTTATACCTAGTTAGTGGTGAATGAATATTTGCTGAATTAAAGAATATATCTACATATACAAAATGGGAATGAGACCCTAAAGCAAGGAGTTTTCAGGAAAAGAAGTCAGCCTTGTATTTTTAGTGCAAAGAACAAGGATCATGACAGTTTTATCCTACCAGGGTAAAAAAGAACCAGGTATGCTCATTTTTAAAAGTTGCAAATTTCGCTTGGCTCCACTGGGTGTCACTGCTAACTCCTCTCTTCTGTTTGAGCATAGGTGTAAGGATTGCAGGACATTAGAAAGAGGATTTTCAAACCTCAGGATTTATCAGAATCACCTGGAGGAGTAAAACGGATTATTGCCCCAGAGTTTCTGATTCTGTAGGTCTAGGGTGGGACTCTATAATTTGCATTTCAATGAAGTTCCCAGGTGAAACTGATGGTGTTGGTTCAGGGATCAACATTTAGAGAAGCACTGCATTAGAGAAATCTAACCACAACTGGGGTCAGATTCTTCACAGGTCTTCCATAGCAATGCTTCTTACACTTTGATATGCTTACAAGTCACCTGGAAATCCTGTTAAAATAAAGAGTCTGATTCAGTAAGTTGGAGTGGAGCCTGTAATCCTGCATTTCTAAAAATCTCCTAGGAGACGCTGAGGTTGCTGGACCACAAACCACACTTTGAATAGCCTTCCTGCTTCTCGTCATTGATTCTACCTTTACATCACCAAGTTCTCTACCCATCAAGACTGAGGTGATGAGAGATGTAAAATGCTTGGCACAGCACCCAGTGCATGGTCAAGCACGTTACATATGTTAGCAATTATTATGTGGAGGTATTTAGTACAATGGTTCAGAATGTGGATTTTTGAGAGAGAAACATTTGAATTCCATGTTTGCAACTTACCAGCTTTGTAAACTGGGGCATGAAACAAAATGGCATTGAGGCTTAGGCTCCTTATTTTCAAATTGAGGAGTTTAGTAGTCTTTACTTCACAAGACTGTTGTAAGGACTAAATCAGATAATAAATGTAAACTACTTGGCACTCTTTGGAAATGGCCATTTTTGCTAGTAAAACCAAAGAAATTAAAGCGACAAAAATGACTGCAACAGGTGTTATGTGAGCTTTTACTGTTTGAAAGAGATAGACTCTACCCGGAAGAAAAAAAATCACATGGTACCCATTAGAATACTAATGTTCATTTTTTGCTAGCAGTTGTATCACCCGTCAAAGGAGAAAGGACTCAAAGTACTGAGAAATTTACAACCATCATTTAAAACTAGATTTGTAGGAAAAAAAGAGTTACAGAAACAATATCTTCTCAAAAGTTTTTAGAGAGGAATTGCATTTTAGCAGGGAGGGCAAATTTATTCTTACATAATCAGGACAACTCAATATCCGTGCTCTTTCAAGCCCGAGATTATAATTCATTTTGTACCTACAGAACATAGCACATAATAGAATCAAAATAATATGTGCTGAACAAATGCATGAAGAAACCCTACCATATTCAAAGAAATAATAGGCTGTCTTTTGTTAGTGTATCCCTTGAACTCTCTCTGTTTTTCTTAGATGAGTTCCTTTTGTCCTCTTACTATCCCAGTTTTAGCACTAAATAACCCACATTTAAGGACTATCCCAGTTTTAGCACTAAGTAACCCACATTTAAGGCAACCCTTCATTCAGGGCAAACCAGGATGGTTGATCTCTCTGGACATGCGCTCTACATGAAGCTCCTATTTGGCCCAACCCTCCTCTTATACCCATGGTTAGGCTTCTTTTACTTTCACGGTATTTAGAGCTGGTGGTCTTCCCTCAATAACTCAATAGATATGTACTAAGAGTGCACTACACACAGGCCCAATCTGAGTGTGTTGGAAAAAGCCAAGGTGAAAAAGAGAATTCCTGCTCTCAAGAATTATCCATGGACAAAGTAAACTTTTAATGACTCTCTCTTCATTCAGGTATTATTAGTCTTTCTTTTGGCCAAAATCCCTGTATCTATTGCTATGTAACAAATTACTCCAACTCTTAGTAGCTTAAAACAAAAAGTTTATTATCTCACACAATTTCTGAGGGTCAAGGAATATAGAAGTAGCTTGGCTGGCTAGTCCTGGCTTAGGTACTTTCATGAGGTTGCAGTTAATCTGGCCTTCAGGGCTGCAGTCATCTGAAGTGTTGGTTAGGGATAGAAGATCTGCTTCCGAGATGGCTCAATCCAATGACTTTTGGCAAAGGACCTCAATTCCTCACCATACAGGCTTCAAACAGCTATTTGATATGGTAGCTGGCTTTCCCCAAAGCAAATGATTGCAGATAGAGATAGCAGAGAGAGAGAGAGAGAGAGAGAGAGAGAGAGAGCAACCAAGATGGAAGACACAATGTCTTTTATAACCTAATCTTGGGAATGACATACCATCACTTCTGCCGTGTTCGACTCTTCACATAGACCAACTATGGTACAATGTGTATGTTTTGGGGAACTTCATAAAAGCATAAATACCAAGAGGCAGAGCTCTTTGGGAGCCACCTTGTAGAGTTGGCTGCCACACTCCCCAGTCCCTGTACTGGAGACTGGGACTTCTATACCCTTACCACCAGCATGTAGACAATGTTTTAAGGTAATATAAAATTAGGGAATTATTCCTTTGACTGGTCTACTCACACTGCTGAATATATCTTCTCAATACGCTAGTGCATCTCTTACAATGTACCTTTTTCTTGACTGGAACGTTACACTTGCCTAATGTGATCACAGCACGACTTAGTAGATGAGGCACTCATTATCTCCTGTGAAACAGATGGGAAACTTTGGCTCAAATAGGTTCTTAGTGGCAACCAGTTGATTCACTTGCCCAAAAACCTAAAATGACTGCCAATGACCTCATTAGTTCAAGTCTGAACTACTTAGTTGGCATTCAAGTCTTCTTTAAACTGGACCTATATTTTTTTTCATCAAATGTTTCCTCATTGAGTTCAACATATATTAGAACAATATCATGAGTTGCTTGCTTCCAAATAGGATCTGACCTTCTTCCAACTTTTAATAAAAGAAATCAGACATTTATTAGCCACTTTTCCAGAATTCAGGGACCCATATCCTAAACTCTACAAGCCAGGTGCAATTCTAGAGATTTAATCTGAAAATTTGGGGAAGACCAATTTAGCTCTTTTGCTCAGACTCCTATGTAAGAAAGACAAACATGAATCTTTTCTCACTGTCATTTCTATTGTAGCAGTCTGAGATTTACCACCAACTTCCTTGCACTATGTATGTCTGTTCATTGCAATTTTTTTTGAGGACTCAAGACCAGTCTATTTTACACTAGTTCCAGTGATTTGACAGGTAAAAACTACGTCCAAAAGAGTTAACTTTCCTCCCAAAAGTGACTGCAGGATAAGCTAGGCCTTCCAAGTCAGCCCTGCTTCCATCAACCCCGGGGGGGCGTGTTGCCTGAAAGTCTTCATAATAGGTGATCGGCAGTCACTTTTGGGAGGCAAGTTAACTCTTTTGCAGGTATCATTGTTGTAGTGAAAGAGGGTTAGAAATTAAGGTTCAGACCTTTAATTGCCCATTGTGACGTTTTCCCTAACTCTTCTAGCTAAAATTATTCCTCATTTTTATTTTCCCTGAGGTCCCTATCCTTTTTTTTCCTGGTTAAAAGGAAATTTCTAAGAAATGATAGACATCTGACTTGGGGTCTCAGTCCAGAAATTCAGATACAGCAGAAGTGAAGTCTACGCATCAGTTGATACTCTACCAAGCCACAATAACCAACACTGTTTTCAATGGAATAAAAACTCCATTATGTACTTTATCTGTCATTAGCTAGTCAAATATTCCTATTCTGGGAGTAAATCTTCAGAATGTCAAAGGGACTGTTAATTTTGAATTTTTTAAAAAAATTGATTGAAACATTTAATAATCAAAACCTTTACATAACGAATGGATTTGAAAACATTTCTGTTTTCTTTTAAGATAGGTATATTCCAGAATTATTCCAGAATTATACAAGACTACCACATTTTGAATAATGATAAATTATAAATAATGATAAATGTGCTATTACCTAACTTAAAGAAGAAAGCATTAGCATTGCAACAGAAGCCCTTTCTATAGCCCTCCACAATTACAAGCCCCTTCACTGCTCTCAGGTAACCAGTATCCTGAAATATAAATTTATTATTCCCATGAATTTTTTTTAGAATTTTACTGACACTGTGAAGTAACTCTACCCATATATAGTATTGTTTGCGTGTTTTAAACTTTGAATGATTTGCTTTATACATTCTACAACTTGCTGTTTTTGCTCAATGGGAGCAAGTTAAGAGTGAGGACTTTGTTTTGTTCACTGCTATATCCAGAGAACCTAGAAAAGTGGCTGACATATAGGAGGAACTCAAGTATTTCTTGAATAAATAAGCATTATATTTGTGACCAATTTTCCTTTTATATGTGTAGCTCATCCTGTGTCATTTTTTACTTCTGAATGGTATTTCAGTGCATGGCTATGCCACATACTCCTCTTGAAAGATATTTAGGTTGCTTTTTATCTTTTTTTTCTTGCTATTATAAACATGCTGTGCACTATGAAAATTTGTTAACATTTATTTTTATTTTTGCACATACATGGTAAAGTTTGAGATATATAACAAAGAGTAGAATTACGGGGTCCCCAAAGTAGTCTGCCAAATTTTACATTAGCAGCATTAAGTTACTTCCTATCTTTGTCATCACTGGAATAATCAGACTTCTTTTTTTTTTTTTTTTTTTTTTTTTTTGTTGAGACGGAGTCTCACTCTGTCGCCCAGGCTGGAGTGCAGTGGCCGGATCTCAGCTCACTGAAAGCTCTGCCTCCTGGGTGCACGCCATTCTCCTGCCTCAGCCTCCCGAGTAGCTGGGACTACAGGCTTCTTAATGTTTGCCAATGTGATGGATGTGAAATGATATTGCTCTGCAGGTTTCCTTTTTGTTTGTTTACTAGTGAGGGTAAACATCTTTTTATATGTTTATTGGCTATTTACATTTCCTCATTGGTGAATTGCCCCTTTTATTTATTTATTTTTTGATCATTTTTCTACTGGGTTGCTTATTTTTTTCCTTACTGCTTTCAAAGATGTATATTTTTAAATTCTGGATACTATCCTTTATCAGCTGTATGCTTTGCAAATATCTTCTATTTGTGGTTTGTCTTTTTTCTTTCTTCTCCCACAGCACTTAAAAACAAAAAATCCCAACTTTCCTCATAGTACTTATTCCACTGAATATTAACTGTTTAATGCATGAAAACCATTAAATCATTAAAAAGTTTAATCTACTAGAGCGTGAGGTTCTGGAAGGCAAACTGTCTGTTATTCATGATTGAGGGCCTAGCACCGTGCCTTGTACATATTAGGGCCCACTTAATGCTTTTTTATTTTTTATTTTTTTGAGACAAGGTCTTGCTCTGTCACTCATGCTGGAGTGCAATGGCACAATCACAGCTCACTTCAGCCTGGACCTCTTGGGCTCAAGCAATCCTCCCACAGCTTCCTGAGCAGCTGGGACTATAGGCATGTGCAACCACATCCACCTATTTTTTTTTTCTTTGTAGAGACAGTGTCTCACTATATTGCCCAGGCTGTTCTCAAATTCTTGTGCTCAAGTGATCCTCCTGCCTCAGCCTCCCAAAGTGCCAGGATTACAGGTGTGAGCCACTGTGCCCTGCTGATTTTGATTTTTGAAATAGATAGGGCTTTTTTCCTCAGACAAAGCAAAAAGCAGTTGCTAGGGGCTAGTGCAGGTGTTTGCAAACCACAGCCCATGTGTCAAACTAGCCCACTATCTACTTTGTAAATAAAGCTTTATTGAAACGCAGCTATGATCATTTGCTTACATTTTGTCTGTGGCTGCTATCCTGCTGTAACAGCAGAGTTCAGTAGCTATGAGAGAAACCATATGGACCATAAGTCCAAATATATTTGCTATCCGGCCCTTTACAAAGGAAGGTTGCCATTCCTGGACTAGTAAGTAAAGGTGAATGCACAGAGAAGCATGCTACTATTTTCAATTTTGAAAAGTACATCTGATCTCTTACTGTCATTTTCTTAACATTGTCTTAACATTTACCAGCCTGCTTATTTTGCAGCTCCTTGCCTCATCCTATCTTAAAAAGAATGAGTAACAACATATATAGAATATTTGAAAATAACCCAAATTAATTTAGGCCCTAAATAATGCTGTCAGTCCCCAAATAATGTCATCATTCTATCTTGAATTCATGAATACAGAAATGAATCTTGTTTCATAAGAATGTGTACCAAAAATTGACTCCTGTATCATCAATTATTTACGGACAGAGGAGTGTGTTTGAATTTTTTTGTAACCCTGACTCCCACCCAATCTCATTCAGTGTTCTGCTCACTGAGGTCACTCTATAAATGTTGACTTGTGACTGCTGATATTGTAATGCATTATTTACCTGGTTGCGTTTTGTAAAAAATAATGGGGACAGACAGAGAGGGACTAGGATGTGGGTAGAGAGGTGTAGAGAAGGCAGAGACAGAGGGAAGCAGTGAGGAAAGATGACCCTAAAAGCATTTGCTAATTTACAACTTTTGGAGCTGCTGAAACTGCTTTCAAATTTTGCAGCGTGTGACATTTTTCCAATTTTTCCATGTTCCTGCTGCTGTTCCAGTACCACCGATAAGAAACCCTCAACTCTTGCTCTGTTCTGGAATAATGAGACTGGGAAAAAAAGATCTTTTTCATCTTTTCAACATTAAAAAGAAAAAAAACTAGTCAAAGCCCAACAATTCAACAAATATTACTCATGTCATTGGCAAGAAGAAAAGGAGACTTTTGAATTAAAAAAAAAAGGAAAAGACGCACACAGGAGGCATTGTTTGCATATCAGAAAAATTAATCTACATAGGAAAGTATAAGAGCCTGCAATTCAGAAAGCAAAGAATTAGGACAGCCCAGCTGAGAATAATTTTCTAGCCAGTTAATTTAATTGCATAAATCATTCCTTTGTTAGCAATAAAGAGATATAATTAAAATGAGATTGCCTCTAGTTTCTATTCTCTAGAAACTAAAGGAATTGATTTTGGGCAAAGCTTTCTTCCAAATACCAGATCGGCAAATTACATTTACCTTTTTAGAAAAGCTAAATTATTTTGCCGTAATATCATGGTGGGTTTAATTAATTATAGATCTGCCATATGATCTTAAAGAAATAATTTATTTAATGTCCTTAGAACAGAAGTTTGCAATCATGTGTGTATCCCTTTGGTAGATGGCGTGCAGATTTTTACTAACAGGTCAGAAGTTTAACAGGCAGCTGTCAGGAAAAATTTGAGGCAGCATAACGATTGTTTGGGGTTTTGGTTAGCTGTCCTTGTTTAAAATTAAAAAAGCCACTACTTAGTATTGCATAATTTAACTGAACTCATTTAGATTGACTTTATTCTAAAATTACTACTGGTAATTATTTGCTGTCTCTGAACCTTTGGGATTTAAAGAGCCTATAATTGTCTATTAAATCGAGGGAAATCAGATCAAAGAGGGATGCAAAAAGTCTCCTACTATAAAGCACAGGTCTTCTGATCAGTCAATTGTATGTCAGAGAGAATTGCAAGCTGCGACAGAGAAGTGGCTCATTTTTATGGTAATGAATCTGAATTTTAAAAAATGTACTGAACTACACTTGCTTGCTCTAGATTTTTGAAGTTCATTGGCATTACTTGGCAACAGAGATTTGTGCGGTGGTGGGAGGAATCCCACCAGCCTTCAGAGAGCTTGTGCTCAGAGAAAACCGTGCCCTGCACGATGGCTGCAGTTCTCATACAGCACCTGAGCTCAGAGGGGCAGGTGATGCTCTTCCCATTTCATGGATGTGATTGTAAAATGTCCAGATTCATTTTTGTACTAGACAAAATGTTTGGTGTGGCTGTTAGAGGTTTATATTTATCGACTTTTGAGAATGAAAAGTACACTTTTTCATTTATCCATATTCCTGAGGCTCATGAGAAGGCAGCCAAAAGAGAAAACTAGCTCAAAACTCAGAAGAAGTTAGGTCTTTCTGGCATGATTGCTGCTGTTCAGTAGGAGGATCTCTTACTAAAGGAGCTGGACAATAAGGACAGACACTTCCTAACTCCAAAATTGCTCCATAGGATGGAACAGATGGGTCTGACCTTCCTGTGCTTAAAAAGTCAGCAGAATATTCCAGTCTATATTGGGCAATAATTGCTCTGAACATCTTTTTGGTAGGTCCTGCTACAGCAGGGTCTAGCCCTTAGAGCCCCAAATCTCTGTAGACTATTCAACTAATGCCATTATATTCACTCTTACATTCTCTCTCTTGGCTCACTCTGTAAGCTCTTCAACTGTCTGGCTGGTCCTTCATTAACCCTTTTGGTGTGTCCAAAGGTGGCATTATTGCCTTCCCTTTACTTAATCCTGTGTGACTTGAGTAGGCTATTAGTACACCAAAAATAACTGAAAATTTATGCTGAGGTTAATCAACAAATGTCTTGATTTATTTGGAAAGGCTGGACTGGAAAAGTAATGTGAAAGGCAGAGTTAGTGTTAATATGTTGGCTTCAGCCAGAATTGTTAGACTCTAAATAACATCGCATTGTTAGGATTAGAAACAATTCCTTACCCCAGAGAAAATGCAACCTTATCACCTGGTTACTAATAACTTTTGCTAATTAATAATGCCAACCTTAGGCTATTTGGGTTCTGCTTCTACATACAGTTGGCACTTGAACAACAGGGGTCTGACCTGCATATATCTACTTACGTGCACATTTTCTTCTGCCTCTGCCACCACTGAGACAACAAGATCAGATCCTTCTCTTTATCCTCCTCCTCAGCCTACTTGGCATGAAGATGAGGATGAGGACCTTTATGATGATCCAATTCCACTTAATAAATAGTATATATTTTCTCTTCCTTATGATTTTCTTAAGAACATTTTCTTTTCTCTAGCCTACTTTACTCTAAGAATACAGTATATAATGTCTGCAACATACCAAATATGTGTCACGGCTATTTATGTTATGGGTAAGGCTTCTGGTCAACAGTAGGTTTTTAGTAGTTAAGTCTTGAGGGAGTCAAAAGTTAGACGTGGATTTTTAACTGTGTGGGGTGTTAGCTGCCCTAACCCTCATGTTGTCCAAAGGTCAACTGTGTTGTTTTTCTTATTGTTTTTCTTTATCCACATCCATCAGATGGAGATCTCAGCCAGCCCCACCAAAAACATGGTTTTGCTTGTACTTTCTATTCAATAAGTTTATTCATTGGTAGTGCAAATAATGTTATTAATTCATTGGATAAGTCAACAGATATCCCAAGATGTAATGCCCAGTCTCATGTATTTCAAATGCAATGCCTGACTTGAAGGTATATCTAGAAGTGTATGTTAGTGCTACCAGGGTAACAAGAACACTCAGGATCTCATGAATACTTGGTCTGTTTCTGGATCATCTCAAAATGTAGAAATTATCATATCCATTAACCTAGATTACAGGTAAGAGATCTTTGGGCTAGAGAAATTTAATGTCACATGTTTACCCAGCTACAGGGAACAAGTTATCAGCAGTTCCTTAAAGCAGTCTCTGGCTTTCCTACTTAGAACATAGATTCCTGTTCAGCTACCTGATCTGGGCTAGGAGGTAGTGAGCTGACATTTAGTTAAATTATTTTGTATCAATACCATATAATGCTTTTAGTACTGTAGTATTTGAAAACAGTTTCAAAATACCCGCCAGGTCACAAATATTTTATGAACCCTAGAGAGTTTTAAGGGCCTTATCCTTGTGAGTACTGGTAAGGATTAGTATAATTACTTGAAACTACCTGTCTGTGTCCTAGGGTTAGGAATTTGGCCTATAACCTTGTATCATCATCTTTTCTCCATAGGGACCATTTCCACCACCCTCTCTTCCATGTCCCACAGTATCCTTTACCTATCTCTTCATATACCATAGTGTGCTACTATTAAATTCCTATCTGAATGACTCTGCCATTGTCTGTGAGCTTCTTGGGCTCAGGAATAAAAGCCCATTCAATGTTTGATGCAGTGCCTGACACAAAGGTACTCAATTACTCTTTATTGTTGTTATTAATCAATATGCAGGGAAAATCCTCATATCCTTGTTATCCTATTCACATACTTGGCCTACTCTACACATTTCTTTTCTAGAGGTATGCTTAACGTGTTATACCTTGCCTAACGCAGGACCTGTTGCATGCTTGGTATTTAATAACTTTTGTAGGATGAAAGTCATCATGCACTAGACAGGTATTTTAACAACTGCCAGGAGATGTGTTTAGAGGATGTCTAGTGTGCATAATATCAACCATGGAAAACTGTCATACTCCTGAGCAGCCACAGTCTGGTTGTCCTTAGGGCTATATTCAAGGCTCTATTTTCATAATTCCCACTCTCCCTTGGCTTTAATTGTCTGCTCTTCTGATAACTCCCAAGTCCATCTATCCAACCCAGACTTTTCTTTAGAGTCCCAGACCCATGAATCTGTCTGCCTTCTGGGTACTCCAGTAGGGTATACTATAGGCACCTCAAACTCAATTCCTCTTAAATAGAACTCATCATTTTCATCTCCTCTTCAAAGCAAATATTACCACCAGCCCGCCCAGTTGCATGTGATAGAAAAGAAAAAAGCCTTCCCTCATCCCTCTTTCCCTTATCCTCCACAACAATTCAATCAACACACCTGTCAACTCTGTCTTCTATAATTGTTTGGCCCAATTGTTTTTCTCCATTCCTCAGACTCACCCACCAGATTCTGTTTTGTTCCTCTCCAATCCAGATTCTACAACAAAACCAAAATAATCACTATTTTAATAAAATATTACTCCATTGCCGAAAAGTCTCTACTATTTTCCCAGTGCCTTTAGGATAAAGCCTAAGCTCTTAACATGGCTTTCAAAGCTCTTGAGAACTTCCTTGTCTCATGACATTCTTGCCCTTCCAAACCTCAATTCGGCTGCTGCTTCTCAACATGCAGCCCTCACCACAATGTTACCTCCTCAAAGACATGTTCCCTGACTACCTTGGCTAAAGGCTAGCTAAAGCAGCCCTACCCCCAAACCACTCATTTGTATCTCATTACCTTATATTTTTAAAATGAACTTGTCAATACATGGGGTTATCTTATTAATACTTCCCTATTTGTTGTCTGTCTTCCTCTACCAGGATTTAAGCTCCTCCTCGGTGTATGTAATACTCAAAGCTGTACCTCCAGATTGTAGAGCAATGCTCGGCATATAGTAGGCACTCCATAGATATTTATGGATCTACTGAAGACTCCTTTATATTCTTTTCATTTCCACAATTATATCATCCTCTACATCTCTCCTTAGGGACCTTCGCGCGTGCTGTTTGATACATCCCTTTTCCACACTCTTTTAAGTTTACTAAATACTATTCAGCTTAAATATCATTTCTTCCAAAAAGTCTTTCCTAATCTCAGAGTCCCTCTGTGGCGTTCTCACATGTCAACTTGATCATTTTCTATCAACAACATTTGACACTGTTGGAATGGTTGTATAAATAGCTGTCTTCCACACTAGACTTCCACATTTTTTTGTTGTTCACAGTTATGTTCCCAGGGCCTAGTATCATGCTTAGCACATAACAGGCGCTCAATAATAATTTGTGGAGGAATGAATGGATGAAATGTGTTTCAGAAACAGTGTTTCTGTTCTGTGGGAAATTTATTTTCAAATCAGACTCTTAATAAATATTTCCTCCCCAAAAGGTGAGAAACACCCTCCTCTCACCCTGGTGTATATAGATCTGGTGGAGAAGAATGCTGATTGCACAGGCAGTGAGGACTAGAAAGCTGAGCTGTAGCACCAAGCAGACAAATAGCGAAGCTATTCCTAATGTGGTAAGTAATTAGCACACATTTGGCAGAGTGTATTGGAAGGAGCAAACCTCCTTAGCAGTATACTTGGAAAACACTCAGGACTTAAAGCTGAGAAAAAAACAAGGAGCAATTGCAAATAGATACTAAGAAAAATCTTTACATAGTAATAAAGACCTTGAAACATGGAAACATCATCCCAGAGAGATAAGTATGGGACAAGAACAGAATGTAATATGTGGCAGAATCTCCAAAATTAGGACTAGATGGAAGAAGAAAACTCTGGTTGTTTCTACAACTGAGATTATTTTTTCTCTTGTCTTAACCAATCTAGCAAAAATTTTTTTTCTAATTTTTTAATGAGGAAGAAATTGAAGATTAGTGTCCAAATTCTATTTTATGGTTGCTCTAGTTGATGTATAGGGGGTTCTTTCTAAGTTAGTTATATTTCTTAAAGTGAACATTTTCATTGGCAGTTCATATTTTTGTGTTTTTATAAAGTCCTGATTTTTTTAAACTCCTACTTCGGCCTCCCAAATTGTGGGGATTACAGGTGTGAGCCACCATGCTCAACTGTACATTTGGACTGGATAGCTGCCAGCAGTCAAAATGTTGGCTCTCAAATTTGTTAATTTGTA
Organism: Macaca fascicularis; assembly: GCF_037993035.2. NCBI lineage: Eukaryota > Metazoa > Chordata > Mammalia > Primates > Cercopithecidae > Macaca > Macaca fascicularis. Next base: position 21,218,288 of record NC_088375.1, read on the forward strand.
GTTTGGTCTAAAGAAATTTATTTCTCTCTGGGTATGCTACCTAAAATTCCATGGACTCATTTGGAAGATTGTGAAATTCATCAAATGACTTGCCCAGCCAAAGTGTACTAGGGTGTCCTCATGGAAGATAACCTACTTGGGGCTCAAGAAAACAGTTCTGCGTTTGTTCTGCCATAACTGAGCATGGTCCGGTCTTACCTCACGTCTGTATTCTCCCTTGCCTATTAGTAGTCCCATAGTGTCTCTAAAGAAGGACTTTGTGATCTTAGCAAAGCCTTAAAATTAGGGTTGCCTAATAAAATACAACAAATAAACAAATATAAGTTTAGGGCATTCTTATACTAAAAAGGTATTCACCATTTATCTGAAATTCAAATTTAACTGGGCATCCTGTAGTTTTTATTTGCTAAATCTAGCAATGCCAATTAAAATTAATTTATCATTAAAAGAAACAATTCCATTTCTCTCAGTTCTCTGCCCATCATCATTAAAAGCCAAAAGAAAAAAAGTTGCAGAAGGAAGTAAAAGGATTTTTTCACTGGTGTCAATTGCTTTTTCATGCAACATAAATGTTTAATTACTGAGACTTCTTTTTTCCTTCCTTCCTTCCTTCCTTCCTTCCTTCCTTCCTTCCTTCCTTCCTTCCTTTCTTTCTTTCTTCCTTTCTCTTTCTTTCTTCCTTTCTTTCTCTCTCTCTCTTTCTCTCTTCCTTTCCTTCTTTTCCTTCCTTCCCTTCCTTTCCTTCCTGCCTTTCCTGCCTTTCCTGCCTTTCCTTTCTTCCTTTCTTTCTTTCCTCTGTAACTCTTGCTCTTTCACCCAAAGTGGGAGTGCAGTGGCACAATCATGGCTCACTACAGGCTCAATCTCACCCTCTCGTGCTCAAGTGATCCTCCTGCCTTGGCCTTCCAAAGTGCTGGGATTACAGGCATGAGCTACCACACCCAACCTGAGACTTCTTAAAAATAGGAAAGGGTTGAGAATGTACTGGGAGAGGAGGCATTTTGAAGCCAGTGATTGGATTACCACACATTATCTTCTGTTGTTCATGTCTTCATTAACGTAGCAGTTAGTGTGTTTTGCTGCATTTATCTCCTTTGATAAAGTTAGGTGCTCATGAGATTGTGAACTCAATTCTCAGGAGTATAGGTTAACTTCTGGTTTAGAAGCCACAAACTACATTATATACCACAACACACTAGGGACAAATGGGGCCATTTGATTAAGTCATAAACAACCAGCTGATTGATTGGTTCAAGGAATTTAAATATCTAGGCATTCATTTTAATTAAGCACTTCATTGGAAAACACATAACATGGACTACAGTCACTAGAACTGTGACAGCTATATTGCAATTTTATAGCCCAAAATTTAATCAGCAGGTGCTGATTAATCCTGCTCTAAAAATCTTCCATAGCAAGGCAGTTGCTCAGATTCTCTATGCTTCGAAAGGGGAAGGAGGGATAGTTGATGCTGCTGAGAAAATAGATGGCCAACCTTTTACTTTTACTTTTGCTCCTTATTTTTCTGGGAGTTTTGATCTCAGCTATAAGCAAATTCCCCTCTTCAGCACCAGTGTTGACATGACCATAACAATATGTTTAAGACCATAAAAAGAATCCCATTTCAAAATTATCCAGCTCTGAGTTTCAAGGGCTAGGTTTCCATAGCTAACTTTCAGTCAGTAAAACGTAAGCTTACCCCCAGCACAACCCCCAGCCCTCCCCATTTCCTTTCAGTTCTCTCCCCTCAAATTGCACAGGTTTCTCTTCTGGACCCATTCTATATTTTCTCACAGCTCCTCTCTGGGTCATCTCTACCTGTCATTATTTTAGCTCTTTGATTTTACTAAACAATATGTTGTTTCTCACACGTATGCTTGTCCTAGAACGCCCTTATCTTCCTTGGCTTAGCAAAATCCTCCTTATACTTCTTTGAATGCCCAGACCAAATGTTATCCCCTCGAGAAGCTTTCTCCATCATCCACCTCAGACTATGCCAAATATCTCCTTCTGTGACCCCACAATTACTTTGATGTGTCTATATCACCAGGTTTATGTAGAGTGGGTAAAAATTTTTACATATTTATTTTTATCTACTTATAAAAATAAAGCTTGCTTATTTATAGAAAAGGTGAAAAACAGAAAAGTATACAAAACAAAAAATTATCAATAATTCTACCATTCAGAATACAATGTCAATATTTTAGTGTAATATCTTCTAAACTTTTCTCTATGCATGGTATGATTGCTTAATTACAAAAATTCCCCCAATTTTCCATCCCTGCCTGTATTCTTGCCACTTGATATGTGACCTTGAAGCTCCCTCTATCCAGAGATAGAATCTCTTCCTTCCACCCCTTTAGTTCTTGTCATGACTTAGTTTGGAAAATAGAATGTGGCGTAAGTGATGGTGTGCCTATTCTGAGCCTTGCACATTTCTGCTCTCTCTTGAAGCCCAGATACACTATGAGCACAACCCCAAGCTAGCCTGCTGAAGAATAGATCATTTGAAGAACAGATAAATCATCCAATCTGAGATCATTCTAGAGTAGCCCACTCCGAATTGCCATGCCAGCTAAAATCAAAGGTGCCCAAACAAGCCCAGCTGAGATAAACCTAGATGTAAAGAACTGCCCAGCTGAGCACAGCCTAAATTGCCTGCAGAATGATGAGTGAAATAAATGGCTTTTTGATTAATCATTAAGTTTTGGGGGAGAAGTAGTTCATTATGCAGCAATAGCTTACTAATGCACATACATTTTTACATAGCGAAGATTACACTGATAATAACAAGTTTGTACCTTCTTTACTTTTTTTTTTTGTATTTTTTGTAGAAATGGGGTCTCACTATGGTGCCCAGACTGGTCTTGAACGCCTGCGCTCAAGTGATCCTCCCTCCTTGAACTCCCAAAGTGCTAAGATTACAGGCATGAGCCTCTGTGCCTAGCCTCTCCTAATTTTTAAATCATAATTATATGATTAAAAAATTGTTGCCAAGTTTTATGTTTATCACTGCATGATGGTCTATCTTATGGATGTAGCATAAAGTTTTTACCATTTTTCTATTCTATATCTAGGTTGTTATAAAAAGTTATAATTTTAGAGAGCACAGTGTAATGGGCATATTTAAACTAGAAGTAGAATTATTGGGCCAATAGCGATAGAAACATTTTGAAGGTCTTTGATACATGTTGACAAATTCCTTTTCAGAAAGCTTACAAGTTTCTGCACTGTCACTGGTGCTGCCTCTGATGGCTTATCTCACGACAGTCTTGCTGCAGTTAAGTATTAATTTTAAATAAACTGTAAATTTTGTGGTAAAAAAATCACCATTCTAGTTTTTATTTTTTATAAGTTAAGTTTGACTGATGCTCTTTTCTTATTTTCTATTTGATATGGTTTGGTTGTGTTCCCACCCAAATCTCATCTTGAATTGTGGCTCCCATAATCCCATGTGTCATTGGGAGGTAATTGAATCACAAGGGTGGATTTTTCCCATGCTGTTCTCATGATAGTGAGTAAGTCTCATGAAATCTGATGGCTTTATAAAGAGCAGTTCCCCCGCACATACTCTCTTGCCTGCCGCCATGTAAGTTGTGACTTTGCTCCTCCTTGCCTTGTGCCATGATTGTGAGGCCTACCCAGCCATGTGGAACTGTGGGTTTATTAAACCTCTTTTTTTAAAAAAAATAAATTACCCAGTCTTGGGTATGTCTTTATTAGCAGGATAAGAACAGACTAATACACTATTTGTATTTATTCTTTTATGAGTGATCTCTTCATACACATTGTTAATTTTTCTTTTCCTCTTTTCAGTAGTTGTGTTTTGATTTGCATGTTCTCTATATTAATAGCATATATTACCAATAGTTACTATTTATTTAATGACTACTAAGAAGTAAGCACATCACATAAAGAATCTCTTCTAAATCTATGCAACAATTTTTTCAAGGTAAGTTCTAGTATTCTTTTTACAGATGAGAAAACTGAAGCCTAAAGAAGTTCAGTATCTTGTCCAAGGTTATACATGGAAGACTCAGGTTCCAGAGTCTGGCTCTTCCTTTTGGATACTGTTACTTCACTTTATCACAATTTTGCAAGAATTTTTTTTCCCTTACTTGTCAGTTACCATATTACAGAAAGATGATCTCTTCATAGGTTCACGTGTCTTTCCCACTAGCTAGATTGTAAACTTCTTATGGTTGAAATAAAATCGTTGTACCTCCTGCACCTTATATGGTGCCCAGACAAAATATATATTCCATAAATATTTGTCAAAGTGAATTATTTGCTCTCATGTTGATACCGATATCTTGGTGGCCAAATTCGTTGTCTGATGGGCTGCTATATACATTATGATGTTCTTTTCCCCCAATTAGATGTTATAAAATAAACAGGCCAATTACATTAGATCATCTTACTTTGTCGATTTATGTTTTCCACAAGTAGATAGCACTAATTCATGATTCGTAATCATGATTGAAAACAACTATCACTGGGTTCCATCATCCCCCCAAATGATAAGATCCTGGATAACCTGGGTAGAAAATTATTCACAGCACTGTCCAATCCTATTCTTCATTACTTGAATCTGGCCAAAAATATAGAAGTTGTTGGTGATCAGCCCAACTGTTTCTTGAAAAATAATTGTGGAAAAAAACTAAATTTAGTTACTGAAGTCAAGGTCCATGTACAACTTTCATGACCTTTCTTATATATTAGTCACTTTGAAAATAAGATCCAAAGTTGTGCTTAAGAGGAAATTAAGTTTACATAATAATACATTGAACTAGTGATTCATTTTAGAGTTTTAGATTTGAAAGTCTGCATTATCCTGTCTTAAAATTCACTGTAAATTGGCCCAGTTTTTAACTTTGTCACTTTTCTGAATGCCAGATTCTACCTGCTCCTTCTATGGAATAATAGGAATTCTATGGAATAATAAAAAAAGTTCTGATTAGATTCATAAAAGGAAATCTTTCCAATCTGCATGTGTTCTGTTCGTGGGTACAGTTATATCTCTTTGGAAACAGGAAGGATGATGCCCATATATATTTGCACAATGAAATAGCTACTAGGTTAACAAATGAGTTCTCATAGATGCTTACTAAAATTTGTGTGTATATGCTTTCTAAAGCAAACCAAAATTAAATAAGCAAGACTCTTTTCTTTCCTGGCGGGACCCCTAGCTGCCTTGGGGACAGACTGACAGAACTGCTAGCTTCAGCCGAGGGAAGAGTTGAAATCATCTGGAAATGCTGAGCGGTGCTTTTGCAGGAATGTGCAGCACCTGGCACTAGTATTTTAAAACCCTCTAGAGAGAGTCACCAGTGTTTTTAAAAGCTGAGCAACAACTTGCTGAGCTCCAAACTAGGTCAGTGAACATAGAAGGTGAAACTTCCTGTTAAGATGAGTTTCTCATTATTATTTAATAACAGTTTCAAAAGCAAGGTAGGCAGTGGGTCGGGGGGACATGCTGACAGTGAGGAATCCACTTTCTTAGACTCATACACACAGGATTTCTCAAACAAAAGAAGACCACCTGGCTTCAAAATTCTGACATCTGTTTAATAATACCCCAATAATTTTTCATTTATGTTTTACAGTAGAGGTTATCAACCACTATTTTAGTAGATTAAAAATTTCTAGCAAATATTTTTCTCTAAAAATTAATATTGGCTCAGAAACATGCAAATAGATAAGTAGCATAGCATAAGTAGCTTAAAAATATCCAAGTATCCAGATGTATGTGAATTTATTGTTTGATAAATCTAATTTTTCAAAATGTTAGGGAATAAATAGCGTGAATACCAGAGGCCATTTACCTATTTTGAGGGGGAGAAAAGCTGGATTCCTGTCTTATAGCCTGCATAAAAGTAAATGCCAAAATAACAGCAAAAATATTAGAATTATACAAATATTACGAAAGATCTTGTGTTCTATTCTTCGTTAGTCCCACACATTTTCTTACATTTATTTATTTCTGGTTACCATATGCATATTCAGTTGATGTGTATGAATAGGATATTCCTTTCAATTTAGCTTCTATCTGATTTGTTAATATCAAAGAAAGCTGTTTAATATTAATCTTGTATCCAGCCACTTTCTTAACTTCTTAATAATTCTAACAGTTGTTTTAAGTTTTGTTTTTTGCTTTTTTTTTCCTGCCGCCCAGGCTGGAGTACAGTGGCATGATCTCGGCTCACTGCAACCTCAGCCTCCCTGGTTCAAGTGATTTTCCTGCCTCAGCCTCCTGAGTAGCTGGGATTACAGGCATGTGCCTCCATGCCCAACTAATTTTCATATTTTCAGTAGAGATATGATCTCACCATGTTGGCCAGGCTGGTCTTGAACTCCTGACCTCAGATGATCCACCCTACTTGGCCTCCCAAAGTGCAGGAATTCCAGGCGTGAGCCACCACACCTGACCAGTTGTTTTAAGTTTTGATTGAATCTCTTTGATTAAATATGTGTATGCATATGCATATTCATGTATGTCTTTTGTTGGTTTTATTTAATTAGCCATAAACTCTAGAATTCTGTTTAACTAGTGATGACAGCAGGCATTTCTCCAGTTTCCATCTTCAAGTAAATATGGTCACTACTTCCACATGTAATTTTGTTTGTTACTAATTTTTATTTCAAACTCTTTATTGTTTTTAGGCATTTTTGTTCTATTATTATTTTACTTAGAATTTTATAAATTGTTTATTTTTATTAAATACATATTTTATAATTATTGTTCAATTTTTTTCTCTTTTAAGTAACATAAATAGATTAAAGGTAAAAATCTACTGAACAGTAGCTTTGCTTAGGTTAAATATTTAATAAAAATACATAAGTAATATTTATTGCTATTTTTGATTCAACCTAGCCTTTTTGGAATAAACCATACTTCATCATGATTAATTTTTTAAAATGTCTTGTATGACTCTTTGCTAATGCATTATTTGGATTTTTTGTATCTAAATTCATAAATGATATTGGTGTATAATTTCTGTTTGTGCTTGCTTTTTCCTTTTCTAATATAATTCTTTGATGTTTCCAATATCCTCCATTATTGGTCTTTTCAAATTTTCTGACTGATCTGGAATCAATTTTGATAATTTAAAATTTCCTGGAAATGTCTATTTCATCTATATTTTTCAAATTAATTGTTACACTGTGTATTTAAACTTTCTTAAAAATTTTTTTAGTTTTAACTATATTTGTAATTATAACATTTTTTCATTTCTGAATTTGCATATTTTTGCTCCTCCCTTTTTTGGTCTTTTATTTCCCCTTCAAATCAGTGTTTACATTTTTTTGTCAAGTTGTTACAACTTTGTCATCGTCTTTTGTTATTTTTTGGCTTAACTGCATCGTTCTTAAGAGAGTTTTCGAGTTCGTTTTCTTTGTGGTCAACTGCATGAATATATATTTGCCTTAGGTTATATACAAAGTTCTATATGTCCATTAAAACAAATGTATTATTTGTGTTAATTAAATTATTTCTGTATTTACTGATCATCTATTATGTTCTGGATGCTGCATGATGTGCCAAGTGTGCAGTGGCACAAAGACAGAGCATTCCTATTTACTGCTATATGACATTTATTGTATGGGATATACCACAGTTTGTTTATTCAGTCACTTCTTAATGAATATTTGGATTACTTCCAGTTTTTAGTATTATAAATAAAGTTTCTATGAACTTTTGTGTTTAAGTTTTTGTGTGGAAGTACGTTCTCATTCCTCTTGGGTAAATAATTAGAAGTGGAAAGCTTTAGTCTCATGGTAGCCATATTATATTAATCTTTATTGACAGCACAAAATTGAATTTGGACTTTGGAACTAAATGTGGATTTTGCCTTATAATAGGACAATGGAATCTTTACATATTCATGGATCCAACTGAGCTGTAAAGTCTCATATATGTTACTTTTTATGCTTTCTTATCGTTTTTCTACTTAAAATATGTTTTCCCTGATAATTTTCGCTTTTCTGTTGTATATTTTCCAGAATATGAATATATTACAGGGTAATAGTACCATCAAGAGGTTCTACAAAAAGTAGTTTCTGTCATTAAATAAATTGAGAAAGTGCTTCTTAGAGATTTACAATTCATACTCCTATTTTAAGGACTATGAGAAGTCCTGCTTAAAACTACTCAGTGATTTCCCCTTGCTTTTAGACCAAATTCCAAATTCTTAACACCAGCTCATGAACTCCTACACTCTGACCCCTACTAACCTCATGACACTCTGACTTGATTAGTTCAGTGAATGTACCAAGTTCCTTCCAGCTTCAGGACTTCACACAAATGATTCCTTCTGCCAGAGCTCTTTTCTCTATCTCCACACACCTGGATAATCTCTCATAATTCTTCTGGTTAACAAATTAAATATAATATCATTACAGAAACCTAGAATATAGATGAGGTCTACATTCTAAACTCTTAGAGCATCCTGTGCTTTTCTTCTGTAGCACTGGTTACAATGACAATTGCATAGTTACATGTGTAATAATTTGATTTATGGCTGTTTTTGTAGCTGGAATATAAACTCCATAAAAGTGGGAACTTGTCTGTCTTTCCAATAGTCACCATATCTGCCTGTTTTAGACAAATAGTAGACACTTCACTTCATAAATATGTATTGAATGAATCAAGAATCCAAGTAATTTTACTTAACCCTATATTTCCAAAGCTTATTTGACATATCTCTTCCTAATTATCTTGCAGAATTAGTATTCAGTCAATAATGCTCTTAGGAATGGAGCTCTGTGTGTGTGTGTGTGTGGCACTGGTAATTACCCTATTTACTCGCTTAATAAATTATTTATTGGGTGCTGCTATGTGCTAGGCACTGTTCAAGGCATTCTAGGCACTGGTAATTCAGCAGTTTCTAAGCCCAGATAGTTTACCTTTAGCAATATTCAGCCAATAAATATTCAAAAGTAAATAATATATTAGTAATGAGTGCTGTGAAGACAAAAAAAAAATAGATCAGGATAAGAAGATATGAAATGAAGGCTGAGCTTTAATTTAGAAAGGTGGTTAGAGAGGACCTCTCCCATAAGGTGACTTGTGAGTGAAGATCCAAAGATGAATAAGCTGTGCTTGCTGTCTACGGGAAAGAGCGTTCCTGATAGAGGAAAGAGAAATGACAAAGTGCCTGTGGTGGGAACATGTGTAGAGATCTGAGTGCAGTTATAGCAAGAGAACAAACAGGGAGAATGGTCGTACTTGAGGTCAGAGAAGGTGGAGAAGGGCACTGGGTTATGCAGGGATACAAAGGGCTTTGGAATAACTCTAAAGGATACGTGAAGACACTGAGCAGAGCAGGAATATAATGCATATTTTAGGAAGATTACTAGCTCTTGTGTGGGGAGCATCTGTAGGAGGAGGAAACTTTCTAGGACTGTCTTATAACAATCTAGGTAAACAAAGTAGACTAGGGTGTTAACAGCACAGGTGATGAGAGATGGTGAAATTCTGGATATATTAAATGTAAAGACACCAGGATTTGCTAATGGATTGTGCGTAGAAGACTGAGAGCTTAGACTGTGGATGGGGAAACCTAAGTTTGGTTTGATCATACTAAATTTGAGATGCCTATAAGAAACCCAAATGAAGATATGGATAAAAATCTATAAGTTTAAAGTCAGAGGAGATGTCAGTTCTAGAGATATAAATTTGGAAGTCAACAGCCTACTGATACTATTTAAACTAGGGACTGGATGAGATAATCGAATAAGTGAGTATAGATCAAAAAGAAAAAGAGTCTAAGGACTAAGCCTTTGGGACTTAAATGTTACATCATCTATAGTAGTTAAAATTCAAACCTCATCATATAAAAAGTAAAATGGACATCTTTTTTTTTTCCTCTATCTCCTGGATTTTTCATTGTATGAGAAATTTTCTCTTTTCATTCGTTTTTTGAAACATATCTTCAACAATTATTTAGATTGGTGTATGCTTCCAGCTTTTTCATCTTTATTATTTTATACTGATTCATCTATCAAGTAGTAGCACATGAATTAAAGTAAACACTTTCAGAATTGGTATTAGTCCTTTTATGTCTGTGAATATCTTTTTCTTAATATTTGAATTACAACTCCACTGAATATGGAATTCTTGAGTTACAGTGATTTTCTTTGTACTCAATAGTTACTGATCTATTATCTTCTAGTAGTTAATGTTAAAAGGAGAAGTCTGAGTCCATAGATATTTCTTACCCTTTGTAGTCAACAGTTTATGTGTTTGTTGGCTTTTTTTTACTTATTTGTAATTATTGATGTTTGTTTGTTTGTTTCTTTTCTTTCTTGTCTGACTAGATGCTCATGTTTTTTTTTTCCTCATAAAATTAAAAGTTTCCACGACATATTCAGGTCTTCATTTCTGTAACGTTTTCAGATTTTAGTATTAAAGTTGGACTTTCTCCATACAATTAATTATAGAACTTTCTATGTTTTTCATTGTTTCTTTATTATTTGTGTTTTTCTATGTTTATGCTATTGTTAAAGCTGTGTTATTTACCTTCAATATTGTTTAAATTATATTGAAGGTAAATAATGCAACTTTTACTATTTTCCAAACTCTTCTATGTTGTGCAGGCCTGTTTATATTCTCTGTTTCTTCTCAGGTCATTTTTATTAATTTATATCTTACTAGTAAATTGTATGTCTCTAGGTTTTTAAATGTGGCCCTGCAGAGTTGCATGTTGTATTATTTTCTAATTTTCAGAATTTCTTCCTTATCTATAATTATGTTTCCTTTTCCTTTTGTTTTTATACTTTTACTCTCTCTCTCACTTCACTCCTTAAACAGAATTGTGAAGAGTCTATTTAATACTTCTTTGAAATGAACAGTTTTTGGAGTTATTAATCTTTTCCAACATTTTTTGTTCTGACTAATTGTGACATGTATTTATTCATTCTCCTCTACTACTTTTTAAAAATCCTTTTGTTCCTTTATAACGTTCTTAAATTGAGTACTAAGCTCCTTTGTTTTTATTATCTATTTTTTAAGATAGACATTTTTATTTTTACTAAACCTTAAACATTTAAGTAACATTTATTAAAAATTTTTCTCTGAGTAGAAGTTTAGACATTTTCTATAGGTTAAAATATAAAGCACGCTCTTAATTGCCTTCTAGAGATTGTAATTTCAATTTTGAATCAATGGCTTTATAAGGATACTTTTCTTAATTTCTAATCAGCTGAGATTTTATGCCATCTTTTCTTTATTTGTAATTTTATTAAAATGAATGTACTCTATAAAATCTTTCCTTTAAGAATTGTTAAAATTTGTTTTATGACAGTCACATGGGAGATTTCTGTAAATATTCCATGGTCATATACAACGAATTTATATTTATTTTTTAAAGAGGTAAAATTCTCTCTCCCTTTCTTCATGCACACACATACACTTGCATATACACATATACACGTGCACACATACATATATGAGTGTTTATGAAACTTAATTTGTTGATTATAGCATGCTGTCTCCATACTCTTACATACTGTTGTTCACCAGATCTGTTCGATTATGTGCCTTTGATGCAAACAACCAATAGAAAAATAGATATAAGTTATGAACAGGCACTTTACAGAAAAGGGTCTCATAAAGCCAATACAAATACAGGGAAATATTTACCATCATTAGCATTAGGTGTGTGCAAACCATGAAAACAATGACCCACCATTTTATACCCATTTGATACACAAATTTTTTTAAAAGTCTACAATATTCAGTGTAAGACAATGTGGACAGAGAGAATCTTTATACAGTGCTCTACACTTTGAAAACTAGTCAGATATCATTTTCTAATGTTAGTCACCTATCCTATATGCCTAGATATATACCTAAGAAACACTCCATATCTACAGCAAGAGGCATGTATGAGAATGCTCATTACAGCACTGGTTAACAAAGTTAAAACCCTGTAAAATCCCAAAATTTCATCAATGAGAGAATGGGAGGATAACTATGGCTCAGTGGAATGTTATATTATAATAAAAATGAGCTACAGTAACATACAACAAGATGGATGAATCTTATTAATAAGATATTAATAAAAGGTAAATCTCCAAAGATTTTATACGTGAAATTCCTTTGTATAACGTTAAGAATTGTGTGTGTGTGTGTGTGTGTGTGATTTGAGAACATATAGATGGAAGGGAATTATATAAAAAAGGAAAGCAAGTGTGTGTTCTGTACAGGACTCCGGTGGTGGAAGGAAGTGGGGTAGAATAGGAGAGGGAGAGTATGGTTAGATATAGGTTATTGTTGCTCTTCTGTTTGTTTGGAGTAGGGTATCTCAGGTGTTTATGATGTAATGAAAAAACTACTGGATATAAAAATATCCAGCTAACTAAATAAAAGTAGGCTGTGAATGGATCAATGATGAGAAAGTATCATGAATGAGGGATTATGAATAATCTATTTTTGTGAACCTGAGGTCAAATAAAAAATAATAAATTGGGCTTTTTTTTTTTTTTTTAACATACACAGGGTCTCACTCTGTAGCCCAGGCTGGAGTGCAGTGGCATGATCATAGCTCACCGTAACCTCGAATCCTTAGGCTCAAGCAATCCTTTCACCTCAGCCTTGAGAGTAGCTAATACTACAGATATGCACCACCATGCCCAGCTAAGTTTTTGTTGTTTTTTTTTTCTTTTGAGACAGGGTCTCACTTTGTCACCCAGGCTGCAATGAAGTGCCACAATCACAACTCATTGCAGTCTTAACGTCCTGGATTAAAGTGATCCTCCTGCCTCAACCTCCCAAGTAGCCGGGACTACACCCTGCTGATTTTGTATTTTTTGTAGAGATGGGGTTTTGCTATGTTGGCCAGGCTGGTCTCAAACTCTGGGCTCAAGCAGTCCTCCCACCTTGGCCTCCCAAAGTGCTGGGATTACAGGCATGAGCCTCTGCGCCCAGCCTAATTTTTTTTTTTTTTTTTTTTTTTTTTTTTTAATACGGTTTTGTAGAGACGGGGCCTCCTCATGTTGCCTAGGTTGGTCACAAACATCTGGACTCAAGCAATTCTTCCACCTCAGCCTCCCAAAGTGTTGGGATTACAGACATGAGCCACTGTGCCCAATCTAAATTGGGCTTTTAAAAATCAACACACAATTTCTCTCTTTGATCTATCAATTAGCTTTAAACACTACCTGTCTGGTATTAGTATTCACACTAACTTTTCTGTTTGTGTTTGTCTGGTACCTCTTTGCTCCCTGCTCTATTTTCAGTGTTCTTTTATAAATCGTTTTAAATGTATCATAAAATGAACGCTTCCTAAACTTTAACACGCGCAAGACTGACCTGCATTTATTAAAAGTTTCTGTTCAGTGGGTCCGGGGTGGGACCTGGGATTTTGCATTTCTAGCAGGCTTCAGGGGATGCGAGTGTTGCTAGTTCCACACACTTCGAGTAACAAAGTCATAAAATACATATATCTGGTCTTTTCTTAACCAAGAAAGACTCAATCTATATTTTAGTAAGGGACTTTGGCACATTCACATTTAATGAAAACAATGCATATACTTAATTTTAGTGTTTCCATTCTACTTTATGTTTAATTTAGGGTTTCACATTTTTTATGCTAGTTGAATTGTCACTATTTATTCAGTTTTTCTCTTGTTTGGAAATTCTAAAACCATTTTCTATTCAACTTATGGTGTTTTTCTGTTTCTCAACACCTGCAATTTATTCCTTAAACAAGTATTTCATAAATGCCTACAATCATTTGTTATGTTTATGTACTATTCTTGGAAAACAAAATGCCAACTATTTCCTCCTTCCAAGGCACTCTCTTCATCCACTGATTTCCCTACCCCAATACAATGAGATCTTTAGGTTATATTTTCCTTTCCTCTTTTTCCCTACAATATAACATCTTTATAACTCATTCTTGCTTCTCCCACCTTTACAACCTCTAGGTATGGCTGAGGTAGCTGTCTTTAGGTTTTACACTACAGCATCTGCTTTCTGTTCTAAGAATTGTATCTGAACAGTGATGTTGCTGATTATCCATCAGTCTGTCATTATTCCTTTACATTCAATTACATATATTGCAAGGTGCCTGTCTCACTTCTCTTTCCTCTCCTTTTAATTTTCCCCTAGTTTAAGTTTTTCCTTAGGATTCAAAAGTTGTTTAAAGTCCTTTTTATTAATATTTTTTTCAGATGGGGTATATGAGTGACATATTTTCTAAATTCTTCTATATCTTCCTCTTATCCTGGTAGGTAGCTGATTACCATCTTGACTGGATATAGAATTCTTGGGTTGCATCTACTGAATTTCAAAATTCAAAACATATATTTCAACTTCAAGAAAGTGTTTGTGCTGTAATTTATTTTCCTTATGGGCTCACAGTGTAATAATGGTCATCATTATTTGGTTCAGATTGCCATCTCTCTCCTCAGGAGTTCTTTATTAGGGAGCCATCTGAGTGAGGTGCTTGGCTTGTTCTTCTACTCTTTAGACACAGTGTTTTGTTCCTTTCTCAGCTCATTGCTGCATTAGCTCTTGGGGCTCAGGTTCACCTGCCATGTACTGTCCATGGAATCAGTGTCAGTGATGAAGCAGAAATAGTAATGTCTGTCCTTGTGGGCCAGTGGTATAATGGCCAACAGGTCATCTCTCAATAATCTCACCTTCAAGGGCTGATGTTCTTTAAACTTAGATGCCAGACACTTCTGCAGCTTCTGGGGAGCTGGGGAGACCAGTCAACCCTACCAACACCCCTTGCTCATGTTTGTTCTGCTCTTTCTCTTGTGGATTCTCTCTACAAGACAACCTAGCTCAGTCTAGAAGGATTCTCAGGGCAAAGCCACTCTTAATTTGGCATGTGGAGCACACTGTAGTGCATAACAAGTAGTCAGGAACATACCAGATGCCTCTCTACTACTGACAAATTCCAGGCTCTTCAGCCTGGCATGGAAGGGCTTTCTCTTTTTTTTTTTTTTTGAGACGGAGTTTTGCTCTTGTTGCCCAGGCTGGAGTGCAGTGGCATGATCTCAGCTCACTGCAACCCCTGCCTTCTGGTTTCAAGTGATTCTCCTGCCTCAGCCTCCCAAATAGCTGGGATTACAGGAGCATACCACCACACCTGGCTAATTTTGTATTTTTAATAGAGACAGGGTTTCACCATGTTGGCCAGGGTGGTCTCGAACTCCTGACCTCAGGTGATCCACCCGCCTCAGCCTCCCAAAGTGCAGGGAGTACAGGCATGAGCCACTGTGCCAGGCCTCTCCTCTTACCTTTCTAATCTTAGCTGCTCTATTCCCTTTCCTCTCACGCACCCATCCGGAAAATTCACTCTTCTATGTCCATGCCCACAAATAAGTTTTGGCGCTCCTCCCTAGATTCTTCCTTCAGGCTGGCTGCCATATTCCTAACTATGATTGCTCCCTTCAGATTATTAGCAACATCATGGTCCCCACTACCCAGAGCTTGCTTCTAAGTTCTACGCATCATGGGTATTTGTCTAACCTGATAAGGAAAAGTCCTCTGATTACAATAAATTATGTCACACATCTAGATGTTCAGGGTTCTGCCATGATACCAGTCTTGAATAGAATTTTCCTATACCTTTCTGGAGGAGTGGTTCTGCCCGTATCTTCTGAATTAAAAGCCTGGAAAAGTGTTACAGGTATCGAACTACCATGTTAGACCTTAAGGAAAACGAAAGTCAATGTTATGTTTGAACAAACAAATCAACCCCTTCCCCTCTTTTCCATTTCTAAAGCAGTAACTAGTGGAATATAAATGTTTCTCTTTTCTTTTTCAACAGAAAGATCTGCATTGATCAGCATGGTAGAAAGTTATGGTTAAAATGATTTTAGAATAACAGACAATGCTAATTATCTGGAAAAATTCCTTGATTGGCTGATTAATTCATTCTTCCATCAATTGCATAAACACTGATTAACTGCTTTGGGTCAGCCTCAACTCTAGTAGCTTTGTTTTAACATTTATGTTCATTCTTTGGATCTAGTTCTTTGATTCGAACAATTAGTGGTGGTGGTATGATTTTTGCTCTTATCACTCAGACTTCATAACTCTTGCTGTTTTGTCACTCTTAATATTTATATGACATCTAGTGAGTGATTGATCTTCTATAGGACCCTATGGTCACTCACATTTGCTTATCACTAGCACATAGGGGGCAATCCACAGATTTATGACTGCCAATAAAAGTTGTTACCAAAAGTACCATTTCTTTTTTTTCCTATGTGCTAATTTCTAATAACTCTTGTGCAGGAGAGCAATTACTGACAAAAGTCAGCCTCTGTTAATAGAGTTTATCACACTTCATCATATATCCTTTGTCGTTGGAAGCATTTTGACAAGCCCAGGGTTAATTAAAACCAAGAAGACAATAAAATACACCTAATCAAACATAACAGGTACAGAAATCAATTAGCAGATTTATAGTACTTTGGAGGTTTCCATAATGTATAAAATTCAAAGAAACTATCGTTTCCATTTCCTCAAGACAGTGTAATTAAATTTCTAATTGAAACTATTTTTCAGTAGGTAACGTACAGTCCGCCCAAGTTTGATTTGCATTAAAGTGGGGTCTACAGAGGTTGAAAGAGCCTAGGAAATTAAAAAGATCATTGAGTCATTTCCATTATTGTTATTTTGTCTATCTGAAAGTTGGGGGAAAGTTATACAGTATAAAAAGGAAGAGAAAGGAAAAGTGGTGCTTTGCATGATAAAAAGAATAAGTGAAGTCTTCTTATATATCAAGGATCTCTGTTGTTACTCATTGCCAAAAAAAAAAAAATCACCAAGGGAGAGTGAACATCTCAAATAACTCTCATGTAATGCACTAGTTTTGTCAGCATTGTTAAACAATTCATCTGGCTTATTTTCTCAACTTGACAGATTCTTTTGACTGGATTGATTGCAATGATCCATTGCTTTGGTTTCATGGAGATGTGGCCTTAAATAAGCCATGTCTTTTTGAAGTTTTATTCCCCGTCCAGCTAAGTGAAATGTGACGCCAGTCACCATGCGGGGAACACATTGTCTCAGTGGAGAATGGGTGAGGATCTATATGGTCTAGTGTCTGAAAGGCTGTGTTCACTCCCCTTGTGGACTGGTTGACCAATGGGCATTTTCCTGTCTGCCTGAGGGTTTCTTCTTTAAATACTTGGCTACCTCTGCCTGATACATTCTAGATTATCAATAAAATATCTTAATGCTATTTAAACATATAAATGATCATATTCTTCACCTTCCACCTGAAATTATTATTATTATTATTATTATTTTTTTTGAGATGGAGTTTCACTCTTGTTGCCCAAGCTGGGGTACAGTGGCGCAATCTCGTTTCACTGCAGTATCTATCTCTCAGGTTCAAGTGATTCTCCTGCCTCGGCCTCCCAAGTAGCTGGGATTACAGGCGCCTGCCACCACGCCCGGCTAATTTTTTTGTATTTTTGGTAGAGATGGGGTTTCATCATGTTGTCCAGGCTGGTCTCAAACTCCTAACCTCAGGTGATCCACCTGCCTCAGCCTCCCAAAGTGCTGGGATTACAGGCATGAGCCACCAGGCCCAGCAATTATTCTTTTTTTTGACATTTCTGTGCCATCGACATTTAATTTAAATATAGTTTTGTTGCTTTGAACTTTTTTCGTTTTGCCTTTAATGATCACCCCCAAATGTAATTATTATCAACAACAAAATAACTTATATTTGTTTCCTGAACTGAGAATTAAATTCCACCCATTATTAGGTTTTTACTTTTTCTATTTGTTTTGTTTTTTAGAGACTAGGACTTGCTCTGTTGCCCAGGCTGAAATGCAGTGCTATGACCATAACTCACTGTAACCTCAAACTCCTGGGCTCAAGCAATTTTCCCACCTCAGCCTCCTAAATAGCTAGGACTATGTGTATGTGCCACCATGCCTGGGTAATTTTTTTTTTTAATTTTTGTAGAGCAGGGGATCTTGCTATGTTGCCTAGGCTGATTTTGAACTCCTGGGCTCAAGTGATCCTTCTGCCTTGGCTTCCCAAAGTGCTGGGATTACAGACGTAAGCCATAATGCCTAGCCAGGGTTTTACTTTTAAGCTGTGAACAAACCAAAATGTATTACTCCTTTCATAAAATGATTGCTATAGAACAAACTGCAAGGTCAAAATTAGGTTTTAGATATTTATTTTGGTCTATGGTACTGACTGTGAGTCTGTGCCCATATAATGCTAATAGAAGCCATATACCTTGAACAATTTCATGGAAAAACATCAACCAAAACATTGTTGGAATTCACATAGACAACTGTGATAATATGTTTATTTTTTGTTGTTGTTGTTAAATGCTAAGATATGCTGATGGCAAAGTAAAACAAATATTCAAATGTGTGTAAGTCAATATTTAGTCAAGACAGGTGTGATGATGTTAACATAAACCTGACGTCATGCTTTTTCTTTTTCCCTAATGATATCTGTTTTCTGGCCAATTCATTGTTTTAAATAACTTCATTTGAGTGTTAATGGCTGTTAAATGAATATGAAAGAGTTAGGCAATAAATTAGTGGTGGCTGGTTCATACTGCATGTCCCTAGGTTAATGATGGAGCTCTTATCTGGACTTACTCTGTTGTTGGTCAGTGGAAGATGCATCAGAAACAAAAAGGTTTTACGTCTAAGCTATCTTTGTTGCTTTCCTATATCTCAAACCCTCCTTTCTCAATTCTTTATTAGCTCTTCTCCCTTTTTCCACTCCTTCTTGTGAATATATGTATATAGATAGATATTTTAACACTTTTATTTATCAAAATGTGAGACTCGAATATAGGCAACACAAAATAAATGTCATCAGAACAGACTTTTTACAGGAGAAACAATGACTAGTTATCCTAACTACTTCATAAATCAATGTATGAATATGACATTTAACATAAACATAACGGAAGTTAGCATAAAACCATTAACAATTGTTCTCTTCATGCAGTGAAGGATCCTGGTTGTTTTACTGCAAATGGTTTAGAAGACAAAACATAAAACAGCAGTAATAAACACAAGAACTGAACATATTCACACAGGCAAATGATGTTTTTATTTTTGAATTATTTTTCAGAACTTTGAAAATTAATACCAGGAAATACTTTTTTAAATTTATAACAGCATCAAAAATAATAAAGCACTTACAGATAAATTTAACAAGGAAGTACAAAACATGTATACCAAGAACTATGAAACATTGTTCAGCAAAATTAAACAAAATTTAGGTAAATTGAAGGACATACTGTGTTCGTGAAGTTGAAAACAGTATTGTTTAGATGGTGATATTTCCTCCTCTTAAGTTGACATATTTATTCTTACATTTTCATGCTTTTATGTATGATATGAGAATGTGAATATTTAAGACACAGTACTCTACTCATTTTCCTACACTTTCTTCATCTGAGAATTCTCCTGTTCTGTAGTGTCAACAAACTTCAATTTGCAAATAACAAATCTCTATTTACTGTTGAGTCCTTTCTCTTAGGCTTTGATTTTGCTGTGTACTACTGGCTGCCTATAAGACTTTCCACTTTTAGTATTCTCTGAAACCCCAAATGAACATCCTCTTCCCAGCTCTTCTTCTGTTAGTGGTGCCACCATATTCCAAGTCAATGGTAAAGTGGTTTAATTCTAAAATAAATAGACAAAAATGTATAATAGTTCAGACTCGATTGAATACATAGTACAAGGTGAGAGAAGTCTGCAGGGTGACCCTCCCCGTCCATGGAGGATTGCATGCAGGAGATTCTGTAGTTCAGATCTTGAAGTGCTGCATAATCTCTGCTCTCTTATGTTGGCTGAATCTCAGTGTCATGGTCACACATATCTCAAGGGAAGATGGGAAATATGGTCTATCACTTTGTCCAGGAAAAAAACAAAACAAAACAAAACCAGAAGTGGGTGTTGATGTATAGCCATCAATCTCTGCCACGACCACCTAAATTTAAAACTATAGTTTCAACTCTGTCTTATCCCCCATATCAGGTAAAAATCCTAGACCAAATGCTGTTATATTTTCAAAGCATAGCTTATTGAATCTTCCCTCTGGTCCTGATACTACCACATAGTCCAGGTCCTCATCCCTTCATATCCGGATTACTGCATTAGCTTTCTAAGTGATTTCCCGAATTTCAAAACCTCTTCTGCTCCAATCCACCCTACAAAATCCTCTTCGCACTCACTTTCCTTATGTACAGCTTTCATTTTTTATGTCACAGATTGAAACCTTCAACAGCTCTCTTTTCTAACATATCAAGTCTAATTTCTCCTGCTTGGTTTTTAACAATGGATATAATTTTATAACTTTTTCTTACTTCAGCCAACTTTGATCTACCTCTGGAAGTTTCTGCCATGTGTTTCTGTATCACTCAATGTAGATATAAATATTAACTGTTTTGTGTTGTTAAATTTTACTTTATGTGCTTTAGAGTTCTCTTCCTTACTATGTTGTGAGCTCTTTGAGAAAAGAGATGATGTCTTTTATTTGGTTCCCCATGTAATCTAGCACATTGCTCAGTGCATGCAAAGTTGGTATTCAATAAATACTTGTGCTAAATCGTCTAGCTGTGTGAAGAAATTAGTCATGACACTGATTTTATTAAAGGTGTCAGCTATATTGGCAAATCTTTGTTACAAACTGCCATTTATTTATGGAAATCTATGCTTAATTATAATTAGTGCCAAAGTATCTCAACACAAGCAGATATAAACTAGAGACATTTAAAAGCCTGGGGAAACTAATTTCAAGTAGTCTTTTTTCCCATTAACTCAACTAACAATTTAATTCTGATCCATGTCCGGAAAAGGCTCATACTCCAGAAGGAAGGCTAGGATACATACAAATTGTGGTAGGCAGAATTCTAAAATGGTCCCAAAGATTTCTGCCACCTGGGATACATGCTCTGCATAATCCCTACCTGTGAGTGTGAATGGGACCTGTAAATATGATGAAATATCACTTCCATAATTATGTTACGTTACAAAGTGAAAGGGAATTATGGGTGTAATGAAATTCTCTGATCAGTTGATTTTGAGTTAATCAAATGAATGATTATCTTTGGTGGGTCTGACCTAGTCAGGTGAGCCCTTAAAAGAGAAAATGAATAGCTTTCCTGTGGGCCAGGAAACATGCAAATGCTACGTTGTAATCTCACTATGGAGGAAGTCTTGTGACTAGGATCTGAGGGCAGATCCAAAGAGCTAAGAAAGCTCCAATGAGAAAGTGGGGACCTCAGTCCTATGACAGTAAGTAATTTAATTCTGTTGCCAAACAGTGTGAGCTTGGAGGAGGATACTGAGGACCAGAGGACAATGTGGCCCAACTGACACCTTGATCTTAGATTTGAGAAACACTGAGTACTTTGTTACTTCATGCTCATATCTGTAAGATAACAAATGAGTATTGTTTTAATCCACTAAGTTTGTGGTAACACGTTGTACAGCTATTGGAAATTAATACACATATTTCTTACAATATGTTATTTAATTGCTATGATGAACTGTTATAAATGAATTTAATCATGTTGAGATTCTATAAATTTTAATTTTAAGACTTGAATTAGTTCCAATATAAAAACTCATATCAGACAAAAATCCTTTTGGACTTGAAAGTACCAATGTCATTTACTTTCATTTTCTTGACCTTGAGTCAGTTAACTTCTGACCTAACTCAATGAAGCATAGGTTGGCATTCCCTAGTCTATTTTCAAAGACTTCTACAAAAGATGATTTCACCCAATTATCAGTGTTTTATTAGGTGGTCACCCCTTCTTTACTCTTCTCTATCCTAGCATGCATATCATGCTGACTTAACATCATTTTCTGGATAGCGCACTAGATTAAATATTCCAAGAATCTTTGGAGGAGAGCCAAAGTATTCTTTTTGCTCTTTAGAAGGAAAATGGTTTAAAGGAAGTTGCTGCTTAGCAAAGCCATTACTCTATTGCAGAGCAGGCATGTTTCCAAAGTACATTAACAATGCTAATGAGAAAACTAGCCCTGGAATGAAAAAAAAGGGGAAATGAAGAAGTCATTTCATCATCAGATGTATTCTGGTGAGGTAGAGAAAGCCTAGAGTATGACTCAAGAGATGTGGCCTCTATTGACTGAAAGTCCTTGTAGAGCTCTCTATGTCTCAGTTTTTTTTTCTCTTCTCTCTCTCTTTTTTTTTTCTTTTTTTTTCTTTTTTTGAGACAGGGTCTCGCTCTGTCACCCACGCTGGAGTGCAGTGGCATAAGCGTGGCTCACTGCAGCCTTTACCTCCCATACTCAAGTGATCCCCCTGCCTCAGCCTCCCAAGTAACTGGAACAACAAGTACATACCACCACACCCAGCTAATTTTTTTTTTTTTTATTTTTTGTAGAAACAGAATCTTGACAATTTGGCCAGGGTGCTCTTGAACTCCTGAGCTCAAATGATCTGCCAGCCTAGCCTCCCAAAGTGTTACAATTATAGGTGTGAACCACTGCGCCTGGCTTCAACTTTTAAAATCAATAATGTGGGAGCATGAACTACATAATCTCTGGGTTCCCTTCCAACTTTAAGATCAATAATTCACCTATCCAATGATAAAATGGGGAGGATAAATGTGGGATCTTAGTGGAAAGCATAGAATACTTAAAGTCTGTGTAAGGATATGAGAGAGGAAATATTTTTCCCTGAAGATCAGTCTCCATGTGAAGGCGAACACTCAGTTGTCTTCCGCACATCACCACTCTATGGCTTTCCATTGTTGAAATTTATAATCTCAAATGCAGCACCCTCCCTGCCCACCTCCTCTGGCCTTTTCCATTCCTCCATTCATCATTTTCTTATATATTCTCTATCTCCTTCCCAGCTGAATTCTTCACTCTTTTAAAAATACATCCTATCCTTTCCCATCTGTGCTTGGCTTTTGTGGTACTCACAGCTGGATTGTTCTACCTTCCATTTTCACCTGACAAATCCTGTTCAGGCTTTAAGCTCTAACTCAAAAACTACCTTCTCTATAAAGCTTTCCTTCCTGGTACTTCTCTCCTAGAAGTGACTGAGCTGTTCTTCTTTGGAACTTCCTTGCTATGCATCCTCCTTTAAGCATAAGTCTTTATCTACCTTATATGTTATTTGTGCATATCTCATTCCTCATACTGCGAACAGAGATGTTATAGGAAACTGAACTGAGTAGTTCCTGAGTTTAGACTATAACCTGAAGGACATGTTATATTAGCTTGCTTACCTAACATCTTCTCTTCTTGTAATTCTTTTTCCTGTTACTAGAGTGCAGCAAAGTAAAAAGGTAGTTTCCTGATAGCGTATATTCTCAGGAGTCCTTCCTGCAGAATATTCATGGTGATAAGATTCAGGAGAGCAAGTGCTATGAAATTAGCTATGCTCTTTCGTAGGAGTCTTGCATGAGCTTGATGGTTGGCCAAAGCAACAAAGGCTGAGGGAGACAAATTGATTTGGTGGGAGTCACATGTCTAATTAGGGGCTCCAGCACAGTAGGTTTTGTTCCCTCTCCTCTCTAATACACACTGCTTCAGGGCCCACCCCTCAAAATTGCTTAAGGCTGCTATGATCCCTGAGGCAAAAGTATCTTCTGAATGAAGAAAACACTGATTTGATTTGCTTCTTCACAAGTTTTACTCCCAGATGGTGCCTCCAGACTCACAGAATCTCAATAACATTTTATTTCCTTTCAGGCCACGGCTGATTTGCAGTGCTTTTCCATTTATAATTTTCAAGCTGAATACCTTTATGACTTTTCTGTTTCCTTTTTCTTTCAACTTGGAGCTGGAATTAAACTTAAGAATTTAGAAAAAATAGTTGTAAGCCGTTAAGGGGAGATTGTAAAGATGTACGAACAAAAGGTCTGAAGAAGGAAAGAACAAAGAAGAAAATTGGAGGCGTTGGAAGAAAAGTGGGGAATCTGGCCAACATTACTCAGTACTACATGAGCCAGAGCTGAGCTAACTACTTGTCTATGATGCCTCATTTCATCTTATGACAGACCAGAAAAATTAAATCATATGTCCAAGATCCCATAATAAACAAATTCTGGAAAAGGGCTTTGGATGGAAGACTGTTTAACCTCAGGACCTATACTCTTTTAACCACAACTTGCTGGGGGGATGCTGAATAACACGAAGGCTGAATGCAGATCAAGTAAGAGACTGATTGGAAGGCAGAGGGAGATGAACAGGTTTATCTTCTTATTCTCTCAGTTAGAACAGAGTGCCTGAGCTGAGAGCACATTGAAGCATCCTCTAACTTCCAGCTTGTGTGCTGAAAACCTAGAGAAAAACAACCCGTGAGGCTTCCAGGAATTTAATTCAGATGACATGCTTCTTTCTTTCCATTTTCTTTGGTTTTCATGAGCCTCTAAGCAGTTGTACTGGTCCCAAAGTTCTGTTTCAAGTACCCTCCTCTTCCCCTCTTGCTTCCCTCCCCACCAAGGATGACACTTTTACTTCTGAAAACCTTAAGCGGCAATCTACTCCAATTGGGTCATTGAGGTCAGAGTTCCTAGACTAAAAGATAATGAAGAGAGATGTCTCAGCAGAAAATAAGGACTGGAGTCAACCCTGAGCCTCATTTACTTGGGTGATAATCTCAGGTTCCTGATGTCCTCATAATACACACACCACACTCATCCCAGCATTACTTAGCTGCCAGAAGTTTAAACTATGAGATTATTATTATTATTTTCCACTTTCTGGGATCAGAAGAATAAGAGGTAAAGAAAGACAATGGTAGTTTTATTTGTTCATTTATTTATTCACTCAACATCTCTGCTATGTTGTGGGGGAAATACAGATGCAGAATGTCCACAGTTTCCACTTTTGAGGAGATTATAGTGCTGGAGACACTGACCCAAGATTTGAGAGTAATAAGGTAGATTTAAGGCAGTGGAATGATTATGGACAAGTACCTAAATAAAGTGCAGAAAATAGGTATTAAAAATTATCACGAAGAAAAGAGGGTAGAATGGGTTAAATGAGAGGCAAAATTAGGTGGTTGAAGGAGCACAGAGAGGCGCTTACTTGGACACCAGAATGGGGCTGTCGGGTGGGTGTCCCTGGAGCCTCGGTGACATTTGCCTGAGAGCTGACTTCAACGAATGAAACAGAGGGGAATAATTAAGAGGTGGTGTCCAGAGACAAAACCAAAGGCAGAGGAAGTCAGGCTGTCTACCCAGTGATTGGAGAGGGATGCATGGAAGGGAGTCACCATGGCGACTGGACCAAGGGCTGATGGTCCTTCTCAGAGGCAGCCTAGTGAGGTGTTCAAGCAGGTTCTGAAGCCAGGTTTACTGGCTTTCAATCCGGACTTCATGGCTTACTCTCTGAGAGACCCAGAGACAGTTACTTCAACTTTTTGTTTTACAATTTCTTCATGTTTAAAATATCATTGATTATTATGGTACCCACCTACGATACCATACCATCCTAGGAGTAGATTGTACAATTGAGTTAGTGTGGGTAAAGTGCTATGAATAGTTCCTGGCACATTGTAAGTGGTTAAAAACTGCTATTTATTATTAGTTATTAGTAGTTAAGGACACTTCTCTAAATTCAATTTGGGCTACTAGTTAAATTTTGAGAATGACTTTCAATTCTGATCCTTACCAATCTCTTTGTCAACAGGCACTGCCATTCCTTAGCCCATTCCAGACAGAGCAGAAAAGAGAAAA
This sequence comes from Macaca fascicularis, assembly GCF_037993035.2. Taxonomy (NCBI): domain Eukaryota; kingdom Metazoa; phylum Chordata; class Mammalia; order Primates; family Cercopithecidae; genus Macaca; species Macaca fascicularis. The sequence continues at coordinate 21,243,968 of NC_088375.1, forward strand.
GAAGAAATAAAGCAAAAGAAACAAGAGGGAGTAAAAGAAGCTCCCATGGTTTTTCTCTGAGAATTTCACTGGGGATCTAATTTTAAAGACGTGAAGTTTGAAGAAAGAATACATAATTTCAACCATTTTGTTAAATGAAATTTGTTGGCTCTATAAAAACGCTTCTGTTTTGGTGATGTCCTCCAGTTTTCCCTGGTTTTCCTCATGAAGAATAATAATTCTGTTCTGTCCTCTCCATCCCAGACTCTAAATATTCTTTTTTGTTTTCTTTTCCATGAAAGCAAAACTCCTAGGCTACATCCCGTGCAACTCCAGCAATGTGAGCAAGCTTTTGTTCCCCGTATTGGCAGCATTTCCCCATCGTTTGTCCCCCTGCCTGTCTGCAGGTCTCGGAGTGGCTCTGCTGTCGGAGATTGCAGGGAGTTGGTGGATTGGAGCCATGAAGCTTCTTTTATGAGCCAAGTGCAGAGAAAGGAGCTTTTCATACGCTCCAGCCTGCAGTCAGGTACTCCCTGGTGGGCTCCTCACAAAGCCTAGGCCCTGGAGCTCTTCCCTGGAGTTTGCATTTGTTTCCTTATAGGGCACATTCCTGGCGATGGGTAGGAGGAAATGGCAGCCCAAATAAGAGGCAGCCCTCTGCAGCCACTCTGGGCTGGTTCCCTGCTCAGCCCATAGAAGTCACTGGTTTGACCCATTCCTCCCTAAAGCCAGTCTGAGTTCTTTATTAGTGAGCATGAAAAATGCTTCAATCATAGCACCAGATGGTACCCAAACCAATTTGGATTGTCAGCTGAGGCCTACTCATTTCCAAGGACTTGGTCTAACATCAGTGTTATTTCCCTCAGTGCCCATCCAGCCCTAAGAGATGATCTTGCTCAGATGATTTTGATGAGAAATAATATTTTACTCTACACAGGACCACAGTCATTACTTCTTTCCGTCTTTATTAATTCATTCAACAAGCTTTTATTGAGTGCCTGCTGTGTGCACTAAGCATTTTAGGGCATACCAAAGAGAAATTTATTTCTGTTCAATAGATATTTGCTGAGAATCTACTATGTATGTGGCAAGCATTACACTAGATAATGGACATATTAAGTCACTAAGAACAGGTACTCATAGATGTAGAGAGATGAAGCGTGCAGTTACACAACAGGTACTGGGAAAGGCAAGTAACCCAATGTCCTGCATTACCCTCTTTCAATTTTGCTACTTGGACTATAAACAAAATTTAAGTTGGTACTCTATTCTCTCAAGCTTCAGGAAAAGAATTTGCCAATAACATTAATATACCACTTATGCAGGAAGGATGCAAGAGAGAGTCACTGATTCAGTTCTCTTCTACCTTACCACTCAGAGTGGTCCATGCACTATCAATGATGGCATCTCCTGGGAGCTTGTTAGAAATTCAGGTCCCACTCCAGACCTGATGGATTAGAATCTGTAGTTTTAATGAGATCCACAGGTGATTTATCTGCCCGGGGAAGTACTGCTCTGCTAGTTATTTGTGTCTGAGGTATTCCAACAATGATGGTGAGCTCAGTGAAAGATCACCACGTTTATTTTTTCAGTGAATATTTATTGAGACCAACAACTCAGTATCTGCTAGTTACATAATCTCTTTATTTTTTAAAGTGCAGGCCATTCCTTACACATGAGTCATTGAGTTTTGGACTTCGTCAACTTGACATGATTGCCACTGTTGATTGGACAGAGATCCAGATTTAAACCAAAAACAGCCATTGATGAGCCAGTGACCTTCACAGTATTCTGACCAGAAAACTCTCTGAAGCACGGTTGCATTGTATTGCATACGTAACTTAGTCAGAGGCATTTTCCTAGGGAATTCAAAAACTCGATAGGATTGATGTTCACCGTAGGTAAAGTTAGAGAAACTTAAAAAGAAGCAAGCAGGAACCATCAGGTTGAGAGTACACAGAGAATAGGAGAAAAATGTCCAGGTCCATATCACTGTTGTGTGTGTGTGTGTGTGTGTGTCTGTGTGTGTGTGTGACCGAGTCTCACTCTATTGCCCAGGCTGGAGTGCAGTGGCATGATCTTGGGTCACTGCAACCTCTGCCTCATGGGTTCAAGTGATTCTTGTGCTGCAGCCTCCCGAGTAGCTGGGATTACAGGCGCCTGCCACCATACCCGGCTAATTTTCGTATTTTTAGTAGAGACGGGCTTTCACCATGTTGGCCAGGATGGTCTGGAGCTCCTGACCTTAGGTGATCTGCCCACCTCAGCCTCCCGAAGTCCTGGGATTATAGGCATGAGCCACTGTGCCAGGCAAGTATAAGCATTTTTAAGGGTTCACTTAGAAAAGCACTGAGAACTTCATGTACATGTCACCATTAGTCCTCAGAGCACCACTGAAAGGCAAATGTTCCAAATGGATGTTTTCAGTGGGCGATGTAGACTCAGAAAAGAGAAGTAATTTGCCTGTGATCTCTCAACTGTAGAAACATCAGAATTTGAACCCAGCTCTAACACGTTTGAAAGCCCAGACATGCATTTTTTCATGTTATCTTCCTTCAGCCTATTGCCTGTGTTGTGTTGTTGTTGTTGTTGTTTTTCCAGTCCTTTTCATGAGTGTTCTGGGGCCACTCAGATTCCAGGGCAAAATTATGGGCACAATTTGCTCTCCAGAGTGACATAAAGGAAGTGGTTCAGTGCCCTTGGAAGGTTCAGGAGAGCTGCTTCTGCACCCACCACCATAGGAAGGTGCTGGGGGAACTATGAGATGAATCCTGGCTTTCTTCCTTCCTTTAAAGAGCTTATAATCTTTTTGATGAAAAGAAGTCTGAAGTATTTTTTTTAAAAATGATTATGTAAGTTAGTGTGTATGAGGACAGAAACTTAAGGCAGGTGGCAGAATTTTAGTGAGGCCTTAGAAAGACTTGAGATACATGAAGAGGAGGGGCCATGCCAGTCTGGGGCTACAGTGCAAGCAAAGGCAGGAAAGAATTTGTTGCAGTATGAGATGGAAAAGTAAATCATCTGCTCCCATTTCTCAAGCATCTACTTCAGGCTCAGTGAATGCATGCTATATGAAGAATGTATGTGTGCTATGTGAAGAATATGTGCATGGTATGTGAAGAGTATATGCATGCTATGCGAAGAATATACACATGCTATGTGAAGAATATACACATGCTATGTGAAGAATATACACAGGCTATATGAAGAATATATGCATAGTATGTGAAGAATATATGCATGGTATGTGAAGAATATATGCATGCTATATGAAGAATATACATATGCTATATGAAGAATATAAGCATGCTATGTGAAGAAAATACATATGCTATGTGAAGAATATATGCGTGCTATGTGAAGAATATACACATGCTATGTGAAGAATATATGCATGTTATGTGAAGAATATAGGCATGCTATATGAAGAATATACGCATGCTGTGTGAAGAATATACACATACTATATGAAGAATATACACAGGCTTTATGAAGAATATACAAATTCTATAGGAAGAATATATGCATGCTATGTGAAGAATATATACGTGCTATATGAAGAATATACACATGCTATATGAAGAATATACGCATGCTATGTGAAGAATATACACAGGCTATATGAAGAGTATACACTTGCTATATGAAGAACATATGTATGCTATGTGAATATACACATGCTATATGAATATATGCATACTATATGAAGAATATATACATGCTATGTGAAGAATATACACATGCTTCATGAAGAATATATGCATGCTATATGAAGAATATACTCATGCTATGTGAAGTATATACACATTCTATATGAAGAATATATGCATGGTATGTGAAGAATATACATGTGCTATGTGAAGAATATATGCATGCTATGTGAATAATGTATGCATGGTATGTGAAGAATATACATATGTTATATAAAGAATCTGTAAGTCCAGTCGGTGACTGGAGAGAGACTGTTATGGGTCAGAGTGAGACTTGTGAAGAACCTGAATCATGATAGAAAAACAAGAATCAATGGGTTGATAGTTGTGGACTGGCAGGAGATGTATGTGAGTCAGAAGGAGTGCCCCAAATTGTGTCTACACTCAGAAGAGTGGGTGGACTAGGAAGTAAGTTGATGAAAGTCATCTCCCTTTTCACCACTGTTAGGAAGGGGAGGGGTCTCGTGGTTAATCACTTCATAGGTTTATTCTTGGAGAAGATGGGGGTTCTACCACGTGAAATGTGTCAGAATCTGTAATTATATGTGCCAAAGACTATTTGTGCTCGACAAATCCCATTGCTCCCTATGTTTCTTAGTTTTGCCAGAAGCTAGGAGGTGCTAGAGTTTTGTCCAATGGGCTGCAGTCAGAAGTGATGTAACTCTCTTCTGAGCCTGGCCCATAAAGCATCCCATTCATCCTTCAACCCTTTTGTGCCCTTCATTAATAATTTGGAGGCCACATGTTCCAGCTAGTGTAGCTGTGGAATGGAGGGCTGCCTCTTGAGCATTGGGTTTGAAATATTCATGCTGAGCTGCTGAAAGTTTGGAATTTGGTGGTTGTCACAAAAAATTCCAGCCTTCTCTGATACAGATGTATTTTTGTGTTTATGATTGCCTAACACATAGTAGATGCTCATAAATATTTGCTCAGTGAACAAATAAATCATTATATCAGTTACCAAGACTGGTATGATTATTTTTTCATCTTAATTCTCTGCTCTTTGAGAGCCTAGTGTGTGTTGGATTCTTTCCCCTTCAAAGGTCTTGATGTCATTATTTTCCAGGCATTACCTGAATGTTTGAGAGACGTTTGGGGAGAGTGGAAGGTGCAAGAGTGATTTTCCCCTGCCCTTGCCCCTACGAGGGATCATCCCGGGGACCTTCATCTGCTGGGAAAAACCCTGCTAAAGGAACCAGATCGGTCGACCAAAAGAAGGGCTTGCCCATTTAAAGACTGAAAATTCAGGAAAATCTTTCAAAAAAAAATCACAGATCTCGGCAATCCACACATCATTTTCTTTGCCTAACATATTCACCAGCCAATAATGTCAAAACCTCTCAGTTTGAAAGAGATCAGTTCTGTGTTATACCCAGCATTCCTGATGTCCTTAAGGCTCTGATGTAATAATAAAAAAGTGTAAAATCACTCAGGGTGATCTGGATTCAGGGCAGAGGAAAGGGCTCCTGCTGGGTGGTCCCCTTTTCTCTTTCCTTACATGTAAATTTTACACACTTAGCCCCTCAATTGGAACAAGATGAGGATTTGTTTGGTTTGCAATTAACAGCTGAGTGAAACCTTCTAGAGCTGTAGGCTTTGGGGACACACATTTCCCATCAGGCCTCCACTCCCTCCGTCCTTTCTTCTAAACACTGCTAAACCATACACCTGCTGAGAAATTAGACCCCTATAAGGTCTATTTCAAATCCATGACCTAATTTGTTTTTGAACTTCAAAATGATAATATGTAAGAGTAACAAGGATTTTTGTTTATAGGGAAGTATTTGAAGAGCCTAGGGACATATCCATGATAAAACTGCACCGTTCGCTAATTAATACATGTCCCAATTTGAGCTCCTGCAGAGAATTTGTGTATTTAGTCTGAAGAAAACTCATTTGCCAAAATCTGATCATTTATTCCAGAGTGCACTCACAGTGACTCCACAGTATTAGACTTGTGTAAAGCTGTTTACCACTCATAGATATTTAAGACTTTTAAAAAATATATACAGTAAATGCCTCATTATTGAGGGGGAAATAAAAACCATCAAATCTATGAAAGAACCACCAAACAGTGTCATACAGGTGGGACAGGAGTGTAGAAAGGGCTGGGCAGCCGAAGAACACCCAGACTGTAGCTGTTGCTCTACCACTGACGAGCTGCGTGACTTTGGGCAAGTCCCACAGTATTTTTGATTGTCTACTTCTGTAAAATTGATTACTTCCGACAAGTTGTCTCTGAGCTCTTTTCTAGTTCTAACAATCTACAAAGTTTTCTGGGAAGCTTTGAAAAACTAAAGCAATAGTATAATTGGACAGCAGAGTAGAAGGAGTCCTGATTGACTGAGTCCCCAGTGAGTCTGTATTTGTGGAGCCATCGTGTATTAAAAGTTCATGTTCCTCCTTTGTTTCTCTGGCTTTCTCTCCCACCATCCCACCTTCACACAGAGTAGACCTGGTTGTAGCGCCCTCTCCCTTGCTCCATTGTTCCTTTCAGTGGTCTGGAGAGTGGAGAAATGAGACACCAGGACTTGGGAATTAGAAGTAGTAGGATAAACATCAGACCTCATGGCCTGTTTCTGTCTGAAGCTGTTTATGGTAGGGGATTCAGTTGAAGTGCTGCTTGACCGACCACCCAGCCTTCATAGCATTGATTTTAGAAGCCAAACCCACTGATCCATAGTGCACTTTCTCTCTGGACTTCAGGGTGTGAGTGTCTCTGATTTTGGAAAGCAATGACATTCCTGAGTTCCCTGGCCCAGAATCATCTTAATTCTATTCAGTCTTACCATGACTTTTAAGAGAAAGGAATTAGCTGGAAGCGCCAGACTGACTTAATTTCTGCCAACCTCGGGTTCAATTTCCCGGGTTCATCTCACTGTGCCTTTAAAACCTAAGCAAGGAAGAAAGTATAATTAGACTCCCAGCTTTCTTCACAGGGGCAGTCTAAAACTTTTATCCATAAGGATGTCCTCCATGGACAAATACTGGGCCCCAAGGAAGGAGGGAGAATGTGTTTGTGGGCACATCTGGCTCAGATTAAGCTGTAGGTATTTCAGGGCTTGGAGGAGCAGGAGACACTCTGTGTGCGGTAGGTGTAGTTTTCCGACAGCATCAGCATGGCGATCTCCATTTCTCATCTAAATCTGCCTTACCTGAACTAGATCTGAATAGGTCCACTCTTCCAGCCTCTTCACCCCTGTGCTTGCTCTGTGTCACCTGCTTCCTGCCTAGAATGAGAAACGGTGCTTCTGTTTTCCTTCCATTCACCAGGAGGATTTGCCATAGAAATCATTTGAACCATTGGAAAATTCAGCCAAGTGGCACCACATGTGGCAGAATCTGTGCCTGTTTTTCTGCACAGTGGGGGTTTAAACTTTTTGGGGGGCTCCTGCCTGAGGTCCAACTTTGTCCCTCATGAAGCCGATATTTGGCAGGGAGAAGCAAACAAATACTTAAATGGTCAACCAAATTTCAGCTTGTATTAATTATATCATTCAGAGATTTTTTTTTTTGGCTTAAATATAGCATCATGAATACACAGCTGCAGAGACTGTGCCAAACAGCTCAGCCGGCTGTACACACTGCCATCAGCGGAAAACCGTTTTTCTTTTCTCCTGCTTGAGGTGTTATCATCGGGAGCCATGTGGATACTCCCTGGGCCAAGCAGCCGTCCCTCCAGCACCTTCACAAAAGCAGCCATGGGGGATGGGCTCTGCCTGTGCAAGGCCTCCCTGTGGAAGCTGGGTGTGCAGGCCGGGGTTGGGGAAAAGGGGGAAGAGGGGCGTGTTGGGAAGTCTATTGCGTTGATCCATCAGAGAGTGACTCTGAGAAATGAAATGCTATGTCCCTGGGCCAGGGCTACAACCAGAACATTATACCTGAGATAGACACTGTTTTTATATACTAGTCAGAATCATGAAAAATGTGCTTCAGTTATGGCAGGGCTCTGGCTGGGAACAAGTTCCCAGCTGCCTCTGTTGCTCTCCTGGAGAACTTTGAACTCCATAAGGGGAGGGGTCCAAGATATGTGCAATAGCCATAGAAAATATAAACCTGAAATAATTAAAGAACAATACCAGGAAGAAAATGATCATACTGTGCCTATACTTAAAACCCTCTGTGTTCCCTGTTGTATAAAGAATGAATTTCCAATCTCATCACACAAGAATCTTCGCCATAAGACCCCAGCCCTTCTTTGTAGTCTTATCTCCTGCCTCCATACCCTGTATGCAATTCTCTGTCCACACAAAATTACTGGCTACATTCTAGAGAAGACAAGCACTCAAATGCTTATTTGTTTTGGTGTGCACTTTCCTCCCCCCGCAGCAAGAATGCCTGATTCTTTCTTCTCCACTTCATGGGCATCCACTCTTCCTCCTGTTATGACTCCAGTGTGATCTTCTCTTGCTCAGCCCTGGCTGACTTCCCTGGACAGAGCTGCCCTCGTGCTCCTCTGAATCCCCCTGCGCTGTCTCACTATTTCACATCACTTTGCATATCCCCACCAAGGTGTTCTGCTGGCTTCTCTCCCAGTGAACTCTCCACTCTGCAGGAAGTAGGGACCACCTTGGAAAATACCCAGCACCTAGGTCAGTGCTTGGCACAAGTAGGTGCTCAATGAATGTGGATTGAGTTATTTGAAAAACGTTTTTTAGATTTGGCGCAGTGGCTCACGCCTGTAATCCTAGCACTTTGGGAGACCAAGGCAAGAGGCTAGCTTGAGCTGGGGAGGTCGAGCTCAAGGGCAGGGCAAGGCTAGCCAGGGCAACAGAGTGAGACCTAACCTCTGATTTTGGAAAGCAATGACATTCTAGACATTCCTGAGTTCCTGACCTCATCTCTACAAAAAATAAATAAATAAACATTAAATTAAAAAAAAAATAAAAAATAAATAAAAAATAAAAAAAATTAAAAAGAAAAGTTTTAAAAATGTAAAACTGTGTACATGCTCAGTAAAAAAATTGAAACAACACAGAATGTATAAAATAGAAAGTAAAAAATTTCCTGGCATCCTTGTGCATTTATATGTCTAGGTACACACACACACACACACTCACACACACTCTCACACACATGCACACACACACGTGTGCACACATGCACATGTGCACACACACATGAACACGTGCACGCACACACGCACATGCATACACGCACATGTGTGCACAGGTGCACACACACAGAGCACACACGCACATAGGCACACACGTGCACACGCACATACATGCGCAGAACTGCACACGCACACACACATGCACACACACGCACACACACACTTTTTAAAAAATAGAAATGGCTCAGAAAGGGCATATTGTTTTTAACTCTTGAAGTCATCAAGATGTTAGAAAAATCTTTCCATGTCAATACTTGCAGGTGTGCATCCTTCTTACCAAGCTTATAGTATTCATTTTCATATTAATGAGGCTAAAATTGTAACCACAATGTGTTCTAGAATCTCAAAGGGTCCACAGGTCACCAGGGAATAGCCAGAGAAAACTCAATAGAGGAGATGGGATTTGAGTTTGGCCCAGAAGGATAGTGAGAATACAGATTTTTGGAGAGGGCCAAGGAGTAAGTGCGGGCAAGTAGCTTCCCAAATGGAGGCAGTAAAGGGAAAGTCGTGAGTAGTACATTTGGGGTGGCAAGTAGACGGCAGTCCATGTTAGAAGGTTAGCACTGAGCAGCAGTGAGATATCAGGTGTGAAGATAAATTGGGCATGAATTGAACGGGATAAATTGGATGCTTGAGGGTTTGGATTTATCATGCAGATGATGGTGGTGGAATAAGGGATGGCCTGATGAAACAGTGAGCCAGGAAGTTTGTTCCATAGTTCTTGGTGTGCAGTGTGGACTGGGGAAGAAGAAAATAGAGAGAGAAAGCTCAGGCTGAAGCCTCTGGTGTTACTCAGCGGTGACAGGGAAGAGAAAGGGGAGGTCATGAATTTTTGTTGAACTCCAGCTCTGTGCCCTCACAGTGTAGACACCTCACCTTATTATGCCAGTCCCTCCTCCCACTGACACGGTGAGAAGGTCGTTACAGGTAAGGATGCAGACGAGGCTCAGATCACTATGTATATGGCCTGAAGTCAACGGTTTTGAACTTGGAGTCCACATCTGTTTAGCTTCAAAGCTTGCAGTCTTTTCACTCGGCTATGTTGCCCTGTGGACTGGTGAGGAACTGTGGAAAGTGGTGGAAGAGAAGAAGGGAGAGATAGGGATGATGGAATCAAAGTCGAGGGTGTGTGGGGATTCACAAAAGGAGGATTTAGAGTGGTCCAAGGGTTCATGAGGGACCCATGGTGGAGACTCTTCGACTAAAACATTCTGCCTTTGAAATTCTCCTCACCAGGACTCTCTATTTTGGTGTCATGCTTTTGAAAGCAATGACTTCTGGAGGGAGTTTTATTGATCTAATTACTCAAGATATAGGCTCTCAAAAAATCTGTTTTATACTCCCTGCCCTCTCCCACCGACCCAAATTATACTACATTTTCCTCTTTATGACACTCTCTATGAAAATTCCTCGCGTCTAGTGCCACAGACTGAAATACGACATTTGCTCTAACAGCATTTTATTTGAAATTGTGTTTGTCAAAACGTCTCTTGCGGTGACTGGAGTTATCCCGGTCTTTTGAGGAAGGCACGAGAATGACAGGCTCATGGACATGCATTCGGAAGTAGGAAATGGTTAGGGTCTTCCTCCCCGCTCCCTTAACCTGGAACAAAATCTCCAAGAACGTCTAAAGCAGAAGGGTCATCTCCAGCACTTCATTTCACTGAACTTCTTTTGTTCAACTTTGCCCGCATCTAGCGTTCGTGCCTCTAGAGGGCACTGTTTGCCTTGAAATGAAGTTCTTTTAAGTTTCAATCACCTTTTCCCTCTGGGGTCTATTGTTTTTGCTCTACACTACAGTACTTCGTTTCCTTCCAGAAGGGTTTTCTTTCCTTTTGTGCCTGTGTATTTGTGGGAGCGTGTGTTTCTCCTTTAAAAGTGAATTTAGTGCGTATGAACATGGCAGATAATTACTCTGACCAAAGCCTGTCATGTCTAGGCAGGTCTTTTGAAAGCTTTCTTCTCTCATATATTCTTCCGGTGCCCCTGAGTCTGACCCCCGGTACACCTCCCCCAACCCCAATTATTTCAGTCTGGGGGTCACCGTCACAGCTCTGCCAATGCATCTCAATCCTGCCTCACAGCTGCCTGGGCTGCTTCAGCCAGGGCTCCCTACTCAGGGCAACTGAGCCTTGATTTATGACATCCCTTTCCACCAGTCCTGGTCTCTCCTCGGGCGAGACTGCTGATCATGCCACATTTTCAAATTGGTTCTGCACTGCAAACTAATGTCTGCAGGGACAATAATTTGGCCCTGAAACCCATTTCAACCGTGACCTCCCTCATTCAGTCTGCTCTCTGGACATGAAGGACACCAGGGTGCCCCCTTATGCAGAGAAGGTGAGTGGGTAAGTATTGCTTCCTACTGCCTCTGTGTGAAATGTAGACACACACATGCACACACTCCTCAGGCCTCATGTCTGTGCAATGTACAAGCACTTCAGGAGCTCTGAGCCAAGCTAAGGGTCAGGACCGGCCTGAGCATCCCTATTCTTTCTCCACCCTGTTCCAACGGCCTAGCAGTTTTCACTTTTCATGCTGCACACACAAGGGACGAAAGCATGTGTCCTCAGGAGTGGAAATTAACATCAGTGTGTGCTGGGGAGGGAGTAGTCCAGGACCAAAGAGCTGGATGGATGTGGAGGTAACAGGTGGAAGTACCAGGCATTCCTCAGTGAGACAGAGGGGACCCATGGAATGGCTGTAGGAGGAGATGGAAATAACCATGAACTTGACTGTGGCCTCATGTGGAGAGGGTTTCAGCAGCCATCAGCGAGGGCATCCTCTGAGCAACAGCACTGTGAAGCTGCAGAATTTATTTTTGTGCCTTCTTTCACCTTCCTCTTGTTTTTCTTTCCCTCCACAATGTTCTCCTCTCTTCTGGGCACTCCATCCCACTCCGCCAAGAGGAAGTCCTGTAATCATAGGATGCCAATACTAGAACGGATCACTTTGTCTAGACAAAGATCATTTTGTCTTAATATCTCCATTTTAGAGATGAAGAACAGGAACTCATCCCCACTGAGGATGTAATGATGATAATTACAGTAATAATGTAGCTATGCTTTTGAATGTTCTGGACACAGTTTTAAATGTATGAATGCATTTAATCCTTAGGATAATCCTGATAATATTATGACATCATTTCATAAATTTGAAAACTCATGTACAGAGCAGTTACCTTTTCTAAGTTAACAGCATTAGTGAGTGGCAGAGCAGAGTCCAATCTAAGCTGTCAGGCTCTACATGTCATATTTAAGTATAGATGCTCAAAAAGTACATGATTCATTGATTATGTACTCTGTGTCAGGTACTTTACATGTATGATCTAAAATTTTTGTTAAAACTATACTGTAAATCTAATATTCCCATTATACAGATAAATAATTTAATTCTTAGAAACATTAAATGACTTGCTGCTAGCCATAGAGCCCATAGGTGGCCAAGCTGAGATTTGAACTGGGAGTGTCAGGCTCCAAAGTCTGGGTTTGTTTCATTTATTACACGGTTCACTCAAGTGACTTAATGCTATTCCAGGGATTAGTTATTGCATGCTAAGAGCCAAGACAGGAGGAAAGGACTACACTTAACCAGGAACGTTACTCTGGGCTATAGATTGCAGAAATAAACGAAGGAGGAGTTAGGGAACATTAAACCATTTTGGTACTTTGTAAAACATACAAACATCCTTAGACACATGTCTGCCCAGCACTGCTTTGCGGAAGCAACACAAAGTGTTGGGGAGCACACTGGACATACAGGCAGAAAAGCTGGGTTTGACACAGGGCTCCACCAGCTGTGGGCGATTTTGTACCAGTGTACTTAACTCCTATGGGACTCAACTTCCTCATCTGTAAAATGGAAGTGATAAGGCCAGCTCTACCTTTTTCATAATAATATTGTAAATTATAAAGCCAATGAACTGGAAGTTGAGACCTATAGCCCATAAGAGGTCAGCAGTCTCCCCTCTACTCAATGTGAAGAGGAGGAGGATTGAAGTTCCGGACAATGTGGAGAGTCCTTTTTTCAGCCATAATGGGTAGCCAGTTGACTCAGGCCTTATGAGTGGGCTGGCTAGGGTAGACATTATCTGCTGTCATCCAAGCACTCCTCTCCTACTTTAGAACAGAACAGCACAGGAGCCATTTCTTTGCCCCAACTCTGGACAAGGAGGAAAGAGGAGAAGATAGGCCATTAGGTGATAAAGGAAGACTATGGGAGGCATGCACCCCTCTACCTTCCGGAAATGAAAACATACGCCTTGAAACAAGATATAATAAGATCATCCATGTATTGTAACACACAAATTAGATTTTTTGTTTGTTCTGTCCCAGTCCAAAAAGTAGAGTTTTAAAATCAAGATCAGAGGTCAGGCACAGTGGTTCAAGCCTGTAATCCCACCACTTTGGGAGGACAAAGTGGGAAGATTGCTTGAACCCGGGAGTTTGAGACCAGCCTGGGCAACATGGCGAAACCCCGTCTCTACCAAAAATACAAAAATTAGCTGGGTGCAGTGGTGTGCACCTGTAGTCCCAGCTACTCGGGAGGCTGAGGTGGGAGGATGGTTTGAGTCTGGGAGGCAGAGGTTGCAGTGAGCCGAGACTGTGACACTGCACTCCAGCCTCGGTGACAGAGCCAGAACCTATATATATATAAAAAAATCAAGATCAGGAGAAGCACAACAAGCTAAGATCTCTTCGTTGTAATTCAGTGGATAAAGATACATTTATTGGGTCATTATTACACAGTTGTGTTATTTTTAAATAAGAAACCCATTTAGAAATTGTTTCTAGAAACTCATAGAGAAACCTGAAATTTCTCGTAAAACTTCTTGCTTGCTTGCAGAGGGTTCTCTTGCTAACATATCCCTGGAGCCGGTATCCTTGACATGTGTTCAGTCACGATGTGTGTGGAGTGGGGAAGGTGAGGAGACGGGAGCTAAACTGAATGCATACTGGGGCAGGGTTGGGGCAGGTCAATGAAGTAACATGTGTCAACTTGCTTTGAAAGTTATAAATCCCTGATACTGTTATTAAAATGTAGAAACTCTTTACTTGGGTGGAAGTGGTAGACAGATTTCCTTGCCCAGCTCTGAATCCGTTCCATCAATACGCATTTGTAGAGGATCAAGGAATCAAAGAATGTTCTTCGTCTCTATAGCCACTACATTTCCTGGAGCCCAACATGGTGTCCATCATAGGAGGCCATCAAAACTTGTTGAATGCATGTGCTCAGAAAGTATCTTGTCATCACTTTCTCAGATAATACACAAATATAAAGCCCCATTTACCCTCTACTCTTCATTATGACTCAGGAAGAAATAACTAAACAAAGTGGCCTCACCTAGCCATTACACTCTGTGCGTGTGTGGATAGGGCAGAAATATACAATATACTCCCTGGCTCTAAACAAGCCTCTGTCTTGAATTTGTACTGTGTCTTTGGCAACACTTAAGTGTGCTTCCATCTTTAAAAACATCAGAGATCTCATATCTTAATTTTTTAAAAAAATTAGCTAGACTTGAGTTTGAAGAAGGACATTGAATAATGGATATCTCACATCAAGAATGATTAGGTTTAGTCTCAGATCTTTCCCAAGTAATTCGATCTTTTTTGACCCTTGTAACAAGGCAAAAATAAGACAAAATCAAAATGAAACAGGCAATAGGAGATGACATAAGTACCACCGAGGACACGCATACATTCCTCATGTTTTCTCACCTAAATGCCTTTACTCATGCCGTGATGTCTGCCTGGGGCACCATTCTCTTGTCTTTTGTTGGGTGAAATTCTCTTTATATTCAGAAGGACCAGCACCACATGTGTCACCTTTGCCAAGAAACCAGGCTTGACTCATTACGTCTTTTCTTCCCCCTAAACTCTTGCATTTGGCTGTGTCTTTTTTATGATGTTTACCACATACTTGTGTGGACTTAGTGTTTTACGCACATATCCTATATCTCCTGAAAAATTGTAATTTTCTTTGAAGCAATAGGCATATTTTCTTGATTTTTCTCTTTATTTTCATACTTCACACACTGGAAATGCTAAATTGAATGTTGTTGAATACACAAATTAATGAAAGAGTGGAGGCTGGGCATGGTGGCTCTTGCCTGTAATCCAGGAAGGAATGCATCTTGAGTCCAGGAGTTTGAGACCAGCCTGGGCAGCATAGTGAGACGCCCCCATCTCTACAAAAAATAAAAAATTTAACTGGGTTTGGTGGTGCATGCCTTTAGTCCCGGCTACTTGGGATGCTGAGGTGGAAGAATAACTTGAGCTTGGGAGGTTGAGGCTGCAGTGAGCTGTGATTGTGCCTGCACTCCAGACTGGGCAACAAAGCAAGACCCTGTCTTGAAAACACATACATACATATACACATGCATAATTTTTAGAAAAGAAAATAGGGATGCTAGTTCAGGTGGTGTATAAACATGAACAGTCTTCTCTCTGAGCTGATCACTCAAGTAGAGATAGAATTCTTCGCTGAGAACCAGGCAGAATGAAACTGAATGTTATCTTCAGCCACTCAAGGCAAGCTGTGAACTTTCCATTATCCCCTCTAAGACCCAACTATCTGCTTACATATGCCCATCCTCTCTTGCTAGTTAAGGAAATCTCTCCATCAATTCTCCCTTTTCTCTTCTACAGCATCAGATTTCCCCTTTTTTACTAGACGATTACCATTCACATACAAACATGCTATAATTTTCTCCATGTTTTCTTAAAAAGGAAGAAAACAAAAAGTCTTCTTGAGCCACTACTTTTCTCCAGTTACGGTCTCATATCTCTGTTGCCCATGGCAACAAAACTTCTTGAAATGTTTGTCTCTACCCCCTATTATTAATATATTGTACTTCTTTTACACCAGCTCCAATCAGGCGTTTGCCTCCACTTCTTTACCAAAGTGCTCTTGCTAAGATCACCCATGACCTTCCTGTTGTGAAATTCAGTGGTCCATTCCTAGCCCTCATCTCTCTTTCTCCACCAGCAGCATTTGACACAGATGATCAGTCTCATTATTTTACTTGGCTTCTGAAGTGCTATACTCTTAATTTACTGGTTTACTTCCTAATTCACTGGCAATTCCTTCTTCTGTACCCTTTGCTGATTCTCCCTCATAGATCTTTAAACTCTAGTGTGACCTCATGGCATAATGCTCAGACTTCTTCTCTTCTCTATCTCTTATCACTTGCTATGTGGTGCTGCCAGCCTCATGACTTTAAACATCATCTATGCTAAGGATTACCAAATATATCATTCCAATCTCGACTTTTCCCCTGAGTCCAGCTGTCTAGTCATCATTTCATCTTGGATGTTTTGAGATGTCCTTAGGCATTTCAAACTTAACATGTCTCAAACCTCACTGTTGATCATGATCATTCCTTCACACTTGTTTATTTTCCCTTGTTTTTCCCATTTTAATAACTAGTAATTTCATTCTTATGTTTTCTAAGAGTAAAAACTTTAATGCCATTGTTGAATTAAAAAAAAAAATCTCATAACCAATTCACCGTCCAATCTTACCAGCTCTACTTTCTAAGTTTACTCAGACTCTAGCCTTTGCTCATCACCTTTATGTTAAACCTCCTGGTTTAAGGACACCATCATTTATGGCCTCGTTGCTTTCACCCTTGACCTTGACCACCCCCCTATACTCTGTTCTCTGGCTAGCCACCAGAAGAATCCTTTTAAAAGCACAAATCAGATCTTATAATTCTTCTGTCAGTGGTTTTTCATCTCAGAATAAAAGCCAACATTCTTATAATAGCCTATCAAGTGACCAGCCACATTAACCCTCTTATGGCTTCTCCAGGGGAGCAGAATAGTCTTGCTGCAAGGCCTTTGTACCTGCTGTTCCCTCTGCCTGGAACGCACTTTCTCTGGGTTTCCACATGGCTAATTCTTTTACTTCTGTCGGGTCTCTTTGCAAATATCATCTTATCAAGGACACCGGTCCTAAACACGCTGTTTAAAATAGTACTTCCTCT
Organism: Macaca fascicularis; assembly: GCF_037993035.2. NCBI lineage: Eukaryota > Metazoa > Chordata > Mammalia > Primates > Cercopithecidae > Macaca > Macaca fascicularis. Next base: position 21,260,763 of record NC_088375.1, read on the forward strand.
GCCTCTTTCTCTGATTTTATTTTCCCTGCTACCATATATTACCACCTGACATCCTATGTATTTTACATATTAACTGTTAATTGCCTGTTTACACATTGCTAGAATCTAAATCTTCTAAAAGTGAAATTGTCTTTTTTCCATCACTGTCTCGCCCTTAGTGCCTACGTACAGTGCCTGCCAAAAAGATGATGCTGAAGAAATAGTTGTTTAATAAACAAAGCAACAATACTAATCAATTTCTACAATTTTTAAATCTCACACATTTTTCTTTAGGGATGTGGGAGATAGTGGTCATGAAGGGAGAGCCATATTAAAAAGTTGACAATGGAGCTGGGAGTGGTGGCTCACACCTGTAATCCCAGCACTTTGGGAGGCCGGGGTGGGCGGATCACGAGGTCAGGAGATGGAGACCATCCTGGCTAACACGGTGAAACCCCGTCTGTACTAAAAATACAAAAAATCAGCTGGGAGTGGTGGCGGGCACCTGTAGTTGAGAGGCACTTGAGAGGCTGAGGCAGGAGAATGGCATGAACCTTGGAGGCAGAGCTTGCAGTGAACTGAGATCACCACTGCACTCCAGCCTGGGCAACAGAGTGAGACTCTGTCTCAAAAAAAAAAAAAAAAAAAAAAAAAAAAGGTTGACAATGGGCTGGGAGAGAGAGAGAGGAATTAAGTAAAATTCCACACACACACACACACACACACACACACACACAAATCATTGGGCATGGTTCTAAAGTAACAGAAAGAATTCTTCTTCAAGACTTGGTATCTCTCTTCTCACAGGTTTGCTCTACTCTAAATAACATGCCTAAACACTAGGGAGCCATCTTAGACATCAGAATAATATGATTTCACCAGTGTGTGGGATTTGGGAACTAGTGGGGAACAATTCATTTTCTGAAGAGAAGGTGATTAATACACTGAGACATTAAAGCAAATGTTGTTCATTTATACATTGTACTAACCAGCCTTGAGTGCTTATGGGGTACTTTTCTTGGGACTCTGGTTAATGGTGTGAGGAGCCAAGAAAATACAGACCCTGATCTGCTTCTATCTTGGTGTAGGCTGATCTCTGTGAAGAAGTCCTGGGGGAAGGCAGGCCCGAGGTGTGTGGTTGGGGAGCGAGACAAGAAAATGGGAGCAGTCATGAAGCAGTGTCCTGAGATGTCTTGCCTTCCAAAGCCTTAGGGTTTCTGCCAAAATGTAGGTTTTGTAGGGAGGTAGGCAGCTCCCAACCTGGAAGGACATGTGGTTGAAATTATAGAAAAAAGACAAAATTATAAAGAAGGCTACTGGATGGAAGGCTGGGATAATTTTTGTGGGGAGTAGTGAGCCCCTGTATATACGAACATCCATGTTGATTCTCATTTATCAGAGTAAGTACTTGCTTGGCCACATGGTTAGAATGCTGTAACAAACTGTGCCAGATGTTACCAATAAAAGAGAGCCCTTCTTTTTACATACCATTATTGGCATAATATTTTCTGTTTCCAGCCCTTGTGGAGGCATTGTTGACAGCTTGATGAACTAAGGACTCACTCTGGGTTTGACTGTGTTTCAATCACGAAAGCCCAAGACTGAAAGCAGAGTTAATAAGAGCTAACTATCTGCCATGATGGAAAAATATAATATTGGTACCTCAGGTAGGACATCCCAAGAAGAAAATGGTTTCACATAAGAAAGGTCCCAGAGGCAGCTGTATAAAGCCCTATTGGGCAGCTTCTAGGTTCAGAATATATGAGATGTGGATCATACATTCCCTCTTGCAGATTGACTAAGGGAGAGAAGACAGGGAAGATGGAGCAGGAAAGCTAATGACAAGTGTGAAACATGGACTAAACCACCTCCAAGCACCCAGTCACTTGTAAATATTGTCATTGTAATAATAATGATAAAATGTAATAACCACCATTTATCTGGTGACTACTTTTCGTGAGCCACATATTTGTATGTTATATATACATAATAAATATATATACTGGTAGTTTTTGCAAGAGCCTATGAGACACGTATCGGTTACCCCTCCATTTTTCCTTATCATATTCATGGCCCAGTCTCTCAATTCTTCTCCCTTTTTCTGAAGGGGAAACGTTCTCTTCAAATATTTTGAACCCCCATCTTGTCTTTCCCATCTCCAGAATATGCTGGCCTCATACTGACTGAGCGCTTTGAGGTAAGACCTGTGAAAGCCTATTCATTAGGGACTTTAAACCTTTACAATCTGCTGTCCTCTGCACGTTAAAGTTCTCAGAGTAGAACAGATGCAAAATCAAAGCCAAAAATAAAAAACAATAACACTATAATCCTAGCACTTTGGGAGGCCGAGGCGGGCTGATCACTTGAGGCCAGGAGTTTGAGAGCAGCCTGGCCAAAATGGTGAAACTTCGTCTCTACTAAAAATACAAAAATTAGCTGGGCGCGATGACGCATGCCTGTAATCCCAGCTACTCAGGAGGCTGAGGCAGGAGAATTGCTTGAACCTGGGAGGCGGACATTGCAGTGAGCCGAGATCGTGCCACTGCACTCCAGCCTGGGTGACAGAGAGATTCTTGTCTCAAAAAAACAAAACAAAACAAAAACCAGTAACAAATACAAGAACAAGATCTTTCTTTTGTTAACATCCTTATCTCTGATGGCATAACTTCCTTCCAGAGGTGAGAGGGGAAAAGGAATGAGGGGAATAATAGGTCCTTCTTTGAACACAGTATTTTCTTTATTTTATAAATGAGAAACTAAGTCTCAGTATAGTGAAACTGGGGGCCAGACTGATAAGCAGGGAAAATGTGTTTTGAATTCAGGTCTATTTGACTCAAAAGTTCACAGATCATGTGCCGTGTACTTTCTCGTGGCTTCTAGTCCATTCTTCAACTTGTAGGTCTTCAAAAGACCTGCATGAATGACTCAGTTCTGAGCTGGCCCTTTTACTATCCGTCTCTCTGTAGGTCCCAGATGCTTACGTTGTTGCTGCATGAATGTTAGGGGTGGGAAAGGTAGTGCTATATATTGAGGGAAGGAAGGAATCATACACAATATAAGGAGACACAATTCTGTCTATAATAAGGGGAAAATGGAAAAGTAACCTCTAAACTGGTAATGTGATTGAAGAAACTCTTTCTCGATAGAATTAGATTAGGTTTCCCATGCAGAGGCCCTATATACCACTACATGACACCCAGCACCATTCCACAAAAACAAGTGGTCAGGTCACAACCTGGAGAAGACAGCTGACTTTGTCCCAGGTAAAGGGTTTGCTTATGGAGCCTGGCTGTGTCCTCCTCCTCTTCTTTACCCTTGAGATAACTGGGTGCCTGTTACTACAGTAGGAGTCTTTTTACACCCATATCCTCCCCTTCCCTGCAGTTCTTTCTTCCCTTCACCTAGCTCTAAATCCATCTGCCCTGAAGTGGGAGTTAATGAAAGACTCTAGACTTCTGGGTAAGGATATATTATTCCACCCTTCATTTACTCTACTACTCTCATTCATGAGGTCTGTGAGCAAAAAGGGAACCTGTCCCTCACCGTGTATAAAATAAGAGAATTATAAGGAAATTTTGAGAGGCTGTTGGAACCCACGGATAAAACATCCTTAAGCCTAAGGCCAGCAGTGCATCACTGTTTCATTTTCATTGGGAATAAACCTTGTTTTTCAGGCTGGCTTGTGCCTTCTTTTTTCCTCCTAAATTGTTTTTAGTAACTGAAATCGCTGTGACATGGATGCAGGGTGAATTAGATATTTCCTGGTTAGCTATTGATACAACTAATGGTGAAAAATCACAATTTATCAATAATTAAATTTGACTCATATAGTTACAAGTTTTCAAAGGAAGATAAAAAGGAAACTCCAAAATGCAAAACACACAGAGGCTTGAGAATTGTCAGGAAACAGAGGAAGAGGAGAGACCTGAATTACAGGAAAACAAAGCTCACTGAAGAACACAAATTAAAAATCTGTATCCAGTTCATGATGTGGACAACACGTGGGCTGCTACTGTATTACCAGTCTTTCACAAAAGATTCCATGTTAACTTATATTTACAGTCTAGGATGTATTATATTGATCCGGACAGTGGGTAAAAGAGATCATTGAAAAAAGTCAGGAGATTAAATTTCTCTACCTAATAAAATATTAAACCAGAGAGAAAAAAGGAGGGGAAAAATATAATTAGTAACGAAGGGCTGGACAATTTGGGAGGATATTGGGGGAATATTTGAGAGAAAATACTAGAGGATGGATGATGACAGCAGAATAGGTTGCCCTAGACATCAAACAGCCCTTCTGGGTTTAAAGAGGAGAAAGATGAGTGAAAAGAATTTTTAGGATGCTGCTTGAGAGCCATGCAGCATCATTATCCTGTTGGGGGCTTTTAAAGAGTCTTAAGATCACCATTTTTTCAAAGTCCTTTTATTTATTGTTATTATTATTATTAATACTGTATGAAAATTGGCCATGAGGTAGCCAACTTTACTTAGGCTATCTACACTTAAATAAATGTTGTCACGTGTGGTAGATGGATCGAGTGGTGTTCAAAAGCACAGTCTCACTGATTTCTTTGCCATGTATCTATTTTTTTTTAAGAAAAATTATATGTATATATGTATATGTATGTTTTAAACTCCTTGTTAACAAAGTATTCTTTTTAATTCTTCACAATGGTGATTTTATTAAATTAGTTGCCTTACAAAACATAACAATTCAGCAAACTGTTGCTAACTATGAATAGTATAGTTAGCTGAGCACATTTTATAAGGGAAGGAAAATACCAAAACCCAGATGAAGTCCTTCCATTACAGTCTGGCAGAACAAAGGAGATTTTGTTTCTCAGACACTTAAATTAGGCAAATAAAAGAGGTAGAGTCTCTCTCCTCTGTCTGAAGTGGTCCATCAGTAGAAATATTCTGATTAATATAAACTAGACCATTAAGGCATTAGATACTCAAGACATTCCACAGCTTGTAATACAATAATGATTTACCTTCTTGGGCTTCAAAGTTTGCAAGTTTTTTTTTTTTAATTATTTAAGTATCAAATTGGTGGCTTTTCAGCAGCAGTAACTTCCTTCAGAAATAACCACTCTTCTTCAATATCTATGTTTTGAATCTTCCAACTCAATTTTTAGACAAAGTAACTTTAAAGAAGGTGAAGACCACCTGTCCTTTTTGCAAACTGCTTTTCTTGACAAGAAGTAGTTCAAGGAGGTATTGTTCAGGCTACATTAGTGGATGGTGCTGGTCAATATGATTTTGGCTGTATTTTGTTTCCAATTTAGTGACATTGCCTTTGTGGAATAAGATACTAAGGATTATAGCATTATTAGGATTTTCAAAAACCCCTATGATTTAGTAGCAATTGAACTTCCAAATTTTAACCTCTTGGCAACAAAACCCAATTTCCTCTTTCTGACATTAGCTCCTAATTGTCAAGACATTAAATAGAAAGCACAAAGATATTATACTTCTGATTGCAGCATTTGACAGAAATGAAGGGAAAGGAAGTTGTGCTACATGTTGAAGGGATTGTGAGTGTCTTAGTGAACTAGAGTTTCAATAACAAAATATCATCGACTGGACTCCTTTAACAACAGGCATTTATTTCTCACAGTCTTGGAGGCTGGGAAGCCTAAGAGTAAGTTGCTAACAGGTTCAGTATCTGGTGAGGGCTCCTTTTCCTGGCTTGTAGATGGCCACTTTCTGTATCCCTACTTTGTGGGGAGAAAGAGGGAGCTCTAGTCTCTTTCTCTTCTAAGGATACTAATTCCATCATGGGGTTTCCACCCTCATCTCACCTGGTGAGGCCCAAAGCCCCCATCTCCTAATATCATCACACTGGGGTTAGGGTTTTAACATATGAGTTTTGGAGGAAAACAAATATTCAATCCGTAGCACTGAGCAACCAAAAGACACCAGGAGATTAAAATGTTACATGAGGTCTCGTCTTTCACGGTGACCTTTAATCCTTTAACCCCCCTCCAGGAACCACACTTGGCTTTTTTTTTGCTTTTCTTGCTTCTTTTTGTCACAGCAGAGCATTGGTAATCTTTTTCAAGTCATCAACTTCTAAAAAAAGGCACACATCTCCATCTAAGGATACCCCAAACTTGCATAATACAGTGACTTTTCATGCTGTGTAATTTTATTTTTCAGTAACTTTTCAAAATCCAGGAAGCCATCTCTTCAAAATGGGTTCAGAGTCTTGGCTCCATAAACTGTATTAACACCAAACGTCTCTTTGGCTGGTTTGAAGTCTGACTCTTCCTGGAATTCCTTTAGCTTAGTCCCCGTGGAGTTTGCTAAGTGTTCTTTGGTGTTAGCACTTTATGTTCTCCTACCATCTTTTCAATTTCATGTCTTTTTTCCAGTTGCTGTAATTTCTCTTTGGCTTTCTCGAGTCATATATATATAATATTATCTATTTATCGACCTACCTATTATCTATTATCTGTCTATTGATCTATCTTTTCTGAAACCTATACTTCTAGTTTTACTTCTCTTTCTTTCTTTTCACATCATCGCTGTCGCCCCAGTTATCCTTGATATCCTGGTCACTGCCTTCTCAGTTGTCCCCGCCAGCGGTACTGCGGGATCTCACCTCCCGCACAGCGGTGCTTCACGGAATTCCTGCGGTGTCCTGGGAGCACCTGCACAGCCGCCGCCATTTCCCAGCAGGGGCGCATGGGAGCGACAGCGAGGCCTCAGGGCCGGAAGTGTCCCTGTCTTTGCCCTCGTTGGCTAGTGCGGGGCAGGCTGGGACCGAGGCTAACTGTGTTCAGAGGCCTTTGGTGGGTTGGGGAGGGGACGTAAAACTAGAGTGATTTTGAGGTTGATGAAAAATGTTGGATGTGTAACCTTAGAATGTGGTCTAAATGAACCACAGAAATCAAGCTAAAGGGAAAGTAGATAAAACCAAGAGAAAGAACTCTTCTGGATTTCTGTCGCCACAGATTACCATATAATGTCTTAATGTCTCCCTTCCCCACAAGATTCCCAGCCCCTATTTAATCACTGCACACCAGTCTCGGTACTGCTGTGAAGAGACTTTGGAGATGTAATGAAAGCCCTAAATCAGTTGACCTTGAGACTTGGTGGACCTGACCTAATGATGTGAGTCTTTTCAAAGCAGGGTTTTCCCTGACTGGCAGCAGAAGGGGAATTAGAGAAATCTGCAGCATGAGAAGCCTTCCACATGCCATTACTGGCTTTGCCAGGGAGGCGGCCATGGGGCAAGGACCTGAGAACAGCCTCTAGGAGCCTGTCCATTCCTGGCCAACAGCTGGCAAGAAAACAGGAACTTCAGTCCTACAACTGTAAGGAACTGAGCTCTGCAGACCACCTGAGTGAGCTTGGAAGGACATTCTTCCCCAGAGTCTCCGGGTAAGAGCACAGCCCAGCTGACGCCTTGGTTTGTACCTTCTGAAACTATGAGCAGAGAACTATGTTGAGCTCATAGGACTTCTTACCTACAGACTTGTGAGATAATAAATAGTTGTGTTTTAAGCCACTAGGTTGTGGTCATCTGTTACTCAGCAATAAAAAGCTAATACATTCCTCATCACTGATTCAAGTAACAAAAGGGAAAAATACAGGCACAGCTAAGGACAACAATACATAGCAAAGATAAATAGAACCATGGGCTTTGCCTTATAGTTCAAATGTTCTCCACCTAGGAGACAAAAATATTGATCTAGAAAAAGCATTAAATGGGGAGCTTTGGGCATTCACATAACATTCTTAATGTCCGTTTCTCCCATATGTAAAATGCAGATAGTGATGTCATCCTCATAGAAGAGTTGAAGAAATAACTGAGGTAGTTGATGTGAAAGTGTTTAACAAATGTACAAAATTAATGCATGGGTGGGTTTTTTTTTTTTTTTTTTTTTTTTGAGGCAAGTCTCACTGTGTCGCCCAGGCTGGAGTGCAGTGGTGCAATCCCAGCTCACTGCAACCTCTGGGGTGGCATTATTTTTAAGCAAACCTAGAAGAGGCAAATTCAAATTTGCAAATAGATATAAGAGGGGATGATTCTATTCTTTCACTGGAGGAGTTTTCTCCCATTCCCAGTACCATTTCCCAAAGTTTCTGTCTCTTCATTTGGACTTTTTCTGTGCTATGGAATAAAGTGATGGAAAGGGGTATTACTATGAAGACTTTGCCAAACAAAGACAATGGTTAGAAAGGATGCCTTTTATATCTTTTTTCTATATACTCTTATTCTATCCATTGTTACAGCAAAGTTAAGTAACTTTATTTTAAAGTTGTTATTGTTAACGTTTTTCACTCATTTGTATATTGTGTTCATTCATGAAATACGTATTTAGTTCTTGGTATGTCAGGCATTTAGAAAAGCACCATTGTACTTGAAAGGCTCTGATTTGACACTAAGAAACTCATTGTTAAGGGCTGTTTTAGATTTTTTTTTTTTTTTTTTTTTTTTTAACCTTAGGTCACTGTGCAAACAGCAGGATTCAAAGCCCTCACACCAAAAACACATACCTGCTTCTTCAGAGAGAAGAGCCATTTGACAAATGCCATCTTTGATCTTTTCACTTATGTGTCCAAGAAACTCATTTGAGTTCAGATCTAGGAGTCTGTAGTTCTAGATCTAGTCATCAATCAATACTGTATTGAAGAATTTCTTCCACAAAAGAATTCCTTCAGCAGAACTCTAAGTCTGTTAACTAAAGCACAGTTACATTTAATTGAACTTAATTTTGTTGTTAAGTGGGTGTGATGTGAGGGCAAATCCTGCTTTCCTTTCCTAACTTGCATTGTATATACTCTGCATTGTGTCAGCACCAGGATCAATGTGACTGCATTTTGTTGACTAGAAGTATACTGAGACTGATGAGGATCTTGGCCAGCCAGGCTTATCAGCACTTGTGCCCATGGTCAGGTCAGGCTCAGGTGTGCTCACAAAGCAAATTAGTTGATTGAAAAGCAAGCATAAAAGATAAGGTTGGACTATACTTGCAATACACATTATTGAGGCAATCAATAGGGCATGAATTTGGCAGAGTTCTAAGGAGCACAAATCCCAAAGGTTAAGGTAGGAAGGTGATCATAAGTCAGAATAGTCAGGAACAGAAGAGAGACTAGGACAACTGAACATTTTGAGGTGCCAGTACAGGCACCAGCAGGGCCTCTCATTGAGGCAGGAAGCCATTCCAGAGCCTAAAGATTCCTGGGCCTCTGGACAAGAATCAGAATTTTGGTAAAGGACACCAGGTCATAGGGACAATAA